>NC_064639.1:891321882-896121882 GCF_023864345.2 Schistocerca serialis cubense
GCAGTTGACAGCTTCTAACGGAACACAAATCTACCTCAGCGTAGCCAGAAGCCCAGGCACAGTTGACGGTCAGGTCGATTGAGCTGTTGTCAGCAGGCTCACGCACATGCGCGGGGCTGAAGTCGCATATGAGCTGAAGTTTCGATCGATTAATAGCCAGGCACGCACGGGCGATTTTTCTGTCGACGCGACTAACAACCGCTGTTTAAGTACATCAGGATGCGCAGTCAGCGCCAGGAAAATCGCAAGTACTCTCGGTATCATAACATGTAACGGTATCGCCATGACATTCATGGAAACAATTGTTTGGTGGCGCTTTTGCTACGAAGAACGAGAAAACGGCGCAGATATCGTTACTGGTTGCATCCAATTCTAACTGGTGAAAGGCCAGTTTTACAAATCACATGAGGAGTTACAAAAAATAAATAAAGGCTTTCAGTGCAATCGAATGAGTAAGAATACTTTTGACGCACTGCCTCAAGCAACAGGGCAGAAAAGAACAAAACAAGACACAACGTAGAGGAAGTCTGCACCACCTGAGAAGTGGTTATCACTGACCTTGAGGCAAGCACATATCATTTCATTCAACAATTTTTATTGCCTATGATTACTTTACATTACTGATCAAATACATCAAGAAAATCACTATCAAGTCGAAGCTGGCGAGCTTGTTTCCCGTGAAAGGTGCAAAACCAAGTTGCGCACTGAAGTTTCTGAGATGTTGCGGTTGTCTGCAGAGGGGCACAGAAAAACGGTTTGTGGAGGCTCCATTTCATTTAGTACATTTGACGAATATGGCTGAGCGAATGAAGTTGCTGGAGAATAAGTTGCTCTAGTAGTGTTGGTATAACGCATGTCTGCAGGGGCGTTGGCAATGGAGTATCATGTTACACTGGATAAAATGACTTCAGAAATCAGCTAATATATTACTCCAACAGATTCAATCATTTTTTATACTTATGTAACAATACAGGTTGCAATTTTTTTCAAAACACATTTTAACAAAAGAATAAGAGCGGCAAATAGCTTACTATCTAAACCAATCAGTATCATTTAACTTGAAATGAGCGTCTTATTTTTATTACGAGGGAAATCCCAAAAGTAAAATTACTATTTTTTTTATAAATACATAGACATGTTTATTTCTACAATGGTTTACATCAGTTTACAGCTTGAACATTTAGCTATTTTTCGACATAATCACCATTTCTGTCGAAGCATTTTTGTAGACGCTGTGGCAGTTTTTGTATGCCCATGTCATACCAACTCGCCGCCATGCTGTTCAGAAAGTTATGAACATCATCTTTCAACTAGTCGTCGGAGCTGAATCGCTGGGACCATAATTAACGCTGTAAGGTAGTGTGAGACTCTGAAAAAACTCAAACGGGCAATTCAGAACCGAAGAAGAGGAATGTTGAGCAAGCGCGTACACATTCTCCATGACAACGCTCGCCCACACATCGCTCGGCAAACCGTTGCTCTCCTGCAAACAGTTTCAGTGGGACAATCACCCACCCACCCTATAGTCCTGACTTGGCGCCCAGTGACTATCATTTGCTTGGCCGGAAAGCGATTCAGCTCTGACGACGACGAGGTGAAAGAAGAGATTCATAATTTTCTGAACAGCCTGGCGGCGAGCTGATATGACATGGGCATACAAAAACTGCCACAGCGTCTACAAAAATGCATCGACAGAAATGGTGATTATGTCGAAAAACAGCTAAATGTTCAAGCTGTAAACTGATGTAAACCATTGTAGAAATAAACAGGTCTATGTACTTATAAAAAAATGATACCTTACTTTTCGGATTACTCTCGTAACACATTTTTTACCATGAACTCCAAAACAGTTACCAAAAACTACTTTAAGCAACACTAAATTTTACGAATTTATCGGTGAAGGACCCCAATTCGCATTTTGTTAAGCGATATTCCATTATCCCAACCCCCCTCCCTTCCAATGACCGACTTCTAGAATCGCCCTTGCATGTTCGGATGCTGTGGAAAAACTGGTGGATGCTGATGTCTTGTATTCCTCATTTTGTCTTCTTTAAGTTCTTCCTTTTGGTTCTCTTTCAATATATTTCAGAGACATTCCTCGTATGAAGCAACATTCTTGGCTTCTCTTTTAATAGGGTATCTTACTTTTGCGCTCTGTGCTGCATCGTTGTTGTCGTTTTGTGAAGATAACTTTTGTTGTTTTCCAGAACTTCGATGTTGCTAGTGGTCAGTCTGTCTTCCATTGGAGGGAGTAGAAATAACACTGCAGCAAAGTACAGATATTTTCTCCGTTTTCTTGCAGCCTCGCCAGACAGGCTTTTTTGTGAGGCCAGTTCTCTCGCAAAACAGTCCTTCAGATTCTTCCATTTCTTTTGAACTTTTTTACCTGTCATAAATGAAATTAATACTGCGTACACTTTATTGTAAGTATGTAGCCTAATATTCCTATGATTAAACATTAATGCTGTTACTGAATATTATTTCTCCCAGATGTAATTGGAAAGAGCTTTCGCTCATTACGCTACGAGTATCTGCTGGGAGCCACTCTAATCAAAGAAATTGTGCAGGATACATGCGAACAGTTGTGGAAATGTATACATCCTCTTCACATGGCAGAAAAAACTCAGGATGACTGGATAATTATTGCCACACGGTTTTTAGACAGAACCGACTTTCCGTATTACAATAGTGCTGTGGACGGATAGCATTCAAGACGCAAGGAACCCGCCAACACTATAATCAAAAGATTTTTTTTTCCGACAATACTTTTGCGTGTAGTGGACGTTGACTGTTGTTCCACAGTGATACCCGTGCGCTCTTACGGCGAGAGTGGGCATTCTGAAGCATTCATGAAATCCAACTTCTTTCAAAGACTTAAAGATAATTAGTCAAACTTTCCAAATCCTCGAAAATTACCTCACGACGAGGAAGGAAACTTAAGTCTTTTAATTTTGTAGGAGGCGAAGCATTTGCACTGTCTAGACATTCTGCAGCCTTATTATACGAGAATTCTGACAATGAAACAGCGTGTTTTTGACTAACCTACGTCGTGCTCGTAGAATGGTGGAGATACTTTTCGGATTTTGGCTAACAAATGGAGAATATTTCATCGGCCTATCGATGTGGACGTAGGTTTTTCAGACATAATCGTAAAAGCATGTTGTATTCTACACAATTTCGTAAGAAGAAATGACGGTGTACGAATCGAGGACAAGTCATACGAATGCCTCCTGCATCACTGTGAGCCTATAGGAATTAGACCTAATGTGGGGTACACAGATTAGGGGTTACTTTGCAATCTGCTTTGTTATTCCACAAGGATCAGTCAGTACCTTGGCAATATGACAAAATATAAATTGTGGTCATGATGTTGTCTACATGAATGAATAAAATTTGTGAACTTTGACATATCTTTGTTTTTATTTTCTGGTCCAGGCAATTCAGTCCAGTTCCGAATGACGCTGCAGCACATTTCACCCCATAATTTCTCTTTTAAACTGCGACCACTGTATTATTGTAATTTCCTACTGTAGAGAGCTGGCCTCTTTCCTACTTATGCAATTCGTCTTTCTGAATCGACAACACAACGCAACTCTCGTTATCAGACGTGCTGCTGGCGCACAGAACTTGTCTGTCTGCAAACACACTGCAAGAACGACTGAGGAAAAGCATAGCAAGTGCGTGTGATCCATTCGGCATCTGCGACTCGCGTAGAATAGAGCAGGTTGCGTTTTTCAAATTGCCGCTACTGTTTGATCGCACGTGCGCGCGCTCGTGTTCCAGCCATCGTTTTTCAACTTTGCGATAAACTAATCGAGCGATGGAAAATTACCCGTGCGCGTCTAGACTAAAGACTAGATTATACGACGACACTGGGTTGCGCCACGCTCGTTGTTCAGTTTCGTCGTTTTGTGAGTGCCGCATTCGTGCGTAAGATGAAAGTTTTGGCAGCTGCACAATTTGTGGGGGAGTTAATGCTCGTTTGCGTGAAATCGCTGCACAAGACTAGAAATAAGAAACTTGTTTGTGCCCGTGGTTGAATAAAGAAGAGGCGTCATCTCGGTTGTTCGGTGATCTTGCTGAAAGAAACTGTAATGGAAGCCCCGAAGTTGTCTTAGTATGCTACCAGAACAGTTCACGTTTCTTCTAAAAGAAGAAAAATATTGTAATGCATGAAGCAATGTCGCCAGAACTGAAATTACATATCACATTGCTTTCTATATAGGGCCCAGAACTCTCGTTCTGCTACGAGGTTCAGTTTTAGTTTGTGATGGCGCATTTACATTAACACCATATTTAATTAAGCTTTCTTCAACACATGGTCCACTGAGCTTCAAAGAAAAAATAGAGCTCGCTGTGTTGGCGAAAAATTCATTTGGAATTCTGGTTTCTAAATTTCGCTTGTACGAAAAGCCAATACCACTACGACTAGAAATAGTTTACTTAACTGTCAGTGCTACATGTGCAAGTTCATCACAGAAAAACAACTCCCTAACAGTATGCAAAACTACAGCTAATAATATACAAGGAGCACGTGGTAATGTTCACCAGCCACGTACAAAGAGAAGCATCAATGCAATGACTATTCGAAGCAGTACGCATTAAGGAGAGAATGGTTTGCTAACTACTTTCTTGATGATTCTGTGCCGCATCAACATTTCGAAATTCACTCATTTTCTTTATGACGATGACTACTGTGACGTTTATTAATAAATACACAGACAAATATTGAATAAAAAATTCAACTTTCCAGATCTGTACAGCTTTTTCTCCTGTAAACGCTTTTCGTTAAAAAAGAATCGGCTAACTCGAACCAAGAGATTTTAGTTTTGTAAAAGCCAACTATTCCACAAGCAAATGTTTTGCACGCCTTTTGTATATTTACTCCTAATTGAATGAATTTTGCTCTACAGCTCTGACACTTTCAACCTGTTCATGTTCAAATCGCGTATGACAGTTTCATGCAAAGCAGCGCCTGCTTGTTACTGTACACCATTTAAAACCCGAACACTTATGCCTACCATTGATATCCAATAAGCAAACAATTCCCTCCGTTCCTCACTTCATACTTCAGTTTGATTACACTTTAACCGCCAGTCTCGGTGCAACTAGTATCGCCAAAGTTGAAATAAGGCAAAAGTGTTTAGCTTTACCAACGAGTTGAGCTAACACACGCCGCGCATGCGCAGTTGCGTGCAACCCTGTATAGTGTAAACTAGGCTTAAAACTATCACAACCGAGTGAAACAATTTTTTCACCCTGACTCTACTGCGCATACGCAGCTTCGTGATATTGGCGACCGTCAGAACCGAGTCCCTACCACGCCGGCGAAGGGAGGCAACTGTCCCCACATTGAAGGCCCCAACCGCCGCCATTTGCAGGGACGAATGTAACTAGTAGATTGAAGGTTGCTAGTGACAACAGTAGCATTTTAAATCAAAATAAAAGCATGTTGGCCTCACAATTCTCGCTGAGTACCCAAGTTTGACTGAAACTTATTCTTAAAAACTGCACATTTTTGGTAAACATTAAACGGGCCCTCCACGCCGACACTGAACAGTGACCATTAAAAAGATCTCACCTCTTCCTTGATTAGTATCTAAAAAGAATTATGCCAAAAATGCAGAAATTTTTTCACCTGGTTTATTAACCATTTGTAACTTTCAGAGAAGAGTCGCAAGTGGGGAATTTTGAGTAGAAGCTACACATTTTCTTGTACCCTTGTTGAAATTGGCTTCTTTTGCCAAAGCTCAAAGGACTTTACACAATCTCAGACGCAACGAGAGAATTCTGAGACGGTGGTTTTAATACTGAGGAAAAGTACGGTCAACATCTTATGAAAAAGCACACCCTCGGTGCACAAAAAAGTATTCTATTTTGTTCCAAGACATAGAGCATTTCTCGTTTCACCAGCTACAGGTGGTCCTTAAAAATTACATTGTTTCATCGGAAAAGTCTGTAGTTAGTGGATTAACACGGTATATAATGAAGTTTTGCATAATAACCATACGGCAAAATACTCTCTTTGTATGCTATCATTTGCTAAAATCTCATTTCGATATCTCAAGTAGTTTATGAAATATGAAGGATGTTGTGGATATTTCACTCTGGCTTTATCACTGACGCGGTGCGATCGCAGAAGAGTGCGTTACGTCAGATTGTTTTCTCGTGCAAACTTTTTCGAATTTCGCGCAGTCTCTCACTTCCCTGTAAATATCCCAATAAATTGGGACATCAGCGAAATGATGGGCGCATCGTAATGAACCTGACACATAAAGCAACAAGTGCAGCAAAAACGAATTTTTTTACACAATCATTTCTGTAATATCGTTTGAGAATGATTGCAAACTCGTTAATGCGTATCGGCCACTATAACCTGGGCGACCTATACTAAGGGAGATTCCATCGCACAGGATTGTGTATACAACATTTTGTTAAGATATTTGACATGTAGTACTTGCAAACACAACCAGATAAAATATGTCAAGTGTCTAAATGCCGTTAAGTCTTCAGGCTCTCTGCTTCATACTTTTATATTTTCTTCTTAATCTAAATACATATATGTACTTAATTATTCAGTGAGCTCCAATTTGTATTTTAATTTGGATAAGAGTACATGTCTCTCCCCCTCCCCCTGAATTTTTTGTAACCCAATTACAGCACACGTCTATGATATGCACTAAAATACTAGATAGACAATTTTTGTCTGCAATGCATTACACATTTTATGAATGTACCTTGCAGTTCTAGCACTTTTTTCCCAGCAAAAAGTGTTTTGGATAGGCCTATATGGCACTGATGTAGATGAATTTTACCACAACTAGTATTTAACATTCATTACCTTCCAAACCAACTTAGATCTCAGACTACATTACAGCTCACTCAGTCACCACAACCAAGATTTCAGTGGAGGAGGGGTACTACCAAACTCAAGCCATTAATCTCTGTAATTAAGTTTACAAAACTGCTCCAATTTTGTTCACATTCAAAAGAAAATAACTAAGAAAGATTACTATTTTGTTCTTTGCTATTATTTACACACAAAGAAGCAGGAGCTGGAAAGGTACAAGAAAACTGATGTTTTCAATGATTAAACAGTTCATTTTTAACAAATTGACATCTTATGGGTTACCTACATCACTGATTATGAAAGAAAATAGATTTTGTCAGTGTTCGCCTGATTATTTTCCTGTGCAAATTGGCATTTCATGTATTTGCAATGTGGTGAAAATTAATTTTAATATGCTGCTTTACTGCAGGTTTTACAATAATATGAACTTTATTCTCAGAGAAATCATTTTCAAGTAAATGCTCTTTCAAGTATGGGAATAAATCTCACTGTATCACTATTGGCACAGCATTTAACATTATGTCACTGACGACACTACCTTTTGGAAGTACATTACCAGATGACAGAACTTGCAACCTTATTAGTTTCGATGCCTCTCTGCACACAGTACCAACATCTGTTGGTAGCATGATCAAGCCACCATTGTCTTGTCTTTTTAACAAATCCGAGTATTGCACAGGTTCTACACAAAAACTATGTATGCAAGTGCCCCAATTTAATTATTTCACCAAATGTTTGACATCAAATCCAGCAATGTAAATAACCATATTGCTAGTATATTCACCCATATGATATGTTTTCCCAATCCAAGACAGGAGACGTGTGTTATCTTGAACCTGACAATAAGTACTTGCTTTATGTTTAACCTCATTTGAAAGGAGAAAATTCCTGTGGATTGCTCTGAACTGGAAGAGAGATGGATTGTTATTCCAACCTAATATATACCTAACGAAAGAAAAATACATTTCCAGGTGCTACGGGCTTAACTTGTACCACACTTAAAAGTGGAAATACATACCGTACACAACATTTACAAAGCACTTCGTATTAACAGAATCACTACCCTTCTACCATAAAACACCAGTAATCAGTAATAAAAATTTATTGACAATGACAACCTACCAGAAAAAAGATCCAGTACAGTAGCTACAGCATGTAAGATATGCCACCGATCTGACTTGAACAAATTATTTATTGAGGCTATAATCTATAACTAAAATTTCCAATACAGATTTTGCCTATTTGAGGTTTCGAATAAACCTGCAATTTCAGTCCAAAGATTCTGAACTATATCCTGATTACGATACTTTCATCCTCGGGATGCCACGAACTGACTCTTTCTTGGACTAACCTCATTAGTTTCTCATACTCCACATTTCGTGTGTGAGAATGTCAGTCAATTTGTCTGAAGAAAACAAACTGATTTTAATTTTATTGATTGTCTTCTGAAGTCTGCTCATTCAGTAGATAACATCAGTTATAATGTGACCATGCACATAGTGGCGTATGATTTGAAAAGATCTACCGTCTCCAGCTGATTTGCGCCACCTGCGGAATCCACAGCCTTACTGGAACGCATATTTCACGTGTTTCGTTGTCTGACCACTTATAGTGCTAGGTGACACTTGTGCTATCTTTGTGTTGCTCACATGTTTCTGAGCTAAATAATGAAACAGTGCACTAGACACGTATTTTTTTCAGGCTTAGAACTAAACGTTTTGAGAATTTATTGTCATTGTCAAGTGCAAATACTTAGGTAAGTATTTTGTGTGCTGTTTGTATGTGTGTTGTGTCATCTTTCTGTGGTTAAGGCACAGTACTGTCACTCTTGAAACCTAAAATTACAGATAAAGGGACATAAGGCACAGTACTGTCACTCTTGAAACCTAAAATTACAGATAAAGGGACATAAGGCGAAAGGGTAGGGCCCATGTACTATCATGGCTCATTTCTTGTTACTACTTTATTGGCATAAATACCTCTGAAACAGGTAGGCCTTTGGCAATCACCATTTCAGTTAATTACAACACAGAACGAGCAAGATATCAGATCTCAAAAACAGGGTAATAAAACAGGTAGGCCTTGATTAATGGTTTCAGCTAACCAAGATTGTGAAATACACTCCTGGAAATTGAAATAAGAACACCGTGAATTCATTGTCCCAGGAAGGGGAAACTTTATTGACACATTCCTGGGGTCAGATACATCACATGATCACACTGACAGAACCACAGGCACATAGACACAGGCAACAGAGCATGCACAATGTCGGCACTAGTACAGTGTATATCCACCTTTCGCAGCAATGCAGGCTGCTATTCTCCCATGGAGACGATCGTAGAGATGCTGGATGTAGTCCTGTGGAACGGCTTGCCATGCCATTTCCACCTGGCGCCTCAGTTGGACCAGCGTTCGTGCTGGACGTGCAGACCGCGTGAGACGACGCTTCATCCAGTCCCAAACATGCTCAATGGGGGACAGATCCGGAGATCTTGCTGGCCAGGGTAGTTGTCTTACACCTTCTAGAGCACGTTGGGTGGCACGGGATACATGCGGACGTGCATTGTCCTGTTGGAACAGCAAGTTCCCTTGCCGGTCTAGGAATGGTAGAACGATGGGTTCGATGACGGTTTCGATGTACCGTGCACTATTCAGTGTCCCCTCGACGATCACCAGTGGTGCACGGCCAATGTAGGAGATCGCTCCCCACACCATGATGCCGGGTGTTGGCCCTGTGTGCCTCGGTCGTATGCAGTCCTGATTGTGGCGCTCACCTGCACGGCGCCAAACACGCATACGACCATCATTGGCACCAAGGCAGGAGCGACTCTCATCGCTGAAGACGACACGTCTCCATTCGTCCCTCCATTCACGCCTGTCGCGACACCACCGGAGGCGGGCTGCACGATGTTGGGGTGTGAGCGGAAGACGGCCTAATGGTGTGCGGGACCGTAGCCCAGCTTCATGGAGATGGTTGCGAATGGTCCTCGCCGATACCCCAGGAGCAACAGTGTCCCTAATTTGCTGGGAAGTGGCGGTGCGGTCCCCTACGGCACTGCGTAGGATCCTACGGTCTTGGCGTGCATCCGTGCGTCGCTGCGGTCCGGTCCCAGGTCGACGGGCACGTGCACCTTCCGCCGACCACTGGCGACAACATCGATGTACTGTGGAGACCTCACGCCCCACGTGTTGAGCAATTCGGCGGTACGTCCACCCGGCCTCCCGCATGCCCACTATACGCCCTCGCTCAAAGTCTGTCAACTGCACATACGGTTCACGTCCACGCTGTCGCGGCATGCTAGCCCCCAGGGGCTCAGCATTCATTAGCTGGGTACGGGCTTGGCGACCCCGGGGTTCCTGAGCTGGGGACTGGTAAGCGCCACCTGTCCCCCATCACCGTAAGCTCTGAGTACACTTCAGCGACCACCGTGCGGCGCGGCGGTGGAATGTTGTGTGTCTCAGGGAATGGGGATCTTGGCTTGGCCGCCCGGATCGCGAGGATGGAACAAACCTCTATAAAAAACCCCTCAATCTTCCGGTGTGCTCCGCGCCTATGAGATGCATGGCTGTTGAGGTGGAACAGTCGCAAGCGGGCAACCTCTGGGGCACCTGCCGCACCCCAGTTGTATAGGGCTTACTCAGGCATGCGGGGCTCTGTCTGAGCGGACCTTTAGTTCCCTAGCTGCTCGTGGGATCGAGATGGAACCCTCGAACTTTTCTTTTCCTCCCAGCGGAAAGGGTGGGCCGCTGGTAGGTTCTAACACCCAATCTAACAAGAGGGCTCGTGTAGCCAGTCCTCCTGATTCAGGTACTAGTAACAGAACGCATTCTGCTTCTCAGAATGTGTTTCTCATAATTAAAAGAAAAGATGGGAGTTTTGACAAAGTTTCGCCATTTTATATACAGAAGGGCTTAGAGGGTATTGCTGGCACGTTAAAGTCTGTAAAGCGCCTGCGCAATGGCACCTTGCTGGTTGAAACATCTAGCTTCCAGCAAGTCCAGAACCTTCAGAAGGCACACTTTCTTGGGGAGTTTGCGATAGAGACGGACTTTCACAACACCTTGAACTACAGCAAGGGTGTTGTGACTTGCAGAGATCTCGTCGACATTCCCCAAGACGAACTGAAGTCTGAATGGTCCCGGGACGGAATTGTGGACGTGCAACACGTTATGAAACGGGTGGATGGTGCTCTCATAAAAACTGACTCATTTATTCTTACATTTAACAGCACCAAATTGCCAGAGCATGTGAAGGCAGGTTTCCTACGTCTCAGTGTACGGCCTTATTACCCCAACCCCATGCGGTGTTTTAAATGCCAACACTTTGGCCACACTACTCTCGGCTGTAAAGGGGAAGCCACTTGTGGGAAATGTGGTAAAGCCGCTCATGAGGGAGTTGATTGCTCCTCTCCTCCCAAGTGTGTGAACTGCTCTGGGGATCACCCTGTGTGGAGTAGGGAATGCAGAGTTTTCCTTGAGGAACGGAAGATCCAGGAACTTAAAACCACTAAACGCATCCCGTATGGTGAGGCAAAGAAAATCTACAAGTCCATGCAGCCGCCCACGTTCGCTGCCTCCTTTTCTTCCGTTCTGAAACAGCCTATCTTGAAAACCGATGCCGCTACCCAAACGGAGGTTGCTACTGTCAGCACTAGCACCTGCGTTTGTCAGTGTACATGTGCTGCTGCCATTCCTGTGAAGCCTGCTGCTCCCTCCCGGCCTTCTGACCAGGCTGTGGTAGCTGACATCAAGGAACTTCCTGCCCCTTCCCGGGTCCAGTCTTGTGTACTGCCTAGTGCTGGTACACCCCCTACTGCTTCTGAGGTTTTGGCTCCAATGCCACCTCAGGCCAGAAAATCGAAGCCAAAGACAAAGGTGAAGACTCGCCCACTAAAGGAGACTGAAGTTCTACAGTCTGCTGATGTGGATGTCATTCTCTCTGACGTCTCTCTCGACTCCTCTTCTGAGGCGATGGAGGTAGATGTCAGACTGGGGCAATCGTCTCGCCCCAAAACTGAGCCTCCACCTGTTGTGGGCTCTCCTCCCCGACAGAAAGTGCGACTGAAGGTACTCCCGCCCTGATAGATGGCTCCCATTATTCAGTGGAACATGAATGGATTCCGGGCACATGTGGAGGAACTGCACCTCCTAGCACAGCAACGCCCCCTGTGCTTGTGTTTACAGGAAACACATCTCAAACAATCTGATGCTCCTGTACTCAGGGGCTATAGGTTGTATCGCAAAGATGACCTGACTGGAGACAGGGCCAAAGGCGGAGTCGCCGTGTTTGTCGATAATGACCACCACTCCTCTGCTCTCCCCCTGGATACTGACCTGCAAGCAGTTGCAGTTGCAATTTATTCCGGTCGGAGGCTTACCGTTTGCTCCCTTTATTTACCTCCTCTGGATGCAGTGAACTTAGAGGCTCTCACACACCTTATCGACCAACTCCCCCGCCCATTTCTCCTCCTGGGAGACTTCAATGCCCATCATGTCCTGTGGGGCTCCACTTCTCTTTGCGCTCGAGGTCGAATTTTGGAGGGCCTCCTAACATCTCAAGTGTTGTGCATCCTCAACACAGGTACTCCGACTCATTTCTCTAGTGCTACGGGGTCATTCTCAGCCATTGACCTATCTTTCTGCTCTCCAACCCTCACTGACTCCGTTCACTGGGAGGTCATTGACGACCTACATTCCAGCGATCACTTCCCTATCCGCATTCATCTCCTGGATGGTGTATTGCTGGAGCAGCGGCCACCATCGTGGATGATTGGCAGGGCTAACTGGCCACTGTTCACTCGGTTGGCTGTCTTTGACCGCCACACCAGCGTACAGGAATGGGTGGATCACATCACGCTTGTGATCCACCATGCTGCTGACCTGTCCATCCCACAGTCTTCTGGCACTCTTAAGCGGCGCCTTGTGCCTTGGTGGACAGAAGAGTGCCGTTCAGCCATCCGTGACAGGCGTGCAGCTCTTCGCCGATTTAAATGCCGCCCAACAACGGTCAATCTTACCGCCTTTCGTATCGCGAGAGCCAGGGCACGCCGTGTCATTAAAGAGAGCAAGAAAAGGTCATGGCAGGAGTTTCTGGACTCCATCAACCGTTCCACTTGTTCCACAAAGGTATGGGAAGCCATCCGGAGGATTTCCGGTAAACGCAGCCGTTTACCAATAGCTGCAGTCCTGAACCAGGGATGCCTCCAAACGACACCCAGCGCCATAGCTCAGTCGCTGGCAGAGCATTTTGCACAAAGTACTGCCACTGCAACCCAGGATCCGGCGTTTCGTCGCTACCGTGCGACTGTCGAAAGAGCGAATTTGAACTTTCGGTCGAACGGTTCTGAGGCCTACAACTCCCCTTTCTCCATGTGGGAACTTGAGTCGGCTCTTACTGAGACTTCTGACACTGCACCAGGTTACGACCGCATCCGGTACTCCATGCTTAGACATCTTCCAGCGGCGTCAAAGGAAATCCTCCTTGAATGTTTTAATCTCATATGGCACACGGGAGTGTTCCCAACCTCGTGGAGGGAGGCAATCCTCATCCCTCTCCTCAAACCAGGAAAGGACCGCACATGTCCCAGTAGTTATCGTAGTATCGCCTTGACAAGCTGTGTCGGAAAGACCCTGGAACGGATGGTTAACCGTCGTCTGGTCTGGCTGCTAGAGACCAGACAGCTTCTTAGCCGCTTTCAGTGTGGATTCCGAAAATTTCGATCCACAGTTGACAACCTGACCCTCCTCGAGGCGGCTATTCAGCAGGCTTTCCTCCGTCAGCATCACTGTATCGGTATCTTCTTTGATATCAGTAAGGCATATGATACTACTTGGAGACACTGTATTCTTGCACAACTGCATCAATGGGGCTTTCGTGGCCGCCTCCCTATTTTCATTCGGTCTTTCCTGTCTCAGCGGTTTTTTCGGACCCGCGTTGGTAACACACTGTCTGATCGCTTTGAGCAAGAGAACGGTGTCCCCCAGGGCAGTGTTTTAAGCGTTACCCTCTTTGCCATAGCAATCAACAGTATAACGTCTACAGTGCGGAGTCCAGTACAGTGCTCCTTGTTTGTGGACGACTTTGCTGTTTTCTGTTCCTCCTCTAGTGTTGCATCCGCGAGCCGTCAATTGCAACTAACGGTGCGGCGGTTAGAGGAGTGGGCTGCAAAGACGGGTTTTAGGTTTTCTGCCGATAAGTGTGTTTGTGTTCATTTTAATCGTTCTCATCGTCTTTTTACGTTGCCTGCCTTGCATATGGGGGATACTGTCCTACAGTTTGAAGACACAGTGCGGTTTCTCGGCCTAATTTTTGACTCCAGGTTGTCGTGGTTGCCACACCTACGTGACTTGAAAGCCAGAACGCTGAAGGCACTGAACATCCTCAAGTGCCTCAGCCACAGGTCTTGGGGAGCGGACAGGGCGCGTCTCCTTCAGTTTTATCGAGCTTTCGTGCGCTCACGGCTGGACTATGGCTGCACAGTATATGGGTCAGCGAGGCCGTCTTATTTGCGGATCCTTGACGCTGTTCACCATGCTGGGATTCGACTGGCTACGGGTGCTTATCGGACCAGTCCCGTACCCAGCCTCTGTGCTGAGGCTGGCGAACCGCCACTTACCATCCGGCGGCAGCTCCTGCTGGTGCGCCAAGCTTGTAAGTTTCTTGCAGCTCCCAGCTCGCCTGCTCACCATCTTGTTGCCCATCCACCTCTGGATCGCCTTTTTTCCCGCCGTCCCCGGGCTACATTGCCGTTTGGGATCAGAGTGCACCGTGTGCTTGAGTACCTCGGTGTGGAGTCTGTACAACCCCAAATCCTGGGTTTTAACCGCCTGCCACCCTGGTTACTGACGAGGCCACGTGTGATTTTAGATTTATTGCAGTACAAGAGAGATTGCACTCCTGCCACCGTTTTTAATGTAGCATTTTCTGCTATTTTATCTGAGCACCACGACTATGTAGCTGTTTTTACGGATGGGTCGAAACAAGGGGATTCCGTGGGTTGCTCAGTTGTTTTTCCGGATCGTGTCCTCAAGGTCCGCCTGCCTCAGACTTTTACTGTCTTTGATGCAGAATTGTCTGCGATCTTGCGGGCACTGGAGCCGATGAGACTTTCTTCCCCTCTTAAATTTCTTGTCTGTTCCGATTCACTCAGTGCCCTTCAATCCTTGCACCGTTTGTATCCGGCGAATAAAGTAGTCCAGACCATCCAGGATGCCCTCCTCCGACTACAGCGACTAGGGAAGGTTGTAGCTTTCTGCTGGGTTCCGGGGCATGTCGGCATTGCTGGGAATGAACGGGCAGATCTCGCAGCCAAGGAGGCGTGTCTTGATCCACACGTATCTCAGTGTCCTACCCCGTTGCACGCACTCACCTCGCTGTTGAGCTCCAGAGTCATGTGTCGGTGGGAGGATGAGTGGCTGGAAGTGACTGACAATAAGCTCCGTTTAGTCAAGCCCACAACGCGTGTGTGGTGTACTTCCTTTCAGCCCCATCGACGGGACGAGGTTCTCCTCACTCGGCTTCGAATAGGCCACAGCCCTATGACGCATGGCTTCCTGCTCCGGCGAGAAGACCCTCCATTGTGTGGTGCTTGCGGCGTCCAGGTCACTGTGAGCCACATTTTACTGGATTGTGTTTTATTTTCTGACCAGCGGGCCTCGGCTGATTTGCCAGCGGACCTGCCAACTCTTTTAGGCAACACTCGGACGAATGTGGTTAAAGTTTTAAAGTTCTGTGCCTTGTCAAATGTTTTTACAAAGATTTTAGGGAGCGGATTTTAATTTGCTCACTGTGTGACAAGCTCGCCCATCTTTTCTGTAAGTGGCCAGCCAATGACACATTCCTGTGTCATTCTTGTTGCTCTGTTTTCCCTTCCCTTCGGTTATACTTTCTTATGTAGTAATTTCCCTCTTTTCCTGTTTTCTTTGAGTGTGTTTTTCAGTTTTATTCGGTCTCTCCACATTCGTTCCTTTTAATGTGTGTCAGGGCGCTGATGACCTCGATGTTGAGCGCCCATAAACCCCAACACACACACACACACACACACGCGGCATGCTACCAGTGTTAAAGACTGCGATGGAGCTCCGTATGCCACGGCAAACTGGCTGACACTGACGGCGGCGGTGCACAAATGCTGCGCAGCTAGTGCCATTCGACGGCCAACACCGCGGTTCCTGGTGTGTCCGCTGTGCCGTGCGTGTGATCATTGCTTGTACAGCCCTCTCGCAGTGTCCGGAGCAAGTATGGTGGGTCTGACACACCGGTGTCAATGTGTTCTTTTTCCCATTTCCAGGAGTGTAGCTCCTAATGTAATTAAAAGGAACAGGCAGGCCTTCAACAATACCAGCTTCAGTTAAGTACAATTACCAAATAGAAAACAGCCCGGCCTTTAATAACAGCTACAGTTAAGTACTTGAGTTTGAATTGCCTTCTAAAAAGGGGTTTGCCAGCAGGCTTACAAACAAGGAGCAGAAGGTACACCAAACAGGAGGGCCAAGAAAGGATATAACAAGAGGACTGGCCTTCCAGGGCCCTTTTCGTTGGGTACAGACCAGCAAATGAAATACTAACACAGCAAGGTTAATTACGTGAAAGCAAAAATTACTAGACAAAATGTGTACCCGCATCACTGCAAGATACCGCCTCTACAACCACGGCAAAATGCTGGAAAGAATACCAGGCTACCAAAACCAATCACATAGCCTCAGCAACTGCAAATTTTGAGACCGCAGCACCACATAAGTCAATATAATTAACAAAGCCACGATGTCTGCAATGGGCGAAGATATCTCTAAAACAGCAACAGGCCGTATTACAGGACAAAGGTACTTCTCTGATATTCGAACACGTTTGGCCGGGAGGTCGGCGAAAACCCAACCATCTACGTACCACGTGACAACAGGTAGCGTGGGAGTGGGGTGATGGTCCAGCCACAGCATGGAAGTAAGATGTTATCTATCACTCTGGTTCAGGAAACACCATGGGCTCACACAGTTTAAGATGTCCTGTTTAGAAACAACCAAGGGCAGTATTGATTCAGAAAAGCAAACAACAGCCACAACTGAAGGAACCAACTGGTGGTGAAGTAGATCAGCTAAGAAACCACAATGATTGCAGCACACCTATCGGTATCAATTTGAAAATAACAGTTCAGATCTCAAAATCAAGAACTTAACTGAAGTTCACGAATTGAAGCTGAAGCTAGCCGGTTGCAAATGGGGCCCAGAATTCAGCACAGCAAAACTGGCTTCAACTCTCTAATTGGTGTGTCATGTCCCTGAGCTGGCTGGCCAGGCTACGCACAAAGACAGCACTAAGCCAGCCATGGATTCAAATCGGCCCACAGATGTGCCCAGCTCACTAACTCTGTGTGTGTGTGTGTGTGTGTGTGTGTGTGTGTGTGTGTGTGTGTGTGTGTGTGATACTAGAGTAAATACTTGATCACAATAATGAGAAATTCTTGAAATGCATCGAGCCCAGCATGAAAAAATACGCAAGTTGTGCAGTGTTTCGTTATTTAAAGAATGAATGGCAGTTGCAGACTTTGCAAAAACATTGATTGTGATCAATGAAAATGAGTCCAACGTAACTGATTCACACCTGTGGTCAGCACTTCTTGAAGAAGCAGTGATACAAAACATTAACTGAATACGTTAATAATTATTCCTAACATAAATTTCCTCATCTACATCCAATTTCCTTTCAAGTATTTTGATTTTATGCATATGATGATAAATTCAATAAAATTATCTCCTTTATTTTGGACACACAGATTTTGTTGCTCAATGACAATGCATTGCAGATAATTAGTGCCAATGTTAATAAATTACAATGTAGTAAATACCTATACATAACAATGCTGGAAGTTATCTAATCTTAAGAAAAATGATCCTCGGTTTAGTTTGTTAGGTAGTAGCTTCCATGTGTCCACTGGTTATGAATCTGGTATGCAGCTTAATTTCAATAATATATGTGTAACAGCAAAGCATGATTATTTCTACCTACGCCACCTCCCCTCTAAAGAGACCCAACTTAGTGCATGCATGCCATTTATAGCAATGAGAATTGTATGCAATACCCAGTTACCAGCTCTTGTTACGGATCCATGTAGGAAGATAGAGAATTTATTTGTTTTGGAAGTGGTGTTAACAGAGGATAGTGAGATCCTTTTGCTTTTGATACACCAGACTTTAAATATGCAACGCTTTTCCACATAAAAATCCATCAAGGGCATAAAAATATATGAAGGGGTATGACATTTTCAAAAGGTTGAGCTATAGTTCCTTTACATGGCTAGCAACAAGAATGCTATGAGACTGAACGCAAAAAGTTATGTGCATGCACGCACTGATCTCTTTGGAGCAAGTGTCTAAAGGCTTTGGAGCAAGCAAAATTATTCTGATCTACCAGAGCTACATATATACTCCGTTAACAACCCTGAGGTGCATGCCAGACAGCACATACCACTGTACCAGTTAATCGGGTTCCTTCCTGTTCCATTCACGCATAAAGTGCAGGAAGAACTATTATGATCTTATCCTCACGATCCCTAAGTGAGCGGATAAGTAAGGGATTGTAGTATAATTCTAGATTCATCATTTAAAGCTGGTTCTTGAAACTTTGTTAACAGGCTATTTCAGGATAGTTTACACCCATCTTCAATATTCTGCAAGTTCAGTTTCTTCAGTATCTCTGTGACACTCACCCACAGATAAAACAAACCTGTGGCCATTCGTGCTGCCCTTCTCTGTCTATGTTCAATATCCCGTTACTCTTGTTTTGTAATCTAGAACTGGTTGCACGAGTTGTTTGTAAGCTATCTCCTTTGTAGACTGATCGCACTTCCCCAGTATTCTTCCAATAAACTGAAGACCACCACCAGCATTACTGATGATTGAGTCGGAGTGAGAATTTCAGTTCATATCCCTACAAAGTGTTACACACAGATATTTGCATCAGTTGGTCGATTCCAACAGTGACGCAATGATATTAGTCATATGATACTACATTTTTGAGCATTTGAAGTAATTTGCCAATCTTTGCACCACTTTCGACTCTTAATATATGACTGAATATTTATGCAGCTTCTATCAGACAGTACTTCCTTATTTCTAACTGTATCATCTGTCTAAAGTCTGAGGTTTCTATTAATATTGTCTGCAAGGTCATTAATATGCAACATCAACAGCTAGAGTACTAACACACTTCCTTGGGACACCCCTGAAGTTTCTTCTACATCTGACAATGACACACTACTCAAGATAAAATGCTGTGTCCTCACTACTAAGAAGGCCTCAATCCAATCCGAAATTTCACTTTATACCCCTTATGACTGTACTTTTGACGATAAGTATGTCATACTGAGTCAAATGTTTTTCAGAAATCAAGAAATACTATATCTATCGGACTGCCTTGGTCCAAAGCTTTCAGTATGTCACATGGGTTTCACATGACTGATGTTTTCGGAATTCATGCTGGTTAGCATGGAAGTCATTCTGTTCAAAATACCTTTCATGTTAGAGCTCATAATATGTTCCAACGTTCTACAACAAATCAATGTCAAGGATATTAGATAGTAGTTTTGTGGATCACTTCTACGACCCTTCATGTAGATCGATGTGACTTGTGCTTTTTCGAAGAATTGGGAATGCTTTTTTAGTTCAAGGGATCTATGATAGATTATAGTTAGAAGAGGGACTAACCAGCCGCAAATACAGTATAGAGCCTGACAGTGTTCCATTGGGCCCTAGAGCTTTGTTCAATTTTAATGATTTTGGCTGTTTCTTAACACCATTGACTCTAACACATTTCACTCATCATCTCGATGGTATAAGAATTAAATTTGGGAAATTCTCCTGGGTTTTCCTTTGTAAAGGGACGTTTGAAACCAGAGTTAAGCATTTCAATTTTTGCTTTGTTACCCTCAGAGTTTCCGTCTCATTCACTAGGGACTGAACATGAACTTTGGTGTCACTAACAGCTTATAAATATGATCAGAATTTATTTGGGTTTTGTGAAATATCATTTGACAGTATTCTGCTACAGTAGTCATTGAAAACATCAGGCATGGTTCTATTGACAAATAAATGCATTTCATTCAGCATCTCTCTACCCAAAGCCCTACACTGTTTTACACCAATTCTGCAACAATCTGTTTGTTGCCACACCCGCGTTGTGTTCACTCATACCAGTTTCAGTGCGGACATCCTCAAAAGAGGTCAGGTCTATCTGTTCCCATTAGATCCAATGAAATGAATTGATCATATGGCATTTATTGGCTGGGATATCCCTTTTAGGGTTCGGCCGCCATATTGCAAGTCTTAGTCAACGCCAGTTCGGAGACTTGCGTGTCAATGATGATGAACACACAATACCCAGTCCCCTGCCGGGAATCGAACCCGGGCCCCCTTTGTGGTGGGCAGTAACGCTACTGCTGCACTAAGGAGGCGGACATTAGATCCAATATATTTCCATCACAAGTAGGTTTCCAAACTATCTGTTCTGGGTAGTTTTCAGAGAAGACATTTAGTAAAGTTTTGCAGGATGTCCTATCACGCCCATCACTAACAAAACTGGAATTTCCCCAATTAATTGTTGGATGATTAAAGTCTCCACTGACTATTACAGTATAGTTTGGGAACTTTCGTTCAAGTGAACTTAGAAGGTCTCTAAAGTTTTCAGTTACATCAGGAGATGAGTCTGTTGGACGATAGAAGAATTCAGTTAATTCCAGCCGACCCCTGATACTCTTGTCTTGCCCTATCAATCTCAAACGCATCTTCAATTTCTGTCTCAATGGATTTGAATTCCTTGTTTACAGCGACAAATACGCCACCACTATTTTCTATTTGCCTGTCCTATTGATATACTCTTAAATGTTCCCCAAAAATCTCACTGGTTGTTGAAACTAGTTGCAGTCGTCCTTTGGCTGCAACTAACAGCCTTCACCCAGTCACAAACCGCAGGAACTCTGACAATACCTGCATCAAATGCATTCATGTGGTTCTAATGGTTGCAACTTTACCTCGAATGAACCTAGAAGCTTTTTCCACTTCTAGCTGCAAGTGGAATATGTTTGTGTATTCTTATCTATAAAATTCGAGTACTTTGCCTCATTTTGATCACTCAGATATACACACTAAACAAATTACCAAGTATACTAAAATAGCTGCTATAAAAGGGGGAAAAAGTATGGTGCTAGTTACATTTCAGTTGTGCAGAAGAACTTTCGCCTGACATAGAAAGCATGTGACTGTTATTTTTGAAATACAGTATGTGACCCTGTTGTAGAGGTAGACTAAATATTGAACATTAGTCAATTATTTTCTTATGGTATTGGAGATTTTCTCGCAAAATTACTACAAGAAGGCCATACCATACACCACTGGTACACTGGGGATTACTTTAAATACACTTATATGAATATTTTGAATTTAATTATTATTTTATGCCCATGAAGTAACCCTGTATAACTGCAGTGGCAGCTGTTTAAGAGAACAAGAGCATGTGAACACCCTAACTTTTGACACCTTTCGGATTTATTGGTAATTTTTCTTTGAATACTGTTAAACATAATGTAGATGCAGTAATCTGAAATACACAGCACAAAGTCTACAATGTTACGCTACATTGCTACCCCTCTGTGAAACTTGGCATCTGGGTTGCAAGCGCACCTCCAGTTGTGCATGTTTTAAGGAGCTTTTTTGCATGCACAACTGGTGTGACATAATTGCCTTATGGGCCAAATACACACGAATTTGATAAATAAAGTGAATGGTTCATGGCATGCACAGCTAGCCCTTACCACTATAAGTTCATGCCAGTGCCTCCTGGTGGTAGCACACTCCACCAGACTTTCATCCCCATCCACTTAGGATAAATTGCGCTAGATGGTAGTGCACTACTCAGGTATGACAGTTAACTCACTATATGGTAAAATTAGATTGGACATCAATATACGTTATAGTTATCCTGATAGAAAGACCTATGTTATGGGAGTATTCTACTGCATTGGCTTCTTGCTTAGTTTGCATTTATCGTGAATCTCTTGCTCAACATAAAGTCCCGAGTGACTGGAAAAAAGAGCAGGTGACGCCTGTATATAAGAAGGGTAGTAGGACAGATCCTCAAAATTATAGACCAATATCCTTAACATCGGTTTGTTGCAGGATTCTCGAACATATTCTTAGTTCGAATGAATTTCCATGCATCAGCACGGCTTTAGAAAGCATTGCTCCTGCGAAACGCAACTCGTCCTCTTCTCACATGATATCTTGCGAACCATAGATGAAGGGTATCAGACGGATGCCATATTCCTTGACTTCCGGAAAGCGTTTGACTTGGTGCCCCACTGCAGACTTCTAACTAAGGTACGAGCATATGGGATTGGTTCCCAAATATGTGAGTGGCTCGAAGACTTCTTAAGTAATAGAACCCAGTACGTTGTCCTCAATGGTGAGTGTTCATTGGAGGTGAGGGTATCATCTAGAGTGCCCCAGGGAAGTGTGGTAGGTCCGCTGTTGTTTTCTATCTACATAAATGATCTTTTGGGTAGGGTGGATAGCAATGTGCAGCTGTTTGCTGATGATGCTGTGGTGTACGGGAAGGTGTCGTTGTTGAGTGACCGTAGGAGGATACAAGATGACTTGGACAGGATTTGTGATTAGTGTAAAGAATGGCAGCTAACTCTAAATATAGATAAATGTAAATTAATGCAGACGAGTAGGAAAAAGAATCCCATAATGTTTGAATACTCTATTAGTAGTGTAGCACTTGGCACAGTCACATTGATTAAATATTTCGGCGTAACATTGCAGAGCGATATGAAGTGGGACAATCATGTAAAGGCAGTTGTGGGGTAGGCGGATAGTTGTCTTCGGTTCATTGGTAGAATTTTGGGAAGATGTGGTTAATCTGTAAAGGAAACCGCTAATAAAACACTAATATGACCTATTCTTGAGTACTGCTCAAGCGTTTGGGATCCCCATCAGGTCGGATTGAGGGAGGACATAGAAGCAATTCAGAGGCAGGCTGCTGGATTTGTTACTGGTAGGTTTGATCATCACGCAAGTGTTACAGAAATGCTTCAGGAACTCTGGTGATAGTCTCTACAGGAAAGGAGGCGTTCTTTTCGTGAATCGCTACTGAGGAAATTTAGACAACCAGCATTTGAGGCTGACTGCAGTACAATTTTACTGCTGCCAACTTATATTTTGTGGAAATACCACAAAGATAAGATAAGAGAGATTAAGGCTCGTACAGAGGCATATAGGCAGTCATTTTTCCTTCCTTCTGTTTGGGAGTGGAACAGGGAGAGAAGATGCCAGTTGTGGTACGAGGTACCCTCCGCCACACACCGTATGGTGGATTGCAGAGTATGTACGTAGTATACTATATCTCATTCAGAATCTACATCTAAGTTTTGGATTTTCTCACACAGTAATCAATTTGAGGCGCTGAGAACCAAGAAGTACATCACTGTTGATTGTGACTTATTCATGCTTCTCATACCTGTTTATCTTATGGTGGATAAGGTTTACCTGTGCTAAAGGCCCACAATGTATATATGAAACATTAACAAAAAGCTGTCTCTCAGGTTTTTTGGATATTCACTTAAATATGCTTTTGGCCCTTATGGTTCTCAGCACCTCATTTCTATCCCAGTCAAGTGATCATGTTCATAGACAGTACTACTTGAATTTAATCATTTCCACAAATGACAATTTGTGTTTGGAATTGATTGTTTACTTAGCAGGAATCTGCTTTCATGTGAAGTGTCAACATGAACTCCATTGAATCTGTTTTTATGTGCTAACAGCAAAGAAACTACAAGGAAAAGTTAGTTGCGAAGGAACTAGGTCTTCTATCGTCCGGAAAAGTGACGAACTCAAATAAGCTTGACTACAAGCGAACAATGAAGAGTATAATAAGCGTAAGTTGTTGTGTGGGTACAGCACAAGAATGTCCGATTTTCAGCCTGCAAGTTAATTCAGTAAGTGATACATGTGTTAGCAATCTTGTACATTTGTCTGAAAATACAAAAAAAAGCACGAAATCTCCCATACACACAAACATGTGAAACTGAGTGTAATGAAAGCTTAAACATTATTTCTTTCTTGCCCTAAACTGTACTTAATTATGTATAGAACAACAAAAATCCCCAAAACAATTCTGTCCTTTTTCAGACAAGTTATTATTATTATTATTATTATTATTATTATTACACTAGTCAACAGCCATTTTGCATCTGGGATGTGATACATCAACTAGTATGTATTTTGGTGTGCAGAATCCGAATACACCTTTTAAAATGGTCTAGCATGTACCATTTTTGAGTTTTTAAATGTTTTTTATTTTTCATATCCAAAATTTTACTTTTTGCTGCTGTTCTGTTTTGATGTTTAATTGTTTTTGATTTGCAGGGGAGAGCTAGAAGATCTGCAGATTGTCAGTAAATGGTTGGTGTGGTAATCCAGTGGTGTGAAAGAGATCCTCAGTGAGTGTTTCCTGTGAAAGATAGTGTAAGTTTCAAAGTTTCAAACACACAAAGTTTGCACTAAGAAAAATGGCAACTAATAAATCTCGTTGCTGTCTAAACCTCCCCAACAACTTTTGTTATGTGTGTGAGAAATTCACTCCAAAAGCCCAAAGAAAACCAATCACTGATTTGGTTAAGAAGGCATATAAATTTTATTTTGATCGTCCTGTTGGTGATCAAGATAAAAATTTTGCACCTCACATTGCCTGCATAACTTGTACTACAACTTTAACCGAGTGGTTGGAAGGAAAACGCCAAGCCATGCCATTCACTGTTTCAATGGTGTGGTGTGAGCCAAATGACCATTATTCAGACTGTTACTTCAGTCTTACAAACATTTCGGGATATTCAAGCAAAACTAGACATAAAATAAAGTATCCAAATGTATCTTCAGTGAATCTGCCTGTGCCCCATGATGAGGGGTTGCCTGTTCCTGTCTGTAACTTGAAAGCCACAGAACCAGACACCATGTGAAGTGAATCAGAAAGTATTGAACACATAGAAGAGTACTGCTCCCAATATCATGAGATTTCACCTCAGTTCTTTAATCGAAAGGAATTGAACGATTTGGTTCACTATCTAAAACTTTCGAAAGAGCAAGCTGAACTCTTGGGGTCGAGACTGCAACAATGGAACCTGCTAGCTCCAGGAACAAAAATTTCCTCTTTCAGATCAGGAGGTGCTTCCTTCGCTCACTATTTTGATATGTAGAATTCAATGTGTGTATGTAGAGATGTCAACGGTCTGATGATGCAGTTAGATGTACAACATAATCCACAGGAGTGGTGACTATTTATTGACTCCAGTAAAATCAGCTTGAAAGCAGTACTACTGCATAATGGCAGTACTACTGCATGGCTTATGCAGTAGACAAGAAACAAACTTACAAAACCATGGCTTTGCTGCTAGAGGCAATCAAATATAAGGATCATGAATGGCAGCTTTGCTGTGATTTAAAAGTTGTTGTACTCCTTACACGTTTACAGGCCGGATTCACGAAATACTGCTGCTTTTTGTGCCTTTGGGACAGCCATGACACCAAGAACCACTATACAGGCAACGATTGGCCTATAAGGAAGTCATATGTTCCTGGAAACATAAATGTGAACACCACCTCATTGGTTGGGCCCGATAAAATTATTTTGCCTCCCCTTCATATCAAGTTGGGTCTTATCAAGAACTTTGTAAAAGCTCTGGATAAAGGTGGTGAGGCTTTCAACCACTTAAAAGAAAAGCTCCCAAATTAAGTGAGGCAAAGCTGAAAGAGTATATTTGTTGGACCACAAATAAGAAAATTGCTGAAAGATCCAACCTTTGATACCAAACTCACAGGCATCCAATTAGCTGCTTAGTCTTCTTTTAAAACAATTGCGAAGGGCTTTTTGGGTAACAGAAAAGGCAAAAACTATGTTACCATTGTGAATGACCTGTTGGACAACTATAAGAACATGGGATGTAGAGTGTCACTTAAAATTCACTTTTTACATTCGCACCTTGATTTCTTCTCGGAAAATTTGGGAGCCGTAAGCTACGAGCATGGTGAACGCTTTCACCAAGAGATTCTTACCATGGAACACTGTTACGAAGACCATTGGAACCCTTCGACAATGGGTGACTACTGCTGGGGTCTTGTTAGGGAGAGTGATGAAATGGCAAACAAAAGAAGAGCTCCGTCGTCACATTTTTCAAAAACAAAAAAACGATTAAATGGGAAAATATCTTCTGGACTAATATGGACCTTTTAACGGCATCATGCCCACATATAAATACAAAATAGTATTGATTTAAAGTGTTCTGAATTTGTATTTTTGTTTGACTTAATTGTGTCAGTTTTCACTGTTACCATTTGTTATTCTACTGTGTATCTAGGAAATGTGACATCATAGAGAGAAACTGATTTTACCAGTGTATTCAGCACCCCAAAATTAGGAAAATCCACCCAGTTACAACCAAGACCCAGAAAAAAAGTTCAAATTTTTTAAACTAGTAGTGTTATTATTATTAATATTGGCAGTAGCTGTAATTGTATAAATATGTTGGTAAGCGTAACTTGTGTGTCAGATGCTATTAATTTCACACACTCTTTTTACCAGAATCAAAAAATCTGTGAGCATCTAGAATGAATACTTACGAGCCGTCACTGTATAACTGTTTGTCTAAATCGAATAAACAACTTTCAAATTTTGCAAACACTTTTTTGTTAGTATTTGATTTATGACACGACATTCTCACAGCTGCTTATCTGGTAAAAGTAGTTCATTCACATCTTCATCCCAGCGGAGTTAAAACTCTTAAGACTTATTCAGTCAAAAAGCAAAATGTCTGTAGTGTGGCTCATTCTATTTAGTCACGTATTCAATATTTCTTTGATAGTTTCGGTTGTTTTCTTTGAACAAGAATACTGTTGGTGTACAGTAGCTTCCACAGAGACTAATACAATAAAGAAAATTTTAACATAAGAATGTTTAGCATGTAAGCAACTGTTTTTCAAGAACAAACTATTTAACCTGTGACAATCGTCACCATAATAATGTTGTTGCCATCGTCGTCGTCTTCTCCTTCAGTTCAGAGACTGTTTCGATGCAACTTTCCACACTACTCTATACCTTGAAAGCCCCCTAATCTCCAAACAACTACTGCAACCTACATCATTTCGAACCTGCTTACTGTATTCATCTCTCTAATATCATAAGAGATACAAAAAAATAACTAAATAAGGGCAACAAACAAAAAATAAAGAATGCAAGCGAAATGAGAATAAGCAAGCGATATGGGAGTAGGCAAGCATAGCACACGTTCTAATACCTACTTTCAGAATGGTGAAACACACACAGCCAAGTGTTCTCTAAAGCCGGGTGTGTATGGTCACGTGATGTCAATTTCCGGTCTGTAATGTCAGTGCCACCAGGCATTTTTCTGGTGTGACACACAGCCCTATTTGGTGTGTGGCTGTACGAACGGAAGCGACAAGTACCCAGGTGCTACCTGGAAAAATTTTTGTGGCGCGCCCAAGCTGACAGACTCTAGCACATTCAGAGCTGTAGTGGGAGGTACTCTCTACATGACCCGGGTGTGAATGTTTCGTGTGTGCCATTTAATCTCTGTTTACAGCTTTCAGGTCAAATGAAAACAAAATGGGTTTCTGTGAATTAAAATATATTCACATAATCACAGACAACTAAAATATGCTATTAGTTTCCGTTTTCTGATTTCATTTTATTTCCAGCAAGCAACCAATAATTGCCTTGCGCAACAATAAAGTTATTTTTGTTGGTTTGCTAAACAATTTTGGCTTTTATTAATCTTTTCCAGAGACAGTCCATTTAAAACAAAGCATTTCACTCCACACTGTTGCCCAGTTTCAAGTATTTACTCAATTACAACTGCATAGTTTCATTTCCTGTCACATGCGGCCGTATCCCAAAATAAGAACCAAACATGAGATAACATAATACTGGTACACCACGAAAATCAGCATACTGTAAACCACACTGAAAAGCTTAACACCAGGTACTTCAGGGTGAATTTAGTCATACAAACATGCACTTCAGGCCAAATTATGCATTCTGATATGGTTTACAAAATTCTGATGCTCTTTGAGTATACCCTGATACCCTGTTTGTTTTGTGACATACTGTACTATCTCTTAATGCTTATGAATACTGGTAAATGTTCACTTGAAGATTAATAAGCAGGGAAATTTGGTCAGTGATACTGAATAAAATGTTTTGTTTCAAATATATTTACAGTTTTAACAAAATTTTACAAATCTGCCTTCCGTGAAACACAGTTTTTTGATCATATGATATGTTTCAGCACTTCTCTGGTACATCTTCCACGCTTTACATTATTTCTTAATTTGTATTGTTTACCTCTTAAATTAAGAGAATGACATCCTTGGTAAATTATTGACTGGACACACACTGTGTTTCATCGTGCAAGTCCCTACATGGCTTTATATTTATTCCTAGAGTAGAAACTGTGTCTACTATCTAAGAACAGCTCTGACATTATCATTTTCATGCATTACAAAGAATACTGCAAAATATTGAAGCACGTGATCCAGAAATCAAAGCAACTGTATTATGGGAAAAAGATAATTACATCACCCAACAAAATAAAAACTGTTTGGGATATAGTGAAGACAGAGATAGGTAGGAGCCGAAAAGGAAGAGGGATAGGAGCAGAGAGCTCTAAAAATAAATGAGACATTGGTAACAAGTGAACGTAGTGCTGGAAACCTGCTAAAGAAATACTTTGTTTCTGTTACTGGCAGCTTGGGGTTTTAGGTTCAGTGACCAGTGCAATGGAGTATCTGAGACCAACGATTAAAAATAAGTTCAGTAAAATGGAAATGACACTCCGTCTCCCAAAGAAGTAGCGTCCATCATAAAATCCTTAAAACCTTAGTATTCTAGTGAATGTGATAGCATATCAATTAAGTTAAGCAAAGAGTGCTCATGCAAGTTGAGTTCTATCTTAAGTTATTTGTGTAATCAATCTCTTAGCAGAAGATTTCCTGACTGGAAAGCCTCTCTACAAGAAGGGGGATAAAGAAATACCATCAAGCTATTGACAAATTTCACTTTTTCAAAAATATTTGAAAAGCTTGTGTTCAAGCATCTCCTTGAGCATCTGACTGCAAATTATATATTGTTCAAATTACAGTTTGGGTTTCGTAAGGGTTCTGATCTAGAGAAAGCTAATTAGGTTGGTTGTTTTGGGGGGAAGACCAGACCAAACAGTGAGGTCAAGGGTCCCATCGGATTAAGGAAGGGTGGGGAAAGAAGTTGACCATGCCCATTCAAAGGAACCATCCTGGCGTCTGCCTGAACCGATTTAGGGAAATCATGGAAAACTTAAGTTAGGAGACCAGATGTGGGTTTGAATCACCATCGTCCTGAATGCGAGTCCAGTGTGCTAAACACTGCACCACCTCAATCAGTAAAGTTACTGACATTTACAAAGCTATTTGCATGTACAGTGAGAATGTGCTTAATTCATTAGATAACAAATTAGAGGCTACTGGCATTTTTTCTGTGAACTGTCAAAAGCCTTTGACTCTGAATCACAACATTCTTTTAAGTAAATTAAAATATTATGGGTAACCGTCAATGTTGCGAAATGGTTTGAATCTTATCGAATGAACACGAAACAAAGGGTGTCATAGCGAAATACCTGTGCAGTAAGCAGTCTTCATCTGATTGGGAATTAATTCCTTGTGGTGTTCCTCAACGTTCCATCTCGAGTGATTTGCTTTTTCTTGTGCACATTAATGACCTTCCGTCGGTTACACTGCCAGGTGCTAAGTTTGTTTTGTTTGCAGATGATACAAACATCGCAATAAGTTGATAATCAAATTTTCACTGGCCATAATACACTCCAGGAAATTGAAATAAGAACACCGTGAATTCATTGTCCCAGGAAGGGGAAACTTTATTGACACATTCCTGGGGTCAGATACATCACATGATCACACTGACAGAACCACAGGCACATAGACACAGGCAACAGAGCATGCACAATGTCGGCACTAGTACAGTGTATATCCACCTTTCGCAGCAATGCAGGCTGCTATTCTCCCATGGAGACGATCGTAGAGATGCTGGATGTAGTCCTGTGGAACGGCTTGCCATGCCATTTCCACCTGGCGCCTCAGTTGGACCAGTGTTCGTGCTGGACGTGCAAACCGCGTGAGACGACGCTTCATCCAGTCCCAAACATGCTCAATGGGGGACAGATCCGGAGATCTTGCTGGCCAGGGTAGTTGACTTACACCTTCTAGAGCACGTTGGGTGGCACGGGATACATGCGGACGTGCATTGTCCTGTTGGAACAGCAAGTTCCCTTGCCGGTCTAGGAATGGTAGAACGATGGGTTCGATGACGGTTTGGATGTACCGTGCACCCCTCGACGATCACCAGTGGTGTACGGCCAGTGTAGGAGATCGCTCCCCACACCATGATGCCGGGTGTTGGCCCTGTGTGCCTCGGTCGTATGCAGTCCTGATTGTGGCGCTCACCTGCACGGCGCCAAACACGCATAAGACCATCATTGGCACCAAGGCAGAAGCGACTCTCATCGCTGAAGACGACACGTCTCCATTCGTCCCTCCATTCACGCCTGTCGCGACACCACTGGAGGCGGGCTGCACGATGTTGGGGCGTGAGGGGAAGACGGCCTAACAGTGTGCCGGACCGTAGCCCAGCTTCATGGAGACGGTTGCGAATGGTCCTCGCCGATACCCCAGGAGCAACAGTGTCCCTAATTTGCTGGGAAGTGGCGGTGCGGTCCCCTACGGCACTGCGTAGGATCCTACGGTCTTGGCGTGCATCCGTGCGTCGCTGCGGTCCGGTCCCAGGTCGACGGGCACGTGCACCTTCCGCCGACCACTGGCGACAACATCGATGTACTGTGGAGACCTCACGCCCCACGTGTTGAGCAATTCGGCGGTACGTCCACCCGGCCTCCCGCATGCCCACTATACGCCCTCGCTCAAAGTCCGTCAACTGCACATACGGTTCACGTCCACGCTGTCGCGGCATGCTACCAGTGTTAAAGACTGCGATGGAGCTCCGTATGCCACGGCAAACTGGCTGACACTGACGGCGGCGGTGCACAAATGCTGCGCAGCTAGCGCCATTTGACGGCCAACACCGCGGTTCCTGGTGTGTCCGCTGTGCCGTGCGTGTGATCATTGCTTGTACAGCCCTCTCGCAGTGTCCGGAGCAAGTATGGTGGGTCTGACACACCGGTGTCAATGTGTTCTTTTTTCCATTTCCAGGAGTGTAAATGGATTGAAGCTAATTCACTGTCACTAAACTTTGAAAAGACTCACTATATGCAGTTCAGAGCCCGTAAGAGATTTCCTTCCAAAATGTGTATAACGTACGAAGACATGCTGATTTAAGATTTATTTTTTTTATTTTTTGGGCGCTCAACTACTAAGGTCATTAGCGCTCAGTCAAAAAAGTTAGTGCACTAATAGCATAGAAAAACGCAAGGGGGCAACACCAGAAAGTACTTACAAAGACGCAGATAAACAAAATAAAGGAGTTAGATATCTTTGCACAAGTCCGTCAATGTAATAAAACTAAGGACACGAGCAGCTGCGCGAGCATCATCAGCTAAAAGTTCCTGTAAGGTAGACGGCAGACACAGGACAACACAAGAGTGAAGAAAACGCGGACAGGACAATAAAACATGGCGCACTGTCAACGGATGACCACAGGGGCACTACGGGGCGGGGTCATCAGACAACAGGTAGCGGTGGCTAAATCGGCAATGCCCAATCCGCAACCTGGTCAAAATGACCTCCGCTCGCCGGGAAGGGCGTGGGGAGGTCGTCCAAGCAGTCGGGATAAGTTTGATGGCCCTAAGCTTATTTTCATGGAGAGAGGACCAACAAGCCTCATGCCACAATGATGAAACACGCCGACAAAGAACCCCACTAATATTAGATGATGGGACACAAAAGGAAGCTGTCCGAGGCACGAGGACAGCAGCCTTGGCCGCAGCAGCAGCTTCATTCCCAGGCACACCAACGTGGCCAGGAATCCAAAAAAAAAAAAAAAAAAAAAAATCAGAGCAGATGGCATAGGGAGAATGATGATGGCGGTGGCGGATATACTGAACAGCCTGACAGAGAGCAAAAAGCTTGAACACTGGTCAACGAGCCGGTATTGAAAGGTATCATCCCCAACGACAAAGGGACATCCGACGCCAGCAGTAGTCTTGGAGCCATCTGTGTAAATAAAGACGTTATTAGCGAGCCTCTAACAAAGTTCGACAAACCCCGAGCGGTATATCGAATCCGCAGTCCTCTCCTTTGGGAGCGAGCTGAGTTCAAGGTGAACATGAACCTGAGCCTGGAGCCAAGGTGGCTTCAGGCTCTCACCCACTCGAAAAGTCGTAGGGAGGGTAAAATCAAGTTGCTGAAGCAGGCAACGAAAGCGAACTCCAGGAGGTAACAGGGCAGAGACGTCCGCATCGGCGGTCGAGAGAGTCGTCAAAGAAGGATAAATATGACGGGTGTTCGGGCATTGACATCAGTTGGCAGGCGCACCGAAAAGCAACATATCGCATGGTAGTTTAGCGGTAATGCGGCAGCTTCGGCATACGGACTCTCAAAAGGGCTGGTGTAGAATGCTCCAGACGCCAGACATAACCCCCGATGGTGGATAGAGTTTAGACGGCATCAGATGGACGGCCGGGCAGAAGAGTAGACAAAGCTCCTATAATCCAGCTTTGATCGGACAATGAACCGATATAAGCGAAGCAGGACGATTTGATCTGCTCCCCATGACGTACCGCTAAGAACACTGAGGACATTCAGGGAACGGGTACAGCAAGCAGCCAAGTAAGACACATGTGGAGACCAGCAAAGTTACCTGTCAAATGTAAGACCTAAAAATATTGTTGTCTCCACGAATGGGAGAGCAACGGGACCGAGATGTAAGGATGGTAGAAGAAGCTGTTTCTTCCCAGAAAAACGGAAACCATTAGCGACACTCCAGGAATATAGATGGTCTAGACAACACTGAAGACAGCGCTCCAGGAGACAAGTTCTCTGAGCGCTGCAGTAGATCGTAAAGTCGTCCACGAAAAGGGAGCCTGAAACGTCAGCTGGAAGGCAATCCACTATTGGATTGATAGCTATGGCAAAAAGGGCCACGCTCAAAACAAAGCCCTGGGGCACCCCATTCTCCTGGCGAAAGGCATCTGACAAAACAGAACCCAAACATACCCTGAACATTCGATCCATAAAAATGCATTAATAAAAAGAGAGGCCTCCAAATCGAAGAACACAGCCACCGTCTAGCGCTTACACAAAAAGCTGTTCATAATGAAGGTCGACAAGGTAACTAGGTGGTCAACAGCACAGCGGCGCCTACGAAAGCCACATTGGAGATTGGTAAGGAGGCGTCGAGATTCAAGGAGCCAAAACAATCGAGAATTTACCATGCGCTCCATCACCTTGCAGACGCAGCTGGTAAGGGAGATGGGGCGATAACTGGAAGGAAGGTGTTTGTCCTTCTCTGGTTTGGGTATGGGAGCAACAATTGCTTCATGCCAGCATTTGGGAACATGACCTTCAGTCCAGATGTGATTATAGGCACAAAGAAGAAAGCCTTTACCTGCAAGAGAAAGGTTCTTCAGCATCTTAATATGGATACCATCGGGCCCCAGAGCAGAGGATAGGGACCGGGCGAGTGCACTTTCGAGTTCCCGCACGGTGAAGGTGGCATTGTCACTTTCAAAAATTCAAAGACTGGAAAGGAGGTGGGCATGCCTCCTCTGATTTTTCTCAGGGGAGGAAGGCAGGGTGGTAATGGGCAGAGCTCAAAACCTCCGCGAAAAAGCAGCTGAAGACATTTGTGACATCCTCAGGATTCACAAGGACTTCATTCGCCACAGTCAGGCCAGAAATCGGGGAGTGGACCTTGGTGCCAGATAGCCGGCGCAGGCTATCCCAGACAACTGAAGGAGTAAAACTGTTGAATGAGCTGGTGAAAGCCACCCAGCAAGCCTTTTTGCTTTCTTTGATAACACGACGACATTGTGCATGGAGTCGTTTGTAACTGATACAGTTCGCCATCGTAGGGTGGCATTGGAAGGTGCGTAAAGCACGTCACCAAGCACGAATAGCGTCGCTGCATGCTTTAGTCCACCAGGGGACTGGGACTCGACATAGAGAAGAGGAAGTACAAGAGATGGAATATTCAGCAGCAGCGAGAATAACGTCCGTGAGGTATGCAACCTGACTATAGCAGCTGGAGAAGGTTTGATCATGGAAGGCCGCCAGAGAGGTGAAAAGCCCCCAGTCAGCTTTGGAGATGTTCCAGCTAGTGGAACGTGGAGAAGGGGTGTGATGCAGGAGGTGGATTACGCAGGGGAAATTGTCGCTCAAGTATGTGTCAGACAGAGCATACCACTCGAACCGACGTGCAAGTTGGATAGTGCATAGTGAAAGGTGCAAGCGGGAATGGATATGTGTTGCGTCCGAAAGAAAGGTAAGTGCACCGGTATTTAAGCAGACTAGATTGAGGTGGTTGAAAAGGTCTGCCAAGAGGGAGCCTCTCGGGCAGGATGCTGGAGAGCCCGAAAGGGGATGGTGGGCATTAAAGTCTCCAATCAACAAAAATGGTGTAGGAAGCTGAGCAATCAGTTGCATCATGTCTGCCCTAGTAAAGGCAGACGATGATGGAGTGTTAACGGTACAAGTGGAAAATGTGAAAGTGGGGAGAGTAATTCGGGCAGCAACTGCCTGCAGATCTGTGTGCAATGTGATTGGATTGTAGTAGACATCATCCCGAACCAGCAAAATGACTCTTCCATGAGCCAGAATGCCTGCCACAGGGGATAGGTCAAAACGCATGGAGGTATAGTGTGCCAGGTCACTATGATCCCATGGGTGTAACTTCGTTTCTTGGAGACCTACGACAAGTGGGCAGTGCATTCGAAGGAACAATTTTAGTTCCTCTCGGTTGGACCGAATGCTGCGAGTATTCCATTGAAGAAGTGCCATTATGGGGGGGGGGGGGAAAAAAAAAAAAAAAAAAAAAAAAAAAAAAAAAAAAAAAAAAAAAAAGAAAAGAAGAAGAAGAAGAAGAAGAAGAAGAAGAAGAAGAAGAAAGAAGAAAGGGTAAAAAAAGAAGAAGAAGAAACAAGAAAGGGTCACCTCGATGGCCACTGAGGGGCTGGCTTCGAGGGAGCACTGCTGCTGCAATCGGGGTGAGTCATGGTCCATCAACTCAATAGTTGCATCTGCCACCTCCCTGAGCTGGTCAGGAGGGGCAGCTTCCTCCACTGGTGCAAGGCCAGCTGATCAGCTACCAGCGGTGCGGCCTGGCGAAATTGAAGATGGCTGAGGACGGCAACCGCTGGGTGGCACAGGAGAAGAAACGCGCCTCGTCGGAGATGGAGAACTCTTCTTTCTATGAGCCTTCTTTGAAGAATTACGTTTTGTCGAAAGAACAGTTGATGGCTGTGAAGTTTGTGTACGCAAGAAATCTTCACATGTCGGTTCTTTTTTGAAGGTCCGATCATCTGATTTAGAGGTCCTCGTCTTAGCAGTAGCAGATAATTATGTTTGAGCCTTAGGGTTGGTGGGAGGAAGAGGAGACGCTGATCGGGCGATCTTAGCACTGGCCTATCTGGCAACCGAATCGCTAAATGTTAGATCGCATGTCTGTGTAGCTACCTCCCTGGTAGGCCGAGGAGAGGCAAGAACGGTACTGTATTGACCTGCCGGAAGCACAGTGGGCTTTCTGCTATTGAATAACTTGCGAGATGCCGAGGTCGACAGCTTCTCTTTCACTCGAATTTCCTATATACTTTTCTCATCTTTGTAGACGGGGCAGTTGCGAGAGGAGGCAGCATGGTCGCCCATGCAGTTGATGCAACGAGGGGACGGAGGGGGACAGTCACCCTCATGGGCATCCCTGACACAGGTAATGCTTTTAGCCGCACTTTTACAAGACTGCCGTGTATGGTTAAACCACTGACATTGATAACGCCTAGTAGGGCTGGGTACATACGGCCGAACAGTAATGATCTCATAACCCACTTTAATTCGTGAAGGCAACTGGACATTGTCAAATGTCAGGAATATGGTTCAGGTCAGTATGAGGTCCTAGTCGACCCATTTCATGACCTGGTGGACGGCCGTCACTCCCTGATCAGAAAGGAAAGACAGAATCTCCTCATCAGTTAGTCCGTCGAGTGACCTGGTATACACCACGCAACACGACGAATTCAAGGTGTGGTGGGCCTCCACTCGTACAGTAAATGTGTGTAAGAGAGGGGCTCGAAGTAATTTTTGGGCCTGGAAGGTGCACTCTGTCTCCAACAGCAAGGTACCATTGCGCAACCGAGTACAAGATTTCACTGGTCCTGCAATCGCTCTACACCCTTCTGAATGACGAAAGGGTTGACTGTTGAGAAATCGTGACCGTCAGATCTTGTGACAACAAGAAACTTCGGTGCTGATGGTAGAATTTTTGGAACAGGAGTTTCATCTAGCTTTCTTTTTTGGGCAGAAGACAGGGGGGAAGAAGAAGAAGAAGAAGAAGAAGAAGAAGAAGAAGAAGAAGAGGAGGAGGAGGAGGAGGAGGAGGAGAAATCCATTGCGGATGTATCCCTCATGATTTACAGCGTCCCCGATGGCGCGCTCCTTTCTTATGGGGACCCTTTCAGAGGGCACTCCCGCCTTAGGTGATTGTCCACACCTCAGGTCACACCTCCCGAGAAACGGACGGAGGGACCAATTGGCACGTTCGGAAGGTAACAGCTCTGGCAATCACCCCTTCTTGGGCCTGGCCTTTACCAGGGGGTACTTGCGTGCCTTACTTGTCTACCCAGGGCAGGGAATTACGCATTCCCCGTCACCGGCTACATGCGCGAACGCGTGGGTCGGCCTTCAGACATGCACAGGGAGGAAAGAAGAGAGGAAAGAGAGGGATAGAAGAAAGAATCTCAAACACCAAAGTGGAGAATAATACACTGAAAAGAAGACAAGGAGAATAGGGCAAGGAGAATGAGGCAGAGATAGAAGTAAGAGCATGAAAGCAAGGAGAAGAGTGAACGTAGGGAAAGACCAATAGAGGAAGAAAGCATAAGGATGGAGAAAAACAAAGGAAACAGGATCCTGGCATTTTCAAACGTCCGTCTCTGGACAAAGGCTCAATACTTTCCTCCCAAGAAGAGGGAGTGCGAAGGGGAGGTAAGGGGGGCAGGGGGGGAAGGATTGGGGATGAGGAGGGATGGGGGAGGGGGGGGGGTGTAGGGCAGCCCTGAAAGGAAGGAGAACTGCACCAGCTCGGGGCCCCGTGCTCGCCACGCACATATCCACAAAAGAGTTGTGGACACCTTGGAGGAGGGGGGATTGAAGAGGCTGGTAGTGTTAAATTTCTGGGATTACAGCACGACAATAAATTCAGCTGGGAAGGACATATCACAGAATTGGTGAAGTGCCGAAACAAGTCTGTATTTGCAGTGAGAATTATGTCAGATGTAGAACATATAAATATAAAAAACTTGCATACTTTGCTTACTTCCATTCTATTATGTCATACAGGATCATGTTCTGGGGTAACTCATCAAAAGCAAAAGTTTAGTGTGTGAAAGTGTGTACTAAGAATCATTAGTGGTGTAAATTCAAGAACGTCTTGCAGAAACCTGTTTAAGGAACTTTGTACTCTAACCACTGCTTCTCAGTACAATTATTCCTTAATGAAATCTGTTCCAAGTAATATCTCTCTCTTTCCAACGAACAGCTTAATACCTAGTATCAATACTAGGAATAGGAACAATCTACGTAAGGACCTACAATCACTTACCGAGGTAGAAAAAACGGGTCCAATATTCCGGAACAAACAATTTTCAATAAATTGGGAGCAACCATTCAAAATTTGGTTTCAGATAAAGCACAGTTTAAACAGAGTTCGAAAGACTTTTTGATAGGCAATTCCTTCTGCTCTATAGATGAATACCTTAACAGGGACTGTCACACCAGCTCAAGTAAAAATGTCTGTTAGATTTCAGTAGTAAAAGTAGTAAAGGAGTTTTGCTGTTTGGGGAGCAAAATAACTGATGATGGTCGAAGTAGAGAGGATATAAAATGTAGACTGGCAATGGGAAGGAAAGCGTTTCTGAAGAAGAGAAATTTGTTAACATCGAGTATAGATTTAAGTGTCAGGAAGTCGTTTCTGAAAGTATTTGTATGTGGTGTAGCCATGTATGGAAGTGAAACATGGACGATAAATAGTTTAGACAAGAAGAGAATAGAAGCTTTCGAAATGTGGTGCTACAGAAGAATGCTGAAGGTTAGATGGGTAGATCACATAACTAATAAGGAGGTGTTGCAGAGGATTGGGGAGAAGTTTGTGGCACAACTTGACTAGAAGAAGGGATCGGTTGGTAGGACATGTTCTGAGGCATCAAGGGATCACCAATTTAGTATTGGAGGGCAGCGTGGAGGGTAAAAATCGTAGAGGGAGACCAAGAGATGAATACACCAAGCAGATTCAGAAGGATGTAGGTTGCAGTAGGTACTGGGAGATGAAGAAGCTTGCACAGGATAGAGTAGCATGGAAAGCTGCATCAAACCAGTCTCAGGACTGAGGGCCACAACAACATTATTTCAGTTTTAACAGCACTTTGTCACAACAGTCAAGATTAGGTATTTTGTGTATGATGAATTTATTAAAGTTCATAGCTATGTCTCATTCTCACATTGTACTAATACTGTAAATATTAGAAGTTCCTGTCTATTTTAACATATTCACCAATTTCGATGATCTCCTGACAAATGATCAGGGTAGTGAGTATTATGTTCAAATGTTTTGTATTATACTTATGGACATGTTCCACGCCCACGAGAATCTTCTCATTTTTGGGTATATTGAATCCAATCAAATATAAACTGCCATTTGTGGAGTTTTTTGGCTTCACAGAGAACCTTGTTAATTTTTTACACAGTTTGAAACAGTCAAGGAAAATTTATTTCATCTTTCTTACTAACTTTCTGTAGTGCTGTGTGGATGTAAACCTCATTGGAAATGGTACAAACATTATTGCAGATTAAGAATAAAAGAAAATCTATGTATAAGTTACCATACAACAAAATATTAGGGTGCTCTTAGCTGTACTGTCTATATTTGAAACTGGTTTTGGTTTTGTTTAGTTTTGCTTTGCTTTAGGGCACAAAAAACAACTGGGGTCATACGTGCCCAAGTCAAAACGATAGAACACGAAGACAGAGAGGAGTTAAAAAACGACTCTACATCAATCCCAATTGACATAATAGAATACAGCTAAAAACAGGCATGGGATAAAAGGGCTAAAAAAGACTGCATACAGAAAAAGAAGCCCACAACTAAAAATTACATGGCTTTTGCCACACTGCTTTCGCAGATAAAAAGTAAAACATGGTCGACAACCCACATGTCATTTGCTAAAACAACCAATAAATCAGATCGCAAACCCATGCAGGAATGTAAATGGTTAAAAAATGGGCATTCCATCAGGAAGTGGAAGACAGTTAAAATCTGGGCAAAATGTGCACAAAGGGGTGGGATAGCAACACTTATCAAATGACTATCACTAAAAGGGCAGTGCCCAATATGCAACTTAGTTAAAAGTACCTCCTCCTGGCGGGAGGGCCAAGAGGAGGTCGTCCAAGCCACTGGGAGAGGCTTAATAAGACCGAGTTTATTCCCGTGAAAGGAGGACCATTGGCGATGCCAAATGGACATGACCTCCTGACAGACAGCGACACAGTGATCGGAGGCAAGCTGCAAGCTGAGGTACAAGAACTGCAGCCTTGGCAGCAGTGTCAGCAGCCTCGTTTCCTGGCAGGCTGACATGCCCAGGAGTGCACAGAAACGTCACACTGGCTCCACCAAGAGTGAGCAAGTGACAGTTTTCCTGGACCTGCTGCACTAAGGGATGGGCAGCGCACATAGACTTTGAAGGGCACTGGGTGAGTCTGAGCAGAGGATGCAATTGAAAAGGCTGTGTCAATGGATGTACTCCGTGGCCTGATACAGGGCTAAGAGCTCGGCTGTAAATACTGAGGAGTGTGCCAGAAGCAGATATCTAAAGGCACACCCGACCCCACGGTCAGCCAAAGAGCCATCAGCGTATACAAAGGAATTATTGCGAAGTTCCATGCGAAGGCCGCGAAACTGAAGGCGATAGCCCGAGGCTGCAGTAGTATGCTTAGGAAGCAAATGAATGTCAAGGCCACCATGGGCTGCTTCATGAAGCCAAGGTGGCAAAGGGTTCACAACCACCGGGGAAGTTGCAGGTAATAGGTTAAGCCACTGTAGCAAGTGCCAAATGCAGACTCCAGGAGGTAACAGAGAAGAGGGACACGTCCCATTCTGGTGATCAAAGGAGTCATCAAAGGAGACGGCATAGGATGGGAGGCCACGCCTGGCAGACAAATGGCATGCATACCTGCTGAGAAGAAGTCACAGCGGTAGGACAGTGATAGTGCAACAGCTTCAGCACACAGACTCTCAACTGGGCTAGTGTAAAAGGCACCAGTGGCGAGACGGATGCCACGATGGTGGATAGTGCTGAGACAGCGTAAGAGGGATGGATGTGCAGATGCATAAACACAGCACCCAAGTCGAGTTTCAACGGACAAGGAAATGGTACAAACAGGGAGCGTGGTTTGATTGGCACCCCAGGAAGTACCACTGAGGACAGGTAGGACATTGAGGAACCATGTACAGCAGGCTGCCAGGTAAGAAAAATGGGAGGACCAAGAAAGTTTCCTATCGAGCATGAGCCCTAGGAATTTCATAGTTTCAACAAACGAAAGGGCAATAGGCCCAAGATGTAAATATGGTGGGAGAAACCATTTGCGCTGCCAAAAATCGATACAGACAGTTTTGTCAGTGGAAAAATGAAAGCCATTGTCAATGATCCAGGAGTAAAGACAACCAAGACATCTCGGAATATACTGCTCAGTGAGACAGGTCCGTGGATAACTGCAATAGATGGCAAAATCGTCAAAAAAAAATTAGAGCCGGAGATACCCGGCGGGAGACAGGCCATCTTAGGGTTCATGGAGATAGTGAAGAGGACGACGCTCAGGATGGAACCCTGAGGCACACTGTTTTCCTGGATAAAGGTGTCTGACAAGGCAGATCCCACAGACACCTTGAAAACTCGATCTTTTAAAAATGCCTGAAGGGAACAGGGCAGGCAGCCACAGAAGCCCCACGTGTAAAGACTACGGAGGATACCAGTTCTCCAGCAGGTGTCGTAGGCCTTCTCCAAATCTAAGAACATGGCCGGTCTGGGATTTCCGCAGAAAACCATTGGTAGACAAAATAACAAGATGGTCAACTGCAGAACGCCGCGCTCTAAATCCACACTGTGGATTAGTCAGTAAATTGAGAGTCTCAAGCCACCATACCAGCCAGGCATGAATCATACGTTCCATGAAGTTGCAAACGCAGCTGGTAAGAGAGAAAAGGCAGTAGCTAGAAGAAAGGTTTTTGTCCTTACCAGGCTTAGGTATAGGTACGACAGTGGCTTCAAGCTAACATCCAGGAAATGTGCCCTCTGCCCAGATGCGGGTGTATGTATTAAGCAGAAAGTGCTTACCCACAAGTGAAAGGTGCTGCAACATCTGAATGTGGATGGCATCTGGCCCTGGAGCAGAGGATTGGGATGAACTGAGAGCATGATCTAGCTCCCTCATAGTAAAGGTGGCATTGTAGCACTCACGATTCAGACAAGAGAAGGGTAGCACCTGAGCCGCCTCCACTTGTTTCCGATGGAGGAACGTAGGGTGACAGTGGGAAGACGTTGAAACTTCCGCAAAATTGTGGTCCAAGGTGTTGAAGATAGCAATAGGGTCCATGATAACATCGTCTGCTACTCTAAGGCCAGAGATTGGGGAATGGATCTTTGTCCTGGAGAGCGATCAGAGGTTGGCCCACACAACAGAGGAAGGGGTGGAACTGTTAAAAGACTGGTGAATTAAATCCAGCTCTTTTGCTATCCTGAAGAACACCATGACACTTTGCATGCATCTGTTTATAATGAATGAAATTTGCCATTGTAGGATAATGGTTAAAAATGCGGAGAGCACATCTCCGTGCGCAAATTGCGCCGTGGCATACTACAGTCCACCAAGGGACTGGGACACGACGTGGAAAGAGGCAGTGCGAGGAATGGTCGTTCCTCAGCAGTAAGGGTAACGTTTGAGAGATATTCCACCTTGTCATCACAACTGGGGAAATCTTTTTCTTCAAAGGTCTCCAGGGAGGAGTAAAGCTGCCAGTCAGCCTTAGTAAGCTGCCATTTGGGTGCATGCAGATGGGGGAGGAGTCGGCCAAGGGATAGCACACGCGAAATTGTCATTCGAGTAATTGTCAGAAAGAACGGACCACTCAATACGACGGGCAAGCTGAGCAGTGCAGGAGGATAGGTCCAAATGGCAATAGGTGTGTGAGGAGTCGGAAAGAAAAGTGGGTGCTCCAGTGTTAGGGCAGAAGAGGTTAAGTTGGTTAAGAAGGTTGGCCAAGAGGGCACCTCTCTGACAGGTCCTGGGAGAACCTCAAAGGGGATGATGCACATTAAAGTCACCAAGAAGCAAAAATTGGGGAGTTAGCTGACCCAAAAGCTGAAGGAAGTCTGCCCTGGTGATATCGAGTGGTACAAAGGGAAAAGATCAAGTGAGGAAGGAAAAGACAAACTGCAACAACTTTAAGATGGGTAGTCAGGGAGACGGGCTGACTATGAATGTCATCCCTTATGAGCAGTTTGATGCCCCCATGAGATGGAATGCCGACATCAGGGGGAAGGTCAAAACAAATCCGTAAGTAATGTGAAAGCTCAAAGTGGTTGTGAGGGTGCAATTTCGTTTCCTGAAGACAGAGTACAAGGAAATGCTGCAATCCTAAGCAGCTGTAAATCCTCTTTGTGAGACCGAAGACCGCGAACATTCCATTGGAGGACAGTCATGATAAAGAGATGTAGGGGTGTCTACTTGGGGTGTTGAGTCACTACTACAAAGCACAGGAGCATAAGGATCCTGCTCCATGGTGTCCACAGAAGCATCGGCTTGCTTATGCGGTTGGTCCATGGAGTCCAACACTGGAAAACAGTTGGTGGTGCACATCGGCGATATGGAGGCAGGTCGGGCTAAGGAACCACGTGGTGACACCGTTTAAGAAGATCTTCGAGTTGGCGAAGCAGAAGACCGTTTGCCTTTGGTGAACTTCTTCAAGCCTTTCCAGTTGGAGGAAGACTTGTGTGTTGTTTGGCTGGGCAATTTCACAACCTGAGAGCTGAATTTGAGGTCATATGTCTGCATGGCCATGTCCTTCATGGAGCGAGGGGTAACAAGAACAGAACTATGGGTGCCAGACAGCAGAACACAGGGTTTGTGACTAGCTAGTAACTCGTTAAAGAATGGTTATGGCACTCTTTCCTATACCCGAATCTCTTGGGCAGTCCACTCATCAAGATACACGGGACAATCCCAAGAGGAAGCGGCATGGCCACCATTGGAGTTGATACAGTGGGGAGAAGGAGGTGGACAATTGTCCTCGTGTGCGTCCCACCACAGGTTACACATTAGGTTGGTGTCGACAAGATGTTCTGGTGTGGTTGAAATGATGACACTGGTAGCAGCGCAACGGGTTCGGAATGTACGGCCGGACTGCGATGCTTGCTTTGATCTTGGACGGCAGCACCACTCTATCAAAGGTGATGAAAAGAGTGCGTGTGGGCATAGGAATCTACCTTTTTCATTATACGATGGATGGCAATGACACCCTGATCAGATAAGATTGGATTTCGGCCTCTGTTAGACCGCCTAGCAGTCTGGTGTAAATTACACCACGGGAAGAATTGAAAGTTCTATGGGCCTTGACATGAACAGTGTAGCCATGCAAAAGCAAGGCGGCAAGCAATTGTTGTGCTCGAGAATCAGAATTAGTCTCCGCAAGCAAAGTACCATTCTGGTAAATGAAAGCAGGACCTCACAGGGCCAGCAATTGCATCAACACCTTTCTGAATAATAAACGGATTTACCATGGCGAAGGACTGACTGTCTTCAGTACGTGAAACCACGAGGAACCGTGGTGCAGTGGGAAGGGTCTTTGAATCATTAGCCTCACATCGTTTATGTTTCGTAGACGTTGACTGGGAAGATGATTGACTCATTGTGAGAAAATCTCCCACGATTTGAATCTTCAGGTTTTGGCGGTGCAAAGATTATTCCATTAACTTTCGGGTGGGCAGCAGCAAGAATTCTCCTTCTAATATTTCGGCTGTATAACGTTCAGTCATCTTCAGCGTGAGCCGCAAGACTGCCGCTCCAGTGCTAGCTTCATCCCTTTGTACTCGTGTACTGCGCGACTGCGCATGTGGCCACAATGCAAATGCAGAGACATTGGTCTGTGGCAGAACGTGCACAATGCGTGAGTTGCATCTATGACTCCGCAGCCGATCTGTGTTGGCGTGTTGATATATCATTGTGAGCTGCACTGTGACGCTGTCTTTGTGAGTTTATTACAGCAAGTGCCGGATTCCATGATTTATGAAGGTTGAAGCCACTATCTCTATTAATTAAATTTGTCGTCAAGTGAACCTGGATCGCCTCCTTCACAATCGAGTCCCAAAAAGATGAAGTTGCCAAAATTTCGACGTTCTCATACAACATACTGTGGCCAGTGTCAATAGAGTGCACTGCTGACTTGTTAGATTGTAAAAGTGTTCTGTACATCTTTCTTGGACAGTACGAGTTGTTCATCCGATGTAAGAATAGCCACATTCACATGGAATTAACTCCAGATTTTCCGAGCAGCGAATCATCTTTGACGGAGCCCACCAGCGCAGCTGTTTTGGGTGGAGGACGAAAAATCACTTTTACTTTCTGCCTGCTGACACTCCATCCTATTTTTGATGAGAGGCTACCCACACAGGGCAGGAAGGCCTTCATCTTCTTCTGTTTTCTTTGTGGCCTTTCTCACTTTCATTTTCAGTGCTTTCTTTATTTGCTGTGGGGCATACCCATTGTCTTCAAACACTATTTGTAAGTGGGTAAGTTGATCTTGCATACTGCTTTCGTCAGAAATAATATGCACTCTGTGGGTCAAAGTTCGGAGAACACTCATCAACTGGGCAGGATGGTGGCAGCTATTTGCACACGACTTTTACAATGCAACAAGGCAGCAGTGGCAGAACACTGTATTGACACTGGTCACAGTATTTTGTACGACAACGTCGAAATTTTGCCAACTACATCATCCTTTTGGGACTCGATTGTGAAGGAGGCAATCAAAATTAACTTGACGACAAATTTAATTAACAGAGATAGTGGTTTCAACTTTCATAAATCATCGTCACAGCGCAGCTCACAATGATATATCGACATGCCAACACAGATCGACTGCGGAGTCATAGATGCAACTCGCGCATTGTGCACGTCTCTGCCACCGACCAACGTCTCTGGCACATTTGCATCTGTGGCCGCATGCGCAGTCACACGGTACAGGAGTATAAAGGGACGAAGCTAGCACTGGAGCGGCAGTCTTGTGGCTCACTCTGAAGATGACTGAACGTTATACAGCCGAAATATTAGAAGGAGAATTCTTGAGGCTGCACACCCGAAACTTGATGGAACTCTCCCATGATTGCCAGCGTCTCAGATGGCACGCTCCTTCCAACTGGGGGGGACCTTCACAAGGGTGCGCACCCACCTTAGGTGATTGTTCACACCTCAGGTCACACCTGACAGAGGGACCACTCGGCAATTTGTGAAGGTCGCAGCTCAGGCAATCATCCCTCCCTGAGACTGGCCTGTACCAGGGGGTACATGCGAACTCTACCTGTCGACCCAGAGCTGGAAATTACGTATTACCCAGTCACCTGTTATGCATTAGATGCATGGCCTGGCCTTCAGGAGTGCACAGGGAGGAAACAGAAAAAGAGGAACCTCAAACACTGAAGCGGAGGAACGAGAGGAGGAGGGAAACAAAGAAAGGATAAGGGAGTGATAAACAAAGGTGAGTCTGTTCTTACGACATCGACAGACAATGCAGAACATTCCCAATAACATCCCAGACATGTTCCCTAAGGGAGGGGAAAAAGAATAGCAAGAGTACAGAAATACAGCACAGAAGGTGGGGGGGGGGAGAAAAAAAAAATGCTGCAAAGGCTAGGGCCCCGTGGTAGCCAACTACGAACCCACCAAAGAGTGGCGAGCCCCGGGAGGTTAGTTTTGAAATGAATATTATGCCAAGAACTGCTTTCTTATTTTCCATTCCTTATTTGGATAGGATACGAACAGAGCAAACACTGAGCACAGGCTTTCTACGTCATCATAGCTGCACATGCACAGTAATGCTTGTTTTCTGGTGCTCTCTAGCAACTGCTCAAATGAACCTAGTACATCTACATCTACATCTATACTCCGCGAGCCACCTTACGGTGTGTGGCGGAGGGTACTTATTGTACCACTATCTGATCCCCCCTTCCCTGTTCCATTCACGAATTGTGCGTGGAAAGAACGACTGCTTGTAAGTCTCCGTATTTGCTCTAATTTCTCGGATCTTTTCTTTGTGATCATTACGCGAGATATATGTGGGCGGTAGTAATATGTTGCCCATCTCTTCCCGGAATGTGCTCTCTCGTAATTTCGATAATAAACCTCTCCGTATTGCGTAACGCCTTTCTTGAAGTGTCCGCCACTGGAGCTTGTTCAGCATCTCCGTAACGCTCTCGCGCTGACTAAATGTCCCCATGACGAATCGCGCTGCTTTTCGCTGGATCATGTCTATCTCTTCTATTAATCCAACCTGGTAAGGGTCCCATACTGATGAGCAATACTCAAGAATCGGACGAACAAGCGTTTTGTAAGCTACTTCTTTCGTCGATGAGTCACATTTTCTTAGAATTCTTCCTATGAATCTCAACCTGGCGCCTGCTTTTCCCACTATTTGTTTTATGTGATCATTCCACTTCAGATCGCTCCGGATAGTAACTCCTAAGTATTTTACGGTCGTTACCGCTTCCAATGATTTACCACCTATGGCATAATCGTACTGGAATGGATTTCTGCCCCTATGTATGCGCATTATATTACATTTATCTACGTTTAGGGAAAGCTGCCAGCTGTCGCACCATGCATTAATCCTCTGCAGGTCCTCCTGGAGTACGTACGAGTCTTCTGATGTTGCTACTTTCTTGTAGACAACCGTGTCATCTGCAAATAGCCTCACGGAGCTACCGATGTTGTCAACTAAGTCATTTATGTATATTGTAAACAATAAAGGTCCTATCACGCTTCCCTGCGGTACTCCCGAAATTACCTCTACATCTGCAGATTTTGAACCGTTAAGAATGACATGTTGTGTTCTTTCTTCTAGGAAATCCTGAATCCAATCACAAACCTGGTCCGATATTCCGTAAGCTCGTATTTTTTTCACTAAACGTAAGTGCGGAACCGTATCAAATGCCTTCCTGAAGTCCAGGAATACGGCATCAATCTGCTCGCCAGTGTCTACGGCACTGTGAATTTCTTGGGCAAATAGGGCGAGCTGAGTTTCACATGATCTCTGTTTGCGGAATCCATGTTGGTTATGATGAAGGAGATTTGTATTATCTAAGAACGTCATAATACGAGAACACAAAACATGTTCCATTATTCTACAACAGATTGACGTAAGCGAAATAGGCCTATAATTATTCGCATCTGATTTATGACCCTTCTTGAAAATGGGAACGACCTGCGCTTTCTTCCAGTCGCTAGGTACTTTACGTTCTTCCAGCGATCTACGATAAATTGCTGATAGAAAGGGGGCAAGTTCTTTAGCATAATCACTGTAGAATCTTAAGGGTATCTCGTCTGGTCCGGATGCTTTTCCGCTACTAAGTGATAGCAGTTGTTTTTCAATTCCGATATCGTTTATTTCAATATTTTCCATTTTGGCGTCCGTGCGACGGCTGAAGTCAGGGACCGTGTTACGATTTTCCGCAGTGAAACAGTTTCGGAACACTGAATTCAGTATTTCTGCCTTTCTTCGGTCGTCCTCTGTTTCGGTTCCATCGTGGTCAACGAGTGACTGAATAGGGGATTTAGATCCGCTTACCGATTTTACGTATGACCAAAACTTTTTAGGGTTCTTGTTTAGATTGTTTGCCAATGTTTTATGTTCGAATTCGTTGAATGCTTCTCTCATTGCTCTCTTTACGCTCTTTTTCGCTTCGTTCAGCTTTTCCTTATCAGCTATGATTCGACTACTCTTAAACCTATGATGAAGCTTTCTTTGTTTCCGTAGTACCTTTCGTACATGATTGTTATACCACGGTGGATCTTTCCCCTCGCTTTGGACCTTAGTCGGTACGAACTTATCTAAGGCGTACTGGACGATGTTTCTGAATTTTTTCCATTTTTGTTCCACATCCTCTTCCTCAGAAATGAACGTTTGATGGTGGTCACTCAGATATTCTGCGATTTGTGCCCTATCACTCTTGTTAAGCAAATATATTTTCCTTCCTTTCTTGGCATTTCTTATTACACTTGTAGTCATTGATGCAACCACTGACTTATGATCACTGATACCCTCTTCTACATTCACGGAGTCGAAAAGTTCCGGTCTATTTGTTGCTATGAGGTCTAAAACGTTAGCTTCACGAGTTGGTTCTCTAACTATCTGCTCGAAGTAATTCTCGGACAAGGCAGTCAGGATAATGTCACAAGAGTCTCTGTCCCTGGCTCCAGTTCTGATAGTGTGACTATCCCATTCTATACCTGGTAGATTGAAGTCTCCCCCTATTACAATAGTATGATCACGAAACTTCTTCACGACGTTCTGCAGGTTCTCTCTGAGGCGCTCAACTACTACGGTTGCTGATGCAGGTGGTCTATAGAAGCATCCGACTATCATATCTGACCCACCTTTGATACGTAACTTAACCCAGATTATTTCACATTCGCATTCGCTAATAACTTCACTGGATATTATTGAATTCTTTACTGCTATAAATACTCCTCCACCATTGGCGTTTATCCTATCCTTGCGGTATATATTCCATTCTGTGTCTAGAATTTCGTTACTGTTCACTTCCGGTTTTAACCAACTTTCCGTTCCTAATACTATATGCGCACTATTTCCTTCAATAAGAGATACTAATTCAGGAACCTTGCCCTGGATACTCCTGCAGTTTACCAATATTACGTTAACTTTTCCTGTTTTTGGTCTCTGAGGACGGACATTCTTTATCAACGATGATAATGTCCTCTCTGGTAAGCCGTCAGGTATTTTATCGTTTCGCCCAAGGGGGGGTCCCTCTAACCTAAAAAACCCCCGTGTGCACGCCACACGTACTCTGCTACCCTAGTAGCTGCTTCCGGTGTGTAGTGCACGCCTGACCTGTCTAGGGGGGCCCTACAGTTCTCCACCCAATAACGGAGGTCGATGAATTTGCAACCATTATAGTCGCAGAGTCGTCTGAGCCTCTGGTTTAGACCCTCCACACGGCTCCAAACCAGAGGACCGCGATCGACTCTGGGCACTATGCTGCAGATATTAAGCTCAGCTTGCACTCCGCGTGCGATGCTGGTTGTCTTCACCAAATCAGCCAGCCGCCGGAAGGAACCAAGGATGGCCTCAGAACCCAAGCGGCAGGCGTCATTCGTTCCGACATGTGCTACTATCTGCAGCCGGTCACACCCAGTGCGTTCAATAGCTGCCGGAAGGGCCTCCTCCACATTACGGACGAGACCCCCCGGCAAGCACACCGAGTGCACACTGGCATTCTTCCCCGACCTACCCGCTATTTTCCTGAGGGGCTCCATAACCCGCCTAACGTTGGAGCTCCCTATAACTAATAGGCCCGCCCTCTGTGACTGTCGGGACCTTGCCGGAGAATCGGCCACTGGCCCAACAGGCGAGGCACCCTGTGGTGGCTCGGAAACGATGTCATCACCACTAGGAAGCACCCCGTACCTGTTGGAAAGGGGTAAGGCAGCTGCCACGCGGCCAGATCCCACCTTCGCCTTTCGGCCAGGCACGCGCGAGCCCACCACTGTCCGCCATTCACCCTGGAGTGATGGCTGACCGGTAAGATGCTCACTGCCGGAAGACGCAGCGATATCAGGGGTTCCATGTGATTCCAAGGCCACCGAAGTAGGCATAGGTCTCACCACAGTTGCCCCAACGGCACTACGAGCCGACGCCTGCGCCTCGAGCTCGATGAGCCTAACAGACAAAGCCTCCACCTGCCCCCGAAGAGTGGCCAATTCTCCTTGCGTCCGCTCACAACAACCACAGCCCCTACACATGACTATGTTTACCCTACTCTATACGGTGACAAATTCCCAAGATAATCTTCTGATGAGCTACTCTGATAATCAAGAAACACTCACTGAAATACGAGACGCGAAAACTACGCTAGGTTTTCCCAGAAAAACTATTTAAAAGCTAAGCGCAGCAAATAAGTACAAAAACGCTTTATACAAACAGTACTCGCTGCTGCTGGTGCTGTCGCTCTGGCTGTCACAAGACAACTGCTGATTCAAGTGACTAGTGGCTAACGGCCGCGAAACAAACAAAAGACGGTTTTAGGGCGCTTTCTGTTCTAAACGATCAAGAAAACACTAAGAAATCTAACACGAAAACTACGTAAAGTTTTATCAAGAACTGTTAGTTACTATGCAGAGCAGATAAACACAAATAGAACCCCTTCCTTAGTGGAAGGTCGTAAACAAAATGCAAAATAAACGCTTTATACAGACACTACTCGCTGCTGCTGGTGCTGTCGCTCTGGCTGTCACAAGACAAGGCAGTGCCCGTACCAAGGGGAAAGATGCATTCAGCTTCAAAAATTTCAGAGGCCAGCAACATATAATGAGTACAATTTACTACATTATAACACGAATGATAGTAATACTATTTGCAACAGTACTCCTGTTTGAAACATTCAGCAAGTAAAGACAATTTCTTAACAGCTTTTCATAACATTGGCCATATCTATTTCTTGAGCCTCTTTCACCTCTTAAGTAACTGGTCCTTATGGACTGTATAACCTTTGCAAAAAAAGAAACTCAAGGCATTTTTCAAGACCACCATTACTATATGTTAGATTCTTTATTACTCACTCTGCATTTGTACATGTAGTATGACTGTCATACATTTACTCATTAATATTACAAAATACATATTTACAATGTTGTATTTGGCATTTCTCAAAATTCTTCTAAAGAATAAAATGTGTTAGGTAATAAGCAGTTTTTCCTTAAGTGGTTTGATTGGTACGCTTATGATATGTTTACACTGTTTGCTATATCTTTTGAATTCCATGAATGTATGACTATTTTGTGATAAGACCGGAGTAGTACTGGTTGTATTTTAATCCTGTCCAATCTGTTACACTTAAATTTGGTAGTTTAGTTTTCTAGAATATATAAATTAAGTAAGGTTCTCACAAATAAACCTTTTGGCCCATAAGGCTTTCACCACAGACACACACACACACACACACACACACACACACACACACACGACTGCAGTTGTGTGTGTGAGTTGCCCACGCCACTCTGGATTGCTGCTTCCATTCAACGCAACAGTTGCACTCTGGACTCTGGCCAGAGCAGTTGGATATAGTGACCGTCGTGTGTGTGTGTGTGTGTGTGTGTGTGTGTGTGTGTGTGTGTGTGTGTGTGTGTGTGTGTGTGTGTGTGTGTTTTTGATGAAGGCCTTATGGGTCAAAAGTTTCATTTGTGACAGTCTTTTGTTGTGCCTACCGTGACTCAGCATCTCCACTACATTGTGAGTGGCAAATTTCCTTTGTTACATTCCATCCTGGATTTTCCATTGTTTGACTAAGGAGGTTAAAATCTTATACTTGGTGAACAAAGGCTTGCAACGAGTTTTGCTATCTGCTCTAGCCATTACTCTAATTGCCTACTTCTGAATTAAAAGAATTTATTTTTTCTTTTTTCTTTTTCTTTTGCTGTTTTCTCAGAGTATGAAACCACATTCCAAGACAGATTGAAAAAAGACAAAAATGCTGCCCTTACGTATTCAGAGGTGACACTTGACATCAGTCTCTTCAGCAAATATAATACTCTTGATAACTGAACTGTCATTGTTCCACATGGGTGTTCAATGTCAGTTTGTTGTCAAGTGTACTGCCCAGAAATTTTACATTTTGTTGTTCTATTTTTGCAGTCTCTGATAGACTGAACCACATATTGTGTCTCTCATTTTGTTTTACTATTAAACATGTGTATTGAACCAGGATGTTGCACTTACTTTCCCTAAATTCATTATTTTGACAAGGTCTTCCAATACATAATATACAGACAGAAAAGCAGTGCAATCTGCGTACATATATGCCTTTATATCTGTTGTGTCTCTCATTCTGTTTTACTATTAAACATGTGCATTGAACCAGGATGTTGCACTTACTTTCCCTAAATTCATTATTTTGACAAGGTCTTCCAATACATAATAATTTCGTTTTACTATTAAACATGTGCATTGAACCAGGATGTTGCACTTACTTTCCCTAAATTCATTATTTTGACAAGGTCTTCCAACACATGATAATTTTGTTTTATTATTAAACATGTGCACTGAACCAGGATGTTGCACTTACTTTCCCTAAATTCATTATTTTGACAAGGTCTTCCAATACATAATATACAGACAGAAAAGCAGTGCAATCTGCGTACATATATGCCTTTATATCTGTATTATCCAGTATGTCATTTATATGTAACAAATTTTGATCCATGTGGCACTCCATGTTGAACCTAAACATGTTTCATAACTGACCACCTGAATTCACCACCTGCATCCTTTTCTGGAGGTATGATTCCACCAGTTTTAGACTTTCATCACAAATTCGATAGTATTCTACACTCACACTCATAAGTTAAGAATAATGCTGATACATGGTGAAACAACCCTCTGGTGGGCAGTTTGTGGGTTTAAATCACCTCGGGATATGACCATGCAGTGCATCTGACCTGCGGTCGTCACACGGTGGTGCTGGCGGCAGTCCACATACGCAGAGATGTGTTGGTGCATGTCAGAGTATGGTGCAGTGAGTAAGTGTGCAGACGTTTTCAGATGTGCTAATAGTGACTGTGTTGAAAATGGCTCAAAGAACACATATTGATGATGTTATGAGGGGTTGAATACTAGGGCGACTGGAGGCTGGTCAAACACAGCAAGCCGCAGCATGGACCCTCCATGTGCCAAAAAATGTGATCAAGATTATGGCAATGGTTCCAGCAGACAGGAAACGTGTCCAGGCACCACAGTATGGGACGTCCACAGTGTACAACACCACAAGAAGACCGATATCTCACCATCGGTGCCCGCACACCGCCATAGAGTACTGCAGGTAGCCTTGCTCGGGACCTTACCGCAGCCACTGGAACAGTTGTCTCCAAACACACAGTCTACAGATGACTGAACAGACATGGTTTAGTCGCCCGCAGACCTGCAAGGTCCATTCTACTGATCCCTGGTCACAGGAGAGCCCGTAAATAACACAGTACATGGTCATTAGAACAGTGGTCCCAGGTTATGTTCACAAACGAGTCCAGATATAGTCTTAACAGTGATCCTTGCCGGGTTTTCATCTGGTGCCAGATACAAATCCCTTAATGTCCTTGAAAGGGACATGTATGGGGGTCGTGGTTTGATGGTGTGGGGTGGGATTATTATTGGAACATGTACACCCCTACAAGTCTTTGACAGAGGAACTGTAACAGGTCAGGTGTATCAGGACTCATTTTGCACTGCCTTTTCAGGGGTGCAGTGGGTCCCACCTCCCTCCTGATGGATGATATCGCATGGCCCCACCGAGCTGCCATCGTGGAGGAATATGTTGAAACAGAAGATATCAGGTGAACGGAGTGGCCTGCCTGTTCTCCAGACCCAAACCCCATCGAACACGTCTGGGATGCTCTCGGTCGACATATCGCTGCACATTTTCAAACCCCTACGACACTTCAGGAGCTCCAACCGGCACTGGTGCAAGAATGGGAGGCTATACCCCAGCAGCTGCTCAACCACCTGATCCAGAGTATGCCAATCCGTTGTACGGCCAGTGTACGTGCACATGGTTATCATATCCCATATTGATGTTGGCGTACATGCCCAGGAAACAGTGGCGTTTTGTAGCACATGTGTTTCGGGATGGTTTTCTCAACTTATCACCAATACTGTGGACTTACAGATCTGTGTCGTGTATGTTCCCTATGTGCCTATGCTATTAGCGCCACTTTTGTGCAGTGCCATGTTGTGTGCCACCACATTCTGCAATTATCTTTAATTTATGAGTGTGAGTGTAGTTTGGGGAGCAAAACATGGAGATCAACACAGTCAAAGGACTTACTCAGATCACAGGTATTACCTGTGTGTGAGCATGGTCCTCTAATGCTGAGAAAATGTCTAGTAGTTTTACACCTTATAGCTTACATACGTGACATTCCTTTCTTGTAACCAAACTGTGACGTACTTAACATGTTTTCCAGTTTTTCTTTTCCTCTTTTTTAATTTATTTTGCACATCTACTTCCGTATGACCAAATTGAGGAACAAATCTCCAAGGTCACGGAATGTGTCCGTACATGATATTACAACATAAAAGTTATAACAGATAAAATAAAATGTTTATGAACCCAAAAGGAAGACAAGCTGTAAGTTTATGTAAACACAATCAACAATATAACACAAGAATCAGCTTAAATTTTCAAGGAACTCCTCGACAGAATAGAAGGAGTGGCCTCATGAGGAAACTCTTCAGTTTTGATTTCATTACTGCTAAGATTTTTGAATACATGTAATATCTAATTGAAAATGGCTGTAGCAATATACTGCACACCTTCCTGCACAAGAGTCAAGGAAGTGCGATCTAAATGCAGATTGGATTTCTGCCCAATATTAACCGAGTGAAAGCTGCTAATTCTTGGGAATAAGCTGATATTGTAAACAAGAAATGTCAGAATACCCGGACTAATGAACAGGGGTTGACAAGATGTTTGCGAGCTTACACCACTTATTGGCCGAACCGCCCGTTTTTGAGCCAAAAATATCCTTAGAGAGTGGGAAAAATTGCCCCAAAATACTATACCATATGTCATAAGCGCATCAAAATATGCATAGTGCACTACTTTTCCATGCCTATCACTTACTTCAGATACCGTTCGAACAATAAAACTGGCAGCATTAAGTCTCTGAACACCTAGAAATTTGAACTGTTCAGTTTCACTAATCATATTCTCATTCTGTGAAATTAAAACTTTGGGTTTTGTTGAATTACGTGCTAGAAATTTGAAACTTATTCTTACTGTGATTTAGTGTTAGTTTGTTTTCTACAAGCCACAAACTTATGTCAAACTGCATTATTTGAAACAGTGCCGATGTTGCACACAATATCCTTTACAACCAAGCTAGTGTCATCAGCAAACAGAAATATTTTAGAATTACATGTAATATTAGAGGGCATATCAGTTATATAAAAAAGGAACAGGAGTGGCCCCAGGACTGGTCCCTGGGGCACCCCTCCATTTGACAATGCCCCACTCAGACGCCAAATCATAGCCGTTCTTAACACTGGATAGTTATCTTATGCTGTCTATTTTTAAAGTAAGAGGTGACGCAGTTCTGAGCTACTTCCCGTATTCCATAATGGTCCAACTTCTGGAGCAATATTTTGTCATCAACAGAATCCAACACCTTAGTTAAATCAAAAAAAGATGCCTAGCATTCGAAACCTTTTGTTTAATCCATCCCGTACCTCACAGAGGAAAGAGAATATAGCATTTTCAGCTGTTAAACGATTCCTAAAACTGAACCGTAAACTTGATAGCAAATTATGCTAAAAAAAATGGTCTATTATCCTCGTACACACAGCCTTTTCAGTAACTTTGGCAAACACTCATAGCATAGAAATAGGTCTAAAATTGTCTACATTATCTCTTTCCCCCTTTATAAAGCAGCTGTATTACTGAGCACTTTAATCGTTCAGGAAACTGACCATTCTTAAAGGAAAAATTACAAATCTGGCTTAGTACAGGGCTAATATGTGCAGCACAGTACTTAATATTCTGCTAGGCACTCAATCATATTAATGACAGTCATTACTCTTCAGTGATTGAGCCAATAATTAAATCTCGCCCTTGTCAGTATCACAAAGGAGTATTTCAGACATCAAGAGAGTTATACAATTTCCTGTAGAAACTAAGTTTTTTTTATTTCACCAGCAATGCTCAGAAAGTGATTATTAAATACTGTACATAAATCTAACTTATCAGTAAAAGAAATATTTTTACTATGAACTGACTTTCTATTGTCGACCTTGCACTGCTGACCAGACTCTTCCTTCACGACTGACCCTATGGTTTTAATTTTACCCTGTGAATTAGCTATTCTATTTGCATTCAACGTATCTTTGCCTTCCTAATAACATTTTTAAGCACCTTACAATACTGTTTGTAATGTACTACTGTAGCTTGATTGTGACTACTTCTAACATTTTGATATAATTCCCACTTTGTTCTACATGATATCGTTATCTCACTAGTCAGCCACTCACACTGCCTTTTACTGCTTGTACCCTGTTTAGAACATTCTAATGGAAAGCAACTCTCAAAGAGCATGAGAAATGTGCTAACAAAAGCATTATTTTTGTCATTTATGTTAATAGCACTATAAACATCCTGCCACTCTTGTTCCTTAATGAGCTTTAAAAAACTCTTTATTGCTGTTGGATTAGCTCTTCTATATACTTTGTAATCATATATAACATTGGTTTGAGCGCAAAAATCTTTTAATGTTAAAATTTGTGCATCAAGGTCTGAAAGGCCATTGACCCCCTTACTAACAGAATGCACATCTACTAATGAAGAATGAATAAAAATATTGTCTATGGCTGTGCTGCTGTTCCCTTGTACCCTGGCTGGAAAAATACACAATCTGCATCAGATAATATGATTTTAGGAGATCTTCCTACACCCTCTTTCTTGCACAATCACATACAAAATTAGTGTTGAAGTCACCACATATAATAGAAATATAGTTTCACTAAATTCAACTGCCCTGCACAACATTCAAATACCTATTCCTGCAGTGCCATGACATGTACGGACTCAAATGGAATACTCTTTTTATGTACAAGGCCACTACCCCAGCAAATAACTCTTTAAAAAACAGGCAGCTAATCTGTATCCTGGTAAAGGAAGCCTCTGAATTGTCGAATTATTTAAGCAGTGTTCTGAAATAGCAATTGTGTCAAAGTCAACATCTATAAGCAGTTCACTTACTTTATCTCCAATACCTCATATTTTGATGAAATATGCTAATTCCTTCTCTATTTGAATACCTGACCTTTGAAGCTGATTGCTTTGTTAGAGGGACTTCCTTTAAGCTGGGATACCTATCAGCTGACTTCAATCTAAGAAAGGTGCAGCTCTGACACTAACTACTACAGGAATTCTTCTATGAGAGGTCTCACCACTGCCCACTACACTGTCACTTATAAGTTTTGCCATCCTCCCTTTCCCACACTGTTGAGGTGCAGGCCATACCCAGTGAAACCAGATTTATTGACAGATTCAACTGGCACCACTGCAATGTGAGCCACACCCTCCGCCATCAGTGCCTTCTCCAGCCCCATAAAACATGCATAACAGCAGCATTAATACAAGGCCAATCATGATGCTGAAACAGTTGCACAAAGTGCACATTAGTGCTAGGTACTCATACATTAGTTTATACATAATGTTTTCGAAGACTTTAGTTAGTACTGAGATTAGTGAAATTGGCCTGTAGTTTGCGGGTTCAGATTTGCTTCCCTTCTCAAAGGACCAGAGTCACCATGCATAATCTGAGGGGATAAGGAAAAACACCCTCTGTATGACAAGTTTATGGAGTATGTGAATCAAGCTACAATGTAATGTATTGTTTCTTTTAGTAGGTTATTTGATATATTAAAAATATCTGTATCAAATGAATTTTTTCAAGTCTTCAACAATTTCAAGAACTGCCTCTCAATTTACCTTCCTAAAGCTGCTTAACCCTGCACCAGACGCGCTTAAGATTGTTGCATCAGCGGGCGCGTGCGGCACTCGGTGCCGCCTACATTTAAATACATAAAAAACCAGTTTTTTTAAAATTCTTTGGTGGAATTAATTATTTATTGTTTATAGCATCATTCTTAACAGCAACTTTTAATATGATCTGTATACATATATCCAAGGTGCATGGGAAAATTGAAATTGTTACAGAATATCTGACATACATTTCCAGGATATTTCCTAAGTGCTACCTTAATAACAATTCTAAATAAATTATAACCACAGATATGATTCAATTGTTTACCATTGTTAAAGCAAATTTTACAAAAACGTGTAATATGTATAAAAACTTTGTAGTAATAATAAAGAATAAGGCAGTCAGTAAACACATATCAAGAATCACACACTTTCTTCCTCCGGAGAAGCTCTGCAATCATTACATGTGACAACATTGTGGCAACGTTGCTTGCAAACGAATCTTTTGCAGCTATTGCAAGTGACAGTTTTATTTATTTATTTCCACCACAAAGATGGCACCTCCCACACCACCTTACAGTCTCATTGTGATTGGCGGGAATTGATTGATGAGGTGACAGAAATCCTTGAATATCTCATGGTAGAGTAGAGAGCTGCGCCCTTTCTTTCAAATGGCAGTCCATCAGAGCCAAGGCCAGGTTTGTTAGGTAGGTTCTTCTTCTGAATCTTTTCTCTGGATCGTTTGCAAAAAACAAGACCCGGAATTTTATCCCAGCAATATCCAGATAATGAAAAAACAACGCTAAGGGCCATCTTTTGTGGTCCTTTGTGTAGAGTAGGATGTACACACACAATCCACAGTATCGACTCCACCTTTTGTTGCATTGTAGTCCAAATTTACAACAGATTTGCCTGTAGCTGTGTCGATTTCAGCAGATTCATGCATTGACAACAGGAAAAGCGCAGCCTTATTCCTTTTTGTTTGACACGACACAAGACAGAAGTCATCTTGAAATCTGAAAAGACGATTTCCAATTTCTCGCGATCTGTTGGGCAAAAATTCCGGAGGAATTTCCTTCTTGTTCTTTTTCAATGTTCCAGTGAACGTTAGCCCATTTTCTAAATGATGCTGGGCTACAGGGTAACTACTGTAGCAGTTGTCTGTAGTTACATTCCTGTGAGTTCCCTTGATTGGCTCAACCAATCTATTCACAATATCCATTGGCTGGTTAGACGCAACATATGGTCCACGATTCTGTCTGCCGCAGTATACTTCAAAATTAAAAGTATAAAATGTCCTGCTATCGCACAATGCATACAACTTCAATCCATGCTTAGTGGGCTCATTGGGCATGTACTGAACAAAACCACAACATCTGCGAAATGGGACAAGCATTTCGTCTATGGCTGTGAACTCCCCTGGACTGTAGTTATTTCTGCAGTTGTTCAGAAATGCTGAGTGGAGATTGCAGATGGCAGTAGGTTTATTAGTTGCTAGTCATTCTTTTCTTGTAAAGTATTGTCAAACCTGAGTGACCGGAGCAAGAACAAAAAGCGCTTGTAGCTAAATGCTGCCCTTAGAATAATCATTCCTGTTCCATTTGATGCCCACAGTCCTAATACATTTGTGCGTCCTTTTTGTACAGCAATGAGAAACAGTTCTCCTAAAAGAGCCGTTACTTCAGAAGCAGTAGTAGTTTTGCAATCTCTAGCCCTCGAGTAATTCACAGATGATCTCTTGTTATTTACGTACTTGTTTGTGTTTGCAATGACATAATCAATTATCTCAGGATCAAACAATTTGAGAAAACTTTCAATTTAAGTTTTAGCTTCTCTACCATTGCGTTTCGGGCCAGGCAGGACTTTGATTATATTCTTACGTTTTGGTTTCCCTGGTAGTGCTAATGGATTATTTATCCACAAAGTTTCTTGGTCCTTACCAATATAAAAATGGCAGTCATCATGTGGCATTCCTTTCACTTCATTCCCGTCAACACATGACTGCTCAGATTCGCTGGAATGATCTGCACTTTCAATTATTTCTGCTTCCTCATCGCTGTCAGAGAAACCTGCATAATCTTCTTTGTCAGATGATTGCAGAAGAAGACGCTCAATTTCTTCTGGTGTTAGTCCTTTCCTTTGTGCGGACCTGGGAGACAGTAAAATAATTCTAACACCAAAGCAATGTTAATAACTAAACCATCATTCACCCACAGAGTTGTAAAACAAAGCTAATAATCATCAGAACATTCGACAGTGGTATGGCTACATGTACTTACATTACCAGGCGCGTGCGGTACGCAGTGCCGTCTCAGTGCAGTCGTCCATTTCACAGGTGAGTCACAGCTGTTATGGTGGGTATAATGACGGAGAAGTAATGCAGTTTGGCGTGTGACTAAACACTAAGCATATCTAGCACAACTGTTGTGTGCTCAGCACGCTGATGTAATTTTTGAATGAAAACGAAATTGGCGGCACTGTATGCCGCCACGCGCCCGCTGCAGGGTTGATGAAGGTCCAGCTTGGTAATGATATAGGTTTGTGTTCTTACGGTAATCCCTATATGTTTCATTAGGTTTTCTTATTAACTTTTACACTTCCTTTGCACAGCTTACAAAGTAATGGGTGAATGTAGTGCTTGATTTGTATAAAAAGAGGTTCCAGTACTGTGACCTTCTGGAGAGGGGGAGGGGGGTTGAAATTTAGACATTTAAAAACATTATCTGAATACTTTTCTGAGGATTTTTTAAGTACTTGTACTAGTAAAACAAAGTTCTATTATACCACATCTCAAAATCTGTGGGTACGATTTCCTTTCAAAGATATATGGGTGTAGGAGATATATGGTTGTAGAGTACCAGTGCGTACCATCACAAATCAAGCACTGGTTAAATATATCTGCTGTTATTGTAACTGTGTTATCAAGTTTTTGACTACACCTTTAGTATTATTAGTGACCAGGCTGCTTTGCATTGGTTTTAACTATTTTTTTATGAAATTAGTGTTGGATCTTTGTTAAGCCAATTGTAACTCTTTCTTGTACAGTTTCTTGGTAATTTTTTTCAGGGCTTTAATTTCATCAGAATTATTAACTTTGCTTAAGCTTTGTAATAGCAATAGTTTATTCTTTACATTCTCGCATTCTAGGGTGAACCATGGTTTTCCCTTTCTAGTTATAAGTTTTTACTTTAGTACTATATGAACACTGAAGATAGTAATTAATTAACTGTGGAAGACTTCATAATCAAGTTCGGCTTTGTACCACGTTTTAGAAGTAATTTGTTCCAGTCTGTTATGCTGATCAGGTGCACTAGTCTTTTTCAGATTGTATTTTGTTAGTACTAAGGTATTTATAGACTTAGTTAACTTATGTTGGGACTTGTTCCGGTCCACTTTTATACAAAGATTTAAATGTATTGTTAACATGATGTGGTCTGAGAAAACAAATTCTTTCACACTGACTATATACATAACATGAAGACAGTTGACAAAGACGTTATCTAAGCGTGCTTTAGGTCTAGTACGTTTTGAATTAATGTAATGGAAATTGTGTGAATTTAGGATATTCAGTAAGTTTTTAAACCAAGGTTTGTTACACACTCTTTCACTTAAGTAGGTGACAGCAAAAATTAAAATGCAGTATACCAACAGCAATCAAATCTGTAGAGATAGTGAGAAAAAAATGAAGATTAATTTTCTTAAGTTTTGAAAAAACTGTCAGATGTTTCATTGGTCTTGTACTATCTGCTTTTACCCATCCATGACAGAGAGGACGTGAATTTCTGTTTAGTTCACTAATAATGTGAAATATATTAATTCTTATAGTAATAAGCGGAAAGCCCATTCCGCTTATTAGTTTTTTATTTTAAATGACCTATTTGTCTGCATCATCAGTACTTGAAACACTATAGAGAAGCAAGAAATTTAAGCATAAGAAGGCTTGACACCTTACTGCCTTCAAAGAAGAGGAGGCAAATCACTTAACGGCTAGAAGAAATATCTAATAATCTAAAATTACATGTTAAAGATTTTTTGTGTTTACAAAAAATCACAAGCTTGACTGTCTGGAGTGTGCATTCCTGTTCGTAAATTAGCTGAGACACACGGTCCCCAGCAAACTAACTATTGTTGCACCTTTTGTATGGCACCAGCAAATTTCCATCGTAATTATTATTCTTAAAATTTTAATTGATCTGTAGATTATGTGGCCGAGTACCCTGTCTAAGTTATTTAGACAAGTATTTCATCTGAGTTAGGGGGCTCTGTAATTATATGCTAATTTAACTTTGAAATTACGGGTATCATATGTGATTTAATTGAAGTGTTTCAACACACGTCCATCTGAAATCACGTGTTCTGAGGTCTAAGTCACTGGAAACGTAGATCACAGTACCATCCTTTTCGTTTCGAGATCTGCAAAAACTGATGCGTATTTATAACCTCCTTGTTTATAGTATTCTATTTGTTCTTGTTTAATCCAGTGTTAGGATAAATAGAGGAAAGAATACTTATTTTGTGTTAAAGACTCCTCCAGTATTTTAGTTTATTAAGTAAAATTAGGACCATTCAAATCTGTGCTATAGAAGTCTCCCTCTAGTCACCATCAAAATCAGTTTTCCATCAGTCACGTACTTTATGGTATCTTCATTAATTCCCAACAGATTTCATGGTATTTCCCTATACAGCACGGTCTTCGCCTAATCCAGTGGGGCTCAAACTTTTTTGCCCAAAAGTCAATATCGAAATTGTAGGGCGGAATTTTGGCTTTAGGAAAGGTAAAGGCATGAGAGAGGCAATTCTAATATTGCAGTTCATAATGGAAGCAAGACTAAGACACATTCATAGGATTTGTCAACATGGAAAAAGCATTCAACAATGTAAAATGGCGCAAGATGCTTGAAATTCTGAAAAAAATAGGGGGTAAGCTATAGGGAGAGACGGCTCATATACAATATTTACAACAGCCATGAGGGAATAATAAGAGTGAACAACCAAGAACGAAGTGCTCGTATTAAAAAGGGTGTAAGACAAGGATATAGGCTTTCACCCTACTGGTCAATCTGCACATCAAAGAAGCAATGATTGAAATAAACAAAGGTTCAGGAGTGGAATTAAAATTCAAGGTGAAAGGATATCAGTGATACGATTCGCTGATGAGATTGCTATCCTGAGTGAAAGTGAAGAAGAATTACATTATCTGCTGAATGGAATGAACAGTCTAATGAGTACAGAGTATGCACTGAGAGTAAATCAAAGAAAGACAAAGGTAATGAGAAGTAGTAGAAATGAGAATAGTGAGAAACTTAACATCAGGATTGATGGTCACGAAGTAGATGAAGTTAAGGAATTCTGCTACCTAGGTAGTAAAATGACCAATGACGGACAGAGCAAGGAAGACATCAAAAGCAGACTAGCAATGGCAAAAAGGGCATTCCTGGCCAAGAGAAATCTACTAATATCAAATATCGGTCTTAATTTGAGGAATAAATTTCTGAGAATGTATGTTTGGTAGTGAAACATGGACAGTGGAAAAACTGGAACAGAAGAGAATCGAAGCAATGGAAGCGAATGTTGAAAATTAGGTGGACTGATAAGGTAAGTAATGAGGAGGTTCTACACAGAATCTGAGAAGAAAGGAATATGTGGAAAACACTGATAGGGAGAAGAGACAGGATGATAGGACATATGTTAAGACATCAGGGAATGACTTCCATGGTACTAGATGGAGCTGCAGAGGGCGAAAACTGTAGTGGAAGACAGATTTTGAATACACCCAGCAAATAATTGAGGCTGTAGGTTGCAAGTGCTACTCTGAGATGAAGAGGTTAGCACAGGAGAGGAATTCGTGGAAGGCTGCATCAAACCAGTCAGAAGACTGATGGGGGGAGGGGGGCGGGGGGCGGCACCTTGGGCTAAATATGAACTGATCATAATATTAATGGATAACCTATATAAATTAGTATGTCATGAGCCACCAATAGACTACCTGTAGTAAGGGAGTAATAGGTTCCACTGACAAAGTAATAAATGTTAAAAGTCTTACTCTATTCAACATACTTCATATTTAATTCTATTTTAGATTACTGCCTCCCTCCCCCATCCTACAACTGTTACACTAATTGCCTGATGAATTGTCATCTTGGTGAGTGGGTGATTAATTGTAATTACATTTACATGTATTATACGGTATGAGAGACAATGGCAAATGTTTAGTATCCATTCTGATTGCCATTTTTCTTCTTCTCATTGCTTTGTATTAGAACAGCCTTAATTTCATATTTCTTGCTACAAATATTTACCAAATTTGTGGGTGACCATCTCTATAACGTGCAGTTATGAATTCATGGTACTTCCATGTCAAAATTTATACCATAGTACCTGATCCATACAAGTCGTGCAGGCCTGTGAGTTGCCACCCTCCAAGGTAAGTGGCCAACTTCACTTAGCTCACGGCCACATTCACGAATGTCAGTTAAAATCAAGCACATCTTAAAATATCACTCTGTCTGTGAAGTATTTTTATTTGTTACTGAACAAAAAACTGAAGTTCCCTCCTTGCTTCTGTCTGTATAATGATGTAATCTCAGAAACTACAGGGAATCTGAACCAGTTTTGACTGCTGGATTGACTCATAAGAAAGGTTTGTGTGCATAATTTATAAATATTTTGTGGAAATTTGCTCAAGCATGATGAATTAAATTCTGCCAGCACTGTAAAATGATTACTTTTTCATCTAGTGGTACAGCCACTGTAACTCCAGAAAGTAGTGAAGTGTGGTGTAATATCCTGTCAACTTCGCATGGTGCACTCCGGATAACAATAAAGAGGTTACAAATAGAGGTTGCCAGACAATCTTTGGATCTCTTGGCTAAAGCACATGATGCCTTACAATACAGCAAATTTAACAGGCCCTTCTCAGGGCCACCTGACAAGTCTTTGACCATGTATCGAGATCTGCCACCTCACTGCAGAAGTGATAATCCAGCTAAATGCCAGGTCCTGCATAAAATTCTGGTAGATAATTTGATGTCTCACCCTTTCACAAAACCCATATTGACAGTAAAGACCGCTTAACAAAAGAGATAAAATACCGGGATATGACTTGTTAGGAGCCACATACCATCATACTTACAATCACTATGTATGTTCACTCTTACATGAACTTTCCTGATTAAGACATCCATCACCAACACCACTCACGAAGTTGCCATCAAATTAAGGGAAATAGCTACGAGTAATATATAAAACTCCCACCACCAACTCAACATCCAAAAGCTTTCCTCTAGTGCTCCACCGAGCAGTCTATGCTGGAGACAAACAGTCACCACACACAATGGAAATAGAGGACCAACAATAGCAATGGCGAAACACTAACAAGCTGGGCTGATAATAATCTATTACTGCTTTTTGATGCAAAAGTGAAGGGATCTTTTAAATCAGCTGCTAGAAACCTAGTATACAACCATGGTTTGGACTTCGTAAGCAAAGACGATGAGAACATACTGCTACAAGGGACCCACAGAATACTTCAAGACTTCCTACCTAGCCAACATAGACCAGTTCTAATTGAAATAGGAGTAAGTGTCTCCTTGATAAGGTCCTATCCCTGTCCAAGATGGAATTTTTAGAAGGCAGGCTGGAGGAACTTCTCCAGCCACCTTGACAAATGCTTAGGCTGGACTCCACCCACTATCAAAAGCTACCAGAGGTTCACAGGAGCAGTGACAGACAGCAAAGAAGACCATCCCTAGACGTTTCAGTAAGGAGTACATATCAGGATTGAATAGGATGTTAAGAACTATTCATACATTTAGTGTGAAGAACTATTCATATGCGAGTTCCTCCAAGGAGGAGACAGACAGGTAGCTGATGACCTGATAAGTACAATGGACATGGCTCGTCATAAGAAATGAACAGAGACAGTCATGAACTTGGACCTGAAAAGATCTGGCAGAGAAGCCTGGGCACTTTTAAAGTAAAAAGGCAAAATGCTAACAACGCAAGAGGTGAAATGGCCTTGCACCTACACAGGACTGTGAATCATGTTATGACTACTTCAAGTACCCCATGGGACAAAGCACATGTCACCCATATCAAACATGAATTCACAGGTTCAAAGACATCTAGTCCTGACCGTATTTTCTCAGGCATTTGGTGTCAAGGAAACAACAATGTCAGTCGAAGAAGTCAAAGCAGGAAAGGCACCAGGGCCTGATGTAGTTCATCCTGAGTTCCTCCTGAACTGTGGTAAATATATCAAAAATGACTAGCAGAGTTGTTTACTGGTATCCTGATGAGAGGGGGAGTCATGAAGAGATAGAAAAATTCTAATGTCATTGCTATCCTTAAGCCACAAAAATCAAGCAATGAGCCAAGAAGCTACTGCCCAATAGTCTTTGTTAACTGAATGTACAACCTTCTTGAAAGAGTCATCTACAAAAGAATTTCTGATATAATAATATAGAAAATTCTGATTGAACAAGCTTTTTTTTTGCCCAAAAAAAGCCATACACACCAAATAATGTCACTCATGGCCTGCATAAAAGCAGGTGTTCACAAGAATTTAAAAACATCAACTACATTTATAGATCTCTCAGCAGCTTATGACACAGTATGGATAAACAGTCTTCTCTACAACCTCATTCAAATAACCCCATGCAGAAAAACAGCCCAATATATTAATAGAATGTCTGCTGGAAAGTCATTCTGGGTCATACTGGCCAACAGGGTAAGTGCTTGAAAGACTAAATTATGGATGACCTCAGGAATCCATCCTTGCCCCACTCCTGCTCAATCTGCAGATCTCCGATATGCCTGAAACTAGATCTCTTTAAGTTTGAACACACTGATGACTGTATGCTGGCAATGGGACATAGAAGAAATGGAAGTCATGTTAACATCTTGTTTGGCGACAATGGGAATCTACTTTCGGAGATGGAGACTGAAGCCAAACTCCAAAGAGAGCAGATACAGCTTACTTTCATTTGTGCAGCGTAGCAACGGATACACAGCTCCAGGTCTATTTTGGTGACAGACTGCTTCACCACAATCAGCACCAAAAATGTCTAGGCGTTATGTTCCACCATACACTACCCGACCAGAATCATCTGAGAAACACTTCCGTGAAGATACTAACTAGAAACCATTTCCTGCATAAGCTGTGCGATACAACTTGGGGCTCCACTGCTGAAACACTGTGCACTTCAGCACTTGGACTTGTGTACTCTTCTGCTAAATATGGTGTTCCCGTACGCTCAACAGCACATGCATACAAACTCTCGATGCACTGCTGAACAATACAATGAGAATCTTCAGTAGTACCCTCCTATCGACCCCATCAAATGGCTGTCCATATTGAGCCACAGTCCGCCCTTAGCACTTCAATGAAAAGCAGCTCTACCCTACAAGTTTAAAAGCATACAAGGCATTCCATCTCCCTATCCATCAAGACATGGTTATCCTAGAAAGAAACTGCTTTAATCAAGAAAACAACCATCCATGGAACTACACATGTATCCAACCAAGTCAATGGAATCATGGGAACGAGACTGGGCAGAGGCTTGTGTTCCACATTGCCAGAACTTTCCTTGCATAAGAACATAAGAAAGAAACCTGCTGCCTTTGACCAATCATGCAGAATGTGGACAATGAGTAACAGATTAAACATCAATCATGGCAGAAGCATGGAGTCTCTTCACAGATGGAGTAAGGATACATCTTCAATCCTGTGACATCCAAGGATTTCTACAAGCCCTTATTTTTTTACCTATTGATCCCCTGCTGACTTCACTATTTCATCTCTCACAGCTAGTCATTCATCTTCTACTGGATTCCTTTTCCCTGTTGTAGTCAATCACTGCCCCATGCTCCCTCTGAAACACTAAATGTCTGGTTCTTTCAACACATCCAGGCCTCATCTCCTTAATTTCCTAACTTGTTGCAATTTCTTTAGTTTTAATCTACAGTGCATAACTGATAAACTGTTGTTGGAATCCACATGTGTTCCTGAAAATGTCTTAGAATTTAAAATCTGGTTCTGAAATCTCTATCCTACCATTATAAAATTAAACTGAAACCTCCCAGTGTCTTCAGGTCTCTTCCACGTATACAGTTTCCTTTCAAGATTCTTAAACTAAGTGTTAGCAATGACTAAATTATGTCCTGTGCAAAATTCTACCAAATGGCTTCCTCTTTCATTTCTTTCTTCCAGTCCATATTCCCCTACAATTTTTCCTTCTCTTCCTTTTCCTACTACAATTCCAGTCCCCCATCACTATTAAATTTTTATCTCCATTAACTATCTGAATTAATTCATACATTTCTTCAATCTCTTCAACTGTGGAGCTAGTTGGCATATAAACATTTAAGGTGTGGGCTAGTATTTATCTTGGCTACAATAATTTGTTCACTATGCTGTTCACAGTAGCTCACCCGCATTCCTACTTTCCTATGCATTATTAAGCTTACTTCTGTACTACCCCTATTTGATTTTGTATTAATAACCCTGTCATCAACTAACCAAAAATCCGCTCCTCCTGCCATCGAACTTCACTAATTTCCACTACATCTAATTTTAACATATCCATTTCCCTTCAGGCACTTCCTTCCCTTCAACTTAGGTGCAATTAAATTAGTGTCAATAGCTCTTATATTACAAGCAATAGCAAACAAAAATGATTCTGGCCTGAGCTGCCGCAGTTGACAGTCGTGTGCACGAGGTGTGCTTGCTTGTGTGTATGAATGGGTGTGTGTTTCTTTATTTCCCTTTTGCTGATGAAGGCTGTGGCCAAAAGCTTTGTGTAAGTGTCTTAATTGTGCCTGTCTGCAGCTTAATGTGTCTTTATGATAAGTAGCAATCTGTTTTTTCCTACACTGTTGAAATTCCCTAAAAGACAATTAGGTCATTTCATAATGAGTTGGCATAGTTGTGAGCTCTCTTACAGCTCTCCACCCTCTGTAGCTGCAAATGAAGTTCCACGGCAGAATCAGTACCACTGCATAGCAGGTCCACTACAATAAGAAAGAACGAGAAGGCGACTGTAAATCATTAGTAAGTTAGAAACACTCTTTAACAACACTGAGGTGACAGACCAATCAAGAAGTGATAATTTCTTTACAACTCATAACTACAGCCACTGTTTAGACATTACATTTGGAGCCAAGGTGAAAGAGACACACAAGAAGTGCTGAAATAGGAGAGGTTGTGAGATACAAAAAGGAATTTTCAAGAAATAACAAAAATTTTCCCAAGAGTAACCGAGGTAAACAACGAAGAAGATATAGGCAAAACTATGCAGAAGTGTCACCCAATATAATTGTTATATTTAAGTAGTAGTTATGTGGTGACTATAAAACCAATGAAGTGTGATTTAGCACAACAGAATGCATAAATGAGATTACTTGATAATAACAACCACATGAACAACAAGAAATAGTCATGTGTTGAAATAACTGCAAGAAACATTATGTTGATGACATTGAACAGTCAACCAACGATGGCAGTGCAGCAGCGCTTCACACCGAAGCAGCTGAGCAGCAGACTATGGCAATGGTCACACACACACACACACACACACACACACACACACACACACACACACACACACTAGTATAATATGGGCTGTTCATGAGAATAACCTACATTCCACTAAAGGCCATCATGCTAGTGACAAGACGGTTAAACATTTTATGTAGCGTGAAAAATATATTGTGTGTGTCCCAATCTGTGATGTGTACAGATGGTGCAGATATAGTGATTTAACAGCAGGGGCAAGGCACTAAGTAAGCATGAATATACGTTACATACATATCCGAAAATGGAAAAATAAGCTTTGATACTTATACTTGGTAAAGAAAACAATTATTAACTAAAAAATTGGCTACCTTCATGTATGATCCTTCATGTTCCATGGAGAAATTGAATTGAGCCAGACACATTTATTTCGGTATTATTAATGATTTATTAGAAAGCATGGTGTGCTAATAAAAGTTGTAATTAGTTAGTTAATTTATTTTACATGACATCTTTCATCTTCGTGGGGGAGATCTGTGATGTAACAAGTTGTTCCACCTCTTCCTCACAATCAAATGAAAGATGTTTGGATAAAAACGTTTAGGTAGTTAGCATGTAAATAATACTCACTGTACGCATGCCACAGTTTTGTTTTGAGCAGATACAATGAGAGAAATGTGAGCACAGGATGTCAAGAGGCCCTACCTGCTCTGGAAGTGTTTAATCACAAGGTTCAACCCAGCTCACAATCAACTTCATAAATTTATTATGACAAGAAAGTAACTAAAAGATTTGTTCACTCCTGTACCAACTTGTGAGAACCAGAGTTTGTATTATACAAAACTGTAATAATATCCCTAATTTTTTAAATGAACGTACTATTATTTGCTAACATATGGTATACTTACACAAAATCTGATAGTTCCAAATCTGTGTCTTTTTTCATTTCTTTCACCTTTGTTACAGCTTCACAAATAAATTGTTTGTTGAGTAGTATGTCATCAATTTCAAATGCAGTTTGGGACATTTCTTCAACCCCACCATCTAGAAAGATATTAATATACTGAAGAATATTTTGTCACTTTTGTTCAATTATTAAATCAAATTTACACTCTCCATAACATATTCTATTTTCACAAATAAAAATGAGAGAGAGAACACAAAACGGGCAGGAAGGAAGCAGACAACTTTTAGAGGGATTTGTATCAATTATATCTTGAACTAGAAAAACATTGTCACTTATCAGCAGTGGTGGTAAGGTTGTTATTTCTAAAGATTCATGTTATCCATCTTGCCTCAATTAGTCTATTAACCATGTTTCATATAGTTACCAAGACTGAACCTGTCATGAAAGTGCATTTAATGGTGTATGGTAAGGCTTCCACATCCATCATCTGTCCTACAGCACAGCGGAGAAGAACACACTAAGTCTTTATCTAAAGAATCAACAATGACAACCACACATCTCCTCCTCCCCCCCCCCCCTCCACACACACACCTTGGTAATGATGCAATTGTTTATTTCTGCAGGCACTGGGTTGTTTTTGACCAAGAATTGTTTATCTTCTCTATCTGTATATCATCCGGTGTAGCTGCTGTGTTGTTGTTAATTAGTTCAGTGGCTATCTGAACTTCATCTACATCACTACTCTGTAATTCACATTAAACACAGGGTTCATCAAATCACCTTCAGACTATTTCTCTACGGTTCCATTCTCCAACAGTGTGAAGGAAAAATGAACACAATCTTTTTATATGCACTCTGATTTTCCTTACTTTATTATGAAGATCATGTCTCCCTATGTAGGTGAGTGCCAACAAAATATTACTGCATTCAGAAGAGAAAGTTGGCAGTTAAAATTTCGGAGGAGATTTCAGCACAACAGAAAACGTCTGTTTCAATGATTGCCACCCCAAATTGCGTATTATTTCTGTGACAAACTCTCCCCTATTTCACGATAATACAGAACCAGTTGCCCTTCTTTGAACTTTAACATCCTCCGTTAGCCCTATCTGATAAAGACCCCATACTGGGCAGCAATAATCCAGAAGAGGACTGACAAGCATGGTGCATGCAGTCTCTTTAACAGACCTGTTGTACCTTTTAAGTGTTCTGCCAATAAAATGCAGTCTTTGGTTCGCCTTGCCCACAACATTACCTATTCATCACTCCAATTCAAGTTGTTCATAATTGTAATTCCTAGGTATATAGTTGAATTGACAGATTTTTGATTTGTTCAATTTATCATGTAAGTGAATTGTAACAGATTCCATTTAGTACTCATGTGGATGATCTCACTTTTCATTATTTGGACTCAACTGCTACTTTGCACAGCATACAAGTATCTTATCTAAATCATATTGCAATTGGATTTTATCTTCTGATGACTTCCCTAGATGGTAAATGACAGCATCACCTGCAAACAATATAAGTCGAGTGCTCAGTGTAATGGATCTGGGAGATGTTATTTTTTTTACCGTATTTGTCGATACTGAATTGAAAATGTTTTCTTATATTTTTGTCAGAATTTATTATAATTTGTCTTATTATATGTTAATTTACTTCTGTTTTTGAGAGTAAAAGCATATTGATTACTATTAGAAAATGTCACAAGATTTTAAACATGGCTGCAGCAGCAACTGTTAAAATTCTTCACAATAAAGGATGGCAGCCAAAAACAGTTGCAGGATAGAATTTTTTTATTAAAATTCTTGACCAAGGTTTCGGTACATATAAATATACCTTCATCAGAAGTACATTTCCTGAATAGAAAGACACATTCATTAGAAAAGCCATATCAACGAAAGTGAGAAACAGAAGCTTAAATAACGGTGAAATTGCTAAAGTAATACAGGCACACAATCTTTAGTACTTACTAAAATTACATCATGCACTGGAGAATAATGAAACAATTATGCCAAAAGGCGTCGTCAGTAATTAAAATATCATCTCCATTTGTACAACATGTGTAATGGGTACAGGATCAAAGCGAACAGTTTAACAATGTTACTTCGCCTATGAACTGTTGAGACACGAGTGTGAAGGCACTAAGGTAGATTGTTTCGCCGAGAGAGGGCACTTGCATGTGCCAGACTCGCGCATATTACAATCCATAAATACATACATAAGCACATCAAAATTATTAAAGGTTGTGTTAATTCAAGCTTTGTCTTAATAAATAAAGCGTATCACGCCAATTAAAGACATTTATGTAAACTAGAAATATAGAACCAAATTTACCTGTGTCCTAGTGTCAAACGGATAAAGCTTGCGCTTGGAACATCTAACGAGAGAGGGCACTACTGTAATGCGCGAGAGTCTCGCGTAACGTAGGCAGTGAAATACATACTAGCGAAACAACCAAAATGTTATAATAAAACAAAACCATCTGTCTGTATGAATAAAACATAGTAGTCATTTAACCACACGTCCACATTGAAATTCATAATTAACAAACATCACAATATTGGAGCACGAGAAGAACTCAGCACTAAGTCCGGTGTATACAAAATTACTTGTAACGACTGCCCAAACTATTACATAGGGCAGACAGGTAGACCCATTAAAGTTAGGTATAAAGAACACAAGTTAGGTAAAAATGGGGAAAACGTATATAATTCCACCTTTGCTGAACATCTATGGCTCTTACAGCACACGCCAAGAGAACTGGACGACGTAGAGCTGCTTCATGAAGCTGATAAAGGTGACAAACTAGACTTGCTCGAAGAATTAGAGATTTTCAAGCATCTGTCTCTAAAAGATGGTTTTGTTCTTAATGAACAGGTGCAGCTTCGAAACAAAAATTTTTTAGACAGTTTCAAACCCCTCATTGCCTTAATGTAATATAGTCTGGCTGACTAGGAGTTATTTTCTTGCTTGTTGATGCCGGTGAAATGCGCTTTTCCTATCTTGTTGGGATCTACATATTGTGATGTTTGTTAATTATGAATTTCAATGTGGACGTGTGGTTAAATGACTACTATGTTTTATTCATACAGACAGATGGTTTTGTTTTATTATAACATTTTGGTTGTTTCGCTAGTATGTATTTCACTGCCTACGTTACGCGAGACTCTCGCGCATTACAGTAGTGCCCTCTCTCGTTAGATGTTCCAAGCGCAAGCTTTATCCATTTGACACTAGGACACAGGTAAATTTGGTTCTATATTTCTAGTTTACATAAATGTCTTTAATTGGCGTGATACGCTTTATTTATTAAGACAAAGTTTGAATTAACACAACCTTTAATAATTTTGATGCGCTTATGTATGTATTTATGGATTGTAATATGCGCGAGTCTGGCACATGCAAGTGCCCTCTCTCGGCGAAACAATCTACCTTAGTGCCTTCACACTCGTGTCTCAACAGTTCATAGGCGAAGTAACATTGTTAAACTGTTCGCTTTGATCCTGTACCCATTACACATGTTGTACAAATGGAGATGATATTTTAATTACTGACGACGCCTTTTGGCATAATTGTTTCATTATTCTCCAGTGCATGATGTAATTTTAGTAAGTACTAAAGATTGTGTGCCTGTATTACTTTAGCAATTTCACCGTTATTTAAGCTTCTGTTTCTCACTTTCGTTGATATGGCTTTTCTAATGAATGTGTCTTTCTATTTAGGAAATGTACTTCTGATGAAGGTATATTTATATGTACCGAAACCTTGGTCAAGAATTTTAATAAAAAAATTCTATCCTGCAACTGTTTTTGGCTGCCATCCTTTATTGTGAAGAATTAGAAAATGTATCGAAGAATAGCAAAGAAACTGATTGTGTAAAATATCTTTGACGTTGGAGTAGTCTTTGACTATAGTCAGTCCGAGTCGGAAGCTAACTCTTGGTGTGTGTTGACGGAAGAACAATGTGAAGGTCGCCGTCATACATAATTTTGAATTATGTTACTATTATTTTTGTATTATCTGAAAAGAAGAAACTACATTGGAAGAAACTGTATTTGAAACACCAAAATGAGAGAAACACGCTGAACCACGCCATTTTCTGCAGCCGACAACGATGCATTGTGGAATCATACTTAGACAACTGAAGCCAAGACTTATATTTGCTTGCAAACGTCTAATGGAAAAGGTACTGTCACGAAATATGGCAAATTTAAGTTTATAAAAAATAGTGACCATATTTTCAACTTGTGTAATAGCCGGGATGCCATATTTCAACTGGGGACTGTAGCCGGGATATTGTGTTCACGAGATCTTCAACAGTGCTACGAGGAAGAAAATTTTTGTATGTTAATACCAGTTTCTTCAGAATGTGTGTTACAGTGTTTGTGTTCATCGGGAAGTAAAAGTTTTGGAGAAGAAATGTTTCAGCAAAAAATACAATTTTCGACAGAAGAAAATACTTCAAGAATTTTGGTCAACAATCACATGGATGGAAAACATGGTTTTGCAAAAGTAGAAGAGTGTTCCAGATAAGTCACGAATCCCTTGTATTTTGTTAAAACAATATTTTTATCTTGTTTTGTATTGTTGTGTATAAATTTTTGTTCTTCACAATGACTTATGAGATTTTCGAGAGTATTGTGCCTAAAGTAGAAAGTAGTAATTTAATGGACTTCGAACATCAGGACAGGTCAAATGAAACAGAAAGAACTGATCAATTTGATTTAAAAAGTTTTCTTGTAAATTTCACGAAAGAAATTAAACAATCAGTTGACGACAATAAGACATACTGGGATGAAAAAATTGATAACATTTTGTTGCAAGTCCAAGCAGTCAATACCCAAGTGGGTGAGCTTTCGAACAGAGTTGGCAGTGTTGAGGAAAAAATTGAATCTGTGGAAGCAAAAGTAAATGAAATTGATGCTAAATTGAGCGGTGAAATTAATACTGTAAAAAATGAGTTACTGGTAGATAGGGAAAGAAATTTAATTGATTTTAATGAGATAAAAGGGGAAATTAAAAATTTGGATGAGAATACAAAAGTTTTAGTTAAAAATGTACAACAAGAAACTGACAATCGTTTGGTTACTCTAGAAGAAAAAGTAGAATGCAATGATTTGGAAAACAAAAAATCTGTTAAAGAACTTAGCGAAAAAATTGAAAGTTTTGACATTGAATTTCAAAGCAAAAATTACAATGTCAACACGTGTAATCTTATATCTAATATTCCAGTGAAGCACTTTTCGATAGATGGACCCTTACATCCCGTTGATTTTATGCAGTATTGTAAGGATTGTTTTTTACCTCACTCACCAGATGAAATAAAAATTAAATTTGTGAAAAAATTCTTGGAAGGGGAATCTTTGACTTGGGCAAATCAGATTGTAACTTTGGGGATGACCTTTTCAGAATTTGGATCAAAATTTTTGGAAAAATTTTGGGATGATCTTAAACAAACTAGAATCAAAAGTGAATTTTTGAATGGGCGAAACTATAGAGAATCAGATGGGAACATGAAACAATTTTGAAAGAGTGAACTTCAAAAACTTATTCATTTAACAAAACCTTTGGATGACTTGATCAAAATTGATACCTTAAAGAGAAGATTGCCATCAGCAATGCAGTTGAGTTTAGTTCATTGTCCTGATAGTAATGTAGAGCAGTTTCTCAATTATATTGAAAAGTTGGATAGGGTAACAACAAGAACACACAGTGGGTTTACTCAGAAAGGTAATGGTCAAAATTGGGGAAATGACAACTTTCAAAAAAGGGAACAAAACAATTATCATGGTGTCAGTCAAAATTCAGGGAGATATAACAATTTTGTAAAGAAGGACCGTAATTTTTATCCAAAACAAGAACAACATTTTCGCGTTAATAATCAACAAAATAGAGAACACTTTAGGGATCAAAATCACAGAAATTTTGATAGAGGTCAGTACAATAGAAACTACGAACAATCAGGTAATGGATGGCATAGGAATGGGATCAGAAATGTTGATCAGAGACATTGGCAGAACCATAATCAGCAGTTCAAACAGGAACCGGAAATAAAAAACGAGTAGACGCCCCCTTGAAGGTCCGCAAGGTTGAGGCAGAAGGTGAGCATGATGAAAGGACCAATGGATGTGACTATCATAAACCCAAACAGGTCAGTTCCAAACCTAAGCTATCACATGAGGTCATTAGTTGTTACTTATTGAAGAAATTTCAAGAGGAAAATAATAATGATAAAGATAACATTTTCAATACACAAGAACATACAGTAGATAAAAGTAATTGTGATTCATTTAATTTAACAGAGTTTTACACTTGGGCAGAAAAGAAAAACACTTTGTCGGATGATGTAATTTGCAGTAGTTCAGAGATGTGTGTGAATGAAAGAGAGAATGCATGCTGTGAGAATGAAAATGTTGGTGAAAGGGATCTGGTAACTTTAGAAAGGGGAAATAATATTTTGGGGAATAATTTGAATGTGTATGACCTGAATATGTGTAATGATAATGATGTTGTTGATAAAGTTGATAATGATGGTAATGGTATTGATGATGATGTTGAGGAAAGGTATTTCATTAGTTTAAATAGGGAGTTGGGTATACACATGGTTGAAAATGGATTAAATAGTGAGAATATTATAGAAATTCCCAGGGATGTTACCAGGATGAATAATACTCGCAATCTGGGTTTATGTAAAAGTGTGAATTTAGATGTTGCTGGTAAAGAATCTGACTACACAAATAACGATGACACATGTAGAACTTCTTACCTAAGTGAAACTTTTATAGATACGAATGATACACACACATTTCTTATGAATATATGACTGAACAGTGAAACTATTTCTTTTGACAAGAACTTTAGAAAGATGCTTATTAATGTATGTGAAACTGTATGTCCTGAGTGGTGGAAAAAGATGAGATATTTTATTTTTGAAAAGCTGAAGGATAAGTACTTCAATAGTATACAATGTGATTTGGATGAAAATTCTTGGCCATTTGAGATAATAGAGAGTACTAATGACAATTTTGTATCTTGTGCAAATTTTATAACTGTGACAAATAATACATATAATGGTATGCCATATGATTCTGATAAGTATAGGTTTGGGGAAATTGAAAGTGATTTATTACATGAGGATACAGGTTCTGAGAAAAGTGATCAATTTAACAGTCCTTGTATAAAAGTTCAAATTGGGTCATGGATTGGTAAATGTTTAATCGATACAGGAAGTGAGATCTCGGAAATATCTGAAAGGTTAAGCAAGAAATTGAAAGTGGGGAAAGATTATGTTGAACTGCCAGTTGTTGGGGTAAAGATAAAAGGTGCTACTGCGAAGAGCAGTAAATTGGTAAAAAGCCAGGCTTTAGTGACATTTTTAATTGAAGGCAAGTTGTTCACACATGGATGTTTTGTAATTCAGGAATTTAATGAGGATTTTCTTTTGGGTATGAATTGGGTAGTAAAAGTAAATACAGCATTTGATTGGGTTGGAAGAAAACTTTTGATAGAAACTAGTGAAAGGGAATACATTCAGACAAATTTTGTGAACACACTTGGTGATCAGAGTAATGGAAATTTTGACAGTATTAATTTACTAAAAGAAAATAGATTGGAGAATATTGAAATTCATAGATTTGATACTGATGAAGTTGAATTTGGGAATGTAGTAAATTTGAAAATTTCAGAAACACAAAATTTATCTGGGGAGCAAAAACAACAGTTAGAAAATCTGCTGTGGGAATACAGTGATGTTTTTAGTGACATGCCTGGTAGGGTAAAGGGTTACCAGTGTGAGCTTCAGGTAAAACCTCACGAACCATTTTTCATAAAACCATACACTATTGCAATATCAAAAAGACCTGCTGTTGAGAAAGAGCTGAAAAAGATGGAAGGATGTAATATAATAGAAAGGAGTATCAGTGCATATAATAATCCTCTAGTAGTAGTTTCGAAAAAAGATGGTGGAGTAAGATTGGTTTTGGACTCTAGACACTTAAACAAAATTTTGTTCAGACAGACAGACCATCCTGAAAATATTGATGAGTTACTCTATAAATTTACAGATATAAAATATATGTCAAGTTTGGATCTAACTTCGGGTTTTCATCAAGTACCACTTTCGGTTAATTCTAGAAAATATACTGCTTTCTTGTATAATGGTAAGAGTTACCAATATTGTGTTGTGCCATTTGGGTTAAATTCTTCTGTTTCCGAATTTATAAGAGCTTTGGATCATGTACTGGGGCAAGAACTTGCATCTAAACTGATAATCTATGTAGATGACATTTTGGTTACAGGGAAAAATTGGGAGGAACATTTTTTGATTTTGAAGTCAGTTTGTGAAAAACTTAGAAAAGGGGGGATGACATTGAAATTAGAGAAATGTAAATTTGCAGTTTCTGAATTAAAATTTTTGGGTCATGTTGTCACAGACAAGAGAATTTTGGGAGATCCAGAAAAAATTAAAGCAATTTCTGAAATTCCTATTCCTAAGACTAAAAAAACAATTAAAGTCGTTCTTTGGGTTATGCGGTTATTACCGAAAACATATAAGTGATCAGAGTCTGAATGCACCATGTTTAAGTCAGTTACTTAAGAAAAACACTGTTTGGGTTTGGGATAAAAGTTGTCAGGAAGAGTTTGATAAAATTAAGCAAGAGTTGAGGAAGCAACACTTATTACACAGACCTGATTTTAATTTACCATTTTGTTTGAACACTGATAGCAGTAATTATGGGCTTGGAGCAGAGTTATTTCAAGAAAGAGTAGAGAATGGAGTTAAGATACATTGTACCATAGCATTTGCAAGCAGAATGTTGCTCAAGCATGAGAAAAATTATACAGTCACAGAGAAGGAACTTTTGGCAATTCATTGGGCCTTTTGAAGTCATAGAAAATCCACACCCTAATGCTTATCGTTTGGTGTATCCTAAGTCAAAGAAATTATTTGGTCTCAGGAATGTTGTCTCTTTAAAACTGTATAAACAGAAATCATAATTTCAAAATTTAAATAATCTATTATCATCTAAAACAAAAGTCCTCCACTGGAATATGCTTGTTAGAACAAAACTACCTGTACAACCAAGTATGTATATTTGCATGTATAAATTAATAATTTGAAGTCACATGTTAATTGAAACTGATGAAAAAAAAAACACTGATGTAACAAAGAATGAGAGAAAGATTTATTTTTACTTTTTTTACAAAAAAAGTCTCCCTAGTGAGCATTTCTGAATTTTTCTAATTTTGGAAGCTAAGTCTTCCCTGTGGGTGAAGGCATGCATGTGAGGACATGCATGCAAAGGTATAAGTTTCAAAACCAATTTTAGATAAAGCCTCATGATATATGAGCAGTTTATTGTTGTTTATACTGATGTTGTGGGGAGCAAAAGTATTCTTCATAAAAATGTGACTTGTAGTAATATTGTAGTAGAGAGGAAAGTGTACATAAATAATTGCAAAAAATTTAGATAATACTGATGTATCTTTAGCTGTACTAAAAGAAGAAAATCATAAGAAAAAAAAATACAAAATAAAAAAAACATGAGTAAAAAAAAATTAAAAAGAAAATCATAAGCAAAAAAAATTATACAAAAAAAACCTTGACTGATTAAAAAAAATATAAAAATTTTAAAAAATCAGAAGTTTATATATATATATATATATATATATATATATATATATATATATATAAGGCAAATATAAAAAAAACACTACACTATATATGTTCATGAGCCAGTTGGCACAGTGTGACCAAAGAAGTGGTTGTAGATATCTTATTCTAGGAAATGAGTTTTACCTTTCTATTATTTTCAATCTGTATGCTGTATGTTAGAATATTTCTCATGTATGTTTTATACCATGTATATTTGTCATGTCAAATAATTTCTTTACTTGAATTTATTTTTGTGTATGAGATTGATGGGGAAGTATCATTGCAACAACAGCCAGTAACAAGTCCACAGATTCAAAGAGTCCAAATTTGGAAGAGGTTATCAGACTGCATTATTAGTGTACTAATTGTGTAATACAGATCCATCACTGAGTGTTGTTGGGATTTTGTTGTATATGTCCATAACAACAAAAGCCCTGGGGAGCAGTTGTAATGGATCTGGGAGATGTTATTTTTTTTACCGTATTTGTCGATACTGAATTGAAAATGTTTTCTTATATTTTTGTCAGAATTTATTATAATTTGTCTTATTATATGTTAATTTACTTCTGTTTTTGAGAGTAAAAGCATATTGATTACTATTAGAAAATGTATCGAAGAATAGCAAAGAAACTGATTGTGTAAAATATCTTTGACGTTGGAGTAGTCTTTGACTATAGTCAGTCCGAGTCGGAAGCTAACTCTTGGTGTGTGTTGACGGAAGAACAATGTGAAGGTCGCTGTCATAAATAATTTTGAATTATGTTACTATTATTTTTGTATTATCTGAAAAGAAGAAACTACATTGGAAGAAACTGTATTTGAAACACCAAAATGAGAGAAACACGCTGAACCACGTCATTTTCTGCAGCCGACAACGATGCATTGTGGAATCATACTTAGACAACTGAAGCCAAGACTTATATTTGCTTGCAAACATCTAATGGAAAAGGTACTGTCACGAAATATGGCAAATTTAAGTTTATAAAAAATAATGACCATATTTTCAACTTGTGTAATAGCCGGGATGCCATATTTCATCAGGTCATCTAAATTGTTTATGTAGATTAGGAAAAGCAGAGGGTCTGTAACACTTCCCTGGAGAACCCAAAATATCACTTCTTGTTTTAATCTATGACTTATCAGTTACTTTTCTGCCAGGAAATCAAGAGTCCAGTCAAAAAATTGAGATAATACTCCATAGGCATGCACTTTGGTTAGAAGTTGCTTGAGATAAACAGTGTCAAAAGCCTTTTAGAAACCTAGAAATATGGAATTAACTTGAGATGCTCTGGCAATAACACTTATTAGTTCACGTGAATAAAGAGCTAGTCTCATTTCACAAGAACATTATTTTTTTTTTCTGTGTACTGACAGTCAACAGATCATTTTCTTCGGGCTAATTCATAATGTTTGAACTAAGTGTATGTTCCAAAGTCTTACTGCAAACCAAAGCCAGTCATACATTCCACAGACTACTCTTATATCCTTTCTCGAGTATTGGTATGGTATGTGCAACTTTCCAGTTTTTAGGAACGGATCTTTCATCAAGCAAGCAGTTGTACATGACTGCTAAGTATGTAGCTATTATATAAGCATACTCTGAAAGGAATCTAACTGGTATACCATCTGGACTGGAGGACTTCCACTTTTTAAGTGATTTAAACCGCTTCATTGCACCGAGGATATCACTTCTAAGTTACTTGTGATGGGAGCTGGTCTCTATTCGAATTCTGCTGTATTTACTTCGTCTTCTTTGATGAAGGACTTCCAGAAAACTGTGTTAGTAACTCCACTACAGTGGCACTATCACTGGAAACTTTAGCATTGCTATCACACAGTAAAGGTATTCATGGTGTCTTGCACTGGTGTACTTTACATACTACCAGAATATCTCTGGATTTTCTACAGATATGAGACAGTTTTATTGTGGAAACTACTAAAAGCATTTAGCAGTGAAGTGCAAGCTAAATTTCAAGTTTCAGTTAAACATCGCGAATCTTGGAGACTTTGCTTCCCTTTAAATTTGACATGCTTTTCCCAGTGCGTCTACAACAGTGTTCTGGCCCATTTTGTGGATCATGGTGGGAGGAGGGGGAGGGGGGGGGAGGGGGGGGGGGAGAATCAGTTGCATCTCTTATTAGTTTACAACAAACCTCTCAATTGCTGTAAATACAATTTCTTTGTATTTAAGTAATGGCTAGTCTACATATAAATGGTTAGTTTGGAAGGAATGAACACCACCTCTTAGGACAGCATCAAGCAAAGTTTTATGTGGTTTTGAAAACAGATACATTTTGAGTTTATTTTTGGTGGATTTGGGTGTTAATGTATTCAAGCTCACTTCAATGGCTTTGCAGCCACTAATCCCTGTAACACTCATTATACTCCCTATTTGCTCAGGATTATTTGTTGCTAAGGGGTTAAGTATAGTTTTAAACTATTTACATATCAAATTAGTTCCCGAACTAATTGTTCTATTTAATTTTCAGAGAAACCATTCAGGACAGTTTTTGATGACTTATGCCTATCACCGAATTTATTATGTACACTATAGCTCAGAAGTTTTTGAAAGCCCTGAAAGTAAGATAAAAAAGCTAGTTATCAGATTCAAATACATATTAGCTATATTGTTTCCCTAGTGTAGTGCTCAATACAATGTTTGAGAGTAGATTCCACATTTCTTAAAATGAAGTTGTTCAAAACATAACCTTCCGTTGTTATGCTGTTCACGTTCCAAACATTTCATGCCACTAATTTTGTATTGTGGTGGCATAATACAATCAGTTAAGCACGAGATAGCAAAGAGTGAACTTCAGTGAGTGCTCAGTGATAATGAAATGTAGCATGGAGCATGGAGCTTTCAACTGAAAAATATTCTGCAATAGTGTCTACACGCTTCCGGCCTTACTATGCAACAAATAGCACATCAAGAACATACGAGGGGGGGGGGGGGGGGGGGGACCAAAGGAAACCGGACTCCAAGGATGCTGCCACTGGTACACGTAGTGCAGGGTTTTCACACTACATGGTGTTAGTCGAGACCTTCATGAAACAGCTGTGCAGACAGCGCCACGGCGTCAGTATAGAGCTGAACGTGCAAGTGTGGCATTGTGTTTCTCAGACTGTTGGCGGGTTACCTCTGCGAAGTCGTTATGGCACCTTAAAAGAACAAAGAGTGTGTGTGAAATTTTGTTTCCTGCTTAAAAAAAAACTACAATTCAGACACACCAAATGCTTCAGGAAGCTTTCCAGGAGGATGCTATGAGCCGCACACAGGTTTTCGACTGATTTGGGCACTTTAAACATGGTGAGATGTGTGTTGAAGACCAAGCTCGTTCTAGACGCCCTTCAACATCGGGAAATGAGGAGAACATTGAAAAGGTTCGCCAAACGTCGCCAAACAATCGACCAAGTTTCAGCAGAGACAGGTAACACTTGGAGCTCGTGCCAGCGGATTTTGAGTGAGGATTTGCACGAGACATGTTGCTGCTAAATTTGTTCCCCACCTTCTCACACAGGAGCAAAAAACAATCTGCATGCCAGAATCTGCATTAATGTGTGTCAGGATTTGAAAACAGAGACTGCACGTGATCCAAACTTCTTGAACAAAGTCATTACAGGGGATGAGAGTTGGTGTTATGGGTATGACCCAGAAACCAAGCAAGCGTCAAGCCAGTGGAGCACTCCTAACTCTCCCAGACAAAAAAAAGCAAGGCATTTGAGGTCAAATGTGAAGACGATGATCATTGTCTTTTTTGATGTGCATCGGGAATTCATACCCCCTGGCCAGACTGTTAACCAGCTCTTTTACTTGGACGTTTTAAGGCATCTATGAGAGGATGTGAGGAGAAAACGCCTGGAACTTTGGCGATCAGGTGACTGGTTTCTGCATCACGACAACGCTCCAGCACACATGACCCACTATTTGGCATCTCAGAGGTGGTCTGACATTCCCCACGCTCCGTATTCGCCAGACCTAGCCCCGTGCGACTTTTTCCTATTTCCACAAATGAAAAGAACGCTAAAAGGGGAGCATTATGACGATGTGGAGGCGGTAAAAACAGCTTCGCAAAGGGCACTGGACAATATCAAACTTGAAGAGTTCCAAACATGCTTCCAACAGTGGGAAAAGAGACTTGACAAGTGCATTGCATGTAATGGAGAGTATTTTGAAGGTGACTGAAGTAATTTTGTAAAAAGGTTCATCAATAAATTTTTTATGACCACAATCCGGTTTCTTTTGGGTCTCCCCTCGTATTTTCTTGGGATGTGTCCACTACACTTTGCAGGGGCATGCAGATACTAGCCAGAATATGTACCGACCTCGAAAACGTATGTCATAAGTCACATCAAAAAGTGATGAAAAATACATAGTACTCACAAGTAAACATGATCGCATTGAAACAGTGCCAGTTTTAACAGCAGAACTCAACTATAACAGGGCAAAGCCGGTGAGTGAGTACTGTGAAAAGACTTATTCAGGCAGTGAACCTAAACAGGCATGTGGCAGCTAAGAAACCATTACTGACAGCTACTGATAGGCAGAAGAGGCTAACTGGGCAAGATAACATGAAAGTTGGGCAGTAAATCAGTGGAAAAGGTACTTTTCACCAACAAATCCAAATTTGAGGTCTTTGGCACAAAGCGATAGGTTCGTTCGCCAGTAGCCAAGTGAACAAATGTTACCCCAATGTGTATCTCCAACATTAAAACATGGAAGGGCTTCCTCATGGTCTGGGGATGTTTTGGAGATGATAAGACTGGTGATCTTGTACAAATAAAAGGATCAATGAAGAAAGAGGATTACCATCACATTCTACAGTAGTGAGCAAAGCCTTGTGGAAGACGTCTGATAGGCAAGGGATTGTCCCACAGCAAGGTTGGTTGGTTGGTTGTTTGAGGTTTAAGGGACCAAACAGCAAGGTCATCAGTCCCTTGTTTCAAATGTGGTCCATTCCGCGAGTGTGATATCTCAGGAAAGTCAGAACAATAAAAGGGAAAAGGCTAAAAATGTAAAAGGGCAGTCATGTTGTCAATGGTAAAAACAAAATGAGGGAAGTCAGCAAGAGAACAAACCCAACGCTATGCTGAAGCAGCAGAGGCAAGACCACCTGCGACTTAAAAGGTGCAACCACTAGAATGTAGAAGTACATTTGGGAAAAGGAGACTAACCAATCCTTTTTTTTAAAAAAAAAAAAAAAGTTAAAAACAGAGTAAAAGGGGAAGAAAAGAGGATCTCAGTCAGGGAGGTGAGTCGGGAATCTCCAAACACGGCTTACAGTGGGAGATACCCCAGCACTCACAGCCCTGCCCCAACACCAGAGAGAGATTAAAAACCTTAAAACTGAGAATAAAATCCACTTTCCCGGAGGAAACCGAGAACCAGAGAGACCATCCGGGAATCGTCAGCCAACATCAAAGGTAAAGTGCGGTGGAGTCTGTACTTAGTACGTAGGGCCCAAAGAAGGGGGCATTCAACCAAAATGTGGGCTACTGACTGGAAGGCTCCACAACCACAAAGTGGGGGTGGCTCATCACGCAAAAGAAAACCATGGGTCAGCCTGGTATGGCCAATGCGGAGACGACACAGTGTGGTCGAGTCCTTTCGGGAGAGGCGAAAGGAAGAACTCCATGGGCCTGGTGTCACCTTAATCGCACGAAGTTTATATGACAGGGGAGTAGCCTCCCAAGAGTTGGCCCACGACTGTGCGAAGTGGGATTTGATGTGAAGCCGTAAATCCGCTGCAGGAGGGGTTACAGAGAAGGATGGGTAAGTGACTGCTCCCTCAGCCAAACGATCAGCAAGCTCATTACCTGGGATACCCACATGGCCAGGCACCCAAAGAAAGTCAATGGAACAAGCAGCGTGGTGAAGATCAGCGAGATGGTCATGGACGGCAGAGACCAAGGGATGGCGCGAAAAACACCGGTCAATAGCCAGAAGGCCACTCATTGAGTCCGTACATAACAAAACGCGGTTGTGTTGGGACTGTTTAATAAAGGTAAGGGCCTGGGAAATTCCCATCAATTCCGCAGTAAACACCCCACATGCAGGTGGCAGCAGATGATTTTCCGTTCCAACAGAGGCTGTGAAGGCAAACCCCACATGATCAGCAGATTTAAAGCCATCAGTGTAAAAAACAACAGCATTCCGAAACTCCCACAAAATTTGGCTGAAAAAGGAACAGAACACCATCGGGGGGATGGAATCTTTCGGACCTTGGGGCGGAGGTCCATCCGAATTCGAGGCCGAGGAACTAAACAAGGGGGGATGGAGGGGAGGGAGCGAGGAAGACAGGACAAAGAAGGAAGCTGAAAATCACGGCAAAGAGACGCAAGGCGGAGCCCAACCGGTAAACCCGCCCGAGGGCGGGAATCGGGTGCGCGACGTCCATGGACTGGGAACAGGATAGAATAGGAAGGATGAGTGGGAGAGGAACGGATAGCGAGTGCATAAGACACCAGAAGCTGGGACCGCCGAACAGAAAGTGGGGGATTCCAGCTTCAACCAGGAGACTATCAACAGGGCTAGTAGGGAAGGCACCGGTGGCCAAACGGATACCACGATGGTGGACTGTATCCAGCACGTGCAGTGTGGAAGGAGCAGCTTAACCATAAACTTGACAAGCATAGTCCAAGCGAGACAGAACTAGAGGATGATAAAGACGGAGAAGGAGGGAACGGTCCGGACCCCAAAAGGAGTGGGCAAGGAAGCGAAGGACATTGAGTTTACAGAGACATCCTACCTTCAGAAGTCTGATATGGGGCAGCCAAGTGAGCTTGTTGTCGAAAAGAAGACCCAGGAAACGAAACTGTGGGACCACAGGCAATCGTTGTGCATCGAGATAGAGCTCTGGATCAGGGTGGATCGTAGTATGGCGACAGAAGTCTACCACCCGCGATTTTAGAGGAGAGAATTGAAACCCTTGTGAGAGGGTCCATGCAGAGGCACGCCGTATAGCTCCCTGGAGCTGCCACTCTGCAGAGGCCATCAAAGAGGAACTAACCCAAATGCAGAAATCATCCACATACAGACCGACAGAGGCCACAAGTCCATCGATAGCAATGAGGAAAAGAAGGACACTCAAGACAGAACCCTGTGGGATGCCCGTCTCCTGGGTCCGTGGAGAACTAAAAACAGTACCAACCCGAACCCTGAATGACCGATGGAACAGGAACTGGCAGATAAAAATCTGGAGTGGGCCCCAAAGACCCCACTGATGAAGGGTAAGTAAGATGTGATGGCACCAGGCCGTGTCATAGGCCTTGCGAAGGTCAAAAAATACTGCAACCAAATGGCGGCGCTGGGAAAAAGCCTGCCGAACTGCGGATTCCAAGTGAAGTAAATGATCGATTGGAGACCGTCCTTCTTGGAAGCCACACAGGTAAGGGGACAACAGATCCCGAGATTCGAGGACCCAATTGAGCCGACAGGCTACCATCCATTCAAGTAACTTACAAACAACAGTGGTCAGACTAATTGGCCGATAGCTGTCAACAAATAGGGGGTTCTTACCAGGCTTAAGGACAGGAACCACGATGCTATCCCTCCACTGAGAAGAGAAGTCACCCTGGAGCCACATATGGTTAAACACCTGAAGAAGATGTTGCCGTTGTGGAGCACAGAGATGTTGAAGCAGTTGGTTATGTATGGAGTCTGGGCCAGGGGCCATACCCTGAGAAGAAGAAAGTGCAGAAAGAAATTCCCATTCAGTAAAAGGTTCGTTGTAAGATTCTGACTCACAAGGGGTAAAACATAAGATGGAAGCTTCGGCCTGCTGTTTCCGGTGAAGGAAAGCAGCCGGATAGGAGGCTGATGCTGATGCCATTGCAAAATGGGTTGCAAGATGTTCCGCAAGAACTAACGGGTCCGTACAAAGGCCATCTGGGAGGTGAAGGCCTGGGAGGGTGGACTGCCGATGGCAACCTTGGAGAGAGCGAAGTGTAGCCCATACCCGTGACAGAGGGACAGTAGAACTGAGGGAAGACATAAATCATTCCCAACATATCCACTTGCTCTGTTTGATTAAATAACAGGCTTTAGCACGAAGGCGTTTAAAGGTAGTAAGACTGGCTACGGATGGGTGCCTCTTAAAGTGTTGCAAAGCTCGACGGCAATCACGGATAGCAATGGCAATGGCCGTACTCCACCACGGGACTTGCCGGCGACGAAATGGTCCAGGTGAGCGCAGGACAGCAAGGCTAGCAGCGTGAACAATCGCGTCAGACATGTCACGTAGGACGTCATCAATACAACCCGACAAAGAAGGAGAAAACGTGACCTGTGCAGTGTATACAGGCCAATCGGCGTGGTGGAAAGACCAATGAGGTAACCTGTCCATCGGGGAGCGGGAAGGGAGAGAGAGAATCAACGGGAAATGGTCACTATCACAAAGGTCGTCGTCTGGCGACCAATGTAATGAAGGGAGGAGAGAGGGAGAAGAAAGAGAAAGATCAATGGCAGAAAAGGTACCATGACCGGCACTGAAATGTGTAGGGGAGCCATCATTAAGAAGGCACAAGTTGTGGTCTGCAATAAACTGGTCTATAAGAAGAGCTCGTCTAGATGGAAATGCACTGCCCCACAAGGGATGATGAGCATTAAAATCCCCAAGGAGGAGGAAAGGAGGAGGAAGTTGCTGAAGAATGGCAGTTAAGGCAGCAGGTGTAAGAGTCCTGTCAAGAGGGAGATAAAGATTGCAAACCGTGACCTCAGAGTCCAGGTGGACCCTAACAGCAACCGCTTCCAATGTAGTTTGAAGAGGAATCCATGTGCTAGCAATGTCTGTACAGACCAACGTACAAACGCCACCAGAAGCCCGCAGGGGTCCGACCCGATTTCAACAGAAAACACGGAACCCACAGAGGGTCGGTGAGTGAGCATCAGCAAAATGAGATTCCTGTAGAACCACACAAGCTGCAGAGTAAGACGAAAGGAGGGATTTCAGTTCCGGAAGGTGACGATAGTATCCATTACAATTCCATTGGATAACCACTGAACGATTATTTAAATGGGGGCTGAACACACTAAAGCCAGTCATACCGCCAGGTCACCACCCATCACCGACAAGGAGGGGGCGACATCCATGAACGACAGGTCAGAATCCGGTTGTGAAGCTTGGGATGGGACCGCTGGTGACACCAGAGGCTCTTTGTCCCGGGACTTATGTTTCTTCTTCTTTTCAGGCTGAGATCGAGGAGGGCTGTGTGGCATAAAGGAGCCAGCTGCAGCAAGATTGGGAACAGAAAGAGACCGGGGGACATGGGGCCGACAACGCGGCTTCCGCGGTCGTCGCGTGGCAGCAGACCTTTGGCCTGGAAGGTGCCGGGAAGGGGCATCCCGGGAGGGGCACCCTTGACTGGCAGACGCCAAAGGAGTGGGAAACTTCTTCAACTGGGGAGGGGGAGCAAGGTTCAGAGGAGAAGGTGTGGGAGCCGCAAGGGAGGGGGGGAGGAGAGGGGTCCGGGATTGGGGTAAGGAAGTGGGAGGAAGGGGTGAAGATGTAACTGAAGCATAACTAGATGACATGGACACAGGGTGAAGACGTGTATACTTCTTACGATCGAGGGACTTATACTCCTGTATCTTCTTTTCCTTCTTATATACTGGGCAATCCGGTGAACGTGGAGAATGATTTCCATGACAATTAACACACACAGGAGGGGGAACACAGGGACTCCCCTCATGGAGTGGACGTCCACAGTCACCACAGAGAGGGGCCTGTGAACAGCGGGAAGACGTGTGTCCAAAACGCAAGCACTTAAAACACCTCATAGGAGGTGGGATGTACGGCTTAACATCACATCGATAAATCATAATCTTTAATTTTCAGGGAGGGTATCCCCTTCAAAGGCCAGGATAAAGGCACCAGTATCAATGCAATTGTCCTTAGGACCCTTCTGAACACGCCGAACAAAGTGAACACCCCGCCGTCCGAGATTGTCCCGAAGTTCCTCATCGGTTTGAAGGATGAGGTCCCTGTGAAAAATCACACCTTGGACCATATTTAAAGACTGGTGGGGGGTAATGGTTACAGGAATGGTGCCAAGATGGGCACAAGCACGAAGAGCCGCAGATTGGACAGCTGAAGCAGTTTTGATCAGCAACGAACCCGACCGCATCTTGCTCAGGGAGTCCACTTCGCCAAACTTGTCTTCAATGTGTTCCACAAAGAATAAAGGTTTAGTATTGGTGAAAGTATCTCCATCAGTCCTGGTGCAAACTAGAGAATGGGGGAAAGGTTTCGCCCCTAGCTGATGGTCCTGACCCGCTTCCCAGGGAAGCCATGAAAGGGAAGGCCGAAGGCGCAAGAGAAGCAGCACTCGAAGAATCAGTTCAACGCAGAGAGACGGCCGCAGAAGAACGGCCAGAGTTCTGGACCCGTATGCGTTTCATTTGCATAGCGTCCGCCCTGATACCACCCACTCCGATCAGGGGCTCTCCTCACGGGCGCCACCCAGCCACGGCAGCCATTGCCGGGAGTTCCGATGCTCCAGGATGACGAGCAACCACTCCAAGGCTTGCATGAGGAGGTCACAGCTCAGGTATCAGAAGTGTGATCCCTGTGTGTTCAGGGGGCTCAACCAAAAGGGTACATAGCGACCCCACCAGACGGGCTGGCTACCGTGCTGGCTATGCACCCCAGCATCAGACAACAACGTGAAAGAAAAGGTGGAATGTACTAGGAGGGCACACGTCGGAGACACTAGGTAAGGTGCTCTTCTCCAAATGGCTCACACTACGGAAGAGAAATTTAGTAATGGAGGTCAAACCCCAGAGGGGGACCACGGAGTGCCAAAAGGAGGAGGTGATTATGCAACAAAGCCAAACTGTAAAACCAACAGAACCAGGAGGATAGCGGGGGCAAACATAAGCAAGGACACCAAGGAGGGGAGAGTAGCAAGGAGGGGAGAGTAGCAAGGAGGGGAGAGTAGCAAGGAGGGGAGAGTAGCAAGGAGGGGAGAGTAGCAAGGAGGGGAGAGTAGCAAGGAGGGGAGAGTAGCAAGGAGGGGAGAGTAGCAAGGAGGGGAGAGTAGCAAGGAGGGGAGAGTAGCAAGGAGGGGAAAGGAGCAAGGAGGGGAAAGGAGCAAGGAGGGGAAAGGAGCAAGGAGGGGAAAGGAGCAAGGAGGGGAAAGGAGCAAGGAGGGGAAAGGAGCAAGGAGGGGAAAGGAGCAAGGAGGGGAAAGGAGCAAGAAGGGGAAAGGAGCAAGGGGAAGGGGAAGGAAATTCAGCCCTGAAAAGGAAGGAAGGCTGCAATAGCTCGGGGCCCCATGCTCGCCACGCACATATCCACAAAAGAGTTGTGGATCCCCTGGGGGGCACAGCAAGGTAACTACCTTTAGCACACTTCATAACTGTGTAAAGAGCATTTGGCAAATTTAGAAAAAAGGGAAGGTACTGAAAAGTATTATCTGGCCATCCCAATCCCCTGACTGTAATTCTAGCGAACTGCTTTGGGATCACTTGGAAAGAGCACTTAAATCAAGGCCTCTTACTAAAGTTCATCACTTGCAGACCAGACTACAAGAGGAATGGCGGTATCTCATGAACGAAACCCAGATGAAGCTGACAGCGAGAGTGCCTTGCATATGTAGAGTAGTGATTAAAGCCAAAGGAGGTTACTTTGATGAGAGCAAAATCGGACTGCATGTATTTAGTTTCAATAAAAGATTATTCCAAATCTGATTTGCGAGTATTTCAAACAATTCTGGGTCCAATTTGCGCTTTTTCCTCAAAATCACTAATGTTAAATCAATAGCAGTTGAATGATTTTGTCAGGTGTCACGCCTGTTTGGAAATCATCAACTAGAAAGTGTAAGTAGCTTACAAACATTATAGACATGTCACGAATCCCCTTTATTCTGTTACAAGACAGAGTATGTTTGCCAATATTTGCAACAAAAAAACCAGCAGACCCGTTTATGCTAGAATTTATTGTTACTTCCATTGTGTCCTCTCTAATTTTAACATTCCACAACTTGTATTTTCTCTTCTGCTACTTATCACTTGCATTTTTAGTTTAGTTTATTCTTAATGTACATCCTGTGCTGCATAGTTTGTCCAATTTGTTAACTATCCTAACAGGACTTCCAGATTTTCTGCTACACCAGCTATGGTGTTTACAAAACTAACAAGTTTGTTTCTTTAGCCATTATGGAATTGTTCAATTTAAAACTGTCTCCCTCTAACTTTCTATTTTTCTCATCCTCATTCCATTTTATAAAATACCTTAAATTCCTTAGTATTCATGGACTATAAAGGCTTTTGATGACTTTAATAAATGTCATCTGTGGAGAATGATGAAATAAAAGGTTATGCATTACTTTGTATTGTTTTGTTTTGCTTTAGGGCCCAAAAAAACAACTGGGTCATAAGCGTTCAAGTCGAAATTATAAAACACCAGGACAGTCCCAACTGAAATAATAGAAGACAACTAAAAACAGGGACATGGAGAAAGGGCTAAAAAGGCACCATACAGAAACGGAGGTCCAAAACTGAAATTAAATGGCCTTCGCTATACTGCTTTGGCAGGTAAAAAATAAAAAGCATCATTTGCTAAAACGGCCGATAAATCAGACGACAAAACCAAGCGGGAACGTAAACAGTCAAAAAGTGGACGTTCCATTAGGAAGTGGCGGACAGTTAAAACTTGGGCACAACGTGTGCAAAGTGGTGGGGTAGCGCCACTCATCAAATGACGATGGCTAAAAAGGAAATGACGATGGCTAAAAAGGCAGTGCCCAACACACAGCCTACTTAAAATGACCTCCTACCAGAGGAGCTTATTCCCGTGAAGGGAGGACCACTGGCGATGCCAAAGGGACACCCTCTTGACAGACAGAGATCATCAGAGGGAATATAGGAACTAGGAGGCTGAGTTACGAGGACTGCAGCCTTGTCAGCAGCCTCGTTTCCTGGCAGACTGACATAACCAGGAAACCACATAAATATCATATGGGCTCCACCAAGACTGAACAAGTGACAGCTTTCCTCAACTCACTGCACTAAGGGATGGGCAGTGTACAGCACATAGACTTTGAAGGGCGCTGAACGAGTCTGAGTAGAGGACACAACTGAAAAGTCCGTGTCGCTGGATGTACTTCATGGCCCGATACAGGGCGAAGAGCTCGGTTGTAAATACTGAGCAGTGTGCTGGAGGCCAATATCAAAAGACACAGCCCCAATGACAAAGGCACACCTGACCCCACGGTCAATTCAAGTGCCATCACTGTACACAAAGGTACAACTGCGAAGTTCCATGCAAAGATCGTGAAACTGAAGGCGATAAACCGAGGCTAGAGTAGTGACCTTAGGAAACAAATGAATGGGCCACTTCACGAAGCCAAGGTGGTCAAGGGTTCACACCCACCAGGAAAGTTGCAGGTAGTGTGAAGTTAAGCCACCGCAGCAAGTGCCGAAAGCAGACACCAGGAGGTAACAGAGAAGAGGGACGAGTCCCATTCTGGCAATCAAAGGAGTCGTCAAAGAAGGAGGTACAGGATGGGTGGCCAGGCATGGCAAACAAATGGCATGCATACTTGCAGAGGAGAAAGTCAAGGCTGTAGGATAGTGATAGTTCGGCAGCTTCAGCACACAGACACTCAACTGGGCTAGTGTAAAAGGCACCTGTGGCCAGATGGATGCCACGATGGTGGATAGTGCTGAGACAGCGTAAGAGGGATGGATGTGCAGATGCATAAACACAGCACCCATAGTCTAGTTTCAACAGACAAAGGACTGGTACAAATGGGGGAGGGTGGTTCAATCGGCACCCCAGGAAGTACCACTGAGGACAGGTAGGACATTGAGGAACTGCATGCAGCAGGCTGCCAGGTAAGCCATATGGGAGGACCAAGAGTTTCCTATCAAGCATGAGCCCCAGGAATTTCATAGTTTCAACAAACAAAAGGGCAACAGGCCCAAGATGTAAATATGGTGGGAGAAACCATTTGCACTTCCAGAAATTGATACAGACAGTTTTGTCAGTGGAAAAATGAGAGCCATTGTCAATGCTCCAGGAGTAAAGACAATTAAGACATATCTGAAGATTGCGCTCACTGAGACAGGTCTGTGGAGAACTGCAATATATGGCAAAATCGTCAAAAAAATGAGAGCCGGAGATGCCCGGCAGGAGACAGGCCATGATAGGGTTAATGGTGATAGTGAAGAGGACGACGCTCAAGATGGAACCCTGAGGCACACTGTTTTCCTGGATAAAGGTGTCTGACAAGGCAGAACCCACACACAACTTGAAGGAAACAGGGCAAGTGGCCACAGTAGCCCCACGTGTAAAGAGTACAAAGGATACCAGTTTTCCATCAGGTGTTTTAGGCATTCGCCAAATCGAAGAACACGGCCACAGTCTGAGATTTCCACAGAAAACCACTCATGACACGGGTTGACAAAATAACGAGATGGTCAACTGCATAACGCCGAGCTCGAAATCCACACTGTGCATTCATTAGTAAACTATGCGACTAACCACCATACCAGCGAGACATGAATCATCTGTTCCATCACCTTGCAAATGCAGGTGGTGAGAGATACGGCAGTAGCTAGCAGGAGGGTTCGTGTCCTTACCGGGCTTAGGTATGGGTACGAGAGTGGCTTCACACCAAAGTCCGGGAAATGTGCACTCTGCCCAGATGCGGTTGTATGTGTTAAGCAGAAAGTACTTACCTGCACGAGGAAGGTGCTGCAACATCTGAATGTGAATGGCATCTGGCCTTGGGGCGGAGGATTGGGATGAACTGAGAGAATGAACTAGCTCCCTCATAGTAAAGGAGGCATTGCAGCACTCACAAGAACTGTAACACCAGAGTCTCCTCCACTTGTTTTCGATGAAGGAAGGTAGGGTGCTAGTGGGAAGAGCTCGGAACTTCCGCAAGATGTGTTGGAGATAGCAATAGGGTTCACAGTAACAACATCTGCTACTGTCAGGATGGAAATTGGCGAATGGATCTTGGTCCCACTTGGTCTCAGAGAGCTGTTGGATGTTGGCCCACACGACAGAGGCAGGAGTGGAACTGTTAAAAGAACTAGTGAATAAAATCCAGCTAGCTTTTTTGTTATCCCGAAGAATGTGACAACACTTTGCACGCATTATGCTATAATGAATGCAGTTTGCCATCGTAGGATTACAGTTAAAAACATGGAGAGGACATCTCCGTGAGCGAATTGTGTCGTGGGATGACGCAGTCCACCAACGGACTGAGATGCAGAATGCTAAAGAGGAAGTGTGAGGAATGGGGCATGCTAAAGAGGAAGTGCGAGGAATGGGGCATGCTAAAGAGGAAGTGCGAGGAATGGAACATTCTGCAGCAGTAAGGATAATGTTTCAGAAATATTCCACCTGGTCATCACAACTGGGAAAATCTTGTGCTTCGAAGGTCACCATGGAGGAGTAAACCCGCCAGTCAGCCTTAGTAAGCTGCCATCTGAGTGTGCACACAGGTGGGGTAGGAGTCAACAAACCCATAGCACATGGGAAATGGTTGCTGAAGTAGGAGTCAGAAAGAACATACCATTCAAGACTACGGTCAAGCTAGGCAATGGAGGAGAGGTCCAAATGGTGTTCGAAGAGTCTGAAAGGAAAGTGGGTGCTCCAGTGTTTAGGCAGAAGAGGTTGAGTTGGTTAAGAAGATCAGCCAAGACGGCACCTGACTGACAGGTCCTGGGAGAACCCCAAAGGGGATGATGTGCATTAAAGTCACAGAGTAACAGAAATGTGGGAGGCTGCTTCCCAATAAGCTGAAGGAAGTCTGCCCTTGTGACATCAAGTAATGGAGGGAAGTAAATGGTACAAAGGGAAAAGATCAAGCGAGGAAGGAAAAGGCAAACTGCAACAGCTTGAAGACAGTCAGGGAGATGGGTTGACTATGAATGTCATCCCATATGAACAGTATGACGACCCCATGAGATGGGATGCCGACCTCAGAGGGGAAGTCAAAACGAACTGGGAGGAAATGTGAAAGCTCAAAGCAATCGTGAGGGCGCAATTTTGTTTCCTGAAGGCAGAGTACAAGGGGACACTGTGAAGCTAAAAGCAGCCATAAATCCTCTTTGTGTGACTGAAGGCCGCAAACATTCCATTGGAGGAGAATCGTAATGAGGAAGAGATGTAGGGGTGTCACCTCAGCAGATGCCAAGTGACAGCCTGTGAAGAGTTCTACTACAGGGCACAGAAGTAGGATGATCCTGCTCCATGGGGTCCACAGAAGCATCAGCTTGTTTATGCAGACGGTCCGCAGAATCCAATGCTGAAAAATGGTTGGTGGTATACATTGGCGATACGGAGGCCTATCGGGCTAAAGAACCACGTGGCAACACCATTGAAGAGGATCTTTGAGTCGACAAAGGAGAAGAACATTTGCCTTCAGTGGACTACTTCGTTCTGCTTAGAGGAAGACTCGGGGTGTTGGTTGGCTGGAGGGACATAGGAAGTCTTCACAGAAGTACTCCTTCTGTCCTTTCTGGCCTACTGGTTGTGTAGCTGGTGGCTTTGCCCCTTGAGGTGAGAGTTTGATGTCTCTTCGCACAGCTGGACAGGGGGATGGCAATGTTACCTTCATGCTGGGTGATTTCACAACCTCAAGAGCTGAATTTGAGGTTGCATGCCTATGTGGCAATGTCCTTCATGGAACGACGAGTAACAAGAACAGAACTATAGGTGCCAGGCGGGAGGATGAAGTGTTTGCGATTATCCAATAACTTGTGAGCGACTGGGTAAGGCACTTTTTCCACGCAAAAATGAACATGGATTTTCTTGAATTACAGTGCGAACTACCAAGAATCAAAACAAATGTTTAAGACAAAATGCATGTAGGTTTTTATGTAGAATCTGATTCTGCAATAAAAAATGGGTATTCTCATACATCTTTTTGCCAAAAAAGAGGACCTACAATAAGAAATTTGTTAGGTAGAATATATATAACCTTGAGATAGCAGGAAAAATAAAAAAAAATTTATGGAAAAAGACCCCAAGAAAGTCTTAGTTGGTAATGAAATATTCTAACTTTTTAAGATCCGATTAAGTCTGAATATGACAAAGATACATACAGAAATTTGAAAAGAAGCTACTAGTAATGGAGACAAGAGAATTGGGTATGGGGGTTCAGGGGCTTTACCCCAGAATTTAAAAAAATTGACAATAAAAGAGCACATATCTTCAGACCAAAAGCTGGCAGATATGATGCCAAAATCTGTGACAAAGTCTCACCATTATCTGTTGCTACAAGGGTTTGAAATGGAAATGTACATCTTTTTGTCTTTTTTTGCATGCAGGATTCTAGTGGGGTCTGAGAATTTAGAATCTATGCCTTGGTTGTGTCAATATCTTTTGTGTTGCACTGCATGTTGTCTTCTTTATTCCATGGACTGCATACTGCAATAGTTTGTGTAACTCTGTTTAGCTTGTTAATGCGTACAATAAATCTTATAGTTACATCTGATGCTGCCAGCAAACTACTCTGCTAACAATAAAGCAACTGATTCTTGTACATTTCTTATGATGCTGAAAAATAGAGTCCAAGCTCTTCCTGTTTATCCCTTCTTAAACGCATGTCTTAGGCCAATCCATGTTGCTAACTGGTAAGCCATTTGACGTAAGTCACCACGCCCAAAGTCACAAAATTTCCATTTCATGTGAATTAAGTAAGAAACTAGTTTCTTTTCCAATTATTCAGTAAGTACAAGTTTTCTCCCAGTTTTCTGTGAGATTAGTTTTGAAGGAGATACTTCAGACTTGCTAAATGCTTGCAACATCAATTTTAGTACATTAAATATTCTAGCAGCCTTCATTACAGTTTCATTTCCAACTGCAGGAATCGCCATTGTCATATTTATTTATTTCCATTTCTTTCTTTACTCATGTGGCATATATTTTGGGTTTGTACTTGGCATTCTATAATGAAAACAGTTCATGTTAGTCACATTGACAAAATGGCCCAAAAGTCTGGCAAAAGCCCATATTCAAAAAATATGTAATGGCCCAGTAATATTTAGGTTAACTACAAAACGAAAAAGAGAGTAGCTATTAACACTAAAGTTATTCTGAAAGCTAAGATTATCCTTAACACAATATGCTGGAGAGAAGACTACTCAAACACAGAAACTAACAAAAAATAATGAATGCTGTATTGTCACTGCCATTGAAAGCATTGCAGGTAGCACCTAGTGACAGTTGGTAACACACTGAGAGATTTCGTCGGATGCCAATAGTGATCATGCGAGAGACCACCGCAGCCAATGATGTGTGTACACTGGGCCTGCCTCCACCGGATGCTGATAAAGAGTGACCTCTGCAAATGGAGATATGACAGCCCCACAGGAGCCAGGGGCAGTTTCTCGTAAGCTAGAGAGCAGACGGCGTAGAATTGTGACATTCCAACTGTGTGTTGAGTCTGTTATTGTGAATAATGGACAATGATTACATAGTGTACTTCTAGATTGATCAAAGTTGGGTACACATAAATATAAAGATTCTTTGTGCAGATCAATTATTTGCTCTTGTTCCAGATATCTACAGCACCAGGCTTTGCAGCTCCACTACACCTGCCCACCTGCGTTCCTATTAGGTTGATGCACAAGTTCATACCATTTTTAGTTTGCATGTTGTTATTCAAGTTGCTACAGGTTCATTTATCCATTCTCATTTTTTATTTGTAATCCACTGTAGCTATTTTGTGTTTACATATTGTCATTTTGTCATTTGAAGATAGTGAGTGGAGCTGTGGACACTAGAAAATTGAGTGCCAAGTGGAGAAATCTGAACATTTCTGACATTCTTCGGTTTCCAACATATTCAGCAGCAGTGGCAACCAGAAACATTTGTATCGTATGTGCACAATGCAACTGGTCACAGCATGGCAAGAAAATGGTTTTCTCATTTTAAGGAGAATCATTACAACATTAGTTAGTCCCCACATTAAGGAAGACCTTTGGGGTTTGATGAAGACTGTTTGAACACATTAAACCACAATCATCCACATCAGTGTACTGAAGAACTGCCAAATGTTATGAACTGTGATCATCCCATCATTGTGCAACATTTCCATGCAGTGGGGAAGATTCAAAAATCTGGTGTATGCAAGCTGCACGCTCTAAGCCAAAATCACAAAAATCAGCAGGTGGCCACAGGTGCATCTCTGCTTGTTCATTATTAATTGGCTCATGAACAACAACAACAACAATCATTGCTGTCTTGTATTGTTACTGGTGATGAGAAATTGTGTCTTTATGCTGACTTAAGGAAAAGAAAGGCATGGTTGAGCCCAAACAAAGTAGCAACTCGCCATATAAAAACCTGCATGAATCCGTAAAATATTATGTTATGCATTTGGTGGAACAGATTTCTTTTTCCTTCTTCACATCTATATGTATGTTGTGGTACACTACGAATTGCTTCTCCAAGGCATAACTATCACTGCTGACATTTATTGTCAACAACATGCAATGTCTTGCAGATTCAATCTAAAAACAACGACCAGGAAGACTGCGTGAAGCGGTGCTGATCCATGATGGCACCCACCGGCATTATGATAGAATGACAAAATACACTATACAGAAGTTGGATTGGGAAATCATTCCACACCCACCTAATTCATCTGATCTTGTGGCCTCAGATTTTCACCTTTTCTGCTCTCTAACAACCTTCACAGAACTTCGTTTCCGGATGAAAATCCGCACCGAGCATGTCTCAACAAGTTCTTTGTCTCAAAACTACCGTTTTCTTCAGTTGCAGAATAGGAAAATTATGCCAACACTGGCAGACTGTTGTAAATAGTAAAGGAGAATACATTATTGACGTCTAAATTCTCTGTTATGTGTATCTGTTGCGTTTATTAAAACCTGTGGAAAAATGCTACAAAATTATGCACCAACCCTATATATTGATGTTCACTGATGGATACAACAAATGCATACCAGCTTACACTTGAATTTATGTTGGCTACAATTGCGTGTAACAATGAACCGACATGGAAGTTTTACAGAACACCAACATCTACACTCTGGAAACCACTGAGCAGTGCATGGCAGAGGATACATCCCATTGTACCAGTTATTAGGGTTTCTTCCTGTTCCATGCACATATGGAATGTGGGAAGAATGATTTATTGAATCCTCGTGATTCTTTATGTCAAAAATATGTAGAGGTTATAGTATATTCCTAGAGTCATCATTTAAAGCCAGTTCTTGAAACTTCTAGTTGTCTTTCTCAGGATAGTTTGCGTCTGTCATCAGGAGTCTGCCAGTTCAGTTTCTTCAGAATCTCTGAGACACTCTACCATGGATCAAATGAACCTGTGACCATTTGTGCTGTCCCTCCTCTGCAATATGTCAATATCCCCTGTTAGTCCTATTTGGTATGGATCCCACACACTTTAACATTATTCTAGAACTGGTCGCACAAATGATTTTATAGCAATCTTCATTATAGACTGATTGCACTCCCGAGCACTCTACCAATAAACCGAAGTCTACCTCCTGCTTTACCCATGACTAAGACGTATGTGATCGTCCCATTTCATGTCCTACAAAGTGTTTTACATAGGTATTTGTATGAACCGTCCGATTCAAACAGTGACTTTGATATTAGGCATACGATACTGTGTTTTTTTTTCATTTTATGAAGTACACAATTTTTTACATTTGTGAACATTTAAAGCAAGTTGCCAGTCTTTGTACCACTTGGAAATCTTATCAAGATCTCCCTGAATATTTATGCAGCTTTTCTTTCACACAGTACATCATTATAGATAACTGCATCATCTGCAAAAAGTCTCTAGTTACTATTAAGATTGTCTGCAAGGTCATTAATATAAAATATGAACAGCAAGGGTCCCAACACACTTCCCTGAGGCACACCTAAAGTTACTTCTACACCTGACAATGACTCTCCAACTAAGATAACATGCTGTGTCCTACCTACCAAAAAGTCCTCAATCCAGTCAAAAACTTTACTTGTTTCCCTATACAATAGTACTTTCGACAATAAGTGTAGGTGTGGTGCGGAATCAAATGCTTTTTGGAAATCAAGAAACACTGCATCTATGTGATGCCCTGATCCAAACATTACAGCGTGTCATGTAAGCGACATGAGAGTTTGGTTTCACATGATCAATGTATTCGGAATTGTTGCTGATTGGCATGAAGGAGGTCATGCTGTTCAAGACACTTCATTATGTTTGAAATCAAAAGTTATAAGATTCTACAACAAACTGATGTCAAGGATATTGGACAGTAGTTTTGTGGATCACTTCTACCACCATTTTTGTAGACAGGTGTGAACTGTACTTTTTGTTTGAGGGATCTATGACCAATTATAGTTAGAAGAGGGGCTAGCTGCAAATTCAGCACAGAATCTGATAGGGATTCCACTGGATCCTGGAGCTTTGTTCGCTTTTAATGATTTCAGCAGTTTCTCGAGACCACTGACACTAATACTTATTTCATTCATCTTTTCAGTGGTACAAGGACTGAATTGAGGCAATTCTCCTCAGCTTTCCTTTGTAAAGGGACATTTCAAAATAGAGATAAGCGTTTCAAGTTTTGCTTTGTTGCCCTCTATTTCAGTTCCTGTCTCATTCACTAGGGATTGGACACAAACTTTGGTGCCACTAACAACCTTTAAATATGACCAGAATTTCTTTGGGTTTTGTGAAAGATCATTTGAAAATATTCTCCTACAGTAGTCACTGAAGGCTTCACACTTTACACTCTTGACTGCCAATGCATTTCATTCAGCATCTCTCTATCTGTAGCCCCATACTTTGTTTCACACCTGTTATGCAGTAATGTCCGTTCCTTTACAGTGACTGTATGCCATGGAGGGTCCCTCCCATTAAGAACTGTTCCACTGAATACATATCTATCCAGTGCATGGTCAATTATTCTTTTAAACTTGAGCCATAGTTCCTATATAGGCTCCTGTCCTGTGCTGAAAGTTTCAAGTTCCTCCTAGAGATCTGACACTATTGATTTTTATCTAGTTTACTGAATGTATTGCTACTCACTGTAAAGTTGCACACAGGTACAATTAAAAGACACTCAAAGCTTTCAGCCACAGCCTTCATCAGTAAAATGCGCATGCGTGCTATCGCCAACTCCAACATCTCGGGCTGAGATGCTAGAGTCGGCATTGTGTGTGTGTGTGTATGTGTGTGTGTGTGTGTGTGTGTGTGTGTGTGTGTTTTACTGATTAAGGTTGTGGCTGAAAGCTTTATAGGAGCGCCTCACTTGTGCCTATCTGCAACTTGACGCGCCTTCTTTACGGTACGTAGCAACGTGTCTTTTGCAAAACTATTGATATTGCTACTTGAAGTTGCCATTGTCTGATTACTGAACACATATATATCTTTGCTTGTTTTAGTTGTCCTTTGTACTTTGGCAAACATTGTTGCCACAACAGTGTCATAGTCACTGATGTCATTTCCAATGTGAGTTTTGACGTGAACATTCTCAAATATGTCTGGTCTGTTTCTTTCCAGTAGATTCAATGTATTTCCATCATAAGTGGGGCTCCGAATTATCTGTTCTATGTAGTTTTCAGAGGAGGCATTTAGTGATGTTTCACAGGATGTCTTGCAACACACACTACAAAAATCTTGTTTATCCAACTGATGGTGGAATGATTGAAGTCTCCACTGATGATTACATTATGATTGGGGAACTTAGGTCCAAGTGAACTGAATTTTCCTCTAAAGTTTTCAGTTACATCAGGAGATGAGTCTGACGGGTGATAGAATGATCCAATTATTTTTTGCCTACCCTGATACCATTTCACATGCAGCTGGAATTTCTGTCTCTGAGGACTGGAGTTGCTTGTCTACTGCAACAAATATGCCACCTCCACCTCCCATTTACCTATCCTTTCCATATGCACTTAAATTTTCCTTAAAAATAGCACTGCTGTAAATTTCTCATTTCAATCAGCTCTCTCTCTCTCTCTCTCTCTCTCTCTCTCTCTCTCTCTCTCTCTCTCTCTCTCTCTCTCTCTCTCCCCCCACCTTGTGTTATGTGAGCTTCACTGCTTTGAGGAGAGCTACAAACTCTGGCACAAACAACTGATGTGGTCTGCAAGATTTTTGCCATTTACAAACTTTATTTGTTGTTTACAGCATTAAATGCTACCTCATAGGAACATAGGTGTACAGCACAACTAAAATGATATGAGTTTAGTTCCACCACTTGGTGGGACTATAACAGAAGCAAGCCCAGCCTGCACTCAGAGCTGCTATGATGGCTACACCATCGGAGTGGCGAGTGTGCCAGCCTGGGTGGCCTTTGCCCCACAGCACTTCTTTATTCTGTACCCTTGTCGCTTCAAGCATTCATTACCTAACAAGCTGTGCCTGAGTGTGGTGTGCTCGAATGAGTATATGTGAGCAAAATCCTTACTTTGCAGACCTTTAGTTTAGACTCATCCATGATCACACAGTGAATGAAGTTGCTCAATTCAATTGTGTAAAAGGTGCACAGTCTAATGAATCTTCAGGGATTGGGGTACCACTTGCAGCCATGTAACACAGTGAAAGGACAGCAGTCATGAAAATATCCTACCAGGGATGGACCAGAGACAAGTGCCATGACTTATCAATTACAATCTTCATTTGGCCAAACGACAAACTGGCCAGTAGGTGGCTGTAGGCACATAGTGCAGTCTGCCGAGTCATAATTTTGCCAGTTTTCAAATAATGTAAGGTATTAAGTGCAGTAATGGCCCAATGAGGCATTTAAACCACAATGATTGAAAGATGTAGTTTGAGTCAGAGGTGGTTCAGTAAAGTTTTGGCCGCAGCATTTTTTTTTAACCATGACTTAAGCCCACTCATTCACATTACAAGGGCATGGACCATGAGGCTTATTTAAACATTCTCGGTGATCTAGTGTTGCCCTTTCTTCAACATCACAATGAATATGCTGTGGACAATTCTCCCTTCAAAGACAGCTGTATTCACAGGGCTGTATGCATACTTTTCTGAAATGATGAACACTGAAGCACCTTTCTGCACATCAACTGTGCCACTAAATTGCCAACGGATGAAACACAGCAATTAACATCCCTACAATTTGGTAGTTTTATGGGATCTAATCATCACTAATTAGGTTCGACTTAATAAACTTGTGCCAAACTGTGGTCAATACCAGGACTATATGCAGTGTCAAATCTGCTGGGAGGGTGACAGTCTTTGACCACTGTGTTTACCCTTAGTATAGTGCAGGGGTCTCCAAACTTTTTAGTCTGCGGGCGGGGACATCCAACCAGCTAACGCGGGCCGGTTTGCCGGCCCTCTCGGGCCGGTTTCGGCCCGCGGGCCGTATTTTGGAGACCCCTGGTATAGGGTCTTGATTTTATGTTCTCATACTCTTAGAGCAGGTAATATTATGTTAAATGTAAAGAAATCCACCAAGCAAAATTTCAGAAAAATATCTGCTTAGGCATGGTATATATTACTTGTGTAAAGAATGTTCAATACTCAGGAGTACAATTAGAATAAACAGCTACTACATCTGAACTTATAATCTACAGGAGCCCTTATAGAGAGAGACAAAGGGCACTGCTACCACCACCTCACCAAATCCCTGAAATATTATGAAGATACTGTGGGAGGATGACAGGATAAAGCATGGCCGGAAGTTTCACAAAGGGGTGTGTTTGCACTCCAGGATAATGCACCAGGTCATTCTGCACAGGATATAGTCATACTTCTTTGGGCTTTAATTCTGCCTTATTCACAAATTTTTCTGATATGAGGTGATTTTCGAGGTGGATCTTTCGTGAACAGAGAAAATACAGACTTTTACTATCAAGGTCTTTGCCAAGTCATCCATCATTGCAAAAAAATTGTCACATTGAAGAGCGAATATATATAGGAGGATTAACATAATCAAGTTTCATGGTTGCAGGTTGATTTTTTGTCATTGTATTTAAACCTTTATGATGACACCTCAGAAAAAAAAAAAATATATATATATATATATATATATATATATATATATATATATATATATATATATATATAAAAAAACAAAGATGATGTGACTTACCATACGAAAGCACTGGCAGGTCGATAGATACATAAACACACACATACATACACACAAAATTCAAGCTTTCACAACCAATGGTTGCTTCGTCAGGAAAGCGGGAAGGAGAGGGAAAGATGAAAGGATGTGGGTTTTAAGGGAGAGGGTAAGGAGTCATTCCAATCCCGGGAGCGGAAAGACTTACCTTAGGTGGAAAAAAGGACAGGTATACACTTGCGCACACAAACACATATCCATCCGCACATACACAGACACAAGCAGACATTTGTAAAGGCAAAGAGTTTGGGCAGAGATGTCAGTCGAGGCAGAAGTACAGAGGCAAAGAAGTTGGTGAAAGACAGGTGAGGTATGAGCGGCGGCAACTTGAAATTAGCGGAGGTTGAGGCCTGGCGGATAACGATAAGAGAGGATATACTGAAGGGCAAGTTCCCATCTCTGGAGTTCTGACAGGTTGGTGTTAGTGGGAAGTATCCAGATCACCCGGACGGTGTAACACTGTGCCAAGATGTACTGGCCGTGCACCAAGGCATGTTTAGCCACAGGGTGATCCTCATTACCAACAAACGCTGTCTGCCTGTGTCCATTCATGCGAATGGACAGTTTGTTGCTGGTCATTCCCACATAGAAAGCTTCACAGTGTAGGCAGGTCAGTTGGTAAATCACGTGGGTGCTTTCACACGTGGCTCTGCCTTTGATCGTGTACACCTTCCGGGTTACAGGACTGGAGTAGGTGGTGGTGGGAGGGTGCATTGGACAGGTTTTACACCAGGGGCGAAAGAAACATTCCACATGGGAAAGTGCCCCACTTGTGACAGGATACTTCCCGGGACTGGATCAGACTCTGAATGTGGCTCTCCAGCAGGGATACGACTTCCTCAAATCCTGCCCCGAAATGAGATACATCCTTCATGAAATCCTCCCCACTCCACCAAGAGTGTCTTTCCGCCGTCCACCTAACCTTCGTAACCTCTTGATTCATCCCTATGAAATCCCCAAACCACCTTCCCTACCCTCTGGCTCCTACCCTTGTAACCGCCCCCGGTGTAAAACCTGTCCCATGCGCCCTCCCACCACCACCTACTCCAGTCCTGTAACCCGGAAGGTGTACACGATCAAAGGCAGAGCCACGTGTGAAAGCACCCACGTGATTTACCAACTGACCCGCCTACACTGTGACGCTTTCTGTGTGGGAATGACCAGCAACAAACTGTCCATTTGCATGAATGGACACAGGCAGACAGTGTTTGTTGGTAATGAGGATCACCCTGTGGCTAAACATGCCTTGGTGCACGGCCAGCACATCTTGGCACAGTGTTACACCGTCCGGGTTATCTGGATACTTTCCACTAACACCATCCTATCCGAACTCCAGAGATGAGAACTTGCCCTTCAATATATCCTCTCTTCCCGTTATCCACCAGGCCTCAATCTCCACTAATTTCAAGTTGCCGCCACTCATACCTCACCTGTCATTCAACAACATCTTTGCCTCTGCACTTCCGCCTCGACTGACATCTCTGCCCAAACTCTTTGCCGTTAAATATGTCTGCTTGTGTCTGTATATGTGTGGATGGAAATGTGTGTGTGTGTGTGTGTGTGTGTGTGTGTGTGTGTGTGTGTGTGTGTGTGTGTGCGCGCGTGCGCGCACGCAAGCGCGCGCGAATGGATACCTGTCCTTTTTTCCCCCTAAGGTAAGTCTTTTCGCTCCCGGGATTGGAATGACTTCTTACCCTCTCCCTTAAAACCCACATCCTTTCATCTTTCCCTCTCCTTCCCTCTTTCCTGATGAAGCAACCATTGGTTGCGAAAGCTTGAATTTTGTGTGTATGTATGTGTTTGTTTGTGTATCTATCGACCTGCCAGCGCTTTCGTATAGTAAGTCACATCATCTTTGTTATTATTGTTCTTCTTATTTCCTTCCATAACTACACTCCTGGAAATGGAAAAAAGAAGACATTGACACCGGTGCGTCAGACCCACCATACTTGCTCCGGACACTGCGAGAGGGCTGTACAAGCAATGATCACACGCACGGCACAGAGGACACACCAGGAACCACGGTGTTGGCCGTCGAATGGCGCTAGCTGCGCAGCATTTGTGCACCGCCGCCGTCAGTGTCAGCCAGTTTGCCGTGGCATACGGAGCTCCATCGCAGTCTTTAACACTGGTAGCATGCCGCGACAGCGTGGACGTGAACCGTATGTGCAGTTGACGGACTTTGAGCGAGGGCGTATAGTGGGCATGCGGGAGGCCGGGTGGACGTACCGCCAAATTGCTCAACACGTGGGGCGTGAGGTCTCCACAGTACATCGATGTTGTCGCCAGTGGTCGGCGGAAGGTGCACGTGCCCGTCGACCTGGGACCGGACTGCAGCGACGCAAGGATGCACACCAAGACCGTAGGATCCTACGCAGTGCCATAGGGGACCGCACCGCCACTTCCCAGCAAATTAGGGACACTGTTGCTCCTGGGGTATCGGCGAGGACCATTCGCAACCGTCTCCATGAAGCTGGGCTACGGTCCCGCACACCGTTAGGCCGTCTTCCGCTCACGCCCCAACATCGTGCAGCCCGCCTCCAGTGGTGTCGCGACAGGCGTGAATGGAGGGACGAATGGAGACGTGTCGTCTTCAGCGATGAGAGTCGCTTCTGCCTTGGTGCCAATGATGGTCGTATGCGTGTTTGGCGCCGTGCAGGTGAGCGCCACAATCAGGACTGCATACGACCGAGGCACACAGGGCCAACACCCGGCATCATGGTGTGGGGAGCGATCTCCTACACTGGCCGTACACCACTGGTGATCGTCGAGGGGACACTGAATAGTGCACGGTACATCCAAACCGTCATCGAACCCATCGTTCTACCATTCCTAGACCGGCAAGGGAACTTGCTGTTCCAACAGGACAATGCACGTCCGCATGTATCCCGTGCCACCCAACTTGCTCTAGAAGGTGTAAGTCAACTACCCTGGCCAGCAAGATCTCCGGATCTGTCCCCCATTGAGCATGTTTGGGACTGGATGAAGTGTCGTCTCACGCGGTCTGCACGTCCAGCACGAACGCTGGTCCAACTGAGGCGCCAGGTGGAAATGGCATGGCAAGCTGTTCCACAGGACTACATCCAGCATCTCTACGATCGTCTCCATGGGAGAATAGCAGCCTGCATTGCTGCAAAAGGTGGATATACACTGTACTAGTGCAGACATTGTGCATGCTCTGTTGCCTGTGTCTATGTGCCTGTGGTTCTGTCAGTGCGATCATGTGATGTATCTGACCCCAGGAATGTGTCAATAAAGTTTCCCCTTCCTGGGACAATGAATTCACGGTGTTCTTATTTCAATTTCCAGGAGTGTAGATGGAATTCAGAAATGCTTCACGAGTATGTTTACTTTTGTGATGCCAAAGTTATCTTCATCCATGGTGTCTTCAGATTTGCCCAGTTTCTTCCAAATATTAATCTAGCTAGAAATTTACAAGCTGAGTATGGAAATGTCTAAACACACAGGGAATAAAGTCAAATCTGAATTCACACTGGCAATCACTGACAAGACAACTGTGGTGGATTGGGACATAATACATGTAGGAGTTTACCACAATTGTGTTTGGCAAACTACTGAGTGGCAGTTTAATAAGATTTTATTCAGCCCCAGAAATATGAAAAAGGAAGGAACATTAGCGTTAAACACCCCACCAACAATGAGGTCATAGAGACAGAGCAAACCTTTATTTGGGGATAGAAATTGACCACGTCCAGTTCAAAGCAACCAACCAGCTACTACCCTCATTCCATCTAGGGAAACCTTATCAAACCTAAATCTGGATGTCCAGACAGATTTGAACTGCCATCCTCCCAAATGTGATTCCAGTGGAACCACTATGAATTGCTCTGTAAGAAATATGAGTGGAGGCAGCACCTACTAGTTGTTTAATAGTCCACAATAGGGCAAGCTATGGTGAGTGATGTTTCTGCAACATCTGTACAGAGGGCTCTATGAGGATAGAAGTTGATCATGCTAGAATTGTGACCAAAACAGTTCTACGTGTGACTTAAGGTAGGGTTTATCACTAGGAAGGTTCTGAGATATGGTGATACTGTAAGACTTCCAATTACAAGAAAGGAAGACCATAAATCTGCTAGTTAGACAGTAGACATTCATGATGAGAGAGGGTAAGTAAAGACATATTCATGACACTATACTCTTGTTGGTTCTTGTGATTCTGGGTGGTCTTAGATGGTGGTGGTGGTGGTTAGTGTTTAACGTCCCGTCGACAACGAGGTCATTAGAGACGGAGCACAAGCTCGGGTTAGGGAAGGATTGGGAAGGAAATCGGCTGTGCCCTTTCAAAGGAACCATCCCGGCATTTGCCTGAAATGATTTAGGGAAATCACAGAAAATCTAAATCAGGATGGCTGGAGACGGGTGGTCTTAGATATTAGAGGTATACAGCTATATTCATTTTAAAAAAGTATGACTGCCATTACACAGAGACAAGTGGAGGTTGGTTGTTTAGTTGCTGGAGTTAAAGGGTCCAAACTGCAAGGTCATCCGTCCCTTCATACTGTATGTACTGGACCAGGAAAAACCCTCAGGAGGATGCAAAAGGCAAATCCTCAGAAGCCTGATACTAAGATGATACAATAAGACAGAAATAAAATCATGGAGTATCAGGAAGGGAGGGAAAGAAGCAAAGGTGGACAAGCTGCTCACAAGTGGATGGGGAAAGCCACAATCCAATTATAGCTGCTCCTCACACTCCAGAGAAGATATCTGGGTTCCATTACAGGAAAATATGTGACAAAGAGAAGCAAGGTGGGCAAGGAGGGAAATGAAGTTGTTTCTTACATTCAACACACACAGTAAGAGCACTAGTTTCACCTGCGAGAAAATTATGGTAATATGGATAACTCTCTCTTGTGCGACAGCTCGCTGCCAAGTGCAAGTCTTTATGTGACATCATTTAGGTGATTTCCAAGTCAGTGATGAAATGATGAGAACAACACAACACTCAGTCCTCTAAAAGCAAACAATCTGGAGATAGTAAGTATGTATAAGTTATTTTTCCCCATAACCACTACAAGGATTACTGTGTGGTCAGTTTCGTTAAAAAGTTACCAGCTGTTAACCAATCCCAGCTTCATGAACAAAATTTAACAATAAATCGGCCCTGTTCAATGTGCTACTCTTACACCTCCGCTGTTCATGGAGGAACATGGCATCCAAGCACTCTTGTGTGCAAAGAACTAATTATATACACAGACTGGTTTGAAAACATTTATGTGTAACTACAGAAATTTCTTTATCCATCACCACTGTATTAAGGAAGTATTTATTGAATTTGGTGAACAGAGCTTCCAGCATGTCATTCTGGCCAAAGCTCTTACCTGGAAACTTTCTCCCTTTATTTTTTTACTTCCATATTACACATGGTTTTTGAATTGTTTTTTCAATATTAATTTTTTGCACATAGGCCCTACTTCTTTTCCATAACAGACTGTAGAATGTTTCAAAATTAAGTTTTCAATCTCTGATATAGAGTGCACTCTGAATTAAACAAAAAGCTCTTACTGATTAAACGTTTCAATGTCAGGCTTTATATCATTTCCTATTTTTATTCAATTATTTCCTCATCTGCTTTATAGAAAGGGATGATTCAAGAAGCTGTAAGAATGAGTAAGCGAACAAATTTCTCATGTGTACATAGTGTCTGCTCCAAATCTCTTACCCAAAAAGTTATGTCAGAAATACACACATCAAAAAAAGTTTTGCATCACCTCAATTCCGAGAGTCCGAAACCTGTACAGAAAATTGAAAGAGAGATCAAGATAAACATCATTTCCACCCTTTTAATTGCTCATGGGAACCACACACTGCATGTTGTACCACCATACTACGCGACCTTCGGAGGTGGTGGTCCAGATTGCTGTGCACACCGGTAACTCTAATACCCGGTAGCACGTTCTCTTGCATTAATGCATGCCTGTATTTGTTATGGCATCCACAAGTTCATCAAGGCACTGTTGGTCCAGATTGTCCAACTCCTCAGAGGCAATTCGGCGTAGATCCCTCAGAGTGGTTGGTGGGTCACGTTGTCTATAAACAGAGCTTTTCAGTCTATCCCAAGCATGTTTGATAGAGTTCATGTCTAGAGAAGATGCTGGCCACTCTAGTCGAGCTACGTTATCCAAAAGGAAGCCAATCACAAGATGAGCACAATGGGACACGAATTATCCTCCATGAAGACAAATGCCTCGCCAATATGCTGCCCATATGGTTGCACTATTGGTTGGAGGATGGCATTCAAGTATTGTACAGCCATTACGGCACCTTCCATGACCACCAGCAGCGTATGTCGGCCCCACATAATGCCACCCCAAAACAGCAGGAAACCTCCACCTTGCTGCACTTGCTAGACAGTGTGTCTAAGGCATTCAGCTTGACCAGGTTGCCTCCAAACACGTCTCCGATGATTGTCTGGTTGAAGGCATATGCGACACGCATCAGTGATGAGAACATGATGCCAATTCTGAGCGATCCATTCAGCATGTAGTTGGGCCCATCTGTTCTGCACTGCATGGTGTTGTGGTTGCAAAGCTGGACCTCATCATGGACATCTGGAGTGAAGCTGCACAACATGCAACCAATTGCACACAATCTGAGTCTTAATACGAAGTCTTGTGGCTGCACGAAAAGCATTATTCAAATTGGTGGCATTGCTGTCAGGGTTCCTCCAAGCCATAATCTGTAGGTAGCAGTCATCCGCTGCAGTAGTAGCCCTTGGGCAGCCGGAGCGAGACATGTCATCGAAAGTTCCTGTCTATATCTCCTCCACGTCCTAACATCATTTTGGTTCACTCTGAGACACCTGGACACTTCCCTTGTTGAGAGCCCTTCCTGGCACAAAGTAACAATGCGGACACGATCAAACCGCAGTACTGACTGTCTAGGCATGGTCGAACTACTGACAACACAAGCCTTTCTGGTGGAATGACTGGAACTGATCAGCTGTCGGACCCCCTCCATGTAATAGGCGCTACTCATGCATAGTTGTTTACATCTTTGGGCGGGTTTAGTGACATCTCTGAACAGTCAAAGAAAAATAGTTCAAATGGCTCTGAGCACTATGTGACTTAACTTCTGAGGTCCTAGAACTTAGAACTAATTAAACCTAACTAACCTAAGGACTTCACACACATCCATGCCCGAGGCAGGATTCGAACCTGCGACCGTAGAGGTCGCTCGGTTCCAGACTGTAGCGCCCAGAACCGCACGGCCACTCCGGCCGGCACAGTCAAAGAGAATGTGTCTGTGATACAATATCCCTAGTCAACGTCTATCTTTCGGAGTTCTAGGAACCGGGGGTGCAAAACGTTTTTTGATGTGTGTATTTTACTTTTATACTAGACATGACTGTTTGGCCACCCATATGCATAGGATCTGTGGTATAAGAATGAACCAATCATGAACAAAGAACATTTTAGAGTTTACAAAATTAAGTGATTGTAGTTCAGTCTTAACAACACTGTATTTGGAAGCAAGAGCAAGACACTAAATAAGTCAAGTGCCAGAACATTATTATTTTAATGTTTTGCTTTCATTAATGAGAAATAACTTATTAGGGTTTTCTTTTGACAAACAGTTCACTGTTATAGCACATACTATTTCCCACTGCTTCCGAATCTAAGTGGCTGAAGGCATTTAGAACTAAAAACAGAAGAAGAAGAAGAAGAAGAAGAAGAAGAGTGAGGTATTCAGCAGCAAGGTCATCAGCACCATTACTAAGTGTCAGCTTGCTATTTGCTTGGGAAGACCACGTGTGTCCCCACAGGCAGAGCTGCTTATAATGCAGGAGAGTCACCTAGCAATGACAAACTGCCATCACGATGTACTGAACTATTACACTGAAAACCAATCAAAAATGCCTAACTGCTTTGGCACAGCATGCTGAACACCCCTGCTCAGCACATCAGGGATAAGGCCCAACAGTTTCCGAAATTTCAAAATCCATGTAACACTGGTGGCAGTGTCGGCAAGGGTGGTGGGCAGATCTCCAGATAAACTGAGGGTTTCTCTAATGTCAGTAAATAAAACTGAAACAGGATGTCAAATTAAACACCTTTCAGCCATCTAGTTTTCAACCTTATTTTATTTGGCAAACAGTTTCAGCATTTTACTACACCATCTTCAGGCCCCTGATCAACGTGTAGAAAGACTACCTCAGCTGCGATATGCCTGAAGATCGTGTAGTAAAAAGCTGAAACCGGTTGCCAAATAAAATAAGGTTGGAAACTAGATGGCTGAAAGATGTTTAATTTGAGATCCTGTATTGAACAGCCACGTCCCACAACCATCTCTAAAAAGATGAGCATACAGGGGAGGAAACTATGCATTAATGAGCAATGTCCTATGCACTATTTGATGAGCACGACGCCCTTCCATGCGCTTGCGTGGTTGTGGCACAGTTTCATGCGACTTACACCATGCGAGCACTGCGGGTGTGGTGGGATGAGGCAGGGAGTGGGAAGACAGTCCTGCCATATGCTCGCTTTGGTAAGATGCATATGCACAGTGGAAGAATTCCCCATCCGAAAAATACAGCCTTACAGAATTTTATTGTCACTGAGTAGTGTTGCAGTTTTTATCGTTTAAGTGCTCCATCTCTTTTCATTAGTACATAATAGTTTTCAGTTTCATATATCAGTGTATGTTTTTTGTTTATTTTTTTGTCCAGAACAATGAACGGTTCAGTAACTGGTGAGCCATTACCAACTCGGATTATAGCTTCTGCCTCTACATGTTTTCAAATCATAAGAAGGGACAGACGATTCATCGTGAGGTTAGTGAATAAGGAAGAAAGGAATATTATAAAATCACATGATCTAAAAGAACGGCAGGAAAATAAAACAAGGTTATCTACTTGCTGCCTGTTATCCTGGCGTATCTCTAAGATACATTACAAAAAGTCAAAAAGGGGTCATTTCCATGAGTATGACCCCTTTGTGCTCCTGGTAAAAAGTGTCCAAGATCTGAAGTACATAAGTTTCACTGTCATTGCTTGGGTATGGATGTAATAAGAGCCATTATACTAAGTACAAGTGGATATCACATTTCCACTGCAAGCTAGAGACAGTCGAGAAGCCCTCACAAATAACAATGTTTTAATTGACTCGTCGTGACAAGAGAAAGCATTTCAATGGTTGCATACACATTATCAGTATTAATAAACTAACTATACAACAGGCTACGCAAATGATGAGATGGTCAGTATTATTGCGAAAGTATGAGTATCCTGAAGTCATGTGTTGATCAGATACTTAATTTGTTGAAAGGTATTGCTGACAAAGGCAGATCTACTTTCACGACAATCTCTTTCAAGCAACGTGAACTCTTTCTCTCACAAGGCACACCTACTCATCACTTTTTCAATGGTAAGTGTCATTGATGTATCTGGATTAGAAACAACAAGACTATTATGTTGAGGCTGACATGAGCAAATTTCACATAATTTTTGAATTTAGTTCGTCTGTGACTGACTTCACAATGGCACCATACATCTACAAATTCGAGGTTGAAACCATTACATTTCTGTGTTGGACTGACGTGGAATTACCACATAAAATAATGCATATAGCCTCACATCATAATTTGTAGAGTTCGGGAATGTGTAGATGGAAAATCCTATCTGGCAAAACAGCTGAACAACCAATAGCATTCCCTTGCTAGAAGCCATCCACACATACAATGATAAAACTATGGTACTTACTTAAAACTGAAGAAAACAGATTCGTAAAAAAAGTAGTGTGATGCTAGAAGCCATCCACACATACAATGATAAAACTATGGTACTTACTTAAAACTGAAGAAAACAGATTCGTAAAAAAAAGTAGTGTGATGTAAAAGTTTCCTTCTACTTTGTCAAGCTTAAGATCACTTTGGGCCTATGAAGACACTAAGTTGGCAATCTGTTCGAGTCCTGGCCACATACTCTGAGGTCTGATACAGCCAGATCTGTGAGACAGTCAGTAGCACATGTACTGAATGACTTGGCCACATGGGACCAATTCCTGAACAACCACTCAAAGTTAGTGTGGGCTAATGACTGAGGCAATGTTAAGATTTTAATGGCCTGTCAAGTCAGAAAGAGGTGCCGCCAAATCCAGAGTGGTCGTTTACCAGCTTCTGCACACAAACTCTGAACTGGTCTGGTCTGAGAGACTAATCGATAACCTACTCTTCTCATGGTGGACAGCATCTAACGTCTTGGGGTAGGAAGTACATGCTGATACATAACCCACGCTGCCATAATCTAATCGTGGTCTGACAGACATACTACAAAACTGCAAGAGGCCGGACTGTCGGCTCTCCATGCATTTCCACTGAGGTATTTCAAACTGTTCAATGATCTGAAGTTCTTTGTTCACTGGTCTTTCAGGTACAGGAACCAGGTTAATTTAATGTCAATCAGAAGGCCTAAAAAGTGCATATTGTACTTACAATTTCAAACAGCTCTAGTTGGCTGAAACTGAAATGTGGTCTTCTCTGGTGTGAACACAGAACCATTTTTAATGGCCCAAGCTTCCAGCCTCCTGATGCTCATCCCTTATTGTCTTTGCAAGATCGGAGGAAGAGTAGAAGAAGACTGCGAAATCACCCACCAACATAGATCACTTACATGGCTCCTGTGTGGAGGAGATGCCACTGATAACTATCACAAACAGTGCAAAACTGAGTATACGGTCTTGGGGGACACCAAGTTTCCTGAATGTAATGGTCATACAAGGCACCACCAACGCAATACCAAAAGCATCAGTTCTCGAGGAAGAATTCGATAAGTGGCAGATGTCCAGGTAGCTGCCATTCATGTAGTTGGTGCAGGATGTTGTACCTCAAAATGGTTTCTTACACTTTTTCAAGTTAAAAAATCACATCATCCAACTGGTTTCCGTGTAACAAAGACTGTTGTATAGACATCTCTGGAATTAAACTGTGAAGAGCAGAATGGTTGCACTGAAACTGCACTAGCAGCAGCACAGATGATCTCGGGATATGACGAGCCAGTCTGACAGACATACTACAAAACTGCAAGAGGCCAGACTGTCGGCTCTCCATGCATTTCCACTGAGGTATTTCAAACTGTTCAATGATCTGAAGTTCTTTGTTCACTGGTCTTTCAGGTACAGGAACCAGGTTAATTTAATGTCAATCAGAAGGCCTAAAAAGTGCATATTGTACTTACAATTTCAAACAGCTCTAGTTGGCTGAAACTGAAATGTGGTCTTCTCTGGTGGTTTCTTACACTAAGTCTCTAGGGTCTTACCCACACAAGATAATTGCCCGTTTCCCAGAATGGAATTAATATTGCCTCCTTCCAAGTGGTGAACTACTGTCCATCAAACAAGACTTGACTGAACCAAGACAGGAGCTTGCCTTTAGCTCCGGGGCACAGATGACTGAGCATGTCACCAACTCTCCGCATGTAGTTCTACACTTTCATGACACCCATGGTTTTCCATTTCTCCCACAATTCCTCAGGATCCGTATCCATCACAACAGAGTATGTAACCATGCCTTCACATAAGTTAAAAATATTATGCAATTCAGCCACAATAGGATAGTCCTCTAAGGCCTTGCATCTCCACAGTTTAGATAATTTAGGCGAATTGTGAGTTTCATTTACAAGGGAAACTCCCCATCGCAGCCCCTCTCTGATTTAGTGGTAAGATGGCCCAGTGGATAACCTGTCGAAAACTGAACACAGATCAAGCATGAAAACAAGAAGATGATGTACTGAACTATGGAAAAAAAGCAAAATGTAAACTGAATGGTCCAAGAACAAGAAGTGCTTATAGAGTAGCTGGAAAAAAAATGGCGTGTTGGTTAAGTGGTTACGGCATTGCATTACCACCACGCGGGTGAGCAGTATTAAAAACTATCTCGTGCCCTTCCTCAACATTATGAACTGTCCCTCTGGTCATTGAAACATTTGTCCTTTTTCTGTAGTCTTGGCAGTTGTCATACTGTACATTGATTACTGAAAATGAGTCGTGGTAAGAATACGTTGACGTCACAAGTAAATGGGGTGAATAGTGAGAGCAGCCAAGATACCACATAGACGTATCACAGAAATTGAAACAACATACAAACGGGTGTGAACTATGTTACAACGAAGGTATTTAATAAGAGTCAAGATTTCCAAAACGGAACACAACTCCAAAAACGTTAAAAGCATGTGTTTTCACAGTACACAGAAACTGTGCCATTGGGAGTGATCACGCTCACACAAACACCTATATCGGGCAATGACATACCTCGATCATTTACCAGTCGTACAAATTACGTGCGTCGATAAGAGATTCCTATTGTATGACCCACATACTGTCACTAATGCCGTATATGACAACAGACATGTTTCCTGAATAAAAATCTCTCCGTGTACATGCCGCGTCAATTCAGGATAAAACTCCAAGCTTTCGACCACTACCTCCATGGTCGTCATCAGGGCTAAGACTAACTGTCGTGAACTAGCGAGGCTCCCACTCGTAGCCAGACATGTTTCCTGGTGGAGGATTTGACTGACTTGTCACCTTGTCATCAAATGTTTGCGGTTCCCATTCAAAAGCTGCTTCCTTTTGACTAACAGAATAGTTGTGGAGAATCAACTGTTATCACAGGTCCCTACCTTAAACCTCGTTATTGCAAATGGATGTTACACCACAATACAGACACAAATTTGAATAGGATGAACAGCAAGAGGAACAAAAAGAGGTACGAGGGAGGTTTGAAAATGGCTCGTCCATTGCTGTCCAACATTGTAACCGCGATGCCACTTCTTTCCCCAGATGCTCTATATTGCACTGCTACTTCTTGGACCATTCACTGTTTCCATTCCCCACCCCCACCCCCTCTTTCTTCAGAGTCCAGTACAACTTCTTCCTGTTTCCATGCTTGATCAGTGTTCAGATTTTGATGGGCTGCCCACTGGGTCCTCTTACCACTAAATCCGAGGGGGAGAGGGGTGCAATGAGAAGTTTCCCTTGTTAGAAGTATTCCATTATGAAGTCATCTAACACTTCAAGGCTCCAGCAATACCCTTCAATCCTTCATAATTAACATCTATATCTACATGGTTACTCTGAAATTCACAATTAAATGTCTAGCAGAGGGTTCATCAAAGACCTTCGAGCTATTTCTTTATCATCCCACTCTCTAACAGTGCACAGGAGAGATGAATACTTAAATCTTTCCATGCAAGCTCCAATTTCTCTTATTTTATGATGATTTATTCCTTTGTAGGTGGGCACCAACAAAATATTTTAACACTGAGGAGAAAACAAGTGTGAGGCATCATAAGAAGATCCTGCCACAACAAAAAAATTCCTTTGTTTTAATTATTGCCACCCCAATTCACTTATTGTACCAATGGCTCGTTATCCTCTACTTTGCAATAATACAAAACGAGTTGTCCTGAATTTTTTCAATGTCCTCCGTCACTCCTGTCTGATGTGGACCCCCACTGCACAGTAGTACTCCAGAAGAGGACAGAAAAGTGTAATGTAAGCAGTCCCTTCGGTAAACCTGTTGCATTATCTGTGTGTTCTGCCAATACATCACAGTCTGGTTTGCTTTCCCAACAACATTATCTTTGTGATTGTTCCAATTTAAATTATTCGTAATTGTAATCCTTGAGTATTTAGCTGAATTTAGAGCCTTTAGGTTTGTGTGATTTATCTTGTAACAGAAATTTAGCAGATTCCTTTTAGTCCTCATGTGGACGACTTAACAGTTTTCATTATTTAGAGTTAACTGCCACTTTCTGCACCATACATATATTATGCCTAAATTGTTTTGCAATGGATTTTGATCACCTGATGACTTTACTAGGTGGAAAATGAGAGTATCATTCGCAAACAATGTAATGGAGCTGTTTAGATTGTCTTCTGAATCGTTTAGATGGATGAGGAACAGCAGAGAGCCTGTAACACTCCCTTGGGCAATGCCAGATATTGTTTCTGTTTTAATCAATGACTTTCCATCAATCACTACGGACTGTGATCTTTCTGCCAGGAAATCACAAACACAGTTGCACAACTGTAGTGATAACCCACAGGCATGCAATTTGATTAGAAGTTGCTTGTGAATATCAGTGTCAAAAGCCTTCTAGAAATCTAAAAATATGGAATCAATTTGAGATCTATTGGCAGCATTCATTACTTTGTTAGAATAAAGAACTAGTTGTGTTTCACAAGAACAACATTTTCTGGATCTTTGTTAGCTATTTGTCAAAAAATCATTTTCTTCGAGGTAATTCATAAAGTTCAAACATAGCAAGGGTCCCAAAATACTACTGCAAATCAACATTACTGATATGGGTCTGTAATTCAGAGGATAAGTTATTTCCTTTCTTGGGAACTGGTGTGACTTGTGTGTGCTACTTTCAGTCTTTAGGTATGGCTCTTTCGAGGATTCTACGTGTGGTGTATGGATCTTTGATGGACAAAATAATGTATGAGCTTTTTTTTCCCTATATTAAGAGGTTGTCTTCAAAGAGCCAGTATAGAAGCCTTTCACAGCTGTCAACAAAGTTGGCTCTTATCTACTGTGGAGAACTGTTACAAGATAGATTGTTTGTATCATTGGCAAAATGACACAGGTGTTGTGGATAGGTGTTCCAGGAGGTCATTAATAGAGACAAAGAAGAAGGGGTTAAGATTGAGCCCTGTGGGACTTCTGATGTAACAGGTATTGTATCTGAATAGCTTGTTCTTATATCATGTGTTGTTATTTCTACCAGCTGCTCTCTGTCTGATAGATATGACAAACCATTCACTACAGACTTCTCTTATAATTTAAGCATCCAGTTTATGTAGGAGCACTGTGTGATTTACTAGATCAGTGGTTGTGAAACTCTGGCCCAACTCAAGTATTTATGTGGCCAGCAGTTACAAGCCTCATTTGACAATAATGAGCGTCTAGCAACTAACAGCTGAATCCAAAAAGAGCTTCCGAAGACTGTAGCTTTCTGCTCAGTAACCAACAAATTTTTTTAGATGTGCTTAATTGTAATGGACATTGGTGAATTCAGCCATTAGCTACACTAAACTGGACACTTACCTCAGAGGCAGAGGGATAACTAGGGTGACGTCTGTGGTGTTAGAGGACGTAGTGAGGGGATGTTTTCTTGGTTAACTTCCAGTTATGACAACTCATGGGCATGCACAAGTCGTACCAATCAGCCACTATTGACACGGAAGTAACATGTTCACTACACAAAATATCATTCTCAAATGCAGTACTTATTTGTAGAAAGTAACATTAAATTAATTAAAGCTGTTTAATATAATGGCATGTGTAGACAAAAATTGGCATTTAAATAATTTAGCACACTTTTGTGATTGTGTCTAATATTGAACAGAGCATTCAAATTTAACTACAAATACTGCTGTCAATCAGTCATTCACATATATAGTAAAACCAACAACTCTTATCACACAGCTATAGTGTCACAACTGTTAGATTGTTGAGTTTGGCAGCAATCTGAAAGAGGGCACAGTCAACACTACTTGTTCTGAATGGTGCCAAAACGCAAAGATCAGTGCTTTTGGGGCTTTTGTCCAACTTTTTGTGCTCTTATTACTGCTATTCTATTTTGGGTTAATTACGCACTAATTTATGTAGATTACCAACTAATAATATTACCCACTATATATGCGGTACCAACTGAAACCCCACAATGTCAATGTTGACTCCTGAGCAAAAAAGTTTGATAGCCACTGGACTAGATCAAATGCCTTTTCAGATCAATGGAAACTCCAGAAGCCAACTGTGTCCAAATTAATACAAGTTGTTATGCACACTATGTGATCAAAATTATCTGGACACCCTCAAACAAATATTTTTCATATAACATGCAGTTCACACACACACACACACACACACACACACACACACACACACACACACACACACGTTCCACAAAAAGCCTAACGACACTAACAGGACAAGCGCGAGAAATAGCGGTTTTCTGGGTGGGGACAAACTAAATATAAACAGATTTAGACACCCACCCCCATACAAAACGACGAAAAAAACCGACATCACAAAACTCCCCAAATACCACTAAACACACATCATCTGGAAACTGATACTTCCATTAACCTATATATCTCAATAGCAGCGCCCGATCCGAAAAATTAGGACCTAACACTTCCCTTGACCTATGTGGCTCAAAAACATCTCCCGATAGCAATACCAACGTTCACAGCCACACATTGGGATCGAACACTTCCCTTAACCTGTTATCCTTACGACATCTCCACATACAGCTGTCCCTGGTCCGAGACGCCGGAACTTTAAGTAAGCCTCATTTCTTCACATCATACTGAACACTTCACGACTTCATCCAAAAATCCGAATAGTTGGAGAAATTGTATTAGAGACAACGCACTGTCCCCCTCCATAGCTGACAACCGAAAACTGTTGACCCTGTCAGTCATATCCATACCTACCAAAGACATAAAAACAGCAATTTACCAAAATTCACACACGACGCCACACTCGCAAACTAAACCAAAACCATCACATAACACACCACCAGAGAGCACCACTGATCGCATCAAAATGACACCTACAAACACGGCACTCTCACAAACTAAATTCCGCGCCATCGTGACGTCATGCACCACAACAGCCTTATGTCACGGGTCAAAGCCGACAGGTGGGATCCCTCATAAGGCATACATCACACCAGTAAATGCCAAACGACACCTCACTTGGTTTAAGGGGTGTAAACATTGGATGATTGAACAATGGGAAAATGTTGTGTGGAGTTACAAATCACAAGACACAATGTGGCGATCTGATGGCAGGGTGTGGGTATGGCGAATGCCCGGTGGAGGTCATCTGCCAGCGTGTGTAGTGCCAACAGTAAAATTCAGAGATGGTGGTGTCAGGGTGCATTGTGTTTTTCACGGAGGAGGCTTGCACCCCTTGTTGTTTTCCATGGCACTATCACAGCACAGGCCTACATTGATGTTTTAAGAACCTTCTTGCTTCCCACAATTGAACAATTCAGGGATGGCGATTGCACCTTTCAACATGATCAAGCAACTGTTCATAATGCACGACCTGTTGCAGAGTGGTTATACAACAAGAACATCAATGTAATGGACTGGCCTGCACAGAGTCCTGACCTGAATCCCAAAGAACACCTTTGGGATGTTTTGGCCCACTATGCATCTGCATTCAGTCTTCTTTAACATCATTTGGAATGACTTCTTTTATCTCTGTTCCACATTGCCCGGAGCCTTGTAATGTCCCATTTAACAAATGGGAGCTCTCCAGTGCCCTTGCTATCTGCATCAACATGACTACTGTGCTGGACTGGGTGCACAACAAAATGCTTCAGTAATTATCAGTGGCTCTTAAATGACTTTTCACTGACCATTTTGCCCTACATTTCACTTGAGCAGAAAGCATAGAAGGCCAGTCGGAGGGGGGAGATGAAGGTTGCATATCTATACCGCAGAGTATAAATGGATCCAAAATGGTCATAGTTTCCAGTGCAGTATGACAAGAAACCTAGGAACTAACAATGTCAGTGCTGACCAACGTATAGGCATCACCAGATGCTCACAAAGACCCGACCAGGTTCCGGCAGAATACTTGGAAACCATGAAGAGTCGGGAACTGAGTATCCACAAAATGGAGATTCTTGTAATACAACACAAGCTACAGAGTATATATAAACAAGGTACTGCAGTTCCAGAAGGAGACAATTAACACTATTACAGTTCCATTGGAGGAAAGTAATATAAGAGGCCAGATGAACATTAAATGTGCCAGAATCAGTCATTGTGTGGAATCAGCGTCCATCACACCTGCTGGAAATCGCGGGTGGGTGGTTGTCCTGAGACTTGCACATTAGGCCAGGGCCAGCCACAACATGCCAAACTTCACGTGAGCAGTGTGTGTGGGCCAAGGCCTGGCCAGTCACTCAGGTTTGCTTGGTCCGTGTCTGAAGCACACAAAGCAGCGTGACATTTCATTTATCATTGCAGTGCAGAATTTTGCAGTCTACACAACTCTTTGAGTTTGACAGAATAGCGGTGTCAGACTGTTTGCACAGAAGGAAGTGGTCTAGTGAACTATCATCACAATCCTTTAAAAATGGTAATAACAGAAGAGAGGGATGAGAATTCTCAATTCTCGTATGCAACAGGTGCTGCTTATATGCTACAAAATGACAGTTTCGTACAATGTCAAAGGAATTAAAACTTTTAGCTGACAATGAAAAAAGGCAAAAACTACAACGATCGACAGACAGGATCCATTGTTCTGGACGTCAAGAAGCACTTTGTACTAAATTTGCAGACACAGCACTTGAAGAAATTGGTGGTACATACAGTAAAATTTCTGAAACGACACCCATGATTCCACCGTCAGTTGCAACAGTTTTCAATGCAAATGAACAGTACATTACTGCAAAGTGCAAAGTCAAGGAGCATGACTGGAATAATTTTTCCAGTTATATCTCATTGTTGTTGAATTTACGAAGAAAAAAGGAGTGCAGGAACGAAAATTAGAACATTCAGTATGTATTGAAGACTTCACGTTTTAAGTGGCCTTGACTGCACACTACATTACACGGTAACTTCTTTCTGATTTGATGGAGGGCCATTTAAAAAGAAAATCGAATTTTAGAAGGAACAAATTCTGACAAAGGCAATCCAGTTTGCTAAGCTCACTGGTGTTAAAGGAAGCATGAGGTTTGAAGAATTCATTGTGTCCTTGCAAGAATTACAACAAAATTTTCATCAAAATTTTGAAGACGCTGTCAATGTCACATCTGTTTACAAGAAAGACCTTTTTCGATTATGAAACTAAATAAGTCACAATTACATGGCAACTTGAGTTTAAAACTCTGAAACTGTCTGCATCTGTCCATAAGCCGACAGATCGTACCAGATAAAAGTCATGTCTTCAGCGCACCAATCATAATTAATACTGACACCTTGTTTTTTTTGTGATCTATACTGTTGAGAAATGAGAAACCTAAGATCCAGCCATACGCAGTACCACTATACAGCCATTTAAATGTGGCAAGTTTTCTGTTTCCCCATCTTCCCCCTCCTCATGCACAGTGTGGTGGAGCAGCGGGGGAAATGCGAAGCAAGGCTGAGTGCTTTGGCAATCAGGCGTAGGCCTTAAATCTTGGCCACCCCAGCCATTAGGCAAGAGTCGCAGTAGTCTCAGGATAATAAAAGAGAATGAATGACCTTGAGGCCCCCACAGCATGGGTCCCCGCATCTGACGAAGTAACAGGCTTCTTGTCTTATAGAGCCCCAGCCCCAGTGGGTGCCAGGGAAGATAGTTTCTTCTCCAGCTGAAGAGAAAGAGGGAACAGGAACACCTGGGAGGAGGTAAGGGAACATGACAGAGCTACGGAGGAGGAAAGGATCCAACAGAAGCAAAGGTGGAGATGGTCAAATTACTGTCGGGCCTCAGAGTAGGCTAGACTGTCAAGAATTTTGAACTGCTGAATCATCCTTTCCTTTTTAATAGATCGAGCAGAATGTGGGCTGGAACAGTTCACGCACATGGTAAATAATATAGTGTCCAAGTCACAGTTTGGGGTTCTTAAGGGTCCTCATATAGAGAAAGCTATTTACATTTACAGTGAGAATGTACTTAATTCATTAGATAATAAATCAGAGGCCACTGGCATTTTCTGTGACCCGTCAAAAGCCTTCAACTGTGTGAACCACAGCATTCTCTTGGGAAGTAAATAAGAATACAGTGTTACCAGCAATGCTGCGAAATGATTAGAGTTTTATCTAACTAACAGGAAACAAAGGGTGTTGTCGTAAAATATCTGTACAGTAAGTTGCCAGTCTTCATCTGATTGGGAATTAATTACATATGGTGTCACTCAAGGCCCCACTGCTCTTTCTTGTGTACAAGAATGACCTCTTGCCTGTTACTTTGCCAGGTGCTAAGTTTGTTTTAATTGCAGATGATACAAACATTGCAACAAGTAGCAAGCCAAGTACAGAATTAGAAATGGCTGCTAATCAAATATACACCAACATTAATAAATGGTTTAAAGCTAATTCGCTCTCACTGAACTCTGAAAAGACCCACTATATGCAGTTCAGAACCTGTAAGAGTATTCCTTCCAGCATGTATATAACATAAGAAGACTTGCAAATAGAAGAGGTTGACAGTGTTAAATTTCTTGGATTACAACTCAATAATAGATTCAGTTGGGAAGGGCATACCACAGAATTGCTGAAGCAGCTAAACAAGTCTGTTTTTCAGTGAGAATGATGAAAGATGAAGGAGATATAAATACAAAAAAACTAGTATACTATGCTTGCTTTCATTCTGTTTGTCATACAGGGTATTATTCTGCATAACTCATCAAACTGCCCAAATGATTTTAGCAAGTAAAGGCATGTAATAAAAATCATTTGTGGTGTAAATTCAATAATATCATGTAGGAACCTGTTGATGGAACTTTGTATTCTAACCACTGCTTCTCAGTATAATTATTCCTTGATGAAATTTGTTGCAAGTAATATATCTCTATTTCTAATAAATAGCTTAATACACAGTATCAGTTGTAGGAATAAGAGCAACCTACATAAAGAGTTACAATCACTTACCTTGGTCCAGAAAGGGGACCAAAAATTCAGGAACAAATATTTTCAATAAATTGCCAGCAATCATTAAAAGCTTGGTTTCAAATAAAGTACAGTAGAAGCAGAGTTTGGAAGACTTTTTGATAGGCAACTCCTCCTACTCTATAGATGAATATCTTAACAGGGACTGTCAGGCAAGCTTCAGTAAAGTTGTCAGATTTCAGTTTTGATGGCACTTTGTCGCAACTGGAAAGATTAGGCATTTTGTGTATGATAAATGTGCTTAACAAAGTTTCATTCTGACAAGTGTATTAATTCTGTAGATATTAGCAGTTCCAGTTTACTGTAATGTATTCACCCATTTTGACAATCTGGCAAATGATCAGAGTCATAAGTATTATATTAAAATGTTTTATGTTTTTTTATGTTATACTTTCTGACATGTTCCACACCCATGAAAATCATCTCTTTTTGGGTCTACAGAGAGAAATCCGAATCTAATCTAACCTTCATTTTCATCCTTGCAAATAATATCCCAGGACTGAGATTGAAGGACATTCTTAAACATGTCAATACTGCTAGGGTTTCTTATCTGCCTTCTGCAGATGAAAGTAGGTAATGACTTTTCTTCTATTTGTTCTAAACTCAGCCATAACACGCTCCGCTGATAGAGTAAATTAGACCAGCTCAGGACTTCAATAAATGGGAAAGATTATGGGTATAAGACTATTGCATTTATACAGCTGCTTGAATTGCTTTCTTATTCTAGTTGGACCCTATACTATGTTCTGGATATCGAAAGTTGTTAGTAGGTTAACGACATGATTTGCTGCACGTAAAATGTTACCAAAATTCATGTTAAAATCACCACACAATATGTTCTTACTTTTGAATCTGTAAAAATACACAAGTTTAAAATGTGTTCAGAAACTGGGATATGCTGTCATCAGGAGAATGGCAAGTACAGACTATTATTACATTCAGATGCTTGATTTCTACACCATAATGCTCAAAATGTTTTTTAAATATTTAGGTGGTCAGCTTTGTTGCATATGCTGAATACTATGTCCTCCTCAACAAGTATTAGACAGCCTCCAAACCAGCCCCCCCCCCCCCCCTTCCCTGCTGTCAGACCTGCAGAATCCATTACCAACTCCATAATTTGGAAAGCTGAAGAATGACATGTTCTGAGTTTTGAGCCAGTGCTCTGTGAAATAAGTAACATCAACCCTGAAACTGTTGACTGACCGACTTCAACTTCTGTTTGTTATTTATTGATTGGATATTGTGATAACATAACAAAAGTAGAGCCTGAGATCAGGGGGTGGGGCGGGCTGTATACCTATGTTGCATTCCCGTGTTTTTTGTTGCTTCTGGGCCAAATTCTATTTTTCGTAGGTTCCCAAATCGACAAATGAGAATACACTACTAAAGTACAATGTTCACTTTCATTGAATCCTACACCTCACTACACATTACCTATGAGATGAAGCATGTTTATCCTAAATGAAGGAGACAAAAGCATATGGATGCCATCTATGTTCTTCACCATAAGCCTTATCATAATTCTAGTTTCTGACACAAGGAAGACCATCTTCCCAATGATCACGATGCCTTGACAGAAGGAGGAGGAGGATATTAGTGTTTAACGTCCCGTCGACAACGAAGTCATTAGAGACGGAGCGCAAGCTCGGGTGAGGGAAGGATGAGGAAGGAAAATCGGCCATGCCCTTTCAAAGGAACCATCCCGGCGTTTGCCTGAAGCGATTTAGGCAAATCACGGAAAACCTAAATCAGGATGGCCGGACGTGGGATTGAACCGTCGTCCTCCCGAATGCGAGTCCAGTGTGCTAACCACTGCGCCACCTCGTTCGGTTTTGACAGAAGTAACTTCATGTGAACACTGTAGCAATTGTGAGGATGTGGCATGTCCAAACTGAGGATTCACCATTGTCATAACATGTAAGACTAGACCACAAGAGCTATAGTATAGTCCACTCTGAAATAGTAGATTGCTATTTTGCAAAGAGATGGCGCAGTGCCACTTACACTGAAAATATTTCCCATTTGTGGCCATTAAACTTCCATTTTTACTAGCTTTTGTGTCATCTAATATTTGTAACCAGAGTAATCTTTGAAATCGCGAGTACTGCAAGTAGAAACTAAAAGAAATATGTTAACTTCATATGTTTCTTTAATGTGTGTGACATACTATTTACTGTAGCTTCCTTTCATTCTGTTCACAGATAAAGAATATGAAGATGATGACACTGCGTCAATTGTTATTGGTGCCAAATCTTCACGACCTAGAAGTATGTGGTGACTGTGTGACTCTTAGCGAAAGGGTCAACAGTACGGTTGTACCACATACTAAATTGTCTTTTAACTAGGCCTAACAAAAATTCATATTTCGAAGTTTATTTATTCACTGTACAACAACACTGGTTATATCGTATTCGTATGTGAACTGGTGTTAACAAAACATCTTAGCAAACATTTAATAGGTTCCACATCATACGTACATCCTACGAGAAGTAGAACACCCAACTTCAAAAATATCATACGCCCAGGAAAGCTTCATGCATGACGGATGCAGATATCTTAAAAACAGTCATTAATTACCGAATTAAATTTCATACGAACCAGACATGTTTTTCACATCTACCACGTTGTTCTCCAACATTATTCTTTTTACAATTCACTACGTCCCAACGACATCACACACCGTCTTCGTAAACAATTTTTTTTCTGGCATTTGTGACTTCGCGCTCAATCTATTTGAATTCCGTCATGCCAACTACTGAAGCTCAAAAATCTCAACCGGGTACTGAAAATGTCCCGTCTCTGTCCCGTGGTAAAGCCCGGTCCACACGCAACGATCTGTCTGCGCAGACATCGGCGCAGATGTCTGTACATGCAAAAGATCGCTGCAAATGTGATGTGTTCACACGACACAAACCCCAATCTATTACTCGCCCGCCATCTGTCGGTGTAGAAAAGAAATATCAGTGGCAAGCGACTACGCTCCCCGTAAACGTCAAAAATTTAATTCCGTTATTTTGAAATATAGAAATGGAGGAAGTTCTGTCGTGGTCTGTGTTCGCAACTTGTGTTGTAAAAAACATTCAGACCAACCGCAGGAAACAGAGAAAGTGGTCAAAAGGTATAGACAGTGGCTGCTAAAGCGAAAGCAGTTTTCTCACGTAAATTTACTGCGAGAGTTGCAGGGCGAACCTAACGACTGGCGAAATTATTTGCTTATGAGAAAAAATACTTGTATAGAGAAGGGCAATTTCTCCTCATGAACGCCTGGCGGTAACATTAAGATTCCTAGCAACAGGAAGGAGCTACAAAATTTTTCAACTGCAATATCGAAACAAGAGTTCAGTGAAATAATACCCGCAATTTTTCAATTAGAGCATTGTATGCTGTTGTCTTTTTGTCTCAGTCACTATATTCTTTACTTTAATCTTCCACAGACATGGGTGGTTTCTATATATTTCAATGAATTCACTTACAAACTCCCGAGAAGACTGACGAGTATCAGCCATTTTAATGCCCTGTGCGCACAAATACAAACACTAGACTGAGCAAACAGCTGTTTCGCGCCAGATTTGCGGCGATCTCCTGTCCACACGCTCCAACTTGTCTGCGCAGATGTGGTTTGAACCCACAGATTTGAGAGGTTTCGCTCAAACCTCCAACTCCAACTCCCAGGTTTGCACACACCTGAGGTTGGTGCAAATCATCTGTCCACACGCAACGATCTGTCTGCGCAGATGTGATGTGCGCAGACATTTGCGCAGACAGATCGTTGCGTGTGGACGGGCCTTAAAGAAAGACATCTGATGCCTAAAAAAAGGAGAGAGAGAGAGAAATAATGGACTACGATTCCACAAGGAGGAATATAAACTAGTAGTAGTGTTTAGGGTGCACAACTACCATATTTACTAAAGCCCTTGCAACACTACATAATATAATGTAAATTCAGCATTTGCGTTATTGAACTGGTTGCTTCTCGTTTCAGTTGATACAGTTTTCCCTTTGTAGAAATATTATTCCCGAAACACAGAAGTTTTCCTCATTTAGTCCCCATCGCACACTTAAACTGTCACCACAGTCTAACATAACAGTCTCGACCATGGAGATAAGAATACCTCCATGGTCGCGACACTTCGCCTCGATTTTGTTGCCTACAGCGCCAGCAGCGCCCCAAGCGGCTTGTAGGTTGAGCTGTGAGTTCGGCGCGATCGTGAAAGCGAATAGTGATTGATTATTTTGATTTATACAATGGTTTATACCATCGGGAGCGTTTGTAGCGCAATAAATTGCAGCAACAGGAAGAAGACACCACAGCTGTCTCTTTTTAGGTTTCCTAAGGATCCTGAGACGTATATACCATCATGTTACTAAACTGTATCGTCAGGATTCACTTGCAAACTATATGTGTATAAATGATGAATGTATCGTTTTAGGAGCAGAAAATGGCTTGTTAATAGCAGACGAGAAGACCTTATGAAGAAAGACCCAGTTTATCCGCATAATAATATTAGGTTTTGTCCGCTACATTTCGAAGAAAACAGTTCATGAACGCAGACAATAACAAACTCGTGTGAAATGCAGTACCCACACTGTTTGACATCCTAAATAAGCCACCTCAACTGACGATGAAGAGGAAACTGCCACAAAGATTCGACAGTCAATCTAAAGCTGTAAAACAGTCGTATGACACAGAAGCAGCCAGTTCAGCTCTCCATGTATCAGTGCCAGATTCGTGCGAATCGTCACCACAGACGTGCTTTGACGATAAAGTGCTTAGATTAAGTGCAGCTGTTCATGTCTTACAAAAGCGTGTGAAGTGTCAGAATGTGCAGATCGAGCGAAACTATTACGGGACAAGGAAAGTGCCAACAGACAGATTGTTTGAAAATTATCAAATATTTGGTTTTTCGTGAAATGTAATGTAATCAGCTCATTATAATGTTTTCAGCATATTTCTGCCACTATTTGGCAGTTGCTTTACCCACTTTGAATAATATAAAGATTAGGGTCGTACTTGTGGCAACAGGCAACAGTGACACACAGGCAACAGTAGGCCTACAGAACGATAAACGAGCTGTCGATCGCTTTTGCATGTAGAGATACATGTCTGTGCTTCTTACATGTGAATCTGTGTGTTTATATTCTTTTGATATCAACGTGGTAAGCTGCAATTCTGTCCAATGTCACAAGTGTTTCTTCACGAATGTGTTGTAGCTTGCCACTCTATTCATGGTTTTTGTCCATACTTGCGCTTATTTTAGAATCATTAATAGAAACATATATGCCTTCCGATACTAAACAAACTCCTGGAGGCAAGAAAATAACTCGAATAATTCGGAAATTACGTAGGAAATGGATGTAAACAAACATTATACTTACAATGCGTCTGACGTTCACCTTACCTGCCGCTTGGAGCGCTAATGTCGATCCATCTGTCAAACGGCAACAACTTTTACAGCAGTGAGTGTCGCGACTGTTATGTTAGACTGTGCTGTCACTTCATACAAGCCTTTTTTAGTGTGAAAATTGAGATGTTTTTGTTCCACTTGATAAGTTGAGCAATCTATTCCGTTTGCTTAAAATGAAGATCTCACAACACATATGGAATTTAAATTCTCTGTTTCAATTCTGTTCCGTTTTCTTGTTTTTACATCACTTACAATAGAAAATATTCTTTGAGCTACAGCATTAGATTGTGGAAGTGAACGAAACAGCTTAGCAAGTTAACTGATATTTTGAATAAGCAGCTGATTGTGGAACTCTTTCAACTTTGAGATTTCACTCCACATATAATCCAAGTCGATTTCTGAAAGTTCCTTCTTCCTTCCCTCAGGCACAAATGGAAGACTTCTCCATTCAACTGCTCAGGGATTTAGATCAAATCCTTCAAACTTTGATGCAACAAACAATACATCATTTATCTGGGACGATCTGTCTACTATTAATGTAATATTTGGCTCCATGAATTTCAAGTTTTCAAAAAAATCATGTGTAGGTAGACATTTCTTCGGTTGCTGTGATATAGAAGTCAAGACATTTAAGTCTTAGTTGATGAATTCACTTTTTACATTCTCTAGGGAGAGTTTGTACTAACTGCTCATATTCGGGCCAAGATACACTGATTCTAATGTGAGACAATGGCATGGCTGAAGTTTATTAACCTTGTGCATGTCAGTGATGACACACGGGCTAGAAAGTTCTGACCAGTGTTTTGAAATAGACGCAAAGAATCTTCCAAAACCTTGTGAATCAATATTTCCCTCAATTGTAAAAGGACGTTAAAATTGTTGAAGTAAACCAGAACATACTTTAGAAACGACATCTAAGATTTAGTGTACAAATTTTCTCTTCCCAATGAATCATTTCTGCAGACTTTAATTTATCTTCAACAGTTGCTAACTGGAAGTAATGGAAAAATACATCTCAGTTTTCCAGCAGATGAACAAGACACGCATGTAAAACAAGCTATCATGTACCCCATAATTCAGCACCTTTTTACGTTTGACTCCAAACAATTCTTGAAATTTTTGTAAAATTGCACATTACTTTGCACTGCCAAATGTGTAGCTCGCCACAGAGCTTATTAACTCTTCACAGGATCTACGAAGCTTCTCACATGCTTTCCTTGCAACTAAAGCAGATGAATGGCATATACAGTAGAGAACAATCAGATTTGGTACAACATTTCTAAGTCTTGTTATGACAGAAGTACGGCTTACCACAATTACAGACGCACTGTCAAACCCATGCCAATTAAATTTGCAACTGGAATATCCTTCTCTTTCAACATAATCTCCTGAGCTATGAATAGGTTTTCTGCCAAGCAGTCTTTGGCATCCATGGGGATCAATTCCAGAAGTTGTGTTTTCACACAACCGTCAATTGGCGACAATTATTTCACTATAATACACTTATGTTTGCTATTTGATACATCCATACCGTCGTCCACCAGAATAGAAAATTTAATGTCCTTTAGTAACTGAACCTTTTTACCAGTTTCCACCTCTGCAATAACATTTTTCACTATATTAGTACACTTTATACTGCGTAAAGTCATCTCTGAAACAATGTCGGAGTCAATAAAAACATATTTTACCAGTAACAAGGAACAAGATGCTACATTGTTGAAAACGAAATATTATGCCCTGCGAAGAAAGTTGATAATCTTCTTTCAGCTTCCCAAATGAAATTTTCACTTTGCAGTGGACTGTGTGCTGGTATGAGAGTTCCTGGATTAAAACTGTGTCGGATCGAGACTCGAATTCAGAACCTTTACCTTTTACAGGCAAGGGCTCTACCAACTGAGTTGCCCAAGCACGACCAACGTCCTCTCCTCACAGCTTTACTTTTGTCAGTACCTAGCTTCCTACCTTCCAAACTTCACAGAAGCTCTCCTGCGAATCTTGAAAACTAACACTTCTGAAAGAAAGAATACTCCGGTGAAATGGCTTAGCCACAGCCTGGGGGATGTTTCCAGAATGAAATTTTCACTCTGCATCAGAGTTTGCGCTGATATGAAACTTCCTGGCAGATTAAAACTGTGTGCTGGACCGAGACTAGAACTCGAGACCTTTTCCTTGCGCAGGCAAGGCAAACTAGGGGACTGAGACTCGAACTCGAGACCTTTGCCTTGCCTGCAGAAGAGAAATGTTCAGAGTTCGAGCCTGTGTCCATTACACAGTTTTAATTTGCCAGAAAGTTTCTTATTTCAGCTGTCTTCACTTTTTCTGCATGTTTGCTTTGATCACACATTTTCGTAAATAAATAGACAAAAGTTCTGTTACTTTGCACAGGTGTAACGTCTGAATGTGTTTAACTCGAGAAGCATGTTTTTCGAGTTCGTATTACCACAAGTAACAATCACGTTAATCGCTTTACACCACGCCTGTCTGTTGTCGACTTCAGCAGCCTCCAAACACCCTTCAAATCTGTCAGTTCAAATAATAGAAAGTTTTGGTATGTTTTTCCAGATCTAATTCACTGCACCCGGATTTCGATTTCTTTGCACTAGAAGGATCACAGTCCGACACTCTCAGACGTGTACAAAACAAGTCACTCAGAAAAATATTATTTAATAACATCAAGATTCACACACTAGACTCTAAGTCCAAGAGGCAACCAACAGGTAATACCTTCAGGTGACAATGAACTGAGCAAATTAAACCACTTCAGCTTGACTTAGTCTCCTGTCTAACTTGCATTCTGAGATGCATCGTTTATTCTGAAATTCGACAATGTTTCACAAGTGTCACTCATTCATAAATAATGGTGCATTTAAGTGATGCTTACGAAAGGAAATTTGAACTAACCATAGCTCCTACAAAGGGAGTGCAGACTGCTGGTTGAACAGGTGTCACATAATTACTTCCATGTGTTGTTTTACCGTACTTTCGCGGTATGTGACAGTCTTACCTACAACAGTGTATGTGTGTTACCTTTGTGTATGTAAACCTATTCTGTCCACAGTGATAATGCTGACTGCTAGTTGTACAAACGACAGCTGGCGGGTGTTGCGTACTTAACTTCTGTGAAATGTTTATCTTTGCTGTGTGCCATAACGATTACTACACTACATTAGAGGCAGCGGTTAAAGGTCCCATATTTATCTCCCTTTTTGCAAAAAAAATCCCTTGCCCCTTCCTGAAAAATACTTGTCAAAATGTCCCACAATATAGGAGAAATCCCATGGCTTGGTGACACTGTTTGAATTTAATGTGACAATTTCTAAGATCATACACTACACAGCAAGTCAACCATGGAATTTAGTTGCTTTTCTAAGCTCCTTGAAATCTACATCCTACGAAACATTACTAAATGTCTTCTACCTAGAACAGTTAGATCAGAATCCCATTCATAATGGAAATATATTAGACCTAATGGCAAGAAATAGACCAGACACCTTTGCGGTTGTCCATATCGAAAATGGTGTCAGTGACCGTGAGGTGGTTGTGGCAACAATGATTGTCAAAGTACGTAAGACAACTAAAACAAGTAGAAAGATATGTATGTTCAGTAAACTACATAAAAAAAGCCATAGTGTCATATTTCAATGAGGAACTTGAAGCTTTCAGCACAGAACAGGAGGTTTAGGGGAACTATGGCTCAAGTTTAAAACACACTGTCTCAGGTGTGGTCTGAGTGAGTGCTATACTTAAATAGCCATAAAAGTTGCATTCAGAAATTTCAGTGGAACAGTTCAGAATTTATGTAAAAGTTTGCATTAATACCATCCAAAAATACATTCAAATAAATTTTAAAGTCAATTTTTACTAAAAAACTGGCTCTGAGCACTATGCAACTTTACTTCTGAGGTCATCAGTCGTACTAAAAAACGGCACAAAATTAAAACAATATTACATGATAACATTAATACTGTGAAAACCCAAATTTTTGCATTCCAAATTCTACTTCTTGCAGTAATTTTATTGTTTATTATTCAAGTAATAATAAAAACATAAAAACTCCCACAAAACATTCAAAAAATGAAAATTATACTATTACTTTTTAGGTATTTAGTTTCCTTCTCAGGGGTTCTCTTTGCACTCGCTGGAAATTTTTGTGCAGATTTCAAGTCAGGTCGATTACTTGCAACAATGGCAAATATAAGAGTTTTTTCTCTTCTGTATTGGGCCATATTTGGAGCATGTTTTTAGTTTTTCCAATCGTTCTACAACATGTACTCCTGGGTCTGCTACACCCAAAACATGGTGAAGGATGCATGAAGTTCACAAGGTATGTGAAACTAGTTGTCTCGCTTTTTATCTGTGGTGTCACAAACGAGTTTACAACCTTCTTCAACACTTAAAGCAGTTCACCTGATTATTGTCTTTATAGTATTGTGAAGGACAAACTCGTTCAATTTCGTTGTCAGTATCTGATCCAGCATCACTTCCGAAACATACCTCAAACCATTTTGTCCATAGCATGAATAGTAGATGTAGACCGGGTTACTGAATGCAGTTCAGAAGTTGTCAGGGGTGTCCCACGAGTATATGCATAACATATGATGACAAGCAGATAGAAGAAGTGGACAGTGTTAAATACTTGGTATTACAGCTTGATAATAAATAAATAAATACATACATACATATATACATATATATATATATATATATATATATATATATATATATATATATATATATATATATATATATATACAATAAATTCAACTGGGTGGAGCACACCACAGAATTTCTGAAGCGTTTAAACAAATCTCTATTTGCAATGCGAATTCTGTCAGACATAGGGGATATAAAAATGAAAAAGCTGGCATACTGTGCTTACTTTTACCCCATAATGTCATAGGGGATTATTTTTTGGGTAGTTCATCAAGCCAAACTAAAGTTTTCCTGGCACAAAAACGTACAATAGATTATATGTGGTGTGAACTCAAGAACATCCCACCGAGGCCTGTTTAGGGAACTAGGGATACTAACTACTGCTCCCAAAATATATTTATTCCTTAAAGAAATTTTTCATTAAAAATATATCATTTTTTGAAACTAACAGCTCAGTTCATGGAATCAATACTAGAAATAAGAATAATCTTCACAAGGATTTAAAGTCACTCTTGTACAAAAAGGTGTCCATTATTCAGAAACACACATTTTCAATAACATGCCAGCAGCCATAAAGAGCTTAACAACCAATGAAATTCAGTTTAAGAGAAGCCTAAAGGATTTATTGGTGGCCAACTCCCTCTACTCCATTGATGTGTTTGTCAGTAGAATCAACTGATTTGTGTATATATATAATCTAACTACTGCACCATTTCAGTGCAGTAATGTGTTCATTGTAAATAAGTATTGTAGTAGTTTTATTATATGTTTATTACCTTATAAATAAAAACATATTTTAAAAATTTTAAATTCAGTGTATTAATCTGATAATAGTAAATGAGTATTGTAAAATGATCGTTTCATACAGTGTTCATTAAAAAAAAAAAGACGATCATTCCACTTGCGACCTGTGGAAGGTATATTAACTTATTTGCTTTAGCTGTAAATATTTATCATGTATTATTGTTTTTCTGACATGTTCTACATCCTGGAGGACCTCCTCACTTATTAGCAATTGGAATGAAAGTAAATCTAATCTAATCTCTAACACATCATCCCAGGTATGATCCCAGAGACCTCTAGCACAAGGGAAGCAGTAATGGTACAAGTCCACGCCATATTCAAGTGGCTACTGACAAAAGAAACCACAGCAGCTTCAGGAAAGAGCAACTCCACAACGCTGCAATCTCCTACCCCACCATTATACATTAGCAATAGAGTAACAATAAACTTTAGTGATCTGTGAGACCGCATATGGAACGTCAAGGGTGAAAAGAGCAGTTGACCATGCACTGGATAGATATGTAGCCTGCCTAGTACAACAGTTCATAATAGGGGAGGAGGGAGCAGGAGAGACCCTCCATGGTAACAATCATTGTAAAGAAACTTCTAAAGAAACAGAGATTACTGCATAACAGATGTAAAACAAAGCTTAGGCCTATAGACAGAGAGATACTGAACGAAACGCTTTTGGCTGTCAAGAGAGGATTGTGGGAAGCCTTCAATGAGTACCATAGCAGAACCTTGTCAAATGAGCTTTCCCGAAACCCAAAGAAATTCTGGTCTTATGTAGAGCCTGTTGTGACACCGATGTTAGTGTTATAAAAGAACTTAATATTTTTTTCTTATTGACAAAAGGTACAGATAATTATTCGACTCTCATACCAAAGATTCATTTGAAAAGTATTCAACACTGATGGACAAAAGAAGATTTATGGTCTTCATTTATTAGTTTTAGTAATAGTTACCTTGTGCTGTTCTCATGTCCTGGTGAGAATATGTACAAACGAAGTGCTGTGTAATTTCTGGTGCAATTCCGCTAAATAATGAAAGCAATTTCTCATTTATGGTACTATGGATCCCAGGTCCTGTAACTCTGGAAGGTTATTATTATTTTAATTTTGAATGGAGAATTTAGATGGAGACGACGATCTTGACGACAGCGCTGGTTAACAACAGAGGTACCTGAATATGTTCACCTCTTTCCCTTCGTGGCCCCCCGTGTCAGTTTCAATATTTAGCTCGTATTTTCTGCGACATTCAGAAACTGCAATCTTTCTTATCATTTAATTACAAAGTCCAATTATTTCCTTTCTTAGACGAATAAATGCATTTTAACTACAGTTATTTTTGCCCAGGCCACAAGGAATGATAATACTTTGAATGTACGTTCGCATACAACTGAGTGTGTACCAATGTAACTATACTTATGACCTATTTCCTTTACAGTATTGATTCTTATTTTGAACCGCTCACTCGCGAATGTATGTGCCCTTATTTTGTGTAGTCAGTCGAGTGCATTCCTTGATAACGTTATTCAGTGGCTTAGTTTCCACAATTAACCTTTGCCTCTGTCGCAACAGCGCTTCACATGAAATGTTTATTACGTGACATTCATACGAACTCTCATTTCAAAATTACGACACCGGCTGACTAAGCTTTTAACAATTTAACAGGGCAGTTACAGTGTCTAGTACTCGCGAATGAGTCAGGAAATTAAACTCACTATAGGAAAGCAAAACAAGAAATGCTTAACTCTGTCTTCAAATGTTCCTTTACAAAAGAAAACCTGGGAGAATTTCCCCAATTTGATAGACGTATCATCGAAAAGATGAGTTAAATATGTGTTAGTGTCAGTGGAGTTGAGAAACAGCTGAAATGGTTAAAATTGAACAACGCTCCAGGGTCCGGTGGAATCGCTATCAGATTCTATACTGAATTTGCGGCTAAGCTAGCTTCTATTCTAACTTCATCTATCGCAGATCCCTCGGACAAAGAACTGTCTCCAGTATTTGGAAGAAAGCACAGGTCACACCCGTTTACAAGAATGGCAGTAGAAGTGATCTGCAAAACTACCGTCTAATTTCATTGTATCGATTTGTTGTAGAATCTTGGAACGTATTCTGACCTCAAATATAATGAGCGATTTTGAATAAAATGACGTCCTATATGTCAATCAGCATGGATTCCGAAAACATCGATCATGTGAAATCGAACTGAAACCGATGTACATTGTTAGCCGATGTGCAAATTAATTTACAACCGTACCAAATTTGATTTTTATAAATTTTGAAGTGAATGAACTGAATTAAATGGATTATCTTTCGATCTTAATTCACAACTCTTGTAAAATGTAAGTCAGTAGTAGTGTGAACTTACGTCGATTTTTGCGTTCTCTACGCCATTGAGATTTCCGTAAATTAGTTATATATATATATATATATATATATATATATATATATATATATATATATATATATATATATATATATATATATATATATATTTCTTCTTCCGCCCTAAGTACTTCTCATTTTTGACCATGAATACAATGCTAATTTTTATCGGACTTCCTCTTCAGATGCAGGCAGCTACAATGACATGATGTTAGCATAATGCGCGGAAGGAAATGAAAACTTTCGTGGTTTTGCACTAACAAGAATCCTTAGACTTCATATTTTCATAAAAATTATTATTCAGTTAATACAATATCTACTACACACTTCTCACAAGAATACGTCTTCTCCCTACGAGAACTAAAGACAAAGTCTATTAAATAATTGACAAAAAAATTTAATGAAATTTCCATCATTTGTCATTCGCCTTCCGGTACATCTTTTCTGACACTTACAGCGCTCTCGCTAGTGTTTATTATCACAGGTTTTTAACTTTTGTCGTAGCGTGTTGGGGATTTTCCTTATGTATACAATTGCCCCCACACTGTGCGGTGACATGTAATGGAGGCGTACAGTGTTTTAAGTACATTCATACAGCTTAAATTAAAATTTTTCCAAAAGGAGTACAATTGCCTTTATTTGTCGGCCTATTTTTGTTTTTATATTGGGTTGGAGATGTCAGCTTGTCTTGCTTATACCTTATATTACAGGAAATACATGGCTTACATACGGAATGATAATTCATTAAGTATTTACATGAGAACGCTGCAAGAGCGGCCACTTGTCCTTTTGGCAACATTGCCAACCTCTGTGCTCATGCGAACAAAATATATTTGTTGTCTGAGCCGTTAATGCTCCACGCATTATTGTGTACGGTCGTTCGTGCTTCCACTCACGCTTTCAATGTCATTTTCACACTGAGTGTCGTATCATCCGTCGAGTAATTTTGCTGTGGCGTTGTTTTCCATTGTGAGTGCGGTGCATATGCGTTTACTCATCAAGAACTGATGCTGTGCCAGATAATTCACCTTTGATACGGCGAACGTGAATCAACACCACCACAGACTTTGCATACACCGAAAAACTCTAGAAAACCGACCACATATATATCTTCTATCATTGTACTTACAATTAAATGTTATGATCGTGGTCTCAATTGAATGGCATTCGGCAATGAGCAAAGTATCGGAAATACACCCCACTGATGGCTGTTGTTCTGGAAATGGAAATATCTGTGCCTTCCTTACTACTGGATATACTCTTCCCTTTGCCATCACAGTACTCCAAGTCAAATCCATACCCACCTTACGACAGGACATAGACATTTCCTTTACATAAAAACAAACTTTATAAACCTCATGCTCAAATGCGAACATATCACGCACCCAGCACTAATACTACGTATAATACTTCGTCAATAACTGTTTGCCTACGATACTGACCGAAAATCAACGATCGGTGAGCATGTCTCTTACGTTCTTCCTGTGAGTCCTACCACCCTGACATAGACGTAATCGACCAGATGTCAAAGAAAAAACACGATCCCAACAACTACTGCATGTTACTGTCACAAGCGGTCTTTTTTCTACAGGTGCACACAAGTATCCATGTTAATTGCTATATTCTCTTTACAAATCGAAGTACGACATTACCACTGAATGAGGCGGTGTTTTCTGAACAAATACCGTGATGGCGATTGTACAAATTCATATTATCAGCCAACGATGCAACCTCGTCATAAAATCAATGAACTTTCAAAGTGATTCTGATAAGGAACATGGTATGTAAGAGGTATTTGCGACTCCTTCACACCACCCTAACTAGAAAATTCTTTAGTATTTGCAAAGCATACTGTCTCGAGAACATACCAGAAGTTCTGCGATGTATCTGCCTAGTTATAGGCGATGACTGATTGAGAAGGAGCACAAACAGTAGTAGCAGATGATGTGCCGATTGAGGTCCTAAGGAGAAAAAATGTACACTAGCTTCCCAGATCTCTAATGTTACACTATATGTTAGAAATTATGTCCATCATTTGGAATCAGGTTTTCCATTCAAGCACATCCTTCCATAGGCTCACACCCACAAGTGAATTCTGGCACTCTCATATCTCTAAACGAGGCACCTTCCTCGAACCTGTCTGTTACAGTAAAATTACAACCTGGTTTTAGTCACACCCTGCACATCTCACAGTCGCACCCATTTCTACAGCTTTCCACAAGTGTTCGTTCCAATTTAAGTCGGAACTGAGCAGAAACCAGAGAAAGACACATCCACCACCTTCTGCAACCCGTGTAGAAACAGAACGATCTGACTTACTGCAACAGGAACGTATTTTGAACACTCGATGAAAATGCGCGCAATGTGGTACGTCCCCAAAGTAGATACAAGTACTACGGATCCCTGTCCATTCAAATCAATCAGCCCAACATGCTGTCATAGTTATTCTCTAGCCTCCCAACATAGAAAAATTACGCACTGTAAAAGCTCATACAATTTGCAAGTCTCCTAGGCATCGATGCGGATGCAATGACGCATAACTGCGGCGGACCTCCAGCGCGGAGAAACAGATTTTACAATACTTCCCCAGAATAGTGCAGACTGCAGCCATCCAAGCATTCCTAATGGTGTTCCCAATTCCTCACCTCAAACTGCTACATCAGATGCCTATGTGGACACGATCCTATTAAATACGTACAGACACTGCAGAGGCCACTTCAAAGCCTGATCACATATACTCTAGGCGAATGATCGTATGAGACGCTCCCTCTTGTCCTCTTTATCTTACAATTTGCAAGTCTCCTAGGCATCGATGCGGATGCAATGACGCATAACTGCGGCGGACCTCCAGCGCGGAGAAACAGATTTTACAATACTTCCCCAGAATAGTGCAGACTGCAGCCATCCAAGCATTCCTAATGGTGTTCCCAATTCCTCACCTCAAACTGCTACATCAGATGCCTATGTGGACACGATCCTATTAAATACGTACAGACACTGCAGAGGCCACTTCAAAGCCTGATCACATATACTCTAGGCGAATGATCGTATGAGACGCTCCCTCTTGTCCTCTTTAGTTGTTTCAAACACTGTTTTCAAACACGCTTTTGTAGATCACCAAACATTTGACGCACAGATGACAAAATGGTAGATATCGAAATAGACGACAGAGGGATAGAGAAACAAATAAAATCGCTCAAAAGAGGAAAGGCCGCTGGACCTGATGGGATACCAGTTCGATTTTACACAGAGTACGCGAAGGAACTTGCCCCCCTTCTTGCAGCGGTGTACCGTAGGTCTCTAGAAGTGCGTAGCGGTCCAAAGGATTGGAAAAGGGCACAGGTCATCCCCGTTTTCAAGAAGGGACGTCGAACAGATGTGCAGAACTATAGACCTATATCTCTAACGTCGATCAGTTGTAGAATTTTGGAACACGTATTATGTTCGAGTATAATGACTTTTCTGGAGACCAGAAATCTACTCTGTAGGAATCAGCATGGGTTTCGAAAAAGACAGTCGTGTGAAACCCAGCTCGCGCTATTCGTCCACGAGACTCAGAGGGCCATAGACACGGGTTCCCAGGTAGATGCCGTGTTTCTTGACTTCCGCAAGGCGTTCGATACAGTTCCCCACAGTCGTGTAATGAACAAAGTAAGAGCGTATGGACTATCAGACCAATTGTGTGATTGGATTGAAGAGTTCCTAGATAACAGAACGCAGCATGTCATTCTCAATGGAGAGAAGTCTTCCGAAGTAAGAGTGATTTCAGGTGTGCCGCAGGGGAGTGCCATAGGACCGTTGCTATTCACAATATACATAAATGAACTTCTGGATGACATCGGAAGTTCACTGAGGCTTTTTGCAGATGATGCTGTGGTGTATCGAGAGGTTATAACAATGGAAAATTGTACTGAAATGCAGGAGGATCCACAGCGAATTGACGCATGATGCAGGGAATGGCAATTCAGTCTCAATTTAGACAAGTGTAATGTGCTGCGAATACACGGAAAGATAGATCCTTTATCATTTAGCTACAAAATAGCAGGTAAGCAACTGGAAGCAGTTAATACCATAAATTATCTGGGAGTACGCATTAGGAGTGATTTAAAATGGAATGATCATATAATGTTGATCGTCGGTAAAGCAGATGCCACACTGAGATTCATTGGAAGAATCCTAAGGAAATGCAATCCGAAAACAAAGGAAGTAGGTTACAGTACGCTTGTTCGCCCACTGCTTGAATACAGCTCAGCAGTGTGGGATCCGTACCAGATAGGGTTGATGGAAAAGATAGAGAAGATCCAACGGAGAGCAGCGCGCTTCGTTACAGTATCATTTAGTAATCGCGAAAGCGTTACGGAGATGATAGATAAACTCCAGTGGAAGACTCTGCAGGAGAGACGCTCAGTAGCTCGGTACGGGTTTTTGTTAAAGTTTCGAGAACATACCTTCACCGAAGAGTCAAGCAGTATATTGCTCCCTCCTACGTATATCTCGCGAAGAGACCATGAGGATAAAATCAGAGAGATTATAGCCCACGCAGAAGCATACCGACAATCGTTCTTTCCACGAACAATACGAGACTGGAATAGAAGGGAGAACCGATAGAGGTACTCAGGGTACCCTCCGCCACACACCGTCAGGTGGCTTGCAGAGTATGGATGTAGATGTAGATTTACTTTTTTTCTACCACGATTTCGATTCCTGTGTTAGGTTCTAAATTGACATTAAGACGCTCCGATCCACGGCCTCTCATAGAAAACTAGACATCGCATGGTCTATATCATATACTTACCGCGCATAGCATAACACTTGATGATTTTAAATAAAAGACAATTACAATATAAGGAAAGTAGAAGAGTTTGGCTGCGTTGTGGAGAGCTTCCAAACTACCGTCCAGAAGGGATTCACGACCGCTACATTTAAACTCATATGTCACAGTGGCGGAACAGATGATGGCTCCACGTTCCATTTCGAGTGATTCCTCATTTTGCACTCATGTACGTGATCACTGTTTCACTGCTAGCAACCCTCAGAAGTTGTCACCTATCCACAAAACTTTTTCCCAACTCAAACAAGCGTTGTCAGTCAGTCATTATCTGGTAACCAACAGTGCACCAATGCATGGATGGGATGGGAAAGACGCCGCCGATGTACTGTAATATTAAGCAACACACTTGATAGCGCGAAGAATTTTACAGTAACTCCAACACTGGCCAATCACGTGAAAGCATGTTTCCCCAATTTCAGTATCATAGCTAAACCATCCATCCTCTACTTTGCGAGTATCACTGCGAACATGAATAGATGACTACTAAGTACTCCCATTCACAGTTAATTCTCGAACACATAAGACATAGCTCTACATATTTCTAAGGCCTCGAGCATAGGACTTAATTTCCGACCCATCTCTCTGCTTATGGGTTCACAGAGTATTCTCACCGTCTTAGGGTAAAAGACCATCCTCACATAGTCATTGACCAATCCGTCCTGCAGCACCGTTAGAGAATTAATCTCCAACCGATCAAAAGAAGACCGCTACACTCCACGCCTTGTGAATGAATAGAGCTTTCCAAGTCCTAACCCGTCCAAGTGCTCGAGATGTGACCAGGTCGAGGAGCTTAGCACTCCTTATCAATGTATAGTAACAGATTTCAAAGTGCCGTAATGCAATAGCATATAGTTAAGAAGAACAAGAAAAGACTGATTTTTACACGCGATGGAGTTCCAGATGAACTGAGTTCGACACATTTTTACGTAAATCATCCAAGCTATCAACTCTAAAGTATTGTTCTAGAGTCTAGGATCGGTACCTGGAAGGTATTGGTAAGAGAGAGAACATAAACACACGCAGTCCTAAGACTACAACGTTCTGCACTAAAGAACGGGCTATAATGTTAGATCGCATACGTTTCCGGCCTATCAGACACATCCTTCTTCAAGGTTTTTCTACGCTGAACTATCTTATCGAATCATAAAACGAAAAAACTACTCGGTCTCGGTTTACATGAGCTGTCAAAGAACTGGCGCTCCAGCTTCACCAACTAGAAGAGAAGGTCGAACAACTTGGAGAACTCGAAGTTGTGGTATCGAGAAGCGGCGAAAGTTAACAGGTGTCGTGCGTTATATTAACAACGTGTTGGATATAAAAAATCTCGTTGCGGAATGTGATCGTTACCAGATTATTATTTAAGTATATAAAAATCATGTTGTGTGTTACTAAGCTGTGTTTGTGTGAACATAACATAATATAGCATAACATAATATACGTTTATGTACAAAACATTCGTTTATGCACATAATATACGTTATTTACATAATATACGTTTATGTACATAATATACGTTTATGTAGTTTCATCTTCATTGTAGTTATAAAGTGTTGGGCACCAAAGGTAATGGAAATCACACAGCAGGAAACAAGTTTCCTAAAAAGGATGTAATGAGACAGAAATGGCTTCATTCAATTCCAACGCAGGGTTTCGTAGTCACTAAATATTCAGTCGTAAGTTTTGCTTTGAATGTGATTTATGAAGGCTTGGTTTAGATTATGTTATATTATTATTTGCCGGGTCACTTGGATTGAATATATTACGATTAGTGTACTTCACTGCTCACTTTGCAGGTGTGTCACAATCATTTCAAAGATAGCAACGTCATCTGAGAAGTATCTGCTACAAACGGAAAACCATAACTGCTCTAGTTTCAAGGCCACGGCTTGATTCAAATAATGTGCCAGGCATTTTTCCAATCTGTCCGGCCTACCTATCTTCTGCTGGAGGACCATCCAGAGAGGGACCAGAAGCAAAAAGGAGCACGCTGGAGGCAGCAGTATTGCAGGAAAGCATCAAGACTAGGGTAGCCAGTCGTCAGTATTTGAGAAGAATTTCATGTAACAGCCTCCAGGAAGTTAAGGATAAAGTTAATGTAACATTTTTACAGTAGAACTGAGTGAAAACAGTGAAAGAAGAGGATTATTTTTATGTGTGTCGTTCTATCTGTGCAGTCTCATTACTTAGTGTTTACTGTGACTGACGATCATCTGAAAGTGGAGGTCTATTCAAAAGGAGTTTTATGAAACAAAATTCTAGTCACTAAATTTGTTCTAGAAGTTGTACTGCGAAAATTGTGTGAATACATCGACTGTGATTTACATGCCTCAGTGTAAGAGTAGCGTGTGGAGAGTCGGGTGTTAGCTACACTACTGAGCGGATGGAAATGGCTTGCAGAGCACAGAGTTAAAGATACAGAGAAGAAAGAATTGTGAATCATGATTTTGTAAAAATTAATTGCACAAGTGAAGTTCTTTTAGGTAAAGTGTTGCCGCATTGCTTGCTTGTACATAATTATGAATAACGTATTGTTTTAGTGGGATCTCTCTTTATTTGGTATGGTTTAGTTGGTTTCATTGTTCAGATGGGAGTTAGTAAAGTTTTCTGTTCACATTGCTTGCACTCAGAAGTTACAGATTTTACCGCTCCTTTACCATTTTCAGAAATTAAACTTGGCAGAGTAAAGTTTGTCAGGAAAGATAAATCTCGGTAATGATGATTGGAATAGTCAGACAATGAGTTTCAGTTTTGGCAATACAGTTTTTTGAAGAACAGTTCCTTTACTGATTTAACAAGAGAATTTTATTTTCTGCTTATGTATGTAGCTACTTTGCACTCTGCGGAACACAATGGTTAAAACTGAGACATGATTTATTCAATATAGTTGCACGTCCTTGCATTGCACTGCACGGAGCTATTTCTTTCCTTTTAGCTTTCTTGTGCTGCGTATTTTGCGTTCACCATTTCAAGCAGTACCAAGTTTCTGTTGCCACAGGTAAGCCATAAAAACGTGTTAGGGCCAGTTTTATAGTACAGTTAGGACAATGATTTAGCTTTGCTTACCAAAATTCACTATCAGATCGGCTTAGGTAAAATTTATTTCAGTTTCCATTTCATATGCAGACAGTTTTATTTTCACAGTTCAGTGTTACATTTGCGTGTCCATTATTCTGTTGTTGTTGTTGTGGTCTTCAGTCCTGAGACTGGTTTGATGCAGCTCTCCATGCTACTCTATCCTGTGCAAGCTTTTTCATCTCCCAGTACCTACTGCAACCTACATCCTTCTGAATCTGCTTAGTGTATTCATCTCTTGGTCTCCCTCTACGATTTTTACCCTCCACTCTGCTCTCCAATACTAAATTGGTGATCCCTTGATGCCTCAGAACATGTCCTACCAACCGATCCCTTCTTCTAGTCAAGTTGTGCCACAAACTCCTCTTCTCCCCAATTCTATTCAATACCTCCTCATTAGTTATGTGATCTATCCATCTAATCTTCAGCATTCTTCTGTAGCACCACATTTCGAAAGCTTCTATTCTCTTCTTGTCCAAACTATTTATCGTCCATGTTTCACTTCCATACATGGCTACACTCCATACAAATACTTTCAGAAACGACTTCCTGACACTTAAATCTATACTTGATGTTAACAAATTTCTCTTCTTCAGAAACGATTTCCTTGCCATTGCCAGTCTACATTTTATATCCTCTCTACTTCGACCATCATCAGTTATTTTGCTCCCAAATAGCAAAACTCCTTTACTAGTTTAAGTGTCTAATTTCCTAATCTAATTCCCTCAGCATCACCTGACTTAATTCGACTACATTCCATGATCCTCGTTTTGCTTTTGTTGATGTTCATCTTATATCCTCCTTTCAAGACACTGTCCATTCCGTTCAACTGCTCTTCCAAGTCCTTTGCTGTCTCTGACAGAATTACAATGTCATCGGCGAACCTCAAAGTTTTTATTTCTTCTTCATGGATTTTAATACCTACTCCGAATTTTTCTTTTGTTTCTTTTACTGCTTGCTCAATATACAGATTGAACAACATCGGGGAGAGGCTACAACCCTGTCTCACTCCCTTCCCAACCAGTGCTTCCCTTTCATGTCCCTCGACTCTTATAACTGCCATCTGGTTTCTGTAAAAATTGTAAATAGCCTTTCGCTCCCTGTATTTTACACCTGCCACCTTCAGAATTTGAAAGAGAGTATTCCAGTCAACATTGTCAAAAGCTTTCTCCAAGTCTACAAATGCTAGAAACGTAGGTTTGCCTTTTCTTAATCTAGCTTCTAAGATAAGTCGTAGGGTCAGTATTGCCTCACGTGTTCCCATATTTCTACGGAATCCAAACTGATCATCCCCGAGGTCGGCTTCTACCAGATTTTCCATTCGTCTGTAAAGAATCCGCGTTAGTATTTTGCAGCCGTGACTTATTAAACTGATAGTTCGGTAATTTTCACATCTGTCAACGCCTGCTTTCTTTGGAATTGGAATTATTATATTCTTCTTGAAGTCTGAGGGTATTTCGCCTGTCTCATACATCTTGCTCACCAGGTGGTAGAGTTTTGTCAGGACTGTCTCTCCTAAGGCTGTCAGTATTTCTAATGGAATGTTGTCTACTTCCGGGGCCTTGTTTTGACTTACGTCTTTCAGTGCTCTATCAAACTCTTCACGCAGTATGATATCTCCCATTTCATCTTCATCTACATCCTCTTCCATTTCTATAACATTGCCCTCAAGTACACCGCCCTTGTATAGACTCTCTACATACTCCCTCCACCTTTCTGCTTTCCCTTCATTGCTTAGAACTGGGTTTCCATCTGAGCTCTTGATATTCATACAAGTTTTTCTCCTTTCTCCAAAGGTCTCTTTAATTTTCCTGTAGGCAGTATCTATCTTACCACTCATGAGAAAAGCCTCAACATCGTTACATTTGTCCTCTAGCCATGCCTGTTTAGCCATTTTGCACTTCCTGTCGATATCATTTTTGAGACGTTTGTATTCCTTTTTGCCAGCTTCATTTACTGCATTTTGATATTTTCTCCTTTCGTCAATTAAATTCAATATTTCTTCTGTCACCCAAGGATTTCTACTAGCCCTCGTCTTTTTACCTACTTGATCCTCTGCTGCCTTCACTACTTCATCCCTCAAAGCTACCCATTCTTCTTCTACTGTATTTCTTTCCCCCATTCTTGTCAATTGGTCCCTTATGCTCTCGCTGAAACTCTGTACAACTTCTGGTTCTTTCAGTTTATCCAGGTCCCATCTCCTTAAATTCCCACCTTTTTACAGTTTCTTCAGTTTTAATCTGCAGTTCATAACCAATAGGTTGTGGTCAGAGTCCACATCTGCCCCTGGAAATATCTTACAATTTAAAACCTGGTTCCTAAATCTCTGCCTTACCATTATATAATCTATCTGAAACCTTTTAGTATCTCCAGGGTTCTTCCATGTATACAACCTTCTTTCATGATTCTTGAACCAAGTGTTAGTTATGATTAAGTTGTGCTCTGTACAAAATTCTATCAGGCGGCTTCCTCTTTCATTTCTTCCCCCAAATCCATATTCACCTACTACGTTTCCTTCTCTTCCTTTTCCTACTGTCGAATTCCAGTCACCCATGACTATTAAATTTTCGTCTCCCTTCACTATCTTAATAATTTCTTTTATGTCATCATACATTTCCTCAATTTCTTCGTCATCTGCAGAGCTAGTAGGCATATAGACTTGTACTACTGTCGTAGGCGTGGGCTTCGTGTCTATCTTGGCCACAACAATGCGTTCACTGTGCTGTTTGTAGTAGCTTACCCGCATTCCTATTGCTTTATTAATTATTAAACCTACTCCTGCATTACCCGTATTTGATTTTGTATTTATAACCCTGTATTCACCTGACCAAAAGTCTTGTTCCAACTGCCACCGAACTTCACTAATTCCCACTATATGCAACTTTAACCTATCCTTTCCCTTTTTAAATTTTCTAACCTACCTGCCCGATAAAGGGATCTGACATTCCACGCTCCGATCCGTAGAACGCCAGTTTTCTTTCTCCTGATAACGACGTCCTCCTGAGCAGTCCCCGCCCAGAGATCCGAATGGGGGACTATTTTACCTCTGGAATATTTTACGCAAGAGGACGCCATCATCATTTATCCATACAGTAAAGCTGCATGCCCTCGGGAAAAAATTACGGCCGTAGTTTCCCCTTGCTTTCAGCCGTTCGCCGTACCAGCACAGCAAGGCCGTTTTGGTTGTTGTTACAAGGCCAGATCAGTCAATCATCCAGACTGTTGCCCCTGCAACTACTGAAAAGGCTGCTGCCCCTCTTCAGGAACCATACGTTTGTCTGGCCTCTCAACAGATACCCCTCCGTTGTGGTTGCACCTACGGTACGGCTGTGTCGCTGAGGCACGCAAGCCTCCCCACCAACGGCAAGGTCTATGGTTCATGGGGGGGTCCATTATTCTATGTTAGGAATTTTGTTTAGTCGGATTGATTACGTAAATGTACAAGGCATTTCATAGAAACATTTTGGTGATTTATCTTTCATAAATTGATTAGTAGCTTTATTCAGCATTTTGCTCCTGCAAACATTGTGTGCTGGAATTGCAACTCACGTATTGTGACCTCATGCATTGTAGCATTGATCACTCCTCCACAATATGTAGTTTCACAGAATAGCTTTATTAGCTCAAAGTTTGGATTTTCTGATTACTTCATTATTTAAAAATACAGTTATAAAGGTCTTGGCAACTTACTTTTTATCAGGTAGTGTTTATGTAATTACACCACTTTTATTGTTCAGCATTACAATATGGATACGCACGAATACATAGAACAGTAACTCAGTTTACTCAAGTTCACAGTTCATGAAAATTAAACAAGTAGAAAAGTTAATCAGTAAAGCGTATCTTTGGTAAAGACACAGTGAAGGGGATCGTATATTTGACTGGCAGTGAGTCGGACATTAGTGTTGTTCCCCTTACTGCACGAAGCCTAGACGTCGTCAGCAGGAGTACACACTAGAAGCTGCAAGAGATACAATTGTTTTTACCTGTGCTGTAGCTCAACTGCCAGTTAACTTCAGCATGCAAATACGCTGCGAATATACTTTTACGGTTGTCGCAATCTCTTACCTGATCTTTGGGGTCGATTTTTAAACCATTTCCCGCAGTTGTGAACTTATACAATCATCAGCTAATTAGAATGAATCTACAACATAGAATCCCTGCAACAATGGTGACAAGCCGAAATATCACCACCGCCACTAGTGAAGATGACAGTTCTTTTCGACAACTTCTACAGAGTTTTCCAGACTTAATCACACAAGGCATACCCATTACGGAAGCACGAGATCATTGCACTACATTCGAGCAATTCCTGGACAGCCTGTCTCCACCCACACCAGCTGCTCAGTGCCAGAACGTTACGCTGAAGCTAAGCAGCGTTTCGTTGTTGGACGCAGATATTACACCCTGATAGGACAGCCCTTGGCCATCACTGCTTCATTCAGCGATTAAAAAGGACGGTACCAACCTGCGGCAATTTCAGGGCTCTGAATCCTGGGACTGTCCCAGATAGTTACACCATTGCAAAAGACCAGGACTTTACAAGTGCTTTATACGGTTCTACGATTTTCAGTGCAATAGACTGTGACAAGACTTAGACGCAAATTCCAGCAGCCCCATTTGACGTTCCTTAGGCGGCAAGCTTTGGGTTATTTGAATTCCAATATGTGCCTTTCGTGCCAACGGCCTTGCCATAGCGATAAGAACGGTTCCCGTCAGATCACTGAACTTAAGCGTTGACGGGCTTGGCTCTAGCACTTGGATGAGTCACCGTGTAACCTCCCCCTCACTTATCGACCTTAACGACAGTGAAAAATTAAACCGCGTGTACCTAATGGAAATTTGGGAAAAGCAATCGTCACCGAAGTTAATCTGTCGGTAAAGAGGGAGGAAAGGGTTACATCTAAATGAAAGGAAAAATGCAAATGAAACTGGTGGAAATTAATTTTGAAAAGGGGTAAAGTTAACAAAGAAAGTAAATGTGCGGCCGTTACGTTAACAATTAACTAGCGGTAATTAGATATTTGAGATTTGGAGGAAATCACGGTCGCCAGTCCTAAGGACAATTACTATAGTAACTGAAAAAGAAAGGTTATTACACATATAATTAGCACTAGAAGCGTGGCAACTGAAGGTTGACACGTGTAGTGTGAAAACTGAAAGTTTGTCAGAAGTAATAAATTTTGCTACACTCTGACTTAATTTAGCAGAAGAATTAATAAAACCAGAAAACTGAAAGTTAATTTAGTGACTGAAATTAATAAGAAGCTTTCTTTCTTAAGCACATCGAAATCCAGTAAAATACGGTTAGTCTTGGACTACCTCAACAATCATTTCAAAAGCAACTTGACTCTACGCAATTTAGAAACAAGAAATTTAACTTTGAGCTTGAATTAAATGATTCTGAACAATTAACAATAGTAAAATTTAGTACGTACCAAGCTGAGCTGCAGTCACAGGTAAGCTAAAATATGCTAACAAAACTCGCACTCTTAATTTGTGCTCGTGTAACCTAAATATTGTAGCCAGCTATGACTACTTAAAGTGAACTTTGAAATTAAAGCAGTGGAATGGAATTATGCTGGCGTTTGAATTTCAACGACACTCGGGTTCATTTCGGAAAAGGAAGGGACCCTGCTTGGCAATGCAATTGGGACAATGAGCAACAAAGGTTCATGCTACGTTGCTGTAATTTTGCGAGGCAAATGGAACAATTTGAAAAGCTGAGGTCTGCCATACAGTTCTGAAACTTTACGTGCTTTTAGTCTTCCTTGTTGGTTGATTGAAGGTTTGAAGCCGTCGATCGAGGAGGTGGCGACAGTCACTCATTGTCGGCCGTCGCTGTTGCAGAAGCTGGATGTTGGCGCGCCTTCTTCTCGACACGGTCACCAGGCGAAACGGGCTCTTGATGTGCGCACATCAAGAGCGCCAGCTAATGCTTCCCGTCCGCGACACCATGTCAGAAACTATCATCGCGAGTCGAGCGCAATTACATGCTACCAAACCCCGAAAGCGCGCAACTCGCGGGAGCGTCACACAACACACCTGCTCCACTCGCTACTCCAGCCAGACTCCTACTGCCCGCGCTCCACGCGACAGAGTTAACACTACCAAAGATCCTACACACTTTGATTCTTCACATGACCCATCGATGTAATCGTTCGATAGCAGTTTTCCCTAGGCAAGACCCAGCGTAAAAATACAAATAATATTTACGAAACAAACCAATTATACATCGACATAAATGCATACATATATATATACAAATAGTAAAACAATTACAATATGTAAAGACACAGAAATGTCATATATTCAGGTAACAAAAATAAGGAAAACAAATTATAGTACAATAGGTGGAATTAGGAGGATATGCATTTCCGGCGTTACAACCATCCGGGCCTGCCAATTGCTGTTGGCAAATGGGCTACACTCAGCCCGTGTGAGGCCAATTGAGGAGTTACCTGAATGAGAAGTAACGGCACTGGTCACGAAAGCTGACGACGGCCAGGAGAGTGGCGTGCTGACTACATGCCCCTCCGTCTCCACTTCCGGTCACACCTAAGGGCTGAGGATGAAACGGCAGCTGGTCGGTACCATTGGCCTTCAAGGCCTGTTCGGACGCTGTTTGTTTATTCCGTTGTCTGTTGTTACGCATTTCGTATCGCGTTACACATCCCAGACCTGGTAGCGCTTTACCGGTGGCTTTTTGAGAGGTCTGATTATTTGTTTCATGTATACAGATGACAGCCTGGTTTTTTTATCGTTATGAGCAAGAGCACAAGGAGCATTTTCAGTTGCTATTTCAACCTCTCCAGCAGTATGGTGTCCTCCTAAATGCAAACAATGCACATTAGGAAAGCTGTCTATTAAATTTTTTGTATATGAAGTGTCAGCACAAGTTATCAGACCACTCCTAGACCATGTTCAGGCAATTTTGAATATGCCCCAGCCCATAACTTACAAGGAGTTAATACGTTTTATAGACACGATAAACTTTTAGCGACAACATTTGCCAAATGTTGCACAAATCCAAGCTCCTCGAAACGTCGCTGTTAATGGAAAACACACCACCAGCAGAGCTCGGTAGCATAGACACAAACTATGAGAGAAGCCTTCAACACGCTTAAGGATGCATTGTCGATGGCTGCCTTGCTCTTTCATCCAAGTCTTTCCGTGTAGTTAGCTTCGACAGTAGACGCCAGTCAGACTGCAATTGCCGCAGCATTACAATAGTGGGTATCGGGAACCTGGCAACCATTTGAATTTTTTTTTCTCATGTACCTAAACAGGCGCCGGCCGCTGGTGGCCCAGCGGTTCTAGGCGCTTCAGTCTGGAACCGCGCGATCGCTACGGTAGCAGGTACGAATCCTGCCTCGGGCATGGATGTGTGTGATGTCCTTAGGTTAGTTAGGCTTAAGTAGTTCTAAGTTATAGGGGACTGATGACCTCATATGTTAAGTCCCATAGTGTTCTGAGCCATTTGAACAATTTTTTTGAACCTAAACAGGCTCAAAGCCTTTGGTCGCCAATAGGGCAATAGATCGAGAGTTACTGGCAATGTACGAAGCTGTAAAATACTTCTGCAGGAAACGTGAAGCAAGAACATTCGCCCTCTTCCTGGATCACTGACCACTCGTCATGGTTTCCAGAGAATTAGTCGCAAAGTCCGTTCGTAGCATAAGATATTTAGACTAAATAGGATAGTTCACTACAGACATTCGCGATATAAGCGATTTAAAAATCATGGTGTTGGATTGCGCCTCATGGGCATGCAAAGCAATCAGTGGAGTGTCATGGCCAGACATCGCTGCCACCCAGCACACAGATCCTGAACTTCAAATGCTATTTTGCAGTTACGAATTTAAGGAAATATTCTTTCTGGCATAGAAAAAAAGCCTTATGGTGTGACATATCACAAAGATCAATCGCGTCCATACATTCCTGCGATACATTGTGAGAAAATAGTCCACGTTGTTCATGATCTTTCTCACCCTGGCGTTCGTGATTCCACATGAACATGGCCAGGAACTGACAACAATTCTGCCAGCTAGCGAGGGCATGCTTACATTGCCAACAAAACAAAGTCAGTCAGCACATCTTCGCACCTATTGGAGACATAGTCACCCTAGTAACAGGATTTATGCACTGGGTACAAGTACTTGTCGATGCTAGTAGACCGCTCTATCCTTTGGCCAGATTCTATGCCAATCACCGATATTTTGACAGAGACTGTGGCTAAAGAGTTTGTTCACACGTTGATGGCCTGAGCTGGAGTTCCACATACAGTGAGCACAGAGCGTGGCCATCAACTTGACTGCTTGCTTTTTACGGAGCTCACAAAACTATGTGGAATCTCCCAACTCAACATTACGAGCTACCACCCCATGAGTAATGGAATGGTGGAACGGCTGCATAGAATACTCAAAACGTTACTCATGTGCCACGACAGTACCTGGAGCGATGCATTCCCTGTCGTACTACTAAGCTTGAGAACAGCTATTAAGACAGACACTGATCTGGCACGAGTCAACTATGAGGGAAGATCGGAAAGTAAAGCTGATCGAGAGGTAAGTTAAGGTATTTGTCGCGAGAAATAACAAGACGTTTAAGCTGCCAAACGTGCTGGAGCTAATGCACGAAGCTTTGCGACACGTCGCCGGCGAAAGATGGTGGAATGCAGAACAGCACAGCATAAAAGATGAGGAGGAAATGTGGACTTTTTGGTGGCTTGGTGTTGTGTTGCTGATCGCCTCGTTATCAATGTAGCAGTACTGAAATGTATGCGTTGGAGTCCAATATGGAAGGAATTCAGAGATTACCAGACAGTTGACTTTAATACCCTCAATGGCATCAATATTTAATTACATGGCAAATCAACAGTGTGCTTTTACGCCAGGCGTAGCTCATACAGAAAAATTATCCTAGTTAAAGTTAGAAATTTTCATCTCTCTTGTTTTTAATTACAGTACTAAGTTAGCTAAGATTGAGAACGTGGTATGCTTTCCGTCAGGTCTCCTAAGAAGCATATCGCTTGGTTTTGCCATGTACAACTTCCTTCTGTTTAAAAAATAAATGCCATTCAAAACTATATTGTTCTCTGCTCGTATCTTTTGACATCTTTACTGCAACTGTTCACATCACTGCGGGTTAGTTGGGTCGCTTACCTGGCCAGTGCTGTCCAAGTTAAAGCTGTTGCCCAGTATCATCGCTGAGTCGATGTACGTGTAACGCACAGGATAAAACGTATCCACATTATCTTACTTGATTGTACTTGAGACTGCTTGGCTTCCGTTCCACGTGAAACGAAATCCAATGAGGTTCCAGCAAACAGGGAAGAATACATATTGTATGTTTACATGAGGTTTATTTTTATGATGAACGGAGTATAGACTGCTGAAATTTCATGACGATATTGTTTAAAGTCTGCAGTACAGAGGGTATTTTGTTTTCGTGTGCAGCTCTAACGATGGAAGCTTGAACTAGGAAACGGAATCATGGTGTGCATGTCACTGTCATAAACTTGTGAATGGCAGCAAAGTGTTGTTCGATATTTGTAGGCCAAAGTGCATAAACCGAGTGAAATTCACAGAAACATGTGCGGCGTTGATAGGGACGACTGTAACAGTGTCTCCAGGTGGTGTGTATTCTTCCAAGAGGGCCATCTGAACCTTAGTGATTCGCTATGCTCAGGGCGGGCGATCACAGCTACAGCCCCTCAGAATGTCGGAGCCATTGAGGCAGTAATTTTGAACGAGCGGCGCGTGCAGCTGCGACCCTTATCGCAGCAGTTCAACATTTTCTATGATGGAGTGTGGTGTTTGATATTGTAACGACACGTGGAAATTTCGAAAAATTAGCGCTCGCTGTATGCCTAAGAACCTGACAGATGACCACATGGGCCAGCGAATGATGACAAGCTCGGATCAGTTAATAACCCATTCGCCGCAGATGGGCTTGACTCTCTGAAAGGAGTCGTCATTGGTGATGAGTCATGGGCGCACCACTACACACCCGAAACGAAGCAGGTCTCTATGGAATGGAAACACGCTGGTTCCCCAGTGCGAGAAAAATTCAAAATTACTCGGTCTGCTCGGAAAGTGCTTGTGACAGTGTTCTGGGATATGCGTGGTTTGTTATTGGTGCTTTGCTTGTAAATGCTGCAGCCTACATTAGAACTTTCGTTAAGTTATGTCGTTCCCTTCGTGACAAGCGTCACAACATTACTGGTGACGTGTCAAACGTCTTCATGTCAATGCTCGCCCCCGTGTTCCTGCTCCTGTTCGTGAGACAGCTGGCAATTTTAAACTTTTTGGTAGTAAAATTATTGTGTGTTACTTTATGATCTTCCCTCGTAGTTTATGGATAGCAAATTCGTATTGCAGCAGACCTCATAGAGATCCATGATGTTACAACCGCCCCAGCCGACATACTGCAAGAGTTTTCACAGACACTACATTACACAATGCAGCGATTATTCCGGCAGCACCAACCTATCATGGCACAAAGCAAACATTTTTCCACAAGGACCTCCAAAACGGTCGATGCGCTCAAGCCTCTGTTGTGTTACCTGTACGTAGGGCGATATCCAGTATTACAACGCGGCTTGCACGTCATCGTAAAGCTGCGGGATGGCAAGGCCACAACAATTTATGTCGCGAGAGTAAAGCCTGATTGTGTCCCTTAGGACGAGTCTTCAGAGACGAAACATGCAGATTTTTCAAGGCAAACCCCACCGTGTGAAGAAACCTCAGAGGAGAACACCTCCACAGTTTCACCGAATCAAGCTGTTAACAATACAGTTCCATCAGCAACACCTACGAGATGCAGCTCCCCGACATCCTCACCAGATTTAATTACTCGAGCAGGTCAGAAAATTAAACATACCAACCAGTACCGGGCGCCCCACTGTTTCTCCTGCACCGAAGTATGTCCGATGGGCACAACCAATCTCCACCAACAACATTTTCACTACCCTCAACAACCATCTCCCACAATGGTGTTCCATCTACGGCGTCAAGACCTTCTCGAGGTATGTTCACTCTAGCAGGGTGGAAGATATACCTCAAATTACTGTCTATTCCTGGTGCCCCAGGACTCTGCAAGCAAACGCTGCAGTCAACGGTAAAAAGTTGTCACCCTTCATTAGCAGAGGCACAGGGTTCGTGTGGTAATGACAACTATGATGCAGAAATGGTACAGCGCCGGCCGGAGTGACAGTGCGGTTCTAGGCGCTATAGTCTGGAACCGCGCGACCGCTACGGTCGCAGGTTCGAATCCTGCCTCGGGCATGGATGTGTGTGACGTCCTTAGGTTAGTTAGGTTCAAATGTCTCCGAGCACTATGCGACTTAACTTCTGAGGTCATCAGTCGCCTAGAACTTAGAACTAATTAAACCTAACTAACCTAAGGACATCACACACAGCCATGCCCGAGGCAGGATTCGAACCTGCGACCGTAGCGGTCACGCGGTTCCAGACTGAAGCGCCTAGAACCGCAGGGCCACAATGGCCGGCGGTTAGTTAGGTTTAAGTAGTTCTAAGTTCTAGGGGACTGATGACCTCAGAATTTAAGTCCCATAGTGCTCAGAGTCATTTGAACCATTTTTTTGTGTGAAGTCTTATGGGACTTAACTGCTAAGGTCATCAGTCCCTAAGCTTACACACTACTTAATCTAAATTATCCTAAGGACAAACACACACACCAATGCCCGAGGGAGGACTCGAACCTCCGCCGGGACTAGCCGCACAATCCATGACTGCAGCGCCCGAGGCCGCTCGGCTAATCCCGCGCGGCTTGAACCATTTCTGTACCCCTTGACAATGTGATACAGCCAGTCGCTCACCATACCACACGCAAAAGAGAATGGCTACTGTGGCGACATATTGGCGATACAGATCGACATTCATGGAATCAACACGAGTGCATGAAGTTTCCAGTAGCTGATCTATCATATCGATCTCTTGTATGGAATTGGAAATATAGTATCTTGCATTGTTACCGTTTATCAGCACATCTTACTTCAGGACAAAGTGAGTTACTACAAGCTCTCCTCTAGCGATAACTAGTCTCAAGTATCAAGTATCTTTTCTGGGTTTATTAGTTAATAAATGTTATTTATTTCTGGTACGCTGGAGTTTATATTTCGTATAACTGATTGAGTGTCTCGACCACGCCATTATAGTTGTCCAGACAGTTAACACCTAGTTGGCTACGTAGTAACTTAACCAAGGAGGTTATTTTGTTTTCTAAGCTCCTTGAACTCAACATTCCATCTATGAATCCAAAGACAGGGAGCTCAAACGAAAAATTGGGTGACTGCTGGCTCGCCGTTTTCAGTTTTTTGTTGCATACTATTTGGCCAAAAAACAGAAAAAATCTGGCAAAGAACTGGAACCCTCAGAGCAAGTGGAAGATCGTGCCCAACATTAAAAATTCTCTCATTCTGAAGTGTGGTTTCAAACAATTTTCCTCACTAGTCTATCCTGTACAAATCTTTCTATTCCTTCCTAAAAAAAAACCATTTTAAGCACTACCCCCCACTTACCGCTATATCCATATTAACTGTTTTTAATCCACGTTTTCCTCTTACATATGGTCATAGTCCAGACAAACACTTTCGTAAAATTAGCATTAGAGATAAATCATTAGCTATATTTAGAACATATCCTACTGACAGGGAAGTATATACAAATAATCAAACGTCACAGTTGTTGAAAATAAAATGTAGAATACCACAGGGGCCGGTTCTTGGACAATTTCTCTTCAATGTTTATATAAATGATTTCTCAAGTCATATACCATGCGAGAATGTGCTGTATGCTGACCATATCACACTGATAACAACAGGTGAAAACTTATGAATTGTTCAAAATTACAACAGAGAAATAACTGAGAGGACTAATCACTGGTGTCCATAAGTAAAACAAAAACAGAAGAACTTTATTGCAGTCACGGAACAATGAAGCCTGGGAGTAAGACTATGAAATTAATTGTACTTGCAACAGAGAGAAGACTGTCATGGGATGGACACATGCTACCTAAGCAGCAGACTAGCAAGATTATTATTTTTGTTTCACAAATTAACATAAAACATCAGTACAAATCATCTACTCTACTCTTACTATGATGTCTTCCACACACAACTGCAATATGGAATACTGCTGTGGAGAAATGCACCAGAGATATAACTTTCCCTTTGTTCATCACTGACAGCTCCACAAGGAGTAGGGAAAAATCTAGGCAGGTATAGAGGAAACGCACTTTAAAGGAAATGTCGCATTCAAGTTAATGGTATTATTGCAGGAGTGTTGCCACGAAATGAGAACAGTTATCGTCTCTTTTGCTGTCTAAAAATCCATGAAAAACTCCCTTGAAGGCTTCTCAGCCTTCCTTTGTCTCTCCTCCAAAACTCGATCAAACGCAGCATTCTTTACAAGTTGATGAATTTACGGCCCAACAAAATACCTTCCTAAACTTTGCATTCCTTAATGAAAGGAATTTGTCTGTTAAGTACTTAAAGACCCGTCCTACTTGGTTAAATGGTTTGACAAAATTTTTCATCAACCCCAGCTTTATATGTAGGGGTGGAAGAATAACATCTTTGAGTCCATTGGAGGCTCAACGGGCAACAGTTTTCTCGCTAGGGATAAGATTTCTTGCAGACCAGTGTGCTTGAATATAATGTGATTTTCTGTCCCTGGTTGGTTGGTTTGTGGGGGTTAAAGGGACCAGACTACAAAGGTCATCGGTCCCTTCTGTCCCCACAGTCGCACATACATAAAAAGCAGCAGTACTTAATGTAGCCCAGATGCATTCCCAAGAGAACACCTATGATTTTTAGACGGCACGTATTTTCCATTTGTGTTCAGTGTATTTGGTTGGGTCAAGACGGCTTTCATGTTAGCATAGGTCTCCTTCATGTGAACTGCATGACAAACAGGAATACAAGAAAGATGACTGCCATTGGAAAGTAATAAAGTCTTCTAACTTAGCTTACAGGAGTCTCGGAATTGCCCTCCATTTTATAGTATCACATTTCAGATTCAAAGACTTCCTTAAACCATCAATGTCACAGCATTCAACAAGCTTGTTTTCTTCTCCAGATAAGGAAGCAGATTCCTCTGATATTGTCAATAATGTGAGACTCTGACATCTTGTTGGAGAAGATTCCATTGCTGTAATCTTGACCCTGAAAGTTCTTTGACAAACCGAAGTCTCGTGCGAGATCACTCAATTCTGACTGACTCAGTTGGGTAAATTTATTATGTTATTCCTCAAAATCAGGGTCATTGGGGCATAAATCTCCTTGGGCTCTTCTTCCACACTGTTTCCGCCTCAAAGTCTTGGGTAGAGAAGGCACTGGAAAAGTATCTGAATGTGGTATACCGCCTTTATGAAATTACTACAACAGATGCAAAAATCAAGGGAAAAAAACTCAGGAGGAAACCAGAGAGATAACTAAAACAAAGTCGTTAAACTTAACCAAAGATGCTGCTAGACAGACTGTCACATAGGCAGAACGATTGGTCACAGTTTTGATTACATGTTCGAAAGCTTGCATCGGCACACAACCCCCCCTCCCCCCTCCCCCCCCCCTCCTGGGGTGAAAGGGAGCTTGTGCCCGAATGTCCTGCCTGTTCTCATGCTGACCAGCATTATTATCTCTGAGTGCGAGCATTCGTTGAGAGGAGAAGGGCCCGGCCGTATGTGAACACCTGTGGTGGCTGATTCCATTGACGATGATGGCAGGGCTGTGGATAGGGCAGGTGGGGTGAGGGTCTAGTCAGCAGGGGAAGATCTAGAAGCTGGTATCGGCCGATAGAGGGGCTGCTGTTGGCAGTGTCATCTGATGGGAGCAGGTATATTAGTTTTACACATTCAGTGGAAACCCTGTCTGGTTTGGCGTTAGTTAAGAGCATTGGGAAGGGGGCCAGAGTAAGTCTGTGGTAAGGGTGCTTTTAATACCATCCGTGCAATGCCTAATAGGGGATCATTAAGCAAGGTCTTTATGAACGAAAACGGGAGGTTTCGCATGGTGTGACGAGACTGAACGTCGGAGACTTGAAATGCAGTTCCTCGTTTATAACACCAATGAGCAAGGATCTTCAGCGTGGCTTTCTTGTTGAATGGAGAAAAAGTCCAACGGAAGTCACAGGGTTTCACTGTACACCATTTCTACTGCTGAAGTGCCAAGGTCGGTTCTGAATGCGGTCTGAAACCTGAGTAACACCAGTAACAAGATGGTCAATCAGAAAGACTTTGACACATTGACGCTGACTTGAGTGCCCTGAGCCAGTGCTCCATCAAGCCAGTGCTTGCTGGATGGTAGCTTCTGGAATGATGATGGGTGAATCTACATAAAGTAGCTAGTTCATTGAACAAAGAAGAATCACATTGTCGATCTTGATCTGTCGTGTTCACATATCGGGCATCGAGACCTTGAGATCCATGTAGTCAAAAAGACTCATGCAACCGTCTCTGCAGAAATGTCAATAATAAGCGTGGATTCGACGCAACGGGTAGACCTTTCTATAGTCGTAAGAATTTGTTTGAATTCGTGCACTGGGGGGTAGTAGTCCTGAGGTTTTTGTGGATATGAGGAAAGCGCCATGTCGGTTCTCGTAAGCTCGAAATGAACCGAGAGGCTCGTGGACTATGATAGGGTAAGCAGGTTTTAATCCAGAAGCGACAGTCATGTCGTACCTCCGGCCAAACATATACGTCCGTTACCAACCAAATTCCGCCCCTGGTAGCTGAGTGGTCAGAGCGACGGAATGTCATACCCAACGGCCCGGGTTCGATTCCCGGCTGGGTCGGAGATTTTCTCCGCTCGGGTACTGGGTGTTGTGTTGTCCTTATCATCGTCATTTCATCCCTATCGACACGCAAGTCGCCGAAGTGGCATCAACTCGAAAGACTTGCACCAGGTGAACGGTCTACCCGACGGGAGGCCCTAGCCACACGGCATTTCCATTTTTACCAACCAAATATTCGTGTTTGCTTCAGAATATGAGGTCAGGAATTGCGTCAAAAACCTGTTTCCTACCATGGAAACGTACGGAAGATCGGGGTCGACTTTGGGAAACATCACACCAGACGAGGAAGTTGCCCATGGGTAATTGCTTGAGCTGTATTCCCGTCTTTTGTTTCGTAAGGAACTTGTGTAAGTCCTTGTATGATTCCTGTGCCGTAGATAGTGCGTTAGGTCAACTCTTGCAGAGAGCACATTGATTCTTGTGAAACAGTGAGCAACCACGTTGTCGGCTCCTCGCAGGTAACGGAAATCAGTAATGGATTGCACGATGAATTTCGAATGGCGGAACTGCAGAGAAGACAAGGAACTGCGAGGGTTGTTTAACGTCAAAGAAACAGGTGCACGATCTGTAAGGACAATGAAGTGGCGTGGCTCACTTTGTGGTCGGAAATGTCTAATTGCTAGTAAAAGATCATGGTTCGTAGGTACTCCATTTAGTCTGTGCATCAGGCAACCTACGCGAAAAAAAATCTGGGGGCTGACACGAACCTTTGACCTTCTATTCCAGCATGGATCCTACAGCAGTCTGGCTAGCGCAGCTAACAGCAGCGCAGGCAGAGGGTCAGCAAAAAGTTCTGCCTATCTCAAGAAGAACTTGACACTGTAAAAAGCATACAACATGTCAGGTGCTGTCATGCTGCTAAGTGCAACTGTGAGCAGTGCCTGCACGTGCAGGTGGCGCCTGTAGAAATTAGCTTTGCCTAAGAAAACAAGCAATTGCTGATTTGTTTTGGGAAAGGGAATCGACTGAAGCTAGTCCAATTTAGATTGCAAGGGCCTAATACTTTCAGAATGTACTCATTGTCCCAACAGTCCACTGCCTGTTTGTGAAGCACACACTTGCACTGTTTATCTTCAATGTATATTCGGATAGTCTTTTAAAAACAGTTGTAGATGAATTTCGTGCTCGGGAGCAGATGCGGAAAAACTCAACATGTTGTCGAGGTGCATCAAACAGAGATTCAGGCCACAGAAGACCTCGCAGATGGAACGTTGCCATGTTTGTGCTGCATTCTTATGGCAGAATGGCGACCATACAAGTTCAAAAAGGCAAAAAGGCATAATTACTGCTGCCTTTTGTACATTCTCTGGTGGTGCTGGAATTTGATGGCAGGCCTTTAAGAAGTCAATTTGGAAACCTGTCACACGGCCATAAAATAATGTGAGTGGGGAACACAATAGCGATCCATGGTGGTGTGAACATTTACGGGATGATAGTCCCAACATAGACACCATGAAGCCTCTCTCTTTTGAACTAGATGCAGGGGAGACGACCAAGGGCTGTCAGAATGTCTGATTACCCCCATAGCCAACAATCCTTCAAACTCTTTCTTTGCAGCAGAATTCTTATCAGAGCCAACCGACTGGCCTTGTAAACGACCAGTGGTCCTCATGTAGTTGGAATATGGTGTGTAATGTTATGCTGTACTAGGCACTGCGGTCCGAACTGGCATTCTGTTGCGTCCAAGGTCATACTGGGCGCGACGTCAACCCTGCATTGGCGTAGGTGCCCTTGAACCACAGCAAGTGCGGCGGCACTGTCTCAAATGCGAGCGCGTTGAGCCCTGTTGTCCGTGTAGATGTGCACCTTCTGCTCTTCCACCAGCGTAAGGTAAGGAGTTCCTTTAACGGTGTTTTTGCGCCTACCGCTGAAGTCCTCTCATGTGGGGTGAGCTTGTTGCCAACACAGAAGCATCTCGCAGAAGTGATCTTTTGATCATGTACTGTCTCACTGTTCATTTGCAGTGTAGCCTCCGACATGGACACAGTTATGTTGTAACAGTGGACAAAATCTGTGACGAGTGAGAGCTCAGGACACCAGAGATTAGGAAAGTCCGTCAAAAATTCTGTGAGAATCCTAAATACATAACTGCATTATAATGACCGAAAGTTTTTCTTTGCTTTTGTTACAGAGGTGGAATCAGCGCCAGCGGGAGTGGCTAGTACAGCCACTGTTGAAAATCGTTTCCTATCTGTTATGTACACTGAAGAGCCAAACAAACTGGTACAACTGCCTAATATCGTATAGGTCCTCCGCCAGCACGCATAAGTGCCGCAACACGACGTGGAATGGACTCGACTAATGTTTGAAGTAATGCTGGAGGGGACTGACACCATTAATCATGCAGGGCTGTACATAAATCCGTAAGAGTACGAGGGGATGGAGATCTCTTCTGAACAGCATGTTGCAAGGCATCATTTCTGGGTAGTTTGGCGGCCAGCGGAAGCGTTTAAACTCAGAAGGGCGTTCCTGCAGTCACAATTGTCGAAGTCTGTCAGAATGCACAATGGACATGAATGGATGCAGGTAATCTGACAGGATGCTTACTACATGTCACCTGTCAGACCCGCGTCTAGACGTATCAGGGGTCACATGTCATTCCAACACTATGACAGAGCCTGCTGACTTGCAGGGTCCATGGATTCATGAGGTTGTCTACTTACTCGTAGACGTCCATCCGCTTGATACAATTTGAAACGAGACTCGTCTGACCAGGCAACATGTTTCCAATCATTAACAGTCCAGTGTCGGTATTGACGGGTCCTGGCGAGGTGTATAGCTTTGAGCCGTGCAGTCATCAAGGGCTAACGAGTGGGCCTCCGAAAACCCATATTGGTGATGTTTCGTTGAATGGTTCACACGCTGACACTTGTTGATGGCCCAGCACTGAAATCTGCAGAAATTTGCGGTAGCGTTGCACTTCTGTCACGTTGAACGATTCTCTTCAGTCGTCGTTAGTCCCGTTCTTGCAGGATCTTTTCTGGCAGCAGCGATGTCGGATTTTGACGTTTTACCGGAGTCCTGATATTCATGGTACATTCGTGAAATGGTCGTACGGGAAAATCCTCACTTCATTGCTACCTCAGAGATGCTGTGTCCGATCGCTCGTGCGCTGACTATAACGCCACGTTCAAACTCACTTAAATGTTGATAACGTGCCATTGTAGCAGCAGTAACCAATCTAACAACTGCGTCAGACACTTGGCTTACATAGGCGTTGCCGACCGCAGCGCCGTATTATGCCTGTTTACATATATCTGCATTTGAATTCGCATGCCTACATCAGTATCTTTGGCACTCCAGTGTAATAGGAAAAGTACTCAGTGACAAGGAAAAGTTTGAACATCTGACGATGTCTTCACAACCACCAAGCAATTATGAACATCCAGAGCACACAGAGGTTCAAATGGCTCTGAGCACTATGGGACTTAACATCAGAGGTCATCAGTCCCCTAGAACTTAGAACTACTTAAACCTAACTAACCTAAGGAGGTCACTCACATCCATGCCCGAGGCAGGATTCGAACTTGCGACCGTAGCAGTCACGCGGTTCCGGACTGAAGCGCCTAGAACCGCTCGGCCACCGCGGCCGGCATTCTACACTCCTGGAAATGGAAAAAAGAACACATTGACACCGGTGTGTCAGACCCACCATACTTGCTCCGGACACTGCGAGAGGGCTGTACAAGCAATGATCACATGCACGGCACAGCGGACACACCAGGAACCGCGGTGTTGGCCGTCGAATGGCGCTAGCTGCGCAGCATTTGTGCACCGCCGCCGTCAGTGTCAGCCAGTTTGCCGTGGCATACGGAGCTCCATCGCAGTCTTTAACACTGGCAGCATGCCGCGACAGCGTGGACGTGAACCGTATGTGCAGTTGACGGACTTTGAGCGAGGGCATATAGTGGGCATGCGGGAGGCCGGGTGGACGTACCGCCGAATTGCTCAACACGTGGGGCGTGAGGTCTCCACAGTACATCGATGTTGTCGCCAGTGGTCGGCGGAAGGTGCACGTGCCCGTCGACCTGGGACCGGACCGCAGCGACGCACGGATGCACGCCAAGACCGTAGGATCCTACGCAGTGCCGTAGGGGACCGCACCGCCACTTCCCAGCAAATTAGGGACACTGTTGCTCCTGGGGTATCGGCGAGGACCATTCGCAACCGTCTCCATGAAGCTGGGCTACGGTCCCGCACACCGTTAGGCCGTCTTCCGCTCACGCCCCAACATCGTGCAGCCCGCCTCCAGTGGTGTCGCGACAGGCGTGAATGGAGGGACGAATGGAGACGTGTCGTCTTCAGCGATGAGAGTCGCTTCTGCCTTGGTGCCAATGATGGTCGTATGCGTGTTTGGCGCCGTGCAGGTGAGCGCCACAATCAGGACTGCATACGACCGAGGCACACAGGGCCAACACCCGGCATCATGGTGTGGGGAGCGATCTCCTACACTGGCCGTACACCACTGGTGATCGTCGAGGGGACACTGAATAGTGCACAGTACATCCAAACCGTCATCGAACCCATCGTTCTACCATTCCTAGACCGGCAAGGGAACTTGCTGTTCCAACAGGACAATGCACGTCCGCATGTACCCCGTGCCACCCAACGTGCTCTAGAAGGTGTACGTCAACTACCCTGGCCAGCAAGATCTCCGGATCTGTCCCCCATTGAGCATGTTTGGGACTGGATGAAGCGTCGTCTCACGCGGCCTGCACGTCCAGCACGAACGCTGGTCCAACTGAGGCGCCAGGTGGAAATGGCATGGCAAGCCGTTCCACAGGACTACATCCAGCATCTCTACGATCGTCTCCATGGGAGAATAGCAGCCTGCATTGCTGCGAAAGGTGGATATACACTGTACTAGTGCCGACATTGTGCATGCTCTGTTGCCTGTGTCTATGTGCCTGTGGTTCTGTCAGTGTGATCATGTGATGTATCTGACCCCAGGAATGTGTCAATAAAGTTTCCCCTTCCTGGGACAATGAATTCACGGTGTTCTTATTTCAATTTCCAGGAGTGTATTTGATTAGCTAAACGAATACTCTTGGGTAGTTTATAGCCAACAACTGAGAGGTGTATGCTGTTTTCTGGTGCAGATGGTGGAGGCAAGCATTCTGCACCTCTAGGATCTTTAGTCACTCGTCCACTTTGTAAAAATTTTAAAAAAAGAGCGTCGGAAATCTTCAGAAATCATTCTGCTACCGATTATCACAAGACAGCGGTGTTAAAAAGTACCTGATTCAAAAGCTGTTATGAAAACCCTGAAAAGGCTGTCAATGTTTTAATTGTAACTGAGAAACTGAAAATAATTAAATCACATAGACAGTGGCTGATTTCTATAGTAAAGGCGACCATATTATCTGGTCGTGAAAATGTTCCTTAAAGAGGATACCGAGATTATGGTACAAAAGTGAAGAAATCGACCAAGGAAAATTTCGAGAACTTTTAAAATTTCGCATCGACTCAAATGTTTCATCTCTCCAAAATCGTTTGGAGACAGCGTCAAAAACTGCTACATAACTGAGCAAAACATCTCAGAATCAGCCGCTTGGTAGTTGTCATTCTTTCAAAAAGGCACCAGAAAAAAGTAAAACAAGCAAAACATTATGCTGTCCCTAGCGACGAAACTAGCGACACTAGTCGTACAGAAAAACTTATTGTATGTATCAGGTATCTGCGTATGCAAAAGCTCGCAACACACGAAGAGTTAATACGCTTTTTATCTGCAACTGACGTGTCTGGTGCTGCATTAAGCGATCAAATCGTTCTTTCCTGTCATCGATTTTGTATTGGGACAGTTCAGGAGTCGTTGCTCGAGAGCACAGCACTTTTCAGTTCTCGACATGTTCACCCTTATACCAAACACCATAGTAAGAACAGAAAATCTGAACTCGGTAGTGTCAGCTGCACGTGTGTACAGCCGCGACTTGCCTCATCCTGTCTCTTTATCAGGAGAAATAATTCTTTAGAAGGAGTCCTGGAGAGACAGGGAACACATCGCCCAAATAGCAGCAGAGGGGCATTAAGAAACAAATGAGTTTCTCTCAAAGATAAAAAGTATTTTACAAATTATCGCTACATTACCAGTATCCACTCGTAGCGTGGAGTGCAGTTTCTCTTCTCTTAAAGTAGTGAAACTGTACCTTTGTGTGAGAATGTTGGAAGACAGGTTGAACGGTTTGGCTGCCCTGTATATTCACCGAGATATATCTGGCAGAATTTGCTCGAATGTAGTACAGTGCTAAATGCCGTGCTTCCACACGGGTTATACTTGGTGTTATTTAGTGTGGAAGGCTTCGTAGAAATTGTTGAAATGGATTGTCGTCTTTACTAGTGGCGATGGTTATGTTTGGACTTGTCACCATTGTTGCAGGGATTCTATGTTGTAGAATCATTCTAATTAGCTGTCATTAAAGAATTTTCTAAAAGTTGTTCGATGAGACTCGCTATGCGTTAAATGAGGAAAATAAAGTTTTGTGTTTTTTTTTTCATGTTTTAGTGTTTATTTTGATAATGCCTACCCTCAGCAGCGGTCAGGCCCCTTCCAAAGTCAAGCCCCTTCCAAACCAAAATTCTGGATCGCCACTGAAAGGCCACCAGGCGGAGGAAAACCGGGAAGTTTTCTAATGTCACGTGTCCTGTGGACGCAATGTAGTGCCGGCTGTATCAGGTTCTTGTGGCGTCCCCAGTAATGCAGCAGCTGGTGCAGGTTAGATGAGCTGCGTCTTGAGAGGGCGGCACATCACAGCACTTTGTACTGTAGCGTATGGCTGGATTACACAGCACCAGCCAGAAGCAACATTTGTTTTCCCTTCACAGAAGATGGCGGAACCATCTCGCTGCGTGGACAGCAGATTTACTGCATACGACAGTCGAGGACGAGGCAGACCTCCTCCCACGAAGGAGCTGGCGGAACCAGCTCGCTATGAGGCAGTGGCTGTAGCGGAGATGACAGCTAAAGATACGGCACCCCTCTTCCACACACTACTCCTCTCCACGGAGGGAATGGCAGAACCATCTGGGAAAAGCAGACCTGAGAAGAAAGGCAGGAACTAAGCAAGGGCCGTCATTCAGGACAGCTACTGAGCTGCTGAAGGTGGCGTGACAGGCGAGCCAGGCTTGCGGAGAAACTTTCGTTAGTGGAGAACAGGAGTGCAAGCAAAGACCAACCAAAGACCTGGATGGGGTGCCCTGAACAGAAGAACAGAGATATCCGCAACCCATGATCAGGGTAAAACGTCACAGAGTGAGATCCAGATGAAAGCACATGGTAGGTCGCAAAGGCGCCTGTTGGAGAAGAGACCCAATGCAGGAGACATGCAAGAGTCACACTACAAAGAGAAGCAGCCCAGGAAGGAAGTAGGCCCTGAGGGCAGGGGCTGAACACCAGAAACAGACAGGAAGAATGCCGGAACAAAGGGCTACAGGTCTGGGGGAGACAGCAGAGGTGGCAAGGGATGCTATGTATACAGTACCTGTGGCGGGGACAACAGCCAAGGATGCGGAATCCCTTTTCGCCACACTCCTCCTCTCCATGGAGAGGACGGCAGTGCCATCCTCTAGAAGCGGATGTGCCACCTTTGGACCGAGAAAGTGTCGGTATGCAGGAGACTGACCCTGATAGTACAGGAAACACCAGGAAGGGAGTAATGGTGGAGGATGGTGAGTGGGTTGTCAGCATATGGGCAGATGGCATGCAGGCCAGAAGCATTTTGGCAGGCAGCATGTGGGCCAGCAGTTTGCAGACTGGTGTTATGTGGGCTCACTGTGTGCGGTCCAATGGTGTACAGGTCAGAAGTGCACTGGCCAGCCATGTGTGGACCAGCAGTACCTGGGTTGGAGGAAGGTGGGCCAGAGGCATTCAGACTGTAGGCATACAGGCTGGAGGCATGGAGATCAGAGATATGTGGGCTGCCTTTGTGCAGGCCAGAGGCACACAGGACAGCAGGGTGTGGAGCAGCAGAATGTGGGCCTGCGGTGTGTGTGCGGGCAGTGTGATGGTTGCTGGTGGTGATGGAAAGTAGGAAGGCACTGGGGCCGGCAGCAGCGATAGTGGCGATGACGCTGGAACAGGGCACAGCAGGCGCCTCTTGTGGAGGCTAAAAGGTGTGCTGTGTAGTGCTGGCCAGGAGGGCGCCAGTGGCTGCTAGGAGACAGATGCTTGAAACAACGGCGGCTGTTGCTTCACAAAAGTGTTGATGGGGCCAGCCAGGCAGAAACCTCTGGACAGGACACATTGGTAACTGCGTCCAGACACGACAATGGAACCGAAACGCCCCTGGGGATCATCAGTCTTGTGCTCAGCGGTAGGAGGAGCCCTGGGCATTGAGACACCCATAGAAGGAAATCAGGCAATGGCTATGGGCTTCCGGCAGACGGAGTAAACAGCGTCAGGCGCGAAAACGGAGGGCAGCTGCCAGGAAGATAGGGGGCAGTGGGGGGGGGGGGGGGGGGGAGTCGACGACACAAGGAGTACAACATGAAGGTTGAGACACATCCAGGGCGATTGTCGAGAAAGGGGAACTAGGTTTCCGAAGGTGGAGAGACCAGGCACGGCTGAGCCTTATGGTAAAACTTTCAAGACCAGAAAAAGCAGCTGCAGAGAAGTCCATGAGGCTATATAAGACGACCACGATGATAGACTTCGGAGGGTGGCTACCAGGCGGAGGTGGCGCCAGGCAGGGCGCTGCAGAAGGTGGAAAGGGCGTCATGGAGTTGGAGCTGCCTGTCAGAGAAGAAGGCGAGAGTGGGAGACCCACACCAAGATGGCAGGAGGCCAGGGAGTGGAAAGAGGACACTGGAGGCGGGTTTGAAGCATCGGTGATAGGCAGAATGATTGGAGATGTAGCAAGAGGCGAGAGTCCATGAGTCAGCCATCAAGTGGCTGATGGTGCGGTGATGGAGTCAGTAATGACAGCAGGGCCAGCATTGAGAGCTCTGATGGAGCTAGAACTCGAAAAGGTACTGAGTACAATGGCAAGGGTGCCGGCAGTGAGGGAATAGGCGGCGCCCTTGGCGCTGAAATAGGAGGTGTCGCAACCCGAGGCACTCGAGCAGGGGCACTGGAACAGGGAGTCTTGAATGAGAGAGGCAGCAGCACTGGGAGCGAGTGCGCAAGAGACAGAGAGTCCAGAAGCCAGGGGGACTGGAGAGAAACATCAGGATGACACGCAAAGAAGGGCCATGATCCTAAGGCTTTGTCTAAGTCGGTAGGAAGCTGTAACGTTGATATGGAGCCTTGTGCTGATTGGGGAGGAGGGGAGGAGACGTCGAAGAAGCTCTGAGGTGCGCAGGAAGTGCTGTGCATGATGCAGAAGCTGTGATGCCCTATCCGCAGTATGAGGGGGCGTCGCCAGCGATCAGTGTTGTGTCAAGTATGTGGTACCCCGAGTCAAATGAAGCAACTGTTGACCCCGCAACTGGAAAAGCTACAGAAGAGAAATTTATGGCGTGAGAGACTCTGACAGGAAGTGAGAGAAGGGGACAGATTCAATGAAACGGCACTAGCAGAAAAACACTAGAACCAAGAAATGAAGCTGCACTAACACGAGACAGAGACAAGGTAAAACAAGTAGGCATGCGACATAAAATTACAGAACGTGAGAGAGAAAAATGGGCACAGTCAAAGGCAAGCCAGAGTAAACAGTAACAACGTTGACTGAACATGAAGTAGAGCCATCAAAACAACATGTGGAGAGAGATGAATGCATAGAAGAAGGCTACCTAGCTGAGCACAAGACACTGGGAATAAAGTTCCGGAGACAATACAGTCATGAAAAGTGTACCCTCGTCACTACTGTAGTATCCCACTGTGGGTGATGCATGCACAAGTGGAGAAAGATGTCACTTAGCCAAGAACAACATAACTTTATTACCACAGAGAAAGTAGACGATAACATTAGCAACTGTAACAGCTCTCGATTAAAAGCAGCTTAAAGATTTCTGTTTATTTATTTACACATCAAGTTCTGTACGACCAAATTGAGGAGCAAATCTCCAAGGTCATGGAACATGTCAGTAAATGAAATTACAACATAAAAGTAATAACAGACAAAAATAAAATGTTTATGAACCTGAAAAAAGTCTATCCATAAGTTTAAGTAAACGCAATCAACAAAACAACAAGAATCAGCTTAATATTTCAAGGAACTCCTCGACAGAATAGAATGAGTGACCCACGAGGAAACACTTCAGTTTCGATTTGAAAGCGCGTGCATTACTGCTACGATTTTTGAATTTGAGGGGTAGCTTCTTGGCAATGGATGCAGCAGCATACTGCACACCTTTCTGCACAAGAGTTAAGGAAGTCCTATTGAAATGCAGGTTTGATTTCTGCCTAGTATTAACTGAGTGAAAGCTGCTTATTCTTGGGAAAAAGCTAATCTTGTTAACAAGAAACGATAGTAAGGAATATATATATATATTGAGAGGCCATTTTAAAAATACCCAGACTCATGAAAAGGGGTCGACAAGAGGTTCGTGAACTTACACCACTTATTGCCCAAACCTCCCATTTCTAAGCTAAAAATATCCTTTTAGAATGGCAGGGATCACACCAAAATATAATACCATACGACATAAGCGAATGAAAATAAGCAAAGTAGACTAATTTTCGTGTCAAACGATCACTCACTTCAGACACCATTCGAATAGTAAAAATGACAGCATGAAGACTTTGGGCGAGATCCTGAATGTGGGCTTTCCACGACAGTTTACTATCTATCTAAACACCTAGAAATTTGAACTGTTCAGATTCACTAATCATATGTCCATTCTGTGAAATTAAAACGTCAGGGTTTGCTGAATTGTGTGTTAGAAACTGTAAAAACTGAGTCTTACTGTGATTTAGCGTTAGTTTATTTTCTACAAGCCATGAACTTATGTCATGAACTGTACTATTTGAAACCAGACCAATGTTGCACACAACAATCTTTAGTACCAAGCTAGTGTCATCAGCAAACAGAAATAATTTAGAGTTACTTTTAATACTAGAGGGCATATCATTTATAAAAATAAGAAACAGCAGTGGCCCCGACACTGATCCCTGGGGCACCCCCCACTTGACTGTACCCCACTCAGACCCTTACATCACAGCCATTCTCAACATTGTGAATAATGACTTTTGCTGTCTGTTGCTAAAGTAAGAGGTGAACCAGTTGTGTGCTACTGCTTCATAATGGTCCAAGTTCTGGAGCAATGTTTTGTGATCAACACAATTAAATGCCTTAGTTAAATCAAAAAATACGCCTAGCGTTTGAAACCTTTTGTGTAACCCATCCAGTACCTCACAGAGAAAAAATAATATAGTATTTTCAGTTGTTAAGCGACTTCTAAAGCTGAACTATACATTGGACAGCAAATTGTGTGATCAACTATCCTTACATGCATAGCCTTTTCAATAACTTTAGTAAAAATTGATGGCATAGAAATATGCTCAAAATGATCTACATTATCCTTTTCTCCCTTTCTATAAAGGGGCTTTACTAGTGAGTACTTTAATCCTTCAGTAAACTGACCACTCCTAAATGGAAATACAGGGCTAACATGTGCAGTACAGTACTTTCTTATTCTGCTAGGCACTCCATCATATCCATGAGAGTTCTTAGTCTTCAGTGACTTAATTATTGAGTCAATCTCCCCCTTGTCGAGATCACATAGGAGTATTTCAGACATCAATCTCGGAAATGCATTCGCCAAGAAAGTTATATGATTCGCTGTAGAAACTAAATTTTTATTTAATTCAACAGCAATGCTCAGAAAATGATTGTTAAATACTGTAAATATATCTGATTTATCGGTAACAGAAATATTTTTACTATGAACAGACTTTACATTGTCGACCTTGTGCTGCTGACCATACACTTCCTTCACAATTGACCACATGGTTTTAATTTTATCCTGTGAATTAGCTATTCTATTTGCATCCCAGATACTCTTTGCCTTCCTAATAGATTTTTTGAGTACCTTACGATACTGTTTGTAATGGGCTATTGTAGCTTGATTGTGACTACTTCTAACATTTTGATATCATTGCCACTTTGTTCTAAGTGATATCCTTATTCCACTAGTCAGCCACCCGAGCTGCCTATTACTGCTAGTACCCCGTTTAGAACGTTCTAATGGAAAGCGACTCTCAAAGAGCAAGAGAAATGTGTTAAGGAAAGCGTTATATTTATCTGTGTTATAGGCACTATAAACATCCTGCCACTCTAGATTCTTGACAAGGTTTAAAAAACTCTCTATTGCTGTTGGATTAACTTTCCTACATAGTTTGTAATTACATGTGACATTTGTTTGAGTACAAAAGCCTTTTAGTGTTGAAATTTGTGAACCATGGTCTGAAAGGCTGTTCACGCTTTTACTAACAGAATGACCATGTAGTAATGAAGAATGAATAAAAATATTGTTTATGGCTGTGCTACTGTTCCCCTGCACCATAGTTGGAAAAAATACAGTCTGCATCAGATCATATGAATTTAGGAGATCTACCAACATCCTTTTTCTTGCAGCATTATATTTATATTGAAGTCACCACATAAAACTAATTTCTGGTACTTCCTACAAAGTGAATCAAGAGCCCTCTCTAGCTTGAGCAGAAATGCTCTGAAGTCAGAGTTAGGGGACCTATAAACAACAACAATTAGAAATTTAGTATCATTATATTCAGTTGCCCTTGCACAACATTCAAATATCTATTCTGTGCAGTGCCGTGATACGTCTATGGACTCAAATGGAATACTGTATTTTACGTACACAAGCACTCGCTCACCCTGCAAGGAACTCCGTGAAAAACAGCCAGCTAATCTGTATCTTGATAAAGGAAGCCTCTGAATTGTCAAATTGTTTAAGTGGTGCTCCGTTATACCACTAATTTCAGAGTCAACACCTATAGGCAGTTCACTAATTTTGTCGCTGATACCTCTTACATTTTGATGAAATATGCTAATTCCTTCTATACTTGGAAACATGATGTCCTCTGGAGGTGAACCCTTAGTTAGAGGGACTTCCTTTAAGCAGGTATACCTACAGCTGACTTCAATCTAAAAAAGGTGCAGATCTTACAGCAACTACTACAGGAATTTTTCCATGAGTGATCACACCACCACCCACTACACTGTCACCTATAAGCTTTGCCAGCCTCTCCTTCCTATACATATTAGGGTGCAGGCCATGCCTAGTGAAACCCGATCTACCGATAGACCCGACTAGCAGCACTGAAATGTGACCCATGATCTTTGCCATCAGTGCTCTCTCCAGCCCCGTGTTAACGCGTCTAGCAGCCTCATTAAGATGAGGCCGATCATGAAGCCGAAACAGTTGTACGAAATGCACATTAGTGCCACCAGTTTGAGTAGCTATCTTTATCAAGACTGTTCCCTGTTCCATCCACTATCACTGCCTGATCCTCCTTCGTAAAATTTCTGCGTAACTCCCCTATGCTATGAGTCATCTGAGCCAACCCTGCATTAAGTTTCACAATGCTGGTGACCTAGTACTCACTCCCCAACACTTCCTGCAACTGCTGGCCCACACCTCTACATAGTAGCTAGATATAATGAAGGTTTGTCAAAAACACGATAACAGTCGTTGAATGTACAAGCAGAATACACTGTCGGTCACTATCGAGAAAATACTGCCGTAGGTAGAGTCTGTATTCGTGGGACTGGCGATTATGTTTTTATTAGCGTCCGCTGCGCTCTGATGAGTAGAAGCCTCGAGGTCGGGACTGGTATTCGCACTGGCTGGCTGGCGAGTTGCAGGGCGGTGTTCTATAAGGGTTCGCCCGGCGAAGGAGTAATGGGAAGTTGATGAATGTCACGTGACTCATGGACGCAAGTTAGTGCCGACTATGTCTGGTGGATGCGTCGCCCCCCCAATACTACAGCGGCTGCCGCAGGCAACATAAGCTGTGTAGACTTGCAGAGATCTTGAGAGGGCGGCAACCCGCAGCACAGTGTTGCGTGGCGTGTAGCGGGATCGTAAAGCACCAGTTAGGCGCAGCATGTTTTACGAGTACAGAGAGTACTCTAAGGCGCTGCCTTGTATTTATCATGAAACTCTCTCCTAGTTCAAAGTCCCAAACAACTGGAAGAAAAGTGCTGGTAGCTCATGTACATAAGAAGAAACACACAATATTACACATAAATATCTTTAGCATCGATCTGCTCCAGAAATCTTCAAGTTATTCTCAGTTCGAATATAATAAATCTCCTTGATAAGGAAGAACTTCAGTCAACAAATCCGCATGAATTTAGAAAGTATCACCAGTGCGAAATTCAGATTACCCTTTTTTTCACATGATGTCCTGCGAATCATGGATGAAGCGCAACAACGAGATTCCAGATTACTACAGGCCGATCCTCGAACGATGGCGGTTCGCTCATTACTAGGCACGTACGAGGATTGCATTGCTCATGATTCCAAGCGACAGTTGCCGTACATGCATGCGCGTGCTTTCCTCTCGAAGAAAGCATATGGCTCTGAACACTATGGGACTTAACATCTATGGTCATCAGTCCCCTAGAACTTAGAACTACTTAAACCTAACCAACCTAAGGACATCACACAACACCCAGTCATCACGAGGCAGAGAAAATCCCTGACCCCGCCGGGAATCGAACCCGGGAACCCGGGCGTGGGAAGCGAGAACGCTACCGCACGACCACGAGAGAAGAAAGCATATGTTCTGCAACTTATGTGTCTCCCTTGCTTATGCGGAATGTATTACTTACCACCACCATCGGCGATGACAACTAGCAACAAATGGAATAAAAATTCACTGAACAGTTCTCTACGATCGCGTTTAATGCTCAAATTAGCTACGGAATACGGAACAGAGCGCTCAGAACATTACTGAACGCTCACTGGCTTTCGGAAAACGCGTGACGGACGTGCGCAGAGCAAGCCTAAACACAACCGCCATTGTTCATGACTCCAACTATAGATTTCTGTAAAGCAAATGACACAGCGGACAATTGCAGACTGTTAAAGGACGTACGGGAATACATAATAGGTTCTCAGATTAGTGAGTGGTTTGACGACTTCTGGAGAAATAACCCAGTAAGCTGTCCTCCACAGCGAGTGTTCATTAGAGACAGAGGTATCGTTAGGAGTGCCCTAAGTAAGTGTGATAGGACCACTGTTATTCTCTACATACGTAAATGATCTGGCGGACAGGGTAAGCAGCAATTTATGGCGTTTTTCTGATGACGGTGTGATGTAAGAGCAGGCCACAGCCGCTCATTTTATAGCGCCTGCCCACTCGCTGTTATCAGCAGATGCCCATGAAAACCTTGTCACAATATAGTGCAGGTATAAGTGTTATAGAACGTTCTTCAGTAAAATGTATGGCTAATAGTGATGTGTTTCTGACAAGGGAACCTCCCAATCGCACCCCACTCAGATTTAGTTATAAGTTGGCACAGGGATAGGCCATGAAAAACTGAACACAGATCAATCGAGAAAACAGGAAGAAGTTGTATGGAACTATGAAAAAAATAAGCAAAATATACAAACTGAGTAGTCCGTGTGCAAGATAAGCCACATCCAGGTACGTGTACACTAAGGAGCACCGTGGTCCCGTGGTTACCGTGAGCAGCTACGGAACGGAAGGTCCCTGGTTCAATCCTCCCCCGAGTGAGAAGTTTTAATTTTTTATTTTCAGACAATTATCAAAGTTCATGCACTCAGACATGATCAACTTCGCTCTCCAAAATTCCAGGACATGATCAGATTTGCTTGGACACATGCAGGATTTGACGGTCTACACACGGAAAAACTTGAAAACGTTAAAAACGTATGTTTTGACAGAGCACAGGGAAAACTGTGCGACTGTGAAACTGTTGCATTCATTTGTTGCCATTTATGTGACAAACTCTTATGGTTCAAATGGCTCTGAGCACTATGGGACTTAACATCTATGGTCATCAGTCCCCTAGAACTTAGAACGACTTAAACCTAACTAACCTAAGGACAGCACACAACACCCAGCCATCACGAGGCAGAGAAAATCCCTGACCCCGCCGGGAATCGAACCCGGGAACCCGGGCGCGGGAAGCGAGAACGCTACCACACGACCACGAGATGCGGGCCAAACTCTTATGTTTTCATCACTTTTTTGGGAGTGATTATCACATCCACAAGAAAACCTAAATCGGGCAAGGTAGAAGAATCTTTTTACCCATTCGCCAAGTGTGCAAGTTAGGTGGATCGACAACATATTCCTGTAATGTGACGCACATGCCGTCACCAGTGTCGTATAGAATATTTCAGACGTGTTTTCCTGTGGAGGAATCGGTTGACCTATGAATTTGCGATCAAATGTTTTCGGTTCCTATTGGAGTGGCACGTCCTTTCGTCTACTAATCGCACGGTTTTGCGGTGCGCTCGCAAAACACAGACACTAAACTTATTACAGTGAACAGAGACGTCAATGAATGAACGGTCAGATTGTAACTTTGCGAAAATAAAGCAAGTAAAATTTTTATTCGAAGGAGGCTTCGAACCAAGGACCTCTCGTTCCGCAGTTACTCACTCTAACCACGGGACCACGGCGCTCTTGGGCTTACATACTCCTTGATGGTGCATATCTTACACTTGGACTACTCAGTTTGTATATTTTGTTTATTTTTTCATAGTTCCACACAACTTCTTCCTGTTTTCTCGATTGATCTGCGTTCAGTTTTTCAAGGCCTATCCACTGTGTCAATTTATAACTAAATCTGAGGGGGGTGCGATGGGGAGGTTCCCTTGTGAGCAGCCATCGGTCATTACCCTGACAACAATCATCCCACCTCTACTTTGCTACTGTAGAGATCATCTACCTCAGATATCTACGACATGAATTTGTGCAACACCAGTGCTTGCACAAATAATTCCAGATAATCCCATATTGATAACAGGGCCACATGAATTTTGACAGGTGCGTTTGGAAACAGCAGTACATGGTGTCACTGCCGTATCAGCTGTCGCGCCACTTATAGTGGCGTCATTTTTGTTGGATGTGGAAACCCGGCTTAGAACAGCAGAGGATCAGTCAATTCCCGGAGACAGCCCTTTTTCTCGAAAACACGATTAGTTACTGACAGAATTACAAATTTCGCCAGAATTCAGATGAAACTGCAGGGCGAAATTCGCTATAGATACGGATGACATGAGGTACAAATATGTGTGAAATACCATGTGTTAAATATAAGTGAAATTATGTATGTGTGAAATGTATGTGACTTGCGCATACCTAGGCAAAGGCACAGGCAGTAATGACGAGAGTGACCTAAACCTGGGAAGTCAATGCATTTTACATGGTCAGTTACACTCTGAGGTGACAAAAGTCATGGGATAGCGATATGCACATATACAAATTGCGGTAGTTTCACGTACACAGGGTACAAAAGGGCAGTGCATTGACGGGGCTATCATCAGTACACAAACACTTCATGTGAAAATGTTTCCGACGTGATTATGGCCGCACGACGGGAATTTACTGACTTTGAACCAACAATGGTAGTTGCAGCTAGAAACAAGTGGCATTCCATTTCGCATATCGTTAGGGAATTCAGTAGTCCGAGATCCACATTGTCAAGAGTGTACCAAGAATACCAAATTTCAGGCATTACATCTCACCCACCGAGCGAGGTGGCGCAGTGGTAAGACACTGGACTCGCATTCGGGAGGACGACGGTTCAATCCCGCGTCCGCCCATCCTGATTTAGGTTTTCCGTGATTTCCCTAAATCGCTCCAGGCAAATGCCGGGATGGTTCCTTTCAAAGGGCACGGCCGACTTCCTTCCCTAATCCGATGAGACCGATGACCTCGCTGTCTGGTCTCCTTCCCCGAAACAACCAACCAACATCTCACCAAGTACAACGGAGTGGCCGACGGCCATTCCTTGACGACCCAGAGTAGCGGGGTTTGCGTAGAATTGTCAGTACTAATAGACAAGCAACACTGCTTGCAATAACAGCAGAAATCAATGTGAGACGTACGACGAACGTATCATTTAGGACAGTGCGACGAAATGTGGCGTTAATGAGCTACGGCAGCAGACGACCGACGCGAGTACCTTTACTAACAGCACGACATCGCCTGCAGTCCTCTCCTGGTCTCGTGACCGTATCGTTTGGACCCTAGACGACTGGAAAGCGGTAGCGTTGTCATATGAGTCCCGATTTCGGTTGGAGCTGATAGGGTTCGTGTGTGACGTAGACCTCATGGAGCCACGGACTTAAGTTGTCAACAAGGCACTGTGCAAGCTGGTGATAGCTCCGTAATGGTGTCGGCTGTTTTTACATATAATGTACTGGGTCTTCTGGTCCAACTGAACCGATCATTGACCTGATATGGTTGCGTTCGGCTACTTGGAGACCATTTAAAGTCGTTCATGGGCAACGATTTCATACAACAGTTGCTTGCAATTGGATTGAAGAACGTTCTGGACACTGCGAGAGAATGATTTGTCCACTCAGATCACTCGACATGAATCCCTTAGATCGTTTATGGGACATACTCGAGAGGTCAGTTGATTGCACAGCATTGTATTGTATTGTATTGTATGTTAACCGGGGACCTAGAAACGACGGAGAGGCTCCGTCTCCGCCGCAGTCGCAGTGGTCCACAACCCCACGACGACTACCGCAGTCCACTTCACCCCTCCGCCGCCCCACACCGAACCCAGGGTTATTGTGCGGTTCGGCCCCCGGTGGACCCCCTAGAGAACGTCTCACAGTAGACGAGTGTAACCCCTGTGTTTGCGTGGTAGAATAATGGTGGTGTACTCTTACGTAGAGAACTTGTTTGCGCAACAATCGCCAACATAGTGTAACTGAGGCGGAATAAGGGGAACCAGCCCGCATTCGCCGAGGCAGATGGAAAACCGCCTAAAAACCATCCACAGACTGGGCGGTTCACCGGACCTCGACACAAATCCGCTGGGTGGATTCGTGTCGGGGACCAGGCGCTCCGTTCTCGCTTCCCACGCCCGGGTTCCCGAGTTCGATTCCCGGCGGGGTCAGGGATTTTCTCTGCCTCGTGATGACTGGGTGTTGTGTGATGTCCTTAGGTTAGTTAGGTTTAAGCAGTTCTGAGTTCTAGGGGACTGATGACCATAGATGTTAAGTCCCATAGTGCTCAGAGCCATTTTGAACCAGGCGCTTCTTCCCGCTCGGAAAGCTGTGCGTTAGATCGCACGGCCAACAGGGCGGGCATTGCACAACGTACTACACTGGCAACATCTTCGCGATTATGGACGGCTATAGAGGCATCATGGCTCACTATTTCTGCAAGGGAATTCCACCGACTTGTTGAGTCCATGCCACGTCGAGTTGCTGCATTACGCTAGGCGAAAGGAGAGTCTACACGATATTAGGTGGTATCCCATGACTTTTTAGACCTCAGTGCTATTGAAAACTCGGGATGGGACATGCGAAAAACTTTTTTTTCAGAAGATGGAAAGACCAAGAATATTGTACATCCTGAAGCGCATGAATAAACTTTTTTTCAAATTACTTTAACACACAAAAAATCATTATCTTTCATTTATTTTCAATACGTAAATCTGTCTGCTTTGTATGTGTGTACTAACTTAGAAATGAAAAGACGCACTGCAACGCATGCCTATCACACGTACTTTCTTATAAATTATAGTAGGAGAGGCTAATAAGGTACTGTTTTAATTTATAATTCAATATCCTAGCCTTTTTAATTTCCTACTTGATGTCTACTGGCCACTTGTTATATGTCTACACGATTACACGAGAATATGAAGCTCCCTTCTGCACTCTAGATAGGAATACACAGTTTGTATCTGCACCTCCAGGTATTTACAAATACACAAGTGTTTGCATGAGTAGTCAGTGAAGGAAAACTGCTATGTGAGAGAGTTCCACTGAAGTAGCGGTTTGGTGGTATAGTTGCGGAGATGAGTGATACCAAATAGAAGTCGGCTCATTGTTGTAGTGTGAGTCGGCAGTGGCTGAGTCGAAAATGAGTCTTTAGGTGAAAGCCATAGAGTACCGAGTCATTGTAATAATTCTTGGCTGGTGGAATACATTGATCAGAATCAGAGATATTCAGGAATGAGTGTGTTTGACCTATGGGCCGTATCCCTTATTAATAATAATTCACCAGAGGGGGTTGGAGGCAGAGGGACACATGACTATTTCAGTCAGCCGCATTGGTGCTGACGTAGACAGCTCAGTACCAGAATAGTTTCAGTTGACTCCCTCTCTGTGTCACTCTCTGAAGTGTCTATTTACATACAGTAGATCTCAAAGCTCGCAACAAATCGTGCGCTAAAGCGACCAGGAAGTCGCATGCAGTTACATGCTCCACAAAGCACACGTCTGTGCCCTGCTGTATGCACAGAGAGCAAGGTGTCATGACGTTTAGTGCTAAAAGGAAATCAGCAATTTGTTTTTTACCTACAGTCACTACATTACATACTGTGGCAGTGAACACCACGGATAGACTGAAACGGCAACAATAGATGCAAAAATAGAAGAGCAAGTGAGAGGTGAGGGGAAGCTTGACATATCTTCGAAAATAAGTTTTTTATGATGACAAATACTCGTATCCAAATTAAATGACTATGAGCGAGGATAATTATCGATTTCCACCGGATCTTGTGCAACAGAAATCGCGAAACCAGGACATTTTGATGAGACAATCAATTAATTCTTCTGAGAAGTTATCAGCTACTCAAATATTGCGTGCCACTGGTGGATCGAAGTTTGTCAAGAAAACTACACACATCAACAAAAGATTTGCATCACCCTGGTTCCCAGAACTCCTGAAGATAAGACGTTGACTATGGATATTGTATCACAGACACAGTCCCTTTGACTGTTCTGAGATGTCACTAAACCCGCCGAAAGATGCAAACAACCATGCAAGAGCAGCGCCAATTAAACAGAGGGCTCCGACATCTGATCAGTTCCAGTCATTCCACCAGAAAGGAGGTACACGGCTCATGTTGTCTCTAGTTCAACCATGCCTAGACTTTCAATACCGCGGTTCGATCAGGTCCGCATTGTTACTTTGTGCCAGGAAGGGTTCTCAACAAGGGAAGTGTTCAAGCATCTAGGACTGAACCAAAGCGATGTTGTTCGGACATGCAGGAGATACAGGAACTGCCGATGACATGTCTCGCTCAGACCGCCCAATGGCTACTACTGCAGTGGATGACTTCCTTCAGGATAACGACATCGCTCGACTAGAGTGGCCAGCATGTTCTCCAGACATGAACCCTATCGAACATGCCTGGGATAGATTGAAAAGGGCTGCTTATGGACGACATGACCCACCAACCACTCTGAGGGATCTACGCCGAATCGCTGTTGAGGAGTGGGACAATCTGGACCTACAGTGCCTTGATGAATTTGTGGAAGCCACGACACATACAGCTATGCATCAATGCAAGAGGACGTGCTATTGGGTATTAGAGGTACCGGTGTGTACAGCAATCTGGGCCACCACCTATGAAGGTCTCGCTGTATGGTGGTATAACATGCAATGTGTGGTTTTCATGAGCAATAAATAGGGCGGAAATGATGTTTATGTTGATCTCTATTCCAATTTTCTGTACAGGTTCCGGAACTCTCGGAATCGAAGTGATGCAAAACGTTTTTTGATGTGTGTATAAATCTGGCACATAACCTCCTCACTATCAGCAATATTCCTCTTCGAGGTCTCAATGTCAAGTCTTGCTCGGCAGTACTGTGAACGAAGAGTTTTTATTTTCTGTTTAATTTCTGCCACTGTTGTATATGCCCATATTTCTTTACCGTACACATATTCCACTTAAGGTTGTACCACATATGTTTCTGTCGTAATAATCTTTATTTCTGTTGTCAAACAGACACAAATTCAATACATATTGTTCAGCAGAAACCTGCACGTGTTGTTTGCAACAAGTTGCCATATTCTACTTTCATTCTTCTCGGCATCGCTTAAGCCGTCACCACACGAGAGCAAGGCACTTACCGTTGACGTGCTTGGAGATGGGATATACAGCTTCGGCTCACGGGAGGAGCTGGTTAACGTGATTTTGCGCCCTCAGCGCTCTCCAGCGGCAGTTGTAGGCCATACTCGTTGTTCACGAAAATGGACCTCCCTAGTGAAATTCTTACATTATATCCATTAAAACCTACATTTCCTCTGTTGTCCATATGCTACTTATCGTGTTCTGTCCGTGGTATACGTAAATAAAAACTTCAGTGCTTGTGAACATTTAATATGACGAAAATGAAATATGCACGTCGAGTCAATAAGGACATCACCTTATAAAAGTTCACCAAATCGAAAAAACTCATTCCTGACAGAGAGCACACTTACATTTACATTTTAACGATTATGCAACTAATATATGTGTAGCTACAACAAATATGCCGATGTTCGTCAGTGAAAATGATAAGCAACTGGAGCTATCAGTAAACGGAATCTAACCTGCATAACCCTGTATATGTACTGTATGAGTGTCAGTTTCAGTGTTGTGCCCTGTTAATCTGCCGGATGGAATACCCAGTTTCGCTGAATACTGTCTTTAGATGGGCGGGTTGTTGAGGTAAGCTATCTAGATCTGAGACAGTATGAGCTCTATGAACAAGTGTTTTAAGCAAACTCATGGTTTGCGATGGCTGATGGCAACTCGATGCTTGCAGGTACAAATCAGTATGAGTGGGTTTCCAGTAAACTGAATGCCCTAGAGAACCATCATTCTTCCTTCGAACCAGGACATCCAAGAAAGGCACTAACAGTTAAAACTAAAAAGCAGGAAGTGAATAAAGAGGTGAACATGCCGGAACAATCTTTAGCTTTTCTTCCTTTCGTTGGCAACACTTCGTTTAAAATAGCAAGAATCCTCCGAAAATTTCAGGTAAAAGTGGTTTTCCGCCAACCATCGAAAATTGCGGACCTTGTGGGATCAGTTAAGGACAATCTGTTACTACGAAAGGACGGAATTTACAAGATACCGTGCCAATGTGGTATGGTATACATAGGTCACACCACGCGCACCGTAAAAGAACGCTGCACTGAATATTAACGTTACACCCGCCTTTTGCAGCCAAGCAAGTCCGCTATTGCTGAACATTGTATTTCTACTGGACATTCAATGGAGTATGAGAAAACAATGATTTCTTCCACAGCAACGTCTTTCTGGGACTCCATTATTAAAGAATCCGTAGAAATACGACTAGCGGAAGATCTGTTAAACCGTGACAGCGGCTACCAGCTGGACAGTGCATGGAATCCCATCATCTCCACGATTTGCTCAAATCGAAGACGACAGTGCCTCGACGGCCGTGACAAACAGCAACGCAGAGGGCGACTGAGTTCCGCTATTCCACCAGCGAGGGCGCTGCCGACGGGCAGTGTGGTTCATCTATCAAGTTTTCGTCGCATGCGCAGAATAGTTACAGTATGCTATATATTGCGGAACGGAGGACGTTTTCGCCAGTCTGCGACGGCTCACCTGAAGATGACTGGCAAGTGCCCAGTTGAAATATCGTGCGAAGTATTGATCGACGACCGGCTGGAAACCAGAAATTTGTTTGAACAATCAAAACGCTGGAAAAATTTTAAAATTCACATCCTCTGATGTCTCCTAACAACTGTTCTGCAATGCTCCTGTGTTCAACAGAAAACTTACCCCGTCTTGCCGCTGCAACTGTGTGATCAGCAACACGCTAAAATATTTCAAAAAGCAATACTGCGATCCATGTGGATCGCAATCCATGGACTAATTGCAACAATTACAGGCATACTTTTACACATAGAAACTGAATTATCACGAGCGGTTTGATCAACTAACCTTAAACGATGTAAAGAAAAATGAAAGAAACCAATAAAAACTTTTAATTTGCTATATTCATAAAATTGATGATTTAAATGCTGACAAACTTTACATGGACTTTTAATTACTCCACAATGTCTATACTTTTTTTTAAAAAAAAACACTTTTCTGGCCACAACAGAGATACGAATATTATTCTGAGTTTATCCATACATACCTCTGACAAAATCCCGCCAGTGCACACGCAAACAACAGCTACGTGCAGCGAGAAGGCAAATTAGCAAAAAATTCTCATTCAATACCAAACTCTCCTCTGGCGCTGCTAGTACGATCACGGCAGGCTGCGACCTCTCATGCCGTGCGGCTTCTTTCCACCGCACCCAGCGTCCGACCACTTACGACTCCCCCTCAACTGCTCGCTCGTTACTACTCGCGATAATAACACCTCAGATGCAGAGTTTATGTATACACTCAGCAGAATCATGAATGTCCAACTTTCGTGCTGAAGGCGTTGAAGTGCAACTCCTACTGTTGAAAGTACAGACCCCAGTTCTTTATCTGACCGTCGAGCACACGAAAAGCGGAGCTGATGCTGGAACGGCCTGCGAGACGCAGCTGCAGTAGCTTAAACCTGAGTAAGCTCAGTTACATACTGTAGCAACCCCTGAATTTGCTGATCCTGCAAGTGAACGATTTGAGACAATACTTGCTCTGATAATGAGACAGACATTACGATATACTTGAACACGTAGACAGTGCATGAGAAAACTGTAAGCGAAAAAGAAACTTTAACCTTTCAACACTGTAAATAACGTAGACCAGCAGTGGGAACGAGAATTCAGTCTGGCACACACCTTAGTGAACTGCCTGAACTAAGCAGAAAAGACAACTATTGAGAAACTTGCCGCAAGGCCAGAAACCCGTATGCACGTAGAGGAACCTTGAATGCGAAGAACACTGCCCTCTGACAGGGGGCAACTGAAAAAGCGTGAAAACACATCCCCAGTAAAACTAACTAGCACACAACGAGCAATATGAAAACAAGACCTGCTCCAGAAAACAAACCAATACACAGAAAAACTCTAAAACCAGACTGAAATAACAATGAAACACGAAATCTGTGAGAGATGTTAACGTCAAAACGCACTTGTCCCACATGGCAACAAACTCTTCACCAACAAAGTATGGCGGATATAGAATAACACTGAAAAAACCTTTTCCTCGTCGCTAATGATGTACAGTAGACGAGATAGGGAGAAAACAGAAGACCTCTATATGCTAAACCACTGTAACGCCGCACAAAAAGCGTTTCCTCAACGCCAATAAAGTATGCTCATACTGAAGAGTAATCTAAGACACTAAAAGAATAACTTTTTACTAACAAAACCATAACTGAATTGCACTGAAGAGCCAAAGAAACTGTTACGCCTGCCTAATTTCGTGTAGGGCCCCAGTGAGCAAGTAGAAATGCCACAACTTGACGTGGCATGTCTGAAGTAGTGCTGGAGAGAACTGACACCATGAACCCTGCAGGGGTGTACATATACGCCTAAGAGTATGAGGGGGTGAAGATCTCTTCTGAACAGCATGTTGCAAGAAAACCCAGATCTGTTCAATAACGTTCATGTCTGGGGAGTCTGGTGGCCAGCGGAAGTGTTTAAACTCAGAAGAGTGTTTCTGGAGCCACTCTGTAACAATTCTGAATGTGTGGGGTGTCACATTGTCCTGCTGGAATTGCCCAAATCCGTCGGAATGCACAATGGACAAAAATGGATGCAGGTGGTAGGACGGGATGCTTACGTACGCGTTACCTGTCAAGCGTCTTATCTAGACTTATCAGGGGTCCCATATCACTCCAACTGCACACACCCCACACCATTGCAGAGCCTCCACCAGCTCTAACAGTTCCCAGCCGACATGCAGTGTCAATGGGTTCATGAGGTTTTCTCCAGACCAGGCAACATGTTTCTAGTCATCAACAGCCCAATGTCGGTGTTGACAGGCCCTGTCGGACATATAGCTTTGAGTTGTGCAGTCATCAGCGGTAGACGAGTGGGCCTTCGGCTCCGAAAGTCCACGTCGATGATGTTCCGTTGAATGGTTCGCCCGTTGATGGTCCAGCACTGAAATCTGAAGCACTTTGCAGAAGGATTGCACTTCTGTCACGTTGAACGATCCTCTTCAGTCGTCGTTGGTCCTGTTCTTGCAGGATCTTTTTCCGGCCGCAGCGATGTCGGAGATTTGATGTTTTACCGCATTCCTGATATTCATGGCACACTCGTCAAATGGTCGTACAGGAAAATCCCCACATCATCGCTGCCTCGGATATGTTGTGTCCCATCGCTCGTGCGCCGACTATAGCACCACGTTCAAACTCACTTAAATCTTGATAAAGTGCCATTGTAGCAGCAGTAACAGGTCTAACAACTGCGCTAGACACTTGTTGTCTTACACAGGCGTTACAGATTGCAGCGTCGTATTCTGCCTGTTTACATATATCTCAATTTGAATATGCATGCCTATAGCAGTTTCTTTTGCGCTTCAGTGTATAATGTCCTTGGATGAATATCCACACACCTATGATACGTGGGGAGGCGCTGGCGCCAGTCGCTTTCTCTGTTCGATTCACCCGGATCGATTGTTTCCCTCTGGCGTTGCTTATCTTTGCCTCGTCGGCCGGTGGTGGTGCTGGTGGGCTGGCGGGCAGATTGGGTTTTGACTTCGGAACGGCTGGTACGTGTCGCTGCTCAGAGAGTGAAACTTGTGTTTGCGCGGAGTTAGCTGGATTTTACCGGTGTATGTGGTTTGGAGTGCGGAAGCGGGCCTGTTATTGCAAGTTCTTGAGACGTCAATGGGCCATGGTCTTCTACACAGGACGCTGAGCAATGTGTTATTCATTTTAGTTAGTGGAGTTGAACTATGTACCACGCAGCTGTCTATTGAAGAAGTAGACATTCAAGCTTTCTAGTTTTGCACTCAGGCCTACCCGTGTTATCGCTAGCTTCTACCTTTTTTTATGAGTGCCAATATTGTATTGGAACTGCGACGTACTGGTGTAATAATATTATGATATTGACTTATCATTGAACTTTTAAAACTAGTATGTTTGTGCTGGGGCTATTTTACATATTATTTTGAAATTTGAGGTCTACAGTTAATTCTTTGAACCATTTTTATTTGCATTTGACTTGATGTGATCTATCTTTGCAGTATTTTATCTTACTATATTCTGGGGCTGTTAACATTATTTCTTTTGGCTGTGGCTGTGTGTTTGTGCTTTTCTGTTGCAGCACTGCTGCGGGCACCTACTCCATGTCTAAATCGATGTCTGGAGTATGACGCCTTGGCCAACCAGTACCAGAGGGAAGGGGAGGTTCTTTTGGCCGCAGAGAAAATGGCAACCGATACAGCGGCCACTGAGTTCTTCGGGTTGCAGTGAGTGGGGATCTTGCATTAAGTTAAATTTCCTCTGCATTGGGATGCCAAGGCGTCTGTTCCATTTGCTGTACTGCTTATATATTTACCTTCAAAACCATAAAGGAAGGAGACTAGTGTTTTGAATTACACCTTATGTGCAGCGGGAGTTGAACTTATGTACATGTTAAAGAGAAATACTTGATGGGTAGCGGAAATTGGAAGTTATGTGTATTGTCCTATTCCGCTTGCCCATGTGACCTATTTAAAAGAAACTTATTTCACCTTTATTTTTCAAGTGCCCTTTGTTAAATGAAACTGATTTTATCTTTTATTATTGAAGTGCTTACAGTTAGTATAGAAGTTACAAGAAGTTCTTGTTTGCACCTAATTCAATTAGAAAGGTATTGTGTAATGCATTTTTATGACTTGTGAATAAGAGACACTTGTAGAAAATTTTTGGTAAATACTGTGCCCTTTGGGTTAAACTGTTGATCAGTAATAAATTAGTTGGATCACTGCTGCAGTGGTACTGCCAAGAAGGGACCTAACTGCTGATGTGGCCGGATGGAACTGCATTTACGGCCGACTTGAGGCGTAGGGCGTAACTGACATCGTACAGTCCGGCAGTAACCTGAATAGTTAGGAACGCATAGATATCTATGTGGCGCTCCGAAGGCACGTGAACTAGCGCAGCAAAATAGTGGCCTATCGACAGCGCTATATGCTGCGACAGTGCGCTGCCTGTCGGCGAGGTTGCCGCCTCCAGACGCTGTGGAGGCGATGCGTAACCCCGTGGTAAACAGCACAGACCATACAAGGAAGATATCTTGATGTTGATGAGATCAGTTTACCCCATTCTCCTGGCGGGGAGTCTGCCCACAAGGCCTGCCTGGTGTGTGAGGAATCGACAGGCAGAGATGTAACAATTATCAATGAAAATTCTGTAATTTTTTTCGCCTTAGGGGTTTTCAAAGTGTGAACTAAGTCTTCTATATCCTTATTTCTTTCTGGATCGAACTGGTCAGACGCAATGAGTGCTAACCGTTTGGAACTGGTGCGAAGTACACTGAGCCTCATTGTTTAAAGCCATAGTTTGTGCTAGGTTGACTGTGGCGAATCCCGACACAATACTTCTTCAGTTTCTTCTGTAGCCGTTTTAGCATCCATATAAAATATGCAGGGAAATTTGACAAAGCATATACACTGACTACATGCATAGATTTTAGAAAATGATGTATGTTATCAGTGTGGGTGCGTTCCTACAGTTGTGAGTGTGTTGGCTACAGTGCATGACTGTTGGTGGTGCTGAATAGCTTTTAGTGCGGAGTTTGCAGGGGCACATTAATTTCTCAGTAGGAGTCTATATCTGTGGTGAATACATGTGATGGTGTGCATTCTTCATTCTTCGTGCAAGTGTGATAGGACTTGGGGCCATGGTCATTGTGGGATCACTACTCTTTGTTTTTCTATGTTCGTACAGTTTTTCCAAGACAAGAAGACACTTGGTGCTGGTGCTGCCCAGTGACGGTGAAAATCGTCGCAAGGCCAGTGATGTTGGCCGGTACTCACTCGTATAGGTAACGGCAAAATTTTGCTAGTTAGCACATTGTATGCAGCCATTATTTCTTTACTTTTTACAATATTAGATATCAAAATAAGTGAAGAGGCTGTTCCTAGTTCATCATGGGACCTACACACGACTACATACGTACTCCACAAGCCACCATTTGTTGTATGTAGAGGGTATCATGTACCACTACTAGTGATTCCCTTTCCTATTCCACTCGTAAATGGAACAGGAGAAAACGACTGTCTATATGCCTTTTTATGAGTCTTAATTTCTCTAGCCTTGTCTTCAAGGTCCTTACACGAAATTTACGTTGTCAGCAGTACAATCGTTCTACAGTCATTTACAAATGCCAGTTCTCTAAACAGGCTGTGGTAGATGTAAACCTAGGCTTCCGCAGCCGTTGTCACAGTCAATAAAATTCTTCTGGGTTTGAGGCCGCATTGTCATGTGTAAAATTCCAACATTTCGGCGACTGTTGCGATGCGCCTTCCTCAGGTTGTACTGCTAACTAACAGCGTTAGCAATACACCCTGAGGAAGGCGCCTTGCAACAGTCGCCGAAACGTCGAAATTTTACAGATGATAATGCAGCCTCAAACCCAGAAGAATTTTATGGACAGGCTGTGGTAGCTTTCGTTAATCACTGACATTAGTCGCTGCACATTGGCAGTGAAGGGGAACAATCCGCACTTTACTCATGCGTGTGCTTACTGGTTTGTTAGTCACAGCACGACAGTCACTACTTGATAACTACACTACACACGGATATTGTACTGTTAGATCCATAGTGTTGACAGCAACCGTACACAAAATCTTAGGAACCCAAAATCGACCGACTTCCACTGACTTCCGCTGATCCAAAACGAGAAGTTCCTGAGTCAGGACGTTGTGAACACACAATACTTTTGACAAGGATACATTGTATAACTGACAATGTGTGCCATTGAGAAAAGAGGATGTGTTACAGGGTATTATCACCAGGAATCTTCAGGGTATTGTTTACAAATCAGTCATCACTTTTGTCAAAAACGAGTGAGTTTAACTATTATTCGTGCTTTGATCAGAAATTCATCTACAACTGTTTCTACACTCCTGGAAATTGAAATAAGAACACCGTGAATTCATTGTCCCAGGAAGGGGAAACTTTATTGACACATTCCTGGGGTCAGATACATCACATGATCACACTGACAGAACCACAGGCACATAGACACAGGCAACAGAGCATGCACAATGTCGGCACTAGTACAGTGTATATCCACCTTTCGCAGCAATGCAGGCTTCTATTCTCCCATGGAGACGATCGTAGAGATGCTGGATGTAGTCCTGTGGAACGGCTTGCCATGCCATTTCCACCTGGCGCCTCAGTTGGACCAGCGTTCGTGCTGGACGTGCAGACCGCGTGAGACGACGCTTCATCCAGTCCCAAACATGCTCAATGGGGGACAGATCCGGAGATCTTGCTGGCCAGGGTAGTTGATTTACACCTTCTAGAGCACGTTGGGTGGCACGGGATACATGCGGACGTGCATTGTCCTGTTGGAACAGCAAGTTCCCTTGCCGGTCTAGGAATGGTAGAACGATGGGTTCGATGACGGTTTGGATGTACCGTGCACTATTCAGTGTTCCCTCGACGATCACCAGTGGTGTACGGCCAGTGTAGGAGATCGCTCCCCACACCATGATGGCGGGTGTTGGCCCTGTGTGCCTCGGTCGTATGCAGTCCTGATTGTGGCGCTCACCTGCACGGCGCCAAACACGCATACGACCATCATTGGCACCAAGGCAGAAGCGACTCTCATCGCTGAAGACGACACGTCTCCATTCGTCCCTCCATTCACGCCTGTCGCGACACCACTGGAGGCGGGCTGCACGATGTTGGGGCGTGAGCGGAAGACGGCCTAACGGTGTGTGGGACCGTAGCCCAGCTTCATGGAGACGGTTGCGAATGGTCCTCGCCGATACCCCAGGAGCAACAGTGTCCCTAATTTGCTGGGAAGTGGCGGTGCGGTCCCCTACGGCACTGCGTAGGATCCTACGGTCTTGGCGTGCATCCGTGCGTCGCTGCGGTCCGGTCCCAGGTCGACGGGCACGTGCACCTTCCGCCGACCACTGGCGACAACATCGATGTACTGTGGAGACCTCACGCCCCACGTGTTGAGCAATTCGGCGGTACGTTCACCCGGCCTCCCGCATGCCTACTATACGCCTTCCCTCAAAGTCCGTCAACTGCACATACGGTTCACGTCCACGCTGTCGCGGCATGCTACCAGTGTTAAAGACTGCGATGGAGCTCCGTATGCCACGGCAAACTGGCTGACACTGACGGCGGCGGTGCACAAATGCTGCGCAGCTAGCGCCATTCGACGGCCAACACCGCGGTTCCTGGTGTGTCCGCTGTGCCATGCGTGTGATCATTGCTTGTACAGCCCTCTCGCAGTGTCCGGAGCAAGTATGGTGGGTCTGACATACCGGTGTCAATGTGTTCTTTTTTCCATTTCCAGGAGTGTAGATCTCTGTCTAGTTGGAAAGACACAACTGAGCTGCATTCCTTCCATATTGGGGCTGCTCCCTTGTACAGATAAAGCCACACAAGGCGAATGTTCCTGACTAGTTGCTGGGCAACGTAAGAACGCCTTCCCGCCAGGGGCAGGGAGGCGGCGCCGTATGCCATATATTTAGGGAGTTTTGGCTTGTCAATGGAACGGTGTATAGTTCGGTGTCCGCTGTGGCCGCTGATGTGTTGACATACCTGTGATCTGAACATCGTGTCAAGTCGGCTTGGCGTTTGTGTTGTTGTCGCTAGACGCCGGTTGGAATTCGAACTGTCAGCCACTTGCTAATAGTCATTTCATAAATATTATCGTACTAAATTCCAGAGGAAGCCCAGAAGATGGTCCGCAGCTCGTGGTCGTGCGGTAGCGTTCTCGCTTCCCGCACCCGGGTTCCCGGGTTCGATTCCCGGCGGAGTCAGGGATTTTCTCTGCCTCGTGATGACTGGGTGTTGTGTGATGTCCTTAGGTTGGTTAGGTTTAAGTAGTTCTAAGTTCTAGGGGACTGATGACCATAGATGTTAAGTCCCATAGTGCTCAGAGCCATTTGAACCACTTTTTTGTGTGTTGGTATGTTATTGAATTAGCCAATAAAAGGGCATTTTAAAATTTAAAATCGTTTTCGAGTTCACTGTTGGCCTCCCCTGTCGAGTCCATGCCACGTCCTGTTACACCACTTCTGCATGTTTTTTTTTTTTTTTTTTTTTTTTTTTTTTTTTTTTTTTTTTTTTTTTTTTTGAGGGGGGGGGGCTCACACGATGCAAGGCAGAGGTACCAGTTTCTTTGGCTCTTCGGTGTATTTTGATTTCACTGCCTTGCTGGCAGGTGATCTTTTGCTATAATAGCCAATAGCGCTCACAGTTGATTTTATAACTTTATTAATAATCTGAATGACTGGTACTAAGCTTCGTTAATCATTGTTGTTGATGTCAAATCTTTTTGCTACAGCTATGTGAAGATGTATAATAGTGCAATCGATAGTCGTGTGTTGGTATGTTATTGAATTTGCCGATAAAAGGGCATTTCAAAATTTAAAATAATTCTCGAGTTCACAATGGTCCTCCCCTGTACCTAAGTTCAGTACTCTGTGTATGTTTAACATTTTGAGAGGTCTCACTTATCACAAATATTTACTAGCCATGGGCTAAGAATTTAACTGCATTAAAAAAATTGTAACCTATCCGCCGGAATGGCGTATTTGGATAAACATTATAGACATACTTTTGATGGACCTTTTTGTAGTATACTGAAATATTCTGTAACAACCTGACTGGGGGTCTGTCATTAGCTTATTGCCATTATCGCTTGAACTGAAACTCTTTCTCTCATATTGCTAATTTTACCTTGACTCGTTTTTGAATTTCATTTTAGGCGCCGCCGTACTTATACAATATTGTTCTGTGCTTTTAAAATTTCGAAAATTATACTTAATTGTTTTTTGTTCATTTTTGCTTAAAGGTGATTGATTCCTCCACCTTGTTATCGTTTGCTGTTAAGAGATTGCTTTGTTTCAGAGAGAATAAAATATTATTTATGGAAATACGACATAATTTGTGCAGCACCTTACTACTCAGCAACCAGCTCTCTCCCACTTCAACAACGTCTTGTTTATCAGAATCGTGATCTATGACCATTGGCGATCGGGACAATGAATCCACATTCATATGTCTGGACATAACATCGTAGTAGAAGCTAAAAAGTAGTACCAGTCGCTGTAACTGCTACTCTTTTCTTTGTTACATTTTTGCAGGGCTCAAATATATACTATTGAGCGTTTCTGGCCCATTATTAAGCGTTACTTGACGCCATAGTGGTAAACACGCAACTTCTTTACTGCATAACCACTCGCGAATATGTCATGTTCTATATGGGACTACTTGGTTTGAACCCAATGGCTAGGCTAAGATAACTCCAATCCCATACAAGGATACATCTGTCGCGAGAACCAAATTACTGCTGGACGTAAGTGTTGCTACTCATGGGGCTGATTGCAGCTTCCATTGCATAATGAGAAAAGCTCTGTCACATTCCGTGGACCAAATGTATTGCATTTCTTTGCCGTCTGGAATAAACTTCGCATAATGGCTCATTTTGCCTGGAGAGCCATCAGCTTCGTTAGATTTTGTTTTGTTTGGGCGATGAATGTGTGGCTACTAAATGGCACTGTGTTGTAGAGATTCCTTTTGACCTTGGGATGTGGCCTAGTTATTCTATTTGATCCTGGAATAATTTACACTTTTCGAGTTTGCATTTACTTCTGCATCGTACAGCTTGGAGAAGCTGGTTCACAAACTGCTCAGATAGTTCTGTTGGTCCACTTCTGTGACTATGATGATGTCAAGGTAGTAGATCAAGCACATTGCTACATTTTGGTTTAGCTTCTCAAAGAATGTTTGAAAAATTGCAGGCGCAATTGCTATTCCAAATGACAATTTTGGTATCCATCCATCTAATAAGTCTATTACTTACTACGTTAGAGAACATCATTCAACAGCAGCTGCAGGTAACCACCTGCGAGGCCAGTTTTCGGCAAATACGTATCAGCAGATAACTTGGCAAGCAGGAAATCTACTACTGACAGCGTTTATGGTGCTCTTGCAATCACCACGTACGTCGGTGTAGGTACTTATTAGGATATTTGACAATAACAACTGGTGTTGTTCTCGTTGGTTCAGTTAGCCTCATTTCTTTTCTTTGAATAGTTTCTTCTTTCGACATCCCTCACAATCAGTGAGAAATGTGTAGGCTGTGGATGAACGAAATTAGATGTGGCCGTTTGCTTAAGCGTTATTATGAGCTTCGACTTGACATGCATCTCCTAACCCAGGTGAAAATATAAACATATTCTTGGTACAATTTGACTGAGAATTCAAAACGAATAACGGAAGATATTAAATTCACGACAGTTTGGATTTTAAACCCAAAGATTGGACAGACATCAAAGCCGAAAATGTTAGTAGAATTACGCAGAGTTACAACTAGAATACTTATTTGCTGTGAGACATCCCCATATTTAGCATATTATTAAATGGCTAAGAGTGTCACCCAATTCCAGTTGCAGGGTGCCTATCAAACGGCTTCCAGAGGCAACAGAAATTTGATTTCCAGTATTTCATATAATTCCTGACAGAATTTAAAAATTTAAAATCATAAATTACAAATTGAAAAAGAGTTATAGTGTTTTCTTAAAGTTTTAATACAAAGTTGGAAACTGTGTATATGTCTTGGGACCATGTAACTCGCAGTGCACAAATTACCCAGACTATATTCATCCGGTGTTTGGTAATGAGAGCACATATTGACTTCCAACAAACTTTACGCATATTTTCAAACCTTTTAGAAACTTTTTCAATCTGAATGAATAATCAAAGGAAACAAATTAATTGTAGCGCTTACTTCGTTTTCGCTGTTCCTGCAGTAAATCTTCAAGGTCAGTCTTACGCTGGGAGTTTTTACTTTCTTACCACTAAGTCTATTTGCAAGACATTATGCAGGAAGTATCCACATATACCACTGAAAGTACCTGTTCAATTATGTTGTTGTATGATGGATAGTTTAGGAGATATGGCGTCATAAACAATGAGATACTTGAAAATTTAGCTTAGTACATTAACTCATTTGTAAAGTAATTAGACGCTTGAAGCCGTTTTATACATGGGAGTTGGATTCTCTAAAGTATCACTGGAACGGGGGGTTACAGGTTGGCAGAGAATCTACCTTTGACAGGAATCGTTTGATTGATTGAATAGTCCTTTCACAGTAGGTGGGATGTGACAATGGCAGAGCCTCTAATTGGTAAAATATTGATTGATTTTTATCTGATTACATTTTGTACAAAGTGTGTGCTTGTAATATAGGACAAGTCAACTTACACCTATTTTCTTGCAATATTTAACCTACTTATTACAATTTAATACATCAAAGTGGCAATACTTATAATAATGTTGCTTATATTTTTCACCCATTTTTAGGCCCTGAAAATTATTTACATACTACATCATAATCATATTTACATTTTTCTCAAACTATTCATGTTCTAAAGTTATTTACATATCATAATATGTTCAATTAGTCACAGTATCTCTATAACAGCTTATTCATATTAGTGTAGTGGCTGCTCCCGTACATATTTGAAACAGGACTTACTGATAGCCTACTTGAAAAGAAAGAAAATTCTTGCATGGCGTTTGAAAAAATAGAAAGTAATGGTTTGTTAGAAAAACCATGTTCATCTGAAAATAGTCTGGAGAGTCAATTCTTTCTTTCAGTTTACTTTGATGTACAAGAGCTTTGTGGAAAGGTGTACTCAGTGAGGGACAGAGGAGGGGAGCTCACCCATTCTTAGAAAAAATTCTTCACAAATCAGACTAACATTCCGGCTCATTAAACTGACATATTTATCAAGTCGGAGTCAGTTTGAAGACCACTACAATTTGTAAGGCCAGCCTCACATAGGGCCACTTTACAGCACTGCTCTGTGGTTTGCAAGCAGCACTCCATGCTCCAAGCTCTCCCATTTAATACACCCTCTGAGGAGACTAAAAGGTACACTAACTGACACATATCTTATAACAGTATATTATACACTATTTCGTGGCCACATAAATTGTGGTGTACTGTTATGGGGACACTCAACAGGTTGCTTGGATGTATTAATGCTACAAAAGAAAGCAGTCAGAATCATTGCATCAAACAAAAGACTGGAGCACTGCAAGCCTATATTCAGCAGTTTAGGAATAAAGACAAGCTTCAGCACAGTACGTGTGTTATGCCTCATCAGTGTAAAAGAAACCAATGGGTTTTCAGCATGTGGCAAGACATACATAATCATGGTACCTGAAACAAGAGGAACATTGATACACCAAACAGTCGACTCTCTGGAACACATTATACTTTTCCAATGGTTGCTTTAAAAATGTTCGACTCATTACCCCGAGAAGTGCAATCCCCACCACCAGGAACATTCAAAAGGAAAATTGCGCAGAACCTGAAAGAGTACCCATTATACTCCATTGGAGAATTCTTCAATGGTGGCAAACGTGAATGGGCAAAATAATATTATTTCATCTTACATACAGTGGATATTTTTGTTAATATATGCATATATGTATGTATCAAAAAATTGTAAATAAATCACATTTATGCGTGTAATCTTGACCAGGATGTTCAGTCTTGACTGGTAAACAGTGCAGATCTAGTAATAAAATAAGTAAAGTAATAAGTTATAGTGGAGCATTTACCCATTGTGAGAGGTGCTCAAAGTGGGCATTAATGACGCTGCAAGCTCTGCTCACCTTGTGTAAAATACTGAGCAATAAGTGGAGGATATTTCATTAGATGTTCAACAAGATTTGGCAGCAATTACAATAGAAATTTGCACCTTCTGCATAACTTTGTCAAAAAAGAGATGGGTGTAAGTTCGATGACACACTTTTTTGTTTCTGGACTAGAGGATGAGATGCCAGAAGACAACTCTCTACATGAAAACGCTACTACATGCATCCAAACAGCAATTTTTTATTTACTTGATAAATGATGGGCATTGAAATAACTTAAATGCAACTCTTCAGGGTTTCCCGGCGAGATCTTGACATGTGGAATAATCGGGTCTATTGTCGGATGTTTGTGTCGCTCTGGCACAATACTTCTGTTTGTTTGGTAATGCAGGGATGTGCAATATCTGTTTCAGCAAGAAACATCTGTTTCAACAGCTGAAACGGGCAGTAAGTTCAAAAAGAATGTAACAAAGAGTGTATCCGGGACCTGAGCCGGACGGTGTCACAATGAAGGGGGCGACAATGAAGACTTATGTTTGTTTTTCGGAAAATGATTAAATAGTTGTTCACAACTGACTATGGGTACATCCACTACTAGTCAGTACCAATTAGGGTCTCTTTAGGCGTAGCCACTTAGCAGTGCATTTTAAAAGCGCTGTCAATGGCGAATGCTACAGGCTTATGAGCCGTTTGACGCGCGGCCACAGCCGCTGAACGGTGGCGCTGTTGGTCGTCTCGGTGGTTTGCTTGACGCTGAACTACGCCGTTATGGTTTTAAACTTGAGCGGAATGCATACTGAGGCGATCAGTTTATATCAGTGCCAGACCGGCGCCTCGTTATATTCCGTGCTGCAGGACAAGGCTGCAGTGAAACAAGTTTGCTTGCTCCTTCGTTGTAGACATGGAATTTTATGCGGAAAACCTCGCCTTGTGTGTTCTCAAACCCTGATGAGGATGTGTATGACTGAGACTAAGACGAATGGTGCAAATCGGAATTTTATACTTCCCGAGAGTTTTCATCCGTAGTATGCTGTGAGAGCCTACATTCACTCGACCTACAACGGTCTCTTTATAGTTTGCTCTTCCCTGAATGCCTGTAGAAATGGCAATGCTTACTTCAAAGAGAGATCTGGTAATGTCAATTCTTCCTATTTTACTTCCTTGTATGAGACATACTTCAGCATAATTCACAGATTAGGGAATCTGTATGTGATTATTGGCAACCTAAGACTTCCTCTTTGCGGCTGCCGATATTATCCTGTTTAGCAATCTGTATAGCGTCTTTGTGTAGCCCGTCACTGAAGTAGCTGCCAGGAACTCGGTCTTACGAACAAAATCCTGTAGCTTCCTGACCGCAAATCGTGTTCCACTACAGTTGATATACATGTTTCTCCTCAGCAGCAGCCGTTCTCTTCGTAGGAGTCCTGTCCACATACATGTACATACAATGTACATACAACCACACGACATTCTGTATGGTCCACTCCGGTATTTTGTAGCGACTGGCGAGCATATATTGCCGACGTGAAACATTCTTCTGGCTTGCTTGCGGATTTGTAGTACACTACAGTGACATGACATTTTTCCACAAACTTCCCTATACGGTCAGTAAGACATTTAATGAAAAATAAAAATATTCTGGGTTTCGTAAAAGGCTGTATGAACCTTTACTTGACAGTCGCAGTGCACTTCGTATGTTCTAGGTCCTAGAACGAACAGCGAACCATTGTTTAAGATGTGCCACATCTTCCCAAGTAATTTCAGTTTACGGATACAGTATTTCTCCATCATTTCCTCTAAAGTTTTACAATCCTACTATTCTGTCACGAATGATGTTCCGAATCATGGTGTAAGAGTTTGTGTGCATGTGGGCTTTCGATACTTTTGCCACTTATCAGTCAGATCTTTTCTGAAAACTAATAAATTCGAAAATGCCCTCTATTTCCTCTTCTGTGGCGAAATGCACATCCGTGTTTCCCCCTCATTAGTAATTTCCATTTTTATTTCTGTAAAACTCGTTGTTCAAAAATGGCTCTGAGCACTATGGGACTTAAAAAAACTCGTTGTTATTAACGGACTGTCCATTCGATAAAATGCAAAAAATCGATCAATTGTACAGGAATTTGGACATATGCTAGTTGTATGCCGTGCTAGAAATAGATATTAAAGCACGAGGAATGAGAGCAATTGAATGTCAGCCGCACAAGGTCAGTGGAGGTACTGCTGATATTGCAAGACCAACACCTCCGTAAATAGTACAGGTAAATCGAATCGCCATAGCGACTGCTATCGACCTAACACCTTGCGCTACTGAGTAAGGACGATGTAGTGAAATATACGTATGTTTGTGTGGTTGGAACGAAAAAATTGATTAGGTAGCGTGAAGAAAGCGGTAAAATTTAATCGACGAACGCTTCTGGTTAGTATTCTTGTTAAATATGTATTTCATGGAAGTGGCTGGTACTATCACAACAATGTATCTTTGTTGTCAGTTGCGATATTCGCACTTTATTTTGGGTACTTAAGGAAGTAATTAATCTTTGGTTATGTGTGTGATTAGGTATTGAAATACAAATTATTTTAACAGGTGTCAACTGCACAATGAGTGAGGCGAAGGAAGAGAAAAAGGAAGATGACGAAGATCCGCGATTGGACTTCATCTTTGCGTATCTCGCAAGATCGCTGAGAATAAAATCCGAAAAATGGACGAAAATGTTGAGCAACGAAGACACGAATGTAAGAGAAAAGTTCAAATTAGCTTGGTGTACTGTTTCATATGTCGCTCGGTGTTTTATAAGAAATGGATGCTGAACGATACTGTGTACTGGGTACACCGAACGTGATTCCAGAATTTGTGAATATGGGTAATTTGATTAGCGATTAAAATTTTAATTGAATTGTCATATTAATTTTTTCTATTAATGAGAGCAGATACACCCCGCATTGCGCAAACAACAATGTAATATAATGCAAACGAGGCGTACAACACCAATGCTGCAGTTAAAGCACGAGGAAGAATTATTAACCAAGATAGAAAGTGTAGAATTTTTGGTTGTACGTATCGATAAGAGTTTAAATAGAAAAATATATATATATTTGCTTAAACATCCTAGACGATCCACATCTAGACGTTGTTTTGGAGAGAAAGAAATCTGTAATTTAGCAGACTCACCGTATTTCATTCAGTAATCTCTCCTATAATTATATTTTGAGATAACCTATCGATTTAGAAGTATAGTTTTCATTGTTAAAAAGTGCGCAGTAAGAATGTACTAGGATCGTTACCATTTATTACTGTAGCAGCGTTATTTATTTATTTATTGTATTTTTTTTGCATGGAGACACCAAATAATTTATTTTAGTTTAATATTAATATTCACTTAAAGAATATAAACACTTGTCAATCAAGAAATATTTCAGTTTCACTTTGAATAAGTTCCCTTTGTGGCACCTTATAGAGCTCGGTAATCTGTTGTGCCATATTTGACCACTAATGCATGGACTATGGTCTGTTGTTTTTAATTTTGTTCTTTGCCTGTAGTAGCAGTCTTTATTTCTTGTATTATAGGCATGCATATCAGAGCACTTTGTTGCTTTGTTTGGATGTGTCACAAAAATATAATTAATTTGTAAAGATACAGTGAGTAGACTGTGAAGTATTTATGATGAACAAAGATTTCCCTGCATGAATCTCTATACCCTAATCCATGGATAATTCGGATTGCTCTTTTCTGTAAGGGTTAAATATTCTGTTCATATGTATGTCGGCAGCAAAACCCCATATCTCTATCCCATAATTAATCTGTGCCAAAATGGTTCCATAGTAAATTGTTTTTAATGCCTGATGTGGGACTACTTTTGATAACTGGCTGATTAGATGTAATGAACTGCTGATTTTATTGCATAAAAATTTGATATGGTTTACCCATCTTAGATTTTCATCTAGGTGAATACCTAGAAATCTGCAGCCTTCTGTGTCCACTACTTTAATTCCACCTATGTTACTGATAGAGGTTTCATCTACATCTACATCTACATCCATACTCCGCAAGCCACCTGACGGTGTGTGGCGGAGGGTACCTTGAGTACCTCTATCGGTTCTCCCTTCTATTCCAGTCTCGTATTGTTCGTGGAAAGAAGGATTGTTGGTATGCCTCTGTGTGGGCTCTAATCTCTCTGATTTTATCCTCATGGTCTCTTCGCGAGATATACGTAGGAGAGAGCAATATACTGCTTGACTCTTCGGTGAAGGTATGTTCTCGAAACTTTGACAAAAGCCCGTACCGAGCTACTGAGCATCTCTCCTGCAGAGTCTTCCACTGGAGTTTATCTATCATCTCCGTAACACTTTCGCGATTACTAAATGATCCTGTAACGAAGCGCCCTGCTCTCCGTTGGATCTTCTCTATATCTTCTATCAACCCTATCTGGTACGGATCCCACACTGCTGAGCAGTATTCAAGCAGTGGGCGAACAAGCGTACTGTAACCTACTTCCTTTGTTTTTGGATTGCATTTCCTTAGGATTCTTCCAATGAATCTCAGTCTGGCATCTGCTTTACCGACGATCAACATTATATGATCATTCCATTTTAAATCACTCCTAATGCGTACTCCCAGATAATTTATGGTATTAACTGCTTCCAGTTGCTTACCTGCTATTTTGTAGCTAAATGATAAAGGATCTATCTTTCCGTGTATTCGCAGCACATTACACTTGTCTACATTGAGATTCAATTGCCATTCCCTGCACCATGCGTCAATTCGCTGCAGATCCTCCTGCATTTCAGTACAATTTTCCATTGTTACAACCTCTCGATACACCACAGCATCATCCGCAAAAAGCCTCAGTGAACTTCCAATGTCATCCACAAGGTCATTTATGTATATTGTGAATAGCAACGGTCCTATGACACTCCCCTGCGGCACACCTGAAATCACTCTTACTTCGGAAGACTTCTCTCCATTGAGAATGACATGCTGCATCCTGTTATCTAGGAACTCCTCAATCCAATCATACAATTGGTCTGATAGTCCATATGCTCTTACTTTGTTCATTAAACGACTGTGGGGAACTGTATCGAACGCCTTGCGGAAGTCAAGAAACACGGCATCTACCTGTGAACCCGTATCTATCGCCCTCTGAGTCTCGTGGACGAATAGCACGAGCTGGGTTTCACATGACCGTCTTTTTCGAAACCCATGCTGATTCTTACAGAGTAGATTTCTAGTCTCCAGAAAAGTCATTATACTCGAACACAATACGTGTTCCAAGATTCTACAACTGATCGACGTTAGAGATATAGGTCTATAGTTCTGCACATCTGCTCGACGTCCCTTCTTGAAAACGGGGATGACCTGTGCCCTTTTCCAATCCTTTGGTGTGAGTTTGTAAGTTTAAATGGCAATAACTGAGATTTACTGATATTAACTTTCAAACCTTGATCTTGGAAATAAGTAGTTATTTGACTTAGTCCCTCAGTTGCTAATAACGTTAACTCGTGATTTTATTTACCAAGAAATAACAGTGAGGTATTGTCTGCATAGGTTACCAATTGGGAGTCGAAAGGTTGCTCTATATCATTTATGTACACTAGGAAAAGGAAAGGGCCCAAAATTGAGCCCTGGGGTACACCTTGTGTGACTGCCTCATATTTGGACTGGAAATTAATGATCTGATTATTGATTTTGTAAGTCAGCTTTGTACACTGCTTGCGGTTAAATAAATCTGTAGCCAGCAATTGCATGGATGCAGCATTTACATTGTATGACTCAAGTTTACTTAAAAGGAACTCATGGTTTACCGAGTCAAATGCCTTAGTAAGGTCTAGAAATATGCCAGCTGTTTGCATTCCTTGATCAAGGGCACCATACGTTTTGTGAAGAAATTCCGTAATTGCTGTGATAGTACTATGATCTTTTCGGAATCCATGTTGTGTCTCTGTTAGGAACTTATTTTTCAAGAAATAGTCACTAAATTGTGTCAGCAGCACAACTTCAAATACTTTGCTGAAGACAGGTATTAATGATGTGGGCCTCAAATTTGAAACCTCTTCCTTGGATCCTTTTTTATGCACTGGTTTAACTGTGCTCCATTTCAATACATTTGGAAATGTACGTTCTCTAATACTGCAGTTTACCAGGTGGGTGATTATTTTAACTAATTCCTTATTACATTTTTTAATCACGATACTACTCAAACCGTCCCATCCATGTGAGAACTTATTCTTTAGGTTATTTATTATCCTGCCTATTTCTTTTTCACTTACTTGTTTGAATTCAAAAGGTGGCTCTTCAAAGGGACAGAGCTTTACCTCACTACTCACAATTGTGTTATTAACTGGACTAACAGCTGCAGATATGAAGTATTTATTGAAAACATTGCAGACTTTATTAAGATCTTTCATTGTGTTTCCTTCATGTCTTATATTTACAATTTCAGTTTCTGGCTTCGGTGTGGCTTTGCGAGATTGATTTACAATTCTCCATGAGATCTTGGCTATATTGTCTGATTGAGCTATTTCACTGCTGTATATCTGTTTTCTTAGATTTGAAAGCTCTTTCTTAAAGATTTTCTTGGCTTCGTTGTACTTGGCCTTAAAAACCTGCAGGTTTGTTGACTTGTATAACACATCCAGGTCCTCGATGTTTTGCCTGAGTTTTATCGTATTTGCTGGAAGTATCAGTCTGTTGGTTTTTGCGTTTTGGTTATGGGTGAACACTCTTTGTATTTTCTTAACAGGGCGGCATCAGTCAAAGTGTCTTAGCATAGTATCATAGAATTTGGCCCATTTGTTTTCAGATCCTTCAGTCTGGTAAACCAGATCCCAGTCCTCTATAGCTAATTTATTTCTTAGGGCACGGCTGTTACCCTCTTGTAGGATTCTTTTATTTTCGATAACTTTTGTCATTTTTGGGATGCTTTTGTTTACATACTCTACAAGCTGGCATTTGTGGTCAGAGTAGCGAAAATCCATATTCCAGCACCTAACCCTGTCTTTAATATGTTTACATAGTATAACGTAATCAATTATGAGTGGATAGACTCCGTCAATGTTAACATTACACAAGCATTATAATACAAGAACAAATTAGTATAAGAATGTAGACAGTTTAGCACAAATATAGCATAACACTTAATCACATATAGAGTGGGAATTTTTTGACCATTATATGTTCAATTGATTTCATATAGGCTTAGTGGTGGACTGTTGAGGCAGTCCAATTTTCTGTTTCAGCGTCAGAAAACTCGTTCAAACTGTGTAGTGGCTTTTGGTGAAGATTGTGCCACATCTTTCCCCGAAACTTCACAAATTCCATTTCAGTATTTAGATGGACGAACATTTTAATGGCCACTGCTGGAAAACTGTCCCATGTAATGGAGCATCAACAGCTTTGCATGTCTGCATCTTTCTTACCATTGTGCATGTTATAATTGTGGATGTCACTCCAGTTGCTGAACGCGTCATGATTTTCTTTCACATATGTGAGACGGCTGACTGAAAATTGTCGTCATTCCTACATGTTTTTTTTTTAATTTATTTATTTTTTTTTTTTTTAAGTACTTTCTTGCAGCCTGTAGAATGACCCCAATGGCTTTCAAACAGTGAATAATGTATCATTACTAGTAGATAAGGTACGGATCAGTTATCATGTTATAGTTTCCTCAGGAGGTCAGGAGGTGCATGAAACTTGTAAACAACTGTTTAAAGAGTTTAGTATTTTAACTATTGTTATATGATTTCTTGTTAATAATTCCTTAGAGTATAGAGAAAATGATGACATCCAAAATTACAGTATGTTCTTGAAGCAAAAATAACTATAAGTAAAAAATTGACCTTGTCTTGGAAAGGGTTGAATAATATGGCTATCAAAATCTGTGACTGCTTATTCAATAATATTAATTTTCTAACAGGCAGCAAAGCAAAATTTGGAAGTAAGCCAATGAAATAGACTCTTATAGCAACTCCAGATTTAAAGAATTTCTGTTTAGAAATGTAATTTGTTTGGTGTAAAAGTGGCTTGTTATGTAATTTATAAACAACAATAACCAGTTTTTGAGAATATAATGTAATTGGATAGATAAGAAATCTACTCACAAAGTGGCTATTACATAATTTCTTATTTATTTGTTTATTCCTATCCGTTGATCTGGTAAATAAAATAATTGCTTCAAAGGGAAAGATTCATGTTACATGAAGTAAAAAAAAGTTGAAAATTAACTAAATAGGCCTAAGCTAATAATTACTAACTGTAGTAAATAACATGCTTACAGGAACAAAATAGGTTAATAATTACAAACTTAAGCATTTGCTACCATGAAGCTGAAGAATTAAACAATAAAATCATAAATTGCAGCTATTCCACAACATAAGTTATAAATGTCTTGAACTTAAAGTATGTAATTAAACTGAGCATAAAAATTTCAGTGATAAGGTGGGCTATTGTATTCATTTACAAAGTGGTAATAACAAAAATTACACATATAGTGTGTCATTCCTAAATGACTATGGAGAAATATTTACATTTAAAAAAGCAAGATAGTAGAAATAGTTTTCAGTTGATATTCCTTTAGTTTATCTTTAAGGTGTGGCATTACATAAGTAAGACCTTTATGTCAGACTGCAATACATTGAACACGAGTATAATGCAGGCGAGAGTAGTGTACTGTGAAATAAAAATGACATTTTTGATGATTTTGTAGAAATTATTTCTTACACAACAAAGTTTGTATTTATTTAAAAGAATAATTCATTGTCAATATTTTGGAATAAAACAAATATCATTTGGCAGCCAATTAACAAATGAAGTTATAATTGTAGCTATCGGCAATGCTAGAGGCAGAATCATCGCAATGCCCTTAATGTGCCCTTAATGTGATACACAAGCCATGTCTTCTGCTACTAGGGATATAAAATGTGTTTTTGTAATCCTCCTCCCACTAAATGTATGAGACCTCATATTCATCATCACCATCTACTGCCTTCAACACTTTAGTACTAAAAATAGCTAATTTTGAGTTTTACCAAAATATAGACAACAATCACAACATCCCATTTCAAATTAAAAATCTCTAGTGATGAACTCTCCTCTGATTTACTGGATGACACTTCATCACTTATGTCTGAAGCCCTTTTACTATCACGCTGCTTAGTTTTCTGCTTGTGTTTAATTTTCTGCTTGTTGGTTATTGTCATGCTTTCTTCTCATTTACTTCTAACTTTACCATTTTCCTTGAAGTTTTTTCTTCAATAGACATTTTTTTAGCTGTTGAAGTCAATATGATGCTTCTCCCTTTAAAATGTCCAGTTGTTTTTGTTGTTTTTTGTTTTTGTAGGAGCTTTTGGAATACAACTAAAATCCTTCACTAAGATATATGATTTGCTATAGCTTCTAGTATATAAACTGCAACTGGCTGCCTCAACATCTTGCAAATTGTCTCCCAGATATCGTCTTCTTGGAGGGATCACACATGTATCTGAATCCAGTGGTTCTATCGGATCAGGCACACCATCTGAAACCGCAAACATGAGGAAATCCAACTCATTGAAGATGTTGATATTAAGTCGATAAATTACACATTTTCTAAACCGAGAAGTTACAGTTGTTAGTGTGAATGCTTTTTTTTTAAAATTAAATCCAGAATGACATGTTTGCTCAGATGGGGTATCATTAGGTTACCCCAAGGAGGCGCCAACAGGCTGAGCAGTACAGAACAAGATCTTGCTCACAAATGGTATACACAGCCTTACAGTAGAATGGTACTGGAGGTCCTTCTGTATTCACATATGAATGATCAATTACAAAGAGATGCATTAGATTTACTTTGACAGATATGCCATCCCGTGCTAATAGATTTTGGATTAAGAAAATACAACCTCTAAGGGGAATAAAAATTGTGTTATGACACTAAGAAATGATGATACCTTTGGCTGACTTGATAGCACTATCATCAGTAGCTCAGTGGATATTTGTTGAGAATTAAATAAGCTATAGTAACAGCTGTATATACAACTGTACATACTCAAACCACATTATAATTACACAGCTATTTTATTCCTTCCAGTTTTTCCAAAAGTTTTTACAAAATGATTAATTATTGAATACTGTCTCATTTTTCTGAGCAGTACTTGTTAACTGACTCTCACTTTGGATTTTGTAAAGGATTCTGCACGGAGAAAGCTATACAAGACTTCATAAATGAAGTCCTGGCACAGCTAAACAGGAAAATTATTATGTTGAAGTGTTGTGAGACCATGACAGTGTGGACCATAAAGTACTTGTCAAATAAAATATTTTGTGATCAGTGGCACCCCTTTAGTATGGGTGAATTCTTGCTTTCATATCAAAAAGCAATAAGTCACATTAACAAACTGTCTCCCAGGGATAAAGCTAATATTAGAATGGAGGACACTACTTGTGAGGTCTTACAAGGTTTGGTATTAGGTTTGTTGCTTATTTTGACCTATAGAAATGATCTTCCAAACAGATTTAAAGCACAGTCAAAAACTGTAATTTTTGCTGATTATATAAGCATGAAATCCAGGGCATGAAATCAATCTTTGCCAGACATAACCCAAATGTTAGTCGAACAGGACTACATGTGGTTCATAGTCAACAATTTAAGTCCTAATTCACACAGACTTATATAATCCAACTTCATACAAGACAAAAATATCTTCTGATTACAGATATAAAAATAAATGGTCATACGCTAAGTGAAACACTTTTTGTAAAATTCCTTGGGATCATCCTTAATAACAAGTGAAATGCAGTCAATGCAGAGAAATGCTAATGTTACAAGTATTTTTCATAGTGTTGATAAGAAGGCTAGAGTGTTGGTTAATTTTCCATATTTTCATTTCCTGTTGTCTTAATAAATTAATATCTAGGACATGAAGCTGAAGTTTGGAAAGTGTTTATATTATAGAAGGGAGCAGTGAGAATATTACAATATGTAAAGAATATAACAGCACATGTTGTGGATGCCTCTGTAAGGACCTTGCCATTGTTACACATGTTTATCAGAACTTTTTTGCTTAATATTGCATATGGCTTCTAATAATATTTAGTTTCGGCCGAAATGGGATTTGCACAATCAAAATACTGTACAGAAAACTAATTTTCATGTAGAGTTTGTCTCATTGTATAGAATCAGAATGCACTTTCAGACCTTGGTGGAAAGTTTTTCAACAAGCTCCAGTCTAACATAAAGCAAGATCAGAAGGAAAAGAAAATCCAGAAGAAAATTAAAAGCTTGCATCATTTAGCCACCCAGTCTACAAATAATCTATGCATCTGGATTAAAGGATTAAAATTTCCAGTTGGCTGCATTGTAAATGCCAATGTTTAGATGTGCGACTTACAGCAGTGTATTGTAAACAGGTATCTGTTGTTACAAATGAAGGTAAGTTTTTTATTCAAAAAATAATAGTGTATTTTTCCAAAGAAAAAAAAAAAGCTACGAGTAGGAGATATACAGATGTCATCTAATAAAACCGAGGGAGGAGCAGTTTTTTAAAGTAATTGACTAGGTTACATTTAGCTGGGATGAGAACAATTAGTATTAAGAATTTAGTGATAGTTTATTGTTAATACAGTGTGCAGATTCAGTTTCTCTTTTTTCATGCATGCCTTGGGTTATTTCAATTTTATTTCAATTCCCTGAAAGCAGCTCATTCTTGTTGTCAAGCCAAAGTAGTCCCATTCTTACAGAACGAGTGCGGGGGAACATATGCAAGAATCCTGCATTCCACTCCTAGGTGAGGTCCTAGTGTAGGTGGTTTGCTGTTGCCTTCCTCTGAGCTGTTATGTAGTGTCAAGTGTGTATCCATGTTGACTTGATGACTGTGTTGAGTCTCGTAAGTGTAGTATTCGGTTTGTGGATGAAGTGAACAAAAAGGATGAAACCCAGTGCTGGCACACAGCATACTCCTTTCGAATAGCACCAAGCGATCCGTTGAGTTTAGCGTCCCAATCTGCTGGATGGGTCATCATCAACAGTATTGTGTGTCGCTTACTTTATGAGACACTGCAGCGTGGATGGAAATTTAATGCAAGACATTGGTGCAGATACTGGTGATCAGGAATTTTACACCACTACCCCTCATCTACCTGCTGGCCAAATACTGACAGTAAAAAATTTCCACCACTGGGCTTCGGATCAACATACCTCTGAGTCTAACTCCATCATGAAAGCATAAGTTAGTGACTTCGGCTTAAGAGGCAGGACCTTCCTATTGGGATATGTACAGAACATGAGGAATGAATAAATGGAGACATTTTTGTGGTCACTTTATCACTAAGCTATGAAAACTGTTTCCTCCAATAATGACAGTCTTTAACATTTCATTCTAAGTGAGAGCTGTACAAAAAGCTATTTTTTCTGTAGTTTGCTGATTTTTATGGTAGGTGGTTGCAGCTGTTTTATGTCAATGCCAATGCTGTAGTCACTCATTTAAGTCAGAAAGTATTGACATCTGTTGAACTTGTATTACATTTCTTTCCGCTCTTATTTTGTTACAGAAAATTGTGATGGATTTCTTGGATAAGACAACAGAATATTTGTTAATTGTCACAGTCAATACTGCTGGACAGCTTATACCTATCAACAGTTTCCCAGTTAACAGTAAAACAAAATGTTGTTATTTTATCAAATGTTACAAAGAGCCAGTAACATCTCAGAACTATCAGAAAGTATTGCTTTGTGGAGATATGTCATCGAAACCTATTGATGAGTTATCTGTTTTAGTTGCAGAGGTAAGATGGTGCGTAAAATATTTTTTAGTTAAAAAATAATGTGACTTAGATGAAAGCAGTGAGCTACTTTGAAACTGAAAGTTCTTGGATATTGGTGCTGCATCACACTCACTCTTATAATCTGGTACTTTGGTCTGCTTGCTGTGCTTGCCTGCGTGGTTCAATTTCATGGAAGAAGGCCTCAGCGTAAAGTCTTTAAGTTGGACTGGAAGATTCTGTATGCAGAATGTGCTATCAATACCCAAGAACTTCTAACATTATCATCAGTGGTCACAAAATGAGCTACTTTATTTTTTGTATCTTATTGAGCAGTGAATAATAACGTACAATTTAATCAAAAATAGTCACTTTGAAATTGAGAGTGCTATTACAGAACTGAATTTTCTCTCTTAGCTGTAGTGGAATTCTGTAAACAAAATGAAATTTATCTATTTTGTTGATAAAAAGGTTACTCAAGTATTTTGGTTAAAATAATAAGCAGAAATTTTATATCTATAAACAACTTGTTTGGACTCAAAACTTGACTGGAAAAAAAGCACAGGTCATTCCTATTTTCAAGAAGGAGGGTTGAACTGATCATAAAACTGGAAAACAAATTTTAATAATTGGTGATATCTTGGTATCCATCACTTGTTCTGAGATAAGTGAAACACGCTGATTCAAAATATGCAAACAATTTGTCTCTACCACCCACTGTATTTTAGATAGACTCCTACAATCATTTATATTTCAGTATAAAAATTATTTTTAGTGAAATCATCCACTTTTGGCTGTTAAAACATTATTTATTACCAAAACAATTTAGGCATGTTCTCATTTTCAAGCATTATGGGATGTTCTAACCCACCCAATAATATAAAGCTGCCCGTGTCCGGCCGTCCTGATTTAGGTTTTCCGTGATTTCCCTAAATCGCTCCAGGCAAATGCCAGGATGGTTCATTTGAAAGGGCACGGCTGACTTCGTTCCCTAATGCGATGGACCGATGACCTCGCTGTCTGGTCTCCTTCCCCAAACAACCCAACCCAATATAAAGCTGTGCCATCTGTGTAAGAGCTGTTGCACTAGGTGTTGTGAATTTATGAGCTATTCCATGTACCATCTACATTACAGAGCTGTAGAGATAATGATGTAAACCCTGAAGTGAACAGCTGATAAATTCACAGCTATTCCATGTATCATATACAGTATAGAGCAGGTGAATAATGATATAAAGACTGAAGTGTTTACACATGTGTTATGTACATGGTATATGGAACAGCTGATATATTCATAACACCTAATGGAACTGCTCTTACACAGTGTGGCAGAGCTTTTGTATTATTGAGTAACTTACAGCATCCTGTCCAGTCACTACCATCAGCTATCCCATCAAAGGCAGGACTACCTGTGAAACCAGTCATGTGGTCTACAAGCTAAGCTGCAACAATTGTGCTGCATTCTTTGTGGGCATGACAACTAACAAGCTGCCTGTCTGCATGAATGGTCACCGACAAATTTTGGCCAAGAAACAAGTGGACCACCCAGTTGCTGAGTGCGCTGCCGAACATGATATCCTTCATTTCAATGACTGCTTCAGAGCTTGTGCCCTATGGATCCTTTCGACCAACACCATCTTTTCTGATGAGCGCAGGTGGGACCTTTCCCTGCAATACATTCTACATTCCTGTAACTCTCCTGGCCTCAATCTCCTTTAGTCACTTACCTCACCCATCCAGCCCCTTCCCTGTTCCAATTCCAGCACTACACAGCTGTCGTTCCACCACCACACCCAGTCTTTTTATTTCTCTCCTTTTCCGTTACTTCCCCCCCTCCCTACCTCTCACCTGCCCTCCGTCTAGCTTGTAGCACTTCACTGTCTGCTACCCCCACCATACTATCCCTCCCCACCCCAGCCTCCTCCTTACCCCCACCCAGATGCCACTCCCATCATTTACTGGTACTACTGCTCTCAGTGTGGTTTTTGCCTGAGACTGCAGTCGTGTGTGTGTGTGTGTGTGTGTGTGTGTGTGTGTGTGTGTGTGTCTATTGTTGCCGAAGGCCTTAATGGCCGAAAGCCGCTTGTTTACACACAGCGCGTGAAGCACTCGTCGTAACAGTGTGACCAACTGCCACACAAACAGAGTTCTGTACTTATAAAAAAATAGGAGACCTTACTTTTGGGATTACCTTCATACAATTTAAGCTTTCGAACAAACAGTCCTTCTATCAAAATAGAACACAAACACATACATTCACGGAAACACAACTCACTCACACAGCGATACTGTGCCTGGCCGGGCCCTGGCAACCATGTGTGTGTGTGTGTGTGTGTGTGTGTGTGTGTGTGAGAACTGTACTTGCTTGGATGTGTGTGCGTGTTTGTGTTCTGTTTTGGAAGGAGGACATTTTGTCCAAAAGCTTAAATGCTTAGCAGTTTTTTCATTGTGCTTCTCTGAAACTCAGTACCTCCTCTACGTGGTTTGTAGCTATCTATCGTTTTCATAATATTGTTTTTATTCCATCCTAGACCTTCCATTATTTAATACAAAATATTCCGAAAAACTAAGAAAAATGACAATAATAGCAAAAGTAATGCATAATGATGAATACATTTAAAATTAAAAAAGTCAATCTGATGAAAATATAGAATCATAAAAAAACAGAACACTATTATGAAAAGGAAAGTTGGTACTTACCAAGTAGTGGAGATGCTGAGTCACAGATAGGCACAACAAAAAGTCATGTGTGTGAGTTGCGTTTCCATGAGTAAGTGTGTTTGTGTGTGTGTGTGTATTTGTGTCTGTTGTCTATTGTTGACGAAGGCCGTAAAGTCCGAAAGTTGTAATTGTGAGAGTCTTTTTGTTGTGCCTGTCTGTGACTCAGCATCTCTGCTATATGGTGAGTAGCAACTTTCCTTTTCATATTATAGTTACATTGTATCCTGGATTTTCCATTGTGTAAAAATAGAACACTGTCACAAGAAAATAAGAAAGCAATGAATCACTTGAAAGTAGTGACCACATTTAACAACTTATCACAGGTGTTGCTGCTAGCATGATAAACTTAAATAAAAACGCCCAAGACAATTAATATAAAGTAAGTGCATGTAGAGTGCCAGTGAACATCACCTCTGTCTCACAAGATGTGGTAGCCAAGTCCTTCTTCCAAAATAGAACACACACACACACACACACACACACACACACACACACACACACACACACACACACACAGAGAGAGATATATTCATGCAAGTGGTGTCCCAGCAACATTCTTAAAGAAGAGCACACTAATTGAAATACTTACATACTTATATCACTGCTCACTTCAAGCAGGAACTTTTCCCTGATGTATGGAGAACATCTAAAGTTATCCCAGTACATAAAAGGTGAGAGAGATAATGTAAATAACTACAGACCCATCACAATTTCCTCTTTCATTTCTAAAATATTAGAAAAAGTTATATATGACAAACTTATGGAATTTGTCAATGAAAACAATATCCTGTGTAATGAATGACATGGATTTGGAAATAACAGGTACCATGTTTTGTGACTTTGTAGTGAGTTGTTTAAATGTAGAAGTCTCTTATAGCCCTCGCCCCTCTGCAGTCGGAAAAGAAGTCAGTAGTCAAATATGCGGCACTGCCTAGCAGGACAACAACATCAAGAGGAAAGGCAGCGACTGTGAAATTCAGGAAAGAAAGTAACTGTTATTAGAAGGGAACAAGTAAAGACTTGGATTGTGCAATATGTCAATCACTTAGAATCAACTCACAACAAGAAAAACACCTCAATTGAAAGGATAGGAAAATGAGAAATGGAAACGGTATTTGTCACAGTAGACAAGAAAATCGAATCCACCAAAATAGAAATTGAAGCTGCATGTGAGATTGTTTCGGCTAGACTCAGTATCAAGGATGAACATAAAATTATAATACAGTCCTTTTACCGACCACCAGATTCTCCTCTTGACGTAACCGAAAACCTTGGAGAAACCCTTAGTTTGCTTGTGCATAAGTTCCCTAATTGTACTGCAATAACTGGAGAAGATTTTAATCATCCAGCAATCAATTGGGATTATTGTAGCTTTGTTAGTGGTGGACATGACAAGATATACTGTGAAATGTTACTGAATGCTTTCTCTGAAAAATATCTCAAACAGATAGTTCAGAGCCCCATTCATGATGGAAATATGTTAGATCTTATGGCAATCAAACAGACCTAACCTCTTTGAGGAAGCTCACATTGAAACTGGTATCAGTGATCATGAGGCAGTTATAGCAACAGTGAATAACAAAACAACTAAAACAAGCAGAAAGATTTGTACATTCAGCAAACTAGACAAAGAAACAGTAGTGTCAAGTCTCAATGAGGAACATCAAACTTTTAGCTCAGGACAGGAGCATGGAGAGGAACTATGGCTTAAATTTAAAAGAATAGTTGACTAAGCGCTGGAAAGTTGCTACTCACACAAACGCAACTCACACACACGACTGGAGTCTCAAACAATTGAAACCACACTGCGAGCAGTGGCACCGGTGCATGATGGGAATGGCGACTGGGTGGGGGTAAGGAGGAGGTTGGATGGGGATGAGGAGGGATAGTAGAGCAGGGGTGATGGACAGTGAGGTGCTGCAAGTTGTACGGAGGACAGGGTAGAAGTGGAGAGGGTGTTAGTGCAAAAGGAGATAAGTAAAAAGACGGGGTGCGATGGTGGAATGAGGGCTGTATAGTGCTGGAATTGGAACAGGGAAGGGCCTGGATGGCTTAGGACAGTGACTAACGAAGGTTGAGGCCAGGAGGGTTACGGGAACATAGGATGTATTGTGGGAAAATCTCCCACATGTACAATTCAGAAAAGCTGGTGTAGGTGGGAAGGATTCATATGGCACAGGCCGTGAAGCAGTCACTGAAATGAAGGATGTCATGATTGGCAGCATGCCCAGCAGTATGGTGGGCCACTTGTTTGTTAGCCACAGTTTGTCGGTGGCCGTCCATGTGGACAGAAAGCTTGTTGGTTGTCTTGCCTACATAGAATGCAGCACATTGGTTGCAACTTAGCTTGTAGATCACATGACTGGTTTCACAGGTCTTTGATGGGATAGGTGATGTTTGTGATCGGACTGGAGTAGATGGTGGTGGGAGGATGCATGGGACAGGTCTTGCATCTAGGTCTATTACAGGGATATGGGTCACGAGGAAAGGGGTTGGGAGCAGGGGTTGTGACGGGATGGATGAGTATATTGTGTAGGTTCAGTGGATGTCGGAATACCACTGTGGGAAGCATGGGAAGAATAGTGGGCAGAACATTTCTCATTTCAGGGCATGACGAGAGGTAGTTGAAACCCTGGCGGAGAACGTAACTCAGTTGCTCCAGTCCTGAGTGGTACTGAGTTACAAGGGGAATGCTCCTCCATGGCCGGACAGTGGGACTTTGGAGGGTGGTGGGAGACTGGAAAGATAAGGTACGTGAGATTTGTTTTTGTACAAGGTTGGGAGGATAATTACGGTCTGTGAAGGCTTCAGTGAGACCCTCTGTATATTTTGAGAGGGACTGTTCGTCACTTCAGATGCGACAAGATGGAGGTCAACATCTAGGAAGGTGGGTAGATGTTGACCTCCAGTTTAAAGACAGCTATATCAGTACCTCCGTCCATATCAAACCTACAAACCAACTGCAATATCTTCACTTCGACAGCTGCCACCTGTTCCTTACCAAGAAGTCTCTTCCACACAGACTAGCCACCCGTGGTCTCCACATCTGCAGTGACGAGCAGTCCCTCTCGAAATTTACTGAGGGTCTCACTGAAGCCTTCACAGACCATAAGTATCCTCCTGACCTTGTACAAAATCAAATCTCCTGTACCTTATCTTTCCAGTCTCCCACCACCTTGCAAAGCCCCACAGTACAGCCTCAGAAGAGCATTCTCCTCGTAACTCAGTACCACCCAGGACTGGTCCAACAGAATTACATTCTCCGCCAGAGTTTCAACTACCTCTCGTTGTGCCCTGAAATGAGAAATGTTCTGCCCACTACCCTTTCCTCACCTCCCACAGTGGTATTCTGCCATCCACCGAACCTACACAATATATTAATCCATCCGGATACAACCCTTGCTCCCAACCCCTTGCCTAATGGCAAGACAACAAACAAGCTGATTGTCCGAATGAATGGCCACCAACAAACTGTGGCCCGGAAACAAGTGGACCACACTGTTGCTGAGCATGCTGCCAAACATGACATCCTTCATTTCAATGACTCCTTCACAGCCTGTGCCACATGGATCCTTTCCACCAGCACCAGCTTTCCTGAATTGCGCAGGTGGGAACTTTCCCTGCAATACAGTCTACGTTTCAGTAACCCTCCTCTACTCAACCTTTGTTAGTCCCTGACCTTACTCATCCACCGCCTTCCCTGTGCCCATTCCAGCACTGCACAGCCCTCATTCCACCACCACACCCAATCTTTTCACTTGTCTCCTTTTCTGCTAACCCCCCCCCCCCCCCCCTCCTTCCAACCTCTCCCCTGCCCTTTCGTGTAACCTGCAGCCCTATCCCACTATTCCCCCCCCCCCCCCCCCCCCCCCCCCCTCCCCTGCCGACCCAGCCTCCTCCTTATCCCCACTGTCACCACTTCCATCATGCACCCTGGTGCTGCTGCTCACAGTGTGGTTTCAGTTGCCTGAGACTGCAGTTGTGAGTGTGAGTTGCATTTGCTGGAGTGTGTGTATGGGTTTCTGTCATCTGTTTTTGATGAAGGCCTTGCTGGCCAAAAGCTTTTTTGTGACTTTTTTTGTTTTGTCTATCTGCGACTCAGCATCTCTGCTGTATGGTGAGTAGCAACTTTCGTTTTCATATAATTTTTACATTCCATCCTGGATTTTCCATTGTTTGACTATGCATTGGATAGATATGTACCCAATAGAACAGTTCATGATGGGAGAGATCCTCCATGGTATAGAGTCACTGTAAAGAAACTTACAAAGAAACAGAGACTACTGCATCATATGTGCAAACAAAGCCTACTGCTATGGATAGAAAGATGCAGTAACAGTGAAGAGAGCATTGTGTGAAGCCTTCAGTGACTACCTTAGCATAACAGTGTCAAATGGTCTTTCACAAAACCCAAAGAAATTATGGTTGTATGTAAAGGCTGTTAGTGGCACCAAAATTACTGTTCAGTCACTCATAAACAAGACAGGAAATCAAATGGAGAGTAGTAAAGCAAAATCAGAAATGCTTAACCCTGTTTTCAAATGTTCCTTTACGTAGGTAAACCTACAAGTATGACCCAGATTTAATCCTCATACAACTGAAAAGATGAGTGAAATAAATATTAGTGTCAAGGGTGTTGGGAAACAGCTGAAATTGTTAAACGTGAATAAATGTCCAGGGCTCAATGGAATCCATATCAAATTTAATACTGAATTTGTGGCTGAGCTAGCGTCTCTTCTGACTGTAATCTTTCATAGATCCCTTGAACAAAAACCTGTGCCCAGTAGGTGGAAGAAAACACAGGCCACACCCATTTACAAGAAGGGCAGCAGAAGTGATCCATGAAACTATCGTCCAATATCCTTGACACCGATTTCTTGTAGAATCTTAGAACATATTCTGAGCTCAAATGTAATTAGGTATCTTGAACAGAATGATCTGCTCCATGCCAACCAGTATGGATTACGAAAACATCAATCAAGCCAAGCCAAAGTCGCACTTTTCTCATATGGCTTCCTGAAAGACATGGGTCAAGGCAGTCAGGTAGTTGCTGTATTTCTCAATTCCCGAAAGAGTACTGCACTTATGCTTATTATCAAAAGTATGATCGTATGAGGTATCAGACAAAATACATGACTGGATTGAGAATTTCTTGGTAGGGAGGTCACAGTATGTTATTTTGGATGGAGAGTCATCGACACGTGTAAAAGTAACTTCAGGTGCATCCCTGGGGAGGGTGTTGGATCCCTTGTTGTTCATAATGTGTATTAATGATGTTACAGACAATATTAATAGTAGCCTCAGACTTTTTGCAGGTGATTCAATTATCTGTAGCTAAGTGCAGTTCGAATGGAGCTGTACAAATATTTAGTTAGATCTTGATAAATTTCAAAGTGGTGCAATGATTGGTAACTTGCTTTAAATGCTCAAAACTGTAAAACTGAGCACCTCGCAAAATGAGAAAACTTAGTAGCCTGTGAATATAATATTATTGTGTCATATTTGAATCTGTAAACTCATACAAATACTTGGGTCCAACACCTAGTAGGGTCATTAAGTGGAGTGTTCATATAGTCTCAGTCGTGGGTAAAGTAGGCAACAGCCTTTGGTTTATTCGTAGAATACAGGGGAAATGCTATCAGTCTGCAAAGGAGGTTGCTTACAAATCCACACTTGCAACACATCCTAGAATATTGCTCAGATGTGTGGGACACATACCAAACAGGACTAACAGTGGATATTGAACGTATAGAGAGAAGGGCAGCTTGAATGGTCACAGGTTTGTATGACCCATGGGAGAGTGTCACTGAGATGAGGTGTTGAAAGAACTGGACTGGCAGACTCTTGAAGATAGACATAAACTATCTCGAGGAAGTCTACTGACAAGTTAGTTAGTTACTTACATGTTTCATAGATCATTTGAACAATTCTTTTATCAAAATAATGCAGAATGTGTCAGTTTACAGGATTAGTGTTGACATTAATGAACATATTATATGTTAATGGAATAGAAGGAGTTGTCCAGGAGAAATGATTTTAAATTAGATTTTTTAAACATTGCTTCACTACCTATCAAACACTTTTATGTTATTGGGCAAATGATCAAATATTTTTACTGCTGTCTGTTGAACTCTCTGCGTATCACTCCCCTAGGAATCGTGAACATAAGATTGGAATAATTACAGCAGACAGAGTGTGTTAAACAATAATTTTTCCCACACTCCACACATGAATTGAATGGGAAAACGCCCAATAACTGGTACAGTGAGATGTACCCTCTGCCATGAATGTCACAATGGTTTGCAGAGTATAGCCACAGATAATGTTATACAGTACTACTGTGTTACAGTATACCTTAGCTGTTCATGACTATAAAAGGACACTACTTTTAATATGAAAATAGTTAGCCCTGACAATGCTGTTATGTGAAAGATATGATTGTTTTCCCCTTAAACAATGGTTTTACCAGGTGAGGTGAAGCATTCCAAAGAAATGCCTTACCTGCATTATTTTCTACCAGTTTCAGTTGACTTGTAACACCTTGAGTGACAACATGACTTTGAACAAAAAGTATGTATTCCCAACACTTGACAAAAGGATTAAGGTAATCGAGATGAATGAGAAAGACAAAGTCTTTGTGGGCAACTTACATTTGCCTGGACCCATGTTGCAGTGTGAGGCTTCAAAAGTTGATGAAGAGCTTGAGAATATGGAGTTCAAGGCATCTACAGGATGGCTGGCCAGTTTCAAAGCTAGACACAACGTCGGGGCGAGTGAAGTGTGTGGGAAGCTAAGGATGTGCAAGAAAATGTAGCACCAGAATGGAAGCAAGTACTGCACAATCTAATTGTGAATTATGACGCAAAAGACATGTTCATTGCCAATGAATGGGACAGTTTTATCGCACACTCCCTTCAAAATTGTTAGCAATTCAAGGTGAAAAGTGCATCAGTGGAAAATGTCCAAGGAAAGACTCACTGTACTGCTGTGTGGAAACATGTTGAGTGAACTGGAGAAGCCACTGGTGATTGGAAAGGTAGCAAAAACCCATTGCTTTGAGAATATAGACATCAGTAAACTTCGTGTCGCATGACAAAGCTATAAGAAGGTGTGCATTGTAAATAGTTCAATGGAAGAGTGGCTGGGCTCTTTCATTGCCAAAATGAAAAAAGGAAATCTCTAAGTTCTCCTTTCCACAGACAGTGCAACCTGCCACTCAGAAGTCAAGTTAGATTGAAATTGACTAAGTTCCCACCAGGTTCAACCAGTCTCTCACAACCCATGGACCAGGAGGTTATTTATGCATTCAAGTTCCATTGTAGGCGATTATTGATGTAGTCGCTTATTCTTTGCGACTGAAAGTGTGTTTGCTCTTGCACAGTTAGTTCCTGTCCTGGATGTAGTAAACTGTATTGGCTTAGCAGTAAGGGAAATAAAGCCCGAAGCTGTCATCAAGTGCTTGAACAAAGCAGGGTTTAGAAGTGATGGACAAGATGCTTCTTTACTCATCAAAACTCAAGAAAATCCTGCAGTAGTTGTTGAATTAATTCAACTGAAAAACATTTCATGTAGTCCAGATGACTATGTTCAGAGTGATGACTTTCTGTCTACTCACTTCTCTTCTACTTTGGCAACAGATGTAATAGACATCAGCAACATATAAAATGTTGAGGAGGGTACAAAGCAAGAGGAGGAGGAGCAAAATAATGTCCATAGAGAAATTAACAAGCCTGAAGAAGCAATAGCATGCATAACAGTGTTTTGCAATTTGCAACACACACAAATTCTCCCAAGCAGGTGGATCTACTGTATAGTACAAAAAATTTTGTAGAAAAAACAGTTCTGAACAGGATATTCAAAGAAGTTTCCCTCCTTGATATGTGGTAAAAAAAAAAGTGAAATGTAAATTAAACAAACACAGGAATAATGTGTGTGTGTGTGTGTGTGTGTGTGTGTGTGTGTGTGTGTGTGTGTGTGTACAACAATATATGAATCTGAAGTTAAAGTAAAAACACAGACATACCATATTATGTATCAGTTGGTAAAAACACAGACATGCCATATTATGTATCAGTTAGTATAATAATATAGTGTGTTCTATTGTACAGTATACAGTAAGTAAATATCTATCTACTGTACAAGAGTAAAGGTAAGTAAATATGTAGAAAGCTACAAATTTATACTTGTGTGCATAGCACTTGACAAATTTTTTGTAACCTATTGTGTTCTGTGTAATCTAGAAACTTTTCCAGTTTGGAAAATTATTTTTGTCCCATGCGATTCCATTTTGAGCAAGTTGTACTGTAAATACTTCCTGTATGAAGTGTTTTATTGTAATCTTAAATGAGGAAGCATAGAAATTATTTTTGCCTGTATACTTGTAAACTGACTTGTACAATGTCTTATGCATAAGTTACTTTTGTAGACAATAGGCCAATAAAATATAATTTGCAGTCAGTCGATCCACAAAGATAGCAGTTGTAGACTTCACAGCATATGTAGTCAGGGTACTGGAAAATCAGAAACAAGTCTGTAGTATCTTCCTTGACTTATCAAAGACTTCTGCTTGCGTGTGTCAGAGACTTCTATTAGAAAAATTTAACCGGTATGGCATAAGAGGCAGAACAGTAAATATTATCAAATCATTTATTGAAAATAGGCAAGAATATGTAGAGATAACATACAAACATGGGAACAGAATCGAAAATGTGCTTTCAGTATTCAAAGAGCTATAATACGGTATACTCCAACATTTGGTATTGGGACCATATTACTATTTATTCTATATGTAGATGACATGCCAGAAGCTGTAAAGGAAACAGTGATCATGTATGCTGATGATGTATCTCCAGTAACCACCAGCGAATCTGCAAAGGATGTAGAAATTAGGACACGTTCAGAAATGGATTTGGCATACAAATATTTTGTGCGTGTGTGTGTGTGTGTGTGTGTGTGAGAGAGAGAGAGAGAGAGAGAGAGAGAGAGAGAGAGAGTGTACAAATATTTTGTGTGTGTGTGTGTGTGTGTGTGTGTGTGTGTGTGAGAGAGAGAGAGAGAGAGAGAGAGAGAGAGAGAGAGAGAGTGGGGGGGGGGGGGGGGGGGGGATGCAGTCTTTTTATAAATGGAGCAAATAAGGCAATCAAACCAGACAACCTTGATATCGTGTTGAGGTGTCAAATATTTGAGAAGTTCATTGCAGCAAGTTTCTGTGGGTGATGGTAGACAGTTTCATGTTGTGGAAAGTTCGTATGAATAAAATCTGTTAAAAAATTAGCACAGATATTTTCTCCTGCAAATCCAATGGTCCACCTGTATGGCATACAGCACACTTCCTAGCACTGGCTATCTTGCGTGTCACTAATGAAACGATTGACGAGATGCTGCAAACTGGTGTAGCAGACAGAAGTGACAATACAGTGCTGTGCAAGTCATGTGGTTTTCACATTTAATTTTGTAACACTGTCAAAGTGTTTCCATGCTGGCTGCCAAAGGTGCTGTGTTCTGTGATGTTTACGCACTTACTCTTAGAATAGTTTTTTATTCCTTTGTTAATTAGTTATAGAGTTGCTTTTGACTGTTGTATGTTCTAGTTGTTGGGTCAATTCTCCTTCCATGTAAAATGCCTCCAACATTCGTCATTTACCAAGTCTCTGTACATCAGAATAAAGTGTTGCTGAATCTGATGTGAAGACAATCTTTTATTATATTGCTGGCTAATAATATGTACATAGTAATTTGTTCAGACAGCCACAGACACAAGTCCTTACCAACAATGGTGATCATGACATGATAGAATTAGCCACATTATATCACAGGAAGGACCTGCGTTCAACATGATGTATGCATTGATGAAGCCCGTGCCTTCAGTATCATTTGCCACTATTTTGGCCACATAACTCAGCATTATGATTTTTGCAGGTGGAAGCAAGCTTTCTCTATGCTGGAATAATCGCAGATGCAACTAAATTCACCAGCTGGATCAGAAATACGGAATGGAGAGTGAAGATGTGATCACCACTTTGCCTACGATGAATGCAGATGAGAAGTTAAAAATGAAACTGACATGACAGGTTTCCATTTCACAGGAAGAAGACATCAGACAAGTTCTAACCCAATAAGACATTGGCGACAAAAGATGTTCACAATATTTATGACACCTGCTGAGTGAGGTGGACGTGGGAGCCGTGCCTGATAGTCTTTTGCACACACTGTAGAGTAATTGCTCTGCCACCACAGGTGAAAGGCATTATTGTGTCACAAACTGGCATGCCCTTAGATGCTGTAGTGGAGTTATTTGACAAATTTTATGCTATAACACCTGCACCAGTGATACAGTTATGGTGGTGTGCAACAGCTTGTCGTTGCACATGGTAACACTGGCCGATTATGACATGTTTTCCGCCAAAGTGGATCTACTAACCAAGAAGATGGAAGAATTATTGACTAGGGGTGACTGCAGCAGAGACAGGGGTTATTATTGCAAGACATCAAGGAGCCGCTCATCTTCCTCTTTGTCGACGTCAGTCACTGACAAGCCCGCTGTTGGCTGGTATCACAGCAGATTTGGGGACCTGGGAGGCAAGGTACAATTCTATGTTCACACCCAAATGCTGGTGGCAATCAGATGTAGACATGCTGATAAGTTTCTGGGCATCGTGTCAGTGCCTATTCATCAGTGACTGTAAATCTGGGCAGAAATAACTTGTATAAGGGGCATTCAAGTGAAACCCAGTCGCTAGTGTAGAGTAAGGGCAATGATTTTATTAACTCAAAAATGTAGTTATAAACAGTATACAAACTCAAAAATAGTCGCCAAAACTGTTGGCACATTTATCCCATTGCGACACTAGCCTCTCGATTCAATCCTTGAAGAAACTAGTTGGCTGCTGTAAGATCCAGGCCTGAAACCAATCTCACACTTCTTTGTGCAACCGATAACACAAAGTAACCAATGGATCTTGTCAACAGTGATTCTGCTGTTGTCCAAGACTGAAAGCATTCACTTCCTCAACCATTTCCAGTGTGATGACACAATGAGCCTGGCCAGGATGAGCATCATCTTCTAGTGACTTGCGCCTCTCGAGGAATCTTTTGTGCCATTCCATGACACTTGAACAACTCAGAATGTACTCACCATACACAGCCTTCATTCATTGACACATTTCACGGCCTCCAGCTCTGACCGCCGTCAAAAATCGAATCACTCCTCGTTGTTCCTGGTTACTCGCCTGCATGTTTGGTAGTGTACGATAACTTGTGTGACCACCTTCTCTTCATCGTGAAACCACACTGTCGCTATGCAGCATCAAACGGTGTGCACATATCAATCTTCCTACCAATAGATGGCGCTACCATACCCGCAGCTATGTGGTGCCACCTTAAGTGTAAGGCAAAGGTAGACGCACTGACCGGGTTTCGTTTGAATGAACTTCATAGATACTGGTTTTTACTTAATGTGTGTTCCCGTGCATGAAGATGCCCAGCAAATGGATCTGTACTGCCTTCTGCCTGACTGTTGTCATCAATTCAGTTATACCAATATACGGAATGCTATGAATCAGCTTGGACCTTGGACTGCAGTGTGACTTAACATGGGATTTCGCGGTTGCAGACGTGTCAGAACCCATAATAGGTGTGGATGTTTTGGCACATTATCAACTGCTTCCTGACATAACAAATATGTGGCTTGTCAATGGCGTCATTGGGTTAATAGCTGCAGGTTTTCGTTGAGATGGGGCAGTGGACACAGCTCAGCTCATGCAAGACACCAGTTGTGAGTATGCTGAGATTCCCAACATTGGCTAGACCTCCGGGAGCACCAAAGGAAATACCCCATGACACTGTAATCACATACAGTCTCATGCTGATCTTGCCGCTTGGTACCAGGTTGACTTGCCGCAAAAAAAGCAGAATTTGATGGCATAATTTGTGAATGTGTGATGCGGCTGTTGAGTTGGCCCTGGTCATGTCCACTACACTTAGTACCAAAGCAGAATGGTGGATGGCACCCTTGTAGTGACTGTTGGGCTGTAAAGGCTAGAACTGTCCCTGATCGTTATCCCGTCCCATTGCTTTGGGAGTATAATTATGCATTGTGTGGCATGACTGGATTCATTGTTTTAGACTGTGCAAAGGCATATAAGCAGATTCTGTTGGCAGGAGCACACACGCAAAAGATAGCCCTTATTACTCCTTTTAGCCTTTTTGAGAGTTGGTTCATAACATTTGGCTCATGAGATGCAGTGCAAATGTGGCAAAGATTCATCGACTCCATGCTACAAGGGCTAAAACTTTGTTTTGCTTATCTCAGTGACATTTTGTTCTTTTCTATCTCTGTGGAGCAACATTAGCAGCATCTTATCAAAGTGTTCAGAAGATTGGAATGGTATGGCATTGTTCTATATACCCCCAAGTATGTCTTCAGCCTGGAACAAGTTGGTTTTTTGAGCCACAGCGTCACACCATCAGGTTCGCTGCCCATGCTGGAGAAAGGTGAAGCCATTCTGCAGATGACCCGTCCAAAGACCTGCAGGGAACTACGTCATTCCCTCAAGTGTCCACAATTTCTATTGGCGACATCTACCTCATGCACCAGAGTTGCAAGCACTGTTAACAGCGGCATTCACTGACACAAAGGGCAAGGGAAACTCACCAGTTTCATGAATGGATGAAATGATCTTGGCTTTTGAAACAACTGACTGCACCACTTGCAATGGCATTTGATGCGAGTCAGATGGCAGTCAGCACGGCACTGCAACAACTTTGTGATGGAGCATGACAGCCACTAGGATTCTTCTGGAATGAGCTATCTCCGTCTCAACAGAAATGGAATGCCGATGACAAAGTGCTTTTAGCGATCTAGGAAGCCATTAAATATTCACGATCTCAACTGGAGGCCAGAGAATCTACCATCTCTACTGACCATAAGCTGCTCCCATATGCCTTCCGACAAAATAACATGAATTGTTCACCTCGGAGGCACAACCAGTTGGTCTACATTTCTCAGTGCAGCACAGATATAGAACACATCTCTGGAATATAGTGGCTGACTGCCTCTCCCACATTGGGACCATCACTCGTTTCATGGATTTTACAGAACTCGTGGCAGCACAACAGTCAGACCAGGAGCTGCACGACCTGCTTAAAGACTCTGAAACATCGCTGAAATTTCAGACAGTAGAGTTTCCTGGTGCCAACGCCAGGTTGTACCGCAAAGTTTCCAGTGACAAATCTCACCCTTTCCTACCCTTGCACTAGGCGTTGGATTTTGTTAATAGACATTACTTGCACCATCTAGGAGTTGGTGCAGCAACACGACAATCAGCAAAGTCAACAGATGTGCATTTACCAGTGGGCAATTTTCTGGATACAACAGCTCAATTTGCACACATTCATATCAGTGTGCTCGGCCCCTTACTTCCAAGGAATGGCCAATGTTAGTTATTAACACTGATAGACTGCTTCTCCCACTGGCCAGAAGCTGCACCAGTAGACATCATCTCAGCAGAGACCTTAGGTTCCACCTTAGTTTCTAGTTGGGTGTTACACTTTGGCTGCCATTAGCATGAATCCGACAGTTGAGTCGGCGATATTGTATGGTTACAAGCTGTTTGCTGGTAAGAACAAAGATACGACTTGCAGAATACCACAGAAGCAAACAGCCTCTAACTATATAACATTGCTGGCTCTACTGTCAATACAGCTGTCAAGCAACATCATTATGAAATAAACTGTCATAATTAAACATCTTCACAAATAACTGCTCCAGCGAAAGTTTAACACCTACTATAGCTCCACCAACAGCAAAGGACCAAACTTATACAGTAATGTGACAGCAACTGAGACATCAATGTCATATGGATGTCAAGACCACCTGATATATGTAACAAACCATAATTCTATAATACATTAAATTGTCTAACTCAGAATTTAAAATATTGTACCAAATGATGTGCTTTCCACAGATAACCTGAAGATGGCAATCCTGCCAGAATAGGCATATTGTAATAAATGATATATTCAAACACAGCAGCATTTTGGACTCATAGCATAATATATAAATTGTAAAATTTCTGCACAGTCTTCTTACATTCTGCTCATTAAATAATTTAAATATTTGACTACATTAACTTATATTGGTATACAAACTTAAATATTTGTCATTTTTTACATCATTGTTTTCATACTATTTTGTTTGATACAACTGGATGAAAGTCAGTGATTTCAGCTATGACCTACAGTTGCCCTCAGATCTATTTTATTCTGTGGTGTCATTTGGAGGTTAGTTGCCATTTTGCTATCATATTTTATCATTTCTTATTTACAGGTTTTTGTACCTCTTCTATCAAACCCTGGGAATCACAGAGGATGGCCAAAAGTTGTGGCAGAGGATATACAAAGACATATACATGAACTCAAAAGCATTGTGTATGAAGTTAGAGGAAAAATTACTGGCCATACACTACTGCCAATGCCAGCTGGAGTGGAGAGAGTTCACCAAGCCCTAGTTGATATTACTGAGAGGTACAGGCTTACCCGACTGTGTAACTCTTTACCTTATCTGTTAAGTTGCTGCTGAAGTGACTTGTAATACTTGTTACAAAGTACAAAAACAATATAAGTGATGGCAGTCCACAATGAGATGGCATATCTGAACTGAAGCTGGCATAGGGCTACCAATGAATTGTCTAACTCAGAATTTAAAATATTGTACCAAGCTTCCACTGCCTCTGAGGTATTGCCCTTCATATTTACCTCTCGCCTTCCTCATACAAGATGGGCTCTCTCAGCTTGGATCTTGAGTGACATAACTTCCTCCCTCTTCTCCTGCTTCCTCGCCCCTCTGTAGTCCATATAATTTTGCTTAGTCCAGGAAGTAATTGCTTTTTGGCTACAATAAATTTAAAAAAAATACAGTAACAAGAAATATGTCACTCAATGAATTGAATCTTACTTTACTTCTCTACGTAAACATCACTGTTACTAAACAATTTGTCGTATCTGTCAGAAACCTTCAGAATTCCCATGTTGTAGTCTGCTGCTACCACTCTGTTAACCCAGTTGTTCATTGTATTGTTTACCTTGGCATCACTTCCAAAATGTTTCCTGCCTAGCAAATCTATGAATCTTGTGAAAAGCCATTTGTTTGATTTCATTCTTCAGTTAAGTCTTCAAATCATCTATGGCCATTGTTGAACAATTCACATCGCTTTCACACATTGCATTCATTAGTTACTGTATTATCAAAACATTTCACATTGATTTTGCACATTTATGTAATTCATTACTTTATTATCATGCACTTCCCATAGTTTATGATAAATTTCTATTAACTGAATGCCTGGCCATTCATAAATCAAATAACATCTCTGACATCACAGTAGATGAGACTTTGTATCACACAGTTAATTTCATACAGCCACAGAATGACACAATTCACTTTAACAATTAGTTTGACTTGCCTTCACTCAACACTCATACAAGATGCTGAAGAAGCCTTTGAAGCTTGATTCCAATCTGTGCAGGAATAAAGTTCAATAGGTTATTACTCTATCTATTACCCCCATTATTCATCTTTCCTTTCTTAGGAAATAACTTGCACTTACAAAAGCTAAGAATGCTATTGGTGCTCTGTGAATTTATCAGTACAAATAATTGACTTTTGCTATAACTTAAATAATTTGTTATTCACTTTGTTGCTGTGAGTATTCATTACTCGTCTTAGATTATCTGCCACACTTCCAGGCATAGTTGCTTCAGAAATTTGAAATGAGGTTAAATGCTATGGAAGACTCAAAAAATCGATTAAAAGAGGAAAAACAGTCAGTGACAGCATTCTTGGCTGTCAGATCTAAAGGAAACTGGCAACCATTCTTCTTCGTTTTAAGAACACCAAACATATGGAGAAGAACTGGAGTTGTATGTTGGATGCCATAGGGGGTATTACTAGAACTTCCATTACTGTGTTCACCATAGGTGACCCCCCTCCCCCCTCCCCCAAGCAGTTTAGGCTAACTTTGCCCTAGCAACTCACATTGAATTCTGGCAATGCCTGGAATGGGAGTGTGTATACTGACCTGTAGTGACTAATGCAGTTTTCCTTTTATTCTGCAATTCAGTACAATGTTCAACAATAATGCCACGAATGCAGTTTTCACGTTGTAACTGAAGTAAGTTCTTGTGTCCTGGCACAGCATGCTGTTTATATTGGCTTACTTACAGATGACTTTAAATTCAGAAAAGTATCAGCTGATCCATTCTCTGTCTAGTAATGCCTTATGTCCCACAGATAGCTAATGCAGTCTCTATCTAATAACACCTCCTCTCTCACAGTTGTCGTGTATTGTAATTTATCTAGGATGTGGCCTAATCTTTTTTCTGGTTAAAAGATGAACTATAACATAGTCTCTGTCACCTCACATGGCCTGTTGTTATAAAATGACATGATTAACTGCAGAATGAATGCATCACAGCGCATGTTTTTTATTGGCTTGTGCTGATGTCGAAGGTAAGTTACACAAGTCATCTCACACTAAGACCATTGTGCAACAAGAGTGATGCATTGTCAAAAGAGAATGTTAATTTCTGGATATCCAGCAGGCACAATTCTGCTGTAGTATGGATAACAGTTGCTGTACAGTGTGGTATGAAATGGCATGGCAACTGTAAATGTACTTCAAACTTGAAATACATGGGACAGTACAATTCTTGTGGGCAAAAAATTTAAATTACACACAGATTCACCGTGAAAGTCTGGGCCAAATGCAGTGTCCAGTCATAGTGAAATTGTGCTAACAATTTGACCATAGCTTCACAGATGTGGGTGATGTTGATCAGAAGGCAAGCCATAGATATTTTCCTCGTACGATGATGCACAGGCAATTGAGGAACTGATTTGCAGCAATTTGCATCTTTTTCAGCAATGAGGGTGTTCCCACAGCAGTCCTCAAATGGCTCTGTGACCAAGGAGCAGATTTCTATCATTGAGGAACTGAACAGATGGTAGAATGTTCTGACCATTATTTACAGAGACTTGATAACTACATTGAAAAATAGTATCATGTATCTCTGTCATTTTGAAATGTAGTGCAGTATTCAGCAGAAGTTACTTGGCCTTCCATAATAATGTGTAACTTACTTTTTTAAGTCCCCTCATAATGACATTCTACATTAGAGATGTATGTATGTATGTTTTGCTTGCAGTGGGTATAGGTCCATGTACACGGAACCAGTGTGATACTAATAATGTTGCAGTGCTTTAGTGATATATCATGCAGAGTAAAAGCACGGTAGTTGTGACAGAGAGCTTTGTGCTGTTGCCAGCATTTTGAATTTACAGTAGCATTTTATTATACTAAAAACTATTCTCTCTCGTACTTTTTTATACACTCTTCCTCTTTGGGCTTTTACTTCATCCTTACTCCAATCAATTCATACATACTTTTCCCCGTAGGTGCCTTGTCAAGGTCCTTCTGTATAACTAATTCTTCATTTCTGATTTCCTTTCCACATTTTGCAGTAGCACGATTCTTTTGACCTTTTCTTACCCTGGCTTCTTGTTTTGCTTGTATGAATTCGTTTTTTTTCCTCCGTGATTTGTGACCATAAGACAGTCATCTTCATTTCTTTGGTGTCTGTTAGTTATTTCAACAAATTATTTAGTAGACACTAGTGCATGGCTATTAATCTCCCATTACTGGCCACTACTGTTGAAGAAAAATGGAGAGGATAATAGGTTTATGAACTGTTCACTTAAATTTGATCTTTTAGTTGGTAGCATATTCTTTTAGGAGGGGAATGTCAGTCCTCTTTGTAGCACTAAAATTTTTAATTTTTGATTTCAGTGCATATCCAAAATTTGAACCAATGTCCATTACGGGATTCGTATAATGTTACAGTAAAATGTTTTTCTTTTTTTTACCCCCCATTTTAGCAAAGGCGAAAAAGTAGACCTGTACTTGAAAAGTGCAATTGAAGGAGTGATCATCAAATGGGCAACACAGATAAATGAAGCTGTAAAGGAAGAATCTTCTGATGCCTTTGTAAATGGTCAGCACCCAACACCTGCAGCTGGTCAGTCACCCTTTTTGTTACTGAAAATAGAAACAATACTACCAACAAAAAATATTTTTTTGCATTTATTCTTACTGTGTAAGTGATTATTGCTTCAATTTCAAAACTTTAAGTGTCAAAGGAACCGTTGGCTGTAATCACCAGCTGTAAGCTGAGGTGACAAAAGTCATGGGATAACTCCTAACATCGTGTCGGTCCTCCTTTTGCCCGGCATAGTTTGGCAACTCGATGTGGCATGGACTCAAGTCGTTGGAAGGCCCCTGCAGAAACATTGAGCCATTATGCCCCTATAGCTGTCCATAATTACAAAAATCTTGCTGAAACAATATTTCGTTCACTAACTGACTTCTCAGTGATGTCCCACAAATGCTAGGTGGGATTCATGTTGGGCGATCTGAGTGGCCCTGCATTCACTCGAATTATCTAGAACAGTTGTGGCCCACTGACATGGCGCATTGTCATCCACAAAAATTCCATTTTTGTTTTGGAACATGAAGTCCATAAATGGCTGCAGATAGTCTCCCGGTAGCCGAACATGACTATTTCCAGTCAGTTATTGGTTCAGTTAAACCAGAGGACCCAGCCCATGCCATGTAAACACAGCCACCACCAGCTTGCACAGTGCCTTGTTGACAACTTGGGTCCTTCACTTCGTGGGGTCTGCGCCACACTCGAACCCTACCATCAGTCCTTACCAACTGAAATTAGTACTCATCTGACCAGGCCATGGTTTTTCAGTTGTGTAGGACCCTACCCATATGGTCATGAGCCCAGGAGAGGTGCTGCAAGTGATGTCGTACTTTTAGCGAAGGCACTTGCGTTTGTCATCTGCTGCCATAGCCCATTAATGCCAAATTTCGCCATACAGTCCTAACAGATATGTTTGTCACACATCCCACATTGATTTCTGCGGTTGTTTGACACAGTGTTGCTTGTTTGTTAGCACTGACAATTCTATGCAAAAGTCACTGCTCTCTATCATTCACTGAAGGCTGTCGGCCACTGTGTTACTGAAACATGGTGTTCTCGACACACTCAGGTGGATTTTGGAATACTGAATACCCAAATGATTTTTGAAATGGAATGTTATATGTCTCTGGCTCCAACTATCATTCCACATTCAAAGTCTGTTAATTCCTGTCATGCACCCATAATCAAGTTGGAAACCTTTTCACATGAATCACCTGAGTACAAACGACAGCTCTGCCAATGCAATACCTTTTTACCCCTCGTGTACGCCATACTACCACCACCTGTGTATGTGTAGATCACTATCTCATGACTTTTGTCTATTCAGTGTATAGTTTACTGAGTATGTTTGCATGTAATCCAAGAGTATTACTTACAAAGAAAACTGCAGAAAGTTCTCAGGTGGATGGTCAGGTAGTTGTGCATGTCTGTCATAAAGATCTGCTTGTGCCCAAAAAATTTTCATACATGATATATGTCAGAAAAACTGAAGAATTACAGTCATCTGTATCATTTCCAAACCTGCTATTAACATAGAAACAAAATCTGCAAGTAAATGGGAGTACTGACTGGGTTTATTAGGACAAGTGTTATTAGGACAAGTGGAGACTTGTAATGTCTTGGCAGATTAAAACTGTGTATCAGACTGGGTCACAAACCTTGAACATTGTATTTCAGTGGCATTGCTCTTCCCGACTAGTTATCCAGGCACGAATTATGATCCACACTCACAGCTTCAATTCTGCCAGGGCCCATTCTACTTTACAAACTTCACAGAAGTTCTCCTATGTATCATACTGAAATAGCGTTCCTGGAAGAAAGATATAGTGGAGAAACAGCTGAGACACAGCCTAGGAGATTATTTACAGAATTAGTCCTTCACTCACCTGTGAAATATCAGAAGCTACCTTTTTGGCTATATACATGGACCCTGAAACTGTCCCCTGTAACAGGTTTCACAAGTTCAGTGTGGATAAACATTTTTTCTTTTCTGTTTTGGGTACAGAGTCAACAACTGTGCTACTTAAAGGCAACATACTATGATTACGTCTTGAAACATTTCTTTGTCCTGTGTGATACATTTAATATCATTTACAAAAATGGGCCTATTTGCCATAATTCTTCCACAGATTTCACGTAGTTGTAATGGTACCAGATTGATGGTGACTTGCACGGGGTTGATCCCTCAAGTCATTATTTCCATTCTTCATATGTCCTATGCAGTTTCTTTCACTATTTGTAGCTATAACCGAATCAGTGACTGTGTTCTTCAATGCTGATTGACAACTGCCTGTGAACTGCTCTGTCCAAAGGAATTCCATTACTGCGCCCTATGAAAATGATGTGAAGAAAAAAGATAGGTTGGTGGGTAAAATTCAGCTGATTGTGAGGTTGTCAGAGATAGGGCAAGCTTAAACTGGACAATGATAGAATGAAATATATCATTCTAACATTCAATGTAATTGTTTTATGGAAATTATCGGAAACATATTTCTGGATGTTGCTTGAGTATTTGAAACCTGCTGCTGCTGAATGTGAATCCAGTGGCTTAACCTCCATAGTATACTGCCTTAATAAGTAGAAAAAGATACGTAATTACAATTTGTGGCATTAAAAGTTTAGCACATTGCTCAGAGAGGAGATCACCTGCTGTATCAAGGAAAATCGGCTGAATTATTGATAAGCTGCAACACTTGGGGATTATGATGTTTGCTTTAACTATTGTACATTTTTATCTGTTTTCCATATTTTATTGTATTTGCAAAGCTGATTATCTTAGATATAAAACTGTAAACTTTGAGAATTTACAATAACTGTATTGCAATATACCACTTAAAGATGATTTCATTTTTAAGGAGCCTCAGGAGGAGCAATAACAAAAATTAGTTGGTCTTTTAAGCTGTGTAGTTATATTGTATTTAAGTACAATGAAGGCTTTCAGGACCAGATGTCTTAGTTCCTATTAAGTCTTCCAGGTTGTATGACCCAATCTATCGATTCTGCAGAGCCATTGCCCATATACCACTAAGTTTCATGGCTTCGTCTTTTCTGTTACAATTATCCTTGTGATTATGTATTTCGATGGCTTCTCTATATAGCAGTGGATAATACTTAGTCATGTTGTTGTTCTTGTTGATGATGTGGTCTTCAGTTTGAAGACTGGTTTGACCACCTCTCCACACTACTCTGTCGTGTACCAGCATCTTCACCTCCGAATAACTACTGCAGCATACATCTTTCTGAATCTACTTACTGTATTCATCTCCCCTTTATTATTTTTATTTCTCCCCTCCCAATACACACACACACACACTTCCCTCCACTACTAAATTTGTGATCTCTTGATTGTCTCAGAATCTATCCTATCAACCGATCCCTTCTTTTAGTCAGGTTGTGTCACAAATTTCTTTTCTCTCCAGTTCTATTCAGTAACTCCTCATTAGCTATGTGATCTACCCACCTAATCTTCAACATTATTCTGTAGCAACACATTTCAAAAGCATCTATTCTCTTCTTGTCGAAACTGCTTATTGTCCATGTTTCACTTCCATGTACAGCTACACGCCATACAAATACTCTCAGAAAAGACTTAGTAATTGTAGACAAATTTTTGGTTCCAGAAAACTTCACTCCTTGATATTCTGACTGAAGAGTGCGCTCTGCTGCAGCTGATTTTGCTATTTCCCCTAGTCAGTGAAGATTTTCATGTTCTTTTAGTCTTGTATGCACCATTCTGCTGGTAGATCATCCAAGAAAGAGGCAGGAGGAACAGGACTACTGATCAGGTGAATACAGGGTTATAAATACAAAACCAGATAGCGGCAATACAGGAGTATTGAAAACTCCATCCGAACAGGCCTTGGAAGGCCCAAGGTACTGACCGGTTGCTGTGTCATGCTCAGCCCATGGGCATCACTGAATGCGGATATGGAGGGGCATGTGGCCAGCACACTGCTCTCCCAGCTGCATGTCAGTGTGTGAGACTGGAGCCGCTACTTCTCAATCAAGTAGCTCCTCAGTTTGTCTCACAGGGGCTGAGTGCACCCTGCCTGCCAACAGCGTTTGGCAGATGGTATGGTCGCCCATCCATGTGCTACCCCAGCCTGGCAGCGCCTAACTTTGGTGATACAGGTACCAGTGTTACACTGTGGCAAGGCTGTTGGCAATACAGGAGTAGGTTTAATTATGAATAAGAAAATAGGAATGCAGGTAAGCTACAATGAACAGCATAGTGAACGCATTGTCACATCCAAGATGGACACAAAACCAACACCCTTCACAGTAGTACAAGTTTATGTGCCAACTAGCTCTACAAATGATGAACAGATTGAAGAAATATGTGATTGGATAAAAGAAATTATTTAAATAGTTAAAGGAGATGAAAATGTAATTTTGATGGAGGATTGGAATTCGATAATGCGAAGAGAAGAGAAGGAAAAATTCTATGTGAAAATGGACTGGGAGAAAGCAGTGAAAGAGGGACCCTCGTGGTAGAACTTTGCAAACGACATAATTGAACCATCACTAACGTTTGGTTTAAGAGTCAATGACATAAGGTTGTACACATAGAAGAGACCAGGAGACTGTGGAAGTTTCCTGATTGGTAATACAATGTTAAGACAGAGATTTCAAAACCTGATTTTAAGTTGTAAGACATTTCCAGGGGCAGATGTGGACTCTGACCACAATTTGCACTTCACAAAATGAAAAAAGAAATGTGTATCCTTTGACTATAATATCAGTGAGTCACTGTTGGAATCAGCCAACTCCTGCAAGTACCTAGGTGTAACACTTTGTTGAAATGTGAAATGGGATGATCACATAGGTTCAGTTATGGGTAAAGCAGGTGGTAGACTTCAGTTTGTTTGTAGAATACTGGGGAAGTGCAATCAGTCTACAAAAGAGATTGCTTACAAATCACTTGTGTGACTGGTTCTAGAACATTGATCAAGTGTGTGGGGCTCATACTAGATAGCCCTAACAGGGAATATTGAACATATACAGAGAAGGGCAGCACAAACACACTTAGGTTTGTTTAATCCATGGGAGAGTGTCACAGAAATACTGAAGGAACTGAAACGGCAGACTCTTGAAGAGAGATGTAAACTATCGTGTCTGACAAATGTCCTGATTGTACACCTCATTCACTTGAAACGTGCAATAAGCAATCACATCTGTGCTAGTAAAACTCTCCAGACTTGTAATGGCTTTTACTGTGTCACACGATACTGCACAATTGCAGCAGTAACCCAACCATTAGCATGTTGAGGTTTATCTTTCTGCGTAAGTATAAAATTCAGAACACACCTGCTACACAATGACAGGCCTTGTTGAATCCCTTGCGCTCTGACATTACTACTCGTATAACTTCTATGTCATCCATGGCCTTATAGACCAACAGCTGAGAATGCCTAAAGCTCCTCCTATAGCATGGCATCTCCATTCACTGTTCAATGCTGTTGCACTTGCAGCTGCACAACAACTGATGCTGTCTTTCCAGATACATTACTTATTTAGCCTTGCGCCGGCCTTCAGCCTTATCAGTTTCTGCCCTGGCCAGATGCAGAATAAAATCCCACTCAACTCCTAGTAAAACTAGATAGTTGCATGAGCGTCACGCCCAAAGTGATGTCAGCTCACGGAGATGCTCAGAGGTGCCTCGCACAGAGAGCATCCCAGGGTGCCCCTGAGAGCTACAACACCAAGAAGAATCGCTTCTTGGCTTTTGGCAAGATCAGTGTGTAGTATGATATAAGAAATTCATAGGAGATAAGGAAAGGAAACATAATTTATATCAGTTGCGATAATAGAAGGTAACATCAGCAGAAACTTTAATTTTTTACAAAGTCCATCTCCTTTAAACCATACAGCAATGGTTTAAGAGTCAATGAAAAAATCGGTTAACAAAGTTTCAAGAATCGGCTTTAAATGATTGCTCTCAGGATATTCAAACACTCATTCTTCCCATGCTCCATATGTTAATGCAACAGGAAGAAAACCAAATAACTAGTACAATGGGACCTACTCTCTGCCATGCACCTCATGGTGGTTTGCAGAGTATAGGTGTAGATGTAGATTTATTGGTTATGCACTATAGATTAAAACTAAAGAAATTGCAAAAAGGTAGAAAATTGTGGAGATAGAATCTGAATAAGTTGAAAGAACTGGAGGTTGTTCAGAGTTTCAGAGGGAGCATTAGGCAACAGTTAACAGGGGAAAGGAATACAGTAGAAAATGAGTGGGTAGTTTTGAGAGATGAAATAGTGAAGGCAGCAGAGGCTTAAATATGTGAGAAGACAAGGCCTTGGATAACACAGGAGATGCTGAATTTAATTAATGAAAGAAGAAATTATAAAAATGTAGCAAATTAAGCAGACAAAAGGGAACACAAACGTCTAAAACATGAGATTGGCAGGAAGTGCAAAATGCCTAAGCAGGATCAGTGAAAGACGAATGTAAGGCTTTAGTAGCATATTTCACCAGGGAATGATAGTTACCGCTTACAGGAAAATTGAAAGAATCCTATGGAGATAAGAGAAGCAGCTGTATGAATATCATAGATGAAGTTGAAGGTGATATTATAGAAATGGAAGAGGATGTAGATGAAGATGAGGTGGGAAATATGATAAATGTGAGAAGAATTTGACAGAGCACTGAAAGAATTTGACAGTGCACTGAAAGACTTAAGTCAAAACAAAGCTCAAGGGGTAGACAGTGTTGTGTCAGAACTCTCGGTAGTCTTGGGGGAGCTTACCATGACGGAACTCTTCACCCAGTATGCAACATGAATGAGGCAGGCGAAATATCCTCAGACTTCAAGAAGAATGTAATAATTCCAATGCCAAGGAAAGGAGGTGCTGACAGTTGAGAATAGTACCGAAATATCAGTTTAATGAGTCATGGTTGCAAAATACTAAAGAACGAAAAAACTGGTAGAAGCTGACCTCAGGGAAGATCAGTTTCGTTTCTGGAGAAATGTATGAACATGGGAGACACTACTGACTCTATGACTTAACTTAGAAGATTGATTAAGGAAAGGAAAACCTACATTTATAGCCTTTGTACACTTAGAAAACTTTTGACAATGTTGATTGGAATAATCTCTTTGAAATTCTGAAGGCAGCAGGGGTAAAATACAGGGAGCGAACGGCTATTTACAACTAGTACAAAAACCAGACGATAGTTATAAGAGTCAAGGGGCATGAAAACGACACAGTGGTTGAAAAGGGAGTGAGGATTGTAGCCTATCCCCAATGTTATTCAATCTGTACACTGACCAGGGAGTGAAGGAAACCAAAGAAAAATTTGGAATAGTAATTAAAGTTCCATAAGAAGAAATAAAAACTTTGAGGTTTGCTGATGGCATTGTAATTCTGTCAGAGACAGCAAAGGACTTGGAAGAGCAGTTGAACAGAATTTACAGTGTCTTGAAAGGAGGGTATAAGATGAAGATCAACAAAAACAAAACAGTGATAATGAAATGTCATTGAATTTAATCAGGTGATGCTGAGGGAATTAGATTAGGAAATAAACACTTAAAGTAGTTGACGAGTTTTGTTATTTGGGCAACAAAATAACTAATGATGGCTGAAGTAGAGAGGTTACAAAATGTAAACTGACAATGGCAAGAAAAGTGTTTCTGAAGAAGAGAAATTTGTTAACATTGATTATAGATTTAAGTTTTAGGAAGTCCTGTCTGAAAGTATTTGTATGGATTGTAGCCATGTATGGAAATGAAACATGGACGATCAACAGTTTAGACAAGAAGAGGATAGAAGTTTTTGAAATGTGGTCCTACAGAAGAATGGTGAAGGTTAAATGTGTAGGTCACATAACTAATGAGGAGAAGATACTGAATATAACTGGGAAGAAAAGAAATTTGTGGCACCACATGTGTAGAATGTAGAATGAGGGATCGTTTGATAGGACACATTCTGAGGCGTCAAGAGATCAGCAATTTAGTACTGGAAGTTTTTCTTGTGTGTGTGTGTGTCTTTTGGGTGGGGGGGGGGGGGGGAGGGGGCAGAGGGGGGGAGGGGGGGGGTTAAAAATTGTGGAGTACAGAGGAATACAATAAGCGGATTCAGAAGGATGTAAGTTGTAGTAGTTATTTAGAGATGAAGAGATTTGCACTGGATAGAGTTGCATGGACAGCTGCATCAGACCAGTCTTCAGACTGGACATCACAGCTATGACAACGACAACAACAACAACATCATTTAGATAACAAAAGGATTCTTTTAAAGCCATTTTACCATGTAGCCAAAACACAAATCTATCATCCACAAATCGATACCATCAACATGGTTTTGTATTTCCTTTTGATAGAGCTGACCGTTAGAATTTCTCTCTAGAAAAATTAGTGATCACAGGACCTTGTGGGTTACCTCATAATATGCATTATCCCATTGGAAATGACTAGAAGTAAACTAGTGTCTAAAAAGAGCCATCAAATCCCTTGGGAAAACTTCGGTTGTGTAAATAATATCTTCATTAATGGAAATCATAGTGAATAAAGATACCGTGTCAAAACTTAAAGATTATCTTAGGAGTTAAAATTAGTTCTTTAGATTTCTTGGTAAAATGATGAGATATTTGAAAGATATTCTTGTAAGTTTTGGCATAGTGTTTTTATTCACTATGATCTGAGTTAACAAAGTTATGATCTATGTAACGTTTCTTTTTTGTAGGGAATCTGACTGCTCTCTTTGGACATTTTCTTATTTCTTGTCAGGTCCAATGAACAGTGAATGTTATGAGCAAGTTGAATGTGTTGCAATGGTTAAGCCATTAAACCCTGCAATTGCAATTTTTTTAATGGAAAAATTTGAACAGTCAGCTCTATAAAAAGCAAATAAGAAACAATGTCGATGGCATAAATTTGTGTATGATACATTTGTGGTTTGTCCATCCAAATGATATAAATCCAAAAATCCAGTTTACCTTGGGAATGGAAAACAACAGTACAGTATGCTTTTTGGAAGTTTTATTTATGAGACAGACTAATGGAAGGTTGAAAAATAAGTTCTTTTAGAAAGTCACCCATGCAGACAGAAATCTGTATAAGATCTCCAACCACCATCCACAACAAAAGAGAGGTGTCATTAAAAGTCTTGTTGACAGAGCCAAAAGAATTTCCATGCTGCAACACTTGGATGCCGAATGAAAACATCTGAAGCAGAGTTTTGAGAAAAATGGTTATTCAGGCAAAGAAGTAAATAGGGTTGTGCGATCAAATAACAGTAGGCCAAAAGACAAAGATTAAACACAGTGATGGAATATGTAATGTAAAAGCTTAAATTTGACCAAAATTTTATTAAATCTTTTCAATTAAGTTGTAACTATAAAAATTGATAAATAAAAGTATTGATGTTTTCAAATAATTTTAAATGTATCGATGTTTGCTAGTGATGTTAAATGTCTTTGACAGTCTATTAAAAGTAAATGGAGTTACGGATATTGTTTACAGAAAGCAAAAGCATACTAATGAATGTTTTCTGTCTTTATAGTGACTGTAATATTCATAGGTTAATTGAAAATGTATGATACTGCCAACAAGCAAATAAGAATGTTGGAAATCCACTTTGGGTTTTCAACCTATGGTTGTGTGGATGACCTTGGCACTAAGTGGCACAGAAAGGACAGAATGAAATGAAAAGTCGGCAATTGCAGGCAGGGTGGCCTGGTGTACACACATGGCTGTGCCATGTATGGCAGTGTCAAAATTAAGTGAGTGCTAAAACTCCATAATCGTGTGAAAGTTGGCGAGATAGCGGCATTTTTGTCATAAAGTTGTCTTCCAAAATTGTAGTTTATGGAAAGCAAGAATATCCAACATTATCTAAGATGAAATTTGTAACGGATGCAGCTTCAAGGATAATGGCTACTGCAAGCAGCGTGGTAGTAACAAATTAATTCTGTATTAACTGGAGATGTGAAAAGCATTATCATTTGCAGTCTTCAACTACAGCACCACAACAGCCCCTATAAACAAGGCAACACTTTTTATTAAATCTGCATAATCAGAAGTGTCTTGAATATTACAGTCGCAAGTCTCATATCTAATTATTGAACAGAGTCAGTTTTGTTTAAAAGTATCTGTTAACCCTTGAGTGAGTGCACCTATGTATAAAATGTGCCAAACACAAATAAAATTGTTTTGCATCATTCCCTTGTCTTTTTTTTTCATGGTCACAAGCCCATACCTATTCATTTTTATTGCTGTACCTAACACAGTGATAAATTGTGTTGTCATATGTCCAAGTGAGCAGCACTTAAAAAAAAAAAAAAAAAAAAAACAGCAAGCCAGATCAGAAAAGGTTTACAAACTGTGCAAGAAAATGACCCACATTAAGAGCTAGCATCACAATCCCCCAATGACGCATTTGTCTATGAGATAATGAGTAATTGAATAAGCAGTTGTATGTGATCTGATGCAACTGTGCCATTTAATGCTTCGACTGGGGCCTTACTGTGAGATAACACCTGTGCATGTCAACAGAGTGATATAATGGAATTTTATTTCATTGTTTAGTTAAACAGTGCTTTAGCTAATATCATGAAAGTTTATTTTTTGTTGTTTAACCAAACTAAGCTTGAACTATGAATTTTTCTCTTACTTGTTTACCTTGGTAACATAAAGACAGCTATTCTTTACATGTGTACAATAAGTATGCCACCCGCCTGCTTTTGTTATGAAATTCGGCGTGCCCACTCGAGGGGTACAGTCATTATCCTAAAGTCACAAAATGAATCCTTATTTCCTTGTCACTGTGCTAAAATAATTTTGAGTAAATTTAGACAGTCTAAAGAGCATATAAAACAATTTCAAAATTACGACAATAGAAGACTGTCACCAGTATATTGAGTTGGAAAATACAGCTTTAAATTTATTTTTGTGGACATAAAATTATCTTTTTGCATTGCTAATTCACTAACAGCTTCAGATTTTGAGATTACTTTCAGTTAATTTTCAGTTATTCAGTTTTCATTAATGCATAACTGCCAATATTAAAGATGGTAGCTACTGACCTCCAGAATGAGATTTTCACTCTGCAGCGGAGTGTGTGCTGATATGAAACTTCCTGGCAGCTTAAAACTGTGTGCCCGACCGAGACTCGAACTCGGGACCTTTGCCTTTCGCAGGCAAGTGCTCTACCAACTGAGCTACTGAAGCACGACTCACGCCTGGTAATCACAGCTTTACTTCTGCCAGTACCTCGTCTCCTACCTTCCAAACTTTACAGAAGCTCTCCTGCGAACCTTGCAGAACTAGCACTCCTGAAAGAAAGGATATTGCGGAGACATGGCTTAGCCACAGCCTGGGGGATGTTTCCAGAATGAGATTTTCACTCTGCAGCGCAGTGTGCGCTGATATGAAACTTCCTGGCAGATTAAAACTGTGTGCCTGACCGAGACTTGAACTCGGGACCTTTGCCTTTCGCGGGCAAGTGCTTTACCAACTGAGCTACCGAAGCACGACTCACGCCCGGTACTCACAGCTTTACTTCTGCCAGTACCTCGTCTCCTACCTTCCAAACTTTGAAGCTCTCCTGCGAACCTTGCAGAACTAGCACTCCTGAAAGAAAGGATATTGCGGAGACATGGCTTAGCCACAGCCTGGGGGATGTTTCCAGAATGAGATTTTCACTCTGCAGCGGAGTGTGCGCTGATATGGAACTTCCTGGCAGATTAAAACTGTGTGCCCGACCGAGACTCGAACTCGGGACCTTTGCCTTTCGCGGGCAAGTGCTCTACCAACTGAGCTACCGAAGCACGACTCACGCCCGGTACTCACAGCTTTACTTCTGCCAGTACCTCATCTCCTACCTTCCAAACTTTACAGAACCTCTCCTGCGAACCTTGCAGAACTAGCACTCCTGAAAGAAAGGATATTGCGGAGACATGGCTTAGCCACAGCCTGGGGGATGTTTCCAGTATGAGATTTTCACTCTGCAGCGCAGTGTGCGCTGATATGAAACTTCCTGGCAGCTTAAAACTGTGTGCCCGACCGAGACTTGAACTCGGGACCTTTGCCTTTCGCGGGCAAGTGCTCTACCAACTGAGCTACCGAAGCACGACTCACGCCCGGTGCTCACAGCTTTACTTCTGCCAGTACCTCGTCTCCTACCTTCCAAACTTTACAGAAGCTCTCCTGCGAACCTTGCAGTACAAGCACTCCTGAAAGAAAGGATATTGCGGATGTTTCCAGAGCTTCTGTAAAGTTTGGAAGGGAGGAGACAAGGTACTGGCAGAAGTAAAGCTGTGAGTACCAGGCGTGAGTCATGCTTCGGTAGCTCAGTTGGTAGAGCACTTGCCCGCGAAAGGCAAAGGTACCGAGTTCGAGTCTCGGTCGGGCACACAGTTTTAATCTGCCAGGAAGTTTCAGCTACTGACCTGTGTAAGAACCTCGCAGCTTGCAAATATATCTTGATTCCAAGTAGAACTTTGAAAATTAGTTGTAGGAAAGTAAATTCATTTTAGTAACAATTAAATATTTTCTGAACGAATAAAGTTAAATTGCTCCTTCATATCTGGTGACCACACTTCTTAGTATCTTTTTGTGAGGGACAGTTGTAAGGTATTACAGTACCAGTCTATAATGCATTGACTACTGTGGTAAGGATAAAACAAGTTAGGCAGTGCAGTGTATTTAGTGTAATATCCTTTTTTGTATGCAGAGATTATTGCATGTCAAGCAGTGTTATCCTCATTGTGGGGTGATGGCACCGTCTTTTCATGAGATCCTGAAAACTACTACTGCGGTCAGCCAGAAAATGATGGAAAACACATTTACCATAATTTCCAGGCTGCAAGTCCAAATTCTTTTTGTACTTAATGAAAAAGGTGTTTCTACTCTCTGTTTACTCAGCAGGATCAGGAACTATGTTTGTAATAAAAGTTTTGAGTTCTAACTGATTCAATTATATTTTTACAAAATTCACACACGAGACATGGCAATATTCCTCATATTAATAATAATAATGATGTCTTTATCATAAATAGCAGCAGTTCAGAGGCAACCTCTACGATAACTTCTCATTAAATGGTCTTTCGCCCTGACTTTTAATAATCAAAGTTAATTGCTCGCCACAAAAGTGGAAAATAATCTCACAACTTGCTACGCAGTTTTGAAACATTATGGGTAGCACACAAACAGTTACTTCCCCAAAATCTAACTAATCCAGGATGGTGTACAGTCGTCGCGAGTTCATTTCCTGTCTTTACTGAAAACGTGTTTAGTTGCAGCCTGGCTATGACGTCATCTGAGGCAGTGCATAAGCTGACGTTTGACTGATGCGGACCATGTGGTAACTGGGTGCAAAGTGTGTGCCACAGCCTCTCAGCTGTGTATTTATATATGGGTTCAGCACACAGCTGAAGGGAACACCTGCTGTCATTCGCTCTTATGTCCCAGTAGCAACTCTAAATGGTCACTTTATTGGACACATTAGTTATTAACACTGTCATGAATCAATTTAGGATCTTAATAATTTTATGTGAATGGAATTAAGTTGGCTTTAATCATAGAAAAAGTTTTAGCTTGCCTGCATTTAAACTTTGCTGTCTAGAATTTTTGAAATGGAACTGACAGTAGAACATGACCTCTGAGCTACAACGTTAAGAGACCTTGTATTGATTATTATTTACATTACAATCTTGAAACTTGTTGTAGCATTATTATTTAATGGGTTTCATCAGGTGCTGTAATCAGAACTTTCTATCATTAATAAAAATGATACTTAATCTATTACAAATAAGGACTTTTTGTTCCAAATTTTGTTTTCAGAAAATTATTCGAAAACTGTTAGAGGTAGCTTAATGGGGTCACATAGTTAATATTTTTATATCAAACTGACACTTCATACTGAGTTTCATCTTTGTAAGTTACTATTTAGCACCTTCAATTTTTCTTAAAAATGCCAATTTTGACCAAAATATTGTGCTGGTCAAGTTGAAACTTGTAACAGTTGATTTTGACATACATTTGCACATTCTCAACAATTTTTGGTTTTCTGGCTTTATTATTTAGTGCCTTTTTTTCCTTAAAACTATGTGTTTAGGTAAATATGTTCATCTGATAACTCTGGGATTTAGCAATTTTAAAATTAATATACTGAAGAGTATGCTGACAAAGTTTGGAAAAGCTACTTTAATTTGTAATTTCATCCTTAGACTATACTGCAATCAGTTGAATGCTGCACACAGGTGCTTTATGATGATGTGGCTCTAGTAGCAGTGAACTGGGATAAGTCCCAGCACACTTGCTCCCCCCTATATCTCTCAAATGATACAGCACTTGTTTTACCACATTATCATACTTAGGAGAGGCTCAGCGAGAAAATTAGTTGCCAGTAATCAGTAATATTCCATTAGGTTACACAGTAAAAAAGATAAGTAGTTAAATATTGTTAGAGTTAGTAAACGTGGTAACAGTGGTATTGTGCAGATTAAATAACAATGCTCAGCTGAATGAACAAGAGGTGTTAGTTTTCTGGGAAGAGAAACAGGATGCTCAGGGAGGCCACTATTTGCAACGATACACGATGCAATGACTGGGTTGTGTGCCATAAAACACACCAATACAGTGGCATGATTTTTTAAGCTCTAGGAGTTGAAGCATTTATTTATATTGGGTAACTTAGAGCATTATACTGTATAATATTAAACATGGTAGGAAGTAAACTCGGTAAAAATGACCTGAAATGATTGTTTGGCATTGATGGCCGGGAGGCCCCCATCTGGGAAGGTTTGGCTGTCGGATTGCATTTCTTATATCAGGTGACACCACATGTCGGTGACTTGCACATCAGTGATAATGAAATGATAGTGAGGACAACACAACACCCAGTCCATGAGCGAAGAAAGTCTTCAGCTCGGCTGGGAATTGAACCCAGGCCCGCTGCATGCAAGGTAAACATGTTACAACTCAGATAAGCAGGCAGACAATAAACACAGTTATTACAATAGCGAAAAGTTGCTAGTTTCATAATTAAAATCAAACAATGGAAATTTTCGGATGGAATGTGTCAGTATTGTGTATGAAGAGGATAGTTGCCACCCACCATATAGTGGAGAAGCAACTGGGTAGTGGGGGTAAGGAGAAGGCTAGGGCTTGGAGGGGGAGGTGTAACTGGATAGTGGTGTGGAACAGTAAAGAGCTGCTTATGGGAGCATGCAGGGACGATGTAGAGAGAGGGCAGGGCAGCTAGGTGCAGTCAGGTGGTTATATGGAGGGCAGGGCAGGATGTAGTGGAAAAGGAGGAAGTAAAAAGACTGTGGGTGTTTTGGCAGAGCAGAGGGCTGTGTAGTGCTGGAATGGGAACAGGGAAGGGGCAAGATGAGTAAGGCAATGACTAACGAAGATCAAGGCCAGGAGAGTTAACGGAGTGTAGGATATATTGTAGGGAGAGTTCCCACCTGCGTAGTTCAGAAAAGCTGGTGTTTGTGGGAGGGCTCCAGATGGCACAAGCTGTGAAGCAGTCACTGAAATGAAGGATGTCATGTTGGGCAGCATGCTCAGAAGGGTGGTCCACTTGTTTCTTGGCCACAGTTTGTGGGTGGCCATTCATGTGGACATACAGCTTGTTGGTTGTCATGCTCACATAGAATGCAGCACAGTGGTTGCAGCTTAGATTGTAGATTACATGATTGGTTTCACAGGTAGCCCTGCCTTGGGTGGGATAGGTGATGTTTGTGACCGGACTGAAGTATGTGATGGTGGGATGATGTATGAGACAGGTCGTGCATCTAGGTCTATTTCAGGGATATGAGCCATGAGGTAAGGGTTTGGGAGCAGGGGTTGTGTAGAGATGGACAAGTATAATGTGTAGGTTCAGTGGACAGCAAATACCCCTATGGGAGGGGTCGGGAGCATAGTGGGTAGGACATTCCTCCTTTCAGGGCATGAGGAGAGGTAGTAGGAACCCTGGAGGAGAATGTGATTTAGTTACTCCAGTCCTGTGTGGCACTGAGTCACGAGGGTCAGTGGGGATGCTCCTCTGTGGTCAGACAATGGGATTTTGGGAGGTGGTGGGTGACTGGGGAGATAAGGCACGGAAGATCTGTTTTTGTGCAAGGTTGGGATGGTAATAATGGCCTGTGAAGGGGTCATTGAGAGCCTTGGTAAATTTTGAGACGGACCGCTTTGTCACTACAGATGCGATGGCCATATGTGGCTGGGCTGTATGGAAGGGACTTCTTGGTTTGGAATGGATGGAAACTGTTGAAGGGGAGGTATTGTTAGTGTTTGATAGCTTTCTTATGGACTGAGGTACTGATGTAGTTATCTTTGTGGTGGAGGTCAACATTGAGGAATGTGGCTTATCGGTTGAATAGGACCAGGTAAAGCAAATTGGGGAGAAGGTTTTGAGGTTCTGGAGGAATCTAGATAGGGTACCCTCCCCCTCGATTCAGATCATGAAGATATCATCACTGAATCTGAACTAGGTGAGTGGTTTGGGATTCTGGGTGTTTAGGAAGGATTCCTACAGGTGGCCCATGAATAGGTTGGCATAGCGCGGTGCCATGCAGGTGTTCATAGCCGTACCGTGGATTTGTTTGTAGTTCATGCCTTCAAAGGAGGAGTAATTGTGGGTGAGGGTATAGTTGGTCATGGCACCTAGGATGGAGATTGTAGGTTTGGAATCTGTCAGGAATTGGGAAAGGTAGTGTTCAATAGATGTAAGGTCATGGGTTATTAGGGATGGTGGTGTAAAGGGAGGTGGCATCAATAGTGACGAGCAGGGCACCATGTGGTAAAGGAACAGGACCTGTGGAGAGTTGGTGGAAGAAATGGTCGGTAACTTTTATGTGGTAGGGTATATTGTGAGTAATTGGCTGAAGGTGTTGGTCTGTGAGAGCAGAGATTCTCTCAGTGGGGGCACAGTAACTGGCTACTACGGGGTATCCTGGGTGGTTTGGTTTATGGACTTTAGGAAGCATGTAGAAGGTAGGAGTGTGGGGAGTGGAAGGTGTGAGGAGAGAGATGGACTCTGGAGAGATGTTACGGGATGGGCCCAAGGATTTGAGGTGAGACTGGAGAGCATACTGGATTTTTTGAATGGGGTCACTGTGGAAGGGTTTGTAGTTAGATGAATCTGACAGCTGGTGGAGTCCTTTGGCCAGGTAATCCTTGCCGTTCAAAACAACAGTGATCGAGCCTTTGTCAGCAGGTAGGATTATAATGTCACGGTCAGTTTTTAGGTAGTGGATCGTAGTTCTTTCTGCGGGTGTAAGGTTAGTTTGCATGCGAGGGATTTGGGGAATTGGTGAGGTAAGGTTTGAGGTTAAGAAATTCTAGAAACTTTCAGGGGGTGATTTGGGGCAGTGGAGGTGGATCACTGTTGGATGGAGGAGTGAACGGAGTCAGGCAGGATTCAACATTGATCTTCGGTTGAGTCAGTGTTGCGAGCCGAGAGGATGCAGCAGCAGCAGCTGTTGTGTGATAAACAGTAAATTAATTTAGTCTTAGTTTTTTCTCCACATGCTTCTACAAAGAAGTGAACTATATGTGTATTTTACTGTGTAGACTAGCAGTTAGAAAATTAATCATAATTTTTGTTTTTGCATAAGTCTTGTGAATATCCTTGTGTAGGGTGGCTTCCTAGTGTAAGTTTTCCCATCACCAGAAGCTCCCTCATGCCACTTAAGTTTTAATTTTGTGCCAGTAGACAGCACACAGTCCAGCGCATTCTAGTTTGAATATTTATCTCATGCACTAACTTGGCAAACAGGATTTCTAATGACAGATGTCTGTAAATACATCAACTTCAGTAGAGAAATTTATTTCTGTTTAATATCTTGTGGTCTCAGAGTACAGTGAGAAATCTGCACAGCGACTTTCAGTGTTACTTTATTCTCCTTTGGTATATTTTCAAACTCAGTAGCACCATTTGAGAGCATATCTTTTTTTTGTACACAGTACTCAGTAGCACCATTTGAGAGCATATCTTTTTTTTGTACACAGTACGATATGGCTAGGGTCTGTGCTTGTTGTGAGTGGACACAAGGAGAGTTGGCTGCTGTCCGTAAACAGCTGATAGCTACATTGGCTACAATCGACAAGCTTTTAGGTAATGCTCAAAGTTTTGGCAATGTCGGGGCGCCAGTGACGGGATCTGAAACACCTTTAGTGCCACTGGAATTTCCTGGTGACCTGGACGTCACTGTGGCTTCTGATGCGAAACATCTGACCGGTCCATCCTCACTCCAGAGTGGGCGGCAGACAGCAGTGGGTTCGCGTGTCACTGGGTGGAAGGCAAAGAGAGAGCAGGCCGTGTGGTGGCTGGCTCCCTATGCCTTGCCAACAGGTACAAGGTGCTACCCAGTGTTGATGCTAACTCTGAGCCAGCATGGGATGCCTCTCGTGTTGGGCCAGCAGTCAGTTTTGCTGCCCAGTCCAGACAATTACAGAGGGTGAGTATGCTTGTCATTGGTAGCTTCAATGTTAGCGGGTGATGGAGCCCTTCAGGGAGATAGCAGGCAAGGTGGGAAAGAGTTCCAGTGTGCATTTGGTATGGTTGGCAGGAGGTCTCATCCGTGATGTGGATGAGGCCCTGCCAGCGGCTATCAAGTACACGGGATGCAACCGGATGAATGTAGTGGCACATCTCGGCACGAATGACGCCTGCCACTTGGGTTCTGAGGCCATCCTCGACTCTTTTTGGCATCTTGCTGATTTGGTGAAGGCAAATAGCAATGCAGATGGGGCACAGGCAAAGCTGTCTACTTGCAGCATCGTACCCAGGGTTGATTGTGGTCAATTTTTATTTTGTTGTCCAATGTAATTATTTTTTTCTCATGATGAAGCTGCTTCAATTTCTGGATTACTTGCTTCAATAGTTTGCAGTATTCTTTGTAATACATTTCAGTGCTAACATTAGAGCTGTTCCTAGATAGTAAATACAGTCTCCTTTTTGTCCCACATGATATCTGTATTCCTTGTGTAATCCATGGTTTATTTTTTGACTTCTGTATGATTTGAGTTACCTTTATCGGAAAACTATTTTCAAAAGTGGAGGTAACTTTATTAATGAATGTTTTGTATTTTCCATTTGAGTCAGAAGTATTGTAAACATCTATACAGTTCATGTCTGTAAGCAATTTCCTGAATTTCTCAATTTTTTACTTATTTATTACCTTCATGTACTCAAATTTAACAGATTTTTTATCCTGACAAGTTTCAACATTTAACACAAGATGATGCATGTCGTGAGCAGGTAGCCCACTTACTATTGGTTTTGTGATATGACTTTTTTCCCTAGATTTGTTTACAAAGATATTGTCAGTAGCAGTCTCAGAGCATTTACATATCCTAGTTGCGAAGTTCCCAGTAGGAATTAAATTGAATGATACTGTTACTGACTGCAATAATTGTTCACTGACAGAGATTTTCAATAAATCCACAGAAAATCACCAGCTACCACTATTTCCTTGTTTTTTACTGTGAGAAGGGACAACAGAGCTTCCAGATTTTTTTATGAAGAGCTTAAAATTTCCTGAAGGTGATCTGTATATACCTACTATTATAAAGGGCTTTTCATGAAATACTAGTTCTATTGCACAAGCTTCTACGTGCTGCTCTGAGCAAAATTTATGAATATCAGTATTCTTGAAATCAAAATAGTTTCTGACAAATGTAGCAACTCCTCCTTTCTCCATATTTTCTCTACAGAAGTAAGAAGCTAACTTGAATCCTTCAACATTTAACATATCTATACCAGTGGGCACATGATGTTCAGAGGGGCAGATTATATCAGCTGGTTTGCTCAACTCAAATTCTTCAACACAAACAAGCAACTCATTAAGCTTACCCCTTAGTCCTTGGATATGCTGATGCAGTAAGAATAACTGATTTTGCGCACTGGCTGAATTAAAACTGGATGAACCAAATTTTCCTGTCAATTTTTGAGTATCTGTAGTTTCAATCAGAGGGTGCGTGCAGGAATTGTGTACCTAAAAATTTGCTTTCTGGCTGCCTGTTTTATCAATGTGAATGTCATTTTCAGTCTGTCTCTGAACATCTTTTGTTTCTCCCCTCCCCACCCTAAAAGAATTGCTAATCTGTCACTTGTAACCACTGGTACTTTACCACTTGTGACAGTGTCCCTCCCCCCCCCCCTCCTCCCCTTAAGTTATTTGCCATTAGCCCAGACAGTTTTCCCTTCCCTTTTTTGTTGAGGTGAAGGCCATGCCTAGTATAGTCCCATGTGCTGTTAAAGAGTCAATAGAAACCACACCAGTATGAGATCCCATACCTGATCCAAGCAGCTGGTCCACCTCTAAATTAACTCTCGCGACAGAAGAGCTTAAATGAGGCCAGTCATGGTGCCTCAGAACAGACACAAGCCTAACACCAGTATGTCTCGGCGCTGAAGCTATCTTTACCAGGTCACTCTCAGTTCAGTAATTAGGGTTCCTATCTATGCTGTTGCGCACCCCACCCACTATTACCACAGTGCCTTCCTGTGTGAAGTCTTTGCAGAGTGAACCTACATCCTTTGTCACATGACCCAGACTTGCAGTAGGTTTAAAAAAACTTGTGACCTAGTAACCTAATTCTAGTTCATCCTGCAACAGTTGGCCAACACCTCTACCATGTGATTTACCTAAGAACAAAATTTTCTTCTTTTTCACAACTTTTTCTGACTTCTTACCTTGCAAACACTTTTTGAAAGTTTGCTGCGTCCTGTGTATTCCTAAATCTACTTGTGGCTCATCTGTTTCCAACTGTGACAACAGATCAAACCTGTTTTCCACATTGACAACAAGACTGTCTGAGAAAGTCTTATTCCTATTTCTTCTTTGACCTGTTGTCACTTCCCACCCCTCTTTTCCCTTCTCCCCCCTTAACTTTTCCAGATCTTGTTTCGCTTTATCTAGTTCTGCCTGAAGGGCAGCAATCTTCTCCTCCTGTTCCACTACACAACCAGTGAGCCTTGTTTGTTTGCCCAATCCCCACGCTGCTACAGTCACCCACATGAAAGAAACTGCAACAACCCTCACACCACACTCCAGAACTATCAATTCTACGGCTTTAATCTAAGTTAAAACAAGAATAACCTCCTAGACTACTAAATTAATATATTAAATTTATTAGAAATTTTAGGCCTAAATTTCGGATATTAATTTAAAACTTCTGGAAAAAGAATTGATCCTACACTATATAAACTTTTCACTTACTTCAGAACTTTTTACTTCGGCTACTTACTAGAGAATCAAATGGATAGTGTGTAAGAATACAGTAACAACACAAACTTTACTTTACTGATGTAATCATATAACTTATAGTATATGACAATGTAAACAAATCCTAGTCCAAAATTCATGCCTATGAAATGTTTTCTTTTTCCAGAAAATACTCAAAAAATGTGAAACCTTCAGTTGATAGCTTACAATAGGTATTAATTTACTTATTAGTGAAGTAATATTGCCTAAATTAATTGTTATTACTCAGTTAAACACTTATCTTTACGAGAGCTGTGAATGTACACACTGGAATTACACGATTAGCACTTGTTTTGCCGAAACCACTGTGATACTTTGTGACGTACCAAATTGCGGAACGAAAGGACTGAACTTATTCTGACTTCCTTTTCTCTTCTTTATGAGTCCCATTACATTCTCTCCTTTTTGGTCTTCTTCTGTCCACGCCTATTTTCTTTCATAAGTGGCAGTTGCTGAATTGGTTAACTCGATGCATGAAGCTACGATGTATTAAGTGATTTACTGTACTATGAGTTGTAATGAATGATGGAGGATGATGTACCCCTGTAAGTTGATAAGGAGGGGTGTGACGACTTTTATCTATTATCCCCCAGAGGATACCAAAGTTTTGTTGATATGAAGATATGTGCGAGGAGGTTGTTTTTATTGAGGTTATTTGTGAGCAGGCAAGAGGTCCTGTGGGTTAATGTGTTTGAAGGCAATGTACAGTCAAGAGCTGGTGTGTCATTTGTTTTAAGTGGTGGTGTTTCTGTTGTACAAATAATGTTTTGTGGTGGAAGCAAAGGAAGGTACAATGAATGGTAATGATGTTGCTAATTGTATGAGAGAAGCTGACTGAGTAATGGTAAATGGTGTATTTTATGCTGTCACCCAGAGGTCAGAGTAGAACAGCTAACTATATTTCATTCTGCCACACAACAAGTTCCTGGTTGAGACAGCGGTGTGTCTTTGAAGTGATTTAAATTGCATCTTCTGTTACCTGTGAACATTTGCTGTAAACAGAGGCTACATGATGCAAACCTTGTGGATTGGCACCATTATTGCTTGTGACAAGCCAGCTACGCACCAACACACTAGTGCTACTCTTCCTCTTCTTTGTCTTGCCTATCATAATTAAGTTTAGTTTTCATATTGGATAGGTTTTCTGTGAGCATAAACTGTAATGAACTTCGTGGGAAAATATCCCATCGTCATTTGAAAGAATTTTTGTCTACTGCCTGTGTTGTAAACTGTAGTTTTTCACTAAGAATTTATTTGGGACAATGTACTTGCTCAGTTGACTGTTATATAGTGCTTAAGTTTGAAGTGGTCGTAAGTAAACAATAAATTTTTTGTGAAAAGAATTGTACAGGTACATACTTCTTTGTATTTTCAGAGAAGTTAAGTATTTGTGAAGCTTTTGAGGTCTTTGAAGTTATCCTCTCTCATCTGTTGTTTAGGTCTTTGTCATTGGACATCAGGCATTGTGCATTATTCAGCTTTGTTGCATGTGTTGCATTGTAGGTTTTTTTTGTTGACTAGGATTTTGTTTTGTCTTTCAACAGAATGCATAAAGTTTACCTTACTAATGTTCATCTGCAATTATTTGCCTTGCAGTTCTGCTTTGTGGATGAATTTTCATGTAACTTTTGTAACTAATGTTCAGCTCGTCTGCAGATGAGCTGATGCCATAGTCAGTCTAGAAGCATTTATTTCCTATTTTCATTCAAAGCGCCTCTCGTAAGGGTTAAAAGTGATTGCTAGTTTTTAATTCTTATCTGCACTGAATTGACCGTTTCCTTCAGTTTTTCTTTATAAAATTTTTCTAACCTGTGCCCAGTAAAATTAATATGCACTCTTTTCTTACTGACTTGTTGTACATGGAATCTGAAGTTCGAGCTGCAGTAATTTCTGTTGAACTCTGATCTGTACATAACAGAATTTTCATCGACTTGAAGCAACTCTGTTGTGCTTTTCATGCCATAGTGAATTCATAAGGTGACTGCCAGCGTCTTCTGAATTTTGTGTTTGCTGAAAGTCAATGCAGAAATACACTGTTCAAAATTAGTGCAAGTACTGTACTAAGAATCCAAACTAAACCCTCCTGAACCTTGTTTTTTGTCACACAAAAGTTAAGATCCTTCCATCTACAAATTTGATGTTGTTCTGTGCAAACTGTTATTGATGTTTAACCTGCTGCCAGATAACTTAGTCTATAATCTGTTTTCACATTTACTTAGTGTTGTATCGTAGGTACATGCCACCAGCTGTGCTTCAAAAAACATGTTTTCTTCAACGTCACATTAGCAAGTACACTTGTGCTGTGTTGAGTGCTGGAAGCACCACCTTCCTCTCACCACTCTTGTCCTTTCTCCTTCCTTGCATCTAACCCTCCGCGTCCCCCTTCACACCATTTAACAGGGACCCATTCCTCCTCTTCTCCCTGCTTTCCCCTCTTCCTAGTGATACTCCATTATCCTCCCCTTTTGCCTCCCCATTATGCACACACAACATACAGTTGCCCTACTGCCGTTCAGAGCTTTACCCCTCCTGTCCCTCAAGTTTTTGAGTTGCCATTATGTTTCAGTGATATCACATAACATATATTACCTTCCCTGGCTTGTGACCCATGTGGGTGCATGCATCTGTCAATCTGAAGTTTGTTTACATGCATGTGCTTCTGTTACACCTAACTGCAACCTAACCATGAATCTTTTTGTATTTTATGAACTGCTTATATGCTTACTACGTTCTCTCATTTCCTTTATGTGAAGTTCTACAAATAGGCCCAGAATATGCATTTCTCCATGCCTATAACTTGACATTTTACAAGCTTTTTTTATGCTAGTTGAACCTCCCCTGGCAATTTGAAAATTGAAAATGTTATGAACATCTTTCTTGAACTTCGTCATCATGGAGGAAAAAATAAAGTTGTAACTGATTTTCATTTTGAGTTGATAATCCAGCAGTGTTTCTAGTTATAATTTTAGTTGTAGAGAAACAGATTATTAATAATTGTTGTATCAGATATTTAGAAAATTGTGGTTGAGGGACACTATTGGGAAAAATATTGAATCCATGTATTATCCTGAGCACTAGAGCTTTTACTTTCTTGGTGTATTTTCATATTTTACTCCCCTTAGATTAATGAGAATTAGTAGTTTTTCAAGTGTTTTCCTGCCAAAGGCACTTAGAGTGGTACCATGGTTTTGATGGGATAGTGAGATGTGTTCTTACGTAAGATAATGAATATTAATGATTTGTCATAGATCTGTTCCTCAACTACTTTTGCTTTACGTTCTTTTTATAACTGTGTTGTGATAGAAGAATGCAGAAGGTTGAAATTAACAGTACAGATAGTCTACAAAAACCAGCAGAGTCCTCTAACTGGGGAGGTATCAGAATGGTGTCCCACAGGTTCCCTTATTGTTCTTAATGTATATTAACAACTTGCCACTTTATATTCATGAAGATGCAAAGTTATTTCTTTTTGCTGATGATACAAGTATAGTAATCACACCCAAGAAGCAAGAATCAGTTGAGGAAATTGCAAATAATGTCTTCCAGAAAATTATTAAGTGGTTCTCTGCAAATGGACTCTCACTAAATTTTGAGAAAACACAGTTTATACAATTCTGTACAGTAAATGGCATAACAACATTGATAAATATAGACTGTGAACATAAGTCTGTTGCTAAGGTAGAATACTCAAAATTTCTGGGTGTGTGCATTGATGAGAAATTGAATTGGAAGAAACACATCGATGATCTGCTGAAACGATTAGGTTCAGCTACTTATGCTATTAGGGTTATTGCAAATTTTGGTGATAATCGTATCAGTAAATTAGCCTACTATGCCTATTTTCATTCACTGCTTTCATATGGCATCATTTTTTAGGGCAATTCGTCAGTAAGAGAGAAAGTATTCAATGCACAAAAGCGTGTAATCAGAATAATAGCTGGAGCCCACCCAAGATCACCTTGCAGACATTTATTTAAGGAACTCAGGATATTCACAGTACCTTCACAATACATATATTCACTTATGAAATTTGTCATTAATAACCCATCGCAATGAAAAAATAACAGCAAAGTGCATAGCTATAAAACTAGAAGAAAGGATGATATTCACTATTCTGGATTAAATCTCACTTTGGCACAGAAAGGGGTGAATTATGCTGCCACAAAAATCTTTGGTCATTTGTCAAATAGTATTAAAAGTCCGACAGATAGCGAACCGAATTTAAAAGTAAATTAAAAGAATTTCTGAATGACAACTCCTTCTACTCAATAGATGAACTCTTAGATATGAAGTAGTAACAGGGAAAAAATTAATTAATTAATCAATTATTTTGTTTAAGAAAAAACTTACGTTAAAGTGACACGTTCCACATCATTACAAAATGTCGTATTCATGATCTATGAAACAAGAATTAATGTATGTATGTAGTAGGTGACACATGCTGATTTTATTTTGTGGTTCAGGGAATCTGATAAGCATTCAAAGGAGTATGTGTTTTCTACAATTAATGAGTAGTTTAAGTTGAAACTAGATAATGTCTAGGAAGTCCCTCCACATTTCATTCGGTCCACAGATGTTTAAGGTCATACCAGATCCTCATTTTGCAATTGAGCAATATTATGTCGAGTCTTTAGCAGTAACGCACGAGGAATATTGAAGATATGTAAAGCTATTTGTATCATTTTAACTAAGTGATGTGTATAAGTACTATTACCACATGAGGTAATTTAAGGTGCATATTTAGCTATATTGGTCTTTCCCGTTTACAAACAATTGAGACAGTGACAGTTTATCAGATGCTCTGACTTGTTTACGCTACCATTTTCCATCTGAAATGACTGAATAATTTTGACCCGTCTGTGAAGTTTCACTCTGTCTTTCTTACTGGATATTCTGAAGTACTTCAGTATGCTAGGTTGAATTTTAATATTAGACATTTGTTGGTTGTGTTCTGTAGCCTTTCCTATCTTTCAGTTTTATCCATAGCCCCACTATTTTGTCAGTATTATTTTTATGTGGGGATCTAAAATAAACATGTTGATTGAAAGTGAAGAAAAGAGACAGCTTCTGAGTACCCTAAACAGCTGTCACATGAAACCACCCTGTGTGAAACCCAGTAGAATAACAGTTTTCATCTTTCCTATTTGATAGTATCTTCACAAACATCGAAGATAGTGTCACTGAGGCACAGAATGTAAACTTAGGTCTTTCAGATCACAGCACACTTGTCACATGTATAAATTCTTCTATACCCTAGGTAGTAAAATAAAAGTGAGAATATAAAAGACACTTCTGCACAAAAAAAGTAAATACTTTTTTCAGACTTTAGCAAAGGGAACCTGGGAACATATATTTTCAAAAACAACAACTGATGACTCATACAATGCTTTTTGTAGTACTTTCATGTACCTATTTGAGATGTGTTTTCCAAGAAAGCTTACAAAAATCAGTGTCATGCCAAGAAATGACAGCCAGTGGGTGTCGCCTGCTGTCATAGTATCTAGTCAAACTCTAAAACATCTCAGTCAAATAAAAAAAGACAACAAAAACAAACAATTTGCAGACTATGTTAAGACATATAAGAACATTTATAGGAAGGTGATTGAAAATGCTAAAACAATCCACATTGACAAAGTAATTTTAGGGTCAACGAACACATTAAATCAATATGGAATGAAGTAAAAAAGAAAAAAAAGAAATAAACAAAAATGTTAAAAATGAAGAAGACATTGTTTTAAAAGATGATCGTGGTGTTTTACTCACAAATCTTACCTTTGTAAATTACATAAATGACTACTTCATAAATACTCCCATCAATCTGAGTAAAAATTGCCATAGGAATAGTGAAACCTGTGTTCAAAGAGAACAAAGTATCAATTCAATATTGCTGTGCCCCACAAATAAACCAGACGTTCTAAGAATAACAAAAACAATGATGAATAAATTGTCTGCAGGGATTGATGAATTACCTGCTTTGGTCGTAATAAAATGTGCTAGTGTCGTGTCAGAACTGCTCTCACATATCATAAATATATCATTATCAGAAGGAGTGTTTCCACAAAGATTAAATATTTCAAAAATAAAACCACTGTATAAAAGGGCAATAAGTTGGAAATCATAGACCAATAGCTTTGTTATCTATTGTTTCAGAAGTAATATAGACAGTCATTAAACATTGTATTACAAATTTGCTTGACAAATTCAATCCCTTGCCTGTAAATCAGAACAGTTTTTCAAAGGCCAAGTATTGCCAACGTCTGCAACTATAGTTTTTAATATTTAGAAAATTGGTTTGAATGAACAAGTTAACTTTAAATATTTCAAAACTAATTACATCCATTATATGAAAACAAAGTCACAAAATGACCTAGATCTCAGAATACAAAATAAAGAAGTTAAGAGAGTAGCTGTCACAAAATTTTTTAGGTGTCCACATATATGAAAATTTGGATTGGAAAGCCCACATGTCACTAGCAAGTTAATTTCGCTGGCTTTGCACTATGTGTAATTAGTAATGTGTCTAGTAAACAATATAGAAGAACAGTCTACTTCACTTACATTCACACTGCTATTACCTATGGCCTCACCTTCTGGGGTCATAATACGAAAAATCTAAAAACCATCTTCACACTACAAGAACCATCTTCGCACTACAAAAATGAGCTGTTAGAATAATTACAAACAGTTCCAGGCTAAAACTGTTGTGACTCGCCAATCTTTCAAAGTGCCACCGCGTAGTTACACGCGTCCTCTACATGCGGCGCTGTCTGCCAGCCATGCAGCAGCAGCGCCATGTTAGCGGCCAGCCAGCCAGCGGCAGCTAGACTTGGACTCAGTTATGATTTGACTGTTAAAGTGTACACACGTCTTACTCTGTTTACTTGATCTGTGATTTTCATGTATTGCGTCTTCCTTGAAATATATATGTTCAACTTGAAGTTATAACAATTGACAACGAGGATGGGATTTTTCTTTTCCGACATTGACCTACATGTTTCGATGGCTACTTTAGAGTAACTATTGCAAGGTCTCATAGAACAGCAAACGATTCTCACAAATGCGATTCATGATTTCGTCGCGGCATCAAATGCGGGGTGTCTCTCATCATTCTCTCTACCTACTTTTCCTTCTTACGATGAGACGGCGGAAGACTGGTCTGATTACGAAAAACGTCTTTGACAGCACTTCTTGGCATTTCATGTCACGGTTGAACAAACATGTAAGTGTCTGTTCCTTTCATGGATTTCACCTCAAATGTATCGATTGTTGTCACAATTGGCTCCTTTGAAAGATCCTGCGTCTTTGTCCTTTGCTGAAATGTGCTCACTTCTGTATGTCTATCACTTCTGTCTGTCTATTTTCAAAAGCAAACGCATCTGTTGCCTTTTATCGTTGTCAAAAACAACAGAATTAATCCTATCGCACTTGGATTGCTGAACTTCACGGCCTCAGTAGAAAGTGTCAATTTGTTACTGAAGTTCACAAAGAATCCTATGCCGATTCCATGGTACGGGATGCTATTATCCAATCGGCGCCCGACAAAGAAGTTAGGCAATGAGCCCTTCAGTTGGCAAATCTGACTCTAGATGAAGTCCCTCTAGATGAAGTCCAGTTTTTTGAAATTTCTCGCGCCGCTGGAGCGCAAATAGAGGGATGGGGTGACGTCGGGGAAATACAACCTCTGTGCGATCTTGACAAAGCGTGTGGCATGTCCCCGCCGGCCGACGTGGCCGCAGTACACTCCCAAGCGCAGCCTCGGCCTAACCTAAACAAACCACTAAGAAACTGTAGCAAAACCCACGGCAACTTCCTTCATGTCCGCAGTGTTTTACGAAACATTCACGAGAAGATTGTTCACAACATTGGGCCGTGTGTCACAAATGCAAAAAAAAGGGTCATGTGTCATCTGTTTGCAAATCCGACTGCATACATGATGTTCATGAACATGATGCTGATTCTGATTCTGTGTTGTCTGTCAATTGTACTTCTTCCCTTTCAGGGAAGTTATTCCTCACTGTCCTAATACTTGGTCGAGATGTTCGCATGCAGGTGGATACTGGTTCTGCTGCCACTATCATCAATTCTCAGACATATCTTCAGTTGGGTTCTCCAATCCTGTCACCTGTCACTAGGCAATTACGGACTTACAATAAACAGATTTCTCTCTTGGGACAATTTGATGCTGAGGTATCTTACAAATCTGTCGTTCGCACTGTTCACATATTTGTGGTCGACCATAGTAATGCGGAGAATCTTTTTGGTTTCGATGCCTTTCGCGTTTTTGGGTTCTCCATAGATGACTCTGTCAATATCGTCTCTGATGCTATTCCTTATGCTCAATTGGATTTCTTGTCGATGGCATTTTCGTCCCTTTTTTCTCCTGGGTTAGGCCGTGCAAACGACTTTGATGCTCTTATCACGATCAAACACACTGCTCGGCCTAAGTTTTTTCGGGCTCGGCCCATTCCTGTGGCCCTTCGTGATCAGGTCAAACGGGAGCTGGATCGTCTCACTGCTTCAGGGGTCTTGCTTCCTGTCACTTCCAGTGAGTGGTCCTCTACTGTCGTTGTCGTTGCTAAGCCAAATGGTGATATTCGTCTCTGTGGCGATTTCAAAGCCACTGTAAATGCTAAATGCCTTATCGACACCTACCCTATGCCTCGACCTGAAGAATTGTTCACTAAACTTGCTGGAGGCCAGTATTTTTCTAAACTTGACCTGTCAGAAGCTTATCATCAACTTCCTCTTGATGTTGCTTCCTGGCAGTTTCTGGTCCTTAACACGCCTTTCATCCTCTATCAATACCAACGATTGCCATTCGGGGTTGCCAGTGCCCCTGCTCTCTTTCAGTGATTCTTGGAACAATTATTGCTCACTGTCCCTGGGTGTAGAAATTACCAGGACGACATTGTTGTCACTGGCTCCACCACTGATGAACATCTTCAAAATCTCCGCACACTTTTTCATGTCTTACAGACTGCCGGTCTTAAGTGTAATCTTCAGAAATCAAAATTTTTTCAGGCATCTATCACATACTAGGGGTTTCAACTCTCTCGGGATGGTATTCGTCTGCTTCAGCAAACTGTCGCTGCGATCGATGCCCTTCCTCGCCCTACATCTTTAAAGGAACTGCAGGCCTTCTTGGGGAAAATAGCATACTATCACAAATCTTTACCATCTGCTGCTTCGATGGCTCAGCCGTTGCATCGCCTGTTGCATAAAAACGTGCCTTTTCACTGGTCTGCTTCATGCGATGTGGTTTTCCAGAAATTGAAGATTATGCTGAAACAGGCCCTGTGCCTGGCTACTTATCGACCTGGCCAACTTCTTGTTCTTGCCATGGACGCCTCTCAATACGGGGTCGGTGCAGTCCTTGCGCACCGTTTTTCTGATGGTTCTGAACAACCCATTGCTTATGCCTCCAAAACGCTCACGGATGCCCAACAAAAGTATTCTCAAATTGAAAAAGAAGCTTTGGCCATTATTTATGCTCTTCATAAGTTTGGTGTTTTTCTCTATGGATCCAAATTTCATCTTGTTACGGATCACAAACCACTTGTTTCCTTGTTTCATCCATCGTCACTTCCCGACAAGGCTGCACACCGCCTCCAGCGTTGGGCTCTTTACTTGTCTTGTTTCAATTATGAGATTCATTTCCGGCCGATGGCTCAACTTTCGAATGCTGATGCACTGTCTCGCCTTCCCATGGGTCCTGATCTGGCGTTCGATAGGGACAAACTTTTGTGTTTCCACCTGGATGTTGCCGAGCAGCGGGTTGTGGACGGGTTCCCCATCACTGGGGACCGGCTGGCGGCTGCTACGAGTTCTGGCCCTACCCTCTCCCGGGTTTTACGCTATATTCAGAAGGGTTGGCCAGATCGTCCATCCGCTAAGACTTCTGATCCATTGCGGAACTACTACGCTTTGCATTACCGCCTCACGGCTAGGGATGGTGTTATCCTTCTTTCCACCAAAAATGCTTCGCCGCGTGTTGTGGTACCTGCATCTTTGCGTGCTTCGGTCTTGCGCCTCCTTCACCAAGGCACTGGGGTGTCTCTCGCACAAAATCTCTGGCGCACTGTCATGTGTATTGGCCCAGCATTGACTCTAATCGCACACATGGTCGCTGCCTGCGGCCCTTGTGTGTCACAGGCCGCCGCCCCGAAGTCATCTTTAGCACCGTGACCTTCGCCTGAGAAGCCCTGGGAGCGTATTCATGCTGACTTTTTTAGGTACTTATTGGCTTCTCGTTATTGATGTCTACTCTAACTTTCATTTCATTGTCCGTTGCATGTTGCCTACCACCGCAGCAACCACCAATGCTCTAGCTCGCATTTTCTCTTTGGAAGGCCTTCCCTCTACTCTTGTTACTGATAATGGTCTGCAATTTGCCTCTTCTGATTTTGCGGATTTTTAAGCGCATCACGGCGTCATGCATGTCACGACCCCTCCGTTCCATCCACAGTCAAACAGTGAGGCTGAACGACTGGTCCGCACATTTAAGGCTCAGATGAGGAAACTCCTGACTTCTTCTGCTGATGATGCGCTTCTCCAATTTCTGGCTTCTTACAATTTCACCCCCATGGGCGACCACAGCCCGGCTGAGCTCTTACATGGCCGACAGCCCCGCACGCGACTTCATATTCTGTGGCCTTCCACTTCACGGCCGTGGGTGCTTTCGCTTGGCCGGTTCACCGTCGACGACCTTGTATGGGTACGGGGATATGGCAGGCGGCCAAAATGGAGTCCTGGCCGCATCTTATGACACCATGGCCAACGCCTGTTTGAAATCCAGATGGACACGGTTGTTGCAGTGCGTCATTCGGACCAGCTTCGGCCTCGTGTGCTGGCAACGGCTGTTCCGGATGCTGCTACAACCCCTTTGGCTCTACCTGACGCTCGGGATACTGGAATCTCTCATTACTCACAATGCAGTGCTCTTACCATCATATCAGTGCCAGCACAAGAACTGACGCCACCAGGAGACGTGCCCATGCAGGAACCAGATGACCATCATCTGTCGGAGCAACTCTACTCGCCTCCTTCTCCTACGAACGCGGACACATCACCCATGTCTCCTGTTATAACAACCGGACTTGCCGCAGTGGGCAGATTGGTGCACGGGGCTCCAGCAGATATGACCCCCATGCCTCCTGTCATCTCGACCCATTATCATCAGGGACACTTCCGTCCGTACGGGAAGCCTCCTCCTCGAGACTTTATGGCCAGTCAAACAACACCTGTGGACGTTAGCAATCTACAGGCCACCTCCATCAAGACCTGTGCAAAAAATTCATAGGGGGGGAAAGTGTTGTGACTCGCCGATCTTTCAAAGTGCCGCCGCGCAGTTACGCTCATGCGGCGCTGTCTGCCAGCCATACAGCAGCAGTGCCACATAAGCGGCCAGTCAGCTAGCGGCCGCTAGACTTGGACTCAGTTATGATTTGACTGTTGAAGTGTACACACGTCTTACTCTGTTTACTTGATCTGTGACTTTCATGTATTGCGTCTTCCTTGAAATATATTTGTTCAACTTGAAGTTATAACAAAAACCCTCCAAGCATATATTTTGACAGCTAAATATTCTACCTTTACCATGCCTCTACATACAAAAAAGTGTAAGTAACATAAAAAGGGGCATTGAAAATTTCAAAAACAACCCAAATCTGCATTCATATAATATAAGAATGTGCAGTGATATCCATATAAAAAGAGTAAACAAGGCTACTACACAAAAGCTAACAAACATTAAAGATATAAAATTGTATTACAAACTTACAGCCCATATAAAAGAAATGAAAAAGTTGTGTACATTTAATGAAGCAGTATTCAAGTTATTAATGACCAACTGCTATTACAGTGTAGAGTACCTTCAGCAACCTAGTAGCAAGTCATTATATTCATGTATTCACGAACAGTTGTGGTACACCTTACACACAAGTTGGTGCATTGCTAGTCTCATTGTGTATGTATTGTTTTTCTGTTTCAGGAGTGTAAACCATTTTATTTATTATATCATGTTACATCAGCCATCTTGTTTCCGTGTTGGAGAGCAATACATTTATCTGTATCTTGAATTATACTGACAGTCATTTTGTTTTTACATCAGATGAACTATTATTTCACTTCCAATGTTTATCACAGAAGGAACCATTTCTGACATGATTTTCTTCATAATCGATTATGGAACAACACAACTGTTTTGTACATTACAGATAAAGTATTTAAAGATTGCTACAAATCCTTTCTTAGTAATAAGAGCTTATTTAATTTCATTCAGAGCTACATATGACACTGTTTTTTTTTTCTTTTGTGTGCAGAAATTTTGTTTTGGAATAACCGTCTGAAGAACATGGAAAATTTGTACCATCAGATGCGTGACCCTCGAGTTGTGGATATGGCTTCAATACTAGAGCTGACTGATAGTGCATATTTCCCTTGCTTCAAGTCAATGTTCCGTAATGTAGTAGCAGGTAATATTGTAATTTTTGACTGATAATTAACATTTTTAAAGTCTTGCTTTGTAAGTCACTGTCATAGTGAAGCTAAGATCAGTACTGTAAATAGTGAACATACGACAATTGAAATTTAGAAATAAAATGGGTTTGAAATTCTACAACTAAATATGTGACTCTCAGTTTATCCAGTATATCATTAATGGTTTAGTTGTGATTGATATGTGGCAGGTGCCTGTGAACAATGTGTTGCAGATGGCACGTGATGCAACTGTTGAAGTTGTGCTATCAGCTGTTTACATGAAGTGGTTTCTTTGGAAAGGTTACATAGCTTAGGGCTTTTGAAGAATCACTGTTTTTTATGTCAATTTTCTCTTTTAATTGTATCAGTAGAAAATTCATTCGAGAAAACTAAGAAGTTATGAGACAGAATAGGTATAGGTAGCCATTATTTACTTCCAGGAGGCAAAATGAGTAAAACTACTGGTACACATGTATAAAATGGGCACAATGCCTAGCATTTGGAAATAATAGTTTCTTCCTAGGGGAAGGGTGGCAGGGCTGAGAGGGTGCAGGGGGGGGGGGGGGGAGAAGAGGTTAAAAGAAAGGGCTGGTCATTCAGATCCCACAATGAGAGGGACCCACCCGTAATGAGGGCGATGGTAGGCAGAGACCTTTGTCTTTTTATAAAAATAAAACTGAAACCTAAAAACAGCAGGAATCATGTTTAATAGGACTGGATGTGTTTGTGGCAGTGTACCTAATTATTATTTTAGTGAACATCCTTCTTTTTGGTATATATTACAGGGTGCACATAAAGTCCTGGAACTCTTTCAATTATTTATTGCACAAGAACCAACATTGTACAGATATCAAACATATGTCATTTTGAAGAGAAACTCTGAAAGTTTTTTTTTCATGTATACCACCACAGCACAGTTTGTTACTGTGCCGGTAGTTAGCACTAGTCGCAAACACGGCGAGTTCAGGTGTGGAGCAAGCTGTTTCAGAAATGGCCTTCCTGATCACCAGATCTAACTCCTTGTGACTTTTTTCTGTGGGGACACATTAAAGATCGCTTCTACCACGTGATGTAGCAGAGCTCTGGGAGAGAATACACGACAATGCCATACTGGGACAGGTCTGGCAAGAATTTGATTACTGTATTGATGTCTGCCGGGTCACTCATGGTTCGCATATCGAATGTTTGTAAAAAAAAAAACTTTCAGAGTTTCTCTTCAAAATGCAATATGTATGACATCTATACAATGTTTAGTTCTTGTGCAATAAATAATTGAAAGTGTTCTGGGACTTTATGTAAACCTGTATACCTTACAACAGATAGTAAATGAGCACACTCCACTCTCTCTGTCCTGTACCTCTTCCTTAATCTGCCTGTAACTTTGTCCTTTTCTTAGTGCCATCTAGTATACCAAGTCTTCTTCTTCCTCTCTTCCCAGCAATATTTTCCTTTATTAACTCTTCACTGCAGGCAATTTCTTCGCAGTTCATTGCATGTCACACCCAGGATGTTTTCTTCTTACATATCATTTACACTAGTTCTCTTCGCTGTCTTCTTCTTGGAAATACTTCTTCATTTGTCATTCTGTCAGTCCATTTCACTTTTAGCACTTTCACCACATTTCAAAAGTATTCTGGTAATTTTCCTCTTTCTTTTTTGATTGTCAGTATTTGCTTCCATATGATATTTCACTTCAGATAAGACACTTGGTGAATCCCTTTTTTAACTCTGTCAGAAAGCATTTTGCTACCAACAAGCCATTCATTATTTCAAAAGTTCTTTTATCTGTAGATATAGAATATCTTATTTTCCCTAAGCAGCTTCTATTCCCTGTCACCAAACTTCCCAAATACCCAAATGATTTTTCATGTTTTCTGATTTCCATCACTTTGATGTTTCCTATTTTTATCCTCCGGCCATACTCTTTTCTCGCTTTTACAATGCTCACTCTCATTAATTGTAGTTCTTTCTTGGACTCAGCCAACACTGACTGATCATCTGCATATTTAATTTTATTGGAAACTATCTAGAAACGTAAGTTAAAATTACTAAATATTAATTTTTATTTAAATTTTTCTCACACAAAAGTGTTCTTTCATGCAGGATAAGTATCAGCTCGTGTATTGCTTAATAATCACACAGACTAGGCAAATAAGTTTTATCACACAGAATTGTCGAGGAGTGTATGTCCAGTAGTTGTGTTATCATGTGTACATTCTTAGAAATACGTGTATGTTTCCTGAAGACCAATGTTGCTGCAGTTTTCAGTTTAACCTGTGAATATGTCACAGTGTGACTTGAGTTTCAAAGTTATAACTAGTTCGTTTTCAGACATTGTATTTGTCTGTATGTCCAATGTTCTGTCATAGATATTCTGCAACATATTTATGTGATCAGTGAGCATGGTGTGCAGCATTTCTCGACAGTCTTACAGTCCTTAACTAAGAGTGGTTATAGTAGAATCGAAGGAGTCTCAGTAAACTCAAATGTACATTTAAAAAAATGGAAAATCGAGGGTAGAATAATGTCGTAAATGCATACTTTATGGTATATGTTCATGGAAATTATTGCTGGTGTCTACCACAAAGAGGACTTTGAATATGAACTGGTACAGACCTTCTAATCATTTGTGGATCAGTCAAAATTAGTAGACACTTTTGGATCATAGAAGTAACCAAAGATTGTGAAATTAAATATGTATTAATACAAAGTAATGAAATTTGCACAGAAATCAATTCTTGATAATATATTGTGAACAAGTTTGTTGTCTTCTTTATACAGACTGTAGTTTCTTTATATAGACTGTAGTGAATAAAACAGTCACCCACTGTGTTCTGTAGGTGCCAGTGAGTTCAAAGGCCAGCCACCAGATGTGTTCTTTTTTCAGTGTCAGTGGTTGTTCTATTTAGTGATGCTCCATGGGATTAGACAGCGAGAACCTCTTTGCTTAGTAGAGACACTTCATGCTTAATATTAATTTGCTGCAGTTTATAAATCACAAGTTCTTGCTTATCTTCAATATGTACTTGTCATTATATATGTTTATTGTTCTGATTTATATGAATGCCAGTAATTTATGTGCTGTCATGGCCATTGTACCGGAAGACATGCAGAAGTAGTTTGGATGAATATATTACAGCTGTTCTGACATTGCTGACTTGGATGTGATCAGCCTACAGATACTAGAAAAATAAGTACAAACTATCATGATGGACAGCAGAATTTTCAAACTATTAAAATGCAAGACTCCGTGAGTGCTGAAGCAATCTGGTTTGCACAGGTATGCACTGAGTATCTGCATCATGAGAGTAGCATGCACATAAAGTGCTAATGCAAGAAGGTATCAGACACAGGAGGCCGTCACAATCCCTAAGACACCTGCGTAGTAAAGTTGATTTAGGACTATATTCGACACATAATTTTGTACACTGTTGAGTAGCCGTTTTCTGACTCAGGTTAAAGCTATGATAGCATAAATGTCCTTTGACACCATCACAGATCTGGGTGGCAGGATTCAAGGTGCAATAATTGGGACCTGGATTTTAATGACAAGTCATATATTTTCCCTGAACTTTAGGATGAATTTTACAACAATTTATGCATGAATCCAGATAAATTAGTGTAGATAAATGTATTTTTATTGTGTGTGTAAAGTCATGTTCACACCTTTTTCAGTAATAATTCATATTTTGGCCAACGTTTGCCACAATATGCTATATTTTAGCCAACTTTTCCCAAAAAAGCATGAATTTGTCATGTATTTAAGGACACTAGAATAAAAGCATGACTATGTTGCTCACATGGCAATCTTTCAGATGATATTGCCACAAATAAGCACAACAATTGCTGCAGAGCTTTGTCAATCAGGACTATAGTTTGGGGAAGCATTATTTTGTGGACTATATGAAGTTAATTTTAGTGCAGGGAAGTGCTTTCATATGCAACAACACCGTAATACTGCCAATCACAGCAGCTGTGTAAAGAGAAGTGCTGAAAATGACAGCAGACAAACACTATAATTTTGAACAGAAAGGTCCAGCTTCAACCATGCAATCTTTCTTCAAGGACTTATGTGGGATGATAGTATCTTGCAACATGCCATTTTAGAAGATGAAGAAGCCATGATTCAGACAATTATTGGTGAAGCACACAACAAATTCAGTTCCAGATGAATCTACATTGAGAAAGAACTATTTATTCATGTGCTGCATGGAGGTGTGCAACGAAATATAAATTAATGCTGCTGACCAAAAGCTGTGTGACCATAGGTGAAATTAACAATGTGTGTGTGTGTTATGTTCCAAATGATGTTGCTGTTTTCTTAAACGTCTGGAGAAATGTTCCTCCTAACATGTGACGCTCTCGACAGGGTAAACAGCTTGATAATTGCCATTTTGTTTTACAATTCTGTGAAGCTACTGTGACTGGATGGTGTGAACAGAAATAACATACGTATTGCTGCTAGTAACAGATGGTGTTTGATACATGGCTAAAGCAGACAAGGGCTTCAGATATTCTACCCCCGTATGGTGTATGTCATTTACCTTGCATATGCAAGAGGTGCAATCAATTTACCTTGATGTGGACAAATTAATTTCCTGTGGCAAGAAAACCTATGTGAAAGCTCTGCTATAGGTGCAGAAATTCAAAGAACAAGCACCATCACTTTCCTTCCCCGTTAGCCTGTTCTTACACTATGGAGTTCCTGGTTCGGTGCTGCTGAGTATTACTGCACCAATTTGTGAGCTTGATAGCTATGAATCAAATGCTATCAAAATTCTGAAAGAGGTCTTTACAGAAACCTCATCTGGAAACCCAGCATACGTCAATACCAACTTTTCAGTGGTATCAGAAGCCTTCATATGACTGGAAGGTGCTGGTTCTGAACTGTGTGATGCCCTGGATATTGTGTGACACATCCAGAGTGAGTTGGGCAAGCTCGTGGTCATGTGGCTGAGAAAGTGAATGATAAAGTGCAAAGTGTTTTCCAGCGGAATCCTGGATATTCTATAATGTGCAAAATTATTGATAGTCTTTCTGAGAATGCCACCACATTTGAAGACAGTTAACTAAAACTGTCGTGCAGTGACCTCACCAACTGCATATGCTCCTGTGATGTGAAGACCTTTTCCAGGTACAAACCACCCACGTGATTTACCAACTGACCTGCCTACACTGTGATGCATTCTATGTGGGAATGACCAGCAACAAACTGTCCATTCGCATGAATGGACACAGGCAGACAGTGTTTGTTGGTAATGAGGATCACCCTGTGGCTAAACATGCCTTGGTGCACGGCCAGCACATCTTGGCACAGTGTTACACCGTCCGGGTTATCTGGATACTTCCCACCAACACCAACCTATCCGAACTCCGGAGATGGGCACTTGCTCTTCAATATATCCTCTCTTCCCGTTACCCACCAGGCCTCAATCTCCGCTAATTTCAAGTTGCCGCCACTCATACCTCACCTGTCATTCAACATCATCTTTGCCTCTGCACTTCCGCCTCGACTGACATCTCTGCCCAAACTCTTTGTCTTTAAATATGTCTGCTTGTGTCTGTATATGTGTGGATGGATATGTGTGTGTGTGCGAGTGTATACCCGTCCTTTTTTCCCCTTAAGGTAAGTCTTTCCGCTCCCGGGATTGGAATGACTATTTACCCTCTCCCTTAAAACCCACATACTTTCGTCTTTCCCTCTCCTTCCCTCTTTCCTGATGAAGCAACTGTTTGTTGTGAAAGCTTGAATTTTGTGAGTATGTTTGTGTTTGTTTGTGTGTCTATCGACCTGCCAGGGCTTTTGTTTGGTGAGTCTCATCATCTTTGTTTTTAGATATATTTTTCCCACGTGGAATGTTTCCGTCTATTATATTCATATATATATACAGGGTTATTACAAATGATAGAAGCGATTTCACAGCTCTACAATAACTTTATTATTTGAGATATTTTCACAATGCTCTGCACACACATACAAAAACTCAAAAAGTTTTTTTAGGCATTCAGAAATGTTCGATATGTGCCCCTTTAGTGATTCGGCAGACATCAAGCCGATAATCAAGTTCCTCCCACACTCGGCGCAGCATGTCCCCATCAATGAGTTCGAAAGCATCGTTGATGCGAGCTCGCAGTTCTGGCACGTTTTTTGGTAGAGGAGGTTTAAACACTGAATCTTTCACATAACCCCACAGAAAGAAATCGCATGGGGTTAAGTCAGGAGAGCGTGGAGGCCATGACATGAATTGCTGATCATGATCTCCACCATGACCGATCCATCGGTTTTCCAATCTCCTGTTTAAGAAATGCCAAACATCGTGATGGAATTGCAGTGGAGCACCATCCTGTTGAAAGATGAAGTCGGCGCTGTCAGTCTCCAGTTGTGGCATGAGCCAATTTTGCAGCATGTCCAGATACACATGTCCTGTAACGTTTTTTTCACGGAAGAAAAAGGGGCCATAAACTTTAAACTGTGAGATTGTACAAAACACGTTAACTTTTGGTGAATTGCGAATTTGCTACAGGAGTGCGTGAGGATTCTCTACCGCCCAGATTCGCACATTGTGTCTGTTCACTTCACCATTAAGAAAAAATGTTGCCTCATCACTGAAAACAAGTTTCGCACTGAATGCACTCTCTTCCATGAGCTGTTGCAACCGCGCCGAAATTTCAAAGTGTTTGACTTTGTCATCGGGTGTCAGGGCTTGTAGCAATTGTAAACGGTAAGGCTTCTGCCTTAGCCTTTTCCGTAAGATTTTCCAAACCGTCGGCTGTGGTACGTTTAGCTCCCTGGTTGCTTTATTCGTCGACTTCTGCGGGCAACGCGTGAAACTTGCCGGCACGCGTTTAACCGTTTCCTCGCTCACTGCAGGCTGACCCGCTGATTTCCCCTTACAGTGGCATCCAGAAGCTTTGAACTGCGCATACCATCGCTGAATGGAGTTAGCAGTTGGTGGATCTTTGTTGAACTTTGTCCTGAAGTGTCGTTGCACTGTTATGACTGACTGATGTGAGTGCATTTCAAGCACGACATACGCTTGCTCGGCTCCTGTTGCTATATTGTCTCACTGCGCTCTCGAGCGCTCTGGCGGCAGAAACCTGAAGTGTGGCTTCAGCCGAACAAAACTTTATGAGTTTTTCTACGTATCTGTAGTGTGTCGTGACCATATGCCAATGAATGGAGCTACCGTGAATTTATGAAATCGCTTCAATCATTTGTAATAGCCCTATATATATAAACAAAGATGATGAGACTTACCAAACAAAAGCGCTGGCAGGTCGATAGACACACAAACAAACACAAACATACACACAAAATTCAAGCTTTCGCAACAAACGGTTGCTTCATCAGGAAAGAGGGAAGGAAGGGAAAGACGAAAGGATGTGGGTTTTAAGGGAGAGGGTAAGGAGTCATTCCAATCCCGGGAGCGGAAAGACTTACCTTAGGGGGAAAAAAGGACAGGTATACACTCGCACACACACACATATCCATGCGCACATACACAGATACAAGCAGACATTTGTAAAGGCAAAGAGTTTGGGCAGAGATGTCAGTCGAGGCGGAAGTAAAGAGGCAAAGATGTTGTTGAAAGACAGGTGAGGTATGAGCGGTGGCAACTTGAAATTAGCGGAGGTTGAGGCCTGGCGGATAACGAGAAGAGAGGATATACTGAAGGGCAAGTTCCCATCTCCGGAGTTCTGACAGGTTGGTGTTAGTGGAAAGTATCCAGATAACCCGGACGGTGTAACACTGTGCCAAGATGTGCAGGCCGTGCACCAAGGCATGTTTAGCCACAGGGTGATCCTCATTACCAACAAACACTGTCTGCCTGTGTCCATTCATGCGAATGGACAGTTTGTTGCTGGTCATTCCCACATAGAAAGCTTCACAGTGTAGGCAGGTCAGTTGGTAAATCATGTGGGTGCTTTCCACGTGGCTCTGCCTTTGATCATGTACACCTTCCGGGTTACAGGACTGGAGTAGGTGGTGGTGGGAGGGTGCATGGGACAGGTTTTACACCGGGGGGCGGTTACTAGGGTAGGAGCCAGAGGGTAGGGAAGGTGGATTGGGGATTTCATAGGGATGAACTAAGAAGTTACGAAGGTTAGGTGGACGGTGGAAAGACACTCTTGGTGGATTGGGGAGGATTTCATGAAGGATGGATCTCATTTCAGGGCAGGATTTGAGGAAGTGGTATCCCTGCTGGAGAGCCATATTCAGAGTCTGATCCAGTCCCGGAAAGTATCCTGTCACAAGTGGGACACTTTTGGGGTTCTTCTGTGGGAGGTTCTGGGTTTGAAGGGATGTGTGTGTGTGTGTGTGTGTGTGTGTGTGTGTGTGTGTGTGTGTGTGTGTGTGTGTGGGGAAACATTCGATGTGGGAAAAATTATATATAAAAACAAAGATGAGGTGACTTACCGAACGAAAGCGCTGGCAGGTCGATAGACACACAAACAAACACAAACATACACACAAAATTCAAGCTTTTGCAACAAACTGTTGCCTCATCAGGAAAGAGGGAAGGAGAGGGAAAGACGAAAGGATGTGGGTTTTAAGGGAGAGGGTAAGGAGTCATTCCAATGCCGGGAGCGGAAAGACTTACCTTAGGGGGAAAAAAGGACGGGTATACACTCGCACCCACACACACACATATCCATCCACATATATACAGACATAAGCAGACATATTCAAAGGCAAAGAGTTTGGGCAGAGATGTCAGTCGAGGCGGAAGTCCAGAGGCAAAGATGTTGTTGAATGACAGGTGAGGTATGAGTGGCGGCAACTTGAAATTAGTGGTTCCCATCTCCGGAGTTCGGATAGGTTGGTGTTAGTGGGAAGTATCCAGATAAGCCGGATGGTGTAACACTGTGCCAAGATGTGCTGGCCGTGCACCAAGGCATGTTTAGCCACATGGTGATCCTCATTACCAACAAACACTGTCTGCCTGTGTCCATTCATGCGAATGGACAGTTTGTTGCTGGTCATTCCCACCTTCTAATACCATGTCACCCTCACAACACCCCCACAATGACCCCATTAAGTTTTATTTACATTCCCTCTGCAAACATGCCTTCACCCTAGCCAGATTACGCTCGCATATTTTATTTTCTCAGGCTTGTCTGACATTTGGCATTATCCCCAAAGGCCTCACACTTAAAGTTCCCATCTCTGGCTGCAACCCTTCTTTCCATCAGTCTCTATATCAGTTCCAAACTGAACAGTCCATTGCCCTCACCCACCTAATCCTTCACCTACACATCAACTCAGCCAATGAACACACCCGTCAACTCCTATCCTTAATAAAAGTCCTCAATCTTTCCTCTCTCACATCCACACCAGCTGTTCAGAGCATCCTCCTACAGGCCAACCTCAAATTAGAACAGCATGCCACCCTTCACCTCAAAAAACTATCCAATCTCCTGGTTTCCCACCTCCGGAAAGGCAACTCACTCACCCTTCACAACCTTTCCAGCAAACCTCAACCTCCTCTCGTTGCACACAAACCCAGTCTCTCCCATCTACTCAACCTCCCACTTCCACCTCCACTCCCTCCAAAACCTCAAAATTCCAATCAACACAATCTGGAACCAGAACACCCAAATTCAGTAGTTAACCTCTCCTCCAAACCTCTCTCCCAATCCGAAACCTCTGTCCTATCCAAAGGCCTCACCTTCAGCCCCACTCCCAGATTCAACCAAACAGCCCTCGTCAAAGATTTACTGTCCTCCACTCGTACTCTCTGCTGGAAAAATCACTTTGCCACGAAGAAAAATGATCCCAATCCTACTCCTAATGATCCAACTCCCCAAGACACTATCCAAATTGAACCCTGCCTGGAACAGTTCCATCCTCCGTCACAGCAGGACACACCTCCTCTTCCTCAAAATCACCCTCTCCAAACCTTCCAGGAGTTTCTCACCTCCAGCCTTGCCTCTCAATCCTTCTTAAAAAACCTTAATCTTACTCCCAACATCACCACTGCTGAAGCCCAGGCTATTCGTGATCTGAAGGCTGACCGATCCATCGTCATTCTTCCGGCGGACAAGGGTTCCACGACCGTGGTACTTGATCGTCTGGAGTATGTGGCTGAGGGACTGCATCAGCTTTCAGACAACACCACATACAAAGTTTGCCAAGGTAAACCCATTCCTGGTGTCCAGGCGGAGCTTCAAGGAATCCTCAGAACCTTAGGCCCCCTACAAAACCTTTCACCTGACTCCATCAACCTCCTGACCCCACCGACACCCCGCACCCCTACCTTCTACCTTCTTCCTAAAATTCACAAACCCAATCATCCCGGCCGCCCCATTGTAGCTGGTTACCAAGCCCCCACAAAACGTATCTCTGCCTACGTAGATCAACAGCTCCCATCCTTCATCAAAGACACCAACCACTTTCTCGAACGCCTGGAATCCTTACCCAATCTGTTACCCCCAGAAACCATCCTTGTAACCATTGATGCCACTTCCGTAATACACAAATATCCCGCACGTCCAGGGCGTCGCTGCGATGGAGCACTTCCTTTCACGCCGATCACCTGCCACCCTACCTAAAACCTCTTTCCTCATTACCTTAGCCAGCTTCATCCTGACCCACAACTTCTTCACTGTTGTAGGCCAGACATACCAACAATTAAAGGGAACAGCCATGGGTACCAGGATGGCCCCCTCGTACGCCAACCTATTCATGTGTCGCTTAGAGGAAGTCTTCTTGGTTACCCAGGCCTGCCAACCCGAAGTTTGGTACAGATTTATTGATGACATCTTCATGATCTGGACTCACAGTGAAGAAGAACTCCAGAATTTCCTCCCCAACCTCAACTCCTTTGGTTCCATCAGATTCACCTGGTCCTACTCCAAATCCTATGCCACTTTCCTTGACGTTGACCTCCACCTGTGCAATGGTCAGCTTCACATGTCCGTCCACATCAAACCCACCAACAAGCAATAGTACCTCCATTATGACAGCTGCCACCCATTCCACATCAAACGGTCCCTTCCCTACAGCCTATGTCTTCGTGGCAAACGAATCTGCTCCAGTCCGGAATCCCTGAACCATTACACCAACAACCTGACAACAGCTTTCGCATCGCGCAACTACCCTCCCGACATGGTACAGAAGCAAATAACCAGAGCCACTTCCTCATCCTCTCAAACGCAGAACCTCCCACAGAAGAACCACAAAAGTGCCCCACTTGTGACAGGATACTTTCCGGGACTGGATCAGACTCTGAATGTGGCTCTCCAGCAGGGATACGACTTCCTCAAATCCTGCCCTGAAATGAGATCCATCCTTCATTAAATCCTCCCCACTCCACCAAGAGTGTCTTTCCACCGTCCACCTAACCTTCGTAACCTCTTAGTTCATCCCTATGAAATCCCCAAACCACCTTCCCTACCCTCTCGCTCCTACCCTTGTAACCACCCCCGGTGTAAAACCTGTCCCATGCACCCTCCCACCACCACCTATTCCAGTCCTGTAACCCGGAGGGTGTACACGATCAAAGGCAGAGCCACGTGTGAAAGCACCCATGTGATTTACCAACTGACCTGCCTACTCTGTGAAGCTTTCTATGTGGGAATGACCAGCAACAAACTGTCCATTCGCATGAATGGACACAGGCAGACAGTGTTTGTTGGTAATGAGGATCACCCTGTGGCTAAACATGCCTTGGTGCACGGCCAGCACATCTTGGCACAGTGTTACACGGTCCGGGTTATCTGGATACTTCTCACTAACACCAAGCTATCCGAACTCCGGAGATGGGAACTTGCTCTTCAATATATTCTTTCTTCCCGTTATCCACCAGGCCTCAATCTCCGCTAATTTCAAGTTGCCGCCACTCATACCTCACCTGTCATTCAACAACATCTTTGCCTCTTTACTTCCGCCTCGACTGACATCTCTGCCCAAACTCTTTGCCTTTGAATATGTCTGCTTATACCTGTATATGTGTGGATGGATATGTGTGTGTGTGTATGTGCGAGTGTATACCCGTCCTTTTTTCCCCTTAAGGTAAGTCTTTCCGCTCCCGGGATTGGAATGACTCCTTACCCTCTCCCTTAAAACCCACATACTTTCGTCTTTCCCTCTCCTTCCTTCTTTCCTGACGAAGCAACCGTTGGTTGCGAAAGCTAGAATTTGGTGTGTGTTTGTGTTTGTTTGTGTGTCTATCGACGTGACACATACAGCTATTTCAAAAATAAGTGATAGTTTCAAACAATGGAAAATCCAGGATGGAATAATGACAATATTATGAAAATGATAGATTGCTATTCACCATAAGACAGACATGCTGAGTTCCACATAAGCACAACAAAAAGACTTTCAAACAAGTAAGCTTTCAGCCATAAAAGGTCTCCATTGGAATCATACAACATACACACATCCGGCTTCAGCACCCAGAGACTTTGGTCATGTTTGTGTGTATGTTGTCTAATTCTGATGAAGGACTTTTTGGCTGATTGCTTACTTGTTTGCCAGTCTTTTTGTTCTACCTACCTGTGACTCAGGATCTCTGCTACATGGTGAGTAGCAGTCTGTCCTTTTCATAATATTGTCATAAGTGATAGTTTCAAACATTGCAAAGAGCAATTACTATACTCACAATTTATTCAGAAGTGAATTTTTTATTTCATGGTATATTAAAAAAACCAACAAGAATTTTCTAAATAAACTTATTGATAGTCATATTCTATTTTTTTAAAAACCATATTAAATGTATATAATCCTTTTCCATAAGCGTTTACATGTGTCACTCTTTTTTTTTTGAAGCCATGAAATCCAGGTCCAGCAGTAGCAATCAGTCAGTACCATAGTGGCATTGTGCAGCAGTGCCTTGTTGCCAGTGACATGAGCAGATTATGATTGCCTCTCAGACACACTCACTAGCCAAATGATTAACTGCTGGCTCAACACAGTTACAGCAAGGATAGAGAATGTTACTGGAGAGAATCACATGCTCATTCCAGAAGGAACTCATGGGCTGTAAATGGCACAGAGCAGTCACCTATAACGTGTTAGTGTCAGTGAAAATTTGGGAATCTGTTGTTATCGACAGAAATTTAGGAAGCAGGCACACAAATGCTCCTCACGTTGCACGTACTCAGATGGCAGTGGCAGTTGCATCTAATTGCAGGACAAGCCTATGATAATCCATTGAGGACAGTGGGTCAGCAGCTGGACATGAGGTAATTGAATAATGATGATTAAAACCAACAGCCTTATTGTAATCCAACTTTGTTTATTCAGAACATGCCACCAGTTTTGACACCAAAATGTGTTATCTTCAGGCCCCGAGCATGACCTGCATCAACCAGTTGCCGTCTGGCAAATAATCGCATTGTCTTACTAAGGTAGCATTCTGTAAAGGCTGCATTCATGTGTCACACCACAAGCTGGACAATGGCATTACCTAAGATCATACTTGACCTTTGCAGTACTTGCAAAACAGTCTTTGACTAATCATTAGCGGAGCTTGTATATGGCAAAACAGTTTCACCACCCAGTGAATTCATCAGTATCTGCTACTGGACTAGTCGCCTACTGTGTTTTGTAGCTAAGAATGAGTTCATGGTCCAGTCAACAGAGGTGCTTATTTTTCAGCTTCAGTAGTTGTTTTGTATAGTGAGGCTCCAAGAGAATAACAATGAGATATTCTTTGCTTGTCAGAGGCTCATCGTCCTTAGAGTTAATTTGCTACAGTTCATAAGTCACAAGTTCTTACTCATCTTCAACTTGTACATGTTAATAAATGTTTGTTGTTCAGATTCATATAAGTACTAATAATTTGTTTGCTATCACCTTGAGGTGCCTGAACACGTGCAGAAGTAGTCTGGACAGATATTGCTATAGATTCTGTGACAAGTCCATCCCAGAAACCTTTGTGTTCTTGAAGGAGATACCATCCTGTTGTATAATGCTACTTTTCAGAATGTCTTTTATACATCTTTCCCATTCTATCTTGTATTTGAAGAATATTATGTTTAATATTTATATATCAAAATATTTAAAAAATGGTCAGGCCTAGGTAAATAAAATTAGTAACATACTTATTCAAAATGCAAAATTTTATACATAAGATAAACTTTCAACATAATGTATTTTATACTGCAATATTCTTTTCCAGCTGTTGCAGAAGCACGTGACATAGTCATATACTTGAAGCCACTGCAAAAATATTTTGATCAGTTAGAAAATACCATCTTTTGTGAATGTCAACCTATTTTGTGGCCACTTATGCATACAGTGTGCCTCGTGTGGGCAAACAGCCGATATTACTGCAACAATTCAAAAATTACTGTACTTATAAAGGAAATATGTAATCTGCTTATTCAAGAGGTAGGTTTTGTATTTTCAAATAGATTAAGACAGTTGTGGACCTACCTGAAGCTAATCACATTTTTGTGCTCTGTTACTTTTAATACTGTTCAGCCTTACAGCACAAGTACAATTAAAACTTATCTTACATTCAGAGGTCCATTTGTATAGTAATAAGGGAGACTGGAAGTTAAGTATCAAATTTTAAGAGTTGAAAATGTTTTGAAACTTCCTGGCAGATTAAAACTCCTTTCATCCAGGAGTGCTAGTACAGCGAGGTATGCATCATAGCTTCTTTGAAGTTTGGGAAGTTTGAGAGAGATATGGGCAGAAGTGAAACTTGAGGGCAGGTCAATAGTGGTGCCCGTAGTGGGTACACATTCTTGATCTGCCAGGAAGTTTCAAAACTGTGCGCATACCACTGCAGAGCAATAGATTTTTGTTGTTGTTGATGTGTTTAATTTCTAAATAAGCTAACCTTTTCAAGAGGTAAATATTGTGTTGGTATTTGAACCTGTTGCCCTCTGATAGATATGACTGAAAACCACTGATTACAGACTCCTTTTGTACCATAAGCATCTAGTTTTTGCATAGGAGCAGAATGCGATTGACTGGATTGATGCCTTTTTAAAACAATAAAAAGTTCAGAAGCATAGCAATTTTTATTAAGTGCATGAATCATCAGCCAGTAAATGAAAAGAGAGCCTCATTGATGTGTTTATTTTTTCAAAAACCAAACTGCTGTCCTTTTAGTAGGAAATTTCTTTCAACAAAGGACATTACTTGAGAATATACAACTTTTTATATTATTGTAGAGTCACTTGAGAGGAGATAAATCAGTTGATAGTTTTTGACCTCGTGCTTGTCCCGGTTATTGTGTGAAGGAAATATATTGAAAGTTTTGAGTGGCTGAGGAAAAAGGCCCCTGCTCATGGAACAGCTGATTATGTAACAAAGTGGTTGCATTATTTAATCATCAACCTGTTTTATTACATATCTAGGTAAACCATCAAAGCCAGATAACAGGGAATTTCCCATATTCTTAATACTTAGGAGAACCTCCTTCAAAGGTGCAGGTGTTAGACAAACTGATTTCTCAAATCTTATACACTCTGTAGGGAAAGATTGTTGGCAGAGAGTGGAAAAACTGAAACACTGCTTGCTATACCAAAAAAGGTTTGTTAAGTATAAGGCAAATGTGTTCAGCGTCTATTATTTGTTGACAATTACATTGGAGAGATTCTGATGTTTTTTGCTTCAGTGATTCAGGGGCATCACATTGAATAATGTTGTGAAAGCTGCACAATGTTTCAACAAGACAACTGCTTGTTGTCTTCAGATGCTTACTGATGTTTTTCTGCAGTGGCTCACCAATATATGTGTTTGCTAGAAAAGTGTAGCTGGCAGGGGGTGGGACTGTAACATCATTGTAGACAAATCATAGATGCTGGTGACATCCAATGCCCCCTGCTAGGGAAATGGGCCAGGTCTTTACATGTGCGATGTGGGAAAAGCACCGGCCCAAGATGCAGCCCAGCACATGTATGGGCAGTTTGTAGGTGCCCACTTTAAGTGTCTGGACTCTAATTCCCTGTCTGTGTTGGCTTGTTTGATTCATTTGTCTGTGGCTGACAGTGCATTAGTATCTCTAGTGCAGGTTCCCATGCCTTGCTAAGTTGAAATCCTGTGTCTCTGTTAATCAGGTCGTTACTTATACGTATCGTGACTGCTTCTTTAATGATGGAGTTCCAGTGTATGGTGACAGATGAAAGGATCTTTGTCTCTTCATAGTTCATGCTAGTCTCGTTTCAAGACAGTGTTCAGCAACAGCAGACTTTTCTGGCTGAACCAGTCTGGTGTGATGTCTGTGTTTAGTGGATCTATCTCTAATAATGTGACACATGTGACCAATGTATGATTTCTGACACTGGTACAGGATTTTATATATCCTTTGTTCCCTTGGACCTACATTGTTTTTAACACGACCTAGCATCATTTCCACTCACCCTGGAGGGCAGAAGGCATATTTTATTTGATGTTGCTTTAACATCCCGCTCTGATCTTAAAGGACATGCAATCAACAGAGGCTCAAAAAACCATCCTCGTGGAGTTCTCCATTTCTTCTGGCTGTTCTTGAGGTTTATTGTATGCAGGTTGAAATGCATTTTGAATCTGTTTGTTGGAGTATCCATTTTGTACAAACACATAGCTCTGCTAACAAGCTCTCTGGATATGAGATAACTCTAGCTTCATGAACAAGAGTCCGTAATACACTACTGCATTGGGACGGATGACAGCAGCTCATAGCTCATAGCCTGTACAAGTAGATATAGGTCAGTGTAAGCTGGTATATGAAACACATTGGGACCCAATGAACCGGTTTCTTTTCTGCGGACAAAGACATCTAAGAATATGAGATCCCCATTTTCTTCACTTCCATGTGGAAGATGCTTGGATGGAAGGATTTATGGTGTTCCAGAAAAGCAGGAAGTGTTGCTGCCCCATGTATCCATACTACAAATGCGTGATCCACTTTGCTCCAGAAACATTTAGGTTTCAAAACCACTGACTGAAGTGCTTTTTCTTCGAAGTATTCCGTAAAAAGATATGCTACTTTGGGAGACAAAGGGCTACCTATAGAAATCCCATCAGATTACTGAAAATATTATTCATTAAATGAAAAGTAAGTCAAGATAAGCACATGTTTGAATAAATGTAAGATTTTACCCTCCAGATTAGCTTCTAAAAGTTGTAGTGAATCCACCAGATATACTCATGTGAAGAAAGAGACCACACTGAAACTCTCAAATACTTCAGCTGGTTCGAGACACAAACTCTTCAGTCGCTGTGTAAAATCTTCTGAGTTTCAAAAATTATGCTCGCATTTTTGTACCAAAGGACTCAAAGAGGGAAGCCAGATGTTTTGCTTGGTAATTAAGATCAACAGGCTGTTCAAGAAACATCAAATAAAATGTGTCTTTTTTTTCTAATAATGCAAGTAAAAATGTTGCTAGGTTCTGTGAAAAACAACCTAGTTATAAGGAGAAGATGGATGTATAAAATTCTGAGCCAGTGCGGGATATTCTACATTGGCCAGACATGTCGCACTGTTAAAGATAGATATACTGAACATATACATCACACTAAGAATGGCCAGCCAAAAAAGTCTGCTGTTGCTGAACACTGTCTTGATACCAGACATTGTGTGAACTAAGGAGAGACGAAGATCCTTCCGTCTGCCTCCACGTACTGGGACTCCACCATTACAGATGCAGCCGAAGTATGTGTAAGTAATGACATGATTAATAAAGACACGGAATTTCAACTTAGCAAGGCATGGGAACCAACATTGGCGGTACTAAGGCATCGTCGGCAACAGAAGAACGAATTCAGGAAGTCAACACAGGAAGGGAATTGGAGTTGGGACACTGAAAGTGGCCACCAACACACATCCATGCAAAAACCTGAACTGTTCCTCTAGCAGAGGGCATTGTACATTGTCAACCCATGCAATTTGTCTACGATGATGTTATAGTTCCACCCCTTGGAACCCCCATTGTACATCGTCAACCCATACAATTTGTCTACGATGATGTTATAATTCCACCCCTTGGTTCCTGCACTTTTCTAGGGAGCCAGCACATGGTGAGTCACTGCAGCAACATGTCAGTGAGCACCTGAAGATGATGAGCAGCTGTCTCATTAAAATATCATGCAGCTTTCACAGCATCATCGAATGCAATGCTTGAGAACTGCTGAAGCCATTATTACATCGGAAAAGTGTGACACAGTTGTGTTGCATGAAACTGTGAGTCGATGTAGGAGCTGGCAGTCTGACCTCACCCATTTACCTGGTGAGTGGACAGGTGGCTGCTCCTTCAGTAGGGTCTGAGAAGGTACATGGAGACGGGAATGCATCTGAAATGTGGACCAGGGCCTGTATGCTGCTGTTGAGGATGCAGGGTGCAGTCATTTTCAAGTTGTGGCTAACAACAGCACAAACGGGATTTGTCGCTTGGACACTGAGGCCATCCTCACTTTGTATGAATGACTGGTGGAAATGGTGAATACAGCTGACTTCACTGGCAGGGTGCAAGCCGAGTGCACAGTTTACACCAATGTACTCAGAGATGACGGGGGTCATTTGCTTTGGAGCTGAGGAGAAGGTCTCAACCAAAGGCTCCGTTGAACGATCTCGGCTGCAGATCTGTGGACCTGCATTATGGGATGGAGAATTCTAGACCTCACCTTGATAGGTCAGGTGTTCACTACACAAAGGCAGCAGTTACTCAGGTAGCAGAGTACTTGTGGAGTGCACATGGTTTCTTTTTAGGTTAGGCGTTAGTTTGAGGTCCTCTGATGAACATTCGGCAGTTGACACACAGAGAGGGAAATTAGACCATATAGAAAGTAAAAACAGTTTGACTGTCAAAATATTAACTGTCAGTTGTCTTAGTATTTAATGAAGTTCCTGGTTTACTACTGTCCAGGAAAGTAGTCATGCTCAAATTTTTCTGAGAGCCTAGAGCTGGCTGAAACACAAAGTAGAAAGCTCCGAAATATTTAGCAAGGCATGGAACGTATATTGAAAACACAGATAAGGTGCTGCAGGAGGAGAAGTGTTCATTGCAGTCTAGCAAAAATAATGTATCTGTCATGGTTGAAACTGAGACTGTGTGTGAAGTTATCTGAACTAAACTAAACTCCTCTCAAACAGGCCAATGAAGGCCCAACAGTACTGACCGGCTGCCATGTCATCCTCAGGTCACAGGTGTCACTGGATGCAGATATGGAGGGGCATGTGTTCAGCACACTGCTCTCCCGGCTGTATGTCAGTTTCTGAGACCGGAGCCGCTAATTCTCAATCAAGTAGCTCCTCAGTTTGTCTCACAAGGGTTGAGTGCACCCCACTTTCCAAGAGCATTTGACAAACCAGATGGTCAGCTATCCAAGTGCTAGCCCAGCCAAACAGCATTTAACTTTGGTGATCTGACGGGAACTGGTGTTACCACTGTGGCAAGGCCGTTGGCATGAAGTTATCTGGACGTGAGTAACAGGTCGAGGTGAACTCAACTTAATTATTAGATGTTTTTACTGGGTACATGATTCCTTTGTGACAGTTTTAAAAACATTCAAAGAATAAAACTTCCTGGCAGATTAAAACTGTGTGCCGGACTGAGACTCGAACTTGGGACCTTTGCCTGACATGCTACACCAGTAGCACAGAAATACTCCAATCATGCAGTGTTATACTGGGACATCTATGGATTCATTGCAGGTGCTATGGACAGGCAGTTGTGTGAAGTATTGCAGGTGCTATGGACAGGCAGTTGTGTGAAGTCCTAAACATGTTTTCTGAGAACTGTCTTGAGCAGCTAGTTTGATGGACCGTAAGCAATGGAAATGTTTTAGGTCTTGTACCTACAGACAGACCTGAGCTCATCGGCAGTGTCAGCATAGAGATAGATTAGTGATCATGATGTCACCTAAGTGACAATATTTACTAAAGTTAATACATGCGTCAAGAAGGCTAACAGAGTATTTTTCGTAGAAAGAGTACATAAGTAGTTGTTAGAATCCAACTTAGACAATGAATGAACATCATTTAGTTTCAATATGTTGGACGTAGAGGAATTGTGGGCAGAGTTTATACTGACTGTATATCGCACTCAGAAGTTTGTGCCCAGTAAGTGTATCAAGAACAGAAAAGATCCACCGTGGATTAATAACAATATTTGGAAAATGTGAAAGCAGTAACAGTTGTATTCTCTGGCTAAAAGATAATACGGTGTTGACAATAGCCAAAAGTTAATAGAATTGATTCACCTGTAAAAAGATCAATGTGCAGTGTGCACAACTGCCCCTCTCATACGTAAGGAAAAGATCTTGCTGATATTCTGAGAAAATTCTGGGTGTAGGTAAAATTGGTAATTGTGTCTAATGTTTGTATCCATTCACTGATTGATCAGTGTGATAGGGCAATAGAAAAGGAAAACTGGAGTTTTATATTTTGCGCATAAGAAATCATTCACGCAGAAGGATTGTACAGCATACTGTCATTTGACCATCACACAGACTTTCATGTGAAGGACATATTAATAGACATCTTTGGGATAGAGAAGCAACTGAAAGAGTTGAAAACAAATAAATCACCAATCCCAGTTTGGTTTTGCAGAGTGTACTCTATAGCATCTAGCATCTAGCATCTAGCATCTAGCATCTAGCATCTAGCATCTAGCATATAGTACTCTATAGCATCCCCCCCCATGAACCATGGACCTTGCCGTTGGTGGGGAGGCTTGCGTGCCTCAGCGATACAGATAGCCGTACCGTAGGTGCAACCACAACGGAGGGGTATCTGTTGAGAGGCCAGACAAACGTGTGGTTCCTGAAGAGGGGCAGCAGCCTTTTCAGTAGTTGCAAGGGCAACAGTCTGGATGATTGACTGATCTGGCCTTGTAACAATAACCAAAACGGCCTTGCTGTGCTGGTACTGCGAACGGCTGAAAGCAAGGGGAAACTACAGCCGTAATTTTTCCCGAGGGCATGCAGCTTTACTGTATGATTACATGATGATGGCGTCCTCTTGGGTAAAATATTCCGGAGGTAAAATAGTCCCCCATTCGGATCTCCGGGCGGGGACTACTCAAGAGGATGTCGTTATCAGGAGAAAGAAAACTGGCGTTCTACGGATCGGAGCGTGGAATGTCAGATCCCTTAATCGGGCAGGTAGGTTAGAAAATTTAAAAAGGGAAATGGATAGGTTGAAGTTAGATATAGTGGGAATTAGTGAAGTTCGGTGGCAAGAGGAACAAGACTTCTGGTCAGGTGACTACAGGGTTATAAACACAAAATCAAATAGGGGTAATGCAGGAGTAGGTTTAATAATGAATAGGAAAATAGGAATGCGGGTAAGCTACTACAAACAGCATAGTGAACGCATTATTGTGGCCAAGATAGATACGAAGCCCACACCTACTACAGTAGTACAAGTTTATATGCCAACTAGCTCTGCAGATGACGAAGAAATTGAAGGAATGTATGATGAAATAAAAGAAATTATTCAGATTGTGAAGGGAGACGAAAATTTAATAGTCATGGGTGACTGGAATTCGAGTGTAGGAAAAGGGAGAGAAGGAAACATAGTAGGTGAATATGGATTGGGGGACAGAAATGAAAGAGGAAGCCGCCTGGTAGAATTTTGCACAGAGCATAACTTAATCATAACTAAAACTTGGTTTAAGAATCATGAAAGAAGGTTGTATACATGGAAGAACCCTGGAGATACTAAAAGGTATCAGATAGATTATATAATGGTAAGACAGAGATTTAGGAACCAGGTTTTAAATTGTAAGACATTTCCAGGGGCAGATGTGGACTCTGACCACAATCTATTGGTTATGACCTGTAGATTAAAACTGAAGAAACTGCAAAAAGGTGGGAATTTAAGGAGATGGGACCTGGATAAACTGAAAGAACCAGAGGTTGTACAGAGATTCAGGGAGAGCATAAGGGAGCAATTGACAGGAATGGGGGAAATAAATACAGTAGAAGAAGAATGGGTAGCTTTGAGGGATGAAGTAGTGAAGGCAGCAGAGGATCAAGTAGGTAAAAAGACGAGGGCTAGTAGAAATCCTTGGGTAACAGAAGAAATATTGAATTTAATTGATGAAAGGAGAAAATATAAAAATGCAGTAAGTGAAACAGGCAAAAAGGAATACAAATGTCTCAAAAATGAGATCGACAGGAAGTGCAAAATGGCTAAGTAGGGATGGCTAGAGGACAAATGTAAGGATGTAGAGGCCTATCTCACTAGGGGTAAGATAGATACCGCCTACAGGAAAATTAAAGAGACCTTTGGAGATCAGAGAACGACTTGTATGAATATCAAGAGCTCAGATGGAAACCCAGTTCTAAGCAAAGAAGGGAAAGCAGAAAGGTGGAAGGAGTATATAGAGGGTCTATACAAGGGCGATGTACTTGAGGACAATATTATGGAAATGGAAGAGGATGTAGATGAAGATGAAATGGGAGATACGATACTGCGTGAAGAGTTTGACAGAGCACTGAAAGACCTGAGTCGAAACAAGGCCCCCGGAGTAGACAATATTCCATTGGAACTACTGACGGCCGTGGGAGAGCCAGTCCTGACAAAACTCTACCATCTGGTGAGAAAGATGTATGAAACAGGCGAAATACCCTCAGACTTCAAGAAGAATATAATAATTCCAATCCCGAAGAAAGCAGGTGTTGACAGATGTGAAAATTACCGAACTATCAGCTTAATAAGTCACAGCTGCAAAATACTAACACGAATTCTTTACAGACGAATGGAAAAACTAGTAGAAGCCAACCTCGGGGAAGATCAGTTTGGATTCCGTAGAAACACTGGAACACGTGAGGCAATACTGACCTTACGACTTATCTTAGAAGAAAGATTAAGGAAAGGCAAACCTACGTTTCTAGCATTTGTAGACTTAGAGAAAGCTTTTGACAATGTTGACTGGAATACTCTCTTTCAAATTCTAAAGGTGGCAGGGGTAAAATACAGGGAGCGAAAGGCTATTTACAATTTGTACAGAAACCAGATGGCAGTTATAAGAGTCGAGGGACATGAAAGGGAAGCAGTGGTTGGGAAGGGAGTAAGACAGGGTTGTAGCCTCTCCCCGATGTTGTTCAATCTGTATATTGAGCAAGCAGTAAAGGAAACAAAAGAAAAATTCGGGGTAGGTATTAAAATTCATGGAGAAGAAATAAAAACTTTGAGGTTCGCCGATGACATTGTAATTCTGTCAGAGACAGCAAAGGACTTGGAAGAGCAGTTGAATGGAATGGACAGTGTCTTGAAAGGAGGATATAAGATGAACATCAACAAAAGCAAAACAAGGATAATGGAATGTAGTCTAATTAAGTCGGGTGATGCTGAGGGAATTAGATTAGGAAATGAGGCACTTAAAGTAGTAAAGGAGTTTTGCTATTTGGGGAGCAAAATAACTGATGATGGTCGAAGTAGAGAGGATATAAAATGTAGGCTGGCAATGGCAAGGAAAGCGTTTCTGAAGAAGAGAAATTTGTTAACATCCAGTATTGATTTAAGTGTCAGGAAGTCATTTCTGAAAGTATTCGTATGGAGTGTAGCCATGTATGGAAGTGAAACATGGACGATAAATAGTTTGGACAAGAAGAGAATAGAAGCTTTCGAAATGTGGTGCTACAGAAGAATGCTGAAGATTAGATGGGTAGATCACATAACTAATGAGGAAGTATTGAATAGGATTGGGGAGAAGAGAAGTTTGTGGCACAACTTGACCAGAAGAAGGGATCGGTTGGTAGGACATGTTCTGAGGCATCAAGGGATCACCAATTTAGTATTGGAGGGCAACGTGGAGGGTAAAAATCGTAGAGGGAGACCAAGAGATGAATACACTAAGCAGATTCAGAAGGATGTAGGCTGCAGTAGGTACTGGGAGATGAAGAAGCTTGCACAGGATAGAGTAGCATGGAGAGCTGCATCAAACCAGTCTCAGGACTGAAGACCACAACAACAACAACTCTATAGCATTGGCAGCTAAGTTATCTTGCATTTATCACGAATCTCTCACTCAGCACAAAGTCTTAAGAGACAGGAAAAAAGTGCAAGTGATTCCTGTATATACCAGGGCCATTTTAGAAGTTCTCCACACTGTACAGGTAAGATGGAATTGAAAAAAGTAATTTATTTTGCAAAATACCTTTACAAGCCTCCAAATAATCCTCATTCTTGCTTATAACAGCTTCCCAATGTTTCGCCAACTACTGTATTCCAGATAGGGCACCTTCATTGGTGAGCTGTCTGATTACTCAGGTCACCTCACTGGAAGCTCCATCAATTGTATCAAAACGTTTTCCACAGGGTTGTTCCTTCAGTTTGGGAAACAAATGAAAGTCTGGTGGGCTCATATCAGTGCTTTATGGTGGGTGAGGAAGTATTTCCCATCCATATTTGTCCATTATTTCTCACTGATGGGGCAATATACAGTCCTGCATGTTTTTGCTCCTCACTCAGAGCGTGCAGAACCCTTCTGGCAGCAACTTTTCTGATCTTTAACATTTCAGTTATGATTCTGTAAACTGAAGTGACAGACATTCTGATCTTATACGCGATTTCCTCACATGTTGTTTTTGTTGATCCTCTCTCAAAATTTCACTAACAAAACCTGAAAGGTGTAGATTATTGTAGGTAATGGCCTTCCACTTCTTGGGTTCTTCTCATTCCTTTTGATTAACAATAACCTGAAAGATGTAGTCTATTGTAGTTAATGGCCTTCCGCTTCTTGGGTTCGTCTCATTCCTTGCCTTGCCTTCACAGAATGAGCAAACAACTATGACACTGTGCTACAATCCACTACACTATTGCCACACACTTCTCGGGTTGTTTCAACCTAGAGATTAAATTTTGATGTAGGAATGCTGGTCAGCAAGTGTAAGGTGACCTAACTTGGTTTCAGCATCTGTTTTAAATCTGAATTACTCACTACACAGAGACATGAATTAACAAACAAATATATGACAATCTCAACTAAAATCTTGCTTACAACTGACATGAATTTCAGCTTGATCGTGCCACCATAACGGTGACTTGTGCACTGTGTGCAGGATGTTTTAAATGACCTCATAAGATGGCTAAAAGAATGGATCTGCAAAATTAAGGACCAATACCCTTAACATTGGTTTGCTGCAGAATTCCTGAACATATTCTGAGTCTGAATATAATAAATTTCCGTGAAAAGAAAAAGTTTCTGCTCATGAATCAGCACGAATTTGGAAAGTGTTGCTTGTCTGAAACTCAGCTTGCCCTTTCCTCACATGGTATCCAGTGAACTATGGGTGAAAGACAACAAGTAGATTCTATATTTCTAGATTTCTGTAAAGTGTTTGACACCACAGTGCCCCATTGCAGATTGTTAATGAACGTCCAAGCATACAGAATCGATTCCCAGATATGTGAGTGGCTCAAAGACTTCTTAAATAATAGATCCTAGTATGTTCTCAGTGGCAAGTGTTCATCAGAGACAAGGGATCATCAGGAGTGTACCAGGGGAATGAGACAGGAGTGCTCTTATTCTCTGGACAGGGTGAGATGCAATCTGTGGGCTGTTTGCTAATGCCACTGTTGTTTTGCGGGAAGATGTCATCATTGCATGACTGTAGAGGGATACAAAGTGACATAGACAAAATTTCTGGTTGGTCTGATGAAAGGTGTCTTACTCTAAATGTAGAAAAATATAAGTTTATTTAAATGAATAGGAAAAACAAACCTGTAATGTTTGAATATAGCATTAGTTCTGTGCTACTTGACACACTCATGTCGACTAAATATCTAGGTGTAATGTGGTATAGCAATATGAAATGGAATGAGCATTTAAAGATGCAAACAAAGGAAAATCCAGGATGGAATGTAACAATATTATGAAAAGGAAAGTTGCCACTCACCATACAGTGGAGATGCAGAGTTGCAGGTTGGCACAACAGAAAGACTGTCACAAATGAAGCTTTTGGTCGGTAAGGCCTATGTCAGAAATGGACGACACACACACACACACACACACACACACACACACATAAACACTACTCACATACATGACTGCAGTCTCAGGCAACTGGTGCTGCTGCTCATAGTGTGGCTACAGTTGCCTGAGACTCCAGTCGTATGTTCTTTTTGTTGTGCCTATCTGCGACTCAGCATCTCCGCTATATGGTGAGTAGCAACTATCCTTTTCATATAAAGATGCAGTAGAGAAGATGGGAAATTGTAGTTCACATTTAAAGGAGACTGCATATAAAACACTAGAGCAACCTGCATATAACACACTAATGCAACCAATGCTTGAGTAGTGGTTGAGTGTTTGGCACCCCACCAGACTAAATATAAGGAATACTTTGAAACAATTGCTAGATATGTCAACGGTATGTTCAATCAACACACGAATATTAAGGAACTGCTTCATGTACTGAAATGGGAATCCTTGTGGTAAGATGATGTTCTTTTCATGAAACACTACTGAGACAATTTAAAGGACCAGCATTTGAAACTGATTACAGAACAATTCTGTTGCCACCAACGTACATTTTGCTTAAGTTCTATGAAGATAAGATAAATTAGGGTTCGTGCAGAGGCATATAGATAGATGTTTTTCCTTTGCTCTGTTTGTGAGTGGAACACGAAAGGAAATGAGGTACCCTCTATTGTGCACCATACTGTGGCCTGGGGAATATGTTGTAGATGTATGAGATCTGTTTAAAAATTCTGGAACTTTGTCCACAAAATTTTTCTGTGCTTACCGTTTCCGTATTGTTCATGGTCTCCTTTGAAATATTCTCCTCCACAATTGATACACCACTCCCAATGCTGTTTCTGCTTCTGGAAGCAGTCTTGGTACACCTTTTGCTGGATCGCGCAAAGCGCTGTCTTTGAATTTTCTTTTATCTCATCTATTGTTGCACATCTTCGTCCTTTCAATGGAGTCTTCAACTTTGGAAGTAAAAAAATGTCTGTAGAGACCTGGTCTGTAGAGTACGGAGGATGAGGCAAAACAGTGATTTCGTTTTCTGTGTAATAGTTGTGCACCAACAGGGACGAATGTGCGAGTGCACTATCATTATACAAGAGCCATGAATTGTCTCAGCACATTTAAGACCATTTCCTTCTCACATTTTTTCGCAGGTGTTGCAACATGTCCTGATAGTACCATTGATTAACAGTTTCTCCCTGTGGCAGAAAATCATGATGAACGAATCCTTCAAAGTCAAAGAAAACTATCACCTTGGCTTTGACATTTGACATGACCTGACAATCTTTTTTGGTCTTGGAGTACGTTTCTCAACCCATTGTGAAGATTGACTCGTGGCCTCAACATCGTTACTGTCTTATCACCAGTTATGATTCTCTTAAGGTCTTTCTGGTCTCGACTCATGAGCTACGGAACGAACGTAGCAGCGACATGATGCATTCCTAGATGCTGTGTCAGTATTTCATGACATGATCCAAGTGAAGTGTTACATTCTTCTGCCATCTCTCAGACAGTCAGTCTTTGATTGGCATGCACAGTTTCGTTGATGTTCCTGACATAAGCATCGTCAGTAGATGTTGAAGGATGTCTTGAATGAAGGTCATCTTCAGCTGGCCATTTTTGAACTGCGTGAACCATTTGTAACACCGAGTATGGTTTAAGCAGTCGTTACTGTAAGCTTCCTGCAGCATTGGGTGTATCTCTGTAAAGGTTTTCTTGAGTTTCATGCAAAATGTAATGCTCCGCTAACTCTGCCATCTCGAAATTTGCAAACTGTGTGTCACAGCGTTCGTCTCAGTACAACACTGAACAATAACTAACAGACATACAAAAATGAAACTTCTGGCAGTTAAACATTAAATACAGGTGTGTGTATGGATGCCAACGGCATTTTGCTCCAACACATGATTGGTGCGAAATTACAAATGTTCTGGAACTTTTTAAGCAGACCTCCTAGATGTAGACATCAGTTTGTAAAATTTTTCTTACAGTATGAAAAATGGCTTTATATTTTTTATTTGGATCATTTATGTTGGCTTTATTTGTTAGTTCTGTTGCCTTAGATACTACTTTATGAAGTACTTTCCTATACAGGAACAACTGTGAAAATTCAGATCATCTGTAGTTGTGCTTTGTCCATAGAGTGAGTAACCTATTAGTCTTACATGACATCCTTATACCCATTGGGATCCAACCATTATGAATCTTCCTGATAACTGGATTTGTAATTTATTTTTGTGACAGATTTGTGTCTTCGTTTTGATTTGACATTCTTAGTCATTCTTATTCATCTCATTGTGTATGGATAGGTGTTAATTTCATTTGTCTTCTTAATATTACGAACTGTCATATGACAGTAGGGCAGTTTTTTAACACCGGTCAGGAGCTGTGCATCTGTGTTTTGTTCTTGATTTTTGTCTTCGTATTTGGACTAATTCATGTATGAATTATGATTGTGTCACATCATAATCAGAGAGGCCCTTATGACTATGTAACTGTTCACAAATTGTGTATGTCTTCATATACTTATATAATAGAGGGAAACATTCCACGTGGGAAAAATTATATATAAAAAAACAAAGATGAGGTGACTTACCGAGCGAAAGCGCTGGCAGGTCGATAGACACACATTGGAATGACTCCTTACCCTCTCCCTTAAAACCCACTTCCTTTCGTCTTTCCCTCTCCTTCTCTATTTCCTGATAAGGCAACAGTTTGTTGCGAAAGCTTGAATTTTGTGTGTATGTTTGTGTTTGTTTGTGTGTCTATCGACCTGCCAGCGCTTTCGTTCGGTAAGTCACCTCATCTTTGTTTTTTTATATATAATTCTTCATATACTTATGCTTATATCTTATGGTAAGCCCAATGCTTTAGAAAGAAATTACTACGGGGACCAAGTTGCAATATTCCTAACGTGTTTTTTGTAGTTATTGCTCGATCTTTCACATATTGACTTCCAGAAATTCATTATGTTTTGTAATCTGAATGTTGAGTGTTACTGCTCTGATGCTTCCAAATATTTTTATGTAAGTTATCTCTCTTTTAACTTGTATGTTGCAGTGATTTAACACTCTGCTCCACATCTATTTATCTACTTTTTTAATCGCTATATTTATCACAATAAAATTTTTCTACATAGAAAATACTGAATGGAGAGAGGCTCCCATTCTGTTAAATTTGTATGTCCGTGGCATACCAGCTATTTACTTCAAGAAGATTGAGTATGCAGATGATGTGGCTTGTTTTAAATTTTGTGCACGAATGTTGTAACCTTTATTTTTAATATATCATAGACTCAGAAACTCTATCACATTAGTTTTGAAAAGTCATTTGTTACATCAGAAAGGAAATATCATAGGCAGTAATGTTGTTCATGGGAAAAGAGACTGACTTTCAGGCTGTCTAGCTAAGGAGACTAGAAATTATCCTCAGTTGAAACACAACACAAAATCATTGTGCTGTTTGTGAAACATGTTGTAAACACTGCAGAAATATTGTATGTTCATGGGAAAAGAGACTGACTTTCAGGCTGACTAGCTAAGGAGACTAGAAATTATCCTCAGTTGAAACACAACACAAAATCATTGTGCTGTTTGTGAAACATGTTGTAAACACTGCAGAAATATTTTGTAATTAGTGTGAAGTGTTACATACTTTTTAAAATTGTTCTGACCAAACAAAAATCTGAGAATTAAGATTGAGTAAAACAGCATTGTGAACAAATTCAAGTGCATGATTTTAGATTGTGGAGTACTTGCTGTGTTTTTTTAAAAGCATTATGGAGAGGATTCTTGTTGTGTTCATCCTGCAATTCTGTAATTTGGCAACTATGACTTTATATTTTGGATATTGCCGGTCTATTTCAGAGTGAAGTTGAAGCTCTATATTTTAGTCTCATTGGCTCAAGATTGTGTAAATGTTTTAAACTACAGAAACCACCAAAATTCTTACAAAATATTATTGTATTATTGTGAAATGAATTGAATCTGGTTGCAGCACCACTTCATTGAAAAACTAAATGAGTTGTTGCTTCAGTTATTTCCTTATCATCATAATTTCCTCCATGCTGCAGATGATTGATTTGAAAGTACTTATTACTGATGCACCTCTTTAGAAGTATGTAGCTGTTCTAGTCATTACATGTATGTGATATAAAGGCTGAATGATGACAAGCTGTAAATTTTGTATATTTTCAGGCAATTAAATACCTAGATCAATCTACCATTTTCCAAGCAGAAGTTGAAGAGTCATATGACAAGATTCTGAAGTGTATCGATACACTTGAACTTTTTCAGTAAGTATTGCTTCATATGAAGATTGTTTCTCAGAAACTGATAAATAAATTGAGTTGGTTGTACTGCTTTTATGCAATGTAGACTCTCTCTCTCTCTCTCACTCTCTCTTGTCTCTGTATCTTGTCATGAAACTTACACCTATTAACTGTAATTTATTTATTGATTGGTTCTGTGAATCTAGGACTGCAAAATGTGAAAAAGGTATTGTACCGTTCGTTAATTACTATACACATTTTCTGAAATTTTTAAACGCGTCATTTTTCGCAAACAAATTTTTTTACTCTGTACACTTTACAAATACAATCATAATTGGTGATGCAGTTTTGTTTTGATAGATACTCTGTTTTTGTATAGAAATAGTGCATAGAAGCAGTGCTTGACTAAGTAAACCTTCCTGCTTGATTTGAAATGGTTTCTGCAAAACGCTATTTTTTATGGATATGGGTAATACTGTTGAGACCAGCCAGATAGAAGAATATCAGGCCTATGAAACAGACAGTTTATGTTATTATTTAAAATGTTAGCTGCTATGTATGTAACTGATGCATCTGTAAGAGTAATAGATACTAAAAAAAGAATCAAGCTGCAACGTTTATTTTTCATCTTTAGTTTAAGTCTTTCGTAGGTTACAGATTTAAAAATAATGAGGACAGGAAGTATACTTGTCCTTGAAAAAGAAAACTCTTCCTCTTGAGCTTCCAAATTTTCTTCTCGCCCACTCAAAGACATGATGTATTTGTATCAGAAATTACAGCAAACTGTGTAACCAAATGAGTACATGCACAAAACTATGTCAGTACGATCATATTGGCTCAGCCATTCGTGACAGCAACTGTTACGTTTGCTTGCTAATGTTTCTTTCAAAATAATTCTAGAAATTCACAACACAAGATAGCACCAGTCAGTGGGCAGGTAGCGAGATATCTGTACAATGTTCTCATATGTAATAAGTCCAGTTTCAAACAGTAGATGGCTCTCGTGTCGAGAAAAAACTCAGCCCAACCTATATTCAGGTACATCCTTTTTAATACAAAGTTTTGGCCCTTGCTATGCTCGGTCTTGGTCTACAAAGTGTTAATGCATTATACATTATAATGATGGACTGGATTAGACCTTTCCGTAATAGTGCTAATTTAGCTGTTGTGCACTTACATTATTTATTTGTCTTTTCTAGTAGCTGTGTATAGATTTGTTATGGGTGATGGAGGAACTGGTAGTATTTAATTTTTATTTATAATAATTAAATTTTCTTATATACATGCAAGTGGTATATTTTATTGTTCCTAAATAGTTGCCTACACGATAATCTTTGGTCTACCAATTCCGTTAATCTAATAATCTTTCCCTGTAATCTAAATTATTTCAGACTTGCTCCACAGTTTCCCCATATTTCAGAATTGACTGACCATCAGCAAAATATATGATACAGAGGTTATCGTATAAATCATTTTTATCTATCCACTTAAATTAAATGAGGTTATCATACGACATATATTTCCTTAATATTCATACTATGAAAATGTTTCGCTCAGTTTTCTGTTGCTCAGTTTCACATTATTTGTATCCATATGCTGATAAATTTTGTACTCTCTGTTTTCTTTTTCTTTTTTGTCTGTTCATTTCAACATGATGATTAGCTGGGCATTGAATATGTCCGTTACATAGTTTTTTCCAGATTTATCATCAATATGTTAACATCAAAGTACAATAACAAATTTTTATGATAGTCTTAATGTTTTCAAAGTTTTTTCCAGTATTTTCTGTAAATAAAAAGATATTGGTTTCATCTGCAGATTTGTATAATTTCCTATTACTGCTGTTTATATCTAAATCATTTACGTATACCTGCTGGATGAGAATTAACTCCCTAATAAAATTGTTTATAACTTTTTTAACACTTAACCAATTTGGGAAAAAAAACATTTTGTTCCTTACAATGGTAGAATGCTTATGCAGTGCTAAAATGCAACATAAGCTCCTTCATTATGTATAAGTTTCTGTAAACTGATGTGAATATTTGTGACAGACTTCTGCAGATAATCCAGTGGCACATTTCAAGGAACTTGGCGAATTCACTTCTCCAATTGTCAAGAGTTTTTGGTTCTGTGCAATACGCTTTGTCTTTCACCCACCCACAGAGGAAGAAATTGCAGGGTATTAAATCAGGACTCCTTGCTGGCCATTCGAAGGGGCTGTGACATTCCAACCAGTGTCCTGGAAAACGGGTGTCAAGCTAAGCTCAGACGGGTTACACTAACAATAAGTGAGATGAGGCTCCATCTAGCATAAAGATTAAGTCACTGTCATTGTCCCACATGGATACATTACCAAGCATATCAAGGTACTGTTCAACAATGTAGAAAAAGACAAATTTCTACTTACCATAAAGAAGACATGTCAAGTTACAGGCAGGCACAATTGAAGGGTTTATTTCAGGAACCAGTCAAGTGTCAAAACCAGAATAATGAGTTAATGTCACCATATTTGTCTTTGAGGGTAATTGCACATTTCATTGCAGAAATCAGTTAAATATCTCCAACTGTTGTTGTCTTGCATGACGTTTAATTTCACGTTTACATCAGAAACCAGTCAAACGATCCCATTTTTCTGGTTTCTGCAGTAAACTGTGGGGACACTTTATGCTTCTTTGTTGTCAGTTGGTACTCGCACTCTGAATCAACAATAGTCGATATTCAGATGTTTTCATTGTAATCACTGATCAGTTAACTTGAGCTTTTCGAATAAGTCTGTGCTGTTTTCCAGTGTTCATATGTTTCTGATAACAGTATGCCTATATGAAAATGAGATGTCTGCAGGTTCAGAAGACGAACGATGACTCGTACAAATAAAATCATATTCAGAATGCAAGGATGAAAGGAGAGAAAGTTATGTTTCTTACTCTGGCAAGAGTACCTATGAAGAAAAAGCCCAGCAGTATCATTTGTAAGTGCAATGCAAATTGTTATTTAATCATTAACCAGGACATCATTAATGAAACTTGGAGATATTTTCATTCTCTTGAAAATAAAAACTGTCAGGATATCTATATTCAGACTTTGATTGAGGTTAATGAAGTTAAGCATAGATGGGGAAAACAAGGGCCAGACAAAAGGTCAGACAAAGAAAGTGGTAGGCATACTGAAGGCAGTTTTAAAAGAAATCACTCTTACAGATATAACGTAAAGATTGGCAATGTACTGAAACATGTTTGCAAGAATGTCTTTATGAAAATCCATGGTATACCACATAACAGATTAGGGAGAATTTGCCAATTATTACTTCAAAATACTACCATTAAAGACATGAGGGGCAAGAGCAGGAGGGGCAATGCTCTTCCTGGCAACATTTGTGTATGTATCCACGATCATATTGAAAAATTTGAAGTTAAAGACAGCCATTATGGTGGGCAACACAAAAAGTATTTGGATGCTTGTTTAAATGTCACAAAACTTCATAAGATGTTCATTAATGACAACCCTGACATAAAAGATACTGTCAAGTACCATTTTTACTATTCTTATTTTCATGAAAACTTTGGGTACTCATTTGGTTGACCACAGGTTGATGTATGCAGTCAGTGTGAAAGCCTAAACGCAAAATTAACAGATAAATCCTTGAATGATAATGCCAAACGTACGGCAACTGCAGAGCTTGTTGTACACAAGAGGGCCAAGAAGATCTATATTACACTCCTGGAAATTGAAATAAGAACACCGTGAATTCATTGTCCCAGGAAGGGGAAACTTTATTGACACATTCCTGGGGTCAGATACATCACATGATCACACTGACAGAACCACAGGCACATAGACACAGGCAACAGAGCATGCACAATGTCGGCACTAGTACAGTGTATATCCACCTTTCGCAGCAATGCAGGCTGCTATTCTCCCATGGAGACGATCGTAGAGATGCTGGATGTAGTCCTGTGGAACGGCTTGCCATGCCATTTCCACCTGGCGCCTCAGTTGGACCAGCGTTCGTGCTGGACGTGCAGACCGCGTGAGACGACGCTTCATCCAGTCCCAAACATGCTCAATGGGGGACAGATCCGGAGATCTTGCTGGCCAGGGTAGTTGACTTACACCTTCTAGAGCACGTTGGGTGGCACGGGATACATGCGGACGTGCATTGTCCTGTTGGAACAGCAAGTTCCCTTGCCGGTCTAGGAATGGTAGAACGATGGGTTCGATGACGGTTTGGATGTACCGTGCACTATTCAGTGTCCCCTCGACGATCACCAGTGGTGTACGGCCAGTGTAGGAGATCGCTCCCCACACCATGATGCCGGGTGTTGGCCCTGTGTGCCTCGGTCGTATGCAGTCCTGATTGTGGCGCTCACCTGCACGGCGCCAAACACGCATACGACCGTCATTGGCACCAAGGCAGAAGCGACTCTCATCGCTGAAGACGACACGTCTCCATTCGTCCCTCCATTCACGCCTGTCGCGACACCACTGGAGGCGGGCTGCACGATGTTGGGGCGTGAGCGGAAGACGGCCTAACGGTGTGCGGGACCGTAGCCCAGCTTCATGGAGACGGTTGCGAATGGTCCTCGCCGATACCCCATGAGCAACAGTGTCCCTAATTTGCTGGGAAGTGGCGGTGCGGTCCCCTACGGCACTGCGTAGGATCCTACGGTCTTGGCGTGCATCCGTGCGTCGCTGCGGTCCGGTCCCAGGTCGACGGGCACGTGCACCTTCCGCCGACCACTGGCGACAACATCGATGTACTGTGGAGACCTCACGCCCCACGTGTTGAGCAATTCGGTGGTACGTCCACCCGGCCTCCCGCATGCCCACTATACGCCCTCGCTCAAAGTCCGTCAACTGCACATACGGTTCACGTCCACGCTGTCGCGGCATGCTACCAGTGTTAAAGACTGCGATGGAGCTCCGTATGCCACGGCAAACTGGCTGACACTGACGGCGGCGGTGCACAAATGCTGCGCAGCTAGTGCCATTCGACGGCCAACACCGCGGTTCCTGGTGTGTCCGCTGTGCCGTGCGTGTGATCATTGCTTGTACAGCCGTCTCGCAGTGTCCGGAGCAAGTATGGTGGGTCTGACACACCGGTGTCAATGTGTTCTTTTTTCCATTTCCAGGAGTGTAGTATGAAAGAAGCATCTCAAAATGGATGACGAAGAAACCACCGATTTGTATTTTGATTATATGCTAAACTTGCCACTCCAAAATATTCTTGTTCAGGAAATTTTTTACATACGGCAGTTATGGGTTAACGTTTTTAGTATCCATGATTTGAAAAGTAACAAGTCCAAAATCTGCCTTTATCATGAGGGTGAGGGTGACAAGTATCCAGATGAGGTGTGCAGTTTTTTTATTGAATAACATAGAAATATCCAGTAGAGTAAAGAGACTGACTCTTTTTAGTGATGATCCATTAGGACAGAACAAGAACCACACTATTGTTAGGTTTTTGATGAACCTCTGTGACAAAGGGCGATATGACAGTATCATCCACAACTTCCCTGTTTGTGGTCACTCGAATTCACCATATAACAGAGACTTTGGGGCTATGAAGTGTATCATGAAGAAAGTGGATCTAATTTATACATCAGAGCAATACATGGAGCTTATACTGAAAGCAAGTAAAACAAATTGTTTTACTGTACAGGAAGTTTCCTTCCAAGGTAACAGAAGTTTCAAAACATGGTGGCCTCATGCATACAAAAAGCTTACAAACTCAGACAAAACTTCTGGTAGAGGTGTTCCTAAAACCAAAAGGTGAATTTCAAGATATCCGCATACAAACAATTTTGTTACAACAGTAATACATCTGGAAAAGCGGCTGTAAAACCAGATATTGATGGAATCATTCAGTCAACTTTCGCAGTGCTGAAAACAGAGCCTGCTCCTGACTTATCCACCAATTTTGCCTACCCTTCAGGAAAAGTAAGCTTATAAATAGTATAATATATTAGGCAACTTGTACAAAAATTACTGTTAGGTGTAACCAATTTCTTTTATTCAAACCTTTACCTAAAGTATTATAGTGCAGTCTGAAATAATATATTTTTTGGCCATTCTCCATTCATGTTTAGGTCTGAGCCCTAATCCCTTCATTATTGTTTTAGGTTCCTATCAATATCCAGAAACTGCGAGATCTAAATGCCCTAAGACCTCCCTGGCTAGGTATGAAACATTTTATGACAGCATTTTACAATGGCCTACTACAGAGGCAGAATGTGCTGTGGAATTTGTTTATGAGGATTGAGTAGCTCTTACTGTGATGATTGAAGTAGATGATTATTTCATCTGTGTATTAGTAATGTAGTCTCAGTATCATTAAAAATTCTGTCCTTTTCCAATTTATTTGTAAATCCTAAAAATATGGTGAATTATATCATAAAAATACATTTGCTCTACTCGTTTACTGCAGAAACCAGTTAAGTAAATTTTTTTTCATTCCATTGACAACAATATTAAATAACCCAAAATATTTTTTCTTTGATACAATGATTTGCAATACATACTACTTTCAGAAAAACATACCGAAACATGAAGTATGATGGGAGACAGTTTTTTGTGTTTTCCCAAAATGGACAAACTTGGTGCTTGACTGGTTTCTGAAATAGAAAATTCAATTAAAAGACACCTACTAGGTACTGTTCTGTATTCATCGTGTCCTGAATGACATATGCTCCCACCCACCCACCACAATGTGACTTTTGGGCAATGTTGGCTTTGTTCAACATCCACTATTGCCCAGTAATTATATTTGTTCCAGTTAACAAACTCTCCCGTATGAAATGCGGTTTCATCTGACCACAGGATATTACTGAAAGTATGGGACAGTCTTCACACCAAGCAAGCATCATCTCCCCATATTCCAATCGCTGATCACAGTCTTCAGGCGATAGTTCCTGGAAATAATGTGATTTCCATGAGCCAAAATTCAACTCTCTTTTACAAAACAATTTTGATTGTGTGTCAGGTTAAATCATCTTTGTGAGATGCCTGTCTTTGTGCCTGTCTTTGTGATTTTTGAGGACTTAAAGTGAACTGTTGAGGGTCGACTACTTCTCCTACCGTCTGATACAGAACATGTGACCGTTAGCTTCAAGTGGCAATCCCTTATTGTCTTTCTATTTATCAAGGCACAAGGTCCTTTCACAATTTGCCACCATCTCTGTGCTTGTACCAGAGATCGCTTTAGGCTATTTCGTACTGGGATGCCAGCTGAGCCCACTCACACCAGGTTAGATTTTGTGCCATGATCTGCCACTGATATCTGCAATGACATAAATGAAATTGTGCCAGTGAAAGGAACAAAATATCTTTTCTTTTATGAAAATTAGTTAAGTATTTACAAAGTTATAAACAATTTTCAATAGGGGTGTAATTCTTGCCCACCTTGTAGTAGGAATAGGATTGGACTAGATGAGGAACCTTGGGGAACTCCATGTTGACCACACAATATATTAAATCTGTAAACTACTTTCTTTCAGAGAGATATCATTTAAGTCAGTTATGTGTTGCTCCCCTAATTTCCCAGTTCTCAGTCAAATAAAAGTAATTGATCATGATTGTACTGAGGGCTTTTGATAAGTCTAGCAATATGCTCAAGGTATATTCCTGCTTGTCTAGTCCTTGTAGCTTTCATATAGAAAAAATAGCTGTTTCTTTTGAGTTGCTTTTTTTAAAATCATTTTATGAATCTCTTAATCTCTATATGGCAATGTCCTGACTGACTGACTGACTCATCATCGCCCACACCAAAGTACTAAGGATAGAAACTTGAAATTAAGAGAATGAGTGGATCTTATATTGTAGATATTGTTTAATAAGAGATTTTTCAAAATTCGAATCATAAGGGGGTGAAATAGGAGTTTTTTTTTTAAATCGCTGTTAAGGCAATTTTGAAGCTACACCTACAATAATTGGTATTTGGTTTCTCGGTCAGAAATAAAGAAATATGCATTTCAGCATTTTTGGAAATTTAACTCTGTAGTGGTGAAGGCAGCAGAGGATCAAGTAGGTAAAAAGACGAGGGCTAGTAGCAATCCTTGAGTAACAGAAGAAATATTGAATTTAATTGATGAAAGGAGAAAATATAAAAATGCAGTAAGTGAAACAGGCAAAAAGGAATACAAACGTCTCAAAAATGAGATCGACAGGAAGTGCAAAATGGCTAAGCAGGGATGGCTAGAGGACAAATGTAAGGATGTAGAGGCCTATCTCACTAGGGGTAAGATAGATACCGCCTACAGGAAAATTAAAGAGACCTTTGGAGATAAGAGAACAACTTGTATGAATATCAAGAGCTCAGATGGAAACCCAGTTCTAAGCAAAGAAGGGAAAGCAGAAAGGTGGAAGGAGTATATAGAGGGTCTATACAAGGGCGATGTACTTGAGGACAATATTATGGAAATGGAAGAGGATGTAGATGAAGATGAAATGGGAGATATGATACTGCGTGAAGAGTTTGACAGAGCACTGAAAGACCTGAGTCGAAACAAGGCCCCCGGAGTAGACAATATTCCATTGGAACTACTGACGGCCGTGGGAGAGCCAGTCCTGACAAAACTCTACCATCTGGTGAGCAAGATGTATGAAACAGGCGAAATACCCTCAGACTTCAAGAAGAATATAATAATTCCAATCCCAAAGAAAGCAGGTGTTGACAGATGTGAAAATTACCGAACTATCAGCTTAATAAGTCACAGCTGCAAAATACTAAGTTATAAGAGTCGAGGGACATGAAAGGGAAGCAGTGGTTGGGAAGGGAGTAAGACAGGGTTGTAGCCTCTCCCCGATGTTGTTCAATCTGTATATTGAGCAAGCAGTAAAGGAAACAAAAGAAAAATTCGGAGTAGGTATTAAAATTCATGGAGAAGAAATAAAAACTTTGAGGTTCGTCGATGACATTGTAATTCTGTCAGAGACAGCAAAGGACTTGCAAGAGCAGTTGAATGGAATGACACTGTCTTGAAAGGAGGATATAAGATGAACATCAACAAAAGCAAAACAAGGATAATGGAATGTAGTCTAATTAAGTCGGGTGATGCTGAGGGAATTAGATTAGGAAATGAGACACTTAAAGTAGTAAAGGAGTTTTGCTATTTGGGGAGCAAAATAACTGATGATGGTCGAAGTAGAGAGGATATAAAATGTAGGCTGGCAATGGCAAGGAAAGCGTCTCTGAAGAAGAGAAATTTGTTAACATCCAGTATTGATTTAAGTGTCAGGAAGTCATTTCTGAAAGTATTCGTATGGAGTGTAGCCATGTATGGAAGTGAAACATGGACGATAAATAGTTTGGACAAGAAGAGAATAGAAGCTTTCGAAATGTGGTGCTACAGAAGAATGCTGAAGATTAGATGGGTAGATCACATAACTAATGAGGAAGTATTGAATAGGATTGGGGAGAAGAGAAGTTTGTGGCACAACTTGACCAGAAGAAGGGATCGGTTGGTAGGACATGTTCTGAGGCATCAAGGGATCAACAATTTAGTATTGGAGGGCAGCGTGGAGGGTAAAAATCGTAGAGGGAGACCAAGAGATGAATACACTAAGCAGATTCAGAAGGATGTAGGTTGCAGTAGGTACTGGGAGATGAAAAAACTTGCACAGGATAGAGTAGCATGGAGAGCTGCATCAAACCAGTCTCAGGACTGAAGACCACAACAACAACAACAACAACAGTGGTGAAATAGTGGGTGAAAGCCCTTTTTTGAAGATTTATCATTGTTAAAGAACTACTAAAGAATTTTTAAAGCTACAGCTCTGAACACTAGTATTTGGCTCCTTGGTTACAAAAATAAAAAAAAAGTGTGTTTCAGTGTTGTTGGAAACTGAACCTCAAAGGAGGTGAACTGGGGATGAGATTTTTTTCTGAAAATATTTTATTATGAAAGCATTTTTAAAGCTTGGCTGCTCAGTCAGAAATAAAAAAAAAGTACATGTTTCACTGTTTTAGGAAATTCAGCCCCTATGGGGGTGAAATGGAGGATGAAAACTTTTTATGTAAATATTTCACTGTGCAAGCATTTTTGAAGCTAAATCTACAAAAAATTGTGTTTGGGTTCTCTGTAAGAAATAAAACGTATGCATGTCACTGTTCTCGAAAATTCAACCCCTAAGGGGGTGAAATAGAGGACAGAACATCTTATGAAAATATTTCATTGTGGAAGCATTTTTAAAGCTAAATCTTTGAAAATTAGTGTTTGGCTTCTCGGTTGGAGATGAAAAAATATGTGTTTCACTGTTTTTGGATACTCAACCCCTAAGAGGGTGAAATAGGGTCAGACTGATTCACTGACTAAGCCCAGCTTAGAATGATAGGAAGTCAAAGTTTGGAGAGGGTGTGGATCTTATACTGTAGGCATCATTTAAGAAGGGATTGTTTGAAATTCCACTTCTATGTGGGTGAAATAGGGGATGAAAGGCTTATTTCAGTATTTTTGGAAATTTGACTGCTACGGTGGGGAGGGGGGGGGGGGGTGGGGGGGGGGGGTGTAAAACAATGAGTGAAAGTTTTTTTGAAAATCAATAAATACTAAAGAACTACTAAAGGATTTTTAAAGCTACATTTATGACAACTGATATTTTATTTCTGGGTTAGAAATAGAAAAATACACATTTCACTGTTTCTGGAAATTCAGCTCGCAAGGGAGTGCAATAGAGAATGAAAATTTTTAAGAAAATATTTCCTTACATTAAAAAAAACTTTAAAGATAAATTTATGAAAGTTGGTATTTCATGTCTTGGTTAGATATAAAGAAATATTTGTTAGTGGATGAAAGTTGCTATGGAAATAACTCCAGAAGAACACAAAATGCATGACTAACAAAAACTATGGACTTCAGCTGTCAGAATTGCTTTTTGGCCAGAAGTACTTTAATAAAGACCATGCTTATACGGCATTAATTAGTGTGAGAAACATAGAAGGTGTTGCAGTTTGTGAAAAATGTAAAAAATTGATTAAACAAAAACAAAAAAATCTCTGTGGGTCATATGGTCTACATGAGTAAAGCAGTAGCTGCTAAGCTAGTATTTTATATTTCTTTAAGGACCTAGTCTTTTATCTTTTTAAATCAATAATTTTTTTAAAATACAGACAGTAGAGAATCACGTCTAGAGTTGACACCTCTTTCTGACTTTTTTTGTTGTGAAGTGGTTTCAGTTTTGTTGGAAAGTCGCCAGTTGAGACGGACAGATTTAAAAACTAAATCAGTGGTTTAGAAATTATGTCTGTACTTATTTTACAGCAATATCTGGTATATTATCTGTTCCTGATAAGTGTTTTGATTTTATTAACTTGATTTCTTGCTGAACTTCTGCATATTTATTGACATGAAAGATGTTGTATTGTCTACTGATTCAATTTTTGATGCCAGATGTGTGTATGATATTGTCACATAGAAACCACAGTCAAGTCCAAATCTAGAGGTAGGGTCGCCACTGAAGTAAAACACATAGAACTGAAAGCACATTTATTACATACACCAGCATACAGCCAGAGCAGAACTGAATTGCACGGAGAGTGTAGCAGACAATGAATATTCGAGAATACACAAATATTCCAGAAGCAATAAATACTGAATAACAAATATTTGTCAATGGTTGGTTTGAACTGGCAACCCACAGCACTCCAACAATGGTACTAACCACTACACCATATTGTGTGGCCTGTAGCTCACACCATTGTTCAGTCTCCTGGAAAAACAGTGACCCCCACTGTTACAGGAATTCTCAGTGGAGCTGACTACTGCACCATGGATCTAGATCTTGACAGTAGTCTACCCTATGTCAGCACTGGTGGGTCCTTGCATTCTGTTTGTGTTATTACATCCTCTTTACTGTGATGGGCATCAAAGATAGATCATCTGTCAAGTGAGTCTTCAGATTGTTTTAACATCCTGTCGTCAATCTGCTTCTCTGGACTTTAGTAGGGTTTCATCTACAGGACACCTCTGGGCTTTTGTCTTTTGGCAAGTGACAAGGGATACAATATGGTTCAAAGCAGCATTTTAGTAACTTTTTCCCAATAATCCTACTTTCTACAAAGGCGCAAAAATTCAAGCAAAGTCTCTTGGGCTGCATCTCACTGGTCAGTGCTTGGCCATGTAGTACTCTCTCTCTTACTTCTGGGTGTCCAGGTCCATGTATGAGCCAGCTGACATGCTTGTTGGGTCTTGGTGATGAGATGTTTGACATAGTCTTTCTAAGTATCAGTTGGTTGTAATGGGAACAGTGTATTCATTGTCATTTCAGCCTTGCAACTGTGGAGTGGGAAGAACAGTGTTAATCCTGTAGCATATTCCTTCACTGAATTGTATGCAAATATCGCAACGGGTAGTATTGTAACCTAATCTCTCCGTTCAACATCAGTGTACATTGAAAGCATATCTGCCAGTGTCTTATTAAAGGGTTCTGCGAGGCCATGAGCCTGTGGATGGTAGTCAGTTGTCACCTTGTGTGTGATGTTGCAATGTGAAATTACCTCTGACACTAGTTGCGAGCTAACGTCCCCAAAGATGTTCAGGCTCACATGCAGTTCCTCTTTGTCTAAATGTCTTGGCTCAAACTTGTCTAGGGGTTGAACCACACGTGTCGCATTACATGCCCTAAGTTAGACACTTGTTACCCTTTGGTTAAATTGTCTGGCTGATGGCAAGTTTGCAAAATACAAAGTTAACGTAACATATAATAATAGTGATAATGATATCAGGAACTAAATTAATGACCCATAAGTGATGTAGGCCACACAGTTGCAATTTGGTTAGAATAATGTTTATTCAGAAAGCAAACTAATAGCGAAAGTGGTCATATTTAGAATTACTATTACACTTTATCTTCCCTGCATAATGCAGTCTCCATTTTATGCACAAAAAATGGCTTCCTCTCATGTTAAATCAGTGTCCGGAGGTAAAATAGTCCCCCATTCGGATCTCCGGGGGGGACAACTTGAAAGGAGGCAAAAAATCAAAACGAGAATTGGTACCTGGAATGTCAGAACTCTGCTACAAGCAGGAAAACTAGAAAACCTTAAAAGAGAGATGGAAAAGAATCATATGGACCTCGTAGGAGTTGCTGAGGTAAGATGGAATGGACATGGAGAGTTGCAGTCAGATGAATATGTATTCTTCTACTCAGGAGGAGAAGTAAAAGGAATTAATGGAGTAGGAATGATTATGACAAAGGAATTGGCTAAATGTGTAGAATATGTAGACTATGCAAATGACCGGGTTATTGGTGTAAGGCTGAAAGGAGCACAAAAAGATTTACTGATTGTCCAGGTGTATATGCCAATGTCAGAACATGATGACCAAATTGTAGAGGAAACGTACAATGTAATAGAGAGAATAATGGACGAAAATGAAAAATGCTGCAAAATAGTAATGGGAGACTGGAACGCCATTGTGGGAGAAGGGAAAGAGGGAAACATAGTAGGCAGTCATGGTCTTGGAAAGAGAAATGACAGAGGTGAATGGTTAATTGACTTCTGCAGGGAAAGGCAGCTGATAGTGGCAAACACATGGTTCAAGAACCATAAGAGGAGGCTCTACACTTGGAAATCACCAGGGGATAAATATAGAAACCAAATCGATTTTATACTGGTAGAAGAAAGATACAGGAATGGAATCAAGAAGGTGCACACATTACCAGGTGCAGATATTAATAGTGACCACAACTTACTTATGGCAGAAATAGAAATAAGAATGAAAAAACTGAAAAAGGCGACAATGGTGAAGAAATGGGATCTAGAGAAGACAAGGTCCAACAAAGAACAAATTACAGAAATGCTGTCTTGGGACTTTCTAAACACATTACGAGACAAAGAAGCACCTGATAATGCCAACGAGTACTGGAATATGCTGAAAGGTCAAAAAAACCATGGGCCACACAAGAAATGATTTCCAAGATGGAGGAGAGAAGAAAATTGAAAAACAAGAACACTGAAGATGCAAGAAAGATATACCGAAGGTTAAATAACGAACTGCGAAGAGAAACAGAGCAGGCTAGGAAAAAATGGCTAAAAGAGGAATGTGATGAAATTGAAAAACTGGACAGGAAAGGAAGATACGACTTACTATACAACAGAGTAAAGACTATGACATGGGAACAAAACAGAGCAGGAAGTGCTACTATGGAAATTTTGAGTAAAGACGAAGAGGTAGTGTATAAAGATCGTGACGATGTCCTCCAGAGATGGGAAGAATATATAAAAGAGCTATATGACACAAATAGCAAACCAGAAACTCTGGAACTTGAATCACACAACAGTGTAAGTGATGAAGAGAAAGGACCGACCATCATAATGGAAGAAGTAAAGTCTGCCATTGCTGCAATGAAAAATGGCAAAGCAGTAAGTACAGATACAATACCGGGAGAAATACTAAAATGCTTGAACCACAATGGAATAAGAGAAATATTGAGGTTATGTAATAAAATATATGACAGTGGTGAATGGCCTGAGGACTTTTTGACAACAGTAATGATTCCATTACCGAAAAAACAAGGAACCAAGAAATGCAGCGAGCACAGGACAATCAGCCTCATTTCACATGCAGCCAAAGTGATGTTAAGAATAATTAATAAAAGACTTGAAAAAGTAATAGAGGAGAATCTCGGCGAGGAGCAGTTTGGCTTTAGATGGAATACGGGCACCAGAGATGCAATAGGGCTCCTACGAATCTTGGGAGAAAGGTTTATTGAAAAAGGAAGAGACCTATATATGTGCTTCATCGATTTAGAAAAGGCATTTGACAATGTGGTTTGGGACAAGCTGGCGACTATTATGAGGGAAAAGAGAGTGGACTGGAAAACCAGAAGACTTATAAACTCATTGTAACTTAATCAAAAAGTTTCAGTTAAAGTGAGAGGAGAAAGTACAAACTGGATCAGACTAGGGAAAGGAGTAAGACAAGGATGCTGTTTATCACCTACTCTTTTCAACCTGTACTTGGAAAATATGATTGACCAATGCTCATTAGATGACAAAGGAGTAGAAATTGGAGGAAGAAGAGTAGGGTGCTTGAGATTTGCTGATGACATGGTCCTTCTAGCCACAGGGGAAAAAGAATTACAGGATTTGGTGGACACCATTCCAACTAACGGAAAAAAATATGGAATGAAAATTAACACAAATAAAACAAAAGTATTGGCAATAGGAAGAAATAAGGAAATAAAAATTGTGCTGAATGGAGAAACACTAGAACAGGGGCAAAATTTTAAGTATCTTGGAAGCAGGATAGGCACCGACTGGAAGTGCACCACAGAAATTAAAACAAGGACAGCAATGGCAAAAGAGGCGTTTTATAAGAAAAGGAGAATCTTCTGCAGCGGTATGGACAGAGAACTCAGAAAGAGACTCATAAAATGTCTTGTATGGAGTGTTCTTCTATATGGCGCTGAAACATGGACTATGAGGAAAAAAGACAGAGAAAGGCTGGAGGCTTTTGAGATCTGGACATGGCGGAAGATGGAAAGAATAAGTTGGATGGACAGAGTAAAAAATGAAGAGGTACTGAGAAGAGTGGGAAAGAAAAGGCAGTTACTAGATGTAATAAAGAGAAGAAAAAGAAATTGGATTGGGCATATATTAAGAAAGAATGACGGACTGATAAAAACAGTTTTAGAAGGTTATGTAGAAGGGAAAAGGAAGCGAGGAAGGAAGAGATTCCAGATACTGGATGACATGATGGACGGTACAACATACAGCAGCCTTAAGAAGGAAGCAATGGATCGCAGAAAATGGAGAGGCAAAGGACCTGCTAATATAGCAGATGGAAATAGAAATGTCGTGTGGCTAGGGCCTCCCGTCGGGTAGACCGTTCGCCTGGTGTAGGTCTTTCGATTTGACGCCACTTCGGCGACCTGCTCGTTGATGGGGATGAAATGATGATGATTAGGACAACACAACACCCAGCCCCTGAGCGGAGAAAATTTCAACTGATGATGATGATGATTACACTCGAGCGCATATACATTTGACATAGTCTGAACGTTCACAATCTCATCGTGAATTACTCCACCTCATTAACTATGTGAAAAGTTAAGAGTTCACACCAGGCGTGCAGCTGCTCGCCTCTCAGAGACTAAGTCCCACAATACCACACAACGTGAAATTTTCTAAGTTGTTTCACTTCCTAGCTACCTAAAGACCGACTGCCTGCTTTTGCGTCTCAATCCAAACTGTACCCTTTGGTGTCTCCAGCTGAACTGTCTGCTTTCGCATTTGCTCCAGCACTCCCCCTGCCCGTCCCCAGTAGCATTTCCCGCGCACCGAATATCCTCACTCAAATAACTAGGGCAGTTCCTTTTCCTGAAGCCAACCATCTGATTGGCTACTGCTTATTCTACATTATTTTACATTTTAACATATTTAAATAGTCAAAGCTTGACCACTTTCACATTCTAAATAAAGTATCAATAATATCCATTACATAATAAACGTTAAATTCTTTTACATATAACCAATACAGTTTCCTTCTTAGCTTTGAATGCCATGGCCAGCAGCCGTGCACCAATATCGTTTCTGATAAATAAATAAATAAATTAACTATTATGCACTAAACTTTACAACAAATATTCTATTACCTAATGATTCAATAAGGTGTCATGCTGTCATCGTTCAGTGTGTTTTGTGTGGAGGAAATGATGATCTGATGTTTAACTGAAAATAGTGATAATTTAAATTTACTGTACCTTTGAAACAAATAAAGTTACATATTTGATATTTATAACATTTGTCATTTTAATGATGCGCTTTTGTATGAATTGTCGATTGCTAAGATCGACCAAAGCGTTCAGATTTTAGCATTCAGGTATTTGTTACAAAACTTGTTATGTTCACTTTAATAGTAAATCCCTTAACTATTACAGATACGATCAATATTCAAGTTTTATTCGGATCACCATGAAAATTTGTGGAGGGTGGCAGATTAAAATTACTGTGGCTTGATTCCCTGCACTACTACAGAATTAAATAGTTTTCGTAAATGTTTCCCTTTATGGCCGATCTTAGGTCTGTCGTATTTAACACTGCTACATCTTCTTGGCCACAAATGGCTTCTACTGGGTTTCTGTATGACATAGGTTCTCGTCTGTCTCATTCGCACATTACAACGCTTAGGTCTAATTAGACAGTAGACCCCATCTCATGGTGAATCTGCACTCTTTGTGACATCCGGTCCTGGATGACAAGGTTCGCTTCACAATTCCTGAAGGCTGACTCTTTTGGTCATATACTTGAATTACAGTGAAATGCTCATTAACTTTTCCATGAGGAGAGAGCATTGGTGCTCTCTGGAGTGCTGTGTGCTTTAAAATGATGTCTTCTAAAAGGAACTTCGCAATTTTTGGTGCTTCGTTAGCCAGCACTGCTTAAGTGTCAAAATGGGTGAGGTATTAATGGCAGACTATTATCCATTGATTCAAGATTGTTGACTTTAGGGGCTTCCCCAAGAGGTCGATTCCAATTTGGTGGAGTGTTGCTGCTGCAGGTGGGATTGGTACCAGATGCCCTGTAGGCAACTGTGGCACGCGCTTCTGTCAGCATTCCGTACATTGGCTTGACTTAGTGTCTAATGGATTGGAAAAGACTGGCACCTGACACTTGTACCTGATTTTGTCTAGAGTCTTCACAAATCCTGGGTGACCAGATGTTGCAGCATCACGGGAAAACTTCAACGTAGCTGGCCATAGTTGAGCTGGGATGACGAGCAACCATTTCTGCCCCATTGGATCATAATTTCTCTTGTACGGTGCTCTGTCAATTGGTTGAAACTTCTTTCATCAAGTGTTAGACTTTGTCAGCTTTGGACGTGTTCAGATTTACTATATGGCATTGAGCCAAAATATTCTTTATGTACGACTATGTTGTTTCCCCATGATGTTGTGCCCTGTTCCTCAGTTGTTCCTCTGCTAAGCAGACTTGCTGCTCATTGTTACAGAACACTTTCATCGGTTAAGCCTGGAATTTATCGCAGCTGTTGAGCTACAATCAGTGCTGGTCTGTGTCATCCAAGTAAAAGTACACACTTTTCAGACACTTCATGTCCTCCTACCTGTTGCATTTTGTGACTCAGTCAAATTCTTTCACACATTTTGTGAGATACTGACTCGTGTCTCTGGAAAACTCTGATAGGTGCCTGATGTGTATCTGACATACTGCTGTGTGGGCTCCATTGGTCTCCTGAATGCCAGGTGTACCAGTATGAAATCAGTGTTTTTTTTGTGAAAATGAAACAGTAATTTTGAATTGAAAAGTAAAAACATTTCATTCAAAGTACTGACCATTGCTTTCCATACATTTTGACCACCTTTCTGGCAATTTGTGGACACCACCCCAATAGAAATGTTCATCTTTTGAAGCAAACCAATCAGACACCCAATTTTCGACTTCTTCGTAGGAATCGAAGTGTTCCTCAGCCAATGCGTGTGCCATTAATGAAAACAAATGGTAGATGGAAGGGGCCAAGTCTGGTGAATACGGCGGGTGGGGTAGCAGCTCCCAGCCAAGTGTTTTGATTGTATCCTGAACCAGTTTTGCTTTGTGTGCAGGTGCATTGTCGTGTAAAAAAATAACTTTGCCATGTCTTCTGGCCCATTTTGGTCTTTTTTCGATCAGTGCATAGTTCAATTTGATCATTTGTTGTCTGTAGCGATTAGTATTCACAGTTTCACTGGGTTTTAGAAGCTCATGATACACCACACCTTTCTGATCCCACCAAACACAGAGCATTGTCTTCTTGCCGAATTGATCAGGTTTTGCAGTCGATGTTGATGGTTGTCCCGGATTAACTCATGATTTTTCCCATTTAGGATTCTTAAAATAAATCCATTTTTCATCGCCAGTAACAATTCAATGCAAAACTGATTTTCTTTCATGTCTTTGAAGCAAAATTTGACAAAGGTTTTTCAGTTTTCCATCTGTCTTTCATTCAATTCATGTGGCACCCATTTTCCACACTTGTGGATCTTTCCCATAGCTTTCAAACGGTCAGAAATTGTTAGTTGTGCAACATTTAGCATTGCTGCCATTTGCTTCTGATTCAAAGTATCATCTTCATCCAATATTGCTTGCAATTCAGTGTATTCAAACTTTTTTGGTGGTCTTCCACATTCTTCATTTCTTGCATCAAAATCATTATTTCTGAACCGTTGAAACCATCTTTTGCATGTTGCATCTGATAGAGCATGATCACCATATGCCTCGACAAGCATTCGATGCGACTCTGCAGCACTTTTTTTCAAATGAAAACAAAAAATTAATGCTTTCCGCAAATCATCACTTTCTGGTACAAAATTCGACATTGTTAACACGATGAAAACATATGATGTTTGTTCCGTGACTTGATGTATATTAAATATCTTTGACAGGTGTCATACCAACCAAACAAAACAAAAAATTAAGGCTCGTTCACAACAAATGTTCCCTATCGACACATTTGTATCTTAACGCTCATTTCATACCGGTACACCTGGTATACAGTGGTACTGCTTGTATTCTGTTTCCTGTTCTTGTAGTTAATGGCTTTTACATTGCCTTATTGAGCTGTGGTAATATAAAGTGTGCTATTAGAAAATTCCCCTTAGGACTGGTGGAGGGGACTGAGTAGACAATATTTTGAATTGTAACTGATGCCTGGAAATTTACTGGATCCGCACTGCAGTAGTTTAAAGACAAGTTTGCTGGTGGGGTTTCTTAGTGATGGGACAGCCGACTGTTTTTATTAATCAACTGGTCAACTGATTGTTTTTCTGTTCAGGCGGTTTTTTCAGTCCAATGAAACAACCAAGTGAAACTTGTCTTTGCAGCCATGTCAGCTACATGAGTGTTTTCAAACATTCACTGGTTTTGAGAGGTTTCACTCAAAGCGAGACAACTGACTGAAACTAGTCCCTGTCAGTTGCGGCTGTTATATGAATGTTTTCACTCACTGACTGGTTTCATTCGGTGCGAGAGAACTGACTGACTACTGAAGTCTCTGTTGGTTGGGCCATTATATTAATGTTTTCACTTGGCCCTTGGGTTTGAATGATTTTTACAAACTTAATTTTTCACTTTTTTCCGTAGGGTCATTGGGGTGGCCTCCTCTTCTGGCTGCCAGGGTCAGGGCTGCAGCTGGCATGAGAAGGTGGTGTGGTAGCTGGTGCGAGCACATCACTGCTGGGACCTGCACTAGCGACAACTGGCCACCACGTCACCTCCTTGCGCCAGCTGCAGCCCTGGCCCTGGAAGCTGCAGGATGCTGACTGTACCAAACATGCACTATCTCAGATTTTAATTTCATTTATGGACATCATCTCTTTTCAGTAAAACAGTTGCAAAAATGTGTCTATGTTCCATTCTTCTTCGTATGTCCCTAAGAGAACTCCCATGCTTGCTCAGTATTGTACTTCCAATGAAGCTTTGTTAGTTATGTGTTTACTCCACCTCGAACAATTTAATGCACAGCAATGTATTTATCAGTTTTAAATGGTGAAAAGAAGAATCAGTCTTTCATTAATGTAGGAAAAGATAGATTTACCATAAAGATGACACGTCAAGATGCAACAGGCATGATTAAAAGAGACTCACATATAGCTTTCGGACACAGTCTTTGTCAGTAAAAAACACACACACACACACACACACACACACACACACACACACACAAGCAAGCACTCTCAAGCACACACGACCACCAACTCCAGCATCTGGGGCCAGAATCCATTACTGACGAAGGCTGTGGCCAAAAGCTATAGGTCAATGTCTTTTAATTGTGCCTGTTTGCAGCTTGATGTGTGTTCTTTATGGTAAGTAGCAATCTATCTTTTCCTACATTGTTGATATTCCTACTGGAAGTTTCCATTGTTAGAATTAGATTTTCAGCACATAATGAAACGAATGTCTTTATTGCTTGTCTTCGTGTACACCTGAGGGTATGTGCACCCCTGTTTGTATTGTATGCCACTATGTTACAGCATCTAATGAAAATACTACAGACTGGTTTCACTCAGAAGAATAACTGGATAACTCGGTCATCACATAAACCACTAAACAGTGCTTTCAATTGAATGAACGAATGAATGCAAGCTTTAACTGACAGAAAAACTAGAGACTGCTTTCACGTGAAAAAGAAAGAATGAATAACTCAGTCAGTGGTACACAAAATGCCACTGGACTGCGTCGACTGTTTGCATTCAGTTGCTCCCTGAGACTGGTACATGCAAAAGAAATGAATGAATAAAAATGCCACCGATATGTAAAACTACAACTGACTGATTCATTTGTTTCCATTCGGTTGCTCTTATAGAATGATGCTATTCACCATATAGCAGAGATGCTGAGTCACAGATAGGCACAACAAGAAGGCTGTCACAAATAAGCTTTTGACCAAAAGGCCTTCAAATAGACGACACACACACAAACACACACACACACACACACACACACACACACACATATGCAAATGCAACTCACACACACAACTCCAATCTCTGGCAATTGCATCCACGCTGCGAGCAGCAGCACCAGTGCATGATGGGAGTGGTGAATGGGTGGTGGTAAGAAGGAGTCTGGGGTGGGGAGGAGGAGGGATAGAAGGGTAGGGATGGCATACAGTGCAGTTGTGCTGAGGAGCGTGCGTTCTACTACCCCCCTCATCTCTCCCCTGCTCTCCGTCTAACCTCCCAACTGCACATATCTACCCTACCCTCTCTCCACCTCGTTCCTGCACTCCCCAGCAACATTTCACTGTCCCACATCCCTACACCCCTACCCTACTATCCCTCCCCCTCCCCTCCCCAGCCCCCTCCTTACTCCCACCCTGTCGCCATTGCCATGATGCACTGCTACTGCTGCTCGCAGTGTTGCTTCAGTTGCCAGAGATTACAGCTGTGTGTGTGAGTTGCGTTTGCGCGCGTGTGTGTGTGTGTGTGTGTGTGTGTGTGTGTGTGTGTGTGTGTGCTGGGTGAAAGCTCATTTGTGACAATCTTTTTCTTGTGCCTGACTGCGACTCAACATCTCTGTTATATGATGAGTAGCAACTTTCCTTTTCATAATATTGTTACATTCCATCCTGGATTTTCCATTGTTTGAAAGGAATGAATGAATAATTCAACCGGTATGTAAAGCTGCAACCAAATGAGTGATTCTATTGTTTTCTAACAACTGACCGAATCAGTTGTTTTCCTTCGGTTGTTCTCATCACTAGTGGTGCCTACGTAGGTTCGGCTGATGTCATTTGGCATCAGTCCTACCTCTGAATTGGTTCAAGTCTCATTCACTTGTCTGTGAGTGTTAGAGCAACATGGTTGAGCACACATTTGCAGAATACACTGACATTATCTTTCTATATGTTGAAGTCACAGTAATGGAAGAGCTGCTCATCGACTTCCTCGTGTTCATTATCCACAACATCCAACTCCAGTGCATACCCTTTTCACCACATTTATGCTATGGCATTGAGAAAGGGGTACCTTCACTGTCAGCAGGCATGACTGTGGTGCTCCAAGGGGACACCACACACCCAGATTGGAAGATGCCATACTGCATCACATTGAAGGGAACCCGTCAATGGATTTTGTTTCTCTGGTTGTTAGCGAGTGGAACTTGTAATGGTACTTGAATTACGTAACTATTACGGCACCTCAACTCAACCTCTCGATACCAGCAATATTCTAATGTGTTTCTGTAAAGTAGTTAACATATTTCTGAGACAACATTCAAATTTGATTTAATTAATGTAGAGGTACTTTGATACATCGATATGTTTATGTCCCCATGATATTATTCTTATGTGTATTCTTTCTTTTGTCACTATGATCTTTGACGTACTTGTAACTCTTGATTTTTTGGGCGCGTAAGCAGTTAGGTGCACATGTGCGGATGGATATGTGTGTGTGTGCGAGTGTATACCCGTCCTTTTTTCCTCTTAAGGTAAGTCTTTCCGCTCCCGGGATTGGAATGACTCCTTACCCTCTCCCTTAAAACCCACATCCTTTCGTCTTTCCCTCTCCTTCCCTCTTTCCTGATGAATCAACCGTTGGTTGCGAAAGCTAGAATTTTGTGTGTATGTTTGTGTTTGTTTGTGTGTCTATCAACCTGCCAGTGCTTTCGTTTGGTAAGTCACATCATCTTTGTTTTTAGATGTATTTTTCCCACGTGGGATGTTTCCCTCTATTGTATTCAAGTACAGAGTGTGCTACAGATGCACAAACAACTGAAAAAGGAAAAGGATAGGGTTTCAAAATGAGTGCTTATCTACCACATATTTTCCGTGAAAATATGCAGAATGCTAAAAAGGCATAAGGTTAAAGTGAACTTTTGTCCTCTTTCCAAAACTTGGTATTTTTGAGATCTTTCAAAGACAATTTAGAGTTGTACAAGACTGGTATTTACAGGATTCCATGCAAATGTGGCAAATCTTATGTAGCGTAATTGGATCTATTCACCACGTGGCAGTAACAAAGACAAACAAAAGTTAGGAAATGTGCAGGCAGTAACTCATTCTTCTGGCAGAAGGGTTGAAAAGGAAGGAAGGGTGATGAAGGAAAATGGCCAATGAGGTTTAGGAAATGAGGGGAATTATGGAAAAGTCACACAGAACCCCAGGTCATGGGAGACTTGCTTCATGGGACGAGAAGACTTGAAAACCTGAGAGCTTAAAGACGGGAGATAGGGTTATAAGAAAGTTAGAGGTCAGTGACCAAACATCTTGAAATAGTTAGTAAGAGCAGAAAGCTAAGTTTATTATATGTGGTAGATGTAGTGGACAGGGAAAATACACTCCTGGAAATTGAAATAAGAACACCGTGAATTCATTGTCCCAGGAAGGGGAAACTTTATTGACACATTCCTGGGGTCAGATACATCACATGATCACACTGACAGAACCACAGGCACATAGACACAGGCAACAGAGCATGCACAATGTCGGCACTAGTACAGTGTATATCCACCTTTCGCAGCAATGCAGGCTGCTATTCTCCCATGGAGACGATCGTAGAGATGCTGGATTTAGTCCTGTGGAACGGCTTGCCATGCCATTTCCACCTGGCGCCTCAGTTGGACCAGCGTTCGTGCTGGACGTGCAGACCGCGTGAGACGACGCTTCATCCAGTCCCGAACATGCTCAATGGGGGACAGATCCGGAGATCTTGCTGGCCAGGGTAGTTGACTTACACCTTCTAGAGCACGTTGGGTGGCACGGGATACATGCGGACGTGCATTGTCCTGTTGGAACAGCAAGTTCCCTTGCCGGTCTAGGAATGGTAAAACGATGGGTTCGATGACGGTTTGGACGTACCATGCACTATTCAGTGTCCCCTCGACGATCACCAGTGGTGTACGGCCAGTGTAGGAGATCGCTCCCCACACCATGATGCCGGGTGTTGGCCCTGTGTGCCTCGGTCGTATGCAGTCCTGATTGTGGCGCTCACCTGCACGGCGCCAAACACGCATACGACCATCATTGGCACCAAGGCAGAAGCGACTCTCATCGCTGAAGACGACACGTCTCCATTCGTCCCTCCATTCACGCCTCTCGCGACACCACTGGAGGCGGGCTGCACGATGTTGGGGCGTGAGCGGAAGACGGCCTAACGGTGTGCGGGACCGTAGCCCAGCTTCATGGAGACGGTTGCGAATGGTCCTCGCCGATACCGCAGGAGCAACAGTGTCCCTAATTTGCTGGGAAGTGGCGGTGCGGTCCCCTACGGCACTGCGTAGGATCCTACGGTCTTGGCGTGCATCCGTGCGTCGCTGCGGTCCGGTTCCAGGTCGACGGGCACGTGCACCTACCGCCGACCACTGGCGACAACATCGATGTACTGTGGAGACCTCACGCCCCACGTGTTGAGCAATTCGGCGGTACGTCCACCCGGCCTCCCGCATGCCCACTATACGCCCTCGCTCAAAGTCCATCAACTGTACATATGGTTCACGTCCACGCTGTCGCGGCATGCTACCAGTGTTAAAGACTGCGATGGAGCTCCATATGCCACGGCAAACTGACTGACACTGACGGCGGCGGTGCACAAATGCTGCGCAGCTAGCGCCATTCGACGGCCAACACCGCGGTTCCTGGTGTGTCCGCTGTGCCGTGCGTGTGATCATTGCTTGTACAGCCCTCTCGCAGTGTCCGGAGCAAGTATGGTGGGTCTGACACACCGGTGTCAATGTGTTCTTTTTTCCATTTCCAGGAGTGTAGATAGGTCAGAAAATAAAAGATATAGAAAACTGAAAGGAAGTGAATAAAGAAATAAATTAATGTAAATTAAGGCCAAGTGGGTGGTGAGAACCAAGGACATGTTGTAATGCCAGTTCCCATTTGCAGATCTCTGAAGAACTTTTGTCATGGTGAAGAATCCATATGGTATATTTGGTGAGATAAGCACTGTGGTCATGACAGTCATGTTGCAGAAAATGCTCTGTAACAGGATATTGTGTGTTGTCAGTGTGTACCCTTTGTTTATGCCCATTCATCCTAACTGATTACTTAATGGTAGTCATACCAATGTAGAAGGCAGAACAATGTTCACATAACAGCTGGTATACAACGTGTCATTTCACATGTGCCTCTCCCTTTGAAAGTGTATGCTTTTCCATTTACAGGGCTGGTATAAGCGGTGGTAGGAGGGTGCATAGGGCAAATCTTAACAGTGATGAGGTCACAGGAGCCATTGGGTAGGAAAATGGGTGCAGAAGGAGCATAGGGTCTAGCCAGGCTTTTGTTGAGATTGGGAAGGGGCTCAGTGAGAACATTATGACCACGTACCTAATAGCCGACATGTCCACCTTTGGCATGGATAACAGTGCCGATGAGTCATGGCATGAATGCATTGAGGCCTCAATCACAACACAGATGTGTTTGATCAGGTTCAGCTCAGGCAAGTTGGGGGGGCGAGCACATCAATTGGAACTTGCCACTGATTTCCTCAAACCACTCCATCACACTTCTGGGCTTGTGACATGGTGCATTGTCTTGTTGAAGAATGTCACTGCCACCGTCTGCAACCTATGTACGATACTCCTGGGCTGTTATGGTGCCCTCCACAAGCTCCACTGGACACATGGTTGCCCACATGAATGTTCCACAGTGTCAACTGGGTATACCACATATGTACCCACAGGCTCTTAAATACAGCACCTCAGTGCAATTTCATTGTTATTCACCTGAGGATGACCAGAAGACTTGGCACCAAGCTATCATGGCAGGAAGTTGCAGACACCTGGCAGTTCATCCAAAATTTAATGGAACAATTGTATGCTGGTAAAGTTTTAAATTTATCATCATGCTTTTGCTTGTGTGATTTCATGCCACATTAAAAGTATAAGCTGTCTTAAATTAATGTCATTCCAAAGTTTTTTTAAGGATTACTGTGTTTTGTAACTTCTTGTGATAAAGAGTGGTAGTTAATAATGTTAATTGTTTTTATTTTCAGTGATATCTTTGATGAATGTCGCACATCTCTAGCATCATACTTTAAGGGAAATAATGAACCAGTTCCTTGGACTTTTGACACAAAATTGGTATTTGAATATGAAAATCAATTTATGGACAGATTGAAGCTAATTAAGGTAAATATATGCTTACAGTATTTACATCAAATCTGAGTATTAGTCCAGTGAAATTTTTATATTTTATTTCTAAATGATTCATCACTTCTGTTTAATTTTTGGTTTACTTTGTATTTCATTCATCTTGCTTGTTTTTCTCATGTTATTGCAGTATTTTTTGAACTGTGTATCTTCTCTTTCTCTCATTCTTTCAATTATTTAGTGTTTGTTTCCTTATTTTACTGCATACATCACATTGCTTCCTATTTTTTGTCTTTTCCTTTCTTCTTAGCTAGCAGATCATAAGGTAGTAATCAGAGCTGAAAGTTCAAACTTGTTTAAAACATACATAACAACTGTAATTTCCAAAGTAATATACTGATTAATACCTATAGTGTGTACGCCATTTACTGAGCTCCACTACTGTGCCAATCATTTATTAATAAAATTTAAACAGCGGGTAAAGAGAGACACACTATGTATAGTGGAGATTCAAAGTGATGAATAAGGACATAAACAAAAAGTTGAATAATTTATCCTATAGTTCAAAGAAGTGTTCTTTTTCAAGCATGAAACCCAAGAATGGCTTTGTAACTGGCCGCAGCTGTAGTGAATGCTGCTCCACACATTTCATCTTTGGGAAAAATAATCATAAAAAATTGTGTAAAAGGTACCAGAAATTGAATCTGTGGCCTCAACAATATTAGTTATCAATACTAATCACTGCAGTACAGTGCAAAATTCTTTTAGACATTACAAGTAACTTATTGACTAAGTTATGTAATATGCTCCCATAATGTGAAAGTTGGTAAGTCGCACTGTGGCTCAGATTTCATCCTTAAGCGTAGTTTCGCTCCTGACAACTTGACTATGCATTTTGATTTCAAAGAAGGCAAAAGGATGCAGCTCACTATAAGACAGTGGCTTCTAAAGTTCTGTGTTCATGTTGATTGGCTTTGTAATTGTTTTACTTTTCTGAATTTATTGTGGCTAAATGTGTAGTACAGGTAGAAAGTTAAGATATATCATAAGCATCTGCTTCATATGTTTCAGGAGTTCTTTGTGACAGCACTTGAATTTTTTAAACTTGAGAAAGTTGAGATTGGAGGAGGGAAGGGGCGAGTACTTGGCCCAAAAGTACAAAAAATTTACTCTGATTTTTGTGACTTATATGGTCAATTTGGGAGCATTACATACAATCCATTTGACCCCACTGATGAAAGTTTTGTGAAAGATTATTCAGTCTTCAGAGAGAAAATTGAGGACTTTGATCGCAAACTTGCTACTCTTTTGTGTCAAGCCATTGATGATTGCTACAATCTTGAGAGCATTTACAAGGTACTTTAATTTTGGTAATTTTATGTTGTGAAAGCCTAAGCATATGTAAACAAAAATAATCATTCTGAAATTAATACTGTTATGAAAAGTACAGATTGCTACAGCCAGTAAAGATGACACGTTGAGTTGCAGACAGGCACAGTGAAAAGCCTGTTAAACATTGAGCTTTCCACCAAAGCCTGAGCTGTCCACCAAAGCCTTTGTCAGAAAAGAAAACACACACACATTCACAAAAGTAGGCCAGCATTCTGGCCGCAGTGGCCAGTGATAGCCATCATGCGTGAGTGAAGTGTGCCTGCTTGTGTGAAAGTAGCTATGGCTGAAAGCTCAATGTGTAACGGTCTTTTCATTGTGCTGTCTGCAAGCTGATGTGTTGCCTTTATAGTGAGCAGCAATCTATCCTTTGCATAGTATTGTTGATATTCCAATCTGGATCTTCCATTATTTTATTCTGAAGTTAATAGTATTTGACAAAAACCTACTAGAGTTTCAAATTTATTGATAAATTGTTAAAATATTGAAACATATAGTGCTATTACATTTAATCAAAATGTACTCTTAGTGGTTCTTTACTGAACAGTTTAATCCCCTTGTGATAGGATATTTGCACTACTGGCCTAAAAAATTGCTACACCATGAGGATGACGTGCTACAGACGCAAAATTTAACTGACAGGAAGAAGATGCTGTGATATGCAAATGATTAGCTTTTAAGAGCATTCACACAAGGTTGGTGCCGGTGGTGACACCTACAACGTGCTGACATGAGGAAAGTTTCCAACCGATTTCTCATACACAAACAGCAGTTGACGGGCGTTGCCTGGTGAAATGTTGTTGTGATGCCTCGTGTAAGGAGGAGAAATGCGTACCATCACGTTTCCGACTTTGATAAAGGTCGGATTGTAGCATATCGCGACGGCGGTTTATTGTATCAAGACATTGCTGAAAGCATTGTTTAAGATCCAATGACTGTTAGCAGAATGAACACCATGCTGGATCCCAACGTCCTCGTATCACTACCAGTCAAGATGACATCCGCATGGCTGTAACGGATCGTGCAGCCACGTCTCGATCCCTGAGTCAGCAGACGGGGACGTTTGCAAGGCAACAACCATCTGCACGAACAGTTTGACGTTTGCAGCAGCATCGACTATCAGCTCGGAGACCATGGCTACGGTTGACCTTGACACTGCATCATAGACAGGAGTGCCTGCGATGGTGTACTCCACGACGAACCTGGGTGCATGAATGGCAAAATGTCATTTTTTCAGATGAATCCAGGTTCTGTTTACAGCATCTTGATGGTTGCATCCATGTTTGGTGACATCACGGTGAAAGCACATTGGAAGCATGTATTTGTCATCGCCATACTGGTGTATCTTCCGGCGTGATGGTATGGGGTGCCATTGGTTACACGTCTCGGTCACCTCATGTACGCATTGATGGCACTTTGAACAGTGGATGTTACATTTCAGATGTGTTATGACCTGTGGCTCTACCCTTCATTCGATACCTGCGAAACGCTACCTTTCAGCAGGATAATGCCCGACCGCATGTTGCAGGCCCTCTACGGGCCTTTCTGGATACAGAAAATGTTCGACTGCTGTCCTGGCGAGCACATTCTCCAGATCTCTCACCAATTGAAAATGTCTGGTCAATGGTGGCCGGTAACTGGCTTGTCACAGTACGCCAGTCACTACTCTTGATGAACTGTGGTATCGTGTTGAAGCTGCATGGGCAGCTGTACCTGTACACGCCATCGAAGCTCTGTTTGACTTAATGCCCAGGTGTATCAAGGCCGTTATTACGGCCAGAGGTGGTTGTTCTGGGTACTGATTTCTCAGGATCTATGCACCCAAATTGTGTGAAAATGTAATCACATGTCAGTGCTAGTATAATATATTTGTCCAATGAATACCCGTTTATCATCTGCATTTCTTCTTGGTGTAGAAATTTTAATGGGCAGTAGTGTATGTGTGTAGGTGTAACATGGAGATTATTTTGCAGTGTTGTGCAACGATTGTGAATATCAGATTTTTTCTTGCTTTCCTTATTAATTTAATGTTTTTTGTCAATTAGTAATGTTTCCAAGATGTTCATAGTGGGCGGTCATGGTATGTTTCAATTTTTTAAGCAAATTCTTGCATGAATATTTAATGCTCTTCCCAATAATGATACTTATAACTCTCTTTTGTATTCTGAGGGTACTCTGATCTGCAGTAGAGTAAGCCAGAATGTTATTATATATTTTAGACATGATTGTAAATATGCATAATATGCACTCACATTACCTGCTCACTTATGTGGCATTTCAGTAGCCTTATGGCATAGCAACCTTTACCCAACTTTGAATTAACGTATTCCACATACTTGTCTCATTTCACGTTACTTTGTGTTGTCCAAATGCAAATTGTTTTTCCATTTAGTTTTTATTTAGCAAATATGACAGTTCCATTTGAAAGAGACCTTATTTTTAACCATAAATACAATGAGGGACTTAATGTACAGGATTGGCTGAGTAAGAACTCTGTAATGGACTGCTTGAGGTTTGAGAACTGATGGTGCAAATAATTCTACCACACTTTTTTGGGGTTAATAATGTTCTTTGTGAATAGGTAGAGTTCCTCCACAATGTGATACCATGCGACAGAATTCGACAGAATTAAATTTTCATTCAGTGCACCCCCAATCTATATTATTTCAGGAGCCAGTGAGATTTAATCTTTCAAGGTGGCTTCCTGTGAATAGTGCTGGATGGTGATAAATGCTCTCCTGCAGATAGTGATGAAGCAATGTTTTCAGTGGTGATTCATGTGTACTCATTGTTGCCTGCTCTGCAGCAACTCTTTGTAAGGCTTGGTAGTGTGGAAGAAGAGCGCCTTCTTTCTATTGCCACACTTCAGCAAAACTCATCCCCCTCATGATTCCATATCTCACTTTCTCTCTAGCTCTGCAAAGAGGCACCTTCCAATATGAGGGACATTATAATAATATAAATGTGTAAGCTTGTGTTACGGGAACGATATCTGAAACATAATTTGCCTTAAAATTTGTCAGTATCCACAAAATCAAGAATAGTGTAATCAAATTACACCTCATGATGTTGCAACTGAACCTGTGTAACAGAAACATGCTGTTGCAAGGACCCACAAAAAGATTTTGACTGGTTGCAATGTTTCCTTCAGTGATATTTGTGAAAATAAGTATAGTGTTCTCAGAATATTATTAAACACCATATTGTGTCTAATACTTGAACTGCAGTTGCCACCGAGAAACTCAAGCAGCAGGTATCTTGAGAACACCAGCAGGAGTGTAGGGAACAGTGAGAAACTTCACCTGTAAAATTGTGGATGGTGAACTATAGGGCAGGCTAAATGCACTCAAATTTTACATAAAATCAACCAAAAAGTATAAGATCTTCACACATATTTGCTATTGTTAGCAACATGATTTTGAAGGTCTTCTTTCAACAAATGTACTTTGATGTTAGTATGCCATATTTTTAAGAAATTATTGGTGGTATAGCATTATTTACTGGGTAATGTTGCAGTTTATCAACATAGCTGGGACCATTCTTGAACGTGATATTGTTAAGACGGCAATTGAGCCAAAGTACTCTGTCATTCTCACAATGTTAGGGGAAGAGATGGCCACTGTTCAGGTGAGTTCCCCTTTGTGTATGCCATATACATGAGATTTGTTAAAAAAGTTTCCTTGTAAATAAACAAAATTGGTTGCAGGAACTTTTTGAAGAACATCAGATGCTGTACTCACAGAGGAAGTATGTGCCCGCTGATATGAATTTCCCTCCAGTTGCTGGAGCCATTATGACAATCCACAAATTACGAGAGAGAGTTCGACCGCATATTGAGAACTTGAAATCATTTGATAATCCGTATGTAGTAATTTGTCTTTAAACTAAGTACTGTAAATACCATGTGTAGGTAATTAGTTTTACATAAAAACAAAGATGAGGTGACTTACCAAACAAAAGCGCTGGCAGGTCGATAGACACACAAACAAACACAAACATACACACAAAATTCTAGCTTTCGCAACAAACTGTTGCCTCATCAGGAAAGAGGGAAGGAGAGGGGAAGATGAAAGGAAGTGGGTTTTAAAGGAGAGGGTAAGGAGTCATTCCAATCCCGGGAGCGGAAAGACTTACCTTAGGGGGAAAAAAGGACAGGTATACACTCGCACACACGCACATATCCATCCACACATACAGACACAAGCAGACATGTCTGCTTGTGTCTGTATGTGTGGATGGATATGTGCGTGTGTGCGAGTGTATACCTGTCCTTTTTTCCCCCTAAGGTAAGTCTTTCCGCTCCCGGGATTGGAATGACTCCTTACCCTCTCCTTTAAAACCCACTTCCTTTCATCTTCCCCTCTCCTTCCCTCTTTCCTGATGAGGCAACAGTTTGTTGCGAAAGCTTGAATTTTGTGTGTATGTTTGTGTTTGTTTGTGTGTCTATCGACCTGCCAGCGCTTTTGTTCGGTAAGTCACCTCATCTTTGTTTTTATATATAATTTTTCCCACGTGGAATGTTTCCTTCCATTATATTAATTAGTTTTACAGTATTAGGAATATTATAGATAGCTACTTACCGTAAAGGTGCTATGCTGAGTTGCAGAGAGGCACAAGGAAAGGACTTTTACACATTTAGTTTTTAACCAAAGCTTTCTTCATAAAAGAAAACTCTGGCACATTCACACAAGCAAGCACACCTCACACACATATAACTGACACACCTCACACACATATAACTGACATCTTTATCACCTCGGATGGGAATGCAACTGTCATGTTGAATGAAAGGAGCAATTTGGAGTGAGGCGAGAAAGGGGGAAGGATAGCAAGGTACAGGTGGGAGTGAGGAAGAGCTCTGTCCAGCAGAGCATGCAGGGACTAGACAGATGCATGATGAGACAGCCAAGACTCTTCCCTCCCCCCACCCGTACCATGCTATTTTTCAGTCAGGCTCAATTGACCCGTCTAGACCCATAACATGAAACGTTTTACTTTCATGTGATGTTGCTTCTGAATCAGATTCTGGTGGGAAAACAACATTATTTCAATGTTACCATCCCATTGCTTTCCATAATGTTATTTGCTTACTCAGCTGTGTCACTTATATTTACAGTCTGTTTTCAGTCAAAATTCTATCTTCAGCAGTGGATAATATACTTCTTAATGACTAACTAGTATTTCAAATGTACTCCTACCTGTAGAGCCACCATGTTAGAGAAGATGTTCCACTCCTGTGAAATCTAAATTTAGATGGAATACAACAGATGAGCAACCAGCATTGTCTGAATTCAAAGTAGAAAATGAGTGTGTGGTAGAAGTAGATAGTTGCAGTAGTCTTTTGATATTTTCAGTTTTTTTTCAGATGATAATGACAAAGGCTTACATTTGACAAATTTTCAGTTTACAAGGAAAGGGGATATACAACAACATACTGCTTCTCCTCAAAATGTGCCTAACAACAGACTTTTAGAAAAGCATTTTTCTGACAGAATTTCTTCTGCATAAAAGAAGACCCACCCCTCAGTGTGCAGACTGTACAAAGAAAAGACCAAATTGCTTAGGGGAAAAACTCCACTAAAAGAAACAGTTTGGTGATATTCTAACTGTCAAGTTCCACTCTGTATGCCACAGTTTTTTTTTCTTTTTTCTTTTTTTTTTTTTTTTTAAATTTTACTGTAGATGGGCAGATTATCTGTTAAAATTAGTAATAAAAATCTATGCAGAATTTTTTCACAAAACATATTGACATTTAAATCAAGTTAATGCACAAAATTTTTAGTAAACGTTTTAATTATTTCAGGTTATTCAACTGAATAAACCCATCCTCCCTGTGAGTGAACAGAGGGCCACATCTTCAGCAGGGTCTGAGCAGGCACATGAAGGGGGAGGAGGGAGACATTTGCTACTTTCCGGGAGCGCCAACATTAGGTGCATTATGGAACCCCTTAGGGAAATAGCAATCAGAGCTGATGAAAAATCCGATGTGCAGTCAGTATGTTTGCGAGGGGGCCTCATTCGAGTAGTGGAGGAGGCCCTGCCTGTAGCTGTCGAGAGTGCCAGTGTTCAGTCATCTGCAACTTGGTAGCTCATGTCAGTACCAGTGATGTCTGTCACTTGTTTTCTGAGGGTCCTCAGTTCACACTGGTGGCTGGTGGAAGTGTTGAAGACTGCTGTCCTTGCACATTGGGTGCAAGCAGAGCTCACAATTTGCAACATTATTCACAAACTGATTGGGGGTCCTTTGTTTTGGAGCCAAGTAGAGAGTGTCAGTCAAAGGCCCCATCAATTCTGTGACAGTTTTGGCTGCAGATTACTGGACCAGCATTATGGAGTAGAGAATTGCAGCACTCCCCCTGATAGGTCAGAGGTGCACTACGTGAAGGAAACTGCTCCTTGGGTAGCATCGTACTTGAATTGCACATAGGGTTTTTTCTAGGTTACATGGTAGCTTGATATCCTCTGATGAATGCTCACCACTCATTACGCAGAGAACAAAATCAGAGCATGTACAAATTAAAGCCACTTTGTCAAAATTTTGACAGTAAATTGTCAGATTATTAGTAATAAAATTCCTGAATTTACTGGCCTCCAGAAAGCTGTCAGGTGATGGAGAACATAGGGGCCTTGTGTAGAGATTTTGGTGGTGAGGATGAGGGACTTATTGTCGGAGGTGCAGGAAACAGCCTGGCTAACAAATTACAGTGTAATGTTAAAAGAAGAGCAGCAACAGGACACATTCATGTGGGATTTGTCAAAGTTTTGCAGCCACATGACCAGCCCTGGGTTAACACTGCTGTTAGCCATGAAACAAAGAGTTGAGCAAATTGGTTTTGACTGAAACAAAGTCTCATATCTGCGTCATGACTGTTGCCACGATTGGGAGAGGTTGATGGACTAATCATGACCTGCATCTAAATAGGAGGGGGAAGTGAAGATTAACTGAACAGCTTGCAGAAGGTGTAAGGCGGACTACAAGCACACAATACAAAATCCATGTGATTACTGGAATCAAAGGGCACATTTTTTCAGGTTAGTGTCACATTAAAGACAGAGAATATTGAAAGAAATTACAGCAGTACAAGACTACAATAAGTGTAACTGTTTCCAGAAAAATAAAATTCATTTGTTTCATCAGAACATTAGAGGGTTGGGAAAAAAGGTAGGTGAGCTTATTTGTTGCCTAGAAGATGTGGAAAATTTTGAATGGATAGATTTTCTGTGCCTCTCTGAACACCTCATAACCACAGGGATGTAGAGGCTAAATATCAGGGATTATACACTTGCATCATCTTCATGGAGAGTCAACCTGGAAGAAGGAGGAGCTGCAACATACGTAAAAGTTGGACACAAAGTTAAAAATATCAAAACAAATAGTTTTTGTGTTGATCAGAACCAAGAAGTAAAATACTTCTCCGATAATTGTAACAATCTACAGATCCACTCTAGGAAACTTACATTTATTTATGAAAAATATAGATGCGTAATTGAGCTGCCTGTCAGACAAAAAGAAACAATTAGTAGTTTGTGGAGATTTCAGGTTAGACTTCTTAAAAGATGTTGAGAGGAGAAATTAACTAGAATCAATGATTGGGAGTTTCAATGTATTTATTGCAGTAGTCAGTTTTCCAACTTGTGTGCAGCAAAATATTAGGACACCTATTGATAACATTTTCATGAATGATGCTTGGGCTGAAACAATTAATTTGTACCCAGCTGCTAATGGACTCTTATCATGATGCACAATTAATGGAAATAAACAGTACAGCGCCTTAGAACCCAGAGGCAGGTTCATACAAAGCAGTGAAGCTACTTGAAGAAAACAGGATACATTGTTTTAAGCGTGAGCTAAAAGGGGTGGTGTGGGATGGGGTATATGTAGAAAGAGTTGCTAATGTCAAATTCAATTTTTTCCACAGTGAATTTATGTCAGTATTTGAAAGTTGCTTTCCTAGAAAATTATCCAAAAGATCCATTAAAAGAAACAGGTAAGATATAGCCATTGATAACTAAGTAAATTAAAATCTCATGTAAGAGGAAGAAGGAAATTTATGTAAAGGCTAGAATAAGTCAGAATCAGACATTACTTGCATACTACAGAAAATATTGTAGTATTTTAAGGAAAGTCATTAAAATGTCCAGAAGTCTTTGTGTTCTGACAGAAATAAATAATGGAGATAATAAAATTAAAACTATATGGGACATTGTCAAATGGAAGATAGAACAGCCAGTCAGAGTACAAGGCTCCATAACAAATAAACTAAATGGCAGCATTGTGGCTGATAATTCATACGTTGCAAGTAGTTTTAACAATCACTTTCTAATGTAGCATCAGTGGTATATGCAATGCATCACTGGCAAAGGGAATTTTTCCACAAAGGGTAAAATATGCAATTATTAAACCTCTTCATAAGAAAGTTTCGTCACTGATATCTTTTTTTTTTTTTTTTTTTTTTTTTTCAAAATATTCGAAAAAGTAGTGTACTCAAGAGTAGTTGCACACTTTAAGTGGAAACAACTTACTTTGCGTATCACTGTTGGAATTCCAGAAAGGCTGCTCGACTGAGAATGCTGTTTATATATTTCTTAATCAAATAGTACAACCCTCAAATAGTAATGTATAACCTCTTGGTATTTCTTGTGATCTCTCAAAGGCCTTCGATTGTGTAGATCATGATGTTCTCATAGAAAAATTCAGAATGCAAAATGTTATGCTGAATACCCTCCCATGAACCATGGACCTTGCCGTTGGTGGGGAGGCTTGCGTGCCTCAGCGATACAGATAGCCGTACCGTAGGTGCAACCACAACGGAGGGGTATCTGTTGAGAGGCCAGACAAACGTGTGGTTCCTGAAGAGGGGCAGCAGCCTTTTCAGTAGTTGCAAGGGCAACAGTCTGGATGATTGACTGATCTGGCCTTGTAACAATAACCAAAACGGCCTTGCTGTGCTGGTACTGCGAACGGCTGAAAGCAAGGGGAAACTACAGCCGTAATTTTTCCCGAGGGCATGCAGCTTTACTGTATGATTACATGATGATGGCGTCCTCTTGGGTAAAATATTCCGGAGGTAAAATAGTCCCCCATTCGGATCTCCGGACGGGGACTACTCAAGAGGATGTCGTTATCAGGAGAAAGAAAACTGGCGTTCTACGGATCGGAGCGTGGAATGTCAGATCCCTTAATCGGGCAGGTAGGTTAGAAAATTTAAAAAGGGAAATGGATAGGTTGAAGTTAGATATAGTGGGAATTAGTGAAGTTCGGTGGCAGGAGGAACAAGACTTCTGGTCAGGTGACTACAGGGTTATAAACACAAAATCAAATAGGGGTAATGCAGGAGTAGGTTTAATAATGAATAGGAAAATAGGAATGCGGGTAAGCTACTACAAACAGCATAGTGAACGCATTATTGTGGCCAAGATAGATACGAAGCCCACACCTACTACAGTAGTACAAGTTTATATGCCAACTAGCTCTGCAGATGACGAAGAAATTGAAGGAATGTATGATGAAATAAAAGAAATTATTCAGATTGTGAAGGGAGACGAAAATTTAATAGTCATGGGTGACTGGAATTCGAGTGTAGGAAAAGGGAGAGAAGGAAACATAGTAGGTGAATATGGATTGGGGGACAGAAATGAAAGAGGAAGCCGCCTGGTAGAATTTTGCACAGAGCATAACTTAATCATAACTAACACTTGGTTTAAGAATCATGAAAGAAGGTTGTATACATGGAAGAACCCTGGAGATACTAAAAGGTATCAGATAGATTATATAATGGTAAGATAGAGATTTAGGAACCAGGTTTTAAATTGTAAGACATTTCCAGGGGCAGATGTGGACTCTGACCACAATCTATTGGTTATGACCTGTAGATTAAAACTGAAGAAACTGCAAAAAGGTGGGAATTTAAGGAGATGGGACCTGGATAAACTGAAAGAACCAGAGGTTGTACAGAGATTCAGGGAGAGCATAAGGGAACAATTGACAGGAATGGGGGAAATAAATACAGTAGAAGAAGAATGGGTAGCTTTGAGGGATGAAGTAGTGAAGGTAGCAGAGGATCAAGTAGGTAAAAAGACGAGGGCTAGTAGAAATCCTTGGGTAACAGAAGAAATATTGAATTTAATTGATGAAAGGAGAAAATATAAAAATGCAGTAAGTGAAACAGGCAAAAAGGAATACAAACATCTCAAAAATGAGGTCGACAGGAAGTGCAAAATGGCTAATCAGGGATGGCTAGAGGACAAATGTAAGGATGTAGAGGCCTATCTCACTAGGGGTAAGATAGATACCGCCTACAGGAAAATTAAAGAGACCTTTGGAGATCAGAGAACGACTTGTATGAATATCAAGAGCTCAGATGGAAACCCAGTTCTAAGCAAAGAAGGGAAAGCAGAAAGGTGGAAGGAGTATATAGAGGGTCTATACAAGGGCGATGTACTTGAGGACAATATTATGGAAATGGAAGAGGATGTAGATGAAGATGAAATGGGAGATACGATACTGCGTGAAGAGTTTGACAGAGCACTGAAAGACCTGAGTCGAAACAAGGCCCCCGGAGTAGACAATATTCCATTGGAACTACTGACGGCCGTGAGAGAGCCAGTCCTGACAAAACTCTACCATCTGGTGAGCAAGATGTATGAAACAGGCGAAATACCCTCAGACTTCAAGAAGAATATAATAATTCCAATCCCAAAGAAAGCAGGTGTTGACAGATGTGAAAATTACCGAACTATCAGCTTAATAAGTCACAGCTGCAAAATACTAACACGAATTCTTTACAGACGAATGGAAAAACTAGTAGAAGCCAACCTCGGGGAAGATCAGTTTGGATTCCGTAGAAACACTGGAACACGTGAGGCAATACTGACCTTACGACTTATCTTAGAAGAAAGATTAAGGAAAGGCAAACCTACGTTTCTAGCATTTGTAGACTTAGAGAAAGCTTTTGACAATGTTGACTGCAATACTCTCTTTCAAATTCTAAAGGTGGCAGGGGTAAAATACAGGGAGCGAAAGGCTATTTACAATTTGTACAGAAACCAGATGGCAGTTATAAGAGTCGAGGGACATGAAAGGGAAGCAGTGGTTGGGAAGGGAGTAAGACAGGGTTGTAGCCTCTCCCCGATGTTGTTCAATCTGTATATTGAGCAAGCAGTAAAGGAAACAAAAGAAAAATTCGGGGTAGGTATTAAAATTCATGGAGAAGAAATAAAAACTTTGAGGTTCGCCGATGACATTGTAATTCTGTCAGAGACAGCAAAGGACTTGGAAGAGCAGTTGAATGGAATGGACAGTGTCTTGAAAGGAGGATATAAGATGAACATCAACAAAAGCAAAACAAGGATAATGGAATGTAGTCTAATTAAGTCGGGTGATGCTGAGGGAATTAGATTAGGAAATGAGGCACTTAAAGTAGTAAAGGAGTTTTGCTATTTGGGGAGCAAAATAACTGATGATGGTCGAAGTAGAGAGGATATAAAATGTAGGCTGGCAATGGCAAGGAAAGCGTTTCTGAAGAAGAGAAATTTGTTAACATCCAGTATTGATTTAAGTGTCAGGAAGTCATTTCTGAAAGTATTCGTATGGAGTGTAGCCATGTATGGAAGTGAAACATGGACGATAAATAGTTTGGACAAGAAGAGAATAGAAGCTTTCGAAATGTGGTGCTACAGAAGAATGCTGAAGATTAGATGGGTAGATCACATAACTAATGAGGAAGTATTGAATAGGATTGGGGAGAAGAGAAGTTTGTGGCACAACTTGACCAGAAGAAGGGATCGGTTGGTAGGACATGTTCTGAGGCATCAAGGGATCACCAATTTAGTATTGGAGGGCAGCGTGGAGGGTAAAAATCATAGAGGGAGACCAAGAGATGAATACACTAAGCAGATCCAGAAGGATGTAGGTTGCAGTAGGTACTGGGAGATGAAAAAGCTTGCACAGGATAGAGTAGCATGGAGAGCTGCATCAAACCAGTCTCAGGACTGAAGACCACAACAACAACAACAACATGCTGAATACGCCAGACAATGTCTGAAATGTAGAAAATTTTAGTAACTGGGGTAAAATCACAAATGGAGTCCTACAGGGTTCAATTTCGGGTCCACTGCTGTTCTTAATATATGTGAACGACCTCCCACTTCACATTCAACAAGCAAAATTGGTACTTTTTGCAGACAATACTAGTGATATAATAAATCCCATTAGAGAGAAAGCAACAAAAGAGATAGTAAACAATATTTTACAAAGAATTATGAAGTGTTTCCCTGAAAGTGGATTCTCCTCAGATGTTGAAAAAACACTCTACATTCATGCTGTCTAATTCCAGTGGGAACCATGTGCATCACGACCTATTGTTGTCAGTATATTTTGGATAAACGGGGGCATGGGTCATAAATATTGGAATACTTTATTTTACAGATCGATTTCAATCACTGTGTGACCATCTTTAGTGCAAATTATTTGAATCTTGTAGGCCCATATCATAATAGCACAATATTTTCTATGAAGAGTAACATGTACTTTTATGATTGCTTCCAACAGATATCTTAACTTTTACTACGTACGACAATTTTTAAATTTGCAGAAGAGCCTATCTTGTAACCTTAATCACTAAGGAGACAACTTAAGTGTAGCTTGTTTTCCCAATGGGCTCGTACAATACTTTGTATCAGCAACTGCTATGGTTAACTGCTAAGGTTACAAGATAGGCTTTTCTGTAAATTTAAAAATTATTGTATGAAGTAAAAGTGAGTGAAGGTATCTGATGCAAGTAATAACCATAGTAGGGCCTACAAGATTCGAGTAATTTGCACTGAAGACTATCACACAGTGACTGAAATCAGTCTGGGGGGGGGGGGGGGGGGGGGGAGAAAGAAGAAGAAGAGAGTTTCAATATTTACGATCAATATTTACGACTGAAGTTGCTGTTTACCCTAAATATATTGACTCTACATTCAGGTCTTTACAACAAATAGAGTCTTACCAACAATTGATGTTGCACATGTGCAGGAGTCAGTAAGTAGGGTAGAATGCACCAAATTTGTGGGTGTACATATTGATGAAAACTTGAATTGGAAGATGCATACTAATGAGCTTCTCAAACAATTAAGTTCAGCTGCTTTTGCTCTTTGTATAATTGCTGATCTTGGAAAGAAACGTTTCAACCTCCACACAGAGTTTGCATATTTCCAATCAATAATGTCATACAGAGTAATTTTCTGGGGCAACTCATCACATAGAAAGAAAGTATTGATTGCACAAAAGTGAACAGTAAGAATAATATGTGGTGGTCACCCACAGACATCATGTAGGCACCTCTTCAAGGAGCAAGGCCATCACAATACATGTTTTTATTAATCAAATTTGTCATAAACAATCCGTCACAGTATGAGAAGAAAAGTGATGTACTTACGTACAGAACTGTAGGGAAAAATTTCTTTTATTATCCATTGTCAAAGCTGTCAGTGACTCAGAGAGCAGTTCAGTATGCAGCAAAAAGAATTTTTGATCCTTTGCCCAATAACACAAAATGTCTGACAGGTAGTGAAGCAAGTTTTAAATCTAACCTAAGGTCATTTTTCCTGGACAACTTCTTCTAATCCATTGATGAATTTCTAATTAAAAATTGGTAGCCAGATAAAAACATCCTTGTTTTTAAGCGTATTTGCATGAGTAGGACTAATAGTAATAGTGTGTTTATTAAGTTAAATTAATCCCATATACAGAACCTGCAAACTGAGTATTTCCACATTATTTCGATAAAATGATTGTGGAAATGATGTATGGAACATATAACTAAATAAATAACTAACTAACTCACACTCAAATTATTCTTGCAACCGAGAGCTGGCTGAAACCCAAAGTAGAAATCTCTGAAATATTTTGCACGTCATGGAAAGTATGTCAAAAAGACAGATTAGGTGCCACATGACAAACAGCATTCATTGCAGCTGACAAGAATGTTGTGTCTGTCAAGGTCAAAATTTAGGCTGCTGGGAAGTTATCTGGATGCGCGTAACAGGTCTAGGAGAAATCAAATTAGTTGTTAGATGTTTTTACCGGCCAACCAATTCCACTGTGGCAGTTTTGGAAGTGTTCAGAGAAAGTCTACATTCAGCAGTGCAGAAATACTCCAATCATGCAGTATTAGTTGGAGGTGACTTTAACCTACTGTGTATAGAATGTGACATTTATGGATTCACTGCAGGTGGTACAGACAGGCGGTCTTGTGAAGTAATTTTGAGCACGTTTTCCTAAAGCTCCTTGTAGCAGCTGGTTTGGCAGCCCATACCCTCTGGAAATATTTCAGACCTTGTAGCTTCCAACAGGTCTGACCTTATCAGTGGTATCAGTATTGAGACAGGCATTTGTGATCCTCTTGTCATCATAGCAACAGTGGTTACTATAGTTAATAAATCCAACAAGAAGCATAGGAGAGCATTTTTTCTAGAAAGAGCAGATAAGCAGTTGTATAGCATTTCACTTTGAAAGTGGATTGAGATCATTTTGTTCCAGTATGAAGGACATAGAGGAATTAGGGATGAAGTATAAATATATTGTAAATCGTTCCCTGGTGTATTATATGCCAAGTAAGTGGAAGATCTGGCAGAGAACCCGAGAAGATTCTAATCCTACATGGAATTGGTTAATGGGTCTAAGGCTTCTATCCAGTCACTTGTTGACCAGTCTGATGTGGCAGTAGAATATAGCAAAAGTAAAGCTGAAGTTTTAAATTTCACATTTAAGAAATTGTTCACACAGGTGGTTCATATAAACATACCATCACTTGATCGTTGTACAGACTCGCTATATGGAGGACATAATATTAGGCATCCCTGGCATAGAGAAGCAACTTAAAGAGTTGAAAACTAATAAGCTGCCCTGTTGAGATGGAATTTCTTTGGTTTTACGGAGAGTACTCCACTGCTTGGCCCCTTATTTAGCTTGCATTTATTGTCTCTTGCCCAGTGCCAAGCCCCAAGTGACTGGAAAAAAGCTCAGGTGTCTCCTGTATATAAGAAGGGTAAAAGAACAGACCCGTAAAATTATAGACCAACATCCTTAACATCAGTGAGCTGCAGAATTCTTGAACATATTCTCAGTTGGAATATAATAAATTTCGTTGAGACAGAAAAGCTTCTCGTCACAAATGAACTTCGATTTTGAAAGTGATTCATGCAAAACTCAGTTTGCTGATTTCTCACGTGACATCCTGTGAACCAAGGAGGAAGGGCAACAGGCAGGGTCCATACTCCTAGATTTCTGGAAAGTGCTTGACACAGTCGAAGACTTGTTAAATAATATAACCCAGTACATTGTCCTTAATATCAAGTGTTCATTTGAGACAAGGCTATCATCAGGATTGCTCTAGGGAATTGATGGGAGTGCTCTTATTTTATACGTACATAAATGATCTAATTGATGGGGTGAGCAGCAATCAGAGGCTGTTTACTGTGATGCATGGGACGGTGTCATCATTGAGCAAATGTAGGGGGATACAAGATGACTTAAACATACATACATACATTAATCCTTGTTCCATAGATCATGAATATGACATTTTGTAATGATGTGGAACGTGTCACTTTTAACTTAAGTTTTCTTTACACAAAATAATTAATTAAATTTTTTATCTTATTTTCTTTTATTATTTAGTTATTTATTTACAGTTACTACTTCATATCTAAGAATTCATCTGATGAGTTGAAGGGGTTGTCATTCGTGCAACGTGTCACTTTTAACTTAAGTTTTCTTTACACAAAATAATTAATTAAATTTTTTATCTTATTTTCTTTTATTATTTAGTTATTTATTTACAGGTACTACTTCATATCTAAGAATTCATCTGATGAGTTGAAGGGGTTGTCATTCAGAAATTCTTTTAATTTGATTTTAAATGTTGGTTGGCTATCTGTCAGACTTTTAATACTATTTGGCAAATGACCAAAGATTTTTGTGGCAGCATAATTCACCCCTTTCTGTGCCAGAGTGAGATTTAATCCAGAATAGTGAAGTTCTAGTGTTGTAGCTATACAGTACACTGTTATTTTTGAATTGGGATTGGTTATTAATGACAAATTTCATAAGAGGATATATGTATTGCGAAGGTACGGTGAATATCCCGAGTTCCTTAAATAAATGTCTGCAAGGTGATCTTGGGAGGGCTTCAGCTATTATTCTGGTTACACACTTTAGTGCAATGAATACTTTCTCTCTTAATAATGAATTGCCCCAAATTATGATGCCATATGAAAGCAGTGAATGAAAATAGGCATAGTAGGCTAATTTACTGATATATTTATCATCAAAATTTGCAATAGACCTAACAGCGTAAGTAGCTGAACCTAACCATTTCAGCAGATCATTGATGTGTTTTTCCAATTCAGTTTCTCATCAATGCAAATTTCTAGTTGATGTAATGGATGACAACTTCCTCAAAATGTAGAAAAATGTTAGTTAATGCAGAAGAGTGGGAAAAACAATCCAATAATTTTGGAATACGGCATTTGTGGTGTACTGCTTGCTGTTTCATACAGTCATATTCATTAAATATCTGCACATTACCTTGCAAAGCAGTGTGAAATGGAAAGGCAGGTAAGGATGGTAGAAGGGAAGGTGAATGGTTGACTTAAGTTTGTCATAAGAATTTTAGGGAAGTGTGGTTCATCTGTAGAGGAGACTGCATGCATGCGGTGGTTTGGTAGGTCTGGTAAAAAGCAAGAAAAAAAGTTTTATTTATTTATATATTTTTTTAAGCGGCTCACCTTAATTTCTATGTAGTCACCTTTGAGGGATATACATCTGGTCCAGTGAACCTCAACCTTTTTCATCCCATCTGAAAAACAGTTTGTGTAAAACCTTGCAAAATACTATTTGAATGCAGCTATCACTTCCTCATTTAATGAAAATGTCATCCCAATAAGCCAAAGTTTCAAGTTAGGTAACAGAAAGAAATAACTTGGGTCTAAATCTGGTGAATATGATGGGTGAGGAAATAATTCAAAACCCAGCTCATGCACTGACATCATTATCACTGATGTGTGGTATGGTGCATTATCCTGGTGAAAGAGCACTTTTTCACATGCCGAGCTAGGTTTTTTCTCAGCCAATGCAGATTTCAGACATTCCAACAATGAAGCATAATAGGGTCCAGTTATGGTTCTGCCTTTTTCCAAGTAATCTATGAGGTTTATTCCTTGGAACTTTCAAAAACAGTGACTGTCACATTACCAGCTGACAGAATGGTCTTTGCCTTCTTTGATGCACTTTCATCAGCTTTTGTCCATTGTTCAGACTGCCATTTTGACTCCAATGTGTAATAATGTATCCAAGTTTCATCATCTGTCACAAATCAGTGCAAAATGTCTTGTTGATTGTGATTAAACTTTGCCAGACACTGTTGAAATGTGTTGCTGGATGCACTTTTGGTCATTGTAAGCGATAGTGGCCCCCACCTATCTTAGAGCTTCTTCGTAGCCATTTCTCTGTGCAGGATATTATGCTCTCCCTCAATTGAGATGCCTACAGTCCTGCAATCTCACAAACTTTTTATCAAGAATATGGGAAAAGATAGATTGCTGCTTACCATAAAGAAGACACATTAAATTGCAGGCAGGCACTGTTAAAAGACACTTACACAGAGCTTTCGGCCACAGCCTTCATCAATAAAAGAGAAACTATTCATACACACGAGCAAGCACACCTCACGCACACATGAATGCCAACTCCAGGAGCTCAGGCCAGAATACTAACTTTTATTCAGCGGTCTTGCATTACCATGTTATGGATTTTGTCAATGGTTTCTTTTGTGGTGACCTCCAATGGACAACTGGAGGATGCTTCACCTTTGGTACTTGTCTGACCAAGTTTAAATTCATTTATCCAAAGGTAAATGGTCTTCAATGATGGTGCAGACTCCATGTCAACTTCATCCAGTTCTGTTTTGACTTGTGTGACAGTCCAATCATTCAAATGAAAATGTTTAATAACAGCACAAAACTCCATTTTCTCCATTTTCGATCGCCAGACGACTCACTGACCAATTCAGATGGCTGTCAGCAATGAACTGTACACTGTACATTTTTGAAATCCTTTATACAAATCTGGGAATAATCATGATTAAGCTTGCCAACTATGAAGGTGCAACAGAAATGTTCCATTCCTTCGTGGAAATTTATCAGACGTATCAAACCTCCCTCATAGAACATTAGTGCAACCCATTCTTGAGTATTACTCGAGTGTTTGGGATCTCCACCAGGTTGGATTAAAGGAAGACATAAAAGCCGTTCATAGGTGCGCTAGTAGGTTTGTTGTTGGTAGCTTCAGTCGGGACGCAAGTATTATGTAGATGCTACGTGAACTCTAGGGGAATCCCTGAGGGAAGACAACATTCTTTTGGAGAACTAACACTTGAAACTGACTGCAAAACAATTATACTGCAGCCAACTATATTTCAGATAAGGACCATAAAGATAAGAGGAGTTAGGGCTGATATTGAGATGTGTAGGCAGTTATTTTCCTTTGCTCTATTTGTGAATGGAACAGAAAAGCAAGCTAGTAGTAGTGGTACAAAATACCCTCCACCACACACCATAAATGGTTTGCAGGATATTTGTGTAGATGTACATTAGATGTGCCTACTTAGGTTTAAAAAATTCTAGAAAGTCTGCCATTTATAACAAACTCATTGGAATAGCCATTTACCGCAAGCTCTACATAAATACTCCTGCTTGATTCTTTCACTCTATAGCAAATTGTGCATTGTTTTGAAACCTCTTGGCAGATGAAAACTTTGTGTCAGACTGGGTCCTGCACACAGTTTTGATCTTCCAGCAGGTTTTAGCTTTGTAAATATTTGTAAAGTAGCATGTTCTTGTTGCATTGCTGGGGTGTTAGTTACCTAGATACATTTTGCATTTTTCCTATGTATGACAGGTGGCTTCAGTGTATGTGCTGGCATGGTACACAGTTCTTGTCCTAATTTTTTACATGATTAAAATGACACTTACACTCTTTTTTTCCCCTATCCTGATGGTGTATTTGCTTTCTCTAATTTGGCTACAGGATAAAAGATGCAGTTCCATTATTTGAAATTTATTGAAAGTTCACAGTTCTGATGCAATCGTACACCAAACCTCAACTCACCCGCATCCACAAAACCAAGCAGCACTCCAGCACATTTTTACAAATATTGGATACCTAGGTAATGATACTAAAAAACTGAACAATAAATTTACAACAAATAGAAACATTTGTAGTTCTGTGAGCCAAGGCAAGGACCTGCTGCTGTAATCATGTTACTTTCCGTAACCCAGTGGTGCAACATTTTGCCACACCCTCCATCTAGGTGTCACAACATGACTGTCCAGCTAATGACCGGTGCAGTTCCCATGGCACCGGTTACTGTGGCAAACTTGAGGCAACCAATCAGCAACAAGACTGCCCTGTCACATGCAAGTGCTGGGTATCTGGCCAGGCTAGGCACGGATTCAGTTAGTCATTGAGATGGTGTCTACTGCAGTGTGGGGTTCCACTGTGAGGCTATCATGGCTGTACCACCGTCTTGGCAGGTTCACCTGCCTGGGGTTCCAGTCCTATCACTAATGGGCCAAGGCTTAAACTTAGGCCCTCTCAGCCACTGAACCACTAGGTGTGTGGTAATGCTAGGTGCCACCAGCCAGACTGAGTTTTGGGGTTCACACCCAGATGGCTCCACTGCCACACGCTGGGGCTATCCACCAGCCAGCCTTGTCTGTGTCTTAGCCTATCTGAGCTGCCTTGCCTACAGCTGAGCCAGCACAATCAGCCAACAAATGCATGTGTTGCCAAGGTGCCTCACTGATGAGGTGAGCCAGACTTAGCAATTGCTTGCTACACCTTGTCCCTGTGTCATGCCATATGGTCCTTTGATTCAGTACCCACCACTCAGTGCCTATAGGCACGGGTCCTCTATAATGAACTTCTGCAAAGTAAATAAAGGTCTCAGGGGTGTTCGAGTTGCAAGAGCCCCATCCTGTCACCTGTCTCCACCAGAGAGCCTCAATGCCCATACACAGTAAACACAGGGAGGAAGGAAAAGAACAAAAAATTGTAGGCAGGAGACTAACAGCGCTGCTGCATACAGACAAGGAAACAGAAACCAAGGAAGTAAACAGTTCTTCCTTCATAACTATTACAGCTAACATGATGATCTTGTTTATTGATTACTTGAACATCAGTGAACATGTAACATGGATCAGAGTTTGGAAAGGAAAAGAAACTGGCAATTTCAATGAAAATATGTGCCAAAATTTCATACATGAAGTGGAAATACATCTTTCAACCTGTGACCACTTGGAAGGAAGCACTGGCATCAAGGCAAGAAAATTATTTGGTTGATGCATAAGTTAATAGCGTTTTTCCATAAGTGTTTAATAAACACAACAGTTACACATAATAGAGACTTTAGTCATCAGTAATAAATTCTCTTTCACTACTTACAATACTCTTCCAATGCTGGGGTAACTTTTCGATTCTCCGACTGTAGAAATGACATGCCTTTGAGGCGAGGAACTCTTCAAGCCATGTTTGGAGTGCATTTTCATAGGGAAAGAAAGTTCCTTGAAGGTTGTTGAATGGAGAGCCGAAAAGGTGAAAATCTGAGGGCAAAAGAACAGGTGAATAAGATGGATGTGGAATGAATTCCCACACCAGCTATTGTGATAGTGGTTTTTGTCAGTCTAGAAGAATGTGGGGAGGCATTATCATGGAGTGCAGTCTTCGGTCATTTTTCGTAGATTGCATCTACAAGACATCTCAGTAGTTGACGATAAATGTCAGTAGTGATGGTTACACTTTGAGGAAGCAGTTTGTAGTGCACCACACCAGTGCTGCTCCTGCAGTCTTCGGTCATTTTTCGTAGATTGCATCTACAAGACATCTCAGTAGTTGACGATAAATGTCAGTAGTGATGGTTACACTTTGAGGAAGCAGTTTGTAGTGCACCACACCAGTGCTGCTCCACCACATGCATAATATTATTGGTTTATTAATACTTTCGGGTTTTTGTATCGGGAATTGGTGCTTTTTTTGGGCTAACCATTCCTTTCTTATCCTTATGTTAGCATAAAGCACCATTTCTTGTCATCAGTAATGACACAGGATAGGAATACTCAGTGTTGTTTATGAGCCAGTTGATGATGAGCATGCAGAGACCTCATAGGGCCACCCATAAATTTTTTTGGATATGGCTTAGAGCTTGCAGTACCCATACAACTGATTTTTGAACCTTCCCCATTAGGTGCAAATTAGTGCAATGGAGGCATGATCACAGTTCATCACATTTACCAGTTCTCAAGTACACTGATGTCTATCATTGTGGGTTAAGAGTTTAAATGATCTTCATCAACAAATGGTCATCCTGAATGCGGAGAGTCACTAATGTCAGAACGATCCTCCTTAAAATGAGAAAGCCATTTTCTGGTCATGCTCTGTCCAATGACATTATCCCCATACTCAGCACAAATGTTTCTTGGTGCCTGTGCTGCTGTTAACCCCTCTGTTCAACTAAAACAGGAGAATATGTCAGAATGTTCATATTTCTCTACTTGGCTTCCATTTTCTAGTGTCCAAAGCTCCACTAGCTATTTCCAGGTTACAAAATGACAATATGTAAACTCAGATAGCAACAGTGAACTACAAATAAAAAATGGCAGTCAGTAAATAAACCCATAACAACAAAAATACCAACATGCAAAACAAAACTGCTACAGACTAATGCACCAATTTAATATAACAGTATGTACTATTTTATTTGTGTAAAATGTTAGGTCAAACAGAACTGTACACTATTTCATAGCATCCATTGAAGACACAATGCCTTTTGTGGAAATGATTAAACATACGTCATAAATAAACACCATTATTGCAGAAAGATGAGGTGTTTTATGAAAGACTGCTATCTGTGGCGAACCTGAGAATTTTTCAGATGTTTATAATTATAACACTTGATGAAAAGGGATGTGTAAGATACTGGAAGTATTTTAACTCAGTTAATTTCAGTGAAGCATAAATACTTTTAACTTACACTAATTTGTGTAATTTTATTTTATTTTATTTCATCTGTTCAAACAAACAAAAATAATACATCACTTGCTACATTAATAAATTCTTGAATCGCAAATTAATATGCATTGTTTGAAAACTGTAGTGTTCTGATACATATTAAATCATTTTACATATAAATTCAAGTGAGGAAGTTTTTTACCAATGCAGAAGATGAAGATTTTTTGGTTAAATGCAGGTAACCACTAATAATACTTCATTTGTTGGTTAATCTTGTCTAAGATGCTTTCCTCATGAAATTACAAACTGTGTTGTTTATTTATGTCTAGGTGATGACCTGAAGCAGATGCAGCTCTCAAAAACATCATCACATTCATTAAAAATTCAGTTTTAGCTCCTAAATGCATTGGATGTTAACAGAAAAATAAAATATTGTGTCTACACTTGAAAAAATATCCCTAACCAATTACTCTCATTACTTACTATGTATGTATCTCATTTATCCCTTGAACTACTCAAACATTTAAAGAAATCTTGAAATTAATATGCAGTTTTATCTCTGATCTTAAGTCATTTGTGATGGTCTATAGGATATTTACTTGCCACTCAGTATTGCCATGAGGTTCACCTACTAATGTGTCTCACTACAGAAGTTTGTAACTTTTCATCACTGTTGTTTCATGTACACACAAATCAGCTTTTGCTGTTTTTCAGTTCACTTGTATTGTTTTCACACTTGTCAGTGGAATTTATCAGTAATGTTGTCTGTTTACTCACCTTGTACAATCGCAGATGAATTTTTTGTGTTGGGAATGAAGCTGTAATGCTTTGAAACGTATATGTAAAACAAGTGTATAGCTGTGTGGTTAAATTTCATATCCATATACAATAACATCATATTTAAATTAGTAGCACTACCGCTATTAATAGCTTCTCCTACTTTGTTTTTGTTACTGTAGTTGGAAGAAAATGCTCAAAACTCTGACATGAATCCAATGAAATCATCAAATGTCTTTGTGATAGAGATTGAATTTTGACTCTGCATCATAAAGAATGCCGATTTGAAACTTCCTGGCAGATTAAAACTATATACTGGATTGAGACTCAAATCCAGAGAACTTTGTCTTTCATGGACAGGCGTTCTACCGACTGAGCTATCCTAGGGTGACTCAAGATCCATCCTCAGAGCGTTACTTCTGCCAACACCTCTTTGGAATCAAGGTTAAGAGGTATGACAGAGTGAAGTTTTGAGGGCATAGTTTCAATCTGCCAAGAAGTTTCAAATTTTGTGGATAAACTATAGTTGAGTCAGCATAAGTTGTTCCCTGTCAGTTGCAGTGGACTGTGCACAACAACTTTGTGGGCTTACCTCGACCAATAACGTTAGCGAATTTGTAACCATCTCTATGGCAAAATGTCATTGTTGACACAGCTGTGTACAGTGCTACTGTTTTTGCCTGCAGCTGTTAGTGCTCCACATTTGAAAACTGTTAACAGTGTATGTGCTGCCAGGAATGTTCTTATATGCACAAAATTCAGGCTGTTGCAAAAATTGGCAAATTACAATTCTGTATTATAACTTCGCAGAAAACCTTTCATAAGAATTAAACACTGTAACAGTAGCAAAATTAGTTTCTAAGTGCTATTGAAGTCACAGCTAGAATCTTTCAATTAAACAACAATGGGTGAATTGGGAAGTTTCATGTTGTGGGCTTCCTCAATTTGGTGGGAAGTCTTCTACATGTATATACCCTTTGTTTTATATTTCTAACTTGTCCTTCCCCTTCATGTAGTTTGTGCTATCTAAATGTGTTTCTGTGTTGTTCTTGCTAGTCAAAGTTTAGCTCATTCTTCCACAAATCAAAGTGTTTGAATGTCCCATTGTAAGACATTTATTGGAAATCTTATTAGTGTTATAAAAGGAGGTTTATATGATGATTTTGCACCTTGCAAATCCATGCCTACTTCATTGATAAGAACACTTTTGTCATATTTAGAGTAGACTGTAGAAAATATTTTACTGAGTAATGTTTCAGTATCAGTTAAGTCTCAGTCCCACATATTTTGGAAGGCTAATATGCAAAGAGCACCACCTCATTTAGAACTCCCATAGGATATTTCTTTGTAGCATTTTTTTTTTTTACTATTCTGGATCTCAATTCTGACTTTTTAGATACAGGTTGAATTTGATGCTGTCTCAGTGTGCACCACTCACACACACACACACACACACACACACACACACACACACACACACAGAGAGAGAGAGAGAGAGAGAGAGAGAAGAGAGAGAGAGAGAGAGAGAGAGAGAGAGAGAGAGAGAGTTTGTATGAGGTATGATGATGATATTTACTGCAGCTATCTTCAAATCCATGGAGCAGACCATGTACTGAGATGTTATTACTTCTTTAATTAAAAAAATCCTATCCCTACTTTGACATGTGAATCTGTCCTTTTTCCTATGACATATAATAATATTATGAAAGGGATGGATTTATACTCACCATATAGAAAAGACATTGAGTTGCAGAGGGCACAGTGAAAAGACTACTATACATTAAGCTTTTGGCTCAAAGGCCTTCTTCTGAAGTTGGAAACACACATACATTCACAAAAGCACAACTCGCACACATATGACTACCATCTCTGGCTGCTGTGGCTGAACTATGGTCTACAACTATGCCTGATAGGAGCATCAATATGGCATGCATGGAGGAGAGTAAGGAGGAGACGCAGGTAGGGATGGTGAGGGGTAGCAAGATAAGGGTTGGGGAAAGATGCTGTGTTGCCTGTGGGAGTGGCAGAGACATGTTGGAGACAGAATAGTGCTGCTAGGTGCAGCTCCCCCCCCCCTCCCTCCCCCCTCCTTCCCTCCCAAACCCCAGACTGCACCTTGCAGCACTATGCTGTCACAACCCATCAGCTTTGCCCAACCCTTAAATTGCTACCTCTCACTGTCCCTGCCTGTGGCTCCTCCTTACTCTCCACCACAAATGCCATATTGCTGCATAGTTGCAGTCTACAGTGGCTGGAACCACTGGTTGTGTGTGTGTGGCTTGTGCTTATGTGAATGTGTGCATGTTTTCTACTTCAGAAGAAAGCCTTTTGGCTGAAAGCTTAAATTTACAGCAATCTTTCACTTGTGCCTCTCTGCGACTCAGCGTATGCTCTATATGGTGAATGGTGATCTATCCTTTTCATAATATTGTTGTTATCCCATCCTGGATTTTTCCTTGACTGATGTTACTTCATTCCAAAAACACACACCGCTTTCTAGAACAGACCTGCATGTTAATGCTCGTCAGAATAATGAACAGTTTCTCTATAAAGGTTTATATGTGGTCAAATTATCCAACTGATCAACTACTTTAATATGAAAATGGGAAATTAAGGGTGGAATACAGACAAAGGCACTAAAGACAACTGCTCACCATATAGTGAAGGCATTGGGCAGTTTGTATATGCATAAACAAGAACTTGAACATTTAAACTGGATTGAGTTTATTAATGAAGGAGACCATGGAAGAGATGAGTGACAGATGGGACAGATGGGGCTAAGTCTAGTAAGAGGGAAGGACAGTGGGGGAAAATGTTTAGAATATGGTTGCAAAGGAAGGTTACCACTGTGGCATATTGGGCGACAGCTAGCTGGGGTTAGAGGTGGGGTGGGATAGGATAGAATATAGGTACAGAGGGTGAGTGAATGCCGAGAAAACAGTGAAATGGAGAGCCATAGAGCTATAAGCCAATGTAATATATGAGAGTATAGCAAGAAAAGTAATAAATTGTGAGTGGGGGTTGGAGGGGAGGCTGGAATATGGGCAGAGGTGGAAGTAGAACAGGGTCTGCCAGTGATGCCTGAGGTCGTGCTGATTACAGGACTGAATGGTGTGTTCAGGCAGAATTCCCTTCTTCAGTTTAGAGGAAAGGTGTGCTGTGCACTGCATCTTCATGTTATTTGCAAAAAAGCAAAAACATAATCTGGAAAAAAACTGTACAGTGTTAGTTTGTATAATAAGCTGCTATTTTTATTGCTGGATATCATAAATTTGTTGTCTTGTTGCAGACTGAGGAAGTCTGAAGAAGCAGAAAACCTCATAAGAAGATGTGATAATTTATTTGAATCTCTTGATTCATTTGAAGATTATATTTTCACTAATTGGATGACCACCGTTCCTAACATCTGTGCAGAAAATCTAAATAAAACCATATTAACAAGAAAGAAGGGTTTTACTCTGAACTTAAACTTCAGTGAAGAAGTAAGTGTTACAAGTAGGGATTTATATTAATGATACACACCCACCTTCTTCACTCCTTGCCACTTCAGTAAGTAATAGATATATTTGATTTGTTGCCCCAAATTCAAATCAGTTGTGTCCATTTGCTAAAATTTACATTTCAGTTGGTCTTCATTACTGAAGGACTGTTGAGCCTTTCACTGAAAAGAATTTTTTTCTCCAATTGCAACTTTCTCAAGCACATGAAGAACTTATTTTAAAAATGAATTAGTTGGTTATTTACATGTTCCATAGATCATATGAATCATTCTTCTACCAGTGTTATGTGGAATGAGTCAGTTTTATTGTTAACATTAATGAACATATTATTTTTCAGTAGTCTTACTCACACAACTATTAAACACACCTGTGTTTAAATAACAATTCGTCCATGGATGAGGAAGAGTTGCACAGAAGAAGTGATTTTAGGTTAGATTTAAAACTTGCTTTGCTTCCTGTAAGACATTTTATGTTATTGGGAAATAATGAAAAAAATTATTGCTGCATATTGAATTGCTTTCTGAGTCAGTGACAGCTTCATTAGTGGGTAATAAATCAGATTTTTTTTCCACTAGTGTTGTAGGTATGTGCACTGCTATTCTTCTGAAATTGTGATGGATTATTTATGAATATATGTGTGAGGATGTGGAGCCTAAATGCCTCCTTGAAGAGGTACCTACGTGATGATCACAGATGAAGACCACATATTATTGTTACTGTTCGCTGTTGTGCAATCAGTACTTTCTTTTTATTTGAGAGTTACCCCAGAAAATTATTCCATAAACATTATTGAGTGTAAATGTGCAAAATGTCTTAGGAGGTTGATTTGTTTGTTTCCAACATTAGCAGTTATTGTTTGCAATGCTAGGAATTAGACAGAGAGCAAAAGCAACTGAACCAAATTGTTTACCAGCTCAGTAATACGCTTCTTCCAAGTTTCATCAATATGTACACCAAAAAACTTGGAGCATTTTACCCTTTTACTAACTTCAGCTCATGTCCTACATCAGTTCTTGGTATGACTCTTCTTTGTTGCACAGAACTCAATATACCATTGCATGTTTCCTAAAAATTTAGAGAGAGAGTGTTTTCAGAGAACCATGTAATAATTGTTTGAAAAACATCAATAACTATCTCTTTTGTTTCTTTCTCTCTAATGAGATTTATTACAACATTAATAATGTCTTCAAAAAGTACCAGTTCTGCTGGATTAATGTTACATGGAAGGTCATTCACATTTATAAGGAATAGGAGTGGACCCAAAATTGAACCCTATGGTACTCCCTTCATGATTTCTCCCCAGTCAATAAAATTTTCTACTTCTGGTTAAGCTGTTCATGCTCACTTACTTTTAAATGTATTAGTATTCTTGAATCAGTGGCTGTAGTTATTTCTGATGGTTGTTTGTCATTGTTTTCACAAGCTACAGAATCGTGAAGAGAACAACTCTTAACATAAAAGACTGTTCGTTGAGACAAGGCATATTTGTTAGAAATTGATGATGATTTTCATTAATATTTCAGCTTGTAATACTTCTCCGAGAAGTGAGATACTTAAAGATGCTGGGGAAAGATGGGATCCCTGAGGAGGCCATCAACCTGCATCAGAGGGATGAAACATTTAGACAGTGGATATTCAGCCTGAATGCTTGCATTAACTCGTAAGTAATGAAACCAGTTTAAATGAAGGTCGCTAGTGTTCAGAATTCTAAATCAATAATGTAGTTTTTGCTGTACCAAAACTTATATAGAAACGTACTGTAATACCAGAAGTATGCAACATATACCTGTTGAGAAATAATAGCGTGTCAGTTAAATATTAATAATTAGACTAGCTTTCAATCCCTTGCTCTTTTCTAGTACAAGAACACATATTCACATGTGCAACCATACACACATCCAAACACACGCACCAGCAGTTGCTGGTGTGTGCATTTGGATGTCTGTGCGGTTGCTCATGTGAATGTGGGTTCTTCTACTAGAGAAAGAGCAAGAGCTTAAAAGCTAGTATAAATACTGTTTTCTGCTATGTGTTTCTGTATGCCACACATCAGTCAGCTATAGCAGAGGTTCTCAAACTTTTTCCATTGCACTCTCATCTACAACATAAATCATTTTGTCCCCCAACCCCCTCCCCCATTTTTCTTTCCTTCCGTGGCACTTCTCATACTTGACACAAATGCAGCCTATGATACCTATTTACTTTTGTCTAATTGTTACAATAGTGTCCTTTGATCACATCATAGTTAAACTCTTTTTTTCAAAAAATGATCATATATAAGTATAATTAAAAGGGGGTGAAAATTAACAATTACAGCTAGTTTATAAATAACCATGTATGTATGTGCAATTAATGGAACTGAGGAAATGTGTGTATTTCACTACATATTCTTTTACAAATTAGTTCACAAATCAGTTCTCATGCCATAATCTCCACACAACCCCAATCCTCCCATCACCCCAAGAAGCAGCTACAAAGGAGAGTCCCCTTCATGACCCAGTACCACCCCAGACTGGAACAACTAAACCACATCCTTTGTCAGGGCTTTGATTATCTATCATCATGCCCTGAAATGAGGGACATACTACCCAAGATCGTTCCCTCCCATCCTAAAGTGGTGTTCTATCGCATACCCGACCTCCACAATGTCCTAGTCCATCCTTGTGCCACACTCAATACCAACTCCTTATGACTGGGATCATATACCTGTGGAAGACCCAGGTGTAAGACCTGCCCAATCCATCCACCCAGTGCTCCCTATCCCAATCCTGTCAGAGGCTTGTCCTACCCCATCAGAGGGCAGGCCACCTGTGAAAGCAGCAATGTTAATACCAGATCTGTGCAATCACTGAACAGCTTGTTATATTGATATGACTACCAACCAGCTGTCCATTAGAATGAAGGGTCACCACCAAATTGTGGCCAAGAGCAAAAGTGGACCACTCTGTGCCACAACCTGCAGCTGAACATAACATGCTTGATTTCAACGGCTGCTTCACAACTCGAGCCATATGGATCCACCTGTCCACGTCCAGTTTCTCTAAACTGTGCAGATGGGACTTATCCTTACAACACATTCTCTGCAAGCAAAATTATCCTGGCCTAGTCTCCCCACACCCTCCACCCAATAGTCTCCGCCCTCTTTGTCCTATCACCTAGTCCCATTTCGTGTCCACTACCCTCATTGTTCATTGCTCTTTGCCAGTGCACCCAGCAGTCTTTTTCCCTTCTCCTCTCTGTTCCACTTCCCGTCACCCCTCCCCCTCCTTTTCTCACGGCCTCCCGACACTGCACCTGGGACCCTTATCCTGCCACCACCTAGTCCCTGCATGCTCCACAAGCCACTGCTATTCTCTCTCCGTACACTGCTATCCTTTCCTCTTGCCTGCCCCATTGCAGATTGCTGCTTTTATTAAATGTGACAGTTGCATTCTGGCTTCTGTGAGTTATGTGTGCGGCAGGTGTGCTCGTTTGTGTGAAAGTGTGTGTGTGTGTGTGTGTGTGTGTGTGTGTGTGTGTGTGAGAGAGAGAGAGAGAGAGTGAGAGAGAGAGAGAGTGAGAGAGAGAGAGAGAGAGAGAGAGAGAGAGAGTTTGATGATAAAACAATAGTCAACATTTAAATGCCAGTTTAAAAACTGTTATATTCAAACTGATCATCCAGAAAGGAAATAATCAAGAGTAAAAATGCCCAAGATTCAATATTTGGAAATTTTCTGACATTTCCAAATTTAGTGTGATGTTTGTTCTTGAATTTGTGAAGAAATCAGATCAAATCTTTGTTGCATCTTTGAAATAGCAACTCGCAGACCCTCTTTCAATTGCAGTCAAGACCAGTGTTTTGTCTTGATAATGTCATTTTTTTAGAAAATGGTGACTCAGACAAGTAAGTTGATGTGAAGGGTAATAACACATCCACTGTCCATCTTGCTAAATTGGGATATTCATTCCAAGTCTGCACCCAAAAATTTTCAAGAGACTTCAATTTAAATTCATTTCAAAGTGTTCTGTCACTTGAGAGGTCTATTAGCTCACTTGAGAGGTCTATTAGTTCTTTGTGTTCTGCTGTTAACAAATGGTCTGTAATGATCATATTGAAGTGATTGTGGATCCAGTCATTCTCAGATGAAGGTTTTGGAAATTTATCGTCAAATTGTTGATGAAGGTGTTCGAGTTGCACTGTGACAATCTACTAATTTTACCTACATCCAGGCTGTTTTCCTTCATGAAATCATCCAGATGAGCAGATATCTCGCATTACTCTTCTCCATCTGGGTATTCTAAAGTTCAGTTTTTCTCTGAGACTCAAGCTCTTACTTGCTTAGAAAGAAGATATTACTGTTTCCGCATGGAACTGATTTATGAGGATCAATCAGTCTCTCAAAAACATCAGCCCATTGGTACGACATTAAAGGCCATTTTTCATCTAGAAATGGAGCTGTGAGTGTGTGAAATCTGTTCAACAGGAACACATAAAGTTCATCCTTCAACTCCACAACACAATGAGGAACTAGCTAACACGAGACAACCAATGTACTTGTGTGCAGTAGAAGTGAATCATGAGTAAAACTCATCCCCTTGAAAGAAGGCTACTGTTTAAAGCTCTTGGTTTCACAAAATTTGCACCACTAATTGCATCGTTCAGCACTTCATTGACTTCCTGTTGTACTACTCGAGAGGCCAATGCCTTCCTATGCATCATGCAAAGTGTGAATTGTACTGAAGGAGAAACAGCCATGAGCCCCATTTTAGTTTCAGTAAGTGCTGCCATCCCATCGTACATATACCAAGTCAATTTGTCCATATCAGATTATTGTCAACAAAAAAGGAATTCACAAGGAAGAAAATATCTTCACGTATAGTGTCCCTTCCAGAGCTCTGTCTTCAAGATGCTGGCAAATTTTGGGCTGTCATGAAGATGTGCAATTGATTTTTCCTGTCAGTGGCTATTGCATCAATATGAGGAACCACACTATCATCTGAGAGCGGTATCAACTTCATACTTTTACACAAACCTTTGACAGCCGCAGGGAAAAGTAATTTCTCGCCAATAATGTGCAGTGAGATGGATTTTGCAATTAAATAGGATACCTGTAGGTATGCTGTTTTGGCTTTATTAGAAACTGATAACTGTTTTTTGAGGAATCTGTTCCACATGCCGCTTCAAATATTCAGTGTGTTTACTTGATCTCAGTTGGGCATGTGTTGAGAAACACTTTGAAATTGTGGGTACAATATGTGATGTAATGAAAGTTATTTTAGCGTGTGTCTGCCTTGCTCCCAACTCAGATGAACATACTACTTAGATGGTGTACTCTGCTATGTAACAAAGTGGTGGTGGGGGTGGGGGAGGCATGAATTCAAGCTTTGATGTAACTGGAACATACCTAGTGTAAAAAAGTTATTGAATATCCTAAGGCAGCACAATTTCCACTATTTTAATTCAAAACCTACTAGGCTAAAAGCATGCGTAGGTAGTGTCTCTATTAAGTGTCCTCATGACGTGTATTCCACCAGTGTGAAATAATTTATTTTCCCAGATGACAGTATATGTTAACAGTATAGTTAAAACATAGTATAAAAGTGGACAGGAACATGTCCCAACAAAAGTTAACTAAGTAAAAAAAATGTCTTACTACTAACAAAATACAGTCTGAAAAAACTAGTGCACCTACTGAGCATAAAGACTAGGACAAATCATTTCTAAGATGTGGTTCTAGGACAAATTATTTCTAAGATGTGGTTCCAATACCCAACTTGTTTATGAAACCTTCCACAGTTATTTAATTAGTATCTTAAATGCTCATCTTGTTCCAAAGAAAAAAAAAAGGCATTTAAGTAGAAAGGGAAAGCCATGGCACACCCAAGAATTGGAGAATCTAAAGAGGTAGAAGAAAAATTAATAATTCTGATGAAATTAAGAATCTACAAAAAATTGCCAAGAAACTGTACAAGAAAGAGTGGCTAAACAAAGACCCAATAATAATTTCATAAAAATACGGTAAAAACAAATGCAAAGCAGCCTGGTCATTAATTAATAATATTTAAGATGTAGTCAGAACCTCTGATAACACAGTGGCAGTACCAGCAGATACACCCAACCAGCACTTCATAACCTATGCAGAGGAAATCAAAAAGTTAGTAAGAAAATCTAATGAAACATATACGGATTATCTTAAGAGCACAAACCTAAATCATGATCAGGCTGGACCTTCATTAAGCAGCTTTAGTGAGGTAAACCATGTATCAAATAACCTACTGAAAAAGTTATATATTACCCTGTAGTGCCATTCATACTCTATAAACTTGTGTCTTACAGAGGATATTTTTCCTGATCCCCTCAAATTATCCAAGGTGAGTCTCGTCCTTAGTAAGGGAAGCAAATCAGCCTGCAAACTACAGGCCAATTTCACTGATCCCATTACTATCCAAAGTCTTTGAAAGCACCAGCCAAAGTGACACAGTGCAGCGAGAGGTAGCAACGGTAGAACTTGTATAAAAAATTTACATAATAATCGTCTTTTAATTGTTCTTTGTTCTTCAAAGTTGGAAGACCATAGGCCATTCTGAAATGCAACTTTTAATACTGGTCTATAGGATGCTCAGCTTCATTTTATTAAATAACATGAACACTGGTGGACTTGATGTTGTTAAATAGATATATTTTCTGTTGTTTCACTTCAGAATACAAATTAAAATCAACCACAATGCTAACACAACACACTAACTTGTACTCCATTCTTGCCTTTCAAACTCATACTACAAAGTTCCCAAAGACGAAGATTTACCTCTAACAACATGTAGCAAAGAAAACACTGTCATATATAGACCTATTTGTGCAAAACATACATTTAAAAAATAAAGTACAAATAATTGTTTATTGTTGCTTATCTTTTTGAGAAGTCCATAATCATCATCATAATTACATTAAGTATTTATATATGTTGATGTTTATACATTTTATTTATTTATTTACACATCAAGTTCTGTAGGACCAAATTGAGGAGCAAACCTCCAAATTCATGGAACATGTCAGTACATGAAATTACAACATAAAAGTAATAACAGATAAGAATAAATGTTTATGAACCCAAAAAGGTCAGTCCATAAGTTCCAGTAAACACAAGAATCAGCTTAATTTTTCAAGGAGCTCCTCGACAGAATAGAAGGAGTGACCCATGAGGAAACTCTTAAGTTTTGATTTGAAAGCGCGTGGATTACTGCTGAGATTTTTGAATTTGAGTGGTAGCTTATTGAATATGGATGCAGCAGTATACTGCACACCTTTCTGCACAAAAGTTAAGGAAGTCCGATCCAAATGCAGGTTTGATTTCTGCCGAGTATTATCTGAGTGAAAGCTGCTTGTTCTTGAAAGTAAGCTAATATTGTTAGCAAGAAATGACAGTAATATATATATATATATATATATATATATATATATATATATATATATATATATATATATATATATATATATATAGGGAAACATTCCACGTGGGAAAAATATATCTAAAAACAAAGATGATGTGACTTACCAAACGAAAGCACTGGCAGGTCGATAGACACACAAACAAACAAAAACATACACACAAAATTCAAGCTTTCACAACCAACGGTTGCTTCATCAGGAAAGAGAGAAAGAGAGGGAAAGACGAAAGGATGTGGGTTTTGAGGGAGAGGGTAAGGAGTCATTCCAATCCCGGGAGCGGAAAGACTTACCTTAGGGGGAAAAAAGGACAGGTATACACTCGCACACACACACACACATATCCATCTGCACATACACAGACACAAGCAGACATTTGTAAAGGCATTACCCTCTCCCTTAAAACCCACATCCTTTCGTCTTTCCCTCTCCTTCCCTCTTTCCTGATGAAGCAGCTGTTGGTTGCAAAAGTTAGAATTTTGTGTGTATGTTTGTGTTTGTTTGTGTGTCTATCGACCTGCCAGCGCTTTTGTTTGGTAAGTCTCATCATCTTTGTTTTTAGATATATTTTTCCCACGTGGAATGTTTCCCTCTCTCTCTCTCTCTCTCTCTCTCTCTCTCTCTCTCTCTCTATATATATATATATATATATATATATATATATATATATATATATATATATATATAGTGCCGTAGACACTGGCGAGCAGATTGATGCCGTATTCCTGGACTTCAGGAAGGCATTTGATACGGTTCCGCACTTACGTTTAGTGAAAAAAATACGAGCTTACGGAATATCGGACCAGGTTTGTGATTGGATTCAGGATTTCCTAGAAGAAAGAACACAACATGTCATTCTTAACGGTTCAAAATCTGCAGATGTAGAGGTAATTTCGGGAGTACCGCAGGGAAGCGTGATAGGACCTTTATTGTTTACAATATACATAAATGACTTAGTTGACAACATCGGTAGCTCCGTGAGGCTATTTGCAGATGACACGGTTGTCTACAAGAAAGTAGCAACATCAGAAGACTCGTACGTACTCCAGGAGGACCTGCAGAGGATTAATGCATGGTGCGACAGCTGGCAGCTTTCCCTAAACGTAGATAAATGTAATATAATGCGCATACATAGGGGCAGAAATCCATTCAAGTATGATTATGCCATAGGTGGTAAATCATTGGAAGCGGTAACGACCGTAAAATACTTAGGAGTTACTATCCGGAGCGATCTGAAGTGGAATGATCACATAAAACAAATAGTGGGAAAAGCAGGCGCCAGGTTGAGATTCATAGGAAGAATTCTAAGAAAATGTGACTCATCGACGAAAGAAGTAGCTTACAAAACGCTTGTTCGTCCGATTCTTGAGTATTGCTCATCAGTATGGGACCCTTACCAGGTTGGATTAATAGAAGAGATAGACATGATCCAGCGAAAAGCAGCGCGATTCGTCATGGGGACATTTAGTCAGCGCGAGAGCGTTACGGAGATGCTGAACAAGCTCCAGTGGCGGACACTTCAAGAAAGGCGTTACGCAATACGGAGAGGTTTATTATCGAAATTACGAGAGAGCACATTCCGGGAAGAGATGGGCAACATATTACTACCGCCCACATATATCTCGCGTAATGATCACAACGAAAAGATCCGAGAAATTAGAGCAAATACGGAGACTTACAAGCAGTCGTTCTTTCCACGCACAATTCGTGAATGGAACAGGGAAGGGGGGATCAGATAGTGGTACAATAAGTACCCTCCGCCACACACCGTAAGGTGGCTCGCGGAGTATAGATGTGTGTGTCTATATATATATATATATATATATATATATATATATATATATATATATATATGTATATTGAGACGCCATTGTCAAAATACCCATATATATATATATATATATATATATATATATATATATATATATATATATATATATATATATATATATATATATATATATATATTGAGACGCCATTGTCAAAATACCCAGACTCATGAACAGGGGTCGACAAGAGGTTCATGAACTTGCACCACTTATTGCCTGAACCCCCCGTTTCTGAGCCAAAAATATCCTTTTAGAATGGGGAGAGTTATCCCAAAATATAATACCATACAACATAAGTGAATGAAAATAAGCAAAGTAGACTAATTTTCATGTCGAACGATCACTCACTTCAGATACCGTTCGCATAGTAAAAATGGCAGCATTAAGTCTTTGAACAAGATCCTGAACGTGGACTTTCCACAACAGTTTATTATTTTTCTGAACACCTAGAAATTTGAACTGTTCAGTTTCACTAATCATATGCCCATTCTGTGAAGTTAACACATCAGCTTTTGTTTAATTATATGTTAGAAACTGTAAAAATGAGTCTTACTATGATTTAGCATTAGTTTATTTTCTACAAGCTATGAACTTAGGTCATGAACTGTACTATTTGAAACTGGACCAATGTTGCACACAACACCCTTTACTACCAAGCTAGTGTCATTGGCAAACAGAAATATTTTTTAGAGTTACCTGTAATACTAGAGGGTACATCATTTATATAAATAAGGAGCAGGAGTGGCCCCAACACTAATCCCTGGGGCACTGCCCACTTGACTGTACTCCACTCAGACACCACATCAGACCCATTCTCAACATTGTGAATAATGACCTTTCGCTGTCTGTTGCTGAAGTAAGAGGTTGTGAGCTACTCCCTATATTCCATAATGGTCCAACTTCTGGAGCAATATTTTGTGATAAACACAATCAGATGCCTCAGTTAAATAAAAAGATATGCCTATCATTTGAAAACATTTGTTTAACCCATCCAGTACCTCACAGAGGAAAGAGAATATAGCATTTTCAGTTGTTAAACGACTTCTAAAGCCGAACTGTACATTTGATAGCAAATTGTGTGATATAGAATGATCAACAATCCTTACATATACAGGCTTTTCCATAACTTTAGCAAACACTAATGGCATAGAAATAGGCCTAAAATTGTCTACATTATCCTTTTCCGCCTTTTAATAAAGCGGCTCTACTACTGAGTACTTTAATCATTCAGGAAACTGACCATTCCTAAACAAAAAATTACAAATATGACTAAATACAGGGCTAACAATTGTAGCAAAGTACTTCAATATTCTGCTAGGCATGCCATAGTATCCATGTGAGTTCTTAGTCTTCAGTGATTTCTACATCTACATCTACATCTACATCCATACTCCGCAAGCCACCTGACGGTGTGTGGCGGAGGGTACCTTGAGTAACTCTATTGGTTCTCCCTTCTATTGCAGTCTCGTATTGTTCGTGGAAAGAAAGATTGTCAGTATGCCTCTGTGTGGGCTCTAATCTCTCTGATTTTATCCTCATGGTCTCTTCGCGAGATATACGTAGGAGGGAGCAATATATTGCTTGACTCCTTGGTGAAGGTATGTTGTTGGAATTTTAACAAAAGCCCGTACCGAGTTACTGAGTGTCTCTCCTGCAGAGTCTTCCACAGGAGTTTACCTGTCATCTCCATACCGCTTTCGCGATTGCTAAATGATCCTGTAATGAAGCACGCTGCTGTCTGTTGGATCTTCTCTATCTCTTCTATCAACCCTATCTGATACGGATCCCACACTGGTGAGCAATATTCAAGCAGTGGGCGAACAAGTGTACTGTAACCTACTTCCTTTGTTTTTGGATTGCATTTCCTTAGGATTCTTCCAATGAATCTTAGTCTGGCATCTGCTTTACTGACGATCAACTTTACATAATCATTCCATTTTAAATCACTCCTAATGCCTACTCCCAGATAATTTATGGAATTAAATGCTTCCAGTTGCTGACCTGCTATATTGTAGCTAAATGATAAGGGATCTTTCTTTCTATGTATTCGCAGCACATTACACTTGTCTACATTGAGATTCAATTGCCATTCCCTGCACCATGTGTCAATTCGCTGCAGATCCTCCTGCATTTCAGTACAATTTTCCATTGTTACAACCTCTCGATATACCACAGCATCATCTACAAAAATCCTCAGTGAACTTCCGATGTTATCCACAAGGTCATTTATGTATATTGTGAATAGCAACGGTCCTACAACACTCCCCTGTGGCACACCTGAAATCACTCTTACTTCAGAAGACTTCTCTCCATTGAGAATGACATGCTGCATTTTGTAATGCGTTCTGTAATGATTTAATTATTGACTCAATTTCTACCTTGTCTGTATCACAGAGGAGTATTTCAGACACCAATCTCGGAAAGGCATTTGCCAAGAAAGTTATATGATTCGCTGTAGAAACTAAATTTTTATTTAATTCAGCAGCAATGATCAGAAAATAATTGTTAAATACTGTACATATAACTGATTTATCGGTAACAGAAATATTTTTACTATGAACTAACTTTATATTGTTGACCTTGAGCTGCTGACTAGACACTTCCTTCACAACCGTCCATATGGTTTTAACTTTATCCTGTGAATTAGCTATTCTATTTGCATACCACATACTCTTTGCCTTCTTAATAAGATTTTTAAGCACCTTACGATACTGTTTGTATTGGGCTACTGTAGCTTGATTGTGACTACTTCTAACATTTTGATATAATTCCCGCTTTGTTCTACATGATATCCTTATCCCACTAGTCAGCCACCTGGGCTGCCTGTTACTGCTAGTACCCCGTTTAGAACGTTCTAATGGAAAGCAACTTTTTCATATACCGGTAGCTATATGGTAGTGGATTTCTAGGTTTTGTCTTCAATTTGGGAATCAGTCATTTCATACGATCCAAGATTGGTTAGTACATTTCTCACACCATAACCAATTTTATTACAGTACCTAGAACTTAAACAAGGCATTAAGTACATCACAGTTTTGTTACAGGAAAGAAAGGTCATGTATGTAAGCTGTAGAGCTATTAGTTAGAGACATTTTATCAGCATTTGAGGACCATGCTCTTACATGGGTAGCCTTCTGCGGTCTGAGTAATGCCTTTGATCATGTTCACCACCATGTTTTGCTCTCCAGACTGGAATGCTATGGAATTTGTGGCAAAAGTCTAAAACTAATGAAATCATACCTCACTAAAAGAAAGCACATGGTGAGTTCAGAAGGTCAGTTATCAAATACACTTGAGATTCAACATGGAGTGCCACAGGGATCAAAATTAGGAGCTCTTCTACTCCTGCTACAAGTAGACGACTTACCAAATAATGCAAATGTAAAGACATGTACAGGGTGTGGCAGTCAAACCTGCATTTTTTTAAATAAGTGCAAAATAAACATGGATGCAAATATCAAAATTTAATTCATACAATCTTGTTCTAAATTGAAAAGGATTTAAGAAACATCAACACATTTTTTTCATTGTTTGAAAATAACGTCAGCAAGATGGCGTCCTTCTCGATCATGGCATTCTCGCAGGCAATTTATGAAGCTACCCATAATATGACGGATCATACCCTGAGGAATTCCCTCTATTTCCAGCTGGATTCTTGCTTTGAGATCACCAACATTGTGAGGTCTTTCATTGTACACTTTGCTCTTAAGGTAAGAAAAAAATCACAAGCTGTAAGGTCAGGTAAATGGGAAAGGGGAGAGGGGGGGGGGGGGGAGACAAGCAATCCCTCCAGTCTTGGAAATCACCTGGTTAGGAAAAACTTCATTGAGAACATTCATGATCACATGGGCTGTGTGACTAGTTGCTCCATCTTGTTGACATAATGTTTCATCATTCATTGCATATTGACGAAGCTGAGGTATGAAGAATGTCCTTAACATTGTTGAATAGCGCTCAGCATTCACAGTAACAGATTGCCCCCTTTCATTCTCAAAAAGAATAAGGGCCTGTTATTCCTGACGAGGACATTGCACACCAAACTGTTACCTTGGTTGAGTGCAGGGATTTTTCATGGAGTTGGTGAGGGTTCTGATCACTCCAGTATCTAAAGTGCTGTTTGTTCACATATCCATTGAGGTGAAAATTTGCCTCATCACTCATCCAGATGTTGTGAACAAGAGCCTCGTTTTCTTAAATCATTTGCAAAATACTTTCACAGAAATGCTGTTGGACTGGATTTTGTATGGGTTGTGATGTAAGTCTAATCTCAAAATCCTTTGGACAGTCCTTTCAGAAATTCCAAGCACAACACTCTGTCTACGCGCTGATCTCCAGGGGCATCTTCCCACAGCAATTCTTATACGTTCCACATTTCGGGAGTACGCATTGTGTTCGCTCTGCCACCTCTTTTCCTTGTTGTTTCACCAACGTTTTCAGAGTTTAGGATGCAAGTTTTTATTGAGTTAACTGAAGGCACCGGCTTATTATGATTAATTTGCAAATGCGCCCAGAAACGACACTGAGCAACTGCATAGCTATTGCTTTGGTAGAACGTTTTCACTGCAAACAACCATTGTTGCTTAGTCCACTGCTCCATGGCTACTGAAATGCTTTGTGTTGGGGAATGCAGTGGTGACCTTGGTTACTCGCCCCCCCCCCCCCCCCCCACTACTTCCAACACTTCTGCTCAATAATAATAAATGCAGGTTTGACTGCCGCACCTTGTATGTATGCAGATGACGCTACTTTGCTGCCTTTTAACTATGTATGTGAAGTCCTTGTCAAAAGAATGAATTAGTTGAAGAAAAAGTAGCATCCATTAAGGGCAAATGGTTTACTATTAACTGTAAATAAGATGCAGAATATATCATTCAGTTTTAGAAAAAAATGTAAAATTTTTAGGCATTACACTTGACAACAAGCTACAATGAAGGAACCATGTAGAACAAGTAACAGTTAGGTTATCAAGAGTAATATTCATGCTGGAGAAACTGATGTCATGTGTCATCTTCAAATAGGACAGTGTATTTTGCCTATTTTCAATCTGTTTTAAAGTATGGATTAATACTCTGGGGAAATAGCAAAATAAATAAATAAATAAATGAAGGAAATTTTTGTAATTCAGAAGAAAGCAATTAGAATGATGGCAAAAGGAGAAAGCAGAACTCATTGCAGAGATTTTGTTCAATGAATGTACTATTTTAAGTATAATTAATTTATATATTCTAGAAAGTGTTAACCCTGAAGACTAGCAAAAACAAACAATAGTCAGACCCACAGGGCAATCAAAATATGTAACAAACTGTGTAAACATGTCACAAGCATAACAATCAAATCATTTAAGGAAAAGTTCCACAGCTCTTTCTAATAAACCCACTTTATTCTTTAGAAACATTTTAAGATATGCTAAATACTACAGTGTAAATAATGTCAGTAGGTATCATGTAATATGAATAAGTAAGTGGACTGAAGAAAGTGTATTGCATATACAAATGTTGAATGACTAATAAAAATGTGAATCTGTGTGTTTCATCTGCAGGTGTTTCTAGTTTTATAGGCATCAAGCTATCGTTGGTTAAAATTTCCAAACAATGAACACATAAATGTAATTACTGGTAAAGCCTAACACCTAATAATCAACTTGATGAAGATGGTATCTGTTCCCGAAAGAACAGATACCATTGATGAGCGTGCAGCTTCTCTAGAATGAAATGATAATTAAATCGAAACCCTTAGCTGCTGACAGGTGTTGTTGATATACATCAATTGGGACAGCCGAAAATGTGTACCCCAACCGGGACTCGAACCTGGGACCTCCTGCTTACATGGCAGATGCTCTATCCGTCTGAGCCACCGAGGGCACAGAGGATAGTGCGACTGCAGGGACTTATCCCTTGCACGCTTCCCATGAGACCCACATTCCCAACTGTCCACAATCTACATTCGTAGTGTTCCTAATAGATATTTGCCCATTCACTCATTACTCGCGCCAGAGTAATCTGACGAGTCCCATAAGAGTTTGGGCAAAGCGTGCGCATTCGCACGGAAGAAGGCAATGGCTGGGTAGTCTTTTAACTATATGAAGATGGTATCTGTTTCCGAAAGAATAGATACCATTGATGAGTGTGCAGCTTCTCTAGAATGAAATGATAATTAAATCGAAACCCTTAGCTGCCGACAGGTGTTGTTGATATACATCAATGGGGACAGCTAAAAATGTGTGCCCTGACTGGGACTCGAACCTGGGATCTCCTGCATACATGCCAGACGCTCTATCCATCTGAGCCACCGAGGGCACAGAGGATAGTGTGACCGTAGGGACTTATCCCTTGCACGCTTCCCGTGAGAACATTCTATTGGTAACACTACGAATGTAGGTTGTAGACAGTTGGGAATGTGGGTCTCAAGGGAAGTGTGCAAAGGATAAGTCCCTGCAGTCGCACTATCCTCTGTGCCCTCGGTGGCTCAGATGGATAGAGCATCTGCCATGTAAGCAGGAGATCACGGGTTCGAGTCCTGGTCGGGGCACACGTTTTCAGCTGTCCCCATTGATGTATATCAACAACACCTGTCTGCAGCTTATCGTTTTGATTTAATTATCATTTAATCAACTAGATGTTTACACACTTTGGTTTTCCATTTACAACTAATGTTGCTGAGATGGTCTGTTGTGACCAGGCAAAACTACTTTTGCTTGGGTACAACTGTGGGAAGAACGCTCATTGTATTAGAACAGATGGAGTATTACTTTACTTTATTCCACAAATGAATAAAAGATTTACTTAATTTTGATACAGATCTTTGCCACAGGCCCAATAAATTACAGTTGTTATTGACTAATAAAGCTTCACTTGATGCACAGGTTAACAAAGTTTTCTGATGCAGTACAGTGTTCCACATTTAAATGAAGAAGTCCATCAGAAACTTTTAACTATCACATTGGTCCTATACTATAATCCTGACTCCTTTAGAAAAGGTCATGAACTGGGACAGAGCTCTTGTTAGCTCTACAGTATATCGACTTCAGCATGAGGGCACTGCTATGCTGATAGGGGAGGCGTGGTCTTCAGGAGTGCCTCCCATACTTCACAACGAGTGGTCATTTGCTCTGTCTGAGTGCCCATGCCCTGCCAAGTACAGTGATGGAGGGCGAGTTGATTCTTGCAAACTACATGCCAGTGATGTTGGTAGAGTTAAGACAGAACTTCCTGCTGAGTGGTCACAACCTGCACATCACACTTTTTTGTATGCCACAGCAGAATTCCTGAGTGTGGAAGCTGCATGGGTGGGAAATTTTCTTTCAAACTGCGTGTTCAACCATGGTGCACATGTTGTAAAACAACCTGAAGAACTATTATAAAACAACCTGAAGAGCTATTTCAGAAGCAACTGCTGAGGCAATAGCCCCAACATTGAGGTGAAAATTTTGCAGACAGTCAGTATCCTGAGAATCGATTTGAAAACACTGGGTGGGAAATTTTCTTTCAAACTGCATGTTCAACCATGGTGCACATGTTGTAAAACAACCTGAAGAACTATTATAAAACAACCTGAAGAGCTATTTCAGAAGCAACTGCTGAGGCAATAGCCCCAACATTAAGGTGAAAATTTTGAAGACAGTCAGTATCCTGAGAATCGATTTGAAAACATAGTTACTCAGATGAATCAAATGCTGTGTCTGTACTGAGTGGTAGCTGAGCCACTATGTAAACATTCGAATGTTGGGCAGTAGCCTGCATAACAACTCATACTGGCATCAGACGATATCGGAGCCCAGTGTTGCAGTTTTTGTACTGTCTGAGGTGGGACACGTTTGATAGGATTGAACGAGGCCCTCAAAGGCCGATGATATGTCGACAAATAGAACTTCCGACTTAACAAATACTAGTAACACCATAGATAATGGTCAGAAGAACCAATTTTATGGGAGAGCACTGTTCCGATCCCATAAGTAGACGTGTCCACACCTAACTGTAACAGGATTAGCTGGATCAAAGTGAATCAAATATCTATGACTTAACATTGCCTCTTTCAGTTGCTGAAATGCTTTCTGACTTTCTTTAGACTCCACAAAAAGAACATTTTTCTGGTACAGCTGGTCAAGTGGGGGAACACTTTGCGCAGTGTTAGGAATAAGTTCTGTATAATAGGTGGACTTCCCCAGGACTGATTGTAGCTCTTTAATGTTACGGGGTGCCAGTGGACCTCCAATCACAGACAGATGTGGCCTAGTTGGATTTATACCCTGTGTATTTATTATGTGAGCTAAATACAACAGTATTATCTAAATAGTTGTGCCACAAGGGACTATTGCTGTTAACTGTTCCAGGAACAGGTGTGATGTAGCTAGGTTTATAACCTGCGTGTTTATTATGTTGCCTAAATACAAAAATATAGTTTTTACAAGAAGGGACTATTGCTGTTAACTGTTCCAGGAACCACTGAAAAACTGCCAGAGCTGAAGAACTTCCAAATGGTAGTTTTGAAACTGGAACAAATCTAAGCGATTGTTTATTACAAAGTATTGCTTGGATCGTTCACCCAGTGGTAACTGTATGTATGCCTCCTGCAAATCTATCTTTGAAAAGTCTTTGCCCCATCCCAGTCTGTTCATCAATTCCTTCAGAAGTGGAAGAGGCCAAGAACCCACTACAGTTTGTGTGTTTACTGTTGCCGTAAAGTCCACATATGAACGTAAACCACCTGAGACTTCTTCAAAATGATCGAGGGTGATGTCCATTGGAGTGCAGAAATGGCTTTGATAACTCCATTGTCTTGCCATTTTTGCAATTCCTGAGCAACTTGTTCACATAATGCAGGTCGTGCACGAAAAAATTGCAGCTGTGCATTGCCTTGCAGAGTAATGTTAGCTTCAAAGTTATTAGCTCTTCCTATTCCTGGTTAAAATAGTTCCATGAACTTACTACGCAAATCAGAAACATTACTGTGAGGCACAGAAACACTGATTTGTAACATATCATTCTGAATGCACAAATTGAATAAATCAAATAAATCTAAGCCAAATATGTTTCCCTGTTTTTAGAACTTAGTGTGTGGAAAGAAAGACATTGCGTCACTCCCTGAAAAGTTGCTGGCAAACTACTCATGCTAAGAACTGGTATTTTTTTTGTCCGTTATAAGTAGATAAAATTGAAGTAGGCTGCCTTAGTGGTGGGCTACCCATTCTGTCATAAGTGACTTTATTTATCAGGGAAACAGAAGCACCAGTGTCCATCTGTGATTTAATTATCTTATTTTTCACTTGTAACTGAACAAAAAGTTTGTTTGCCTGCCGGCATGTAGCAGCAAAAGACCACTGCATTGCGGGAGTACTTGGTGTGGCTTGCATTTGATGAGAGGTGTTGCCTGCACCATGAACATTTGTTGACAGTGAAACTGTAGTTACTGTGTGCTAGCACACTGGGGGGACTAGCGGCTGTTGCCTTTGCCCTGCCCCTTCTGCATAAACATACAGTTGGAATATGACCTTCACGTCCACATTGAAAGCAACTAGCATTATGGCATGGGCAATATTTCCGATCATGCCTCAAAAAATGCAGAGGACACGATTTTCTCCCAGAGTTTAGTAACACATGCCATGTGCTGCCAGACTGAAAGTTTTTACTTCAGCTGTTCTTAATTTGTCAGAGCACTGTTCTTAATTACCTGAACACTATCTGTACATGAGACTGAGTGTGTGGTGCACTATGCACAACTGAAACACAAGAAGCCTTAAAATCAATGTCTGTTGAGTCCACAGTTGTTTGAAATTTCACAATAGACAGAACTGATTTTAAATCAGTGTCAAGCAGCTTCAGAATTGCAGTGCAAATATGTGCATTGGATACGTTCTGTGTAATGACATCACGTAACGTTACCATGATATAGTTAATTCCACATGAACATTTAAACTTGCAATATGTGGTGAGACCTCTAAGTTCGGCTATCCACTGTTTGACTGTGTGAGCAGGCTGCTGCTTCAGATGAAAGAATTTAAACACGCAGCTGATTCATGGACGTGATTGTCAAAATAATTGTGTAACAATTTTACAAACTCATCGTACATGATTTTCTCAGGAATAGGTTCCACGCATGGTTTAACACAAAAGTGGTATACCTCGGGACCAGAGGTGGACAAAAAAGAGGCATTGTGCTCTGTACCTGTTAATCTGTAGGCTGGGAAGTGTGCCTCTAATTGTGCAGTGTAGTCTGACCATTCTTCATCTTGGCTGTGATATTGGCAAAATTTTGGAGCAGCTACTGGCAGCGGTGCTGCTTGTTCGTGGAGTAGTGATGTCAGTTGTCTGACAGTGAGCAGCAGGCATTGTGTCTGCTGCACCTGAAACTGTGCAAGTTCAGTTAGAGACTATCCTGTGGCAGGTCAGAAATGTTGCAGGGTGTATACGATCCGGGACAACCGGGAGATCCGGCAAAAACCCGGGAATTTTTTCATCCGGGAGAAAACCGGGAAAAACCCGTGAATTGTTCACAATTCCGGGAATTTTTCATTGTTTTAGTTTTCAAATAAATTTTCGTGATTTTGAGTGGTAAGAACCAATACTCTAACAAAGGATATTACTATACCCCGCTACTGCAGAATAACACTGCAGCAACGAAACATGAACGAGAGAAGAAGAAAAAAAAAAACCGTGAAATAAACTTAAGTTGCTAAGGAAATGCGCCGTATACAACAACAAAACACAGTGCTCATACAAGCGTCTGCCAACAGCAAAATGTGTCAAAGGCTTTTGGAAGACTGTGCAATGCTTCATAACAACAAATTGCCTCCGATGAGTGTGACGTGACAACCGTTTCAATTACATTCCTTTGAGTGGTTGCGGGCGGGGTCTTGCACATGCGCAGTTGAGTTGCATATGAGTAGTACCTTCTCCCGCTTCTTGTTACAGAAGTGTGGCTTGGCGCCACTACCTAATATTGCCCCGGTTCGGAAATATAGTAAATCCGGGCCTGATGCACAGAGCAGTCTGAGTTGTGGTGGGGAGGTGGGTCATCTCCAAGTGACCTGTGTTTACATTCAGTGATTTTGTTGTTTCCTCTTCGTTTATTGCTTTCACATTAAATGATAAAATGGAATTTAGTGACCAGGAGATATCAAATGAATTAAAATATGTTCGCATAATTACGGCCGGCCAAAATATGTCATTAGTTTCAGATTTTATTTCCACGTTTCGGACAGTCAAGCATTAATCGCCTTGCAGAACAATGAAGTTATCTTTGTCGGTTTGCTAAAGAGATTTGGCTTTTATTAATCTTTTCTGCTGAGGTAGTCAGTTTATTTGAAACGAACTGTTTAATTTCACACTGTTGGCTGGTTTCAACTGTTCGCTGATTTCAAGTGCACGTATGACATTATGTCATAATAAAGAACTAAACATGAGATAATACAATACTGGTACTCCAAGAAAATTTACATCCGAATCTGGACATACGAATGTGCACTTTAAGCCGAATTATCCATTTTAGTATGGTTCACGAAATTCCGATGCTCTTGAAGTATCTTTTGATGTCTTGTTTCTTTTATGACATAATGTAAGATCTTTTAATGTTTTACACATATGAACATATGACCTTCCTGTGTCATCGCATGGTGACGACTGTTGTCTGGTGCTCTCTTGCAACTACTGAAACGAACCTATTTGTAACAGGCAGCGGGAAAAGGTTGCGAACGGTGGTTTGAAAAGCGTTACATACATTAAAAGCAAATTTCCTTTTACGTGAGATGAACTATGTGCGAGAATGTATGATGAATTTCTTAAATAACAAAGTGTTTGACTCTCATTTAAAAATCAATTCTTTGAGGACAGCCATTTAGAAGAATTTCGAGCTCAGAAGATCACACATTTATGTTGGTATTAAAAATTTTACTGGCACATTTGTGTGATGTATTTTAAAGTGTATCACGCGCAGAAAAGATCAACATTATATGTGGAAGCTTAGCTTCTCTTCCAGCTCATTAATCTTGGAGACCAATATTATTTGTGAATGCTATGTATATTAATTTAAACCATTTACTTTTCTTATTTGTGTTTTCGCGCTACTTAACAGTGATCTTGCTATTGGCTTACTACATCACGTTTCCTATGCTGTCATCAGCTGGCGAGATCACGTGACATGAGTTACGAGTGGCCTACAAAAGCGCATAGCAATCTCCTTTTCAATGCTTCAAAAAGTAACATGCGGTATTTGGTGGAATTCGAATTTATACCTTCATGATACGAAAATATGCAGCCTACATATTGCTGCACATTAAAGGTGTTTCAAAAAGTGTTTTTTTCCCCTGAGTTTCGTTTTCTAAAGTTGCAGGTAGTTCTACGTCGGTATATAGAACCATAAACATTCAGAGGATTGATGAGTTTTACAGTGCCAAGGAATAGTATGCGGTCACTTAACACGGGAAAAGTGTATTTTCACCCGGGAGAAAGTGTATTTTTAACCGTGAAATCCGGGAATTTTTTTCCCTTGTCCGTGTAGACACCCTGTGTTGAAATGTTGTAGGACAATACAGTAAGACAACTGACAAGTAGCAGAGCACCAAAATTCAGAAAAAAGATGTACACAACAGGCAGGCAGCTGGCATGAATTATGAACCAGTTAAATGCTGATCATTGTTGCTATTTGTTGTGACCAGGAGAACCAGGAGAAACTATTTTCGTCTTTGGTTGCTCAACAAGAAGGCTCATCAACCAAGGACAGATTAAATATTATTTCACTTTGTTACATATATGAATAAAAGATTTACTTAACTTTGAGACAGATCTTTGCCACACGATCACTTGATAAGTTATTACTGAAATTGACTATTAAAGCATCATTTGATACACAGATTAACAAACTGTTCTGTTGCAGTATAAGGTTCTACATTTAAATGAACAAGTCCAAGACTATGATGTTGACTCGTTCAGATGAAGTCCCAAACTGGGACAGAGCTCTTGCTACCTTGACACTATATTGACCTCAGCATGAGGGTACTAGTATGCTAATAGGGGACATGTGTTCTTTAGGAGTGCCTCCCGTATATCGTTACAGATTGCAGTGAACCCTCCCTGTCTCTGGTATTGATGTGTGTTGCCAACTTTGAATGATAGAAGAATTTACTTTTTAAAGAAGTGTATACTTTTGAAGAATAGGGTGAATCACATCAGTGGGATCTCTTGTTACCTCTGTAGATCAGCCTCTTATCCATGAGGATGGATCACTTAATTTTAAACCTGGTTAACTACTTCCACTGAACACATATTAGAATTCAACTTCTAGCTAGATCACTAGCTTCAAACCAACTCCAGAAGCCTGGCTGAAACTGAGTGTACAGTCACAATGGCTGTGATTAACAATCTGTTGTAGTCACTGGTGCAAGGAAATGGTGTTCACATTGTTAAGTGACTTATTGTTATTAGTGTTGTTAAATCTCTGGTAAGTAGCTAACTCTGTGGGTGATTGGTGACAGCAGATGTGTGATGAAATATTACTCACGACTTATCTCAATGTGTAAGCATTTCAGTGAATGTGGTATCTGCCCCCCCCCTGCCCCCCCTCTATCCTATTACTTTCCTGTTCTCCAATTTCACTCAGAAACTTCTGTTGTAGTTATACACAACAATAATTAGTTTATGAAATCCAAAACTACCTATAGCCTAAATTTATTTTCCTGTTTGTACAAATACCAATGTGTGGGTGCTGTTGTGACATCATTTGGTTGACAAGCACCTTCTTCTCGATAGCATAATTTAGAAAACAAACAAACACACACACACACACACACACACACACACACACACACACACACACACACACTGGTGATTTAAAACATTATTAGCATGTTGGCTCACCTTTGGAACATGATAAAGTAACAGTTTTGCATAGGATGGATTTGACAAGTACTTGGTTGTTTCCCAGAGGTATGTGTAGTATAAGGATGGGGAAGGAACTTGGGTGTTCTTGTGTAAATGAACCATCCTGGCATTTGCCTGGAGTAATGTAGGGAAATCACAGAAAACGTAAAAAACTCAGTCGAATTTGGCTGAAAAGACATTAATGTGGCTTCACTATAATGCTCCTCAAATCACTGTAGCATGAATCTGCTCTTGATACATAGATAGTTATTCTGCTGGGAGATGCAATCTGTTGGGAAAGAGCAATCTGGATGATGACGTGTCTGGTCATGATCTTGGACTTGGTGTAACAAGAAATGTGATTCCTGTGACCCCATGAGATGTTTACATTGATCCACAGTCCAATTTTAATGATATCCACTGTAATCATAATAAGCAATGTCTCACATGAGTATGCGGCATCTCTTGTACATCACAGTGATCATTCAGCAACTGATTCTGTTAATGCCTCTCATATACCATACCATACATGGTAACAACACTAAACATGAATTCCAGTAATACACTCTGGTGGCTATTCCACCAGTGTGCAAAGGTAACTTGCATGATGTAATCATTGTTTTCTACATTTTGCAGAAGTAGTTCATTAGACAGTATAATCTATAATCTCAACATAGTTAATTACAATGAAAACATCCACTCAGTCAAATGTTGATAATTTTTCAGTAGAGAACATGGACTGGTTCCAAACAGCCTTTCACTGAGAAATAATAACTTAAAAGTGGGATCTTTCGTACTACCTTGATAAAATGCGGTAGTGTTCTCGCTTCCTGCGCCTGGGTCCCGGGTTCGATTCCCGGCGGGGTCAGGGATTTTCTCTACCTCGTGATGACTGTGTGTTCATCATCATTTCATCACAAGTCGCCGAAGTGGCGTCAACTAAAAAGGACTTGCCATACGGCGGCCGAACTTCCCCGCATGGGGCCTCCCGGTCAGCAATTCCATACGATCATTTCATTTCAATGAATAAATAAATAAAGTATGGGAGGGATGCTGCTTACATTGCTGAGGAACTACTTGTGATGTATAAGTGGAGGTCTGCTTTTCAAACTCTTCCCTTAAGTTTAAGAAGTTTTGTCAAAATCAACTCAGTGATCATGGACAAACAGTTTATTATATTGTTCTTGAGATTATGTTGGGAGCCAAAATTGGCTGAGTTCCCGCACAACTTCATGAAAAGTACATGCAGAACAGCTGCAGCAATGAAAGGAGCATATGCTGAGATGTGTGGACTCAGATGGGTTCTAGACCAAAGGCAACAACTACCAATTGAAGGCATTTAGTAAGTATACAGTGCAAGGACACATCTGTAGTAAACTGCTTTGCCACTTTTGTGTTACAGTAGCTTAACATGAATACTTGATAGTAACAGTGCATAAAATACCAAATGGAACTAACAGTTAGATTTGCTTACCTACAAATCAGGTGCCAGGCATTGTTTCTTTGGTAGGATGCTGAGAAACAGATGTTTTCCCATAGCATGTACTGCTTCCGAAATGTCTTGCATCTGTTGTATCTGTGTCAGACTGAACGATTGGAAGTTATCCTGACTTAGTGATCCATATGTTAACAATGCATTCAATCCACAACAATGACAGTGTTGAGAGGAAACATTGCAAAGTACAAACCTCATTCAGGGAAAATGGCTACCATGCTATGACAACAAAAATAAAGATAAAGAGTACCAGGAAACATGCTGAGGCAGTTTGGTGACTTACCATACATACAAGGCTTTAGTGATAGGATGGTAAAGATCCTACACTGATGGAGGAGGGGGGCTCAGACTCATCTACTAAAACAACAATGAAATAAGAGACTTCTTGAGTATATGAGTTTTGCTATGATGGTGGACTAGTCTCTATTAGTGAGATATGGAGAACAAGTGATACAAATGGCTTGGTTGGAGTACTAAATTGATGGTGGGAGAATGTCAGACAGATGTGGTACATCCATACAATTTAAACAAGCCCTTGTGATTATTCAGCTTCTTCCGGCATAATTCATGACGAAATTATTCATGGATGAACAGCCGGATGTCAGTGTCCCAACAGACACTGTATTTCAGCAAGTGATCATATTACCATTATCATGTGCACTGATGTATTTTCTGATTGGGGTTGATGCGGCACTTTTATCCCCCCCCCCCCCCCCCCCTCTCCCCCAACCATCCAACCTCTCACTGTGTCCACTGTCTGTGCCCAGCATCTTGTCTCCCCATCCTCCCGCTGGCATGTTGCTCCATCCAGTATTCACACTAGTGGATGTTTACACCTCTGCTGTTGCTTCCACCTGCTCCTGAAGTCAGCTTGTTGTAAGATTCCTCTTCTTAATCAAAGTGCCCATTCTGAGGTGTTACTAGGGATGTAGCCACTATCACTTATTCAAATCTTGCTTTAATGACACTGTCCCAGAAGTTAAATGGCTGTGTCAGGAACTTAGTATGGTCAGAATCCATTCTGTACATTTGCGATAGGTAGTGTTCCATGACTGCCAGCTTGTTAAGCTGCCACGATCTGGTGTGCCATTGGGGTTCTCGGAATGATCTTTGGCACTACACACCATCTGACCTATATGTGTCTTGTTGCATTTGTAGATGGATTTCCATAGTCCAAGGTCCATAGTCCATAGTCCAAGGTTGTCTGTGACACAACCAAGCAGAACCTGTGTTCTAGATGGTGGGTGGAGGACCACCTTTACTATTCAACTTATGTCTCCAGCTGTCCAACCAGTTCAATTCCTGGACATGGGAATGGATTGATGGTGTCACATGGGCCACAGGTTTGCACCCACTCCTAAATCCACACTTATCTCTGACATCATCATCTGCATGTATGACACCTGAATCAGTTGAAGAAGTACATGGCGGGAAACCTATCATGCTCTCATGTGAAAGAAACCTATGAAAACAAACATCTGTAGCACTGAGATGGCAGCCATACAGGAAATAAGAGAAGATCCATATATTGTTGTCTGACCAGAAAACACAGCCAAAACAACTGTGGTCCTGTCTCACCAGAATTACATTGAGAAGATACCGGACCTGTTCGTACTGGAAGATTAACATTGATCCTACCAAGAGGGTGGGGAGGAACACTATGGTACTTTGGAAAGAATCCGGTTTGCCAAACGAAGTTGTTAAGAAACTACAATAGAGAGCTTCAGTTCCACCAAGACTTAATGAACTTCAAAGGTTCATGAAAACTGTTATCAGAATTGGTAGCATTGGTGCCCTAACTTAATCAATTGCTAAATACGTGATGGATATGATTAGCCCTTACTTTGGGAAGAGTTCATTTCATATTCAAAACTCTGTGAATTTTGTTGGGTGTCTTAACAACTTTAACCTTAATGATAACAATGTCCTTGTGAGATCTGACATTGTCTCTTTTCACCAGACTGCCATAAAAAGAATCCTTGGAACTTGTTCGCTTAGAAATTTGATGTAGAGATGGCACACCTTTTTATGCATATCTTGGTGTTGACATACTTTCTTCTCAACAATGGTTACTATGGCAGATGGAAGGAGTAGCAATGGGGAGTCCATTTTCACCAGTTTTTGCAAACATGGATGTGGGAGATCATGAAGACAAAACCTTTCAGTCAACCCAGTGTTAATCAACCTATTTTTTGCAATATGTAGACAATACTTTTATCGCACGACGACATGGAAGAGACAAGCTGAATGAGTTCTTCATAAATCACTGTTTCATCGACTAGAACACCAACTTTACCATGGAAGTCAAAGTGGATGGAGTTCTCCTCTTTTTGGATGTCCCAGTAAAAAGAAGAGCAGATGGCACATTGCACCACAGCATGTATTGGAAGAAGACACACACCCCACTACTTACATGTGGACAGCTGACACTACCCAGCACAGAGGAATGGGGTGTTCAAAACATTGGTACATAGGGCATGTACCCTCTCTGATAATAAAAGTCTTAACCAAGAACTTGAACATCTGAGGACAGTGATTTGGAAGAACAGCTGCACAGAGTGGCTAATTCAGAGAGCCCTAGGTCCTACACTCACTGAACAACTGGAGGAACAGAAGTGAAAGCTCAGGAGAATGCAGTCATTCTGTTTATCCCATTAAAGATTAAAGATAGGATGATTTCTCCAGAAAGACCAAGTGAAGACATTCTTCCTCTTCCCAGCTAAAATATCAGCACTGTTTGGTAGTGTTGAAGACAATCTTGGACTTTGGAAACCTGGGGTGTACCATATGTATTGACAATGTGGCAACACACATAAAGGTTAGATAATGTATACTGTCAAAGATCATTGTTGAGAACACCAACAACACACTAGATTGCAGGGTCGTGGAACATTGCCTGTCTGATCACACTGAAAGAATTCTGATCATATGAAGATCTATTGAAATTCAAATAAGGGAATCTCTGATCAGTTTTAATGGTGGCTACATCCATAGTAAGGCTTGGGAACCTGCACTTAGTCTGATTAGGAAGAGGTAGTGATTAGGAAGAGGTAGGAGATAATCAACAATGAACAGACTTCAGGGACAAGTGGAGTAACAGCAGGGGTGCTGCCAGCACACATCCCTTGGCATGAAACCTCGGAGATAGAGCAATATGTCAGTTGGAGAAAAGGGGGGGGGGGGAGGGAGGGAGATGGGAAAGAGACGCTGGGTGCAGATGGTAGACAGAGCAGCAGATTGGAGGGAGGAAAGCGAAAGATAGTAACACTGCACCAACCCCTAAGTAGTAAGTCCATCAGCACACTTGTTGTTGGCATTAAGGTCAATTGCTGACACATAGTGTATCTTAAAAAAGATGTATGAACACTTTGAATCAATTTAAAAACTTTATCTATGAAAATAGAGACAAGTTTGAAGGCTTGAATTACAGAAAAAAATGTGCTTAAAAGAAACTTGTTCACAATTGATCAAATTTATGGCCATCATTTTCCAGACAAAATGATAATGCAAACCAGTGGATTGGCAGACATCATAAAACATTTCTTTTGGAATTTCGTGATATTGTCATTCAATTTTCAATTTCAAAGCACCATTTGTTCTGGGTTTTGTGCGATAAATTCTGTACTTGAGGCATCCCCATAAAAAGAAGTCCATTGGTGTGAGGTCTGGGTAATGTATTTAATGCTATCCCTTCATGCAAACCATGTGTTTGGAAAAGCTGCATCGAGTTGGGCTCTTACATTGCAGTGGTAGTGGGGAGGTGCTCCACCTTGATGAAAGTAAATCTCATCATCACTAAACATCTCCTCAGTGGGTGGACCGATGGACTCCTGCAGCATGGTTAGGTACCTGTCACCAGTGGCAGTTCTGTAAAATTAAAAAGAAAAAAGAAAAGTCCTATGATGCCCAATGCTGGTATCCCACACCACACTGTTATCCCCTGTAAGTTTAAATATTGTTCAGCAATAATATGGGAATTAACAGGACCCAGGCAGTTATGGCGATTACTTGTGTCGTTTAATTTAAAGGTGTCCTCAGAGCTCCAGCCAACAATATGTGGGAAACCTGCATCTTCTGTAAATTCTGCCAGGTACCATTCACAGAACTGAACTCTCCGGTCTGTATCATCTTCATTGAGAGCATGAATTACCGCTGGTATGTAGTATTTACAGCATGGATGTTTCAAGATGCAATGAATGCTATCTTTTGAGATGTGTGTTGACTGAGTCGTTTGCCATAGAGTTTTCTGTGGGGATCCAATGAGGGTTTCCTGTGTCTGCTTTTCTTTTCTGAGGCTGGTGGACAACTGTGGTCATCCAGAAAGTTTCTTGTTGACGATGTATACAGGATGGTCCATTGATCATGACTGGGCCAAATATCTCACGAAATAAGCATCAAACGAAAAAACTACAAAGAGCGAAAGTTGTCTAGCTTGAAGGGGGAAACGAGACGGCGCTATGGTTGGCCCACTAGATGGTGCTGCCATAGGTCAAACGTATATCAACTGCATTTTTTTTATATAGGAACCCCCATTTTTCATTACATATTCATGTAGTACGTAAAGAAATATGAAAGTTTTAGTTGGATCACTTTTTGCACTTTGTGATAGATGGTGCTGTAATAGTCACAAACATACGGCTCACAATTTTCGATGAACACTTGGTAACAGGTAGGTTTTTTAAATTAAAATACAGATCGTAGGTACCTTTGAACATTTTATTTCGGTTCTTCCAATGTGATACATGTATCTTTGTTAACTTATCATTTCTGAGAACGCATGCTGTTACAGCGTGATTACCTGTAAAAACCACATTAATGCAATAAATGCTCAAAATCATGTCCGTCAACCTCAATGCATTTGGCAATACGTGTAACGACATTCCTCTCAACAGCAAGTAGTTCGCCCTCCGTAATGTTCGCACATGCATTGACAATGCGCTGACGCATGTTGTCAGGCGTTGTCGGTGGATCACGATAGCAAATATCCTTCAACTTTCCCCACAGAAAGAAATTCGGGGACGTCAGATCCGGTGAACGTGCGGGCCATTCTATGGTGTTTCGACGACCAATCCACCTGTCATGAAATATGCTATTCAATACTGCTTCATATGCACATGAGCTATGTGCCAGACATCCATCATGTTGGAAGTATATTGCCATTCTGTCACGCAGTGAAACATCTTGTAGTAACATCGGTAGAACATTACGAAGGAAATCAGCATACATTGCACCATTTAGATTGCCATCGATAAAATGGGGGCCAATTATCCTTCTTCCCATAATGCCGCACCACACATTAATCCGCCAAGGTCGCTGATGTTCCACTTGTTGCAGCCATTGTGGATTTTCCGTTGCCCAATAGTGCATATTATGCCGGTTTACGTTACCGCTGTTGGTGAATGACACTTCATCGCTAAATAAAACGCATCCAAAAAGTCTGTCATTGTCCTGTAATTTCTCTTGTGCCCTGTGGCAGAACTGTACACGACGTTCATAGTCGTCACCATGCAATTCCTGGTGCATATAGATATGGTACGGGTGGAGTCGATGTTGATGTAGCATTCTCAACACCGACATTTTTGAGATTCCCGATTCTCGCACAATTTGTCTGCTACTGATGAACAGATTAGCCATGACAGCAGCTAAAGCACCTACTTGGGCATCAGCATTTGTTGCAGGTTGTGGTTGACGTTTCACATGTGGCTGAACACTTCCTGTCTCCTTAAATAATGTAACTATCTGGCGAACGGTCCAGACACTTGGATGATGTCGTCCAGGATACCAAGCAGCATACATAGCACATGCCTGTTGGGCATTTTGATCACAATAGCCATATATCAACATGATATCGACCTTTTCCGCAATTGGTAAACGGTCCATTTTAGTAAACAGTCCATTTTAACATGGGTAATGTATCACGAAGCAAATACCGTCCGCACTGGCAGAATGTTACATGATACCACGTACTTATATGTTTGTGACTATTACAGCGCCATCTATCACAAAGCGAAAAAGTGGTCCAACTAAAACATTCATATTTCAATACGTACTACACGAATGTGTAATAAAAAATGGGTTGTTCCTATTTAAAAAAAAAAAAAAAACACACACACACAGTTGATATCCATTTGACCTATGGCAGTGCCATCTAGTGGGCCAATCATAGTGCCATCTGGGTTCCCCCTTCTAGCTTGACGAGTTTCGTTCTTTGTAGTTTTTTCGTTTGATGCTTATTTCATGAGATATTTGGCCCAGTCACTATCAATGGACCACCCTGTATAGTTCCATTTGCTTCAAATGTATCTCTGATGTGAGCAATGCTCTTATGCAGTGGTGGCAGTTTATTAAAGCCCCTTCTGAAATGTCTTTGTGCTTCCACTGTGTTCTCAGTTTTCCAATAACATTTAGGGACAAACTTCCTCTGTTCAAAGCTAAATTGTTCTCCTGTCATTGTGTTTCTTTAGTTACACCTGAAAAACAAAAAATTCAGCACGTTATGGACAGTAAAGTGTTAGTACACTTTTTTGAGACACCCTGTATTGTGCCCATTGGACACACACATCCAGCTGTTCATTCATGAATTGTTTCATTATAAACAAGTCCCTGTTTTGGCTTGGCAGTTACTCATCACAAAGTGAAATAAGAAAGCCTGTCAGGATAGTAAATTGACTGTACAACATGAACAGTGAGGAGTGCTACAGACTCTCACTGTCACAGTTGTCAGTTGTTACAAGCTGGTGGACTGAAAGTGCTTGGAGCCGTAACCCCACACTGCAGGTGACAGGCGCTAATGACTGCTCTAAGGAGCTTCCGGCCACTAAGTAAGCAACAGTATATCATGATGTCAGTTTCCACTGGATTCGCTGATGACAAACAATAATAATTCACATCAAATATTCCAGTAATAGCACCTGATTTACCTCAGTTTGCCAAAATGTCCATTCGTCATTTTCAAATAATAGATGTATAGCACAACTGCAAACCACACATAGTCACCCTGATGGATGCTGCCTGCAGTAATAGCTGATATGTCAAAAGCTTTATTAACATACTTGATACAACCACACTACCAGAAGAGTTTTGTTGACATTAATTAATATTGAGAACCAGTTTTTAAGTATGTAGTTTTTCAGTAAGAGCCAGGGTGGAGTCAGAATAGGTATTTAGTGTACCTGATTATAGAATGGGACAAATGTGTCTACAGAGCTTCAAAAATTACCATTAAGGATACTGTGAAATAAATTACATAAAATAAATGTGGATAATTTTAAAAAAAATCTTTTAAAGAATATTCATAACATTACATCTCAGTACATTACTTTTTGTAGAATTTTTGATAAGGCAGAAGGAATGGAGATTGGTCAATAATTGTTAACATCATTCTTGTCTCCTTTTTTGAAAAGAGGAATAAATCCAGCAATTTTGAAAACATCTTGAAACAGCCTGTAATTAGGGAACTGTTAATTACATCACAAAGTGGAATTATAATTAGTAAAGCAATTTTTTAATAAAAAATCAGACATGCCATCAATACTAGATGAATATAAGTTGAATTGCTACTGCCGCTGATAATTTTCAGCACTTCTTCTTGAGGTACTGGAGTTAGAAACATTGACGTGCTTGATTTTTTAAACTCAGTGGGAAAAGTCAGTGCCTGTGAAATAATCTGTGATGAAATATTAAAAGCAATACTTGAAAAATGCTTGTTAAGAGATTTACTTATTTTCTTTGCATCTCATATTTTAGTTCCATTTAGTTTTAGTTGTATCAAGTATGGTCGCTTTTTTGGTGACCTGTGGACCTGATTATATACCTACTTAGGCTCATGGGCTGCCTCATCATGTGTCACTACAGCAATGCTCCTAGCACATAAAGTCAAACCTATAGTGTCCATTTCCATATGTATTGGGTGATCCACCAACATTTTTGCTACCCATTTCTTGACATGCCATGCCAACAAATTGTGCCTCAAAACTCATTTTTTTAATTACATTTATTTTATATTCACCCCATCTTCAGATGTTTACATTTATTTACATGATATGAACATTGATTTTTCACTTATGATGTTTTACAATAGCTGTTTTGAAACTTCTGTTGCAAAATTTTGCAACACCGTTGATAAAGAAACATTGTTCACTGAAGATGGAATGCCAGGAATCTGGCAATGTCATCATGGAAAAATAAATGCCTATAGAAGCAACTGGCTGCAGCTGATTGATTATGAATTACATCAGTTTCAATGGTTGCACTGTTCTAATAAATGCACAACAGACAAGAATTATTTGCTAATGTAAATACGAGAAAGGAGGGAAAAACCAAATACAGCAATGAGAGAGGCTGTTCCAGTCGACAAGCAATTAGGAGTAACTTAGCAATTTTTGGTTACAGTCAGACCACTCGAGTGTTTGGAATTTAGTGTGTTGATATCCACAAACAGTATTAACACATATTTTTTAAATATATGTCTTAAAATATTGTTGATGACAAATCACAGAAATATGCTAAAATGCTTCCTGGATGGAATACAATGCAAGTGCCTCACCCTCTCTCCTGCGGATTTTTTCCACAGTCTGAGTTGAAACCAGTCACAGGCCAGATCCAACCCATGGGCCCCTGGTTGCCCACCCATGTATTAGGTCATTTGGACCTTCTTTAAAACCTCAAGTTCCACGGGTGCCTCTAACTACATCCCAGACTGCCTTATGTATGTTGTTAGAATTTTTTATACCGATATTGTTTGTGATTTTCTTACCCTTATGAGTTGTCTAAGTATCTTTTGTATATTTTTAAATATATAAAAACTGGAATAATTCCTTGCTTTGCTTTCTGCATACAGTTTTCTTTTCATTGGACAAGAGGTGATTATTCCCCTTGTAATCAGGCCTTTAAAACTGATTAATTTGTTCTAGAAGAGTTACTAGTCTTTTAAGGGGAAAGGCAATATTAAAATAATGGGCCACAATGCCCAGAAATAATTTTGCCTTCTTATTAGTATTATCCTCATTGAATACATCCAGGATTTGTGATACAACTTAAATCCAAACAATTCTAAATTTTGGGTATCTTTAATTAAATTAAACTCCTGTAGATAACTCCCAGCTTTGTCAGAGGTGATACAGCAGCACAACTCCAATTTTATTGAGATACCTTGGTGACCAGACAACCTGTTTGATGTATTCTCAGTATTTAATAATGGTGTGGAGATGCTGAGTCGCAGACAGGCAGAATAAAAAGACTACTATACATTTGAGCTTTTGGTTAAAAGGCCTTCTTCTAAAGTAGAAAACACACGCACATTCACACAAGAACAACTCACATACACATGACCACTGTCTCTGGCTACTGAGGCTGGACTGCAAGCAACTGTGACTGATGGGAGAAACGATCCATAGGTGGTGGGGTAAGGAGGAAGCTAGGGCAGGGAGGAGGAGGGACAGCAGGTTGGGGAAGGGTGTGTCAGAAGATTTGGGGGAAAGGGGTGGGAGCGGAAAAGGAGAGAAGTAGTTGAGGGGAAAAAGACGGGTGGGTGCATTGATGAAATAGAAGGCTGTGTAATGCTGGGATGGGAGTGGGGAAGGGGATATATGGGTGAAGGACAGAGGTTAGGGAAAGCTGGGGGGGGGGGGGGGAGGGGGGGGGGGATCCAGGAACATAGAATATATTGCAGTGAGATTTCCCACCTGATCAATTCAGAAATTCTGGTCTTGGTAGGAAGCAGCCAGATGGCACAGGCTGTGAAGCAGTCATTGAAGTGAAGCATATTGTGTGTTGGGCTGCCTGTTCTGCAACTGGGTCATCCAGCTTTCTCTTGGGCACATTTTGTCTGTGGTTACTCATGTGAAAAGATAGCAAGTAAATTGAATAATTTAGCATTTTCAGTGTGTATTTTCTCAGGTGCCACAAACACAGACACCAGAAAGATAGTGTATCACTTTTATTTTGAGTCTTCATTATGGCACAATCTTTGGGAGAACTCAACAGATGTCACATGGGTACTAATATTGCAAAAGAAAATGAGATGGAACATATGTTTTGCCAAATAGAGGCCATCTGGTCATCCATTGTTTAAAAAATTGAAAAATACTATCCATTCTTTCCTGCATATTTGTGATGTCTTGATTTTCTTATATAGAAAAACAACATACACCTGAAACTTTAAATTTTCACCACAGCTGTAGCACTTACCACGGAGAGAATTTTAAACTTCCCGCATGCTGTTTAAAACCCTATGCCAAAACATCAAAGGATATGGATTTAAACATTTGCAGTGAATTAAAAGGCAGGAATATATTTGACATGGAGCTTGATAGACCTGAAAGATTGCTGTTTACTCCTATAGTGGAAAAGTATTTCATTGTAAATCTTGAGGAATCTGGTGTACAACAAATGAACTGATTTGAAAAATGTATTTAATTAATAACTAAATCACATTTCAGCATTCATATAGGAGACAACACCATATATGTATAATAGAGGGAAACATTCCACGCGGGAAAAATATATATAAAAAACAAAGATACTGTAACTTACCAAACGAGAAAGCGTTGGTATGTTGATAGACACAATAAAAAACACACACACACACACACACACAAATTTCACACACAATTTATATATATCTCTGCTTGTGTCTGTATATGTGCAGATGGATATGTGTGTGTGCGCGAGTGTATACCTGTCCTTTTTTCCCCCTAAGGTAAGTCTTTCCGCTCCCGGGATTGGAATGACTCCTTACCCTCTCCCTTAAAACCCACATCCTTTCGTCATTACCTCTCCTTCCCTCTTTCCTGATGAAGCAACCATTGGTTGTGAAAGCTTGAATTTTGTGTGTGTGTTTGTGTTTGTTTGTGTGTCTATCAACATACCAATGCTTTCGTTTGGTAAGTTACATCATCTTTGTTTTTAGGGTATCCTGTATATGTCTGTATATATGCTATGAGGACCATACTTTATCACCAGTGATCACCAGTTACACGTGTAGTACCAGAAAAAGATATACACAAAATTGTAGAGTTTACATGTTATTTGTGAATGTGTTAAATCTCATGATATATGCTGCCCACATCCTACATATCTTTTCTCATGCAGGTACAACCAGATTAGGCAATGCAGCCATCCAGTTGAATTTGATTTGGTTGTTGATGATATTGAACATATTGACTTATTGATTTCTGAGGCACATGAATCACTAAACTGGAATTCTGCAGGTAAGTCTTCTGTTGGCAATGTGTGTAGTAAGAGATAATCTTTTTCTTTGTGATGCATTATATAGCGAAGACATTAAGCAGCAAATAGACATGTAAAAAAGAGGTTTCAAAATAACCCAGCTTTTGTATTTTGACTTTAGAGTTTTTACACACACACACACACACACACACACAAAAAAAAAAAATCCAGATTCCAGAAGTCCTCACACAGCAGATTATCGACCACCTCCACTATGCCTGGGACAGAAACACAGCAGGAGTTGTGTTGGTTCCGGGGCAGATTTGGTGATCAAGCAAGTCGTTGTACCAAACTTTGTGCATACCCAAATGCCACCAGCAGTCAGATGTAGATGCTTCATCTGATTTACTTTCTGAGTCACAGTGTCTGTAAGTGACAGGTGTACTGGGCGGAAATTTCTGATTGACACAGGCTCTGATTTGTGTATCTTCCCACGGTCGATGCTATACTGGTGTAGACCACGAATGTCATTCTGACTTAATGCCTCAAACAACTCTTTGATCGCAATGTGCGACACGCAACATTTCAAGCTGGATGTAGGCCTGTACCATATGTTCATGTGAAATTTCACAATTATGGTTGTCACTGAGTTTACCGGCACACTACAATCTGTTGTCTGACATCACCAACACACACCTGGGTGACCACATCACTGGATTTGGAGCCACACCATCATCCAGTCCACCAAGATAATAGAAGCTGCATCACCAGACTGCGAAGGTAATAGAAGCTCCTGACAGTGAGTATGCAACACTGCTTCGAGATTTCCTGGCACTGACAAGACTGCCATGTGTGCCTATAGATGTGAAGCACAACATCTTGCACATATAAAGACTACTGAGGGAGCCCTGTTACTTTGTAGGTCACAGCTGTTAGCGCCGGATCACTTAGCAGTTGCAAATGCAGAATATGACAGCATGACTTGAGAGGGCATCACGCAACTGTCCAGTAGTCCTTGGTTTTCACTGCAGCATATAGTGTCAAAGTAGTATGATGCATGGTATGCATGCAGTGACTATAGAGTGCTTAATGACTTTACAGTGTCAGATATTATCTGTTGCCATTACTCTGTGTGGTGCTTGACATTGCCCAGAATGTCAAGGGTGCAATCTTCCCTCTTGACAACATTATGCAACCTGGTCTATGGTGGTTTTAGAGCCAGTCTGACACCATCAAAACGTAACATCATATGTGTTCACTCACTGAAGTCTTTGTGGACAAATGTGACAACAGTTCCATGTCTGGACAGCTGTGGAGGTCAGATTTTCTTGATGTGATCTTTAAAGCAACCGACAAAGGCAGATGGGTCTGTTACAGACTTCAGAGCCAAATATACAAATTCTCACTGGCAGTTGCAGCACCTCACCATACACCAGTTCTGCAGATGAATCATTTAGATCAGGTTTGTATGTATTCCACAGGTCAAGGAGAACCATCAGCAGAAGTTCTGTCCACCCGGCAATGTGGCACACCAGAGCTGCTTTTAGTGTTTCGCATGGACAGCCGTGTTGGGATCCATCCACTATGATTCTGAACAATGATAATGTAAAATTTACACAACAGAACTGTTGTTCTCCAAGGAACGAAATTATAGTTTTCAGTGCTGAGTATTAGATTCCTAATGAATCGATTGCTATATTGTGTTATAAAACTAGTGTGTTATACTGCAGTTTTAAGTTTTTTGTCTGACAAAAGAGAACATAATGAATCTGGATTATAACTACAGTTTTGCAGGTTGTAACTAAATATATTGTTTCTAATGAAAACAATTGCAGATTTGTTAGGCAGATGAGATCTCTGATACTAACATTAAATCATAAATAAGATTTATTATCTTCATTTTCTTGTATATTTATTTCTTTTATTTCTTGTATATTTATACAGACATCTACTTTTTTTCTATAGGCAGTATTCTTAGTCAAATTTCAGACTCGATTGATCACTATTTAATCAAATTATTATCATGGTATATTTATGAATATATTTTCAATGAAGATATTTATTTTCATTTTTTTGCATTTTACCTGGCATTGACATCTTGCCACAAACAGAAGAAGTGCTCTGTTGGTGCTTCACAGTTTTCGCATTTTTGACTGAGATAAACTGATGCTGCAGTGTTAATCTTTGGCAAGCCAGAGCAGAGGTCATCACAGTTCTAGCTACATAAAAAAATCCATGCAGTTCAGACATTTATGTACATGCTTAAGTCAACATAGGAATTTTCATTGTGTGAGACTGCACATCGCAGATAGGTCTGATGTCCTGCAAAACTGTTTGTATCGTTTTCACAATATCTTTTGTTTATTGTGTCATTACTTGTCTGTATTGTGATATATTGTGCTTTTTTGAACATTTCCGAGTACTGGGGAGGGGGGGCAGCTTGTACTTTATCATCAATTGTAATTTTAATTTGTGCTTTGTAGAAACTCTAAGCCACAGTATCCTCATTCAAAACTAGCTGTTCCCTAATTTTATTATATATTTACATGAAAAAGGTATATTTTTGATAATTTTTGGACACTTGCAAACGTATTAATTTTGTGAGTTTTCATAAGTTGTAAATGTTGTGCGTAAGCAATTTAGTAGTAAATCAGCATTTGTCATTTACAGTTACTTTCAATAAATAACATATCATGCCATATTAGTTTCTCTTTTACCAAGAGTGCATATTATCAGCAACTATCATAAATTAACTCTATTCTCAAATTTGTTAGCAACTGTAACAGGGCAAATGTTTCAAAGAAACAGCAAATTTTGTACCAAGTTTTCCTATTTTCATTGTAAAGATCTTATTTCAGCCATTAATTACTTCAGTTCTGAAAGACTACTTCTGATATTTATAGCATTTCAGACCCATTAATTGCAAGGTAGTTGGCAAGCTTCTAAAGTTATTTGCTTACTGTTCAGTAAAATATTACACGAGGCATAATGCGGCCCCACTGTGTATGCTGTTCTCAGGCACAGGATGAGTTAGCTGCTATTCATAAGCAGCTGGAAATCATCCTGAGTACTGTCAAGCAATTGGAAGATTTTGCAACTGATTGTGTTGGGAGAGCTAGTAAGAGTTGTGTGCCAAGAGATACCAAATGTCTTGCAAGTACTGTTATCTCCTGTGGACACTCTCTCTTCTGTAGGACATACAGTCTCTATCACTCTTTGTCCACTTGACTGTGATCAAGTGGTAGGCATGTCAGTGGTAGGCCTAGGCATTCTGTACATGTGTACCAGGGTCTAGGAAAAACTCAGAATTTCACTTACATCCCCCAAACTAATAAGTTTTAGGTACTTTCATCCGTCGAATCCAAAACTTAGCCAGTGAGACTCATTACACTTCTTGGGAAATGTGCTGAGTCCCATGTCAAGAGGAGGCAAACACAAAAGGATAATGGTACCCCAAAAGAATAATGGTACCCTTTAGGGAAGTGGCAGTAAGGGATGGTGAGAATCACCATCTGCACTCATTGTTTATGCCTGGAGGCCTTATTCAGGATGTTGAAGAGCTTATTACAGCAACCACTGAAAAAACAAGGTGTAACCAACTGAAGATTGTGGCTCATGTTGGGACAAACGATGCTTCTTGTTGGTGCTCTGAGGTCATACTTGATCACCCCAGTGACTGGCAGAGAATGTTAAGAATACCAGCCTTGCTTGTGAAGTTTGAACAAAGCTCACAATTTACAGCACTGACCCCAGAACAGTTTGTGGCCCACTGGTTCTGAGTCAAGTGGAAGCTTTGAACCAAGGTTCTGTGATTAGCTAGTATGTGATGTCTTGGACTTAAGCCAAAAATTGTGCGATCCCAGAATGGATCAGGTGCTTACTACTTATCAGATGCTGCTACACAGGTAGCTGATTGTTTATGTGTCATACACAATGGTTTTTTAAATTAGGTGGCTCTCCATCCACTCCAGATAATTTTAAGTGTAGGAGACCTGGAAATATCAGTATGAGCCCCAAAGAAATGCCCTCCCACAGGCGAGAGTAATAAGATCCTAGTAGTCAGCTGCCAAAGCATTGCCAACATAGTGCCAGTGTAAAAAGAGCTCCTAAAATGCAATGAAGCTCACATGATACTAGGTACAGGAAGTGGGTTAAAACCAGAGAGTGACAGAGTAAGATTTTTGGAACAAATTTAAACATATATTGAAAGAATAAGCTAATTGGAAATGGAAATGGTATATTTGCTGCAGTAGAAAGAAACTCGTATCTACAGTGATAGAAATTGAAGCCACATGCAAGATTGTTTGGGTATAAAATTGTAATTGTTCCTTCTATTGTCCACCAGACTCACCTCCTGAGGGAACTGAAAACTTCAGAGAAAATGTCAGTTCACTTGTACGTAACTTCCCCAATCCAACTGTAATCATTGGAGAAAACTTCAATCATCCAACATTCAAATGAAAAAATTACAGCCTTGTTAGTGGTGGGTTTGTCAAGATGTGCCATAAAACATTGCTAAATACCTCCACTGAAAACTTCCTGGAACAGATAGTTCGGAAACCCACTCATGATGGAAATATATTAGATCTATTGGGAAAAATAGACCTGATGTCTTTGAGGACATAAGCATCGAAACTGGTATCAGTGGCCATGAGGCAGTTGTAGCAACAATGATAACCATTGTACGAAGGCCAACAAAACAAGTAGAAAGGTGGATATGTTCATAAAATCAAACTGTGGAAATCCAGGATGGAATAATGACAATATTATAGAAATGATAGATTACTACTCACCATGTAGTGAAGATGTTCAATAAACTAGACAAAACCACCGAGTGAGGTGGCGCAGTGGTTAGACACTGGACTCGCATTCGGGAGGACAGTGGTTCAATCCCGCGTCCGGCCATCCTGATTTAGGTTTTCCGTGATTTCCCTAAATCACTCCAGGCAAATGCCGGGATGGTTCCTCTCAAAGGGCACGGCCGACTTCCGTCCCCATCCTTCCCTAATCCAATGAGACCGATGACCTCGCTGTCTGGTTTCCTTCCCCAAACAACCGAACCCAAACTAGACAAAGAACCAGATCGTCATACCTCAGGGAGGAACTTGAAACTTTTAATTCAGATCAGGAGCAAACAGAGCAATTATGGCTTAAGTTTAAAACAATAACTGAATTCACTAAATAGATATGTACCCAGTATAACAGTTCAGATGATTGGACACCTCAGTGGCATGGTATACAGTCACTGTAAAGGCACTCCAAAAGAAATAGAGATTACTGCCATCCCTCACTGCCACTTTCCTAAGGAGTACCATTATTCACCATACGTTTAAACTACTGATGATTAATAGAGCCCTATCCTTTTGTGTTTGCCTCCGCTTGACATGGGCTCAGCACATTTCCCAAGAAGTGTAATGAGTCTCACTGTCTCGGTTTTGGTGGATGATAGTACCTCGAACTTGTTAGAATGGGGGATGTAAGTGAAATTCTGAGTTTTTCCTAGATCCTGGTACACTTGCACAGAATGTCGAGGCCTACCACTGACATGCCACTCACACTCAAGTGGACAAATAGTGATAGATCCTGTATTTCCTACAGAGGACACAGTGCCCACAGGAGACAGAAAGCAGTGCGCTATAGAACGATGTCGAATGAAACGTGTTTGGCTGCCAGGAGAGCAGTGCATGAAGCTTTCAGAAACTAGTGTAGCAGAATATTGTTAAAAGATGTTTCACAAAACGAGGGGGAAATATATATATATATATATATATATATATATATATATATAAAAATAGAGGGAAACATTCCACGTAGGACAAATATATCTATAAACAAAGATGATGTGACTTACCAAATGAAAGTGCTGGCAGGTCGACAGACACACAAACAAACACAAACGTACACACACAATTCAAGCTTTCGCAACAAACTGTTGCCTCATCAGGAAAGAGGGAAGGAGAGGGAAAGACGAAAGGAAGTGGGTTTTAAGGGAGAGGGTAAGGAGTCATTCCAATCCCGGGAGCGGAAAGACTTACCTTAGGGGGAAAAAAGGATGGGTATACACTCGCACACACACACATATCTCCATCCACACATATACAGACACAAGCAGACATATTTAAAGACAAAGAGTTTGGGCAGAGATGTCAGTCGAGGCGGAAGTGCAGAGGCAAAGATGATGTTGAATGACAGGTGAGGTATGAGTGGCGGCAACTTGAAATTAGCGGAGATTGCGGCCTGGTGGGTAACGGGAAGAGAGGATATATTGAAGAGCAAGTTCCCATCTCCGGAGTTCAGATAGGTTGGTGTTGGTGGGAAGAATCCAGATAACCCGGACGGTGTAACACTGTGCCAAGATGTGCTGGCCGTGCACCAAGGCATGTTTAGCCACAGGGTGATCCTCATTACCAACAAACACTGTCTGCCTGTGTCCATTCATGCGAATGGACAGTTTGTTGCTGGTCATTCCCACATAGAATGCGTCACAGTGTAGGCAGGTCAGTTGGTAGATCACGTGGGTGCTTTCTCACGTGGCTCTGCCTTTGATCGTGTACACCTTCCGGGTTACAGGACTGGAGTAGGTGGTGGTGGGAGGGTGCATGGGACAGGTTTTACACCGGGGGCGGTTACAAAGGTAGGAGCCAGAGGGTAGGCGAAGGTGGTTTGAGGATTTCATAGGGATGAACTAAGAGGTTACGAAGGTTAGGTGGATGGCGGAAAGACACTCTTGGTGGAGTGGGGAGGATTTCATGAAGGATGGATCTCATTTCAGGGCAGGATTTGAGGAAGTCGTATCCCTGCTGGAGAGCCACGTTCAGAATCTGATCCAGTCCCGGAAAGTATCCTGTCACAAGTGGGGCACTTTTGTGGTTCTTCTGTGGGAGGTTCTGGGTTTGAGAGGATGAGGAAGTGGCTCTGGTTATTTGCTTCTGTACCAGGTCGGGAGGGTAGTTGCGGGATGCAAAAGCTGTTGTCAGGTTGTTGGTGTAATGCTTCAGGGATTCCGGACTGGAGCAGATTCATTTGCCACGAAGACCTAGGCTGTAGGGAAGGGACCGTTTGATGTGGAATGGGTGGCAGCTGTCGTAGTGGAGGTACTGTTGCTTGTTGGTGGGTTTGATGTGGACGGACGTGTGAAGCTGGCCATTGGACAGGTGGAGGTCAACATCAAGGAAAGTGGCATGGGATTTGGAGTAGGACCAGGTGAATCTGATGGAACCAAAGGAGTTGAGGTTGGAGAGGAAATTCTGGAGTTCTTCTTCACTGTGAGTCCAGATCATGTAGATGTCATCAATAAATCTGTACCAAACTTTGGGTTGGCAGGCCTGGGTAACCAAGAAGGCTTCCTCTAAGCGACCCATGAATAGGTTGGCGTACGAAGGGGCCATCCTGGTACCCATGGCTGTTCCCTTTAATTGTTGGTATGTCTGGCCTTCAAAAGTGAAGAAGTTGTGGGTCAGGATGAAGCTGGCTAAGGTAATGAGGAAAGAGGTTTTAGGTAGGGTGGCAGGTGATCGGCGTGAAAGGAAGAGCTCCATCGCAGCGAAGCCCTGGACGTGCGGGATATTTGTGTATAAGGAAGTGGCATCAATGGTTACAAGGATGGTTTCTGGGGGTAACGGATTGGGTAAGGATTCCAGGCGTTCGAGAAAGTGGTTGGTGTCTTTGATGAAGGATGGGAGACTGCATGTAATGGGTTGAAGGTGTTGATCTACGTAGGCAGAGATATGTTCTGTGGGGGCTTGGTAACCAGCTACAATGGGGCGGCCGGGATGATTGGGTTTGTGAATTTTAGGAAGAAGGTAGAAGGTAGGGGTGCAGGGTGTCGGTGGGGTCAGGAGGTTGATGGAGTCAGGTGAAAGGTTTTGTAAGGGGCCTAAGGTTCTGAGGATTCCTTGAAGCTCCGCCTGGACATCAGGAATGGGATTACTTTGGCAAACTTTGTATGTGGTGTTGTCTGAAAACTGACGCAGTCCCTCAGCCACATACTCCCGACGATCAAGTACCACGGTCGTGGAACCCTTGTCCGCCGGAAGAATGACGATGGACCGGTCAGCCTTCAGATCACGGATAGCCTGGGCTTCAGCAGTGGTGATGTTGGGAGTAGGATTAACACATATACAGACACAAGCAGACGTATTTAAAGACAAAGAGTTTGTCTTTGAATATGTCTGCTTGTGTCTGTATATGTGTGGATGGATATGTGTGTGTGTGCGAGTGTATACCCGTCCTTTTTTCCCCCTAAGGTAAGTCTTTCCGCTCCCGGGATTGGAATGACTCCTTACCCTCTCCCTTAAAACCCACATCCTTTCGTCTTTCCCTCTCCTTCCTTCTTTCCTGATGAGGTAACAGTTTGTTGCGAAAGCTTGAATTTTGTGTGTATGTTATGTTTGTGTTTGTTTATGTGTCTGTCGACCTGCCAGCACTTTCATTTGGTAAGTCACATCATCTTTGTTTTTAGATATAGTTTTCCTACGTGGAATGTTTCCCTCTCTCTCTCTCTCTCTCTCTCTCTCTCTCTCTCTCTCTCTCTCTCTATATATATATATATATATATATATATATATATATATATATATATATATATATATATATATATATATATATATATATATCAAAAAACAAAGATGATATGACTTACCGAACGAAAGCGCTGGCAGGTCGAAAGACACTCAAACAAACACAAACATACACACAAAATTCAAGCTTTCGCAACAAACTGTTGCCTCATCAGGAAAGAGGGAAGGAGAGGGGAAGACGAAAGGAAGTGGGTTTTAAGGGAGAGGGTAAGGAGTCATTCCAATCCCGGGAGCGGAAAGACTTACCTTAGGGGGAAAAAAGGACAGGTATACACTCGCACACACGCACATATCCATCCACACATACAGACACAAGCAGACATATTTAAAGACAAAGAGTTTGGGCAGAGATGTCAGTCGAGGCCGAAGTGTAGAGGCAAAGAAGTTGTTGAAAGACAGGTGAGGTATGAGTGGCGGCAACTTGAAATTAGCGGAGATTGAGGCCTGGCGGATGACGAGAAGAGAGGATATACTGAAGGGCAAGTTCCCATCTCCGGAGTTCGGACAGGTTGGTGTTGGTGGGAAGTATCCAGATAACCCGGAAGGTGTAACACTGTGCCAAGATATGCTGGCTGTGCACCAAGGCATGTTTAGCCACAGGGTGATCATCATTACCAACAAACACTGTCTGCCTGTGTCCATTCATGCGAATGGACAGTTTGTTGCTGGTCATTCCCACATAGAATGCATCACAGTGTAGGCAGGTCAGTTGGTAAATCACGTGGGTGCTTTCACACGTGGCTCTGCCTTTGATCGTGTACACCTTCCGGGTTACAGGACTGGAGTAGGTGGTGGTGGGAGGGTGCATGGGACAGGTTTTGCATCGGGGGCGGTTACAAGGATAGGAGCCAGAGGGTAGGGAAGGTGGTTTGGGGATTTCATAGGGATGAACTAACAGGTTACGAAGGTTAGGTGGACGGCGGAAAGACACTCTTGGCGGAGTGGGGAGGATTTCATGAAGGATGGATCTCATTTCAGGGCAGGATTTGAGGAAGTCGTATCCCTGCTGGAGAGCCACATTCAGAGTCTGGTCCAGTCCCGGAAAGTATCCTGTCACAAGTGGGGCACTTTTGTGGTTCTTCTGTGGGGGATTCTGGGTTTGAGGGGACGAGGAAGTGGCTCTGGTTATTTGCTTCTGTACCAGGTTGGGAGGGTAGTTGCGGGATGCGAAAGCTGTTTTCAGGTTGTTGGTGTAATGATTCAGGGATTCCGGACTGGAGCAGATTCGTTTGCCACGAAGACCTAGGCTGTAGGGAAGGGACCGTTTGATGTGGAATGGGTGGCAGCTGTCATAATGGAGGTACTGTTGCTTGTTGGTGGGTTTGATGTGGACGGACGTGTGAAGTTGGCCATTGGACAGGTGGAGGTCAACGTCAAGGAAAGTGGCATGGGATTTGGAGTAGGACCAGGTGAAACTGATGGAACCAAAGGAGTTGAGGTTGGAGAGGAAATTCTGGAGTTCTTCTTCACTGTGAGTCCAGATCATGAAGATGTCATCAATAAATCTGTACCAAACTTTGGGTTGGCAGACTTGGGTAACCAAGAAGGCTTCCTCTAAGCGACCCATGAATAGGTTGGCGTACGAGGGGGCCATCCTGGTACCCATGGCTGTTCCCTTTAATTGTTGGTATGTCTGGCCTTCAAAAGTGAAGAAGTTGTGGGTCAGGATGAAGCTGGCTAAGGTGATGAGGAAAGAGGTTTTAGGTAGGGTGGCAGGTGATCGGCGTGAAAGGAAATGCTCCATCGCAGCGAGGCCCTGGACGTGCGGAATATTTGTGTATAAGGACGTGGCATCAATGGTTACAAGGATGGTTTCCGGGGGTAACAGATTGGGTAAGGATTCCAGGCGTTCAAGGAAGTGGTTGGTGTCCTTGATGAAGGATGGGAGACTGCATGTAATGGGTTGAAGGTGTTGATCTATGAAGGCAGAGATACGTTCTGTGGGGGCTTGGTAACCAGCTACAATGGGGCGGCCGGGATGATTGGGTTTGTGGATTTTAGGAAGAAGGTAGAAGGTAGGGGTGCGTGGTGTCGGTGGGGTCAGGAGGTTGATGGAGTCAGGTGAAAGGTTTTTCAGGGGGCCTAAGGTTCTGAGGATTCCTTGAAGCTCCGCCTGGACATCGGGAATGGGGTTACCTTGGCAAACTTTGTATGTGGTGTTGTCTGAAAGCTGACGCAGTCCCTCAGCCACATACTCCCGACGATCAAGTACCACAGTCGTGGAACCCTTGTCCGCCGGAAGAATGACGATGGATCGGTCAGCCTTCAGAACACGGATAGCCTGGGCTTCAGCAGTGGTGATGTTGGGTGTAGGATTAAGGTTTTTTAAGTAGGATTGAGATGCAAGGCTGGAAGTCAGAAATTCCTGGAAGGTTGGGAGAGGGTGATTTTGAGGAAGAGGAGGTGGGTCCCGCTGTGACGGAGGACGGAACTGTTCCAGGCAGGGTTCAATTTGGATGGTGTCTTGAGGAGTCGGATCATTAGGAGTAGGATTAGGATCATTTTTCTTCGTGGCAAAGTGATACTTCCAGCAGAGAGTACGATGGTAGGACAGTAAATCTTTGATGAGGGCTGATTCAACCAAACAGCCCTCGTCTAAGATTTACTGTCCTACCATCGTACTCTCTGCTGGAAGTATCACTTTGCCACGAAGAAAAATGATCCTAATCCTACTCCTAATGATCCGACTCCTCAAGACACCATCCAAATTGAACCCTGCCTGGAACAGTTCCGTCCTCCGTCACAGCGGGACCCACCTCCTCTTCCTCAAAATCACCCTCTCCAAACCTTCCAGGAATTTCTGACTTCCAGCCTTGCATCTCAATCCTTCTTAAAAAACCTTAATCCTACACCCAACATCACCACTGCTGAAGCCCAGGCTATCCGTGTTCTGAAGGCTGACCGATCCATCGTCATTCTTCCGGCGGATAAGGGTTCCACGACCGTGGTACTTGATCGTCGGGAGTATGTGGCTGAGGGACTGCGTCAGCTTTCAGACAACACCACATACAAAGTTTGCCAAGGTAACCCCATTCCCGATGTCCAGGCGGAGCTTCAAGGAATCCTCAGAACCTTAGGCCCCCTGCAAAACCTTTCACCTGACTCCATCAACCTCCTGACCCCACCGACACCACGCACCCCTACCTTCTACCTTCTTCCTAAAATCCACAAACCCAATCATCCCGGCCGCCCCATTGTAGCTGGTTACCAAGCCCCCACAGAACGTATCTCTGCCTACGTAGATCAACACCTTCAACCCATTACATGCAGTCTCCCATCCTTCATCAAGGACACCAACCACTTCCTTGAACGCCTGGAATCCTTACCCAATCTGTTACCCCCGGAAACCATCCTTGTAACCATTGATGCCACGTCCTTATACACAAATATTCCGCACGTCCAGGGCCTCGCTGCGATGGAGCATTTCCTTTCACGCCGATCACCTGCCACCCTACCTAAAACCTCTTTCCTCATCACCTTAGCCAGCTTCATCCTGACCCACAACTTCTTCACTTTTGAAGGCCAGACATACCAACAATTAAAGGGAACAGCCATGGTTACCAGGATGGCCCCCTCGTACGCCAACCTATTCATGGGTCGCTTAGAGGAAGCCTTCTTGGTTACCCAAGTCTGCCAACCCAAAGTTTGGTACAGATTTATTGATGACATCCTCATGATCTGGACTCACAGTGAAGAAGAACTCCAGAATTTCCTCTCCAACCTCAACTCCTTTGGTTCCATCAGTTTCACCTGGTCCTACTCCAAATCCCATGCCACTTTCCTTGACGTTGACCTCCACCTGTCCAATGGCCAACTTCACACGTCCGTCCACATCAAACCCACCAACAAGCAACAGTACCTCCATTATGACAGCTGCCACCCATTCCACATCAAACGGTCCCTTCCCTACAGCCTAGGTCTTCGTGGCAAACGAATCTGCTCCAGTCCGGAATCCCTGAATCATTACACCAACAACCTGAAAACAGCTTTCGCATCCCGCAACTACCCTCCCAACCTGGTACAGAAGCAAATAACCAGAGCCACTTCCTCGTCCCCTCAAACCCAGAATCCCCCACAGAAGAACCACAAAAGTGCCCCACTTGTGACAGGATACTTTCCGGGACTGGACCAGACTCTGAATGTGGCTCTCCAGCAGGGATACGACTTCCTCAAATCCTGCCCTGAAATGAGATCCATCCTTCATGAAATCCTCCCCACTCCGCCAAGAGTGTCTTTCCGCCGTCCACCTAACCTTCGTAACCTGTTAGTTCATCCCTATGAAATCCCCAAACCACCTTCCCTACCCTCTGGCTCCTATCCTTGTAACCGCCCCCGATGCAAAACCTGTCCCATGCACCCTCCCACCACCACCTACTCCAGTCCTGTAACCCGGAAGGTGTACACGATCAAAGGCAGAGCCACGTGTGAAAGCACCCACGTGATTTACCAACTGACCTGCCTACACTGTGATGCATTCTATGTGGGAATGACCAGCAACAAACTGTCCATTCGCATGAATGGACACAGGCAGACAGTGTTTGTTGGTAATGATGATCACCCTGTGGCTAAACATGCCTTGGTGCACAGCCAGCACATCTTGGCACAGTGTTACACCGTCCGGGTTATCTGGATACTTCCCACCAACACCAACCTGTCCGAACTCCGGATATGGGAACTTGCCCTTCAGTATATCCTCTCTTCTCGTCATCCGCCAGGCCTCAATCTCCGCTAATTTCAAGTTGCCGCCACTCATACCTCACCTGTCTTTCAACAACTTCTTTGCCTCTACACTTCGGCCTCGACTGACATCTCTGCCCAAACTCTTTGTCTTTAAATATGTCTGCTTGTGTCTGTATGTGTGGATGGATATGTGCGTGTGTGCGAGTGTATACCTGTCCTTTTTTCCCCCTAAGGTAAGTCTTTCCGCTCCCGGGATTGGAATGACTCCTTACCCTCTCCCTTAAAACCCACTTCCTTTCGTCTTCCCCTCTCCTTCCCTCTTTCCTGATGAGGCAACAGTTTGTTGCGAAAGCTTGAATTTTGTGTGTATGTTTGTGTTTGTTTGTGTGTCTATCGACCTGCCAGCGCTTTTGTTCGGTAAGTCACCTCATCTTTGTTTTTATATATAATTTTTCCCACGTGGAATGTTTCCTTCCATTATATATATATATATATATATATACACACTCCTGGAAATTGAAATAAGAACACCGTGAATTCATTGTCCCAGGAAGGGGAAACTTTATTGACACATTCCTGGGGTCAGATACATCACATGATCACACTGACAGAACCACAGGCACATAGACACAGGCAACAGAGCATGCACAATGTCGGCACTAGTACAGTGTATATCCACCTTTCGCAGCAATGCAGGCTGCTATTCTCCCATGGAGACAATCGTAGAGATGCTGGATGTAGTCCTGTGGAACGGCTTGCCATGCCACTTCCACCTGGCGCCTCAGTTGGACCAGCGTTCGTGCTGGACGTGCAGACCGCGTGAGACGACGCTTCATCCAGTCCCAAACATGCTCAATGGGGGACAGATCCGGAGATCTTGCTGGCCAGGGTAGTTGACTTACACCTTCTAGAGCACGTTGGGTGGCACGGGATACATGCGGACGTGCATTGTCCTGTTGGAACAGCAAGTTCCCTTGCCGGTCTAGGAATGGTAGAACGATGGGTTTGATGACGGTTTGGATGTACCGTGCACTATTCAGTGTCCCCTCGACGATCACCAGTGGTGTACGGCCAGTGTAGGAGATCGCTCCCCACACCATGATGCCGGGTGTTGGCCCTGTGTGCCTCGGTCGTATGCAGTCCTGATTGTGGCGCTCACCTACACGGCGCCAAACACGCATACGACCATCATTGGCACCAAGGCAGAAGCGACTCTCATCGCTGAAGACGACACGTCTCCATTCGTCCCTCCATTCACGCCTGTCGCGACACCACTGGAGGCGGGCTGCACGATGTTGGGGCGTGAGCGGAAGACGGCCTAACGGTGTGTGGGACCGTAGCCCAGCTTCATGGAGACGGTTGCGAATGGTCCTCGCCGATACCCCAGGAGCAACAGTGTCCCTAATTTGCTGGGAAGTGGCGGTGCGGTCCCCTACGGCACTGCGTAGGATCCTACGGTCTTGGCGTGCATCCGTGCATCGCTGCGGTCCGGTCCCAGGTCGACGGGCACGTGCACCTTCCGCCGACCACTGGCGAGAACATCGATGTACTGTGGAGACCTCACGCCCCACGTGTTGAGCAATTCGGCGGTACGTCCACCCGGCCTCCCGCATGCCCACTATACGCCCTCGCTCAAAGTCCATCAACTGCACATACGGTTCACGTCCACGCTGTCGCGGCATGCTACCACTGTTAAAGACTGCGATGGAGCTCCGTATGCCACGGCAAACTGGCTGACACTGACGGCGGCGGTGCACAAATGCTGCGCAGCTAGCGCCATTCGACGGCCAACACCGCGGTTCCTGGTGTGTCCGCTGTGCCGTGCGTGTGATCATTGCTTGTACAGCCCTCTTGCAGTGTCCGGAGCAAGTATGGTCGGTCTGACACACCGGTGTCAATGTGTTCTTTTTTCCATTTCCAGGAGTGTGTGTCTATATATATATATATATATATATATATATATATATATATATATATATATATATATATATATATATATATATATATATATATATATAAAAACAAAGATGAGGTGACTTACCGAACAAAAGCGCTGGCAGGTCGATAGACACACAAACAAACACAAACACACACACCATGATGCCGGGTGTTGGCCCTGTGTGCCTCGGTCGTATGCAGTCCTGATTGTGGCGCTCACCTGCACGGCGCCAAACACGCATACGACCATCATTGGCACCAAGGCAGAAGCGACTCTCATCGCTGAAGACGACACGTCTCCATTCGTCCCTCCATTCACGCCTGTCGCGACACCACTGGAGGCGGGCTGCACGATGAATTTTGTGTGTGTGTTTGTGTTTGTTTGTGTGTCTATCGACCTGCCAGCGCTTTTGTTCGGTAAGTCACCTCATCTTTGTTTTTATATATAATTTTTCCCACGTGGAATGTTTCCTTCCATTATATATATATATATATATATATATATATATATATATATATATATAATGGAAGGAAACATTCCACGTGGGAAAAATTATATATAAATACAAAGATGAGGTGACTTACCGAACAAAAACGCTGGCAGGTCGATAGACACACAAACAAACACAAACATACACACAAAATTCAAGCTTTCGCAACAAATTGTTGCCTCATCAGGAAAGAGGGAAGGAGAGGGGAAGACGAAAGGAAGTGGGTTTTAAAGGAGAGGGTAAGGAGTCATTCCAATCCCGGGAGCGGAAGGACTTACCTTAGGGGGAAAAAAGGACAGGTATACACTCGCACACACGCACATATCCATCCACACATACAGACACAAGCAGACATATTCATATGTCTGCTTGTGTCTGTATGTGTGGATGGATATGTGCGTGTGTGCGAGTGTATACCTGTCCTTTTTTCCCCCTAAGGTAAGTCCTTCCGCTCCCGGGATTGGAATGACTCCTTACCCTCTCCTTTAAAACCCACTTCCTTTCGTCTTCCCCTCTCCTTCCCTCTTTCCTGATGAGGCAACAATTTGTTGCGAAAGCTTGAATTTTGTGTGTATGTTTGTGTTTGTTTGTGTGTCTATCGACCTGCCAGCGTTTTTGTTCGGTAAGTCACCTCATCTTTGTATTTATATATATATATATATATATATATATATATGTGTGTGTGTGTGTGTGTGTGTGTGTGTGTGTGTGTGTGTGTGTGTGTGTGTGTGGTCACATGTAATGGCTGTTGGTGGCACCAAAGTTAAATGTCCAGTTTTTCACAGATGAGAAAGGAATGGAAATTGAAGGTTGCAAAACAAAAACAGAAATGCTTAACTCAGTTTTTATATGCACCTTCAAATAGGAAAACCTAGGAGTAATGCCAGAATTATATTCTCATACAAAGATAAATGTTAGTGATGTTGAGGAACCGCTGAAGTCATTAGAATTGAACAAAGCTTCCAGACCTGATGAAATACCTATCAGATTCTATATTGAATTTGCAGATGAGGTAACACCTCTTTTAATCACAACATACTGAACCTCTCTTGAACAAAACACTGTGCCCAGTGGTTGGAAGAAAGCACAGGTCAAATCCATCTACAAGAAGAGCTGCAGAAGTGATCCACAAAAGTATCTTCTAGTGTCCATGACATCCACTCGTTTTAGAATCTTAGAAACTATTGTGAGCTCACACGAAATAAGGTATCTTGAACGGAATGACCTCCTCCATGCCAACCAGCATGGATTCTGAAAACATCTATCATTTGAAACCTAACTCATACTTTCCTCACATGACATACTGAAAGCCATGGATCGAGGCAGTCAGTCAGTTGCAGTATTCTTCGATTTATAAAAAAACATTTGACTCACCAGGGAACATTCCCAAGTGTCAGTAAATGATCTTGATGAAACTTGGCAGATGTCTAGAGGGGGCAAAAGAATGTAGTATGTACGTATTTTTTATTTGCCTCTGATTTCACTTTTAAGGGTTAAAATAAACCCTGAAAAGTAATTTGGCATGTTAGGTTTGGAGGGAATATCTTCGAAACAATGATATGTAAAAAATGTTTCTCATAAAAGTTGATATATAATTAATGTTCTTGTAAACAATATAATTGAATTTTGTAGTAATTTGAAACTTTGCAGAATACTCCACCACAGTTCATTAATTTTTAAAAAACAAAACATTTGTTATAACATAAATTAAAGAAACTTTCAACCTACATGCATCCATGTGTAATAATAAAGCTTGTCTCTGAAATACCATTTCTGGAAAATAAGCCGTAAACAGTGTCCTGTCACACTATTTTCAACAAATCTGAAATCTCTAAATAGTCATTATTAGTCTAGTTATCTATTTTATTATATTTGCTTTATGTTTTAAATAATTTTTGTTCAAGTATTAGAGTTGAGCACACTAGTTGATATAATCTGCCTCTCTGAACATCATGTTACATCTTACAGGATTCAAGTTAGCTTCTTATTTCTGTAGATAAAATACAGAGAAAGGAGGAGTTGCCATATTTGTCAGAAACTGTTTTGATTTCAAAATATTGATATTAATAAATTTTGCTCAGAGCAGCACTTAGAAGCTTGTGCAATAGAAGTAGTATTTCATGATAAGCCTTTTATAATAGTAGGTATATACAGATCACCTTCAGGAAATTGTAACCTCTTCATAAAAAATCTGGAAGCTTTGCTGTCCCATCCCATGGTTAAATACAAGGAAATAGTGGTTGCTGATGATTTTAATGTGTATTTATTGAAAATCTCTGTCAGTGAACAATTATTGCCATCAGAAACACTATCTTTCAATTTAGTTCCTACTGTGAACTTTGCTACTAGGATATGTAAGAGCTCTGAGACTTCTATTGACAAGATATTTGTAGACAAATCTAGGGAAAAAAGTCATATCCCAAAACCAATAGTAAATGGGCTATCTGATCATGACATGCAGCATCTTGTGTTAAATGTTGAAACTTGTCAGGATAAAAAAGATCTATTAAATCTGAGTACAGGAGTGTAATAAATAAGTCAAAAATTGAGAAATTCAGGAAATTGCTGAAAGACATGCACTGGATAGATGTTTACAGTATTTCTGACTTTCAAAATACAAAGTGTACATTAATAAAGCTACCTCCACTTTCGAAAACTGATTTCTCCTAAAGATAACTCAAATCGCACAGAAAAAAAAAAAAAAAAAAAAAAAAAAGTTTGGATTACACAAGGAATAAAGATATCATGTGGGACAGAAAGGATTCTATATCTACCATCTAGGAACAGCTCTGATGTTAGAATTGTAATATATTACAAAGAATACAGCAAAATATTAAAGCAAGTAATCCAGAAACCATAGCAGCTTTATTATGAGAAAAAGATAATTACATCAGGCAACAAAATAAAAGCTGTATGGGATATAGTGAAGACAGAGACAGGTGGGGCCAAAAAGGAAGAGGAGCAGATAGCTCTAAAAATAAATGAGACTTTGGTAACAAGTACATGTAATGTTGCAAACCTCTTAAACAAGTATTTCATTTCTGTTGCTGACAGCTTGTGGTTATCAGGTTTGGTGAACAGTGCAATGGAGTATCTGAGACCAGTCTTTAAAAATAACTTCAGTAAATTGGAAATGACACTCATGTCTCACAGAGAAGCAGCATCCATCATAAAATCTTTAAAATCTAAGTATTCCAGTGGGTATGATAACATATCAACGAAGTTAATCAAAGAGTGCTCATGCAAGTTGAATTCTGTCTTAAGTTATTTGTGTACTCAATCTATTATCAGTGGAACATTTCCAGACTGGCTAAAATATGCTGAAGTTAAGCCTCTTTACAAGATGGCGGATAAAGAGATACCATCAAACTATTGACAAATTTCACTTTTGCTGGCTTTCTCAAAAAAATTTGAAGAGGTTACGTTCAAGTGTCTCCTTAAGCATCTGACTGCAAATAATATATTTTCCAAGTCACAGTTTGGATTTCTTAAGGGTCTTGATATAGATAAAGTTATTTATACTTACAGTGAGAATGTACTTAATTCATTAGATAACAAATTAGAGGCTATTGGCATTTTCTGTGACCTGTCAAAAACCCTTTGACTGTGTGAACCACAGCATTCTCTTAAGTAAATTAGAATATTATGGTGTCGCCGGCAGTGCTACAAAATGGTTTGAGTCTTATCTATCTAACAGGAAACAAAGGGTGTTTTTGCGAAATACCTTTGTAGTAAGGGGTCAGTCCTCATCTGGCTGGGAATTAATTACATGTGGTTTTCCTCAAGGTTCCATCTTGGGTCCACTGCTTTTTCTTGTGTACGTTAATGACCTGTCATCTGTTACATTGCCAGATGCTAAGTTGTTTTGTTTGCAGATGACACAAACATTGCAGTAGTAGCAAGTCAAGTACAGATTTATAAATAGATGCTAATCAAATTTTCACTGACATTAATAAGTAGTTTAAAGCTAATTCACTGTCATTAAACTTTGAGAAGACCCACTATATGCAGTTCAGAACCTGTAAGAAATTTCCTTTGTGTGTAACATATGAAGACATGCAGATCAAAGAAGCTGACAGTTTTAAAGTTCTGAGATTACAACTCGATAATAAATTCAGTTGGGAAGGGCATACCACAGAATTGCTTAAGTGCCTAAACAAGTCTGTATTTACCGTGAAAATGATGTCGGATGTAAGAGATATAAATATAAAAAAACTAGCATACTTTGCTTACTTTTATTCTATTATGTTATAACGAATCATATTCTGGGGCAACTCATCAAACTGAGCAAAATTTTTGAGTGCAAAAGCATGTGATAAGAATCATGTATGGTGTAAATTCAGGAACATCTTGTAGAAACCTGTTCAAATAACTTTGTATTCTAACCACTGCTTCTCAGTATATTTATTCCTTAATGAAATTTGTTGCAAGTAATACATCTCTATTTCCAACCAATAGCTCAATACATAGTATCAATACTATGATTAGAACAACCTACATAAAGACCTAAAATCACTTACCTTCATCCAAAAAGGGGTCCAATATTCAGGAACACACATTTTGAATAAATTGCCAGCAACCATTAAAAACTTGGTTTGATCAGGGTAGTGAGTATTATATTCAAATGTTTTATGTTTTTATGTTCTACTTTCTGACATGTTCCACACCCATGAGAATCATCTCATTTTTTGGGCCTAAGGAATGAGAACTGAACCTAATCTAATATAATCTCTATTATTTTATGTTTTACATACCCTTTGTGTACCATTTCATGTATGTTGAATTTGTTAGTTCAGAATAAAAAGTAACTTATTGCTATGATACAAAATCATTACAATAATAGTAAGACATAAAGAAATGCTTAAAACATAATATTTTATTCCATGTTGCACATAAAATGAATGAAATTTCTTTACATAATGTACATAAGAGAGGACACAATATAAAATAAAATTTTGCAGCATTTAAAATTTTTGTGGGTAACCCTCTAAATGTACTGATTTGTATCAGGCATATTTCAGTACATTGATAACCCTTGGCAAAGGGAATTGATCATAATACTAGTGACTGCAGTGTGATTATATTGTTTCTTGAATGGAGGTTGACATCATGGTCATTCCACAAAACTCGGTCTGAAAATCTCACAAAGTTCTTCCAACATCGAACGCTGTGTACATCTCATGACTGTGCCTGTGCTGTTGAGTCCTTTGGAATCACCAGATGAACAAGTTCCTTGTCCTCAGGTACAGTGCTCTATACAGTTATTTCACATAGACAGCCCACGACTCGAACAATAACACAGATATTTCTCCCTCATTGGAAGATATCTTTTGACCTGGTCAGACATTTGTTCACCAAATGCTTCACATGAGATTTTTGAATTATTTGTCCAGACTCACCATTTGATTCTTCTAAAACTAAAAAAGGCAGGTTGTCACTGTGAGACAACTGTTTTGACCATCTTAACTGGGGACAAGGAACTTGTTCATCTGGTGGTTCCAAAGGGCTTGACAGCACAGTTACAGTCGGGATGTATACGGCTTTCAATGTTGGAAGACCTCTGTGAGGAGATTTTCAAATTTAGTTCTGTTGAATGATTATGGTGTTAGTCTCAATTTTAGAAACAATATAATCAAGCTGCAGTCACTAGTACATAATTCATTCTGTTGACTAAGGCTTACCAGTGTACTGAAATATGCCTGTTGCAAATCAGTGTATTTTGAGGATCATCCATGATAATTTGAAATCCTGCAAAATTTTGTTTAGTATTACGTTCTCTATTGCGCCTGTTATGTAACGAAATTTTGTTCATTTTATGTGCATGGTGTAAGAAAATATTATGTTTTAAGCAGATTATCACTATTGTAATGATTTTATATCATAATAATGAGTTACTTATTATTTTTAATGAACAGGTTGTATGTATTTAAGAAATTTTTTTAAAAAAATGTAAACTATGTAAAACATAAAATAATAATTATAAACACAAAACAAATATATCTAAGGTAAATAACTAGACAAATAATGATTGTTTAGATATTTTAATTATGTATGTTGAAAATACTCTGACAGTGCATTGTGTACAGCTCATTTTCCAGAAATAGTATATCAGAAACCAGCTTTATTACACATGGATGTATGTAGCTTGAAAGCTACTTTAATTTATGGATAGCGCAGACCCCTGAAACCATTGACCTAAGTTGTCAACAAGGCACTGTGCAAGCTGGTGGTGGCTTGATAATGATTTGGGCTGTGTTTACTGGAAAGGACTGGATCCTCTAGTCCAAATAAACTGATCATTGACTAGAAATGGTTATGTTAGGTTACTTGGAGAGCATTTGCAGCCATTCGTGGACTTCATGTTCCCTAACAATGATGGAATTTTTATATGACAATGTGCAATGTCAGCGAGCCACAGTTGTTCGCAATTGGTTTGAATAACATTTTAGACAGTTCATGCAAATGATTTGGTCTCCCAGATCGTCTGACATGAATCCCATTGAAGATTTATAGGAGATAATCGAAGGTCAGTTCATAAGCAAAATCTTGCTCTGGCAACACTTTTGCAATTATAGACAGCTACAGAGGCAACATGGCTCAGAACATCTTCTGGGCCTGTCAAATTGGTGCTCTGTACCAGGCAAAAGGAGGTCCGACATGATACTAGAAGGTGTCCCATGACTTTTGTCACCTGAATCTTGTTGGAACCCTTGCTGTGTATGTTCCATATTAATGACCTTGCAAACAATATTATTATAACCTCAGATTTTTGCAGCAAACGGTTATCTATAATGAAATACTGTCTGAAAGAAGCTGCATGAATATTTAATCAGATCTGGCACTTGCTTTAAATGTTCTGCTATGTAATATTCTGCACTTCATAAAATGAAAAAAAAATCTAATATCCTATGACTATAATATCATTGAGTCACAGTTGGGATTGGTAAACTCGTACAAATAGCTGGGGTTAACAATTTGTAGGGATGTGAAATGGAACAATCAATTAGACTCAGTATAGGTAAAGCAGGTGGCAGACTGTAATTCATTGGTAGAAAACTAGGGAAATGCAGTCAGTCTACAAAAGAGATTGCATAAAAAGACTTTTGTGACCAATCCTAGAATACTGCTCAAGTGTGTGGAACCCATGCTAGATAGGAGTAACATGATATTGAATGGATACAAAGAATGGCAGCACGAATGGTCACAGATTTGTTTGACCCATTGGGAAAGTATCAGGAAAAAGCTGAAATAAGTGACCTGGCAGACGTTTTAAGTTAGAGGCAAATTAGCCCGTGGGGAACCTATTTAGAAAGTTTCTAAAACTAATTTTGAGCGATGAATCAAGGAATGTATTACAACCCCCTGTGGAATTCTTGTGTAGGGATTGTGAAGACAAGGTTAGACTAATTACAGCATAATTAGACTAATTACAGCATACACACAGACAGTGAAGTGATCATTTTTCCATTATCCATACGTGGGTGGAATGGGAGAAAGCACTAACAATTGGTATAATGGGACATACCCACTGCCATGTGCAGTGGTTTACTTAGATAATAAAGATAACAGCCAGACCATACTGATTTGCATGCAAAAATCCAAAGAGTATGAGTTAAAATTTAAGATCTTTGTTTGCACAATCAAAGTATTCCTCTATGTCATGTACAGTTTTGAACTCATGTTGTCTGTAGAACAATTCTTCATAACTTCTTAGGAATCAGTTCTGTTTCCTTGTTTACAAAAATAATTGTTACTTGTGTTTTGCAACTGATGGTTTTTGAACGTCTTGCGCCTAGTTGTTGTAGGCATCTTTTATGGTTTTGCCCCCCCTTTTTCATATTTTGTATACGTCTACTAGCTCCTCTAGTAGTGCTTCTGGACTCACAATTATGAAATTTCTTTGTATAATTGTTTGTACTGAACTGTATTATGTGGTACAGCTCTTACTGCTGCATTTAATTTTGTTACAAAGCTAACTTTTATACAAGAAAATTATATACATCCAGTTTCATGAGATCAGAACTACTCACAGAAGAGCCAGTGGACATATAGAAAAGATGGGAAGAATTTAAAACCACTGAAGATGTCTAAACAGTCAGGCAAGATACATTTGGTCATTTCAGTTGCAAAAGGTAAGTAATAGATATTATATACCAGATAAACTGCATTTCTTTGCCAACTGAGGAAGAATGGCTGCAGACCTTAAAAACCTTTTGCAAGATTTTCTGCTTTTTTACTTATTTTCAGTTTGGGATTTTGTTGATAAATTCAAAAGCATGGTAAAACAACTTCATGAGAGAGTTACTAATGCACAATCAAATATTAAAAAAATCAGAGATCTTATGGGTGCTTGGTCTACAACTCCATTATATGAACGGAAGGAGCGAAAGAAATTTGCTCTGCTTAATATTGAAGACCGTTTGGAAAATGTGCAAAAGAGGTATGTTCAAGTTTTAGGAGTTTCAGAATATGTCACTGAAATCATCACTGACATTTGGTATATTGCAGACATTGTGGATAAAAGCCTTATGTTGATATGTGGAGTGAGTTAATTAATTAATGATTTTAGGTACAACATCATCAAGGAAACTGGTGTCCTGATACATAATTTTATGGAAACTAATTACAATCTGTATTTTGAATCCAACCATCTGAACGAACAAAGTGAAATAGCACATTTTAATAGCAAGTCTCCTAGCATAGGAGAAGAAAACAAAAATTCCATTAATCAAGAGAACACCATTAATAACCATGAACAATTAGATATTACACTGGGAGAAGAAGCAAATGAACAACATTCCGCAGAAGAGGAGAGTGGCTTTGCTGTGACTGATCCAGATATTAATGGTACCTGTTCTGATGAAAGAGGAGGTGCAGGTGAAAGAACTGTAAGTAATTTGTAACTCACTTATGTTATTGTGTCAGTCATAATGTTTATTTCTATAGCACTAGCTGTTGCACACAGCTGCACTCGTGTATCAGTAGTTTTGTTATGATGAGTGATATTGAATAAGTAAGCTGCTCTGCTCTATGTGCAGTAACAGCAGATACCTCACATTTTTACCTGTTTGGGTAAACATAGCTTGTGATACACTCCCTGCTCTCCCCCCGCCAAAGCTGTCCCAATACATGATGCGTTGACGTGTGCAGCATTGCTGCCAAACAGTGGGAACAGTGGATCATCAGCAGGAATGCACATCTGTGCATTGTGCTATTGAAGTAGCATAGAAGTCTGGATTAAATACACTGAAGATTTTAAAGCATTGTATTCATTACTTTGAGTTGTATCATGTAGCACAGATCAACCAATAAAAGCGTTTTCACAAATTTGATGAAGATCAAAAGTCAAAGAATAAATTTTTTTTTCATAATTTGTGTAATATTCTTCAAATCAGTAAGTATATTGCACTACACATTTTATGAAGTAGTATGTTTTCTTCCACAGAGTTCAAGCTATCTCCTTACAAGGTTTCTTTGAAATCAGTTCAGTGGGTTAGTAACAATAATTTAAATATCATGCATGATGTGGCAATTTTTCACGCACCTCGGTGTTTATGATGTCATATATCCTGGACTGTGTGTCATACAATGATATAATTTTGCAAGTACATTGAGTGGTACACGAGAAACTGTCTGCAAAATGTGTCACAAATACAGTTAGTAGTAAAGTAGTAATTAATTAAAACATCAGGCAGTCTCACTGCATGAACAGCAAAAATGTAGTAAGCAGTAAACCTTTTTCCTTTCATCATTTTGCCGAGATTATAAGTGAGAAAAAGGTTCATAAAGATTTGAAATTGTGTGTAATGATGGTCACCCATCCAAGTGCTGGCCATACCTAAGAGCACTCAACTTTGGTGTTCTGACAGGAACCGGTGTATCCATTGCGGCAAGACCATTGGCCTATTATAAAAAACTCATTTAATTTCTGTATCTAATACTGTGTTTTTAACAATTATGGAAAGGATAGATTGCTACTCACTGTAAGGATGACATGTTGAGTTGTAGACAGGAACAACTGTTACACACAAAGCTTTCGGCCAAAGCCTTCATCAGAAAAGAAAAACAAACGTATTCACACAAGCAAACACTCCTTACATACACCTGACCGCTATCTCTGGCAGTTCAGGCCAGGCTATAACTGAAATGCGTCGAATGAGAGCAACAATCCATAGTGGAGAAGGGAAGGGGTAGGCATAACAGAGTGTGGGTGAGGGAAGAGGAACAGTGCTTCCTGGTGGAGCATGAAGGGACTAGAGGTGGCAGACAAGGATACCTGGTGCCCCATCGGGAAGCTGTGGGAAGGAAGGAAAGGGAAAAAACAGGGAGCTGAAAGGAGAGGACAGAGAAGGGGAAGAGATCAGTGTGTGCATTGGAAGAGAGCAGTGCACAGTGAGGGCAAGGGGATGTGAGCTGGGAGGAGGTGGTAGGTTAGAGGGGGCAGAAATTATCGGGTGGAGGGCGCAGAGACAGTAGATTACTGTAGGTTGAGGCCAGGATTATTTTGGGAGTGGAGAATTTGTTGTAAGGATCAATCCCATCTTTGCAGTCCAGAAAAGGCGATGGAAGGGAGGATCCACTGATATCAAGGAGGTTATGATAACTGCATGTTGTGCAACAGGATGGTCCATAATGCTCTTGGCTACAGTTTGGCACTGGCCATTAATTCTGCTGCGTAACTGGTTGGTGCTCATACCTATACAAAAAACTGAGCTATGATTGCAGCAGAATTAGTACACTACATGACTGCTTTCTCAGCTGGGCCTGCCTATGATGGGGTAAGATAAGCCTGTGACAGGACTGGAATAGGAAGTGCTGGGGGGTGGATTCAGCAGGTATTGCACCTGGGTCTTTCACAAGGATATGATCCATTGGGATATGGTATGGGAAATCTGTTTGTGGACTGGGTCTGGGGGATAGTGCCTGTCTGTGAAGGCCTTTGTGAGACTTTCAGCATACTGGGTAAGGGAGCTGCCATTGCTGTAGATACTCTGTCCGCAGATGGTTGGTCGATGGGTTTGATGTGGACAGAGGTGCAGATGGAGCCTTCAGAGAGGGGCAGATCAGCGTTCCACCTTCCATGGTGGCACTCTGGATTGAGAAGAACCAAATGAAGTGAATGGGAGAGAAGGTTTTGACGTGGTGAAGGAATTAGGATAGAGTGTCCTGAACCTGAGTCCAGACCATGAAGATATCGTCCACGAAGCTGAACCAGATCAAGGGTTTGGGAGGCTATGAAGGTTTTCTGTAGACAGTGCGCAAACAGGTTGACATGGTAGGGTGCCATACAGGTTCCCATGGTTGTGCCATGGATTTGTTTGTGTACCTTCCGTGCGAAGGGGAAGTAGTTATGGATGTGGATGTAGTTAGTAAGGTAAATGGGAAATGAGGTAGGGAGGACATTCAGAGAGGTTGTGCTCATTAGTGGCAAAACCACGGGCTTGAGGATTGGCTCACCTGTGATGAATAGGAATGCAGGAGGTAAAGGGGTGGGGATGGTGGAGAGTCGGCGAAAGAAGTGATTGGTATCATTGATGTGGAAGGCTAGATTTTGAACAATAGTGTTTTTTTTTTTTTTTTTTTTTTTTTTTTTTTTTTTTTTTTTTTTTTTTTTTTTTTGAGCCTGTCTGCAACTCATTGTGTGTCACTTTTACAGTGAGTAGCAATCTATTCTTTCCGTAGTTGCTGACATTCCAACCTGGATTTTCCATTGCTTAATATCGTATAAAGGGCGTTCAAAAAGAAATGAAACAGAGTCTGGAATGTGCAAACCGGTGACAGGAGGGTAATATCATGGTGTGTGTAAAGAGGTGTGGATCTGACCAGAGCTTGGAAGTTCACAGCCCATCACTAGAGGGCACGCGTGCACGTCACATGACTATACAGACCTAGCAGCAACATGCATCAATCGTCCAAAGCTGCCAGTCACATTGCAAACAGTGACATGGAGGCGTCAAAAGAAGAGCAAAGAGGTGTTGTTCTATTTCTGACTGTGGAAGGAGTCGGAGGAACGGACATTCATCAACGAATGTCACTAGTGTACAGCTAACACTGTATGTCCCTTGCAAGGGTCAGTGTGTGGCACAATCACTTCAGGGCAGGACGGGTGTCATTATCCGATGATACACGGTCTGGAGTACCACACTGCATTCCCAATTACATCCTCCAGCTAGTGGATGCACTCGTTACCCAGGACTGCCGAGTGACAGTGAAAGCCATAGCCGCCGTGGTCGGGTTTAGTGTCGGAAGTGTTGACACCATCATGAAGGAACGACTGCACATGTGCAAAGTGTGTGCCCAATGGATGCCCCACTGTCTTCCAACACACCAGGAAGCATGTTGAATGGCTCACTGTCTTGCTCATCTGTAGTGCTATGCTCTGGAAGGGAATGCATTCCTGGCACAAGTGGTGGCTGGAGATGAATCCTGGTCACCAAAAAAAGCCAAGGCCATCCACACGAGTGCGTGAGAGGTTATGCTGATGTTCTTCTTTGACCAAGATGGCCTCTTTCTGATTCACTTCCTGCAGCCTGGGACAACAGTGAGTGACCATAATTACTCGCAGACCTTGACCATCCTTTGCCAAGTGATCAAATCAAAACGACCAGGCAGTTTCACTCATGGGGTCATTCTGCTCCATGACAATGCAAAGTCTCATATGGCCAACACAGTCGTGGCACTCTTGTAGAAATTCATATGTGAGGTTCTCAGCCACCCTCCATACAGTCCAGACCTCTCTCCCTGTGATCACACCATTTTTGCTCCACTCAAAATGCTCTGAGGGGCAAACAATTCACTTCAGATTACGACGGCCAGCTGTACGTGTGGAACTGGTTAACATTGCAGGCCCAGGAATTTTATGAGACAGCCATTCACCCCCTTGTGTCACAGTGGAACAAGTGTCTCAACAGCCAGGGTCAATGCTTCTAACATACAGGTACTGGTTTCTGTAATTATGCCTCTGGCTTGTTTCTTTTTGAATGCCCCTTATATTTTGTGAGTGTATTTTTTTTAATATATTATTCGGTTGAATGTAACTTATTGCATGTACAAAGTTGGATACAAAACGTTATATGAATGATCTCTAACAGTAAGTCATGAGACAACTGATACCTGACATAATTTTAACTGACAGTCTACATGTAACAAAAGTGAAATTCTGTAAATAATGTTCGCTTTACTCAAGACTGAAACATGCTCAAAGTCATGTATTATGCCACAAGAACTGTGCAACTTTGCACCAATGTGGGAACAATTATGAGTATTATTGTGCAATATTGAGAGGAAGCTTCCTCAATAGCAGTCTATGCTTATGGAGTGCAAAAAAAAGAATCATGGAAACCTGGTTTCAAAGCATTTTTTCTTATAAAATGTATTTATATTCTTTAAAGTACAAGACTGCTTAGAAACTTTAGTGTATGCAGTAATACCAAACAGAACAAAAACCTCCACATAATTCGCACCAGTACTGTACAGTACCAGAAGGGCATGGTTCCCACAGGCCCCAGTAGATATGCACAACTTAAGTGTATTTGACATGTTCAGTATCTACAGTAGTCGGTGTTATTGTCAATGAAAAGGACTAATAAACAAACATTTCATGTAATGTTTTCTTTAAAACAAAGATTTTTCTGGGGCTCATATCTCAGGTTCTGTTGTTGATAGAAAGATAGGGTCAAGTGTTTTCGATAACCCTTCAGCTAGGAATCATTAACGTATCTAACAGAAGGATCACCTGTGTCATCATCCTGCAGTACAGGGTCAAAGTAACAATATTGCACTTCCCCCAGCTTAGGAAAATGGAGCAGATCAGCTGGTTATTTTGCATTTGATATGGTCTCTGGTGGGCTTGATGGGAGTTATGGAGGCATCATTAGTTCATGGGCGATTCCTCACAAAACCATCAAGAAAGGTTTCTTTTACTATATTTTCACCTTCACTTGTGGACCAAAATCCAGCCGATGATTCCAAGATGGCTATGCACAGAAAATGAATGAAATTATAATTGTACTCATAAAATCACAATATCGAATGAACTTCCAAATTTCCTTGATATCTTTATTCCTTTCCCAGACACAAAGGTTCTGAGTTACCCAACTTGTACATATAAAATATCTATGTAAAAATTAAATAAACTGATTGATGATGGTATATCTATGATAAGCCCACAGTTCAATTAAACTGACAGGTATACCCGTGAATGAATGAATGAATGAATGAACGAACGAGTGATGCATTACGTGGATGTTTCCGAAGGAAACCCCTGATAAAGCATTTTTCACCATTTTTCTGCTGCAAGTATCAAACCAAACCCCAGTCGTCGATTCCAAGATGGCTATGCACAGTAAATGGCTGTAATTTTTACGATATATTCCTAAGACTCCAGTCTCAAACAACCTTGAAAATTTTCTAGATTTCTTTATCCGTTTGCGAGATGCAGAGGTTTAGAGTTAACCTACTTGTCCACGTAAAATAGTAAAATATTATGTAAGACAAGAATTTCGTTTATAAAGTGATATAGCATGGAGAAATATGATGTAAAATGTCTCCGTTATTGTCAGTAGCATTCTGGGAACTCCACGCTGTAGTACTGAAGCACATGTAAAATTATTGTGCACGTAAATTCCGGTCTGAGATGATAAATTAGTTTTGTACTATTTAATTTTCACTTAAGTAAACTATCAGAATTTTACTGACCCCTCAAGTTCCTTTTGTATGAGAGACGTCCTGCTGTGGCAGGGGAAAGAAGGGAACCATCGGAAAAATGATCGTTTCGGAGCACAAAAAAGAGGAATATGCTCCTCTTTATTGAAGGAATCTGACGGAAAAGTAGGATACCAGCTGCCTCAGTTCACGTTCTTCGGCACCTTTATAATTTTTCACAAAAATATTGTCATGTGAACATATTCGACCTTTTTCATATGGAGAGAGAAGGAAAGAGCAGCAGCAGGAAAGAGACGGAGAAGTAATAAATGCTGGATGATACTAGACAGTGCTTCTGGTATAGAAAGAGTGAAAGAGACAACTGTAGTATGAGGGAAAAAGAGGGATGCAGTGGCAGCGGAACACAGCAGTCAGTGAGAGATAGTGGTTGAAAAGGGTGAAGGAGACAGTGCCGGTGGGAGAGGAATAGAGAGATGGAGGAAGGGGAAGTGGGTGAGAGCCTGTGATTTTTTATGCTATCTTGGCTTTTGAATGGTTTTAAACAATTGAAACAGATCACCTTTCAATACTCTGTAAATGAGAAAATTCAGTATTCTGTTAAAGTTTTCCCATTGACCATAATTCGTTACCATACAATGCTGTGTTCTAAACCTACAGTCTCAGAAATTTCTTCCCTAAGTTAAGGCCTATATTTTGATACGAATAGACTACTCTTCACCAGGAATGCCCCTTTTCTTGTCAATGCTAGTCTGCTTTTTATATCCTCCTTGCTCTGTCCATCATCTGTTATTACGCTGCCTGGGTAATAGAATTTCTTAATGTTGTCTACATCTTGTTCACCAATTTTGATGTTAAGTTTTTTCGCCATTCTCATTTTCACTGCTTCCAATTACTTTTTTTCATTTTTCAGTTTACTCTAATCCTTATTCTGTACACATTAGACTGTTCGTTACACTCACCAGAACCTGTAATTCTTCTTCACCTCTAGTGAGGTTAGCAACATATCAGTGACTCTTACCATTGATACTATTTGAACCTCAATTTTAATCCCACTCTTGAACCTTTCTTTTCTTTCTGTCATTGCTTCTTTCATCTGTATATTGTGCACGATAGAGGCATCCTTTTTAATCCGAGCACTTCATTTCTGGTCTTCCAGTCTTATTGTTCCCTTTTGATTTTTGTACATACTGTATATCACCAGTCTTTCCCTATAACTTTCTCCTATTTTTTGTAGAATTTTGAATATCTTGTACCATTTTACATTGTTGAACATTTCTTCCTGGATGACAAAACCTCCGGGTGTGTCTTGATTTTTTCTTCACGCTTGCTTGCATCATCAACCGTAACGTCACCAACTGCCTCTCTGGTGACTTTAACTTTCGTAAAACCAAACTTATCGTCATGTAACAGATCTTTAGTTTTCTTTTTCACTCTTTTGTATATTTTTCTTGTCAGCAACTTGGATGCATGAGCTGTTACTGACACCACCATTTCGCATCAGGTGACTAATTTCAACCCGTGTATCTTTCGCAGCTCTTCAGTGTATTGGACGATGAGGCCGGAGCCTGTGGTCATCCTGCAGAAACATTAGCATTGTAGCGTGAGATTTTTCTGCCCAGAAGACAGCGTTCAAATCAAATGGCTCTGAGCACTATGGGACTTAACATCTGAGGTCATCAGTCCCCTAGACTTAGAACTACTTAAACCTAAGTAACCTAAGGACATCACACACATCCATGCCCGAGGCAAGATTCAAACCTATGAGCGTAGCAGCAGCGCAGTTCCGGACTGAATCGCCTTGAACCACTTGGCCACAATGGCCGGCGAAGACAGCATTCATTCCGGTCTAGTCTTCTACCTAAACTTCATGAATACTCAAGGCAAGCAAAGCTTGCTAGTGTATGTTCTTATAGCAAAAGTTGTAAAACTTTTTCACATTTATCGGTATGCATGTAACAGCATACTTAACATATTCCAAAACACTACGCATAAAAGCGGGATTTTCCGTTGCACATACTTGGGTTCAGTCTCAAGTGTTTTGGATAGCCCTTGGGCTCGGGACCATTTGTATAATCAACAGAAGGATCATCTTAGTGTCATCATCCTGCAGTACAGAGCCAAAGTATCAATATTGGACTTCCTCCAGCTTAGGAAAATGGAGCAGATCAGTTGGTTCTTTTTGCATGTGATTCGGTCTCCTGTGGGCTTGGTGGGAGTTATGGAGGCACCATTAGTTAATGGGCAGTTCCTGAGAAAACCTGAAAAAAGCCTTTTTCATCATTTTTTTCACCATCAGCAATGGATATCTAAATAACTAACTGCAGTAAATTTCTCATCTTTTTACAATATATTCTCAATGCATTTATCTAGAAGTGCCATTTTCTTGTTTTAAAAAATATTATCAGTTATTGAGAAACATCCCAACAACATGGCTTTTGGTACTAAAAATGGCCATGGATTCCGAGATGGTTCTGTAAGGCAAATTGGTGTAATTCTTATGATATATTCCTAAGAGCCCGATCGCAAACAACACTGAAAATTTTCTTGACATCTTTATCTGGTTCTGAGATACAGGGATTCAAATGTACATGCAAAATCTAGTGTGAAGTGGGAACGTAGTTTATAAAGTGACATAGCACCAGAAAATAAACTGACCACCCTCTGTGCTATTGAGACGGACAGGCAGAGACAGATGGACAAAAAACTCTACAAGAAAATAATATTAACCTTTGTGGTGCAAAATCAAACAATGGAAAATCCAGCATGGAATAATGACAATATTGTGAAAAGGATAGATTACTACTCACTGTACAGCGCATATGTTGAGTCTCACTTGTTTAGCAGTCTTTTTGTTGTGCCTGCATATGATTCATCTCTCAGTCTCCCCTGCTCATAATATTATATTAACCATTTTGGTGGATCCCTAAAAAATTGGCCTCTTATCAGTATATTATATATATTACATGTCATTGAACATTTTCTCACTTTGCAGATGAAATACAACATTGTTTGTACCTTCCTGTGAACGGTATGATTATGTAGCTTTTTCTATGTCTTGAATTGTATGTTCACTTAGAGAATTCTTGTTAGTGAACTTCAAACTTAGCTTCCTTCCACAAGCAATGAACTTCTTGTTCGCACGTGTATTTCGACTTGTTGGCATGCAGCTTAAGATTCACATTGTAGGAGTTTTGATACAAATTCATGTTGAACATAATGGCATCAGGTTTATATTCGTTACAGAATACCACTGCTTGACATGCAGTTATTTCAACCAGTGTGACAGAAAACTCCCTGAAATGAATGAAATCTGACACTTGGTGCAGAATTTGAATCCCAGGCAGGCCCACATGTAAGGCATTCAGTCCAGTCAGAGAGGCATTTTAATTTTGCCTGTTATAGTAATGTATATTTTCTGAATTAAAAAGCTTATGTGAGATTTTCATTGCCGCCCTCCCCCTTGAAATGAGATTTTACCAGACCCTTCCCACCCATTTTGAGCTCACATAATTAATGGACATCCCCTTACAATTCTAGTGTCATCTGCAAAAATACCTAATTCTACTTATTGTATATTAGACAGTAGTTCATTTACGTATTTGAGGAACAATTAGACAGAAGTTTATTTACATATATGAGGAGTGGTGGAGGATCTAAGATTGACCCTTGGGGAATCCCTTACACAGTCTCACTCCAATCAGAAAATCTTCACTGATTATATTGGTTGAATTACTGAGTACAACTTTCTGCAGTCTTTGGTTAGATAGGAAATTTGTCTACAAGAATATTGTAATTCACGCAGTCAAATGCCTTAGATAGGTTACAAAAAATAATAGTCAATGGTATTTGTTATTTAATGCTTGAAAAATTTAGTGGCTGAATGTGTAAATAGCATTCTTAGTTGAGCAACAGTTCTGAAATACAAACTGTGATTTATTGAGGATAAAATTATTTCTCAGGTGGGATACTGTTTTAAAATACATCACCTTCTCAAAAATTTTTGAAAGTGATGTCAGTAGTGAAATAGGTCAGTAGTTATTAATATGTCTCCATCACCTGTCTTATGGCACGTTTCAATCTCTCTGGGAAAATTCCTTGAGTTAGAGATGCGTTCCATATTTCAGATAAAACAGGGCTTGTTATATGGGAACAAATCTCTTGTACTGAGTTCGAAACACCATCAAATCCAAATGAGCTTTCACTTCTGGAGAATGTACAGGGTGTATCGAAAAGAATCATCTGATTTTTAAAAAATCATAACTATTATGTAATTCAAGATATGTGTGTGAGCAATGCACTGTTGGAAAGAGCAAACTCTTGAGTCTTACATGGTTCCCACTAGGTAGCAGCAGTGTGCACCCACTTCAGTTCTAGTAAAAATGGTGTCAGGATTTCTAGTAAAAATGGTGTCAGGACAACAGAAAGCATTTTATGTTCTATGTCTGCACAGTGTGGGTCAGTAATAAGTGTTCAGCATGACTTTCATATTAGGTATGATGTGGATCCGCGTACAGCACAGAGCATTAGATGATGTCATGAACAATTTTGAGAAACAGATTGTTTGTGTAAAGGCAAATCGCCGGACCGTCCATGAGTGTCTTGACACAGACGTTGAATGCCGAGAACACTGTTACAGAAAGGACATATCTCGATATGCTTGAGAACTTTTTTATCCAAAAGTTGGAGACTGATTTGAGTGACTTTATTTATCAACAGGATGGGGCACCTCTGCACTGGCATATAGAGGTGTAGGAATTTTTAACGAAAGGATTACTGAACAATGGATCAGTCACACTGCACCAAATGATTCAGCCTTACATTACTGGCCTCCAAGGTCACCTGACCTGACTGTGTGTGATTATTTATTGTAGGGGTTTATAAAGGACTCTGTTTATATGCCTCCATTACCAACAACAGCGAATGAAGTGAGACATCGCATAACAGCACCTATGGAAGCTGTAACTTAAGACATGCTCACTGCAATGTGGGAACAATTTGAATAAGACATTGACATATGCTGCGCATCTCAAGGGGGGGCATATTGAACACCGATGAAAAGGTATGAAAATAAACTTTTCAAGTTTCCCATTCTTCAAAAACAAAATTAATTGCATTTGATTTTTAGCTTCAGAAATATAGATGTGCCAAATCAGGTGGTTCTTTTCGATACACCTTGTATAATTCTCCCCATTTAAGAAGGAGAAATTAGGAAACATTCATATGATTGATTTTTTTTGAGAGTTGCATTTTCAAAATAGTGCTGTGAGTTTTCTCATGAACTGTTTGCCCCTTTATTTTCCACTACATGTAGTAAATTATGATTACATGTATGTGCTATATGTTACTGATAATTTGTAGCTCTTCCATTTAATTCAATAGTGACATTGTAAAGCTACTTTCTTGTTATTTTAGTTATTTTTCGGCTGTCAGACTCAGATGTAGTAGCTTTACTGAGAGAACATGCTGTGCTACTAAACAATCCTGACCATGTGCCTAATGTGAATATGTGCCTCTTATACCATGGACAATACATCTGAATCCATACTGAGAATGTAAGCATCCAATTCACTATTCTCACCGTCTGTTCATGTACTACTCATTTCATCATCTAAGATAGTAGTATCTGTGTCATTCTGGATGACAAGCTAACGTCAGAACTAGATATTTCAGTTAAGTAGTATGTGTCTGAAGCTGCTTCCAAATGTGACTCCATAGGTAATAGGTACACATGCAACACATGCATTACTCAGGTTCTGTTGGTGATAGAAAGGTAGGGTGAGTTGTTTTGAATTGTCTTTGGGCCAGGGACCATTTTTAAACCCAACAGAAGGATTGCCTTAGCATCACTATCCTACAGCACAGGATCAAAGTACGAATATTACACCTTTTCTCCTGCTAATGCAAATGAAGCAGAGCAGTTGGTTCTGTTTACATATGATGTGGTCTACAGTGGCCTTTAAGAGGCTTACCTAGTCACCGCTAGTGACCACAGCAACTTCCTCAAATTTTATTGTTATGTTTTCTACACACTTATCTGGATATGTCAGCTTACCATTTTCAAAAATCTGTTTCCATTACCGAGAAATACCCGGTTGGTTACACACAGCAAATGGGTGTAAATTTTACAATATATTCCTAAGATCCCAATCTCTAACAACGTTGAAAATTTTCGTGACATATTTATTTGTTTCTGAGATACAGAGGTTCAAAGTTTCTCTCTGTTTAAATCTAAAACGTAGTTTATGAAGTGAAGTACCTGGAGAAATAAGCTGTAAAGTTTCTCCATTATCATCATGAGGATTCTGGGAACCATATTTTGTACTAAGGGAGCGCATGCTGAATTTTTGTGCGTGTAAAATCTGATCTGAGGTTAAAATTAGTTGTTCATTGCTTCTGTTTCACATAAGTAAACTATCAAAATTGTACTGACCCATAAAGTTCTTTTCATACAAGTGTCTCTCCCTGCCATGGTAGGGAAAAAAAGGGAACCGGTGGAAAAATGCTCCTATCGGAGCACAAAAAAGGTGAATATGCTCCTATTTAAAAGACTCTGACTGTATAGTGCAGTACCAGCTGCCTTGTTCTACTTTCCTTAGCACCTTTAAAAATGTTCCCAAAAATAAAATCATGTGAACATATACATGCTTTTTTACGACGAGAGAGACAGTGGCAGTGGGAAATAGATCAGAAAGTAATAAATACTGGGAGGTAGTAGACAGTGGTTGTGGTATAGAAAGAGGGAAGGTGACAGTGGCAGTATGAGAGAAAGAGAGGGACACACTGGCAGTGGAACATATCTGACAGTAACAAAACATTGCTGGGAAAAGAGTGAAGGAGAGAGTGCCAGTGGAATAGCAATAAAGAAATGGAGAGACTGAAAGTGGGTGAGAGCCAGTGATAATGAGGGACAGAGTCTATGACAATGGCAATGAAGAAGAGAGAGATAGTGACAGTGGGAAGGAACAAATGAGATAGCAGCCTTAACAGAAAGCAAGAGGGAGACGGTGAGAGGAGGCAGTAGTAGTAGGATAGAACGAAGGAGACCGCCTGTGAAACAGGATACAGTGACAGTTCGAGAGACACAAAGAGCTAATGACAATGAGCTGCGCTGAATGAGTGAGTGAGAATGAGCAAGTTAATTGTGATTTATTTGTCTCATAACATACATGATATAAATCATTTAATTCAGATACAGGAGACATGTCAAATTGTGGTAAAATTTCACTATAAACAAAGAACAGCTGTTAACAAACAGCATAATAATAATAATAATAATAATAATAATAAAAATAATAATAAGGAAGAAGAAATTGACAACAGCATGGATTACAGAAGTAAGGAAAGATCTAGAAAGAAACAACATCAAAGAATCAGGAATATCAGAAAGAAGCCATTTTAAAAATAAAATAGTAAATTTGGAAGGCTTTTTCAAAACAGAAGAAATAAAAAATCGGGAATAACGTGGACAGAAGAAGGACTTCATGGTGAGACAATGAGGGAATACTGGAAAAATAAGAAACAACAACAAAGGAAGAAGAGGAACTGAAGTTGTTAATGTGATCCTAGTTGTTCAATATGATTGTAAGAAAAATAAGACAGTTTTGTTGTATGTACATCCAATAAAATCTAACACCCTCTATTAATTCTTCTATTGAATACTAGCATTTCTGCCCCAGAATCTGCTCTAGCCTCATTCTTAAAGTTTCTGGCTTCATATTAAATATGTTTTTGGCCATTAACTTCTTATATATCGTCATCCCCATATACTGTGGAGTCCATGCGGATAATTTCAACTGGTATGTGGGTAGCATAAAATTATTTTCATTTCTTGTGTTATATGTATGGCTAAAATGATTCTCCTAAATGTATATGGACGGAACAGTTGGGATTTGTAGTTTCTGAAATAATGGGAGAGACTGTTTGCTGTGCAGTGCACATGTATCGGACAATTTTCTTTTGCAGTCTCAGTATTCGAGGTACACTACTCAAACTTCTTGAATAAATGATCCTGTATCTAATGACAGATTCAAAATAATTATGATAAGCAATTTTTTGTTTACTGAGGTCAATGAATTTGCTAGTATTCACATTGCAATGCAAAACTACTTAGTGTATTTGATTGGAAGTCAATTTGTGTATTTTAGCTAAAGTTCTTGTCCACATTTAGTCCCAGGAATTTGACCCTATCAACTTCTGTCATAGGTTGAATTTACATTGTATTTCGAGTTCCACACATTTTGAATCCTTGGTACTGAAATGTACCATATGTGTTTTTGCGATGTTCAGTTTCAACCCATTTAACTGGAACCAGTTTTCTAAGGTATCCAGTGTGCTTATTTTGGAGCTCAGAATTTTTTCTGCATCATCATCTTCAATTAAAACAGAAGTATCATCTGCGAACATAACTGATGGCGAGTTTGTATTTACAGGTAAGTCATTTATGTAGAATAGGAACAGCATTGGGCCCAAAACGGTGGCTTGAGGCACACTTTGTGGTACTATACTCCATTTGGAATAATAATTACCTGCATCTGAGGTGATAGTTCCCATTTTTTTCTGTTGTGTAAGTATGATGTCAGCCAATTTAGAGCGTTGTCTTTAATCCCTTATTTGTCTGATTTGTAGATAAGCAAGTCATGGTTGATGAAGTCAAATGCGTTTGTGAGATCGCAAAAGGTACCTGCAATTGTACTCCCCTGATCCAAAGATTTGCCTATCTTTTCAGTAGTTATTCACAGCATCCAGAGGGGAGTTTCCTGTTTGAAATCCAAATTAGTAACTAGTAATAATATCATTTTTTACAATAAAGTTTTTGATCCAGTTTGCAGCTGCTTTCTCTGGTTTGCGGATACTTTCTCTAACACTTTTGACAGGCTGATAATTTCTCATGTCTTCCCTTGATCCTTTCTTCAACAGTAGTCTGACTTTGGCATACTTCAAAACATCGGGAAAGCATCCCTGTTCAAAAGACTGGTTGAATGTTTCAGTTAGGGGAGGTGCTATTATGCCACACACTGTTTTAATCACTTCAGTGGGTATCCCATACCTCCCAGCAGAGTTTTTATTTTTAATGATAGTATAACATTTTCTACATTCTTTGTTGTGACTTTTTTAAAATCTTTAAGATATTCAGCTTCTTGGTGGATTCCAAAGGGATTTACTTTACTCTGATACTCTGCTACATCAACATCTAACTTTGCCACATTTATGATGAATTCATGTAAACACTCTATTATCTTCTTTAATCTTAGATATTTCATTACTACCAACTCTAATACCTAACTCTGATTTGGCAACTGACCACATTGATTTTGTTTTACTTTTATGTTTTACAATGAATTTCTTGTTTGCCATTTGTTTGTCTGTCTTCACAACTTTTTTAAATAAAGCTTTGTAATGATGAAGATGCTCAGTAAAATGTCTGTTTTTATTATATTTCAATTCATTATGAAGTTTCCTCCTTCTGTCACTAGAAATTTTTATACCATTTAAGTTTATTAGTCGTTTCCTTACATGTGGTTGTAAGTGGAAAATTTTCATTAAATATTTCAAGAAAGGTACTTAAAAATAGTTTAAGTTACTCATACTCAAAATACAGCTGTTGTAAGGCCATTCAACCTCTCTTAACTTATTTCTAAATGTAAATGATTTTTTTTCATTGAAGTTCCTATTCATATGGCTTTTGTTACATGAAGTTTTATTCTTAATTTTTGGTAGTTCAATTAATAATGCAGAGTGGTTAGAGATTCCTAAATCTATGCAAAAATTTGTAAATATCTTCAAATACATAATTTGTTAGAATATTATCAAGACAGGTAGCTGACTGTGCATTTGTCCAGTGGGTTGCATGAAGTTTATTTTGAAGCCAAAGTTTTTTTATTAAGTCATTGAATTTGGGCACATCATTGATTTCAACTATGATATTAATATTGAAGTCAGCAGCTATTACTATCTTTTCCTTTTCTCTTTATTGAGTTTTTCAAGCAAGGAATGAAACTTCACCAGAATAGCTTCAATTGTAGCTTTTTCTGGTACTCTGTAAACAGAAAATACTGTGACATTTAGGTCCTTCAACTCAATACAGCAGCTTTCAAATATACACTCTTTATTCAAATGATTAAAATCATTTATTATTTCATGTCATATCAGAATGAGTAAGTACGCAAGAGCCTCCATGTGATTTCACTCTTTAACAAAAGCCGTTGGCTGATTTTAAGTTTTCAGTTTTATTAAGAATTTTAATGTTGTCAAATTGTAACGGTTCTGCCTGTTTTATTTATTTCGTTTGTTGTCCTCAGTGGCGATGTACTGCATTGCTACACTGGCTGACAACTGGGTTGTGGATTCCGACACTGAGTACTGTAAATAATGTAGCCGACTGGTGCACAGTTGCGTTTCACAGTACTTTAATTTCACTTTTCTCAACCCCCTCATAATATACAGTTATATGGCCAGTGCACTATTGTTTAAACTTTCGATAAGCCTCCTTAATAGTTAGCAGGCGAACCTCCACATACTGCTACTATAGTTTACTGTTGAACATCTATGGTCAGTAAAACCTAACCACAATGTTCACAGTTCTTGAAGAATAAACAGGTACGTATGGAAACAGACAATGTCTTTGTTTTTACGCATGGCCTATTGATGTAACACTTATTTCGCTGTTAAGTTGATACATTGTTGTTGTTATAAGCAACACAGGTTCCTCATCTGAAACTCGGCCGTGGACTGACTGTCTCATGACCAAAAATCGGGCCCTTATATATCATCACAATAATAGGTGCTGAAACTACGCATTGTTCAAAGTTAAATTTACAGAAATTACAATTAAAACTAAATCATTAAATTAACTGAATACAATGTAAATTTCATTCCTTTTAACACTTTCTTTTCCTGCAAGAGTTAGCCGAATTGTTTGTCTAAATCATGAAATTAACAAATATAAGTACGCAAACAATACTTTGTACAAAACTGTTAATTACTTTGGAATTAATGAAGGGCTGGTTTTGCTAACATGTTTTCAAATAGAGCCAAATAGATACTTTAAGATTACTAGTATTTCATCTTCCATGTGTTTACAATTAGTACAGAATTTACATTTGTTTATATGTCAACAATAGAATTTAAGTTACGAAACAATTACTGATTTCACCCTACAATGAAAGACACTAGTAGGGATGTTACATTAAGTTTCGGGTGTGCAGGCGCAAGAAATCTCCTTCTTCTTCTAATATTTTGGCTGTATAACGTTCAGCCATCTTCAGAGTGAGCCGCAAGACTGCCCCTCCAGTGCTCGCTTTGTCCCTTTATACTGTTGTACCGCACGACTGCGCATGCGGCCACAGATTAGGAGAAGAAGGAGATTTCTTGCGGCTGCACACCCGAAACTTAATGGAACAGTCTTTGCGCCACCAAAACCTGAAGATTCACAACTAGTAGGAATAGTTGAAATAAATTGGAAATTCAATTACATACAAAAAACTAAGCACAACATTAGGTCTGGAGTTATATTCTTTAAGCCTAAGGGCCGACCTTTCTCTTTTATGAAAAATGCAGATTATATTCACATATGCTAATGGTAAATAATTAAAAGTAACAAAACAAATTTAAAGAGGCAGATGGCGTAACGAGAGGGGAATTAAAATTATCCCAGCTTGCTTCGTCACAAAATGTAAGCCAATGTTCATTGAGGCAAATAACTCTGACATTTCTACATTCAGACAGAATAATTTGTAATTCATCCACTTTATGATTTTTGTATGAAAAGTCAGCAAGAGTGGATGGGTATGAGCAACTTACAATGATGGACTTGTGGGTGTGAATGAGTTACAGTTAGGGGAGCTTGAGGGAGTGAAAGGTGAGTTGCTTGTTAAAAAGAGTGCGAATATGTTGTCATGCCAAAAATTTTGGGAAAATTTTTAAAGGTGTGGAGGGAGGTAGAATGAGTCAGCTAGTACCGCACATTTCAGCCAGAATCTTTTAAATAAGAGCATATTCACCTTCTTTGTGCTCCACTAGGACTATTTTTCTGTAAGAACAGTACATGGCTTCTGCATTTCATTACTTACATCTGTGTGTTACACTTCTTCTCCCTCTTCAAATAGCATCACGATTTTCTTTCGAGTTTCCTCAAATGTTAATTTAAATTCTTCCTTTCTTATATATCCTTGCCATTTTCTCACCATGCCCATTAAACATCAGTCACATTATTTAGCATCATCAAATCCACCGCTTCTTCCTCTTTACCGAGCTAAGCTCCCACAACACTGTCTACTGGTACTTGTTCTGTTACCGACAACAGTTTTTCACTTTAAAAAACCTTTAGTGCCTAGACCACAATTTTCCTATTGCAGTTAGAGTACAATAACTAGTTTTGGTTGCTATCTACAACTATCTTCAAATCTGCAAACAAATGGAGGAAAGTAGTGTAAGAAAATTTTGTACAGTGAAATGGTATATAAAAACACTGTATAAAAGCTGCCCAAAAATATAATGGGGAACCAATTCCTATAATAAAAGTGAATGTTTGACAAATCCATTTAACGGTGTAATACTAAATATATTAAAGTTTATAAGATAACATACTGCTCAAAATAGTGAATATGCATTGGAAAGCATCTTTAGATGTAGTCATATGGTGACATGCATTAGTAAATATCAAGACAGTTACTGGTACAGTACATAATTCAAAAACATCACCATGAGCAAGCCAGATTGTAGACCTGCCAAAAGAATATAACCCCAGAAATCTTAAAAAAACTGATCTCTATATCCAAGTGAATTTTGAAATTATAAAGATAAAAATGGCATTAAGGTAAAATTACAAGGCAGGGGTACTATATTACATGATTAACTGGTGACATGATGTACGTGGGAAGCAGATTATATATAATTGACAATAATTCAAGGAAAAATCCAAGAAGATGTCCAGAGACATATATTATCTGCAGGAAGCTCAGCCAACCTCTCTCTCCCCCTCCTACTCAGGTGTAGGCCCTGTCTAGTATAGCGCCATCTCTCAATTGTAGCAACAGGTACTGTTCTCATATGAGATTTAATTTCAGTCGGCAGCAGCCTGCTCAACTCAAGTGTTCGCACGGCTCGCCAAAGTGTTTACCAGGGCTAGTTATGGCTTGTAGAACTTCCACACAACTCGCACTTGGGTGTGTATTTGCTATTAATATTTCATCCAGGTCACCCCTAATGCTATAGTTTCTGACCTTACCCAAGCTGTTCCCTGCTCCAACTAACGGTAATAACCTGATCCTCTTTGTTAAAATCTTTACACGAACTCCCTATGTCCTCTGGATCTGGCTGGGACTAGCACTTGGCTTCACAATATTTGTGACCTGGAACCCTGTTCCTAATTCATCCTGTACCATCTGGCATACTGCTCTGCCATGGCTACTACCTAACAGGAAGACTCGTTTATTCCTACTGTCTTTTGGTATTGACCTACACTTAGTTTCTTCGCTAGAAGTCGTCTGCACCCTACTGTGACCTAAAACTGGATGAGGCTCTTTCCCTCCTATTTCAGGTAACAAGGCAGACTTATTAGATACTGTGAGATCAAATATAGATGAAGAAGTTGAAGTGTTGTTCGCCTTCTGCCCATTACTTGTTGCTTTAGCCCATTCCCACAGTTTTTTTTCCACCTTTAAGCTGTTTAGTTCAAATTCCACATAACCTGATTCAGCCTGACAGGCACAAATCTTCGCTTTCTGTTCAGCAATTCTTTTAACTTTTTTGCAGAGCCTACAGTTCCATGGGAAAGCCTCATTGAGTTCCCCTCATTCACTTCCTCACCAAACACAGTTGCTCCAATAGAATTCCAACCCACAATCTACATACCATTCCATATCTGACTATCCCAAGCCAAAATTCACACTTATCACACATTACAACACAGATTAAACAATTACCGTATTTTACAGACTATAAGACGCACCTTTTTTAGTCTAAAAATTGCCTCTAAAGTTTAGGTGTGCCTTTTACTCAAAATTAATATAAAAAGTCCAGTGGTTATTTAAAATTACCACCAGTCTTAAAAATGGATACATATTCAATGCTGCAGAAAACCTATCTCAATCGGGCAACATTGGATTCAACTGGCAGCAGCAGTGCACCACTCTGAGGAAAGTGAATTGCTGGGTTTGGCGAGCTTGACTATCTCGCTCCCACCCCGCCATCACAAACCCAGAACACCGTAGCCCATGATGCATCATTGCAGTCCATAGTGCCAGTGAACTTGAATTCAAAGTTATTTGTGTTATTGGTAACAGTACAATATTTTTGTTAGTAGCTAGTTTTGTAATGCAAAAAAGGTATTCATCTGATCCAGCTATAAATTGAAAGTAATTGCATATGCAGAAGAACATGGAAACAGAGCAGCATGTCGGGGGCAGGGCGAATTGTAGTTGGTGGGCTAGTAAAGAAAAACTGAAAAAGATGGGGAAGACTAATTGTGCAAATAAAGCACTGAATCTAGAATGGCCAAAACTTGAAGACGACATATTGAAATGGATTCAAAGGCGCCATCAAACTGGCATTGGAATTAATACAAAACTGATAAAATATGGGCTCTTAAGCTAGTGCTATAGTGGAACTTAACAGCCTTTAAGGGTGGAGTTTGTTGTTGCTACAGGTTTATAAAGCATCATGGACTTAGCATGCGAATGAAAACCAAAATATATCAGAAAATGCCAGAACAGTATGAAGAGAAAATATTATCTTTCCATCACTTTATTATTCAACATTGAAAGAAAACCAGTGTGGAACTAAGCTAAATTATGGATGGAACTCCTCTGACATTTGATGTGCCGAATAACAGAACTGTTGCCATGAAATGTGCTAAAACTGTACCTATCAAAATAAGTGGACATGAAAAAATGCATTACACTGTAGTCTTTCATGTTGTGCAGAAGGTACTAAACTTATTCCAATGGTCAGTTTCAAGTGCAGAACAATGCCATAGCTTTCTGAAATACCGCTAGGTGTTGTTGTTCATGTACATGACAAGGGTTGGATGAACATGGTTGGTACAAAATTATGGATTAACAGAGCATGGGAGAGAAGGAAAGATGCTTTATTGAAGAAGAATTCTCTTCTTGTGCTAGACCAATTTAGTAGTCATTTGAAAAATTCTGTGAAAGAGAAACTGAGACAGGGAAATACAGAGCTTGCTGACTTACTCCACAATTGCAACTTCTTGATGTCTTGATAGAACCATTTAAAGTGTATGTGAGGGAGGAATGGAACAAATGGATGAACTCATCGTGAATTCATATAATCAAAGAAGTGCTCCAGTGGATAAAAGAGTTGTGGTCCAAAGTGAGAGAAGACATTGTTGCTAAATCTTTCAAGAAGTGCAGCATAAGTAACGCTCTTGATGGCAGTGAAGACCATTGTACATATCAAGAGAACAATGATGAGGATGAAGAGGAAGAAGAAGAAGAAAGATCAGTTCAGTTTTATAAACTAAGAATTTTTTAACTTGGCTTTGCAGTCTAGTAATAAAAATGAGTAAAATGTTATTTTTTTTAAAAAGAAATTGCTTAAAAATTTAGGTACCTCTTATAATCTGTAGAACATGGTAAAAGTATAATAAATCACTTAACCCACTTTCCACTGGACAAATTATGTTATATATGAGCTGCAAAAATTAGGACTAAAGGTTAGTGCTTCAGGCATATGATACGACATCAAAGTTAATTATTTCCACTTAAAATGAGAACTCAGCACTCACTTAAATGCAGCATCTGTTAATTAACTTATTCACAATAATATGTAGCTTTTAGTCACTACTTATTACAAGTATTCCTTGATATTAGAGAATGTTTACTATCAACAGAGTATGGCCTACTGTGTGTGATGCAATTTTACACTATAATTTACATACATTCTGAGAATGAAATCTTCAATTTCCCAGATGAAGAAGATATAAAACAATGAACTTACATATAAGATATGCTTCACACAATCACTTAAGCCTGCGAAAATTGTCTACTTTTAACTAGCAACGATGACACAACTACAGACAAGCACCATCACACATGCTGTCGGTTTAATAATAAGCTAGCAAAATACTGACATGGCTTATTTAAAGAAGAATAGTAATCAGAGTCATTTGAATAAGGATTTAAAAATAAAAAACTTCTTGCCACTTGATGGTTTTCAAACCAAGACATTTTTGTTGTTGATTACTAGCAAACGAGGGCCCACTTTCATGAATAACTTGAGTGTGATACCTGGGACCCTAATCTACATCACAATACAGATGGTTTCAAAAGGGGTCAGCAGATATTTTGTTCTGCTCACTACTTTCCCAGTCCTGGTGTCTCTAACATTTTTTGTTACATACCTACCTTGTGCCCCCCCCCCCCCCCCCCTCCCAGTTTCTGTTTTATGCGTCAAAGTCAGTTCAGCTTCTTCCCAAACATTTGAGATATGACTGAATCTGACACAGTCTCCCAGGAGATGAAATACTGGTAGTTTATTTTACATATTCTACATAATTATATTCCTTATATTTTTTCCATGAGTTAGTGTTCCTTCTGCCTTGTTCAAGATGAAATCAGTTTTGCACTCTGTACTGTTGCCAGAAATTCTCTGCTTATTTGTCATAAATAAATCTCTGTCGTAAACTTCTTTTTTGACCAAATTATGTTCTGACTTGCATAAATTTCTCTTGTTACACCAGTGTCCATCCACTTCCCATACTTCTGTAATAGAAAGACCTGTAGTTCTGCTACATATGTACAATTGTAACTATAAGGCCATTATCTTTTGTTGTCATTGAATCATTACCTATTCCCATAATTTGCATTACCACTGACTTGTGGTCAGTAATGTTCTGCACTACTGGTGTTCCATGACACAAATTATGTGGTGTTGTCAGAACATTGCAAAAGAAAAGTTACGCAAGATACCTGAAAGTAAACGTATAACAAAGAAGGAGTTAAATACTATTTTGGAGTTTAAAGATATGTAGCTTAATATTTATTTGTAAACCATTAGTTGGCATTTTGCCATTTGGTTGGGTTATTCTGTACCATTTACTTGATGGTGCCTTTAAGTTACAGATGAGACATTCTGATGAATTAACTTTGTTGTATCAGCTGGCAGACCCAGTCTTGGAAAGGACATTCTAACAGAATTCTAAGACAGCCTAGGTGTTGTTTAGGAATTCAAGGTAAATGAAGACAAGAATGCAATGAATAGTCAATCAAACCAGATCTCCATCAAGTGTTTGGGTTGAAATGTAACACCAAGAAACAAGCAGTAAAAACAATTTGGAGAAAAGCAAATAGATTGGTGGAGCTTAGTGAAAGATATTGTAAGTGTAATGATAATTACGTCAAGAACAGTTCACTCTATCATTACTGTGATAATTTTTAATACTAGTGGCTAGCACAGGTATTGATTGGCTGGTGCTGAAGCTTTCTTGAAGTGGGCATGCATTGGCTTTTATACCCATAAAGGAGGAAGTATTGCCAGTAATGTGAAATGTGTTGTGGACAGTTTCTGTTAAGGGTTGGTATCTCAAGTTCAATGGAGGGCATGCAGGGAGTTGCATCAAAAGAGGAAATAACGTAGGAGACATCTGTAGCATCCCATTTCATTCTGACTAAACTAGGATGAAGGTGAAGTGGGACATTGTAACTACAGTATGTGTCTCAAAAGGGAAGCAAGATAAACTACAAGAAATATTGACATTAATGTAAAAAATGTCATTAAGCACTTGATCAGTTGTGTGCAAAATGGATGTAGATGTGGAAAGTACTGTTGATAGCATGGGCATTATTACTATCCACAAAATTGTTACCTTGAATCCTGCTGATTTTTCACCCCACTGTGTTTAATTGTTGAGTTTTTCTGTCAATGCCTGTGAAGCCCCAATTTCTTTGTGACTTGCTTTTCAATGATGTAATGTGTTTCATGTACTCATTACTCTTAAGCTATGTAAGATGGATAAAAAGAGTAGGTGGCCGGTGTGTTATATAATTTGATTCTTGATTTTTTCCCTTTTTTGGACTCATGTAAAGAGTCATGTCTGTGAGACACATAAGAAAGTGAAGAAGAGTACTGGAAAGATCTGTCATTGCTTATAACATTGTGCAAAGAGTTGTGGAGTTTCTAAGAGAAATGTGTTATAACTTTATTGTGGTGCTGTCTCCCATGCATTAAAAGTAGGAGTGGGCTCGGGCAGTTTTGAACTATTGCTGTTGTAGCTGACCCTGGGGAGTGGTGGGGTGGCTTTGGTGTACGATGGCTGCAGCGGGATGTTGCAAAGGCTGCCCTGAAAAATGTGACTGTCAAAATAAACATTTAATTTACTCATACATTTTCACACTGCTGACACGGAGCATTTGGTGAGGCCCACGTGGTTGGTGAGGTGACAGTGAGTGCCCAGACAGCTGGCTGAGACATGTGCCTGGGATTGCTGATGCCAGTGACCAGTATGTGGCATGTAAACCAGTTACACTGCAAGCACACAGTGTCAGCAGTGCTTGAGTTGTGCAGAATTCTTGCAATGGAAGCCAGCTCCCCAATGGAGGGACACGTTGTGGTGAGTAGTGGTGTGTGGTGCAGTGCTGCCTGCACTGGGAGTAGCAGAAGTGGCTGCCCTGCCTAGCAATCAACCCACTGCCCCCCTGAGAAGGAGTCTGGCTCACTGATGGAATGGGCCTGGGATAACTCCTCTGCATCATGGCGCCAAGTCTGGAAGGCAGACTTAGTGCAGGAAGCAGATACAGTAATGGAGTCCTGAACTCATTACTGCTGCTGGCAGCTCCATGTCACCCCCTTGTCAGGTGTAGCCTCTACTTTGTAATCATACTACAGGGCTGTGAATCAGTCTGTTACAAAGTGACAGCTATTTATGCCAGATAGGAGCTTACCTGTTATGCCAATGTGCCACTTCTAATCATGTTCTCAACAACACCACTGAAGCCTGTTATGGAGAAATTCCATTACCTATACTACAAGGACCTCATTGTCCCACTGGGCTGGCAGCCTTTGTGGAGCGAAGCCTGGCCTGTCTTGTGATGAACAGACAGCCGTGTTACTGCAATTGGAATGCCAACACCTTGGACCTGCTGGCTGGCAGTGGCTGCTGCAATACTTTACAACTATACTCCCACAGATTTGCCCGCATATGTAGAGGTAGTGCAGAAAGTGCAACCATATGCTACTGTCTGACAGCTGTTTCAGCTTATATTGTTTGAATTGGATATTACTGGACTGTACTGCCAACATTGCAGTTAATTTAAGAAATAATTCACTCATCAGTAAGAACATCAGTCAGGAAATAATGAAATGGACTATAAAAGCATTTGTTTGGAGTGTGGCTCTTTATGGGTGTGAAACTTGGACAATAGGATAACAAGACAGAATACAACTAGCAGTCCTGGAGATTTGGGGCTACAGAAGGATGACAGCTGGAGAGGCAGAGTTACCAATGAAGAGGTGCTGAGAAGAGTACAGGAAACTGGATCTTCATGGAGGCATATCCAGAGAAGAAGAGACAAACTTGTAGGACAAGTTTTAAGCCACAGTAACATCACTGGAACACTGGCACGAGGAACTATTAAGGGAAGGACTCACCTGAGCCACCCAAGGATGTCATACATGCAGTAGATTATGAATGTTTTAGGATGTACTTCATACACAGAAACGAAGAGGAAGGCAGACAGAAGAGGAATGGCACACTGCTGCAAACCAACCCCAGGGTTGAACACTAAAGTGAGAGATTACTGGACTGGTGTTACTTGTCTTTTGTATTAATTGTGTAGTTCTCCTTCATCCCAACAAGGAAACACACTGTATGTGCTGCAGTGTTTTTTTTTTTTTTTTTTTGTCATATACTGAGGTATCTGAGTTGCTGTTTACTTAGTTGGTGTTTATTTAGATATATTTGCAACATCATTACAAGTGCAATTATTATTGTTTGACACATTTGAAAGTTATTTGGGAACAAAATTTGTCATGGTGACATCCTTGTGTAAAAACTCAAGCCTTTGATGATAATGTCCATTGCCTTCAGCAGGAACAACAGAATAAGATGACAAGTACAAAGTTGGTATGTCGACAATTACTGACATAACAAACAAGAAGCAAGTATCACAAATTTTATATCTAAGCTTGAGTCTACTGATAGATCAACAAGTCATAAAACTATGAAGGTAACCACTTAAATGGATCTAGATGATGCTGTTTACAGGTGGTTAGCACAAAATGGGCCATAGAGAGAACCTGTCTGGTCCCATCCTGTGGAAAAGGCACTTCAATTTAATGAAGATCTTGGAGGGCTTTTGAATTTTAAAGCCAACACGGACTGGTTAAAATGCTTAAATCAAGGCATGGCATTCGTGAACTTCACGTACAAGGAGAAATCTGTCTGCTGATTCTTCAGCATGTGATTCTTTCAAAACCAAACTAAGTCAGGGTGGTGATTCTTCTGGGAAACCTGGAATTCTCGGGAATTATACTTTACCTGGAAAAATCAGTACTCAGGGGATTTCAGAAATTTCATAAAATCTCAGGGAATTCTGCATTTTTAATCTAGCATCGAAACGGATTTTTATTAAGTTTTATAAATCACAAATTTTAAAATACTTAATGTTTCAAAATGTGTTAATTGTACAAACATCATTCCATATAAATTATTGATGTTTGAAAACTGTGGTTAAACAACTGCTTATGGCTAGTATATAGCTCACATGAGAGGAAAGAAAAGTCATTATTGTGATATGCCCCCCCCCCCCCCCCCAGCCCCATCCATCATTACTTTATCATTCTTGACACCATCTTCCTGCTTACCTCTGGAATTCTCAGGGAATTTTTTACCAGGTTTGAGTAGCCACCTGGTAAGGGATGTATTGAAGGAGAAAACATTTACAATACTAACAAACAGGCCTTGATTAGAAAGCTTTACCAAGGAAACGTTTTGCTTCACATTGTGAATTAGGACTATCTGGTCCTAAAATAAGCATTATATTACTGCTTCAGCTAGTACCAATGCTACTGGTAGCCACCGATTGCCTCTGCTCGTCATTGTAAAACTAAGAAACCGCTTTGTTTCCAACATGTTAATATGTCTGTGCTGTCTATTGTACCTCACAAGAGTGCTGGGGTGGATGGTATGATTTTCACTGAATGGGTTATAGAATATTTTAATCCTCTGTAAAAGGTCATCAGTTAAAGAATGGCAAACGAGAGAGAATATTACTGCTCCTTGAAAATATACCAACTCATCCATCATGTGATATCTCGTATGAAAAGGATGAGGAAAAGTGATTTCTTCCACATAATACAGAACAGAATTTGAAAAATCCTGGAATAAAATTTTGGGTATGGCACAAAGTCTTAAAGTTTAATTGAAAATGACAATCAGAATGACATGTCCAGAATGCCCAGTATGCTTTAAGGACTCAATTGCCTTGAACGTTATGAAGAAGATGTTCAAGAATGGACGAGTGTCGATGATGCAGATCCAGGACACCACAGCATGCAGGATAGCAAAACTGTAAGCCTCATCACTGACAAGACTGGCTCTGCCAGCGTCTCATTAGCTATTGGTCCAGAAAATGAAAATGAATATGTACTGGTTGCTTCTGAAGTATTTAATGTTCAGATAATGTCTTGTGATGGTTTGAAGCTGTACTTGAAAGCAGCCAGTATCCTGAAAAAAATGCAAGACTTAGCTGCTTGTAAGCGGGTAGGCTTGTTTAGACAGACCGAAATTAAGGTTATTTTTGTAAGAGTTATCTCTATAAATGTGTACTATCTGTGAAAAAACGTATGTGTAAAATATTTTTGATTTACTAGGCTGTAGTGTGTACATTCCTACTGTAGTTGCATTTGTAACAGTACAAGAGATTCAATTTATTATAAATATATTTAATTTTTGTTGGCAAATTGGTAAACAAAAATATACAGTTTGATTATCTGATGAAACCAGTTTTTCAAACAACTGTGTCTCCCATGAATAATTCATGTACTTTAATTATTATGATTAATAAATTAAATAGTAAAAGACAAATTGTCAGTCAATAGGCTACAGAAGATTAAAATTTGTGTTCTGTATGCTGATTAAATTTTGCGATGAGGGTGCCTGGAAAATTCATTCATGGCTAATGTTCATGTGGATTAAATTTTAAATCAGCATGTATTGTGAACATTCATGGCAATTTTAAGCAGTACCATACATACTTTGAACCTCATTCCCTGTATTGCACACAGGTTTTTTTCTAGCCATATAAAAAGGAACCACAGACAAAAATTTCGGAATGTAATTAGCACTCACCTTGTGTCCCAGTCTTTCTTCCTTATCTTACAGAACTAGCACTCATGAGAGAATGTCTTAGCAGGAGCCTTAGAGTTGAAAGTAGAATTCAATAGAGTAAGTTTGTTAAAATAATAATTCTGATGTTGTTTTTCATCAGTTTTATCAACTGGACCATTTCAGTCCCACTGAATGTTTAAGAAAAGGGAAGTGGTAATGACATAGTAAAGTACTTAATTGGCTCATCAGTTCTTCTTGACTAGCTCAGTGGGAAAAGCAAGGCAGCACTCCAAGTCTGAATCTCTGTCAATGCACAGCGAATACCTAACACATGTAAAAAATCGTTGCAACACCAAACTTCTTCCAATGCAGAGTGTCATAATAAAGAAATTATTTGACTGGATTGTGTATAGCTTTCTCAGGCTTTTAATTTAAACTGAATGGCAAAGAAGTTCCTTATATAGTTGAGGCTATGAAGATGATGTGTAATGTGAGGATATTGTCATTTGGGGCGGGGGAAGGGGCTGGGGAAATATTATTGGTCGAAATTTTCTATTCCAACTTCCATGTGAATAGACGTTGTTAATATACCCACCCACACTGCAGGTGTTTCACTGATGAATTTTAATTGCTTTTTGATGGTCACAATATTCTGAAAACAACCCTGAAACTTTAACATGAAAGAAAAGTATAAAAGAGGGAAGTTCAAATTTTAATTGTGGTATCCAAACTAATTATGGCAATTATTTATGCCTGTGTCAAAATTTGTGCTTTTTTTATTATAGTGGACTGTAAGTGAAATTGAACATGTCATTTCTCATTTGCAGTTGAAGCTGAATGATAAAAAATGTAGTGAGAAATGGCTGGCCTACGTAAGATATGTTGATGAAATCGTAACTGAAGGACTTCTAAATGCTATTGGAGGCAGGTAAGCTCCTAAAATTTCTTCATACCATATGAAGGTGATGGAGACATCTCATAAATTTCCACAAGATTGATTATGTATGTGCAGTTAGTGCAGACGTATTCTGAAGTCATGTCCGTTGACAACCCTGTCATGCATAACTGTTTGTGGTATTTGATTTATGTTTCACACCACTTATGAGGATGGTGCATCCACATCCTCTAAGCGCTTACATGTGCTCAAAACTAACTGTTAATGCATAATTATGTGCTAATTTAAAATAAAAGTGTGGTGAAAATGATCTTTTATTTTATACGGGCTTTGGTTGCCACCCAGAATAAGTCTGTTTAATATAATAATCTCAGGACTATATATTTTGCATATGCTCACTCAGTATTGAAATATGGAGTAGTATTTAAGACAACTGTGGAGCAAGCCAGAAATATTTCAGACTGCAGAGAAAGAGAAGATCAAAGAATGTCACGCAGCCAGCTATTTAGAGAGAATAGAATTCTACCTCTTCCCTAAATGTATATACTTATTAGAAAGTGTCATTGTTATAAAAGAAAAAATTAACAATGGTTATAACTGTTTCACATGAGGAATCCATGCGCAACTACTATACAGACAAACAATTGTGGTTCACAAATGAATTTTACTCTCTTCAGAAGTGTGCACTGTTTTGAAACAACTTAGCAGGTTAAAACTGTAAGTAGGATCAGGACTCAAATCCATAATCTTGCCTTCTGCAGGCAGTGCGCTTACCAACTCAACTATCTAGATCCAAATAACTCAGTTTGTGAGAGCATTGCCTATGAAACATGAGGTTCCTAGTTCAAGTCTCAGTCTAATACACAACTGTATAACCTGCCAGGAAGTTTCAAAGGAAGGAAATGTTCACTACCTTAAAAAGGCGTACTCATTCCTGGCATGAAACTTTATAAAGCATTATGTAGATAACATTAGAAGAATGTGCATGGACAAATTCAAATCACCAGTGTTCCTATTCCGTGATGTAGTATCTAGAAAAATAAAAATGTACCACACTTTGATGCTGTATTTGTAAAATGTCCTCAGTGCTACGATATTATATAATATTCTTTCTGATCTAATGAAATTTTGTTCTCAGTGCTACGATATTATATAATATTCTTTCTGATCTAATGAAATTTTGTTCAGCGTAAGAAGAAAAGAAATGTTTGTAGTGTTTAAGGACTGGTTCAGTATTTATCATACACACGGCCATACTACGTAGATTTACAGGATCATTTTGTAAATAAATAAGCATCCATAAGAAAGAGATTTAAAAAAAAATCATCAGATTTCCATCCGGTTTCACTTTTGATTGCATGTAGGAGAATTTTAGAAAAGCTAATACATAGCAGTAGTAGTAATAGTAGCTTTATTCATCCATAGATCTCTTTTTACAAGGATATAGGACGTGTCAAAGTATTTACAAGTTCTGACCAATTTAAAATAAGCTAATATGTATACACATACATTTACAGACTTCTAGTTAGAGACAGTCATTAGAGGTGTTAGTATTGCACTATGCTTAGCTTGGGGGAAAGTTTTTCTAGAAAAGTAAAAAAGAAGGAAAAAACATAGTGTGTAGGTGTTATGTGGAATCTTGGATGTTTTATAATCATAATTATTATTTATTTGTATAACTTTTTTTTCCAAACCCCTAATCTGTTTTATGTAAGTAATCCTTCAATGTATAAAATGTATTGCATAACAGATATTTTTTAGCTGCGTTTTTAAATAAATGTATTTTTGCAATTTCTTTAATCTCTTGTGGCAATTTATTGTACAGGTTCATTCCTTGGTAGAAAATGCTCTTTTGAGATTTATGTTTATTTTTTCTTGGTAAATGTAAGTTGAGTCTAGCTCTTGTTCCATGGTCATGGACAGAGCTGTTTGTATAGTAATTACTTGTGTTATTTTTTATGCGTACAACTGAATGGCAAATGTATACACATGGAGCAATTAAAATCCTCAATGTTTTGAATAGATCTTTACAATGAACTCAACTACTGTTTTTGGTTATTAATCTTATGGCTCTTTTCTAGAGATTGCAAATTGTGTTCATATTTTCTGCGGGGCCTACACCTTGCCCATGGCTACTACCTAGCAGCAGCACTTGCTTCTTCCTAACACTTTGTACATTCCTAGGTTTCTTGGCCTCATTTGAAGTGTGCTGCACATTTCCTGCTCCTTGTTCTACCTGAGGCTCTTCTCCACTTAACTCTGGCAGTGGTAGACAGCTGTTTTTGGTGTTGATGATAAAACTGTTGGATCGCATTCTCTTTCGTTCTATCTTCCTACCAGCTGCCAGTTTCCAACCACGCTCCTCCCCCCCTATCTCCATCGATCCTTATCAGTTCCTTCCTTGCTTGTTCCAACTATGCCTGAAGGGCACAGATTTTCCTTTCCTGTTCCCCAATCAAAATGTTCCTACTGCATACTCTGCAGCTCCAGGAGAGAGCATCTTCTGTTCTTCCAACATTCTCCCCACTGCATCCTGCCCAGTGAAAATATTTCCTACAAGACTGGCAACAAATCCCTCATCTCACTACCCTATAACAGCTCCCACATTTCTCAATTATGGTCAGTTTCGAAGGAATAATTAAGTTTAAAGAATCCAGAATGAGAGTTTCACTCTGCAGTGGAGTGTACACTGATATGATACTTCCTGCAGATTAAAACTGTGTGCCAGACCGGGACTCAAACTTGGGACCTTTGCTTTTCGCGGGCAAGTGCTCTACCAACTGAGCTACCCAAGCGCGACTGACTGCCCGTCCTCACAGCTTTACTTCTGCCAGTACCTCTTCTCCTACCTTCCAAACTTAACAGAAGCTCTCCTGCGAACCTTGCAGAACTAGCACTCTTGAAAGAAAGGATATTGCAGAGACATGGCTGAGCCACAGTCTGGGGGATGTTTCCAGAATGAGATTTTCACTCTGCAGTGGAGTGTGCGCTGATATGAAACTTCCAGGCAGATTAAAACTGTGTGCCGGACCGAGTTCTTACAACTGCTTCACAGTACATTTACTCAGTAATGAATTTTTTTCTCAGCAACATAGACCAGTTTAAAATCAACAGTGACATTCATAATTACAATACCAGAAAAAAGAAAGACCTACACTATCCTTTACTTAACCTATCCTTGGCACAGAAAGAGGTAAAGTATGCTGCTATAAAACTTTTTGATAAATTACCATATGAAATAAAATGTCTGACAGACAGCAGTAATATTTTCAAAAACAAATTGAAATCATACCTCCTTGACAACTCCTTCTATACCATAGATGAATTCTTGAATATAAGTAAATTAATCTGGAGATATAATATATGCATTTTGTGCCATTTAAGGGAGTGGTATAGATAATAGAAATATTTAGGTATAACACAATAATATTAACTAACTAACTCACTCACTTCACACGTGTCCTATTGGTCTGTTAACCAGTACAGCTTTTTAAACACTGTCACTATTTTATTTGTAATGTTCTATCATTGAAATGTTTTTCACCCTTTTTAAGTTTATTGGTTTATCAGTTTATATTTATTTTCCTTTACTCGTCTCTTATCTCGTTTTTCTCAAAATAAGTGATCTTTTCCTTTTAAATCAATTTCCTTGTTCCGGAATGACCATGATAAGATGTTTCAGTGTGCTTGCGTACTTTATATTAAGTTGATGCCTTGTTTATTGCATAACATGATGAGGCACATTAGTAAAAACTTTTCTCGATGGCTTACTAAACAAAACTTAATAAAACATGCTGCTGTTACTTAGTAAATTTTCAATGAAACTCATCATTTTCTTTGATGACTTAAAATTTAACTTAAGTATTACAAGAACTACTACTACTGATTAATTGTCTGCTAATTCTACATAGAAAAGTTCATAAATGTTGTTCACGTCTTCTTGCTTCCAATCTTATCCTACTTTATATATGCAAAAAAGTTAAATTCTTAATCAATTAAAATATTTTTTTAATTCTATATGAGGATATACTCCTTTTATCTTCTTTATCTTCCAGAAGGTAACTTCCTGCGTGTGGTATTTTAATAATCCTGTATGGTCCTTTATATAAGCTACACCATTTTCTATTTAATTTCTTTCTCTTTGAAGATTTGGGATGTTTCTTTAATAACACACAATCACCAACTTTGTAGCTAACTCCTAAACCTAGCTTCTTATCAAATTGACTTTTTTTGAAGATTAGCTTTTTGTTGTAATCTTAAATATACTTTATATACAACCTAATCACGATCCTTTGTCTTTTTACGTAAGCATGGTAACTTACCAAGCTACTCATTACTATGTTGCTTATTAAATAAAATCTCATTAGGTGAATAACTGGTTGACATAAGTGGTAATTTATTATATATTTCTTCAAATTTTCCGACTAATTCTATCCATCTATGATGTTGGTTACACACATATGTTTTTATGAATCTGTTCAATTCTCGGAAGACTCTTTCTATGGGGTTCCCTGACATATTAAAGCGGGAAATGAATACATGAGGAATTCCCCATGTCTTCATTGTTTCGTGCCGCACATTACTTCAAAAATACGATGCATTATCAGAAATTAGCATTGCAGGTTTCCCCACTTTAACTAAATAATCATCTATGATCCTTCTTAACATAGGTTTCACATCAGTTGTTCGTAACGCATACAATTTTACATATTTTGTGAAAAGATCATACATTGCAAATACATATTTAAAATTTCCTTTTGCTACTGGAAATGGCCCACATGTATCACATGATACGATGCTTAGAGGTTTCCTAGGTATTATTGGATGCAACACATCTTTAACACAATAATTGACCAGCCTTGCCTTTTGACATATCCTACGCCTCTTGAGTATTTCTTGAGCTCTTTTCAGTAAATTTGGATAGAAACATAGTTGTTGTAATTTCATTACACACTTATGAGCTCTGAAATGTCCCCATCTCACATGTGTGAACCACAATACGGAATCAATACACCATGAGGGAATGCATATCTTCCACTCATCCTTCTCAGTTTTACAATAAAACAATACGCCTTCTTGCAGTTGGTAATGACTGTTAAATTTATCAGTCGTTCCTGTTCTTAAATCACTTATTATTTTTCTCCATTTACCATCTACTTTCTGCATTTGCCCTAATTGTGAACACATTTCATTAACCTGTTTCCTATATGAAAGTATTCCTTACAACATCACCTTAAAATCCATTACTCTCTCTTCTTCAACCTCATCGATCCTGGTAGTTGTTAACCTCGACAATGTGTCAGCGACAACATTGTCTCTCCCTTCGACATGCATAACCATTACGTCATATTCCTGTAATAATAAGGCCCAACGCGTAAGTCAGCCACGTAACATTCTACTCGTCATTAAGAACATCACTGCTTTATGGTCACAGTATATCACTATCCGTTTACCATATACAAAATATCGGAACTTTTTTAGTGTCCATATAATTGCTAATACTTCCAGCTCAGTAGTACTGTACAAGCATTCACAACCAGATAAGGTTCGACTAGCAAAGGCAATAATTTTTATGTTGTTGTGGTCTTCAGTCCTGAGACTGGTTTGATGCAGCTCTCCATCCTACTCTATCCTGTGCAAGCTTCTTCATCTCCCAGTACCTACTGCAGCCTACATCCATCTGAATCTGCTTAGTGTATTCATCTCTCTGTCTCCCTCTACCATTTTTACCCTCCACACTGCCCTCCATCACTTGATGCCTCAGAACATGTCCTACCAACTGATCCCTTCTTCTAGTCAAGTTGTGCCACAAACTTCTCTTCTCCCCAATTCTATTCAATACCTCCTCATTAGTTATGTGATCTACCTGTCTAATCTTCAGCATTCTTCTGTAGCATCACATTTCGAAAGCTTCTATTCTCTCCTTGTCCAAACTATTTATCATCCATGTTTCACTTCCATACATGGCTACACTCCATACAAATACTTTCAGAAATGACTTCCTGACACCGAAATCTATACTTGATGTTAACAAATTTCTCTTCTTCAGAAGCGCTTTCCTTGCCATTGCCAGTCCACATTTTATATCCTCTCTACTTCGACCATCATCAGTTATTTTGCTCCCCAAATAGCAAAACTCCTTTACTACTTTAAGTGTCTCATTCCCTAATCTAATTCCCTCAGCATCACCCGAGTTAACTCGACTACATTCCATTATCCTCGTCTTGCTTTTGTTGATGTTCATCTTGTATCCTCCTTTCAAGACACTGTCCATTCCGTTCAACTGCTCTTCCAAGTCCTTTGCTGTCTCTGACAGAATTACAATGTCATCAGCGAACCTTAAAGTTTTTGTTTCTTCTCCACGGATTTTAATACCTACTCTGAATTTTTCTTTTGTTTCCTTTATTGCTTGCTCAATATACAGATTGAATAACATCGGGGAGAGGCTACTACCCTGTCTCGCTCCCTTCCCAACCACTGCTTCCGTTTCATGTCCCTCAACTCTTATAACTGCCATCTGGTTTCTGTACAAATTGCAAATAGCTTTTCGCTCCCTGTATTTTACCCCTGCCACCTTAGAATTTGAAAGAGAGTATTCCAATCAATATTGTCAAAAGCTTTCTCTAAGTCTACAAATGCTAGAAACGTAGGTTTGCCTTTTCTTAATCTAGCTTCTAAGATAAGTCATAGGGTCAGTATTGCCTCATGTGTTCCAAGAATTTTACGGAATCCAAACTGATCTTCCCCGAGGTTGGCTTCTACCAGTTTTTGCATTTGTCTGTAAAGAATTCGTGTTAGTATTTTGTAGCCGTGACTTATTAAACTCATGGTTCGGTAATTTTTACATCTGTCAACACCTGCTTTCTTTGGGATTGGAATTATTATATTCTTCTTGAAGTTTGAGGGTATTTTGCTGTCTCATATGTTTTGCTCACCAGATGGTAGAGTTTTGTCAGGACTGGCTCTCCCAAGGCTGTCAGTAGTTCTAATGGAATGTTGTCTACTCCCGGGACCTTGTTGCGATTTAGGTCTTTCAGTGCTCTGTCAAACTCTTCACGCAGTATCATATCTCCCATTTCATCTTCATCTACATCCTCTTTCATTTCCATAATATTGCCCTCAAGTACCTCGTCCTTGTATAGACCCTCTATATACTCCTTCCACTTTTCTGCTTTCCCTTCTTTGCTTAGAACTAGGTTTCCATCTGAGCTCTTGACGTTCATACAAGTGGTTCTCTTTTCTCCAAAGGTCTCTTTAATTTCCCTCTAGGCAGTATCTATCATACCCCTAGTGAGATAAGCCTCTACATCCATACAGTTGTCCTCTAGCCATGCCTGCTGAGGCATTTTACAGTTGCTGTCGATCTCATTTTTGAGACGTTTGTATTCCTTTTTGCCTGCTTCATTTACTGCATTTTTATATTTTCTCCTTTCATGAATTAAATTCAATATTTCTTCTGTTACCCAAGGATTTCTACCGGCCATCGTCTTTTTACCTACTTGATCCTCTGCTGCCTTCACTGCTTCATCCCTCAGAGCTACCCATTCTTCTTCTACTGTACTTCTTTCCCCCATTCCTGTCAATTGTTCCCTTATGCCCTCCCTGAAACTATGTACAACCTCTGGTTTAGTCAGTTTATCCAGGTCCCATCTCCTTAAATTCCCACCTTTTTGCAGTTTCTTCAGTTTTAATCTACAGTTCATAACCAATAGATTGTGGTCAGAGTCCACATCTGCCCCTGGAAATGTCTTACAATTTAAAACCTGGTTCCTAAAACTCTGTCTTACCATTATATAATCTATTTGAAACCTGTCAGTATCTCCAGGCTTCTTCCATGTATACAACCTTCTTTTATGATTCTTGAACCAGGTTTTAGCTACGATAAATTTATGCTCTGTGCAAAATTCTACCAGGCAGCTTCCTCTTTCATTTCTTACCCCCAATCCATATTCACCTACTAATTTTACTTCTCTTCCTTTTCATACTATCGAATTCCAGTCACCCATGACTATTAAATTTTCGTCTCCCTTCACTATCTGAATAATTTCTTTTATCTCATCATACATTTCTTCAATTTCTTCGTCATCTGCAGAGCTAGTTGGCATATAAACTTGTACTACTGTAGTAGGCGTGGGCTTCATGTCTATCCTGGCCACAGTAATGCGTTCACTATGCTGTTTGTAGTAGCTTACCTGCACGCCTATTTTTTTTATTAATTATTAAACCTACTCCTGCATTACCCCTATTTGATTTTGTATTTATAACCCTGTATTCACCTGACCAAAAGTGTTGTTCCTCCTGACACTGAACTTCGCTAATTCCCACTATATCTAACTTTAACCTGTCCATTTCCCTTTTTAAATTTTCTAACCTACCACTAACGTTCATTCCAAACGGCAATACTTTAAATTGGTAACTACGTCCTAGGTAAATGAATGCCATATACTTTCTTGATTCCTTAGACATTTTAGTTTGCCAATATGACCTTCGGAGGTCAAGGGAGGTGAAGAACTTCACCCCGTGAAATTTCTGTAATCGTTCTTCTAAATTCTCTGGATGATTCCGCACAGGCTCAATAATCTTATTAATATCACGAGCGTCTAAGACTAACCAAATGTCACCATTTGGCTTAGTCACTGCCATTAATGAGCTTGAATATTCGAATGTGGAAGTCTCAATAATTCCCCAGTCTATCATCTTTTTTATCTCTTTAGTTACAGCTTCTGTTTTTGACCAAGGGACTGAATATGTAGTTTTACAAAAAGTTGAATGAGGGTATGTTTCGATACAATATTCAAAGTCCTTAATTACACCTGGTATTTTTATTAAATACAGGCAAAAATAATTGCAAGACCTCTCTCAATTCAGTTCGTTGTTGGGGTGATAAATATTCCAATTCTCGTACTTTTTCAGCGATGCTCTATACATCGCTCTCAGCATCAGTTTGCCTAACACAATTATTATTCTTGAAATGCAAAGCACTTACAGGAAGACAATTAATGGTTAGATTCTGGCAATACTGTCCTAAAATAATCTTATTCTTCAACGAAGTTACCTTTAATGGTTTGCCTTTAACTATAAAAGTACACACACGCCTTCCTTAATATCAATCACTGCACCATAATCATATAAAAAATCCATACCCCAAATACACAGCGCTGACATTCTAGACACTACCAAGAAAGTGCATTCTATGGCTACTCCTTGTAGGTCCACTGTCACCCATATCTGCTTAATTATGAGTTGCGCTTTCGCGCTAAATGCTCCTGACACTGTGCAGCCTGTTACTGGTAAGGTGAGTATTTTTTGTTGCTGACTAACCATATTCAAGCAACTCATTGTCATCACACTGTCGCCCCTGTATCTATCAGTACACTAACTGGTAAATTATTAATCTTTACTACTGCAATCGCTTGCAAAGTATACCCTTTTTCATTCGTTTCATTCCTTGGTACTTTCACGAGATCTTTCCGAATATCCGGTTCTGTATTATGAGGGCTGTTTTTTTTTTTTCAACCTCCGATCGTCCATTTAAGCAAGTAAGAGGTAGGGAGGGGCCGGACCTGTGCGTCATGCAATTGCCCAACTCTCCCACCACAACCTCTGCTGTTTTCAGCTGCAGTGTGTCAGTTGTAGCTGAGCTACGTCCGTGTAAACATGGCCACTACGCTCGATGCTCCCGCCAAATGTGAGTTACAAAGTGTAATCCATTTTCTGCAAGCAGAAGGATGTAGTGCTGCAGAAATCCATCGCAGAATGAGCAATGTGTATGGTAACAACATTATGAGTGATGATAGTGTTCGGGAATGGTGTCGAAAATTTAAAGAAGAATGAACAGACGTCCATGGTGAAGGTGGACAAGGTCGCAAGTCTGTCGCCACTGTAGGCGTCGTTGAGCATGTTGATCAGGCGGTGAGATGAAAACGAAGGTTTACAATTAGCGAACTGTCAGATGAATTTCCAGACATTTCAAGGTCTGCTTTGTGCACAAGTGTGACTCAAGACCTTGGCTATCGGAAATTGTGTGCACGTTGGATCCCAAAAATGCTGAGTACCGAGCACAAAATGCGAAGGATGGCGTCAGCATTATCGTTTCTCACACATTATGCCAACGAGGGAAACGTTTTTTTGAAGTCGATTGTTACTGGCGATTAAACATTGGTCCTCTATGACAATCCTGAAACAAAGGAACAATCAAAGCTTCCCCAAGCAAGCCAAAAAAGTTTAAACATTCACTGACGAAAAGAAAAACAATGGCCACTGTGTTTTGGGACCATAAAGGAGTACTGCTGGTGGACTTTATGGAGCAAGCTACGACGATAACCAAGGAAGTTTATTGTGAAACTTTACGTCATCTCCGCTGAGCCATTCAAAACAAACGCAGAGGAATGCTTTCATCTGGTGTTGTTTTGAACCGTGACAACGCCCGACCACACAGTGCCAACATGACAAAAGACCTCCTCAAAAAGTTTAAATGGGAAGTTTTTGAACATCCACCGTTCAGCCCGGACCTAGCACCAAGTGATTATCACCTGTTCCGAGAACTGAAGTCATGGTTAGGTGGGCAGCACTTCGCTACTAACGAAGAACTTCAGGATGCCGTCAAGACTTACCTGTCCTCACTGGTGGCAACATTCTTCAAGGAAGGCATCGAAAAGCTTGTGTCACGGTATGACAAGTGCCTCAATCGTTTTGGCGATTATGTAGAAAAATAAGTTAAGACTTAACTGTACTTTTGGTAATAAAATTATTATTTTCTGTACATTTTTCTTTTATTTACAGCCAATTGGAGGATGAAAAAGAAAACAGCCCTCGTATATTCAAGAATATTTACTGACTTGCGATGTTTGCCTCATTCCTCAATACCAGCCACCCGACGAAGACCTGAAATGACAGGTACTAGTTTGACCACCCGTCATTCAAGTTCCTCGGCGGTTCATGTACCTCTACTAAATGAATTTCATTTTCTGTTGGTGGATATGTATTATCCACAACTACATTTCTCCCATAGGTCAATGGTATGGGTCTGGTAGATCCAGAAGACGTACCTGTAGTATTAGTGTTTGTCCATCCTGCATTATTCATCCAATACATACCCCAATTTGATTTATTCGGTGGCTCCATAGGAGCGCAATTATTCCTATGGCCATCGTCGCAACATGGATTGTTTGACAACTGCCACCTCCCAAACTTTCTTTTCCTATTTGTAGTTACAGTGCTCACCCGTTGAAAATGTCCTGCTCCTGGTATTTGGTTATTATTTCCTACAAAATTCCCTTCAGAGTATTTGTAATTCATATTCCAATTTTGATTAATCTTTTGTGCATGATCCACATGTCCACTACTGTTTTCAGAATTATTCTTACTTCGGTTAAAGTCTGGAGAATGACTGTTACTTTGATTACCATTATTCCATTGATTGATACACACATTATTCCTAGAATAATAATTACTATTATTATTTGGCCATTGTCTCGCATCTTGTGTCTTGTTGAAATGACTATCAAAATATTATCTCAATGTTTCTGTCTTTGAATATCAAAATTTAGGCTGATAAACCTCTTTACGTAATCGCTCTTGTCTACTTATTGACCAGTATTTTGCTAGAAATAGTTTTTCAAATTCGGAACATGTATTGCAGGTTTCGCTTATCTCAGCAGCCCACAATGCTGCTTCTCCTACAATTTTGGATACTATGAACTGTAGTTTGTCATACTCTGTCCAACTATGTTGAAATATCCTTTTAAAAGAATTAATAAATACTTTGGGATTAATGTTATTATTTTCACTTGAAAAAATAGGAAATTGTGTACTTTTGAAACTACTATGTTCTACCTATAATGATAAAATACAACTTCTTTGAACATAGGGATCATCCTCTTCATCCGATTGGGTGTTTACTTCCCATGGTTCACCTGTATGCGTGCTATGTTGTACTCATGGATGTTTTCTCTCGCAGTTAGATTTCGTATGGCTGGCTACCTATTTGTTCATTTTCTGGCTTGGCATTACTACTTGATTCTATTTTACTTAATGAGCCGCACTCTAAATCATTTAGACGACTAGTTAATCCCTTTATTTTTTTTTGGTAATACGGCAATTGTTCTCAGTCAAGGTGTTAACCCTTTCCAATACGACCCCAAACTGTTCTGAAAAATTACTTACACTTTCATGGATCTTGTCTATATGGTCAATAATTTTAACTTCTTTTTCTCGATAAACTAATCTGGATTCTATATTATCAATTTTATTATCACCGTTAACCTGCTGTTGAATAAACTTGTCCTCCAAAACAGCAATCATTTTAGCCTGTTGTTCTGCAAATTTATTTTCTAAGGCCTGTTGTTGAACCCTAAATTTGGCATTGATAGATGCTTGCAGCTCCATTATCCTAGCATTGATGTCAGATAATCTATTTTCTAACATCTCCCGCTGTTCAGAGAATTTAGTATTTAAAGTTGCTTGTTGTTCAGCTACATCAGAAAATTTAGCATTTAATATCACTTGTTGTTCAGCTAGCTTAGTGTTTGAATCACCCAACGTATTTAGCTTTGATAGTATAGCACTAAGTACATCTATCTTTCCTGAACCGGTTTGTGCAACATTCATCATGCATTCATTGCCTGCTTTCTCCTTGGGATAAAAATTATTATCATCTAGTTCTTTAACCTTACTTTCCATTCAACAACCTGATACACTAGGAGTAATAATTGTCTGACTCTGTAAACAATTCTCCTCCTAAGTTAATGATTGTTCTGTTTATCTCCTCATGTTCAGATAATTAACTTAGTTCATCACCAGATTCTGTTATGTTTTTGGTCAAAATCGCTACATAATATCCTACTTCGCTTTGACATGATGGAAACTCTTGTTAACTACAATTTACTACAGTTACAATATTCAAACGACACTACATTTACTCTTACTTGACACAAGCACAATGAAAATCTCACTATTACCAATATGGTACCTGAATAATCACTTATTTTGATTAGTGCTTACTGTTTATCGTCTATTTGGGGTTGTTGCAGCTTCGCCCACATCCCTGCCGGCAGCTTATGTCACTGTTTCGGCCAACGTTCTGCTCTTGAACAGTTCTCGTGACGCGTTGCATCGCTCCGTTTGCAAATATCTCTTAGTCATGAAGCGTTGACCCTCATGTGGCAGTCGTAGAGGCGGCGAGCTTCGCATGTTGTCTCTGCTGACGTCGTCGATGTGAAGTGCCAAACGATGTGTAGTCCGGCGTTGTCAGGCCTCGCGCTATAGGCGAATGATGTGTTGCTTTGCGTCATCGAGCCCCACATTGTAGGCGCCAACTGATGTGGCGTCTCTTCCCTCCTTCTTCACTCGCCGGGAAGAGACGCGACTCATAACAATGTTCGTCATCGTCGGTGCGACGTGGAACAGCACCAGTAACTCTCGTAAGAGCACAACTCCTCGTGTGGTTTAGAAATATTCTGTTATCTGTCTGCAACAGTCTTCTCAGTTTGTGTGAACTGGTAAACTGCAATCGTTTATATTTATTTTTATGCCCAGTTAGTTCCATGATGAAATAAAATCCTCATTCTTGACTTCATCATTACGGCCGTTTTTCACATTATACATAGCGAGGACGAAAATTTGCTTTCTACTATTCCGTTGCTACACCCAGTTATTAACAACGGTCCGATGTAACTCCAGAGATAACTTATACTGTCCATTATTCTTGTATTCACTTGGTCACTTAAAATGTTTAAAGAGTCAATCAACGTGCATTAATACACATTGTATTGTCCATTTAATGAGTTCAGCAACATGTAAAATTTACCTTGTAATTCAGATTTTATTGTTCTTTCTGTAATTAATTGTTTGTCCCTACAACACACGCACACCAATATGTCATTCAAGATTAACTTCTGTTCAGTTCAGTAATCGTGACACTGGCAACAACGTTTGACTAATCAGCGTACTGGCCTTTCTTCATGTCTTCGTTTTATTGTGTTCCACTCAAGACTACGAATTGTTTTTCTGTCATTGATCCATTGCTCTCAAGGTTTGTAACTGTTCATCAGTACGAAGGCTAAGTCCGATAAACCAATATCACTCAATTGAAGTCTAACAGTCGTCTTACTATATCGTCGCATTGAGAACGGTAAAGATTAACTTTCATCAGTTGAATGACTGAGCAATACTTCAGTCTCTACCTCACGAATTATCAAACTTCCAAAACTGAAAGAATCTAATAATGTTTGCATCCAGACAACTATCACAAAAGTACTCTAGAGTGACTCAAGAGCAACTAACTAACTGAACATTTCCATATACAAGTTGCATTGTAGTCGCATTGAATTTCCTTTTCGATGCGGCTACAACTCTCTTCCATGGTAAATGTTATCTTTGACTGAATTACTTTCTTAGATTTAACCTTTGTTCATATGAGTTTGAATTTATTCTATAGATGTTTGATAAAGAATCTATGATAATCCTTTCCTTTTACATCCCCTTTTTGTATGCTATTCTCAGTACTTGAATAATATAGGTGTTAATCAAAATATTACCAGTGTAGATTTTATTGTCAAGAGTTGCCGTCAGTGTCAAGATGACTCGCTTCCCTACATTAAGTTTCCACAAAGTTTGTTAATTGGGGTTTTCTGTCCTTGGGGCGTAACACTATCCCCCCCACCGCCCCCCCCCCTCAAAAAAAAAAAAAAAAAAAAAAAAAAAAAAACAAAAAAAAAAAAAAAAAAAAAACAAGTGTAACTACTGTAGACACATAGATTAAGAGGAGTTTAAAGGATTTATTAGTGGCCAGCTTCTTCTAATCCATTGACAAATATCGTGGCACAACCACTGATGCATATATTATTAACAGGATTACATAATGTGAAAGTAATATTGCTTTCACTTAACTTCAGCACAGTAATGTGACCATTGTAAGGAACATTGTAAACTGGTTCTTTTATTGGTGCTAAGCTACAATAACCTAGGAATTATCTTATACTCTTTGGCATGTATTCATTTCCATGTTGATAATATAGTTTGATGTTAGTTTGTAGATTAAATTATTTTTGATGTTTTTGACTTATTCCCAACATCCTTGAGAATCATTTTCATTAGTATCTGTTAGAAGGAACATTGACATGTTTGTTCTTTTGTGAACATGTGCTACATAAGTTTTGTTTTTTGGCATGTTCCACAACCTAAAGTATTTCTTCAGCATGGGTATGTAGAATGAACAATGTATCTCATCTAGTCTAATCATTTATCATAGAAACTACTTTTTCCAAATTTATCTACCCTTTATGATGCAGTACATCTTATTTCAGGCTGTATGTTTTTTGTTACTTTTAAGATACACGAAACAACAAGAGAAACCCTTGTTTTATTAATGTGAATTTTAAGTTTGCAGTTCCTCATGGATGAAATGGATGAGAAACGTAAAAGGCCACCTTTGTTTGAAGTATCACTAGAGTTGCAGGAACCAGACCTTGTATTTGTTCCTTCACTGGATGTAAATGACCCTAAAAGTTTCTATTCTCTTATCCAGAGCATTATAAATGACATTACATACATGGCTACTATTATTCCTCGTGTAGCTCCGAACCCTGGACAAATTGATTATAAGGTATATCTAAAATTTAATGATAAAGAACTGTCATATTTAAAGTTATTATTACTTACATTAACAAACAATTTCTGATATACTTGTTGTCATTATATTCCAAATTAGGAAGAAATGGAGTCAAATGCAGACTTAATTGAAATGAAAGAAGAAACACTGACACGTGTTCAGCAAGTAATAGATCAAGTAAGTGGCAAAATAATAAATAACCTTGGTATTATTTATTTCCTTATAAATGTAACTAATGCCTGTAGAATGTCAATGGTTATGGTGTGGTGGATACACTGGTTCCTGTCAGATCAGGAAATTAAGCACCGGTAGGGCATGGTCAGTGCTTGAATAGGTGATTGTCTTGATAAATGGTGTGCTGTTGACAATTGTCCCTTAACCTTTACCACAGAGGGGACAGGATGGGTGGTGGCATGAAGTTCCTGATTGGCAGTCTTTGTGCCAATGTCCTGGATTCAATTCCAAACTTCTCCACAGGGTCTCATGAAGTGAGGACAGTTGATACTGTTGATGGTGATCTGTCCATTGGGTGGATATGTTGAGTTCAGGGTCCCCTTTTGGTGTGCATCGGGAAGAGTAGCCTATGTGCTGGCAGTAGGTTTCACTCTTCCTTTCTGTCATCATCTCCAACATGAACATGACATGACACTACACACACACACACACACACACACACACACACACATCATTAGTCATTTTCACTTCACAGATACACCTCCTCAATCAACTCTCATACTTCATGTAGGGAAGGTGCCTTTGGGCATGGAGGATATGGGAATCTTTCCAATTAGACGGCTGAACCTGCCCTTCTGCTATAAGACTTTTACTTTTTACCTGTAGACTACATTTGTGTATTATCCTATAAATGTTCAGTATTATGTGTTTCAGATGGTGAAATTTATGTGTAATTTCAATCATATGTTGTTAAATTAACTCTTTAACATAATATCCTGGCTGATTTCTGTAGTATGAAATAAACACATCTAAATGCTGGTTATGACTACGAGTATCTAAATACTGGTTATGACTATGACTGTGGAAAAACCAGAAAAGTAGAGGGTTGAAACTTTTGATATGTGGTGTCACAGAAGGCTGATAAAAATTATGTGGGCTGATAAGATAATAAATGAGGGAAAACATTAACCAAAAGAATGGACAGGATAGTAGGAAATGTGTTGAGACATCAAGGGATAGCTTTCATGGTGCTACATGCAATAAATCAATACAATACAATGGTGTCTTGTTTCATTTCTTTTATGAAGCGCTGTGCAAATTCTGCAAGGTTGGCCGGATATTTCTTTTTTCCACTCCCCACAATAGTCCGAATAGTATGTTGTTGTGGATCCTTAGCAGGTGCTTATTTGTAGGTTGGATTGCTTCAGTTTCCTCAACAGTTGCTGCACCAACTTGTTGATCACTTGTTACAGGCTCTTGCAACTTCTTGTAGGAAGATTTTATATATATATTTGTATATCTGGATTTAGGTTTCTGTACACTTTGTATGTTATAAACAAAGCACAATTTATTAGAAACAAAGCTATTTTCTTTGTCCCTTATTGGTTTTCATTACTATCTCACAATACGAAAGATATTGATCATCTTTGTCCACACCTTTCATAAATTTATTGAACATATATCACACTATATTTTGGTTTCTGTGTGGTTTCGTCATGTTGAGTTACTTTGTCCCCATCCCTGTCGCAACAATGGACCCATCGTGAATTGTTGTTATCAATCTCACCTCCCATTCATCTTTCCATACCTGCAGCAAAATGTCACATTGTCTTTGAAATGCAGTGTCACCATTCTCTCGAGATTTGTGTTCTGTTTGTAGATGCTGAGGGAGACCTCTCTTGATTCATATTATGCACAAACTCTAGTTTTCCTTTCTAGAAATGTTTTGGCAATAGCTGTACTGTTGTAATAATTGTCTCAATAAACTCGGTGCCACATGCCAAGGTGAGGTGAAAGTACAGAGAGAATAGCATCTTGAAGCTTTTTTTGTTCTCCAGTGTATATTTCTAAATTGGAGAGGTGTCCACTTAAACTTTTGCAAACCATATGAAAAAGCAAACAACATTTGATACGTTTTCCAGGATTATATGGCCAGAAACTATTGATCTTACTGGGAAGGGTTTCTACACCTGGAATTCCTTTAAATGCTCCTAAAATAATGGTCTTATCCTTCTTCAGCCAACTTTCACTATTAGAAAGTTTGTCATCTAAATCATTCACAATTATCTCACTTTGGTTGATTATAGACATGTTGTACTCTTCTTCATTTCCATTACCACTATCAGTAACATCATCTATATCGTTTACAATTATCTCACTTTGGTTGATTATAGCTGTGTTGTGTACTCTTCTTCACTTCCATTACCACTATCAGCAACATCATCTAAATCACTTGGCACATCACAACAATTCTTTGCAAACAGTTCGGCAAGAACCTCGTCAACTGTTTTAGTACCGTACTGCACAAGGGAACACCTACAGTATTGAATGTTTTGTGATACTGATTGTTGGTGGTAAAACGAAAGATAAAAATAAGTTCATACTGATGTTCACTGCACTGATCCCTCTATTCATATATAACCTTTTGTTAAATTGAAATAGTTACTGGCATGAGCAACAGGTCTCGGAAAAGTGCCCAGAATGAAAAACGCAAATTTATTTGATCCGTCCACTACAGTTGAATGTGGAAATATGTAAATCTGCATGAGCCATACGTGTTGTGTTAACCTTCATATATGCCACTAGTTAAATATTGATAACATTCGGAAAAAGTGCCAATTTGAAAATCGTATGCAAAAGTTAGCAAAAATTCATTGCTTAATGAGGTATTTTGACAGTCAACAGAAAAAGAAAACAGTATTCCAGAAAGTTCATTAGTTTTCAAGGCACATTGTGATATGTTTGAAGCTGTTTAACAATAGGAAAATTTCACCTACTTAAAAAAAATTAACGTACTTTGGTCCTAATATGAATTAAGAACAGATTTTTTTACGTACTCTATAGAAATCCATACTATATGCAAATACCAGAGCTCTTATATGATTTTTGCAGGAAATAGAGACTTCAAAGCAATTTTCTATTGCCATGGGGAGCAGTGGTAGTTGGTACAATGTTGCAGCTTTGGACCTTAAATCTCAGATGACAACTAATAGTGAGAACCATAGAGGGCGAAAACTGCAGGGAAATAGAGATTGAGACACATGAGTATGTTCAGTGTTTTAAGTGCTACTCCCACTTGGAAAAATTGTTGCAGGAGAAGAAATTATTGTAGGCTACATCAAAGAACTCAGAAAATGGACCCGAATTAGCTTGCTGTTGGAGAAAGTATTTTGCAACATAATTTTAGTTGATGATTGTTTCACCACGTGAATTTATTCTCTTTCTCTGTAAGTGCCAGTGCCTCATAAATTCCTATGCCTCATTATCCGCTAGAGCAAAAACTGAATTAAATTTTTATTTACTTTGTTCTTGCTTTAATTTGTTCCTTATGTTTTGCTTTCCTTTTCCCATTCCGGTGTGTCACTGAGTACACATTTTTTACCTTTACTCTCTTTTCTTTTATCGACTTTTGTACCTACATTGTTGCTTGTCATCTTTCCATCCTTGCTCCAGTCCTCCTTGGTTTGTGATTGTTACTCATTAATCAAATAACTCATATATTTAAACAAGCTTTTTTTGTATTTTGGCCCCCCACACTTTGTTTAGTCCATTCTTTATTACCAGTACCTACATTTCATGATTATGTTTCATCGTTGATGTATGCCATTTAATTACTTTCAGTTGCTTTGTGTCTCTTTACACTTTGCTTGCTGTTACTGGTGCTTAAAATCAATAGAAATCACAGAATATATACAGTATGTAATTTTTCCTTAAGCACACAGGTCTCCAGTTCTGAATCTAATAAGGAGTAAAACTTAAGCTTGTAGTATTTACTGTTCACACATTGTGCTACAAAAACTATAGGAAATAATGTAGATGAATGTAAATAAATCTAAACTGCTCTACATGGTGTCACTGTTGCTTAGAACATATTACAGAAACTTATTGTTCAAACCCATATTCAGCTATCCTGATTTAGGTTTTCTGTGGTTTCCCTAAATCACTTCAGGCAAATGCTGGGATGGTTCCTTTGAAAGGGCACAGCTGACTCACTTCCGCATCCTTCCCTAATCCGATGGTACTGATGACACCACTGTTTGGTGGTCCATCCCCCCCCCCCCCCCCCCAATCAACCAACCAGAAACTTACAGCTCACTATTTATGGTTTTTCTTTAACACTCACCTTGATCAGGATGAATCATCAGATTTTAGAACATTTTGAGTGGAAAGTGTATTTGTCAGCTTCTGGGATAAAATAAAAGCTGGGCAGAGAACAACCAATTCACTGTTGTTGAATTTTCATTCTTCTCCCCCCCCCCCCCCCCCCCCCCCTCCACCATCACCCACCCTCTCTCTCTTTTTTTCTCTGTGTCAAAATAAATACTGAAGTGGTTTCTTCTTGATTAATAGTGTCACCTATAACTTATATGTAGGGATAGAAAAAATTGTTTCGTTTTGTGATCAGTTTTTGTGTTATTTCTTGTCAGTTGTGTTATTTTATGACAACATTGGTGCTAATTACTGATGACTTGTTTTAAAAGTACCATGTTTTTTATTTAATTTAATTGTTTTCAGTGCTGTGTGGAAAACGAAAGTATATCTGCCAATTACATTATATATATTGACATCACACATCATATTTATTTAATTATTGAGTGGGGGTGAGAGGGTAGTACATTAAACTTTTTAAATCAAACTGCGGAAAATCTGGGCTACACCTACACCTACATATACATCTACATGGATACTCTGCAAATCACACTTAAGTGCCTGACAGAGGATCATCAAACCACTTTCACAATAATTCCCTATTATTCTACTCTTGAACAGCGCCCAAAGTAGACGAACACTTATATACTTCTGTGTAAGCTCTGATTTCCCTTATTTTATTATGATGATCATTGCTCCCAATGTAGGTTGGTGTCAATAAAATATTATCGCATTCGGAGCGGAAGTCTGTGATTGAAATTGCGTAAGAAGATCCTGCCACAATGAGAAACACATTTGTTGTACTGATGTCCACCCTAAATCCTGTATCATGTCCATGACACTTTCTCCCCTATTTCTTGACAATATGAAACGTGTTCTCCTTCTTAACTTTCTGAATGTGCTCCTTTAACTGTGTCTGGTAAGGATGGTAGCTTTTTCTTTGCCTCTGACTCATAGCGCAGCTGACGCTACTAGCTGTGAGAACGCTCTGAAGTAACATTCACTCGGTACGCAAATTCATACCCCCTACAAATCTAAATAAACCATAGTAATTATCATCCAATTTTGTTCAAACTTGGTACGCAATCTTTTGTTATCAAGGAAGGGATCCTGTCAAAATTTCAGATTTTTATCTATTATAGTTATGGAGATCGAGAAAATTATTTAAATGTCCTAAAAACGACACTTACGTTTCAAAACTCAGTTAGGAACAATAACCAAACGTCTTTTATTATCATCTGAAGTCATAATAAAGCTCACAATATATAAAATCACTGAATCGGAATTTTCTTTTCAAAACTTTAATTACTGTATGTTACATAGTATAAAAATCATTCAGAATTATTATTTGCTTATTATTTTGTTGTGTAAATACATGGGAATGAATGAGAGAGTGTATGCAGGACATATGTTAAAGCTTAATGTCATTTTATGTAAAACCTTATAAAACTGAACTGTGGGAAAAGGGAAAATTGTGTTGCAATCACGATGCTGATGACGTATGTCGATGTGTGCTTGCTTTTGTAAAAGAGCAGCCAGAATAAAAATCTGAAGCGGAAAAAGTTTCTATATTAATTTAAAGAATATTTTGCATTACATGCTATTTTATTAAACAATATATTAGAAATTGAAATTGAAATGACGTAAATGACTATCTGATTAGTGGTTGGCTAAGGCAAGTTTTGCCGCAAGAATGATCTGGAAGGATCATTCTGATTGGTCCTTCAGATCAATAGCTAATTAAAATTGAGTGGTTCCTGCCCACAGGTAATTAGATAGGCATAGAGGAGAGGAGCATTGAGATAGTCGCTCACTAACCTGCTTCCGAGTAACACTAAGATAGATGTCTCTGTGAAAATAGTATGTAAAATGAAGAGCTAGTGAGATCATTTCAGATAGAACGTGTTGTGACTAAAGCGGTTTAAGTTATGAACATTTTGAGGAAAGTGTGATGTTTCGGAACTAATTAGTTGAAGTCTTATAAACGTGTGATCTTTTGGTCGTAGAGACAATTCCGCATGGCATATTCCGTGTTCCTTATGGAATACTTTGGCGAGCAGTTCTAACATAGAAGACCACTGAAATGACCAAATGTTTAACTCTCTAATAGTGGAGGGTCAGTGACTGTTAGATCGCAAAATTAATCAGGTCAGACTTGCTGGAATTTTGGCTGCTTTTCTGGAAACCCAGAATCTACTCTGTAGGAATCAGCATGGATTCCGGAAATGGTGATTGTGTGAGACCCAACTCCCTTTATTAGTTCATGAGACCCAGAAAATATTAGGTACTGGCTCCCAGGTGGATGCCATTTTCCTTGGCTTCCATAAGGCGTTTGATACAGTTCCGCACTGTCACCTGATAAAGAGCCTACGGAATATCAGACCAGCTGTGTGGCTGGATTGAAGGGTTTTTAGCAAACAGAACACAGCATGTTGTTCTCAATGTAGAGGCATCTACAGACGTTAAAGTAACCTCTGGTGTGCCACAGGGGAGTGTTATGGGACCATTGCTTTTCACAATATATATAAATGACCTAGTAGATAGTGTCGGAAGTTCCATGCAGCTTTTCACGGACGATGCTGTAGCATACAGAGAAGTTGCAGCATTAGAAAATTGCAGCGAAATGCAGGAAGATCTGCAGCGAATAGGCACTTGGTACAGAGTGTGGCAACTGACCCTTAACATAGACAAATGTAATGTATTGTGAATACATAGAAAGAAGGATCTTTTATTGTATGATTATATGATAGCAGAACAAACACTGGTAGCAGTTACTTCTGTAAAATATCTGGGAGTATGCGTGCGGAACGATTTGAAGTGGAACGATCATATAAAATTAATTGTTGGTAAGGCGGGTGCCAGGTTGACATTCATTGCGAGAGTTCTTAGAAAATGTAGTCCATCAACAAAGGAGGTGGCTTACAAAACATTTGTTTGACCTATACTAGAGTATTGCTCATCAGTGTGGGATCTGTACCAGGTCTGGTTGACTGAGGAGATAGAGAAGATCCAAAGAAGAGTGGTGCGTTTGGTCACAGGGTTATTTGGTAAGTGTGATAGCGTTATGGAGATATTTAGCAAACTCAAGTGGCAGACTCTGCAAGAGAGGCGCTTTGCGTCGCAGTGTAGCTTGCTGTCCAGGTTTCGAGAGGGTGTGTTTCTGGATGAGGTATTGAATATATTGCTACCCCTTACTTGTACCTCCCAAGGAGATCACGAATGTAAAATTAGAGATATTCGAGTGCGCACGGAGGCTTTCCGGCAGTCGTTCTTCCCGTGAACCATACGTGACTGGAACAGGAAAGGGAGTTAATGACAGTGGCACATAAAGTGCCCTCCGCCACACACCATTGGCTGGCTTGTGGAGTATAAATGTAAATGTAGATGTAGATGTAGATGAAATATGTTGGATAAACAGTGAACTTGGAATGATAGAGCAGTTGCATTATTAAATACGGACTTGATAGCCATTTCATGTGCTTCCTTTTGAATAAAAAGACGTCAATAGAATTTTCAAATGCTTACTGCAATTAAATTGCATTTTCCTACCACCCGAAATTTGTGAAAATGAACTTACAGGAACTTGATTTACGTGGCCTCTTTGTGGTAGGTATTTGATGGTGGCTTCATCAATGCTGCTTTACACTGCCTAGCGTGTATTTACTACTGCAGAGTGAAGGGACGCCGGAAGGAAGAAATATAGAGGTAGGTGAACTGTTCAATGAAAGTGACACAGAGAGAGAGAGAGTAAGGAGACAAAACAAAAGAACGACAGAACAATCCTGCCCTACTGCAAGTCTCTTTAGTAGATCTGTTGCTCTTCTAAGTCTTCTGCCAATAAAACACAGTCTTTGGTTTGCCTTCTTCACAGCATTTTCTATCTGTTCTAGAATAACAACAATATGTATTAGGACAGGTTGCTACTCACAACATAGAGGGATGTTGAGGAGCACATAGGCACATTTAAAAGCACAGTACATTTAACAATAGAAAAACACACACACACACACACACACACACACACACACACACACACACACACACACACACCAGACACCCACATGGCCATTGTCATCTTCAGAGTCAGGCTTCAGCATCCTAAGATGACATAGGCCATGTCTGTATGACTTGTATGTTAGGATGTCCCTTATTTTTTCCTAAACATTTTACTCAATCCCTCAACTGTTTTCTGTTTGATTAGATTTACTAGAAAAAAATTTCATCTCAATACAATGACATTAACCTGTGCTGACTAGAGCAAAAAACTTTAATGTTGGGAATTTTAGGTTCTGTCATTTTTAGTCAGCATAAAAGTTACTGATGACTGCATAAAGTCAAAATTAAATATATTTTTGCTTTTTAAGATGCAATTAGTATTTGGAAATACTTTTTTTCAGTGTTTCTTTCTTGTAATCAGGATACAGTCTGCAGTGTTCTTGAACACAGCGCTATATAAATTCCTTTTGCTCCTCATCTATGTTTGTAAATCCATTAAAAGTCTTGCATTAATTTAGCAGAGATTTGAACAGAGTCATTAACAACTTCCAACTCCTTAACGATTCTTTTAACATCTAAATATGAATTGTTGCTTGTCCGCATTGAAGAGCTTTCTAAAATAAAACTAGTTTCCATAATATTTAGGCAAGAGAACAGATCTCTGTTCTTACTTGACTAGTGCAATAAACACCTGTATGTGACCACTTTTGCCAACCTGGTCAATTTTGTCTTTTGTTCTCTCCTGATTTACCTTTGGAGCTACAGCAAATTCTTTATCAGATGATGGGTAAGTATAAAAACTCCATTTTAATAATATCATGCACATTGTCACTTCAGTTGTGGTGTTGGTATAAAACAAATCAGTTCTGAGGGAATATACAAAGTGTGCACAATGAATTTTTAAGTACCAACCATATAACGGTAAACCTGCATTCATTTTAATTATTGGTTAGAGAAAAATATAATATTTTCCAGACAGTAAATTTAATTTTTTACTGTTTCTGTCTGAATCATCATCTGTTTGCAATGGAGTCGCTGTGTTCAACAATAGAATTGACATAATGAATTTATAGGATAAATACTTCCATCAAAATCCTGAATTGCAAATGCATTGTCCAAAGTACAAAAGCTTTTTTTGTGAATTCGCCCTGACTTCTTCATTAAAATAGAAAGAATATTTGCTTTTCATGTTATACACCCATTACACTCAATGTAAAGATTTGAAAAGAATGTTGTTGTAATGACTTTGACAAGTATGTTACATTGAACCCCAAAAATACAGAATTATTTCTCTAAGATTGTTTTTTCCTGTCGATCAATACCATCATATTATACAATACACACATATGAACATTTAATGTCGCCAGCATCATCATCATCATCATCATTGTTTTCCTACTCGCAGTTTCCCAGGTGTGGTGTGCAAGCACTTACCATCAAACTGTATTTTGTTATAAGAAATGAAAACTGAATTCAATAAATTGTAAATAATTTATTTGTTTACAGGCTATATCTTATTGCGAAAATTTTGAAGAACATTCATATCTGTGGTTGGATGACCGTGAAGCATTTCTTGAACAGTTTTTGGAATATGGTCCCCAGCTGACATGTGAAGAAGTTGACACTACAAACACTGGTATGGAAGAGCAACAAGTAGTTGACACGAAACCTACTCTGCAGCACTTCAAAGAGCAGGTTTGTTTGCTGAAATCAACAGTTTGGTTGTTGTTATTAATTTTTCACATGCATTAAAATTATTAGCTGATAAGAAACCCCTTTATTGCGATGTCGCAAGTTTAATCTTTGCTAAGGTTCATTTGAAAGTGTTGTGTTAACAATTATGACAGGAAAAATAATAGCTGCTATTGATTCACCACATGCGTAAGAAGGGTGACAGAAAATGATTGTCTGGAAGGTGCAGAGATCAACCATGTATGACATTTATGTATTATACTTCACAAAATGGATATTGTCGACATTCAAGAGATGTTCAGAATAAACTCTTAACTTATACCATGAACAACAGAAGAAATATGGTGCCGCATAGCAATCACAAAAGGTTCACAGCATCAGGATCGAAGGCAAACTCCTTGTGAGTTACAACCTGTGCAGGATGTGAAGTTCGGTATCCTCTCTAAAAGAATGCATATGGAATCATATTGGTGTAATGGGGTGATGAGAAGTGATGGAATGTGATGGCATGCAACGAAATGCGAAACAGTCTCTCATGGAGCTTATTGTGAAAATGGCTGCCCTTTAAGGCGTAGTTGCAGACAGAGTGATTGTATGATTTATAGGCATGGTAAAAACCATCCAGAGGCTGAATTTGTCCAGTTGTTCTAGGTGGTATGAATTGTAGTGTCGCACACTTTTCAGGAGGGGTAGTTCGCAGTAAAGGAGTATGATTTTTATATGCAGACCAGGAATCAAGCAAAAGCAACTTATTTTGACCCACTATTTGCCAAAAGCAGTTCTCTCACGCCCATTGTCCCACTCTGGCTTGCAGTGTTGTAAGTATTCCCTTCTGCCCTTGCTATGTCATTCACACATGAGAAAGAATCATTGGGGGCAGCAATTTCTCACACCACATTAAATAACTTTCCAGCCAATTTACCATCCAGACCGGCAGTCTGCATAAATGTTTACAAACACATTAAGGCATTGATGTTAGTTGATCTTGATACAACTCTCTTGGTAGCTCTAATTTTTAGGGTTCCTTACTTATTCATTTCCTCTTCAAACCCTGATCAGTTGGAGTTACAAACAAATTACTACTGAATGATTTTTTTTTATCTCACCTGCAAATTTTTGGGCTGGTTCTGCAGTTTGCTGTGCATCCTCAAGTTGACGCTATGTTGGAAATTTTGTTATCTTACATCTTCCAATTCCGTGGCACTAATATAACAACAAAAATAATCAATTTTTGACAATACAGTGTAATTTGATAAATAAAAAATCAACTCACCAAGTTGCGGCAGGAGAAAACACACACACCGACACCGTCACCCAGTACTCTGGATCAGGAGAGACGCACCAGACAGGATGGGAAGGAAGAGTCTTTCCTTCTCATCCCATCCAGTAATTCTCCTCTGACCTGGGGTTCTGGGTGACTTTTCTGAAGTGCACCCCTTTTCCTTCATCCCTCATCTTCCCCTTCAACCCTTCTACCGGAAGGAGCCACTAGCTCTGAAAGCTTGCATAAGTAAAACCTTTTTTTTATATGTATGTTCTCCTGGTGCCATTTGGTGAGAAGATTTTTATCTCTCCAGTTTCAGTAAATTCTGTAGTACTGTTTGGAGTTATGCAACCATCCACTGCTTCCCTTGGAATCACTGTAATCTATGTCACATGCAATTTGATTTGCATAATGTAGTGGATTAGTATCATGCACATCCAGCAAATTGTATTGAGCGTCCTTGAAATGCACAAATACCAGTTTTTGTATCAAGTGTGCCTTTTTGTGCCTTGGATATCCATAATTTTTCTTATACATGATTGTACTGCTGCTGAATTATTTGAAATCTGTCCATAATTTATTTATTTATTTATTTATTTATTTTTTATGCTGCAGAAGATCTTCCATGAGTGTAGTTACCTTTAGTACCCACTCCTTGGACAATAATTGTACTTTATTATGTTTCACTGGAGATGGGCATCATGGCTCCCTGTTGGACAAGGATGGAGATACATGGCTCGACACCTGTTTTAGTGTCTTTTTCACTTGTCAAGCATGTATTGTCATCACTGTACTGCTCATGCCCATTGTCTTCACAGCCGAGGGTGTACGACACCACACATTCCACTGAATCATCTTGCAGAAACACTAATAGTTCATGCTCCACTTCTTTCTCACTCTGCAAAATGTCAACTTTGGCAGCTATTGTTGTAGATACAATGCAATGTTTACTTTGTGTATTGTTGCGAGTTAGTCATCGAGTAAGCATTTCAACTACGCTCCATACCTCAAGCTGTGCTTGCCATTGGATACCTTCAATTCCAGCCCCGGTTGCCATTAGCAGCCAATATTGTGATTGCGTGGTAGACAATGTGTGGTGTGTAAAATGCCGTAAACATCATTGGCCTTTTGTGATCTCGCACTTAAGGGGTTCCTTGTGAGATAGGAGCCAAGTTTGTAAAACTATTGTAACATATTTTTCATTTCTGTGTAACTCTACTGTAATAACGTGTTATTTCAAATTCGATGAATATTTTGTATAAGGTTAGCAAATGTGATATCTGAATCAACATTCAGACATGAAGGTATGAAAGTTGTTGCTCTGTTAAAATATGAAACTTTTTAAAATTTAAATGTTGTTGTTGTTGTGGTCTTCAGTCCTGAGACTGGTTTGATGCAGCTCTCCATCCTACTCTATCCTGTGCAAGCTTCTTCATCTCCCAGTACCTACTGCAACCTACATCCTTCTGAATCTGTTTGGTGTATTCATCTCTTGGTCTCCCTCTACCATTTTTACCCTCCACGCTGCCCTCCAATACTAAATTGGTGATCCTTTGATGCCTCAGAACATGTCCTACCAACCGATCCCTTCTACTAGTCAAGTTGTGCCACAAACTTCTCTTCTCCCCAATCCTATTCAATACCTCCTCATTAGTTATGTGATATACCCATCTAATCTTCAGCATTCTTCTGTAGCACCACATTTAGAAAGCTTCTATTCTCTTCTTGTCTAAACTATTTATCATCCATGTTTCACTTCCATACATGGCTACACTCCATACAAATACCGGTACTTTCAGAAACGACTTCCTGACACCTAAATCTTTACTCGATGTTAACAAATTTCTCTTCTTCAGAAAGGCTTTCCTTGCCATTGCCAGTCTATATTTTATATCCTCTCTACTTTGTCCATCATCAGTTATTTTGTTCCCCAAATAGCAAAACTCCTTTACTACTTTAAGTGTCTCATTTGCTCCCTCAGCATCACCCGACGTAATTCGACTGCATTCCATTATCCTTGTTTTGCTTTTGTTGATGTTCATCTTATATCCTCCCTTCAAGACACTGTCCGTTCCGTTCAACAGCTCTTCCAAGTCCTTTGCTGTCTCTGACAGAATTACAATGTCATCGGCGAACCTCAAAGTTTCTATTTCTTCTCCATGGATTTTAATACCTACTCTGAATTTTTCTTTTGTTTCCTTCGCTGCTTGCTCAATATACAGATTGAATAACATAGGGGAAAGGCTACAACCCTGTCTTACTCCCTTCCCAACCACTGCTTCCCTTTCATGTCCCTCGACTCTTATAACTGCCATCTGGTTTCTGTACAAATTGTAAATAGCCCTTTGCTCCCTGTATTTTACCCCTGCCAACTTCTGAATTTGAAAGAGAGTATTCCAGTCAATATTGTCAAAATCTTTCTCGAAGTCTACAAATGCTAGAAACGTAGGTTTGCATTTCCTTAATCTAGCTTCTAAGATAAGTCATAGGGTCAGTATTGCCTCACGTGTTCCAATATTTTTGTGGAATGCAAACTGATCTTCCCCAAGGTCGGCTTCTACTAGTTTTTCCATTCGTCTGTAAAGAATTCGCGTTAGTGTTTTGCAGCCGTGACTTATTAAAGTGATAGTTCGCTAATTTTCACATTTGTCAACACCTGCTTTTTTGGGATTGGAATTATTATATTCTTCTTGAAGTCTGAGGGTATTTTGCCTGTCTCATATGTTTTGCTCACCAGATGGTAAAGTTTTGTCAGGGCTGGCCCTCCCAAGACTGTCAGTAGATCTAATGGAATGTTGTCTACTCCTGGGGCCTTGTTTCGACATAGGCCTTTCAGTGCTCTGTCAAACTCTTCACACAGAATCATATCTCCCATTTCACCTTCATCTACATCCTCTTCCATTTCCATAATATTGTCCTCAAGTACATCACCCTTGTATAGACCCTCTATATACTCCTTCCACTTTTCTGCTTTCCCTTCTTTGCTTAGAACTAGGTTTCCATCTGAGCTCTTGATATTCATACAATTGGTTCTCTTTTCTCCAAAGGTCTCTTTAATTTTCCTGTAGGCAGTATCTATCTTACCCCCAGTGAGATCAGCCTCTACATCCTTACATTTGTCCTCTACGCCACCCCTGCTTAGCCATTTTGCACTTCCTGTCGATCTCATTTTTGAGATGTTTGTATTCCTTTTTGCCTGCTTCATTTACTGCATTTTTACATTTTCTCCTTTCATCAATTAAATTCAATATTTCTTCTGTTACCCAAGGACTTCTACTAGCCCTCATCTTTTTACCTACTTGATCCTCTGCTGCCTTCACTACTTCATCCCTCAAAGCTACCCATTCTTCTTCTAGTATCTCCAGGCTTCTTCAATGTATACAACCTTCTTTCATGATTCTTGAACCAAGTGTTGTTTTATGGATGAATTAAATTTCCTGAAGATTCTTCCAATGAATCTCAGCCTGGAATCTGGTTTCCTTACAGCTCGCTTTATGTAGTGATTCCTCTTTAGGGCACTCTGGATGGTTAGTGCTACATATTTTATGGTAGTTACTGTTTCCAGTTGCCATTGCTACTGCAATCAAACATTAGTTGAAGTCATATTTAAGCTCAATATGCTACATTTATTTACTTTCAGGGTCAACTTTATTTATATCTTTACAATTTCATTGCTTGGAGCCATAACAAAGATGGCTTTTGTAAACGTCAGAAATTATGGTATGACAATAATGACACGTAGAAATGTGTTATAAGCTGCAGTTGTTGCATCTTTTATCTACAGGGTGTTTGAAAATGAATATACACACTTTATCTCTTTGTAGCATTTAATATATTCAACTTACAACTATAAATTGTGCATAAAATGAAGGAGCAACTCAAACAGTTTTTTTTTATATCTTTGTGCAGAGGGAAGAGTATGGAATAACCAAGAGTAATGGAAGAATACATTCAATGAGTGAGAGTCTCCAGAATGAAATTTTCACTCTGAAGCAGAGTGTGCACTAATATGAAACATCCTGGCAGATTAAAACTGTGTGCTGGACCGAGACTTAAACTCGAGACCTTTTGCAATTTGCGGGCACGTGCTCTGCCAACTGAGCTACCCAAGCATGACTCACAACCCATCCTCACAGCTTTAATTCTGCCAGTACCTCGTCTCCTACCTTCCAAACTTCTCAGAAGCTCTCCTGCGAACCTCGTAGAACTAGCACTCATTGAAGAAAGGACATTGTGGAGACTTGGCTTTGCCACAGCGTGGGGTATGTTTCCAGAATGAAATTTTCACTCTGCAGCGGAGTGTGTGCTCTGTAGGCTGATATGAAGGTGAAGTTTGGAAGGTAGGAGACGAGGTAATGGCAGAATTAAAGCTGTGAGGACGGCTCATGAGCTGTGCTTGGGTAGCTCGGTTGGTAGAGCACTTGCCCTCGAATGGCAAATGGCCCGAGTTCGAGTTTTGGTCCAGCACACAGTTTTAATCTGCCAGGAAGTTTCAAGTGAGAGTCTTTCATGCGGATTCCCATGAAGCCCCTTTGGAAGGCTAGTTGTGAATTAGCAATTCCAGTGAGTCTGTGTGGAAACTTTTAATGAGACACTTAAACTACGTCCTTGTGATTATCAGTTCTTAGAAGTTCTAAAGCCTGCAGATGATAGTTTATGTGCCAACGTTGCAAACGAAATGTTGCTGCATGATGATGAAGATCTTCTGGATCGTATCGTCTTCAGTGATGAATCGACGCTTCGCCTAAGTGGAGTTGGAGAAACATACACAATGTGTGCAACTGGGGGTCACCAGTCTGTACTCTGTAGGCTTTAGAACTTGTAAGAACTGGAAACGATAAGGACTTAGTGTAAGAGTCTCATTAAAAGTTTCCACACAGACTCACTGGAATTGTAATTCACGACTAGCCTTCTGTAGGGGTTTCTTGAGTTTCCTCATGAAAGACTCTCACTCGTTCAACGCATTCTTCCGTTACTCTTGGTTATTCCATACGCTTCCCTTTGCGCAAAGATATACAAACAAAACTGTTTGAGTTGCTCTTTCATTTGATATACAATTTATACTTGTAAGTTGAAAATAATAAATGCTACAAAGTGATTAAACCCGTTTTTGTGTGCACAAACACTTCACAGCATGAACCTCTGTGGTCCATCCCATATATAAATCTTATTGCTCTAATCTGTCACAGCTGTATTCTTTCATAGTGTACATCAGCTGCACGGTCCCATAGCTCAGTCTTATAATTGGGGAAGGCGGTAAATTGTTCCATAATATATTATTTTCATTGTTTGGTTAGGAACTATCTTGGTGAACTGGCTTAGGTGATATAAGTGGCTACTGACTTTTCCGCATACAAAATTAATGTGGTTTGTACTCCACAAATTTTCATCAAACATACACAATCAGAAATTTACAGCTCCCAGTTTTTGTCGCTGAGATGTTACATACATTACTTACATTGTTGAGGTGAGAACTGCTCACTTTACTGGTGGATTGAAAGTTCATCATCTTATAAGTTTATATTAGATTAGAAGTATTTTTTGTTCCAATTGATCGATAGTGAGAAGATTCCCCAGGATACACCATATTTACCTGATTATAAGATGAGGTATTTTCCCAGACTCATCATTTGAAAAATTTGGGGTCACCTTAAATTTGCCAGTTAAATTTTTCCTGCTGAGGTTGATGTTTTTACATCGTTTAATAGATTAATATAGGGTTAATTTTTCATTTACAGATGAAGCTTTGGCTTCTGGGGGTTCAATAAATATATTTTGAAGAGCAGACAATGCTTTCAATTGAATAGACTCGAGATTTCCCGATATGCCGAAGCACTCAATACAGTATCGACCTTGTTCGAACAGTCATTCGACTCATGGTAATAGTGTACGGGAGATGGGAGACACTTGAACTGTCCACTTCAATACTCTAATGCTCTGCATAAAAATTGATGATTTTGTGAAACACAGGAGAAAATAGCAGCAAATTATCATCTTAAAATTTAGTTATATTTGAACAGGTTTGCAATAAAAGTTCTCGTAGATGTCTGGCTACTGTATATGTACGTTAATGCGACTTTTTAAGGAAAGATAACATACATCTTGTTTTTCAAAAACATTTACCATGTCAATTTTCTGTTTCATTATGAGAAAATAATGGTTTACCAAATGGCTTGTAAATGGGAAATTCGCTTACTGTTCATGTAGTAGAATTCTGGTGGAAAATGTCACCAGCTTGTGAACAGGATGGTGACATGAAGATGAAACAAAGAAGAAAATTAACCCAAAATTAAATGTCTAACAAATGAAATAAATAAAATTAAACTGACTGCAGTTGTTATCCCAAGAATAAATTACAATGCAAACACACATTTTTGAGGTAGTGCCAACAGATGTCACTAAATCGCAGGACAAGCAAAAGCATGAAAATTGGTCTGAATTTTGATTTTTGTCCTTTATTTAAGTATTAGTTTTGTTGTTACATATGACCTGCACCCAAGAAGATATTGCTGTCTGTACTTCAATGTTGTTCAAGCACAGCAGTAAGGTTGGAGAGGGAACTGCAATGAGTGCAATGAGGGGAGTAGTGAGCAGGCAGCAGATATCTTTGTACTGCAAACTGTACTGCGTACTTTTGACTTTTTATGAACATCTGCCATGTTTAAGCTGCAGTTTGCCTGAATCCATTTGTACTCAGATTCAAATAATTGACTTTAAAATTGTACAAATACACAGTAGCAAGAAATGTTGAAAGGCTATGTACTTCATGCATCAATGTTGTCGACGCTTTCTATGAGGTATGACGCAAATGATAGGGGATGTGTCAGCTGCTGTTTCTACAAAGCCAATGAGAGAGCAACGGATAGATGGTATGGTCAGGAACAAGAGACATTGTAACATCCTTGCCAGTATAGAAATGAAATCCGAGATGTGTATGGAAAGAAACAGCTATGTTCTCGGGTTTCACTGTGACCAGAACCTCAGAAATCACAACATATTCGGAGGAAATGGCATGTAGGAGATAATGAAAGAAATTTCTGATTTATCTCAAATATGAATGATCAGCTCTGTCATAGAGCACAGGAAATAATTTATTAAGCATCAAAATACTTGCGAGGAGCATCAATACATATATACTCAACACACCTTGAAGAAGCCATGAATACATCTCAAAGAAGTCCATACACAGTCATTTTACTGGAGTTGATCGATTAGTCGATATTGTGGTGAACACAGAAGCTCCCATCCATTGAAAAGCTGTACAGCCTACAGCTTGAGTCGATGGTGTGTTGTGCCTCATCTGACTTCTATCCTCCCTGAGGACTTGGGAGCAGGTAACCAACTCATGAGTGGGGTAGGCCACCTGATTGCAGGCATGGCAGGGCTGTTTCTTGACAGACATGGAAACTGCAGGAGCTGTAGTGAGCACCTGGGTATAAGTCGGCACGCAGGGTCACAGTGCCTCAGAGTTTTGGAGAGTGAAACCACCTCACCCCTTTGGGAGGACGACGGTTCAATCCTGCGTCCGGCCATCCTGATTTAGGTTTTCTGTGATTTCCCTAAATCGCTCCAGGCAAATGCCGGGATGGTTCCTTTGAAAGGGCACGGCCGGCTTTCTTCCCCATCCTTCCCTAATCCGATGAGACCGATTACCTCGCTGTTTGGTCTCTTCCCCCAAACAACCCAACCCACCTCACCCCATCCTTTACTACGCACACAATATCCTGGTGCACTAGGAGACACCAAGAATTTGCATTTTGTTTGTCTTCCAGTGTGAGGGAATAGTTGTGTAGCAGGGACAGGGGTGTCTGTATCCCCAGACGAGCATGTCACTCAAGACGAAATGGAGAGGGGTGTGGTCGCAGGGAAGTGTGGTGCAGCTGTCAGTACAGGTAGGTTACATGTTAGTTAATCTTAGTGAGGAGCAATGAAGGCAGGTTTGAGTCTTTCTATTGATACTGTCTCAGTACCTGCTACCTTGCGGATGATGAACGTGTTAGGTTCCCTCGAGAGCACTTCATATGGACCAGAGTATGGGGAAGTGAGAGGCAGCCGAACCGCATCATCAGACAGCCATACATGTTTTGATGTGTGTAGTTCTTTGTAGATGAACTGGTCACATTGATTGTGGCATTGTGGGTTTGCTGGGCATAGACAATTGATGTGTTACTCCAATTTTTTAAGAAAATTCAACTGGTTCCTGGAAATCTGTGCTGGTGAAGGTACAGTGAAGTCACTCGACATACACAGTTGTTCACTGAAGACTAGTTATGCTGCAGAGCAGGACAAATCTTCTTTTAATGCTGTTCAGAGGCCGAGCAGTGCCCAGGGCACAGTATCAGTCCATAACTCTTTGTGGCACATGATGATAGACTTGAATGACTGATGCTTGCGTTCAACCATGCCATTGTTAGCAATATGATAGCTTGTAGTACGAAGCTGATGGTACCACAAAAGTTGAATAGGTGGTTGAATAGCAATGCCTTAAACTGATGGCCACAGTCAATTTTGAAGGTGAGAGGAATGCCGTGGGGAGAAAACCATATGTTGATCAGTGCTGTGGCAACAGATTGAGCGGTAATGTTAGCAAGAGATGTGGCCTCAGACCACCTGGTGTTGCAGTCAACAATGGTTAGGAATTAATGTCGACTGTTAATGCATGGTAGTGGACCAACCAAATCTATGGATGTGGACAAAGTGTGCCGATATTAGAGGAAAATCCTGAGTAGTGGTATGCTCATGCCATGAGATTTTGTATTGTAGGCTTGCTGGCCGGGAACTTGCCCACGTATGACTGTCGTTTTTGACCCCACACCAGACAACCTTGCTCATCACCGATTTGACCAATGCATTGATACTGGGATGTGACATGTCATGAATTGCATTGAAGAGCCCTTGACGGTGTTCTTGCGGGATGAGCAAATGCAGTTGTTTGCCACCACTGTCCCACTACATTCGTATTCATATTAGGAAACATCAGCTGATATGCACGCCAGACAAAGTGAGGCAAACTTTGCATTGTGGACGTACTGTTGAATAAAGGTGTCTGTGCACTGGCTATCTGCAGTCTTTTCCCATTTCATCACAGTAATAAATGACACCGCTTACAAGAGGCTGTCAGCAACAGTGTTATCTTTGCCGTTGATGTGATGAATGTCTATTGTGAATTGAGCCATGAAGTCTGTATGTCTGGTTTGACATGGTGAGGCATGTTCCATTGGCCACTGGAGAATAGACATGAGATGCTGATGATCAGTAGACACTGCGAAGTGTTGACCTTCTAGTGTAGGTCAGAAGTGTTTGATGGCAAGATACATATCCAGCAGATCTCTGTCTATGGAACTCCATTTTATTTGTACTTCTTTCAGACACTTGGAGAAGAGTGCTAAGGGTTGCCATGAACTGTTTACTTGTGTTAGAGGTTGCACCCACCTCTGCCTGACAGGCATCAACAAAGAGATCAATCGGCACCCAGGCTTTGGATGTGTGAGCAGTGTAGCCTTAAATAGTGCTGTTTTTAGATTTTCAGCTGCTTCCACATTCCATTGAACCTTCCTGTTGCCAGAGATATTTTTTCCCAAGAGGAGTCGATCAAGAGGCTGTTGTGTCACTGCTACTTTCAGTAGACGATGAAGATAGTAATTTATCATTCCGAAGAATCATCAGAGTTCTTTGTATGTTGTGAGGTGTGGCATACCTTGACAGCAGAAATCTTTTCCTGCAGTGGAGCTAGGTCAGAATGGGAAATGTTGTAGCCCAAAAAGAAAACATCCTCAAGATGTTGAAAGAGTTGACAGATATGTTGAAAATGATTTTGCAGGGATTTGGAAACGATCAAAATGTCACTGACTTAACAGAAGACGAATGAGAGATCGCATCAAAAACAATGTGTAAACCTTTGTCATGTTTGTCTGGAATTATGTAATCCATACAACATTATGTTGTACTAGTATAGTCCAAACTCTGTTATGATGGTTGTTTTTTATTTCCTCTTTGGCCATAGGAATTTGGGAGAATGCATTGGCACAATCAAGAGCACTGAATACAGATGCATCACAAAGCATGTAGGTGAAGGATGCTGTGTTGGGGATCGGGTAATGGTCTGGTATGGTACGAGCATTTAGAACTCAGCAGTTGCCACATATCCTCCATGAACCACCTTTCTTTTTTGCCGTCTGGGATGGCGACGCCCAATACCTGTCTGACATAGATACAATGCCCTCTGTTAACATTTTGTTCATTGCTGGTTGTGCCACTTTGGATTTGCCTGCTGGTAGGCGACATGCATGGAAGAAGATGGGCTGTCCATGCATTCTTTTTATATGACATTGTGTGATGTGCAAATGTTTTTTACATGCTATGGCAGGGTCTGTCAGAGCGGGAAATTGACACAATTAATGAGAACCAATAGTGTGATTGGTGATGGAGTAGAGTTTATTGCCTTGCACAGGTACAGTATTGGTTGTTTTCAGGTGTGTTTCATTTGGATGACATGCGGGAGCACTCACTGGTGTTCATCGCCTGCATTTGGATGTACACATGATGCAGAACATTTTTTTGCATTAGTGCCAAACTTTTTGTGAAACCAACACCAAGTGGAAGAGTCACTTGTGTTACTGGTGAAATTTGTTTTTTGGGTCATAGAGATTTGAGGAACAATATGAAATAACATTGACTTTCAGCACGGACATCATTTGCATGTTGTGGTGGAGCACACATCAGGGCCAGCTTTGTTGATTGTAGTCATGCACATTATAGGGCTGCTAGTGGTTACATTGCAGGGCATGCACGGTCCAGAGACGATCTCATATGGACACAGTAACTGATCACAACGAATGCTGTCTTCAAGGTAAGTAGCCATAGTGTCCACCTTTTTAGCTAAATCTGAGAGTGTCAGATTAGTTTCAGCAGCTAACACAGGGTGTAACTTAGTGGGAAGCTTGTTGAGCATATAAGGCATAAAAAAGTCTCAGTCAACAAGTCTTTGCATGCAAATGAACGTAATTTCTGTAGCAGTTCTGAAGGCTTCAAATGAATGTATATTTGTTATGAGAGCATGTTTTTAAAATGTTCATGGAGCGGTAGAGAATAATGTTCAATTAGAGCCTGTTTTAGGTGGGCACACGATTGTTCATGTTGCACATGCTCCATATTTTTTATGTGATTAGGGTCTAGTTGCACTAACATAAAGGATATTTGTCAAAGGAACAAAGCACTTGGTGATTTTAAAATGTTTCTTCCTTTTGAGTTAATCACAGTTCACTATTTGTTGACCAAAATGGCAGCAGTTTCATATTACCAGTGTCAGGCATAGACAAAGCATGATACAGATCCAGAATGGCTTGATGACGTATTTACTCAGTTGTGGTCAAAGTAGAAGCCATTGGTGTAGAAACTGGTGTATGTTCTTGTGTGATTGATGTTGGAAATGGCTCTAAAGTAGGATGCAACAGTGATCAATCTGACTCTGTTGTCAATGGTTTATCTATGTTCTAGTCAGTGGCCACGCCTTACACTTGGGGAAATAGGGTACAACATGTCAGAAAAACAGGAATACATATGCAATAAATATTTACAGTGAAAAACACATGTGCTAATGTACCTTCCACAGATCCCAAGGGAAATGATCATCATGGGTGAAGAATGAATAAAAAAAACTGTAAACAAATTTTCATTTAAAAGGTAATAAATACTAAATATTCCATTTTATAATTTTGTGAAGACAGAAGGGGTGAAAAAAAATTGGTGCTTTATGTTTTTTAATGTTTTTGTTACACATTACAACTTGGCATGAGGTCCAACTTAAAAAGAACATGTTTCATAACAAAAATATTTTTTAAGACCTGAAGATGAGAGCAAAGTCTGCCAAAACTGGTTGTTTTAAATAAAGACAGACATATATAATATTGGCTTTAGAAATCTTTTAGCAAATACTAAACAGAAAAAAAAAAATCTTACAACACTTATTTACAAACTAGTTGATAAGCCCAGCATTGCCTGGTTATTTATTTATAGCTGAAACTGTGACGTTGTATCTATGGGATTTATTTTTGACTTATAAAATTTATTTGCATACAACATTTGAAGTAGCATGATAGGGGACACGAAACAAGTGCTTGTTTGCTTCACTAACACGGCAGGGAGACATGTAGAGTTGGCCGTGCAAAAAGTAACTAACACTAAGATTATTTGAGGTCATGGCATAACAAGAGCTCACTGGGAATTTGAACATGTTTAATGTGAAATGGTTAATTGTTAGATTCCTAACAATTAACCATCGAGGTATAAAAACTAGCTAACGTGTGCCACTTCCCACCAGAATTTTCACTTCTGTGATGTGACGTTGAAGAGAAGTAAACATTGTGTCTTGCTTTTGGAAGGCGTTTCCAAAGAGCAAGTTACAGCCTGATGTTCTTGTGCTACAGCAAGTCTCACCTCACGATATTCTTTTGGCTCTTGAGACCACATAGTCCTCAGTCTTTCAGCTTTTCTGGTGTATTCAGGAAGACTCATCCACTTTCTATGCATTTTTATTTGCAAACAAAACAAAATAGAAACTTAATGAGTAGGCACCCAATCACAGAGAAAAATTAATAAAATTGATTTTCCTAGGAAAGAATACAAATAAAACCTATCGAAAGAAGTAAAGCAATGTTGTTAAGTCTTTGATACACAAAGGGAATCCAGTAACTCCATATATCCTAACCAAGTAAATTCGCTGTTAATGCCTGTGTCACCTAGGATGGCGCTTCCGCACGTACAGGCAGAATGGAGTAAGTAAATGCGGAGGGATGAGAACTGCGCATGTGTGGCTGCAAAGAGCAGGCAAACAAAATCCATGTTGCCAAACTGTGTTGCTGCTGAAAACAATCAGGTCCATTTGCTATGGTACATCATATTATACATTGAAATCTATGAGGGGAATGATAAATTTTAAAACCAATTTTGATCAATCATCATGAGAGAAATATTAATTAACGTCTTGACAACGTTATGTTCACTGCTGCACAGATTTAATCTGGTTGACATCAAGAAGCAAGAACAGCTGACACGAGCTTTGTGAAGCACAATTTTTCTCGAAATGACAATAGTATAATGACAAGTTCATTGAAACTGCTTGCAGTAATGATCATTTATTGTGATTTGTAGCGTATTATAAGTAAAAATACAATAAATAAAAAAATTAACTTCAAGCACAAATCAAAATCATAATATTTGCTTGACAACTGCTACTATTCAACAGAATTTTTAAAAATGTGTATAAGGTGTGTGTCTGGCTGTGTTTGACTGTAGTTAAGTGTAATCACTGTGTGTAAAAAAGAACTACTGGTAGAAAAGACTAATGTAAAAGACTATCATAAAAATGATCAGTAAGTTGTCAGTTCTTCGCTGTCAATGGGTATTATGAGTGTAAACTAAATCTTTCGACATTGCAGTGAGAGACTGCATTTATAATTCATTGAAAAAGCAAACAATTAACCAACATCTGCGAATAACTTCAGGGAATGCTGACTGATAACATCAGAAACCACTGATATTTCAAGTAACAGTTACTGTCAGTTTAAGGCATTTTCCACTTCATGTTTTGACAGGGGTGTACATGTGGAAATATTGGACTTTTGACGAATTTATCTGGTCGCATTCTCGTGTGTTATTAGAGCATACAGCATGCTGGGAGAACCTTAATTTCTCCTTGGGCAATATGTTGAACATTATAGTCTGCATAATTCATAGGATATGAAGTCCTAATCAGTAAAAGTTAGGAAGATTTCATTATTATGTATGCAACTGATATGTTGAGAAACACATTTTTTAAGCCACAAGTCTTTAAAACTAAGGAATGTTATTAGTTTACTTTGTGCCAAAATCTACGTCGTAATATCATTGTCACTGCTATTTGATTCTGTTTCTGAATCATCTGATTGTAAATTTACATTGATAGGTTCAAGGCTTATATCCACCATCACTTCCCTTTAAAAATTTTCTTTCTGAAGCTTTTCAGCATTCTGGACAGACTATGCCCATGCTAAAGAGGGATGTTGTCAATTGCCTCATGCGCAAACGATTCAGTGTCTGTTATCTTGAATGATTTGTCTTTTTTTTTTGGTCAGGTCTGTATAGTCTGTTGCATGACCTGTATAAATTAATTAGCTGCAGGAGATTGGTATGAGTCTGGTTTATACTGTGTGAAATATTTTTATTTTTAAGCCAGAGAAAAATACCCTCTTTTCTGATGTCTGGTCATGATGTTTTCTCTGTAACAGTTGAGTTATAACTAGCAATGACCAACTCCGAAGCAAGGTATGACAAGAATTGTAAAACACGCCATAAAACTGACAGCATTCATTTCTGAATGGTAGTCACTGCTGTTTTTCTTACACTTAAATACAACTTTAACCTAAGAAAGAAAACCAGAAGAAGAGCCAGCATGCAGAATAATTATCTGAGAACATATTCTACATCTGCATCTGCATCTACACAGAACTCAACAAGCCAATGGCAGAGGGTACTCTGTACCACCAATAGTCATTTTCTTTCCTGTTCCACTAGCAAATAGAGCAAGGGAAAAACCATTGTCTATATGCCTCTATATGAGACCTAATTTCTTGTATATTATCTTCGTGGTCCTTATATGCAGCATATGTTGACAGCAGTAGAATCATTCGGCAGTCACCTTCAAATGGTGGATCTCTAAATTTTCTCAATAATATTTCTCAAAAAGAATGTCGACTTCCCTCCAGAAATTCCTATTTTATTTCTTGGAGCATCTCCATAACTCTTACCTGTTGTTCTAACCTGCCAGTAACAAATCCAGTAGTTTGCCTCTGTACTGTTTCATTGTCTCCCTTCAATCTGACCTGATACAGAATCCAAACACTCAAGCAGTACTCAAGAATAGGTCACATACTATATATGGTCTCCTTTACAGATAAACCATTTGAACCACTCTTTCCTAAAATTCTGCCAATAAACTGAAGTTAGTCATTCGCCTTCCCTACCACAGTTCTCACATGCTTGTTCGATCTCATATCACTTTGCAACATTGTGCCCAGTTTTATAAATGACGTGACTGTGTCAACACTAATAATACCATATCTGAACATTACAGGTTTGACCTTCCTGCTCACCCTCATTAACTTACATTTTTCCACATTTAGGGCTAGCTGTCATTGATCTCACCAACTGGAAATTTTGTCTAAGTCGTATCTTCCTACAGTCACTCAACTCCGACACCTTACTGTACACCATTACATCATCAACAAACAACTGCAGACTGCTGCCCACCCTGTCCGCCAAATCATTTACTTATATAGAGAGCAATAGTGGTCCTGTCACACTTCCCTGGGGTACTCCTAATGATGCCCGTGTCTCTGATGAACACTCACTGCTGAGGACAACATACTGGGTTTATTTATTTATTTATTTATCCTTTGACAAAGTACATTGTATGGATCAAGATATATTTTCATTTCATGCACCTACAAGTACATAGTATTTACTGTCTCCTGTTTAACAAAAATATAATTTATTACAAAATTATTCTAGGACTATTTCATATTAAATTAGGTTTTGTACAATTTTTCTTTTTATACAATAATCATATTGCAATTGTTTTGAACTTTAATGCACATAAATTCATTTACACTATAATAATAGTTTTCTATTAGAAAATTTTTGAGAAATTTTTTGAAAATATTTTTATTGTTTATTTCTCTTAAAGAATTAAGGGGTTTTTTCAAGGGCTTTTGGTCCAGCGTATGCTGGCTTTTTTTTGTATTTTGTGGTGTTGTGTGTAGGCTCATGGAAGAGGTTCCATTTTCTTGTGTCATGGTTGTGTTGTGTGTTGTTATCTCTAGTATTGGGAGGATATTTGAATTTTTTCCAGCAGAGGAGTTCATATAGGTATATATCGGGAAATGTTAGTATTTTGAGAGCTTTAAATGCTGGTTTACACGAATCTTTCCATTTAAGGTTGGCTATCATTCTTATGGCTCTTTTTTATAATTTAAATATTTTGTTAATGTATGTTTTCGAGGTACCTCCCCACAAAGTTATGCCGTAACTTAATGTCATATGAATTAATGCGTAGTTTATTGTTTTCATAATGCCTGTATCTTTTAGATAGCTGAGTTTGTGCTGCACGTATAGGTTTTCCTTGAGTTTCCCCCTTATATATTCTATATGCTTATCCCGGTTTGCATTTTCATCGATAATTATCCCAAGGAATTTTGTATATTTGGTGTTCTCTGCTATAAACTCATCTATGCATACATTGATATCTTCACCGTGAAAGTTTCGAAGTCTGAAGTTTACACAAAGTGTTTTAGTAATACTGTTGTGCAGGTTTAATTCAGTAACTCTTTGGATGGCATTGTTTACTTCTACATTGGCTTTTATTTCTAGCTCTTCTGTGTCTTTTATCTGTGAACAGTAGAGTTGTGTCATATAACTATACTACCATACCTAATCATATTTGGGATGTGATTTGTGTACAGAATGAAGAATATTGGGCCAAGAATGGAACCTTGTGGCACAGAGAAGTGTAAAATTCTTGCTTTAGATCTTATTTTTTCACCAGTAGTTTTTGTAAGTTCATTGTATTGGCTCCTGTTTGTCAGGTATGAGAGAATCCAGTCTCCTGCATTTCCTCTTGTGCCATATACTCCTAATATTTGTACTAAACTTTTGTGGTCTACGCATTCGAATGCCTTTGTTAGATCCATAAATACTCCTACACATTTATTTTTAGTGTCCAAGTTTGTTTTGACATTTTCGATGAGATCTGTTTCTGCATCTATGGTGCATTTATCTTTCTGGAAGCCAAACCGATTCTTGTTGATTATTTCATATTTAATTAGAAAAGCAACGAGTCTCTGTGCATAAGCTCGTTCAAATATTTTTGATATGACTGGTAAAAGAGCTATAGGCCTATAATTTTCTGGACTGTATCCATGCCCCTTTTTATGTATTGGTTTTATCAGTGCTGTCTGTAAGCACTTTGGAAAAGTTCCTTCCAGGAATGATGAATTGATTAGTTGTGTAAGAGGTTTCTTGAGTTCCTGCATACAGTGTTTAATTTCTATACTTGATATTCCATCAATTCAAACATAACTTTGTTGGTTTTAGGTTTTTTTATTGTCTTTAATGTTTCTTCTTCTGTCTCTGGGAAAAGCGCCATTGTTTTTCCCTGGGCATTAATAAATGTTTTCCAGGTGTTATTGTGTTTTTTATTATTTGTTTTTTCTTTTAGTTTTTGGCCTACTGTGGCAAAATAGTCATTGAAGAGATTTATGATTTTATTCTGTTCAGTTATAGTTTTTTTGCTGATCATGAACTGTATTTTGCTATGTTCCTGTGAATTGGAGGGTTTGCGAATTGTGGTTATAATAGACCAGCAAGCCTTGCTTTTATTAGCAGCACTATTTATGTACTTTTTTGCTTCTAGTCATTTGGCTGCTTGCAGCACTTTAGCATAGATTCGTTTATATTTTCTGTAGTACTCTTTAAAATTTTCATCAATGCTAGTTTAATATATTTTGTGTATCGTTTTTATCTTGTTCCTAAAGACCAAAATTCCTTTTGTTATCCATTTTTTGTTTGTTATTTGTGGTTTTGGCTGTAGTTTTTATTACTGGGCATGTTATATTGAGATGATAGGAAAGTGTGTCAATAAAATGAGTCACTTTATGATCCACTGATGGAGAGTCATTTTCCAGTATTTCCCATCCTTCCTTTTTCAAGTTTTATCCTAAGACCTGTTAAGTTTTGTTCATTTAAACTTCTTTTTTTTTCATATTTTTTGTGTCTTTTCATTTGTGGTGATATGATTTAGACATATTTTTTATTGCATCATGGTCTGACAGGGCCGTTTCTATAACTTCACTTTTGTGCTGAAAGCCCCTTAAATTTGTGAAGATGTGATATCTTTGATACAGGAGTTTGTAGTTATACGTGTTGGAGTAGCTATTGCATTGTATAAGCCATATGTTTTCATTGTGTTTAGGAGCTCCCTACAGTCATTTGTGTCTTGCAATGTGTGTATGTTTACGTCACCTAGTAGTACAAGTGCACAATTCTTGCTTGGGATGATATGTAAGAGCTCTCCTATGTTTTCAGTGAACGTTTCTATGCACCCATTTGGCGGTCTGTAGATGTTTAAGATGTACAATGAGGAACCACTTAGAACTATTTTTTGGCCTGTTACTTCGACAACATTTTCAATGTTATATTGTTTACATAAGTCAAGGCTGTTTATATGGTTTCTCCTTACATTATTATGGGTTGGTATAGCAGCTCCACCTCCCTTACTATACCTACTGCATGAACTGGCTGTTATGTTGTAATTTGCAACAGTACGTTTTAAAATTTCATGCTCATTTAAACCATGTTCTGTCAGAAATAGAATGTCAGGAGTTTCTTCATTTAGCATTATTTCTAATTGGGTTGCCTTATTTTTTAAGTATTTTATATTCTGGTGCATTATTTTTATAACTGAATATCCTGATTCTATGTTTGTTTTTGTCCTATATTCTTTTTTGTTATCTCTGCTTTTTGTGGATATCAGATTTCTTGATTTTTCACCCCTACTATACAGTGTTAGTTTCCCTTGTTTCTAATGATTTTACAAACATCTGCATACATTCTGCTGAGTGTAACCGAACCTAATCTATTTAAATGTGTGGCATCCTTCCCCAGACAATTTTCACACAGGAATTTGTTTGGGTCTATGAAGATAGCACCAAGACAATCACACTCTTGTTTGATGACACTGTTTATTTTGAATATGTATTTGTCACTCACTGACCTCCTTTTTATGATTCCGCTAAGTATGAGCCTGGATCCTTCATAAACACTTCTTGCTGGACAGATCATGTTTCTTGTTTCATTCACTAATTCATCTTTGCTGCTGCTTTTAAGCGAGTTTGTTCCAACATGTATAAAAATACCTTTGTAATTTCATTTGTGTTTTGTGTCCTGTTCTGTAGCTGCTTGTTTTGCAATATTATCCCACGTCGCACATCGATTTCGCGGTTGGGGACAGTGATATTTTTCAAGAGCGAATGTCCTATTACTGGAAGCTCGCAATTTTGTACAGCTGTGGGCTTGTTTCTTCTTTTGGTGTATGTCACCGTCTTCCACTTATATTTATCTGCTGATGTTAGACCTATTGACTTTTTCGTGTCTTCATTGGAGGCACTGGGTATATTTTTCTTTTTGAAGTTCGAGCCTGCATATGGAGCATGGGATATGTTATTGTTTCTTGAGTTCATAATTTCGCGGTCTTCTATTTGTTTTTGGTGGTTTTCATTCTCACAGCACTGCCTTTCTTGTATTAGTGTATCATTTTCTTTCCTTGCTTCGAATAGTTCAGTTTTTACAATGTCAATGTTGTCTTGTAGCCTCTTTATAGTTTCGTTTTCTGATGCTTGTGATTCAGTTTGGTGTATTTCACACACGCAGAGCTGCTTTTCACATATTAACCTATTATTTTCTTTCTTTATGTTTATATTTTCTGTTTTTAGCACTTCAATATCCTCTTGTAGCAATTTTATAACTTTATTTTTCGAGTCTGTTGTATTTAAAAGTTCGGCTGTTTCAGCACGTAAACAAACTTGGCATGTCCTTGAAATATCACCACTGATGAACTTCATGTTTACCTCCACGCGCTTTTCATGTAGCCAGTAGTTGCACTTTATGCACAATATACCTTTCATCACTCGCTTTTTGCATTCTCTACATGAATAACTGTTTTTTGCCTTTTTGATGAGAGCAAAGTGTCACTACAGTTTCCTAATGATGCCATATTACTTGTTCTGTTATGAAGGAGTGTTTGAGCCACCCACATATCTGTGAACTTATTCCAAATGCTCATACCTTCGTTAATAGCGTGCAGTGGGGCACCGTGTCAAATGCTTTCTGGAAATCTAGAACTTTAAAACCGCCAGTATGATTACTTACTTTCCAGCAGGTTTCCCTGGAATGCTTCCAGGAACTGTTGACTGACCTCCTCTTCTTGTATTATAAATCTTTACATGGAATGTAGTTCTTGCGGCACCTATGCTACTTCTTTGAACTAAAAACTCTCTTCTTAATGTATTTGGAACCAATGTCTTTTAAAATTCTGTACATTGATGAAGCGATTACCTTTGAAGCCAATTTTTTCCCGCATAACACTAACAAGTTTTTGTGATGTCAGGTATTCACCATTCGCCTGGAGCACTTTAAAACATCGTTGTTAAAATCATCCATTTGTGTTACAGGTTTCTTGTAATTTCGATGCTTTCCAGATGACACAAAACCAACTTTTTCTGTGGTTCCTACAGCTCTGACACTTTCGTTTACAATTCTCTTTGCAGTTCTCTTGCCGACACCATACATTTCTATAGTCCGTTCTTGTGTCTTCCAATGTCAACAGTAGGAGACCTGCTATTAAATTCAAGTTTGAAAAAGTTATAAATACAGTAAATATTCCCCCTTGCCTGCTTCTGAAGCAATTCATGTTTATTGTAATCACATGACTTCTTTTTAATTGCACTAAAACATTTACGGATGCACATTCACACACACACACACACACACACACACACACACACACACAATAATAGACCCTGACAGTTCACTGAATAATTTGGGCAACAGTGCAGCATGCAGGAATGAGATTCTCACCGTCTAGCTCTAACTCGCTGCTAGCCACTTGGAAAGAGAATGAATATTATTGGCTGCCAGTGGCTAATGGAGGGTGAGGTGCAGAATGGCAGAAAATTTGGCCGTCTTCCTACATGATGTCGACTTTAGTGTGTATTCATAAAGATAAGATTGCAGCACTTAACTCTGTCACTTACATAACCTGAAAATATGCATGTCACTGAGTTACAAAAAAGTAACAATGCCATCTATTGGTTCTGCGGTGTACTATGAAATTAACAGCATCATCTATTGCTTCTTTGATGTGCGACTCCATGATGATAAATGAACTTCTCCTCTGGCCCCCCACGTCTTTCTCTCTCTTCCCCCCCTCTCCCTCTCCACCACCCCCATCTCCAACCCTTTGTAAGGCATATATGTTGCCCTATGCTAAGCTCAAGTTACCTGTGAAAACCCCATGAAAATTTGTCTTAATTGTTTTGCAGATTAGTTTGCTTAAACAGACAGATACGGCAGTTTTAGATAAAACTTTAAATTTCGATGTCTCTTTCTTTCCATGATCTGATTTTGGTGAAATAAAGCCTATATGTCGCCCCAAGTTGCGCTCAAGTTACCTGTGAAAATCCATGAAAATTCATCTAGTAATTTTGGAGATTAGTGTGTTCAAACAGACAGACATGACAGTTTTGCAATTTTGTTATTAGTATAGATGAAATTACTGCACTGAATGTGTACAGAAGTCAGATTGTACTAATTTTCACATTATTTGATATTATTAATAACACATATGCATTATTTGGTTCTACTAAGAAATTCATTAATGTAGTAGGAGGAGTTCGCTACCAATAAATTGTTTAGGCACCTCTTAATCTGAACTTATTGATAGTTGAACTTTTCATGGCTGCTGGCTGGTTATTGAAAATGTGTGTTCCAGAATTACAGGCACTTCTTTGGGCCAAAGCAAGTGACTTTAAATCTTTGTGAAGAGTATTCTTTTTTTTTTTGTTGACTCCATGAACTGAGATCTTTGAGAAAGAGATATATTTTTAATGACAAATTTCAACTCTTTGCCTTTACACATGTCTGCTTGTGTCTGTATATGTGCGGGGACCTGTCCCTTTCCCCCCCTAAGGTAAGTCTTTCCGCTCCCGGGATTGGAATGACTCCTTACCCTTTCCCTTAAAACCCACATCCTTTCGTCTTTCCCTCTCCTTCCCTCTTTCCTGATGAAGCAACCATGGGTTGCGAAAGCTTGAATTTTGTGTGTGTGTGTTTGTGTTTGTTAGTGTCTCTATCAACATAGCAACGCTTTCGTTTGGTAAGTTACATCATCTTTGTTTTTAGATATATTTTTCCCATGTGGAATGTTTCCCTCTATTATATTCATATCATTAATTTGATTACACAGATAGCTTAATATATTACTTAACTTAGAATTGTATTCTTTAATTAACTTTGTTGAGATTTTATCGTGGCCACCAGAATTATTTTTGTTTGGAAAGATTTTATCGTGGACATTGGGGCAGTGAGGGTCATATTCATTTTTGTGAAGTTATGTGTAATGACTGGTCTGAGGTACTCAATGGCAGCATCTGCTGAATCTGACAACCCCATCTTTTCAATAAGTCATGATATGCTTGTTAAAAAGTTCTGCAACACTGTACACATCTGTTACCAGTGTATCGTATACTCTCAATGTTGTCTGCTCCTCTTCAAGTCCGGTTACACTCATCTCTTTCTATATTGTTGCTATTTTGTTATCTGACATGTTTATCTTTTTCTAGTAACGTATTTGCTTTAATGTTGATATTTCCATCATTAACATTTTGCAATATGCCTTATAATGTGCTGTAGCATCAACATCAGAGCTGTTTCTGAGTGATACAGTCTCATTTTTGTTTTACAAGATATGTTTATTCCTTGAGTATTCCATGGCTTCTTTGTAGACTTTGTTCTTATGTGGCAAAGTTTTGGGGGCATAACAGTATTTAAATAAAATAAGTACTTCATTGATAAAAGTGTTGTATTTTTCATTCATGCTGCGGGCACTCTGTACATATTTTTCATTAATGCTGTGGGCACTCTATACATCATCGTAAACAGTTTTTTTGAGGAATGTCCTAAGATAGTGAGTTTTCAGTTTATTGACTACCCTCTTGAGTTTATATTCTATTAAGTATTAAAAAGAAACTGCATGTTAAAGGCCCTAAGACTCAAAGCCCGTGTGACTGATTAGTTCATTGTCTACAGTCCAGTAGGTATGTGGGTAGAAGATAAATGGATGGGTCCCCAATGTGATATGACTTAATCTCTCTCTCTCTACTTATTTCTTTTTTTTCTTTTTACAAAAGGAAAAACCAAATAAGTAACCTATGATTTACTGTGTCAAAAGCTTTGGCAGGTCTAAATACGTAGCTGCAGTTTGCATCCTCTGATCCAGCAGACAACTTCATGGAAGAACTGTGAACCTGCTGTAGTTGTGCTTAGCATGTTTCTGAAGTCAAACTGAGAATAGACAAGCAGTGTGTGCTTTGTGAAAAAGACACTTGGTTGGGATATGATAATGCTTTTGAATATCTTACTAAAAGCAGGAATCAATGATTTTGGTCTATAGTTGGAGACATTTGCCATACTTCCCTTTTTATACACTGGTTTCACTACACCCATTTTTAGAATGTTGGATACGTGTTCTTTCTAATGCTGCAATTAATCAGGTAGGTAAGAACTTTAGAGATTCAGTTCAAGTGCCTCTTAGTTATTTCACTGGATATGCCATCCAGATGAATTTTTTTCCTTTAGGAAGCATTCTTGCCTTGCGTACTTCCTGCTCATTCATTCTGTAAATTCAAACTCTCTACACTGATTGAGGTGACATTTGGTCTCTGTGTGTGCATCTATAATATGGATTGACTGGTCAACAAAAATGAAGTAATTATTAAAATATTTTATATAGTATTTGGAAAATAGTTTTTCAAAATATAATGTAACTGGATAGATAAAAATATCTACTCACTAAGCAGTGGCAGGAGGACACACATATAAAAGTATTAAGGTTTGCAAGCTTTTGGAGCCAGTGGCTCCTTCTTCTGGCAGAAAAGTTGGGGAAGGAAGAGGGTCCAAGGAAAAGGACTGGTGAGGTTTGTGAAAAGGGTTAGAGTTCAGACAATTCGCCCAGAACCTCTGGTCAGCGGACACCAACTAGACAGGATGAGAAGGAAAGACTGATTGTTAGGGGTCTGCATTGGATGAGATTTGAAAACTTGAAAGATGGAATATATGGTAATACACAAGGCAGAGATTACTTCCAAAACAATGTGCATGAGTTAATAAGAGCAGAAAGCTAACTGCGTTGTGTGTGTAGAGGTGGGGGGGGGGGGGGGGGGGGTGATGAAAAATAGACAGGTCAGAAAATAGAAGATAGAGAAAACTACAAGGGAGTGAAGAAAATAGTTACTGTGAAGAAATGCTGAGATCAAAGAACTTAACATGGATCAATTGCACGTGAGTGGTGAGAACTGAGGACATATTGCAATGCCAGTTCGCATCTGTCAAGTTCTTGGAAAATGTTGTCTAAGGGAAGAATCCAGATGGCATGTTTGGTGAAAAACAACCGAGGTCATGACTGCCATGTTGGAAAGTATGCTTTGCTACAGTATATTGTGTGTTGCCAGAATATATCCTCTGCCTATGCCCAGTCAACCTAACTAATAACTTGTTGGTAGTCATGCCAGTGTAAGAGACCGAAGAGTTTTTCATAACAACTCATATCTAACACTTACCATTTCACAGGTGGCTCTTCCTTTGATAGTATGTTTTGCCAGTTGCAGGGCTGGTATAGGTGGGGTAGGAGGGTGCATAGGGAAAGTCTTACAGCGGTGAGGCTCACAGGGGCAGGAGCCATAAGCTCTCTATATAGATAAAAAATGTATTCACCAAGCAGTGACAGAACACATTTATAAAGATATTAAAGTTTTCAGGACCAGTGGCTGCTGATCCCTCCAAAAACAATCAGGAGCACACAATGTGTTACTCAGTATTATCCTGGTCTTGAGTGTATTAATCAGCTTACCATGCTGATACACAGTTCTTCCACATTATTATGAGTCTGTATATGCAGAAGAGGCATAGCGTCTGTCAAGGATATTGCAGAGATTGTGAGGGCGACAAAAAGCTGTTCTCGGTGAGGTGAGCAAAATGTTAGAATGGATCTCATTTCAGGGTATGATTTTAGGAAGTCACAGTCTTGTCAAAGTAGTTGATTAATACATTCAAGACCAGGATAATACTGAGTGACAAGTTGTGTACTCCTGATTGTTTTTTGAAGGGATCAGCAGCCACTGGTTCTGAAAACTTTGATATCTTTATAAATGCATTCTGTCACTGCTTGGTGAATAGATTTTTTTATCTATCCAGTTACTTTATGTTTTCAAAAATTGATTACTTTTGTTGATGTATTAGCACGTGTGGCCATCATTGCTCCTTATATGACCGTCTTGTCAGTTTTTGTTGTCATTTATCTTGTTCAAATTGTCATCTTCGTTTCTATCTTATGTGCGAGTCCACTCGTTTTTGTATCTGGACCATCCATATCAACCAACATCTTTCCATTCCATGTCTTCTAGTATCTTTCCCTTCCATGTCTTCTAGTATCTTTCCCTTCCATGTCTTCTATTAATTATTTCCGTGCACGTAGATGGGTCCAACGTTATTCACGAATTTGTATATAACAATTTGTTTACAGTTTACTAGACTGCACAGTCTTCTCCCATTTGTCTTTTGCCAATTTATGTGCAAATTTGATCCTAATTTTCTTTTCCAGCTTCCACTTGCCATGATGATACACAGTTCTTTCACATTGTTATGAGTCTATTTTTTGGCAAACCACTGTGACTGACATTCACTGCCATCTCCTACGTTACGTTATTTGCTGAACATGCAAGATTGAATTTTCTCCAATGACTTCCTCTTGCTGTTTGCTCAGTTTTTAAAATTTTGTCAATTTTCATGACTTTCCCAATCAAAAAGTGTGTTTTCTCTTCCAATCATAATTTTTTCGCATAATATAGGTCACTTGTCAGGTGGAAAAATCTTGCCCACCCATTACCTTTTGGTAACCTTAGTCTGCCTCGTGATTTTCGTACAAATTTTTCTGATTTTTACTATCTTTTTCCTTGTGTTTCTTCCATTTTTCTATCTTTTTCCATCCCCTGCTTCTCTTTTGCCTCTCCCACCATCTCTAACACTTCAAATCATCCTCTCTTGTCATGATGAATCCCATCAGTTATTTCATCTGTTCCTTTCAAAAACATGCTTTTGCACTATAAAAACTAAGATCCCACATTCTGTTTCTTGAAACCTGTTTGTTGCTTAGAGTTATCCCAAAAGGCCTAACATTGAAAGTACCTGTTTCTGGATGTAATCCAACTCTACACCAGGCTGTTTTACAGTTTCAAATACAGCAATCTCTTGCTCTTAAGTGGCTAACCTGTGGCCTGAATGGTGCATTTGACAATTTCCACTCCACCAGACATCTCTCCTTCCACAAAATCCTGCAGTTATCTGCCCCTCATGTTTCCTCAGATGGTATCAACCACCACTCCTCTCCTAGAAACTGAGCTTGGCCAATCTCCTTAACATCCTCCAGCCATCACCGTTGCCTCCCAGACCAACAGTAACTCGTAATCACAAGAACCAGTCACAACAGTATAGTGTTCTCAACTTCTCGTCTAAAACACTCCCCCCTCCTGAATTATCTCTACCATCCAGTGGTTTCACTTGCAGCCCTAAACTTGCATTTAATCATGCTGCTTTGGTGAAGGACCTATTTTCCTGCACACATAAGGTCAACTGGCAATATCACTTCGCAACCCAATCCTAAAACCTTTTTAAAATAGCTTACCTGACACTGAACCCTGCCTTGAACATATCTGACCATGATCCCAACTTAATTCATCACCACTATCACAAAATCATTCTTTGCAAACCTTCCAAAGATGCCTCACATCCAGAATTACTTCACAGCTCTATAAAGCTACTCTAAGCGATCCTCTACAAAACTCCAGGCTCTTCATTCCCTAAAATCTGATTACTCCATCATTATCCTCCCAACAAACAAGGGATCTACCATTGTGGTACTTGACTGATGCGAGTACGTGTGTGAAGATCTACACCAGCTGTCTGACATCTCTACACCCACCATCAAGATCCCATTCCTGTGATTCAAAGTGACCTGCAGTCCCTCCTTAAAACCTCAGGCCTAACACCTCTTACCCCACCCAAACCTTGCACCTCGACCTTTTACCTTCTTCCTAAGATCTGCAAACCCGATCACCCTAGCAATCTCTTAGTTTTTGGTTTCAAGGCACCTACCAAATGTACATCTGGCAATGCACCCACCCATCTTTCCCCACTCCTCCCCTTTTTCACTCCATTTTCCCCACCTCCATACCCCACAACCTCCTGATGCTGTGCCTGTTTGCATTCTAGTCCATGCACACTCTGCCAGTCAGTGCTCTTTTCTCCCCCCCCCCCCCCCCCCCCCCCCATCTGTACACTGCTATCTTTCCCCCTTCCCTCTCCCTCCAGATTGCTGCTTCTGTCCCCTGTGATAGTCGCTTTCTGACCCAAGCTGAAGAATTTGCAGTCATGTGTGTGTGTGTGTGTGTGTGTGTGTGAGGTGTGCTTGCTTGTGTGAATGAATGGTGTGTGTTTCTCTTTTTCTTATAAAGATTTTGTGTAAGTGTCTTTGAATTATGTCTCTCTCATCTTTATGGTAAGTACTTATATTTTGATGGTTGCCATTGTTTCCATGTCACATGTTCCCTCCCATCTCAGGCTATTATGTCCAATCCTGGTACTACTGATACCCCCAAAAAGCAACTGAGGAGTACACCACTCTTCACTCAGTGTTATCCTGGTCTTTAATGTATTAATCAGCTACCTCAACAATGAGATCCATTCTGTCTAACATTTTGCCCACCACACCTAGACTAGCTTTTCATGATTCTCCCAATCTCCACAATATCCCTGTCAGACCCTAAGCTCCTTCCGCACCCATCTCCCTATCATATGGCTCCTACCACTGTGACAGTCTCTGCTGCAAGATTTGCCCTAACCACCCTCCTGCTACTGCCTATACCAGCTGTGTAACTGGCAAAATATATGCTATCAAAGGGGGGGGGGGGGGGGGGGGCACCTGGAAAATCACAAATGTCATATGCCAGCTGTTATGTAAACACTATTCGACTTTTTACATTGGCATGACTACCACCAAGTTATCAGTTAGGATGAATGGACATAGGCAGAGTTTGTATATTGGAAACACACAATATCCTGAAGCAGAGCAAGCTCTACAACATGACAGTAGTGACATTGGTGCCTGTTTCACTTTACGTGCCTTCTGGATTCTTGCCCTAGACATGTTTCTCAGAAACCTGCTGGTGGGAACTGGTGCAACAATATGTCCTTCCACTCTTATTAAATTGTGCACAGTAATTTGGTAGTAATCTCTGTGTTGCATATTATCCTATCTTCCACCTTTAAGCCCTCAGGTTTACAATTGTCTTGCGGTATAGTCCCCAAAAATCAGTCGTTACATCCCCTCCCATCCAGTAAGTCTTCCCTGACTTGGGATTTTGGGTGACTTTTTTGCACTCTACCCCTTTTCCCAAACCTAACTAGTCCTTTTCATTCACCTCCCTCCTTCTCCTTCAACCCTCTCTGCAAAGAGAAGGAGCCACTGGCTCCAAAAGCTTGCATACTTTAATACTTTCTATAAGTGTGTTCTGCTGCTGTCACTTGGTTATTAGAGTTTTTTATTCATCCAGTTACATTACTTATAGTATTTGGGTTTTTTTAATAATGTTACCATCATGTGTTACGCTAAATTGTTCCATGTTCATCTTCTTGGAATCTTTGTGGTATTTATCTGTTAGCTGCCAAGGTGATTTACTTTTGTTGTCAGACTGTTCTATTGCTTTGCTTTTGATCTGCTTCCTTGGGTTAGCAATTTCAGTTTTAAAAGTTTTCTTTGCCTGATTGCATTTGTCCTTAAAACCTGCAGATAGTGACTTTAGTATATACTCTGCCTAGGATTACTTTCATTTTGGAAATGTTTAACTACCTTCTGGATTTATCTGATGACAGCGATATTCATAATGATTCACAATGTTAAGTAGAACTCATTCCATTTGATATACATCCTTTCAGATTGTGCACGGAATACCATTTCTCATTTGCTATTTTGTATTTAAGGACGCTAATGTTTAATGTATTCGCAGTTAGTTTCTGTAGAACAGTTTTTGTTATTCTTGGCACAACTGAATTTAGGTACTCGTCTCACCTGACAAAAGTCTAAGCTACTATAATTTACCATATCTATAAAAATTTTGTTGATTATAACATAATATATTCTTGTGGAGGATGTGTTCTTGAGTCTAATGCCAGAACTTACTAAATTTAAAAGATTATATGACCTTAATACATCACTGAATTTCATGTTTACTGTGCTGTTTGAATTTGCATCTGTATTAAAGTTGCCTAATATAGTGAGATTGTTAGGACCAGTCTCACCAAGAACACTACTAAATTCATTTGTACTCAACACTACATCAGCATTTGGTAGCTGATATACCCCAATCACTTTATGCTTCACTAACTGATGATTATTATTGTGGAGTGCAACACCTGTGATTTTGACTGATCCTTCTTGGGTGTGATGTCCTAGAAAGGATTTTTTTAAAAGCTGCTGTATTCTTAATAATATAAATTAACACACCACAACCTTTGTGGTTTTGCCTACAATAACTGTTTGCTAGTAAGTAACTCTCTAACCTATAATATATTATTTCATTGGATTTTAGTCCATTATTTACTCTTGTATCATAAATATACATATTGTATGCACAGTTATGACTACATTACTTTTGCCACTTACAACGCATTTTCTGCTCCTTGATGAAGTTCACTTTCTGTGCAAGAGGCTGGAAACAATTGGCATTGAAGCAAATGATGAACAGTCTGGTCTTCTCTACAGTCACACTGATCATCATCTTCATCAGTGTAGCCCTGTCTTGCTAATTAACCTTTTGATCTTCCAGCTCCAGATTTTAATTTGTTAAGGGACCTCCAAGTCATCTGTTTCTCATTGTAGCTAGGGGGCAGAGTTTCCGAAATTCTGTTTCAGCCAGGGGGGATGGTAAGTCACAGCCTTCCATAGTTGTAACCTAGCTTTTTTGGCTCCAAGTACCGTCGATGTTCTCCTTGACTTCTGTCATTGCAGCCCATTCACTCCCATAGAGAAGACGCATTCTCTCCTGCTCCACTTTCTTTCTTTCCACATTTGTGGTTATTTCTTTTCAAACAGGAGATGGTGCTATTGCTGTGAAGTGGTAAAGTCATTTCACTGTAGTGAATTTCAAGTAACCCGTTACGATTCTGCAGGTGTGATTGAAACCTATTTCCATTTGTTTAGCATGTCTTGAATTGTGCCAAACAGGATATGTATACTCTGCTGCAGAATAACATAGTGCTGTTACATAGGCACATAGAGTTTCAGGTTGACTACCTCATTTTTATCGATCTGGCCAGTTTCCATGGGAGACTATTTCTGATGGAAATTTTGACTTTCAGTTCATGCAGTGCTTCTTGAAAGTAAGAACTCTATTACAAACATGTCACTTCTAGATATGTAGGGAACTCAGTGTTCCAATTCAACACTGACCGTACTATCTTTAATCTGTGATCAGCTTCCCAGTTTCTCAGGTGAAAAGCACGTACTTGTGTCTTTGTGGGATTTGGTTTATATTGTAGTAGCTGGAGAGTTGGTTGAGGGAATTTGTGAGTGTGTTCTCTGATGATTCAAAATTCTTGGCCATGTTCAGTTTTTATTAATACATGTGGCAAGTGCTCCTGTATTAATATTTGCAACATGTCTAGTTTGTTTCCGATATATTGCTCATTTAAGTGCATCAGTTTTAAGGTTGTTATGAACCATGGACCTTGCCGTTGGTGGGGAGGCTTGCGTGCCTCAGCGATACAGATAGCCGTACCGTAGGTGCAACCACAACGGAGGGGTATCTGTTGAGAGGCCAGACAAACGTGTGGTTCCTGAAGAGGGGCAGCAGCCTTTTCAGTAGTTGCAAGGGCAACAGTCTGGATGATTGACTGATCTGGCCTTGTAACAATAACCAAAACGGCCTTGCTGTGCTGGTACTGCGAACGGCTGAAAGCAAGGGGAAACTACAGCCGTGATTTTTCCCGAGGGCATGCAGCTTTACTGTATGATTACATGATGATGGCGTCCTCTTGGGTAAAATATTCCCGAGGTAAAATAGTCCCCCATTCGGATCTCCGGGCGGGGACTACTCAAGAGGATGTCGTTATCAGGAGAAAGAAAACTGGCGTTCTACGGATCGGAGCGTGGAATGTCAGATCCCTTAATCGGGCAGGTAGGTTAGAAAATTTAAAAAGGGAAATGGATAGGTTGAAGTTAGATATAGTGGGAATTAGTGAAGTTCGGTGGCAGGAGGAACAAGACTCCTGGTCAGGTGACTACAGGGTTATAAACACAAAATCAAATAGGGGTAATGCAGGAGTAGGTTTAATAATGAATAGGAAAATAGGAATGCGGGTAAGCTACTACAAACAGCATAGTGAACGCATTATTGTGGCCAAGATAGATACGAAGCCCACACCTACTACAGTAGTACAAGTTTATATGCCAACTAGCTCTGCAGATGACGAAGAAATTGAAGAAATGTATGATGAAATAAAAGAAATTATTCAGATTGTGAAGGGAGACGAAAATTTAATAGTCATGGGTGACTGGAATTCGAGTGTAGGAAAAGGGAGAGAAGGAAACATAGTAGGTGAATATGGATTGGGGGACAGAAATGAAAGAGGAAGCCGCCTGGTAGAGTTTTGCACAGAGCACAACATAATCATAACTAACACTTGGTTTAAGAATCATAAAAGAAGGTTGTATACATGGAAGAACCCTGGAGATACTAAAAGGTATCAGATAGATTATATAATGGTAAGACAGAGATTTAGGAACCAGGTTTTAAATTGTAAGACATTTCCAGGGGCAGATGTGGACTCTGACCACAATCTATTGGTTATGACCTGTAGATTAAAACTGAAGAAACTGCAAAAAGGTGGGAATTTAAGGAGATGGGACCTGGATAAACTAAAAGAACCAGAGGTTGTACAGAGATTCAGGGAGAGCATAAGGGAGCAATTGACAGGAATGGGGGAAATAAATACAGTAGAAGAAGAATGGGTAGCTTTGAGGGATGAAGTAGTGAAGGCAGCAGAGGATCAAGTAGGTAAAAAGACGAGGGCTAGTAGAAATCCATGGGTAACAGAAGAAATATTGAATTTAATTGATGAAAGGAGAAAGTATAAAAATGCAGTAAGTGAAACAGGCAAAAAGGAATACAAACGTCTCAAAAATGAGATCGACAGGAAGTGCAAAATGGCTAAGTAGGGATGGCTAGAGGACAAATGTAAGGATGTAGAGGCCTATCTCACTAGGGGTAAGATAGATACCGCCTACAGGAAAATTAAAGAGACCTTTGGAGATAAGAGAACGACTTGTATGAATATCAAGAGCTCAGATGGAAACCCAGTTCTAAGCAAAGAAGGGAAAGCAGAAAGGTGGAAGGAGTATATAGAGGGTCTATACAAGGGCGATGTACTTGAGGACAATAGTATGGAAATGGAAGAGGATGTAGATGAAGATGAAATGGGAGATACGATACTGCGTGAAGAGTTTGACAGAGCACTGAAAGACCTGAGTCAAAACAAAGCCCCCGGAGTAGACAATATTCCATTGGAACTACTGACGGCCGTGGGAGAGCCAGTCCTGACAAAACTCTACCATCTGGTGAGCACGATGTATGAAACAGGCGAAATACCCTCAGACTTCAAGAAGAATATAATAATTCCAATCCCAAAGAAAGCAGGTGTTGACAGATGTGAAAATTACCGAACTATCAGCTTAATAAGTCACAGCTGCAAAATACTAACACGAATTCTTTACAGACGAATGGAAAAACTAGTAGAAGCCAACCTCGGGGAAGATCAGTTTGGATTCCGTAGAAACACTGGAACACGTGAGGCAATACTGACCTTACGACTTATCTTAGAAGAAAGATTAAGGAAAGGCAAACCTACGTTTCTAGCATTTGTAGACTTAGAGAAAGCTTTTGACAATGTTGACTGGAATACTCTCTTTCAAATTCTGAAGGTGGCAGGGGTAAAATACAGGGAGCGAAAGGCTATTTACAATTTGTACAGAAACCAGATGGCAGTTATAAGAGTCGAGGGACATGAAAGGGAAGCAGTGGTTGGGAAGGGAGTAAGACAGGGTTGTAGCCTCTCCCCGATGTTGTTCAATCTGTATATTGAGCAAGCAGTAAAGGAAACAAAAGAAAAATTCGGGGTAGGTATTAAAATTCATGGAGAAGAAATAAAAACTTTGAGGTTCGCCGATGACATTGTAATTCTGTCAGAGACAGCAAAGGACTTGGAAGAGCAGTTGAATGGAATGGACAGTGTCTTGAAAGGAGGATATAAGATGAACATCAACAAAAGCAAAACAAGGATAATGGAATGTAGTCTAATTAAGTCGGGTGATGCTGAGGGAATTAGATTAGGAAATGAGGCACTTAAAGTAGTAAAGGAGTTTTGCTATTTGGGGAGCAAAATAACTGATGATGGTCGAAGTAGAGAGGATATAAAATGTAGGCTGGCAATGGCAAGGAAAGCGTTTCTGAAGAAGAGAAATTTGTTAACCTCCAGTATTGATTTAAGTGTCAGGAAGTCATTTCTGAAAGTATTCGTATGGAGTGTAGCCATGTATGGAAGTGAAACATGGACGATAAATAGTTTGGACAAGAAGAGAATAGAAGCTTTCGAAATGTGGTGCTACAGAAGAATGCTGAAGATTAGATGGGTAGATCACATAACTAATGAGGAAGTATTGAATGGGATTGGGGAGAAGAGAAGTTTGTGGCACAACTTGACCAGAAGAAGGGATCGGTTGGTAGGACATGTTCTGAGGCATCAAGGGATCGCCAATTTAGTATTGGAGGGCAGCGTGGAGGGTAAAAATCGTAGAGGGAGACCAAGAGATGAATACACTAAGCAGATTCAGAAGGATGTAGGTTGCAGTAGGTACTGGGAGATGAAAAAGCTTGCACAGGATAGAGTAGCATGGAGGGCTGCATCAAACCAGTCTCAGGACTGAAGACCACAACAACAACAACAACAACATCTCTTCTTGATGATTTAGCGCCTTCAATGAATCACATTTATTGAAATTACTTTTTTTTACAATAACCTATTACAAAAAACTGGGTTTTTAGGACTGTCCTTCAATGATTGATCACTTGTTTCAAACCCTTGGCTTTTCTTTGAGTGAATGGGATTTAGGCACTTCCAAACTACATCTTTGACATTAGCATAAGGTCCTTTATCCTAAAAAAAGTCTCGTGGTTGTAGTCCAGAACAAGTGCATTCTCTTCCTTATTATTTTTGTTGCACAGTTCACTTATGCGGAAAAGTAGCTTGGCCTTTCTCTTTTGGTTTATGTGGCTTCCATGTCTTGGATGTCCATCACAGTTCATTTGACGTATGCCTAGCAAATGTACATGGCTAAACTTATCACACAGTTTCTTTAGCTCAGAATTGTAGTATCAAACCTCTTTATTTACACATGACCAATGTAGCAAATCATGTTGCTCTGCCAACGTCTGCACCAGCCATCGATTCTCTGCAGGTCTTCCTGCATTTCATTACAGTCTTCTAGCATTTTGAACCTTCCTGTAAACAACAGTGTACAGTCTCATGGTTTTGTGTTATAGTATTCCTGAAATGATCTTCATATCTGTTTGTTGATTGTATTCCATTAAGAAGATGCATTGAGTTCTATATGCAAAAAAGTCCTGAATCCAGTCACAAATATGGTAAGATACTTGGTAAACTTGTATTTTGTTCACTAAGTGAATGCCTTCTGGACGATGAGAAACATAGCATCAACCTGGGTGCTGTTGTCTATGCTACTCTTGATTCCTTGTACAAACAGAGTTCTACAGTTGAGCAGTTTTAGTTGATTTTCTAATTTCCAACACTTATCTCAGTATCTGGCATTTCAGTATTCATGCCATGATTGAAAAGAGGTATCGTATTACGATCTTGCATAGTGAAACAATTTCAGAAGACCAGATTCAGTATGTTGGCATACTCCAGTCATCTCCATTTTTAATGCTTTATTTTGTATGACAGTATCCTCATGCATGAATATATTTAGAATGTAGAATTTAGTATTTTAGCTTTCTGTCTGTTGTCTTAAATTTCAATACTAAACTAATCCATAATAAATTAGATTGAAGGTAGGGATCCAGTCATTGAATTACACATGAACAGAACTTTCTAGGGTTTCCTGATGGACCCCTCACCAAAAACTGACAGTGGAAATTAATGTAAACTTTCTGCATAGGCCTGCTCTGATAATTGCACAAATTACCATTAAGTTTTTCAATTAGTTTCCCTGCATTCCCTTTTTAGTGAGAATATAGTAGCCTTATTTTGGAGTATTCTCCGAAAGCTACCATTAAACCAGGGTAAGACTTCCGCTTCTTTTAGTGCTTCACTTGGTACATGTTTATGTATACTGCATTTTGTAATGATGTTTGGATTTAACTACAGTTGTTCTGCACATGTCAAGCTTGAACTAAATGTTCTCAATTCATTTTTAAGTTGTTATTAGTGACTGTCTACCAATCTGACCAAACACAAATAATGCATGTCTCTTGATGACTGTTGTCCCTGCAATAGCATTATGATCGATACTCCCTCTGTCAGTGGTGACACACACATACAAAAAAATTGAGTATGTTTGTAGTGTAGTGGTCTAAAATATTTCTTTCACAGCTCAGCTGTCAGACTAGTTGTTCAACACACTTGTGTGACAATAAGTTAAATATTACTTAACTAGATGCTCTGCCTTCACCACTGATAATGTATTTGTAGATTTCCCACTCAGTTCTAGACAGATTAAACTCACCATTTACTCCTACCATAGGGTCAGGTTATTTTCTTTTTACTGGGTTTAATCTTTCTTTGAATGACTCTATGGACTGAAGAAGTGTCTGAATCTAGTGAGTATCATAAATATTTCACTGTAAATCTAAGTCCGCCAGCTGTGGGTAATATTGTGCACAGGAGTTTTGACTGAAATTCATCTTAGACCTCATTAGACTTGTTACTTTTTTGTGGAAGAACACTCCAGCATAGTGAGTATCATAAATATTTCACTGTAAATCTAAGTCTGCCAGCCGTGGGTAATATTTTGCACAGGAGTTTTGACTGAAATTCATCTTAGACCTCATTAGACTTGTTACTTTTTTGTGGAAGAACACTCCAGAAAAACTGTATGATTTATTCAAGAGAAAGAGCTTCACAAATTGAACAAGTCAATAAAGTGTTTGTTACTATTTTTTTTTTAAAGGACGTTCAATCTGTCCAATAAATGGGGTGTTTCAGAAGTGATGGTCGATAATTCACTCATGGGAAGTACAAAAGTAGGTACAAAGATCAAATAAACATAGATCCACACATCAACTTTTGTTGAGATACAACACATTTTCTGTTGCTGTTCACCAGTGTCTAGGAACACATGGCATCTCTAAACATTAAAGTAGGCATTTGAAATGTTGTCCATGCATCTGAATGCAACATTGAACTCGTCTCTGAAATGAGTTGTGAACCATCTCAGGCAGACGTGGGGAATTCTGTAAATGCTGGAAGGCTGCGTCAATCTGCAAGTGTAATTCCTCAAGAGAGTTGACCCTTAGTAGCACAGACCAGGCTTTTGACATGAACACACACACACACACACACACACACACACAGAGAGAGAGAGAGAGAGAGAGAGAGAGAGAAAGAGAGAGAGAGAGAGAGAAATACATGAGATTTAAATCTGGATACCTTGGAGGCCATGGCACAGGCCCTCATTTTCCTATCCAATGTTGACCATATGTTCGAGTTAGAAGCCGGCACACTCGTAAAAGAAAATGTGTGCTGGAGCACCATCATGCATGAACCACATGTTGAGGCATTGGTTCAGTGGGACATCATCATGTGCATCTGGAAGCACAGTCCACAGAAACCACATGTACTGCTGTCCGATTAGTTTCTGTAGTGGGAAGTGTGGTCCAATTATGTGGTCTCCAAGGAGAGAAGTCTGCAGTTTTGAGGCCTTGCACTCACTGGACACTGGAGACGGTATGGGTGGAGTACGTGCCAATATAAAATCCACCACACACTACTGTGACTCAGGACATAGTCTTGGGTAGCAAACCTCCATGTTGAAGTACTCGGACATCCGTGGACAATGTGTAACACCCTTTCTTCAACATTGGGTATTATGGATGTCGGTCGACCTTCTCATACCTGGTGTCCAAAGCTCCCAGTTTCTCTAAGGTGCTGATGTAACTGGCTAAATGTACGGCTGTCGGGTTGCTTGCAGAGAGGAAAAGCTTCTTCTACTCTTCATTGGTGTAACCTCTGTCCATAGTGCCTTCATGTTCATAACTGAGTGTGAGGCTGGTACATCACAGTGCACAGAGGGGAAAAGGCAAGTAATTGTGCGTGCATAAATAAACAGATAGTTGAACTCGAAACTTGAAATACCAAAGTAATATCCAGGGTGTTTACTGTTGATTCCCAACTCGAATTAATGTGATACCTCAGCAACGGTTGATTTGCAGACCCATTATCATTACAGCTTTTTAGCTACTTTTGGCCTTTACTTTCCATATGTGAATTATTGACTATCACTTCGAAACACCCATTTATTCACCTTTTGTCAAAAAATTCCCTACTCCGTACTATGGGTTTCAACTAACTCTTAGTTCCTTATATGATATGGAGACAACTTCTTTCTAAAAGGCTTGGATTCTGGAACTTTACTGTGAATAAGTCAGCCTTTAACAACTAAGTTCTTAAGAATATCACTCGCTGCACTCCCTGTCAGGTCTGTTGTAGTAATTTATTTACTTTATTAATGTTTTAGGTTTTTTATTATTAGAATAAGCAATGCAACAAAATATTCTTCAGTAAGTCAAGTCACTGTGTTACAGTTAATTAAAATAAAATGTTGAACTTAAAATTATTTCCACGTTACAGAAACCACCATCCATGATACCCATGGAATACAACAAATGTAACGTAATGACAAGGATTTCATATGGGGTTGTCAAAATTTGGTGCCAACACGGATGATGATCTAGAACTGATTGCGGCTTCCTTCTGAGACACACACTGAGTTCACATTTGGTTTTTTCCTGCACAGGATGCCATTTCAATGGTGGGGGCCATCACACACCTAACACATAAAGTGCTTCGTTTTTCCTTTCTGTGGTGGCTCATATATGTTGGAGGAGCGATGTTTGTTTGAATGGAAAGGTGAGACCTTTTTGGTGTGTCTTATTATCAGCAGAAGGCAATGCCTGTTTGTTAGGTACATGGGACTAACCTCTCAGCTATTTGCTGCATACATTGTTGCCTGTGAAATATCTCCAGATCTAGGTATGACCTGTCAGTCAGTATCACGTGTCTGCTTAGTGCTAGATCAGGGTTCTAACTATGTTGGCCACAGGAGTAACTGGCAATCTCTAGGATGTTTTTACAACTACAGGAGACTGCCTTATCACTGCATCACTGGCACAATTAGCAAAGGTCCCATGCCAGCCTCTTCAGCAGTGCATAAATGCTGCAGTTTACATCCATTTGAACCTGTTGACTGTACTTGAGTCTTGGCCTCCTTCTAAAAATTCCCCCCCCCCCCCCCCCCCCTCGCCCTTGGGTTGTGTCAAACAACATGGCCCAAAGCTCCAAAATTTATTGTCCCTAAATAGAAAATGGAAGCAGCATTTGTGTTCCTAGGACCTTTGTTGTTGTGCTTTAGCCAGACTTCATTTTGCATGGTGTGGACACAGAAGTTGCTTGGCTTGCCCCATGGGCTGCGGCCATTGACTGATTGTGCCCAGTTTACTATTCCCAACATTCATTCACCGAGGTTGCAATACTGATGCTCTAGGTACTTGCATTAGTCATTAGGGCCTCTTGACAAAACTACCCATTGAACACAATCCTTTCAGACCATTAAGGGTTTGACAAGACACATGAACAACACTAAGCCTGGGCAGAGATGTGTTCACAGCAGTCTCAGCACAGTGCCTCTGAATCTCGAGACCTGGGATCAGCAGGACAGTTTCTTGTAGTGATCACATGGCGGCAGGCCCCTTAACCCAATTTTATCATCCAGCTGTCATTCAGTATTTGTGTGACTATTTATTTAATCTGGAGGGCTGCAAATATTGACTCATCATGCAGTGAGCAGTGAGGGTTTGTGAACAGCCATACATTCATTCACAAATCCTTCCCTTAAAGTCTTCCCTATAGTGTAGGTTTGTGACAGTATGAAGTAATTGGATAGATAAAAATCTACTCACCAAGTGACAGCAGAGGAATACACAAATAAAAAAAGGTTTTACCTATTCAAGCTTTTGGAGCTAGTGGCTCCTTCTTCCAGCAGAAGGGTTGAAGTGGAAGGAAGAGGGGTGAAGGGAAAGGAACTGAAGAAGTTTAGGGGTAGAGTTTGGAAAAGTCACCCAGAACCCCAGGTCGTGGGAGACCAACCTGACAACAGAGAGGATGTGTTGAACAGCAGACAGTTACATTTAACAGTAGGCTTTTAGAGTTTTAGCTATTGGACAAAGTACTTTTTCAGGTAGAGAAACACATGCAGGCACAAACATGGCCATAGTTGCCTCCAGACATGCATAATAAACCTTATGAACTAGTTCTAGAGGAATTTTGTCTCTTTTGTGTTCTAGTAAAGTTCATCAGTTTTGTTCATCATATAGTGGAGATGCTGAGTCACAGAAAGGCACAACAAAAAGACTGTCAGAAAGTTAGCTTTTGGCCAACAAGGCCTTTGTCAAAAGTAGACAGCATCCACTCCCCCCCCCCCCCCCCCCCCACCACCACCACCACCACCAAACACACACACATTTGACAGTCTTTTTGTTGTGCCTTTCTGCGATTCAGCATGTCTACTATATGGTGAGTGGCAATTGTCCTGTTCATACATTGTTACATTCCACCCTGGATTTTCCATTGTTTGATTATTTTGCCATCAGTTTTTTTATTATTTATTTTTAATTTTTTTTGTTAAATGGTGTATGTATGTTTGTGTGTGTGCGGGGGGGGGGGGGGGCTAATTGTTCTAGAGTAGCTGTTCTAAAACCAACAGAAATCCATTCTGCCTAATAGACATGTAAACATGGTATTATTATCCAAAACATAGATATCAATGACATTACTTGCTCTATGTGCAGACACCTGAGTAGCATAAAAGATATGGAAAGAACTGCTCATCACTCATTGTAGAGACTGGCATGTGGCCGTCAATATAGCCAAATGTGAGGCAGTTGTATAAATTGATCAAAAAGATTTTTATGTTGGTTAACTGTACCATTGCTATTCAACAAATTGGGCTGAGTCTCAGTTGTGTATTTCATAATTGTATTTATCTAGAATGATTTAGGATGAACATAAAAATTTGGATTTGGTATCATCCACAAAAGAGATCATGAAGTATGAAAGAAAAACGTATTGTCTTGACAGTTCCTTACTAGTGCCCATCCTGTGTGATTATGTATGACATTAAATTGGTGGAAGAGATGGAAAAAATTGAAAGAAGATCTGTATGAGGTGTCAGAGGATAGTTTAATCAGTTTGACAGAACCACAGAAGTGCTCAACATGAGGTATTCTACGAGAAAGATGTTGTGCTTGACATAAAGATATATGTTATGAATTCAGGTTAATTAATTAGTTTCATATTCCATGGCTCATTTTGTACTGTAAATTGTAATGATGTGGAATGAGTCATTTTACATTCACATCATCAATTAATTTGTAAACATGGCTGCATGCTGAACATCTTGAAGTTGTGTGTGTGTGTGTGTGTGTGTGTGTGTGTGTGCGAGAGAGAGAGAGAGAGAGAGAGAGAGTTTGTAATTCTTATACACCCTCCTTTTACACATTACAGTGGAGCTCATCTACAGAATAGGAGGACTTGTCAACGAGAAACTTTTTCAGTTTGTTTTCAGATTTTACTTTGCTGTCAGACATTTTGTATCACTAAGTAAGTAATCAAAAAATTTTGTTGCCACATTGTGCACCCATTTTTTTTGCTAAAGACAACCTTAACTTGGAGCAATGAATGTCATTTTTTCATCTGGTATTGTAATTATGTACATCATAGCTCCTTTTGAGCTGTATAGAGTGGTGTTTGTTCCAGTACAAGTCAATGGGATAGAATGATACTTATGTAACTGTCTCCATGTACAATATTGTTACCAACAGAGTGCATATATAGGTGTACGTAAATCTGACCTGCTGTCAGGTAAATACAGGATACAGTTGGAAGCAACTGTTGGGTGACTCCTCAGGCCTTGTTGGTCTTAGCACGATCTACAGTGTGCTAGCAAATGCATTATTTGGTGATTCTCAAATGGTTGTCTTGTGTAATCAATATCAGACTTTGTTTGAGAAACGTGCATTTCCCTGGTGATAGTGATTTTGTAATTTTTGAAAATGCTTTTCCCTTTTTCAGCAGCCAGAGTATTATCAACTTCTTGTCACTGAATTCTGTATCATCTTTCTAGAAATAGTGGGGCTGTCACGTGTTGTAGGCAATACAACTATATCTCTGTTACATTTTAGATTCTACTGTGCTTTTCCTGTAAATTGCTGATTGGAATTGTTCTATTTCAGATCGATCATTATGAAAATCTATATATGGAGATAGAAAGGATGGATACAGAAAAAATATTTTCTAGTTGGTTTCGTGTAAACTTGCGTCCATTTAAACAAGCTTTACTTAACACAGTATGCAAATGGAGCAATATGCTAAAGCAGTATTTAGCAGTACACGTCAAAAACAGGTATGATATTGGGTGCGTTATGTATTAGTGTGATGGTTCTTTTGTACTTGTAATATTTCAGTCACAGCACATACATTCTGGCTGCACATCAAACAGAATACCAACTCATACTGTGGGGAATCACTTTTGTCATCAGCAGTTTGACAATGAAGTTGTGAAGCAGTGGCCTAGTTTCTGCAATCACCATGTTGCATAGTATCTTTTTTGGTTCAGTTTCAGGCTTTAGTACACTGTCTTGGAAAGTGAAGTGATAAGGGGATATTGATTAAAATTCAACTATTGGATGAGGGTGTGCTTAGTGATCCCTTTAATTTCCAGCAGAAATGAATTTCATGATTGCTTTCGGTTTCTCCTATCTTTTACACCTATTTTAATTTCAAATCATAATTACACAAACAACATGAAGTATGGGGGTGAGGGAGGATTATAAAGTTTTAACGAAGTTACATATTTTATTTTTGTGTAATGTTACAAGTCTGCACTCATAGCAATGCTGAAATCGATGAGCCACAGTATTATAGCCCTCCTCTGTAGGAGCCAAAGCAAAATGGCCGTGCCCGTCTCCATCTCAGCTCTGCCCATCTCCATCTTATCAGAGGGCTGTGCCCTTCTATTTTGGCTACTCTTAACGGCATGCTGTGGTGCTACTGCTCAGTGATTTCAATGTGTACCAGGTCTGCAGATATGTAACTGAAACAAACAAAAAGTTGAATATTTAACTTAATTTTTTTGTAGGTGATAATTAAAACTTTATGGCGACCCCTCATATGTAAGGACAGATGTCTGTTGCCACTATAGTGGTTGCAGAAATATAACTGTGTGTATCTTTGTTTATCCTCCCTTGTCCCTCAGTCAACACTCCCACCCTTAAACATTAATCATAAAGCACTGTTACAGTTATGTTTTGCACTCATGCATAGCATGACACATTTCAGGAATTTATTTACATTATCAAGAGCAACTATTTGCATTGGTATTTTATGTGATGTTTGTGTGTGTTTTGTTCTACCCTGTCTTGCCATGCAGTTGTCTTTTAGCACTTCTACTGCATTCAGACAAAACAGAAAATAATAATATTGTGACATGCGTCATGCTACATACAAGGACAAAAACGTGACCAGTGCTGTGTTTTATTATGAAATCTTTAATAACACAGTTACAGGTTTTCTAAAAACATTGATTATGATGAATGAATTAAACTCCCATCCTTCCCTTGCAGCCATCCACACACAAAGCACTGCCTTAGCATAATATAAAATTTTATATTATTTCACTACTTCTATTTATACTGAATCAGGGATGTAACATGAATGATGTATGAATAGGGGCTGCTTCTTTAAGTGTGAAGGGAGTTCTTATAGAACTCTTGTTAGCTAAAAATCTTTCTTAGAAACGAAAGTGGATATTACAAGTTGCCCATAACTTTACAGATTTTTGAGTTCTAGTAAACCTATTATTCATTGGCGTATTGTTTCTGGTAGGAATAGACTGTACACTTACTTTTATACATTTGTATTCAGTGTTAAAGTGGTTGAATTCCAGACTGAACCTTGTTATAAAAATTTAAATGAACTACTTGTGTAAAAAAAGGAAAAATAGATACAATCTAAGTTTATATTTCATATATGATTATCCTAAAGCTAGATATAAAGGTTTACATCAAATACAAGAAGAAGAGGGGATTGGGTGAATCGGAATTTTATTACCTAACTACATACATACATATTTTATTTATTCAGATATTGGGTTTAATTGTGCAGAAGACTCATCAGTATAAGTAAAATAATTGAGACACATACAGTGTGTGAAAAGAAAACTGAAATTAATCTTAATTTACAACCATCAGTACAAGTTTATTATGTTACTCTACAAAGAAAATTTTAACACCATTTAAAAGTTTTGTGACTGAATAATATAACTTTTTGCACAAGTATAGGATGTATTTTCTTTTCAGAAAATCTGGTTCTGTACTCTGAAGGTTTTTGGTTTTCACTTCTAATTTATCGTAAATGTTCATAACAATGTGTCTAGGAGTCTGGGAGTAGAGTTTTAATCTATAAGATGTTAAGCACGGAATTACTTTTGTTTCTAGTATCATACTTGTGCTGAAAATATTTTATTGTAATTAATTCTGGATTGTTATGTATAAAAACAATCAATTAATAAATGTTAATACACAGAGTAGTTAAAAAAATTAGGAATGAAGCTACCTTTGTTTCTAGAATCATACATGTGTTGAAAATAATGTCCTACAAATAATTCTGTATTGTTATTGCTATAATCGTGTACACAATACTTGAATATGTGCCGTGGCACCAGACCACTGGTGCGCTATACTTCGTGTATCCTGCAAATGGCATCTGCACGGGCCGGCCACCAGAAGCCATCTGCGGTGGGCCTGGTGACTTTTGCACAAGGCATAGCATTCTCTGTGCTGTGTACCAGAGCTCTCCTCTTTATAAGTGCAGTGCAACAGGCACCTGGTCTCATATTCTGATCTTACTTATTGTCAGCCACTGCTTATATCAGTACGTGGATTGTTTCTATGTTAGAGACTGTGTTCTTGACTGTTGTTCACTTGTATGTGGAAGAAGAATAAACTTCTATTCATTATATCCATGCTGTTGTTTGTGTCTTACAGCACGATACAATTGGTGATGAGTGTGATGTTCACTTCTGTGTGCTCAGTCTATGTGGTTGTTCCTTCAGTTCTCCTGTCACTGGAGGCAGTGCTCCAGTCTCTAATCAAGCAGAGCAGCTAGTTGTTGTGGTTGCTGTCATGAGTTTGTCGGCCATGTTAACTATGCAGACTTCCATGTCAACAGTGTACCTGCCGCCCTTTCCCACCCATGATGATAGAGTCGAAGATTGGGAGGTTTAGGAGAAACAGCTTCAGCAACACTTCCTCGCTTTTGGTGCCAGTGATGCTATCATCTACAAGGCTTTTTCCTTTCTTGGCTTTCTCTTCAGACGTACCAGCTGTTGTGCCATTTAGCCCTGTTCTAGGAACATACATTTGATGTTGTCAAATTATCACCGTAAACACATGCATGTGATTGCAGCACATGTGGAGTTCTATTGTTGTTGTAAACAGCCTCACCGGGCCTTCCAGACCTGAGTGGCCATTTCTGGTCATCGATTGTCAGTCAGTTATTGGCCAAACATAAAAAGCCACCACAACCACAACAGTGGTAGTGCTCTGGGCTTCCATCTTGCCCACACTGTTGCATACAACATTACAGGGTCACGTGCCTTAAGCACAGGACAACTTGCGACAGCTGTAGGAAAAAAAGAAGGACATATAGTGTCTGTGTGTGGTTCTGAGTGCCCTCCTGCAGTCATGGACACATGGACATTGATGTTAATTGTGTGTCTTCGTTGCTTACAAATCATAACAAACTGTTTATCGAAGTTTGAGTGATGGACAAAGTGCTCAGACTACAAGTAGACATGGTTGCAGCAATGACCTTATTGAACTCACAAACTTACATGGATTTGGGATCTTCGCCATTGTCTCTGGTTACTCAATGTTTGGTTAATTGCAACAAGTAGTATATTCCAAATTTGGAACAATTCGTGATTTCCGTTCTATGTAAATCTTTGTTTAGTTCTTTGACTTTTTTGCTAGTGCATGATATGATACTGTCACCGATAATTTGTTTGGTCTGTATGCTTTCGGTGCTTTTGGTTTTTCCTTTTCTGATATGGTGCACCTCGTTTCCAGCTATCTCCCTTACCAGTAGTTAATTTCCCCATGTTCCGAGTTCTTGTCTCTTTTCTTGAATTGATTAAGTTGTGCCACTAATTTTGTGTCCCATATTACCCTCAAGCCTACAGTACGGCCTCGTTTTACTATTCACACCCTTTGCTTGATAAAGAGGAATCAGAATTGGACAGGCTGACATTGCTGTGGATCATACAGCCCATTACATTGAGTTAGTGGTCTATCCCCCCTTGTGACTGTTAGTAACAGGGTGACTAAAAATCAGTAATACTGGAAATTATCAGAAAATGTCATGGATGTCGGAAATATCATGGAAATGTCAAGGAATTTCATAAAGTTATCGTAGAATTTTTTTGCGTTTACACAATATTTTATTATTTATTTATTTTTAAATTACCACATAGAGGGGTTGCTTTGAGCGAGCATGATCTTTGATCATAGCACGCCATCTATGGACTGCAGCTGGAAGCATACTATGCATTACTGTTTGTAACAAAGTCATAATTGTTGAAACCTATATTAATGCTTATTGTTCTGTATTACAAAGTGTGGAAACCTGAGTTGTTGAACTTTCTATGTGCATACAGTAGTGTTCTCTTACTAATACAGGTACTATACTTCATTTTTTATGTAGAATAAATTGCTTCAACACTCAAAATCCTAGTACACGTCTTGAGGTATCTTGACTGTATAGACCCACTAGTTTAATTTCAAATTTTGTATCACAAGTAAGTACAGTTTCTAAGAAGGACCACCTGTATAATGCTCTTTTGAAAACCCTTGCTACTTCTATGCGTCATTTACACCATCATTTGTGTCTTTAGGTAAATACGGTAACAGTAAAGATATCAAATCATAAATTGGGTGTAATAACTGTCAAAAGTCACACTAAAGGATTAAAACATATTAGCAAATTTAAAATCTACTAGAAAATCAACTGCAAACTCAGAAATCACAAAATACTGTCAGCTCCTTTCTTCTCTTTGAAGAAGTAACCCGAGCAGAAGTACTCTGATGTATTTAGACACTGATGACTCACAAGTCAATGCACTCAGCTGGAAGTGGCGTACATTTATTTTTAAAAATATTTCCAACGATAGTAAAATATTCAGAAGAATCCAGCTGCAGCAAACTAAAATTGTGTACTCAGTTCTTTGTGCAACTGCTGCCTATAATAAAGATAGATGGAAGGAATCTATTACTTCTTGTAATCATATTGTCATAGGATTTGATGGGTCACTGAATAAAGTTTGTCAAGAAATTAAAATGGATATGAATGTCAGAGTTTGGTGCAATGAAAAAAATGAAGTTTGAACACAATACTTAACATTCTTTTTTTTATTGTACAAGAGCTTCTGATCTTCTCCTTTCATTCAAGGACATGCTTCTGCTTTTTATGAGCCTTAATAAATTTTTACACATCTCAGTGGATGGACCAAATCATAAATTTTTCAGAGCTACAGTCTACTAAAGAAGTCGATGATCCAATGATACATGATATAAGCAGCTGCGGTCTTCATGTCATGTGTGGTGCATTTAAATTTGGAATTGGAACATTTTTCAATATTTGAGGTCAGTTTATTATCTGTTTATAGATGTACTGACTCTTCGTCCTCAATTATGAGGTATACAGGATTAAACCTATATCCTAAAAAAATTTGTGCAGTCTGTTGGGTAGAAAATGAAAGTGTTGCTACAAGTGCTATTGAAATTATAAGAATCTTAAAAAAATGGCAGAGGCCTTGCCCTGTAACAAAAAAGAACTGACTAACACCGTCTACAATGTTGTAAATGGTGCTCTTTCAGATCCTTTACTGCCAAGAAAATTAGAGTTCTTTAGTCATTACCAGCTGAGTCACAACTATTCCTAGTCACAACTATTCCTACAAGAATATCAAATTATCTATATCTACCTACATCTACATCTACATCTATACTTTGCAAACCATGAGGTGCATGGCAGAGGATACGTCCCATTGTACCGGTTATAAGGGTTTCTTCCTGTTCCATTCACATACGGAGCATGGGAAGAATGATTGTTTGAATGCCTCTGTGCATGCAGTAATTATTCCGACCCTATCCTCATAATCCCTGTATTGAACGACATGTAGGTGGTTGTAGTATATCCCTAGAACAGTCATTGAAAGCCAGTTCTTGAAACTGACTTTCTCAGGATAGAAGAATCTGCCATTTCAGTTCCTTCAGTATCTCTGCAATTAAACAGACCTGTGACAGTTCAGGCTGCCCTTCTCTGTCTACGTTCAATGTCCCATATTAGTCCCATCTGGTATGGGTCTCTCACACTTGAGCACTATTTTAGGATGGGTCGCACAAGTGATTTGTAAGCAGTCATTTGTAGACTGATTGCACTACCCCAGTATTCTAGACATTTAGACCAAGTTGCCAATCTCTGCCCTTAGAATTCTTATCACGATCTGACTGAATATTTATGCAGCCTCTCTCAGATGGTACTAAGTTATAGATAACTGCATCATCAGCAAAAAGCCTGATTTTACTGTTAATGTTGTCTGCAGGTCATTAATATATAACATGAGCAGCACGGGTCCCAACACACTTCTCTGGGGCACACCCGAAGTTACTTCTAAATCTGATGATGACTCTCTATCCAAAACAACATGCTGTGTTCTCCCTACCAAAACGTCCTCAATCCAGTCACTAATTTCACTTGATAGCCCATACGATAGACTTTTGACAATAAGCATAGGTGCAGTACTGAGTCAAATGCTTTTCGGAAATGGAGAAAGACTGCATGTACCTGGTTGGCTTGATCCAATGTTATCAGTATGTCATGTGAGAAAAGTGCAAGCTGGGTTTCACATGATCAATATTTTCGAAAACAATGTTGGTTGGCATGGAGGAGGTCATTCTGCTCAAGATACCTCATTATATTTGAGCTCTGAATATGTTCTAAAATCGTAAAACAAATCGATGTTGTGGATCACTTCTACTACCCTTCTTGTAGACAAGTGTGACCTATGCATTTTTCCAAGAACGGAACACGGTTGTATTTTCGAGGGATCTATGATAGATTATTGTGAGAAGAGGGGCAAACTCGGCCTCAAATCCAGTATAGAAACTGACTGGGATTTTATCGGGGCCTGAAGCTTTGTTCAGTTTTATTGATTTCAACTGTTTCTCAACTCCACTGACACTAATATTTATTTCATTCATCTTTTTAATGGTACGAGGATTGAACTGGGGCAATTCTCCTGGGTTTTCTTATGTAAAGGAACATTTAAAAATGGAGTTAAGCATTTCAGCTTTTGCTTTGCTACCCTCGGTTTCAGTTCCGGTCTCATTCGCTAGGGATTGCACACTAAGTTTGGTGCCACTAACAGCCTTTACATATGGCCAGAATTTCTTTGGATTTTGTGAAATATCATTTGTCAATATTGTGCCAGAGTAGTCACTGAAGGCATCACGCACTCCTCTCTTGACACCCAAACTGTTTCATTCAGCATCTCTCTATCTATAGCCCTAAGCTTTTTTACATATATTATGTAGTAATCTCTGCTTCCTTAGAAGTTTCTTTACAGTGACTGTACACCATGGAGGTTCCCTCCCATCATGAATTGTTCTACTGGGTACATATCTGTCCTGTGCATGGTCAACTATTGCTTTAAACTTGAACCATAGTTCCTTTACATGCTCCTGACCTGTGCAGAATATTTCAAGTACCTCATTGAGATATGACATTACTGATTTTTTATCTAGTTTACTGAACTTATACATCTGTCTGCTTGTTTTAGTTTTCCTTTGTAGTTTGATAATCATTGTTGCCACAACTGTGTCATTGTTACTGATACCAGTTTTGATGTGGACATCCTCAAAGAGGTCAGGTCTATTTGTTGCCATTAGATCCAATATATTTCCATCATGAGTAGGGTTCCTGACTATCTGTTCTAGGTAATTTTCAGACCAGGAATTTGGTACAGTTTCACGTGATGTCTTATCAAACCCACCACTAACAAAATTGTAATTTTTCCAATTAATTGTCAGATAATTAAAACGTCAACTGATGATTACAGTATGACTTCTGATACTGAGTCTTGCCCAAACAATCTCTTGTAGCTTCAGTTTCTATCTCGATATTTTTGAGTTTCTTGTCTACTGCAACAAATGCACCACCTCCATTTCCCATTTGCCCATACTTTTCACATACACTTAAATTTTCCCCAAAAATCTCATTGCTATCAGTTTCAGGTTTCAACCAGCTTTCTGTACCTAGTACTATGTCAGCTCCAGTGCTTTTTGTGAGTGCTTCAAACTCTCTCACATTGTTGCTACTGCTTTGGCAGTTTACCATTAGGATTTTAGTACTCTCACCTATGGGAAATACATAATATAATGAAACAATTTATCAAAGCAGATGTACTGAAGTCTGTTGACTCCTTATCAGATATAGACTTAAGTGAAAAACAATTTGCTTCTGTACAATCAAGTAGACTTAGGATTTGCTGCTAAAAAAGCTATCAAAGAATTAAAAAATAACAAAAAAAGTCTACAATCTTATGATTTCACAATTTAGAAAAGATGCCACAACTGCTCTCACACCTTTTACAGAAAAATTAGTGATGCAATCACCCTTTTTATATAAGCTTATTAAAGCCATCTCATGGTTTGATTCAAATTTTGTACATTTTCCTAAAGTCAGAAGTGGGAGATTCAGAAGTCTACACACTGCTTTGAATGGAAATAATTTCACCAGTGGTTTTGTGGCTGATGAAATTGCTAGGGATTTCAACAATTTATGTTTTCAACCTTCGGCACAATGACTTTTCAGAAGTTATTCAAGGGGCAACAAATGATTAAATTGTTTTTGGAATGAATTAATTCTTACACAGATCAATCTACAATCATTAGTAAAACTGTTAAAGATCGTTATGATTTTATCTCATGGCAATGCTAATATTGAAAGAGATTTTTCTGTCAGTTCTGAGTACTTAGTTGAGAATATGAGAACTGAAACTTTAATTGCTCAGCAATTAATATATGTCTTTATCCTAGTGAAACAAATAGAGATGTTGCAACTCTTAATGTTCGAAAACATTTAATTCAGTTTTACTGGAACTCACATTCAGAATTGTCAGGAGAAACTCAACATTGGAAAAAGGAAGCTATAATACTGAATTAGAAGATTTGAAAAGAAATGTGTAGTAAATGAAAAGGATTTGATCTCAAAAAAGGTAAACTTTTAGCTGAGATTCAAGTGAATGATGAGCAATGTAAAAATCTTCAATAATTAGATCTAGCAAATCTCAGGATTTTAATTTGAACAAAGTTCATACTACAAGTCATTAGCTTATTTTTGTGCTACTCATTTTGAATTGTATACATTTTATAAGATTGTTTAGTTTACTAATAATATACCAATTGTGGCAATGTACTAAAAACAAATAAAATAAAAAATAAACTATTTGAATAAACACAGTTAAATATGTCTTCTTAATTCTTGTGAGTTTTGTACCAGATTTAACTATTGGCAATTACAAAACAATTCAAAACTTCAATTGTCTTTATAATACAAATAAAATTTCAAAATCAGGGAAAGGTATTACAAACTTTACTGGAAAACCTGGAAATATGAGGGAATCATTTTCGTGTACCCACTCGTCTCATCATCTTTGTCCTTTGTGCCAACTACAAAGTTTCAGTTAAAGCTCAGTCTGCCATTGAACCAACTCTTTGCCCCATCTGGATGAGTTATTGGCTTAATAGCACAGCTTGTCTGTGGTCTTACATACTGCAGGCTTGTAATGCAAGTTGGCCAAATCACAATTTTTTCAAGCATCTCATTGTGTATTTGAGGTATGAGGTCTCTTGAGATTGTGTTAAGCCTTTATGTCATCATGTTGCTGCTATCACAGCTTTGCCTTGCTTAAAAATTTCAAAGAGCTCCAAGGATTTTAGATAAAATAAGTATCACAAATTTATACCAGGTGCAGCCGCGTTGGCCTGTACCCTCCACAAGTTCCTCCACAAGAATGTTTCTTTTCAGTGGACGCTGGCTTGCAAGTGCTTGTTCATACTTTTGAAATTTAAATTACATTCTCCTCCTTGTTTGAATACCATCCATCCTGACCACCACCTGGTTTTGGCGACAGACACCCCGCAGTACACTGGACTCGCATTCGGGAGGACGACGGTTCGAACCTGTGATTTCCCTAAATTGCTTCAGGCAAATTCTGGGATGGTTCCCTTGAAAGGGCATGGCCAACTTCCCCATCCTTCCCTAATCCAATGGGACTGTTGACCTTGCTGTTTGGTCTTGGTCCCCTCCCCCAAATCAACCAACCTCTCAGTATGGACTCTGGTAGGACCACTCTCGCATATCGATATGAGGAGGGTTCTGAACATCTGATAGCTTATGCATCGGAAATGCTCACTTTGCTCAGTAGTGCTGCTCCCAAGTTGGAAAGGAAGTGCTTTTCCTCAAAAAGTTTAATGTGTTCCTGTATGTGTCTTAAGTTCCACCTCATTACTGACCACAAGCCCTTGGTTTCATTGTAAATCTTTCTGTGTCATTACCTGACAAAGCAGCACGTTGCTTCCAGGTTTATGCCTTGTTTCTGTCTCACTACAACTATGAAGCAGGTTTTCGGCCTACCATACAGCATGCCAGTGCAGATACTCTGACCCAGATCCTGATGGGAAAGGAGCCTATTTTTGATCAGGGTAAACTCTTTGTTTACACTTAGATGTTGAGGCACAACATACGATGGATGGTTTTTGTATTACTGGGTCCCATATCACAGCTGCTGTCGCTTCTGATCTGGTTTTGCGTCAAGTTCGTCATCTCATTCAGTATGATTGTCTGGATAGGCCTCCGGGCAGGGCTTCTGATCCTTTGCAAAACTGTTTTACCCTCACCACTGGCTTTCAGTGTTTAACGATGTTGTTCTCTTAACTATAGACAGATTGTCACCCAGCGTTGTAATCCTAGCTGCTGTACTGCGGAACGTGCTCCATCTACTACACTAGGGACATTTGGGGAGGGGGGGTCTTGCATACCAAGTTACTGACCTGTTGGCAAGTGCAGTGGCCCAGTGTCAACAGTGATGTTGTGCATGTTGTGGTGGCCTGCTCTTTGTGTGCTACCCAACAGGCAGTGCTGGGGGCGATACTTTCTCTGTGGTCCGCACCATAGAGTTCAAGGGAATGCGCCCATGTTGATTTCAAGGGAATCTTACTGGTTGTAGGTTGTCAATGCTTTCTCTAAATATCCATATTTCATCCCCCGTCCTTCAACATCTGCCATGGCTGTGATTCAGGCCCCTCTCCAAAAGTTTTTCTATTGAAGGATTACCTTATACGCTTGTAATGGATAACCTTCCACAGTTTGGGTCACAAACCTTCCATAATTTCGGCACCCATCAAGGCATTTGCCATGTGACTGCTCCTCTTTTCTTTCCCCAATCTAACGGGGAGGCAGAATGTCTCATCCGCATGTTCAATGCTCAAATGAAGAAGTACGTTGTGGACTCCTCCATGGATGATGCCCTGATGTGCATCTTGAGTTCCAATAGGTTTACACAAGTGGGAGATAGGAGGCCAGCCAAGATGTTCCATGGTCACCAGTCCTGCATCCTCCTTCATCTGCTCATGCCAGTTCACCATCACCCGTTGGCATAGCCCTTGACTTGGTTCACTCCTGCCTCCACGGTTTGGACTCTGGATGTTTGGACACTGACCAAAGTGGATTCTGGCAATGGTCCACAACTGCCAAGGCTTCTGCCTCGCTATGGTGTGCACAAATGATGGGCTGGTGATGCACAACCACAGCCAGCTGTGTCCTCCCGCCACTGTGAGGGCCACAGGTCCACCGCCTCCACCTCCTTCTACACACCTGTCCTGGCCTTACTGCAAGACAGATCTGCCATCATTGAGGATGTCACCGCCTCCTGCCTCTCCTACGTGGTCCAGCCCCCCTTTGGTGATTCTGCCGCCAGCTCGGCCGGCGCCTCCAGTCCTTCAATACCACCATCCCCATCACCCCGGACTGAGCAGCCTGTGCCTTCACCATCAGCACAGTTCCAACACATTGATGAACTGGATGTCGAATGCAACCAGCACTTCGCAGGGGATCGGCTGCCGCATTAGTCCACATCCGTGCCATGCCACACCCACCCCTACTCACTGGTTACAGCCAAGAATCTCCTTCTGCCACCAGCATGATGGCTTGTGGCATCTGCTGCAGGGGCCATGATGTTTCAACAGTAGATATGATGCCCTTAGTGGTGAAGCGCCCATCCCCCAAGGCATGAGGGGTGCTATAAAACTTTACATAATACTTGGATACGTGCTGCGGCACCAGGCCACTAGCATGGCACACTTTGACTATTCAGGCCGCAGCATCTGCATGGCCCCCTTGCAGTGCGACACATGACTCGTGCATACGGCAAGGTCTGCTGTGTGGTCTACTGGAGCCCTCTTCGGTATAAGCCCAGAGCAGCAAGCACTCCCTCTTATATTGTGTTCATACTTATTGTCAGCAACTGCTTGTATCAGTACCTGGATTGCCCCTATGTTTGTGTCTGTGTTCTCATCTGTTGTTTGCTTGTATGTAGAAGAAGAATAAAGTTAGGTTCATTATGGCCATGTTGCTTGTGTTTACGGCATGTATAAAGCTAACCAGTTCATAAATATAAATGCACAAAGTGGTTAAAAAAATGTAAATCCATAAATAATTAATCACACATCGATCCATTGTGCAGTCGGTGAATAGTTACTGTTCCCATATTTTATATATTGCTCTATCATTGAATTTTACATTATTGTTATAAATTTAGATAAAATATCCTTGAGCAAACAAGCGTCATAATACAAAGCAAACTATTGAGCCATAATTCCAAACAGTAATAACATTTCCCTTCCATTTTCAAGTGTTATTCCATCTAGTGTGCATGTGTGGATTCGCACAAGGATTATCCTGCGTGTGTTGTGTAATCGGTCAACATGAACCAGTTTGCAGTTCCAAACATCTACACTTGGGGTGCACCCCAGGTGTATCATGTAATAGGGGCACAGTGTTAAATATATTGTGCAGATGTTCGCCATTTTCTCATGCAAAAAACAAAAACGAGGCAAATAATGCATGATGTGTGACACGTCTCAACTGTCTCGGGCACTTGCTGACTTGTGACTTGTGCTGAACATGACCTTTTGGAGCCTCTGCAGAATGATAAATGAAGCATCTACACCAGTGGATTAAACACTATAAAGAGGGAACTAATTGATTAGGGTTCCAAAAATATGAGCATTACATGGAGGAATTTTTTGTATAGAGGAAATGTACTAAAGAGGAATCTTTAGCGTTGTGCATATGGGCTTTTGGTTGAGACCAGAAAAATGGACATAACATAGAGGGAAGTGTTATAAAGAGGAATGCTATAAAGAAGTTACACTGTAATTGGTTTTGCTCAGGTTTACTGATAGTGATTTTACTTTGAACCAGATTAAGAGTTCTGAAAGTAATTTGTTGGTCTCAGCCTCGGTGTTGGTGGACTGTTTGTTGTTCATCACAATGCTAGCATCACCAGCAAACACAGTAAACTTGCGTGTTTTATATGACAAAGGTAGATCAGTTATGTAAATCAGAAACAACAGTGGACCAAAGACTGATCCCTGAGAGACTCCATGGAGTACAGTGGCTCAGTCAGACTCCACCACCTCCCCTGCTATGCTGCTCTTATCAAAAGCTACCTTCTGACTCCTATCATTTAGGTAAGATTATAGCAAGTTTGCCATTGCCCCTCTGATGCCATAGTGGCTCACTTTGTTGACAAGTATTTTGTGATCCACATAGTCGAAACCCTTAGAGATATCTCAGAAGATACCGACCGCTTTCCCCCCCCCCCCCCCCCTCCCCCCCTAAGGGATTCCAATATGCTGTTTCTGAATGAAAATATTGCTTCAGTAGTGGACATACCTTTTTGGAAACCAAACTGTTTATTGCTGACAATGTTAAAATTTTCGAGGTGCCTCACAGTTCTGGAATGCAGTAATTTTTCATGGACTTTTGCAAAAGTGGTCAGAACAGGGATGGGATGATAGTTAGTGACATGTGTTGTATCTTCCTTTTTGTGGAGTGGCTTCACTATAGCCAGCTTCATTCAATCTGGGAAGACACCCGGATATGTAGAGGCATTAAATACGTAAACTAAAACTTTGGAGAGTTGATCAGATCAGACTTTTAGTAGTATACTGGAAATATTATCTACAGCTGATGATCCTTTGCTTTTTAAAGATGTAATTGTTTTCTTTTCCTCATTTCTGGTCATGACAGATACATGTATTTCACGTACTGAATTGGGAAAATGGTGTTGTGGTATACTTTCTAAAGAGCCATTACAGCCTATTTGTGCAGTAGCACTTATGAAGTGGTCATTCAAGGTTTTTTCTACTATCTCTTGATTGTGTCAAATATTGATAATAAACATATAAGCAAAGTCAACATGTTTATTAGCACTGTTGACACATGTCTCACTCCTGATTATGTTCCAGATTGTTTTGAGTTTATTACAGGATTAGTTGATTTTGGTGTTAAAATATGAACTTTTTGGGAGGTTAATTACTTTGTTGAATATTTTACGTTACTTTTTATCATGATTTATTTGGGTAGGATTTCATGAATGTTTTATTGTGATGCACAATTCATGTTGTGTTTGCAGGATATCTGTATCCTCTAGGCAATCCATGGTTTTCTTGTGATTTCTTTGGGTCGATTTTTTTAAACCTTATATAGGAATGAAACTTAAAATAATGATGCAATTTCATTGTGAAACAAATTATATTTGGAATTGACATCTGTTTCATAGTATCTGTGATTCCAATTTACATTTTGGAGGCATAACTTAAAGGCCGTATTGTTTCATCACTTATGGGCCTGACTACCTTTCACAGGGGCTCAGGTATATTCTGGCAAGTAATCATGTTATGAATGGTAAGTCTCTCTCCATTGTGATCAGAAAGGCCATTCAATATTTTACTAACAGTGATACTGCCCAAATTCCCGTGGTATATAAACACGTTGTCAGTTAGGGTGCTTGAATTAGAAGTTAGTTTGGTGGGAAAATTGACCACTGGGACACGGTTGTAGGTGTCCATCAAATTTTCCAGATCTGACTTTCCACTATTGTGTGTTAGGAAGTTGATATTGAAATCTCTAAGCACTGTGACTTCTCTTTTAGAATTAAATATATGAAGTAAGAAGGAGTCAAGCTGCTTCAAAAATAGGTCAAGATTGCTTGGCGGTGCCCTATATATTGATACATTAAGTGGGTTGAGTTATTACAGACTACTCAATAGCACATGCTTCAAAATGTTGCTCTAAGGAAAACTTGTGGACATCAATTGCTTTACAGTTGACACAGTTCTTTACCAAAATAGCAGCATCACCTTCTTTTCTTTGTTTGCTTCAGTATAAAGATGTAAGATTGTATTCAAGTATTATGAGTCTTTCTATTCCTGAACAGATGTGATGCTCAGGAAAGCACAATATGTGGTCATTAGCTATACTTCCGCTGTCCTACACATTGACCAAGAGTGCATTTAGTTTAATACACAAGTCTGTAATATTCTGGTGAAAGGTTGTCAGTTGATGATTTTCAGTGCTAGTTAAAACATTTTGTCTAAAAAAGAATTCTGACACAGTAAGTTCAGGGATGCTTTCTTGATCTGTGAGCTCGGAAACCATTCATTTAACGTGGCTGTCTGTATGCTCTACCTTTTGTAGAGTCAAATTGCATTTAGAAGGGCACATATTGCATTTTTTCCTAATCTGTTTAGGTGCATTCCATGGATTGTAAACAACGCTCTACTAAAACTGCTGACGTCTGTAACATGAGTGTTGCTGAAAAGTTTGCAAGTCTTTGCTAGTTTAAAGTTGGTTTGTGAGATGGCTTTGTTTACACAGGACTATGGGGTTAAATCACGTCTCTTGGGGATGATCATAAGCAAAATCTTGGATCGATGAAGTGCCAAGAATTTCTCTTTCAGTGTTTGTATTACATCATAACCTTCATTGCAGACCTGGTTGTTTGAACCACCTACTAATATCACATAGTCATTTTTTTTTATGTTTTTGGGATCACAGCCTGAAACTACTTCCTGGGTTTTAGCAGCAGGTCGCACTATTCTACATAACTCGACATTTCGGAGATTGCTTTTTATAATTTTGGTAATAACACTCCCATGACTGCAAAAATATGTACTCATTTTGTGGCAGATTTTTCTGAGCTTATGCCGTTTGTTACAGGAACATGCACTTGTTGCTTTTGAAGATTTGGGTTTCAGCATATTGCAAGTAATTTTCTTTTTCTGGTGACTTTCATTTTTTGACAATTTAAGACACTACTTAAGCTTAGGTTCGGAGCCACACGTTAGTATACTGCTACTGCACGTAAGGACTTTCTGTATCACTTTTGACAAGACTGGAAGAAAAAAAATAGGACGATCGTCCTCCATGTCTTCCCTCAACCCTTTCTTGAACAGAGGTCTGACTTTGCAACACATCAGGAAAGCGTCCCTGTTTAAATGACTGATTGACTGTTTTCGTTAGGGTAGGTGCTATTATGTCACACACTGCTTTAATCACTTTAGTGTGTATCCATCCCACCCAGCAGAATGTTTTTGTTTTTTAATGATAATATAACATTTTCCACATCTATTATTGCGACTTTTTTAAAATCTGTGCAATACTCAGCTTCTTGGTGTAGTCCAAAGGGATTTCCTGTAGTCTGACACACTGCTACGTCGACATCTGACTTTGCCACATTTATGAAGAATTCATTTGAACACTATGATATTTAAGCTAGTTTTACAATAAGGCTATCACCTACTTTAATCCTATGTTTTTCATTACTACTAACTCTAACACCTAGTGCTAGTTTGATGACGGACAACACGGCTTTTGTCTTACTTTGTGTTCTACAGTGAACTTGCTGTTTGCCATTTGTTTGGCTGCCTTCACAACTTTTTTAAATATAACTTTACAATGCCAAACATAGTCAGTAAAATGACTGTTTTTATTATATTTCAGTCCATTGTGGAGCTGCCCTTCCTGGCAGTAGAAATTTTTATATCCTCAGTTATCCATTTAAGTTCACTAGTCATTTTGTTTCATATGGTTATAAGTGGAAAATTGTCATTAAACATTTCAAGAAAGCCATTTAAAAATTTGTCAAAGTTACTACTCGTGGTTGAAATACCCATATAGTTTAATTTTTTCATTAAGAAATTTCTTTGTTAATTTGTGGTGGTTCAATGAATAATGGAGATTGGTCAAAGGTTCCTAAATCTTCTTCAAACACATAATTTGTTGAATATCATCAACATAGGTCACTGACTGTGCATTTACTCTAGTGATTTGCCTGAAGTTTGTTTTAAAGTCGAAGTTTTTATTAAGTCAGTGAATTTGGACATACCATCACTTCCAGCTATGATATTAATGTTAAAGCCAGCAGCTGTTACAATCTTTTTTTTCTTTTTGAGATTTTCAAGCAGGCACTGCAAAGCGACAAGAAAAGCTTCAATTGTAGCTTTCTCTGGTACTCTGTAAATAGGAACTACTATGACGTGTAGTTCCCTTAATTCGGTGCAGCAGCTTTCAGATATACACTTTTCATTCAAATATCATTTCTTGTTTCATATTTTATATCAGAATGAGTAAGTATGCAAGAGCCTACCTATGATTTCTCTTGCCCACAAAAGCTGTTGACTACTTTGAAGTTTTCAATTTTATTAAGAATTTTAATATTATCAAATGTAAACCAATGTTCATTGAGGCAAATAGCTGTGATATTCTTACATTCAGAAAGAATAATTTGTAATTTGTCAACTTTATGACTTTTGCTTGAAAAGTCATCACTTATATCATTTACATTCCAGTGCATTATGCAGGGACATTCATGTTTATTTATGGTTTCAAGCACATTTTTTCTTGGTTACTGTTTTGGTCTTGCCATTTTTGTTACTAAACATTGTTTCTCATCCCTGCCATTTCTTATAAGTTTCCTCTGGTATTCAGAATTCTACATGTATCAGCGACCATTTTGCTAAGAATTTTGTATCCTAACCCTTTTAAATGAAGACTGAATTTGCACAAGCATTTACAGGTTAAAAATTTAATGGATTTGTAAACACAGCTTGTAGATAATTACAGTTTTTGTTTAAATGATAGGTTATTTTCTCTACATATCAATACTGATGGATCTTCTTTAGGCAGTACCACCAATCACAGTTCTTGACTTTGTAGAGGTTACTGGCAGATTGAATTAAATTTCTTGTTCCACTTACAATTTCCTTTTCAGTGTTGCTTCTAATAGAATTTGGATCTACGGGATGAAGACTCCTGTGTAATTCTTCCGAGATGGCTCTGCTGAACCATCCTGTGAGTTATATATTTTGCTTAAGTGTTTCTTCAACTGGTGGATCTTGATTCCTGGGTGAACATTTGTTGCAGAATTTGGCACTGGCACATTTTTGAACAAAGAATTGCCTGTAACAAGCAATTCTTGTCCACTTATATTTATTTTTGGAATTTGAGACTTCTGCATGAGTTTCTTTCATAGGTGCAACAGACTCATTGTTTTAGCAAACAGATGTATCATTCCACCTGTTTTTATGTTATTTTCAACTGTCACCTCAACAGTGGTACAAAAACATTTTTTCTCATTCTGGTCACAATATTTTTCTCTTCTGCACTGATAATTCTGCTTTTAAAGATTGCTGTCACTATGTATCACTGAGCCACTTGATTACTTTATGTCATTTCTGTCAAATAGGCACAAAGATTCCTCATTAAAAACATTGTACTTGTACAAGAAAAAAACTGATGTTTTCTGTTGACTGTGGGTGGAGCATGAAATGAGATGAGCAGTATTTGTTTGGGCTGGCCCCATCCAAACATTACAAATATCTGCTGAAACACCAGAGAAAATGAGCCTGATGGCATTTAAGAAAGACACCACCACTGCTTCTATTTCTTCATCTTTCTTGTCTTTTCTTTATTGGCACTGTAGTTAAGTCGTCATATGTTGATCCCTGATAGTTGCAGTGGACCAGGCGTGGCAGCTTTGCAAGCCTGCTTTGACCAATAATGTAATGTGATTTTGTAAATATCTCTATGGTAACACCTCAGTGTTAATCGCAGCTCTGTTTTTGTCTGTAACCATTAGCACTTCACAGCTGAAAGGTAGCAACAGAGCCACGAGCTGTCGGGCATCTTCTTTTACCTCACCACGTTAGCATTCTACCTGCTAGTGCACAGCCCTGTGGTGTACTTAATGACATGGGATTTCCTGCATGCAATTGCACAGCCACCTGTTGCTCAGCAGTGCTAATCCTCTTTCAGCATACATCTCAGTTACCTTAAATATAGACATCTCACTTGCCACCTGTGTGTCACTCAACCCAGCCTTACTCTCCTTGATAAATTTATGTGTGGCATAGTCCATACCAATTCAGGCAGGCTAGGAAAAAATCTTACTTTCATAGTCTTGGATGTTATTAAATTTAGCATATGTTAAAATGAAGGACTAAGGAAGGAAAATATATTTCTTTGTTTTCTCCAAAAAAATATCTGCTCAGAGATACATCCCTCCAAAGATGACGCTGCGCATACCATTTTGAAGATGCAAATTTTGGAAAAAATTTTAAAATGCTTTATCTCTGGAACAGTTCTAAATATTTTGTTGTTTTTTTAATTTTAAAGATAATTGCTTTATGATTATAAAGAAATCCTCCATTTGGACTTAATCTGTCAAAGTTCTTTTACTATAGCGTTCTGAACTTTTATTAATATATTAATGGAAAAAAACCTTTTTTTTAAATAAAAAATGCCAGTCCCTAAAATTTTGATTTTTTTTCTGTTGGTTAGTATCATATAGTTCTACACTACCTGAAAAGGAGAGCTTCCACTTTTATGTTGGACAGGTTTTATAAACAATTGAAAATTTTGCCATACATAAAACGTGGTTCATTACCACATTATCACAAAACAGGCTCATAAAAATGAAAACCTAGCCTTATTTAACATAATTTTAGTTTTGAAAGATGAGTAAGAGACTCATTTTTCAAGCGTTTTAAATGGTTCCAAAATGTTTGTGAAAGGTCCAAAGACATAAAGTTTTCAATTTTTACAACTTCTGTGCACTCTGTTTTGTACTGAAATTAGCCAGTCAATAAACTAAAAATGTGTTCCACTGCTTCAGTATCTTCCTTTGATTTAGAGTGATGCCTTCCTGTTAATAAATAGGGACTGGAGCACTTATAATCTTCAAAACATTGTGAACAGGGAGTGAGCACTGATGGCATTGTTGCTGTCCTTCAGTTGGAAACCTATATCCAGCAGCTGGTCCATGTGACAGCATAAAGTTCACTACACTTTGGTATCTATAATCTCTGCAATCCACCAGTCACAGTCATACACATATCCCACAAACATCCCCCTTCTCAGGTTGTGAATCTGAATACAGAGTCCGCCAGAAAAATGTATACACACTTTAAGGAATGAAAAGTATTACTTATGTGTTATTTTACATTTAATAATTGATCACACATGTGGTACAACCTTTAGTTTAGCACATGGTTACTTTAAATGTCCAAAATGTTCACCATTGGTGACTATACACATAACAGAACGACGAGCGGTCACCGCAACTATGTCAGTTAACACTACAGTGGAGATCATTGCACATGTTGCTGTAACCTCTTGGCGAAGTTCCTCCAGCGTGCATCGCTTACATCGATAAATGTTATCTTTCACAGTTCCCCACAAGTAAAAGCCCATAAGTGTTAGATGTGGCAACTATGAAGGGAACTCAGTGGGCCCTCTACCTTGAAGAGTGTGGTCAGTTTTGCTGTAGTGTATTCATCCATAGCATTAGTGATTTCTCTGTGCTTTCTTGATGCATAGATCTTATGACTTGACTTCACTGACCACGGTTTCTTAACAGGACTAACACCTACCTCTGTAGTTGACTGATTCAGGGTATTTAATTATTCCTCTATTGATGCAAAATCTACATTTATTTATTTATTTAATTATTCTCCATGAACAAATACAAGGATTTGTTTTGGATAGTTTACATATTGATCATTTCCCCTTATAACATTGTGGGAAACAATTATATACGAAAGGTCTAACAGATAAAAAATTATGTTGCTATTTTTTTTGTACATGTAAATACTATTTATACAAATGAAAGTGTTCTACTCCTCTGAGAGGAAATCCTTAATACTATAAAACCACTTATTGCTGAGGAACTCCTTCAAGGCAATTTCAAGGCAGCTTCCACTTAAGCTTTTTAATTTTTTTGGAAGTTTGTTATAAAATTTGATCCCCATGTAATAGGGGCTCTTGTCTGCACTTTTTGTATTATTTCTTTCCAGGTGATAATCATTGTCCCTCTTAGTATTGTACATGTGCACTTCTCTATTTAGATGATTATACTGCTTGTATTTTAGCATCAGCTGAACAGTTTTATAAATATATAGTGTTGGGGTGTTAGTAGTTTCTTAATTATAAAAATTGCTTTGCAAGACTCATTATATCTAAGCTTACACATGACCCTAACTGCCTTTTTTTGAAGGATGAATACCCTGTTTACATGCTTGGCAGCAGCACATCCCCATACAATTCCATATGTGAGGTATGGATACACTAAAGCACAGTAGATTATACTCATTTGCTCATATTTAAGAAATTATGACATTGTCCACATTGCATAAATTGATTTGCTAAGTTTTTGGCATAAGAAATCGATATGATGCTCCCAAGAGAGATTTCGATCTAACATTACGCCAAGGAAGGAAGTTTTATCTTTCAGTTTTATTTCTGAACCATCACCAGACTGCATCATGGGAGGTGTCACCTTGTTCAGATACTATCATTGTTATTATTATGTCAAAACAGCTAGAATACAAAAAGTTATCACTGGAAACATCTTCACTTTGAAACAGTCTTCACATGAGAACACTTATTCCCAACCTGAACAAAGTCTGTTTTTTTTTGTTTGTCTTATATATCACTCTTTTATGGATAAGCAAATAGTCAGCACACTTCACTCTCCTGTGGCCCCAGTCAGAAGAAATTTCAAACTGTCCTTTTCACAAAACACACTGCATCTGTGTCAACTGGCAAATTCCTCATGAAAACACAGAACTCATTGGATGGTCTCAGATTTCTTAGAAGGCTCTTCAGTAAACAAATTAGCACTGAACAACAACAATAGACATACATTTCCATTGGGGGGGGGGGGGGGGGGGGGGAAGATTTTTTAAAAATAAAACATGTCCAACATAAAAGTGGAATGGAAGCTCTCCTTTACAGAGGATGTAGTACTGCATGGCACTAATCAACATAAAAAAATCTAACTTTTCTGGATTGTCATTTTCGAAAAGAAATTTTTTTTCTGTAAATTATAAAAAAAATTCAAAAGGCAACAGTAAAAGAACTTTGACAGATATGTCCAAACAGAGGATACCATTGTAATCGTAAATAAAAAAACTCTAACAAAATATCTAGAACTGTACAGAGATACAGCATTTTAAAATTTTTTTCCAAAATTTGCATCTTTGAAATGATGTTCGCAGTGCCATCTTTGGAGGCCTGTATCTCGGGGCAGGAAGTTTTTGGAGAAAACAAAAAAATATGTGTGTCTTACTTACTCCTGAATTTTAACATAAGCTAAATGCAATAACATGTGAGACTATGATGGTAACCCGCCTGCCTGAAATGAAAACGGATTATGCTGTGTCTAAAACCCATAGCTTTTAGTGTTACACATAAGGGAATTATATCTTATTATACTGTTGTCTCCCACATAAGTCCATATATTTTCCACAGAATTTTATGTGTAAATGATCTTAAACAACTGTTTTTTTGACATGGTTCACTTTCCTGGGTCATGTGCTGCCTAGCAAGTAGGATTTTTCCCCCATCTTTGTTGGATTCAGCCAGTTTTTTTTTTCTGGCTTGGATAACTTTTTAGTTGTATAATTTCACCAGAGTGTTAGTACAGAATTTAGAAAAGCTGGTGGCAAGTTAAAGCTTTGAGTTATCCCATGAAATGACTTTAGGTGCCTCAATTGCTCAGAAAGTAAGCTGCCTGTGTTCTAGATTTGGTCCTGCACATATACTGTCCTTAAAAAACATTCCAAAACTGATTTTATTCAAGGTGTTTAAGCAACGTTAGCACAGTATCTATGGTGGCAGCTTGAACTAACAACTGTAAACAACAGATTTTACAGTCAGTTGTGAGCAGGCAGTGTTAAGTAGTGGACATGCAGCCATAGTGTGTCAGTGTTGTTGTGTCCCAAATCACGCTGAAGGAACACCTAATCAAATGTTTAAGACATTCGTCAGAATGTTTCAAAGAAGATAAAAGTGTGTACAAAATTTGTCCCACATACTTTGACTCCTTAATAAAAATAATGATGCGTGTTTGCTTGCTGTGACTTCAGTGGAATGCAAAAGTGGACAACTCTTTTCTGGAGAAAATCATCGCAGGTCAGTGACACTTGGTGTTACTGATTCCAGCCTACAACACAATGACATAGTACAGTAATTGAACTGAAGGACTGACTCTTTGACAAAATAACCCAATTTGACATGTCAGTTGAACAGACTTCTCTGACAGTTTGAAATGGTTGTATGAAGGTTCTGTGCATTGTCCTCGAGTGGGGTGGGGGGGTGGGGCAATTTATAACACCTGTGGCATGAAAACTACCATCTTATCTTTTTATTCACTCAGTCTTGAAACTTTTTGGGCTGGCGGGATAGCTTTAAAATGTCACAAATGCTCATTTGTAATGTATATAGAAATTTTGATGTGTAGTACATCACCATTATCATTGTGTGTTCTGTCACAAGGCAGGTCTTTGATACTAAGTTAATCATTTTTCATTTTTTCCCTTCTCTGTAATCCTTTTCAATTTTCATTATATCAAATCTGTCTCAAAGTCATCAGCTAGATGATATTTTCTCAGTCCTTTTGTGTCGAGTCCAATCACTTTCCTTCTAAAGCATTTTTTATACGCAGTCTGTTGTTATATGCCACCGGGCCAATGTCTTTTTCTACTCTTGATTGTCCTTTTTAACTCACCTTCTTTAGCACCCTTTTAAGTACCTCCAAATACCTTATTTTACCTTTCCAGTTGCCACTGTCTTCCTCTAGATTCATCTCCACACAAAACACTTCACTAACCTTTCACTTAGCTACTTATAAAAGGACCCACAAAAAATTTTCTTTTTTCTGTAAAATTTGGTAAATTTGTAAAATTTGTAAATTTTGGTATTGCTATGCTTGTTTTTTCCATAATTTTAGCATGGTATACCATCTATCCTAATAAAATCAAAAATATGAAGCTCAGTATGGCAAATATAAAGGTAAAAATTATATATAAAAACAAAGATGAGGTGACTTACCGAACAAAAGCGCTGGCAGGTCGATAGATACACAAACAAACACAAACACACACACAAAATTCAAGCTTTCGCAACAAACTGTTGCCTCATCAGGAAAGAGGTAAAGGTAATGTTTATGTTAAACTGTGTGAAACATTAGTCCTTCCTCAAACTGTATCTGTAAGTCACAAGGATTAACTAAGTGTGTGACTAATTTCTGAAGTTCATTTACTTTGCATATGTATAGGGAACGGCCACACACCTGTCGCATTACCCTGTTACTGTTCTGGTAACTTTGTATAGCTTGATTGAATTGCAGATAGGGTTATGGTTTGTGAAATAAATAAATATCCTTAACACAAGCTGAGCCCTGGTTGGTAATAAATATGTTTTTCAGTCCATACTTAAAACAGTGGGAGCAATGGCAGCTTGACTCACCAGCTTGGTCAAAACTAAGTCTGGCACACCACACTGCTGTCCAAAATTAAAGTAAAAATTCAGTTCTGAATAACTCCTCAAAATCTACAAACCTATGCTGAAGAGTCACATGTCTCTAAAGACAAGACTCCCGTTCTGAGTCCATAAACCTATTCAGAAATTCCATAGTTCATACACTGCTCTGCTGTCTTTTCATAGTTAAAGAATGCAAGTGCAACTTTTGAAAATTTCTATAAGTTACTGAACTCACACAGAAATTCTACAGCCACTAATCTTGTTGCCTGATAAATTTTAAAAGCTTCAATCATGTCTGACATGCCACTAAGTAGGACACATTGATAATCGCTGACCTTTCATTGCGAACTACGTCAGGCTAACATGGCCACTGCCCTTGTATAGACTTGTTCTGTCATTGCAAAACCCACAGAATTAGATTAGATTAGATTAATTATTCATTCCATAGAGCCATAAAAGAGGGAATCCTCCAGGGTGTGGAACATGTCAGATAAACACATTACAAAAATGTAATTAGAAAAACTTGAGTTTCATTAATTTTAATGATCCTCAGTCAATAAACAGTAAAATTATGTACATGAATTAAATTTAAACTTTTAATATTTACAGGTTTAATACTTACATCTGCTTTCATTAAACCCATCATTCAGACATTTGCTAGTTTCTTGGCTATTACAACCAAGTATTGTCAAAAATTAAAGTAAATTATTCATTTCAGTGATCCTCAGTGAAGAACAGTCAGATTATGTACAACATTTATTTAAAACTTCCACTATTTACAGACTTAAGACCTACATCTGCTTTCCATACATCCATCATTCACACAGTAGGTAGTTACTTGGCTGTTACAACCAAGTATTGTCAAAAAATTAAAGTATAATAAATTTTCATTAAAATGGTCTACTGCACTTGTTGAGAAACTCATGGATGGAATAAAAGGAGTTGGCCACCAAAAATTCTTCTAAATTATATTTAAATTGTGCCTTGTCTGAAACTAAACTCTTAATGGTTGCTTGTAACTTATTGAAAATATGCGTTGCTGAATACTGGACTCGTTTCTGTGCAAGAGTAAGTGATTTTAAATTTTATGTATATTGTTCTTATTTCTAGTATTGATACTGTGTACTAAGCAGCTAGTTGGAGAAAGAGATGTATTTTTTACAACAAACTTCATTAAGGAATAAATATACTGAGAAGCTGTTGTTAATATGCCCAATTCTTTGAATATGTTTCGACATGATGGTCTTTGATTTACACTACTCATTACTCTTATTATACACATCTGTACTCTAAAAAATTTTTCTCTGTTTGTGGAGTTACCCCAAAATATGATATCATATGACATAATGGAGTGAAAATAAGCAAAATATGCCAGTTTTTTTATATTTATATCTCCTATGTCTGACATCATTCGCATTGCAACCACAGACTTGTTTAGGCGCTTTAACAGTTCGTTAGTATGTTGCTCCTAACTGAATTCATTATCAAGTTTTAATCCCAAGAATTTTACACTCTCAACTTCTCCTATTTTCATGTCATCATATTTAATACACACACCAGAAGAAAATCTCTTGGAAGTTCTGAACTGCATATAGTGGGTCTTTTCAAAGTTTAATGACAGTGAATTGGCTATGAACCACTTATTAATGTCAGCAAAAATTTGATTAGCTGCCCATTCTAAATTTATATTTCATTTACTATTTATTTCAATGTTTGTATCTTCTGCAAATAAGACAAACTTGGCATCTGGTAATGTAACAGGTGACGGTCATTAATATACACAAGAAACAGTAGTGGACCTAGTATGGAACCTTGGGGAACACCACAAGTAATTTCTTCCTAGTCAGACGATGTCTGATTGCCTACTGCTGAAGTGTTACATAATGACACCCTTTGTTTTCTGTTGGTAAGATATGACTGAAATCAATTTGCAGCACTACCAGTGACTCCATAACATTTTAATTTACTTAAAAGAATGCTGTGATCCACACAGTCAAATGCCTTTGACAGGTCACAGAATATGCCAGTTGCCTCTAATTTGTTGTCCAATGAATGGACATTTTCGCTGTAGGTGTAAATACCTTTCTCAATATCAGAACCCCTAAGGAAACCCAGACTGTGACTTTGACAATATGTCATTTTCACTAAGGTGCTTAAGTAGACGCTTGAACATAACCTTTTCAAAGATTTTTGAAAAATCTGGCAAAAGTGAGATCAGTCGGCAATTTGATGGCATTTCTTTGTCCCCTTTCGTGTGGAGAGGTATAACTTAGCATATTTAAGCCAGTCCAGGAATGTTCTTGTGACAGGTGATTGATTACACAAATAACTTAAGATATGACTAAGTTCACATGAACACTGTTTTATTAACTTTGTTGATATGTTATCATAACCACTAGAATGCTTTGATTTCAAGGACTTTATGATGGATTCTATTTCTTTGGGTGAAGTAAGTGTCAATTCCATTTTACTGAGATTGCTTGTGTGCACTGGTCTCAGATATTCCATTGCATTATTTACTGAACCTGACAACCCCATGCTATCAGTAACAGAGACAAAATACTTGTTTAAATGGTTTGCAACATAACATGCATGTGTTACCAGGGTTTCATTAATTTTTAGAGCTATTTGTTCCTCCTCATTTCTGGTCCTACTTGTCTCTGACTTAACTATATCCCATATTGTTTTTATTTTATTGCTGGATGTATTTATCTTCTTCTCATAATGCAGGTGTTTAGATTTCTGGATAACCTTCTTCAATATTTTGCAGTAATTTTTGTAATGAGCTATAATGCTAGTATCAAAGGTGTCTCTACGTATCAGATAGAGTTTCCTTTTTGTCTCACATGATATCTTTATCCCTTGTGTGATCCATGGTTTCTTATTAGACTTTTGCTTAATTTGAGTTACCTTCAGGGGAAAACAATTTACAAATAAGGTGCTAACTTTATTAATGAATGTTTTGTATTTTCCATTTGTGTCTTGGATGCTGTAAACATCCATCCAATTAATTTCTTTGAGCAATCTCCTAAATTTCTCAGTTTTTGACTGTTTTTATTGGCCCTCTGTACTCAGTTCTGATAGTTGTTTTACCCTGACAATTTTCAAAATTTAATGTTAGGTGTTGCATGTCATGGTCAGATAGCCCATTTACTATTGGTTTTGTAATGTGGCTTAGTTGCCTAGAATCGTCTATAAATATATTATCAATGGCAGTCTTAGAACATTTGTATACCCTAGTTGGGAAATTTACAGTAGAAATTAAATTGAATGACAATGTAACTGATTTCAGTAACTGTTCACTGACAGGGTTTTTCAGGACATCTATATTAAAATCACCAGCAACCACTAGTTCTTTGTTTTTTAATTTTAGATGAGATAATAAATCTTCAAGACCGTTTATAAACAGGTTGAAATTTCCTGAACGTGCTCTGTATATGCCTACCATTATAAAGGACCTATTATGAAATTCTATTTACATTGCACAAGCTTCTAAGTGCTGCTCTAAGCAAAATTTATTAATGTCAGTTTTCTTAAATTTAAAACTGTTTTTAACAAATGTGGCAACTCCTCCTTTCTCCATCTTTTGTCTACAGAAGTAGGAGGCTAACTTAAATTCTGTAAGGTTTAACATATCTATAACAGTGGTCACATGATGTTCAGAGAGGCAGATTATATCAACTGGGTTCGATGACTCTAATTCATCAATGCACATAAGTAGTTCATTAATTTTACTTCTAAGCCCTCGCATATTTTGATGCACTAAAGATAATTGGCATTTCACATTTACCAAGATGAAATCACGTGGAAATAAAATTTCTGCTGATTGCTGTAAATTTTTAACCAACAGCTGTGTTTGCTGATCCAATGTGCCAGGATTATGCTGTTTGATTACACATACTGTACATATTATGATAAAAATTACACATGTAAATACTTTAGATGACCTCCACGTGCATACTGATTCCTTAGGGCTGTTAAAACGTATCTGTTCCATTGCCTCTTTATCAAAAAATCCGTCATAATGTCTTTCATTGGTTGCATATTAACCTTAAATGTTATACATGAGTTAGGGTTAGAATTTCAATGGTTTCTCCATAATGGCATTAGTTTTTTTGCTAGGGTCCTCAGTGTTTGTGCTGTTTGCATCTTATTCAGTGAAATATTTAACATTAACATTACAGTACTTAATATTAAATATTGTCTGTATTAAATCTAATGATAATTAAATGTCTACAGATATTTATTGCAGCCTAATATTGGCTCTACATTTATTGTTTTGCAGTTGATTTTGTACTAAAATGCATTTGTAATCCTTGGAATCAGGATTCTGGCTTGTAACTCAAATTGTATTGTTTGAATAGAAATTCTGAAGATGGTTTTTCAATATTTCTCGTCAATCACTATCTTTCGACACTTCATTGCTGAAAGAGTTTAGAAGTTATTAATTTTCAGAGATATTAGGTGCATATATCTCTTTCAACATCAATGTATAAAGCACTCTTGTATCTACAAAGTGGGTGTTTAGACATGCTTCCATGCTTCGTTTCTCTCATTCATGTGTGGCACCATTACCTATTCTCTGTAATTTTTAATAAGGATTTTACTCATGTGGTCACCGTGAAATATATGCAGCTTCTGAGTTTGTGCCATGGTGGCATCCTTACATCATGTGCAGGCCAGCAACAGACATTTGCCTGGGAAAAACCAGTTGCAGTAACACTTCAGACTACCTGCTGCACTTATCAGAGCCAGCTTACTTTGTTGTACCCATATTGTGCCAACACACAGCAGGCACCTCCTGCCACCTCCTCATGAGCTTGCTCACCTGTGTCAGGACTCACGCCATGCCATCACCTGTCAAACAGATGCACAATCAACTGCATCTGCCCAGTCATCTCTGAACTATTAATTATGGTCAATATTAGGAGAAAGGTACGATGGTAGTTTCTTGGTTATGACTGGTGCTACAGATTCCCAGTGATATATTTGATTTACTCTAAATACTATAAAACATACTAAGAGTTAAATGGAATCATTTTACATATAGTACATGAAATTAATATTGTAATTACCAACAGTAAAATTATGCAGTGCTGTTATTCTTGCTTACTGAGCGAGATGACACTTATTAGGGTTGTCGAGTTCCAGAGGAGCAGGAGTCACATCTTATCTTGTCATCCAGATTAATTTTTTTCTGTAATTTACATACATTGATAAAGATAAATGCCTGGGTGCTTTTTGGGTGAAAGGACATCACTAATAATGTCCCCTATCCTGTCAAAGCTATTGCTCTACTCTAAAGACCTTTTCACCAAAAGGACATTGAGCAGCACTTTAATTATTTTCATTATATTTATCATGTAGATAAGAAAAATTCTGTATTGCACAAAAGTTCAGTTGCAAAAGATGGAATTTATCTACATGATAAATAAATTTGAAATAGCAGCTAAGGAAGAACAGCCACTAACAATATTCCTAATTTTCTGTTATGCCGTCTTTCCTTCAAGAAAATAAAAGTTAAATTTGTCTGCTGTCTGGAAAACTTTTTCTTTTAAACATTTTAATTTTATGAACAGAAAAGTCCAGTCAGGGGAAAAAAAAATAAAAATAAAATAAAATAAAATGAGACATATTTGGTGGCCACTAATTACTATCAGAAGACAGATACCTCCCAGCACTACTAATAGACACATGTAAAAGTACGTGACACAATCCTAGCTTTCAGAATAATTAGGTCCTCTCCTGGGGGTGGGGATGAGAATCAGAGTGGGATGGGCTGGGGGAGGTTAAAAAAGAAGGGCGAGTCTCTCAGACCCCAGGATGAGAGAGACCCAGCTGTAATGAGGATGAGGGTAGCCAAAGATGAAAAAGGAGATGTCTATCAGCAGTACTAGGGAATTTTGCCTGCTGAAGGTAGGTACCGCCCAACAATTCTGTCTCAATATGCCATGACTTGGACATCTTAATGTACATATTTTGTGGTTACTCAGCCCACTGTTGTTTATGTACACATGTCAAAAAAAGTTTTGCATCACCTCAGTTCCAAGAGTTCCGCAACCTGAACAAAAAATTGGAATAGAGATCAACATAAACATTTCCGCCCTTTTTATTGCTAATGAAAACCACACATTGCATGTTGTACCACCATACAGCGAGACCTTCAGAGGTGGTGGTCCAGATTGCTGTACACACTGGTACCTCTGATACCCAGTAGCACATCCTCTTGCATTGATGCATACCTGTATTTGTTGTGGCATACTATCGACAAGTTCATCAAGTCATTCTTGGTCCAAATTGTCCCACTCCTCAATGGCGATTCAGCGTGGATCCCTCAGAGAGGTTGGTGGATCAGGTCACATTGTCCGCAAACATCCCTTTTCAATCTATCCCAGGCATGTTCAATAGGATTCATGTCTGGAGAACATGCTGGCCACTAGTCGTGCGACAGCATTATCCTGAAGGAAGTCATTCACAAGATGTGCATGATAGGGTTGCGAATTGTCGTACATGAAGACAAATGCCTCACCAATATGCTGCCGATTTGGTTGCACTATCGGTCAGCGGATGGCATTCATGTATCGTACAGCCATTATGGCACCTTCCATGACCACCAGCGGCATATGTCGGCCCCACATAATGCCACCCCAAAACAGCAGGGAACCTCCACCTTGCTGCACTTGCTGGACAGTGTGTCTAAGGCATTCAGCGTGACTGGGTTGCCTCCAAACACGTCTCCGGCGATTGTCTGGTTGAAGGCATATGCAACACTCATCGGTGAAGAGATTGTGCTGCCAATACTGATCGTTCTATTCGGCATGGTGTTGGGCCCAACTGTACTGCGCTGCATAGTTTCGTGGTTGCAAAGATGGACCTCACCATGGATGTTGGGAGTGAAGTTGCACGTCATGCAGCCTATTGCGCACAGTTTGAGTCATAACACGACGTCCTGTGGCTGCACGAAAAGCATTATTCAGCATAGTGGCTGTGCTCTCAGTGCTCTACTGAGCCATAATCCATAGGTAGCAGCCATCCATTGCAATAGTAGCCCTTGGGCGGCCTGAGTGAGGCATGTCATTGAAAGTTCCTGTCTCTCTGTATCTCCTCCATGTCCAAACAGCATCACTTTGGTTCTCTCTGGGATGCCTGGACACTTCCCATGTTGAGAGCCCTTCCAGGCACAAAATAACAATGCGGACGTGATTGAACGTCTAGGCATGGTTGAACTAGAGACAACACGAGCCGTGTACCTCCTTCTTGGTGGAATGACTGGAACTGATCGGCTGTCAGACCACTTCTGTCTAATAGGCGCTGCTCAAGCATGGTTGTTTACATCTTTGGGTGGGTTTAGTGACATCTCAAAACAGTCAAAGGGATTGTCTGTGATACAGTATCCACAGTCAACATTTATCTTTAGGAGTTCTGGGAACTGGGGTGATGCAAAACTTTTTTTGATGTGTGTACATTGCTGGTTGCTCGAATCTTACAAGATAACTATAATTCTTATTTACATTTTGAACTAGTGTGGTTCACACAATGTACAAATTATTTGTTGCATATTTTCAGCCTTCAAGAGCTAAATGACTTTATTGATGAAGCAGATAATGGTCTTCTGCAGCCAGTTTTGGAAGGGGACTATGATGGCCTTCTGAAAGTAATGGGGTACCTGTTTCATGTAAAGGAAAGGACACCAAAAACAGATGAAATGTTTGAGCCTATTAAGGAAATGATTGATCTGCTAAAGACATATGATGTTGAATTTTCAGAAGAAGTGTACTTACAGCTACAGGTAGGTTTTCTGTAGATCACTTGATATTATAGCCTACAAAATTAAAAACTGAAAACTTCATTATTTAGACAGATAATAATATCATTCTAAGAAAAAACAAAAATATCAAAATGAGAAGTTCGGCATGTGACTCAGTTTGAAGAAGTTTTTTGGCAGAAGTCATTGATAGAAGTTGCAGAATAATAGGGTCTCTGAGGAAGTTTTTAGAGTAACTGGGTGATAGTCCCTTTACTACTTCCAAAAGATTTGTGCAGTAACAGCATCCAATCCAATTTATTGTTGCATAAATTGTGCAAAAATTGTAAATTAGTCAGGTGAGTGGCCAATAATGAGAGATTTTTGCTCTAATGTGATCTGCTGTTTAAACTGAAGCTTGAAAATTCTTCCTGTTTAATGAGACAACAGGTATTGTGCTGTCCCTTCAATAACTTGTGTGTCAGTTGAACTATTACACTTTAATTAAGCAGTTTGGCTTCATGAAGCACTGGTCAACACCCAAAAAACAAATCAGGAATCTTTTTGTCAATAGCCAGTGGTGCTAACCAGTAGACCACATAGTTAACTGTAAATTAGTAAAATCCTTCGATTATCATGCCAGTGACATAGGAGAAATAAAAACTGGTACAATTAATAACTTTTCAAAATTCATTTAAAAAAGCTCTTAGTGTTAGTGCGCTCTTTCTAAATACTGAAGAACAAAGTGGCTTAAATGAATTCAAAAACGCCGAAGAGTGTGGACCTCAGTTTATGCCTTGGAAGGAAAATATCCCTGTCAGGTCTTAATTCCCTTCAAAAGAAAAGAGGGAAACTAACTGAATACAGTCCTGAAAGCACATCACATGTGTCAGGAAATGTGTTGTGTGAGAACAAGCCATGAATGGGCTCAACATCTTAGAAATATTAATATTGTCCTCTAGAACAAAGATCTTCCACCTTTGGCATTTATAACTATAATACTTCCATTTCATCTCTTGTCAACTGATACAATAAAAAACAACTTGCAGTGACACACAGTTTATCTTGCAGGGTGAAAATAGTTAATTCAGATGTTAACATTACTATTTAGATACCTTTCATTCTGAGATAAGTAAGAAGACATATTAGCTATGTGGTGCTAGAACGTTTGAGAACATTTATTTCTATAAATCACTTAGAGAATACATTTTTGATAAAAACTTACAAATAAAAGGTGTAAAACTTTGCTTCCGCCATTTGCCGATAGATGGTGACAACGATAAGAAACAGATCGCATACGTCAGGCAGTTAGCTTGGACCTCGGTCAACATACCGGTAACCTCATTCAAACATTAGTTGATTCGTGAATGCATCATAAAGTTGTTCTTGATTGAAAATGTCAGTTTATGAGCCTATTTGTCGGCATTTGCAGGAGGTGTTAACTGTTTTGCTTCAGTATGAAGAAAGAAGTGGCTGAGTCTCATCCACTGCTCTCAATTACATTTGGTAAGGATATTATTAGTGAATGAATCATGAGTGGTTTCAACGCTTCAAGAACGGTAATTTTAATGAAGTAGACCGGCATAGTGGTGGAAGAGAGAATGTCTTCGAAGATGCATAATTGGAGACATTGCTGAGTGAAGACTAGCGTCAAACTCAAGAAAAATTGACACAATTAGTGGGAGTGACACAGCAAGCCATTTCAAAATGTCTCAAGACTATGGGCATTATTCAGAAAGAAGGAACTTGGGTCCCATGTTAGCTGAAACCAAGAGACGTTCAGTGGTGTTTGTGTGTTTGCAAACAGTTGTTTCAGAGACAAAACAGAAGGGATTTCTGCATTGCAATGTGACTGGGGAAGAAAAATGGGTTCATTACGATAACACTAAACGCAAAAAATCATGGGGATATCCCAGCCATGCTTCCACATCGACAGCCAAACCTAATATTCACTGCTCCAAGATCATGCTACATCTATATCTACATTTATACTCCGCAAGCCATCCAACGGTGTGTGACGGAGGGCACTTTACGTGCCACGTCATTACCTCCCTCTCCTGTTCCAGTCGCATATGGTTCGCAGGAAGAACGACTGTCTGAAAGCCTCCGTGCGTGCTCTAATCTCTCTAATTTTACATTCGTGATCTCCTCGGGAGGTATAAGTAGGGGGAAGCAATATATTCGATACCTCATCCAGAAACGCACCCTCTTGAAACCTGGCGAGCAAGCTACACCACGATGCAGAGCGCCTCTCTTGCAGAGTCTGCCACTTGAGTTTGTTAAACATCTCCGTAACGCTATCACGGTTACCAAATAACCCCGTGACGAAACGCGCCGCTCTTCTTTGGATCTTCTCTATCTCCTCCGTCAACCCGATCTGGTACAGATCCCACACTGATGAGCAATACTCAAGTATAGGTCGAACGAGTGTTTTGTAAGCCACCTCCTTTGTTGATGGACTACATTTTCTAAGGACTCTCCCAATGAATCTCAACCTGGTACCCACCTTACCAACAATTAATTTTATATGATCATTCCACTTCAAATCGTTCCGCACGCATACTCCCAGATATTTTACGGAAGTAACTGCTACCAGTGTTTGTTCCGCTATCATATAATCATACAATAAAGGATCCTTCTTTCTATGTATTCGCAATACATTACATTTGTCTATGTTAAGGGTCAGTTGCCACTCCCCGCACCAAGTGCCTATCCGCTGCAGATCTTCCTGCATTTCGCTACAATTTTCTAATGCTGCAACTTCTCTGTATACTACAGCATCATCCGCGAAAAGCTCCGCATTTGGTGGGACCAGCTCAGTGGTGGGTACTATGTGGTGTTAAAACCAAGTGAACAATGACAGGTGCTCATTGTCGAATGCAATTAATGCGTTTGAGCAGAGCGTTAAAAGACAAATGGCTGCAATACTGCGAAAGGCACATTAAAGTGATTTTGCAGCACGACAATGCTCGATCCCACATTGCAAAAGAGGTCAAAATGTACTGGGAAATTTTAAAATGAGAAGTCCTACCCGACCCGTCATATTCTCCAGACATTGCTCCCTCTGAATATCACCTATTTAGATCAATGACGCATGGCCTGGCTGACCAACACTTCCGATCTCATGAAGAAGTCACAAATTGGATCAATTCATGGACTGCTTCAAAAGATGAACAATTTTTTCAACACGGAATCCGTTCACTGCCCGAAAGATGGGAGAAAGTAGTGGCCCGGGATGGAAAATACTTTGAATGATACGTGTATAATCAATTTGTTTCACTGAAGCCTCAAATGATGGGGAAAAAACAGCGGAAGCAAGGCTGTACACCTTGTAACAGACAAATTATTAAGTTACAAAGTGGTATGTAGGTGGCATTTTTCTACTGAGTAGAGGTTGACTGTTCCACTGACAGTGACACTAATAAACACAACTACAGCAATTATCAGTAACTCCTCATGCCATCTGGCTCACCACATAAGCACGTTTCTGTACTAAGATTGATAGAATCTTCAAATTTTCATTATGTACTTATAAAATAATAAGGAAAATTAAATATGTTAAGAGAGAAAGCAATAGTTATGGATTCCTTTTAGAATCATCTCTCTTTGCAAGCAAAGTAAAGTATACGTGCTTTGTTCATATTATATGCATTAAAGTATGGTGCTTTGGAAAACTGGACTATTGAATATCAAATACATTAGGAAGAAAGATAATGTATAAAATTAATACCAAAGATAATAGAAAATTAACAGCAAGTATCTACAAAATATGGTGTAATATCTGTATTTATCCTCACAAGTATTTTCTTTGCTCACGTGATAATTTTTCCTAGTTAGAAACCTTGCATCATTGACTGTAGTGTCTTCTACCTTTTTTCCCATGCTCAGATTTACAGTTTTAGTAGTATTCATTTACCATCATTGAAGTGTTGGTAACACTTTTAGTTCCTCTTGGTAAATTGCTTCTAACCAATGTTAATATAGTCTAATGAAATTGTTCTGAATGTTACCCATTTATACTAGAATGAATTGTCTGCAGTTCTGTCAGTATTAATAATACTGCAATCTAAGGTATTTATTCAGTGACTTGACTCAAGATCTGCTGCTATTGTTGCACTTATATGAAAATGGGAAGTAGTTTAACCATATAAAAAAACAAAAATTCTATGATCATGTTATTCCTCAGTAATTATTGTTCTATAGTTTGTGTAGGACAATATATTTTTTTGTTTCTGATTTTTAGGAACTGCCTGAACGATGGAATGCTACAAAGAAGACTGCTGTAACTGTGAAACAACAAGTTACTCCACTTATGGCTGCTGAGGTTACGCTTATCAGGAAGCGAATAAACTTATTTGACCTGAGACAAAACCAGTATCGAGAATATTTTCGAAAACTGGATTTATTCAAGTAATTTCTTACCTGAAAAATATATAGTTGTCTTACTGCCACTCACATTTTAGTCTGAGATTTATGATTCAGTTAATATCACCTCTTTTCAAGTTGAGAGAATAACACTAATGAAACAATGTACAGAAAGGGAGGAGAGGTTAAAGGGACAGGGGTGGAAAAAGAGGAAGAAGGATGGAAAAGGGGGAGGGGAAAGAGAGAGAGAGAGAGAGAGAGAGAGAAAGTGGCCACAGGGAGACTTTAATCATCCAACAATTAATTGGGATAATTACAATTTTGTTAGTTGTGGGCATGATACGACATCATGTGAAACTGTACTATATGCCTTCTCTGAAAACTACCTAGAACAGTTAGTCAGGAACCCTACTCATGACGGAAATATATTGGATCGAATGGCAACAAATAGTCCTGACCTCTTTGAGGATGCCCACATCAAAACTGGTATCGGTGATGATGGTGTGGTTGTGGCAACAATTATTTCCAAACTACAAAGGAAACTGAAACAAGCAGATAGAGATATAAGTTCGTAAACTAGATAAAAAATCAGTAATGTCATATTTCAGTGAGGAACTTGAAACATTCTACACAGGTCAGGAACATGTAGAGGAACTCTGGCTCAAGTTCAAAAGAATAGTTGACCACACACTGGATCGATATGTACCCAGTAGAAAAGTTCATAATGGGAGGGAACCTCCGTGGTGCACTGTCACTGTAAAGAAACTTCTAAAGAAACAGAGAGTGCTGCATAATAGGTGTAAAACAAAGCATAGGGCTATAGATAGAGAGATGCTGAATGAAACATGTTTGGCTGTCAAGAGAGCAATGTGTGATGCTGTCAGTGACTATCATAGCAGAATTTTGTCAAATGACATTTTACAAAATCCAAAGTTATTCTGGTCGTATGTAAAGACTGTTTAATGGCACCAAAGTTAAGTGTCCAGTCCCTAGTGAATGAGCCAGGAACTAAAATTGAGGATAGTGAAGCAAAAGCTGAAATGCTTAACTCTGTCTTCAAATGTTCTTTTACAAGGAAAAACCCAGGAGAATTGCCCCAATTTAATGTTAGTACCATTGAATAGATGAATGAAATAAGTATTAGTGTCAGTGGTGTTGAGAAACAGCTGAAATCGTTAAAACTGAACAGAGCTGCAGGCCCCAATGGAATCTCTGTCAGCTTCTATACTGAATTTGCGGCCGAAGTAGCCCCTCTTCTTACAATAAACTATTGTAGATCCCTTGAAATAACAACTGCATCCCATTCTTGGAAAAAGGCATAGGTCACATCTGTCTACAGAAGGGTAGTAGAAGTGATCCACAAAATTACTGTCCCATATCCTCGACATCGTTTTGTTGTAGAATCTTAGAACATACTCTGAGCTCAAACATAATGAGATATCTTGAAGAGAGTGACCTCCTCAGTGTCAACTGTGTTGGGACCCTTGCTGTTCATGTTGCGTATTAATGACCTTGCAGACAATATTATTAGTAAAATCAGGATTTTTGCAGATGATGAAGTTATCTATATTGAAGTACTACATAGAGAAGCTGCTTAAATATTCAGTCAGATCTTGATAATATTTCAACATGGTGCAGAAACTGTCAACTTGCTCTAAATGTTCTGAAATGAAAAATTTTGCACTTTACAAAACGAAAAAAACATGGCGTCCTATGACTATAATACCAATGAGCCACTGTTGGATTGGCCAACTGATATAAATACCTGGATGCAGCACTCTATTGGGATAAGAAATGCAGTGATCACGTAGGTTCAGTTGTGGGTAAAGCAGGTGGATCACTTAGTTACGGTTGTGGGTAAAGCAGATGGTAGACTTCGGTTTATTGGTAGAATGCTGGTGAAATGCAATCATTATACTAAAGACACTGCTTACAAATCACTTGTGTGACCTATCTTAGAATATTGCTCAAGTGCTTGGGACCCGAACAGGCAGCACTGACGTGGGATATTGAAAGTATACAGAGATGGGCAGCATCAATGGTCACAAGTATGGTTAATCCTTGGGGGTATGTCACTGTGATACAGAAGTGAACTAGAAGTGTTATTAACGACATATAACTTGGAATCACTGATCAACTTCCCTAAACGTATGGCTCAAGACAGTATCACTCTAATAGATAACGTATTTGTGTAGCAAGAGGATAGTGATAAATGGATTATCTGATAAATGGCTTATCAGAGCATGATGCACAATTAATTCACTTACAAAACCTATTAGCTTGTACAGTTCAGAAACTATTAAGTAAAAGTGTAAGGCTGGTCAACCCTGTATCTATAGAGCACTTCAGAGAAAGTTTAAGAAATATTAATTGGGAATACATATATAATTAGCTAAATGCTAATGATAAGTGCAACAAATTTCTTGATAAATTTATATCCCTTTTTAACATTGTTGCCCAAAAAAAAAAAAAAAATCACTAAATGTAACACCAAACAGTTTTCAAAGAAACCTTGGATTAATACAGGTATTTAAGTGTCTTCAGAAAGAAAAAAGAAAATTATATGAGCCAGCAATAATTAGTAAAGGCCCAGAAGTAATTTTACACTATACATAATTATTGTAACATACTGAGAAAGGTTGTCAGAAAATCAAAAAAACATGTGTGTTAGAAATGAAATCAACAACTCGCTCAATAAAATCAAATCACTATGGAATGTTGTTAGAAGAGAGACAGGAAAAGTAATCACTGGGGTAGCTAATATTACTATTAAAGAGAATGAGACCATCTTAACCAACAATACACAAGTAGCTAATGTATTTCACAACCATTTCTTAAGTGTAGGTGAAAAGGTTGGTGAGAATAGTACAAAAGAAAAAGCCAAGCAGTACATGGTAGTCAGCTTTGATAAATCCCTTTCAGATTAAATTTCATCTAACAACCTCTTGTTAAATAAGGAAAATTATTAAATCTTTGAAAAATGAATGTTCTATTGGAGTAGATGACATCTCTAACAAGATATTAAACAATGTGGAGCAGTTACAGCTGATGTTCTGAGTCACATAAGTAATGCATCACTAACTCAAAGTATTTTCCCAGAAAGGTTAAAATATGCCATTTTCAAGCCTCTCTACAATAAAGGGGACACCACAGATGTCAGTAATTACTGGCCAGTATCCTTGCTCACAGCATTTTCAAAAATCGTCAAGGAAACAGTGTACTCAATTGTGGTTAGCCATCTCAACGGTAATGGGATACTTAGCAAATCAAAGTTTGGATGTCAAAAATGCTATTCTACTGAAACAGCAGTATACAATTTCACTGCCCACATAATAGAGTATTTAAATAGTAAAATGTCACAATAAGAATTTTCTGTTTCTTATCCAAAGCATTTTATTGTGTGAACCATGACATTATGTTACAGAAACTACAATTCAGTGGTATAAATGGAACAGCATATGAGTGGTTTAAGACATATGTACAGAACAGGAAGCAAAACGTTTCTTTTTATCAATTAAGTGATTTAAGGATATTTCTCACTTCATCTAACTGGGGTGAAATTACATTAGGCGTTCCACAGGGTTCGATCATGGGTCCCTTTCTGTTGTTGGTATATGTGAAAGACCTCCCTACTTATCTAAAACAAGAAGCTAAGCTGACACTGTTTGCTGATGATACAAGTGCCATTACTAATCCAGTAAAAGAAACTCAAATACAAAATGATTCCAATAATGTCTTTGGAAAAGTTATTGATCGGTTTTCTGTGAATGGACTTGCTCTGAACTTTGAAAAAACACAGTACATCCAATTTTCTACTGCAAAGAGTACAGTTCCTTCTATAAATATAACACATCAACAAAAGTCACTAGCCAGGGTAGAGCAACTAATTTTTTGGGTGTATCTTCATTGGAAAATTCATATTTTGGCTCTCGTAAAGCGATTGGTTCAGCAACTTTTGCAATCAGTATAACTGCTAATTTTGAGGCTATAGAAATTAGCAAGCTAACATACTTTACATACTTTCACTCTCTGACGTCATACGGAATAATATTTTGGTGTAACTCAACACGTAGGCAAAAGATATTCACTGCTCAAAAGAAAGTAGTTAGAATAATGCGTGGGGGCTCATAGTCGCACATGTTGTAGGCATCTGTTTATAAGGTTAGGAATTCTCACAACACCATCACAGTACATTTACTCAGTAATGAAATTTGTTCTCAACAACATGGACCAGTGTAAAAACAACAGTGACATTCATGATTATAATGCCAGAAGAAAGAAAGACTTACAGTATCCTCTACTTAACCTGTCTTTGGCTTAGAAAGGGGTAAAACATGCTGCTGTAGAACTTTTCAATAAATTACTGGATGAAATAAAATGTCTGACAGACAGAAGTAATAGTTTCAAAAATAATTCGAAATCATATCTCCTTGACAACTCCTTCTATACCACAGATCCATAGATGAATTCTTGAATAGGAATAAATAAATCTACAGGTATAATATATGCATTTTGTGCCATTTAAGGGAGTGGGGTAATCTTTTTTCTCTTTTTTAATCAGTGAGTCATGTGTGCGTTTCTTATACATTTGACACATTCCTTATCATAATGATGGTTTTCGTGAGATTGATCAATGGAACACGTATCTAAATAACTAACTGGAATGGCAGATTCTTGAAGACAGGCGTAATCTATCCAGAGAAAGTCTATTAACAAAGTTTCAAGAATCAGCTTTAAATGATTACTCTAGGGATATACTACAACCCCCTACATATCACTCACACAGGGATCCTGAGGATAAAATAAAAATAGTTCCTGCACACAAAGAGGCATTCAAACTATCATTCTTCCCACACTCCATACATGAATGGAACAGGAATGAATCCTAATAACTGGTACAATGGGATATACACTCTGCCATGAACCTCATGGTGGTTTCCAGAGTATAGATGTAGATGTAGATGTAAATGTAGATCATGTAAGGTGGCCCAGCAGCAGCACACAAAGGCAAATCCCTTTAGTTATTGAGGTCACGTGAGACATTGACATTAAGTCAAATTCAGAATTCAGACAGACTGCATCAAAGGAAATTAAATTGACACAGACTTTCAGTTTATCTTATAATAATAGAGAAAAAAGTTAAGTCAATAATAGAGTATCTGCCCGATCAACGTGCTTCATCAGAATATTGGGGGAGAAAACCATTGCAGTGGCATCTAACAGCTACTGCTTAAGTAGTTACTCCTCCTAAACAGCATCCCATATGAGCAAACCATTGCATTTTTACCTGCTGTTATTCGTATTTTGCCAACTGCCTTGCCACAGTGGTCACACTCGTTCCTGTCAGATCATTGATGTTAAGCGCCATTGGGCTGGGCTAGCACATGGATGGGTGACCATCCGGTCTGCTGAGTGCTGTTGGCAAGCAGGGCACACTCAGCCCTTGTGAGGCAAACTGAGGAGCTACTTGATTGAGAAGTAGCAGCTTCAGTCTCGTAAACTGACATACGGCTGGAAGAGCTGTGTGCTGATCACATGCCCCTCCATATCCACATCCAATGACGCCTGTGGGCTGAGGATGACATGGCGGCCGGTCAGTACCGTTGGGCCTTCCAAGGCCTGTTCAGACAGAATTTAATTATTCGTACTTTAGGTATTTGGTGTAGGCACGGCTGTGTTTAAAAAGAGTAGCTTGATGTAGTCATAGGGTTGAGCCTTGCACATCTGCTTTCATGCCTGCAGATAATTCACTGTAGCTGTGTTCCTACAGTCAGTGGTCTATGCATTGGCTAGAATTGCAAGTTAATTAAATACACAGAAATACAAAATTAAAGTAAAATGAATAACAGTGGTTCTGTTCTAATATCTGTAATTGATGTAGACAACAGAGAATTATGTTGAATGATGTTTATTCAAGGAAAGACATCTCAAATAAATGGAAAGTGGTTCTGCAATATTCAGTTAAAATGCAGACAGAAAATACTCTTATTGCATGCAGTAATGTTATGTTGAAAACGATATGAGAATGGTAGCAAAAGTCCCCAAATTAAATAGTCATCAAAGACTCACACAAAATTAAGTCAATTTCTTTATCAAAAGATTCACCAGCTCAAAATAGTTCAAAGTTTAACATGCTGATTAACAAATTAACACACACAATATGAAGAATGGTAACTGATACCATGTCTTTTTCTCAGTTCTGTAAATCAAGTGGCAAAAGTTAGTGTCCTACTCTGGAGCACATTCAAACCTCTTGAAATATAAAGTCCCTTCAGAAGTTAAAGTTTGATAGCAGTCGTTCACAGCCCATAAACAAGCACCTATACGACTGAATCACGTATGTTACTCTAGACAGGTCTTCCTTCTTCCAGAACTTGCCACAAAGTGACCAGCATTGCACGCTTGTGCTCTTCCCTCAAAAAGTCCCACTCTGAACTTGACTCTTGCAGTATTCCGGCACTGTCCAACTCTCATTGGCTAAAGGCCATCCCCACCAAAAATACATCATTCTGAGGCTCTAAAGACATGATTTGACTCAACATGATCACTTCCCAGACTGAACTAATATATTACAACAATACTTAAATAAAGAAATGTTATAAACATTCTGTCACACTCAGATTACTTACAATAATTAAAAGTAAATGTTTGTCCATAAGTAAATATGCTAGTACTCTTGCACAAGTGTGCTTATGATAAATGACAACAGATTGTCATTAAATATTTTTTAAGCAATTATGAGGATTGGAACTTAAATAGTGGCAACTATTTATTCACAACCGATACAAAAGAGTTACATATTTTCATGTGTTACTGTCCTTCAGAGTAGACACCAGTGTTGTGTAGAACCCATTGCCAGCGATGTGGAAGGCATAGTATACCGTTAGCAGAGCCTGTTCTGTTGATGGTGCAAATGGAATGGTCTAAGCCTTTCAAATCTCTGGAACAGTTCTGTAGCGAATGCCACGAAGTGGTTCCTTCATCTTCGGAATCAAATCAAAGTCAAAAGGACATAAGTCCAGGGAGTATGGTGGGTGGTACGGTACTTCACAGTCCCATTGACCGAACAGAGCAGCCACAGCTTGCTCTGTATGCACCCGCGCATTGTCGTGCAAAATGATGGGTGGATTGCACAGAAAGTGTTACCGCTTCTTTTGCAAAGTTGGCCGCAGGTGATGCTCCAAAAATGAACAGTAATATTGTGCACTGACGGTCTGCGGTGGAGGAACGTAATGCGTTATTATAACCCCATCACAGCCATACATGAGAATCATCTGAACTTGAGACCGCTCCATTCGCACCATCAACAGAACAGGCTCTGCTAATGGTATACAACGCCTTCCACATCAGTGGTGACTACTTTGAAGGTCAGTAACAGGTGCAAACATGCAACTATTTTGTACCAACTGTGAATAAATAGTTGCCACTATTTATGCTTTCTTGACAGAGGAACCTTTTGATTCTCTTTTTAATTGTGGTGACCTCTAACACATGCAATTGACCTGGGACAACCGGGAGATCCGGGAAAAACCCGGGAATTTTTTCATCCGGGAGAAAAGTGGGAAAAACCCGGGAATTTTTTAGAATTCCGGGAATTTTTCATCGTTTTAGTTTTCAGTTAAATTTTTGTGACTTTGACTGGTATGAACCAGTACTCTAACAAAGAATATTACCGCATCTCGCTACTGCAGAATAATACTGCAGCAATAAAAAAACGAACGAGAGGGAAAAAAACGAAAGTAAAACTTAAGTAGCAAAGGAAATGCACCATATATAACAACAAAACACAGTGCTTATACAAGCGTCTGCCAACAGCAAAATGTGTCAAAGGCTTTAGGAAGACTGATGTTTCTTAAAGTGTAACACACGCAAAATAGATAAACATTGTGTGAAAGCTTAGCCTCTCTTGCAGCTTATTAATCTTAGAGTCCAATATTATACATAAAAGCTTTTCTTTTCTTGTAGCAACACTATGTATTCTAATTTAAACCATTACCTTTTCCTATTTGTGTGTTCGTGCTACTTAACAGTGATGTTGCTATTGGCTGACTACATCACGTGGCTGTTATCGGCTGGTGAGATCGCTTGACATGAGCTACGACTGGCTTACAAAAGCGCATCGCAGTCTCGATTTCAATCCTTCAGTAAGTAACATGCGATGTGTGGTGGAATTCGAATTTATACGTCCGTAATACGAAAATATGGGGTGCTGATGACCTCGATGTTGAGCGCCCATAAACCCATACACACACACACACACACACACACACACACACGAAAATATGCAGTGTACATGTTGCTGCACATCAGACATCTTTCGAAAACGTGTTTTCTAAAGTGCCGGGAAATTCTATGCCGGTGTATAAAACCACAACCGTTGAAAGGATTGATAAGTTTAACAGTTCTGAGGAAAAGTATACTGTTATTAAACACAGAAAAAGTGTATTTTCATCCGGGAGAAAGTGTATTTTTAACCGGGAAATCTGGCAAAAATCCGGGAATTTTTTTTCCTCGTTCACGTATGCACCCTGAATTAGCTGTTTTTTAATAGCTCTTGCCGTTGACATTTAAATGAAGTTAAAAGCAAAGGTATGACAAAATATGAGGTACTCATGCTACATTCATTTGCTGTAAATGTGGAGAATTCAATGTTCTGACAAACATTTGGATGATAAAAAAGATATAAAGACACAATAAATCAATAAATAAAATAGATACAGATACATAGCTTTCAGGCATGGTATAACAACGAAAATAATCAATTATTGACAAAATTATTTAATTAAATGTATAAAAAATGTACTCAGCAAGCGGCAGCAGAACACACACATAAAAGACAGTTATAACTGGCAAGCTTTCGGAACCAGTGGCTCCTTCTTCATGCAGAAGAGTTGAAGGGTAAGGAAGAGGGGCGAAGGAAAAGTACTGGAGAGGTCTAGGAAAATCCGAAATCTACCCCTTTTTCTAGACCTCTCCAGTACTTTTCCTTCACCCCTCTCCCTCCCCCATCAATCCTTCTGCCTGAAGAAGGAGCCACTGCCTCTGAAAGCTTGCCAGTTACAACCATCTTTTATGTGTGAGTTCTGCTGTGTCTTGGTGAGTAGATCTTCAGGGATGATAGCTATAGTGCAATGCTATCATCTAAGATATCATATGTTGACATAGCGTGAACGTTCAAAAGTTGTTATTTTTAGGTTCATGTGTAAATTTTTATTCACTATGAAATATTAACTTCTGTCTCAAAGATACTGAAATGTCGTTGTGTCATTGGATGTGCCTCATGTATCTGAAATCGCTGATGTATTCAGATTTGCATTAATATTTGATACGAGTTATTGTCGAATGTCAAAGAGATGTAATCTGGTCATCTTTAAGTGCGTCTGACACTCTGCCATTTCTGGTAGCACATTCTGCACAAAGGCAAAATGAGCATCAGCTGTCCAAATTCCTAGCTCTGGGATTTACCCGTTTTCAGTCACACACTCACTGTCTCTGCACCTGAGCTTGCCTGGGGCGGAAATGGACAACTAGCCAGGCTGGCCATGGCACGCTCTGTGTCCTGGGCCCACTAGTGTCCAGCTGTGCAACAAATTCATATCTCCTCAGTATCAGGCCCAGATGGACAAATAACTTGCCCACATACTTGCAAAATTACAATGTAAGTAAATAAGTAAATAGTTTGTGTGCAAGATCTTAGCAGGCAGAAAGAAATTGATGCCATTTGTCTATCTGCACATCATATAACCACAGGAATACATACATGGACAACTTAAACAAGTAGAGAGGTATGTATAGACAGTAACGTAGACAAAAACAGTAGTTACACTATGAAAGAGGTAGTTACTACTCACCATATAGCGGACATATTGAGTCGCAGGTAGGCACAGCAAAATGACTGTCACAAAATGAGTTTTTGGCCAACAAACCCTGTGTCAAAAATAGACAACAGAACACACACACACACACACACACACACACACACACACACACACACACACACAAATACAACTCACACACACATGACCACAGTCTCTGGCAGCTGAAGCCAGACTACGAGCAGCAGCACATGATGGGAGAGGCAACCAGGTGGCGGTAAGGAGGAGGCTGTGGCAGGGAAGGAAAGGGATAGCAGTGTAGAGGTGGTGACAGTGAAGTGTTGTTAGTGGGAGCATGCAGTTATGAGGTGGCCTCAGCCTTCGTTAGTGATTGTCCTTACCTATGTAGCCCATTCCATGTTCCCACTCCAGCACTACACAGCTCTCTACTCCACCAATGCACCCAGTCTTTTTACTTCTCTCCTTTTGCACTACCTCCCTCTCTCCTCCACCCTCGATCTAACTTCCCGACTGTACCTAGCTGCCCTACCCACTCCACCTCAAGCCTGCACAATCTCAGTAGCAGCACTTAACCATCGCCCATCCCTATCCTGCACTATTCCTTATCCTCCCTGCTGCAGTCTCCTCCCTCCCACCACCCAGTTGCCTCCCCCATCTTATACTGCTGCTTGTAGTCTGGCTTCAGCTGCCAGAGACTGTGGTCAAATGTGTGAGAGTTGCTTTTATGTGTGTGTGTGTGTGTGTGTGTGTGTGTGTGTGTGTCGTCAATTTTTGACAAAGGCCTTGTTGTCCAAAACTTCATTTTGTGACAGTCTTCTTGTTGTGCCTATCGGCGACTCAGCATCTCTGCTATATGGTGAGTAGCAATTATCCTTTTCATAATACTGTTATATTCCATCCTGGATTTTCTATTGTTTAAAAAACAGTAATGTCATATCTAAATGAGGAACTTGAAATTTTCAGCACAGGGCAGGAGCATGTAAAGGAACTATGGCTCAGGTTTAAAAGAATAATTCACCATGCACTGGATAGATACATACACAGCAGAAAAGTTCATAATGGAGAGACACTCTGTGGTATAAAGTCACTGTAATGAAATTTCTAAAGAAAGAGAGACTGTTACATAATATGCTTGAAACAAACCATAAGGCAATATATAAGAGAGTGTTGAATGAAATGTGATTGGCTGTCAAGAGAGCTATGTGTGAAGCTTTCAGTGATTCTGAAGGAGAGTATTCTCAAATTATCTTTCACAAAACCCAGAGAAATTCTGATTATATGTAAAGACTGTTTATGGCACCAAAGTTGGTGTTCAGTAATTCACATATGAGACAGGAACTGAACTTGAGCATAGCAAAGGAAAAGCTGATATACTGTACTCTGTTTTCAAATGTTCCCATACAAAGGAAACCCTGGAGCATTGCCGCAGTTTAATTGTCTTATCACTGAGAAGATGAGTGAAATATGTGTTAGTGTCGGTGTTGTTGAGAAACAGCCAAAATTGTTAAAATTGAACAAATCTCCAGGGCCCGATGGAATCCCTGTCAGTTTCTGTATTGAATCTGTGGTTGAGTTAGCCCCTGTTCTAACTATAATCTATTACAGATCCCTCAAACAAAAAACTGTGCCCAGGTCACACCCATTTACAAGATGAATGGTATAAGTGATCCACAAAACAACTACTTAGTATCCTTGACATTGATTTGTTGTAGGATCTTAGTACATACTCTGAACCCAAACGTAATGAGGCATCGTAAATAGAATGATCTCCTCCAAACGAACCAGCATCAATTCCAAAAACATTGATCATGCATAATCCATCTCACACTTTTATCACATTACATTCTAAAATCCATGGATCAAGGCAGTCAGGTAGATGCATAAAAAGCATTTGACTCAGTATGACACCTATGCTTATTGTCAAAAGTATGATCATATGGAGTATCAAAAGAAATAAGTGACTGGAATGAAGATTTATTGGTAGGGAAGATGAAGCATGTTTTCTTGGAGGAAGAGTCATCAACAGATGTAGAAGTAACTTCGGATGTACTACAGGGAAGCGTGTTGGGTCCCGTGTTGTGTTTTAATGACCTTGTGGACAATATTAGTAGTTACCTTAGACTTTTTGCAGATGATGCAAATATCTACAATGAAATAACAGTCTGAAAAAAGCTCCACAAATATTGAGTCAGACCTTGACAAGATTTCAACGTGGTGCAATGATTGGCAGCTTGCTTTAAATGTTCAGAAACGTAAAATTGTGCACTTCGCAAAACAAAAACAAAAAACTACATAGTACACTGTGAATATAATATTAGTGAGTCACAGTTGGAATCTGTAAACGTACAAATGCTTGTATGTAACACTTAATAGTGACATGAAGTGGAATGATCACATAGGCTCAGTCATGGGTAAATCAGGTAGCAGACTTTGGTTTATTGGTAAAATACTAGGAAAATACGATCAGTCTACAAATGTGACTGCTTATAAATCCTACAGTATCGATCAAGTGAGTGGACTCTAACAAATAGGACTAAGAGGGGATCTTGAACATATACATGTACAGGGAAGGGCAGCATGAATGGTCACATGTTTGTTTGATCAGTGAGAGGGTTTCACAGAGATATTGAAAGAATTGAACTGACAGACTATTGAAAATGTTGCAAAACTATCCAAGAAGGTGTGCTAATGATGTTTCGAGAACTGGCTTTAAATGATCACACTGGGTATAAACTAAAACCCTCTACATGTTGCTCCCACAGTGATTGTGGGGATAATATTAGAATAATTTCAGCAGAAACAGAGGCATTTAAATAGTCATTTTTCCCACAATCCATACGTGGAAGGAATCGAAAAAGTCCTAGTAACTTGTACATTGGAATGTACCATCTGATGCACTTCACAGTGGTTCGAAAAGTATAGATGTAGATGCAGAAATGGACTAGCTTTAATCTGAAAAAAAAAGGAAAAGTAGTGCATTCAGTTTTGTACTGTCAGAAATATTCCACCTCCTTTAACATAGTATAGCAGCAAGAAGTAATAAAATGGTAGAAAATAGTAAGTTCATAGCTGTGCATATTGATGAAAACTTACAAGGTGTACAATTTTGCTTCCACCGTTTTTTCTCACAATATTTGAGGCTTTAACAAAACAAATTGGTTACACATATATCATTCAAAGTATTTTCCATCACTGGCCACTACTTTCTCCCATCTTTCGGGCAGTGTACAAATCCCACGTCGAAAAAATTGTTCATCTTTTGAAGCGATCCACAAATCGATCCAATTTGTGACTTCTTCATTAGTTTGGAAGTGTTAGTCAGCCAGGCTATGTGCCATTGATATTCAAAGGGAGCAATGTCTGGAGAATACAACGTGTGGGGTAGGACTTCCCATTTTAATGTTTCCAAGTACATTTTGACCTCTTTTGCAACGTGGGTTCGAGCGTTGTCGTGCTGCAAAATCACTTTATCGTGCCTCTTGCTGTATTGCAGCCATTTATCTTTTAATGCTCTTCTCAGATACATTAATTGCATTCAATAATGAGCACCTGTGATTGTTTCACTTGGTTTTAACACCTCATAGTACACGACGCTGAGCTGGTCCCACCAAATGTAGAGCATGATCTTGGAGCCATGAATATTCGGTTTTGCTGTTGATGTGGAAGCGTGGCCGAGATATCCCCATGATTTTTAGCATTTAGGGTTGTCGTAATGAACCCATTTTTCTTCCCTGGTCACAGTGCGATGCAGAAATCCCTTTCATTTTTGCCTCTGAATCAGCTGTTCACAAACACACAAACACCGTTGAACATCTCTTTGTTTCAGCTCACATGGGGCCAGGTTCCTTCTTTCTGAATCATGCCCATAGTCTTGAGACGTTTTGAAATAGCTTGCTGTGTCACTCCCACTAATTGTGCCAATTATTCCTGAGTTTGACGTGAGTCTTCATTCAGCAATGTCTCCAACTCTGCATCTTCAAAAACATTCTCTCTTCCACCACTATGCTGGTTTACAACATTAAAATTACCGTTCTTGAAGCGCTGAAACCACTCACGACACAGTCTTTCAGTAACAGTGTCCTTATCATAGGTACTTGAGAGAATTCAATGACACTCAGCCACTGTTTTCTTCACATTGAAACTAAACAGTAACACCTCCTGCAAATGATGATAATTAGGCTCGTAAACTGACATTTTCAATCAAGAACAACTTTATGATGCATTCACAAATCAACTAATGTTTGAATGAGGTTGTGTTGACCAAGGTCCAAGCTAACCGCCTGACTTCTGTGATGTGTTTCTTTCAACCGCTACTTACCGTTGTCGCCACCTATTGGCAAACGACAGAAGCATAGTTGTACACCTAGTAAATTGGGACAATGTAATAGACCTGCTAAAATGTTTAGGTGCAGGTACTTTGGCCATAAGAAGAATTACATCTTTGGGCAACATAGAAGTCAGTAAGTTAATGTATTATGCAGATTTTCAATCATTGATGTCTTATGAGATAATGTTGTTGTTGTTGTGGTCTTCAGTCCTGAGACTGGTTTGATGCAGCTCTCCATGCTACTCTATCCTGTGCAAGCTTCTTCATCTCCCAGTACCTACTGCAACCTACATCCTTCTGAATCTGCTTAGTGTATTCATCTCTTGGTCTCCCTCTACGATTTTTACCCTCCATGCTGCTCTCCAATGCTAAATTTGTGATCCCTTGATGCCTCAAAACATGCCCTACCAACCGACCCCTTCTTCTAGTCAAGTTGTGCCACAAACTTCTCTTCTCCCCAATCCTATTCAATACCTCCTCATTAGTTACGTGATCTACCCACCTTATCATCAGCATTCTTCTGTAGCACCACATTTCGAAAGCTTCTATTCTCTTCTTGTCCAAACCAGTTATCGTCCATGTTTCACTTCCATACATGGATACACTCCATACAAATACTTTCAGAAACGACTTCCTGACACTTAAATCTATACTCGATGTTAACAAATTTCTCTTCTTCAGAAACGATTTCCTTGCCATTGCCAGTCTACATTTTATATCCTCTCTTCTTCGACCATCATCAGTTATTTTACTCCCTAAATAGCAAAACTCTTTTACTACTTTAAGTGTCTCATTTCCTAATCTAATTCCCTCAGCATCACCCGATTTAATTTGACTACATTCCATTATCCTCGTTTTGCTTTTGTTGATGTTCATCTTATATCCTCCTTTCAAGACACTGTCCATTCCGTTGAACTGCTCTTCCATTTTGACCTCTTTTGCAACGTGGGTTCGAGCGTTGTCGTGCTGCAAAATCACTTTATCGTGCCTCTTGCTGTATTGCAGCCATTTATCTTTTAATGCTCTTCTCAGATACATTAATTGCATTCAATAATGAGCACCTGTGATTGTTTCACTTGGTTTTAACACCTCATAGTACACGACGCTGAGCTGGTCCCACCAAATGTAGAGCATGATCTTGGAGCCATGAATATTCGGTTTTGCTGTTGATGTGGAAGCGTGGCCGAGATATCCCCATGATTTTTAGCATTTAGGGTTGTCGTAATGAACCCATTTTTCTTCCCTGGTCACAGTGCGATGCAGAAATCCCTTTCATTTTTGCCTCTGAATCAGCTGTTCACAAACACACAAACACCGTTGAACATCTCTTTGTTTCAGCTCACATGGGGCCAGGTTCCTTCTTTCTGAATCATGCCCATAGTCTTGAGACGTTTTGAAATAGCTTGCTGTGTCACTCCCACTAATTGTGCCAATTATTCCTGAGTTTGACGTGAGTCTTCATTCAGCAATGTCTCCAACTCTGCATCTTCAAAAACATTCTCTCTTCCACCACTATGCTGGTTTACAACATTAAAATTACCGTTCTTGAAGCGCTGAAACCACTCACGACACAGTCTTTCAGTAACAGTGTCCTTATCATAGGTACTTGAGAGAATTCAATGACACTCAGCCACTGTTTTCTTCACATTGAAACTAAACAGTAACACCTCCTGCAAATGATGATAATTAGGCTCGTAAACTGACATTTTCAATCAAGAACAACTTTATGATGCATTCACAAATCAACTAATGTTTGAATGAGGTTGTGTTGACCAAGGTCCAAGCTAACCGCCTGACTTCTGTGATGTGTTTCTTTCAACCGCTACTTACCGTTGTCGCCACCTATTGGCAAACGACAGAAGCATAGTTGTACACCTAGTAAATTGGGACAATGTAATAGACCTGCTAAAATGTTTAGGTGCAGGTACTTTGGCCATAAGAAGAATTACATCTTTGGGCAACATAGAAGTCAGTAAGTTAATGTATTATGCAGATTTTCAATCATTGATGTCTTATGAGATAATGTTGTTGTTGTTGTGGTCTTCAGTCCTGAGACTGGTTTGATGCAGCTCTCCATGCTACTCTATCCTGTGCAAGCTTCTTCATCTCCCAGTACCTACTGCAACCTACATCCTTCTGAATCTGCTTAGTGTATTCATCTCTTGGTCTCCCTCTACGATTTTTACCCTCCATGCTGCTCTCCAATGCTAAATTTGTGATCCCTTGATGCCTCAAAACATGCCCTACCAACCGACCCCTTCTTCTAGTCAAGTTGTGCCACAAACTTCTCTTCTCCCCAATCCTATTCAATACCTCCTCATTAGTTACGTGATCTACCCACCTTATCATCAGCATTCTTCTGTAGCACCACATTTCGAAAGCTTCTATTCTCTTCTTGTCCAAACCAGTTATCGTCCATGTTTCACTTCCATACATGGATACACTCCATACAAATACTTTCAGAAACGACTTCCTGACACTTAAATCTATACTCGATGTTAACAAATTTCTCTTCTTCAGAAACGATTTCCTTGCCATTGCCAGTCTACATTTTATATCCTCTCTTCTTCGACCATCATCAGTTATTTTACTCCCTAAATAGCAAAACTCTTTTACTACTTTAAGTGTCTCATTTCCTAATCTAATTCCCTCAGCATCACCCGATTTAATTTGACTACATTCCATTATCCTCGTTTTGCTTTTGTTGATGTTCATCTTATATCCTCCTTTCAAGACACTGTCCATTCCGTTGAACTGCTCTTCCATTTTGACCTCTTTTGCAACGTGGGTTCGAGCGTTGTCGTGCTGCAAAATCACTTTATCGTGCCTCTTGCTGTATTGCAGCCATTTATCTTTTAATGCTCTTCTCAGATACATTAATTGCATTCAATAATGAGCACCTGTGATTGTTTCACTTGGTTTTAACACCTCATAGTACACGACGCTGAGCTGGTCCCACCAAATGTAGAGCATGATCTTGGAGCCATGAATATTCGGTTTTGCTGTTGATGTGGAAGCGTGGCCGAGATATCCCCATGATTTTTAGCATTTAGGGTTGTCGTAATGAACCCATTTTTCTTCCCTGGTCACAGTGCGATGCAGAAATCCCTTTCATTTTTGCCTCTGAATCAGCTGTTCACAAACACACAAACACCGTTGAACATCTCTTTGTTTCAGCTCACATGGGGCCAGGTTCCTTCTTTCTGAATCATGCCCATAGTCTTGAGACGTTTTGAAATAGCTTGCTGTGTCACTCCCACTAATTGTGCCAATTATTCCTGAGTTTGACGTGAGTCTTCATTCAGCAATGTCTCCAACTCTGCATCTTCAAAAACATTCTCTCTTCCACCACTATGCTGGTTTACAACATTAAAATTACCGTTCTTGAAGCGCTGAAACCACTCACGACACAGTCTTTCAGTAACAGTGTCCTTATCATAGGTACTTGAGAGAATTCAATGACACTCAGCCACTGTTTTCTTCACATTGAAACTAAACAGTAACACCTCCTGCAAATGATGATAATTAGGCTCGTAAACTGACATTTTCAATCAAGAACAACTTTATGATGCATTCACAAATCAACTAATGTTTGAATGAGGTTGTGTTGACCAAGGTCCAAGCTAACCGCCTGACTTCTGTGATGTGTTTCTTTCAACCGCTACTTACCGTTGTCGCCACCTATTGGCAAACGACAGAAGCATAGTTGTACACCTAGTAAATTGGGACAATGTAATAGACCTGCTAAAATGTTTAGGTGCAGGTACTTTGGCCATAAGAAGAATTACATCTTTGGGCAACATAGAAGTCAGTAAGTTAATGTATTATGCAGATTTTCAATCATTGATGTCTTATGAGATAATGTTGTTGTTGTTGTGGTCTTCAGTCCTGAGACTGGTTTGATGCAGCTCTCCATGCTACTCTATCCTGTGCAAGCTTCTTCATCTCCCAGTACCTACTGCAACCTACATCCTTCTGAATCTGCTTAGTGTATTCATCTCTTGGTCTCCCTCTACGATTTTTACCCTCCATGCTGCTCTCCAATGCTAAATTTGTGATCCCTTGATGCCTCAAAACATGCCCTACCAACCGACCCCTTCTTCTAGTCAAGTTGTGCCACAAACTTCTCTTCTCCCCAATCCTATTCAATACCTCCTCATTAGTTACGTGATCTACCCACCTTATCATCAGCATTCTTCTGTAGCACCACATTTCGAAAGCTTCTATTCTCTTCTTGTCCAAACCAGTTATCGTCCATGTTTCACTTCCATACATGGATACACTCCATACAAATACTTTCAGAAACGACTTCCTGACACTTAAATCTATACTCGATGTTAACAAATTTCTCTTCTTCAGAAACGATTTCCTTGCCATTGCCAGTCTACATTTTATATCCTCTCTTCTTCGACCATCATCAGTTATTTTACTCCCTAAATAGCAAAACTCTTTTACTACTTTAAGTGTCTCATTTCCTAATCTAATTCCCTCAGCATCACCCGATTTAATTTGACTACATTCCATTATCCTCGTTTTGCTTTTGTTGATGTTCATCTTATATCCTCCTTTCAAGACACTGTCCATTCCGTTGAACTGCTCTTCCAAGTCCTTTGCTGTCTCTGACAGAATTACAATGTCATCGGCGAACCTCAAAGTTTTTACTTCTTCTCCATGAATTTTAATACCTACTCCGAATTTTTCTTTTGTTTCCTTTACTGCTTGCTCAATATACAGATTGAATAACATCGGGGAGAGGCTACAACCCTGTCTCACTCCTTTCCCAACCACTGCTTCCCTTTCATGCCCCTCGACTCTTATAACTGCCATCTGATTTCTGTACAAATTGTAAATAGCCTTTTGCTCCCTGTATTTTATACCTGCCACCTTCAGAATTTGAAAGAGAGTATTCCAGTTAACATTGTCAAAAATGCCAGAAACGTAGGTTTGCCTTTTCTTAATCTTTCTTCTAAGATAAGTCGTAAGGTTAGTATTGCCTCACGTGTTCCAATATTTCTACGGAATCCAAACTGATCTTCCCCGAGGTCCGCTTCTACCAGTTTTTCCATTCGTCTGTAAAGAATTCGCGTTAGTATTTTGCAGCTGTGACTTATTAAACTGATAGTTCGGTAATTTTCACATCTGTCAACACCTGTGTCAACACCTGCTTTCTTTGGGATTGGAATTATTATATTCTTCATGAAGTCTGAGGGTATTTCGCCTGTCTCATACATCTTGCTCACCAGATGGTAGAGTTTTGTCATGACTGGCTCTCCCAAGGCCATCAGTAGTTCTAATGGAATGTTGTCTACTCCCGGGGCCTTGTTTCGACTCAGGTCTTTCAGTGCTCTGTCAAACTCTTCACGCAGTATCTTATCTCCCATTTCGTCTTCATCTACATCCTCTTCCATTTCCATAATATTGTCCTCAAGTACATCGCCCTTGTATAAACCCTCTATATACTCCTTCCACCTTTCTGCCTTCCCTTCTTTGCTTAGAACTGGGTTGCTATCTGAGCTCTTGATATTCATACAAGTGGTTCTCTTCTCTCCAAAGGTCTCTTTAATTTTCCTGTAGGCAGTATCTATCTTACCCCTAGTGAGACAAGCCTCTACATCCTTACGTTTGTCCTCCAGCCATCCCTGCTTAGCCATTTTGCACTTCCTGTCGATCTCATTTTTGAGACGTTTGTATTCCTTTTTGCCTGCTTCATTTACTGCATTTTTATATTGTCTCCTTTCATCAATTAAATTCAATATTTCTTCTGTTACCCAAGGATTTCTACTAGCCCTCGTCTTTTTACCTATTTGATCCTCTGCTGAATTTACTACTTCATCCCTCAAAGCTACCCTTTCTTCTTCTACTGTATTTCTTTCCCCCATTCCTGTCAATTGTTCCCTTATGCTGTCCCTGAAACTCTCTACAACCTCTGGTTCTTTCAGTTTATCCAGGTCCCATCTCCCACCTTTTTGCAGTTTCTTCAGTTTCAATCTGCAGTTCATAACCAATAGATTGTGGTCAGATTCCACATCTGCCCCTGGAAATGTCTTACAGCTTAAAACCTGGTTCCTAAATCTCTGTCTTACCATTATATAATCTATCTGATACCTTTTAGTATCGCCAGGATTCTTCCAGGTATACAACCTTCTTTTATGATTCTTGAACCAAGTGTTAGCTATGATTAAGTTATGCTCTGTGCAAAATTCTACAAGGCGGCTTCCTCTTTCATTTCTTCCCCCCAATCCATATTCACCTACTATGTTTCCTTCTCTCCCTTTTCCTACTGACGAATTCCAGTCACCCATGACTATTAAATTTTCGTCTCCCTTCACTACCTGAATAATTTCTTTTATCTCGTCATACATTTCATCTATTTCTTCATCATCTGCAGAGCTAGTTGGCATATAAACTTGTACTACTGTAGTAGGCATGGGCTTTGTGTCTATCTTGGCCACAATAATGCGTTCACTATGCTGTTTGTAGTAGCTAACCCGCACTCCTATTTTTTTTATTCATTATTAAACCTACTCTTGCATTACCCCTATTTGATTTTGTATTTATAACCCTGTAATCACCTGACCAAAAGTCTTGTTCCTCCTGCCACCAAACTTCACTAATTCCCACTATATCTAACTTTAACTTAACCATTTCCCTTTTTAAATTTTCTAACCTACCTGCCCGATTAAGGGATCTGACATTCCATGCTCCAATCCATAGAACGCCAGTTTTCTTTCTCCTGATAATATTCTGCAATAACTCCTCATGTTGGCAAGATGTATTCATTGCACAAAAGAAAATAGAGGTAATTAGAATCATGTATGCGGTTCACGTATGTATGTCTCGCAGGTATCTCTTTAAGCTGCAGGGAATGTTAACCACAGCCTCACAGTATGTTTATTCAGGTATGAAATTTGTTGTCAGTATTCCATCTAAATTTGAGAGTAACAGAGACCTCCAGAATTACAACATTAGAAGAAAAATGCTCTGCATTACCCTTTAATGCACTTAACTTGGGTACAGAAAGGGATCAAATATGCAGCTATAAAAGTCTTTGACAATCTACGTATGGGAGTAAAATGTCTGACAGATGGCAGACGTGTTTTCAAATATAGATCGAAGATGTTTCTCTGTAACGACTCCTCCTATACCTTAAAGAAGTTCTTGAAGAGAGATAATTAATCATTAAAAAAAAAAAAAAAGAAATCGATCTGTAAATGACCAGCATGTCATGGTATAATTTTTTTTTAATTTTTAATTTTTTTTTTTTTTTTTTGTATATTTTGATGAAAGTTGTATGTAAGTGTGCTATGTTTGTTCTGTTGACATATTCCATATCATGATATATTGTGAATTTAATCTGTGAAACACTTAACTAACTCACCATTGTCATGTTAAACTGCTAAATGGAGTAAGATATATTTTACACAGAGATACTAATTTACATTGTAAATGATTTTAGGTATGGCTGTGATGATGCATACACTTTAATGGATGTTACACATACCATAATTACAGAAATGGAAGAGCAAATGACAGTGCTCCAGGAACAGGCATCATTATTTGAAGTGACAGTCCCTGAATACAAGCAACTTAGGACATGTTGCAAAGAAATAAAAATGTTAAAGGTGTGTGTGTGGTTTTTATGTTAATCGTAACACATTATGATATAAAAAGTATCACTGATTACTACTCAGAAACATTCATATTTTATTAGATAAGTTAAATCCAGTACATTGCTTTATCATTGTGTAATATATTTTAAAGTTTGCTGTATATCTTGTACAGTATTATGATAATATCCTGTAAGTATTTCAGATTGCATAGTAAATTTCTACAAGTAGAAAATTTGCTTGGGAATGACAATGCCGTTATAGTACATGTTCTTTTTATTGCCCATTGTATCTTGAGCAACACGTAATTCCACTTGGCACCTGTGGAGGGTACATTAGCTTATTTGTTTTAGTTGTAAATATTTGTCATGTATTATTGTTTTTCTGACATGTTCCACATCCTGGATGACCTCCTCAGTACGGATCAGTTGGAATGAAAGTAAATCTAATCTAATCTAGTACAATAACATCTTTGAAAATCTAATCAAACAATGTAAACTCCAGGTAGAAATATCAACAATGTAGGGACAGATAGATCGCTACTTACTGTAAAGAACATGCATCAAGTTGCAGACAGGCATGATTAAAAGACACTCACATGTAGCTTTTGGCCACAGCCTTTGTCACTAAAGACACACACACACACACACACACAAACACACACACACACACACACACACACACACAAGCAAGCACACCTCACACACACATATGACTACCAACTTCAGGATCCCGGACTGGCATTCTGGCCCAAGATGCTGGAATTGGTCATCATGTGTGCATCAGATGTGCTTGCTTATGCGGGGGTGTTGTGTGTGTGTGTATTTAATCGTGCCTGTCAGCAACTTGACGTGTCTTCTCTGTGAAAACTTTGTCACATACCAACACATTTTTGGATAATGTTGGAAATATGGCTCAACTGAGATTTTCTCTGTGGATTTTCTTTCTCTTAGTTTACCTGGGGATAGGACACTAATCGCTAGTTACACGACAGTCTCGTAAGCAAGAAATTCATCTGTGGCAGTTTGTTGTCCACTGATGACTCTGTTGTCTACAGAAAAATATCAGCAGTGGGCAATAGTAAGGAAGTGCACAAAGACTCAGACAAAATTTCCACTTGGTGAAATTAATATGTGACTATCACTCTCTGCACACAATGAGCATTGGATGTTAAAATGGATTAATGAAGTGTGTGGCTCATTTTAAAGTTAGTTGGCTACATTGGTGAGTAGAGGGAGACCCCATACCAGTCACCAGACCCACTAACTTCCTGATAATTGATTTGATTGCAGGAAAGATATGGCTGGCAAAATATAAATGTCTTTAACACAGTGTGGATACTGTTTGGTTAGTAAAAATGTTTATTTTACATTTGCTTAAATGCTGTGCATGCAGTGACAGAGGGATCTGTGAACTCATTCAAGAATTCAGTAAATTCTGAACATCACATTGCATTTCAAAGCTGAATTCTGTGAATTCTGAAAAAATATACAGTAGAAAACCATTCTTCCAAGTCCATGAAATCTTACAGAAATTTTAAAAGTCCTTAACCTGTTGCATGTGAAAACTTTTGAGGAACTTTCAATGGTGACTGACATGCCACATATCTGCACAGGTCTTGCCTGTGTGAGTTCATACAACCAATGACCAACATGGTCACTGCCTTTAAAAAGCCACCTGCATGTGGCAGCAGATTAAATCACAAAACTAGTATTAAAGTAAAACCAATTTCCTTATAGACTATGCATTTATATCTGGGACTCAGTAGGGAGATTTATATTCTGCTGCAAAGTTCTATAACCTGCAAACATCAGGCAGGAAATTGGAAAATTCTTCCTTTTTTCTAAAATTATCAAATAATCCTTGTTGTTAATATATTGTGTCCATTATTTCAACAACTTCAGAAATTATAGGAACCAGCAAAGGTTCTGGTTCATCCTCATTTTCACTTTCTTCATCTTTCTCTGTCATCTGTTTCTACAAGAGTTCATCAGTTTTCATTGACTAACAGATGGCAGCAACTTAATCACATTCAGCATCGAAGCTAAGGTAATCAGTGTTTTCTTCTTGCCTCATTATTTGCTCACCTGCAATTTCTTCATTTTCTGCCATGATGTCTTTTGTAAGTATTTGATGAAAGCCAGCCTTCTTGAAACGCTTTGAGATTGTACTTTCTTTGTAACTTTTCTCAACATAGCATGAAGACAGACCAGTGTCTTCTATACAAGCATCTTCCTGTATTCTTGTTTCAGGTCTTTTACAATGCCTTGGTCAAGTTGCTGAAGGTGGTTTGTACAATTGGGAGGAAAAAAAAACACTACATTTGTATTAACAACGTAGGAAGAGGCAGATTGCTACTTACTGTAAAGAAGACACATCAAGTTGCAGACAGGCATAATTAAAAGACACCCACATATAGTTTTCAGCCACAGCCATCATCAGTAAAACACACACACACACACACACACACACACACACACACACACACACACACACACACCATTCTCTCTCTCTCTCTCTCTCTCTCTCTCTCTCTCTCACACACACACACACACACACACACACACACACACTCAAGGAAGCACACATCATGCACACATGACCACCAACTCCAAAGTTTCAGCCCAGAATGCAGCATCACGTGATCACGTGACATGCAAGCAGCAATCTGGAGAGGGTGGGGAAGGAGAAGGGGAAGGGAAGGGATAGTAGTGTATGGGAGGGAAGAGGGAACATACATTGTCTGGTGAAGTGTGCAGGGACTAGAGTGCCAACAGGCGCAGTGTCAGGAGATTGTGAGGCAAGGAGGTGCAGGAAAAAGGAGCAAAAAAGGAGAGGAGTGGGGAAAGACTGGTGGGTGTATTGGCAGAGGGCTGCAAATAAACAGGGTGAGAGATGAGAATGGGGAGGAGATGATAGAACAGAGGGGGTGGAAACTGTCGGGTAGAGGGTGGGAGGACAATATGTTACCATATGTGACCTCGTCTCTGTCACCACCCATACACTACTGTCCCTTCCCTTCCTGCGTGTGAGTGAGGTGTGTGTGTGTGTGTGTGTGTGTGTGTGTGTGTGTGTGTGTGTGTCTTTCAGTGACGAAGGCTGTGGGCGAAAACTATATGTGAGTGTCTTTTAATTGTGCCTGTCTGCAACTTAACATGTCTTCTTTACGGTAAGTAGTATTCTAACTTTTCCTTCATTGTTGATATGTTGCATTGAAGTGATTTCAGTAGGCCTACTATATTCTGTGGTTTCTGCTAGCCAAGTTTAGTGTTGTTAACTGTACTTACCTGCAAATTCTATTAAGTTTGATCTTTGTATCATAATTGTTGATTAGATATTTAGAGCTAATTAAAATATTATTCATTCAAACAGACTTTATGGGACTATATATACATTGTGAGATCATACATAGATGACTGGAAGACTACACCATGGAAGAAAATTGATGTAGAAAACATGGATCAGGAATGCAAAAAGTTTGGCAAAGAAATCCGAGGTGAGTAACATTCTTACAAAAATTCTTTGTCATGAATTTAAATAATTTGGCTATTCCAAGAGTTATAAGCTTTAACTTACATGCCAACTATTTCTTCACTCCTGTATAAATTTTTAGCAGGTTTTATAGACAGATCATTTGTTTCATGATCATATTTTTAATTTTTGTGTATTTCTGTCTTCTGCTGTCTATTTGTTGTACTTTTCATTCTTTCTTCATACTCATCTGTACAGTAAGTAAACTGTACATGTACTTCACTACAAAGCACTACAAAAAAGAGAACTATAAAACATTTCATTACAGACCACTACAAAACATTTGACAAAAGATCACTCTGAAAAATTGCTGTGACCTGCAAATTTGGCTATCTTTATTTTGAACAGTAACTAATGCTGTTAATACACTGATGTGCAAAACCTAAGGACAGAAGTAACTTTTGCATGATGTGTCACTGCCAAGTAATATAGCGCAACGAAACTTCATACCATATGTAGAACAAACTGCTAAAGGTAACTGAAAGAAATATGGAAAAAGACAAACAGAAATGACACTTTTATACAAAGACAATAATCATACTGAAGTCACTGTGATTTATGGTGGTCCCTTTGACATTGTAAAAGGTTCAGACATGGTTTTTAATAGGGTGTGTGATCACCATGGACAGCAATGCTTGCTCTGTGACATTCTGCCATACTGTCCACAGGGATGGTAAGGGTTTTTGTAGTAGGGTGTTCCATTCCTCCACCAGCATAGTCGACAACTACTTGGTGATGGTTGTTGGTGCATATGGATGAGCTACAATATGTCTCCCCAATGCATACCACATGTGCTTGGTGGGATTTAAGTTGGGGAGAATGGACAGGCCATTACATTTGCCAAGTATCCTCCCATTCCAAGAATTCCTCTACCTGTGATGCTCAATGTGGTTGCACATTTTCATCCATAAAAATAAAATCATAACCAGATGCAAGCCTGAAAAGAAACAAATGGGGAAGGAGTATTGTGTCACAATAACATTGACCAGTGAGTATCATGTACGAAGATTTGGAGGTCAGTACGCCCATGCAGCTTACACCTCCCCACACCTTAACACCTGAACCACCAAAACGATCATGTTTGACAATGCTGGATATTCCCTCATATTGCAAGAGGTACGATGTAATGCACCCAAGAAAAATGTCGAACATGATCATTCTGGTGGTCCAGGTGGTTTGTTGTGGTGAGTCACGATGTTGCATCGGTATACTGGCCTCCACGTCTTTGAAAATGGTACTCTTACTGGTCAACATTGTTTTGACACTTTACTCCTTCCCAATTTTTGCCTTTTCATGGGTTCATTCAGCAATGACCTAATTTTTATGGGTTATATTTCACCACCATATTGAACAGTGCAGGTGGAGGAGCTCTTTAAATGAGAGGATGTTTGGCAAATTGACTCCTCTGCATATTCCCCTAACTTAAATCCCATCACGCATGTGTGGGAAGCAGTTGGGAGATGTGCAGCAAGTCCACATGCGCCAACAACCATCCAGCAGCTGTCTACCACACTGGTGAAGGACTGGAACATCCTAAAACAGCAACTTCCTACCAATCTTGCAGCCATCATGGGAGCATATTGCCGAAAATGCATTTCCATCTGTGGTGATCACACACCCTGTTGAGAGCTGTGTCCTGTCTCTTGTAGTGACTTCAATGTAATTGTTGTCTTTGAATAAAAGTGTCATTTCTCTTCATCTCATTGCATATTTCTTTCAGTTACTTTCTATACTATACTATAGCAGTTCTTTCCTTGTATGATCCAAGTTTCATCGAGCTACTTATTTGCAGTGACACATCATTCAAAAATTACTTTCATCCTTAAGTCTTGCACAGCATGTATATTGTTATTACTTTACCCATTTTTGTGGATTGCCATAGAAGAAAATAGTCAACAAACATAAATGACGTAAGAATAAAAATTATACAGTTGTATCCTGATTGAAATAGGGAAGAAAACTTTGATCAAATAGTAATTGAAATTTTGATTTTTTTTTTCAATAGATTATCCTGTTGCCTTTTTCTGGATATTCTTAGCCACCACCACTTCCTTTACCTCTCTTGCTGTAACTAATGCCTACTATCCACTCAAACTAACAATGTTACTTATTTTCAAATTTGTTTATGGGAATAGTCTAAGTCTTTTTGCTATGGTGGTAAGAAGCCAACTATTTTCCATTTCCATTTTGCTCGAATTGGTCACAATCTCCTGTACAACCCTACAGGAAATTAATGTGAAACCATTTTTAAAAGCATTTTACACATGAAACTTTATTATTTTTGGTGTATGAAACCTTCAAACAATTTAAGAGAATTCAACCTGATTACGTCTTTGACAACCATCAATATTTTGACCAGTGAACACTCTGTCATTTTCAAGGTACAAATGCAACGTCAGACCACTGGATAAGGAAATATAAGACCTCGGTAGGTGGGGCTATGTCGAACAAGAACCACACTGGACATATGCAAATAGACAACTCACACACCTAAACAAGTAATGCCACCCACACAACCAAATGTGACCAATTTTTGACACACTGGAACATGCTGTTAATAGGATCCCAACTCCCACTGATGTGTTTCTTGAGGCTGAAACTTAAACCATCCAGGTCAGCATGAAGGTGTCTGCATACCTTGGTTAATAAGACCCATACCATCTCAGACCCTGGTAGTTTGTCAGCTGAATTAGCACACCTTGAAATCAACTTTTGGTAGACAGGTTATAGTTGTGCTGCTCAGTCAATAACTCAGGAATCAAGTGAATGATGAAAATAATGAAGTGGCAACTTAATCTATGACCTTTCTGCCTTAAGCAGTTAGCATCTCCTACAGAATTGGTCACATTCTGTAGAAACATAATGTGAAGTGTGTTTTTTGACCACCATCTAAGATTAATGTCTTTATAGGACGTGTAAAGCATGATCTAGGTTTGTGTAAGGCAGGAGTTTACATCTACATCACTACTCTGTAATTCACAGTTGAGTGATTTGCAGATGCTTCATTAAACCACCTTCAGATTACTTGTCTACTGTTCCACACTTGAATAGCACAATGGACAAATGAACACTTAAATCTTCCGTGCTAACGGTGATTTCTTTATTTTATTGTGATAATCATTTGCCTCTCTGTAGGTGAGCACCAATAAAATATTTACACATTTGGAGGAGAAAGTTGGTGATTGAAATCTGGTGAAGAGATCTCACTTCAATGGAAAATGCCAGTGTTAGTGATTGCCACCCCAACTTATGTATCAGACCCATTATGCTCTTTCCCTTGTCCCATACCACACAGCAATACACCAAAAGAGGACAGACAAGCATAATGTAGGCAGTCTCTTTAATAAATTTCTTGCATTTTCTAAGTGTTCTGCCAATAAAACACAGATTGGTTCACCTACCACACAACATTCTCTGCTTGATCATTTGAGTTTAAGGTTTTTGTGATTTGAATCCCTAGATATTCAATTTAATTGACAGCCTTTAGATTCGTGTGTTTTATTGTGTGTCATAAATTTAAAGGATCCCTTTTAGGTAGTCAGGTGGATGACCTCACTCGCTTCATTATTTAGAGGCAATTGGCACTTTTTGGACCCTACAGATATTTTGACGAATTCATTTTGCAATTGGGGTTTGGATCTTTTGATGATTTTACTAGTTGGTATACGACAGTATTATCTCCAAACAGTCTAAGAAGGTTGCTCAGATTGCCTCCTAAATCGTTTTTGTAGAACAGGAACAGCAGAGTTCCTATAACACTTATTTGGAGAATGCCAGATATCACTTTGCTTTACTTGATGACTTTGCATCAGTTACTATGAACTGCAACCTTTCTGACAAGAAGTCATGAATCCAGTTCCACAGCTGAGACAATACTTCATGTGCACACAATTTGGATAGAAATCACTTGTGAGGAGCAGTGTTAAAATCCACACAAAATCTAGGAAAATAAAGACAGAACCACTGTAGTGTGGTGTCCTGACAATTCCATGCCCGAGCCATAGGCTGTGTTGGAGCTATGTGATGGGAATCGGTGCCTTGGAAAAATTAGTGCACATCAACCCCATATAGACACCCCTGACTTTTAAATAAATGCATGAAGTCTGGGAGCTGCTAGCTTCAAGGAGAGGTTCACGTCAGAATATGAGTTGATATGAATTTACAAGCTGCCATCAAGAAACATAGCTCCACAACCTTCTGCTGACTCACCAGAGTCTGATGTTGTGAACTTAGCACCTTCCAGCCAGTAGACAACGTCGTGGTATACTTCCAGTCACTGCCAGCCTCCTACCTTGGAGGACTGCTGTTCAAAACTGGGGCAGTGCAGCCATCCAACCACCTTCTCTTGTGCCGGTATACCGTCTCTGTCTACCTCTACTTGCAAGGTCGAGCACTACTGCTGAGAGCTGTCTTCCTTGCGGGGTCCACAATGGAATCTGGTGCCAGTTGGTGCACCCTGTGTGGTGGCTCAGCTCACCACACTTAACTAATGTCACATTCTTGCTGAATTGCTGGCATCACCATTTCCATAGGTGAGTGACACAGCAAGCTTCCTGGTACCACAGGCTACCTGCTTACCTCATTGCCTCCACATCCATTGTCTTCAACAGACTTGACATCTTGGAGAGCATTGCCACCACAGAGTGTCATTATGATTGTTGTAGTGTATTCACTAATAAAATGTATGTTTGGTTAGTGATGTTTTCTTGTTGAGACATCTAGCAGCTGACAGGCCATTACAAGTGATGTCAGATGCAGTATTGATGTCTATAGCTGGATCCAGGCCCACATGTCTAACTACAACTTGCAGCATCAAAATGCAGTGGGGTTATTATGCTGAGTGATTCCTGCAAGTATCATGTTGATTCACTACATCTTCTACCAGGTTTTTAATTGTGTTTACATTCACAAAGGGTAGAAAGTAAACTCCGACAATGTTCTGAGGATGTGGAAATACAGTGCCGGTGGCGTGGAGGAGGGGGGAATAAATAAATTGCAACACCAAGAAGGAGTTGTGTGGCATAATGAAAGATTTTAGGATGTTTCTAGGTCTAAAAAATAATTTCTATTCAGATTTCATGCCAGTCATGTACAACGCTAGTAGGGCAACTGTGGGGATGAAAATCAGGTTTGCTTAAAATACACGCTATAATGGTCATGAGCATTAGATACGTTTGAGATTGAACATGGTGAGTTGATGTTAGTCAAGAATGCCCTTAAGACAACAAAGATGCCATTTGTCAACACCTCACTGAATCTGAACAAGGTTGTGTAAAATCACTACAATTAGCTGGATGTTCCTACTGCAGTATTTCAGAAAGACTTGGCAGGAATGTAGCCACTGTACATGATCATTGGCAGCAGTGGTCATGAGAATGTTAACTAATTAATTAATTAATTTAGTCCATCATATTCTACATGTAACAATATTCCGAGAACGAAAGTTGCTACTCACCACATAGAGGAGATACTGACTCCCAGATAGCCACAACAAAAAGATTTTCACACTTAAAGCATTTGGCCAATGGACTACCCTGTTGCTGAACATGCTGCCAAACATGATATCATTAATTTCAATTACTACCTCACAACCTGTACCATATGTATACTTCCCATCAACACCAGCTTTTCAGAATTGTGCTGGTGGAACTTTCCCTGCAATACATCCTATGTTCCCGTAACCCTACTGGCCTCAAACTTCTTTGTTAGTCACTGTCTTCACCCATCCAGCCCCTTCCCTGCTCCCATTCCAGCACTACACAACCGCCATTCCACCACCACACCCAGTCTTTTTAATTTATTTTATTTTTCTATTTATTTATTTTTATTTCTTTTCCACTACTCCCTCCCCCCTCCCCACCTCTCCCCTCCTCTGTCCCAGACCCAGTCATCCCTTCCATCATGCACTGGTGTTGCTGCTCACAATGTGGTTTCAGTTGCCTGAGACGGCAGTTGTGTGTGTAAGTTGCATTTGCGTGAGTGTGTGTGTGTGAATGTAGGTGTGTCTGTTGTTGACAAAGGCCATTGGCCGAAAGCTTTATGTGTGGAAATCTTTTTGTTGTGCCTATCTGTGACTCAGCATTTCCATTATATGGTGAGTAGCAAATTTCCTTCTCAGAATATTGTTACGTTACATCCTGGATTTTCCATTGTTTCAAATTCTACATGTACAAGATATACAAGCATATTGGACAAACTTAAAATTTTTAGAACAAAACTTCAATTCTTGATATGTGACACAAATTTTAATGCATAAATTATACAACACTGCTGAACAGATTAGCTTAATTGTGAATTACACTAATAACTGAGCACAGACAGCTCATCAGACTGGATCACAGTTAAGAAACTTAGTCGACTGTACATGAATAATTCTAAAAATTAAAAATAAAACACAACAGCACATTCAAATCAATTATATATTATTAAAGTAATCTTATACATACTATGGTACAGCCACATTGTAGACTAAGAGCACCAGAACTCTTAGGAGAAATTCAATTGTAGATATTCATCAGCTAAATAAGAAAAATGCTTAAGTAAGATACTTTTTACTTTGTTCTTAAATACATTTCTGTTTTCCCTAATTGATGGTGGTAGTTCGTTGTGAACCACACTGTCCATATTTCTAACACCAAGCAAACTTTTGGTCAGTCTTTGAATATTTACGTGAATTTCTACACTAGTACAAGTATTATGGTAATGAATAGATTTATTTGTCTGAATCAAATGCAAATTCTTATTAACAAAGGTCACAGTTTCAAATATATAAATCCAGGGAACAGGTAGTATTTTGAATTCTGTGAAAAGAGGCTTAGAGGATGTATGTTGAGAAACCTGTTTCATTATTTTCAAGAGCCTCTTTTGCATCTCAAAAATTTTTCCAACACTGACCCCCAAAACGGGATATCATATGAGAGAACTGAGTTTACTAAAGCAAAATGAACTGTTTTTAGTGTGGAGATATCACAGGACTAACTAAGAATACGAAAGAAAAGCATAGCCTAGACTATTCAGTTTTGTGAGTAGCTTTTCTCTGAATATTCCACTGTAAGTTATTGTCTATCCACACACCAAGAAATTTGAACTCATTGACTTGCTGTATTGTTTCATTGTCAATTAGTATGGGTTCAATGTAGGTAGGATGTTTTCTGCAGGCACTGAAAAGCATGCGAGCAGTTTTGCTTTTGTTTAGTAGGAGTTTGTTATTGCGTACCCAAAAAATTAATCTGTTGATAGAATCTATTATTACATTCTTAACAACCTGGAGAAACAGATTATGAAAAAGGAGATTTGTGTCATCTGCAGACAATACAGGTAAGGCAGTAGGCAGATTGCAGCGCAGGACATTGATAAATAGCAGGCAAGGTAAAGGCCCTAGGACTGAACCTTGAGGGACACCTCGGTTGACTGTAGTTTCGTTGGACAGAACTCAAATGCCATCCTTTTTTGAGAATTCAATCACCTGCCTCCTGTTACAGATGTATGACTGAAACCATGTATTGCAAGTTCCTCTGATACCAAGAATTCTAGTTTTTCAAGCAAGAGTGAGTGAGTGACTAAGTCGAAGGCTTTAGTCAGGTCTACAAGAAGACCAGAGACAGAATGTTTATCATTAAAAGCACTTATAACTTGATCAGTAAAAGTAAATAAAGCTTCATTTATGGATGTGTTCTTGCGAAAACCAAACTGTTATTCTCTGTGTAGGTATTATTTATCAAGGAATGAAATTGCATGGGAATATGTCACTTTTCCTAGGATCTTCAATATGGCAGAAAGAATAGAGATTGCTCAATAATTGTTGACTTCATTTATGTCTTCTTTCTTAAACAAAGGAATAACTTCAGTAGTTTTGAAAACATCTGGGGAACAGCTTGTAATTAGGGAACAGTTAATTACATCACAATGTGGAATTACAGTATCTAGAGCAATAGTTTTTAACAAAAAGTCAGACATGTCATCAATACAGTATGAATATGAGTTGCTGCTTCTACTGATAATATTCAGCATTTTGTCTTGAGTTACTATTACAATGATTTGCCGGATTTTATAAACTCAGTAGGAAAAGACAATTCAGGTGAAATAATCTGTGATGCAAGATTAGAAACAGTACTTGAGAAATGCTTTTTAAAAATTTCATATATCTCCTTTACATCTTATATTTTACTTCCATTGTTTATGAGGTGATCTGGACCTTCTTTAAAACCTGTAGTTCGAAGGGCACCTTTAACAACATCCCAAGTTGTCTTACTTTTGTTCTTAGAGTTTTTATATAATTTTACTAGCCATTTTCTTAACCGTACTTATAACTTGCCTAAGTACTTACGAAATATAAGTGCATTCCCAAGAAGACGGGCTCTGGGTGGCTATGTGGCACTACTGAGATGGAAGACTATCGTGTTTGTGTATGGCTCTGGTGCATTGTACTACATCTGCAGCAACAATTTGACCAACAGTTGGCACTACAGTGACACAATGAACTAGTACTTCCAGGACAACTCTGAACCAGATGCCCTGTAGCATGCATTCCACTGACCGCAAACGACCGCCATTTGCAACTTCAGTGATTTCAGATGAGAGTTCATTGGAGGGCAAGGTGGAGCTCTGTTGTGTTTTCTGATGAAAGATGGTTGTGCCCCAGTGCCAGTGATGACCATGTGATGGTTAGAAAGAGGCCAGGTGAGGGCCTGCAACCAACCTGTCTGCGAGCTAGACACTCTGCACCTACACCTGGACTTATGGTCTGGGGTGTGATTTTGTATGACAGCAGGAACGCTCTTGTGGTTATCCCACACACCCTGACTGCAAATTTGTGTGCCAGTCTGGTGATTCAACCTGTTGTGCTGCCATTCATGAACAGCACTCCAGAGGTGTTTTCCAACAGGGTAATGCTTGTCTATGTACCACTGTTTTTACACAATGTGCTCTACAGAGTGTTGACATGTTGCCTTTGCCCTGTTGGATCACCAAATCTGTCACCAATGGAGAACATCGGGACATCATCAGATGACAACTTCAGTGTCATCCATAAGCAGCATTAACTGTCCATGTATTGACTGACCAAGTGCAATGGGCGTGGAACTTCATTCCACATCCGGCAGCTGTGCAACACAATACATGCACATTTGCATGCTTGCGTTCAACATTCTGACAGTTACACTGGTCATTGATGTACCAGCATTTCACATTTGCAATGGCTTATCTCGTGCTTACATTAAACAGTGATCTTGCAATGGGCAGTATGTCTCATCATGAGCAAGAGGTATGCCTCGTTATCCTTTAAGTATATAATGTTTTTAACTATCTGTAGAGCTTCAGGAGGTGAAAACAAATTTTGTCAAGAAATATTGTGATAGTGTTACATTTAAGTGTCCTTCCATTCATTTGATTTTGTTTCTGTTGCTGTTTTGTTGCCTTTATTGAATAGTCTTCACAATGTCAGAGCCTGAGGCACAGTGTGTTTTCGAGAAGAAAGCGATTAGATCCTTGTGGGAGTGTGCTGTTTATTAAGAGCAGTTTATTTAATTCTGAGCTGGCTCATTGTTTTCATTGTGTGAATTAGTAATTATGAGCAGCCACTCAAGCAGACAAGTTAAGTTACATTAAGAAGTGTTGTGATAGTATTTATGTTGAAGTGTCCTTGTTGTTTGTGTTTTGTTTGCGCGATAGAGGGTTACTCATGTCATTATAGATAAGATAGGGGGTTATCCTGTGGGAAACGTGAATTTTACCAGCTGAATTAGGTGAATTGTGAGCAGACAGTGCAAATATGTGAAAGAAAATAGCGTTTATGGGAGCAGACCAGTCAGATATAATGAAGAAAATAAATGTTCGTGAGAAGAACACAGCTTTGTACAGTTGAGCTACTCCAGAGCATGCAGAAAAGAGGCAGAAAGAATTTGATACATAGTTGGCTAAAAATGAGCACTGGTATGTTTCTCTGACAAAAAGGAACATGAGGCTTTTGGAGAGGCTAGAGAGAAGGGAATGCAGTAACAGCTGGGCAGAAGCAGAAAGTAAGGAGAAAGAAGATTATAGCAAAGTTTAGTTGATGTGCAAAGTACTGACATTGTACAATTTGTGGGGAATTATTTAGAATTATCTTCTCCAATCTCTTGTCAAAATGTGAAGTCTAAGTCATCTGTAGTGCTGGATGAGGTGAGTGTGTGCTGAATGAGTGGCAACTTACTGATTTAGATGTAGCAGTACCTATGTTGTTGAGTGGTAACAGTTGTTGTTTTGAGGCCATAGAGCCTGGGCCATATGTAAAAGTAAGTAATTGTGTCGATGAATTTTGTGTTTTGCAGAGAGGAACTACAGTTCATAATTTTTTGCTGATACTGTGGAGGATGCACAGGGAGCTATTCATAATGATAATTGTGTTGTAGATGTTGTGGTTGATTAAGTGGTACAGACACATTTATTTCCAAAAGATACAGATTTATTGCCACCAGTGGAATGTCTTCCTCAGAAGCAGGGTGGGAGATGGAGAAGATGATAAACAGTGCTTTTGATACCACTCATGAGGTTGACAAGGCTAAATCTTTTCTGGAAGAGGGAATTTAGTGGTACTACCTATCGACATATCGTGTCAGTGTGTCAGCGTAGTCAGCGTGTCAGTGTATTTTCGGGGTGCCTTTTCTGGGAAGACATAAGAGAGACTCCTGTTGCATGGACAAAATTCAGAGAGATGTTCCAAAGCAACAAGTTAGTTTTTGCATGGCTTGTATGGGCAGTATGTCTTATCATGAGCAAGAGGTATCCCTGGGTAGATGAAAAGAAGTGCTGAATGTAAGACATGAGTTAAGTAGTTCCAGTTGCTGTAAAAAGGTAATTTATAAGACAAAGAGTTTTCTGATATTATTGTGAGTTTGTTGCCTGATGGTTTAGTTCAGTAATATTTATTAGTGAAAAGTAAGGTAAGTTTAATGAACTTAAAGATGCATGAGATGGGCTGGATTACAGGTCACTAATAAGGAATAGTTAAGTGAAATTTAATGTAGATACAAGGAATTTATTGAGTGAATATAAGGGGAAAGCTGACTGTGCTGTACACATTACCAGTTTGTAGGATGTTTGTCAAGATTTTGCAGAATTACCATGAGCTGAGATCTGGATGCTGACGACACTGGATAGAGCAAGAGCCCATGGAAGTGGGTCAGACCGGAGTTGAACAGATGCTGTTACATCAGGGGCAGTCTGATTATTCAAAAAGAACTGCCACTATCACACCTGGCAGCTGCCACATCACCAGGCCTAATGAGGGACCAGCATTGTAATCATGACACAGCAGACAGACTGAGCCACTGCGACATGATTACTTCATGTCCCAGCTGTAGGCTCTATTGGGGCTAGCTGATGGGAGTCAATGCCATGGCAAAGCAAGTACCCCTCATTTTTAGATAGATGCATGCAGTCTGACAACCATAAGCTTGAGAAAAGTTCCACACCAGCCTACATGTCAACATTAATTAGATGCTACCACGAGGCTTGGCTTCCACTAACTGCAGGTCTACTGCTGACTCCAAGCCTGATGCGGACTCGGCACCTTCCAGCCTGTTGACTACCTGTGGGCCTGCTTCCAGTCACTGCCAGCCTCCTATCAAGAAGGGCTACTGTGCGAGACTGGGGCAGTGTAGCGGTCCAACCGCGTTCTCATTTGCATGCATGCTGTCGCTGTTTGCCTCTGCTTGCAAGTGTGGGCATTATTGCTAAGAGCTGCCCTGCTCTGTAGGGTCCGTGTCAGGACCAGCACCTTCTGTTTCGTCCTGCCCTGAGTTTTGAAGCTTCATCCAGTCACTGCACCTGCTGTTCTATCTACCATACACACCTTGTGTCAGCATTTCAATGGAGCCATTTCCCCTGGAGAGTGACACAGACGACTTCCAGGAACTTGAACCTCTTTTGTTTTGATATCCTCTATGATTACCAATTTATACAGGCATGTCAGCTCCCTTAACACATACATACATAAGTTCTCCTTCATGACAAAGTGCTTGCTTTAAGCACTTAGTCCCATTATTGTCATCAGTATCTACCCAGTGTTTAGCTTGTGAAGCATGCACATGCAGCTCGACGTCTGTTACCGTTCCTACTCGGTTTCACATATTTCATACAAAGTCAGAGTGCCCGTGTCATATGTCCACATAGTCTTTACTGCACAAATTCATGAAGCGCATTTTCAGTGGCATAATCCTTTGTGAAATCTTTTACGTGGTGACAACTGGTTCCCATATCAGCGGCCCAAGGAAAGTATTTCACCTCGTCGCTCACACTTATTCAGTGGGGATTACAGCCGTACATCCAACATCCGCCAACAGGGTAAGTTTCTTGCCACTTCTGCGACACTGTTGAGCACAGAAAATTCATGTTTTTACGACGTTGTCAATCACAGAAAGTTCATGTTTTTACAATGTTGTCGTTCACAGAAAATTCATGTTTGTACAACGGTGTTGATCACAGAAAATTCGTGTTACATGAACTATTGTCATTTTTTAGTTCATTACATGCGCACCCACATATCTCACGTGCACACTTAACACTTTGCAGGCAGGTTTCATGTGTTTTTGCACTTTATTTTTGAGCTTCTTTCATACTGTGGCATTACACAAAGTTTTTGTAGTGTCATTTCCATATAAAATATATATATATATATATATATATATATATATATATATATATATATATATATATATATATATATATATATATATATATATATATATGTCTGCTTGTGCCTGTGTATGTGCGGATAGGTATGTGTGTGTGTGCAAGTGTGTACCTGTTCTTTTTTCCCCCTAAGGTAACTCTTTCCGCTCCCGGGATTGGAATGACTTCTTACCCTCTCCCTTAAAACCCACATCGTTTCGTCTTTCCCTCTCCTTCCTTCTTTCCTGATGAAGCAACTGTTGGTTGCGAAAGCTTGAATTTTGTGTGTGTGTTTGTGTTTGTTTGTGTGTCTATCAGCCTGCCAGCGCTTTCGTTTGGTAAGTCACATCATCTTTGTTTTTAGATATATTTTTCCCACGTGGAATGTTTCCCTCTATAAAGATGATGTAACTTACCAAACGATAGTGCTGGCATGTTGATAGACAAACAAACAAACACAAACATACACACAAAATTCAAGCTTTTGCAACCAACGGTTGCTTCATCAGGAAAGAGGGAAGGAGAGGGAAAGACGAAAGGATGTGGGTTTTAAGGGAGAGGGTAAGGAGTCATTCCAATCCCGGGAGCGGAAAGACTTACCTTAGGGGGAAAAAAGGACAGGTATACACTCACACACACACACACACACACACATATCCGTCCGCATGTACACAGCCACAAGCAGACATTTGTAAAGGCAAAGAGTTTGGGCAAAGATGTCAGTCGAGGCGGAAGTACAGAGGCAAAGATGATGTTGAATGACAGGTGAGGTGTGAGCGGCGGCAACTTGAAATTAGCGCAGGTTGAGGCCTGGTGGGTAACAAGAAGAGAGGATATACTGAAGGGCAAGTTCCCATCTCCGGAGTTCTGACAGGTTGGTGTTAGTGGGAAGTATCCAGATAACCCGGATAGTGTAACACTGTGCCAAGATGTGCTGGCCATGCACCAAGGCATGTTTAGGCACAGGGTGATCCTCATTACCAACAAACACTGTCTGCCTGTGTCCATTCACGTGAATGGACAGTTTGTTGCTGGTCATTCCCACATAGAAACCTTCACAGTGTAGGCAGGTCAGTTGGTAAATCACGTGGGTGCTTTCACACGTGGCTCTGCCTTTGATCGTGTACACCTTCCGGGTTACAGGACTGGAGTAGGTGGTGGTGGGAGGGTGCATGGGACAGGTTTTACACCGGGGGCGGTTACAAGGGTAGAAGCCAGAGAGTAGGGAAGGTGGTTTGGGGATTTCATAGGGATGTACGAAGAGGTTACAAAGGTTAGGTGGACGGCGGAAAGACACTCTTGGTGGAGTGGGGAGGATTGCATGAACGATGGATCTCATTTCAGGGCAGGATTTGAGGAAGTCGTATCCCTGCTGGAGAGCCACTTTCAGAGCCTGATCCAGTCCCGGAAAGTATACTGTCACAAGTGGGGCACTTTTGGGGTTCTTCTGTGGGAGTTGGATCATTAGGAGTAGGATTAGGATCATTTTTCTTCGTGGCAAAGTGATATTTCCAGCAGAGGGTATGAGTGTAGGACATAAATCTTTGACGAGGGCTGTTTGGTTGAATCTGGGAGTAGGGCTGAAGGTTAGGCCTTTGGATAGGACAGAGGTTTCGGATTGGGAGAGAGGTTTGGAGGAAAGGTTAACTACTGAATTAGGGTGTTGTGGTTCCAGATTGTGTTGATTAGAATTTTGAGGTTTTGGGGGGAGTGGAGCTGGAAGTGGGAGATTGAGTAGATGGGAGAGACTGGGTCTGTGTGCAATGAGAGGAGGTTGAGGTTTGCTGGAAAGGTTGTGAAGGATGAGTGAGTTGCCTTTCCGGAGGTGGGAAACCAGGAGATTGGGTAGTTTTTTGAGGTGGAGGGTGGCATGCTGTTCTAATTTGCGGTTGGCCTGTAGGAGGATGCTCTGAACAGCTGGTGTGGATGTGGGAGAGGAAAGATGGAGGACTTTTATTAAGGATAGGAGTTGATGGGTGTGTTCATTGGCTGAGTTGATATGTAGGTGAAGGATTAGGTGGGTGAGGGCAATGGATTGTTCAGTTTGGAACTGGTATAGGGAATTTCCATCATGCCTTGGTGCACGGCCAGCACATCTTGGCACAGTGTTACACCATCCGGGTTATCTGGATACTTCCCACTAACACCAACCTGTCAGAACTCCGGAGATGGGAACTTCCCTCAGTATATCCTCTCTTCTTGTTACCCACCAGGCCTCAACCTGCGCTAATTTCAAGTTGCCGCCGCTCACACCTCACCTGTCATTCAACATCATCTTTGCCTCTGTACTTCCGCCTCGACTGACATCTCTCCCCAAACTCTTTGCCTATACAAATGTCTGCTTGTGTCTGTGTACGTCCGGATGGATATGTGTGTGTGTGTGTGTGCGAGTGTACGCTCCCGGGATTGGAATGACTCCTTACCCTCCCCCTTAAAACCCACATCCTTTCGTCTTTCCCTCTCCTCCCCTCTTTCCTGATGAAGCAACCGTTGGTCGCAAAAGCTTGAATTTTGTGTGTATGTTTGTGTTTGTTTGTTTGTCTATCAACATGCCAGTGCTTTCGTTTAGTAAGTTACATCATCTTTATACAGGGAAACATTCCACATGGGAAAAATATATCTAAAAACAAAGATGATGTGACTTACCAAACGAAAGCCCTGGCAGGCTGATAGACACACAAACAAACACAAACATACACACAAAATTCAAGCTTTCGCAACCAACAGTTGCTTCATCAGGAAAGACTTACCTTAGGGGGAAAAAAGGACAGGTATACACTCGCACACACACACACACACACACATGTCCATCCGCACATACACAGACACAAGCAGACATTTGTAAAGGCAAAGAGTTTGGGCGGAGAGGTCAGTCGAGGCGAAAGTACAGAGGCAAAGATGTTGTTGAATGACAGGTGAGGTATGAGCGGCGGCAACTATATACGAGGTGCATTCAAGTTCTAAGGCCTCCGATTTTTTTAAAGTTAACTACTCACCCCAAATCGATGTAACTGGCATTACTTCTTGACGTAATCGCCCTGCAGACATACACATTTTTCACAACGGTGACTCCATGATTCCATGGCAGCGGTGAAGGCTTCTTTAGGAGTCTGTTTTGACCACTGGAAAGTCGCTGAGGCAATAGCAGCACGGCTGGTGAATGTGCGGCCATGGAGAGTGTCTTTCATTGTTGGAAAAAGCCAAAAGTCACTAGGAGCCTGGTCAGGTGAGTAGGGAGCATGAGGAATCACTTCAAAGTTGTTATCACGAAGAAACTGTTGCGTAACGTTAGCTCGATGTGCGGGTGCGTTGTCTTGGTGAAACAGCACACGTGCAACCCTTCCCGAACGATTTTGTTCCAGTGCAGGAAGGAATTTGTTCTTCAAAACATTTTCGTAGGATGCACCTGTTGCCGTAGTGCCCTTTGGAACGCAATGGGTAAGGATTACGCCCTCGCTGTCCCAGAACATGGACACCATCATTTTTTCAGCACTGGCGGTTACCCGAAATTTTTTTGGTGGCAGTGAATCTGTGTGCTTCCATTGAGCTGACTGGCGCTTTGTTTCTGGATTGAAAAATGGCATCCATGTTTCATCCATTGTCACAACCGACGAAAAGAAAGTCCCATTCATGCTGTCGTTGCGCGTCAGCATTGCTTGGCAACATGCCACACGGGCAGCCATGTGGTCGTCCGTTAGCATTCGTGGCACCCACCTGGATGACGCTTTTCGAATTTTCAGGTCGTCATGCAGTATTGTGTGCACAGAACCCACAGAAATGCCAACTCTGGAGGCGATCTGTTCAACAGTCATTCGGCGATCCCCCAAAACAGTTCTCTCCACTTTCTCGATCATATCGTCAGACCGGCTTGTGCGAGCCCGAGGTTGTTTCGGTTTGTTGTCACACGATGTTCTGCCTTCATTAAACTGTCGCACCCATGAACGCACTTTCGGCACATCCATAACTCCATCACCACATGTCTCCTTCAACTGTCGATGAATTTCAGTTGGTTTCACACCACGCAAATTCAGAAAACGAATGATTGCACGCTGTTCAAGTAAGGAAAGCGTCATTTTGCTTTAGGACAGTTTGTTAAATTATAATTTCATTACATTGCTCAATTCCAATTGTACGAGTACCCATTTTGCTCTTGTTTGATTTTACATTCTTTTTGTAACATTCATACAATAACAGATTTGTTTTTCGTTTATGGCATAAACTGACATACATTTCGTTTCAATTTACTGTGACTTCTTGTTGGAGCATATTTATCAAGTTCAAAGAATTAAAAAAGTAAACAATAGTCCCTACAACAGATTCTACACACTGCTTATATAACTACGCATGGCCCCACCTCTCTGGCATTCTCCAGGAAGGATCTACACACAACGGGGTTCAGGAAATTTCACGAAAAGGCATTTATGTTCTCAGTTACATCTCGTTGCTGGTCCTAACTGTGTTCCCAAGAACAAAATAGTTTTTTATTTATAAACATAACGCAAACCTGATGATACCATTCATAACGAGTACTTATTCAGTGTTTAAAGTGCACCTTAATATTTACTTGCTATGTTCATCGTATAAAGGATAACCATTTCATATACCGAGATATACAGAGTTGTATCATCAGTACTATATGTCGTGTACAATGAGTGTAAAATAATGTTTGTATAAGTAACAAACGGGAAAAAAAAGTTCAATGTACATAAGGTGTTTGATGCTTTCATGAGTAGTCGACGCTCACAATAGTTATGTTTCAACCCCTTGATTATTTGGTAGTACTGCATGTTTGTTCAGCCTCATCATATGCAACATACTGCAAACTTCTACACAAATTTTCACACTGTCACATTCATACATATCATAAACTTACAACTATGTTTACTTGTGGTGCAGTCCTTTCTTATGTTTATGTGGTACGTAACACTCAACAAGCATTTATCCTTCTTCACTTTTAGGATGTGTTGATGCATCCTTCTCTGGAAGAAAAACTTAATACAAACTTAAAAATAAATCTTTATAGATAAGTATACAGTGGCTCAATGGTCAGTAATACCTCTTTTATATATTCAATCATATATTCATTTACTTCAGTGTGCAGTCGTGCTATCACAAACTCTTTTAATGTCATGTGTGCATCTCTACTTACTTTATATGAGGTGCGACAATAAAGTAATGAGACTGATTTTCTTTGCAAGATGTGGCAACCCTGCAGGCTTGCGTAGGCACAATATCTTTGATCTTGATCTATAAGCTGCTTCTAGTCCAAGTGGCACATCGATGAAACTGCTCAGTCGCGAGTTAACACGTGTTTGTGTCTCTCGTCATGGAAATGGAACTGCATAACATTGCGCAACGGTATGCCATTTCTTTTTGCGTTGAATTGGGTTAAAACGGGTTGACAACTTACGATAAGCTTCAGAAGGCTTTTGGAGAGGAGGTTACGTCAAGGGCTCAAGTTTTTCATTGGCATAAAATGTTTAGTGAAAGCAGAACGAATATTGAAGATGAAGACTGCAGTGGACGACCATCAACCTCATGGACGGATGTCAACTTGACCAGGGTGCGTGAACTCGTACGACCTGATTGAAGATTATCTGTGAAAATGATTGCAGAAGAACTGAACATCAATCGAGAAATGGTTCATCTAATAATAACTGAAGATCTTGGTATGAGAAAGATTTGTGCAAAAATGGTCCCCAAAAATCTCACACCACAACAGCGAGAAACATGGAAAAATGTGGCAGCTGATCTGTTAGAGCAAAAGGAAATCAATTCAGAACTGTTGAGCCATGTTATCACTGGTGATGAAAGTTGTTTTTTTCAGTACAATCCAGAGACAAAACACCAAAGTTCGCAACGGTGCTCAAAGAGATCACCCAGACCAAAAAGAGCTCGCTTATCAAAGTCGAAAGTGAAATGCATGCTTGTGTGCTTCTTTGGTTCCAAGGGAATTGTTCATAAGGAGTGGGTGCCTCCTGGACAAACAGTTAACCAATATTACTACAAAGAAATTTTGGAAAGACTTCGTAAAAGAGTTCTTTGTGTCCGTGCCAACATTGCTGATAATTGGATTCTGCATCACAATAACGCGCAATCCCATACTGCTCTGTCAGTACAGCAATTTTTAACCTCAAAACAAATTTCAGTTCTACCGCAGCCACCTTATTCACCAGATATTGCTCTGTGCGACTTTTTTCTGTTTGCAAGAAAACACCATTTTCAAACACCACAAGATGTCCAAAAAGCTGTGAAAAGGGTCTTGGAGGATATTACAGAAGATGAATTCCAGAAATGTTACCATCAGTGGCAGAAGTGCTGGAAATAGTGTGTGCAATCAGAAGGGAACTATTTTGAAGGAGACAACGCTAAACTTGACTAAAACAACAATATTTTTTTTTCGCGTCAGTCTCGTTACTTTATTGTCGCACCTCATAAATCTGAAAGATAGAGTGTATTATCAGCGCGGTGCAACCTCTTATTCAGTTCACCACTCATATTGTACTCGCTTGTTCACCTGCAGTAAGGGTTTTCTGGCCCCTTCATTATAACTAGTGTGTCTACTTTCAATACATAAATTTGTAAATATATAGATATAATGTACATAGTAACGTAACTTCAGCAAATATTTCATAGTTTAAGATCCCTTTGGTGTATATAATCCCTTAGCTTATCTTTGTTTGTGTGTATTGTGTAGATACTCGTGGTATAGACTCTCCCTTAATTTTCTATGTCTCAGTTTATGCAATAGGCTTTACAAGATGCCAGTGCAGGCTGCAGCTCATAGAGTTTGTTTGTTTTGGGTGCTCCAACACCTTCAGCTGTGTCTGGCACACATGTGCCCGCAGTATTCCTGCCTGTTGTAAGAAGTGACTAAAAGGAGTCTCACACATTTTGGCCTTTATGTGATGGTCCCCTGTAGGGTTTGACCTCCATACATTCAAATTTTTCTGAAGAGCGAGCCAATTGGGGAAGGGTGCCTACATGGTGCATCGTGTCCATCGTGCATTGAGATCTTTAGCCCACATTGCAGTCCCACCCACTCTCCGTCTCTTGGGCGAGGATACATTCCTGGGGGCAGTTTCTGCCATCTGCTATGCTGTTTCACTTTCTAGGCCAACGACGACCATGGACTTCTTTGCACCTGATGCCCAGCATGGCAGCCAGTCCGTTGTGGTGGGGTCACCATGTACCCTGTTGGTTGTAGCCCCTGACAACACAGGGATTGCTCTGCTGATGCCTGTGCCGTTAACTCCCCACGTATTGCAAGGAGTAGATGCCTATCTCCCTGGGGCATCAGGACTCCTGGCAATGGCCATCCTGCCAGGTGGCTCTTGCTGCAGCTGGGTGGTGCCTGTGGGGAGGGCCCTTGGTCGGAGAGGGTGGCATCAGGGCGGATGATGCGCAATGAAGCGTGGCACATCTTCTCTTGCTGGTGGCCAGCCGTCAGCAGTCTCTAACCATTCTAGGGCTCAATTTAATGCAAACACATATGACCCAAAATTGTTTCCCTTGCTGGCCACACCATGGGAGGAACAAAAGGCTAAGAATGGCAGTGAAGCTTATTCGCCCCATTATCTAGTATGTACATGAGCTGATGGGGAATCCTTTGTGTCCATGAAGCCTCAGTTCTTTGTAGAACATTTAGAGGACAAGTTTGGGGAGGTGGAGGGCTTGTCCAAAATGCACTCTGGGTCAGTTTTGATAAAAACAGCATCCTCTGCCCAGTCACAGGCATTACTAGCTTGTGACAAGTTGGGGGATGTTTCAGTTACCATCATGCCCCATTAGAATTTAAATATGGTCCAGGGTATTATATTCCACAGGGACTTTCTTTTGCAGTCTTGTGATGAGCTGTACGCCAATTTAGAGTGGCGAGGTGTTCATTTTGTCCAGTGCATTCATCAGGGTCCTAGGGATAATCAGGTTGCCACCAGTGCCTTCATCTTGGCCTTCGAGGGTGATACGTTGCCTGAGAAGGTCAAGGCGATGGTCTGCCACTGTGACGTCAAGCCCTATATCCCTCCCCCGATGCGGTGCTGTAAGTGCTGGAGTTCGTCCATATGTCTTCCCGCTGTACTTCCAGCCTCACATGTCGACACTGCGGATGCCCATCGCATCCTAATACTCCATGTGCCCCGCCTCCCATCTGTGTCAGCTGCAGAGAGCATCATTCACCTTGCTTGCCAGACTGCAGGATTTTACAGAAAGAGCAGAAAATCATGGAATATAAGACCCTGGACTGACTGACCAACACTGAGGCTAAGAGGAAATATGAACGACTCCATCCTGTGCAAATGACTTCCTTGTATGCTACCACTACGACAACAGTGATAGCCCCATCATTTCAGCAAATTCCAGTCAGCTCCCCGAGCCACAAGACTACACCTGCCCCCTTGACCGTGGGGAGCACTACTCTCCCTGTTGCTCCTGCGCCACCTACTTCGGGAGCAACACCCCCCCCCCCTCCTCCCCCCACCCATCGGGGACATCTGTCCCCATTTCTAAACCAGAGAAGCGTCCAACTTCTTCAGCTCCTCTCCCTGGGAAGGGGTCCCTTGGGTCCCTCCCTTCCCAGGTTTCTACCAGTGGGATGGATGATGCCCGCCAGTGTCCTAAGTGGCCACAAGCAGCTGGTCGTAGGGCTTCATGATCCTCCTCAGTCCGAGAGACTGAATCAGTGAAGCCCAAGGAGCAGTGAGAAAAGTCCAAGAAGAAGACCTCTAAGACCAAGGAACTTGTGGTGGTGCCCATCCCAACGCAACCTGTGAGCTCTGCGTCTGAGGATGGGGTGGAGATTCTGGCATCTGCTGAGAACCTAGACCTTGCTGGACTCTCAGACACCATGGAAGTCGATCGCTCGGGCACTCAGTAGGTGGCAGCAGGTGATCCAGCAGTGTAATCTGCCTCCTCAATTCCTTCACGCCTTTTTCAGCTGCTAATAATGTCATCCTCCAGTGGAATTGCAACGGTTTTTTCCACCACTTTGCTGAGCTCTGACAACTTCTCACCCTTTACCCTTTCTTCTGCATTGCTCAACAGGAAACTTGGTTTCCGGTGATGTGAACCCCTACCCTCCATGGCTATTGGGGTTATTATAAGAATCGGGCAACTTATGATAGGGTATCTGGTGGAGTCTGTGTCTACATCCATAACTCCGTTTACAGCGAGTGTGTCCCTTTTCAAACACTATAGAGGCTGTCGCTGTTCAGGTGTGGACGCCTCAGGCTGTTACTGTCTGCAGTCTCTATCTTCCATTGGATGGTGATGTCCCGCAGCATGTATTGGCTGCGCTTATAGCTCAACTGCAGCCACCTTTTCTGTTATTGGGTGACTTTAATGCCAATAACCATTTGTGGGGTAGATTGGTGGCAACAGGCCAAGGCACTGTCGTTAAGCAAGTGTTGGCACAGCTCGACCTTTCTCTTTTAAATAATGGTGCCTCCACACATTTCAGTGTGGCACATGGCACGTACTCAGCATTCGACCTTTTGGTCTGCAGCCCTGGCCTTCTCCCGTTTGTCCAATGGAGTGTGCATGACGACTTGTGTGGTAGTGACCACTTTCCGATCTTTCTGTCACTGCCCCAGCATCACTCACCTGAGCACTTCCCCAGATGGGCTTTGAATAAGGCTGACTGGGACTTATTTGCCTCCATTGCTACTCTTGAGCCTCTTTATCACGGCGCCATTGATGTGATGGTTCACATGTTCACCACCAGCATCATTTCTGCCATGGAATCTGCAGTTTCCTGTTCTTCTGGATACCCTCAGCGGATGACTGTGTCTTGGTGATCACCGGAGATAGCTGAGGCGATTAGAGATCGCAGGCGGGCCCTCCAGCATCATAATCGGCACCCATCATTGGAAAACCTCATTACCTTTAAACAGCTCCGTTCCTGAGCCCAATGCCTTATTCGCCGATGGAAGCAGGTGTGCAGGGAATGGTGTGTATCCACCTTTGGCACCCTTACCTCTCCATCGCAGGTTTGGTCCAAGATTAGGTGACTCTATGGGTATCAGACACCTGTCAGCATGGGCTTTCCCTGAATGGAGCAGTCCGTACTGAATCAGACACGATTGCAGAACTCTTAGCAGAGCATTATGCTCAGAGTTCCACTTCTACAAATTACCCACAGGCCTTCTGCTCTCTGAAAGAATGGTTGGAAAGTCAGAGCCTTTCATTCCATACGCACCACCCCGAATCGTACAATGAGTGGGAATTCCACAGTGCCCTAGCCGTTTGCCCTGATATGGTTCCCGGGCCAGATCACAATCCACTATCAGACACTCAAACACCTCTCGGTGGACTGCCAGCGACACCTCCTTGACCTTTTCAACTGTGTCTGGGTTGAGGGTGAGTTACCCTCTCAATGGCGGGAAAGCATTATTATCCCAGTGTTGAAGCCTGGCAAGAACCCCCTGGAGGTGGACAACTACTGCCCCATTAGCCTCACCAAAAGTTATGTGCAAGTTGCTGGAATGCATGGTGAGCCGGAGGTTGTGTTGGTTATTTGAGTCTCGGGGCCTTCTGGCTCCGTCCCAGGGTGGATTCCGTAAGGGCCACTCTGCCACCGATAATCTGGTCTGTCTGGAGTCTGCCATCCGTGTGACATTTGCGCCATCAGCATCTGGTTGCCGTCTTTTTTGACATGCGGAAGGCATACGATATGACGTTGCGACATCACATCCTCACCACTCTTCATGGGTGGGGTCTTAGGGGCCCACTCCCACTTTTTATTCAAAATTTTCTGTCGATTCGTTCCTTCTGCACGCAAGTTGGTTCCTCCCATAGTTCCTCCTGAGTCCAGGACAATGGAGCCCCAAAAGGCTCTGTACTGAGTGTCTACCTCTTTTTAGTTGCTATCAATGGGCTAGCTGCAGCTGTGGGAATGTCTGTATCGACTTATTTGTTTGCTGATGACTTTTGCCTGCACTATAGCCCCACTGGCATTGCAGTTACTGAACGGCGGCAACGGCGCAGTCTTGGGCAATCACGCATGGCTTCCAGTTCATGGCTGCCAACACCTGCATCATGCATTTCTGCCGGCATCACATTGTTCACCCTGAGCCATGGCTTTACCTTGACGGCAAACCTCTTGCCATGTTGGAGATGCGTCGGTTTTTGGGCTTGCTTTTTGATGCCTGGTTGACTTGGCTCCTACATATTCTGCAGCTTAAACAAATGTTGTGGCGCCATCTTAATGCTCTTTGTTGCTTGAGTCACACCAGCTGGGATGCCAATCGGTCTACCCTTCTATGACTGTATCAGGCATTGATTCAGTCCCGTCTCATTTATGGGAGCCTGGCTTATGGTTCAGTGTCACCATCCGCATTGCGGTTGCTTGACCCCACACTTCACTGAGGGATCCGCCTTGCAACTGGAGCTTTCCCCACAAGGCCTGTAAACAGCGTACTTGTGGAAGCTGGTGTCCCTCCATTGTGGATCCGGCACCAATCACTACTGGCCGCTTATGCTGCAGATGTTTTTAGCTTACCCGCGCATACAAATTACTGTCTCCTGTTCCTCAACTCGCTCGTCCATCTTCCAGAACAGCGACCCCAGTCAGGGTGTATGATTGCGGTTCGCGTCTGGGCTCTTCTCTCTGGGCTTGAGTTTTTCCATCTCCCACCTCTTTTCCGGGCCCATATACGTATACCCCCATGGTGTGTGCCCCGCCCATGCCTTCGGCTGGATTTGGCACAGGGCCTGAAGGACTCAGTCCCTTCTGAGGCCCTCTGCCTCCGCTTTCTTTCCATCCTTGCCGCTTTTCATGGCTCTGACGTGGTCTATACCGACTGTTCAGTGGTTGCTGGTCGTGTTGGTTATGCTCTTACTCTTGGGCATCATTCTGAACAACGCTCATGGCCGGCTGGCTGCAGTGTTTTCACTGCCGAGCTGGATGCCATCTCTCACCCTAGAGTATATCCGCTCCTGTTCAGGTGTGTCCTTCGTAATCTGTAGTGACTTCCTGAGTGGTTTATGAGCTGTCAACCAGTGTTTTCCTCGCTCTTGTCTGGTGATGGCTATTCAGGAGTCCATCCATACTCTTGCCTGTTTGTTTTTATGTGGACTCTGGGTCATGTTGGCATCCCGGATAATGAACGTGTTGACATGCTGGCCAAACTGGCTGTTGGTGCACCGGCATGGAGACTGGCCTTTTGGAGTGTGATCTCCATTCAGTTTTGTGGCAGAAGGTCCTTGGTACGTGGGGTGATGAATGGCACACCATGCCTTCAACTAGCAAACTTCGTATCATCAAGGAGACTACCGGAGACTACTGGTGCTCCTCCTTGCGGGCCTCTAGCAAGGACTCTGTTGTACTCTGCCGACTGCGCATTAGCCACACCTGGATGACGCACGGTTATTTATTGCAACGCGAGGACCCACCTCTCTGTCGCTGTGGTTCAGCATTGACAGTGGTCCACATTTTGTTGGACTGTCCGCTTTTAATTGTGCTCAGGCAGATGTTTGCGCTGCCTGATACACTCCCTGCACTTTTAACGCATGATACTGCCATGGCAGGCTTAGTTTTGAGTTTTATTTGTGCAGGGGGCTTTCTTTGCTCGATCTGGGGGTTTGTCTCTCTTATTTGTGCTGAGTCTGGCCTTTGGCCTACTGTTTTAGACGGGGCTCTTTAGTGTGTCTCTTGGTGGTTGGCTTTTCCTTTTTTTTTTTTTTTTTTTTGTTTCCATGGTCGGCCAACCACTGTAACACTCTGTGTGTTTTTAACTCCTCTTTTCTGGTCTTTGTCTATGTCATTCTTGTTCTGTGCCATCCCTTTTCATCTCCGTTGCTTGTTTTGTTCCTTGTGGGTGTTTCATGATCGTGGAAAAAGGGTCTGATGGCCTTTGTAGTCAGGTCCCTTCAACCCCCACAAACCAACCAGCCTATTGCATTGTGCATTACTGTGTGTTTCACAAGTTTGTTTATTCACTTACAGCTGGGCTACGTGCAAGGCAAAGCATTGTGAGCAAAGTATTGTCATCTCTAGAGACGTAAAAGTAAAAGTCTTCCTTGTTACATCCACTGACTTTATCATTTATACATTTGACATATAAGACAAAACGTAAACAAAAAATTTTCCTTATCAACTAACAACATAAATTCTGGAATGTGATTTTCTAGCTTAATAAATTTAATATTACTATACCTATGTACAACTTAGAGGGTATACATTCCTTTCTCAGTATATCAACATTCTCAAGTCTTTGTGTGGGTAAAGGTCCTTGTCTTTACCCGTGTTCGCCTGTGCCAATCTGTATGCTCCTGGGTAGGGTATTTTGGTAATTATGTATGGTCTAGTGTATAGTAATTGCCACTTACGGTTCAGTTTTCCAGTTTTTGTGGATTCGGGATGTGTTCTAAGTAACACCCTTTGTCCTATGGAAAAAGGTGTCATACATTTCAGCTTTCTGTCATAAATTCTTTTCTTATATGTAGTCCAGGTTTCAAGGTTGATTACTGCTTGTCGTATTTTATCGTCCAATGATAATTCCGGCATCGGTATCTTGGGTAAAGGTTTTTCCCATTCGTCTACTTGTTTGCAATTGAACATCAGCTAATTTGGTGGAAATCCAGTGGATGTATGTTAACAACTTGTAAGAAAGAAGTGACATATTCAATCCACTTGGTATGTTTACGAGGTATATATGTCCTCACAAAACCTCTTGAATTCCTTAAACACCGAAATTTGGATACTAGAATGTGTTTTATTCGGTTGGAATCTACAAAACTCGTTTCATTTACATCCAACAAAATATGAGGCATTATAACATGACTTCTAGTTCTCCTACTCTTGCAAAATAATCCTCTTTAATTTGTCTTATAATTGAATTGGCTGTAGCTTTCTGTATAGCATACAGTTTTACGTATTTAGTGAAAATATCATACAGGCCTACTATATGTTTTACTCCCCCTTTACCTCTGGGGTAGGATCCAGCTACATCTAACAATACGTTTTCTAGAGGTTTCTTAACCACAATGGGATATAGTTCTATCTGTTCGGAGGTGTTAGAATGTTTTGCTTTCTGGCAAACAATACACTTTCTTACCACCTGTAGTACTCTTCGTCTAAGGTTGGGCAAATAACAATATTTAGCTATTTTATCAGTGCATTTTGCAGTGCCATAATGGACCCAACTATTGTGTGTGTATAAGATAAAATCTTCCACATATTCCTCGGGCAGATACATGCATCTTTGCTCTAGTTTGGGAGGGTTCCTATGGAACTAAACACCTTTGTGAATAGTAAAAAACCTTTTTAATTTTTCATGGCCATTATGTGCAAATTTTGCTCTTACCTTACTCCAGCTTGTGTCTTCCTGCTGTAATTGCTCCATATGTTTGCACATGTGGGCATAGTGTGGTCGGAGTGTTTTGGCCTCCATCAACATAGCTCCTATTTCACCTTGCTGCTCTAAAAGATTGTTGATTTTCTCTAAGTCCTGTGGTAGGCAATAAAGATCATCAGCTATTATGTTTTGATTTCTTTTTTGTATACTGTTCAAAGTCAAGTTCTTGAAGATACATACACCATCTGGCTATCCATCAGTGTAGCAACTTAATAGTTAACGAAAATGACAGGGACTGATGGTCACAGTACACTTTTGTGGGTTTACCCCAAAGAAAATATTCAAACTTTTTAAAGGACCAAATTATGACCAAACCCTCTAACTCTGTGACTGAATACCAACATTCAGCTTTGGATAAGGTGCGACTGGCGAAGCTAGTTACTTTAGGGATGATATTTCCTTCTTCTTCTACCATTTGAAAACGGCATGCACCCAGACCATGAGAAGACAAGTCGGTGCATAAACAAAAATCTTTTTTCGTGTTTGGTTGAGATAAAATGTTATAAAGAAAAGAATGAGGGAGAAAAGAATAGAAAGAAAAAAATAGTAAAATAATATGTTACATTATAAACTGCAGGCAGTCTTCTTACCTCCATTCTTCCATACCAGCCATCTACAGTAGATGCCCTGGAGGGTATTGCCACCACATGGCATTGTTACGATTGTTGTAGTGTGTTCACTAGTAAAATATATGTTTAATCAGTGATGTTATCATGTTCATATGTCAGTTGGCTACCGAGCTTCCACTCACAGCTCCACTGCTACCCCACCCTGGGTAACGAGCTTCCAGTTCCGCATACTAACAACCCAGTTCTGTCACCTGCCATAGTGACCGTCAGCCTCTTGCCATTACACCATGCAGATGTGATGTGTCATACAGTTGTCAGACAATCAATACTAGTGTATGAACCATGAATGTCACACATGCTTGTGACAGCTGAGCAAATGTACTATTGCAGAACACTGTCATGGTGTCAGTCATCCTATGGAATATAACAACACAGAGATTCTGATGCACACTACCAACTGTTAGAATAGTGTTACGAAGGAAGTAGTTGAGATTAAATTAGCAAGTTCTGTTGGTAATGGAGACTGAGGTTTTTGCTTCAGTTCTGATTGGAATCTTGCTCTCTCCCTGTCAAACAACAGAGGTACATAATTAAAAGCTGCTTGCTCACCCATGGCTAACTCATGTTCACGTTTGATAACTTCTGACGTTGGTCATCTTTGATTGTGTTGTGATGCTAGTTATTTGTGATGTGTTTGTTGTCTTTCCGCATATGTTGAATTATGGTTCTTGGTTGTTGTAGCCCCACCTACAGATGGTTTAAATTTCCGTACACAGTGCTCTCTTGTTGTGTTTGCACTTGAAAATGATGGAGTACTCACCTCTTGAAATACTGGCAGTTGTCAAAGGTGGAACCTTGAGTGCATTACTGTGCATGAGCAATGCATTACATGTTTTGAAGAAGAGTAGAAATAAAGGATTTGCTTTATTGGAGTAATTAGAAACTGAAAATTTAATCACCCTTTTTAACAACAATATGGAGAGGATAGATTGCTACTCACAACATAGAGGAGACGTAAGGTCGTAGACAGACTGAAGAGAGATAATGCTAGAAATATTTAAGGTTTCAGATAAAGTCCTTCCTCAGAAGTGGGAATCTCACACATTCACACAACAGCAACTCACACACACTTGTCTACTGCCTCTGAGCATTATTTGTTGGGGCTTAGCACCCTGATACAGTAGCCACTTGTGTATGAGTTGTTGTGTGGATGTATGAGAGTTCTACTTCTGAAGAAAGACTTTGTCCAAAAGCTTAAATATTTCTAGTATTCTTTATTAGTTCTATCAGTCTGCAACTTAATGTCTCCTCTGTAAGATGAGTAGCACTCTATACTTTCCGCATTGTTGTTGTTCCATCCTGGACTTTCCACTGTTTGATTTAACCACCCTCTTTATTTCATAAAACAGTAATTATCAGTGTATGATACAAACTCAGGGTGCACTGAGTGTAATACCAGAAGTAATAGGACCTTACTTCATGTCAAGATTTTGAGGCACCAATGGAACAGTCAGCTTAACAGAAGAGACACTGTTGGAGCAACTACTGTTAATCTTTCAGTGTGATATATTATTTTGCTAATATAGCACAATGAAATATCTTAGCATTTACAGCTAAACTTAACTACACTAACAATTTCTGTTACTCAACATTGTTTTCCTTTTGGTTATTTATTTACGTGTTAATTTTGTGGTATCTCATTTCTGTTTAAAAGAAACACTTATCCTGCCGGAGAAGAAGAAAGGTAAAAAAGGTAACCAGGCAATAAATCTGTTTGTTATGCTTTTGCAGTTGTACATCTTATACAAAATGTAGAACTCTGTCTTTGCACTTGTGTCTTGTCCTTGTCTATTGGCTTGTGTGTGTCATGTCCTTATATTTGTATAATAATATTTTTGTTTTATGACACTTCTTAAATTTATTAACTAGTAATAATGTATGTTTAACTGTTGAATAACTGTAGTACTATTGGTATTGTATATGTAACTTGACTTAATTATGGCTGCAGTATAATATCGTATAAAAGTCATGAGCAAGAAGAGCAGTGTAAAATGCAACAATGAAATGATGGAAGCTATGTTGGATAACATTGTATCTGAATAAAAGTAATTGTGCTTGCAGTAACTTCAACTGAAGGGATAAACATTAGTGTTGAAGGATGATTTCTAATACTGAAGGGTCTTACTTCATGCTGAGTAAGGAAAATGATGAAAATTAAAGGAGTGTTAGAAATTCATTGTGACACCATGGTTGAGGGACTGCCACAGAACATGTACAGGAAGCATTTTGTAGTAGGTACGAATCTGACAAGATAGTGAACACAGTAGATTAGCTCTCAGTGTCACGTTCTTTGTCAGATCACTTATACAAAGGCTGTGTTGTGATGAGGAGGAGTGGTTTTTGTGTGTGTGTGTGTGTGTGTGTGTGTGTGTGTGTGTGTGTGTGTGTGTGTGTGTGTATGGAAGTTCAACATGCAAGCTACACTCTTCAATGTCATATATGTGTGGCTACGAACTTAATGTTCCCTCCTTTATGAAATATCTTTCATCATATTGTTATTTATATTTCAACCAGAATATTTTGTCGTCATGTTAATCATGAGAAGTATGATTGGTTCAAGAAAAAATGGGAGGCAAAAACTGATGAGGAAAGGTTGTTAATTCATCTTTCTCAATAATTTATGCTTTCTGTCATCATATTTCTATACTGATTACTGTCTTGTTTCAGCGAGAAAAGAATGCAATTATTCTGAGAACATTACATATGCTTTATGTTTTTCAGTGTGCCTTTTAAGCTTATTATATTCAAATAAATTGGAGAAATCTGGCATGATGTATAGGTTATCATTTCTTTCTTTTTTGAAAAACGTGAAGCTCTTTCCTGTTCTTTTGACATTTTCTCTTTATGAAATCCTATTAATATTGTATGAATTGGACTGTTATTGTAAATGTACTGTCCATTAAATTTCTAGCAGTTCCTGCTCCTGCAGAACTTAGTAGTTTGCTCTGGATATCCAACATCTTCTCTGTGTATTGTAAAACAGCATTTTCTATCAAGGAATAGAACTGCGCAATAAAGTGCCATAGGAGATTAAAGAAATTGCTAAGACAAACTATTTATAAAGGCAGTTGAAAAGTGCCTGTTAAGCAATACATTCAGTACAATGAAGAATTACGTAGTTAACACAGAGTAGGGGTTTGGTAAAAAGTGTAACACTATTAAATAATAATAACAACAACTATTACAAGAAAGGATAGATTGCTATTCACTGTAAAAATGACCTGTTGAGTTGCAGACAGGCACACCGAAAACACTGTAGCACATTATAGCTTTCAGGCAAAGCTTTCTTTGGCAAAGAAAACACACACACATTTGCACAGGAAATCACATCTCAAGCACATGTGACTGCTACCAACAGTAGCTCTGACTGGAGTGCCATTGGCATTCTGTTTGGAGCAGGTGGTGGTAGCAGTCATGTGTGCATGATATGTGCTTCCTTGTGCAAATATTTGTGTATTTTCTTTGCTGAAGAAAGCTTTGCCTGAAAGCTATAATGTGTAACAGTCATTTTGGTGTGCCTGTCTGCAGCTCAGTGGGTCATCGTTATGGTGAATAGCAGTCTATCCTATTCCCAATATTGTTGATATATCGACATGGAATTTCCTGCAGATAATATTGTTATTAGTGACTAGTTTTGAACTTCTCATTCATTCTCAAACTATTACCTGTATTAGAAGACACAGTGTTATTAGGGAAACATGAAATACAAAATTTTCAAACATTTTATGTGCACAGATTACAACAGCGCACACATTGTGTGCACAGATTACAACTTTGTGGCATACCTGCATTGAAATACTATGGCCGTATTACCAAAAAGTTAGCCACACTTTCCCTAAACTGTACAAAATGGCATTTTGAACCACAGGTCAATTAAGATATAAACTAATACATAAAACTGTAAAAAATGAAAGAAAGTTTGAGGCATGTGTTGTGTATAAGATTACAATGTGGAACATTTGGTTGATTTTATATAAGGCAAACTGATTGTAATTTTGTAACTAGATACAAGTAACATATCAGCCCAAGCAACAAGACTGCTTTTGGCTATCATTTGTGAAGCACAGAATGTACAGTGAGTGGTACTGACAGTACTGTGAAAATTTTACATGTGGCAGCTAAAGGAATGAAGTTAGATATACTTCGAATTTAAATATAACAATTTTTTTTTATACTCTTAAAAATGATTCATGCATCAGTAATTTAAAAACAGTGTGATAATGTCTGGGACTTTTACCAATTCAGCTTCTATGTATTTTGTTGCAAAATCAATGGTCTCTGACGACAGAACGTATGGACATAGAATAAACAGCTGAAGACACCTGTCAGAATTTACTAGAACAAGATGCTATGAAATTTTGAATGTATCAAGACAACCATAATACAGTCAAATAACATTTTTATACTGATCTGATATAGAAAATAATGTATTATGTACAGTGAATCACCACTAATGCAGATATGCCACAAAAGATTTATTCCGTTGCTGCAATCTGTGCACACAAAATGTTTGAAAATGTTGTATTTTGTGTCTTGTTATTAACATTGTAGCTTGTAATATAGATAAGGGTTGGGAAATGAGCAAAAGATTCGTAACTTGTCACTAATAAAAATGTAATTTTCAACTCTGGTAGAAGCCTTAATAAATTACAAATATATTGAGCTTACTTTCCCAAAACTGTGCAATGTATCATACTAGCACCTTACCCTCATTCTGAGCTCAATGATTCCCTCATTATAGAGGAATGTGGACTCAGGTTTTCAGGCTAGCAAATAGGAAGTTACACATTCACAAAATCGTCATCTTGACATCAGCTGATATTGTGTGTAATGTTATGAAACAATGTGTGTATAGTATATGCAGTGGCTGAGTGTGAGAAATAGGTAACATTAGGCTCTTAACGTTATTAAATAATTATTTGTCAAACAATATTGTATAGTAGGGACAAACCAAATGATATTGCACTGTTTAAACAGAGGCGCCTCATGTTTCGGAGTGTGAAAGCCCCGGTATTCATCCAGCCATTCTTATTTTACTTTTCTGTAAAGCATTCAATGGTGAAAGTAAAAGACTGTAGTGGCTACAGTTGCCTGAAACTGCAGTCATGTGAGTGTGAGTTGCGTTTGTGTGAGTGCATGTGTGTGTGTGTGTGTGTGTGTGTGTGTGTGTGTGTGTGTGTGTGTGTGTGCGTGCGTGCGTGCGTGCGCGCGCGCGTGTGTGTGTGTGCGTGCGTGCGCGCGTAAGCGTGTGTGCGCGTGCGTGCATGCGTGTGTGTCTGTCTGTCATCTTATTTTTGACAAAGGACTTATGAGCCCAAAACTTTGTTTGTGACAGTCTTTTTGTTGTGCCTACCTGCGACTCAGCATCTCTGCTGTACGGTGAGTGGCAGCTTTCCTTTTCATAATATTGTTGCAGACTATAGTATAGGGATTTAGACAGTGTGACATATGGAAGTTTGGGTCAATTCAGGAGCCATGCATTGGTATCCTTCTGGTAAGACAACCATTCGCAATAAGAAGAAAATCCAGGTTCTAGTCTAGGTCGGGCACAGATTCTCATATGTCACCAGCAGGTAGAACATCTTTACCTGATACAGCTGACACCAAATTATTTGCTTTCAGCAATTTTTATCTTTTATCTATTTTCATGGGGCTGTCAATCATCACCAATGTAAATAAAACTACTACCACTACATTACAGGTCATTCTGTGTCATTTGAATTGGACAGTTGTGTAAATGATTTTGTTGATTGTTTTCTGCACTTTTTTATTTATTTTTTTATTTCTTTATACTGTGTAGTTGCCAAATGGGATTTGTTTGTGATTTACAAGTGATCAGGCAGCAGAAAGGGTAGTTTGAAATTTGTGATTTTCTTTGTGGGTGAATGTATAATGGAATATAAGCTTTATGCCAATGCTCCCACCCATCACAAATGGTTTGCTAATCAATGCATCATAACCATGAATTTACTCTGCTGATGAGAAAGAAATTCAGTCAGTCCAGATGTATAGTATGTATGTTCACTTGAGAAGGGAACTGCTATGAAAATTCAGGAAAAATGATTGACATGTCTTTTCAGGAAACCATGGGGGGAATTATGCACACATTTTGGCCTTGAGTAAATTCAGAAAAATATGAAGCATTTTGAATTTCTATTTCGTGCTAATTACAAATTTGTAGAGAATTTAAAAATAAATTTGATATTTTGAAGAATTATTTTCTTTAAATTGTTCAGTTAAATTTGAAAGAAAATAAACAAAACTGTAGAAAGACCACCACTCACTAGTTACTGACTGATAGTGTGGTGCATAGATGTACTTACTGATAATCTATGCACTTTCTTTTTAAGTAATCTCAAAATTGTCAAAATTTTCATTTCTTGTGATACAGAGAAAAAAGGGTTATAGTAAAAGTTATGGAAAAGTCATATGGAGTTCCATGGAGAATACTGAAGCACTCATAAGTCTACTGCAAAAGACACAGTAGTGCAGAAGGAATTACTGCACAGATAAGGATGTGATGAATATCAAAATCATGAACAAAAAGCAAATAGTTGGATTTAAGAAATCGGTTTGCTGATGTTTTGAGGAGAAAGCACTATAACAGCTTTTGATCTGCTTCTCTTTTTGTGGCTTGAGCTAACACTCTGCCTCAAAAAACTATACAGACATCCAAATATGACTGTGTACAGCTGCAGTGACACTCAGTATTGTTTGCTACTAAAGAAATGGTTGTGGCTGCATGTGACCAAAAGTATGCAACAAACAAATAATTTATAATTAATTGACTGCTTACTCCTGTTCAAGAACTCCATTTGATTGGAGGATTTATTAAAATGAAAGAACTTTGATCTTCATGTGAATTGCTGTTGCTGCCAGTCAGATATTTGATTTACATTACTTATGTCTCACTTTGTGTGCAAAAGTTAAATTTATTTGATGGTAAACGAAGATAATTCTTTCTTCTGGCATTATATTTGTTAGCATTCCTATTACTTTCAAACAAATTTCAGTGTGAATACCTGTACTGTAATGTTGAACAGATGGCTACTAGATCTATTTGAACATACCTCTCTTAATTCTAATTACTTTCTTTTGTGTCTTGAGATGAGCTATTGAATCCAAAGGCCTACAGTCCCCCTCCTAATGCAGAACTATATTTTCCAGGTGTAAGTGCTAAAGTATCACATTTCTCTCAGTTTTTTCCCTTCTTCTTCTTTTTCTTCTTCTTCCTTCTTTCTTCCTTCTTTACTTCTTTCTTCTTCTTCTTCTTCTTTTTTCTTCTAATGCTCATGTGAAGACGCCATGCAGAAACTGACAAGCTGTGCATTTTTGTCAGGAATCTCAAACTTTTTGAAAATTTTGTTTATTGTGATACAAATAAAAAAAATGTGATCAGTATTATAGGAAAGTTGTGGGCACTGTCATGGAGACTAGTGAATCACTCATAACTCTTCTGCAGATGACACAGAAGTGCAGGAGGAATTACTGCACAGATAAAGATATGATGAACACAGAGATTATGGCTAAAAGGCAAATGGGTAGGTTTTAAGAAAATGAACACAGAGATTATGGCTAAAAGGCAAATGGGTAGGTTTTAAGAAAATGGACTTGCTGCTTCTGTCAGAAGAAAGCACTGAACAAACAAGACATTTAAAGCACAAGCAGGAAATGGAGAATGTGAAGAAAGACAACAACCAGCCAAGATGCACTTTAGATTTGAGCCATCTTCAGTTGCCTTAAAACAGCTACATATTTATAATCAATATGAGTTTGTTCATTGAATTTTGTTGCATCTCTGTGCAACTTGAAAATGTCATTAGTGTGTGTTTGTTTTCTATGTGTATTTAGTTCAAAAAAGAATAACACTGAAAGCTAGCAAATTTTGTTTCCTTTTTTGTGTGTGCCGGTCAGCGATTCAAGGCTTGTGCTTTTCAGTGGGTGGTCTCCTTTACCCCTGAAGTATTTTAATTAGCTGCTATATTTTACGTTGTTGAATACTAAAGTCAGCAACAATTAAGCTGCATTAATTGTAAGTTATACATTAGTATGAAGATTGGGGAGAAATAGCAGTTAAAGAAATTGTTATTTTGCACAGTGTATGTGCAGCATTTAAAATTCATTTGTTACATTCATACTATTCATAACTATATAACTGAAGATGGATGAAACTAATAGGCATCTTGGCATAAGAAAGTTAAAAGTGTACATGCTCAAGGAATATAATTCATATCCATGAAGCCAAACTGTCATTGTCATGGATTCTAACTAGTATTATGAAATATCATGCAGTTGAGGAAACTAATGTTATTATGTACTCTTGGTACGGTAGACTGCAACATACAGAGGAAATTCATATAGCTGCATACTCAACATAAATTGTTAAGTTTGCGAAACTCTAGATTGAATTTTCTAAAACATCATAATAATGACAGGATGCATTAGCTAATATAGAGCTGTGGTCACTGCCTTGTTGGAATAAAAGACCAGGCCAGTTACTAAAGGACACTCGCATAGAGCACAACACTGAGAAACAAATTTGTCTGTGGATGAAGAAGCTTTGCAGGAGGTTGAAAATTTGTGAATATCAGCCAATTGTCCAACTGAAAGTACTTGAGAATCAAACTGAGATGAACTGCTGGTTTGAGATAAAGTGTTAAAATTTTGAAGGCAGTGATCCATTCTGATATTGTGTTTTGTTGAGCTAAAGAGTATGCAGCATTTACGAAGGAAGCTTTCTACAGGATAGGCAGCCAAGTTGCTTAAATCGCTAGCTGCGTGAAATGTCTTTAAAGCTCTTCTACTTTTTCAAAACACTTTTCAGCTTTACAGGAATTGTAGCTAGTGGGCTACTTCAATTTTTAATCTGGACATCTAGTAATGATGTGACTACGTTAGCAGAAGTTTTTCCTTTTGCTTATGTTAGTCATGTTGAGTGAACATGGCTGCTCCTCTACACAGCTTTGCAAGCAGTCGTCACTGAAATGTAACAAGAACACAGCTACTGACTGTGGTATCGTCACCCAATCTTTGTTACATATTTATCTTCTCCTACTGTGCTCATTTTGCCCAGTAAGACATTTCTTACAGTAAAAGTTCTAGATTATATGTCTATTTCCTTTTCTTTACTCTTGGCTTTCTCTAAATATAGATAGTCCTCTACTAATTTTTTGTTGTTTATCATTTTATATATTTATTGTTTATCATTTTACGTGTATCACTTTTCTAAATTCTTTTGTGTTAATTACAGTTCATATGTTTTTACAGGTCTTGATTGATTATGTTTCATTGTTATGGTTGCTTGTTGATTATTAAGTCACACAGTTATGCCAGTCATTTTCCATTTTCTTTGGCCTTTGTCTTTTTGCTCTCATTGGTACATGTTTCTTCTAGATATTGAAACACATGTAACTAAATACAATGTGAAATGTGCAGCTTATATAACATTTTGTTTCTTTTTCTATGTGATGCTTTTCTCACATGATCAAATTGTAATGATTTGTGTTGTTTGAGTGTGATCTGAGTTCTTAGAAAACAAATTACCCTTATTCCTTAGTAGTACAATTCTGTGTTGTTTGTTCTGTTACTGTCGCAATATGTGATTCGTCCTAAATGTTTTGTCTTGGACAATGCACCATACGTAGTCACAGTGCTACAGAGCATTAGTCTAACTGAATTTATAATGCTTTGCATATACTCTTATCAGTAGCTACGTACTGTGGTGTAGTGTAATAATAAGAAAATTTGGTGGTTGAAAATTGAGTATGTTATAAGCTAATGAAAATTTTTCAGGAAAATTAATGTATTTTAGTGGAAAGTTCATTACATTTGTACTGAATATCTTTGTTTGTTTTTGTATAATTTAATGAACTATCAAATGTGTAAAGTTTATTTAAAAAATTAAAAGAAACTTAAAACAGAATAAAAGAGCAGGAGTTACATCCTAGTCAAAATTTAAGTTTCACCAAAATCAAGAATCACAGTCTGATGATTCAGTTAATAAAAGGATACTCAAGCAAGACAATAAAACTAGAGATTCTGGACCTGTGTGTTTCTTTGTTAGGAACTGACCTGACTTTTTTCTTTTCTTCTTGAGAAGAGGTGTGTTTGTGTCTGTTTGTGTGGAAGGGAGGGGGAGGGGGGGGGGGAGCTAGTGGGTGTAAATGCTTATATAATATGTGACAGTGTATGAATGATTGTATTATAAGCTTTTATATACACTTAATACCAATTACCTTATGTAACTTGCTTCTTGGATCTCACTTCTTCAATGGTCTTAATAACTTTTTTCGTAGTTATCATGTTACTTCATTTCTGGGTGGAAACTCTGACACATCATCATCAGCCATTTGACATCCATCACTGGATAAAGATCTCTTACAGACGTCACAGTCCTCGGTGGTACACAATTATGTTAGTTATGCATGCTTTTCTAATGTCGTCCATCAACCCTGTTACATCATAATCTCAGTTTTCTCACGTCTCTCACAACCTGCCAAGGAGCTTCCTTGGTCAACTATCATCCATTCATCTGGCTACATATGTCTTGCAATTCCCATTTCATTTACATTACAATCATAATTATGTCTTCCTCTCAGTTGGTTTCCCTGTGCCATCTATTTGTTTTCCTCTGTTCCGTAGTAATCATTAAAATGAATCACTCCATTGCGTACTGAATTCACATCAGAAGTACATATCTCATGGTCATAAATCATAAGGTGATAGACACTGATTGTAAACTTTCTACCTCAAGCACATTGTATCCAATGTTTACGTGTCATATAGATGTTTTCTGTATGCTGAAGATCATGCTTCCACTTTAAGACATTTGAGTTCACAGTTGTTAATACTGAAAAAGCATTGTAGGAATATGTTTGTAACTAGTATGAAGCTGCAATTGTGACTGCAATAGAACTTGCTAAATTACTGTTAATGTATAAAAGCTTCTCCATCAAAATATTCCTTTTCATAATGTTGTTACAGTCCATCATGGATTTTCCATTGTATGCTTTCTCCATCAAAATATATATTTCTTACAAGCTGAGAATAATAACTGATTTATAGAGAGGAAGGTGCCGTAAGAGACAAACATGCTTCTTCCTCCAAACATTTTAATGGCTTTATCTGAAGTATTAATCATTCCTAATGGATCTGAGTTAATAACTATAATTTATCTTGTCCACCTGCAAATGCCTGTCTCACTTCTGCAGATTTCTAAAATCAGAATTCATTGTCATATGACTTCACTTTAATGGTTGGGCATTGTATCTGATCAGCTTTCATTTATTATTTTCTGTCGAAAAAAATATTCACTTACAGATGTAGCCATGATTACCTATAAGTCGAGAAACCGAAAAATTAATTGCTTACAAGAGAATGTAGTCTGAAAAGTAATCACTACATATTTTTTCCTTTAGTGATAAAGCCAGTTGTTCAGTCAGATATTATCTACCTATTGAAATTTTTAGTAACATCAGTTTTGAAATAAGAAAGCAAACTTTTTTTAAAAATATTTCAGTCTTATTATTCTTTCATGAACTTATGGTATAAAGTATAAAAATTAAGTTGCCTCCAGATGTTTTCCTCACAATAAGTAACTTATTTTACTATGCTGAAATCTTTATTTATAGATATGACAGATTCATAGAATTTACTGTTTTGTAAAGTTATTTATGGAAAGAAAAATGTTGAATTCTTCTCTAACAAATAATTTCTCTAGTTTTTTGTCTCACATTAACACTTGTTGTAGAGACTTGCCATAAAACTGTATATTGGACTGAAACTTGAACCCAGAACAGTGCTATTCATGGGCAGTTTCTCAGAGATTTCATCACTGCCACCCGAAGTTTGTCTTCATCAAATCTGAAAATCGTTAATGTTTCATAAAAGTAGTTTTGAAACTGTAATAATTTTACAATTTTGAACACACTTTTCTTTCATTGTTTTTTATTATTATTCTGTAGAGGGTTATGAACCTATTTACTTATTAAATGATGTGTTTTTCATTTTAATTTATGTCATATACCAAATTTCTCAACTGTAAAACTCATCTAAATGAGTTATTAGATATAACAGTTTTATATCTTACTGAACACATTTCTTTGAATGCCATTACTTTGTATTTCTCTTTAGAGTGTTGCTGCTTTATAATTGGCAAGTTGAACTTCATGCCAGCTGCATTGCTGCAAATAAGATGCCGCCTTGGAAGTATTATTACTTTACCTTGTATTATAGGGATTAATTGTAGTAAATTCAGTTTGTACATCAGATTGCACTAACAATTCTAATACCAAGCCCTGTATACACATAGAATAGGAAAAGAAAAGAGAATAATTATATAATAAGGAATTCATGTTTATTTTCCTGTGTGGTATTTTCTTGCAGACACCACCTACTTTCATGTTAAGGTACTGTGATAATTTTTCATATAGGTCTCGATAAGGAAATGCGATCCTGGGATGCCTATGTAGGTCTTGAGGCTACTCTGAAGAATTTGATGACCTCTCTCAGGGCTGTGACAGAATTACAGAATCCCGCAATAAGAGAGCGACACTGGGAACAGCTAATGGCAGCCACAAAGGTCAGTACAAGCTGATTTAAATCCTAATTTGTATTCTCCACTGTGAATAATAATAATAATAATGAAGTTAGTTTATGAGAAACAGCAAAATTTGTGACACAGTGAGGTCAAACTTTCTGAACAGCTGTCTGCTTCATATTTAGTCATTGCAGGAAAAGAAGAGCGAGAAAACTGAATAGGAAAAACAGAAAGTAGACCTGGATACTGCAGGTCTCAAGCAGAAAGGGAACGGTCATTTGCAAGAGAACAAGAAGTATAAATCAGAAAGTGTCCACACTTGAGTTGCGGGATATCAAGAAAAGATTAACACATGTTGTGTCTTTGAACATCACTGTAAATATATTAACAACCTGTGGACATTAATATGTGTACACTGCATATAAAAGAACATTGAAAAAGTATTCAGTATATCATGCTGATTGTAACCAGTGTTTTTCTGTTTCCTAACATTTTCTGTCTTAACAATTGATCAAAAATTATTTTGTTAAATTGCAGCCAAACTGTACTTACAGTGAACTCATGGTAGTTCTTTCACAAAGTATACAATAATATCTTCCTTCTGGTATGCTTCACATAGTTGTATGACCACTTATGTGAGTGTAGTAAGTAGAAATGGCATGGAACAGAAAATATTGATAGTAAAAACATACGTATCTTTCATAACATACATTGTACCAACTCAGTTGAATCTCAGTGTAATAATGCATTCCATGGTCTGATATAACATATATTACAACCAAAAAATGCTATCAGAAAATGTTTTGATAATTCATGGCCGTGTTTTATGTTCTTTGGTTTTGACCACAAGATATTATTAAGTGGCCACAAACTTTACCTTAAGGCACTCTGAAAAATCATGTATTCAGAGTAAGTAAACCAAAAACTACAGAATTGTGTATGACCTGTAACTCTTAACATTGCCCAATAACACTATGATGGCAGAACAGAAGGGACCAGTTTAACATTGAATAGAAAATAAGCCATTAATCATCTGAACATGCATTATTAGAGGAGCAAATCTATAACCATACACCATAAACTTTTGTCCACAATAACATCTGAGCACAGACAAACAAGAAATAGTTTACTGTCATCAAAAATCACATTACTTAACTCATGTCATTTTGTTCCACCTGCTGGTCACTAAACATGTTATAATGTAGTCGTGATGCACAGTTTACTTAGTGTGACTTACATATTTGGGACCACTTCTAAATGCACGTAAAGCAGAGCTTCCTAGTAAATAATTCATTTATAAATGCTTGGTCTTGTATCCAGTGTATCCATTCAGGCTTTCCAGTGGCTTCCTTAGGCTGAATTCTTATTGGTCTGATGTTCACTTGTTGTAATTCCCACAAATTTCAATAAACACCAATGCAGTTCTTTACTACATATCTCATTATTACATGTCTCATGAATCATGCCCATACTAGATTCCTTCGTGCCTAAAACCAGTGGTTCCCCCTCTAACCATTCACAGTCCTTGTCTCATCATTCCATTACACAGTCTTGTTAACATTACTACTGACTTGAAAGATAATGCCACAGAGACTCTGAAGATAGGACATAGCCACTAGCCTTCAGTTATCAGAAATTTAACAGCTGTATTCCAGATTACAGGCACTACAAACTGGAGGTAATTGTGTTATGCACCCAAAGGCACACCATACCATCACACCTGTTGCAGTGCTTGTATTACAGCGATGAAAGCACTGTACATGTACACGTACATCTATACTCTATAAACCACCGTGAAATGCATAGCAGATGGTACTTCCCATTGTTCCAGTTATTAGGGCTTCTTTTTTCGACCAAAATAGTGATTGCTGTGTTGGCAGTTCGCGTGTTCCAGACAACATCGCACTGTCCATGTAGATACTTGCCATGCTGAAAACAAACCCATTTCCTAACTCAAGATGCGTGATGTGGCTGTACGATCCTGTCCTGAGTGAGGTTTAGAGGGGGAGTAGATTACTAAGGCCCTTGGCTAAGAGAAGAAAGTGATGTTTGGTGATAGTGTAGAAGGTGAAACATGGTAAAGTAGTAAGTGCTGTGCCTGCTTGTATTCAGAAATGAAAAACAAGGTAGGACGAGAATGAAAATGGTTTGTAAGAGGAGGAGCATTATTTTAATTGAATCAACTGTGGGTTATTGGTGAAACATTGTAAATTAACTAAAAGAAATGGTTTTGGGTTATAAGGCAATTTTAAAGCATATTACTGAATCCCACATATGAAAACACTAAGGTAAACACAATTTGTTGATCCTTGGCTTTATGTAAAATTACTTCAGTGACTATTTTTTGACAAATTACTTTTGAAATTACACAATACAGCAATTACACTAACATGAGAAAACATGTATGGGAATAAAGTTGTGCATCAGCCTAGAACTTTTTATCTACTGATGGATTGAGACCCCAAAGTTTTACTTCTATCTCAGAATTGCGATATCATCTAAAAGAGGTGAATAATTGAATTGTGTTTGCTTGTTTCATCATAGGTATGGGGATATACAAATCTGTTTTTTCTTTGTTTTAAATTTCTAGAATTTGTAAATGGCTGAGTTTAGCCCCTTTTCCTCTGTGTAAGACTTGTACATCTATTATTTATTTTGTGGTTTAATAATAATAGATGTACAAATCTGTTTCGGCTTATTATAAGATGAGTGTGGTGTGTATCTTCATATAATTTTTTCGTCTTAAATGGAGATAAACTTCAGATTTTGGCTTTCTTATCTTCTGAGATTTATAATAACCCCCCCCCCCCCCCCTTCCCTGATAATGACCCCTTCCATTGTTTTTAAGGTTTGCTTTCCTTTATTTAAATTTTGGAGACTTGTAACATTTTTTTTTTCTTTTTCATGCTGCTAGTGCTCAGAGCGTCTTCCAGCAAAATATTCGGTAAGTTATATGTGGTGATACTTACGCATTAGACATGATTTCTAGGATTACTCTATTTAAGAACAGAAATATTTTATGCATTAAGCAAAAACTCTACAGGGCAGTGATTTCATACCATGAAAAGCTCTCTCTGAGATTTCTAGGTGAAAATTATTTACCTTAACTGATTTTTACTGTAGCAAGAACATTATTTTTATCATGGTTGCAACTGTAACTGTTGTAATTGCTGTACCAGTAGAACTCATAAATGGTTATTCTGATTTCAGTTAGAACTCAAAGCAAGATATATGCAAACTGAAGATTTGTTTCTTATTATTTTAGAAATAATATTCAGTTTTTAAGCTTTAAGTTATTCTCGAACAGTTTCAATGTTTAATATATATAAACTATGTTCACTAATGAAACTCGAAGAAGTTATGGTAGCAACACAGTCAGGGTGACAGGTGACCACAGATGACTGTTTTGTATTCTCAAACACATTTTGCTTTCACAGTACAGTCCCACTATACACTTTTACTTACATAGGAGAAATGGGAAATGATTTTAACTATGTAACTTCTTTGAATCTCTTCAAATTTTGTGAAATTTTCATCATTTTTACAGCTAAAAACAAATTCCACTTGAAGTCCTATTCTCCAGGCAAATTACTGCGTACTTCAACATCTAGTGACACTTGTTGATTCTTTTGTTGGTCACAGTACATTCTGTTGTTTTATCACAACCTTGAGGCATTGTATCAAACTCTGTTCATTGTTGCTGCCACAGTGTGTCAACTTTGTATACATTTTAGAAAACTGTTCCTATAATTTGATGTCAGGAATAAAACTGTGTATCCACAGGTACTGTGTGTGCAACATGATTAAATTGTCATTTTCAGAATTTTAATTAGGATGCAATATTTGTAGTTGATAGTGTATCTAACAATGATTTACCATTTCATAGCTGTTAATTGAACCTGGGAAAATGTCATCTCATGTGGAAAGTCGGGATCTGCTTTCATGACATTGGTTCAAGTGGCTTGGCTGGTAGTATCATGTGAGGGCCTCTTTCGAGAGTTACAATGAAGACTGCAATAGTTTGTCAGGAAAATGGTACCAGGTAGTTGCCAAAATAGATCACTGAATGGAAGAACCAACCCTCTTTGTTGGTTACAGTGCACAGAGAGACTTCATCCTGAAGGAACGTAGCTTCTAGTATTCACAGTTGGCAGAAATTGGGGAGGTTGGTACAGAAACTGTAGTGCTACTCCAGTCAGGCCACAGCGGCCGGAGACAGTGGCTGTGTGCAAGTTGTGCTTGTGTGTGTGTGTGCGTGTGTGTGTGTGTGTGTGTGTGTGTGTGTGTTTTGTGGTCCCACACTTTATATTTCTGATGAAGGCCACAGCCTTGTGGCCAAAAGCTTAAGACCTTAGAACTCTTTTTTTATTGTACCTGTCTGCAACTCAACACCTCCTCTTTGTTGTTGTTGTTGTTGTTGTTGTGGTCTTCAGTCCTGAGACTGGTTTGATGCAGCTCTCCATGCTACTCTATCCTGTGCAAGCTTTTTCATCTCCCAGTACCTACTGCAACCTACATCCTTCTGAATCTGCTTAGTGTATTCATCTCTTGGTCTCCCTCTACGATTTTTACCCTCCACGCTGCCCTCCAATACTAAATTGGTGATCCCTTGATGCCTCAGAACATGTCCTACCAACCGATCCCTTCTTCTGGTCAAGTTGTGCCACAAACTTCTCTTCTCCCCAATCCTATTCAATACTTCCTCATTAGTTATGTGATCTACCCATCTAATCTTCAGCATTCTTCTGTAGCACCACATTTCAAAAGCTTCTATTCTCTTCTTGTCCAAACTATTTATCGTCCATGTTTCACTTCCATACATGGCTACACTCCATACGAATACTTTCAGAAATGACTTCCTGACACTTAAATCCATACAAGATGTTAACAAATTTCTCTTCTTCAGAAAGGCTTTCCTTGCCATTGCCAGCCTACATTTTATATCCTCTCTACTTCGACCATCATCAGTAATTTTGCTCCCCAAATAGCAAAACTCCTTTACTACTTTAAGTGCCTCATTTCCTAATCTAATTCCCTCAGCATCACCCGACTTAATTAGACTACATTCCATTATCCTTGCTTTGCTTTTGTTGATGTTCATCTTATATCCTCCTTTCAAGACACTGTCCATTCCATTCAACTGCTCTTCCAAGTCCTTTGCTGTCTCTGACTCATAGGTTCAGTCAATTCTTAGCTATGGTATTCTTTTCTGAGGAAGAAATGCACAAAATATTAAAACTATCTGCAGAAAAGGACCAAAAGAATGTGAGGGCATGCTGAAAAGTAATCTCTCCAAAGTTTTTGTTCTGTTCTCAATATCAGTTGAGGTACTACATGTCGCGCATATTACTTGGTCGACTTTTCTGCTTTGTTGGTGCAAGTTGTAACCCTCTGCCACTAGAGGACTCCAAATTGCAGCATGTAACATGGCAGTGTGTAATGTAACATTAGTGCTTGAGAAACAACATGCTGTAATCAAGTTTTGAATTTGAAGAGTTCATCCACACGTGGAACACCCCCTCTTTCAGCATGACAGTACCAGAATGCACATGAGCACTGTGACTTCTGCAACGATGCAATACCTTGGGTTCACTGTCACTGATCACCCTCCATACAGATCTGACTTGGCGCCATCTGATTTTCATCTATTTCCGAAACTTAAACAATACCTTCGAGTACATCATTTTGATAGTGATGAAGTGGTTCAAGCAGAGGTGAGGTTGTGGCTCTGTCAACAAAGTAAAACATTATACAGTGACAGTGTCAACAAACTGGCCTTTCGTCGGGAGGAATGTGTTAGTCGCCAGGGTGACTATGTTGAGAAATAAATATGTAGACATGAAGAGTAAAAAATGTAGAAAGTTAATAAAGTTCTTTATATTTAAAAAGCTTTTAGAGTTTTCTGTAAAAAATTTGGAGGCAGTACTTATCAGCATGCCCTTGCAGTACATCTTCATTTACATTTCACAATTAAGTGCCTAGCAGACGGTTCATCGAAACACATTCAAACTATTTCTGTAGCATTCCACTCCTAAACAGGGCGCTAGAAAACAAAACTCTTAAATCTTTCTGTGTGAGCTCTGTTTTCTCTTATTTTATCATGATGCTCACTTTTCGCTATGTAGGTGGGTGCCAACAGAATATTTTCACAATCAGAGAAGAATGTTGGTGACTGAAATTTCACGAGATGATCCTGCTGGAAAGAAAAATGTCCTTCTTTTAATGATTGCCACCCCAATTCACATGTAATGTCTGTGGCACTCTCTCCCCAGTTTCACAATATAATACAAAATGTGCTGCCATTCTTTGAACTTTTTCGATGTCCTCTATCAGTCCCATCTATGCAGAGTCCCACCACACAGTAATACTCCAGGAAAGGGGGGACAAGCATAGTGTATGCAATCTCTTTAATACACTTGTTACATTTTCATAGTGTTCTGCCAATAAATTACAGTCTTTGGTTCAACATTCCAATTAAAATTATTTGTAATTGTAATCCCTAAGTACTTAGTTGAATTTACAGCCATTAGATTTTTTTTAATTTATCGTGTAACCAAAATTTAGCAGATTTCTTTTATTATTCATCTGGAAGACTACACTTTTCATATTTAGAGTCAGTTTCTGCAGGCTTTCATCTTCTGGTGACTTTGCAAGACAGTAAATGACAGCATCATCTGCAAACAATCTAAGAGGGCTGCTCAGATTGTCTCCCATGTCATTTATGTAGATTAGGAAAGTATAGGGTATGTAAAACTTCTTTGGGGAATGCCAGATATTACTACTGTTTTACTCAATGACTTTTCGTTAATTACTACAACCTTCCTGACACGTGCTCACAAGTATAGTCGCACAACTGTGGCGAGACTCGATAGGCAAGCAGTTTGAATAGAAAACTCTTGAGAGGAATGGCACAAAAACCTTCTGCAAATCTAAAAATATGGAATCAATTTGATGTCCCCTTTTGATAGCACTCATTACTTCTTGAGAATAAAGAGCTAGTTGTGTTTCACAAGAATGATATTTTCTGAATCTGTGCTATTAGTCAATATATTGTTTTCTTTGAGGTAATTAATAATGTCAAACACATGCTATACATTCCAAAATCCTAATCCAAATTGACATTAATGATATGGGTCTGTAATTCAGCTGATTACTCCTCTTTCCTTTCTCGGGTACTAGTGTAACGTGTGCAACTTTCCAGTCTTTACGGATCTTTCGATGAGTTAACGGTTATATATGATTGCTTAGTATGGAGCTACTGTATCAGCACATTCTGAAGGAAACATGCCTGATATACAGTCTGGACCAGAGGCTGTGCCTTTATTAAGTGATTTAACCTGCTTCACTACACCAGGGATATAGTTGAGCTCATTGTAAAGATCTGCTCATAACATTGGAGATTACAGCTGCACTATGGGAGCACATTTACCAATCAGCTATACATATGACAATTACTGCACAGACTACTCTGTCCATGACAATGGAACAAGATCTGGACATAATTTACATTTCCAGTAAAGTATAAACATAAAACTCAAAACAGCATATTCCATGAAGGCACAAAATTATGCAATAAACTGGTAAAGGAAATTAAAGAAATTGCTAAAACAAACTTATTTGAAAGGGTAGTTAAAAAGTACCTGTTCATAAATGCATTCCATACATTGAAGGATTACTTACGTACCACAGAATATGTGTTTGGTAAAAAGTGCAACACAAATAAATAATAATAATAATTATAATAATAATGATGATGATGATGATGATGATGATGAGAAATATCTGTCATTTCACATAACACTTACACACTATATTTCTTCCTTCATGTTTTCTTTTGTGGAAAAACTTTCTCTCAAAGCTATATAGTATATAAAACCAACACCTGATCCTCTTTATGAGCTCAACATCTCACCTGTTATAGAGGGATTTATTTATTTGTTTTATTTATTTACTTTCAAGTTCCATGGATTGTTGACACAAGTGTATTGCTAGGATATAGAATGTGTTAGATTATTACAATAATAACCATATTTAAATGGTCATGAGACTTACAATCTAAATCACGTGTAAAAAGATAAATAAGGTACAAGTGTTCAAATAACATAGATTATAGTCTTAATGATAGTTACACAGCAAATTATAAGGCTTACATTCTAATTCATATAAAAAAAGCATTGTCAGCAATTGATACACCAGTACTACATAGTCATTTCTTATAGGAATGCTTAAAATTAAATACATTTTGCTAATTATTACACATTGTCAAAAACTCCTGTAAATAATAGAAAGAACTATTCAAAAGATAAAGTCTTACCTGCTTTTTGAATTTAGTGTTAATCCCAATGACTGATTTAACATGGGCTGGAATTTTGTTGTATAATTTTATTCTTGAATAATGTACTCCTCTGTGTGCCAAACTGAGATTTATTTATATCTTTGTGAAGATTTTGTTTGCCTCTTGTATCATGATCAAGGTATTCACTGTGTGTCCTGTACATTTTGTGATTATTGTTCACAAAACACATTAGTGAAAAAATGTATTGGCATGGCATGGCAAAGATCTCCAGTTTCTGTGGGAGCACCTATGGTGCCCTCTACCTGTAATTCTGATGACTCTCTTCTGTGCAATAAAAACTTTATTTGCCCATGACTCATTTCCCCAGAAGATGGTGCGAAGTGTTGTAAGTGAATGGAAATATCTAAAGTGTGCAGCTTTGATTGTTTCTAAGTCACAAACAGATGAAATTGAGAAAATGGCAAATGCTGCCAAATTCAGTCTTTTAAATAGGTCAGTGATGTGAACTGCTCAGTTTAGAGAGTTTGGAGTGTTGTTAATGTGTAATCCCAGGAAGCTGGAAGACTCAACTCCCAATATTTCTTTCTTTTCTCCACGTTTTATTTCAATATTTTCCAGTTTTTTGTTTGATGTTTGAAATTGAATGAACTGAGTCTTGTTAACATTGAGGAACAGACCATTGGAAGTGAACTAATGTAAAGCTTCTTTGAATATAGTGGTCGCAGAGTTCTGTAGACTGCAGTTTGGTACTTTCTCTACCATAATGGTTGTATCATGTGCAAATAGAGTGAAGTGTGCTTTTTGTGACATACACTAGGGCAAATCATTGATAAAGATTAGGAAAAGTAAGGACCAAGCACCAAGGACCAAGCTCTGTGGTACTCCACATTTCACTGTGCTCAGTCAGAGCAGGCAAGTGCCTTTGCAGAATCGGTAAGTGCTGCCTTCTGCCATTAAGAAATGATTCAAGCTACATCCCAACTTTACCACATAAATCATAGTGCTCATCCTTCATAAGTAGAATTTTGTGATGTGCCAAGAATGATTCCAATGAGCAATATTTTATTGTTTATGGATTTGATGAGTTGGTTGACAAATGAGGAAATGGTGTGTTCAGTTGAAATACTCTTTTGGAATATAAACTGATTTTTATTAAGGATGTTATGTTTATTAAGATGATCCATGATTCTTCTCAACACTACTTTCTATAGGGTTTTAGAAAGACTTGTTAGCAATGAAACTGACTGGTAACTGGAAACCTCAACTTTATCACCTGTTTTGAACAGTGGCTTAACAGTTGCATATTTGAGTCTATTGGCAACAGTACCTTGATGTGTAGACTCATTAAATTTGTGACAGAGAACTTCAAGAATAAATTTGCATTACTTTCATAGACACATTATCCACTCCAGTGGCATTTTTATTTTTCATTTGGCTTATTACCTTCTCAATCTCAGTGGCTCTAATACAGAGCATATGTGTCTGACTAATTTTGTTCTGCACTGCTTTTTAAAGAAGGTTCAATCATAGATCCATTACAAACAATTTGATCACCCTCTGTCAAAAAATGATAGTTAAAGATATTTGCAACTATATCACATTCATTTACCGTGCTTCCATGAGGACACACTTCGATACTGTCTGTATCTTCTGAAATTTTTCCTGTTTCGCTTTTGACCACCTTCCAAATAGTTTTCATTTTATAGTTTGAGCTGTCAACTTCAGATTTGATAAAAATGCTCTTTGATTTTTAATTAATTTCTTTAGGATGGTACAGTATAATTTGTAGTGGTCCCTATCCTGCATTTTGTTAGAATTTCTGAGTGAAACATAAAGCATTCTCTATGTTTTACAGAATGTTTTGATTCCTTACTGAGCCATTGTTTCCTTTAATCACTCAGGTTGGCACTTTATGAATTTTTTTTAGGAAATACAACTTCAAAAAGGGTAACAAATTCATTCAGAAATAGATTAAATTTATCATTGACATTTTTAGCCTTATATACTGTGTCCCACTGTAGCTGCTGCAAGGTTTCTAGATTCTCACTGTTGATTAGTCGAAATGATCTGTTCATAAAACTACTCTTGTTAGCAGGGCTTACACCATGCATTTTTAACACCTGCCCATTATGGTCAGACAGGCAATTTAAGATTTGTGTTGCACATATTTTATCAATTCTGTTACTGTCTACAAATGTACTGTCAATCAGACTTTTGTAGTCCTTTGTTACTCTTGTGGGAAAGTCAACAACTACCCTCAAATTAAAAGAGCTCATTACATTCTCAAAATCTGTTCTGTCATTACTACAAATAAAAAAAACTTACTTTTAAGTCACCAAGCATGATAATTTCTTTGTTTTTGAGAACTGGAGACTGGGAGTGAGAAATGAATGAACAGTGTAGCATTAGCCTTTTACGTTACTGGATAACTTATTTGTAAAACAGTATTGTACACGAGGAATTAACCAAATCAGGTAACATTGTTTTAAACAGAGTACCATTGTATTTGGGAGAGTGGAGGATCCAGTCTTCATCCAGCCATCCTGGTTTAGGTTTTCTTTGGTTTCCATAAATTACTTCAGGCAAATGCCGGGATGGTTCTGTATCATACTAGACCTTAAGTATGTAAATGTCTGTGTATGTAAATTACTTTATATTTTTTGTTCTTGAATTATAATACCATGGCATGTTCGATATCTTTGTGAAAGATATTGACACATGAATGAAACTACTGATAGTAAAAAATGCAGATTAAGGCACTCTGACTTAAGCAAATGAGATATACGACATTGTCATTTATGAAGTTACTGGCTAACTAAAGTCCATTGTCATGTTAGAGTATAATGTATAGCTTCCTTGTCATTTCCTCTCATTCTGGTGCAACAGCACTTATAAAAATGTGGATACAAAGGGGGAAAGAAAAGTTGGCATGTAACTTTACTGTAACTCCATTTACAGGTACTGTAGCCTACAAGTCTCTTTCAAAGCAGACAGGTGGACATCAAGATTTCAATTTTTTCAAAAAAAGGTTCTTGCTGTCTAACCAACATCAAATTATTTACGATTTATGTCCCTAGAGGAATGTAGTAACAGGGAACTTCACACTTCTCCCAGAGTAAATAATGTTTGAGTAACACACTGATATTTCGAGACAGGTAACACTGGACACTTTATGCTGTGCAGCCCAGTATTTTCTGGCAGTATAATTTTCTCACAGTTATTTTTGTTGGTGTTCATCTGTAGATCCTCATCATTTCTGCCTATTTCCTGCCTGTTTCTGATGACAACATTTAAAGAAATTTGGTCTCCTTTTCTCTTTCTAGTTCATTCATTCACACATTGTGTTCCGTAACCCTGTAATGAAGGAGTGCCTTCAGGGATATGCAATGAATCATATTATACATTAATAAGCACAGGCAACCACTGCAGTCTTTGTTGTTTGTCCTTGTGCTGGTTTCATGTAGTTCTACATTCCAAAAAGGAGTTAAAAATCCTCTTGAAACTCAAATCAGTAGGTGTCACCAATTCATTTTTTATCTTTTTTAATTTTGTATGTGCTTTACAGTTATGTAAGTTTATCAGTCATAATTGATAGTATGAATTTTTTTGACTTCTTCTCCAATTATTATTATGTGCGAACTTGCTACTTATTTAATGAGAAAAATCAGTGGGAGAAAATTCGTTAGTTGAATGTGTGTTAAGATAAATATTGTTGTTTGTTTCAGGTTAAATTTGTAATGGATGGTTCAACAACTTTAGCTGATCTATTGGCTCTTAACCTACATGAGTTTGAAGATGAAGTTAAGAATATTGTTGACAAATCTGTTAAAGAAATGTCAATGGAGAAGGTACTTAGGGAACTTGAAATTACTTGGGCAGCTATGGAATTTGATCATGAAGTTCACACTCGTACTAACTGCGTTATTTTGCGAGCTAGTGAGGAGCTAATAGAAACTCTTGAAGAAAACCAGGTATTGGTTTTGCTTATATTTCTTTCTTCTAATATTCTAAAGGGATCTGTAAATAGTTATACTTAATCCCATAAAAGTATGCAAAGATTAAATTACCCACAACATACATGGATTTAATATTGATAAACCAAGATTGCTATGGTTGCTTCAGCTTTTAGAGTCACAGAAATTTTTTAACAGTTTGTACAGTATTAGACTATGCATGAATGCCTTTTTACAGCAGTGAATTAACTGATGTAGTGAGCAAAGTGATAGGTTGAGCTTCATGGAAAGGACAGCTTTTGATACAAGTGAGCGGACAGACAGGGAAAAGAAGACAAAGGTATTCTGGAAGGGGAGGTAAGGGAAACAGGATATGTAAAGAAATAAGGCAGAACTGGTAATTAATATTGCACATAAAGATCATAATAGTTTTATTTGTGAATTTATTTGACACATACAGCACAATTAAATTTTTCGAGACTAGTATTCTGCTTAGGTGTTATCTGCATCCACAGAAGTAGATTTGGTGACAGAGCCATTTTTTTTTTTTTCATGACACAAATTCACATGTGAATTTTCTCCCATGCTTTTGGGTGCAACTAAGGATGACGAAGTCTTGGTGGTGTATGTACGTGTTGCACTTATAACACTGTGTTGCCATCTTAATTCTGAGGCCAGTATTAGTTTTTTAGGGGTACTAATAAATTCTTCTCACTTTGGGGAGCTTAACTCATTTACAACTTTACATCTGTGATTTGTAGTTACTTTTCCCATTAATAAACCCCTCAGAATAACAGCCCTTGCATGAAGTGCCAAAGTTCTGAATGGTGAATCCCAAGAAACAATGAATAAGTTAGAAATGATATCTGCACTAATAGTCTTTCTTTGTATACCAAAAGCATTGATCACAAAGAATTTGTACTCCAAGGGCAGAAAGCCAATACTGCTTATGCCATAGACATGCTGAAGAGAGTGAGAAAAAGGATCATCTGGACACAAAAGGAGACTGCCAATATCACAATGGAATTGCTCCCAGCCCCACATCTCTATGCGTCCAGGATTTCCTGGTCAAACACAACTTGACAATACTGCTCCAGGCCCCCTTCACTCCTGACATTGCTCTGTTGGACATTTTTCTGCTCTTGAGAATGTAGAATGTGTTGGAAGAAGTCTATTTTGGGGCCATCAGAGTGATCCAACTGCCATGAAAAAGTTTCTGAAAGACATTTCCATTGACACCTTTAGTGGCGCACTAATTGCACAGCAGAAACACTGAAACAAAATATGAATATGAAAGGGGATAATTTCAAAAAAATTTAAATCTTTGTGAGAATATGTTGATATTGTTCCATGAAGATTCCTCAGTGAATTGAGAAGCTACCATTTCATCCTGTTTCACGTACCAGTTTCTGATTTAAAGCTTCATCTACTGAATAGATAACTGCTCTGTTGTAACACTGTTGCTATCAAATACAGAGACAAATAATTGCACTGTGTATATGCTCATATTTAATCTCTATGATAAGAAAATGAATATAAATATCTATTATTTGATGAATCATGTTTATTAGAGGCAACTGTTTTTATAGCTATTTTATGCAAAGATAAATTTAATGGCTATCATTTCCATGTTGGATGAAATAGAAAACTGAACTTTTTCAGTTCTTCTACCAAGCAAATCATACCTATAAAGCAGACATGAATCTGTGGTTTTAGTTTGAAAAAAGAGTCTGAAAGTTTTTATATAGTTTTGATCAGATTTAATAAGATATGGGCATAAGAGAACAATAAACTCCATAGTTGACTAAGAAAATAAAATTGATACCACCAGAGCTTCTCCTAGCTTTTCAAATAAAAATATTTGTATTGTTTGTTGTAAATAGGACAATCCATATTACCTCCATCCAGAATTATTCCATTTTGAAAGAGTCTTTAAACAATACAAATTGTTTCTGTGATCAGCATGTATTTTTGATACATCTGAACGTTTATAATACTCAGCAGGAAATTGAGTGTCAGGATAAGTGTCTGAATGTGTTTGTAAATGGTTGATGGCTTTCATCTCAGAATCTCCGGTTGATGGTTCGTGAACGATTTTTCTGATTTTCGCCAGTATCATTGGCTGGCATTATTATAGTTTGTATGTCCATTGGTGGTACCAGCTCAAGTGTTATAAGCAAGTAGATATTCTTTGATTTCATTGTACAAATTCCCACCTTACTAAATAGAAGCCTACATGATATTTGTGAATTAACACCACATTTGCCCTCATAGCTTACTTTGGTCTGAAAATGTTCATTGTGCCTGAACTGAGCTGTCCCAACATATTATCCCACATGCCATCAAGAATCAAAGATATTTAAAGTAATCAATATTCAATGTACCACTAGTCCTAATTGTGGACTCCATTCTGTAGTCTTATTCATTAATGATGAATCACAGCTTTAGCCTCCTTTTCCACATTTGATGTGATGCGTTCTCAGATGCCTAATGAGCACTATTTCACTTCCTGTGTGTCCTTTATCAGTATGGAGTGTGTACATCAATAAAGTGCATTATTGAATGAATTATAAGTTCCTATACTAATGAAGTATTTGACAGTAGTTTGCCAACATCTACCATTTTGTGAGGCCATGTTGCTGGCAGCTGCTTATCTTTTGGAGACAAAATGTTTGGTACTGCTGATAGATACATATAAAAGTACAGACACTACCATAGCTCTCAGAACTATTAGTTCCTACCCAGCAGGAGAGAGAGAAAGGCTGGAGCTCTCATCATGTGGTCTGAGTTACCTACTATTCATTGTCAACCTTCCTCAACCTATACCTCTCCTCACGTAGGAAGTGAATAAAAATTCCAAAAGCTAGGATAGTGAGTGTACTTTTAAATGTGTCTAATGACCGTATGTTTCTCCTCCAGATGGTGAATTCTTGTCAGCAGTTAATCAAAATCCGATTATTATCTGTGAGGATGAATCCACAGAACTCAACAAACAAACTCTTTATCACCTATCTCATGAACTCACCATAGATGAGAACATGCTTTTGTGGAGTGGCCATCTAGGTTGGAAACTCATAATGCATTAATGGATGCAGTCTTCTTGAACAATTTTTACAGAGGAGCTTGTGGCAAAGTTAACCTGTTGGAACTCTTTTCTAACAGGAAGGACAACCCATCAGACTAAGCAGCCTAAAAACTTTGGAAATGAGAAGAAATGAAGGAAGATGCATGTTGGAGCAGGGCTTATTTTCATTTCCCCTTTTGCTCTTCGCATGTGGTATCATGAGTCACAAACTAACCTTGACAGGATGAGATTACCTGTGAAAAGTGTGATTCTAATGTCCCCTATGTACATGACTGCCAAAAATATTCTTGGCTCCTAAAATTATGAACCAGTAGACTGAAGCTAGTATCACTGCTTGGAAATTGTATCTGACTTGGTACATGCTTCATAATCTCAAAGAGATGGAAGTTTGAAATTCCCGTACCTAAACAAATCATTGATATGTGATACATGACATTTTGATATGTGATACTTGACATTTGTGTTTTTTGGCAATCAGCTTTCAACTGCAGCAGAACTGTCACTTCTGTGTAGCATGACTATATTCAAATAGTTTGCGTAAGAATCTTTTGCATCCAAGACGGTACTAAAGGAAAGTTCTACTTCGGTTAATATTAACATTATCAACTAAAGCTACAAATCAGTCAACTGCTGAATTAGAGTAATAATACACCAATTAAATTAACAAATTTTTTCCTGTATGTTATATTTCATCTAATGTGGCCAGAATCCTCCAGATTTTTAAAGTTAACATAGCTGCTCACACACCATCTGTGTTTACTGCCCTTCTTTGATGTGGGGAGGTTAACTAAACAAACAGATGTATGGAAGGCTAGAGTTAATATAATGCTTTGCCAATGACACACACACTTCAGCACACATGAATTGTAGAAGAGCATTGCGTTTAATGTCAACATGCACTTGCCTGTTTTTGCAGCCCACTAAGTCTGCTATTGCCAAGCACAGTACCTCCACTAGACATCCAGTGGAATATGATACAGCAATTAGTTAAAACACAGCAGCTTCATTCAGGGAGTCTGTGAGATACACTTAGTGACAAATCTTATTAACAACAATAGTGACTATCCATTTATTTGTCCTCGGTGTTCCTGCCTTTGTTTTTACATAGTGGTGTTATATCTGTTCTTGTAGTCTTGCCACATGTACTAAATAAACAGAGCAGTGTGGGAAATGGGTCTTCGATGACTCATCTGAAGGAGAATGATATGTCCAGGTGGAATATTATGTGCATGTATGGTTTATAATGCCACAAATACTGAAGGACACAATACTCTCACTTAAAAATGTGTTTTAACCTCCACCACCAATTTTTCCAGAATGTATCTTAATAAGAGATGTGTCACTGCTTATCATTACCTTAAAATAAACCAATGTTTCATCATCTTTACAAAAGTCAGAATAATGAATTTCAATATAAACTGCATTATGTATGTATGCTTTTCTCAAATGCAATAAATCACATAACCACTGAAATAAATTTTTTTACAGACTCACAGCATATCAAGCAGCACATTTGGGACATTGCACTTCGATTACCCTCCATGAGATATGACTCAGGTTTGTCTGCACTCTGTTCCCCTGCACACTTGCATTTTGAAAGTTTTAAATTTTTATCTATCCAATATTTATGCTTTGCTATTATTTGCATGGACACTTAACCGTGGCTGTAAGTAACTTCGTATTGACAAAGAGGCATGACTCAAAACAGTAAACTGTATCATATGTAGGCTGTCCCTCATTAGAGTCATTGGACACATTGCCTCTCGTGCTTCAGCAGACATCTGCGATGTGGAGTTGAAGGCAGCAGCTAAAAAATATATTGCTAATTATGTTTCATGTGATTGCTGCTTCCATGCCATGTGACTGTTGCATTCTGGTCTGAGCTGCTGGGGATAACGTTCGTGTGTGTGAGATGTGCTTGCTTGTGGGACCAAATGTGTATGTGTTTCTTTTCTTTTTCTGACGAAGGCTGTGGCTGAAAGCTAATGTGTAAGTGTCTGTTAATTGTGCCTGTCTGCAACTTAACATGTCATCTTTATGAGAAGTAGCAATCTATCATTTCCTTACATTGTTGATATTCCAATCTGGAGTTTCCATTATGTGATGAGCAGTATTTGTGTGGGCCAATTCCATCTCTTTTCAAAAATGAAATTACAAATATCTGCCAAACCAACCACCAGAGAAAATGTGCTTGATGACTCTCAGGAGAGGCAGTTCATGTGCATATATGTATGTATGTGTGTGTGTGTGTGTGTGTGTGTGTGTGTGTGTTCAATTTTCTTCAGTTTCTTATTATTGGCATTCATCCATGTTGCTTATTGTTCAGTTGCTGTGCTTCCAAATATTACAAATGAAGTACTGTTTCATATTTCAGGTTCAGTTACAAAATCTCATGAGCTCAAAGTACATAGCATATTTTTTGGAAGAAGTTTCAGACTGGCAGAGGAAATTGTCCAATGCAGATCAAGTAATATCGATATGGTTTGAAGTTCAGCGCACCTGGATGCATTTGGAATCTATATTTATTGGATCTGAAGATATCCGTAACCAGCTGCCAGAAGATTCTAAAAGATTTGATAAAATTGATAAAGAATTTAGAGTAAGCTTGTTGCACATTGTGACGTTCCCTCTCCTAGCATTTAATAAACATATTGTCTCACACCTGTGTCTGCTTCACTAGGCATGATCTTAATGAATTTAATATGCCCTTCCCTTTCTCTTTACATTACCATTTATGGTAGGATGTATAGTTTCAAATGGAATAACTCCTGTAGTTTACTCATCTTTCATGTTGCAACACATACGGGACACACTGTGGGTATATACCATTTGATTTTATAAAGTGCAGTGACAAGTGCTTGATCCATAAAACAATAGTAAGGAACTTCTTTAGGAGGTGAAACATATAAGAAAAACAAAATACACTCCTGGAAATGGAAAAAAGAACACATTGACACCGGTGTGTCAGACCCACCATACTTGCTCCGGACACTGCGAGAGGGCTGTACAAGCAATGATCACACGCACGGCACAGCGGACACACCAGGAACCACGGTGTTGGCCGTCGAATGGCGCTAGCTGCGCAGCATTTGTGCACCGCCCCCGTCAGTGTCAGCCAGTTTGCCGTGACATACGGAGCTCCATCGCAGTCTTTAACACTGGTAGCATGCCGCGACAGCGTGGACGTGAACCGTATGTGCAGTTGACGGACTTTGAGCGAGGGCGTATAGTGGGCATGCGGGAGGCCGGGTGGACGTACCGCCGAATTGCTCAACACGTGGGGCGTGAGGTCTCCACAGTACATCGATGTTGTCGCCAGTGGTTGGCGGAAGGTGCACGTGCCCGTCGACCTGGGACCAGACCGCAGCGACGCACGGATGCACGCCAAGACCGTAGGATCCTACGCAGTGCCGTAGGGGACCGCACCGCCACTTCCCAGCAAATTAGGAACACTGTTGCTCCTGGGGTATCGGCGAGGACCATTCGCAACCGTCTCCATGAAGCTGGGCTACGGTCCCACACACCGTTAGGCCGTCTTCCGCTCACGCCCCAACATCGTGCAGCCCGCCTCCAGTGGTGTCGCGACTGGCGTGAATGGAGGGACGAATGGAGACGTGTCGTCTTCAGCGATGAGAGTCGCTTCTGCCTTGGTGCCAATGATGGTCGTATGCGTGTTTGGCGCCATGCAGGTGAGCGCCATAATCAGGACTGCATACGACCGAGGCACACAGGGCCAACACCCGGCATCATGGTGTGGGGAGCGATCTCCTACACTGGCCGTACACCACTGGTGATCGTCGAGGGGACACTGAATAGTGCACGGTACATCCAAACCGTCATCGAACCCATCGTTCTACCATTCCTAGACCGGCAAGGGAACTTGCTATTCCAACAGGACAATGCACGTCCGCATGTATCCCGTGCCACCCAACGTGCTCTAGAAGGTGTAAGTCAACTACCCTGTCCAGCAAGATCTCCGGATCTGTCCCCCATTGAGCATGTTTGGGACTGGATGAAGCGTTGTCTCACGCGGTCTGCACGTCCAGCATGAACGCTGGTCCAACTGAGGCGCCAGGTGGAAATGGCATGGCAAGCCGTTCCACAGGACTACATCCAGCATCTCTACGATCGTCTCCATGGGAGAATAGCAGCCTGCATTGCTGCGAAAGGTGGATATACACTGTACTAGTGCCGACATTGTGCATGCTCTGTTGCCTGTGTCTATGTGCCTGTGGTTCTGTCAGTGTAATCATGTGATGTATCTGACCCCAGGAATGTGTCATTAAAGTTTCCCCTTCCTGGGACAATGAATTCACGGTGTTCTTATTTCAATTTCCAGGAGTGTATGTAACTCACAGTTAAAAAACTTCTTTCCACAGATTGTAAGTGAAATGGTGGTGAAGGATCTGAAATTCAATAAGTCAAAAATTTTTAAGTATTTTCCTGATGAAAAAAATATAAAACGTATCATAAAGATATAAACGTATAGCTGCATAAAGATGTAAATGTATAGCTACCTACAATGATAAGATTACTTCTAGACTGTTGTGATCAATGACAATGAAAGGAAAACAGTTTATGAAGCATTACTGTACTTAAACAAATCACGTTACTGCAGTGATGAAGTGCAGATGTCAGGCATCACATGCATTCATATTTTATGATATTATTATTAAAAAATGCATCAGTTGGTTCTTTTAAGAAATGTTTCAACATGGTAAAGGAGTTGACAGTCAATAAATTATTTACACTGTTTGAAATGTCACCTTATTCATAACTAAACTTGATATGAATGCTGGAAAGTTATGTTGAATTGGCAGAGATATATAGTTTGTGACAAAATTTTATTAAGAGGTAAACATGCTGAAGTCTAGTAGTTAGTGTACTGAATTAGTCTGTATGGGCTTCTGCAGGACATTCTTGAATTAAGGTTCATTTAAATTTGCGCAATAAGTAATTTATATAATCTGAAAGCTATAAAAGTTACTCCAAACACACCCTCTACGATGGGGGCAGTGGCTGATGGAGGAGGGGTGGGTGTGAGGGAGATAAATAAAGAAATAAAACGCTATGAAGGAATTATCCAAGTGGGATGGGGATGGAAATTGCAAGATTTGATTTACGTGTACAGACAAAAAAATTATTGCACTTTCAGAAAAAATTTTTGATTTATTCACAAACTGAGCAGTCAATAATGCATTGGTCCACCTCTGGGCCTTATGCATGCAGTTATTTGGCTTGCCATTAATTGATAGAGTCGTTGGAGGTCCTGCTGGGGGTATTGTGCCAAATTCTGTCCAGTAAATGCTGTAGATCATCAAAATCCCGAGCTGGATGGGGAGCCGTGCCAATAATGTTCTTAATATTCTCAATTGGGGAGGGATCTGGTGACCTTACTGGCAAAGGTAGGTTTTGGCAAGCATGAAGACAACTGGTGGGAACATTCACTGTTTGCAGGCAGGCATTTCCTTGCTGAACTGTAGCCCAGGAAGGTTTGCCATGAAGGGTTACAAAATGGGGCATAGGATGTTGTCAACATACTACTTTACTGTAAGGGTACTGTGGATGGCAACCGAATGGATCCTGCTGTGAAAAGATGTGGCACCCCAGACCATCTCTCCTGGTTGTCAGACCATGTGGCGGTGAACAAATAGTTGGTATCCTACTGCTGTGCTGGGTGTTTCCAGACACTTCTTCAGCCTGGAATCTAATTGACTGGAGTAGAATTGTCTTCAGTGATGAGCTCTACTTTGAACTGAGTCTTGATGACCAGTGCATGTCTGGCGACACCCCAGAGAGTGGTGAGATGCAAATCTGACCATCACCCGTCAAATGGCCCGACGGCCAGGAGTGAGGGTCTGTGGTGCTGTTTCATTTCATAGCAAGACCCCTTTGGTTGTCATTGACAGTACCCTTAAGGCTAAATGGTACATCGACAATATTCTACTGCCAGTTTTATTGTTCTTCATGGCAAGCCATTCTGGGATTACATTTCAGCAAGATAATGCCAGCTTGCACATGCCAAGAGTTTCTACTACTTGTCTCTGTGCTTTCCAAACCCTACCTTGGCAAGCAAGATAGCTGAATCTTCTCCCAATTAAGAATGTTTGGAGTGTTATGGGTATGGCCCTGCAACCAGCTTGGTACTTTGATTATCTACCCCACCAATTGGACAGAATTCAACATGGTATACCTCCGGAGGACATCCAGCAACTCTATCAATCAGTGCCAAGCCGAATAACGGTTTGCATAAGGGTCACAGGTGGACCAACGTGTTATTGACTTGCTCAATTTGTGATGCTCTTTCTCTTGAATAAATCATCCAATTTTCCTGAAATTGTAATCTTTTGCTTGTGTATACATGTACATGTATATCACTGACAACGATTTCCATCCCATTCAGATAATTCCTTCATAGTTGTTTTTTTTTTTTTTTTTTTTTTTTTTTTTTATATTTATATATATATATATATAGGACTTGGAGTGGAATGTTTGTCCAAGAAGAAGAAAAAAAAATCAAAAACTAATGAGGTCTAAAATGAATTTCAATCTGATCTTACTTACTTTCTCTATGGCTTTTTTTAAATACCATATGATATGATGTATGGGGTAAAAAGAAGTATGGCAGCTTTTTATTTTTGCACCACCTATATCTGACAACATTTGCATCACAAACAAAGCATTGTTTAGGCATTTCAGCAGGTATGTGGTATGATTCTTCCAGCTGAATCTATTATCAAGTTTTAATCACAAGAATTTAACACTGTCAACCTCTTCTGTCTTTATATTTTATGTATACACTGTATAGGAATGCTTTGCAGTTTCTGCACTGGACTTAATGAGTATAAAGACAGTGAACTGAATATAAAGCATGTATTAGCATTCATAAAGGATTCGTTAACAGTTCATCTTAGAACTAACCTTGATTTTGCCATTTATTAGAATGTTTAGATTATTGAAAAACAAAAGAGACTTAGCATCTGCTGAAGTTACTGATAATAGGTCATTAATACATGCAGGAACAAGTAAGGGCCCTTAGATGGAATCTTGTGGAACACCACATGTAGTTAAAATGGAATAAAATATTTATAGGTCTTTCAGTGTTTTTCATGCAATAAATCTCACCAACATATACAGTGTAGTTAAGTTTTATACATTTTTTTATACAGTAATCACATATTTTCTGCAATAATTACTGTGGACTGAAGTAATTAGTCAATAGTACACAGAACATGCAAGAAGTGGTTGGAGGAGCTTAACTGCCAGAGGGCCTCTTGGAAACTGTGTCTGCTATGCCAAGAGAAGAATCATGAAACAATTGTACCAGTCAATCAATAAGAGCACACAGTCAGTGACATACATTATGTAAATGCATTTTTTTGACAATGCCACTAAGTGTGGAGTCTTGTACCACAAGGAAGCAAGGGAGAGGATGTTGTTATGAGTTGCCAATATCCTCTTTCAACACAAATGCACATGTGGACCAATACATTTCTTTATTTACATGAACTGGAAACTTAACTTAACTTGAATAGAGTCCATGTACATCTACATCTACATCTACATGACTACTCTGCAATTCACATTTAAGTGCTTGGCAGAGGGTTCATCGAACCACAATCATACTATCTCTCTACCATTCCACTCCCGAACAGCGCGCGGGAAAAACGAACACCTAAACCTTTCTGTTCGAGCTCTGATTTCTCTTATTTTATTTTGATGATCATTCCTACCTATGTAGGTTGGCCTCAACAAAACATTTTCGCATTCGGAAGAGAAAGTTGCTGACTGAAATTTCGTAAACAGATCTCGCCGTGACGAAAAATGTCTTTGCTTTAATGACTTCCATCCCAACTCGCGTATCGTATCTGCCACACTCTCTCCCCTATTACGTGATAATACAAAATGAGCTGCCCTTTTTTGCACCCTTTCGATGTCCTCCGTCAGTCCCACCTGGTAAGGATCCCACACCGCGCAGCAATATTCTAACAGAGGACGAATGAGTGTAGAGTAAGCTGTCTCTTTAGTGGACTTGTTGCATCTTCTAAGTGTCCTGCCAATGAAACGCAACCTTTGGCTCGCCTTCCCCACAGTATTATGTATGTGGTCTTTCCAACTGAAGTTGTTTGTAATTTTAACACCCAGGTACTTAGTTGAATTGACAGCCTTGAGAATTGTACTATTTATCGAGTAATCGAATTCCAACGGATTTCTTTTGGAACTCATGTGGATCACCTCACACTTTTCGTTATTTAGCGTCAACTGCCACCTGCCACACCATACAGCAATGTTTTCTAAATCGCTTTGCAACTGAGACTGGTCTTCGGATGACCTTACTAGACGGTAAATTACAGTATCATCTGCGAACAACCTAAGAGAACTGCTCAGATTGTCACCCAGGTCATTTATATAGATCAGGAACAGCAGAGGTCCTAGGACGCTTCCCTGGGGAACACCTGATATCACTTCAGTTTTACTCGATGATTTGCCATCTATTACTACGAACTGCGACCTTCCTGACAGGAAATCACGAATCCAGTCGCACAACTGAGACGATACCCCATAGGCCCGCAGCTTGATTAGAAGTCGCTTGTGAGGAACGGTGTCAAAAGCTTTCCGGAAATCTGGAAATACGGAATCAACTTGAGATCCCCTGTTGATAGCGGCCATTACTTCGTGCGAATAAAGAGCTAGCTGCGTTGCTCAAGAACGATGTTTTCTGAAACCATGCTGATTACGTATCAATAGATCGTTCCCTTCGAGGTGATTCATGTTTGAATACAGTATATGCTCCAAAACCCTACTGCAAACCGATGTCATTGATATAGGTCTGTAATTCGATGGATTACTCCTACTACCCTTCTTAAACACTGGTGCGACCTGCGCAATTTTCCAATCTGTAGGTACAGATCTATCGGTGAGCGAGCGGTTGTATATGATTGCTAAGTAGGGAGCTATTGTATCAGCGTAATCTGAAAGGAACCTAATTGGTATACAATTTGGACCTGAAGACTTGCCCGTATCAAGCGATTTGAGTTGTTTCGCAACCCCTAAGGTATCTACTTCTAAGAAACTCATGCTAGCAGCTGTTCGTGTTTCAAATTCTGGAATATTCCATTCGTCTTCCCTGGTGAAGGAATTTTGGAAAACTGCGTTCAATAACTCCGCTTTAGCGGCACAGTCGTCGGTAACAGTACCATCGGCACTGCGCTGCGAAGGTATTGACTGCGTCTTGCCGCTTGTGTACTTTACATATGACCAGAATTTCTTCGGATTTTCTACCCAATTTCGAGACAATGTTTTGTTTTGGAACCTATTAAAGGCATTTCGCATTGAAGTCCGTGCCAAATTTCGCGCGTCTGTAAATTTTAGCCAATCTTCGGGATTTCACGTTCTTCTGAACTTCGCATGCTTTTTCCGTTGTCTCTGCAACAGCGTTCGGACCTGTTTTGTGTACCACGGGGGATCAGTTCCATCTCTTACCAATTTATGAGGTATGAATCTTTCAATTGCTGTTGCTACTATATCTTTGAATTTGAGCCACATCTCATCTACATTTGCATAGCCAGTTCGGAAAGAATGGAGATTGTCTCTTAGGAAGGCTTCTAGTGACACTTTATCCACTTTTTTAACTAAAATTATTTTGCGTTTGTTTCTGGTGGATTTGGAAGAAACGGTATTGAGCCTAGCTACAACGACCTTGTGATCACTAATCCCTGTATCAGTCATGATGCTCTCTATCAGCTCTGGATTGTTTGTGGCTAAGAGGTCAAGTGTGTTTTTGCAACCATTTACAATTCGCATGGGTTCGTGGACTGACTGCTCGAAATAATTTTCGGAGAAAGCATTTAGGACAATCTCGGAAGATGTTTTCTGCCTACCACCGGTTTTGAAAAAGTATTTTTGCCAACATATCGAGGGAAGGTTGAAGTCCCCACCAACTATAACCATATGAGTGGGGTATTTATTTGTTACGAGACTCAAATTTTCTCTGAACTGTTCAGCAACTAAATCATCGGAGTCTGGGGGTCGGTAGAGGGAGCCAATTATTAACTTAGTTCGGGTGTTACGTATAATCTCCACCCTTACCAATTTGCACGGAGTATCTACTTCGACTTCACTACAAGATAAACCACTACTGACAGACACAAACACTCCACCACCAATTCTGCCTAATCTATCTTTCCTGAACACTGTCTGAGACTTTGTAAAAATTTCCGCAGAACTTATTTCAGGCTTTAGCCAGCTTTCTGTACCTATAACGATTTCAGCTTCTGTGCTTTCTATTAGCGCTTGAAGCTCAGGGACTTTCCCAGCCCAACTACAACAATTTACAACTACAATTCCGACTGTTCCTTGATCCAAGCACGTCCTGTATTTGCCATGCACCCTTTGAGATTGCAGCCCACCCCGTACTTTCCCGTGGCCTTCTAACCTAAAAAACCGCCTAGTCCACGCCACACAGCCTCCGCTACCCGTGTAGCTGCCAGCTGAGTGTAGTGAACTCCTGACCTATTCAGCAGAACCCGAAACCCCACCACCCTATGGCACAAGTCAAGGAATCTGCAGCCAACATGGTCGCAAAACCGTCAGAGCCTCTGAGTCAGACCCTCCACCCGGCTCTGCACCAAAGGTCCGCAGTCGGATCTGTCGACGATGCTGCAGATGGTGAGCTCTGCCTTCATCTCATAAGCAAGACCAGCAGCCTTCACCAAATCAGATAGAATTTCCTCAGATCCAAAGTGACACATGTCATTATTTCCGACATGTGCCACCACCTGCAGCTGGCTGCACCCTGTGCTCTTCATGGCATCCGGAAGGACCCTTTCCACATCAGGAATGACTCCACCTGGAATGCACACAGAGTGCACACTGGATGTCTTCCCCTCCTTATTCGCCGTATCCCTAAGTGGCCCCATTATGCGCCTGACATTGCAGCTCCCAACTACCAATAAGCCCACCCTCTGCGATTGCCCGGACCTTGAAGGCTGAGAATAATCCTCTGAAACAGGGCAGGCTGCTGCATCTGGCTCAGCCAGAGACAGCACCTGAAACCTGTTTGTCAGACGCACTGGGGAGGCTTTCTGATCAGCCTCCGGGGACGTCTTTCGCTGCCTGCCACGTCTTGGAACGACCTCCCAATCAACCACAGGCGAGGGCTCAGCCCCACACTGCGGGCAGCAACCGGGGCAACCACAGCGGCAGACCAATCTGGGGACAGACGGGACGAGGTTGACATCCCCGTGATACCCAAGTCCGGCTTCCCACAGTGGTGCCCATTGGCAACAGCCTCAAGCTGCGCGACCGAAGTCAGCGTCGCTTGTAGCTGTGAGCGAAGGGATGCCAACTCAGCCCTCATCTGAACACAGCAATCACAGTCCCTGTCCATTCTAATCGATGTTGAACAACAGTTACTGAAACGTGAGTCCATACCTAGATAACGCAAGGGAAACACGCAAAGAATGTATTAACTAACCTGTACAAATGCCTAACGACTGCGCTACAATCTGCCTGAATTTACGATTACAGTAACTAAAACTCGAAATTACACCTCCTATATGAAACTCACACACAATATAAGTAATAATCTATGAAGTAAACACTAAAGCGCGATGCTACAACTCTCAAATACTATAATACGCCCGAAATTTATGAATTAAACACTGCAAGTACCCAAAAACATGCAAAGAAATTAAGAATTAAACTATGTAACAAATAAGCAAGCTAGGGGTATACGACTTGCCGCTGCAGCTGCTTATCCAACGGTGGCAGGGAGTGGTACGAGCTCATCAGTAATAGTCCTCTAGCAGACTGATTGGTAATCTTGCTATTATAAACTTTAGTTTTCACTGCTAGTAAAATACAGTTCCGGTTGAGGTAAACCAGTCCCACTATAGTCACTAATCTGGTCGCTATGTACTGTTGTAGCCTGTGACGAGCTTAACCCGCTCTGCGAGTCTGTTTGTCGGAAGGCGCAGGAGTTGAATGCAGGCCATAGTGTATGGACCTGGATACCCACTAGGGGTGTATGTGCTCTGGCATGCGCCTGTGCTGCAAGCCTGTGAGTGCGCCACTCTCCTTATCATGTGAAGCCCGCGGCCAATTGCATTTCCTGCGGTCATGCATTTAGGCAGCCGTGCGACACTACCTCGGCAGTCTGGTACTCGCCCAATTCGTGCGTGCATCTTTGCCGTACTGTGTTCTAGTTCTGTGTGCTGAGATACATACTGTCATTGTTTGAAATGTTCCTGCGTTGTTGTTGTTGTTGTCTTGCCATGTTATCACCTCAGTTTTTGCTTGTTTGTGTCGTGTTGTGGTCGGCTGTAGTGTCTGTCGTCCCCTACTTGTTCATCTGCCAGCAGCAGCAGTGCCAGTTAGATGTCTTACAGCAATCCTTACAGTTGCTGATGGACAAAGTCATGGCACGGGCTGCCCTACTGCACCAGCTCTTGGGTGTCCTGGTTTCTGCCACTTACCCATGTCCGCTGTTGTTTCCACCCTTTAACGACACTAAGAACACTGGGAAACATGTTTGCGTTGTCTGAAAATGCATTTCACAGCATTTCAGGTCATGAATGACTCCCCACAGTGGTCGTTATTCTTGTCCTGGGCATCACCAGACACTTTCTTTCTGCTCCACAAGTTGGCTCCAATCTCAGACCCTGTGGCTCTTTCCTTTAACAAAATATGTGTGCTGCTAAGTAACTACTGTTCCCAGCAATACCATGTTGTCCTGTATTGGCTTGAGTTCCACCAGTACCATAAACAGTCTGGTCAGTAATACCGTTCTTGTGTCATGGACTTTCAGGGTCTCAGCCACATATGCGACTTCACTTGCACCAATCAGCATTGCAAGGTGTTGAATGCAGACTTCTTGATTCATGATGTTGTCATTCAACTGGCACCAAATCCAGAGGTCCACATGGCTGTGTTGAAACTCGATAACCCCTCACTGGAAGACATCATGCGAATAGCTCGATATGGGGGCCACCGTCTCCTTGATCAATCTGGTGCCTTATACACGCCTAGGTTCCCCAGAGGTGTCTCCCACCTCTTGGCACTTGGTCGCATACAGTGATGGTTCTATCACCCTCCATGGGTGTTTCTCGGTCCTGACCACCTATAAACACGTTCCCCGGCTCCTGACCCTACTGGTAGCTGACCATCCCTCAGCTTCAAACATTTTTTGACTTGGTGTTTTCACACTGTTTCTGATGAAGTTAAAGTCATTTCCACTGCTGTCCCTTTCCAGGACCTCGACGATCTGTGCTTGGCCTATGCCTCTCTGTTTCAGTCTGACTTAGAGTGTGCTTCGGACTTCCAGGCACACATTGCTCTCCAGCCAGATGCTAAGCTGTGATTCTTCCGGGCTCGTCCCATTCTGGTGGTCTTCATCCAGCAGTCAAGCAAGAGCTCGATCGACTGCAGGCTGCTGGCATCACCGAGTCCATGAAAGTGAATGCTTGGGCGACCCTGTTAGTGAAGATCAGGAAACCCAATGGCTCCCTTCGCCTATTTGGGGTTTTTGGAGTTACAATCAATGCTCGGTCGCTGGTTGAAACTTATCACATTCCACGACCAAACTTGCACATGACGAGTACTTCACTAAGATCAACCTGGCGGAGGCTTACCACGTATTAATATTAGATGAAGGATCCCAGAACATTGTTGTTATCCACACGCCTTTCAGATTATACGAGGGTAATCGCAAAAGTACATAGACCTGTTTATTTCTACAGTGGTGTACATCAGTTTACAGCTTGAATATTTAGCTATTTTTCGACATAATCATCATTTCTGTTGATGCATTTTTGTAGACGCTGTGGCAGTTTATTTATGCCCATGTCATACCAGTTTGCCGCCATTCTGTTCAGAAAATTATGAACCTCTTCTTTCCTCAGTGCCAGCCATTTTCCAGAGATACTTGGAGCAGAACAAATAGCCCGTCCCGGCTTGCGTCAATTATCTCCATGACATCTTGGTCACTAGCCGTCACGCCACGAGCATTTGCAAAGCCTCAGTATCGTATTTCATGCCCAGCAGGCTGCAGGCTTATGCTTTTGGATGGAGAGGTATAGTTTCTTTCAACCAGAAGTCGAATACCTGGGTCACTGACTCAGTAAAGAGGCATTCGTCCATCGGATCGCAGTGTCATGGCCATCAACTCCCTTCCCTGCCATAAGGATTTATCTGACCTCCAGGTTTTTTGGGGAAGATTAACTAACCTCCAGGTTTTTTGGGGAAGATTAACTACTACTTAAAGGCCCTTGAGTCGGCCCCATTGCCAACAGCCGATGGCTCTCTGCAGGCTTGCTGGCCCTCCTCCCTGCATCCACAAGAATTGGAGGTGCCATACAATGCTGTGCCCTCCGGTGACTTTTTGCTAGATTCCACGTACTGCCCTCCCAACCCACCAATGACAGCAGATGACACAGGGTCTCCCTCCGTACCCTCCTTCCGCCCAACATGGCACCATCCAGGGGAATTTCCTGCCCTACGCACAGGTTTCAGGGGATCTGGTTTCGGAAGGTGTGGAAGTTGATTGCATGCCAGAGGGTATGGACCTGGATATCCACTTGGGGTCTCTGTGCTCCGGCATGTGCCTGTGCCACCAGCCTCGCCGTCCGAGTCCACCACTCTCCGTACCACAAGAAGTCCACGGCCAATCACATTTCCTACAGTCATGTGTTTAGGCTGCTGCATAATGCTACCCCAGCAGTCTGGTACTTGTCGTAGTTCGCATGTGCATCTCTACCATACTGCATTCCAATTCCATGTGTTGAGATACATAATGTCATTGTTTGGAGTGTTCCTGCATTGTTTGTGTCTCACCGTGTTATCACCTCAGTTCTTGCTTCATGTTGTGTCCTGGTTGGTTGTAGTGTCTGTCGTCCCCTACTTGTTGGTCTGTTCTGTCTGTTTGTTGTTAGCAAAACCTACAGCAGCTCCCCCGCCTAGCGCCTTTGCAGCTCCATTCTCTGCCATGCACTGCTCACTGGCCGCTCATGGCTATAACAGCGAGTAACTGACAGATTCCAAACTGGATGATTGAGTGAGGGAGTGAGTGAGTGAAGCTGTCCGGTCAGTCTAAATACGTGCTGTCGAGAGGGCGTTGGTGGTGGGTTTCTTGTGGGTGTGTCTCTGGTCTTCCTCGTGTTAGGTATGCTTGATTCAGCACCTAGTAATTGATCTTTGCACTTCATCTTTGCCGAACAGTGTGCTGGCGATAGCTTATGCCAGAACACTAAGGCTTCATTATATTAGGACATGTTTTAGAACAGGTATGCCTTTTCATATTTTAAGCGTATGTTCTCCACATGTATGGAACTAATACTTTTTGTTATGGCAGATTTTATTGTTGTAAGGAGTAAACTGTCCACTAACTCTCGTATTTTGTTCTCCAATGTTTTGCTTCAGACCTTAGGATGGTCAGCACTGACGAAAACCTGCAGCCTAAGGAAAAAAAAATTTGTGATCATCGGTTGAAATAAATTTATTTAAGCACTTGTCTGTTGTTGAATTTTGCTGTTACTCTTTCTGTTAGCCACAATGAATTTCCTTGTGTATTATGGCATTCAGCAGATAAGAGTTATGCTCCTAGTGGTGTGAGTAGGTTTGTCTTGTTCTTTGCCCATCTTTATATACTGTGCTTGTGCAGTTTGTGACAAGTCCTGTTATTCATGCTGTCACCTTGAGGACATCTGGTCAGAAAGCTGTTCGCAATACTTTCTCTTGTGGTGTGTGTAACATCATGAAACTTCTGACATGTTTGGTGAAATTCTCATTGTTCTTCTGAACATGTACAATGTATTGCTTCTTGCATCCAAGGGGCTGTAAGGATACATATTTATGTTACACATATTAGAAAAACACCATATCGATTTTTTTCTAGTTCAAGTGATGATTTAACTGTATGAGCAGATATTGGTCTTGGTATTACAAGTTCTGATATATACATGTAAGTTATTACAGTAACAAAATGTAATAAATTAAAGCCATGACTAAAGTGAGATTTTAAAATTATTAAAAGACAAATGTTTAAGTGGCAAAATGTGATTATAAAAGGTGATTCTAGATAATAAATAACAACATGTACAAGAACAAGCATCAGAAGCTAATAACAAAATAATTTAAGAATGATAAAATAACTAGGAAAAATAATGAAATTGATGAAACCCCCAAAGACTGAAGTAAGTACCCTCCAGAATGTGGCATATTCGAGACGTGGTTGGAGGAACTTAACCACCAGAGGATGTTTTGCCATTTCACATGACAAGCCTATCTAAAAAGAGTAGCTATTGCTACTTTTCATGTCAGTTGTAAATTAAATGCTAAGACAGAGATCGGTCACATGTTTCATAAAGTCATCTGTACATTCATCACTATGACTCTTCACTCTTTTGTGTCACACACATATCTGTACCACACAATATATTTAAAAGTTATCTAGTCCAGAGCTTGTTTTGTGAACTGTTTTTTAAAGAAATTAGCGGGTATGGACTTAACAGAGTTCAAATAGAAATGCCTTCTACTGTTTATAGAAAATATGAGGGTTGCCCAGAAAGTTATGCACTGCATTTTTTTTTCTCAGCTGAAAACAATGCTACAAATGCGAAATGTTGCTTATATTCTCCACATTTTTGTGGAGAATGTTTATTTGTATTTCATCTCTCTGTCTCTCTCTCTCACCCCCTTTCCCTGCTCTCTCTCTCTCGCCCCCTTTCCCTGCTCTCTCTCTCTCTCTCTCTCTCTCTCTCTCTGTGTGTGTGTGTGTGTGTGTGTGTGTGTGTGTGTGTGTGTGTGTGTGTGAGAGAGAGAGAGAGAGAGAGAGAGGTGGGGGGTGAGGGTGGGGGGTGAGGGTAGGGGGGGGGGGAGGTCCTTGATCAGTTGTTTAATTCATTGCTCAGCTCTATTTTCAGTTTATAACAACCATATCATCCGCTTACCTATTTGTGAAATATATTGTTCTATGATCGTATTGTGTTACTAGCTTTTGGTCATGCCTGTGAAGCAGTGTCACCTTGCCACCACATTGCCACATTATAACTTTTGACTCACAAGTAAATCCATGATATAAACACTCTGAATACTGATTTTTCATAACCTACACACTCTTAATATAATTAACTGTGTTTGCACCTCTTTGAAAATTAACTGTAGTCAGGGAAGCATAAGAAGATCCGTGACAGCTCACAGCACTAATGCCAGCCTTCATCTGCGAAGCACTAAAGGCTGCAGCTGAAAACAGTAACTGTCTGCAGAGTTGTGACAACAATGAGCTGATGCCATAGAGACATTGATAATGAAGCTGAGGTTGGCCTGCAATTCTCCCGCCCTCAGTCCACTGCAATTGTCAGGGATCAACTTATGCTGTTTCAACTATAGGCTGTCCTGCTTCATATGAATCATTTAGTGGATGGACTAGGAGGTTGTGAAATAAAGTTGTGAACTTTACATATACTGCTTAATTTCAGCAATTTTCCTGATAGATGATGTTTTCTAGTAAATTGCAGTAGTGGCATACATCACCAGATAAGGATCAATACTGACTCTTCTTGTGAACATTCTTTCTGAAAACAGTTTATCACAGTGGTCACCACGCCCTGAAGGACAAATATTGAAAAATGCAACTTGTTTGTTCAACTTAGAACAGTTACTGAATATGATGTTTCCTGAATGCTTTTAATGTTATACCAGAATGAGACTTGTGGACTTGAAATTACTTCGTATTCAGTTATTACATTAAGAATTTGTTAACAAAACTGAATTTAATACTGGAATTATGTCAATAAAAGTCAAGCAAGGACTGAAACAATGACACAACAAAATTCTGAGGCCCCTCTTCTTACATTCATATACAACAATGCCATTGTTGTAACTGGTGAAACTTTTCAGTCTGGAAGTAGTAACTGAAATATAAGATTTAAAACAAATGAAACAGGCACATGAAATAAAATGTAGACACCTGTTAATTTTTACTGTTGGTGTTTTAAAGCAAAATGCTTCTCACACCTTTCAGATTAATATGAGCGTGGCTCTCCTACACAATAATAAAGAATAAATTATCTATTGCATACATTGCCTGAAGCAGTGCAAATGAGATGTGGTGCTAAGATACTCTTCCATATTCTTCAAGTCTCTAATAATACCGTAATGGCTACCCTTCACCAGCTTATGTGAAACAGTATGGTGCAACATTTGTTGTACCTGATAATGCCGGGAAAGCCTTGCATCCACAGCAACAATATAATAGAGATGACATTTATTTGCAGAAATTCTATTTATTGCTTGTTGCTTTAGTTGTCCCAAAGTCAAATTTTCAATGTCTTGCAGAGCACACTACAATATGACGTTCCACCATCACTGCTAGCAGGCTACTCTACCCAGCTCAATCTGTCTGCATTATACCTCCTACTGCAAAAAAGGTGTTCCCAAAACAGAAAATGTTGCTTCATACCTGCCACCTTTCTGCATGCCAGTGGTCATCAAACTGTGGACTGCAGCCACATGCAGCCCAATCAAAACTTCATTCAGCATCATGTAATAATATGCATCTAGCAACTAAGCGCTGAATCTGGAAATATCAGCTGATGTTAAGAGTTTCTTAAGAGTGTAGTACAGAGGTAGTAATATTTTGACATGTGCTTAATTTGGCGAATTTGGCTATAAGCTAGGTAAAGCTGACTGCTTACCTCAGGGGCAGGTGGGTAAGTAGCATGGCCGCTGCGAAGTTAGGGTATGTAATAGGGGGAATGCTTTTTTGTTTTGTGTTCCACTACTGACAACTCATGGGTGTGCCCAACTGGAACTGATCAGCTGCTGTGGTATAAATTTCAAATGGAAGTAGGATGGATTAATGAATGCACAATATAGAGGAGTCATCTGAAAATGTGGTACATATTTGTACCAAGGAACATGAAATTAAATTAATGGTGTTGTAATACAATTCAGTGAATAGAAAAAACATGACATTCAAAACACTTGTGATTTTTGTCTCATATTGTTTGACACATTTAAGGATAAGTACAATTACTGTTAATAATCAATTAATCATCAACTCACACAGCAAATACAACAGTTTGTCAGGCAATTACAGTGTCACATCTTTGGGATTGCTGAGGGTGGCAGCAATATGATACAGACAAAGTCCTCTGGAACTGTTCTGAATGATGCTGACTTTTAAGGATCAGTACTTGGGACTGCTAACTAACTTACCAAGCTAAAATGTCTTACAAACTCTACTCTTACAGTAATTGAGCCAATTTCAAATCTCTAAATAAATGAGTGTTCCTTTTCTTGGTGTTCATGGGGTGGGGCAGGGGGGGGGGGGGGGGCGAGAGTGGAGTCATATTAATTATTTAATTATAGCCAGTGGACTAAACTCAGTGCAAGGCATGTCCTGATATGGAAATTGTTATTCATCATTTACTGTAGGCTTGTCTACTGAAATGACATCTCCTTATCATACTTGTACCATTGATTTCGGACCTTTATGACTAGTTAGAGAAATTTAGCCTCACCAGCAGTGGCCTTTCAATTGTAGCATCCAAATATTTCCTTAGACAGCATTGGCGTAACTCTCCATTCACCCCATTAATTTCGTTTCCACACTTTAACATTCAGCTTAGTATGGATCAGTATCTCTCCAGACAGAACTCAGCTCAAGCTTATCTCCATCCAAAACAAGACCTACCTGATACCCATATATAGAGTGTTAACCACAGACTAAAGGCAAAAAATAAATAACATAATAATTTATGTGTGTTTCTAATTAATAATCTCATCGATACATATGCTGCCCAAAGTGCTACTCCATGATCTCAGTACTGGTTCTCAAGCAAAAAAGTTTGATGACCACTGCTCTACGCTCTCCACTGGGATAACCTGTTGTATGATTCCCCCTGTAGAAAAAGTGTTTCCGGATGACAAGGGGAATGGCTTGGCTGTCCCCAGGTCCAATGGCTGCCACACCACCAATGCAGAAGACTATGCACTGAGTAACAAATCATTTATGTTAACCATTGGATGAGTTCAGATCATTTACCTTTTGTTTTCCTTTATGCATTGAAGGCTAGGACAATATTTAAATACCCAATATCAGGTAATCTTAGGATTTTGCAAGGTGTTGATTACACTTCTCTTTCTATATGAGCATCATTACATTTTCATAAATCAATCAAATCATATTTTTGAAACACACCACGAGCCAGTTGAAGGAACACTTTTCCATTATAAGTTTTCTGTAGGGCTTCAAATCCATAAGCCACATATCTTCTGTTCATAGTCTTTGGTCCTATTAGTCTTACCATCATGCAGAACTGCATATTTATTAATGATACTCTGTGCAAAATCCTGATAGTTCATATGAATATGTCCACGGCATTTTCACAAGGAAGGTTGTCATTACTACTTCAGCATAGGCAAAATATCTTCTGCTGATAGAATTGTGTTAATTATGACAAATTTTCCCTCTTCTTTTAGCAGTGAGTTCTGGAAGAGTTCCAGAAACAATCATACAAATTTTGTTCAAGGAACTTGAGAATAGTGTTATTTCATAAAAGAAAAAACTGATATTCAGTTGTTAGCATCCTACTTAGACAATGAGTGGACATCATTTAGCTCTATTATGACAGACATAGAAGAATTATTGGCAAACATATTGTAAATCTTGCTCTGGAGATGGATGTGCCAAGAGAGTGGATTACGGATGGAAAGGACTATCATTGTTTTAGTAATCAAATTCAGAAAGTTTGAAGGAAACAAAGATTGTTGCACTGTCTACTTAAAAAAGAATGCACCTCGATTGGCAGGCAAAAATAAGTAGAAAGTTTTGCACTCAAAGAAGATCAGTGTGTAAAACATACAACTTCCTCACCTTAGTGAAAGATTTTGCTGAGAACCTGAGAAAATCCTGGTTATACTTAAAATCACTAAGCAGGCCAAAAACTTCTACCCAGTCACTCGTTGACCAGTCTGGGGTGGCAACAAAATACAGCTAAAGAAAAGCTGAAGTTTTAAATATCACATTTATAAAATCATTCATACAAGACGACTGTACAAACATACTGTCATTTGACTGTGACACAGACACATGGAAGACATAGAAATAGGCATCCATGACATAGAGAAACAATTGAAAGAGGTGTAAACAAATAAATCACCCAGTCCAGATGGAAATCCAATCCAGTTTTACAGAGAGTAGTCTGCAACCTTGGTCAGTTACTTAACTAGCATTTAGCATGAATCCCTCAACCAGCACAAAGTCCCAAGAAACTTGAAAAAAGTGCAGGTGACTCCTGTGTATAAGAAAGGGAAAAGAATAGACCCACATAATAACAGATCAACATCCTTAACATTGAATTGCTGCAGAATTCTTGAACACATTCAAATATAATAAATTTTTCTTGAGACAGAGAAGCTTCTGTCCACAAACTAGCACAGATGTAGAAAGCATTGTTTGTGTGAAGATCAGCTCAACCTCTTCTCGTATGGTATCCGACAAACCGTGGATGGGGGACAACAAGCAGACTCCTTCTTCTTAGATTTTTGGAACGTGTTTGACATGGTGTTCCACTGCAGACTATTGTTGAAGGTTCGAGCATATGCTTTAACTCCCCAGGTATATGATTGGCTTGAAGACTTTTTAAGTAATCAATCCCATTATGTTGCCCTCAATGGCAAGTGTTCATCAAAGAAAAAGGTTTATACAAATCAAATGACAGTTTCAGAGACGTACTGGTCTCATACAGAAATGATTTTATGTATATAGACTGAAGCGACGGGTGAAAATTTATACCAAGGCCAGGAATCAAACCCAGGTCTCCTGTTCACTAGGCAGGTGCAGTAGCCGCTAAGTCACCGTGGCACAGCAGTTCACACAACTGCACACATTACTCTGGCATATGACCCTCCTCAATCCAAATTCTCACTGGTGCCCAAGTCTACTTTAAATTCCCCCTTACATATGTACAGAACTGTTGAAGCTCCCCTTGTTCTGGAATAGTGCCTAACCATCGAATGCAAATGAAGGATCCAGCCTGAAACCCAGAAGCAGGTAGTTATACAAACAGATGACACAGTTTCAGAGAGTTTACTGGTCTCATACAGATATGATTTTCTAGAGTGAAGCGGTAAGTGAAAAATGTATCAAGGACAGGAATCAAACCCAGGTCTCCTGCTCACTAGGCAGGCTTGTCAGTCACCAAGACAGCTTAGCACAGTGGTTCACACAACTGCACGCATTACCCTGGCACACCTCCCTCCTCGATCCAAATTGTCACTGCCACCCCAGTCTACCCTAAATTCCCCCTTACATTTGCACAGATTATCATGGCACACCTCCCCCCTCAATCCAAATTCTCACTACTGCCCCAGTCTACTTTAAATTCCCCCTCACATTTTTGTGATCTTAGTAGCTAATACACCTGCATAGTAAGCAGGAGTCCCGTATTCGATCCCTGTCCTTGGTACAAATTTTCACTTATCGCTTCAGTCTATAAAATCATATCTATATGAGACCAGTAAAGTCTCTGAAACTGTGTCATTTTATTTGTGGAGATACCTGCTCCTGGGCTTCAGGACTGGATCCTCCATTTTCATTTGATGGTGAGGTGTCATTCCAGAACATGGGGAGCCTCAGCAATTCTGTCTGTGCGTAAGGGGAAATTTGGATTGAGGAGGGAGGCATGCCAAGGTAATCTGTGCAGTTGTGTGAATTGCTGTGCTGAGGAGCTTAGTGGTTAACACACCTGCCTAGTAAGCAGTAGACATAGATTCAATTCCCGGCCCTGACACTAAATGTCACCCATTGCCTCAGTCTATTGATAGAGAGACAAGGGATTCGTCAGGAGTGCTCCAGGGAAGCATCATAGGACTGCTCTTATTCTCCGTACACAAAACAATGTGACAGAAAGGGCAAGCAACAATTTGTGGCTGTTTGCTGACAATGCTGTGGTGTACGGGATGGTGTTGTCATTGATTAACTGTAAGAGGATACAAGATGACTTAGACAGAATTTGTAGTTGGTGTGATGAATGTTAGCTTGTTGTGAATGAAGAAAAATGTAGAGTAATGCAGGTGAGTAGGAAAACCAATCCTGTAACATCCGAATACAGCATTAGTAAGGTGATGCTTGACACAGTCACACCAATTAAATACCTAGGTGTAATGTTGCAAAGCCATAAGAAATAAGCATATCAGGCTGTTGAAGGGAAGGCGAATGCTCTACTTTTTTTTATTGGGAGAAATTTTGAAAAGTGTACCTCATTCATAAAGGGGGCAGTGTATAGAATGCTAGAGCAACCCATTCTTGAGTGCTGTTCGTGTGTTTGGGATCCCCACCAGTTTGGATTAAAGGAAGATATAGCAATTCTGAGGTGTGCTGCTAGACTTGTTACCAGCAGGTTCAATCAGCATGCAAGTATTATGGAGGTGCTTCGTAAACTCAAAGGGAACACAACACTCTTTTCATGAGCCACTATTGCAGAAACTCGGTGAACCAGCATTTGAGACTGACTGCTGAATAATTCCACTGCCACCAACATACATTTTACTTAAGGAGCAAAAAGATCAGATGTGAGAAATTAGGGCTCATGTGTAGGCTTTTAGACAGTTTCTCCCCTCGCTTTACTTGTGAGTGGAACAGGAAAGGAAATGACTAGTAGTGGTACATGGTACCCTCTGCCGTGCACCACACAGTGGCTAACAGGGTATGTGTGTATATGTAGATTAGGCAACACATCAAAAAGTTTCCACAAAAGTATTAACAGTTTCATTACTGATTTTTTTCTAAAAGAAACATTAAATTTTGAGTGGTGTGACCCATGAAAATAAAAAAACAAAGTTGTTGCCTTGCCTTTACTTCAGAATTCTTGGAATTATCAGAGAATTGTTCCTGATGTAGCAGTAGTTTCAGAGAATTTCAAGTGTACATTTGCTAAGTGTCACAGTTCTACAGTTTATAAAACTCAAGGATTTTTCTGAAGAAGGATTCGTCTGGAAGCTTGCAATGTTCAGTCCTGTTAATGTATCTATTGTCAAATTTGATGAGTTGTCACCTTTACTACTTCCATTATGTATACACCACCAAGGACTTTTCATCACCATATTAAAATCAATGATATTGAAATTTAATGTTGTGTGACAAGTACTGACACAAGCAATTCATTTACTTGGATTTTTATAAACAAACTAGCTTTCTGCCTGCAGCTTCACCTGTATATACATATGTCACATATATTTTACACATATTTTTATAATTCACATAAATTTAGCACTTTTCAAACATATTTGTAAATGTATTTCATCAATATCCATAGCCCTGCAGTTTCTCCTGAATTCTGAGAAAACTTGTAATTCTGCCAGTAACTGATTGTTGTTTCAAGAAGAAGGACTGTCACTGGCAGCTGTCTGATTTATCACTGTTTTACTCCATGCGTCTCTAGAGAGGACGTTAAATGTATCTGTGAAATTGCACCATGTGACATGATCTTTGGCCCCAAAACACGCTGGCAAAATTATTGGCTCGTTGCAGTGCTCATTCTCTTAAAGTGGTTGATGAACTGAACAACGCAAATAAGAGACAGATAGTGCTTCATATTTCTGAAGTATTGCAAGTTAACTTATCACAGGAAAAAATACCTTCCTCATCATCACCCATCCCTAAAATAATAGGGGTATCTTACTCCCGTAGCATTTTTATACAACTAATGTGTGAATGTAGATGAAAAATTTGATTGAATTCCTTCAAGCATTCCTGAGTTATGCTTTTATGTCATGTCTTTTCACCTACACCTTCATTGATAGGACAGCTGTTTGTGACACAGTCATAGTAAATTGTTCCAGATAGCAAGTGATACATTTGCCAGTTTTGCTAGAAGTTCCTTCAGGTGTTATGTAGATATGCTGATCTAGCACCGTGTTTCCTCCGTCTCCTACCCCCAACTGTACGAATTAAACTCCATTGGCCATCACCAATAAGTCTAGCGATCCCTAGTATCAGTGGTAATAATATACTTTTACGTATCATATCTTTTCATCCCTAGCCTTAGGAGTGGTTCCCATACACAATATTTTTATATAAATAATTATGCACATAAAAAGTAATGTACATCTGATCTACAACTGCATGGATACTCTGCAAATCATACTTAAGTGCCTGGCAGAGGGTTCATGAAACCACCTTCATAATAATTCTCTATTATTTAAATCTCGAGCAGTTTTGCATTCAGAGGAGAAAGTTGGGGATTGAAATTTCATGAGAAGATTCTGCCAAAATGAGAAATACCTTTGCTTTAATGATGTCCACTCCAAATCCTGTATCACGTCAGTGACACTCCCTCCCCTATTTCATGATAATATAAAATGTGCTGCTCTTCTTTGAACTTCCTTGATGTACTGCATAATCCTATCTGGTAGGATCTCAAATCATGCAGCAGTACTCCAAATAAAGACTAGCAAGTGTAGTGTAGGCAGTCTCTTTAGTAGAACTGTTACATTTTTTAATTGTTCTGCCAATAAAACGCATTATTGGTTTGCGTTCTACACAACATTTTCTGTGTGTTCTTTCCAATTTAAGTTGTTCGTAATTCCTAGGTATTTAGTTGAATTAACGGCCTTTTGAGTTGACTGATTTATCATGTAACTGACGTTTAACAGATCCTTTTAGCATTCATGTGGATGAGCTCACACGTTTCATTGTTTAGGGTTAATTACCAATTTTCACATCATTCAGGCATCTTTTCAAAATCATTTTGCATTTATATCAATTTTCTGATGACTTTACTAGATGATAAACTACAGCTTCATCTGAAAATAATCTAAGATGCCTGCTCAGATTGTCTCCTAAATCATATATATAGGTAAGGAACAGCAGAGGGCCTATAACACTATCTTGGGGAACACCAGAAATTGCTTCTGCTTTACTCGATGACTTCCTGTCGATTACTATGAACTGTGGCTGTGAACTGTGCACATACAAACCTTGAGTGTGCTTGCTCCAGACCTTCCTGAATTATGCTTTTATGTCACACCCCATTTTTCACTCCTAGCCCATGGGTGGTACTTGTTCCATATCATTACAAAAACTTTTGCAGGTATTCGCACTACAGCAAACCAAAGTTTCATCTTAATCAGATAAATGATATAGGAATGTGCAGAAGACAAACAAAAAACAAATGTTCATTTTTATGCAATAGATTTCCGTTCTTCATTATTCAGTATAAAATATCACTGTATAAAATACTGTGCTCCTCAGCTGGAAATTAATTTGTTATCTGATCATTATGCTGCCTATTAAAAAAATACTATTTTCAGTTGGAAATGTGTTTAGATTGTCTGTTTTCTTTTTCAGGAAATGTTAGAAGTTATGTCAAAGATGCCAAATGTTGTTCAAGCCACAAACTGTCCTCACTTGTTTGAAAGGCTGGAGGTTCTTCAGGAACAACTTACACTATGTGAAAAAGCTTTGGCTGAATATCTGGAAACTAAGAGACTGGCATTTCCACGCTTTTATTTTGTTTCTTCTGCTGACCTGTTGGATATTTTATCTAATGGAAACCAACCTGAACTTGTAGCAAGGTTAGCAATATCAGTACTTTCTTTGAAGCAGAGTTATGGCGAATTTGATGTAATTTCTGTAAACCCATTAACTTCACCATAATTTTTCATACTGCACAAGTTCCCCATATGACAAGAAAGTTTATCTGCAATAGGTTGTAGTAATATGTTTGCAAAATGGCAATGTTTTTCATCTTTGTGACATTAAAGGAAATCATTTCAGAATAATTTCCAGCTAGAGATTCTGGAAATCAGTCTCATGAAGCTAGACCGAGCGAGGTTGCGCAGTGGTTAGACACTGGACTCGCATTCGGGAGGACGACGGTTCAATCCCGCGTCCGGCCATCCTGATTTAGGTTTTCCGTGATTTCCCTAAATCACTCCAGCCAAATGCCGGGATGGTTCCTCTGAAAGGGCACGGCCGACTTCCTTCCCCATCCTTCCCTAATCCGATGAGACCGATGACCACGCTGTCTGGTCTCCTTCCCCAAAACAACCAACCAACCAATCATAAAGCTATACAGTATAAAGCAAGGAGGTAAAAATGTTATGGAAGAATGGAAGCACGGGGAGTGAGGAAAGAGATAATGCCAGTTATAAATGTCATGTAAAAGAAAGAAAAAAGTAGAAGGATGTATAAAGTGTTTTATTTGAGGTGTCAAGGAATTTTCAGTTTGCTAGTAGAGTATATGTTGGGTAAAAATGATAGAGGAAGACCAGAGCTTAATTACAGGTTTCAGTGGTTGTAAGTTATGGAGGGTAGAGAAATGAAGTTTCACAGGATAGACTAGCATGTGGATAGTAGCATCTGCTTCACTGTGTTATTAAGTTTGTACATAACTTTTTACTATTCTATTGAATGTGTTGTATAATGCCTCTTAATCACAGCAGTTAATCATTAGCATAAATGTCAACAAAATTTACATATCATTCCAGGTAGTCCTTTTATACTGTCAAGGATTATCTGAAGTGATATGACAATTTTGTTGACATTTATGCTAACGATTAACTGCTGTGATTAAGAGGCATTTTGCAATATATTCAGTAGAATAGTGAAATACAGCGTACAAACAAATACCATAGTAAAGCGAATATTGTATGCATCTATTTATGTGTTTGTAATTCTATATATTTATGTGTCTGTATGTATATATTTATTTGTTGACAACAACTGCACAATTTGTATTGCATGCAGATGGATAAATCTGCATCAATTAAAATGTAAATTTTCAGTTGTTGAAAATCATATATTTCTGAAAGTTCTTCACCAATTACTTTGAAATTTCGACACGATGTTGCATTCAAATATGAGATTGCTTTTATACATATGCTAGAATGTGATGTGGTATATAAATATATGTGCAATAATAAAGGGGTCACGTTGTGAGCCTGTCAGTTTGAGGCTCAACTTAGCTGGCTGACTTTTGCCTGGAGGGAAAAATTTTAGTGGATGCAGAAATGATTCACTGTCTGAATGTCTCATAAGGAATCAATACATGGAGTATCTATAATATAACAAAACAAACATCAAAGAACAGCACAGCTGCACAAAGATACACACAGTGCTCCTAGTGGTTGGAAACCAAAGTAATTAACTTCCGTGCTGCACATACTATGCACACACCACAGAACATAATCTTACCCGCATGTGGTGTGAAAGCCCAGGCTGTGGTGATAGCAGACATGCTGAAGTAGTCACTAAATCAGCCCCCTTGGTGGAAGCAGAGTGTCTTTGTTGTGGAAGCATGTGGGAAAGAGTAGTCTGCATCCAGAGCAATTCATCTGTGCTGGTAGTTGTGGTTGTGCTTGCGGCAAAAAACTGGTTGTGGGTACTGGAGGCAAGAGCTGTCCCTGAGATATTCAATGTGGACCAGTGTAAGATGGCTGTAATGGTGGCTTCACTCCTTCCATGCGTAGCATGACAATCGCGTATGTTTTCAAATCATTGTGTGTGTAACAATAAGGCATGCCATGTCGAGAAGCTTGTGACATATGAGCTTGTGTGATGTGTTTGTGAAGATGGTGCAAGAATTCCAGTTCGTCCTGATTGATATTGAGCGTATCTGTACCAAGGAATTCGCTGGGGAGGCACAATCTTTCTCGGTATGCCAGCTCAGTGGCTGAGAAATCAATCTGGTTTGTACAGTTTCCTCATGACCAACAAAACTAATGGCAAGGAGGTTGTCCAAGACATATCATGACATGTTATTGCCACTTTCAACAAAAGGTGCCAGTGCTCCAGTGTCCTTTTAGTGGCTGGGTGGCAGCTCATGGTCTTGTGAAGGTTATAGTTTTAGATCTTGATGAGTTGATTGAAGAGTTCAAACTTGAATTGTCTCCCCATTCAGTGTTGATATTCTGCGGCTAACCAAACCACACTAACCACATAGAGGTGAATGCAGAGGCTAAACTCTTGGCCATAATATTATCCAGGGGAACTGCTTCTGGTCAATGTGTATACCGATCAATCATTGTGAATGAATATCTGTTGCCATTTGAGCATGGCAGCAAACACATAATATCCAAGTGTACATGGGTGAAACACGCTGTCTTGTCTGGGAAGTTACAAGATGCGTGGTTGTGGGAGGATATTTTGCTTCACAGACACTGAAGACAGGCTTTTGCCCATTGCCAACAGTATTTCTCAAATTTTGGCCAGACAAGCTCTTTAGACAGGAGACGGAAGGTAGGTCGTACACCTGTGTGACATAAATTGTGAATATGATCAAATGCTTGCCTGCGGAATGCTGGGGGGAGGAGTGGACAAGTTCGCCTTTGAAGATGTTGCAGTATAGTTTCACCTCTGTCCTGGGGATGTCACCAATTGCAACTGGAGTGATGAACTGGTACCTTCTGTGAGAGTGGGAAGTTCATCATCAGTTTGCTGTGCCTCCGTTAATGCTGTAAAATCTGTATGGTTTGTCATGCTGCTGGCATATGAAAGGCAGTCTGCTATGTTATTATTGTCTATGCCAGATAAGTGTTGAAATCTGTGCAGAACTGTGCCATGAACTTGAGCTGGTTGAACCGACATGGAGAGCAATTTGTGCTGTTCCATTTGAGTGTGTGGGTCAAGGGCTTATGATCAGTAAATATAGTAAACATGCGAGCCATGATCTCGGGGTGGGGGTGGGGGTGGGGGGGTGGGGGGGGGGGGGTACTTAACGGCTCTATACACTGCCAACAACTCACGGTTGTAAATACTCAATTTCATTTGTGATAGTGGTAGCTTTCTTGAAAAGAACGCTAGTGGCTGCCAGGCACCTTCTACGTGTTGTTGAAGTACGACGACAGTAGTTGTTCGATTCGCGTCAGTAACCAAAGCTCAAAGCGCATCAAGTTTTGGGTGTGCTAGCAATATTACTCTAGCCATATTCTGTTTGACATGTAAAAGACGGTGGTCATTTCCTGTGTCCATTTTATCAGACAAGCTTTTCATCTTTGGTCCTGTGAACACTGCCGTAAGTGGCTCCTACAGTTCTGCAGTGTGCGGGAAATGACGGCAATAAAAATGTAACACACCTAAGAATCTGCATAATTGTTTGATTTAAGAGGCCTTAAGTGTGCTCATTATTCCATCTACTTTTTTTGTCAGAGGCAGGGAACCAGCTGAAGAGATCTTGTGACAGTCTGAAAGCCCACTTGGTTGTGTTGAGAACAATGTCATAATGTTCCAAGCGATTAAATATATCTGTCAGGTGTTGGCAGTGTTGCTTCTTGTCAGCCAGGAACACTATCACATCATCTAGATACACAAAGCAGAGTGGAAGGCTTTGGAGGATAAAAATCTACAAACGTCTGCCAAGTCTGTGCCGTGTTCCGCCGCCTGAATGTCATGAACATACAAAAGATGCTACATAGCTGTTTTTGGAATTTACTCCTGTTTGGAATGCCCATCTTGGCCACTGGTATTTGCGTATGTGCTTTAGTGCATTTGACGATGCAAAAGATGGTTGCGTGGTAGTAATTTCTCAGCAATGGCATGGATTACCTATCAGGTACTGTTCCTGCATTTAGTGTGTGCTAATCTCCACAAGGGTACCAAGCCCCATTCTTCTTAGGCACAAGGTGCAGAACAGAGGACCGTGGACTGCTGGATGGTCTGATAATGCCTTTGCGCAACATGGCTGTTAAATTCTGCTTTCACTGTGGCGAGTCAATCAGGCACCACAAGCACAAATTTTGCCATGTCAGTAGTAACTCCATTGTAACTGGTTTTCCCCTACCTGCACAAATCATAGGATGTGGTTATGAGACTAGAATGCAGGTAGGTGGGCGACCACATAAGAAACCTTTGGTTCTTCTGACATCTCACTACATCATCAAAAGAGTAAGGTTGTTGTGTGCTTGTTTTCCACTCTATAACACTTTAGACAACCTGAAGCAATGTGAAGTTGGATTGCACGATTCACACTTCTCTCACATCAGTTGACTTGCTTGATCTGGACAGCCAATCTTCTACTCTGGATTGCCGGCTCCGTCAATCTCCAAAACCTTCTTCTCCGAAGCATAATTCTGGTTACAGGAATTTATAAGACTCTCTCTCTACTTTTGAAATAATTTAGTACTTTAAGAATACTTTTAGTTCAGTCTTGGTATATTTCAACTTCCACGTATAACATATTCACCATTTTTCACATTAATATTCGAATGTTTTCAAGTCAACCGATTCGTCTCATGTAAGACTCAATAAAATACATCTGCAATAAAATTGGTTTAACAACCACATAATTTATGAACCCGTCTTGCCTTTAGAGAGTCCAATACATGAAGTACTTTAAAGTCTATATTCAATTGTTCATTTTTCTTGAACAATAAGCATAGTCACAAAAACAGCAAAGAATACTACATAATTACTCCTTGTCCTTTCTTCACGGCTTCTGTGGCTAGCATCGTTTGACCGCCATGCTTACAGGCTTCTCATAACAAACTTCCAACCTGCATGTAGAAACAGGTGGCACAGTAGATACGTTTTCACTGTCCCACATATTTTTAAAATATCATGTATTTGTGATGGTAGAGGGATGAGTGGTTCTAGAATTTATGCAGAAATTCTCGAAGAGCTACATATCCCTCACCTCAGCTCGAACACGTGATATTTTACACATAATCATCATGTATGTTAATATCTCATATAATACTAATTCACATTTTAACCAGTACACATTCTATTTCTTTTAATAATCGAGAACAACCTTTTGTTTAATACTTAGCTCTTCTTTTTTTCATTCTACTTTGATATTAACAACTTGAGCATTTCACCTATTGTTGGAGTCAGTTCTTTTATATCTAGGAATCATGTGGACAACATTTCTGATTTCCAATTGTAAACTCCTGGTGTCATAGACACTTGATTATTTCATCCTTTATTCTAATTTTTTGTACTATTTTTTCTTTAGCACGTACTAGTTTCATTATTCACAGTAGTTTTTAGTCTGGAGGAACTTTGGGCAAATGAAAGTATTCTTTCCGACACTCATAACACTTAATAATGCTAGTGTATATAGAATTCAAACTTACCAGAATAATTCCTATAAAATGTGTGACTTCTGTCTCAATACTGTCCTTTAGCCCTAGGATCAGTACCTATACCTTACATGTTGGTTGACCCTATGAGTGCACTTCCTCCTCCTGTTCTGGTAGGTACGCCCCATCATAAAACATCCCTATTCATCAGGCCACTGGTCGTCCTATCTCTATGTAGGTACATGTGCCCTATATCCTTAGCAAAGGCCGGGTACACCCCCTTGTCTTTTGTGAGTAGGCCTCATGGTTCATTGCCCTAGTATACATCTTTATGTATACTATAATTAAATTTTTCCTGGTAAAAATAAAAATCTATTTTACACCTCACTCTCACTTCTTGATACTTCATTTAGTCCCTGGAGTCCTCCTCTACTTTTCAACTTACTTGGTATATACTATGTCTCTATTCACTCTTCAATATATAATATGTTTACTTAGGTTATAAGAGTCCCACTATCCTACAAATCATCAGAATATTTGTTAAACTGACATTCCTTAATAATTATATTCCTTAATAATTATCACAATCGATTCCTCTCTGGCTTATGTTCTCTTTCCTTACTCAGTCACAATAAACAACAATGTGTGCATATTTCCCGATGTACACATACCTTCCCCCTACAACACTCAATGGTTCTCACCTTTTGACAGGTTTCTAGTCAGTAGTTCCATTGTTTGCATACCTGTGTATCTTTGTGTGTATGCTGATGTGCGTTTGTGCAGCCTGATTCTTCAACCTTCGTATCTGAAGATAAGTTGTAGGTTATTGGAAACCACGGAAACCAGGAAGGACTTCTGCGATAGAAATAGATGAACATGGAAAGAGGGCGAAATAGATAGGTCCTCAAGCAAGAAGTAAGAAAGGAAAAAAATAGATTTGGTTGTTAAGATCAAAGAAGAGAAAGAAGACAGCCCCAAAGACAGGAAACCATTCCTGCCCCCCTTCCCCAGGACCACTACCTACGTTTCAATATCTTCAATATCAAACTCCAACTTTTTTTTCAAATTCTGGAATTGATCATTCTGACTCTGATTAAAGTCAGTGAACAGTTGATTTACGTGACTGCTTAAATAACTAGTTAATTCACCTTTCAAATCTATTTTAAGATTTTCTACTTTAGTAGTTAAAGCGTCAAATTCAGTGTTCAAATTTCCCATACCTTCACATAAATTACTAAAATTTTTACTTTGTGAATCTACCTTAGCACTTAGCAATCCTAAAGTTTTATTCTGAACATCCAATGTATTATTTAATTGATTATTAACTGTGTCTAATTCTCTACTTAAATTAGCACTCTGTGCACTAAGTTTTTCACTTATAGTTGCACTTATTTCATTTCTCAAAGAAGCACCCTGGTCATCTATTTTATCATTTGATTGAGTATTTACTGAGTCTACTTTAAGACTTACTTCCTTTCTTAAAGAAGCATTTTGGGCATTCATTAAGCCTAATTCTTCACTTAGTTTCTTTTTTAAAGAAGTATTTTGGGCATTCATGAAGCCTAATTCTTTACTTTGTGCATCTAATCTAGAATTTAATTGTAAACTCTGAGCTTTGACGAGATTCACTAACAGACCAATCAGGTCCCTCTCTACTAATTTTCATAGCCACTGTTGGTGGCTGAGCATAATAACTACACTAATAAAGTCTAGTGAATGGTTTCTTCAACTTTATACTTGAATAATTATTGTTTTTCGCTCACCCAGTGTAGAGTTTTAGGCTGCGTTGGTGAGCAGGTGTGGAATCAGCACTGGTGAACAGTATCTGGTGTCGGTGGCATTGGTTGCTGGTTAGCAGCAACTGGTCTGGTGGTGTCGGATGTTGTCTCTGCATCTGTGGCACCGTGATGCATGTGAGAGCTGTACATTTCCTACACCGGATCTTTTTAGTTGAATTATTCTCATCGTATCTCTTCCTTAGTCTAATACATCAAGGTCTTCTTTCCGTTCCTTTAACGTTATTACTTTCATACGTCTTTCACTGTGTTGCATTATCAAATTTTTTCATTTGATTTTTGGACTTAATCCAATTATGCGAAACAGTCCTCTTGTTTTTTTATACCTGGTTGCTGTGGCAACACATCATATCTTCTGCTTCAATTTCCTCTCAAAATTCCCATTTTTTCAAGTCCTTTTCACTGGTCGCCACATTCTAACGCTTTTTGACGATAGAATGTGTGGAGTAAATATACAAAGTTTATGTTTTCACCAAGTAACAATGTATTGGATTATGCAGAATAACAGTCTTGCATTTCACATGTAAGTATCTCCGTCTTCTTGTATTTCACTCACATTTCGAGCTTTAGAAACGCATTAAATTAACATTCATAAGCGAGTTGGTTTAAGAACCACTCGTAATTTATGAACATGTCTTGCCTCTAGAGAGTCCGATATGTGAAGTACTTAAAAGTCTATTTTCAATTGGTCATTTTTCTTTAACAATAATCACAATCACTAAAACAACAAAGAATACTACATAATTACTCCTTGTTCTTTCATCACGGCTTCTGTGGCACTAGCGGCAAACATTTGTTGGTGTCGTTTGACCGCCACGCTTACAGCCTTCTCATAACAAACTTCCAACCTGCACACAGAAACAGGTGGCGCAGTAGATACGTTACCACTCTCCGACTTATATTTAAAATATCATGTGTTCGAGATGGTAGAAGGACAAGTGGTTCTAGAATTTATGTGGAAATTCTCGAAGCCCTACAACTCCAAATCATGTTGGGGTCATCACTTGCTGATTTTAAGCTTTATTTTGCTGGCCAACTTTTGTCTTTACGTGTTCTATTAACATAAACAGATAATATTCTAGAGGGAACAATTAAAAAAAAAAAAAAAAAAAAAGAAACTTGGAAAATCTTTGACAGAAAAAATAAGTGTGAGGTACGTGTGAATTTCTTGTAAGGAATCAATACATGGAGTGTCTATAATATAGCAAAACAAAACCCAAAGAATAGTACAGCTGCATCAAGATGTAACACATTGCTCCTAGTTGTTAAACAGCATAGTAATTAACTTCTGCGCTGCATATACTATGGACATGACACACAGCATCTCCACTATATGGTGAGTGGTGACTTTCCTTTTCATAATATTCTTACATTCCATCCTGGATTTTCCATTGTTTGATAAATATACATATCACACATATATGATGCGGCAACATAACTTCCTGATTTCAAGCTCAGTGAAACCTAGTTTGTGAAACAGTTTTTTTGTAATTTTTGTAATAATGTAGGTACATATCTAAAGTTTTGTATTACATAATTTTGAAAATCAAATCAGGTAGATGATGCCCTCCATTACCTATACACTGAATAAGCCAATTTCTGGGATTTTTCATTACTCTTACCAGCATAGCAGTGGGTATGTTGCCAGTTCGTGCCCAGATGTTGGCCTTCAAGTCTTGCAGAGTGCTTGGATAGTTGAAAAGAAATGCAGGATTTCGAAAAACCAAAAAAAAAAAGAAAAAAATGACAAGGGACCAAATCAAGGGAGTGGAACAGTCTCTCCAGATCACCCCTTATAAAGATGAGATATTCTGGGAATTGTTCCCTCAAAACAGCCATTGATGCCCTTGAACCATGAATTGTTGCTCCATCCTGTTGGAACCAAGTGCAATTCATAAATTCGTGGAAAAAAGAATTCTTCTAATATGTTCACATACCACCCTGCAATCACTGTCACTGTGACCCCATCAACAATCCACAATCCAAGCTCTAGCGATAGCACACCATACTGTGACTTTAAATGAATGCAAAGGCCTTTGATGCAATTCTCAGGGATTGGTGTTGGTCCAGTTCTGCAGCAGTGCATCCTCCAAGAATTGAAGTTGTGTTCGGAGAGTTCCTGCACAATTGCCAACTTGTATGGATCAAAATGAAGGTTGTCGTGAAGAATTCACCTCACTGGATGATTGGATAGTCCAATAGCAAGATGCCATGAGGATTGCAAGATGGAAGCTCTCACTGCCTCAATGTTCTCACATGATCTGATGCTCTGAGGGACTCCAGTTCCTCGTTTGTCATACTTGTGGTCAGTCTGAATGTAGTGATCCATGTAACAATTGATTTCCAGTTTGGGACATGGCCTAACAGGGCTATGTTGAAGCAATATCAGAATGTACACTGGGTTGCAGTCACATGTTCTATTCAAAAAGTAGGCCTCAACAGCAAGCATACTTTCCTCATCGTTCCAACGCATGGTGGCGAATGTCATGGAAGAGAACAACACTTCAGAACTATGCCTGTTGAATGAGACCGCTCCTGCCCCCTACAACTATAATGGTGCACATGTCAAAGAAGGAACTTATGGTGCCACACCCAGTGTAATAAACAAAAATGTAATACATATAATATATATATTTATGTACCATATGATGCTCCCATAGGTATATAAAAATGCATGTGTTCAAATGCAACATTGTGTCAAAATGTGAAATGTTATTTATCTCATAATGTACAGAATTTTAGAACATGTGTCTGATGTAAAGGAGGCATGTCAAGGTTACAATTCATGTATTTGAAATTTTGTCACACACATAACGTTACTTTGTGAGGAATTTACTTATTTAAAATTTGTCAAACTTACAATATTTACATCCACTATAACGATCGTAGGTTTTTATTCCGTTTTAGGGATCCAGCTCAAAGTATCACTTCATCCTTCATGAAATCTTCCACAGAGTACTTGCATCTTTCAATTAGAAAATCACGTGACTTCCTTTTTAAAGTATTTATTTTCATATTCATTATGTCACACTCTTTGATTGTGTTGTGAATTTTCATAGCTATATACTGAGGAGTCTGAGCACGCAATTTTAAGCGATGTGAGATGAGCATAAAGTTTTCCTTATGTCTTGTCTTGTATTCTTGTATGAGTGTCCCAGAAATGTCCCCACTCCCCCTCCCCCCAGCTGTGTGCGGTGGACATATTACTAATGATTCTTTTTTGCAACTTTATAATTAATGTAAAGAAGCAAGAAGCAATGATGATTCTGTCATATTAATGGAGACAAGAAAAATAGTTTACCACAGCTATTTTGAGTCAGTTATAAGTTGTTACACAAGCAGAATGAATATAATATTAAAATTACAAAAATCAGTTGTTAGAAATATGTGTAATGCAAAACCAAAAGAATCCCATCACCCACTGTTAAGAAGCTTAAGAACATAAAAAGCCCCCTGTTTGCACAATTATGAACTGATTATTTTTGTATACAGTAACCCTAAGTTTTTCATAGACAACAGTTTTAAACATCAATGCAGCATTAGGAACAGGGGGAATTTCATGCTTCCCACTCAGAATTTAAAGCTATGTGCAAAACACATAGCCAATTTTAGTGAGTTTTCGCCTTCCACTATCGCCATCTTCCTCACATTTCATCTGGTCCCCCTCCACCCTCTCTTGTGCATTCATTTAGTCCATTTCGTACTTCTCACACCTATTTAGTTGTATTTTTGCTTAATTTTTCGGTTGTAATTCTACTTTCTTACAAAATTTTTCGCATTTTTTGCACCACCATGGATCCTTGCTCCTTCCATCTGCATCAATACAGAAAAGTTTCCTGATCCATAGCCAGATCCCAGTCCCACATACTGTTCCTGCATTGTTGCTTGGCTCCTGTGAAATCCCCCCTAATGGCTTTACCATCAAATTACCCATCTCTGGTTGCTACCCCTCCGACAATGACCTCCACCGGTTCAGATTCCACCAAACCTTAGCCCTCACCAACATAGTCCTGCAAAACCATATCAACCAATCCCAGTCCTCCTTGCAGTACCTTCTCTCCATCTGCAAAATTCTCCTGCTATGTAATCCTAAATTCCTGGAACCCACAACACACATTGAAACTCTTGCCATGCAGGAACTTGAGCAATTTGCACAACACCACCTCAAAAAGCTCTCCATCCTACTCACTTCCTACTCCTGCCTCAGAGTACCACTGTCCACCACTTCTACAGCAACCTCCAATCCTCCCCCATGACCCCTCATAGCTGACAAACCCTGTCACGCAGCTGTACACCTACTTCACTTACCCCACCCTCCAAAACTCCCTCCCACCACCACACAGAACCCAGAACCTAAACAGACCCATGACTCAGTTATCAACCTTTCCTCCAGAAGCCTTAGTCCCACAGAAATATCAGTCCTTTCCAAAGGCCTCACCTATTGCCCCACTCCCAAATTCAACAATGCAGGACTAGTTAAAGACCTTCTCTCCATCTCCCTGTCCCTACTGTGGAAACACTTTTTTCCCACCAACCCGAACAATCAGACTCAACCAGAGACCAATACTGAACCTTGCCTAACTCAGTTCACTCCTCCATCCAACCGTGATCCACCCCCACTGCCTCCAAACCACCCCCTGTTAACTTTCCAGAATTTCTTAACCTCGAACCTTGCCTCAACATAATTCCCCAAATCCCTCAACATGCAAACCAACCTTACATCTGCAGAAGGAACCGCAGTCCATCATCTAAAAACTGATCCCAACCTTATAATCCTACCTGCAGACAAAGGCTCCTCCACTGTTGTTTTGAACCACAAGGATTACGTGGCAGAAGGACTCCGTCAGCTGTCAGATACATCCACCTACAAGCCATGTCACAGTGATCCCATTCCAGTAATGCAGGATCTCGAGTCACTACTCAAATCCTTAGGCCCATCCCAGAACCTCTCCCCAGAGTCCATCTCTCTACTTACCCCTACCACTCCCTGCACTCCCACCTTCCACATGCTTCCTAAAGTCCATAAACCCAACCACCCAGGACGCCCCGTTGTGGCCGGTTACTGTGCCCCCATTGAGAGAATCTCTGCTCTAGTAGATCAACACCTTCAACCTATTACCCGGAACCTATCCTCCTATATAAAAGATACCAACCATTTCCTCAACCAGCTCTCCACAGTCCCTGTCCCTTTACCACATGGTGCCCTGCTCGTCACTATTGATGCCACCTCCCTGTACACTAACATTCCTAATGCCCATGGCCTTACTGCTATTGAATGCTATCTTTCCAGATGCCCTATGGATTCCAGACCAACAACATCCTTCCTAGACTGCATGACCAACTACATCCTCACCCACAATTACTTCTCCTTTGAAGGTATTACCTATAAACAAATCCTCGGTACGGCTATGGGCACCCACATGGCACCATCCTATGCTAATCTATTCATGAGCCGTCTAGAGGAATCCTTCCTTAAACCCAGAATCCTAAACCCCTCACCTGGTTCAGATTCATTGATGACATCTTTGCTATCTGGATTGAAGGTGAGGACACCTTATTCACATTCCTCCAGAACCTCAACAACTTCTCCTCAATTTGCTTCACCTGGTCCTACTCAACCCAACAAGCCACCTTCCTAGATGTTGACCTTGACTTGAGAGATGACTACATCATTCCCCTCATAACTCAGTACCCTTAGTACCATCTGGGACTGGAGCAACTGAATTACATTCTCCACCAGGGTTTCGCTTACCTCTCGTCATGCCCTGAAATGAGAAATGTCCTGCCCACTATCCTTCCCACCCCTTCTACCGTGGTATTCCGCCGTCTACCAAACCTACACAATATATTCGTCCATCCTTACACGACCTGTGCTCCTAGTCCCTTGCCGGCCGGTGTGGCCGAGCGGTTCTAGGCGCTGAAGTCTGGAACCGCGCGACCGCTATGGTCGCAGGTTCAAATCCTGCCTCAGACATGGATGTGTGTGATGTCCTTAGGTTAGTTAGGTTTATGTAGTTCTAATTTCTAGGGGACTGATGACCTCAGAAGTTAGGTTCCATAGTGCTCAGAGCCATTTTTCCTAGTCCCTTACCTCATGGCTCATACCCCTGTAATAGACGTAATTGCAAGACCTGTCCCATACATCCTCCTACCACCACCTACTCCAGTCCAGTCACTAAATCACCTATCCCCTCAAAGGCAGGGCTACCTGTGAAACCAGTCATGTGATTTACAAGCTAAGCTGCAACCACTGTCCTGCACTCTATGTAGGCATGACAACCAACAAGCTGTCTGTCTGAATGAATGGCCACCGACAAACTGTGTCCAAGAAACAAGTGGACCACCCTGTTGCTGAACACACTGCCAAACATGATATCCCTCATCTCAATGACTGCTTCACAGCCTGTGCCATATGGATCCTTCCCAGCAACACCAGGTTTTCTGAAATGCGCAGGTGGGAACATTCCCTGCAATACATCCTATGTTCCCATAAACCTCCTGGCCTCAACCCCCGTTAGTCACTGTCCTCACCTATCCAGCCCCCTCCCTGTTCCCATTCCAGCACTACATAGCCCCCATTTCACCACCACACCCAGTCTTTTAATTTCTTTTATTTCTCTCCTTTCCACTACTTACCCCCTCCTCCCTCCACACCTCCTCTCCTCCCCTCTGTCTAAACTGCAACACTTCACTGTCCACCACTCCCACCATATCATCCCTCCCCCTCTCTGCCCCATCCTCCTCCCTACCCCCACCCAGTCGCCACTCCCACCATGCACTGCTGCTGCTACTCGCAGTGTGGTTTCAACTCTCTCAGACTGCAGACGTGTGTGTGTGTGTGTGTGTGTGTGTGTGTGTGTGTGTGTGTGTGTGCTTGTGTGTATGTGTGTCTACTGTTGAAAAAGGTCTTAATGGCCGAAAGCTGTAATTGTGGGAAACTTTTTGTTGTGCCTATTGCGACTCAGCACTTCTGCTATATGGTGAGTAGCAACTTTCCTTCTCTGGTATTGTTACGTTCCATCCTGGATTTTCCATTCTATAATAATTGTAAACATTTGGAAGAAAAAATGCTAGCAATCTTTAAGTATCTATTTGGCTCTAGTTGGAAACATGTTAGCAAAACCAGCCCTTCATCAATTCCAAAGTAATTAACAGTTTTGTCTAAAATATTGTGTATGTAACCATATATGTTAATATCATCATTTAAACAAATAATTTGTCTTAACACTCATAGTAGAAGAAACTGCTAAAAAGAACCAATTTTTTGATGCAGTCATTTAACTTAATGGCTTAAGTTTTAGTTGTAATTTCTGTAAATTTAACTTCGAACAGTGTGTAGTTTCAGTACCGATTATTGTGATGATATATAAGGGCCTGATTTTTTGTCATGAGACAGTCAGTCCATGGCCGAGTTTCAGACGAGTAACCTGTGCTGGTTAGGACAACAACAATGCTTCAGCTTAACAGTGTAATAAATGTTAAACAATTAGGCCACGTGTAAAAACAGTGACAGTGTCTGCTCCATATGCACCTGATTATTCTTCATGAACTGTGAACTTTGTGGTTAGGTTTTACTGCTCACAGATGTTCAACAAGAAACTATTGTAGCAGTATGTGGAGTTTATTAATGAGGCTTGTCGAATGTTAAACAAAAGTGCACTGGCCATATAACTGTATATTATTGTGGGGTTGTGAACAGTGAAATAAAAGTACTGTAAAACGTAATTGTGCATCTGTAGGATACATCATTTAAAGTAGTCAGTGTCGGAATCCACGGACCCCATTTTTCAGCCAGTGTAGCAACACAGTACGGCAACACCAAGGACAATCAACAAATGAAGAATTAAAGGCAGGTTGGACAGCTACAATCGGTGATGACTCTGCCGCATCGATTCACAGGAAGTTGCTCCCTGTTTATGGGGAGGACAGTGGATCGCAGCAGTATCCAGTGGTGGTTACAGTGGTTTAAAGAAGGTGATTTCTCTCTACTGGACAATCCACTATGTGGTAGACCATCGACGGCAGTGAGTGATATGAATAAGGAGACCATTGATCAAATCATCCAAAATGACAGATGTGTGACGACACGACAGCGTGCTGAAGTGACTCGTTTGTCATTGGGTAGTGTGGTATCACTGGTACAGTCACTAGAGGCCAGAAAAATCTGTGCACGTTGGGTGTGTAGATTATTGACAAGAGAAATGAAAATGATGAGGAAGAATGTGCACAAGGGTCTCATGAAGACGTTTACTGAAGAGTGGAAACAGTGTTTTGATGGCATCATTACCCAGGATGAAACATAGTTGTTTTTGTCCGAACTTGAGAGCAAAACCCAATCCATGGAGTGGCGTCATTCGCGTTCCCCTCAGATGAAGAAACCAAGACTTTCACGAACAGCAGGCTGAAATGTGATGGCCTCCTTCTTCTGGGATCAGTGTGGTGTCATTTTCATTGACTTTTTGGAACCTGGCTTCACAATTAACTGGACCATTACTGTTTGTCATTGGACAAGCTGTGATGTGCCATCAAGACCCATAGACCACAGCTTCAGGGTCAGCTTTTCAGACTACATGATGACAATGCCGAGCCCCGTACAGCCGTTACGGCGCAGGAGAAAATCAGGAAAATGGGTTGGAAAATTGTTCCTCATCCTTCCTACAGTCCGGACTTGGCTCCGTCTGATTTTTACTTCTTTGGTCGTCTGAAGGCCCACCTGTGCGGTAAAATATTTGATAATGAGCAAGACCTTATTTCCCGTGTCAAGCGATGGTGTAAAAGTCAATCACCAGAATTTTACCAAAGTGCATTTACATCATGGAAAGAACGTTGGGCCAGATGCATTACAGCTGACAGAGGCAACATTGAGTCGGCTCAATGTATAGCTAAATGTTCCAAGTATGTCCACAAAAAATTTTATTCTCCTCCTGCAAAAAATTAAAAAAAATAGTGATGACTGTGCAAAACTTTTTGAACACCCTTAGTGTAAAAAACATGAAAAGAATTTAATTATCAAACTATGAAAACACACAGAAAAAGGTAAATATCATTCTGTGCTGAACACAGCCATTAAGTAAAATATTTCATCTCCTCATTACCCCATTCATCTCAGGAGTGCTTCTCCTGCTGGATTTGCAGGGATGTCTCTGCAGAGTTTTAATTAGAAGGAGTAAGAAACTTTGAGGCAGCTCAAGAGAGCAACTTCAGAGTACCTATCGAAAGAAAAGCAACACAGTGGTATATTGAATCTGTTCAGTCAATTGTGATAAGAGGAGGTGAGCCTATATACAGATAGTTCCAATGAAGACTGCCTTCAAAAGGAAGCTTCAGAACAGAGCCTAGGTATGGCCCACAGTTGTAACCCTGTATGAGACTTTAACAAAGTGAATATTTCTTTTTGATAGTAAACCTCTCCACATTTTCTCACAAACCAATGAATTAATGACTAGTGCATCAATACTTTCATACTTCAACCGCTATTATTTACTGTTCCATTCCTTTTCGTATTCTCCCTAGTGTAAATACTAAACACAAAAGTTTCTTTTTCCTATTTCATAACTTCGACTTTCCCTCCCCTCCTCCTGTTTATATTTATACATCTCAATCCCTTTTTTCTCAGTTTTCTCTGATTTTGATGCCTCACAATGCTCTCCCCTACTTTAGTCAAATGGTGGCATAAAGCTCTTCCCCCGCATCCATTTTGTTAGTTACTCAATCTAATCTACCCATCTGATCTTAAGTTTTCTTCTTTAACACCATATTTCAAAAGCTTCTGTTTCCTCCTGTCTGCCAGAATGTTGATCATCCTTGTTTCACATAATCTAAGGCTATACTCCAAAGAAATACTTTCAGAAAAGATTTCCTAACATTTAAATTTAAGTATGGTGTTAGCAAATATATATTTTTCAGAACTGTCATTTTTGTTTTTCTTGGCGTATATTTTATGTCCATCTTTTTTGTCCATTTGGACAAATGTGGAGAGAGGAGTGGTGAGCAGGCAGAAAATTTCATTTTGTTGCCAACCATGGAAATTGAAATGTATGCCACATACTTGGCATTTCATGAACATATACCTTGTTTAAACTGCAGTTTGCCTGAATTCATTTATAGTTGAAATTGAACTGATTTTCAACAATAATATACATTTCTGCAGGAGACGGTAAAAGTTTAGATAAATGGGAGTGGTGTACTTACGTGTTTCGGATAGCTATATTCTCAGTGCTCATCATAAGTGGGCATGTCAACTGCTGGTTCTATGCAGCCAATAAGACAGCAGCAAACAGACCACAGTTCAGAAGCAAGAAACATAGGAATTTTGTCTCACTCTTATGCCAATATAGAAGTGAAATCTGCTCTGTGTTCAGAGAAAAAACAACTATGTTCTCATACTCCATCCTAACCACCACACTAACTCACAACACACTCATAAGACACAGCCAAGTATTTGTGACAACCAAGATTATAAAGTTCATTGCTCCTCACATATAGAAACACATTTCCTCTTTCTCGTCTGTCACTGATTAGCCGAAACTATGATCCCAGACAGCGATTCCATTGGTGATGGTTAAAAATAATGATGTCTCAAACGACTGCCTTACTAAGCTAAAATGGAAATGAAGATAAAAATTAATGTAAACGATTTATTTTTGTTTATTTCATTTTACCTTGTATTACCAAAATGTAGCCCAGGAAATTGGAAGACATCTGTGGTCTTCCCTATGGACAAGAAAGGTGACAAAATGGACTGCACCAACTGCAGAGGCATCACTCTTCCAAATGTCTGTTATAATATCTTTTCCAGCTGTATATACTTGATAGAGTACAGCCATTTACAGAAGAAGTGAATGTTGAATATCGAGGTTGGTTAAAAAAACGGCCGTTAGACAAAATCTGTGTAGTGAGACATCTCTCTGAGAATATGTGAGAATATGGCAAAGATCTTCTTGTGCTCTTCAGGGATTTTAAAAAGGCATATGACTACATTCACAGAAAGAGCCTGGTGAATTGCCTAATGAAGTTTGGAATACCCAAGACTCTGCTCAGCCTAGGTTGAGTGTGTCACATGATTCAAAAGTCAAAAGTGAAGCATGGGAACCAAGTTACAGAGAGCTTGAACATAAAACACAGGGTTGAGACAAGGAGATGGTGTGTCACTTATCAAGTGTTCCTCAATGCAGTTTAGACTGTTTGAACTTCAGTGACTGAGGGGATATTAATGATAACCTGACCCAGTTGTGATTATATAGTGATCTCATGACTAGTGTCTGTAGCCATTCATTTTTTCCAGTTGCCAACAGCTACATGTAAATAACAAGATGGCTGGAAACTTGTCCTTTGAGCAAAGAAAGTGGATTTTAAAGTGTTTTTGCAAATGTGAAAACATGGAAGAAGTGCAGAGTTGATGATGGGCACAGTCTGATACTGCATCACATATAACAATAATGAAATTACACAACATATTTGAGAGGGAAGGAAGTGTATGTGATCTGAAGAAAAAATGGTGTGGCAGGAATAAATCAGTAGCAGATGAAAGAAGGATGGGTGCAGTGGTAAAAGCTTTTACAAGATCCCCAAAGAAGTCCATACAGCAAGCAACACATGAATTATGTGTAAGCAAATCAAGTGTTCACCATATTTCAAAGCAAGCAAACTCGGAACCCTACATTCACAGGATGCTTCACATGATGCATGAGGATGATCCAGATAGTTGACTCAAATTTTGTGAATGGGCTTTCAATAACGAACAGTTGACTTATATTGTTTGGATTGATGACATGATGTCTACACTGGATGGAAACATCAGTCACCATAAGTTTGTATAGTGACAAGAGATAATCCTCATGGAGGAATGAGCTGTGACTCATCTTGGGTTATCAGTGTGGTGCTTGTGTAAATAACCTTATCATGTTGCAGGAATGAATTCTACTAACTGTTCACCAAATGTACTGAGGTGAAAATTTGGTCGGTGAAAATTTGGTCAATGGGGATGGGTTGAGTTTCCATCCAAATCTCCAACTCTTACACTGTTAGACTTGTAGCTCTGAAAGACACTGTCTATGCCACAGAGTCACGTACACTGGGTGACATGAAAGAGGCGATTGTGACTGCCTGTGAATCCATTCCAGTGGCAACAGTAACAAGGGTCTTGATCCGTTGCACAGTGTTGCATATGCTGTACTGCTGCCCATATGGGACATTTTGAACAATGTCAACACTAAAGCATCATCAGTAATGCTTGTGTAACTTAAATATTAATAATTTTTATTTGAGTTTTTAAAGTTCTAACCATGCAAAGGCCATTGTAGGGCACCCTGTATTCAACCTGGTCCTCAAAAAGATAATGAGAGAAGCCCTCCTTAAGAATTTTGAAAGGATCGAGTTAAGAAAATCACAAATCTCGCATTTCCTGATGATGTGATCCTGTTGTACAATTCTAAGCAAGAACTGATGTGGATGAGTGACAGTGTGGAGGTGGCAGCAAGCAAGATCAGTCTCCTTATGAATGAATCAAAGACTGGGTATCAAGTGTTGAGTACCATTCCTATTCAATAGACCCACTCCAGCCACTTGTAGTCAGAACACAATCCTACTAAAGGGTTCATAGTTTTAAGTATTTGAAGTAAGCTTTTGTCTCTACCTTGGTTATGATTATCCATTCTCTAAGCTGTTCATAGTAATTTATCTATATCCCTATTTTCTCATTTTTTATTTGTCCTACTCCTACATTACTCTTATTTGAATTTCTGTGGATAACCTTATACTTATCTGGCCAAAAGCCCTGTTCTTCCTGCCACTATACTCACTAATTCCCACTGCATCTAACTTCAACCTACGCATTTCTCTTTTCAAGTTTTCTAGCCCACATACTAGGTTAAAGGAACTAACATTCCACACTTCAAACCGTAGAATACCAGTTTTGGTTATTCTGATGACATCATCATCCTGATTAGTACCACCAAAAAATCTGAATGGTCCACTACTTTGCCTATGCAATATTTTACCCAGAAGGATGTGATTGTCATTAGACCATGCTATACAGATGTATTACCTCAGGAAATATAATGTCACAAGTTTTCCCTTGCTCTCATTTATCCACAGAGCCAACATAGGAAGGACATATTGACTAACATTACAAGGCCAGATCAGGCAACCATCCAGACTGTTGCTTAAGTATTCATTAAATCAAAATTTTATTGTGACATTACATGCCTCATACAATCACAGAGATTGAATGTATACTGACTAAATTAATCTAAAGTTGTTATATAAATGAAATGATGACTTGGAACAAATTCCCTGAAGTGTCACAAATCTACTAGACAGTTTAGAAAACTGGTTCCAACCAAATGGATTGAAACTGATTAATGGAAAAACACATTTACTATAGTTTAAAACTCAAAATTCAAAAGTAAATGAAGCTCATATTAATCATAGAAACCAAGATCTGAAAGAAGAAGGCTATGTAAAGTTTTTAGGAATTCATTTGAATCAAAATTTATTATGGTCTTCACATAGAAAGTACTTATCAAATAAATTAAACAGCCTGACCTTTGCAATGAAGATTCTGTCATATTCAGCTAGCATGGAGGTGAGAGAAGTAGTTTACCAGAGCTATTTTGAGTCAGTTACAAGGTGTGGCATCATTTTTTGGAGCAACACAAGCGAAATGATTATAATATTAAAATTAGAAAAATAAATTGTTAGAAATATGTGTAATGCAAAACCAAAAGAATCCTGTCACTCACTGTTAAGAAATTTTAGAATATAATATGACTCCAGTTTCTGCATCTATGAACTGATTATTTTGTATACAGTAACCCTAAGTTCCTCATAGACATTAATTTTAAACATCAGTGTAGCATTAGGAACAAGGGGAATTTCATGCTTCCCATTCATAAATTAAAGTTATATGCAAAACCCCAGAATACATGGGCATGTAAATTTGCAGTATTCTAAAAAAGAAACTAGTCCACAACGTGAAGGTAGGGTTACTAAAACAAAAACTATGAATGTTGTTAATATAGAGATGCTATTATTTCTAGAAGACTTTCTGAATTAGAATGTGAAAATCTGAGCAAGAAAGCAAATGGTTGATAATTAAGCTTAACTGTTTTATGTCAAATAAATGAGTGTAATAATTATGTTTTTTTATATTAATTCCTATGTTATATACTGTTTCTTTAATACCTTTGAATTGTATTTGCAGTGTTAATGAGTCCCCTGTACATTAAATCTATGATTTAACTTGGTATGTTATGGCATCAAGGCTTGTTATACACTGTGAACTGCATAATGGCATATACTTAAAGATATATTTATTTAGGTATTATTGCACAAGACACTAGTACTACATTTTCTGCCCCAAATAGAAATTTTGGTTGTTTCTTCCAGATCAGCAGTCAGTACTGTTAAAGCTAGGCAATCCACTTTGTAATTTTTTCCCCTCAGTTTTCCATATTGACCTCTGAATGTCTCTGTGGCATTCCTTCTGGAATTCTCATTACATTTGACTCAAAATATATACTGAAGATAGTTGCTAGTCATGTTTATTCAAAGACATTACTACGTTTTTAAAGTTCAGGTGACAACCTATTTCTGATTCATTCTTGGTTTTGCATTTTAAGGCATCTCACAAAGCTGTATGATTCTCTTGCGAGACTCAAATTCTGTCAGGAAGATGGCAAAAATACCAAGTATGCAGAAGGAATGTTTGCTAAGGATGGAGAATATGTTGAGTTCAATGGACAGTGTGACTGTTCAGGCAAGGTTGGTATTTTTCTTTGAATCCATATTAAACAGCTTTAAAAGTCAGTTGGAGAGTCTTGGCATGATCTTATTTGAAGTTACTCTTATATAAATATCTGTAGTTTGAAACCAGCTTGTTTCCTTATCTTTAATTTTAGTAGTGCTGAACAGTAACCCAACATAAAATTTGATCCTAAGTTAAACAGTTGACAAAATCTATATAAAAAAAGAGATAAATATATAGAGTAGTGATTGACTCAGTCACTATCACATTTATTTTTTATTTATTTATATATTTTGTGACAGCAAGAACAACATTAGATACATTCCAAGAGCAAAGAAATGACACAAAAGCTGGCCAAGGATATTTCAGGGATACCAAAAAGTGCTGTATATGAAGTTGTTCCAAGTATTTGAGATATCAGAAGATGTTTACACAGTTTATATCATATGTGTTGTCAGCCAATGAAGAACATGTCTATATAAACACTGCAAAGGCACATTACATTTGTAGAGATTTTACAAAATGGGTTGTGTATTATAATGTTTGAGGTAGAGTCAACTGAAACTAAAGAAAATGTCCATCCGAAAGGACTGAATAAAGACGCAACCAAAGGAATCATTCACATAAAAATTCTGTTTGGATGACATAACTCAAACTTGAATTCCATCTGAACAATGTTCATTAGTATCAGTCAACTCTACATTGTATAAATCTTTCATAACATTACTCATTCCTAATATTGTGTACCATTAAATTAAATCTGAAAACAGTCTTTTGTCTGAGCTTGCCCGTGGCTCACTGAAGTCAGACATGTTTGTTTGTCGTGCCTGCTATGAAGCATTGTTGGCGTCAGTGATTATATTGCATTCAAACGTGCTAAGAGGTTAAGCATGCTTTTGCAACCATTTACATGTCGAGTGGGCTCATGAACTAATTGTTCAAAATAATTTTCTGTGAAAGCATTCAGTACAATTTCGGATGACATTTTATGCCTGCCACCGGCTTTAAACTATGATTTTTCCAGCATATCGAGTTTAGATCAAAGTCACCACTGACTATAATTGTATGAGTGGGGTACCTATTTGAAATGAGACTCAAGTTTTCTTTGAACTTTTCAGCAACTATATCTTCTGAGTCGGAGGGTCAGTAAAATTATCCAATTAGTAGTTTAGTCCGATTGTCAGGTATAACCTCTACCCATAGTATTTCACAGGGACTACTATTTCAATTTCACTACAAGGCAAACTACTTCTGACAGCAATAAAACTCCACCACAAACTGTATTTAATCAATCCTTTCTGAACACTGTTAGATCATTTGAAAAAATTTCAGCTGAACTTATTTCCGGCTTTAGCCATCTTTCCATACCTATAACTATTTGAGCTTCAGTGCTTTCTATTAGGGCTTGGAGCTCTGGTTCTTTCCCAACCCAGCTATGACAATTTACAACTACAATACCAATTGTTTCTACAACTACCTTACTGTGTTTTACCTCCCCCTTTTAGATGGACTCCCTTTCTGTGTTTTCCTGAGACCCTCTAACCTAAAAAACCACACAGTCTCTTCCACAAAGTCCCCCCCCCCCCCCCCCCATTCAGAGTGCATGCTTCTCTTTTGTGGAACTCTGTGTGGACTTGAGTATCGTGGGTGAAGTGAGGGTCTGACTCTCATCTGTACAACATGACATGAGAACATGTTTCTAGGTGGCAATGTACATAATGGGGAGGCGTATCTTGTCTCAAAGCTTGGCAAGGGCAGTTTCCTTCAATTGATAAACAAAATCACAATGGTTGTGATCAGAAAGCTGGAAGGACTACGCATCTACAAACTTCCCTGGATGTTGCAGCACTTCGTCATAAACTAGTTCCACTGATGGAGAATCTAAGTCAGACGTATAACAGAGAACAGTGCCATATCGTTACTCGCCTTGGTCAGATACTAGTGCCTCAGCAGACTGAGTTGAATCAATGGTGCTTGAGGTGCTACTGGCATGGGAAAGACAGTCAACTACTATGTTGTCAGTTCCCAAAATGTCTTTGATGTCCACGCTGAATTGCATGATAAATACCAGTTAGTCATGTTGGTGAAGGGAGCAGTTGTTATTGTTTTGCCAGAATGCATAAGTGAGTTTTTTGTAATCCATAAAACTAATAACAACTGCTTTCAGTTGTGGACAACAGTAATTGATATCCTCATATATAGCAAGAACTTCTCTGTTATTTGCACTCCACTGCTGCTGTGAAGCTAGTGGCTTCCATGCGACATCATGGAACTGTTGCAGTGCCACACAGTTAGCTGTTTGGCTTATGTCAATAACTAGTGTGAGGGTTGCATCTACTTCAGAGTGAGTGAGAAATGCTGCATCTGCTTTGCTTTGTTTTGCTGCTTCGAGGGCAGAGCTCATGGCATCTGTCCACTGAATCTGTGAGTTACACTTGATTTTTGGACCAGTAGGTGCTGCAGTCAACAGTATTTTTAACTCGGCTGAGCATAGCAGAAGTCAGCAGTAGAAGCAGAGCAAGCCAAGGAAGCGACGTATTCTCTAGCAGTATTTGGTTGAGCAATTTGTAAATTACCTTCCCCTTTTTCAGGTAGTGGTAGAAACTCTTTGATGAAATCTGGTGTCTAGAAAGTTGAATTGTTGTGCTCAGCACTACACCATAATCTTCTAAACGCTTGAAAACTTCCATTAAGTGCTGTTTATGCTGCTCCGTTGTGGATGACAAGATAAGAATGTCATCCAAATGGAAAGTAAGACCTTGCACTACCAAATCAATGAGTCATTTCCATTATTGCACAGCAGTCTATGGGCCAAATATCTTAAAAAGGCTGGATGATGAGGGCTGACTTCGGTATATCTTCATCCACATTGGGATCTGAGTAAATGCCTTAGCACAATCAAGAAACTTAATATGGTTGCACCACATAATGTGTAATTATAATCCAGTAATAAAGGCCCTGGTTAATGATTTAGTACTGTTTGAGAATTGTGTGCACAATAGTCCCCACATGGATGCCACATGCCACCCTTTTTTGGCACAAGATGCTAGGGATACTGGATGGACAAATAATTCCTTCCTTAAGGGGCTCCGGAACGCCCTATACTTGCAATGTTAAAATAACGCTTATAAATCACATCTTTCCTCACAAAGTATTTGAGGTAGGAAGTTGAACTTTTTACAGATTATTTATTGGAATATGGGCTACAACTTAACACAGGGATTTAACAAAATTTCAGTTCAGTTATTAAAGATGATTTTTTTTCAATTGTAATGAAAATTCACAACATTTTTTTGCAATTTTTTATTTATATATTCAAAAATATACAGTTTTTTGGAAAAAGGCTGTGTTAAATTATGCAGAAGGTACTGTGTAACATTTACTGAAAGTTTGAAACAAATATCTTTGGAAGATCCTTAGAAAACATGTAATTAGTATGAGAAAATAAAAGTTTTGGGAATCGAGCGACAAAGATTGGATTAACTTTTTAGTGCATTCCAGGTCCATAGGATGGATTATCTTCATCCTCTGCAAACTCCTCCTCCAGCTTCCTCTTGTTCCTCCTCCTGTTTACTCTTGCTTGTATTTCTAGACTCTTTACAGCCCTGTCTGCGGCCCGAAGGCGTTCCTTGTCTAAAGCAAGCATCGCTCGTTGTTGTGTTCGTAGATTTTGCTACCATTTTCTTCAGTTGCAGTTACTGCAACACTGTTCCAAAAGGTGGTCATGTATGAACACTTATCACATTTCAGTTGTATTTCACTAGCCAGTCCTACGTGCTTTCTCATGGAGAGTTCCAGACCAACTTCACTACAATGAATACATCTTACACAGTTTGAAAAAATTCCTTTGAGAACCGACATATCAAATATTTCATTCACATCCGATTCGCCCATAAAACATTCATAGTTTTCACTCATTGAACCAAGCTTCTTCTGTGAAGTATTTTCTTTCCCACTTTGACTGCTATGGGCAGGTGTACTTGAGAGGTTAGGTTCACTCACTTGGTTATCGTCTTTATTGTTTACAGTAATAACACATACCTTTGGCTTTCCAACATTTCTCCTTTTCTTAAAAGCCTTCAGAGGATTTCAAAATAACTTTACTTTTACTCATTATTTTACTTCAACAAAACAGAGACTCAAGAAACAGAATTAATTACGAATATTTTCGAGATAACGACAGAGTAAATAAACATGAAACAATCGACAATCACACCAGCGATATATATTGAACCATCACAGGTTAGCCACAACACGTACTTTATCTCACATCACTAAAATGTACCTGATGAACACGGACGTTAATAATAACACCATTTGACAGCAGTTTAACAGCGCCACAGTGGGTCATGCCCATGTAGAACACATTTCAAAAAAAATTTAAAAATAGTTGTAGTCTTCGGAATTGAATAAATTATATATCTAGTAAAAGGTAATAGTCTGCAGATTCAGAAAACGCAAAAAAGTAAAAATTGAACTTTTCATGATTTTGAGCCTTTCCGGAGCCCCTTAAGCATGGTGTTAAATTCTGCCTTTGCAATGGCTAAGTTGTCAGGAGCTGAGCATCTAGGTCTACATGAGAGAGGCCATTCTTTAGTGGTTTAAATATGATGTACTGTGTTGTGACATACCTCTTTTGGTACTCCAGGTAGTCGCATACAGGCTGGAAATTGCTATAGTTCAGAAAAGTCTGAACTGTACTACTTTCCTTAAACCTCTCCAGTCCTTTCCCTTCACCCCTCTTTCTTTCCCTTTAACTCTTCTGCAAGAAGAAGGAGCATTGGCTCCAAAAGCTTGTTAAACCCTTTTGTGTATGTGTTCCCCTGCCATAACTTGACGAGTAGATTTTTTATCTGTCAATTTACATTATATTATCAATAATTGATTATTTTTGTAAATATTTTCTTAAAAATTCTCATCCTATTGCACTTCCTTAGGGGTTGAAATTCCAGAAACACTGAAAGACATATTTTTTTAAAATTTTTATTTTTAACATAGAAATCAAGTACCAGTTGTCACAATGTAGCCTTGTAAGTCCTTGAGTAGTTCTTTAGTGACTATTTATTTTCAGAAAGTTTTCATCCACTATTTTACTCCCTTAGTGGTTGAATTCCCAAAAATTCTGAAACAAGTATTTTTTTTATTTTCTGACTGAGAAACCAAATACCAATTTTCGTAGTCCTAACTTCAAAGTTCCCCTAATAGCAACATACTTTCAAAAAGCCTTTAATTCCCTATTTCACCCCCTTAGGAGTGGAATTTTGAACACTCCCTTCTTAAGTGGTGCTTACAGTACAAGATCCACACTCTCTCCAAACTTCAAGTTTCTACCCTTAAGGTTTTGGACTGGGCAGTGGTGAGCCAGTGAATCAGTCTGACCCTTTTTCACTTGCTTACAGGTTGAATTTCCAAAAACAGAGAAACATATATTTTTTCATCTCTAACTGAGAAGCCAATCACCAATTTTCAAAGATTTTACCTGTAAAAATGCTTTCACAATGAAATATTCTCATGAAACTTTTCATCTCCTATTTCACCCCCTTAGGAGTTGAAGTTTCAAAAACAGTGACATGCATATGTTTTATTTCTGAAAGAGAACCCAACTACCAATTTTCATAGATTTAGCTTCAAAAGCACTTGCACAGTGAAATATTTCCATGAAAACTTTCATCCCTGTTTCACCCCCACAAAGGTTGAATTGTCAATAACAGTGAAACACGTATTTTTTTATTTCTTTACTGAGAAGCCAAATTTAAATTTTCGTAGATCTAGCTTCAAAAGTGCTTTCATAATAAAATATTTTTGTAAAAAATTCTCATGGTTCATGGTGTGGATTCCTGTTGTCATGTCCTAGTTCATGAACCACGGGCAATGTATGAGTGGCCAAGTAAGTTGTCGTGACAGTCAGGATACCAGTCACTTTGGAATAAGGCTGGGCATCTCGGACATATTCTGAGTCGTAGTCACCTTTGTGCTCAGACTGCAAAGACTACCAAATCCACCAGTTAGTCCCTCAACCGTTAGGGGTAAAACCCAATGGGACCCGGGGCAAGTAAGGCTAGCAACCTGCTTCCCTGGTACTTTAAATATGATGCTGGCAACAATCAGAGCAAAATGCCTTGGACCTTTGGAGGTGACGGAGCCCCACCTTCAATTGACAAACCAGTGACTCCTAAGATACGACTCAGCAGACGAATGGTAACGAGATGTGGAGCTATTAATATCAAGGGGGGGCTACTCTGGGAAGAAGGTAGAGTTGCCAGAGGGTGCAAGTAAGATGAGGTTGGATGTTTTAGCTGTTAGTGACATTCGGGTAAGGGGTGAGAAAGAAGAGGAAGTGGGAGAATACAAGGTTTACCTGTCAGGAGTCAAAGCAGGAATAGCACAATGGGATGCAGGGCTTTACATCTGGAAAGAAATGGAATCCAGCATAGTTGCAATAAGGTACGTAAACGAACAAATGATGTGGATAGCTTTGACAGTGTCTAACAAGAAAATTAGGGTTGTGTCAGTATATTCGCATTGTGAAAGGACAGATCAAGATAAGATGGATAGTTTTTATGACACACTCAGTGACATAGTTGTTAGAGTAAAGGACAAGGACAGTGTTCTGCTCATGGGTGATTTTAATGCCAGGATTGGAAATTGAACAGACGGGTATGAAAAGGATATGGGTAAATGTGGAGAGGATATGGAGGCCAACAGGAACGGGAAACAACTCTTGGATTTCTGTGCCAGTATGGGCTTAGTAATCACAAATTCCTTTTCTTAAAATAAGAGCATTCACCAATATACTTGGGAAGGCAGGGGAACCAGATCTGTCATTGACTATATAATAACAGATCAGGAATTCAGGAAGTCTGTGAGGGACACACGTGTATTCAGGGGATTCTTTGATGACACTGATCACTATTTAATCTGCAGTGAAATTGGTATTGTGAGGCCGAAAGTGCAGCTGGTCAGGTCCATATGTAGGAGGATAAGAGTGGAGAAACTTCAGGATAAGGAAATCAGGCACAAATACATAACAGTGATCTCAGAAAGGTACCAGTTAGTTGAATGTAATCAATTACAGTCATGGGAAAAGGAATGGAAACGGTACAGGGCCACAGTTCTAGAAGTGGCTAAAGAATGTCTTGGAACAGTAGTGTGTAAAGGTAGGATGAAGCAAACAGCTTGGTGGAATGACACAGTCAAGGCAGCCTGTAAAAGGAAAAAGATGGCGTATCAAAAATGGCTACATACTAGAACTCAGGTAGACAGAGAAAGTTATGTTGAAGAAAGAAACAAAGCCAAACAGATAATTGCAGCATCCAAGAAGAAATCTTGGGAAGACTTTGGAAACAGGTTGGAGACTTTAGGTCAAGCTGCTGGAAAACCATTCTGGAGTGTAATTAGCAGTCTTCGAAAGGGAGGTAAGAAGGAAATGATAAGTATTATGGACAAGTCAGGAAAACTGCTGGTGAATCCTGTTGATGCATTGGGCAGATGGAGGGAATATTTTGAAGAGTTGCTCAATGTAGGTGAAAATACGATCAGTAATGTTTCAGATTTCGATGTACAATGGGATAGGAATGTTGATGGAAATAGGATCACGTTTGAGGAAATGGAGAAAATGGTCAATATATTGCAGTGCAATAAAGCGGCTGGGGTGGATGAAATTAAGTCGGAACTCATCAAATACAGTGGAATGTCAGGTCTTAAATGGCTACACAGGATAATTGAAATGGTGTGGGAGTCGGGACAGGTTCCATCAGACTGGACGAAAGCAGTAATCACACCAATCTTTAAACATGGAAACAGAAAAGATTGTAACAACTACAGAGGTATCTCTTTAATCAGCGTTGTGGGTAAAATCTTCTCAGGTATTGTTGAAAGGAAAGTGCGAGTATTAGTTGAGGACAAATTGGATGAAAATCAGTGTGGGTTTAGGCCTCTTAGAGGTTGTCAGGACCAGATCTTTAGCTTACGGCAAATAATGGAGAAGTGTTACGAGTGGAACAGGGAATTGTATCTATGCTTTATAGATCTAGAAAAGGCATATGACAGGGTTCCTAGAAGGAAGTTATTGTCTGTTCTACGAGATTATGGAGTAGGAGGCAAACTTTTGCAAGCAATTAAAGGTCTTTACATAGATAGTCAGGCAGCAGTTAGAGTTGACGGTAAATTGAGTTCATGGCTCAGAGTAGTTTCAGGGGTAAGACAAGGCTGCAACCTGTCTCCACTGTTGTTCATATTATTTATGGATCCTATGTTGAAAACAATAAACTGGCTGGGTGAGATTAAGATATGTGAACAAAAAATAAGCAGTCTCGCATATGCGAATGACATAGTTGTGATGGCAGATTCGATTGAAAGTTTGCAAAGTAATATTTCAGAGCTAGATCAGAAATGTAAGGACTATGGTATGAAGATTAACATCTCCAAAACGAAAGTAATGGCAGTGGGAAAGATATATAAACGGATTGAGTGCCAAATAGGAGGAACAAAGTTAGAACAGGTGGACGGTTTCAAGTACTTAGGATGCATATTCTCACAGGACGGCAACATAGTGAAAGAACTGGAAGCGAGGTGTAGCAACGCTAATGCAGTGAGCGCTCAGCTACGATCTACTCTCTTCTGCAAGAAGGAAGTCAGTACCAAGACTAAGTTATCTGAGCACCGTTCGATCTTTCGACCAACTTTGTTGTTTGGGATCGAAAGCTGGGTGGATTCAGGTTACCTTATCAATAAGGTTGAGGTTACGGATATGAAAGTAGCTAGGATGATTGCAGGTACTAGTAGATGGGAACAATGGCAGGAGGGTGTCCACAATGATGAAATCAAAGAAAAACTGGGAATGACTCTATAGATGTAGCAGTCAGGGCGAACAGGCTTAGATGGTGGGGGCATGTTACACACATGGGAGAAGCAAGGTTACCCAAGAGACTCATGGGTTCAGCAGTAGAGGGTAGGAGGAGTCGGGGTTGACCAAGGAGAAGGTACCTGGATTCGGTTAAGAATGATTTTGAAGTAATAGGCTTAACATCAGAAGAGGCATCAATGTTAGCACTGAATAGGGGATCATGGTGGAATTTTATAAGGGGGACTATGCTCCAGACTGAACGCTGAAAGGCATAATCAGTCTTAAATGATGATGATGATGATGATGAAAATTCTCATCATCTATTTTATCCCCTTAAGGGCTCAATTTCCAAAACCACTGAAACATTTGTAACTGAGAAGTCAAATAGCAGTGTTTGTAGATATGTAGTAGTTCATTAATAATGATACATTTTCAAAACAAGCTTCCACCTGCTATTTTATCCCCATAATGTTAAATTTCCAAAAATGCTGAAACACGTATTTCTTTATTTCTGACCGAGAAAACAAGTACCAATTTTCATAAGTCTAGCTTCAGAATACCCTTAATAGTAACATTTTACAAAAAAAAAAAAAATCCTTTATTTCATCCCTTTAAGGTTGGAATTTCAAAAAATCCGTTCTTAAATGATGCCTAAGTATAAGGTCCACACCTTTTCCAAATTTCAAATTCCTGTTGTTAGCAGTTTGCGGTGGGTGATGATGAGTCAAGTCAGTCAGGACCTTGTCTTTTACACATAGAGATGATACAGTTTTCTCTTTTTCTGCCTGAGATCTTAATTCCACCAGTTATCCAGATATTGTTTTTGTTATTAGACTTTAGTCTGTGTTTCATTGCGAATGCAGTTCCACAGCAGTCAGTAAAAGCATTCATAAATCTGTTGGACTTTTCATATTTATTGACATGCTCAGATACTGAATTTCTTGTTTCTTAAGCCAGCAGTTGTGGAAGATGTCTATACTTTGTCCCTGTAGAATTTGTTGTTCTTTAACTAATTCAAGTTGCATTGTGGTTTTGGATATTGCGTGGGGAGCAGTAAACTGTCCATTATGGTTACTTATGCTATAGTAGTGGTTCCAGCCTGGAAGTCATTATACTTTACATTTATAAATATTTGGTCAATAGTTGTTTGTGTGGTTTTTGTAATTCTAGTGGGAGAGCTTATAGTGCCCTGTGGGTTATATGTTGAAAGTATGGAATGAGATTTTTGCATTTTGTTTGAGTTTTCCTGAAAATTGATATTAGAGTCAGCACATACTTTAAGTTTACTGAATACGCTGTCTAATGTGTGTTGTGAAGTATGGCAGACAAATTATTATTGTTTTTAGTGAAGTTCTTTCTGTAGCTGAAATTTCTAAGTCCTTTTTTCCTGGCCTCTCTAAAGATTTTAAGCATCATACAGTGGTCACTCAAGCACATAACAGAAGCTTCTTTTACAACATCTGACAGAAATATTTCATATTTGCTGATTTATTGGGAAATGGCTATACTTTGTACATTCAGATGAAAGAGCATAAATTTTGTACCTTTGTGAAGTTCAGGCATATATAATTGACCACTTACATTCGTTTTTGCCTGTTAATTTTCTCCACTGGTATCTGTTTGATCTTCTTTTCCACCCTCTCCCTTCATGCCACATTAGTTTCCCTCATTTATAATGATCTTACATATATCTGTAACTGAGTGTTACAGACTCCAAATTTGTTTGGATCTGTGAAGATAGCCCAAGGTGATCACATTGCTCTTGGATAGCACAGTTCATTATGAAGATATATGAGGGCATGCCGAAAAGTAATGCCTCCAGATTTTCTATGTGAAAACTCTAAAGCTTTTTAAATAAAACATACATTATTAACATTCTTTTATTTTCATTCTTCATGTCTGCATATTTACAGAACTCTGCCACTAGAGGGCTCTGAATTCTAGCAAATAACATGGCGATGTGTAACGTAACTGTGTCATTGTGTGAGAAACAGCATGCTGTAATCAAGTTCTGAATTCAAAGAGGTAGTCCTCACATGAAGCACCCTCTCCTGTAGCATGACAATGTCAGACCACACACAGGTCCTGTAACATATGCAACAATCCAACACCTTGGGTTCACTGTCATTGATCATCATCCATACAGTTTCTATTTTGCTCCATCCAATTTTCATCTGCTTCCAAAACTTAAAGAACACATTTGAGGCCTTCACTTTGTTTGTGATGAAGCAGTGCAAGCAGAGGTGAGGTTGTTTCTCTGTCAACAAAGTCAAACATGCTGCAGTGACAGAATCAACAAACTGGCCTTCCTTTGGAAGAATTGTGTGTTCGTCACCAGGGTGATTGTAGTGAGGAATAAATCTGTAGACATGAAGAATAAAGGTATAGAATGTTAATAACATTTGACTTATTTAAAAAGCTTTAAGAGTTTTCACATTAAAAATTTGGAGGCATTACTTTTCAGTACACCCTTGTACCTGCAACTCACTGACCTCTTTATGATTCCACGAAATATGGGACTCGATCCGTCATAGACACTTGTTGCCACATGAATCATGTTTATTATTTTGTTTGTAAATTCTACTTCACTGCTGCTTCTTAATGAGTTTGTTCCAAACTATACAAAACACCTTTGCAATTCCATTTTGGTTTAGGATCAGATTCTATAGGTGCTTGTTTTGAATTTACCGTATTTTTAAAATGTTTGCAAAGTTGTTGCATCATAATTCCAGGTCGCACATTAATTTTGCAGTTGTGGACAGATATTTCTCAATAGTGGTTCTGTAACTATTAGGAACTCATTTTTGTTCTCTTGCATAGCTGTGGTCTCGTCATTTCTTTTACTATATGTCACCTACTTCCATTTATATTTTCCTGCAGATTTTTTAATTGTTTGGTTTAATGAGACATCATCGGAGACACTGAATTTGATATTGTTTTTAGAATTTATGTGTGCAGACATATTTTCATGGTCCTGTATTTCCATTTCAAGAATTTTACACTCCAGGACAGCTTTTCTTGAATTAGTCTATCATTTTCTTTCTTTGTAGTTACTAGTTTGGTTTTTAATGCCTCAATATCCTTTTTTAGTAATTTTATTATCTCGTTTTTCAAATTTTTTTCTGCTTTTGTTTGATCCAGGAATAATTGTAAGGAATAACACTGCCAGCATACAGGCAAGCAACAATGGATATGGGTGAAATCTGGAGCTGAATGTGTGCTTGCAATCAGAGATGTGTTGTTACCACTTTATTTAAAATTGACAATCCATAGCATTGCTTGCAGCATTTGATGAAGCTGATTAAGTCGGTTACTGAAATAGTGTGCAGAAAATGACGAGGGCTAGTAGAAATCGTTGGGTAACAGAAGAAATATTGAATTTAATTGATGAAAGGAGAAAATATAAAAATGCAGTAAATGAAGCAGGCAAAAAGGAATACAAACGTCTCAAAAATGAGATCGACAGGAAGTGCATAATGGCTAAGCAGGGATGGCTAGAGGACGAATGTAAGGATGTAGAGGCTTATCTCACTAGGGGTAGGATAGATACTGCCTACAGGAAAATTAAAGAGACCTTTGGAGAAAAGAGAACCACTTGTATGAATATCAAGAGCTCAGATGGAAACTCAGTTCTAAGCAAAGAAGGGAAAGCAGAAAGGTGGAAGGAGTATATAGAGGGCGATGTACTTGAGGGGACAATATTATGGAAATGGAAGAGGATGTAGATGAAGACGAAATGGGAGATATGATACTGCATGAAGAGTTTGACAGAGCACTGAAAGATCTGAGTCATAACAAGGCACCGGGAGTAGTCACCATTCCATTAGAACTACTGACAGCCTTGGGAGAGCCAGTCCTGACAAAACTCTACCATCTGGTGAGCAAGATGTATGTGACAGGCGAAATACCCTCAGACTTCAAGAAGAATATAATAATTCCAATCCCAAAGAAAGCAGGTGTTGACAGATGTGAAAATTACTGAACTATCAGTTTAATAAGTCATGGCTGCAAAATAATAACGGGAATTCTTTACAGACAAATGGAAAAACTAGTAGAAGCCAACCTCGGGGAAGATCACTTTGGATTCCGTAGCAATATTGGAACACGTGAGGCAATACTGACCCTATGACTTATCTTAGAAGCTAGATTAAGGAAAGGCAAACCTACATTTCTAGCATTTGTAAACTTAGAGAAAGCTTTTGACAATGTTGACTGGAATACTCTCTTTCAAATTCTGAAGATGGCAGGGGTAAAATACAGAGAGCGAAAGGCTATTTACAATTTCTACAGAAACCAGATGGCAGTTATAAGAGTTGAGGGACCTGAAAGGGAAGCAGTGGTTGGGAAGGGAGTGAGACAGGGTTGTAGCCTCTCCTCGATGTTATTCAATCTGTATATTGAGCGAGCAGTGAAGGAAACAAAAGAAAAATTCGGAGTAGGTATTAAAATCCATGGAGAAGAAATAAAAACTTTGAGGTTTGCCGATGACATTGTAATTCTGTCAGAGACAGCAAAGGACTTGGAAGAGCAGTTGATCGGAATGGATATTGTCTTGAAAGGAGGATATAACATGAACATCAACAAAAGCAAAACGAGGATAATGGAATGTAGTCAAATTAAATCGGGTGATGCAGAGGGTATTAGATTAAAGTAGTAAAGGGGTTTTGCTATTTGGGGAGCAAAATAACTGATGATGGCCGAAGTAGAGAGGATATAAGATGTAGACTGCCAATGGCAATAAAGCATTTCTGATGAAGAGAAATTTGTTAACATCAAGTATAGATTTAAGAGTCAGGAAGTCGTTTCTGAAAGTATTTGTTTGGAGTGTAGCCATGTATGGAAGTGAAACATGGACGATAAACAGTTTGGACAAGAAGAGAATAGAAGCTTTGAAATGTGGTGCTACAGAAGAATGCTGAAAGTTAGATGGATAGATCACATAACTAATGAGGAGGTATTGATTAGAATTGGGGAGAAGAGAAGTTTGTGGCACAACTTGACTAAAAGAAGGGATCGGTTGGTAGGAAATGTTCTGAGGCATCAAGGGATCACCAATTTAGTATTGGAGGGCAGCGTGGAGGGTAAAAATCGTAGAGGGAGACCAAGAGATGAATGCACTAAGCAGATTCAGAAGGTTGTAGGTTGCAGTAGGTACTGGGAGATGAAGAAGCTTGCACAGGATAGAGTAGCATGGAGAACTGCATCAAACCAGCCTCAGGACTGAAGACCCAACAACAACAACAACAACAACAACAACATGTCTTAGCATTAGGGGAAAATGTTGCTGGGGTTTAAAAATCTGTTGTTATGTCTTGTCCGCAGGCTCCTTTTTAAATCTTATTTCTTTAGCCATGAAAATTGTTATAGATATAACTAAGGCAATTAATTGCCTAGATATTAGGACATTAGAATGATCCTGACCTTGTACTTTGCGTTCTTCTGTAAAACTGGTCATTCATAATTGCAGGTCTGATCTGTAGATATTGTTCTATACAGAATAGAATGTTGAAGATTTTGAGATTTATTGAAAGCAGGCCACTGAAATTCTTTCATATCATGTGCCTTAAAATTCTCATTAGATTTTTATTGGAACAATAACAGTTGAATATATCTGAGTACTCTTGCCTCAACAAAATTAACATCTGAGGTAATTAATGAATATTGTATACATTTTATTATAAAATTAATATATTATAAAAATTACTACAAATTTCATGAAACCATGCATTCATTTATTTCATTGTCCAAAGTAATCTTTCCATGTTTTAGGTGGAGGTTTGGTTGAGCAGATTAACTGACACAATGCGTCAGACATGTCGCTATTACTTTGGTGAAGCTGTATCATCATATGATGAAAAACCACGTGAACAGTGGCTTTTTGACTTTCCAGCTCAGGCATCTCTCTGTGGTACTCAGATTTGGTGGACATCTGAAGTGAACATGTCTTTCTCCAGACTTGAAGAGGGTTTTGAAAATGCGCTTAAAGAATACCAAAAAAAGCAAGTGAGTTATGAAAGAGGAATTTTTTCATGTGCTAATCATTAGTTTAAATCATTTTTATAGAATCAGTATGTAATGCTGCATGAAATATGAGCTCACTGTTGTTTTTTGTAGTAAATAGTTATGTGCAGGGAAGACATACAGCTATACTGGCTGTTTCAAAATGAATATCAGTGTTCTAATACTTTATACCATTTATGACATACAATCTACAGTTATAAATAATACATCAAATGGAAGAGCAATACATCACATGTCCCACATCAAGTTGATATGTGGTAACTTTGCAAACGAAATATTGCTGTTTGATGATGGAGATTTTCTAGATTTTATTGTCTTCAATGATGAATCAACATTTCACATAACTGGAAATGTGAGCACGTGAACACACATAATCCATCATCTGGGGCTCAGCAAATCCCCATGAGATGATGCAGTTGCAATGACATTCATCTACATTGAACATTTTTGTGCTATATCCTGGCAAAAGGAACCTTTATGGATCTTTCTCTTGTGCTGAGACAACTGCAACTGGCCCTTCTTATCTTGGTGAACTGGAACTATGGCTCTTTTCTTAATTGGAAGAATCTGAACCATAGAACATTGTTTGGCAGCAAGACAATACACTGCCTCACTGGCAAAACTTAGTATGCAATTGTTTAAACAACGTTGTTCCTGACCATTGGTTTGGCTGTAAGGGGTCAGGTGACAGGGCTTGTTTCACATGGCCTCCATGTTCACCCAATCTGATGCCATGTAATTTTTACCTTTGGGGATTCATAAAGGATCATGTGTATGTGCCTCAACCACCATCTGATCTTCTCAACTTAGGAAACAGGACTGTAGCAGTTGTTGCAACAATTACTCCAGACAACCCGATCAGGGCTTGGGAAGAACTTGCGTATCAAGTTGATGTTTGATGAATGATGCTCACATTGAAAACTTGTAAGAAAAACTATTTGAGTTGTCCTTTCATTTGATGTATTATTTATAATTGTAATTTGAGTGTAGTGAATGTTACCAAGCCTTAAAACCCTGATATTCATTTTGAAGCCCTTGGTATTTGATAAGTACCTTCTAGGGTGATTTTTCGTAAAGGGTTTTATCATTTAAATAAGAATAGAAAAAAATACTACATCCCTGTCCTCCCGTAAAGTACATCATCTGCTCAAAAAATGTAATGAGAAACAGAAGCCAGAAAGCAAAGGAAAGGTTAGTGCTCAACCAAACAGTCCAGAAAAAAATAGTGAATAATTTTATACTGTTCCATCAAAGTGTTCAGTGCCACAGCCAGATGAAGGAATTTTGGGGCCTCCTGTGAAGTCTTGAGTTTGTCACCCCCCCCCCCTTTTTTTTCCGGAATGTAAGTCTGTTTACACTTAGTATAATTTTCAACATTTTATATGATTGTTATGTGTGTGTGTGTGTGTGTGTGTGTGTGTGTGTGTGTGTGTGTGTGTGTGTGTGTGTTTATTTGCAGCTCAGATAGTTTCAATGAATTTCATGGATTGACAATTCCTTGAATCTATGAACAAACAGGCCAGGAGTGTACCAAGTACTACATTACCCATGACTTCACACAGTAGGCCTGTGTCAACTTGAGGGTAAGCAAACACTTGTTGGTAAAAATGCATTCAGTTCTTTTTATATTGAGTGTAGCTAGGTCAACAGTTGGCTTTTCCATTTTAAATGTAAGCACATATGTGTCAAAAAATGCACAAAAATTCCTGAAATATACACTAAAACAAAGAAAATATGCACATAAAACATGTGCCTAAAACTAACACTGAATGATTATTGCAAAATAATCCTCAAAAAGTATGTCTAGAGTCATAATGCCTGTTATAATGTTTTTCTTTAACTCACAAGTTTAACAGCAATCAGGTATATGGCAATTTTGAAATGTATTAAACTCTTACTTAATGTATTTCATATAAATTGAGGAAATCCCAGATTATAAGTGTATTGATCACAATTTTTATAACACGTATATATTTTTGACTACTCCACATCCACAAGGGCAGTTTCATTTGGACTCTGTGGAAGGTACGTTAGCAGATCCGTCCTTATTTTGTAAGTATTTATTGTGTATACTTGTTTTCTGATATGTTCCACATCCTAGAGGATCTCCTCACTATGGATCAATTGGAACAAAAGTACACCTAATCTAATGTAATTTACTACAGATATTGCAGTGGCTATACTGACTTAGTGTTTCATCACAATTTTTACTTTTTAAAAAACAATAGTGGTTGGTTCAACACTGGGTTTCCAGATTGTGTGAAATGTGGATCTCTTATTACATTTGAGCCATCTTATTACATTCAGGGCAAGCAGCTAGTTAGAGCTGTCATAGCAATAAACTTTTATATACATTCTTAATTTTGTTTTCATGATCCTTTTATTATTGATTGCCACACCTTTGTAATAGTTAACAATAGTTTCGAGTGAAGCCCGGCTTAGTTAGTAGTAATAACTTTTAGATGCACCACTATAACCATGCAAAATTAGGTATATTACTTAATAGATACTGTCTAACGATAAATAAAATGAGGAAAATGTGGAAACATTATTTTAAAAATGACATATCTAAATCTTCACTTTTCTTGCTTTTTGAGCACTGAAGACCTTCACCAGTTTCTACAGGTGGAGGAAATGTGCAATCTGTCTTCCCACTGCTATTATGGTAAGACCTCTTTAGCTGCTCATTGCTCATTCAAGATCTGAGATAGCTTTTAATGATCTTTAACATGGAAAAGCTACGTTCAGCAGAAGCTGCAGACACTGGCATCCCCAAAAATATTCATAACACAATTGTTATATTTTGGAGATGTACTGAAGTACTTCTAAACACGTGTTCGCAGTTTGAGGAATCATAGGAGAGAGCAGTCCTAATTTGTTTGCAAGATCCTGTGAATTTATACCTCCTGAATGCATTTTAGGGTGTTCCTAAGCTTCTGCAAGATTTCTACTGCTTATGTTGAGATTGTATTTCTGTGTTGCCAAGTTCTTAATGTCATAAATAACACTGAACGCATCACACCAGTTAACGAGCTACTGAAACCTTTAGTTCAGAGATATAGTAGTGGTATCTGCCACAACATAGAAGAGGTTTACTGTAAGTGTTTCTCTTCCTCCGGAATTGGTTCATTCTTAGTTTTTTAAGAAAGCAGCCTTATAATAGTTGTAGATCTTGATTCTGTTAACTCAGCAACATTTCTTCAAGATGCAACCAATTCCTCTGCTTCTTTCTTAGTTTTTCAAAACTGTTGACTGCATATTCTTCAATAATACCAAGTGTTGATTTTATTAATTTTTCTATAGTGTCTAGTTGCATACCTTTTTGCTCACAAAGAAAACTTAATTTCTGAGAGTTCTTTCAAGAGACTAGATAGAAACACATTGTATCATTTTTGCAAGTGTTTTTAACTCTGTTACTGCAAGTTGTATGTTATAATTAAACTCAGATCTTACAACCCAAACACTTTCAGTCCTAGTCTCCCATCTTGTATCACACAGTGGCTCCAGAGTCAACTTTGCGTGATTCTTGAGTGTTTCCCAGTACATCACAGAGGCAGATAATAATGTGAACACTCTATGAACTACATCGGAAAAAAAAGCAGCGCAATTGTAAATGATTTAACTGCATCACTAACAACCAAGTTCAGTCTGAGCTCAGCAAGGAATGTAATTTTCTTCAATGGTACAAGCTTGAGTATCACTCTTCTTTCCCCTCATGTTGCTTCTGTTGTTGTTAAAGTATCCCCTACAATCTGCAAGCAATATGCCAAGGTTATGTAGCATCTAAAGTAATAACTCTGTAAGACCTTTCCCAGTAGTATAACTCGTTATTGAATAATATTTATTTTTGAAAAAGCCAATCTCCACCTCTTTTCTCCCTGATCAAGTTAATCTTGAATTGCCTGATCAATTAATTTTGAATTTTTAATTCTCTGCAAAAGCTCTTTCCACTTGTACATTTCAGTAATATGATTGTGGGTACTAAGAAACTGTGTATAAATGATAATCTCAGGACCATATATTTTGCTTATGTTCTCTCAATATTGAAATATGGTGGAGCAAATTCGAGATAATTTAGATTACAGAAAAACATTATTAGACTAATGCATATTGTAGACCAAGGTCATCATGCAAGCCACTACTTTAGAAAAATAAAATCCAACCACCCCCACCTCATCAAGTAGGAAAAAATATAATTTTCATAAAAGAAAAATTGAACATTAGCAATCTGGGCATCTTCTGTAATGAATCTGTGCACAGCTCCACACAAGATCAATGATGTACATGTACAACAGACAAATACAGCACTGTTCCAGTGAGGCATACTCTGTCCTGGCATCAAACTGTATAACCAATTACTAAAACCCACAAAAATAATAATGGGCACAAACAATTTCAAATTAACAGTGAAGGATTACCAAGTGAAGCAGTGTATCTATAAGTAAGGGAGTATCAAGAAAAACAAAATTACATATCACCACCTAAGATTTTTTTGTAAAGTTATAGAATAATTAAATATTGTGTAATATTACCTTTTGCTAAACTGATGTATGTAAAAAATTACAACAGATGTGTGTAGTAATTAGGCAATGGTCCAACATCTTTAATACACTCTACAGTCCTAGACAAGTAAATAAATAAATAAGGAATTGCCACACATAATTTTTTGCTGTTTTTCATGGATTTGAAACTAATTGAAATTTGTAGGAGACTGTACAGATATTACACAGTATCAACACTGTTCAACTGTCATATCAAAATTCAGCATTAATAAAATGAATAATAAGACACCATGCAAAACCTGGGCCTCTGCTGCTGTCCCGGAATCCCTGTCACAACAGGCGACATCAACGTACTTCATAACCTGGTGAAGGTCCATCATCAGGTAGAGTAAAGAAACTTTAACAGAAGGTTAAGATTATTTCCAAAAGCGGTCTATCATTGAAAGTGGACTGTAGTTTCAAATAAATTGCCATTGGTTGGTGCTGAAACTACGAAGCTATGCTAAAAAAACAAGACATGTCAAAGTTTGTTTTGTGCAATAAAGTGGACTAGAGTGAGTTTCTGCAACAGAAGATCACTTATGTTTATTTATTTATTTGGTGTATGGCTTAGTACATGACATGAATTAATTAAATATAAATAGTATACATTAGAAATATTAAGTATACATATAAAATATACAGGCCATATTTTAAAAAAATGTTAGAAGTTAAAGAGACCATGGACTTTTGGAGAAAAATGAGTTATTCTCTCTGTTGATTCTGCCAGATTGAGAAAGCCACGGTTCAAATCCCCATTCCTTGTTACAGATTTAGTACGATGAGGGATGGCTCCAGAACTTTAATGTAAAATTTGTTAAACAAGATAATTATTTGTGATTCTTGAGTTTCTCCCAGCGTATTTGATAATCAAAATATCCATGGGTGTACTGCCAGTCTACTGTGTCCAACGGCACAGTATTTCAGTGATCATACATGTCGCCATCATCAGGTGAACGGACGAACTGAGCTCCTGTGAACATGCTGGCACGGAGATCCGTACACAGTGGCTGCTCAGAGGGAACTGGGTTGATAATTGATAATGACTTTCAGTTACCGAGTTAGGTTTTTGATATTTTCCTAAATCATTTGTGATGCATACTGGGGTAGTTTCTTTGGAAAGGAAACCATTCCTTTCCTGGTCGATCTGAGCGTGAATTCTGTTCCAGTGAGCTCATTACCAATGAGACATTATTTTCCTGATCTCATTTTACAGATGAGTAGGAAGCAAAGGAAGTGATCTCCATCTCACACACTTAGGTACATCACTGGGACGGGAGCAATGTAGAGGGATCAAACTCCAGTGTTACCAATAGAGAAATGACATACAGAATTAATAAATAATTAAATGTTACATAGTTACCAGTTTTCACATAAATCTAAAATTAGAAATAGATAAGTAGTGCAAAAGAACAATGGTTAATCATCCACTGAAGAGCTGTTTGATCACGGGGTTCAGCACTTGGTTATCTGAAATTGACCAACTACTACCAAATGAGAAACTAATAGTCAAGGTACCAAAAAAATGTATGTTTGCTGTGCAGTTTGTTGATCTTCATGTCAAATCCTTGAAAGTGTGCTAACCAAATTAGGCAACACAAATGTAGCCGTTGTAAATCAACCACACAGATACGACCTACCTCCTTGGCCATATGTAAATAAATGAATGGAAAGAGTAAACAAAGAGATAGATGATCTATGCAAAACATTTCTGTATGTGAATTTAAGAAATGTAAGCACGTTAGACAGGTCCATGCATACCAGCCATGGCCTTCATTTAAATCACAGTGGGAAACAATTTTTGGTTGAAGAAATCTGCCATTTAGCAAATTTGAGTCACAACAGGCATTATATAGAAGCAGTCCAAAGTACTTTGGACAAATGGGTCATAAAGAAAGATGCGATGACTTATAAAAAGGGTGAAAGACATTTTTTAGGGAAGTAGACTGTATCACAAAAAAATGTGATGCAGAATTAAATTGCAAATACACACTGAAGATTGTATACCAGAATGTACAGTCATTAACAAACAAAGTTGATGAAATAAATGTATTCCTTAACAGTGAATGGAAAGATGTTTATGTTTTATGTTTTCGTGAGCATTGGTTAAAAAACAAGTATTTTCAATACTTGAAAGTATTGCATTTTAAACTTGCAAACTGCTTTTGTACAACTGAATCAAAACATGGTGGAACTTGTATATATGTAAAAGAAAAAGTAGATTATAAGAGTATAGCCTCTGTTTGCAAACTTGGTTGTGAAAGAGACTTTGAAATCTCAGCTGTTGAGTTAATGTCTGAAAAAACTATTATTTTATGTGTGTATAGATCTCCTGTTAGCAATGCAAGGTTTTTTTTTTTAATTCAAAAACCTGGACCTTGCATTAGGCAAACTTAAGACAACTGGGAAAACAATGGTACTATGTGGAGATTTTAATATTGACTTTCTGAGCAGCCGGCCGTGGTGGTCTTGCGGTTATAGGCGCTGCAGTCCGGAACCGCAGGACTGCTACGGTCGCAGGTTCGAATCCTGCCTCGGGCATGGATGTGTGTGATGTCCTTAGGTTAGTTAGGTTTAAGTAGTTCTAAGTTCTAGGGGACTGATGACCTAAGATGTTAAATCCCATAGTGCTCAGAGCCATTTGAACCATTTGAACATTCTGAGCCATAGTCCCCAGAGGAAAAATATATTAAATACTATAAAAGCCTACAATCTTTGTCTGACTGTTAGCTCTCCAACACATGTAACAAAAACTAGTGTCACTCTCCTTGATCAGGTATGTGCAAACAGGGACAAGTGTACATCAGAAAACTTTGATACTGGCTATAGTGACCACCTTTTGCAATTACTAACCATACCTGTAAATCACATTTTGACCAGTGTACAAAATATTATCCATAAAAGGATTTATAGTTGGAAAAATATTGAATACTTCTAGTACTTAATCAGTGAATAATTTTGGAGAGAAGTATATGATACCTCTATTACCAATGGAAAGATGGAAAATTTTGACATAACTTTTCCACAAAGGAATGTGATTTCCAAAAGCACAGATAGATTCAAAAATGCATTATATCAGGCATTAGAGTATCTTGTAAAAGGAAGCAGGACTTTTTCTGCAGTCAAAAACTGACAGCAGTCCAGAATTGCTTAGTTATTTCAAAAAATACAAGCTAGTTTTGAAACGTGTCATAAAAGAGGCAAAAATTAAGGAAGATGACAAATATATTATGAAGTCATCCAATAAAACTATGTTCAAGTGGAAAGCTGTGCAGGATCTTAGGGGGAAGAAGACAACTCACAAAAATACTGTGATATCACATGATGGCAAGAATGTCACTGACTCTAGGGCAGTTGCAAACAGTTTCAGTTCTTATTATGCAACTGTTGCTGGAAAATTAGTGAAGGAAAATTTGGAAATCCACCTAATACAACATGGAAAGAACTTGCATCTATTGAAATAAATAAGATATCCACGTTCCTCAGCCCATTAGGCCCAACAGAGCTCCTAAATACCATTAATTCACTGAAGAGTAATTATTCAACTAGTATTGATGATATTCCAGATCATATTATAAAAATAACAAGACAAATACTTTCACCTTTATTGAACATATGCAATTCATCGTTGTCATGTGGTGTCTTCCCACAGCAACTGAAAATGGCGGAAGTAATACCCCTATATAAAAAAGATGATCATCAATGTATGGGTAACTATAGGCCTGTGTCTCCACTGTCAGGGTTTTCGAAAATTATTGAAAAAGTGTTCCTTTCAAAACTAACTACATTCTTCAACAAGAATAGTATTACTTCTGGATGTCAACATGGCTTCAGACCACAGTGATCAATTAAAACAGCCACTTTCAATCTGATAAACCATGTCTTAAATCCAGCGGACAACCACAGAAATATCTCAAGTTTGTTCTTGGACCTAACAAAAGCTTTTCATATGATTGATCATTCTGTGCTCCTGAGGAAGCTAGAACACTATGGTGTAAGAGGTGTGCCAAATCAATGGATTAAATCATATTTGGAATATCAATCTCAGGTAACTGAAGTTAAGTACATGGAAGGAAATGAATTCCAGGTATACCTTTCAGAACCATGTTGACTAAGTCATGGTGTTCCACAGGGCTTCATTTTAGGTCCCTTTCTTTTTTTGGTATACATTAATGATTTCCCATCACACAATAAGGATTCTGAACCAGTACTGTTTGCAGATGACACCAGTCTGTTGATTGAAGGGAATAAAGAAGAAAATCTTACTGCATCTGCAAAAGATATTACAAAAGGAGTTTCTGAATGGTTTACCAGAAACAGGCTTATAGTTAATCTCCAAAAAACAGTACTCATGAATTTCCACACCAATCAAAATAAAAATGTGGCACAACCCGTAATATGTATAGGTAACCAAAACATTAGTGCTGTCAATGAAACTAAATTTTTTGGGATTCATATCCAGGAAAATCTTAAATGGAGCACTCATATCACATAGCTAAATTCAAAACTAGCAAAAATGAGCTATGTAGTAAGAATTCTTTGCAAAAGTTCTAGTGCAGAAACAGTTGGAGCTGTATACTTTGCTCGTGTACATTCAGTACTGAGGTACGGTATCATTTTCTGGGGTAGTGTACACCAGGCAATAATAGTTTTCAGGAAACAAAAGGCAATTATAAGAATAATGAAACAAGTGAGCAGCAGAAAAACCATGTAAACCTTTCTTTAAAGATCTAAAGTTCCCGTCTCTTCCCTGCATTTAAATATTGGAAGTAGTCATGCATGTCAAAAAAAGTATACTGAGAAAAGAAAACTTTTTTCCTCAAAACAAAAGTGTCCATGATTTCAGTACCAGGTCAGACAGTGACATACATGTAATCATTGTAACACCACATTGTGCCAAAAAGGTGTATATCATGCATGAACAAAACTATACAACAGATTACCAAGACATATAAAATCTCTTCCTGAACTACAGAGCTTTAAAAAGTCTGTGGCAGCCTACCTTCTGAAAAGCTGCTACTATTCAATCTCACAGTATCTTATGCCAGGAAAAAAATTTAATTTATATTTTTAATTGTAGAAATAAGTTATAAATATAAAGTATTTTAAAAAATTTGTAATTATTAACTGTATGGATCCAATTTGTTATAAAAATTTAAATAATGTATGTCTGACATTTGAAAAACCAATGTCCTGTGTACAATATATGTATGTGTATGATATATGTACTGAAAAAGAGATTTATATGGAAAAATAAACAATAGAAAATGATGTGGCCAGCCATGGTGAGCTATCCAGGTATGTCTCACAGTTCAGCTCAAAGCCATAGTCTTGCAGTACCTCTCTCCTACTTTCTGGTGTTGGTGTTTCATATCCTGCATAGCACATAGTTTCATTCCATCAGGAACTTTAGCTCTCCCCTTTAGTCTAGAGCTCTCACCATGTGATTTTGAAGAATTTGAGCAGCTTATAGAGCAGCAGCTGAGAGGTATTTGTTGTATGAAACAGTTGGTATGCAAGAGATTGAGTACAGTTTCCAGTGGTTTATACTTCACAGGAATCAAGATACTTCCCATTTGTGCAAAAATACCACATGAAGAGTGGCAATTGTGGAAAATTAGGAGAGTTTGTTCTTTTTTATTTTGAACAAATTATTGCATATTGCATATTTGATTTACCCTTGTAGGTATTCATTTGTAGAAACTGTTAAATTTGTTTGATAAAAGTTTTAATAGTGGTTGTGGTATATAGGCACTCCAGTTACTGTATGTCAATTATACACAGGAGACACAGGATAATAACATTTATCCTTAAGTAGTATGGCTACATATCTCATTTCATTAGCTATTAAATGACACTGTTGGACAAGTCTTGTGGCTATCTGCAGCCTGAGTGGAAGGACTATCCTTCTTCACCTGCATATCAGCACCATTCTTTTCGAGATGTGATATTTCTGTCTTGAGTATTAGCAGCTTGAAGTGGGTGACTGTGATAATTATAAAGAGAAGATACAATGATTTTTTTATGAGAGCAAGATAAAAGAGACATAATGGAACCTGCTAGTGGGCACTGTTACAGACATCTGTAGATCTTACATAAATAAGTCAAAGAAAACTCAAGTAGTGATTTGGCTAACATTCCACATATAAATGTTATCAACTCCCAACTTCACTATTAACTGCCTTGATGAGCTGACATCATGTAGTGTTAGTAATAAAAGCTGCTATTCTTTTTGTGTGAATTGCATTTATCCATATACTTGCAAATGTAAAATGCAATGCTTATTCTTAATAGCTCCAGGTAATTAATTGTCTGTAACTTTCTAGTCCATAGTTGTAGAAAAGTTCTTGTAGAATTAAATACCTTAAGACTGAAGAAGATCACTCACTGAAAAGCAAAAGTGCCAAGTTGTCAATAGGCAAACACTAAATAAAGAAAACTTGCTAGCTTTTGGAGTCATCTCTTGATGAGCTAGAGTAAATTACATACACACACACAGTGTCAATGCTGTTTTTTGATAGGTGGACTGGTTGTGGGGGGGGGGGGGGGGGGGTAGTAGTGTCAGGTGGTGTGGGTAGAGGGAGAGGGAGCCAGCAATCAGGGAGAGGGACTTGGGGTGGGTAGCTAACAGCTCAGAGGGAGAAAGCTGGTTTGCAGGCTAGGAATGTGGCAGGTACATGGGATGGCATATTTGTAGTGGCTGGTGAGGAGTGGCACGCCCTGCAGGCGACACGGGGATGTGAATTGGGAGGGGTTGCAGGTGTGGAGGAAGGGACAGAGAAGATAGACTTTTTCTTCATGGAGCGTAATTTTTTTCCACATATACCTCCTTTTCACACCTTGTGTGTGTTGTGTGTGTGTGTGTGTGTGTGTGTGTGTGTGTGTGTGTGTGTGTGTGTGTGTGTGTGTGTGAGAGAGAGAGAGAGAGAGAGAGAGAGAGAGAGAGAGAGGGAGAGAGAGTAGCGAGTTGTGTACAATTTTAATTAGAAGGTTGTATAGTGTAGCATTTTCTTTGTTATACAGATAATGCAGCTTAGTATTCTGATTTCACTCTTACTGGGCGATTTAACAAAAGGAGACAGACAGAAGATAATGACAATATGTACCATAGATGTTCATTCCCGTGATGTTGTGGCTAAAATGATTCAGATGAAAGTGGAGAGTGCATCAGCATTTCAGTGGCAGTCTCAGTTGAGACACAGGTAAAACTTAAACAAACATATTCTACTCCATCTTACAGTGTAAATGAGATGATTACGAACATGGGCTGGGCATATAACTGCTTAGTATGTAGATATCAATGATATGCTAAAGTATTTAATTTTCTTCTCATTAGAATGACAAGACCTTGTTGTATTGTACAGAGATGGGAACCTATAAACAATAGAGAGGCATCGCCCCTGCTGTAGTGCCCAGTGGTACACAACACAACGGCCTACAGCAGTCCACTCAACCCACCCCCACCCCACACTGAACCCAGGGTTATTGTGTGGTTCGGCCCTCCCCAGGAATGTGACACATTAGATGAGTGTAACCCCAATGTTTGGGTGGTAGAGTAATTATGGTGTACGCGTACATGGAGAAAGTGTTTGCACAGCAATCACCGACATAGTGTAACTGAGGCGGAATAAAGGGAACCAGCCTGCATTCGCTGAGCCAGATGGAAAACCACCTTAAAAACCATCCGCAGACAGGCTGGCACACTGGACCTCAACAATAGTCCACCGGGCAGATTCATACTGGGGACTGGCATGCCTTACCGCCCGGAAAGCAGTGCGTTAGACTGCACGGCTAAGCGAGTGGGCTTAAGACCATGTTACTCACATATATTGTCTAAAAACTAATTGTTGTTTGGTGATCAGATAATTATATTGGTATGAAGGCCAGTTTGTCGTATTACCTACATATCAAATAGACTGTGACTATTTCAAATTTTTTCTGCCTTTCTGATCAGCTGGTTAACTGGAACGGAATTGCTCATACTGCTGATACTGTTAGATATGTCCGATTTGTTGCAGTCGTGTGACATTTATTGAGAAAGTTTCGCAGTTGTTACTATCAGAGTTAAAAGATGTCCTCTTCAGTTATCAACACAAGAAATGACAATGACAGTTATAATCACCAGCACAGCAAATTACAGTTTTTAAATTTTTCTAGATTGTTTTAGCCATTCTACATCAGATGTAGATCATGTATTACATGTTCAAAATGATTAATGGAAAATCTCATATGAGATGTGAAACAAATACTAACAAAGAGATAGAGGGGCTGGCCAGTACTTACCTCAGCTCAGTACAGCCGATAGATACACATAAAACAGAACCGAAAATTTACGTTCCTAGCTTTCGGAACAAATGTTCCTTCATCGGGGAGGAGAGAGGGGAAAGAAAGGGAAGAAGGGAAAGGAGATTCAGTTACTCACAACCTAGGTTATGAAGCAACAGGGAAAGGAAAATAGGGAGGGTAGCAAGGATGGAGGCATGGTTGTCAGAGGGAAGTCAAAGATATTCTACTGTAAGTACTGTGCCAGCTTCAAACCAAAGAGGATGCATACAGAAGTAAAGAGGTATATAGTATAAAGATAAACACAACTATGTAGGATGAAAAGATGCATGAATGGCTAAAGAGGAAAGGGAAAGAGGAGAAGACTGAAGAGTAAATGGGATTGAGGTTGTTTAACGTAGGTTCAGTCCAGGGGGATGGCGGGATGAAAGGATGTGTTGGAGTGCAAGTTCCCATCTGCGCAGTTCAGAGGGACTGGTGTTGGGTGGGAGAAGCCAAATGGCACATACAGTGTAGCAGGTTCCTAGGTCCCTAGAATTATGCTGGAGGGCATGCTCCGCTACTGGGTATTGAGCATCTCCTAGGCGGACAGTTTGTCTGTGTCAGTTCATGCGCTCAGCCAGTTTAGTTGTTGTCATGCCGATGTAAAAGGCTGTGCCGTGCAGGCATGTCAGTTGATAAATGACGTGTAGTTTCACACGTGGCCCTGCCTTGAATTGTGTATGTTTTACCAGTAGCGGGGCTGGAGTAGGTGGTTGTGGGGGGATGCATGGGGCAGGATTTGCAGCGGGGTCGGTTACAGGGGTAGGAACCACTGGGTAGAGAAGGTGGTCTGGGAATATTGTAGGGTTTAACAAGGATGTTACAGAGGTTAGGGGGGCGACGAAAGGCAACTCTGGGTGGTGTGGGGAGAATTTTGTCAAGGGATGATCTCATTTCAGGGGTTGACTTGAGAAAGTCATATCCCTGGCGGAGTAATTTGTTGATGTTTTCGAGGCCAGGATAATATTGGGTGACAAGGGGGATGCTTCTGTGTGGTCTGGGGGTAGGAACATTGTTGTTGGATGGGGAGGAATGTATTGCTCGGGAAATCTGTTTGTGGACAAGGTCTGCGGGATAGTTGCGGGAGAGGAAAGCATTGGTCAGGTTATTGGTGTAATTGTTGAGGGATTTGTCACTGGAGCAGATACGTTTGCCACGAATACCTAGGCTGTAGGGAAGGGAGCGTTTGGTGTGGAAAGGATGGCAGCTATCAAAGTGAAGGTACTGTTGTTTGTTTGTGGGTTTGATATGGACAGAGGTGTGGATGTGAGCTTCAACAAGATGAAGGTCAACATCCAGGAAGAGTTGTCTTTGGTTTGAAGCTGGCACAGTACTTACAGTAGAATATCTTTGGCTTCCCTCTGACAACCATGCCTCCATCCTTGCTACCCTCCCTATTTTCCTTTCCCTGTTGCTTCATAACCTGGGTTGTGAGTAACTGAATCTCCTTTCCCTTCTTCCCTTTCTTTCCCCTCTCTCCTCCCCGATGAAGGAACATTTGTTCCGAAAGCTAGGAACGTAAATTTTCGGTTCTGTTTTATGTGTATCTATCGGCTGTACTGAGCTGAGGTAAGTACTGGCCAGCCCCTCTATCTCTTTGTTAGTATTACATGTTCACTGTTTCTTGAATGGTAATTCAGAAGGATATAGGAAACAGAGGGAACGAGCTCAATCCTTATGTAGATTGCTGCAGGAATAGATGTGGCATGGAGGGAGCGACCTCTTCCTTTTTCACACAATGTGGCCACTGTACTTATGCTTTACACTTGATCCCAGGTTAGGTTGTTTCTTAGAAAGAATCATAGGTAGTAGCTGTACTCCATCACTGCTTTCACCACAAAGAAATTAAGGAGACGACACGGCATTTTCAGTAGCTACTGCAGTGCTATTGCACACAGTATTATTTGACCACTAAGGTTTGTAATGGCTGTAAATGAAACAATAATAAGCTGAATCAGTGTTTCATTCATAACCATTTCAAATCTTAGTGGTCAAATAATTCTGTGTGCAATAACACTGTAGTAGTCATTGAAAATGCTGTGTTGTGTGCTTATTTTCATTCTGGTGAAAGTGGTAGTGGAGCAAGATGGCCAAAGTGCTCAAGAAAAAGCAAGCAGGTAGTGCTTGAATATGTGAAATACTCTTTTCTTGATTGATGGGCACAACTTCTGAAGATCTCAGTATTTTGAAATGAATTACATTGATAAGAATGTAAAGTTTGCTATTGAAAATATATGATTTTTGGCAATTACAGCACATTTTACTGAAAAATGTAGGGAAATAATATTATATTTCATACTGGATGTTTTCTTTGACTCAAAAAGTTTAAAATAAAAAGTTACATTACAATAATGAAGTGTATTACTGGCTGTAAAATTTGTGGGTACCTTTTTTCTCTTCCTTCACTGATCTGTATTCAACAGCAATCTATAAGAAATTTCAGATTAAATCCAGAGATGGGATAACAGTGTGAGAGTTAGTTCTGGCAGTAGTAATTCAATGTGATATGCGCAAAGAGTTGTCACAATGTATCTGTGAAAATATGGGAAAATAAGTTTACATTATTAGAGAGGAATGTGTTTAAACTGCTTCTGTCATGATTTAAGTTTTAAGTGCAGATGTAAATTATTTACATGTTACATGCAAAGGAGGAAGAGAAAATATTCTTATCAGTCATTAATAAAAACAAAAGACTACTTGTAGCATGGTAAAATGAATTTTATAATGTCTGTTTGATGGTGGCTGTACCTTCTTAATTAATAGTAGAAATAGCTATGAGTACAGCAAATATGGCAAATAGTATTATGTTAATTATGAAAGTTGCCAGTCAATAGGAAAGAATGTTGACTGTTGATGATAGTAAAAAAATAAGCATATATGAAGCCTGTGTTAAATTGGCGATAACAGGCGGCAAAGTGAGAAATAGTAAATAAATATGCTAAAATCCATGGAAACAAATTTATATTTTTTTAAATATTTGTACTTATCTTTGTGTAGATCATATGTCTGATATCATACTTTATTTCAGATGGGACGATCAGTTAGCAGATTGCTTCTGCAACATATGTGATGCTCAATTTCAGTATGCTCATGAGTATCTTGGCAACACACCACGGCTTGTGATAACCCCTTTAACAGACCGCTGCTATATTACATTAACCCAGGTTAGCACAGAAAGCTGACATATCTTCACATCACTTTGCTTTTATATAGTGTTGCCATACATTGTCATATTGACTCTAAATTTTCTATTTCCAATCAACTAGTGGAATCCTCCAAGACGTGATATGTCTCAAGATCACAAGTACAAAATAAAAACTGACATTGAGTGCCATATAGTGTAACAGTCTGTGTTATGTAGTATTAGATAAAAACAACACCAGGGTTACACAAGAGAAGGAGCAGTGGAGTTTTTCAAAGTACCTGTTTTTCTCACAGTATATGTATATAAAATAATCTGGAATAATTCTCATAATTACCAGTGTGAGTAAATAAATGCTAGTCATAATTTACTATAAACAGAAGTAACCTACAGTGGCTGCTCGTGTCTATTGGCCTATAACTTGGCTCATCCCGCATCTCATAGAATAGACATAATAATAACGATAATAATAATTGTTTGTATGTACTTTATCTTGGACATCATCATTTTTTGTATAGTTACAAAAATGATATCATGGCATAAACATAATGTATATATACAGGAAGTTGTTGTTGTTCTGGTTTTCAGACTGAAGAGTGGCTTGATGCAGCTCTCTGTGCTACTCTACCCCTGGAAACCTCTTCATCACCAAATAACTACTGGAACTTATGTCCTTCTGAATCTGCTTACTGTATTTATCTGTCTCCCTCTACAATTTTAAACCCCCACACTCCCCTCCAGAACTAAATTGATGATCCTTAGTACCACATTAAATAGTACAGGATGACACATGAAAAACTGGCACTGAGTGCAGACTGCTTGCCAGTTACACACAAATTGTTGTGTGACATGAGCAGATACATGTAAGAATTAGATAATAAAGAAATAACAAATAAGCTAATGCAAAGGTCTGTATTTACTGAATTGATCTTATTTTTTTCATTACATTACACTAGGTGCTGAAAATGACTTCCTTGTGCTAAAGAGCACTTTTCCTTGCTCCCTAACATGTTAAGATACACTTTGCACAACACTGCTGCACCAGTTCTCCAAATTTATTACAAATATTGTCCCTTCAACTCTTCCAATGTCACTGGGTTATTTGTGTATACTTTCCCATTTAGATGCCCCACAGATAGTAGTCACAACTGGTTAGGTCAGCAAACAAGGTGGCCACAATCATTTGCTAACAGTCTTTCCTTCTGTGAATCTTTCATGAATTCATGAGATTAACTGGCATGAAGTGTGACATGTCACCTCATCATATGGAGAGGCAACTTATGTACGTTTATAGGGGCTCATCCGTGTGTGAAATTCCTCAAAGATTCGCATACAAGGGCTGTTCAAAAAGTAAGGTGATTTTTCAAATTGCACTGGCAACATACATTCGATTATAGATTTTTTTGTTATGTTGGCACACATGTCCCAAACATATGTTCACAGTTTCAAGTGTACAGCATACTTCATTTGTTTTTGATAGATAGAAAGGTTAGATGTGTTTTAGTGTGCTTGGCGATTTTCAATTATTATAAAACTTGGAGCAAATAATTTTCACCAAATTTTGTGTGCAAAATGGAATCAAGTGCTCTAAAACACTTGAAATGTTGACAGTGGCATAAGTTGAGTGTGCTCTACATAAAAAAAAAGTTTACAAGTAGTAAAAGCTCTTCCAAGATGACCGAGAAGATGCAAATGACGAACCTCACTCTATACACCCCACCACATCAACAACAGATGATAACGTCGAAGCTGTGAAGAAAATTGTTTGAAAAATCGTTAAATTACTGTAAGAGAAGTTGCTGAGGATGTTGGCATAGCAGTCAGCTTGCGTCATGAAATTTCTTTGGATGTTTTTTGGATGAGACATAGGTATGTCAGTGAAGTTTGTTCCAAAACTTCTCAATTCTGATCAGAAGAACCGTTGTATGAGCATCGCCCAGGAGCTCTTCAATGATGTCAATGATGATCCTGATTTGCTCAAAAGGGTCATAACTGGTGACAAAACTTGGGTTTATGATTATGACATCGAAACCAAAGTGCAATCATCCCAACGGAAGCATCCCGGAGAGCCAAGACTGAAAAAAGCATGCCAAGTTCGGTCAAATGTCTAGGTTTTGCTCACTGTTTTTTTTTTCAATTACTGTGGCATACTGGGTCATGAATTTTTGCCTCATGGTTGTATGGTCAATAAGGGGTATTACCTTGATGTTATGCACCGTTTCTGAGAAGCCATATCCAAAAAACACCCAGAATTGTGGGAAAACAATTCATGGCTTTTGCATCACGACAATGCACCTGCTCATTCATTGTTGCTTGTGAGAGATTTTTTTGGCCAAACACAACACAATAATCATGCCTCAGTCACCAATTCACCGGATTTGGCCCCCTGTGACTTTTTCCTGTTCCCAAAACTGAAGAGACCTATGAAAGAATGAAGATTTTCAGTGATTTAGGAAATAAAAACTGCATTGCTGCACCAAAAAGTGCTTATGAGAAGTGCTTTGAGGATTGGAAGAAGTGTTGGCACAAGTGTATTGTATCTGAGGGGGATTTCTGTGAAGGGGACAACATGAATATTGACAAATAATTAAATATTTTTTCGTAAAAATATAAAGTGACCTTACTTTTTGAACACACCTTGTATACACAGCCATGTGTACTGCTGTTTAAAAAAATATGGGATTCACAATCCAAGTTGCTGACACAGCACAGTATGCTCCAAGTTTTTCACTGTGAAGAGGATCCTCATTGTGTTCCGGGAGTTTATATGTCTGTCAGATGGAACCAGACTTCATCGCTGTGCATGAAATACAGCAGTGGATCCAACATTACACTCTCCATTGTTTGACTAATCATATACAGTAATTCACATGTTTTGTTTTCTCTTCCTCCTTCAATTCTTGGGCACATGTTATTTCGAATGTCTGCTTCCCTATATCATATAAAACACATTGTCAAGAACCCCACAAAATGTTCACTTGTTGCGACAATTTATGTGTCAACTTCTTTGGATTCTGGATCATTTGCGATTGAATATCTGCAATCACAGCAGGTGTACAAACAGAGGTGGCTCAATTCTTTTTTGTGGTTTCAGCTGACCCTGTAGTATGCCACTTTGTCACTAAATCCTGTATACCACTCTTTGCTGGTATGAAAACGCCATGAAACTTCTTTGCAAAAATGTCCCACTTTTCCTTAGATGAACCTCTACTACTGTGATTCTTTCTTGAAGAGGATACATCTCTCTGAGATATTTACTTCACACATCTTAACCAAGTTGCAATGGCTTTCATGGTTATGATACAAAATGTAGATGCAACAGCTTGGAAACAATAGGTGGCAGTTGGTGGGCGACAGTGAGCAGTGTAGTACACAGAGCTGGTTTTTCATGTATCACCCTGTATTACCACACATACACGAACAATCCACACACCCTAATTTTAAGGGAGGGGGAAATTATTGTATGCACATTTCATCCACTCACAAATCTGGGACAATCTTGATTTTTCCTCTCAGCATGAACTTGTGGTTTTCATCAGCCATCTGTTGCGTATATTACTGTTTAGGTACAGCTTTGAATGCTCAATTTATACACACATCTAGTGGTTCCAGTATGGATGTTAGGCTGCCATGGATAATGATCAATTCAGTTTTCTGTTTTTTGTGTGTTGTCTTGCACTTCCTGAGTTCTATATTTGTAAAAGCTGGCCAAGAGCAACATGTTAAGTTAATTCAGTAATGTACCAGGGTGATGTTGCCAAACATACATCACCCAATTAAACAGAAGATCATTTTCCATCCACCCTTTTGGCTTTGCTCTTTCTAATATGCCTTTTGCTTACATTTCTGGAATTGTTTTCCTTTTAAATATCATGTAAAGTGGTAGCTTTTGTCCATTTCCAATTACACACATAATGACCATACATCTTTGCTACTCATTGCCAATAGTTTGTGCCGTGATGCTGGATTCCATTTTGGTGTTGTCAAGCAACATCACAAAATAGACTGGAATTTGATTGCTGCTACCAATTTGCCATAATATGTAGTAATGTTCATGGTGCAAATTTATCACACAGCAATGAAAATTCACTACTTTTCCCTTGTACTCGGCTGGAAGCTGTTGAGCAATGGTCCTTTTCCTCCAGAAGTCTATTCCATTTCGACAGAAAAATCTTGATTGTCAGCCCCAGTTAGCATTGAAACTTGTGATCCTATTCTTTGGCTGAAGTGCACTGCTTTTAGTCAGCATATTTCACTAGTCGCTGCACATCCATATTTTCACTTCTCATCTACATAATCGCAGAACCTTTTTTCAAGGCTTTTTGGCCGCAAAATGCTCTATAATTACTGTTCGTTTCTTGAAGCCACATTTCTTTTTTTCGCCAGTCACAAATACAACATTTGCCCACATACTTTCCTTGCTCTGCACAGTTTCTGATGCTCTCTGCTTCTTCAATAATTTTATGTTCTTCTTTTTAGCTGTGTATGAGTGTTAATCAGAACTTGAGCCATAATTAACAAGTTGCACTTCTAATGTGCTACTGACATGTCACAGACTGAGGTAGCAACAGTGCTATAGTATTATGGAATTTATTGTTGGAGGCAGAGCAGTACCAACCTTCTTACAATTGATCCTTGCACCACCGTTTTTCATTATTAAATAAGAGGAAAAATATTCACAGATCATTCGCATATGTACGGTTTGTAAACATTTGCCACCACTAATATAGTACAATATATAAAAGGAGTGATGGGGGATCAGGAATCTTTGAGTGAGAGAAAACTTCATTTTTTTAAAAATTAACAATTATTTCAACTTGCCCTTAAAAAGATTTACATGGATTTGTTTTATAGTACAGAACTGTATTACAGCTGCAAGTGGTCTGTGATCTGTAGCTCTTTAATTACAGAGTATCCTATGACAACAGTATTATGAAAAGAAAAGGAGACATTACTACTCACCATATAGAGGGGACACTGAGTAACAGAAAGCCACAAGAAAAGAGTGCTATTCATTTTGAAAAGACTGTTACATATTTTAGCTTGCATTCAAAAGGCCTACTTCTGAAGTGGAAAACCCACACACATTAACACAAGCACAAAGCGAACACACATGACCGCAGTCCCCGGCTGCTGTGGCCAGGCAGTATCCTAAAGACGCATTTTGCAGTAAATACAAATACAGATGCAAATTGTGCCTCATAATGCAAAATTCTAACACGAATTCTTTACAGACGAATGGAAAAACTGGTAGAAGCTGAACTCGGGGAAGAACAGTTTGGATTCCGTAGAGATGTTGGAACACATGAGGCAATACTGACCCTACGACTTACCTTAGAAAATAGATTAAGGAAAGGCAAACCTACGTTTCTAGCATTTATAGACTTAGAGAAAGCTTTTGACAGTGTTGACTGGAATACTCTATTTGAAATTCTGAAGGTGGCAGGGATAAAATACAGGGAGCGAAAGGCTATTTACGATTTCTACAGAAACCAGATGGCAGTTATAAGAGTTGAGAGGCATGAAAGGGAAGCAGTGGTTGGGAAGGGAGTGAGACAGGGCTGTAGCCTATCCATGATGTAATTCAATCTGTATATTGAAGAAGCAGTAAAGGAAACAAAAGAAAAATTTGGAGTAGGAATTAAAATCCATGGAGAAGAAATGAAAACTTTGAGGTTCGCCGGTGACATTGTAATTTTGTCAGAGACTGCAAATTACCTGGAAGAGAAGCTGAGCAGAATGGACAGTGTCTTGAAAGGAGGATATAAGATGAACATCAACAAAAGCAAAACAAGGGTAATGGAGTTAGACGAATTAAATTGAGCGATGCTGAGGGAATTAGATTAGGAAATGAGATGCTTAAAGTAGTAGATGAGTTTTGCTATTTGGGGAGCAAAATAACTGATGATGGTCGAAGTAGAGAGGATATAAAATGTAGACTGGCAATGGCAAGGAAAACGTTTCTGAAGAAGAGAAATTTGTTAACATTGAGTATAGATTTAAGTGTCAGGAAGTCATTTCTGAGAGTATTTCTATGGAGTGTAGCCATGTATGGAAGTGAAACATGGACAATAAATAGTTTAGACAAGAAGAGAATAGAAGCTTTCAAAATGTGGTGCCACAGAAGAATGCTGAAGATTAGTTGGGTAGATCGCATAACTAATGAGGAGGCATTGAATAAAATTGAGGAGAAGAGAAATTTGTGGCACAACTTGACTAGAAGAAGGGATCATTTGGTAGGACACACTCTGAGGCATCAAGGGATCACCAATTTAGTATTGGAGGGCAGCGTGGAGGGTAAAAATCATAGAAGGAGACCAAGAGATGAATAAACTAAACAGATTCAGAAGGATGTAGGTTGCACTAGGTACTGGGAGATGAAGAAGCTTGCACAGGATGGAGTAGCATGGAGAGCTGCATCAAACCAGTCTCTGGACTGAAGACCACAAAAACAACAACAACAACAATACAAAATAGGCAAACAGACACTATTTCATAGTGAATTGTATCCAGATTAATTTTTTGTCAGATATACTTTGAAATAGCTTTATTTTCTGCATGCAAATATCGAAAATGTGATCAGTTTTTGGTCACTGGTATTGTGCATCATCTGGCGAAGCCCAATTTCAAAAGATAATGGGCTTACAAAAGTATTTTCATAATAAAAAGTAGACGAATGGAATGACGTATCAGTGGTTTTGATACTCTAGTGCCATGCCAATTGTGGGCAGTTGAATGATCTGTTTAAGCCATATGCCACATGATGCAGCATAGTAGTCAGCTGTGGGACCTAGCATTTTAGAAAAAACAGAAACGTACATTTGTTTTTTAGCTTAAGTTAAAAGTTGGTATAATGTAGACATACTTAACTGGCACTTTTAGGTGACAGATGTTTTGAACTGTGGTGGTGCTGACTATTGCTAGATCCCAGGTCTAAACTACCTCATTAACAATACTCTGCCAACCTCAACAAGAAATTGCACGGTAACTACTCCCAAATGATTTGTCTTATGGAGTGCTTGTTGTTTTCTTTTTCTTTTTTACTACTCCTAAATGATTTGTCTTAAGGAGTGCTTGTTGTTTTCTTTTTCTTTTTCTTCTTCTTCTCTCTCTCTCTCTCTCTCTCTCTCTCTCTCTCTCTCTCTCTCTCTCTCTCTCTCTCTCCTTTTTTACTTTTTTTAAATTTTTTTTTTATTTTAAATGAGTGAAGTGACTAATTCTGGTCCATCACATATTTTGATTACAAACTTGACAGCAGCAGAAGGGATCGATGATGCCTGTGACAATGTGTCACTTCTGTTTTCACAGAACACAGGTGTAGGCTGGCTGTCGTGCAAGAGCGAGGCTGCGCTTGTTTCCCCACACTGCTCCTCTCATGTCTAATAGTCAAAATCCTACTTCATTTACACTTGTGGCTATCTGCTGCTAGTTGCAGTTGGAAAACAAAACCTGTCACGTATATTGACTTCATCGAAATTCTTCCCTTAAAGCTCAATTGTTTATTTTTGGTTCGACTTCTATGTTAAGTGCCCTGTCATTCCTACCTGTAGCATTGTCAAGGTGGGTCGAACAGCTATCAGTACCTACAAAAGATCAAAATTAATATTCGTCAGATTTTGTAATCATCAGATTGGGCAGGAAAAGACAAATATTGTTGAGAAAACCAGAAACGCGTTCAGTTCACTGATGTGAAAATGTTGCTGCTTCCCAACAGACTGATCATTTTTTCTTGACTTTATTACCCAGTACATTCATTTAGTTAATTACAAGTCATTGGTGTAACTTATGTACCAAAAATCTGTCCTAATTGCAAGATACCATTAATATAAACCTTCATTACCATTGTTGACATGCAAACTTATTCCCAATTACTAATTTTTTGTTAGAGTAGAGGAAAAACGAAGATAAATTATTAGCATTTATACAGCTAGTGTCATGGTAGTAACCCTTGCTCAGATTTAGTTTCAGAGTAAATAGCATTTATAGTTAAAACATTATTACTAAAAGCGAATACGATGTTTTGGCAAACTAGACAGTGTAATTCAATAGCATTTATTGTTTTGTTTAAATGTTCACATTCAGAAAAATCTTTCTCCGGTATTCACTTAATAAGGAATGTAAATCTTTAACTCTAATTTGTGAAAAGGCAGCAAACAACAATTTCAGAGTGTTGCTAAGTGTTATAATTTTATAAAAGAGAGGCTGCTGGGAGCTGTGTCAGTCAGTTTGTGGAAGTGTATAATGTGAGCAAGATCTGCAGCCAAAATTATAGCACAATGTATGCAGATGAATTAGTAAACGTCTTACCGAATGTCACAAGTTGTAGAAAGGTGCCAAGCTACATTTCGATTCTGTGTCTGAGAGTTTGTATGGTGACTGTTTGTAAGTAAATAATTGTGAACATTCAATTAGTCACATTATTTGTGATAACCTTCAATAATGCATTCTGCAAGGTGTGGCAATAGTTCTGGACTGTGATCTGTGTTTAATATCCAAATAATATTTACCTTGAACATCGTTTTCATTTTGACACGATTATCTGCTTGAAAGGACAGTGATTTAAGACCATTAATCAGGGGCTGTGTTAACTGAATGTCTGCCACATGTAAACTTCTGTCAAATCAGTTTCAGGTTACTGCAGTCAAACAATCGTCATCATTGTAGGACATCAGTCAAGTGTAATATGTGGCTTACCCTTTACCTGCGTATAAATTACAATGAATGAGACTCGATCTGGCCATAAACAGTAGGTTATTTAACTCAGACTGCAATTAAAGTATTTTGGAGTGTAAGCCTGATGTAGGCAGCATCATTTGAAACAGTCTACATTTGACAATCACTTTTCAGCCAGATTCACTGGACGCACAGCTACCAGAGGCATATTAGTGCAAGTAAACAGGGAAATGTTAACATGTTGAAGGTTTTGGAAAACAAAACATTCCAGTCAAAAAGTTTCCAATCAGTGCTTTTTTTAAGAGTCTGTTTCAAACCACAAAAGGTTTGACTTCATTTTCATTACAACCTTTTAAATTTTTGCAGCTGGTCATTTATGAACAAGAAACATAGATGCAAATTTTGACAAAAATAGATGCAAATTTTGCCAAAAATTGCTGCTACATTTTCCAGTCCGTACTGGTGATAATCATAAATAGTTCATGTGTTGTAATAATGAGTCCCTTTATTTAGTATGCTAATTTTTTCATTCTCTTTTACAAACCTAATTGTCTCAAGAATATACAATCATTACACAGTCAGTAAACTGTAGTTGATGTAGTAGTCTGTATAGGACTTGCACTTGCTTATGTTAGCAGATATTGTAATGGCTTTTTTCTGTTGCCTGAGTATCCCCACCCTAAATTTCCATTCCATATTACAAATTTGAGTGTATTAATCTGTAGTGTATTTGTTTGAGGTCAGGAGGTGTTAGGTTTGTGAGACCTTTTAGTGAGTAAATGTTGAGGCTAATCATTTTACAGATATAGCATATGTCTCTTTCCACTAAGACTGTCATCAATCACAATACCTAAAAATTTATTTTCATCCATTGTTTCAGCTGTTGACAGCGGTTGGATATTTATGTCCACTTGAGCTTGGTTACTATTTAACAGGAACTTTGCTGCAACAGTTTTATGCTTATTCACTGTAAGTTCATTCATGATTGGATATTTGGGATCAGATCAAAGTTCTCTTTATTGTTTAACAATGTTAAATGTTCAGTATGGCCCCAGCTAATAAATTATCAGCATAGTTCACCAGCTTTGAGTTTTGTGCCTTTGTTATGTCATTAATATATACAAGAAACAATAATGGCCCAAGAATACTTCCGCAGTTGAGAGTCCTGTATGTTGATTTTATGCTTAGGATCTTACTACCCTTCTTATAACATAGTTTTACACCCTGTCTTTGTCTCTGATATAAGAATTTAAGAAATTTAATGTCATTCGTATCTCAGAGATAAGAATTTAAGAAATTAAGTGTCATTTCTCTTGTACCATAAGTTCCTAAGTATGATAAAATACTGTGTGGTTCATGGAATTAAAGGCCAGAGACAGAAGTCCCAGTGACTTTTGTTTCTTTTATCTAGTCTGTGTAGCAGTTAATGAAGAAATGTTGCTATTGCTGTTATTGTAGATCACTGTTTGGGGACCTACACTGCAAGTTGTTTACTGAGTCGTATTTACATAAAAAACTTCCATTTAGTCAAGAATTATTCTTTCAGGTAACTTTCCAAGTGCTGAAGTGGGTGAAATTGGCTTGTAATTAGTTATGTCAGTGGTTACTCCCATTCTATACATTGGTTGCATCTCAGTAATTTTTAAAAGCTCAGGAAAGATTCACTGGCAAATTGAATTATTTATTAAAAGTGTTTGTGGTTTTATTAATTCATTTCTACGTCCTTTAAGTGGACAGAAATATGAAAACTCCACATTCACAACACATTAACATGCCTAATACGGTGTAGGAAAACTGTTGGCATTCAAAACAGCTTTCATTTGTCTCATAACAGATAAATACTGGTCCTGTATGGTTTTCAAGGGAAACATACACCATCCTTTCTGTAAAATAGTGGCAAGTTGAGGTAATGATGATGGAGGTGGAGACGATCACACACTCGTCTCTCCAAGTACGCGATGAAGGCTCAATAATATTGAAATCTGGTGACTGTGATGGCCAAGGGAGATGCGACAATTCATCCTGGAATACGCAAAGTCCTGATGTCTTGGAACACAGCATCACCATCGTGGAACAAACATTGTACCGTGCAATGGGCCTGATCATCAAAAATGGCCACATCATTCTTGTCAGTAATGTGACCCTGCGGAGTAACTGCGGGATCCAAGGAATACCACAGTGTCACTATCCAAATCATCACCGAACCCCTGTCGTATTTCACTCCTGCACATAAACTAGACTAGAATTTGGAAACAGTGTGAAACAAGACTCATCTGATCAAAAGACATTCTTCCATTGTCCATGGTCCAGGTTTTATGACTTGGGCACCATTATGGTGTTTGCATAACTGATGAGTGTTTCTGGAATTTCAGCTCACTCTGCAGTTCCCAGATTCTAGAGCTCCCTTCATATTGTTTTGGTGCTGACAGGGTTCATTAGGGTGAAATTGAGTTCTACAGTGACTTTTCCAGCTGTTGTCCTCTTTATTTTTCATGACAATCCTCTTCAGTTATTATCCATCATGATTACTCAGCACAAACTTTCATCCACATAGTGACTTAGTGGGTGGTGTATTTCTGCTTTCTCAGTAAGTGGTGTAAATCTTTGATACTGTGCCTCTGGAAACATCAAACATTTCTGCTTCCTTGGTAATGAAGCACGCATGATATGAGCACCATCAGTTTGCCCATGTTCGAATTCACTTAGCTCTGACATAATGCAGCCACAACTACACAGAATACTGTTCTGATCACAAATGACTCTTGTAACGTATTGAACCACAAGTGCTATTTGTTATCAAGTACAACAGTGTAATCTGCCGGCCTGGCTAGCACCTGCATTTATGTTCAAGTGTGCATTTCTTGTGGTGTTTCCATTATTTTTGTCCAACTCCTGTATGTCCTCCCAGCCACCTGTTGTTTCTATGGTAGTTTCTGAGAGTATTTTCATTGGCTCACATTGTATTAAACTCCTTAAGAAAGATGAATTACTCATTTAATTGAGTTTATTGGTAGTGTTGATTCATCAGTTTTGTCTCTGCATGTCTCACTAAAAATATTCTGTGAAGGCCTCATGTATTGTATTTGGCTCACTCACCAATATTTCATTTTTTCCTAGTGCTTTATTTCTGCAGCCTGCATACTCTTTATTTTTATATTCTTTCATTACTACATTCCAGGCTGTTTCACTAACATTACTGGATCTGCATAGAATTGTTCACTTCACAAAACAAAAAAAACAGATAGTATCGTATAACTACACCTCAATTGCAATCAGTTGGGTCATACAAATATTGTGGTGTAACACTTTGTATGGATATGAAATGGAACAGTCACATATGCTCAGTTGTAGGTAAAGCAGGTGGCAAACTTCAGTTTTTTGGTAGACTATTAGGGAAATGCAACCGGTCTCTAAAGGTGGTTGCATACAAATATCTCTTCCAGCCCATTCTACAGTATTGCTTGGGTATGTGTGATCCACACCAAATTGGATTGGTTGGTTGGTTTGTTTGGGGGGAGGAGACCAGACAGCGAGGTCATTGGTCTCATCGGATTGGGGGAAGGACGGGGAAGGAAATCGGCCGTGCCCTTTCAAAGGAACCATCCCAGCATTTGCCTGGAGCGAATTAGGGAAATAACGGAAAACCTAAATCAGGATGACCGGACGCGGGATTGAACCGTCGTCCTCCCGAATGCGAGTCCAGTGTGCTAACCACCTTGCTCGGTGCACCAAATTGGACTGACAGAGGGTATTGAATGTATAAGGAGAAGTGTATCATGAATGCAACAGGTTTATTTGACACATGGGAGAGTGTCACAGAGATGCTGAAGAAACTGAACTGGCTGACAATTGAAGATAGATGCAAACTATCCAGAGAAAGCCCCCTTGTAAAGTTTCAAGAACTGGCTTTAAATGGTGAATATAATACAATCCCAAACATGTCACTCCCATAGGGACCATGAGGGCAAGTACAGTGCACAGAAAGGCATTTGGACAGCCATTCTTCCTACACTCCATACGTGAATGGAACAGGCATAAACCCTAAAAACTGTTGTAATGGGAAATGCCCTCTGCATTGCACTTTACAGTGGTTTTCAGAATTTGGATGGAGATGTAGCTTATCTATTCAGTATAATCGTGAGCTTTTAGAGTCTTCAAGGATTCCATGTATGTTTTTCTGCTGCTTTGGTACTTTGTTAGGAAATACTGCAATGTTGCATCCCTGAACAGCAAATAATCATAGTCTTGCATATTTTCCTTTAATTTGTGAATTTTGGAAGGACTTGTAAGATTCTGTGTATAATCTGATTTCCTTAGTCTTTTTACCATTGGAAAAGTCCTTTAAAACTGTGGTTAAATATTTCATAGAAATTGCCTCATGTTTCATTAATATCATTTCATTTGTATGCCTGCTAGCAGTCTCTGTGTACAAGGTCCTCCTTAAGTGTCTCATGATCAATTTTTCTTGTGTAAGTGAGTAAGTCACTTGTGGAACTATGTTGTGGTCTGTATTTATCTTTGTGGATAGGGCTCTATGGACCGAGAGATAGTTTCCAATAGTTCTTACCACTAATTATTCCCTACTTAAATTTGTAGTAACAGGGTCAGTGCAAGACTGCAAGTCAGGGTTATTGTGGTTGGTGATAAGTGTGTATGAGTGCAGTTCTAGCTCTGTAACAAGACAGAATACCTAAGATAATTTACATTGTATGTTAGAGAGTCTATCTTCACATCTCATATTTTAACAGCTTATTATTTTCCTTGAAAAAGTATTCAGAAGTTCTTGTAAATCACAGAAGAAATAATCTACATCATGTGATTTGAGACTTTCTCGGCGTATTCCATTCGTGAAATCTTCTCGGGTGATCAGCCGAGTAAAGGCGTCGTCTTCTCGCAACGTTTCGAGGGGTTTCGTACCCATCATCTTCAAGCGAAGTGTCGAGATGCTGTGTCGCGCGGTCCTATAAAGGCTCCTGGACCAGTGACTGATTCCGGGCGCCGACCAATCAGGTACCTGCGGAATCGGACGCCGCGCCAGTGGTGGGGGGTTCGCGGCGCGGACCGGGCGTCGAGTCCCTGCCGGTTCCTAATACGTCTGTGGCCGCTACCGTCTTCGTGCCGGAGCGTTCTCTTCTAATTTTAGTTATTGCGGGATTCCAAGCTGTACTAAGTTGGAAACCAGTGTCTCGATTGATCAGGTTGCTGTTCAACCGAATTTCTACAGCCTCTTTGAAAACTGAATCCCAAAATCCTTTAGCGTCACACAGCTTCTTCGTACCCTCAAAGAGGAAGGTGTGTCCTTCGTTAAGGCTATGTTCCGCTACCGCCGATTTTTCTATCTGACCAAGGCGTACATTTCTAATGTGTTCCGAGCGCCTCTGCGTGATGCAGCGCTGCGTTTGTCCGATGTATTTCGTACCACATTCACATTCAATACTGTATACGCCCGGAGTCTGCAGTCCTAGGTGGTCTTTGACTGAGCCAAGTATGTCCTTAATTTTACTTGGGGCATGAAAAATTGTCTTGATGTTGTGTTTCTCCAGAATGCGGGCAATCTTGGCTGTTGGCGGTCCCGCGTATGGTAGAAATGCCAGGCATCTGGTCTCATCTTCTTCTTCTGGTGTGTCTACCTTCCTGCTCTTGTGTAGGGCGCGCGAGATTTGCGTCTCATTATAACCGTTGCTGCGGAAGGTCTTCCTTAGGTGTTGTAACTCTGCAGGTAGGCTGTCATCATCACAGATAGACTTGGCCCTGTGCACAAGTGTGTTAAGCACTGAGTTGCGTTGTGCTGGGTGGTGGCAACTCTGTGCATGAAGGTATAAATCCGTATGTGTCTTCTTCCTATACACAGCGTGACCCAAGGTGCCATCAGGGTGCCTCTTGATTAGAATGTCAAGGAAGGGCAAGCTTCCGTTTTCTTCCACCTCCATGGTGAATTGTATGTTGCTGTGTATGCTGTTGAGATGTCGCAGGAAGTCTTGCAGGTTCTCTCTGCCATGTGGCCACACGACAAAAGTGTCATCAACATATCTGTAAAAGCCTTTAGGTTTCAATGGGGCGGTGTCCAGGGCTATGTCTTCAAAGTGCTCCATGTAAAGATTAGCGATGCCTGGAGCTAAGGGGGACCCCATGGCTACACCATCCACTTGTTCATAAAATTTGCCTCCACACTTAAAGTAGGTGTTTGTTAACACATGACGGAACAGCTTTATTGTGTCCTCACTAAAGCGTGTTTCGAGCAGCGCTAGGGAGTCTTCCAGCGGTACTCGTGTGAAGAGTGAGGTGACGTCAAAGCTGACAAGAAGATCTTCTTTATCCAGGCGAAAGCCTTGTAGTACCTTCACAAACTCCGCCGAGTTCTTGACATGGTGCTCACAGTGACCCACGATCGGTTTGAGCAGTTGTGCTAGGTACTTGGCTAAACCATATGTCGGTGAGTTGATGGTGCTCACTATGGGTCGCAGTGGAACTCCGTCTTTGTGGATCTTAGGGAGCCCATATAGCCGTGGTGGTGCCGGTGCTCTGGGGTACAGCTTCCTGATGACGTCCTTTTCCAGTCCAGAGTCATTGAGCAAGGCGATGGTCTTGCGAGTCACGGAAGCTGTCGTGTCCTTGTCCAGTTGCTTGTAGGCAGTATCTTGTAGCAGTGAGTTTATCTTCTGCCAATAATCTTCTTTCCTCAGTATCACCGTGGCATTGCCTTTGTCAGCAGCTAGAACGACAGTGTCCTCATCCTCACGTAGGGCCTTAAGAGCCTTCCATTCAGCAGACGTTATGTTGCTCTTGGGCATTTTTGCCTTCTCCAGGACCCTGCACGTCTCTCTCCTAACTTCCTCAGCTGCCTCCGTAGGGAGGCCGCGCACGGCTTGCTCGATGCTGCTGATAATGTCTCGCTTAGGTAGTGTCCTGGGTACTGGAGCAAAGTTAAGTCCTCTCGACAGCACTGATATTGTGGTCTCGTCCAGTTCTTTGCCTGCCAGATTGATGACAGTCTTGGCATTGGTTGTGTGGTCGGCATGTTGCCGGGCTCCAGACAGTCTGGTGAACTTGCCACATTAAGGACATACTTGGCTCAGTCAAAGACCACCTAGGACTGCAGACTCCGGGCGTATACAGTATTGAATGTGAATGTGGTACGAAATACATCGGACAAACGCAGCGCTGCATCACGCAGAGGCGCTCGGAACACATTAGAAATGTACGCCTTGGTCAGATAGAAAAATCGGCGGTAGCGGAACATAGCCTTAACGAAGGACACACCTTCCTCTTTGAGGGTACGAAGAAGCTGTGTGACGCTAAAGGATTTTGGGATTCAGTTTTCAAAGAGGCTGTAGAAATTCGGTTGAACAGCAACCTGATCAATCGAGACACTGGTTTCCAACTTAGTACAGCTTGGAATCCCGCAATAACTAAAATTAGAAGAGAACGCTCCGGCACGAAGACGGTAGCGGCCACAGACGTATTAGGAACCGGCAGGGACTCGACGCCCGGTCCGCGCCGCGAACCCCCCACCACTGGCGCGGCGTCCGATTCCGCAGGTACCTGATTGGTCGGCGCCCGGAATCAGTCACTGGTCCAGGAGCCTTTATAGGACCGCGCGACACAGCATCTCGACACTTCGCTTGAAGATGATGGGTACGAAACCCCTCGAAACGTTGCGAGAAGACGACGCCTTTACTCGGCTGATCACCCGAGAAGATTTCACGAATGGAATACGCCGAGAAAGTCTCAAATCACATTTAACATACCTCTACGGGGAGGATATCCATCGCAGCTACCAGATGCTACAGAAATTACGACTCAAGACGGGCAAGCTGCTTAGCAGACTGGCCTTCTTACAACGGTGTCGAGATAAAGAAGTGTTGCCGAAATTTGCCAACTTGCGACACCCTGTTAGCACGACAAGATCCAGACGCATACTACAACGAGCCGGTGCGGCCCTGGTGCGCGAACACATACGGGTCACCAGGCAGGAGTTAGATAAGAACGCAAGGATGCTGCTTACTCAACACCTTCGATTGGCATCCCATCTCCCACCACACACATGGGAGTGGATCGATGGAAACACATATGCAAGTAGTGAGATCCACAAGAGAAAAGCCACGGAAAAACAATGTGGCAAGTTCACCAGACTGTCTGGAGCCCGGCAACATGCCGACCACACAACCAATGCCAAGACTGTCATCAATCTGGCAGGCAAAGAACTGGACGAGACCACAATATCAGTGCTGTCGAGAGGACTTAACTTTGCTCCAGTACCCAGGACACTACCTAAGCGAGACATTATCAGCAGCATCGAGCAAGCCGTGCGCGGCCTCCCTACGGAGGCAGCTGAGGAAGTTAGGAGAGAGACGTGCAGGGTCCTGGAGAAGGCAAAAATGCCCAAGAGCAACATAACGTCTGCTGAATGGAAGGCTCTTAAGGCCCTACGTGAGGATGAGGACACTGTCGTTCTAGCTGCTGACAAAGGCAATGCCACGGTGATACTGAGGAAAGAAGATTATTGGCAGAAGATAAACTCACTGCTACAAGATACTGCCTACAAGCAACTGGACAAGGACACGACAGCTTCCGTGACTCGCAAGACCATCGCCTTGCTCAATGACTCTGGACTGGAAAAGGACGTCATCAGGAAGCTGTACCCCAGAGCACCGGCACCACCACGGCTATATGGGCTCCCTAAGATCCACAAAGACGGAGTTCCACTGCGACCCATAGTGAGCACCATCAACTCACCGACATATGGTTTAGCCAAGTACCTAGCACAACTGCTCAAACCGATCGTGGGTCACTGTGAGCACCATGTCAAGAACTCGGCGGAGTTTGTGAAGGTACTACAAGGCTTTCGCCTGGATAAAGAAGATCTTCTTGTCAGCTTTGACGTCACCTCACTCTTCACACGAGTACCGCTGGAAGACTCCCTAGCGCTGCTCGAAACACGCTTTAGTGAGGACACAATAAAGCTGTTCCGTCATGTGTTAACAAACACCTACTTTAAGTGTGGAGGCAAATTTTATGAACAAGTGGATGGTGTAGCCATGGGGTCCCCCTTAGCTCCAGGCATCGCTAATCTTTACATGGAGCACTTTGAAGACATAGCCCTGGACACCGCCCCATTGAAACCTAAAGGCTTTTACAGATATGTTGATGACACTTTTGTCGTGTGGCCACATGGCAGAGAGAACCTGCAAGACTTCCTGCGACATCTCAACAGCATACACAGCAACATACAATTCACCATGGAGGTGGAAGAAAACGGAAGCTTGCCCTTCCTTGACATTCTAATCAAGAGGCACCCTGATGGCACCTTGGGTCACGCTGTGTATAGGAAGAAGACACATACGGATTTATACCTTCATGCACAGAGTTGCCACCACCCAGCACAACGCAACTCAGTGCTTAACACACTTGTGCACAGGGCCAAGTCTATCTGTGATGATGACAGCCTACCTGCAGAGTTACAACACCTAAGGAAGACCTTCCGCAGCAACGGTTATAATGAGACACAAATCTCGCGCGCCCTACACAAGAGCAGGAAGGTAGACACACCAGAAGAAGAAGATGAGACCAGATGCCTGGCATTTCTACCATACGCGGGACCGCCAACAGCCAAGATTGCCCGCATTCTGGAGAAACACAACATCAAGACAATTTTTCATGCCCCAAGTAAAATTAAGGACATACTTGGCTCAGTCAAAGACCACCTAGGACTGCAGACTCCGGGCGTATACAGTATTGAATGTGAATGTGGTACGAAATACATCGGACAAACGCAGCGCTGCATCACGCAGAGGCGCTCGGAACACATTAGAAATGTACGCCTTGGTCAGATAGAAAAATCGGCGGTAGCGGAACATAGCCTTAACGAAGGACACACCTTCCTCTTTGAGGGTACGAAGAAGCTGTGTGACGCTAAAGGATTTTGGGATTCAGTTTTCAAAGAGGCTGTAGAAATTCGGTTGAACAGCAACCTGATCAATCGAGACACTGGTTTCCAACTTAGTACAGCTTGGAATCCCGCAATAACTAAAATTAGAAGAGAACGCTCCGGCACGAAGACGGTAGCGGCCACAGACGTATTAGGAACCGGCAGGGACTCGACGCCCGGTCCGCGCCGCGAACCCCCCACCACTGGCGCGGCGTCCGATTCCGCAGGTACCTGATTGGTCGGCGCCCGGAATCAGTCACTGGTCCAGGAGCCTTTATAGGACCGCGCGACACAGCATCTCGACACTTCGCTTGAAGATGATGGGTACGAAACCCCTCGAAACGTTGCGAGAAGACGACGCCTTTACTCGGCTGATCACCCGAGAAGATTTCACGAATCTACATCATGGTTTGTGATCTGCACAGGCCGATTATTATTCTACACAGATCAACTACTATTGGCTATTTTTGCCTGGCTTTATTTTACTGCTGCTGATTCAAAGGCTATCTCTGCAATGAGCTCACCAAACCAGTCAGTTTTTTCACACTGAATGTTCTTTCTAACATAACTGCTTCACCGCCACTGTTTGCCTTTCTACAAAATACGCTCACAATTTTGTAATTAGTTTTACACCCCAAGTTCATTCACATTATACAGGGACATTTCTTCCACTGTGTACAAACTCTAGGAATTGCTTTATGAAAGGATAAGGAACTGTCTGGTAGAATTTTGCACAGAGCATAACTTAATCTTAGCTAGCACTTGGTTTAGGAATCATGAAAGAAGGTTGTATACACGGAATAGGCCTGGAGACCCTGAAAGGTTTCAGATAGATTATGTAATGGTAAGACAGAGATTTAGGAACGAGGTTTTAAATTGTAAGACATTTCCAGGGGCAGATGTGGACTCTGACCACAATCTATTGGTTATGAACTGTAGATTAAAACTGAAGAAATTGCAAAAAGGTGGGAATTTAAGGAGATGGGTCCTGGATAAACTGAAAGAACCAGAGGTTGTAGAGAGTTTCAGAGAGAGCATTAGGGAACGATCAACAGGAACAGGGAAAGAAATACAGTAGAAGAAGAATTGTTAGCTTTGGGAGATGAAATAGTGAAGGCAGCAGAGGATCAAGTAAGTAAAAAGACAAGGGCTAATAGAAATCCTTGTGTAACAGAAGAGATACTGAATGTAATTGATGAAAGGAGAAAATATAAAAATGCACCAAATGAAGCAGGCAAAAAGGAATACAAATGTCTCAAAAATGAGATCAATAGAAAGAGCAAAATAGCTAATGAAGAATGGCTAGAGGACAAATGTAAGGATGCAGAGGCATATATCACAAGGGGTAAGATAGATACTGCCAACAGGAAAATTAAACAGACCTTTGGAGAAAAGACAACCACTTGTATGAATATAAAGAACTCAGATGGAAAACCTGTTCTACGCAAAAAAGGTAAAGCATAAAGGGGGAATGACTATATAGAGGGTCTGTACAAGGGTGATGTACTTGAGGGATATATTATGGAAATGGAAAAGGACGTAGATGAAGATGAAATGGAAGCTATAATACTGCATGAAGAATTTGACAGAGCACTGAAAGACCTAAGTCGAAACAAGGCCCCAGGAGTAGACAACATTCTGTTAGAACTACTGATAGACTTGGGAGAGCTAGCCCTGACAAAACTCTACCATCTGGTGAGCAAGATGTATGAGACAGGCAAAATACCCTCAGACTTCAAGAAGAATATAATAATTCCAATCCCAAAGAAAGCAGTTGTTGACAGGTGTGAAAATTACTGAACTATCAGCTTAATAAGTCACAGCTGCAAAATACTGACATGAATTCTTTAGAGGCAAATGGAAAAACTTGTAGGAGCTGACCTTGGGGAAGATCAGTTTGGAACACAATACTGACCCTATGACTTATCTTAGGAGATAGGGTAAGGAAATGGAAACCTACGTTTCTAGCATTTGTAGACTTAGAGAAAACTTTTGACAATGTTGACTGGAATACTCTCTTTCAAATTCTGAAGGTGGCAGGGGTTAAATACAGGGAGCGAAAGACTGTTTACAATTTGTACAGAAACCAGATGACAGTTATAAGAGTCGAGGGGCATGAAAGGGAAGCAGTGCTTGGGAAAGGAGTAAGACAGGGTTGTAGCGTATCCCCATGTTGTTCCATCTGTGTACTGAGCAAGCAATAAAGGGAACGAAAGAAAAATTTGGAGTAGAAATTAAAATCCATGGAGAAGAAATAAAAACATTGAGGTTTGCCAATGGCATTGTAATTCTGTCAGAGGCGGCAAAGGACTTGGAAGAGCAGTTGAACAGAATGGACAATGTCTTGAAAGGAGGATATAAGATGCACATCAACAAATGCACAATGAGGATAATGGAATGTAATCAAATTAAGCCGGGTGATGCTGAGGGAATTAGATTAGGAAATGAGACACTTAAAGTAGTAAAGGAGTTTTGCTATTTGGGGAGCTAAATAACTGATGATGGTTGAAGTAGAGAGGATATAAAATGTAGACTGGAAATGGCAAGAAAAGCATTTCTGAAGAAGAGAAATTTGTTAACATAGAGTACAGATTTAAGTTGCAGGAAGTCTTTTCTAAAAGTATTTGTATGGAGTGTAGCCATTTATGGATGTGAAACATGGACAATAAATATTTTAGACAAGAAGAGAATAAAAGCTTTTGAAATGTGGTGCTGCAGAAGAAGGCTGAAGATTATATTGGTAGATCATGTAACTAATGAACAGGTACTGAATAGAATTGGGGAGAAGAGGAATTTGTGGCACAACTTGACTAGAATAAGGGGTCGGTTGGTAGTTCTGAGGCATCAAGAGATCACCAATTTAGTACTGAAGGGCAGTGTGGAGGGTAAAAAACATAGAGGAAGACCAAGAGATGAATATACTAAGCAGATTCAGAAGGATGTAGGTTGCAGTAGGTACTTGTACATGAAAAAGCTTGTACAGTCTAGAGTAGCATGGAGGGCTGCATCAAACCAGTCTCTGGACTGAAACCATAACAGCAACAACATGGAACAAAAAAGGCCTAATGAACTCATGTACAGAGAGGCATGGTTTCCATGCTAGAGACCATTTATTAAATCATAAATTGTTACAGAGACTGCGGTCTAATGTGTGCTGTACCATGCAGCCACAGTTTCAGTACATGTTGAAAATTGTTTCCGTGTGCCTCAATGCATGCCTGTACACACTGAAGCATGTTCTGTCTCACACGTTCACATCGGCCAGGCTGCATCCGACCAGTGTCGAAGACAGCATGCCCCAGTGTCTTTATATCACAGTGGAATGTGCTCTGAATACATGATAGTTTTTAGATGGCCCTATAACCAGAAATTGCAGGGGTTGAGATGCGGGAAGGAGCAGCAAGCAAGTCATGCAGGTGGACTGTCCTCGTCTGATCCATCGACCAGGGAAGATACAATTGAGATACGTTTGGATGTTAATGGCGAAGTGGGCTGGAGCGCCATCATGTACGAGCCACATAACCCTTTGAAACTGCAATGGCACTTCTTCCAGCAGGGGAGGCAAAGTCACCCACAAGAAATGCTGATAATTCTGGCATGTCAGGCAATATGGAAGAAAGACTGGTTCCAAAATACAGTCACCAATTATCCCGACCTACACATTCCAACTGCACTGATGCTGATGATTTGCTGTCACCTTACCATGGGGGTTCTGCATAGTATCCCACAGATGACTGTTATGAAAGTTGAAGATACCACTCCGCATAACGGTGGCCTTACTGTGAATAGGATAGATAACACAAATCCCAGAATCATGGTTGCCTGGTGAAGAAATCAGTGACAAAACTATTCCTGATGTGGAAAGTCTGTTGCTAGTAAGCCCTGCATAAGCTGTAAGTGGTAAGAGTGGTAACAATTGTCATGGAGAATGTGCCATGTGGTCGTCTAGCTTAGCCTATTCTGGCGGGCCAACGGCATGGTACTGATATGGCAGTTGCCTTCCACAATGTTAATCACATTTCCCTCCAAGTCTGATGTCCGAACATTTTGGTTATGTTCTTCACAGTTTCCTGCTTCCTGAAACGACCCTGTCCCAGACACACAGTGGAACATTGATGCAAACATTGACTGCTGTCATTATTGTCAGTGGGGATAGGTCTCCTGATACAATCTTGCCGCCCACCACCCTTGCCATTTGCCTTTCCGTAAGTAAACACCATGTCAGCAAGCTCTCAGTTTGAATACAGAACCATTTTGTTCAGCACTGCATCACATCCACTATAAGGTGAGTCAGCAAGAGAAGTGAATCGGACCCCATATTACCAATTACTATAACAGGAAAGGATGCTGAGGCATGACAGGAAAGGTTGCTAGGGCATGACAGGAGAGGGTGCTAGGGCATGACATATGAGGAACAGTACCATCCTCTGGGAGGAAGCCATGCATACTATAACTGTGGCTGCATGGCACAGTGTGTATTGGAACACAGTCTCAGTATCAAAGTATGATCGAATAAATGGTCTCTATCATGGAAAACATGAATTTCTGGACATAAGTTCATTAGACCTTTTTTGTTCTGTATTCTCTCATTGATCAATCCGAAGAGTTTGTACACAGTGGAAAAAAACACCGTGTGTAAGTATGGTTTAGTCTTTCCTAGGAGTTCGTCAACTTGTTAATGATATACTTGACTCTCTAGAACATTATTTCACACTTTCTGTCTTCTGTGGTCCATCAGATGATGTCTTGCCTTGTTGTGTGCACATTGAAAGCAGCTTTGCCCTAAAAAAGGGGCTTCATGTTCACTCACAAACAAAACTGTTTTCATACAGTATTCTACTCAGTTTGATCTTTTGTGTAATCATTTTGCTTAATTTATCATGCAGAAATGCTTACCCTCATAATTCAAATGTAATTCATGTTTAGTATGCATGTTTTATCTAATGTACATATATCCAGACCCAAACTTTTTTGTATCCTGACCATAATAATTTAATTCTTGAATTTAGTTTTTTTATCTCTCTGTTGACATTTGAGTTGTATTTTAAATCATGCCAATATAGAATGGCAGCAACAATAGTGTTTTTCAGTTTTTTTTGTTCTAGAAATTTAGTCAGTCCTCCAACACAAATATTTGCTTCATTACATGCCACATCACTTGACCTGTTATACTGATGACAAGATCATTTTGCCTTCTAAATCTGTGTCTGCTACAATGTGTTTCATCCTCACTCCAGGCTTCACCACACTGGTAACTGAGATTTTATGGTTTATGCTTTCAAAGTATAGCTAACTTTCGTCAGTGGCAGTTAGTAAGCGAAAAGGCATTGCACTTCACTGTGGATTTCCTGGTATAGTTTTGTTACCTTCATGGTATTTACAGCATTTATTAACCTTATTAAGTGTTGTTTTTCCAGTTCATTCTATAAGTTTACTATCTTTCTTCATTGGAGATCAAATTCTGTTGAATTCTTCTTTCATGGACTGGCTTGTTCTTTTTTTATTCACACACTGATTAAGAAGCTCGTCATCAGTCTTGGAATGATTACTACTTGTTGATGGTACACTACATCTATTTTTATCATAGAAAGTGTTTCTTTTGCTAAGTTCGATATCTGTATGGCACTTCCTTTCCACCTTTCGTCCATTTTTGCTTCCCATTTTGCAATTTACTTTGTTTTGTAACTTGGAACATGATGCGGTTTCTACAGCTCAGAATTTTTATTTCTTGTATGTGAAATATCACATCTTATAATATCCACAATAAGTTTTAAATCTGAGGTGGATTCATATAGCTTCATGATTTCATTATTACAGTTACCACAAATTCCTTTTTTTTTACAGCAGAACTGTAACTTTTACTCATTCGGTCACTACATGCCACTGTATTGGACACCATCTTGAAACAATGGACTAGTCCTTGCAGACAATGTTAATAGTGATCTCCAACTTTTTTGCAGATTATGCATTTGTTTACAATGCATTTGTGCCTGGTAGAAACTGCATAAATACTCAATTAGCTCTTGACAAGATTTTAAAGTGGTGCAAAAATTAGGAACCTGCTTTAAACATTCACAAATATAAAATCATGCACTTCCAAAACAAAAAATTTAGTTTGTTATGATTACAATATCAGTGAGTGACAGCTGAAACTTATCAGTCAAAGACCAGGGCACAGCATTATGTAGGGATATGAAAGGAAGTGGTCACATAGGTTCAGGCATAGGCAAAGCAAATGACAGACTGTGGTTCAGTAGTAGGCTGCTAGGTAAATGCAATCTATCTACAAAGGAGTATGTTTTGTATTTGTATTTATGTGGTCCAGTAAATCTTACATATACAGTACAGCACATCTGCATCTTCCATAAAAATTTAGTCCATTACGCAACAAAACTCTCTGTGCTGCACAAAATCCCCTTCACTAAGCTGCTGGATGATCATTAACTTGTACGGGTGAAACTTAAGATCATCATGTAAGATGCGGTGAAGTGAATAACGTAACATACCCAGCACTACAGCCTGTCATCTAGCTGATAGTTTCGGACTAGCAAGAACTGCCGTTCTCATTCGGTCTACATTTTCTGGAGTATGAACTGAATGGGGAAGACCAGGTGGTTTCATTTTCATCACAGATCCAGTACTTCTAAATGCTGCAGTCCATCGTAGTACAGTATTTCGGTCTGGCATTGCACCTCGACATCCAACTCTAAAATGTTGACAGAAAAGCCATTGCACAGTGGCTATGGAATCATTGTTTCTATAGTACTGCTCGACAATGAACACACAATGCTCTGTGCTCCAGTGCTCCATAGCGACAGAAACTGCATTGTATGGGCAGTCTGCCAACATTCATTCAAGGTCAATACCCCCTCTTGTTGCCACATACTAGCAGTTCAAAAAATGTACTTTTCCTCTCCTCCACACTGTACAAACTGGATACTGCTATGACAAAGTTTGGATAATGCTACGTCATTTGTAATATCAGAAATAGGAGGAGCCTAGTACTGAGCCCCTGCGGTGTGCCATACTTTACTTCCTCGTAATCAGAATAGAGTTTATTGAAATTGTATTTCTATTACCTGCTTGCAGCCTGTAAGATATGGCCCAAGCCAGTTGTTAGGTATACTATCAAGTTTCTGCATTGTTCTATGATTTCAAAGGCCATATGCCAGTTAGTTTTCTCCACTATCAATTTTTTGGAGCACTTGATTCAGAAATTCAAATATTCCTGTTTCTATTGGTCAGCCTTTCTGGAAACCATGTTTGGCTGTGGATAATACATTACACTTTTCTAGAAACTCTAGAAACCTTTTATTAAAAAGTTTTTCTAGTATTTTCAAAAATACAAATAGCAAAGCAATAGGGCTATAGATGGCTACGTCTCCTTCCTTACCTTTTTTGAACAGTGGCTTAAGTTTTGCTATCTTTAAGCAGGAAGGAAAGATTACAGTTGTGACAGTACTGTATAAAAGGTGGGTTAATGGTACTGGAATGAGGTTACCTGCATTTTTAATGACATATCTGGAATTTTGTCCATACCTGTTGAAGATTTTGTTTTTAACTAACTAATTGTTAGTATAATTTGTTTAGGGTTAGTTGGGGGAAGAAACAGGGAGTCAGGGTTTCTGTTTGGATTTGTTGGTGACCTGGTAGAGTTTTTACTGGAAGACTTCATATCACAGAGTATTTGTTCACTAATATTTGAAAAGTATGTATTAAAAGCACTAGCTACTTTTTGTGTGTTTGTAATTTGTTTGGCATTTTGTCTAGATGGCAATTTACATATGGGGGAGGAGGGGGGGGGCCTCATTTCCTACTTGCTATTTGATTGTCTTTCACATGGCTTTCATTTTGCTCCCAGCTGTTATTGTATGGTGATCATTTGCCATTTTTTAGCTTCTTTTATGACTTTGTGAAGCACTCTCTTATAATTCTTGAAATAAACCAGAAATTCTCTAGTAACATTTTGTGTTTTTGAAATTTCATTAGGTCTTCTCTTTTCAGCACAAGATATTTTAATGCCTGTTGTAAGCCAAGAAAATTTCTTTTATTAGTGTTGATTTTTTTACTGGAAAGAAATATTGAAATAATGTGAGAATATTTCCAAGAAAATTTCCAAATTTTTACATGTATCCTTGCAGTTTGTATATGTCTTTCCATGTTTCAAACAATGGAAAGTCCAGGGTGGAATAATGACAGTGTTATGAAAAGGATGTTTAACACTCACCATATAGCAGAGATGCTGAGTTGCAGATAGGCACAACAGAAATGCGGAAAAATGATGCAAGCCCTGGGAATCCTTTTAGTTACTTCTTGGTCCTAGGTGATGGAAAATTCTTGATTGCCCTTCCCTTTTCTGCATCGGGTAAAATATCTTTGGAATCTAACATAAATCTGAGAAACTTAATCCTTTCAAGCCCAGAATGGGAATTCTGGAAACTGTCTGTGACTTCAGCTTGTTGAAACGTATCTAGCACCTTGCCTATAAGTTACCGATGTTCTTCCCTTATTGATGTGGCAATTAAAAGAGCAACAAACAGTGTCAAGCAGTTTTGTAGTGATGGCTCTAGAACATAGTCCAGTACCAAAATAAACATACCTGAACTCATATTAAGTCCAAACAGCATAACTTTAAATTGATAACTGCATCTGGCATATAAGAAGGTGGTGTATTTTCATGAAGACTGTCCCAGGCTTACTTGCAAGTAGGAACGGCACATACACTATGTGATCAAAAGTATTCAGACAACCCTAAAAACATACATTTTTCATATTAGGGCATTGTGCTGCCACCTACTTCAGGTACTCCATATCAGCAACCTCAGTAGTCATTAGACTTCACTAGAGAGCAGAATGGGGTGCTCCATGGAACTCACAGACTTTGAACGTGGTCAGGTGATTGGGTGTCACTTGTGTCATACGCCCGTACACAAGATTTCCACACTCCAAAACATCCCTAGGTCCACTGTTTCTGATGCGATAGTGTGGTGGATACATGGAGGGACACGTACAACACTAAAGCGTACAGGCTGTCGTCGTCTGTTGACTGACAAGAGACCGCCGATTGTTGAAGAGGGTCGTAATGTGTAATAGGCAGACATCTATCCAGACCATCACACAGGAATTCCAAACTACACCAGGATCCACTGCAAGTACTATGACAGTTAGGCAGGAGGTGAGAAAACTTGGATTTCATGGTCGAACAGCTGCTCGTAAGCCACACATCACGCTGGTAAATACCCAATGACACCTCGCCTGGTGTAAGAAGCATAGACATTGGATGATTAAACAGTGGAAAAACATAGTGTGGAGTGACGAATCATGGTACACAACACAATGTGGAGATCTGATTGCAGGGTGTGGGTATGGCAAATGCCCAGTGAACGTCATCTGCCAAAAGTAAAATTCGGAGGCAGTGGTGTTATGGTGTGGTCGTGATTTTCATAGAGGGGGCTTGCATAACTTGTTGTTTTGTGTGGACGATCACAGCACAGGCCTACGTTGCTGTTTTAAGCACCTGCTTGCTTCCCACTGTTGAAGATCAATTCAGGGATGGCAATTGCATCATTTAACACAATCGAGCACCTCTTCATAATGCATGGCCTGTGGTGGAGTGGTTACATGACAATAACATCCCTGTGATGGACTGGCCTGCACAGAGTCCTGATCTGAATCCTGCATAACACCTTTGGGATGTTTTGGAATGCCAACTTCGTGCTAGGCCTCACCGACCAACATCGATACCTCTTCTCAGTGCAGCACTCTGTGAAGAATGGGCTGCCATTCCCCAAGAAACCTTCCAGCACCTGATCGAATGTATGTCTATGAGAGTGGAAGCTGTCATGAAGGCTAAGGGTGGGCCAATGCTGTATTGAATTCCAGCATAAGGGATGGAGGGCACCACGGACTTGTAAGTCATTTTCAGCCATGTGTCCGGATACTTTTCATCGCGTAGTGTATCTATGCCAGTACTTTATACCATTGAACTTTTTAGATGACTGTGTCTATGGTTTCTGGGTGCATTGTAACGGGAACTGTGATAGTATTGATAACCTGGCATTGAGGACAAATCAGACCTTCCTGCTAGCTTTTGGTATGACTTGGAGCAAATTGCAGTATGAGCTGTTCGAAGGCTTGATTAAAGCAAGTTGCAGTGTGAGCTGTTCGAAGGCTTGATTACATCCCACACTATTGTTTTGTTTATCTCATCCTCCGCAGCTTGTTTCTGCTTCATTGGTATGGGATAGTAGATATTATGTGGGAATACTTCCAAATTACAGGTGTAGTGTGTAATAATACCAGATTTCTCTCAGAAAACTCTACAGCAATGGTTAAGTAAATTGGCTAATTTACTCTTCTGTTCATGGGTAAGATGATTTGGCTCTTGTAACTTCCTTTAGACTTTCTCTAATAAATTAACTTCCCAGTCTGCTAGTTCCGTTTCCTTTGGATTTTGTCGGCTGCTGGTCTCCATAATTCATTATCATTGGATGTATCGCCCTTCACTCCATGTGTAAAAGGTCTAGTTGTTTGTCAGTTCTGTCAGTCTTCATATTTAATTTTTCTGCTGAGAAGTCTAATTTACAGTCCTTCCCATGAATCTCATTCAATCCATCTACATCTACATCTACTTTTATACTCTGCAAGCCACCCAGCGGTGTGTGGCGGAGGGCACTTTACGTGCCACTGTCATTACCTCCCTTTTCTGTTCCAGTCGCATATGGTTTGCGGGAAGAACGACTGTCTGAAAGCCTCCGTGCATGCTCGAATCTCTCTAATTTTACATTCGTGATCTCCTTGGGAGGTATAAGTAGGGGGAAGCAATATATCCGATACCTCATCCAGAAATGCATCCTCTCGAAACCTGGCGAGCAAGCTACACCGCGATGCAGAGCATCTCTCTTGCAGAGTCTGCCACTTGAGTTTGCTAAACATCTCCATAATGCTATCATGGTTACCAAATAACCCTGTGACGAAACGCGCCGCTCTTCTTTGGCTCTTCTCTATCTCCTCCGTCAACCCGATCTGGTACAGATCCCACACTGAATGAGCAATACTCAAGTATAGGTCGAACGAGTGTTTTGTCAGCCACATCCTTTGTTGGTGGACTACATTTTCTAAGGACTCTCTCAATGAATCTCAACCTGGTACCCGCCTTACCAACAATTAATTTTATATGATCATTCCACTTCAAATTGTTCCGCACGCATACTCCCAGATATTTTACAGAAGTAACTGCTACCAGTGTTTGTTCCACTATCATATAATCATACAATAAAGGATCCTTCTTTCTATGTATTCGCAACACTTTACATTTGTCTATGTTAAGAGTCAGTTGCCACTCCCTGCAGCAAGTACCTATTTGCTGCAGATCTTCCTGGATTTCGCTACAATTTTCTAATGCTGCAACTTCTCTGTATACTACAGCATCATCCGTGAAAAGCCGCATGGAACTTCCGACACTATCTACTAGGTCATTTATATATATTGTGAAAAGCAATGGTCCCATAACACTCCCCTGTGGCACTCCAGAGGTTACTTTAACGTCTGTAGACATCTCTCCAGTGATAACAACATGCTGTGTTCTGTTTGCTAAAAACTCTTCATTCCAGCCACACTGCTGGTCTGGTATTCCGTAGGCTCTTACTTTGTTTATCAGGCGACAGTGCAGAACTGTATCGAACGCCTTCCGGAAGTCAGGGAAAATAGCATCTACCTGGGAGCCTGTATCTAATATTTTCTGGGTCTCATGAACAAATAAAGTGAGTTGGTGAGTTGGGTCTCACACGATCGCTGTTTCTGGAATCCATGTTGATTCCTACAGAGTAGATTCTGGGTTTCCAAAAACGACATGATACTCGAGCAAAAAACATGTTCTAAAATTCTACAACAGATCAATGTCAGAGATATAGGTCTATAGTTTTGCGCATCTGCTCGACGACCCTTCTTGAAGACTGGGACTACCTGTGCTCTTTTCCAATCATTTGGAACCTTCTGTTCCTCTAGAGCCTTGCGGTACACGGCTGTTAGAAGGGGGGCAAGTTCTTTCGCATACTCTGTGTAGAATCGAATTGGTATCCCGTCATGTCCAGTGGACTTTCCTCTGTTGAGTGATTCCAGTTGCTTTTCTATCCCTTGGACACTTATTTCGATGTCAGCCATTTTTTCGTTTGTGCGAGGATTTAGAGAAGGAACTGCAGTGCGGTCTTCCTCTGTGAAACAGCTTTGGAAAAAGGTGTTTAGTATTTCAGCTTTACGCTTGTCATCCTGTGTTTCAATGCCATCATCATCCCGGAGTGTCTGGATATGCTGTTTTGAGCCACTTACTGATTTAACGTAAGACCAGAACTTCCTTGGATTTTCTGTCAAGTCGGTACATAGAATTTTACTTACGAATTCACTGAACGCTTCACGCATAGCCCTCCTTATGCTAACTTTGACATCGTTTAGCTTCTGTTTGTCTGAGAGGTTTTGGCTGCGTTTAAACTTGGAGTGAAGCTCTCTTTGCTTTTGCAATAGTTTCCTAACTTTGTTGTTGAACCACGGTGGGTTTTTCCCGTCCCTCACAGGTTTACTCGGCACGTACCTGTCTAAAACGCATTTTACGATTGCCTTGAACTTTTTCCATAAATACTCAACATTGTCAGTGTCGGAACAGAAATTTTCGTTTTGACCTGTTAGGTAGTCTGATTGCCTTCTATTACTCTTGCTAAACAGATAAACCTTCCTCCCTTTTTTTATATTCCTATTAACTTCCATATTCAGGGATGCTGCAACAGCCTTATGATCACTGATTCCCTGTTCTGCACTTACAGAGCCGAAAAGTTCGGGTCTGTTTGTTATCAGTAGGTCCAAGATGTTATCTCCATGAGTCGGTTCTCTGTTTAATTGGTCGAGGTAATTTTCGGATAGTGCACTCAGTATAATGTCACTCGATGCTCTGTCCCCACCACCCGTCCTAAACATCTGAGTGTCCCAGCCCACCACCCGTCCTAAACATCTGAGTGTCCCAGTCTGTATCTGGTAAATTGAAATCTCCACCTAAGACTATAACATGCTGAGAAAATTTATGTGAAATGTATTCCAAATTTTCTCTCAGTTTGTTCTGCCACTAATGCTGCTGAGTCGGGAGGTCGGTAAAAGGAGACAATTATTAACCTAGCTCGGTTGTTGAGTGTAACCTCCACCCATAATAATTCACAGGAACTATCCACTTCTACTTCACTAGAGGATAAACTACTACTAACAGCGACAAACACGCCACCACCGGTTGCATGCAATCTATCCTTTCTAAACACCGTCTGTGCCTTTGTAAAAATTTTGGCAGAATTTATCTCTGGCTTCAGCCAGCTTTCTGTACCTATAACGATTTCAGCTTCGGTGCTTTCTATCAGCGCTTGAAGTTCCGGTACTTTACCAATGCAGCTTCGACAGTTTACAATTACAATACCGATTGCTGCTTGGTCCCCTCATGTCCTGACTTTGCCCTGCACCCATTGAGGCTGTTGCCCTTTCTGTACTTGCCCGAGGCCATCTAACCTAAAAAACTACCCAGTCCATGCCACACAACCCCTACTACCCATGTAGCCGCTTGCTACGTATAGTGGACTCCTGACCTATCCAGCGGAACCCGAAATCCCACCACCCTATGGCGCAAGTCCAGGAATCTGCAGCCCACACGGTCGCAGAACCGTCTCAGCCTCTGATACAGACCCTCCACTCGGCTCTGTACCAAAGGTCCGCAGTCAGTCCTGTCGACAATGCTGCAGATGGTGAGCTCTGCTTTCATCCCGCTAGCGAGACTGGCAGTCTTCACCAAATCAGATAGCCGCCGGAAGCCATAGAGAATTTCCTCCGATCCATAGCGACACACATCATTGGTGCCAACATGAGCGACGACCTACAGATGGGTGCACCCTGTACCCTTCATGGCATCCGGAAGGACCCTTTCCACATCTGGAATGACTCCCCCCGGTATGCACACAGAGTGCACATTGGTTTTCTTCCTCTCTCTTGCTGCCATATCCCTAAGGGGCCCCATTACGCGCCTGACGTTGGAGCTCCCAACTACCAGTAAGCCCACCCTCTGCGACCGTCCAGATCTTGCAGACTGAGGGCAACCTCTGGAACAGGACAAGCAGCCGTGTCCAGCCGAAGATCAGTATCAGCCTGAGACAGAGCCTGAAACCAGTTCATCAGACAAACTGGAGAGGCCTTCTGTTCAGCCCTCCGGAATGTCCTTTGCCCCCTGCCACACCTCGAGACGACCTCCCACTCTACCACAGGTGAGGGATCAGCCTCAATGTGGGCAGTATCCTGGGCAGCCACCGTTGTAGTCTGATCAGGGGATGTGTGGGACGAGCTGGCCGTCCCCGACAAACCCCCATCCGGACCCCCACAGTGATGCCCATTGGCAACAGCCTCAAGCTGTGTGACCGAAGTCAACACTGCCTGAAGCTCGGAGCGAAGGGATGCCAACTCAGCCTGCATCTGAACACAGCAGTTGCAGTCCCTATCCATGCTAAAAACTGTGGTGCAAAAAACGAACTAATCTACAGAGAGCACAAACAAATCGACATAAAATTTAAACGGTTATTAAAATACAACATTGCCTAGTAAATGCAGTAATGCTGCTACTAGCGCACTGCTGACACACTGCTCTGCAGTGGAAGGAGACTACGCGATTTTACACAATTCAGGTACTAAAATGCGATGCTACAACTCTCAAATACTATAATACACCCGAAATTTATGAATTAAACAATGCAAGTACCAAAAACATGCAAATAAATTAAGAATTGAACTATGTAACAAATAAGTGAGCTAGGAGTATGCGACTTTCTGCTGGCAGCTGCTTATCCAACAGCGGCAGGGAGCACCCAGTATACTACTGATGATGACCTTATTTATTTTTAGGAATGGTCAATTAAAAGCTACATTTTCCATTCTGGCAGGCAGCATCATCTGTAATTTTACTGGGTGGGCCCGACTGCTCACTGCACCAACTATCCAGCAGTTACTCACTAGATATGTTGGCAAATTCTTCATCTGCAATAGTTTACTGAAGAAAGTTCCTGTGATCACATTTACTGATGCACTGGTATCCAACATAATATTGTGAGGAATTCCTTCTGCCATGCCTTAACTGCAGAAATTGGTACCATTTTATATACCTTGTTGCATTCATTGACTTCTGCACAGAGTTCATCTGTAATCTTCAACCAGTTGTTGGTTCCCTCCAGTTCTGATGACTGTTCTGGGATCATGGCTCCAAATTATGGATAGAGTCCAATGTTGTTGATTCTGGTTTGTATTGTTATCATAAAATGAGTTAAACCTTCTCTCCGATTGATTGTTTCTCCCTTGATTTGGTTGGAGGCATGATCCATTGCCATTCTGTTTACTATTTTGTAACTATTTGGTCTGTTCCCATTGTAATTGTTATTATTATATGGATGATTGTTCTGGTTATATGCTCATCCTTTCAGATTGCTTGGACCTAGCGATTTTTTATTATTTTCCACATCTTGGGACTTAAAATAATCTTGAATTAAGTTTGTGGAATCAAGTATGGACATAAAGTCTTTTACACTTTCTTCATTCACATGTATAAGTTTCTGTCTTGATTTCAAATGGTAATTTGGCTTTCAATATCCTTAACAGATCTTTGTGCGTAATTGGTTCTTCCCAGTGTCATGCTTTGTTCATATATTTTTCAAAATTCTCCCTCAAATTACCTTTTCAGTATAAGAATGGCTCGGGATTAAGTACCTTCTTTTCGTAATCACTCCTGTACATCTCTTGTCGTGTATTTTGCAAGAATTTTTTCCACTAACTCTTTGTATGTTTCACAGACATCCATCATGTTAGTGGGCCAGAAAAAGTCACCGCCTTGGAAGTAGCCTGTGACATAACTAATTATTTAGATCTTGATCCATGCTCTTGGCAATACTCATCTGAAACCTCTTATAAAAAAAACCGGGTTTGCTGTCCTTTTATCTGATGGAAAAAAAAGAGCTGAAACTGGTGGTGTTTCAACGATTTCTCATCCATACTGTTTATACAATCTTTTGGAGTGAGAATGCCCTTGGAACTCCTCTAAGTCCTGCAACACATTTTCTTTCGACCAACTGAGCAATGTGACCTCTCCATTGAACAAAATCTGAACTGAGCTTTTCTTTAGCCTCCTTGATTTTTTGCTGCTTAAATTGATCATTTATTGGTAAATCAGTGACTGACAAATTTGATATAGCATCTTCTATGCGTCTCCTTACATAGCCCAGTCATCTAATTTTGTACAAAATCGGCCCTTATGCAACTAATGTCAAACAGGTGGATGTAGCTCTCAACAAAACCTGCAGAATTATAGCATGTTGCTTGAAATCCGCTCCAGTCAAATGGCTTTACCACCTCGCAGGAATAGCACCACCACCTGTTCGAAGAGAGATAGCTGCGAACAAGGAAAGAAAGGTAGTGTAACAGGACATTACCCATCCTCTGTCTGGGCATGAACCACATCCACAGTGACTGAAGTCATAGAAGAGTTTCCTTAGGACATCAGAGGAACTTAGAACCACTGCTGAAAAAACTAGGTTAATACTATGGTGGGCTATGACCTACCTTCCCCCTTGTTGGAAAAGGGCTGTTGAAGCTTTACCTTCAGGCCATGATGGGGAATGGACAACTTGGAAGTCCCTGAACAGACAGAGATCTGGATTTGGAAGATCAAAAGTTGACTTGGCAAGATTGGGTGGGGATACACTAATCCAAATGATATTCAGTATGCCTGTGGAGAAGAACAAACAGTTCGGCACATGCTTCGGTGTCGATTGTGCCCAGTCTCCTGTACAGAAGATTATTTTCAACAGAAAATGCACTGGAAGTGGCCAAGTTTTGGTCAAAAGTAATTAAATCATAACTGTGTAAAATATATGTACATGTACCTGTATATTTCTGACATGAGAATAATAATAATAATATGTGGCACTGTGGTCGACAATTGTGTGTGACCCTATTCTGTATCTGATACTATGGTCGACATTTCAGATTAGGACTTTGACATCTCAGATTGATTGGTAGCAAACAGTTTCAATTGAATTTCAGTGAATGGATCCATTATTATCTATGTTGATACCAATGAATCACCTACACCAGAAACCTCTGAAATTGATTGTATATATGATTCCTTGTCATGCAGTATTTTAAAAATTTTATAGTGAGTCATTACAATAACACAGGACCCTACTTCAAAATAAATAGTTCCCCTGTTAATGACACTTGACAAGTGTAAACTATATTCAGTACACATTTAATCATATGTGTACAAAATTTCACGTTTGGTGGAACACAGCACACTAATCTACTAAGCCTACTAATTATGAAGTTAAACAAAACTAACACTAATAGTAAGAGAGTGCCTGCAAACTGGTACAGGTGTACTTCAGTCAAAGAATAACAATAAGTGCTTGGCTGTTGCTTTTTCTGCTGCTGAAGGAAATTTGCTTGTGTTAGATGAAGCTGCTCTGGTTCCGTGATAGCACCTCTGCTCCCCAGTAATGCATGAAACAAATTACAAGACATGTATTAATTACAGTATGTAGAAAGTAATATAAAAGTGCATTCAAGGCAAAATAATCCTCCTCAATCATCAAAATTCCATCTTTCCCAAAGTCCTGTCATAGTCACCAATTCAGAAGATTTCTACTTCTGAATGACTATTAATTGAAATGCCTCGCTTAAATCTTCTGGGCTAATAGGCCCTGATGAATGTATAAAACATCCTCCCAACATTCCCTCTCCAACTGCAGGAGAAATCTTCAGAGGTAAAGTGGCAGTTCATCATTTTACCTCTGAAGTACGTCAACTGCAGTCAGAGAGGAAATCTTAGGAGACAGTGTTTTACATTGACGATCACCTAGTAGCTCAGAAGTTTTAAGTGATGTCGACACCAGCCATGAAAGCCTTCACTGTAAAATTGAAGTGCCTCTTCGAAATATGTATGAGCATTAATCAATTTGAAATGCAATCATTCAAAGGCAAGGCTAGGACTTAAATGTTAGTATATTGCTGTTTCCTGCTACTAGTGTGTGTGAGCATGAGTGCAGCAAGTGTGGTGTCAATGTGTCTGTGTGCTTCAATCAACCGCTAACTGTATCAGTGTGGGCCAGCCGCTGGAGGCCACCTGTGGGAGGTGTGCTCATGCTCCTCTGCACCATCTGCAGTGATTTGTGCCTATATATACTTGGAGTAGCACTGACTGACACTCTCTATGTTCTTCCGGCTTTTACTGCTCACATCAGTTGTTGTGTGTCTTGTTACATCTGGAGTCACAAGAGGCCTATTTCCATTATTGTTTATGGCTTTATTCATAAAAAAGATTTATGGATGAAGCCATATTTGTGTTACTTGGATCGCTTTTGTGTTTTACTTGGTTACTGCAAATACATTTAGAGCTCAGCAAATAACTGTTATTTGGTTTGAATAGAAAATGTCACTAGCAATAAAAATTCTCAATCAAAATACTGAATAAAAGTTTTTCTAGTAATTCATAGAGTGTGGAATGTTTGTTCCACGCATAATGATGCTGAATAGTAATTGCTTTCTTAGTGTGACAGTACAACATGATGCTGAAGATCTTGCAGAGCTTCAAAGAAATAATCTGGTAGCCTTAATCCTTTGAGGGTCAATGACACTGCAGCTAAAGTCTTCTTGAGTAATCTAAAACTTGAAATAGATTCAGCAAAGGACAATGACCAGCTGGAGACTAAGGGTGTGCTATGTAGCTTGTTCCTCATTGGCATGATTACTGATATCAGAAAGAATAAGATTAATCTTGAAAATAATCACTATGCCAGTGGAACATTTCTCAGTTTACAAAGCTGGTCCATGTGCAGGCTCTCATCGGTAATCAGTTTGTTTGGAATCCAGCTGTTCAGGCAGTATTCAGTGGTAAGGTCAGTGAAAAAGTCTATCTTAAATCATTTTGTACGAGGGCAGTTCAATAAGTAATGCAACACATTTTTTTTCTCGGCCAATTTTGGTTGAAAAAACGGGAAATTTCTTGTGGAATATTTTCAAACATTCCCGCTTCATTGACTTCCAACAGGTGGCAGTGCTGTACGGAGCTGTTAAAATGGCGTCTGTAACGGATGTCCGTTGCAAACAACGGGCAGTGATCGAGTTTCTTTTGACGGAAAACCAGGGCATCTCAGATATTCATAGGCGCTTGCAGAATGTCTACGGTGATCTGGCTGTGGAAAAAAGCACGGTGAGTCGTTGGGCAAAGCGTGTGTCATCATTGCCGCAAGGTCAAGCAAGACTGTCTGATCTCCCGCGTGCGGGCCGGCCGTGCACAGCTGTGACTCCTGCAATGGCGGAGCGTGCGAACACACTCGTTCGAGATGATCGACGGATCACCATCAAACAACTCAGTGCTCAACTTGACATCTCTGTTGGTAGTGCTGTCACAATTGTTGACCAGTTGGGATATTCAAAGGTTTGTTCCCGCTGGGTCCCTCGTTGTCTAACCGAACACCATAAAGAGCAAAGGAGAACCATCTGTGCGGAATTGCTTGCTCGTCATGTGGCTGAGGGTGACAATTTCTTGTCAAAGATTGTTACAGGCGATGAAACATGGGTTCATCACTTCAAACCTGAAACAAAACGGCAATCAATGGAGTGGCGCCACACCCACTCCCCTACCAAGAAAAAGTTTAAAGCCATACCCTCAGCCGGTAAAGTCATGGTTACAGTCTTCTGGGACGCTGAAGGGGTTATTCTGTTCGATGTCCTTCCCCATGGTCAAACGATCAACTCTGAAGTGTATTGTGCTACTCTTCAGAAATTGAAGAAACGACTTCAGCGTGTTCGTAGGCACAAAAATCTGAACGAACTTCTCCTTCTTCATGACAACGCAAGACCTCACACAAGTCTTCGCACCCGAGAGGAGCTCAAAAAACTTCAGTGGACTGTTCTTCCCCATGCACCCTACAGCCCCGATCTCGCACCGTCGGATTTCCATATGTTTGGCCCAATGAAGGACGCAATCTGTGGGAGGCACTATGCGGATGATGAAGAAGTTATTGATGCAGTACGACGTTGGCTCCGACATCGACCAGCGGAATGATACCGTGCAGGCATACAGGCCCTCATTTCAAGGTGGCGTATGGCCGTAGCATTGAATGGAGATTAAATTGAAAAACAGTGTTGTGTAGCTAAAAGATTGGGGAACAACCTGGTGTATTTCAATGCTGAATAAAACAACCCCTGTTTCAGAAAAAAAATGTGTTGCATTACTTATTGAACTGCCCTCGTATTTGTTGTGCAATACTCAGTGAATAACCAGGTTACGCTTTCTACACTTGATAACACTGTAGCCCTTAAAAAAACTTTGGAAAATCCAACATTAAATACGGTGGGAGGCCAACAATAAGAATCTTTAATTGCCTAGCTGACCAATACACATTTCTTAATCGATGACAGAAAGAGGAGGAGGGCTGGAGGTGCTGGGAGCAATCCTTTTTCTTACTATGATGAACAAGAATTTTTCAGTTTCAAGAATAGCATGGAGTGCTATGAACCTATAGGCTCTCACAGCTATTTGCTGCTCACTCACTAATGTATTAAAACTTTTTCCACAGTTGCTGTGGTGCATAAGATGCTGTAGTTCCATATAACATTAAATGTCATTACTCAAATTGCCCTTTTTATAAGAATTATGTAACATAATTAAAAAATTATGCATGTCTTTGTATTGGCATGACAAATGGTCTGTTACACAGTACACATGTCTCTTATGAAATGTCTGCACGATGCTGACGTCCTTTTCTGTCCAGCAGCATCCCTATGTCTAACCCTGGTAGAACATTTCTAGAACCAACTCGGATCTCGTCTCCATCCCCAGTGCTAGTATCCAGGATACCAAGGATCAGTTACAACAGTTGTTGGCCATTTTCCTTGAGGAGAGGATACAATAGCTTTAAGACAGCCTTACTAACTGAATTAGTGCATGCATACAAGCCACAGAAGGTACAACATTTTACTGATAAGTGGACTCATACTGGCAAATTCTTTGTAAATGCTACTCAATTTGTAATCACTGAAGTATTATCGTATACTCTCTCAACACATATTGAATTTCATTTTGTCCCCTCCTTCTCTTGTGGGTTTTGTCAAGCACTTACTTGCCTGTCTGATGTTCTATGATCTTGTCCTATAATTAATTTAATTGTCATTTCTTGCAGTCTGGAAGAATTTGACTTGCTTCAAAGTTTCTTCAGAGTACTAATTCAAAAACATTCTATTTACTGAAAGGGGCGCTAATTTGTGTGTGGGGAGATCAGTGTAAATCTTATGAGTGAAAGTAAGCTGAAAGATCAGTTCTTAAATCTCTTTTGTTGCTTTAACCTATTTTTTCACATTTGAACCTCAAATAACCATTACATAACATATTTTCAAATACAGGACTTACTGAAGTAGAAATTACAAATACATGTTAGGGTTATCTGACCACAGTGTTCTTGTCCTCAAGATCCTCTCAGTGCCATGGAAAGAAACAAAAGCATGTTGTATGTATAAAAGAAGTTTTTCTGTGGAAAATTGTATGAATTTTTCAAATATCGTAAGCAGTAAATCCTGGGCAAAAGTAATAGCCCAAACAAATACCTCTTCAACCTTCTTGGAAAATTTTAAGATGTGTATTCCAAAGAAGCTTTCAAAATCAGATTCCATGATAACACAAAGGCAAGTTCCTACAACACATCTGCCATTAAAAATTCTATTATAACTCTAAAAAGACTAATTTTTAAAATGAAAACATTAACAACTCCATGGTTTATAGAATATGTTAAGATTTGTGAAAGTCTGCATCAAAAAGTAATCACTAAGACAGAAGTTCTGACTGATGATAGCTTAATAAGGCAGTCTGATAAGAAAGAAAAGGCCATTTAGGGAATGTTGAAGACTGGAACACAGAAGAGATGTGAAGAGCAGGATATCATTCTCAAAAATTTGGAAAATGTTTATACTGAAAAAAGAAGATTTACCAAATTATTATAAACAGTTATTTTGTTAATACTGCAGTCACAGGGAATCTCCATGTGCTCTTATTTAAATCTCTGCCACCTGGGTGGCGAGTGTGCCACTGAGAATTATGTGAGTCTCTTTGTTGAACTGAAGAGGCCACTGACGAACATTACATTAAAAAAAGAAGTTTGCATTCAGTAAAATATAATGACATAACAATGACAATACACAATTTTTCATTGTGTGATATTTTTTGAATCTCTTCAGGGTGGACAGTTTCTGTATTCATTTCACTTAAATTGTTTACAGAAGAGTCACTGTCATCATCAGAATCATTGCTGTTCTTGTGTTCATTTAGACATTCCTCCCAAAGCTTTACAGTCACTTCCTCAGAAAGGATTCTGCGTGAAGAACTAGCCATTTTGCACCTACTAACTTGAATGTAATAATTACAACATTTCTTTCAAAACATCTGCTACAGTTTCACACCAGGTTAAAATAGGTTTCCCTAGATGGCAGTGCTACACAGCATTGGTGCCTAGAACAGTCAGATTTGAGATTATGGAAAGTCATATCGTATGAGGCTCAACATCAGAGCGGAAAATAAAATTCATAATGTTGAGTGCCACTCACCCTTGAAGGGGAAAGAGTTGATGCTACAATTTCATTAAGCTCAAAATTCACAAATCAAGAATAATTCAAATGTTGGAAAACTGTCCACATGTTTCCAAAGTTGCTTTGACTACACTGCAGAAGTTTCACAGGGATACCTTCACACATCCTCCATACAGTCCTCATCTGTCCTTATGTGATAGCCATATTTTTGGAACCCTGAAGAAAGACATTTGTAGCCATTGATTTGCCTTGAATGAAGAGGTGCCTGCCTGGGTACAATCACAGTTCCGTAGCCGACCAAAAACATTTCTCCATGAAGATATTGACCTTCTTGTCTAACAGTAGGGTTGTATTAATAGTTATAGTGATTACTTTTGAAATAATAAACAGTTTACTTACTTTTTTTCCACGTGTCTCGGTTTCATTCGAGTGCCTCTTGTAGTTAGGGACCACCCCACAGTAATCAGTAAACACTGCCGAAAAAATTACTTCAGGACAACAAAGTTGGATAAATTAGCCAATGGTTCATGTTCTTGTAATATTATTTAATGTAGGATGTGCAGATTATCATTAAGTCAGCTATTTGTTTGGATACTAGTAAATGCATTCCTTCACTGTGTTTTAAAACATGTTATTTGAGACTTTGTTTCTGCAGTCCTTGCATTTGACAATGGGAGGAGCCCCAGCAGGACCAGCTGGTACTGGGAAGACAGAGACCACAAAAGACCTAGGGAGGGCCATGGGTGTTATGGTATATGTGTTCAACTGCTCTGAACAGATGGATTACAAGGTAAGCTTATGAGAGAGTTTAAGAACCTATCATATTTCCTAGCAGTGGTAACAGATATTGTATATAATTGCGACTTAATTTGTTGTTTTACCTACTTTGCCTCCTGTGTCCATGCAGTCATGTGGCAACATCTACAAAGGCCTTGCACAAACTGGAGCTTGGGGATGTTTTGATGAATTCAACCGAATTTCAGTGGAAGTATTATCTGTAGTAGCAGTGCAGGTGAAATCCGTACTAGATGCCATAAAAGGCACCAAAAAAACTTTTAGCTTCATGGGCCAGGAAATAGCCCTTGTGCCAACAGTTGGCATGTTTGTCACCATGAATCCTGGATATGCTGGCAGGACAGAGCTACCTGAGAACCTGAAGGCATTGTTCAGGTATGTGTGTAATCATTATATCATACCATTTAAATAAGTTTCACGTATCAGGCACCTTCAAAAATTAAGGGCTGTTTGCATAAAAGAATGTTGGTAGCTCAGAATAAGATTACATTTATGAAGCAACAGAAGTCATTGTTTATATTCAGTACTGGTTTGAATGCAAGTAAAAACTGACAAAAATAACTACAAACATCATTGCTCCAGCTGGTCACAAATTGCATGATGTAATTTTATTTTTGTCTGTTCAAATTCATGAAGAGTTGTGTCCTGTTTATGGACTTGCCGTAATGGGTGATGGAAATATTGTTGAGTGTTGTTGAGACTTTCAAAGTGGTTTTAAAAATGTTCATGATGAAGAATGGAGTGGCTGGGCCTGTACCCAGACTTGAATCACCCAGAAAATGAACAATAACTGCAATATGACCAGTGAGTGATGATGATTTGTGCTCTGGCTGAACGCAACACTATTTACTCAGTTTTCATGGAAAAATTTGGTTATAGCAACTACTGTGCCAGTTGGGTGCCAAAATGCTTAAGATTCAGCGTTTGTGTTAGAAACCTTTCAGTCACCAATTCTACAGCACCAGCCTTGCACCCCATGACTGTTACCTCTTGTTACACTTGAAACAATGTTTTGATGTGCAATAGTTTCAGGATAACATGAACCTTAGGACTAACCTTGTCATTCTTAGGTAGAGAACTTCTATGGAGATGGATTGAAGAGTCTGATGCAACATTATGAAAATTACATAGAAGTGAATAACAAGTATGTAAAAAAGTGAAGTAGGTTTGTAGGAAACTAAAACATCCAGTAAAATCATTTTCTAATGAATATATAGGATATTTACAAATAACTAATTGGGTTTTGATGTCTTATAGCATCAAATACATAATGTCCACACAAGTGTACTAATAATGAAAGAAAAAAGCTTATTGTAAAGTTTTGTTTATGTCTTTGCTGGTTTCACTGTGAGTCACCTCTGAAATTTTCCAGGAAGCATTGGAAGATGATGGGTTTGCACCTTAACTTATTTTCAGTGATAAGAGGGATGTTCCAGATAAATGGTCAAGTGAATTGTCCCAACACCAGCACAGTTGGTATGACAAATCCCACTGTTGCAGTGGAGATTGAAAGAAATTCTCCAAAGGTGAATGTCTTCACTTCTGTTTCACGAAGCAAAGTGTACAGGCCCTACTTATTTCTGGGGAAAGCTGCGATGAGTACAACATACCTAAATGTGAAACATGACTACTTTTTTCCTAAACACGTAGCTGTTACCCAAGCTTCATATTCCAATGAAACAGAGTTCCACCTCATTGGTATAGAATAGTGTGCTGCTGTCTGAACTAGGAACTTCCAAACTGCTAGATTGGACACTGTCCTCAGGATGCTTTGGCACTTTTCAGGTTGCCCCATAATCTGCTGATTTTACAGTTTGTGATTTTTTCCTTTGGAGTTACTTGAAGACAATGTTTATGTACCACTTTCACCTGCAACATTCGCTGAACTCCAGGATTACATCACTCCTGTGCTGGTGTACATTGATAGGGACATGCTCCAATGTGTATCGGTTGAACTTGACTACTGCATACCGGTAGATGTTTGTTGTTGTAACATGAGGAGAGCACCTAGAAAATTTGTAAGAAACTTGAAAATGTACTTTCCATACAATGTATCATTCACTATTTTGTTTGTAATACGTTCTGAAATACCAATGTCCAGAACTCGATAAATCATTTGTAAACACTCTGTTTATAGGCACCAAATGGCACTTTTTTTTGGAATACTCTTCATAGAAAATGAAACAATGGAAAATCCAGGATGGAATAATGACAGTATTATGAAAAGAACACATTGTTATTCACCATATAGAGGAGATCTTGAGTTGCAAATAGGATCATCAAAAAGACAGCTAAATGTGAGCTTTCAGCCAAAAGGCTTTCTTCAAAAGTAGGCAACACAGCACATTGTAGGGCCTTCCCGGTTCGTTTGACGAACAGGTTTCGGGTGTTTTCTGTGGCTGACGATGTCTGTAAGCCAGATGTAGTCATCCACCGTGTTCCAGAGGAAGCTTCTCAGCCCGCAAGGTCTGGGCATTCACATAGGGTGGGTTTGCTGGTAGTTGGGAGCTCCAACATTAGGTGCATAATGGGGCTCCTTAGGAACATGGTTGCCAACGAGGGGAAGGAAGCCAGTGTGCACTCCGTGTGTACTGGGGGGAGTCATTCTGGATGTGGAAAGGGTGCTTCCGGATGCCATGAAGAGTGCAGGGCATGTGGTGACTCATGTCGGTACCAATGATGTGTGTCGCTTTGGATCGGAGGAGATTCTCTCTGTTTTCAGGCGGCTAGCAGAAATGGTAAAGACTGTCAGCCTTGCTTCTGAGATTAAGGCAGAGCTCACCATCTGCTGCATCGTCAATAGAACTTACTGTGGTCCTTTGGTGCAGAGCCGAGTGGAGGGTCTGAACCAGAGGCTCAGGCAGTTCTGTGACCGTGTAGGCTGCAGATTCCTGTGGAAGGGACTGGGTGTTGTTTAAGGTTAGAGGGTCTCAGGGAACCACAGAAAGGGCATCCATCCAAAAGGAGGCAGGTAAAACACAGTAAGGTTTGTAGAAATGATTGGTATTGTAGTTGTAAATGGTCATAGCTGTGTTGAGAAAGTACCAGGGCTCCAAGCCCTAATAGAAAGCACTGAAGCTCAAATAGTTATAGGTACAGAAAGCTGACTGAAGCCAGAAATAAGTTCAGCTGAAATTTTTTTAAATGATCTAACAGTGTTCAGAAAGGATAGATTAAATACAATTGATGATGGAGTATTTATTGCTGTCAGAAGTAGTTTGCCTTGTAGTTAAATTCAAGTAGATAGTTCCTGCAAAATAGTGTGGATAGATGTTATACCTGACAATCAGACTAAGCTATTAATTGGATCATTTTATGACCCCCCGACTCAGAAGGTATAGCTGCTGAACAGTTCAAAGAAAACTTGAGTCTCATTACAAATAGGTACCCCACTCATACAATTATAGTCGGTGGTGACTTCAATCTCCTCTCGATATGCTAGAAAAATTATACGTTTAAAGCTGGCAGCAGGCATAAAACAACATCGGAAATTGTACTGAATGCTTTCTCAGAAAATTCTTTTGAACAATTAGTTCATGAGCCCACTCGAGCCGTAAATAGTTGCGAAACCATACTTGACCTCTTAGCAACAAATAACCCTGGACAAATAGTGAGTATTGTGATGAATACAGGGCTTAGTGACCACAAGGCAGTTGCTGCTAGGCTGAATACCATAACACCTACAACCACCAAAAAGAAACGCAAAGTATATATATTTTAAAAAGCTGATAAAAGTGCTTTTAACACCTTTTAAGAGACAGTCTTGACTCATTCCGATCTGATGATGTAAGTGTAGAAAAGTATTGGAATGGTAAATGAAAAGCACCAGTTTGCTTTTGTTCTACAATATTTTTTAAAGAGATAGTATCGACAGCAGTTGAGAGATATATATACCACATAAATTAATAAGTGATGGCACTGATCCCGCATGGTTCACAAAATGGGCCAGATCGCTGTTGCAGAAGCAGCGAAAAAAGCATGCCAGATTTAAAAGAATGCAAAATCCCCAAGAGTGGCAAAATTTTGCAGAAGTTCGAAATATAGGACGTACTTCAAAGTGAAATGCTTTTAATAATTTCCACAATTAAATTCTGTCTCGTAATCTGGCAGAAAACCCAAAGACATTCTGGTCATACATAAAGGACACCTGTGGCAAGACACAATCAATACCTTCACTGAGCGATAACAACGCTGAAGTCACTGTTGACAGTGCCACTAAAGCAGAGTTACTAAACACTGTTTTCCAAAACTTCTTCACTAAAGAAGATGAAGTAAATATTCCTGAATTCCAGTCAAGAACAACTGCCAAGATGAGAAAACGTATTCCTGTTAGTGATTCTAAAATATATGCATTGATGGGAATTTTAATTCTAATGGGATTTTACCGGGACACCAATATTTCTTTATCTGATTTATGGTCAAATTTATTGGGAAGAGCAATTTATAGAGGAGCTATGGGTAAGACAAGAGCATATCAGCTATTGAAACTTCTTCGCTTCGATGATAAAGGCACCAGGTCAGAAAGACGTGTACGTGACAAATTTACGCCGCTGCGTGAAGTATTTGAAGTATTGAATGGAATATTCCCACGGTACTTCAGAAGTGGACCTGAGAATACAATTGATGAAGGTGGTGTCTTTTCAGAGGTCGTTGTCCTTTCAAAGTTTTCCTCAAAAACAAACCTGAAAAATATGGAATATTAGTCAGAATGCTTTGTAGTGCAACTGAACGATACATAATAAAAATGGAAGTATATGCTGGGAAAGACAGTAGTCCTGCCAGTGAACGAGGTCCTCTTGAGATTGTGAAGAGACTGGTGGAGCCAATAAAGAATACAGTCTACAATGTCACAACTGACCGCTTCTACACTTCTGTGGAGTTGGCGGACATTCTCTATGAAGACTACAAACTTCCATTGGTTGGGACGTTCAAATCAAACAGAAAACATGTACCGCAGGAACTTAAGACGACAGCAGGCAGAGAGCTGTATTCCTCCAAATTAGCATTCACAGACCCATCTTCTACGAAGCCGCCAGTAACAATGTCTCTTACATCACAAAGGAAAAACCAAAGAAAAATCTGTTGATGTTGTCTACACAACATCGTAATGCAGGAGTACATGTTTATACACCAAAAAATAAAACACACATAAACCTGTACTATAATTCCACTAAGGGAGGAGTGGATGCCGTAGCTCAAATGGTTAGGACATACTCTGCAAAAAGGGGTACGATAAGGTGGCCACTGTCAATGTTCTACAGCCTACTTGATATAGCTGCAGTTAACTCATGCACACTGTTCAAGATGAATGCGCCTAAATGGAATGAAGGGAAACCGAACGCCAGAAAACTGTATCTCCATGAATTAGGCCATGAACTTTTGAAATCATACATGGAAGAGCAAGCCATGGATTTGAAAGGACTCTAGTTGCCTATTATTTGTGCGATGGGAGCGATCCTAGGAAAGAAACTAGAGGTAAACAAAATTGTTGCAAATAAAGAACCAACTAGGAAAGCAAGGTGCTACTTATGCTTGAAGAATGCAAGTAACCGGAAAGCAAGATACATCATCACAAAAACCAAGTTAACATGTGGAAGCTGTGGGCGCCATCTGTGTAAGACTCATTCAGAATCAACCATTTTGTGTGCAGGAGGTAAATGTCATCTGTAAGTGAAAATATTCTCTCCAAGTGAAAAGTGTTTTCCGAGAGTTTTCAATGTACAATAACATGTATTTTAGCAAGTGTTTTCATTTCTGTTTTTTAAACTTTCTCTCAGTGACAAAGCTGTATTATTCAGTTAATAGATCAAAGAGTGAATAAAAACCTTAGAGAGCCGTTGTATTCAATTACAAACCTTCTTATCTTCTTTACACAAACTTTCATTGACCAAGATTTGACGATTCTTGGTTGTTATGTTCACCCTATGCGTGTTAAAAATTAAACTTCCAGTTATGTTGTCACTATTTCCTGGTAAACTAATATCTCAATGGAAACAGAATTATATAAAATAAATACATATTACAACAAATTACAAGATTAACAACTTTTTGTAACACGGGCAAAATTTGCCCTTGGTTGGTGCTCCGTGTAACCTAAAATACCTTGGTGTTTCTAAGGTTAATAAAGCCAAGACCTCTAGTCCAGATTGTATACCAGTCAGGTTCCTCTCAGAATATGCTGATACAATAGCTCCATATTTAGCAGTTATATACAACTTCTCGCTCACAGAAAGATCCGTACCTTAAGACTGGAAAATTGCTCAAGTCACACCAGTACCCAAAAAGGGAATTAGGAGTAATCCACTGAATTACCAGCCCATATCACTAACGTCGATTTGTGGTAGGGTTTTGGAACATATACTGTATTTGAACGTTATGAAGTACCTTGAAGAAAACAATTTATTGACACATAGTCAGCACGGATTCAGAAAATATAATTTTTGCGAAACACAACTGGCTCTTTTTACTCATGAAGTAATGAGTGCCATTGACAGGGGATGTCAAATTGACTCGATATTTTTAGATTTCCAGAAGGCTTTTGACACCATTCCTCACAAGCATCTTCTAACCAAAATGTGTGCCTATGGAACATAACCTCAGTTGTGCGACTGGATTCATGATTTCCTGTCAGAATGGTCACAGTTCGTAGTAATAGATTGAAGACCATCGAGTAAAACATCAGTAATATTCGGCATTCCACAAGGAAGTGTTATAGGCCCTCTATTGATCCTGATCTATATTAACAATGTAGGAGACAATCTGTGTAGCTGTCTTAGATTGTTTTCAGATGATGCTGTCATTTACCGTCTTGTAAAGTCATCAGATGACTAAAACTAATTGCAAAATGATTTAGATAAGATTTCTGTATGGTGCAAAAAGTGGCAGTTAACCCTGAATAAAGAATAGTGTGAAGTTATTCACATGAGTACTAAAAGAAATTCGCTAAATTTTGATTACGCGGTAAGTCACGCAAATCTGAAGGCTGTAAATTGAACTAAATACTTATGGACTACAATGACAAATAACCTAAATCCGAATGATCATATAGATAATGTTGTGGGTAGAGCAAACCAAAGACTGTGATTCATTTGCAGAACACTTAGAAGATGCAACAGCTAAAGAGACTGCTTACAACATGCTACTCTGCCCTGCTCTGGAGTATTGCTGTATAGTGTGAAATCTGCATCAGATGAAACCGATGGATGACATTGAAAAAGTAGAAAGAAGGGCAGCTCGTTTTGTATTATCACAAAATAGGGGAGGTAGTGCCACAGACATGATACGTGAATTGGAGTGGCAATCATTAAAACAAAGGTGTTTTTAATTGCTACGGGATCTTCTCATGAAATTTCAGTTACCAGTTTTCTCCTCTGATTGCGGAAACATTTTGTTGGCATCCACCTACATAGGGAGAAATGATCATCATGATAAAATAAGATAAATCAGGGCTCGCACAGAAAAATTTAAGTGCTCATTTTTCCCGCGCGCTGTTCAAGAGTGGTACAGTAGAGAGACAGCTTGAAGGTGATTAACTGAACCCTCTGTCAGGCACTTTATTGTGAATAGCAGAGTAATCAGGTAGATGTAATGTAGATGTAGATTCACGTAATGTTATAACCAATAAGAAGCATAACTTTGCTTTGTAATATACATTTGTGATTAGTAAGTTGTAATTGCCCCATTTTGAATCATCTTCTATTATGTGTGCTGTAAAACTCAACTGAGCAATTTTAAGCTTTACCTTCTATTTACAACAAATACAATTAGAAACAAGTTCTATTGCTTCACAGTAGTGATACTTCAAAGACATCCTCATTCACTAGGGGTAAGTGTTGGGAACAGTGCTTATCAGTGTACTGCTTGTTACTTACTGCTCTTTCTAACACTTCTACCTTCTTCTTTTTTCCATTTGTTCTCATGACAGGTGGGTCCCTACCATCCCAGAATGTGAGAGATCTGTCCTTCTTTTGTATTCTTGCTCAACCTACCCCTCTTTCCTCCCTGAGATGGGAACTATAGTTCTAAAAGTTAGGAAAAAATTTTTAACTTTTAAATGTACTGGAATTTCACCTTCTGAAGGTAAGTAATGTTCTGTTAGTCAGTTTGTCTGTAATTTTATATTTTGATATGGTTCAGAATGTGTTCATAATTTTTATGTACTTCAAAAATATTAATACCATAATTATAAAATTTCAGACCGTGTGCCATGGTGGTGCCTGATTTTGAGTTAATATGTGAAATAATGTTGGTAGCTGAAGGATTTCAAGAGGCTCGTATCTTGGCTCGGAAATTCATTACTTTATACACTCTTTGTAGAGAACTACTGTCTAAACAGGATCATTATGATTGGGGTTTAAGGGCCATCAAGTCTGTTCTTGTTGTGGCTGGCTCACTCAAGGTAACAGAAAGGAAATCTGTTAGCTACTTATGATCACTGTTAATTATTTTTAACTCTTCCTCAAAGTGTTCATATTTTATGCACTTTGACACCTGGACTGTGATGATTGCAGTTGAGATATTAATCTTAAGTAAATTCCATTTATATGTATATAAACTGTATGAAACTGCTGTATACTAGTAACTTGGAGTATCAAGAACTGTCTAACAAGAACACAAGGTTGGTTACAGATATCTTGATCTTCCATTACATGTTATTAATTCCAAAGCGCAGAAAAAGAACTGCTAATGGTGGTAAACATTGCATAAAGATGTCTAATTCTCTTAAAACCATAAATCAGTGGTTACATCTCTTTCCATGTGTGACTTGATTTTCTTAGAATAATTATTCAAATGAGAACAAAATATGTTAGCAAAAGAGTAAAACTTGGCTCTATGTAAGAGAGAAATGAAGATTAACAAAGAAATTTATGTTGCTTCTGACTTGATGTTGAAGAGTCACAATTGCCTCTAGAGAGATTTGTAGGTATTTTTATTATTTATATGCCACAAGGTTTCAATTTTTGTTGTTTCCTTGCGATGTGTAATTAAATGGAACAAAAATACTAATTTTATTTATTCAGTGTTCCCCCTGACCTCATGGTATCAACTGTATCAACAAACATCTGTGGCCTTCAAAGTGTTCCAAAGACTTCATCACTGTTCCAGCCCTTTGCTATGAGTTTAGATGTTAATTGAAATTACATAAGACCATAGTATGTAAAACATGTCTCAACAGTTCTGTGTCAGGTAGCATTCTAGGACTCTCAGTCTACTGTTTCATTCTTCCTGCTTATTTAGAAACATTTGTTGAATTTGTACAAACGACAGGAAGCCACTAATTGTTTCAGTTAGAAATTTCCTCAGCTGTTGCATATAAATCCCTTAAAAAGTTTCTTTGAACTTACATAACTTAGTTGATCATAAGGAGCTCTACAAGCAGTTATGCAGGCAACTTAAAACATAGTTGTTGCCAGGAATGTTAGCATGTTATAAAACTGTTTTAAAATACAGCCATTATTGTGATCTTCAGTCTGAAGACTGGTTTGGTACAGCTGTCCATGCCACTTTATCCTGTGCAAGCCTCTTCATCTCCAAATAACTGCAGCAACTTACATCCTCCTGAATCTGCTTACTGTATTTATCTCTTGCTCTTGGGCTCCCTCTGAAGTGCCCCCCCCCCCCCCCCCCCCCCCTTCACACTTCCCTTCAGTACGAAATTAGTGATCCCTTGATATCTCAGACTGTGACATATCAACCAATCTCTTCAGTTGCCAGGTTGTGCCACAAATTTCTTTTCTCCCCAGTTCTATTCAGTACCTCCACATTAGTTACGAGATCTACGAGATCTACCCATCTAATCTTCAACATTCTTCTGTAGCACCACATTTCAAAGCTTCTATTCTGTTCTTGTCTAAACTGTTTATCATCCATGTTTCACTTCCATACATGGTTACACTCCATACAAATACTTTCAGGAAAGACTTCCTAACACTTAAACCTATATTTGATGTTAACAAATTTCTCTTTTTCAGAAACATTTTTGATCATTGCCAGTCTACGTTTTGTATCCTCTCGATTTCGGCCAGATAATGAAAATCAGTTACTACTTTAAGTGTGTTGTTTCGTAATCTAATTTACTCAGCATCACCTGATTTGATTCAACTGCATTCCATTATACTTTTTTTCCTTTTGCTGATATTCATCTTATATCCTCCTTTTTTGACACTCTACATTCTGTTCAACTGCTCCTCCAAATCTTTTGCTGTCTCTAACAGAATTACAGTGTCATCAGAAAACCTCAAAGTTTTTATTTCTTTAATTCTTACTCCAATTTTTTTTTTTTTTTTTTTTTTTTTTTTTTTTTTTTTTTTTAACTGCTTGCTCAATGTATAGATCAAATAACGTCTACAAATGCTATAAACATAGGTTTGCCTTTCCTTAACCTGTCTTCTAAGATAGCTCATAGTTTGGTAATATTCTTAACTATGAGCACCTGCTTTCTTTGGAATTGGAATTATTACATTCTTTTTGAAGTCTGTGGGTATTTCACCTGTCTCACACATTTTGCACACAAGATGGAAGAGTTTTGTCACAGCTGGCTCTCCCAAGGCTGTCAGTAGTTTTGACACCCTATATATACTCCTTCCACCTTTCATCTCTTCCTACTTTGCTTAGGACTGGTTTCCCATCTGAGCTCTTGATATTCATATACCTGTTTCTCTTTTCTCCAAAGGCCTCTTTAATTTTTGTAGGTATATCTTTCTTTCCCTCAGTGAAATATGCTTCTAAATCCTTGTATTTGTTTTCTAACCATTCCTGTTTAGCTGTTTTGCACTTTCTGTTAATCAGATTTTGTTTTCCCTTACACCTGCTTCATTTGCTGCATTTTTATTTTTTCTCCTTTCATCAATTGAATTCAATATCTCCTATGTTATCCAAGGATTTCTATTAGGTCTTGTCTTTTTACCTATTTGATCCTCTGCAGTCTTCACTATTTCATCTGTCAAAGCTACTCATTCATCTTCTGCGGTATTCCATTCCCCTGTTCTAGTCAATCATTGCATAATGCTTTATCTGAAACTCTCAACAACCTCTCCTTAATTTCCTACTTTTCTGCAATTTCTTTAGTTTTAATCTACTGTTCATAACCAAAAATGGTGGTCAGAGTCCACATCTTCCCCTGGAAATGTCTTACAACTGAAAATCTGGTTCTGAAATCTCTATCTTACCATTATAAAATCAATCTGAAACCTTCCAGCGTCTCCAGGTCTCTTCTGCATATACAACTTCCTTTCATGGTTCTTAAACCATGTGTTAACGATGGTTAAATTTGTGCTCTACACAAAATTCTACCAGGCAGCTTCCTCTTTCATTCCTTTCCCCCAGTCCATATTTACCTACAATTTTTTCATTGTTTGCTTTTCCTATTATCGAATTCCAGTCTCCATCACAATTAAATTTTCTTCTCCCTTAACTATCTGAGTATTTTCTTTTATCGCATCATACATTTCTTCAAACTCTTCGTCATTTGTGGAGCTAGTTGGCATATAAACCTGTACTACTGTGGTAGATTTGGCTTGTGTCTGTCTTGGCTACAACAAATATAGCTACATCTAGGCTTTTAAGATTGTGGTGACATACTACAGCACCTATGCACCCGCCCTTCTGCTTCTGCTGCAGAAGATGGCATACAAAATGCCACACAGCATCAGATCGGGCTATGAGCAATAGCGGATGCAAGATTTGGATTCTCTCTCTGCCATGCGCTTCCTTGCTGCAGCTCAGTGTTTTTCGCAGAAAGGTGCACAGCAGAAAGTGCTCTCTGATTGGCAATTCCCACGCTGACACTGAGTGACTCTCGTCTTTGTTTAAATGAGAAATTGTTTTTCTGCCTGTTAACTTCTGAGTGTTTTATGTTAGAGGAATGAAAATTTGACGGCTTCCTCTAACAGTGCTCCAGATAGGTACGAGTGAAGAGAAGACAACACGCGTGAGTCAGTACTGCACGCTTTGGCCGAACTGTAATTTTCTAGCAACTGCAAGGTTTATCTAGAGCGAATGGCAAAGTGCTTCATTTTCTCTTGATGCAGACAAAGTTTTGAAATCTATCCTTACACACCACAAAGCTGCTTTGTTTTCACAACTTACTACCTGTACCTCATCAAATCCCTTGCATTCATATTTACGACTTGATGGACCATATCACTCTTGCCACATGTAGTATCAAAGGAGTGCATAGAGTAAATTCATACATGGCGTGTCCTTTTATGTACATTTTTCCTTTTTGTCTCATATGTGTTATGGTATTAGCATGGATAGCTTGCCCTTTCCCTTGCCACTGTAGAGATAGTATTTAAATGTTTTAATTGTATTGTTTGTGTCATATGTGATTAAGCTTAGAGTAAATTCATCCATGGTCATTTCGTCCACCTCCTCTTGTATTATGAGTGTATGATAGTGTTTTGTTGTCACGATAACAATGCATGTGCTCAGTCTGGTTATATCTATGTGCTGACATATTTGTCTAAGTTATGTAGACTACCACAAGCATGTTCACAAGTTATAGATAATGCAGTGCCTTGTCAACAGGGTAGTGTGTGATAAACAATGTCCACACCCCAAACTGTGAGCACCCACTGTGTAACACACACCGTGACTTATTCACAGTTAGGTGTCTGCCCTCTCTAAGCCAAGTACAGACAGCCCCCCTGTAATCATGCTTATACCAAAAGATATTATATTAAACAATACAGACGCCTTCAAGCTACTATGTAGTTTTACTTTGGTGTGCAAGCCAGCTCCCAGTGCACGTGAATAGTTAGTACAGTATTCTATGTAAACCTTCTATGTGAGATGTTATCAAAAAGTAACAGAAACCTTCTAACTTTGTGAGCATTATACATCCAATTTAGAAAAAGAAAATAAAATCTTGTTGGTACATATGTACCTGATGTGTGTGTATATATATATATATATATATATATATATATATATATATATATATATATATATATAAATTTTTTTTTTTTTTTTTTTTTTTTTTTTTTTTTTTTTTTTTTTTTTTTTTTTTTTTTTTTTTGCAGTCTAAAAGGTTATACGTGTTTTTGAGTGCTCGGTGAATTTATAATTTCCACAAAAATTAATTAAAGAATTTGTATTACATTGTGCTTGAAAAATGGAATAAAGAGCAGCACTGCATTCAAAATGTTGACTGTGGCTTTTGACGAATCTACTATGAGTAAGACAAGAGTTTACAAGTGGTGTAAACATTTCAAAGAGGGTCGAGAAGACGTTGAAGATGACGACTGCCGTGTATGCCCTAGTACATTAATTACTGATGACAATGTGGAAGAAGTAAAGAAAATGGTCCTGAAAAATCAGCGAATCACTGTCAGAGAGGTTGCTTATAATGTGAGCATTTCCTTTGGTTCATGCTAAGCAATATTTTTGGATGTTTTTGTCATGAAACGTGCTGCAGAGATGTTTGTTATGAAATTGTTTGGTTTCAAAAAAACACTACATAACATAGACATCACTCAGGAATTACTGAATGAAGTCAGCAACAATCCAGAACTTCTAAAGAATGTTATAACAGGTGACAAAACAGGGATATTCATGTATAACTCAAAACCAGGGGGGCCAAACGTTCCGATGGAAACTGCCTAAAGAGCCAAGATGGAAAAATTCACCTAGTTTGATCACATATGAAGGTTCTTCTCACTGTTTTATTACTTTGCAATGGGATAGTGCATCATGAGTGCCTGCCTTGTAGTCAAGCAGTCAATAAGGAATACAATCTGGAAGTTATGGGCTGTTCGCGTGAAGCAATCCGAAGAAAACATCCAGAATTGTGGCAAAACCACTCATGGAAATTACATCACAGTAATGCTCCCAGTCACACCTCAATGCTTGTTCATGATATTTTGGCAATAAGTAAATAAATAAATAAAAACTAAAAAAAAAAACTGTTGTCACCTAAGCCACCACATTTGCCAGATATCGCCCCCTGCAACTTATGTCTGTTCCCGAGGCTAAAGATAACCATGAAAGGACGCCATTTAACTAATGTTGGTGAGATAAAAACCAAATTGCTGAAGGAGCTGAAAACCATAATGAAAAATGAGTTCCAGAAGTGCTTCTAAGACTGCAAAAAGGCCTGGTACAAGTGTATTATATCTGAGGGGCTTACTTTGAAGAAGACAAAGTTGATGTTGATGAATAAATAAAGATTCTTTAAGAAAAACAAAAATTACCATTACTTTATGATCATACCTCGTATGTTATATGTAGTTATGTCCGGTTCCAATAAAGTAACCATGAGAACATTTCCGTGTCCTGTTATTTCAATTTGCAGGCTCAGTGCTAGGCGCACCAGCGCACAGCCCAAGTTGAGCTCATGTCATCCAAAAAATAGTGAGGAACATATTTCTCACTCTGGTGATGTGGCTGAACACTGCCCACCCCCACACCTCTCCTTCCTGCCCCAAACCTACCCCAGTTCTCGCCGCACCAAGCAGTTGCTGGCATCATTCTCCCTCATGTGCTGGCTGCCGCTTGCCTTACTGGGGTGTGTGCATCACACAGCTTTCTCCAGCCCTCTGTCTGCCCAACACTTGTGAAGTGAGCAGTGCACCATGGTGCAAAACAATCCTGGTACACAACTCCCAGATGTTTGGCCCCCACTGACGTACAAATGCACTCCCCTTCCCCTCCCCACCCCCCCTCTCCCCAATCTGCAGGCACTGATGTACAGCCTCCAAGCGTTACTGAGCCACTTCGCACAGTTCGCAGAAGCCTCCACCTGCAGGTGCTATTACCTGCTCCCACCCCTCAGCCTTTCCTTGCCTGTGGTTCACTTCCACATAATAAATATTCACAGGCTCACCAGCCATGGACAACAATGCAGTTTGCACTTACTGGCACTCACTATTGTGTCTTCGGATGCCATGGTGGCATGCAACATTAATGCCAACCTTCCTCAAACAATGGCAAATTTGGTATCTTACGAGCCTGGTTAACAGAGAGACTTGTTGCATTTAATTACAGCTCAGACATGCATTTTCCTCATTCTAGGAGGGTGGCACTTGCATCTGCTTCAGCAAATCTGCATGCTGGCTGAGCTGGCAATGGTTCCTGACAGGTTACTGATAGTGACTTGGTGTGCCCGTTTGTCTGCCACAGTGTGCATGTAAAATTTTCCAAGTACCTCTGACACGGTGGTTTTCGAGGCCCTTGACCCACACACCATCCTCGCCACTGCAAAGCATAATGATGCCCCCTTGCATGACCATACACTCATGCAGCCTGTATCAACCCCTACACCCCAGCCCACAAACGCGCTATAGATATGGCACAGCTAATGGCCTCCTTGCTGCATTTCCCCTCCTCACCTCCCCCTGCAGTGCCCCCTGTGAGGTTCACCATGACACCTGGCACTATATGGCCACAGCACAGGGACTCCTGTTTTCTGCTGCCCCCACCTGCTACCACCCACAAACGGAGAGCCGTGCCAGCTAAGATCGAGGCAGCAATCACCACAGGTGTATTCCACCCCTTCAAGAGCCTGTGGGCCTCTGCCCTATGCCTTGCACCCAAGAAAAATAGTGTTTGGCACCCGTGCACAAATTTTTGGGTGTTAAAATCGAGAGCAGTGCCTGACCCTTTCCATTTTTGCGTAGCTAGAGGGATGACCTGTATGGCACAACTGTTTTTAGGAAAGTGGATTGCGAAGAAGCCTTTATGCAGGTACCAGTTGTCCCTGAGGACGTGAAGAAGAGTGCCATTATTACATCTTTTGGCCTCTTCGAGAACTTTTCCTCACCATTTGGGCTCCAAAACACAGCTCTGACATGGTAACACTTCCTTGATAACATCTTACATGGGGTTCAGGGTGTTTTGCCTACTTGTGCGATATCCTGATTTACTTATGCAATCTTGAGGAGCACTGCCACCATTTCTGGGAGGTATTCTCTTGCCTCCAGGTGGTGGGTTCATTATCAAACTGGGGAAACACATTTTCGGTGCTCTTGAGATCAACTTCCTGAGACACAAGATATCATCTGCAAGCTCCCACTCCTTTGGTGAGAAGATCCAGGCCCTGTCCTGGTTGCAGTGCACCACTACACTGGTTCCTTGGAGTGGTGAATTTCTTTATTCGCCATCTGAAGGATGCAGTAAGCATGCAGGCACCACTCAAGGTTGTACTCCAGGGCAATCACACGAAAAGCAACAGGCATGTTCCCTGGATGGCACAAGTGTTGGACGGTTTTGAGCAACTAAAGCATGACCTCTCGCAAGCTGCCCTTGTTGCCCACCCTCACATGACCACCCTGCTTGCAGTTGTTACCAATGCCAGCCAATCTGCCCTAGGTGCAGTCGTGCAGCAACACCTTAAGGGGACTTGGAAACTTCTGTCATTTTTCTTTGCAAAGCTCACAGACCCGCTAGCTGCTTGCTGTGTGTGAGGCAGTTAGGTATATGTGCCCATCGGTGGAGGGGCACCAGTGGGAGGCAGGGAGGGAAACTGGGGGTCTGTGGCTAGTAGCTCAGAGGGAGGTGACAGTTTTGCTGGCTAGATTGTGGGTGAGAGGGGTGGCAGGTAATTGGGTTGGCACCAAATTGCTGGCAAGCTCCCTCCGAGCCTCTAGCCATCCATTCCTATTTCCTCTCCCTGCATCCTGCCTCCCTCTTCCTCTACCAATGCCACCTGATAATAATATCCCTACCACAGCCAATCCACATTCCACAAAAGAGCATTGGCACATTGGCACAGGGGCATAGGCATTTGTGTGTGTGTGTGTGTGTGTGTGTGTGTGTGTGGTTTGTTTTACTGAAGCTCATCAAAGGAAAAAATCCAAGCCCAAACAAGTTTTCTTCCTTTAGTGTGTGCCTAGTGAAAACTGAACACTTCTGCTTTTTGGTGAGTGGTCTCCATTAATCCAAAAATATTTACGTTTTACAAGAACTTTCCACAGTATTTGATGTTAGGTTTGTTTTGGCAGTATGAGAGTTTTCACACAAATACTCAACGAATTTTAAGGGGAGACACTACAGCATACACTCCAGAGCAATCACACGAAAAGCAACAGGCATGTACACAACAGAGTGCCCTTGCTCCAATACTGTGTCAACAAATCTTCACCACATATCTTGTGTGTGATCCCATAAGTAAAACTGGAAACAGTTGGGTGCCTACAGAGGGGTACTGGCAATCTTTCATGTCTCACACCTTCCACAGTTGTAATAGGAAGGGAGAAAAGAATTCTAGGGTACCCTGTGTATCCTGTCATACACCAGGCAGTGGACTGCAGGGTAAAGATGTAGATGGAGCTGTCTTTGCACACTAAAATGTCCATGAATTGACATTAGTGATGGGTGAAAAGCTTTGGAGTTGATGCGCGAGATTATTCAAGGATTGAACTGAATTAAAGTTCCTTGTCATATGTGGTGTGTAGTAGTTATTGAATTGAGTGAATATGTATTTTGTTGTTTCTTATGTAGTTGCATTTACCATTGAGCGGTAGGTGCACCCATTTAAGGCACTGGGACAGAAGTGTCAGTACATAGATACCTGATATGCTCTTCCCTGAACTGCACTCATTTCTTGAGGAACAATGAAGCACCTTGTTGCAAGCTGAATAGTGGCTCAATAAATAAAGTTCGTGGGCTTAGCTTTGAATGGAGGATTTTTTCCCTGCACTTTTTTTAAGACAATACCCACAAATGCCAATGTCAGTAGTGTGAATTATAAGGTATTAATTACACAGGTCTGCAACATAAAAATGGTTTCAAATTCATTAGGTGATTTTATAGTGTTTTCAACGCTGATTTCGGGAAAAATATGAAAAAATTTCATCACATACAGTTATTTCACAAACTGCTTGTCTAGTTTTAGCTTTTTTCAATATTTCAGCACTCTAGTGAGTTTGAATTTTGGTTTTTAGGATCTCGATAATCTGTTATTTGGTCATTTTTATACTAGATAAACGTAAAAGAAAGAGTAATTTGGAGAAACCAGCAGTATTTTCATGTCAGTGCCTGTCTGTCGCACTGCCCCTTTCCCCGCCATCACCAAGCAGTGAGTTTCTGCTACTGTCCTTCATTTCACAGTACCTCTTCACTCTGTGCTGTTCATGTGTTGTTGTTACTAGTGCTTTAAAGTAGTGACTGTTTTCTTGTTGTAGTGAAGCTGTTTCATGGACAATGGACAATGGCTACCAGAAGATGTATAAACTCCCCAGATTGCTTCTGCCACATTTGTGGTAACTATACCATTAAAAAGCAACAAAGAAACATTTCTGGCTATTTCGGCTATTTTGGTATAAAGTTAGGTATAATGTTGGGCCTCACACAAAGTTTGTTCAGTGTGTGTTGTAGAACTGAGGCAATGATTTTAACATAAAAAGCAGTCCTTACATTTAGGAATACCAATCGTCTGGAGGGAGCCAAAAATCATAGTGATGACTGCTGTTTTTGTTCTTGCAACGTACAAAATTTCAATTTGAAAAACTAAAAGGATATTTCTTACCCTAACATTCAATCAGCCATTTGCCCTGTTCCTCATGGGCCTGAAGCATTAAAGTTCATTTTCTCCACTCACATTTTGACTACTTCCCTGCAAACCTTGGTAATGTAAGTAAAGAGCAGGGTGAAAGATTCCATCAAGACATCAAAGAAATGGAAAGAAGATATCAAGGAAGATGGAACATCAACATGATAGCGGACTATTGCTGGATGATAAAAAGAGATGATCCTCAATGAGTCCACAGACAGAAAAGCAATAAAAGAAGCTCCTACAGAAGGCAAAACCATTATTATAAGGATGTATGAGCTTAAAGAGAAATGGAAGTGTACTGAAAATGTAGTTTAGAACATGATTTATAAATAAAATAAAGTTTTATAACATTGGAAAAAATGTGATAAATTGCTTAAATTTTGTTATTATACCCAAAAATACTCCCTTTTTTATGAGAAGACCTGACATGAAAGAAAAAAATGGATGGCATGTTTTAAATCAGTGCTGAGAAGTACATAAAAGTCAGTTATCAAATTTCAAACAACTTTCAAAAAATATTTTTTGGCAGACCTGTGTTATGTCACATTTTTCAGTCAACTTGAAATTCCACAAATACCTGCCTAGGAGGCTTTTACCACAAGTTCTGTTTGCCAATTAATTTTCCTTTGAAAATCTACCATCCTGTGCCTGACTGCATGCACTAATTTCATTTTGTCGTGTATTGCTATTTGATGTGATGAGTATTTGTAATTATGAGCATTATATGATTTGGTTTAAACTGGCCAAAGATAAACATACATTTGGTTGAAGTGTCCACTTACGGAAATATTCACCCATTATCTTCAGGTCTTTCGTTAGGATATCCTCAGATGCTTCAATTGTGCTACATCTTGTAGCGAGGGCCCGTCAGCATACCCGTACTTTCTTGATTGTGTTTCCGGCAGGTCTAATGTATGAGGTTTCAGCATGGTGGTTGGCCAATGTATCACGTAATTGAAATATGGGAGGTATTGGAGCATGTTTACACTGGTTGGTGGATCAGCAGAGGTGACCCTATTAATTGGCCCACTAGGCCATGGGATTTGACTTCTTTGGATTTCTTTCTGTGGGGGTATTTAAAAGATAAGATGCACCAGCAAGTGCCAATAGGCCCTGAAGACATGGTCGACCGCTTCAGAAATGCATGTGTTGAAATTCCTGCAGATGTTCTTCTGTTCTGTGTAGGATCACTAAGTGTATTGAAGATGGCAGTACCATGTTGGAACACTTACTCTAGTTAGAAAAGTAGAGTAGCATTCACCTCGAGACATGGACGCAGTGGTGAGTCAAGCAGTGCCCTGTTTGGTATGTCACAGGAACACAGAATTGCAAATGGGCTTTCCAATTAGAAGTTATGAAATACTGATCTGTTCAATCCTTGCAGTGCCTTTGGATATTCAAGGGCCATTGAGGAGTATGTTATAAATTATGATTGTGTATCCATATGTCTTCCTCTGATTACAGCATCACCTATGGTGAAATGAAGAAAATGCTTCATACAAAACACATAGAGGTTTTTCATAGAATCGTAATCTGCAACATAAAAATGGTGGTTCCCATGGAAGATTTCAAAGTTTCCCCTACCACCCACGTGCAGTGTGTGGTGGGGGACAAGTGTGGTGTCATTGGATGTCCGCTTCTGAGTCAAACAAATTGGAATTATAACTTTTTTTGATCCACTGTGTAGTGTTCAAAGTATTTCAATGTTTTCAGTTAAGATGAACAGCCTGTATCTTAATGACATTGCACAACCCATTAACTCCCATATATTAACCTATGGAAATGACACCTCAATCATATTCTATGGCAGAGAATGTAACGAGCTAGAATATTATGCTGCTAGTTATATAACAGAAGTAACACAGTACTTCCAGTGATCAGTGTCTCAAGGTGAATGTCACGAAATCTCAATTACTGGCTTTGAAAATGGACAATTCTCACCACAACAATATAAAAAATGTAAGTAATATTTCATCAACAGATACTGGAAGCTGTAAATTCCCAGATATGTATTTTGTTGAAAAATTTGTGGTGTACAAACCACATCAGTTTTGTATGTGGAGAATCAGTCGTGCCTTATATCTCCTTAGCAAGCTCACTCCTAGCCAGACACTGAAAACTGTATGTTATGGAACAATTTACTCTTTCTCAGTTATGGGATTGAATTATGGGGCTGTGCAACTGACTTACACTTAAAAAGAACACTTCTGTTACAGAAAAAAGCAATAAGACTCATGCATGGGTTAGGCCTTAGAGATTAATGTTATTAAGTGTTTGTGCAGCACAGATACCTCACAGTATGTTCTCTGTACATATTTAAATTAGTTATATTTTTTGTGAGTCAATCAGAAGAAGTTATCAACTGTAGTGATGCACATGACCACAACACAAGCACAAAATTTAACTATTTTCCAAGCACAAAATTTAACTTTTTTCCAAAAAGAACGACATTAAAAATGAAAGATAGAAACGCACACATCAATTTTTTGATTTGGTTTAACAAACTACCAAACTCTCTAGGAACATACATGGGAAATGGATTTAACTCAAAATTAAAATCTTTTCTGACAGAACAACCTTTATAGGCATTCAACAAATTTTAAGACACTGATTGTACTAGATGTACAACTTTGCTTCTGCCATTTTTTCCCCAACATTTGAGGTTTTAATGAAACAAATTGGTTACGCATGTATCATTCAGAATATTTTCCATCGCTGGCCACTACTTTCTCCCATCTTTCGGGCAGTGTACAAATCCTGCATCGAAAAAATTGTTCATCTTTTGAAGCAATCCATGAATCAATCCAAATTGTGTCTTCTTCATGAGTCAGAGGGAGCAATGTGTAGAGAATACAGCGGGTGGGGTAGGACTTCCCATTTTAATGTTTCCAAGTACGTTTTGACCTCTTGTGCAACGTGGGGTCGAGCGTTGTTGTGCTGCAAAATCACTTTACCGTGCCTCTTGCTGTATTGTGGCCATTTGTCTTTTAATGTTCTGCTCAAATGCATTAATTGCATTTGATAATGAGTACCTGTGATTGTTTCACTTGGTTTTAACACCTCATAGTACATGACGCCGAGTTGGTCCACCAAATGCAGAGCATTATCTTGGAGCCGTGAATATTCAGTTTGGCCATTGACGTGGAAGCATGGCCGGGATATCCCCATGATTTTTTGCATTTAGGGTTATCGTAATGAACCCATTTTTTGTCCCCCGTCACAATGTGATGCAGAAATCCCTTCTGTTTTTGCCTCAGAAGCAACTGTTCACAAACACACAAACGCAGTTCAATGTCCTTAGGTTTCAGCTCACATGGGACCCAAGTTCCTTTCTTCTGAATCATGCCTGTAGCCTTTAGATGTTTTGAAATGGCTTCCTGTGTCACTTCCACTAATTGTGCTGATTCTTCGTGAGTTTGACACGAGTCTTCACTCAGCAATGTCTCCAGTTCTGCATCTCCGAAAACATTCTCTCTTCCACCACTATGCTGGTCTATGACATTAAAATTACCATTCTTGAAGCATTGAAACCACTCACAACACATTCTTTCGCTAATAGCGTCCTTACCATACATACTTGAGAGCATTCGATGAGACTCAGGCACTGTTTTCTTCATATGAAACAAAACAATAACACCTCACACAAATGACAAGAATTAGGCTCGTAAACTGACATTTTCAATCAAGAACAACTTTATGATGCAGGCACAAACCACCTAATGTTTGAATGAGTTTATGTTGACCGAGGTCCAAGCTAATTGCCTGACATCTGGGATCTGTTTCTTTCGACCGCTACTTACCATTGTTGCCACCTATCGGGAAATGGTGGAAGCAAAGTTGTACACCTTGTAACATGAACCAGTAGCATATCAGCTGTAAAGTAATAAATGTATCAAATAGATATAAGATACAACAATTGCATTATATAATATATTTTGTAAATGTAATTTTTGTTGTATTACCGTCTCTGACATTTGCAAAAGGCATCATTGTGGTGGCTCCATGCACAAAAAAAAGAAAAAGAAAAGACAAAAAAAAGAATTACATACAAGCAAATAGATTAAGCAAGCAAGTACTAGTTTTTCACTCTTTTAAATGTGTATGACATCATACTTTCTGTCTATGCATTGTAAAATGGTATCATTTTCGAGGTACAGTCGGTGGTATATTTGGATACTGTCTGCAAAGTATGTTTCGATCAGAGTTGGTAACAAAGAAATAAGTTTAAACATCATGTCTTATCCTGTAGTTTGACTACATGAACAGCAGAAAGATAGTAAATGATAAACTTTTTTTGTTCCTCTTTTTCCTGGGGGGTGAGGTGGGAGGTGGGTGAGATAAAGCTTTGTAATTGTTTGAAATTATGTGTCCATGTGCGATGGAAGTTGCTAAGTGCTTTCATTCTTAAATACTGGATGAATCTAGTCTAACTATTTGTGCGCTGTCAGTTTTGCTGCCTCAAGACAAACACACAGTTTCTAACTGTAGTACTTGTCTTATTATGTTAAATTTTTAACTCAGAAATGTGAATCTTAATGAGTTAATTATGACAACACTTCAAATTTTTTAAATTTGGTCAATAATTGTTTGAAATATTGAAAATCAAATTTTTGTTGTCCTGGGAAGCTGTTAGATATAAATGTAATGTAATGCTTGTAAATAGATGGACAGACATAATACCATATAAAAATCATTGTTGATAAATCACTTGAATCATTCAGAACCTTCAGATGTGTATGAATAATGTCTATCTATAGTGATTTAAAGTGGAATGACACCATAAATTTAGCTGTTGGAGGAACGGAAGCCACACTCATATTTATTAGAAAATTCCTAAGGATGTGTAATTCATGTTCTAAACCTCCACTTAAAAGAACCCTCATTCAGTCAATTCTTAAATAATGTTTATTGGTCAGAGATCTGTGCCAAGCTGGATTAATGGATGAGGCAGAGAATAATTAAATAAGAGCTTCATAATTCATTGCAGTTTGGTTTATTAGAATGAGAATCTCATAGAGACGCTCAATACACTGCAGCTGGCAATGTTAGAAGAAAGTCCTCATGCTGCAGCGAGAGCCTTACACACAAAATTTCAAAGGCCCACATTCTAAACCAACTCAAGAAACATACCACTTTCTGCAACAGTCGTCTTGTATAATGACCGCAGCACTAAAATTTGGGCTCACACAGAACCATACTGACTGTTTTTTCTTCCAGTATGCAATCTACAGTTGGAACAGGAAAAGGAGAAATGATTTTTTTTCCAATATTTTTTGTACCATCCTTTATCAGAGTGACTGGCTGGCAGTATTGAAATGCTCTCTTTGAAATAACAACTGTTTATTACCAGAACTGATAGCAGAGATGTCAAGCAGCTCTTGGTCTGTCGGATCCCAGAATGTAACTGGCTTTCAAAGTGTGGAGTACTGACTCAAGTAGATGTCTTTGGAAGAATACATTGCAGTGCCACAAGAGCATGTGATGGTATGGATTTAAGTAGGACCTATGACCACTGTGATTTGTGCTGTAATTCACAAGCCTTTTCATGGTGGGGCTGGAGCCCTCGGATGCTGTGGTGGCTGCAGGAAACTTGACTGTACACAATACTATGGATATTCACAAATTACCTCTGAAGTGAGGCAGGGGCCATTCCTGGCCCCTGAAGTGTGGTGGCCAAATATGGAGTGTGCCTGGCCCTGCATATATAACATTTTCCCTCTGCTGTGAGTTGTATGTCAGATTACGGAGTACAAATGTAGGCTGTGCTGCTGTAGTTAAATTACAGTCTTTAGTAATTTGTTTGGTACTGATTTCAGTAGAATTAGTGTTATCATTATTTTCTCTAAACAAAAATTACAACAGTTTCTTCCAGTTTCATTGGTTACTAAAGGCGAAAATTCCATGCACTATAAAATCCCAGAAACTGCATGCATTCATGCACTATCAGACTACAATACATGCACTATCAAGTGAAAAATACATTACAATAAGCTCTATAATTTTTGTTCTTCATTTATTAATTCACTCTCCTTTTTGTGCAGTTAACAACTAATATTTCTAAATTATTTTCTGTGAGGTTCCTGTGCTGATCAATCAATATATTTTTGTAGGCAGAAAATGACCTCTCTACATCACAAGAAGTTACAGGTACAAATTTGAATGAACATATTTGTGACCGTGTCAAGTCCTTCAGTCACGTTTTAACCAGAAAAATTTCTTCTTTACTGAGCCCGTAGTCTGGATTCTTGTGTGTGACGGAGTCCAATTTGTTCCTTGCATCTACTCTCTCTTTTCCTTGGACATGACTGAGTTGAGAGTTGATAGTTGATGGTTGGAGAGACATCACGGTTACAGGTAGTCTGCGAATACTAGTCACTCACGTTGGCCACTCACGTGTGTACGGATTGTGTTAATCCTCTTGTGATCAGCTAAGGCATGAAGATGGTGCATTGAAGCACCAAAACTGGTAGACTCAATGTCAGTTGTTGGGGTTTTCCAGAGATATTTCATGTAAGAAAGTGAAACACATACAGTGGTCCTTATGAGGTCATTTATTGTATGACTACCAGTTTTGGTGCTTCAGTGTGCCATCTTCAGGCCTTCGCTTCTAATTTTGTTATAGTCGAGAGCAATTTAGAAAAGTTTATCTTAAAGTTAATTAAATCATGCTGCAGAGTTTTTTTCTTTTAAATGCTGGTTGTGTATCTCTGATACATACTGCATCATCTGATGAGGAACTGTTTACTGCCTAAAGTGAAAGAAGTATTTACTTTAGAATTAAATACTGAAGTATTAATTTTGTCACGATCAACTATATATCAGTTTTATTTTGTACCAATTTAATGGCATCAAAATTGTCAGAGTAAAACATGACAGCTTCCAATCAAGTAACCCGCCTAGTAAGGATTGGCTAAGAGGGTGACGGTAACTCTGGTAGATGTTTTCTGTAAGCAGCTACACGTGCTGCAGCAGGCTTTGAGAACTCCTGTATAGAATAATATAACATTTTAAAATGACTAATTTATTTTTACAGCTTTGGAACCATTAAAACTGATATACCACTAAATTTTACATGCATATCTTTTTAGGTGAGGATATCAAATTTTTGAGATTGTTATAATTGGAGCAAATTTTTACTGCAGCATTATGGAGCCCATGAGTAAGATATGTAATGTGTTTTGTATTTGATACGACATTTTAGTTTCATTCCCAGCCTTCAGCAGGTAAGGTGCAGCATCAATTAACAGCAAAAGAGGTATGCATTTATTTAGATTATTTGGACACAAAATAAATCATTTTCTCAGAAAATGATTTATGAAAACAGAGACTTAAACGAGAATAAAATAATTACTTCAAATGTTATTCAATTACAACTTCTGAGTAAAACTTAAGCTGTCAGTCATCAAAGAGAGTAGCAACTGTGGAATTATTTGCTTGGCACCAGGCCCATGCCCAGTTAATTTTCCTGCAGCTAGATTAGCAACCCCCCCCCCCCATGAACCAAGGACCTTGCCGTTGGTGGGGAGGCTTGCATGCCTCAACAACACAGATAGCCGTACCATAGGTGCAACCACAACGGAGGGGTATCTGTTGAGAGGCCAGACAAACGTGTGGTTCCTGAAGAGGGGCAGCAGCCTTTTCAGTAGTTGCAGGGGCAAGAGTCTGGATGATTGACTGATCTGGCATTGTAACATTAACCAAAACGGCCTTGCTGTTGTGGTACTGCGAACGGCTGAAAGCAAGGGGAAACTAGAGCCGTAATTTTTCTCGAGGGCATGCAGCTTTACTGTATGGTTAAATGATGATGGCGTCCTCTTGGGTAAAATATTTCGGAGGTAAAATAGTCCCCCATTCGGGTCTCCGGGCGGGGACTACTCAAGAGGACTTCGTTATCAGGAGAAAGAAAACTGGCATTTTACGGATCAGAGCGTGGAATGTCAGATCCCTTAATTGGGCAGGTAGGTTAGAAAATTTAAAAAGGGAAATGGATAGGTTAAAGTTAGATATAGTGGGAATTAGTGAAGTTCGGTGGCAGGAGGAACAAGACTTTTGGTCAGGTGAATACAGGGTTACTAATACAAAATCAAATAGGGGTAATGCTGGAGTAGGTTAAATAATGAATAAAAAAATAGGAGTGTGGGTAAGCTACTACAAACAGCATAGTGTACGATTTTTGTGGCCAAGATAGACACAAAGCCCACGCCTACTACAGTAGTACAAGTTTATATGCCAACTAGCTCTGCAGTTGATGAAGAAATTGATGAAATTTATGGTGAGATAAAAGAAATATTCAGGTAGTGAAGGGAAACGAAAATTTAGTAGTCACGGGTGACTGGAATTCGAGAGTAGGAAAAGGGAGAGAAGGAAACATAGTAGGTGAATATGGATTGGGGGGGGTAAGAAATGAAAGAGGAAGCCGCCTGGTAGAATTTTGCACAGAGCATAACTTAATCATAGTTACCACTTGGTTCAAGAATCATAAAAGAAGGTTGTATACATGGAAGAATCCTGGAGATACTAAAAGGTATCACATGGATTATATAATGGTAAGACAGAGATTTAGGAACCAGGTTTTAAATTGTAGGACATTTCCAGGGGCAGATGTGGACTCTGACCACAATCTATTGGTTATGAACTGTAGATAAAAACTGAAGAAATTGCAAAAAGATGGGAATTTAAGGAGATGGGACCCAGATAAACTGACTAAACCAGAGGTTGTACAGAGTTTCAGGGACAGCATAAGGGAACAATTGACAGGAATGGGGGAAAGAAATACAGTAGAAGACGAATGGGTAACTATGAGGGATGAAGTAGTGAAGGCAGCAGAGGATCAAGTAGGTAAAAACACGAGGGCTATTAGAAATCCTTGGGTAATAGAAGAAATATTGAATTTAATTGATGAAAGGAGAAAATATAAAAATACAGTAAATGAAGTAGGCAAAAAGGAATACAAACGTCTCAAAAATGAGAACGACAGGAAGTGCAAAATGGCTAAGCAGACATGGCTAGAAGACAAATGTAAGGATGTAGAGGCTTATCTCACTAGGGGTAAGATAGATACAGCCTACAGGAAAATTAAAGAGACCTTTGGAGAAAAGAGAGCCAGTGCTATGAATATCAAGAGCTCAGATGGAAACCCAGTTCTAAGCAAAGAGGGGAAAGCACAAAGGTGGAAGGAGTATATAGAGGGTCTATAATGGGCGAGGTACTTGAAGGCAATATTATGGAAATGGAAGAGGATGTCGATGAAGATGAAATGGGAGATACGATAATGCATGAAGAATTTGACAGAGCACTGAAAGACCTGAGCCGAAACAAGGCCCCGGGAGTAGACAACATTCCATTAGAACTACTGACAGCCTTGGGAGAGCCAGTCCTGACAAAACTCTACCATCTGGTGAGCAAGATGTACGAGACAGGTGAAATACCCACAGACTTCAAGAAGAATATAATAATTCCAATCCTAAAGAAAGCAGGTGTTGACAGATGTGAAAATTACCGAACTATCAGTTTAATAAGTCACGGCTGCAAAATAGTAACACGAATTCTTTACAGACAAATGGAAAAACTGTTAGAAGCTGACCTCGGGGAAGATCAGTTTGGATTTCGTAGAAATGTTGGAACACGTGAGGCAATACTGACCTTACGACTTATCTTAGAAGAAAGATTAAGGGAAGGCAAACCTACGTTTCTAGCATTTGTAGACTTAGAGAAAGCTTTTGATAATGTTGACTGGAATACTCTCTTTCAAATTCTAAAGGTGGCAGGGGTAAAATACAGGGAGCGAGAGGCTATTTACAATTTGTACAGAAACCAGATGTCAGTTATAAGAGTCGAGGGGCGTGAAAGGGAAGCAGTGGTTGGGAAGGGAGTGAGACAGGGTTGTAGCCTGTCCCCGATGTTATTCAATCTGTATATTGAGCAAGCAGTAAAGGAAACAAAAGAAAAATTTGGAGTAGGTATTAAAATCCAGGGAGAAGAAATAAAAACTTTGAGGTTCGCCGATGACATTGTAATTCTGTCAGAGACGGCAAAGGACTTGGAAGAGCAGTTGAACAGAATGGACAGTGTCTTGAAAGGAGGATATAAGATGGACATCAACAAAAGCAAAACGAGGATAATGGAATGTAGTCAAACTAAGTCGGGTGATGGAATTAGATTAGGAAATGAGACACTTAAAGTAGTAAATGAGTTTTGCTATTTGGGGAGCAAAATAACTGATGATGGTTGAAGTAGAGAGGATATAAAATGCAGACTGGCAATGGCAAGGAAAGCGTTTCTGAGGAAGTGAAATTTGTTAACATCGAGTATAGATTTAAGTGTCAGGAAGTCGTTTCTGAAAGTATTTGTATGGAGTGTAGCCATGTATGGAAGTGAAACATGGACAATAAATAGTTTGGACAAGAAGAGAATAGAAGCTTTCAAAATGTGGTGCTAGAGAAGAATGTTAAAGATTAGGTGGGTAGATCACGTAACTAATGAGGAGGTATTGAATAGGATTGGGGAGAAGAGAAGTTTGTGGCACAACTTGACTAGAAGAAGGGATCGGTTGGTAGGACATGTCCTGAGGCATCAAGGGATCGCCAATTTAGTATTGGAGGGCAGCGTGGAGGGTAAAAATCATAGAGGGAGACCAAGAGATGAATACACTAAGCAGATTCAGAAGGATGTAGGTTGCAGTAGGTACTGGGGAGATAAAGAAGCTTGCACAGGATAGATTAGCATGGAGAGCTGCATCAAACCAGTCTTAGGACTGAAGACCTCAACAACAACAGCAACACAGATTAGCAACATAGTGCCCCATAGGATTGGTTGTTTTCATCCACATATGTTTCAAGATCCCAGGTTCTCACAAATTTTGTCCAAAACCTGGTTAGCAAAATAAGAAGTAATTTTATGTGAGTGAAAGTAGTTTCCATTTTTTTGGCAAATATTTTAAATATGCCTGCCTGATTATAAGATTTTGAAATATAATTTTTTCTCAGTGTCAAGGGATCATGGACATCTTTTGATGAATGTTGTTGTTGCTGTGGCTTTCAGTGCAGAGACTGGTTTCATTCAGCTCTCCATGCTACTCTAGCCTGTGCAAGCTTCTTCATGTCCAAGTAACTACTGCAACCTATGTCCCTCTGAATCTCCTTAGTGTATTCATCTCTTGATCTTCCTATTCAATTTTTATGCTTCACACTGACCTCCAATACTAAATTAGTGTTCCCTTATGCCTCAGAACATGTTCTACCAACTGACCCCCTCTTCTAGTTAAGTTGTGCCACAAACCTCTCTTGTCCCTAATTCTATTCATTGCCTTCTCATTAGTTACATGATCTACCTATTTAATGTTGTCGCAAACCTCAAAGTTTTTATTTCTTCTCCATGGATTTTAATTTCTACTCCAAATTTTTCTTTTGTTTCCTTTACTGCTTGCTCAATATACAGAGTGAATAACATCAGGGGTAGGCTACACCCTTGTCTCACTCCCTTCTGAACCACAGCTTCCCTTTCATGCCTCTCGACTCTTATGACGGCCATCTGGTTTCTGTACAAATTGTAAATAGCCTTTCGCTGCCTGTATTTGACCCCTGCCACCTTCAGGATTTGAAAGAGAGTAAGTATTCCAGTCAACATTGTCAAAAGCTTTTTCTAAGTCTACAAATGCCAGAAATGTAGGTTTGCCTTTCCGTACTCTATCTCCTAAGATAAGTCGTAGGGTCAGTATTGCATTCCAACATTTCTACAGAATCCGAACTGATCTTCCCCAAGGTCAGCTTCTACCAGTTTTTCCATTTGCCTCTAAAGAATTCATGTCAGTATTTTGTAGCCGTGACTTATTAAGTAATTTTCACACCTGTCAACACCTACTTTCTTTGGGATTGGAATTATTATATTCTTCTTGAAGTCTGAGGGTATTTCACCTGTCTCATACCTCTTGCTCACCAGATGGAAGAGTTTTGTCAGGGCCAGCTCTCCCAAGTCTATCAGTAGTTCTAACGGAATGTTGTCTACTCCTGGGACCTTGTTTCGACTTAGGTCTTTCAGTGCTCTGTCAAATTCTTCATGCAGTATTATAGCTTCCATTTCATTTTCATCTATGTCCTCTTCCATTTCCATAATATTGCCCTCAAGTACATCACCCTTGTATAGACCCAATATATACTCCTTCCACCTCTCTTCCCGTTCTTTGTGTAGAACTGTTTTTCCATCTGAGCTCTTGATTTTCATATAAGTGGTTCTCTTTTCTCCAAAGGTCTGTTTAATTTTCCTGTTGGCAGTATCTATCTTACCCCTTGTGATATGTACCTCTGCATCCTTACATTTCTCCTCTAGCAATCTTTTCTTAGCCATTTTGCTCTTCCTGTCAATCTCATTTTTGAGACATTCGTATTCCTTTTTGCCTGCTTCATTTACTACGTTTTTATATTTTCTCCTTTCATCAATTACATTCAATATCTCTTCTGTTACCCAAAGATTTCTACTAGCCCTCATCTTTTTATCTACTTGATCCTCTGCTGCCTTCACTATTTCATCTCGTAAAGCTACCCATTCTTGTTCTACTGTATTTCTTTCCCCTGTTTTTGCTAATCATTCCCTCATGCTCTCTCTCTGAAACTCTCTACAACCTCTGGTGCTTTCAGTTTATCCAGGACCCATATCCTTAAATTCTCACCTTTTTGCACTTATGTTATGTTATGTTAACCGGGGACGTAGAAACAACAGAGAGGCTCCGTCCCCGCCGCAGCCGCAGTGGCCCGACGACTACTGCAGTCCACTTCACCCCTCTGCTGCCCCACACCGAACCCAGGGTTATTGTGTGGTTCGGCCCCTGGTGGACACCCCCCCCCCCCTCCCTCCCAGGGAACGTCTCACACCAGATGAGTCTAACCCCTATGTCTGTGCATGGTAGATTAATGGTTGTGTATGCGTACATGGAGAACTTGTTTGCGCAACAATCATCGACATAGTGTAGCTGAGGCGGAATAAGGGGAGCCAGCCCACATTCGCTGAGGCAGATGGAAAACCGCCTAAAAACCATCCACAGACAAGCCGGCTCATCGGACCTCGACACGAATCTGACGGGCAGATTCGTGCTGGGGACTGGCACTCCTTCCCGCCTGGAAAGCTGTGCGGTAGACCACATGGCCAATTTTTGCAGTTACTTCAGTTTTAATCTACAGTTCATAACTAATAAATTGTGGTCAGAGTCCACATCTGCTGCTGGATGTATCTTACAATTTAAAACCTGGTTCCAAAATCTCTGTCTTATCATTATATAATCTATCTGAAACGTTCCAGTGTCTCCCCACTTCTTCCACATATACAGCCTTCTTTCATGATTCTTAAACCAAGTGTTAGCTATGATTAAGTTATGTTCTGTGCAAAATTCTACCAAGTGGCTTTGTCTTTCATTCCTTACCCCCAGCCCATATTCACCAACTACTTTTCCTTCTCTCCCTTTTCCTACTATCGAATTCCAGTCCCCCATAACTATTAAATTTTCGTCTCCCTCACTATCTGAATAATTTCTTTAATTTCATCATACATTTCTTCAATCTCTCCATCATCTGCAGAAGTAGTTGGCATATAAACTTGTAATACTGTGGTAGATATGGTCTTTGTGTCTATCTTGGCTACAATAATTTTTTCACTATGCTGTTCATAGTAGCTTACCCACGCTCCTATTTTTTTATTCATCATTAAACTTACTCCTGCATTACCTCTATTTGATTTTGTTGTTATAACCCTGTATTCACCTGGCCAGAAGTTTTGTTTCTCCTGCCACCAAACGTCACTAATTCCCACTATATCTAACTTTAACCTATTTCCCTTTTTAAATTTTCTGATCTGACCTTCAACCCTCCAATCTGTAGGATGCCAGTTTTGTTTCTCCTGATAATGATGTCCTCCTGAGTAGTCCCCGCCCAGAAATCTGAATGGGGGACTATTTTACCTCCAGAATATTTTACTCAAGAGGACACTGAGATCATTTAACCATACAGTAAAGCTGCATGGCTTTGGGAAAAATTGTGTGACTGTAGTTTCCAATTGCTTTCAGCCATTCGCAGTACCAGCACAGCAAGGCCCTTTTAGTAGATGTTACAAGGCCAAATCAGTCAGTCATCCAGACTGTTGTCCCTGCAACTACTGAAAAGGCTGCCACCCCTCTTCAGGAACCACACATTTATCTGGCCTCTCAACAGATATCCCTCCATTGTGTCTGCACCTATGGTATGGCTATCTGTAATGCTGAGGCATGCAAGCCTCCCCACCAACAGCAAGGTCCATCGTTCATGGATGAATACTTCTCCAAAAAGCCCTTCTGAATTTCTCAACTGGTATATTTATTCCTAGAAAAGCATTGCACAATTCCATCTAAATATTATTTTGAGATGCCTTACATATGCAAGCAGTAATAAATGACTGTATTTGGTATTTTGCAGATTCTTTAGCTTTTAGCATTCTTGTAATATGTGATTCACATGCAGCATGCTGTTCAACTTGAAATTTTTTAGTTCATATTATCTGATGTTATAAAAGATCTTTCGGTTTAAAGTAAATTTTGTAACAATTTACAGATAACAAGTACCACACGAAATTTTCCAAAAAAGAATCGTTCGCCTGGTTACCGTAACACTCACAGAATACTACATCTCCAGCTTATGTAATAAAATCCTTTCTTTTCATCCACTGTGCAAGTATACTTCTGGATCTTTTAGTTGGAGGCATATTAGAAGCACATTAACACATTCAGATAGTATTACACAAACTTACGAAGTTCACACCCACCTACACACACACACACGCGTTCACACACACACACACACACACACACACACACACACACACACACACACACACTCTGCAAAGGCAGTTTAGGGAATGATTTCACTTTTAGAAGAATTTCAATTGTTAGCAAGGTTTGTTTGTATTCCACAAGATCACTCTGCAGCTGTGTAATTGTTGCGTCAGGCTGAATTTCCATTTCCAAGATCAAAGGCTTGCAGTGGTTGTTGTGGAGAAATAACTCTATTTATGACATGCACCCTGCTGAGGGCAGTCAGTAGAATTATGGGAAGGCATCCTATTTTGAGGGTCCTAAATTTCTATTTCTGTTATTCCATCCTGTCTTTCTTCAGTCCTTATTCCTGAAGCAAAAATAAGAATAATAAAAATCAAAGAACTGAGGTGTCTGCTTAAAATCATTAAAATATGCATTTAAAGTGAAAATAATGTATATTATATGCATGATTACACTGAAAACACCTTATAATGCATTATGCATGTTTTTATACCCAAAAGGCCAAAATATGCAAATATGCACAGAAAAAGTATACATATTTGGAACCAGACAGTAATGAAATAGACAAATACTAAGTTTGAGCTCTGTCCAATGATCCTATAAAAACATGCATTTGCATGGTATTCTTGTCTTTTTTGATAACAAATATTTTTACCTTGTTTTGTGGGAAATGTGTTAGATAGGTAGTGGAGCAATCCTTTACTGTTTCAGCGTGGAGATCGAGGCAGACCTGAGGATCAAGTATTGATGAGAGCTTTGAGGGACTTCAACATTCCTAAAATTGTAACAGATGACATACCAGTTTTCATGGGACTTATAGGTGACTTGTTTCCAGCTCTTGATGTGCCAAGAAAGAGAGACTTAGAATTTGAAAAAATGGTAAAGCAAGCTGCACTTGACTTGAAACTACAGCCTGAAGACAATTTTATTTTAAAGGTATCATTGTATTTTAGAATATTATTTGACTTTGTGTTCATAATGGAATCTTTCGGTTTCTTTTCATTCATTCTTCAGACAATATGCTCTATGAATCCCATCGTGAAAGGGAGTCTTCAAGGATGTGGGCTGAGGGAATTAATTCATTAACAGACAATTTACAAATACAAATGTTTTATTCCACCATTGAGCATATTTACATGCAATTGATGTTGTCAGTGTTAACACAATAATAATAATATAAACTTTGACATGACAAATGTTATTAACTACAATATAATAATCCAAGATGGATACACTACATATATGTGCAAATGTCAATAACAACAAGAAGTTTCCCAACAGATCAGTTACATGGTAAATGAATTACACAGTTCAGTGTATGACAAACAAATAATCAAACGGATAATTAACAATAAGTACATGAAACAGTAATAAAATGGTTGCACACTGTGACATATTCATAGTTTGCAGTTAATTTGTAGTTCATTCTCATAAGGAAAGTGGGTCATTTGACATATATTCAAGGAACTCTTGAGCAGAGTCAATTACTTTACTTTTGATCCACCTCAAAAGACTAGTTTTAAATTTATTTACTGGCACTGTGTAGGCATTTTCAGGTTATTTGTTGAAGTAGACAGGACCAAGATATTTGTAGCTGTTATGCGTCTTTGCAAGCATAGCATATGGCATACTAACTGTATGTCCACTTCTTATGTTATGGTCATGAACTGTTCTCCTTAAGCCAAATTTATTCAGATTCTTGTTAATGAAGACAAGGCAGGTGTAAATATACAGTCCAGGCACTGTCATTATATTTAGTTTCTTAAAATAATCTCGACATGGTTCATTTAGATTAGATTAGATTAGATTCAGTTTTTGTTCCATAGACCCAAAAAAGAGGTGATTCTCGTGAGTGTGGAACATCTCAGAAAATATAACATACAACATTTGAATATAATACTTACTACCCTGATCATTTCTCAGGAGATAGTCGAAATAGGTTAGTACAATGCAATAAACTGTAACAGCTAATACTTACAGAATTAACATACTGTCAGAATGAAACACTATTATGAACTATTAATAAATTTATCATACACAAAATACCTAATCTTGACTGCTGTGACCAATTGTTGTCAAAACTGAAATCTAAAAGATATTTTTACTTAAGCTGACTTAACAGTCTCTGTTAAGATATTCATCTATGAAGTAGAAGGAGTTGCCTATCAAAAAGTCTTTCAAACTCTGTTAAAACCATGCTTTCTCTGAAACTAAGTTTTTAATGGTTGCTGGCAATTTATTAAAAACGTATGTTCCTGAATATTGAACCCCTTTTTGGACCAAGGTAAGTGATTTTAGGTCTTTATGTAGATTGTTCTTATTCCTAGGATTGATACAATGTATTGAGCTATTTGTTGGAAATAGAGATGTATTACTTGCAACAAATTTCGTCAAGGAATAAATATACTGAGAAGCAGTGGTTGGAATACAAAGTTCATTGAATAGGTTTCTATGAGATGTTCTTGTATTTACATCTCAAATGATTCTTATCACACACTTTTGCACCCTAAAAACTTTTGCTTGGTTTGATGAGTTGCCCTAGAATATGATCCCATATGACATAATAGAATGAAAGTAAGCAAAGTATGTAAGTTTTTTTATATTTATATCTTCTACATCTGACATCATTCTCATGGCAAACACAGACTTGTTTAGGCACTTAAGCAATTCTGTGGTATGCCCTTCCAAACTGAATTTATTATCGAGTTGTAATCCCAGAAATTAAACAGTCATCCTCTTTGATCTGCATGTCTTCATATGTTATACTCATGCTGGAAGGAAATCTCTTAAAGGTTCTGAACTGCATATAGTGGGTCTTCTCAAAGTTTAATGACAGTGAATTAGCTTTAAACCACTTATTAATGTCAGTGAAAATTTGATTAGCAGCTATTTCTAAACCTGTACTTGACTTTCTACTTATTGCAATGTTTGTATCATCTGCAAACAAAACAAACTTAGCCTCTGGCAATTTAACAGATGAGAGGTCATTAATGTACACAAGAAAAAGCAAAGGACCCAAGATGGAACCTTGAGGAACACCTCATGTAATTAATTCCCAGTCAGATGAAGACTGACTGCTTACAGCACAGGTATTTCGCAATGACACCCATTGTTTCCTGTTAGATAGATAAGACTCAAACCATTTTGCAGCTTTGCTGGTGACACCATAATATTCTAATTTGCTTAAGAGAATGCTGTGGTTCACACACTCAAAGGCTCTTGACAGGTTGCAGAAAATGCCAGTAGCCTCTAATTTATTATCTAATGAATTAAGGCTAAGTTCTGCTATGCACCTTATGGCTTTCTTTTACCATTTAGACACTAATTTTGAGCCTACAGAATTGCCCCATAATAGTATTCCATTACTCAGGTGTGAATGGAAGAATGCAAAATACTGTCATTGTCATGTAGAAGAAGGTGTAATTAGATGAATGATGGACACTAACTTGACTTAATGAAGGTTTATTCAGCACTTGCATATACAAGAGTGTGGATTAGATTAGATTATATTAGGACCAAACTGCCTCCTGCCAGAACACATACAGCTACAGAACATTCCAGTACAATGATTGTTGACATTTGTGGATACTTCTAAAATGTACTCAAACCAAATATAGAAATCAAAATTGTACAGACTAGGTGAGTTTTGAACTCAAAACAACAGCATCTCGGTGTTATGTCCTCCTAGTCCGGGAACAAGTCATCGGTCCGCATACTCTGACTCCCGATGACAGATGCTTGTCCTGGCAGTGATCTTCTTAGAACTTCTTTTGCTGCTACGCTCGTCGTCACATTTCTACTTGTTGCCTGTCGGTGGAGCTTCAAATTTACCCTGGGTTGCAGGATCCTTTTATGGCTTCATTTGAAGGATGTGGACCGTATCTCTAATCTTTCGTCGTCTTCCGCCAGGGTCGAAATCTTCAACTTCATAAGTAACATAAGACAACTGTCTTACAACCTTATAAGGTCCAAAGCAGTGCCGAAGGAGCTTCTGAGAGAGACAAACCTTCCGAACAGGAGTGAAGATCCAGACGAGGTCACCAGGCTGGTAGACAACAGGGCGGTGGCCCACGTCATACCTTCAGTGACCATTTTCTTGAGCCTGCAACGTGCAGAGTCAAGCTAACTGCCAAGCTTCCTCAACTCTGGTTAACACCTGGCCATTGTAGTCACCATCCACATCATCAGGATGTAATGGAAACACAGTGTCCATTGTTGTAGTCGCCTCACGCCCATGCACCAGGAAAAATGGCATAAATCCTGTGATGTTTTGTTTGGTAGTGTTATAGGCAAACATCACTAAAGGAGCACCTCATCCCTGTTGCTCTGCTGAACATTGATGAACATTGATAGCATGTCGGCCAAGGTCTTAGGAAGGCATTCAGTAAGCCCGTTAGTTTTTGGATGGTAGGCAGTCGTCATGTGATGAGTAATGTTGCGCCGACTGTTTATCTCTGTCACAAGACTAGATTGAAAAACTTTCCCTCAATCCGTAATTAATGACCTTGGGCCACCGTGTTTTAATACAATGTCTTCCATGATAAATTTGGCTATCTCAGATTCTTCAGCTGTTTTCTTGGCTTTTGTAATGACATAACGTGTCAGATAATCAGTGCAAACAAAAATCCATCTATTGCCACTAGCAGACATTGGAAATCACCCGAGGAGGTGAATCCCAACACGCTGGAAAGGCGTTTCAGCTGGTGGAATTGGTAAGAGTCGGGCAGGTGGTTTCTGAGGAACTGCCTTCCTCCTCTGGCACTCTCTACAGAGTAACACATAGTGATGGGCACTGCTAAATAAAGCTGGCCAGAAAAATCTCTTGGGGATTCTATCATAGGTCTTAATAAATCCTAAATGTCTGGCCGTAGGTATATCATGGAATTTCTGTAGAAGATCTAAGTGCATGTGTTTAGGAATCATTGGTAGCAACCTCTTTCCTAATGGAAGTTTTTCTTGCAAAGTAATCCATTAACTACCTTAAATTGTCCTTTCACATACTCTGACTGATTTAAGGCAAGCATAATTTGCGATATCTTGGCGTCCTTCTTCTGCTCAGCAGACAGATCCTGGAGTGCAATGAGACAGTCGCTACCTTCATCAAAATCTTGATGGTCTTGCACAAGGTTTCTTGAGAGACAGTTGGCATCTTGGTGTTTTCTTCCACTTTTGTACACTATGTCATACTCTTGAAGACATAGTGCCCACCTGGCAAGTCATCCTGTTGGATCCTTAAGATGTGTCAGCCAACAAAGTGAAAGATGGTCTGTAACAACTGTGAATGGCCTTCCATAGAGATACTGTCAAAATTTGCACATGACCCAGTTGACAGCAAGACATTCTCTTTCTGTAATTGAGTAGTTTCTCTTGGCTTTTGTAAGTGTCCTAGAAGTATAGACTATAACCTTCTCTTTTCCATCCGATATTTGCACCAGAACAGCACAGATCCCATACCCGCTGGCATCTGTGCATAGTTCTGTAGGTGCTCTCTCATCATACAGACCAAGTAAAGGGTAATTTGTCAGAGCTTTTCGCAGAACATCAAAATAATCTTGTTGAGCACCACCCCAGATAAATTTAGCATCAGCTTTTAACAATTCTTGGAGTGGATAGTCTTTGATAAAACGACAGTAATAAGATCATAATCCGAGGAAGCTTCTCACCTCTCTAATACTTTTAGGAATAGGAAATTCCATTATAGATCTCACCTTTTATGAGTCTGGCCACACACCTTCATTTGACACAAGGTGTCCAAGTATTTTGATTTCTTTTGCTCCAGATAGACACTTTCTTGGATTAAGTTTCAGTCCCCCTTGTTGGAGACACTTAAGAATGGCCCTCAGTCTTTTTATATGTTCATCAAATGTCTTTGAGAACACTATAATGTCATCTAAATAACAAAGACACATAATCCACTTCAAGTGCCTTAGAAGATTATCCATCATCCTTTCAAAAGTTGCTGGTGCATTACACAAACCAAACAGCATTACCTTAAACTCATGTAGGCCCTCAGGGGTGAGGAATGCAGTTTTCTTATGATCAGCCTCATCTACTTCGATTTGTCAGTATCCCGAGTACATGTCCATGGTTGAGAAAAACTCAGCCACCTTCAGACAATCTAGTGTATCGTCAATTGGTGGAAGAGGGTAAATGTCCTTTTTAGTCATCTTATTAAGCTTCCTGTAATCAACACAAAAGCGCCAACTGCCATCCTTCTTCCTCACGAGGACAACTGGTGATGACCATAGGCTCTGCAAAGGCTGAATGATGTCATTCTTCATCGTTTTCTCTACCTCATCACGAGTTATTCGACATTCCGTTGCTGACACGTGGTATGCTCTGTGGCTTATTGATTGATGGTCTCCAGTGCTAATCCAGTGCTTCACCATTGATTTGTCTAATTTGCTCTTCACCTGTGGATTGAAGCATTCAGAGAACCCTTGAAGAATGGCAAGTAGCTTCTTGTGTTGTTCCTTAGTGAGATCTGGTGATAGTCAAGCTAGAAGATCTTGTTTCGTAGTGGTAGCGCCCACAGACTCGGCATGGGAGGTTTCTATGAAGTTCAGCTGTTCTTCAATTAACAGCTCAGTGTTTGTTATGCACATGCGTCTAAGAAGGATCTGCAGTTCTCAGCAACAGTTAACTATCCACAATTCGCCGAATCCATTCTTAAACGAGACGACAGAGGCTGGAATGACCAAGTTATTCTTCAGTGGTATGCTTCTCTTACATTCCACTACAAGATCCATGTGTTGATGCATGGCATGACACATGACAGTTACCTTTCTAGTGCTGGCTGCAAGAATGATCACTTCATCCAGCACACATAGTCTCCACACACTGGGATGCACATCTTCCTGTCCACAGTATCTTATCTCATCTAACTTAATCTTCGAAGCTTTCAAGAAGTCCCATTCGAGAATGACGTCATGACTACACTCTTGTAAGACAGTGAATTCTAAGGGCTGTGTATGGCCACTTAAACCCACACGAATGGTACATCATCCTGTAGGTTTTACATATTTCCCATTAGCCACCTTCAGCAGAGATGTTTTGTTGTCGACGAATACGGTTTTCTGCAGTTGGCGATGGTACTTCTGCAAAATGACTAAATATGATGCTCCAGACTCCACAAGAGCTTGGGCTGGTTCGCCATCCATATTGACGTAGTTTCCTATCATTTTTGTAGTGATCAACGGTGGAGGATTTTTGTCTTCGACGGTCTCACCTCCAATGAAGGTCGCATCCTTTAGTTTTCCAGGTCGCAGCGGCTAGGTGATCAGCTGGACCTTCTAAACGGTGATGGAGATCTTGATCAGTGTGTTGGGGAGCATCCTCTCCAGTGGCTAGCTTGTGGCGATGGTGACCTACGTCGTCCTGCGCCTACATCTTCGTCGTTCCAGAGTTGGTGTTGGCTAAGTTCGGCCTGCTGTCTTCTGGTGCGGGCATCATCAAATATCCACCGCCTTTCTCGACAATGCCACATCACATATCCCGGTTGTCTGCAGGGGAAACATACTGGTTGGTTATCCTAGGTCCTCCAAAAGTCAGTCTTCCTCGGTGCCCAAACAGGTTCCTCATGGGGCATTGTAGGAACGTAACTCCACCTGGGTCTTGACTTTTTCACCATTTTACTGGAAATGAAGGATGAGAGATTGGATTCAATGTCTGTTCCACTTCGCCCCTTATGACCTCTTGAAACATCTCAGTTTTTTGCTCTCCCTGCAATCCAGGTGCCTTCTGAACTTCCTCTCTCACTGTCTGATGAAGAACGCTTATGAAATCAGTTGCTTCCTCCATCACAGGCATAGATACAATGTTTGGAAGCTGTTCAAACTTCTTGCCTGTAATTCTTTTTTGTTGCATTGTCTCGATATACTGGCGCCATTTTATGAAGTCATCTGCTGTTGAAACCACCTTCAGGAGTAGGGCTTGATACATGTCCTCAGCAACACCCTTCATGAGATGTGCAACCTTATCTTCCTTCTTCATTCTAGGATCCACTATTTTACACAGCTCCAAGACGTCTTGAATTTAGGATGCTGTAGTTTCTCCTGAACACTGTGCCCTGCACTTTAATTTGTCTTCAGCCTTGCACTTCTGTCATTGTGTGTCGCCAAAATACTTGCACAGTCCTGCCTGGAATACTTCCCAGCTTGTGAACTTCTCCTCATTGTTCTCATACCATTGCTTGGCAGTGCCCTCCAAGTAGAAAAATACGTTAGCCAAACACACTGCGTCATCCCATTTGTTAAATTCTGCTATACGCTCATATACCTTCAGCCACTTGTTTGGATCTCGGCCATTGTCACCAGAGAACCTGGAAGGATGTCTCATGTGGTGGCACACAGTTGCTGTCATCGTAACATCCTCTTCTTCTTCTGTCTCCGGTAGATTGCGATCTGTTGAATATGGCTTGAACTCGGGTTACTCGCCACATAAATGGTGGCTCTGTCGTGGCCTGATGGGAGCCACTGTGTCATCGATAATGTGCGCTATCACAAGTTCCAATATCCAGTGCCTCCACCAGAATAATGTCACGTAGAAGAAGTGTAATTAAATGAATGACGGCCACTAACTTCACTTAACGAAGGTTAGGTTAGTGTTGTTTAACGTCCCGTCGACAACGAGGTCATTAGAGATGGAGCGCTAGCTCGGCTTAGGGAAGGATGGGGAAGGAAATCAGCCATGCCCTTTGAAAGGAACCATCCTGGCGTTTGCCTGAAACGATTTAGGGAAATCACGGCAAACCTAAATAAGGATGGCTGGAGATGGGATTGAACCGTCGTCCTCCCAAATGTGAGTCCAGTGTGCTAACCACTGCACCACCTCGCTCGGTACTTAACGAAGGTTTATTCAGCACTTGCACATACAAGAGCGCGGACCGAACTGCCTCCAGCCAGAACACATATAGTATATATACGGCTACAGAACATTCCAGTACAATGATTCTTGACATTTGTGGATATTTCTAGAATGTACTCGAACTGAATATGGACATTAAAATTGTACAGTCTAGGTGAATTTTGAACTCATGACCCTCCAGGCAACAGTTTAGTATCATAACCACTACACCATAGTACTACTCAGCTTCTTCTGTGACAATATGCATATAACAGAAGTTCTTTACTGACAGTGCTCCTCAGCTTTTACAGCAGATATATGGAACGTGCCACTCTGCCACATATCTTCCCTGTGTGGGTATCCAAGCTGAGCTTTCGATCTATTTGAAATCCTAATAATTTTACTGTTTTATGATGACTGGGATCATTCAGATTGAATACAATAGCTTCAGTTCTACTATCATTCTTCTACAGTACATTTGCCTCAAACCAAGAAGTGCACCTCTCTATTGCCACTGCCATGCTGTGTTGCACATTTTCAAGATTGGTATCACAAGTGATGAGTGATGTGTCATCAGCATATAGCACTGAATCACATGATACAACTGCAGGTAAATCATTTATATAAATAATGAAAAGGAAAGGTCCAAGAAAAGATCCTTGAAGTATGCCCTTTACAACTGGGAGACATTCTAACGTTTGATTATTTACCTTAACTAACTGGTTTCTATTTTCCAAGTATGACTGCATTAAGCATAGAGCATTCTCTCTCACTCCGTAGTGGTAGAGTTTCTTTATGAGAATACCAGATGAGACCATATAAAAAGCTTTCCTGAGGTCCAACAGTGATGCACAGATAATATCTTTATTTTCAAACCAATTGTGTATTTTTGCTACCATATACTCTCCACCGCTTTGACTGTAGAAAGGCTGAATCTGAAACCATACTGTGAGGAGGTGACTATATCATTATATTCAAAATATTGATTCATCTGTTTATGCATGCAGTATTCTATTATTTTTGATATTATGGGTATAAGTGATATTGGTCGATAGTTGTCTGTTGATGCCATATCTCATTTCTTATGTACTGGTTTAACTGCAGACATTTTTAAACATGCTGGATAATTACCTTCATTTAAGATTTTGTTGCTTATTTTAGTCAGTGGTGTTATAATTTGATTTCTGAGATTTTTAATAACATAATTTGAGAGACCATAGTAATCCTCTGCTCTAGAATTACTGAGCTTAGCTATTGCCATCTTCTCAGTTAAACAAGTCCAGTGAAAGCTGTCTGCTAATTGCTCATTTCTGGCACCAATGCCTCTGCCTTACTCACATTATCCATTATGCTGTTATCTGATTGAGGACTGACAAAATGTGCATTTAGAATATCAGGTGGAATTGGTGTCTGGTATACTTTATCACAGTTAGTTTCTGCTTTAATAATTTCCCATGCAGCTTTGCATTTATTCATTGAGTTCAGTATATATGTATGTATGCTGCCTTGATTTCAATCAGTTCATCTTTTTCACTTTCATATACATTTCCTTGTCAGCATTATTGTGCTTGGACCTATCATGACAGAGTAGCATTATGATTCTTATTCTACTTAGATTTGGGGTGTACCAGTTTTTTAGATTTTGTGGTTTGGTGTTACAATTTTGCTTTGATATTCTCTTGCAGCGTTTAGGGCAACACGCTTCAAAATTTTCAGTTAACAGCTCTAGATATTTGTTGGTAGATTCATTTGCACCTGCAGTGGTTATTATTTTATGCCATTTTATTAAATTCAGTTTACTTATCAACTTGTTTAGCTTTGATTTGTTAATTGGTCTTAAAATTTTTCTACAGTCTGTGGAAGTTTCAGGTGCTTTACTGATAAGAGTTTGTCTGAGCCACGGTCCCTCATGATTTGAAATGCCTAGCTTGATTGTGTTGAATTCTATTTTGTTTAGATGAAAATTACAAATTATGTTATCTAGACATGCTCCTGTCTTGTGGGTCTGTCATTTATGCAACTGAGGTTAAGGGACCTTAATGTATTTAGCAAGTGATCAACCTTTCTATTCTTAAACCTGATGTGTATATTGATATCACCAAATATTAGTATTCTGTAATTTTTGTATTTGAGTAGCAAGAGTATCAGTTTCTCCAGAAGCTCCACAAAAAGGTCTTCATTGTGTTTTGGGGGGCGGTATACTGAAGCTATTATAATTTCCTGGTTTGGCAGCATTATGGCTGCAGCTTCAAATTTTGCTTCTATGCACAGTCCACTTACATCTATAACTTCATAGATTAGGTTCACACTATTTTTAACATATACAGATACACCACCATGTTTAATGCTTGTTCTACAGTAGCTGGTTGCCAATTCATATCCAAATGGTACACTTAATTTAGGTTCTTCTTTGTTAAACCAGTGTTCATTTATTGAAATCACAATGCAGTTTTAAGTTTTCCAGCCAATACTGAAGTTCATTAAGTTTGTTCTTAAGAGGATACACATTAATATGTAAGAACATTAAACTTGTACTTATCTTACTGTGGTTTTCCTGTAGCCCTTGAGCAAAAAATCATTGAGATGGGATGGAACTGTTGCTTTCCTCTTCCTGATATACTGATATGGCCATTTGATGGATTTTCCAATGTTGACTGCTCCTTTAGATGGCATGGTGGTGAAGTTCTTGTCTTATTAAGGGGATAAGTGGCTCCTATTACTGTTGCTTTCCTATTCCTGATATACTGATATGGCCATTTGATGGATTTTCCAATGTTGACTGCTCCTTCAGATGGCATGGTGGTGAAGTTCTTGTCTTATTAAGGGGATGAGTGGCTCCTATTACTTCTGCCAGTGTTGATGTTGCATTTTCCATTGCCTGTGTTTCTGATGATAATGAATCTTGGGATGCTGCTGTCACTGGTGACTGTGGCTCTGGTGCTGTTGCCAATGGTGGTTGTGGTTCTGCTGTTGACTGGGATGATGATGATGTTGCTTGTTCCAGTACTGCTGTTAATGCTGCATCTGCTTCTATTTTTCTTGGTTCAGTGTGGTCAATCTCATTGTTGGAATGTGATTGTCCAGTTTTTCCATCTTCCTGGTTTTTTGATTTTTCTACTTCTGGCATGATGGTTACTGCTAAGTTGTTTCCCATGTCTTAAGGTCTGCTTTTTGGTTGTTATTGCATACTTTAATTCTCTGCATAGTTTCTTTCTTCCTCTTTTGTTTGTATGCAATCCTTGCCATGTGAAATCTTGTCTTCTTAGGAATCTGTTTACATCAAGTACTGTGACACGATTGTATTGTTCACAGGTTTTTACAATGTACTTGTTCAGCTGATATATGATATAATTTGTCTGTACCCTGTCTTGCTGGTATGGGATTGTACACAGTATCACCCTTGTGTGTAACGTATTCCTGATTAACTCTTCTACAGCATTTCAAATATTACAGGTCGTCTTCCAGTTTCTGCTGTCATTTGATCCAGCACAGACTATTAGGGTGTCTTCTTTTCCTAGGTGTTTGATTCTGCTATGATTGTCTCTAGTAACCTCATTAAATAACACACCTGGTTTAACAAAAGGATGTTACAGAAAGTATTTCTTGTGATAATTCATTTAACAGGCTTACACAGTTTCTGGCGTTTTGGTCAGTCAGCATAAGAACTTTAGTTTCTGTCATAGCTGTATTACATTGATTCCTGATTCCTTTCCCTACTAATTACATTTCTGTTTGTGCAATATTTACATTTACTGGGATGTGTTATGTAACACAATTATTGGAACATTCAGCAATATCACTGTTTTGTTTTTCCTTTTATAAATTTGGTCTACATTTTCAGTCATCTGAACAAATTGATGCACTGTTTGTTGCTCTCATACAGTTTAATTGTTCTTTTAGAGCCTTCAAACTGTCAGTAGGGTGTGCAGTTAGAGCATCCACTCGCAAAACTTCGTCTTTCATTCGTTGTCGGGAAATTTCATCCTGAGTATTTCCTTGTACCATGTTTAGTTTCGAGCCATTGATTTCATTCTGTGCCTTCTGCTGACCAATTTACATACTCTGCATTATGATGATTTACTTTTCTGCAGCATGCTTTGCAGAAAAACATTTTTATTATAGTAAGCGTACCTGGAATACTGGTACTGTTGTGTCTTCATTTCCGTTTCGTTTGTGCACTTTAAACATATAGTTCAGAATTGTACTACTCACTTATTTCAAAGGTTTTCACTAGTATATGCACTGATTTATATTTACACTGTGTCCACAGTTTATACAAATTTCATTAGCTTGATATTGTAACAAACTCTCTTGTAATGGCGAAAATTACACATGTAGACTTGATTCTTCTCTTGTTTATTTTCACAAATTTGACTATATTCACAGTATTATTTCACTAAACACTTGCTATCTTGGTTTGTTTCACTATGTTTAACTGTTCACTATGTGTAACTGTTTCTACTCCCTCTTTTCCTCTATTTTTGTGATAATATGATGCACAGTACACTTAGGAGCACTATAAAAACCTCGACATCTGTATATTACACATATTTTTCACTCTTCATTTTACATTTGAAGCACTAACACACTCGTGATTTGTAGTGTCCACCATGCTACTTCTGCAAAAGTACACTATAGTGAGTTACAATTAACACTAATCTGTTAACATAGTTGATTACAGAAATTACTTGTAGATTTCAGTTTTTAATCCATTACAAATCATGATACTATATGATGGCCATCCAAATGTAAACTTGAACTTTGTTCATTGGACTCACATGGCATGAGCAGTCTGGCATCTTGGGAAATCTTTTATCGTAGAATGAAGATGGAATAGAAGAGTGGACAGCCAGACACGTAGTCAACACACTCAAGTCTGTCATTTCAATATCACTTTGAGTAAACAGGTAATAGCTGTGTCTGTTCCACAATGGATTATTATTCGTTTTTTCACCAAAAAGGAGTGAAAGCAAGTAACATTTTGAAGAGACTGCAAGCACAGCTTGGTGACAGTACTCTGTGTAAAACCCAAGTGTTTGTTTAATCCTTTTGAATCCAATGTCAGACTGTATCTGACACAATTTTCTGATATGGCTCCAATTTTGGATGAATTTCTGACATGTTTTCACTATTGTAATTTCCACGTGCACCATTTTTGGAATTCATTAGGTGCATGGCAGCACTTAGTATGAAGCACTGACACCTCGAACCATATTGTGTTTGCACCTTTCTAGTAGGATAATGACCAGTAGAAAATATGTAAGTGATGATATTGCTAAGTGGCTTCTCAAAGACATTGAGAATGAAGGAGAATTAGTGATGAAAGTGATCATGGAGAGATTGCTGTGCGCAGTGATATAAATTCTATTGAATCACAATCTACTAATGGAGTGCAAAGTCTTGAAGAGACGCAATGTGTAGCAAATACCTGAAGTTTCATCACAGTGGTGATGGTGGTTTCATGAAATTTAATTTTTCTGTCAAGCAACAAGATTTCACCAATCCTCATGGTTTTTGACCAAAATCCGAACTTTATTATTTCCACATCATCTTCACTAACAATCTTATTAGTGAAATTGTGAAATCTACAAACATGTATATTAACAAAGGAAAAATATCACTCCGCTTACAAAACACTGAACATGGCACTCATGGAATGATGTTTCATTAGAAAAATTGAAGGTCTACATCTACATGGATACTCTGCAAATCACAATTAGGAACGGAAAGTTGGTTAAAACCGGAAGTGAACAGTAACGAAATCCTAGACACAGAATGGAATATATACCGCAAGGATAGGATAAACGCCAATGGTGGAGGAGTATTTATAGCAGTAAAGAATTCAATAATATCCAGTGAAGTTATTAGCGAATGCGAATGTGAAATAATCTGGGTTAAGTTAAGTATCAAAGGTGGGTCAGATATGATAGTCGGATGCTTCTATAGACCACCTGCATCAGCAACCGTAGTAGTTGAGCGCCTCAGAGAGAACCTGCAGAACGTCGTGAAGAAGTTTCGTGATCATACTATTGTAATAGGGGGAGACTTCAATCTACCAGGTATAGAATGGGATAGTCACACAATCAGAACTGGAGCCAGGGACAGAGACTCTTGTGACATTATCCTGACTGCCTTGTCCGAGAATTACTTCGAGCAGATAGTTAGAGAACCAACTCGTGAAGCTAACGTTTTAGACCTCATAGCAACAAATAGACCGGAACTTTTCGACTCCGTGAATGTAGAAGAGGGTATCAGTGATCATAAGTCAGTGGTTGCATCAATGACTACAAGTGTAATAAGAAATGCCAAGAAAGGAAGGAAAATATATTTGCTTAACAAGAGTGATAGGGCACAAATCGCAGAATATCTGAGTGACCACCATCAAACGTTCATTTCTGAGGAAGAGGATGTGGAACAAAAATGGAAAAAATTCAGAAACATCGTCCAGTACGCCTTAGATAAGTTCGTACCGACTAAGGTCCAAAGCGAGGGGAAAGATCCACCGTGGTATAACAATCATGTACGAAAGGTACTACGGAAACAAAGAAAGCTTCATCATAGGTTTAAGAGTAGTCGAATCATAGCTGATAAGGAAAAGCTGAACGAAGCGAAAAAGAGCGTAAAGAGAGCAATGAGAGAAGCATTCAACGAATTCGAACATAAAACATTGGCAAACAATCTAAACAAGAACCCTAAAAAGTTTTGGTCATATGTAAAATCGGTAAGCGGATCTAAATCCCCTATTCAGTCACTCGTTGACCACGATGGAACCGAAACAGAGGACGACCGAAGAAAGGCAGAAATACTGAATTCAGTGTTCCGAAACTGTTTCACTGCGGAAAATCGTAACACGGTCCCTGACTTCAGCCGTCGCACGGACGCCAAAATGGAAAATATTGAAATAAACGATATCGGAATTGAAAAACAACTGCTATCACTTAGTAGCGGAAAAGCATCCGGACCAGACGAGATACCCTTAAGGTTCTACAGTGATTATGCTAAAGAACTTGCCCCCTTTCTATCAGCAATTTATCGTAGATCGCTGGAAGAACGTAAAGTACCTAGCGACTGGAAGAAAGCGCAGGTCGTTCCCATTTTCAAGAAGGGTCATAAATCAGATGCGAATAATTATAGGCCTATTTCGCTTACGTCAATCTGTTGTAGAATAATGGAACATGTTTTGTGTTCTCATATTATGACGTTCTTAGATAATACAAATCTCCTTCATCATAACCAACATGGATTTCGCAAACAGAGATCATGTGAAACTCAGCTCGCCCTATTTGCCCAAGAAATTCACAGTGCCGTAGACACTGGCGAGCAGATTGATGCCGTATTCCTGGACTTCAGGAAGGCATTTGATACGGTTCCGCACTTACGTTTAGTGAAAAAAATACGAGCTTACGGAATATCGGACCAGGTTTGTGATTGGATTCAGGATTTCCTAGAAGAAAGAACACAACATGTCATTCTTAACGGTTCAAAATCTGCAGATGTAGAGGTAATTTCGGGAGTACCGCAGGGAAGCGTGATAGGACCTTTATTGTTTACAATATACATAAATGACTTAGTTGACAACATCGGTAGCTCCGTGAGGCTATTTGCAGATGACACGGTTGTCTACAAGAAAGTAGCAACATCAGAAGACTCGTACGTACTCCAGGAGGACCTGCAGAGGATTAATGCATGGTGCGACAGCTGGCAGCTTTCCCTAAACGTAGATAAATGTAATATAATGCGCATACATAGGGGCAGAAATCCATTCCAGTACGATTATGCCATAGGTGGTAAATCATTGGAAGCGGTAACGACCGTAAAATACTTAGGAGTTACTATCCGGAGCGATCTGAAGTGGAATGATCACATAAAACAAATAGTGGGAAAAGCAGGCGCCAGGTTGAGATTCATAGGAAGAATTCTAAGAAAATGTGACTCATCGACGAAAGAAGTAGCTTACAAAACGCTTGTTCATCCGATTCTTGAGTATTGCTCATCAGTATGGGACCCTTACCAGGTTGGATTAATAGAAGAGATAGACATGATCCAGCGAAAAGCAGCGCGATTCGTCACGGGGACATTTAGTCAGCGCGAGAGCGTTACGGAGATGCTGAACAAGCTCCAGTGGCGGACACTTCAAGAAAGGCGTTACGCAATACGGAGAGGTTTATTATCGAAATTACGAGAGAGCACATTCCGGGAAGAGATGGGCAACATATTACTACCGCCCACATATATCTCGCGTAATGATCACAACGAAAAGATCCGAGAAATTAGAGCAAATACGGAGACTTACAAGCAGTCGTTCTTTCCACGCACAATTCGTGAATGGAACAGGGAAGGGGGGATCAGATAGTGGTACAATAAGTACCCTCCGCCACACACCGTAAGGTGGCTCGCGGAGTATAGATGTAGATGTAGATGTTAAGTGCCTGGTGGAGGGTTCATCAAACCACCTTCACAGTTCTCTATTATTACAATCTCGTATAGCACGCAGAAAGAATGAACACCTATACCTTTCCGTACTAGCTCTGATTTCCCTTATTTTATTGTGGTGATCGTTCCTCCCTATGTAGGTCGGTGTCAACAAAATATTTTTGCGTTCGGAGGAGAAAGTTGGTGACTGGAATTTATTGAGAAGATTCCATTGCAACGAAAAACACCTTTCTTTTAATGATTTCCAGCCCAAATCCTGTATCATTTCTGTGACACACTCTCCCATATTTCGCGATAATACAAAACGTGCTGCCGTTTTTGAAACTTTTTTGACGTACTCCGTCAGTCCTATCTGGTAAGGATCCCACACCGCGCAGCAGTATTCTAAAAGAGGACGGACAAGTGTAGTGTAGGCAGTCTCTGTAGTAGGTCTGTTACATTTTCTAAGTTTCCTGCCCACAAAATGCAACCTTTGGTTAGCCTTCCACACAACATTTTCTGTGTGTTCTTTCCAATTTAAGTTGTTCGTAATTGTAATACCTAGGCATTTAGTTGAATTTATAGCTTTTAGATTATACTGATTTATCATGTACCTGAAGTTTAAGGAGTTCCTTTTAGCACTCATGTGGATGATCTCACACTTTTCGTTATTTAGGGTCAACTGCCACTTTTCGCACCATTCAGATATTTTTTCTTCATCATTTTGCTGTTTGTTTTGATCTTCTAATGACTTATTAGATGATAAATGACAGTGTCATCTGCAAACAACCGAAGACAGCTGCTCAGATTGTCTCCCAAATCATTTATGTAGTTAAGGAACAGCAAGGGGCCTATAACACTACCTTGGGGAACGCCTGAAATCACTTCTGTTTTACTCGATGACTTTCCGTCAATCACTATGAACTGTGACCTCTCTGACAGGAAATCACAAATCCAGTCACATAACAGAGACGATATTCCATGAGCACGCAATTTCACTACGAGCTTGGTGTAATATTGAACGGGGCCTTGAATTTGAATGCAGAACTATTTGACTGTTTTACAGTAGACTGGTTAGAACAAACTCCATTTTTCAAGGATCTTTTCCTCTGTCTCCTTTTTTATTCAAATATTTTGAATGCTGCATTTATTTTCACCTGTCACAGCACAGATGTGTCACTGTATAAGAGGGAGCAAGGTGAAGGATGTTAGTGAGTATATTGATGGTAAATGCAAAGGACTTGATGTATACCAAAAAGAAATTTGGCTGTAGATGAGACCGCAGTAGGATTCAAAGGAAGAATTCAATTTACGTGCTAATATCCATAGAAGCCTATTATCTTGTGGAACCCGAAGAGTGGTTCACTTTGCATAGCAATTGCAAGCTTGTCCAGATGGTTTAGACTATCGTATCTTTACTGACAGGTTCCATGCAAGCCCCCAGAGTTGCTCAAAATTGCAGGAAATGCAATTTAATCTAACATGTATAGCTATATCTTCTAGGAAAGACTTTCCATGCTATTTGAAGAAGATGAAACTTGATGAATCTGAGTTACACGCCTATCAGAGAAAAGGTCCTCAAACATAGTTGATCACTGGTTACAGAAAGAAAGAGCCTTTGCCATTCCTAAAACTGTCTTTTATTTTGCAATACTCTAAGTTTATTGACGGAGTTGTCAGGGCTTATCAGTATTGTGCTTACGGTTTTACAAGACAATCATATAACTGGTGGAAAAAATTATTCTTTTGGCTGATTGAAGTTATTCTAGTTATATGCTTTACTGAATACAGCAAAATGAATTTGGAGAACAACTGCTGACTCAGCTTTCCTATAGAAGAAATCTGATCAGACTACTAGTCAGTCATGTGAGAAATACAAATTCAGAGATAAAAGTAAGACCCTGGACTTCACCCACGAGAATGTTTTAGAAGTTAGATACAGAAAAAAATTCTAAACAACCTTAAATAAAACACCACATGTAGTTTTAAAAACAAGTGTAAAAAAAATAAGATTGTTAAGTAACCTCATGTTGCATTTTTTTTAATGGTAGCATAATAACCTTTAATCCCTCACATATTTAAAAGGATAAAAGAAATAAATTATGGGGAGGATGCAGTGAGTGGAAAAACAGGCTTGGAAAACTTTAAGCCCAGAAGTTTCAAAATAGTTATGATAAAGTGAAAGATCAAAGCTATAAAAGATGTCCAGTGACCAGTAGCATTGAAGTCAATATTCAAACTGTGTGTGATATTGTAGAAGGTGATTGCTGCATTACTGTTGCCAAGATTGCATTGCCGGTGGGAATACGTGTTGGCCATGTCGATACCATTTTATCTTACAAACTTGGATATGGAAAAATATTGGCAAGGTGGATTTCATTTCTTCTCACCAAGATTCAATAGAATGCACAGAAAGGCATCTGTTGACAACTTCTGAATCACTATGAAGAAGCAGGCCAAATTACAGCCTGCAACGAAACATGGACCCATCACTATACCCAGGATGTGTATGGAGTCAAGGAGAGTTCAAGTGGGGGCACTGATCAAGGCCAATGCTCAAAAAAGTTTTGACAACTGTATTTTGGGACTCAAAAGATATATTACTGATTGACTACCTGAATGGGAGAAGGAAAGAGAATGCGACATACTACTGCAAGCTACTCAATAGTGCCATGACTACTTACGACAACAAACAGTGCCAGCAACTGATTCGTGATGCCCTCTTTCTGCATGGCATTTTATGGCTGCATACAGTGGCACTAACTTGTGAAAAACTCACTGAGCAACACTGGTAACTTTACAATCCAGACTGCTCCCATGTGACTACCACATTTGATTCACTGAAGAAGGCGTTAGGACGACAGAACTTTGAAGATGACACTTGTTGAGCAAGTTGTGTGCTGCTGGGTACTGGGGCAGCCAACTTCTTTCTTCAATGAAGGAATTGGAAAGCTTCATATCTATTAGAAAAAATGTATTTCTTTTGATGGAAACTATGTATGAAAATAAGGCACGCCATTTTTACGTCACCAGTAAAGCTATGTTACGATATTCCAGCTTGTATTTGAACAGCCGTTATTGATATCAGCAGAAAAGCAGCTATTCTGAAGAAACACACTGCTCTTTCTCTTAAAATACATAGCTGTTTTTTATCTACTAATTCATTCTAAATAATTTGAATCAGTCTTTCCTCCTCATCCCGTCCAATAAGTCTGCACTGAACCAGGTGTCTGGGTAACTTTTCCAAACTCTCGTTATTTCTTAAACCTCCCAGTCCTTTTCCTTCATCCCTTTTCCGTCCCAATCCATTCTTCTGCCAGAAGAAGACATTCACCCTGAACACTTGCAAATTTAAGTGTCTGTACATGTATATTCTCCCGCTAATGCTTTGTCTATCCAATTACATTATATTTTCAAAAATTGATTATTTTCATTGATGTAGTAAACATTTAGATAATCATGCTGATTTAAGAGAATACTATAAATTGTGTCTATATTCTGGGAAAATTAAAAACCTGTCAACTGTGTCCCCCCCACTGTTCTTATTTTATTCGTTGATAGGGAGCTGTTCCTCTTGGCCACAATTATCATCAGTTTTCTTCTCTGTGTGAAGGCTTGTTGCGCTGGAAAGTGGATAATTCAATAAAATCTGAATTATTGAAATGTTTTTTATTGCAGACTGAAGGCACGCTTTTCTACAGTGATAACCAGTTTTATTAAGCTGCTGTAAATTCTTCAGATCTTCTGAAAATAAAAAAGGCTTTATTATCTTATCCAGGCCAAGCAAAGTTTGTTTTATGCTCCACTCAGTGAGGGATGAGCTAAATGCCAACACATTGACATGTATGGATTATGCTCTTTTCCATTCAGTACTGTGCTATGGAATTATTTTGTGGGATCATAGTACTGAATCTAGAAAATTATTTATACTGAAAAAAAGCAATCGGAATAATCCTGTACAAAAACAAAGAGGAATGTGTAAACCACTGTTTAAAAAATTAAACATCTTGCCTCTCCCTAGCCAATATATATTTGAAATTCTCTATTTTATTAAACAAAACATCAGTAGATTGCATAAGAATCTGGACAGTTGCCACAATGACAGAAGGTCAAAAAAGTTGTTAAAATTAGTTCCCCATTCTACTTAACTGTATAGCAATGGTGTTAAATGTATGGGAATCAAACTCTACAACCATCTCCTGAAAGAAGTAGAAAGTATTTAGGGGCAAAATATATATATACCTTAAGACCACTCCTAACAAAGCATTGCTTTTACAGCATACAAGACTTACTTGAATGTGATCTATCAGAAATTAAATTATATATTTTTTTAAGTTTCAAAATCAAACTGTTTCATTAGAAATAACTTATTGTCCATGAATGACTTTTGCTGTCTGATTATGACCATTTGTCCATGAATGACTTTTGCTGTCTGATTATGACCAAAATTATTATTTGAAATTATTCTTATTATGGTATTATTATTATGAATACATATGTAATATATCTTCAGTGACGTGTACCCTATAAGAAACAGTGCTGTGTCTGTATAAGTTCTTGTGTCATTTTTTTCACTTGTCCCATATCATGTTGTACACTTCTGTACATTCAATGATTGAGTTGATCAATTAAAAAAACAGATATAAATCTTACTATTTAACAACACTCTAGAAAAAAATTGTAATGATCTGGAATTTTGAGCTAAAAAAAATCACAAAATTGAAGTAATAATTCTGGGACAGAAGTCAGATGGAATTAAGATAAATGCCTCAGTTTTGGAGTACTTTTACAGTACGTCATAGAAGTAGTTACTCAAATAAGTCTTCTGGAAAAAATAATAAATAGAACTAGTCTCAAAATTCCTGCTGAAAAAATATGACAAACATGAAAATGCACCAAAATACACAGGAGCATAAATATGTAAAATAGAGTGAGTTACAAAATTTCAATATCTTGAAGAAACAGCTGAATTGACAAATTTGCAATATATGTAAAAGTTAAAGCATAAGGTCTGACAAAAAATAACTCTGGACTTTTCATTGTTTAACTTATCCTTTGAATTGTTTGTAAGCCTTTATTGTGGTAGAAGTATATGTGTTTATTCCTCTACCATCATTTTAGTTTTCCACATGTACGAACCACTTTTTTATATTCATTATTTGTTAGAATATCAGTGATGTAGTATTATTCTTTTGTAGATTGTTCAACTTGAAGAATTATTAGAAGTACGACATTCAGTATTTATTGTTGGCAATGCCGGAACAGGAAAAACTATGGTTTGGCGCTCATTGTTCAAAACATATCAGAATATGAGAAGAAAACCTGTATTCAATGATCTTAATCCTAAGGCAGTTACAAACGATGAACTTTTTGGCATAATCAATCCAGCAACAAGAGAGTGGAAGGATGGTGAGTGACTACTATACATTTTATAAGAAGGGGTAAATGTAAATAAAAATGTTAACTAAACTGGACTCCACAGTGAATTTCTGCATTTACGTACATAGTCTGCAAGCCAGTACAGTGCTGGCAGAGGGAATTTTGCGGTATTGCCAGTCATTTCCTTTTGCTGTTCCTCTCACAAGTTGAGTGAGTGAAAAATGGTTGCCTGTGTGCTTCTGTATGAGCTTTCATATCCCTTATTTTTTATTCTGTCCATATGAAAGCTGAATGTTAGGGACAGTGCAGTCATTCTGCAGCCTGTCACAAATGCTGGTGTTCTGAAATTTGTGATTACTGTTTTGTGAAAAGATTGTCTTTTTCTCTCCAAGGAGCTCATAAAACATTTCTGTAACACTCTCAAACTGACCAGCAAAAAATTTTGCAGCAAGCCCATGAATTGCTTTCAGGTCTTCCTTTAATTTGACCTGGTAGAATTCTCAATCTCTCTAGCAGTACTCAAGAATGGGTCGCTTTTGCATTCTATACATGGTCTCCTGTGTATTTATTTTTTATTTAATCAGATCTGATTAGGGTCATCAGGCCCTCTCCTACATCAGACCAGGCTTTCACAAGTACAGTACCATTTTTAAATCATACTTATCTATGAAATGACAATTTTAATATGACAAATAGTATTAAAATGATTTGAGTGTCTATAGAGGCATTGTGAGTAAATAATACTGACTATGAACTAATGAAGTTAATACTGACAGAACTTCTATTACTGCTGCTACCACTAATATTAACAATATTAATATTAGTAATAATAACAATAATAATGGTGACAACGATAACAATAATAATAGCTGCAGATATAAAAAGAATTTATAGTTATACAGAATAGATGTTTTCTGGTACAGGGAGTTCTGGGGAAAAGAAAGTTAAGGGAACTGCAGCAATAAGTTTACTGTTACCAGTCACTGTTTATTTACATCCACAACACATTTTGAAGGCTTGAGCCTCAATCATCAGGTGGATTTACATGTGTTAGTATGACATACGTGTGTGTTGTGTTGTGATTTTGGGGTAATTTGAGCACTGTCAAGTGGAGAAAAGGATTTGCATACCCTTGAAGTTTTTATTCCAATGCATGTATTCAACAGTTCAAACAGAGCTCTCCACAATTCCAAAATAATACTGTTGTTACAGTATATATTCTTTGTACTTCTAGATAATGTTTCTATTTTGCTATATTGTTCTTCGCACCTAGTAGTTCCAGGCCCCATCTGTATTCTTTTTCACTTGTTTATTTCCACCTTTAGATATATGTTTAGTTTTTAGTCAAAAATCTCCTCAAAAACATGTTGTAAAATAGTGTTTTGTTTCTCCACTGGACAGCCCCACAAGTTACCCCAAAATTGTAGCACAACAGACGCATGTTGTACAAACAAATGTAGATCCACCTGATGATGGAGACTTAAATCATCAAAATGACTGGTAACAGTGGAACTTATTGATATTTTATATCAGTAATAGTCACAGTAAAACCTAACCTAAAATGTTTGCATTTAAAATGTAACTGCAGCAGCTGCTTGTGGGAAGTGAGGAACATCTGGTTGGAAAGAATGAAGCACATTGGTAACAAGTGTGTGTAGGGACAGTGGTAGTCATTCTTGTTGCTTCAGTAAAAATTTCATTAACTGTCTTCTGAAGCTGGAGATGTTAATCAGTTCTCTAGTGTAATGGAAGAGGTTATTCCAGAGTCAGGCTCCTGCTGCTGAGAAGAACTTTGAGAAAGTGGCTAAATGGTGGAATAGGGCAGAAAGGATTTTGCTCTGATGGGAACAGCTGTTTCTACCACATTGTTCAGGCAAGATTGTTAAGGTTGAGGATGGATATGAGGGACAGTATGCATTGATAAGGCAGCAGATGAGACAGAGGGTAAGAAAATGCCTACACTTGTCTGTACACAGCCATGATAGCTGTGCATATGATGGTGAAATATGGTCAGAGAGGGAAACATCACACATATAATGACCACAAGCATTGATAACCAGTTCCAGGTACCATGAGCTTTCTTGGAAAAGACCTTGCAGGATAACATCACTGTAATCAATTATTGAGAATATAAGTGTTTATACAAGATTCTTTTGGAGGTCAAGATGGAAGAGCTTTTTATATTTTTGTGGGGCATTTAGAGATGCTGAAGCCTTTTTGCAAATTGCAGCTACATGCTCAGACAAATTTAGATTTTCATCTGTTATTAGTCCTAGACTTTTTGGTGAGGGAGAGAAATTGATATTTGTCTCATTTAGAATTAAACACGATAGAGATTCTCAGTTTTTCTGGCTAATGAGCCTGCAATGACCAACCAGTACCACTTGGGTTTTGCATGGCTTGAACTTTAACCCTGTATTCTGTACCCACTTTGATAGTGCACACATGTCATACTGAGATTCTCGAGAGCTGTCTCCAGGTTTATTGGGTTTACACTAAGGTACAACTGGAGGTCATCAGCATGCATGTGGTATTTGCGGTAGGACAAAACCAATGACAAATCATTGACATACAATGAAAGGAGTATAGGACCTAAAACTGAACCCAGGGGGACACCTGGTACTACCCACCTCCACTGCGACTTTATGGTGCCGGACATGACACTCAGACTTGAGTGAAGCCATTGCACTGCACTTGGTGAGAAATTTAGCTACTAAGTTTGATCAGTAAAATGTCGAAATCAGCATTGTGAAAGGCTTTGCTGAAGTCTAAGACACACATGATAGTCGCCTCTGGTGCATCCACGGCAAGTTTGAGGTCATCTGCTACCTTTATTAAGACAGATGTTGTGCTGTTATGTTTATGGAAACTTGATTGATATATGTCTAGTAGGTTGTTTGTAGTTATGTAGTTTGTTAGCTGGCTGTGGACTATACAGGAACAATGGAAATAGGTCAGTAATCATAGGGTGCTGTGTCAACGTCCATTTAGGTAGTGACTTAACTTGTCCCTGCTTCCAGGTCTCAGGGAAAACAGCTGTGGTTAAGGAGTGGTTGAAGATATCTGTTATAGTAGTTAGTAGTGGCTCAGTAATAAATTTCATCATGACCAGTCTGACACACACATTAGCTTTTGATGGTATTGCAAGTAACATGCTTTACATAGAATTTTTTATATTTACAGTCATTTGCCCCCATGAAGTAAACAATGAGTCTATGTTTCAGTCCCGATTCAGCTGTGGTTACAGGTAATGTGAAGTACCAGTTCAGTTCTTACGCTGGAACAAAGGGATCAGCAGCATCTTTTACCTTGCCTATATCAAGACCATTGGACAGCTGATATATTTCTGTTGTTGATTAATGTGTGGGCATAGCTAAGTTTAGCATTTCTCACAGCTTTACTTACTCTGTTCTGCTTCTGCTTGTAAGCAGTATGTTGTCAGGCATAGGGCATAGCTTGTAAGCCTATGTGCAGGGTCTCTGAGATTCATGAGCTGTTTTAGTTCTTACTATAACCCTGTACATAATACTTGGATATTTGTTCCAGCACAAGGCTGGTGGCACACTACACATCAAATATTCCACCATTTGCATCTGTGCAGGCCGATCACCAGAGGCTGGCTGCAGTGGGCCACATGGCCTGTGCACATGGCATGGTATCCACTGCACTGTCTACCTGCTTATAAGTGTAGTGTAGCAGCAATTTGCCCTCGTATTGTGCTCATACTTATTGTCTGCAGCTGCTTGTATAAGTAACTTGATTGTTTTTATGTGGTATCTATATTCTCAACTGTTGTTTATTTGTATGTGGAAGAAGAATAAAGTTTGGCTCACTGTGGCTGTACTGTTGTTTGTGTCTTAAAGTGCAACACAAATGGTGAAGAGTGTGGTGTTCAGTTTTGCGTGCTCATTCTATTTGATTGTTCCTTTAGTTCTTCTGTCCATGGAGGCAGTGCTCCAATCTCTCCTTGAGCAGCAGCAAGCTCTTATGGTTGCTGTCATGAACTGGTCGGTCACATCCACTGCACTATCTACCTGCTTATAAGTGCAGTGTAGCAGGCACTTGCCCTCATATTGTGCTCATACTTATTGTCTACAGGTGCTTAAATGAGTAACTTGATTGTTTTCATGTGGTATCTGTATTCTCAACTGTTGTTTATTTGTATGTGGAAGAAGAATAAAGTTTGGCTCACTGTGGCTGTACTGTTGTTTGTGTCTTAAAGTGCAACACAAATGGTGAAGAGCGTGGTGTTCAGTTTTGCATGCTCATTCTATTTGATTGTTCCTTTAGTTCTTCTGTCCATGGAGGCAGTGCTCCAACCTCTCCTTGAGCAGCAGCAGGCTCTTATGGTTGCTGTCATGAACTTGTCGGTCACATTGACTGACTATACAAGCTTCTCTCATCTCTCATGGACACTCTCATCATGCTGCGTGAATGCTCCTACATCTGTTCACACAAGACTCTCAGACACACAAAGGAAGTACTCACAAGGGACTCTCAGACAGTAAATGTCAGCAAAAATGCAAAAATTTGTCCTTAGTGTAAACAATTCTGTGAGTACTATCTGGGAGTACCTGACTGTCTGATAGCAAAAAACTTTCACATGTATCCCAGCCCTTATAATGTTCTTTCCATATATAAACATATGCCATAATGCTGTTTCATATTAATGATTACAGGACCAAATGATGATGAATGGTGATGAATGTAAGACTGAGTTCCTAAGATTATATGGATTAATGGAGAGAAGCAGGGGGATCATTCTTCTCTCTCTCTCTCTTTCTCATGCAAAGGCTCTCTTTTTCTCATGAGAAGGTGCCCAGTTAATTTCGTGTGATAATCAGAGCTGTCAAGTTCTGTCACTTTTGAGTTAAATAAGTGCTTCACAAAAAAAGGAAGAAAAATTATGGTAATAGTGCTAACTTCTCTTTATGTTACAGAGATTATTAGTTATATGAAACACTGTCCTGATGTAGACAGGGAGCTGAAGTGAAGTAGAAAAGAGAACTGGGCTTGAAACATTGAAAATAATGAAATGAACTTTATAGTCATAATCAAAGTAGAATTTCTTGACCACATCATGAGAAGGCATCTGTACCAACTACTCTATGTGATTACTATTCAGTGAAAGATAACATCATAGAAGTGTTGCAAGAATAAAGGGTTTTATGACTCAGTGTGGAAAAAAATGAAAAAGAAAGGAAGATACTTTTACAATTTTTGGAATTCATGGCCACCATATGTTGTTATCTCGTCATCAGAGGTATGAGTGTATTATAATTTGCTGGGCAGAAATGGAATGGTTGTAGCAGTAAATGTTGCGGGAGTGAACAAAATAACTGATTATCTGTCAGATCTGCATCATAAGGATGCTGTTGTGTGTACATGAAAAGCAACACGAACCAATATTCTAGGAAGTAATGATTCCTATTTGGTATTCCTCATCTAGAACACATTTTGAGGATATGCTGTAGTGACCAATATTTATGCAGTAAATGTATTTGAATGACACATTTTCCATGGAGAATGTGTAATGGATATGCCTTTTTTTTTCAGACACTCCTGTATGAATAGCAATCTAATAGCCAGTCAGATTTTTACCAACAGTTACAGGATAAAATACTGTAGTTTGGTTTAATAGAAATCAACTAACTTTTGGAAATAGTGTGTTAGAAATGATTTACTGTCTGTGGCATGTAGTGATAGTAGTCTACATGACAGGAAAGCTGTGTATTTGGAAATGAAATCATGAGCAAAGGCTGTTTGCTGAGTACAACTGTGTTCACAAAGCAAGTTATATCCTTCTCATTTATAGTCTGGCAGAGCAGTCCAATATTAAGATGTGGCACACATTTTTGTTCAGTGTGTGACCACGTGCTGTGGTCTAACAGTATTTAAGCTTATGGAAATGAAAGATTTTGTCATTTATTATTTTGTTACAGGCCTTCTTTCAGCCCTCATGCGAGATCAGGCCAATTTATCTGGTGATGGACCAAAATGGATTGTTCTTGATGGAGACATTGACCCTATGTGGATTGAATCTTTAAACACAGTAATGGATGACAATAAAATTTTGACACTTGCTAGTAATGAGCGTATTGCTCTAACACCTGTGATGCGCCTGCTTTTTGAAATATCCAGTTTACGAACTGCCACACCTGCCACAGTATCTCGAGCAGGAATATTGTATCTAAATCCTCAGGATCTTGGATGGAACCCGTGAGTCTGTTTTTCTTGTCACTAAAAGTATGAATATATATATCTCTCTGAAATGAGATCCAACCTTCATGAAATCCTCCCCACTCCACCAAGAGTGTCTTTACGCAGTCCACCTAACCTTCGTAACCACTTGGTTCATCCCTATGAAATCCCCAAACCACCTTCCCTACCCTCTGGCTCCTACCCTTGTAACTGCCCCCGGTGTAAAACCTGTCCCATGCACCCTCCCACCACCACCTACTCCAGTCCTGTAACCCGGAAAGTGTACACGATCAAAGGCAGAGCCACATGTGAAAGCACCCACGTGATTTACCAACTGACCTGCCTACACTGTGAAACTTTCTATGTGGGAATGACCAGCAACAAACTGTCCATTCGCATGAATGGACACAGGCAGACAGTGTTTGTTGGTAATGAGGATCACCCTGTGGCTAAACATGCCTTGGTGCACGGCCAGCACATCTTGGCACTGTGTTGCACTGTCCGGGTTATCTGGATACTTCCCATTGACACCAACCTATCAGAACTCCGGAGATGGGAACTTGTCCTTCAGTATATCCTCTTTTCCCGTTACCCACCAGGCCTCAACCTCCACTAATTTCAAGTTGCTGCCGCTCATACCTCATCTGTCATTCAACAACATCTTTGCATCTGTACTTCCGCCTCGACTGACATCTCTGCCTTGTGTCTGTATATGTGCGGATGGATATGTGTGTGTGTGTGAGTGTATACCTGTCCTTTTTTCCACCTAAGGTAAGTCTTTCCGCTCCCGGGGTTGGAATGACTCCTTACCCTCTCCCTTAAAACCCACATCCTTTCGTCTTTCCCTCTCCTTCCCTCTTTCCTGATGAAGCAACCGTGGGTTGCGAAAGCTTGAAATTTGTGTGTGTGTTTGTGTTTGTTATTGTTTCTATCGATGTACCAACATTTTCATTTGGTAAGTTACAGAATCTTTGTTTTTAGATATATATTATAACACATACACAAGTAGTGTGTGTGCTGCTAAATGGAAGATAATAAATGCTGTGTATAAATTCACTCATCAAATAGGACAAGCCTTAAATAGTACTGTAGCATGTCACCAGTTGGTATTTTTTTGATCTTTTCAAGGCTTTTGGTTTTGTAGATCATGACAGTCTCTTATAAAAACTTAAGCCCTATGGACTTATAGCTTTACACACAACTGATTTTAATCATATTTAACAAACCAATCCATCGGTCACCGAATCTGTTGTTGAGAAGCGTACGAACACTTCAACTGAAATGTGCAGGAGCACCATCGTGCATGAGCCACATGTTGTGTCGTACTTGTAAAGGCACGTGTTCTAGCAGCACAGGTAGAGTATCCCGTATGAAATCATGATAACGTGCTCCATTGAGCATAGGTGGAATAACATGGGGCCCAATCAAGACATCACCAACAATGCCTGCCCAAACGTTCACAGAAAATCTGTGTTGATGACATGATTGCACAATTGCGTATGGATTCTCGTCAGCCCACACATGTTGATTGTGAAAATTTACTATTTGATCATGTTGGAATGAAGCCTCATCCGTAAAGAGAACATTTACACTGAAATGAGGATTGACACATTGTTGGATGAACAATTCGCAGAAGTGTACCCGTGGAGGCCAATCAGCTGCTGATAGTGTGTGCACATGCTGTACATGGTATGGAAACAACTGGTTCTCCCGTAGCATTCTCCATACAGAGACGTGGTCAACGTTACCTTGTCCAGTAGCAACTTCTCTGAAGCTGACATTAGGGTTATCGTCAACTGCACAAAGAATTGTCTCATCCATTGCAGGTGTCCTCGTCGTTCTAGGTCTTCCCCAGTCACGAGTCATAGGCTGGAATGTTCTGTGCTCCCTAAGATGTCGATCAATTGCTTCGAACGTCTTCATGTCGGGACACCTTCATTCTGGAAATCTGTCTCGATACAAATGTACCGCACCACGGCTATTGCCCCGTGCTAATCCATACATCAAATGGGCATCTGCCAACTCCGCATTTGTAAACATTGCACTGACTGCAAAACCACGTTCGTGATGAACACTAACCTGTTGATGCTACATACTGATGTGCTTGATGCTAGTACTGTAGAGCAATGAGCCGCATGTCAACACAAGCACCGAAGTCAACATTACCTTCCTTCAATTGGGCCAACTGACGGTGAATCGAGCTCTAACATGGAAATTAAGCATTTCCAGACACATGTCCACATAACATCTTTTCTTTATTTGTGTGAGGAATGTTTCCTGAAAGTTTGGCCGTACCTTTTTGTAACACCCTGTATACAGGGTGTACATTAGGTCCAGGAACATTTTCAATTATTTATTGCACAAGATCTAAACATTGTATAGATGTCATACATATTGCATTTTAAAGAGAAATTCTGGAAGGTTTTTTTTTTACAAACATTCAATATGTGAACCAAGAGTGACCCAGCAGACGTCAATATGGTAATCGAATTCTTGCCATACCCGTCCAGCATGGCATCATTGACTGTGGCAGTCGCTTCCCATATTCTCTCCCGGAGCTCTGCTACATCATGTGGTAGAGGTGGTACATACACCAGATCTTTCTTATTTATTTATCCATCCGTAGGCAATCAGGATTGTATGGATGTTGTCAGCACAGTATATACAATGGGTTCACAAATTTATAATTATCACAGTTGAAATTCATGAATATTGTAACATGAAGATACATTGTTAAACCTCTTAATATCACAGTTGATAATTTTTACTTATAATTATATATTTACATCATTCCAAGTAATAATACCAGAGAAGCAAAGTTGCTACTCACCATATAGTGGAGATGCTGAGTCATAATAGGCACAACAAAAAAGATTCACACAATTATAGCTTTCAGCAGTAGACACACATACACGCACGCACACACACACACACACTCCCCCAAACGCAAATAGCACACACGTCTGCAATCTCAGAGAGCTGAAACCGCACTGCGAGCAGCAGCACCAGTGCATGATGGGAGTGGCGACTGGGCGGTGGTCAGGAGGAGGCTAGGGCAGGGAGGGGGAGTGATAGTATGGTGGGAGTGGCAGACAGTGAAGTGTTGCAGTTTAGCCGGAGGGCAGGAGAGAAAGTGCAGAGGGAGGGAGGGGTTAAGTAGCAGAAAGGAGGGAAATATAAAGTAATTAAAAGACTGGGTGTGGTAGTGGAATGACGGTTGTGTAGTGCTGGAATGGGAACAGGGAGAGGGCTGGATGGGTGAGGACAGTGACTAACGAAAGTTGAAGCCAGGAGGGTTATGGGAATGTAGGATGTATTGCAGGGAAAGTTCCCACCTGCACAATTCAGAAAAGCTGGTGTTGGTGGGAAGGATCCATGTCACAGGCTGTGAAGCAGTCATTGAGATGAGGGATATCATGTTTGGCAGCGTATTCAGCAAAAGGGTGGTCCACTTGTTTTTTGGCCACAGTTTGTTGGTGGCCGTTCATGCGGACAGACAGCTTGTCGGTTGTCATGCCTACATAGAATGCAGCACAGTGGTTGCAGCTTAGCTTGTAAATCACATGACTGGTTTCACAGGTAGCCCTGCCTTTGATGGGATAGGTGATGTTAGGGTCTCAGAGATGGCTACATCAGTACCTCCGTCCACATCAAATCTACTAACCACCAGCAATACCTCCACTTCAACAGCTGCCACCCATTCCATACCAAGAAGTCCCTTCCGTACAGCCTAGCCACCCGCGGTCATCACATCTGCAGTGACGAGCAGTGCCTCTCAAAATATACTGAGGGTCTCACTGAAGCCTTCACTGACTGTAATTATCCTCCCATCCTTGTACAAAAACAAATCTCCTGTGCCTTATCTTTCCAGTCACCCACCACCTCCTAAAGTCTCACAGTCCGGCCACAGAGGAGCATTCCCCTCATAACTCAGTACTATCCGGGACTGGAGCAACTGAAATACATTCTCCGCCAGGGTTTCGATTACCTCTTGTCGTGCCCTGAAATGAGAAATGTCCTGCCCACTATCCTTCCCACCCCTCCTACCGTGGTATTCCACCGTCCACCAAACCTACAAAATTTACTCGTCCACCCTTACACATCCTGTGCTCCTAGTTCCTTACCTCATGGCTCATACCCCTGTAATAGACCTAGATGCAAGACCTGTCCCATACATCCTCCTACCACCACCTACTCCAGTCCGGTCACTAACATCACCTATCCCATCAAAGGCAGGGCTACCTGTGAAACCAGTCATGTGATTTACAAGCTAAGCTGCAACCAATGTGCTGCATTCTATGTAGGCATGACAACCGACAAGCTGTCTGTCCGCATGAACGGCCACCGACAAACTGTGGCCAAAAAACAAGTGGACCACCCTTTTGCTGAATACGCTGCCAAACATGATATCCCCATCTCAATGACTGCTTCACAGCCTGTACCATATGGATCCTTCCCACCAACACCAGCTTTTCTGAATTGTGCAGGTGGGAACTTTCCCTGCAATACATCCTACGTTCCCATAACCCTCCTGGCCTCAACTTTCGTTAGTCACTGTCCTCACCTATCCAGCCCTCTCCCTGTTCCCATTCCAGCACTACACAACCGTCATTTCACCACCACACCCAATCTTTTAATTACTTTATATTTCCCTCCTTTCCGCTACTTAACCCCTCCCTCCCTCTGCACTTTCTCTCCTGCCCTCCTTCTAAACTGCAACACTTCACTGTCTGCCACTCCCACCATACTATCCCTCCCCCTCCCCGCCCCAGCCTCCTCCTTACCCCCACCCAGTCGCCACTCCCATCATGCACTGGTGCTGCTGCTCGCAGTGTGGTTTCAGCTCTCTGAGACTGCAGACGTGTGTGCTAGTTGCATTTGGACGGAGTGTGTGTGTGTGCGTGTGTGTATGTGTGTCTACTGCTGACAAAGGCCTTAATGGCCAAAAGCTATAATTGTGTAAATCTTTTTATTGTGCCTATTGCGACTCGGTATCTGCACTACATGGTGAGTAGCAACTTTCCTTTTCTGGTATTGTTACATTCCATCCCGGATTTTCCATTGTTTGATTCATTCGAAGTAGTCCCTGACAGTATAAAGACACTTTTCGAAGAGGTTTTTTTTTTTTTTTTTTTTTTTTTTTTTTTTTTTTTTTTTTTTTTTTTTTTTTTTTTTTTTTTTTTTTGAAGTTGTCTATTTCGCTTATGTCTTTGATCCCTTGTGGAAGGTTGTTGTGCAATTTAATTCCATTATATAACATGCTATTTTGAGTTTTTGATTTGTTTTTCCTATAGAAGTGGAAGTGTTGTCTGTGTCTGGTTTCATGTGCATGTATAGATCTGTTTATCAGGAACTGCTCAATGTGTTTTTTTATGTATATTACTGTCTGCAAAGTGTATTCACACAGAACTGTCACTATACCCAAAGATTTGAATAACTCTGTGCAATGGGATCTATCGCTACTTTTTGTTATGATTCATAAAGCCCTTTTTTGCAACTTAAATATTGTTTGTCTGTTCTGCTCTGTTGATCCCCAGAAGGATGTGCCATAACTAATTATAGAGTGGACATACACAAAATATGCAGTTCTAGTACACAAGCTACTACACACTGAATTTATTATCCTAAGTGCATAGCATGCTGAAGCTATTCGCTTTCCAAGTACCGCGGTGTGCTCGGTCCAATTTAGTTGAGAGTCGTCATGCATGCCTAAAAATTTTGTTGATGGTACACATTCTATGTGTTCGTCATTAACTACTAGCTTGGTACTGTTCGGTTTTCTGTTTTAAGTGGAAACTAATACTATTTTTTTTTTTATTACATTTAGGGCTAATTTATTAGCCTCTGTCCACTGGCATATATGCTTAAGTGTTTCTTCGGCTTTTCCATTGAGTACACTTGGTGACTCAGCTTTGATTAAGATGTTACTGTCATCTGCAAACAGTACTGATTCACCATGTTTGACACTTTGTGGAAAATCGTTAATGTTTATTAAAAAGATGATTGGGCCCAGCACACATCCTTGGAGGACTCCTATATTGATGTATTCTGGGTTTGAAAGGTGTGAAAAGATATGATTGGAGTTAGTTTGAGTGATTTCCACAGAAGAAAGTAACACCAAGTGAGATCTGGTGATGGTGGATCCCATTTTGTGAACCAGCTATCCCCTTCTGTAGCACGGACATGTTTGGGAATGGCGATGACTGTTGGAAAATTACCAAACTATGCTCTCGCGGTATACACGGTGGGGGGGCCTTTCAAGGTTTCGCTTCAGAATGACATATGTATGAAATCCGGACAATGTTTGGTTCTTGTGCAATAAATAATTGAAAGTGTTCCCGGACTTTATGTACACCCTGTATGTGAATGACCTTCTGCTTAAAATTCAGTAAGTAAAAGTGTAAGTCTCATCAGAGAGAAAGCAATGGAAGAATTGGTAAATGATATTTTTCAAATAATTATTCAGTGTCTTTACAAATTGACTATCGTTAAATTGTAAAAAACTATGCTACATTTGATTCTGTACAACAAATAATCATACGTACAATTGATGTAGCACATGAACAGGAGTCAGTAAATAAAGTAGAATACTCCAGACATTTGGGTGTAAACTTGACCTGGAAGAAGCGTATTACTGAACTTCTCAAACAATTACGTTTGCCTACTTTTGCACTTCATACAGTTACTGATCTTGGAAATAAACGTATTAACTTCCTGACATGTTTTACATATTTAGTTCAGTAATGTCATACAGAGTAATTTTCTGGGGTAACTCATTACTTAGAAAGAAAGTATTCATTGTACAAAAGCAAGTGGTAAGAATACTCTGTGGTGTTCATGCATGGATGTCCTGTAGGTACCTCTTCAAGGAGCTATGTGCTTCAACTGCACCATCATAATATATATATTTGCTAATGAAATTTATCCCCCCATGAACCATGGGCCTTGCTGTTGGTGGGGAGGCTTGCGTGCCTCAGTGATACAGATGGCCGTACCATAGGTGCAACCACAACGGAGGGGTATCTATTGAGAGGCCAGACAAATGTGTGGTTCCTGAAGAGGGACAGCAGCCTTTTCAGTAGTTGCAGGGGCAACAGTCTGGATGATTGACTGATCTGGCCTTGCATCACTAACCAAAATGGCCTTGCTGTGCTGGTACTGCGAATGGCTGAAAGCAAGAGGGAAACTACAGCTGTAATTTTTCCCGAGGGCATGCAGCTTTACTGTATGGTTAAATGATGATGGCGTCCTCTTGGGTAAAATATTCTAGAGGTAAAATAGTCCCCCATTTGGATCTCCGGGCGGGAACTACTCAAGAGGACGTCGTTATCAGGAGAAAGTAAACTGGCGTTCTACGGATCGGAGTGTGGAATGTCAGATCTCTTAATTGGGCAGGTAGGTTAGAAAATTTAAAAAGGGAAATGGATAGGTTAAAGTTAGATATAGTGGGAATTAGTGAAGTTCAGTGCAGGAGGAACAAGACTTTTGGTCAGGTGAATACAGGGTTACTAATACAAAATCAAATAGGGGTAATGCTGGAGTAGGTTAAATAATGAATAAAAAAGTAAGAGTGTGGGTAAGCTACTACAAACAGCATAGTGTACGCATTATTGTGGCCAAGATAGACACAAAGCCCACGCCTACTACAGTAGTACAAGTTTATATGCCAACTAGCTCTGCAGTTGATGAAGAAATTGATGAAATTTATGGTGAGATAAAAGAAATATTCAGGTAGTGAAGGGAAACGAAAATTTAGTAGTCATGGGTGACTGGAATTCGAGAGTAGGAAAAGGGAGAGAAGGAAACATAGTAGGTGAATATGGACTGGGGGGGTAAGAAATGAAAGAGGAAGCCGCCTGGTAGAATTTTGCACAGAGCATAACTTAATCATAGTTACCACTTGGTTCAAGAATCATAAAAGAAGGTTGTATACATGGAAGAATCCTGGAGACACTAGAAGGTATCAAATAGATTATATAATGGTAAGACAGAGGTTTAGGAACCAGGTTTTAAATTGTAGGACATATCCAGGGGCTGATGTGGACTCTGACCACAATCTATTGGTTATGAACTGTAGATTAAAACTGAAGAAACTGCAAAAAAGTGGGAATTTAAGGAGATGGGACCCAGATAAACTGACTAAACCAGAGGTTGTACAGAGTTTCAGGGACAGCATAAGGGAACAATTGACAGGAATGGGGGAAAGAAATACAGTAGAAGAAGAATGGATAGCTCTGAGAGATGAAGTAGTGAAGGCAGCAGAGGATCAAGTACGTAGAAAGACGAGGGTTAGTAGAAATCCTTGAGTAACAGAAGAAATATTGAATTTAATTGATGAAGGAAGTGCAAAATGGCTAAGCAGGGGTGGCTAGAGGACAAATGTAAGGATGTAGAGGCACATATCACTAGGGGTAAGATAGACACTGTCTACAGGAATATTAAAGAAACCTTTGGAGAAAAGAGAACCACTTGTATGAATATCAAGAGCTCAGATGGTTCAAATGGCTCTGAGCACTATGGGACTTAACATCTATGGTCATCAGTCCCCTAGAACTTAGAACTACCTAAAGCTAACTAACCTAAGGACATCACACAACACGCAGCCATCACGAGGCAGAGAAAATCCCTGACCCCGCCGGGAATCAAACCCGGGAACCCGGGCGTGGGAAGCAAGAACGCTACCGCACGACCACGAGATGCGGGCAGCTCAGATGGAAACCCAGTTCTAAGCAGAGAAGGGAAAGCAGAAAGGTGGAAGGAGTATATAGAGGGTCTATACAAGGGCGATGTACTTGAGGACAATATTATGGAAATGGAAGAGGATGTAGATGAAATGGGAGATACAATACTGCGTGAAGATTTGACAGAGCACTGAAAGACCTGAATCGAAACAAGACCCTGGGAATGGACAACATTCCATTAGAACTACTGACAGCCTTGGGAGAGCCAGTCCTGACAAAACTCTACCATCTGGTGAGCAAGATGTTTGAGATGGTGAAATACCCACAGACTTAAAGAAGAATATAATAATTCCAATCCCAAAGAAAGCAGGTGTTGACAGATGTGAAAATTACTGAACTATCAGTTTAATAAGTCACAGCTGCAAAATACTAATGCCAATTCTTTACAGACGAATGGAAAAACTGGCAGAAGCTGACCTTGGGTAAGATCAGTTTGGATTACATAGAAATATTGGAACACGTGAAGCAATACTGACCTTACGACTTATCTTAGAAGAAAGATTAAGGAAAGGCAAACCTACATTTCTAGCATTTGTAGACTTAGAGAAAGCTTTTGACAGTGTTGACTGGAATACTCTCTTTCAAATTCTAAAGGTGGCAGGAGTAAAATACAGGGAGCAAAAGGCTATTTACAATTTGTACAGAAAACAGATGGCAGTTATAAGAGTCGAGGGGCTTGAAAGGGAAGCAGTGGTTGGGAAGTGAGTGAGACAGGGCTGTCACCTATCCATGATGTAATTCAATCTGTATATTGAAGAAGCAGTAAAGGAAACAAAAGAAAAATTCGGAGTAGGTATTAAAATCCATGGAGATGAAATAAAAACTTTGAGGTTCACCGATGACATTGTAATTCTGTCAAAAACAGCAAAGGACTTGGAAGAGCAGTTGAACGGAATGGACAGTGTCTTGAAAGGAGGATATAAGATGAACATCAACAAAAGCAAAACGAGGATAATGGAATGTAGTCGAACTAAGTCGGGTGATGCTGAGGGAATTAGATTAGGAAATGAGACACTTAAAGTAGTAAAGGAATTTTGCTATTTGGGGAGCAAAATAACTGATGGCAGTCGAGGTAGAGAGGATATAAAATGTAGATTGGCAATGGCAAGGAAAGTGTATCTGAAGAAGAGAAATTTGTTAGCATCGAGTATAGATTTAAGTGTCAGGAAGTCGTTTCTGAAAGTATTTGTATGGAGTGTAGCCATGTATGGAAGTGAAACATGGACGATAAATAGTTTGGACAAGAAGAGAATAGAAGCTTTCGGAATGTGGTGCTACAGAAGAATGCTGAAGATTAGATGGGTAGATCACATAACTAATGAGGAGGTATTGAACAGAATTGGGGAGGAGAGGAGTTTGTGGCACAACTTGACTAGAAGAAGGGACCAGTTGGTAGGACATGTTCTGAGGCATCAAGAGATCACAAATTTACCACTGGAGGGCAATGTGGAGGGTAAAAATCATAGAGGGAGACCAAGAGATGAATACACTAAGCAGATTCAGAGGGATGTAGGTTGCAGTAAGTACTGGGATGTGAAGAAGCTAGCACAGGATAGAGTATCATGGAGAGCTGCATCAAACCAGTCTCAGGCTGAAGACCACAACAACAACAATGAAATTTATCATAAATAATTCATCACAATTTGAGAAAAAAAGTGATGTACATAGCTATAACACTAGAGGGAAAAATGACTTTATTACCCATTGTTAAAGATGTAAGTGGTTCAGAAAGGGGTTCAATATGCAGCAACAAAAATTTTTGATCATTTACCCAATAACATAAAATGTCTGATAGGAAGTGAAGCAAGTTTTAAATCTAATGTAAAATTGTTTCTACTGGACAGCTATTCCATTGATGAATTTTTCTTAAAAACTGGTAGTCAGTTAAAAAATATTTAATTGTAGTTGCATGAGTTGGACTAAAAATAATATGTTCATTAATATTAGCACTAATCATGTGTACATATCTTGTAAACTGATTTGTACCACATCAATTTGAAAAAAATAGATCATTCAAATGATCTATGGAACATGTAACTAACTAACTGAGCACTGAAGACTTTGCTGTTCAGTACCCAAAATTTGATCCAATTCTTCATATCAGTACAGGTTCTGTAGTATCTACAACAATGCAGTTACTACTCTCTCCCTGTCAAACATATGAATACGTATATGTATCATGGTATAGCTACTCATTACAGTAAATTTTGAGACTGATTCCTCTTTCTGTACTCTTTTAAGCCTGTGTAACTAAATCCTTAAACAGCCAACAAATGCAGCAGCCACTTTTAATAAAATAAAAATATTTTCCTGTGGAATTCTGACACTGCTTACCTCCTGAGACTTAAGGTTGTATTCAAAGGCATAACAATATGAAAAGGATGGACTGTTATCCACCACATATAGGAGGCACTGACTAGCAGATGCATAAAAAAAGGACTGCTAGGTAGTATTAACTATTGAACTAAGTCTTTCATCAGATGTAGACAAAACAAAATGCACATTCACTTGACACATGCAAAACTCTCTCTCTCACACACACACGCACACACACACAACACACCTACTCAGGGCCACTGTCATCTTGTGATGCTAAGGCCTAACTGCTACTGCATCTAATGTGAGTAGTTGTGAGATGAGAGGCATGTAAAAGGGGGAAAGGCCTATGCAGGTGTGCTGGTGGGATAGAAAGCTTATGTAAGTCTAGAGTGGGAGCAGGGAAGTATATATGCAGCTGGAGAACAGGGACTAGTGGAGATTGATGTCAGAGGGGTTTGGGACTGAGGAATATGTTGCAGAGAGATTTCCCACCTGTGCATTTCAGAAAAAGCTTGTGTTGGAGGGAAGAATCTAGGTGGCAAAGGCTGTGAAGTAGTCACTAAAGTCAGGCACTGAGATTGTTGCTTTTCAACTATCTTTCTGAAATGAGAAATATCCCACCCCTCCTACAGCGGTATTCTGCTGTGCACCCATCCTGCACAATATCTTTATCTGCTCCCATTCCATCCTTGCTCCCAACCCATTGCCCCATGACTCATAACCATGCTGTAGACGTATATGCAAGACCTGTCCCATACATCCTCCCACTATCACCTATGCCAGTCCTATCAGAGGCATCTCCTATCCCATTGGAGGCAGGGCCACCTGTGAAAGCAGTCATATGATCTACCAACTTAGCTGCAACCAGTGTTGTGAATTTTACATGGGCCTGACCACTAATGAGCTGTTTCTCCACCTGAATGGCCGCCACCAAACTGTAGCCAAGAGATAACTGAATCACTCAGTTGCTGAGCATGCTGTGTAACCTGATGAGCTTGTCTTCAGTGAGTGCTTCACTGCCTGTGCTATCTAGTTTCTTCTTTTCTGAATTGTGCAGGTGGGAACTCTCCCTGCAACATATCCTTAATTTCTGTGATGCCTCCTTCACTGATCTCTGTTCCTTCCCATTCCCTGGCCAGTATCTCATCTACACCCCCACTACCCACCACAGCAGTGATTGATGCTCAACACCAGATGCAGTAGAAGCTGTCAGACCTTAGTGCTCCGAGATGACAGTGGGCATGTGTGTGTGTTTGTGTGTGTGTGTGTGTGTGTGTGTGTGTGTGTGTGTGTGTTTGAGAGAGAGAGAGAGAAAGATACAAATATGTATGATATATTTAGATCAAAGAAAAATGAATTTTTGTATGTGCAATTAAAGTTTGACTTGAATGTAGGAAAGACAGCAGCTTGGAGCCAGTGGGCCTGTATTAAGAATGTAGAAGACATTTGCCATGGTCTTCGAAGCCTGGAGCTTAGTAAAGAAGTTCTTGCTACCTTATGGATTGAAGCACTAATATATATAGGACAGTAAGCAGAACAAACCAATGATGGGATAGATTTCACATTTGGTGCTATTTCCAAACAATTACTCATCCCCCCCCCCCCCCCCCCAATTGAGCTGGGCTTCTTGCCATATCATGCCTGATGTTATGTGGAAATCTAAGGGAGCACTGCTGTCCTCTTTTTTCCAGGCTCAGAATACTCACAATTATAAATTTATATATCTGTGTGTCTGTACTCTATATTAAAAACAATGTTTCAGAATTTATTGCCAGAGGAGAAATGTATGAACACAACACCTGGGCTAAGGGTAATTTAGACATACCATGCCACAGATTAGCAAGAACAGGAAATTCCCACTAAGTAAACCCACTCAAAATTTTCAGTAAACTGCCAATTCATGATCAGTCGATGGATATAATTTTTTTAAAAATTAAGTGGTACAGCTGACTGTCAAATCATCTATTCTATGACATAAAGAATTCTTTGAGATCCCTGATGAGGATATTACCATTTAAAAGTTGTCTGTAGTTAAACATATTATTGTGTGCTGTGGTTAATCATGTGTAATTACATAGTGTATACAATATACAATACGGTACTATATTATATTAGATTATAGTATAGCTTATTGCATTAACTTTTAGAAACTATACTGGTGTAATTTGGTACACTACCATGCTTAAAATGTATTCTATAATTTCCTGACACTAGTTTATTTTATTTTATGTATGTACTATTACATCCTGTATGACAAAGCCAATATCATTGTAAAATGATCTATGGTGAATAAAATTCTTGATTCTTGATTCTTGTTTTCAATGCTTGCTGTAGGGTTGCTGCATCAGATTGGGAGAGAGCCAGTGGTAATGAGTGTGACAGTGTCATAAGAAATGTGAGTGGGGAATGGGCAAACAATTTTTGATTTACACTGAGTCTCACAGTCCTGTTGTGTACTTCGAGGAGTGTAGATGAAGAACAGCATCTGGTTGGACCTGTAAAGTCCTGTAATAGGCTTGTTAAGCACAAAGCTTGAAAAGCACTTATACTGCACATGTATTGGACTTATACAGGAACATCACTATAATTGGCATCAGGGGTGGCGTGTGGAGAGGGGACTGAAACACTGGATGAAAATGCTGAAAAGATAACATGAATATTTGGTAAGGGGAGGGAGTTTACCATCATTTGTGCCCATTACTTCTCATATTTATTTTGATGTGTGAGAAGAAGCAAAGGAAGAAAAATAAAGTTGTAAGCTGCTTTATATCTTTAACTGGGTAGATCAAGGTGTATGGTGTTGTTAAATATCTTATTTGACACAATAATGTACCGCTGACTGTAAAAAACCAGACTATTGCATTCATTATATCCTAATTTTGACTTAAAGAAATGAATCATTGACATTGAGAAGAAAGACCAGAAGGAAATCCAATGTGTTTAGAAGTGCAACTTTTGAGAGAAGACAAAGCAATATTCAGCATGAAACATTGAGGAACTTTGCTCAGCGTAACAAGTGTAGGATTCATGTTTTTCACAGACTTATAATGAATGAGTCTATGAGTGAATGGAGGTCAACTCTTTAAAAATGTGTAAAATAGCTGGACAGTTATAGACCCTGAGGTTGACCATGTCAAAGATTTAGAAATGTGCTTTAGAATAATATGTAGCTGTAAGGATGCTATTGCTTTAGCATACAGGAAAAGAAAGCTAAAGATAAAACTGGACAGAGCAACATTGTTTTGTGATCAATCTAATAGATGGATTGGTGTAAGATGTCTTGTGCATATGTATGTTTCAAGAAAGTAGTAATATTTCCATATACTCTAAGTATGAAGCTTGTGTTTGGCCAAGTACGTTTCTTCAGGAATAATTTACAGTATGACTGAAATCTGCATCAATACTCACAGTTGTGCAAGTGCAGCTTACCTAGGAGGACCACTGGCAAAGTATATGTACTTAAATTGTGAAGAGGTCATACTTGTGCAGATAAGAAGCAGTTTACTTTAACCAGATAATAAATATGCCCCCCCCCCCCCCTCCCCCTCCCAGTTCTTTCTCTCTCCCATCATTCTAGTCCCTTTATTCCTTCCTGAGGTCTGTATTTCATCCATTTCTTCCACAGTGCGGAAGGGAATACGTTTGCCTTGTAATCTTTTGCTCAGTTTCATAATTTATGGACGTTTCTTCCTTATTGTTGTATTTGTTACTATACACACTCTATATGTATCCTTTATCAATTAAGTAGTAATGCATATTAATTTGGTTACAGGTATGATAACTTTTTTAAATATTTATTTATTTAGGTATGTCACCAGTTGGGTGGAGACTAGAGAACACCAAGCTGAGAGATCAAATCTCATTGTCTTATTTGACAAGTACATTCCTTCATGCCTTGAAGCTCTGAGAACGCGATTTAAGAAAGTAACTCCCATAGCTGAAATTTCACATATACAAATGCTGTGCCACCTATTAGACTGTCTCATAATACCTGCAAATCTGCCAAATGACTGTCCAAAGGAATGGTATGAGATATATTTTGTCTTTGCTTGTGTGTGGGCTTTTGGTGCTGCAATTTGCCAAGATCAGGTGAGTTAAATGATGGTTTAATTTGTATTAATATAGGCTTTATAACTTCTTTGTAACTGTGTCTATCATTTTTGTCTGCTTGTTTCTGAACAGTTGGTAGATTACCGTGTGGAATTTTCAAAATGGTGGGCAAATGAATTTAAGACGGTGAAATTTCCATCACAAGGAACTGTTTTTAATTATTTTGTTGACCATGAAACTAAGAAATTTCTGCCATGGGAGGAAAAAGTTCAAAAATTTGAACTTGATTATGATATACCACTCCAGGTAATGTAAAAGTTTCCTGTGCAATTAACCTCAAAATATAAATCAGAGAGATCATTGTCAGCAAAGCTTAGAATTGTGGGCAGAATAACAACAAAAGGAAAAGAAAATATTGACGCATGAATTTTCAAATCTAAAAGTATTTTACAGGGCAGCAGAAGAGGGAAAAGGAAGAAAGTACATATTTAAAAAATATAAAAAATGATAATAAAAGACTTACTCACAAGTCTGAATTGAGGAAGGGAGGCAATTGAATTTTTTGTCAGTGGTAACATCTCTGTTGACATCATTTTTGGGATAAGATGCAAGGCATTTTTATTGTGAAAGAATTTCCATTAGGACTAAGGCCTTGAGTTGCAGACAGGCATACTGAAAAAGACTGCTAAAATATTTAAGCTTTCAGACAAAGTCCTTAGGGATGTGTGTGTACTTTCTACTTCAGAAGGAGAACTTTGCCCAAAAGTTAAAACTATTCTCCAAAATGACATTTATTCAGCAAACTACACATGGTACCAAAAGCAGGAAAATGCATTTCAAGAAGTTTTCTGTGTCTCTATTTCCTCCTAGTTTTTAATTGCACTTTTTATTTGAATTCTCATTCCTGTTCTTTTCCTCTGACCGTATAATATCTTTGGACTGAAGGTGGAAGTGTGCTTACCAGTATGCAGCATTTAACCTCATACTCTCTCTGGCATCTCTCTCTTCCTGTTTGTCACCTCGTTCCTCGCTGAAGGTGGGTATTTCTCAACTTGGGACCTGAGTGACTTACCCCTTTTTTCCAAGCTTCTCCAGTGTATTCCTCTTTCCTCCTTGAAATAGGAACTATCAACTCTGACAGTTGATCTAATTAGGAACACAAAGAAAACACAGACATAGAAGAAATACAAATTTATTGGGTCATGGAGTGACATCAACAAGAATACAATGAAGGCAGAGTCATGAAGTGACAACAATAAGAACTCAGTGGAGGTAGTTACGAGTCTTCAACACGCAGCAACTGAGATCCCGGAGGCCTGTGTATAGCTTTATGAAGATGCTGTCTTCATCTTGTGTTGCTGGCTTCTTGTTGTTTGGTGATGGTGCTGTCCATGGCAGCAGGCCGTTTGGATGTCAGCATACACTATGCGTTCCGTAGTGGCCCCACATGTGTCTGCTGTGAATGGTAGGTCTAGTAAATGGCAGGTAACAGCACTCCTCCTTCCTTGCCAAGGTAGTGACCAGGTGCCGCAGTCTGTGATGCTGTTTCTGCAAAGAATATCATGGTGTCTGTGGCAATGTTGGGGGTGGCAGTCAAATGTGCGAAAAATTCCCAGTCCACCCCGATCAGTGTGTATGGACAAAAGTGGTTGGGATGAGGGCACTCCCATCACCCATGGACCAACGGGTGACTAGTGGACAGGACCAGCAATAGGGGGCAGGAGCCATCTGGACGTCAGATTCCACAACAAGAGACAATGGTGGACTGGGGAGGAGAGGCTCTGGGGAGAGAAACAAATACTGTCCCTGCTGACAGCAGCATATGCTCAGCGCAGTGGGAGGTTTTGGCACTCATAGCAGGCAGCAAACGCATCACCCATTGCTGGGGAAGGTGGACATGGTCAGGGCTGTCTGGAGTGGCCAGGGCTGATGAAGAATGAGATGGAAACCCACAGCCTGAGTAGAGGGACCCACACCCATCCTGGGACACAACTGGCTCTGGTGACATGCCATGATATGATCTTCAGTGTGAACCATGAAGATGTGGTGATTGTGCTGGTTATGGACAATGACTGGAATTCCTTGAGGACACCACCTAAAACCCCAGACCCAGCCTGGTATGCTGAGCACAGATGTCAATGAAATTGGTGCCGCTGGGGGACACCTGCTTGGCAGCAAGAGGTTGAGCAGCATCAATTGCTGATAGCTGTGCAGGAACTCGGCAGACTTTTGGCCTCTGTGTCCATCTTCCTTCTTATGCAAGAGATCCCCCAGTGGCCCAAATGTCAGGAGGACCTCCTGCCACATAGCCACCAGAACCACCACACAGGGAATGAATCCTTCCACCGACAAGAGGGAGAGGCACTGACACAGTGTTTAATAATTGCAGAGTGGGTCCAATACCCAGCCCAATGACATCCTGGCCACCTCTGTTGTACCATGTGCACAACTTGCACCAGAGCATCCGATCTGCTGCCACAGCAGAGGCAACAGGGGAACTGGTGATGGAGAAGACATCCACCATGTTCCTTGCCTCGACATCCAGGTGAGAACCAAGCAGTTACTTCTTGTCAAATGAGGCGTCAAGTCCCATGGGGAGCCAGTACAGATCATCCTCATTTGTATGTTGCGACTTGGGACAAAAATGAATGTTGTAATTGTATTGGGACAAGAACAGAACCCAGTGCTGAAGATGACGAGTGGCTTTCTCTGGCAAGGACAACGATGGGCTAAACAGAGAAACCAAAGGCTTATGGTCAGTAGTTAAATGAAATTTTACACTATGAATGGATTTTTTAAGGCCTAGACAATAGCAAGAACATCTCTTTCCACCTGAGAATAAAGTTGCTGAGCTAGTTGAGTGTTTTTGGTGCAAAGGTAATAGACTGTTCAGAGCCATCTGAATGGTGTTGGGCCAGGACCACTTCCATCCTGTACTTGGACGCACCCATTAGTGAAATTACATTTGAGGCTCACAGCCTGTAGAACAGAAGTAATGTAGGTGATCATCTGTGGCAGCGTGGCCAGGTCCCTATAGAATATTGTAAAACATGACACAGAGTGAAGGCTATCATTAAGCTGCACAAAAGCATGCTCTTAAGTTACAGATCAAACAAAAGGAGAACATTTCTGCAGTAATAGATGCAGTGGGTAGGCAATAATTACCGCTCTGGGAATAAACTTACAATAGTATGCCATGTTGTTGAGGAATGCCTGAAGTTCAGGAAGATTAGATGAAGGGGGGGGGGGGGGGGGGGGGTGTATTTTCACTTATGAAAAACAGCTTTATTGAAGTAATCGCAAATGAGTGCTCGGCCTATTCTTTATGCTGTATTGCTGTTGTCCAGTCAATGTGTTCAGTGCTACGCACAACCTGTGTCTTACATGTTGCTCTATACCTCATGTTTGTTCTTACTATGACAAACTTGATCCCATCCTTGTTTCCAAGTTTGTTACATCTACATCTACATACATACTCTGCAACCCACCATACGGTGCGTGGCGGAGGGTACCTCGTACCACAACTAGCATCTTCTCTCCCTGTTCCACTCCCAAAGAGAACGAGGGAAAAATGACTGCCTATATGCCTCTGTACGAGCCCTAATATCTCTTACCTTATCTTTGTGGTCTTTCTGCGAAATATAAGTTGGCGGCAGAAAAATTTTACTGCAGTCAGCCTCAAATGCTGGTTCTCTAAATTTCCTCAGTAGTGATTCACGGAAAGAACGCCTCCTTTCCTCCAGAGACTCCCACCCGAGTTCCTGAAGCATTTCTGTAACACTCGCATGATGATCAAACCTACCAGTAACAAATCTAGCAGCTGACCTCTGAATTGCTTCGATGTCCTCCCTCAATTCGACCTGATAGGGATCCCAAATACTCGAGCAGTACTCAAGAATAGGTCGTATTAGTGTTTTATAAGCCGTCTCCTTTACTGATGAACCACATCTTCCCAAAATTCTACCAATAAACTGAAGACGACTATCTGCCTTCCCCACAACTGCCATTACATTCTTGTCCGACATCATATCGCTCTGCAATATTTAAACGACGTGACTGTGTCAAGCGCTACACTATTAATGGAGTATTCAAACATTACAGGACTCTTTTTCCTATTCATTTGCATTAATTTACATTTATCTGTATTTAGAGTTAGCTGCCATTCTTTACACCAATCACAAATCGTGTCCAAGTTATCTTGTATTCTCCTACAGTCACCCAACGACAACAACTTCTCATACACCACAGCATCATCAGCAAACAGCCGCACATTGCTATCCACCCTATCCAAAAGATCATTTATGTAGATAGAAAACAAGAGCGGACCTACTACACTTCGTTGGGGCACTCCAGATGATACCCTCACCTCCAATGAACACTCACCATTGAGGACAATGTACTGGGTTGTATTACTTAAGAAGTCTTCGAGCCACTCACATGTTTGGGAACCAATCCCATATGCTCATACCTTAGTTAGGAGTCTGCAGTGGGGCACTAAGTCAAACGCTTTCAGGAAGTCAAGGAATATGGCATCCGTCTGATACCCTTCATCCATGGTTCGCAAGATATCATGTGAAAAAAGGGTGAGTTGCGTTTCGCAGGAGTGATGCTTTCTAAAGCCGTGCTAATGCATGGACAGCAACTTCTCTGTCTCAAGGAACTGAGAATATGTTCAATAATCCTGCAACAAACCGATGTTAAGGATATTGGTCTGTAATTTTGAGGATCCATCCTTTTACCCTTCTTATATACAGGCGTCACCTGCACTTTTTTCCAGTTGCTCGGGACTTTGCGTTGGGCAAGAGATTCGCGATAAATGCAAGCTAAGTAAGGAGCCAATGCAGTAGAGTACTCTCTGTAAAACCGAATTGGAATCCCATCAGGACCTGGCGATTTATTTATTTTTAACTCATTCATCTGCTTCACTACCCCGGGGATGTCTATCACTATGTCCTCCATACGGGAATCTGTACGAGCCTCAAATGGCAGTACGTTTGTACGATCCTCCTGCATGAAAGATTTCTCAAATGCTAAATTTAAAATTTTGGCTCCCGTTGCCAGGCCAGACTGATCAGTGAGCGACTGGATGGAAGCCTTTGACCCCTTTACCGATTTTACGTAAGACCAGAATTTTCTTGGGTTTTCAGCAAAATCTTTTGCTAAGGTATGATGGTGGTAGTGGTTGTATGCTTCGTGCATTGCTCTTTTTACAGCAGCATAAATCTCTACTAACTTTTGCCTGTCCTCATTCTCCCAATCTTTCTTGTACCGCGAGTACAACTGTCTTTGCTTCCTGAGCATTCTGCGAACTGCGCTGTTAAACCACGGTGGGTTTTTTCCATCCGTAACCCACTTTACAACTAGAACAAACACTATTTATGGAACAAAGTACTTTATAGAGCAACATGTAAGATACAGGTTGTGCGTAGCATTGAACACATTGATTGGACAACAGTAATAGTGTAAAGAATAGGCTGAACACTCATTTTTTATTGTTTTAATAAAGCTGTTTCCTTGGCGGTTCATCAGAGCGTACCGGGGGCAGACCCAGGTGGCCTCTACAAGTGGACCTATGAACTGTATGGACACGCACTCACCGAAATTGCATGTGTCATAAGTGAAAATACATCATGGGGCAAAGCTGTAATGGTGGTGAGATGTTATATTGTGGGACACACACCCTGCCAGGAAATTTCATGACCCAAATAAACGACGAAATGCTGGCAAAGAGAGAATTAGTGAGATTACATTTGAGGCTCACAGCTTGGGAAACAGAAATAATGTAGGTGATCCTCTGTGTTAGCATCTGTCATGATGATGTCGTCAAGGCAGTTAATGTAAAGAAGGACAACCAACATAACCTGTCCTAAAAAATGTTGAAAGATGGAAGGTATACAAGCAACCCTAAACATTAGTGATTGATATTGAAAAAGGCATAAAGCCATATTAACCACAAGCAACTGTTTTGGTGTCTCATACAGTGGACTCTGAAGCTAGCCTTCGGCCAAGTCAATTTTTGGAAAGAATTGACCCCCAGCCAGTTCTGTGGGAAATTCCCCCACTCAAGGAATGGGGTAAGTGTTGATGACCAACTATGCATTGTTGTCCTTGAGGTGACCACAGCACCAAACCCAACCAGTTAGCTTCTTTATGATCACTAATACACTGTCTGCCCCCGGTAGCTGAGTGGTCAGCGTGGCAGATTGTCAATCCTAAGGGCCCGTGTTCAATTCCCGTGTGTACTGTGAAGTTATTTGCACAGCCTAATCCTGGGGCAAACAGATCTGAAAACTCAGACTACAAAGAATCCAGTTTGTGATATGGCACTTGATCTGACACCAGATGCACCACATTCATGATAGGAAAAACCAAAAGCAGTAAAGGCATCTAACCCAAACAAATTTTCAGTACTCACATAACTGACCACCAACTATTTAATCTTACAGGCAACTGAGTTATAAATTGTGTAAATTTACCATGAGTAGGAATCTGCTGTTTGTCGTACCTTAGAATTGACAGTAAACTGTGTGCCAATGGTGGGGACCCTAGACTGGTATATGTATGAGAGTTGAGCTAGGACACAGTAACCCTCCCTGTTGACTTGTAGTAGTAATGGCTGAACCATCACCCACAATTCAGTTAATGTTGTGACCTGATGGCAAAGTTGAACACAATAACAAAATGGTATGAAATTGATGCCCATTGAGTCCTGCAATTTTTCATGGGTGGACAAAGATTTAAATATCCCTGATGTGTGACCTTTTTCTTTACATTTGTGGCAAGAGGTGCAGCCCTTGGAGCAGGCCACCTGCTCATGCTGTTTGAAACAAGAGGGGCATGAATTACGTGGCATTCGCTGTTCCTGCTGCCGATGACATGTTTGTCCGCATTGGGCCGGTTGGCTTGTTTGTTCTGTGGCTAGAACCTGTCCCCCCAATGCGCTTGGCTCCATGATCTGGGGTTGCACACTGTCAACAATGGTGATGTCACTCGAAGATGCTAGTTGGTGGCCCACGGCACAGGAGATGTCGAATGACTGTGTAATATTCAAAACCTCCTCCAGCGTAGGGTCCTCAAGCTGAAGGGCACATTGACACATCTCCTAATCTGGACCTGAATGAATAATCATGTATCTGGTCATGGCACCTGCATATGACTCCTGATACTTTGCCATGACAAACTGACACTTATGACAGGCCATGAAGCTTAGATGCCCAGTTGCAATATGATTGCTGTGGCTGTTTATGACAATGGTAGAATTTAACATGCAGAGTAATTTGTACACTTGTGGTTATAGGTGGACGCAAACTACACATATCATCAAAACAAAAAATGATGGTTATTTAGAGGAATTAACTGACACGGATGTGATACATATGAGGTTGTCCATGATAAGACATGAGCTTTCGGACCTCCTTTTCAATCATTCAGAAAGCTGCAAAACATTGACGAAGCCACTTATCGTAAGTCTTCCATGGATTCATCGCAGGGTGGAAATGGTGGCAGATGAACAACTGGCAGTGGAGCCTGCATCAGTGAGGCTAACAAATGTTCCAACATGGCCATATGCACTTGCTGTTGTTACAGAAGTTACTTGAGTCAAGCCTCATTGGAAGAGCAAAATGGCAGAAATCCACAGAATTTGAAACACACAAAAATTTGACCCTTGCCTGTCACCACTTGTGCTCTAACTATGAACACAAGGAAACACATGGGCATAAAAAGAAATACAAATTTATTGGGTGAAGGCAGAGTCACAAAATGACCACAACAACAAGAGCTCAGTGAAGGTAATTACAAGTCTCAAATAAATAGAAGACTTAGAGCCCAAAGCCCCATGTATAGCCTTTTGAAGATGCTGTCTCAGTCTTGTATCACTGCTTCATGTTGTGTACACACAGCAGTCCAAGTGGCTGCGGTTGGTGACAGTGCTGCCCCTGGCGGCCACCTCGGGTAGCTTTGGGCACGCCATTTAAATGTCAGTCCACACTGTGCTTTCCATAGTGGCCCAACTTGTGTCTTCTGTGGGCAGCAGGTTACTGCAAAAGTTTGGTAATTTTTTTTTCCTACTTTTAAATGTATCTGTCACAAGTACTTGGACTTTTTTCTTGTGGAAGTGAATACTGTTCAGCCATTCTGTCTCCTTGTAACTTTAGTTTACTCAGGAGAGTATTCTTTTTGATAGAACTGACAGTCACTTTGAATGACAACAACCAGTATCTAGATAGTCCGATAATAGTGAACTGCTGTGGAAACTATTTCAGTTTACCCTGAAACTGCCAGCACATAATATCCTTTATGTTACTTTGTGTGCTTGGTTGTACAATATTGTTAAATCTGGGGAACATGGAAAGAACTCCATTACCTTTCTTTGACATGTTCTATAAGATTGTCTTCATTTTTCATATTTTTTTTTGCTCCTGAGATTCTGGAAGTTGCACATACATCACCACAAGTGGCACTAATTTACTAAGTATACTAGTAGTTACTAAAGGACATATTATGCCCGAATGATGAACAAAATTGGCCAAGATGTAGAGAATAAGGAGGAAGTAAAGAATACGTGAAATGAGTATTTTGAAGAACTCTTAAACCTGAATGGAGACCTGGATGACGAGGAACAAGCCAAGGGGAAAAAGAGGAGAAGTAGCAAATAGGAAAAGACCGTACATAGGGATAAATGGAAGAGGCATTGGGCAAGATGAAGGGAGGGAAGTCACCAGGTCTGGATGAGCTAAGTGTAGAGATAGTGAGAGCAGCAGGAGAGGTGGGGATACAATGGCTATATCAAGTATTGAAAATTGTGTGGAGCCACAAGATGATCCCAGAAGACTGGAAGAAGGGAATAGTTATCCCAATCTTTAAGAATGGAAATAGAAAACAGTGCAAGAACTATCCGGGGATAACATTAATGAGTCATTGTGCAAAGATTTTTGAGAAAATTTTGGAAGCACAAATTCGAGGAAAATTAGAAGGAGGGATGAGAGAAGAGCAACATGGCTTCAGAACAGGAAGTTCCACGCTGGATCTAATTTTTGCTGCAAGACATTGCAGGAACAGCACTATGAATATGGAATTGATCTACTAATGACCTTCCTGGACATTGAAAAAGCATATGATAGTGCATTTATAAGAACAGTGTGGAAAGCCCTGGAGAACAGAGGAGTAGCAAAGCAGATTAGTTGGAGGATAAGGGAAATATACCAAGGAAATGTGAGCTGTGTGGAAGTGGAAGGAGAGAAATCAGCTTAGATTGAACAGAAGAATGGCTTGAGGCAGGGAAGTGCACTTTCACCATTACTCTTCATTGTAGTGATGGATGATATAATGAGTACAGTAGCACAAGTAATTGGTGAAGAAAAGATGAAAGCTATGGTGTTTGCATATGCTCTGATGATTTGGGGAAATAAGGAGGAGGAAGTACAACATCAGTTGGACATATCGGAATGAACAGTACAAGAACATGGGATGAAATTTAGTATAAATAAAATTGAGATGATTATCACAACAAGAACAAAGGAGGAAGGAACAACTGGAATAACAATTGGTGGGGAACGATTGAGGAGAGTGGAGAGTTTCAAGTACCTAGGAAGCCTGATGCAGGAAGATGGATAAAACGACAGAGAAGTAAACGAGTGGGGGAGAAAAGCAGAAGCATTTTGGAAGAGTGTCAGAAGCCCAATATGGAGCAAGGATGTACCCCAAATCAGTAAAGATGTTATATACCGGTCATAGTATGACCTGATCCTGACATATGCTTCCAAAACCTGGGTTATGAAAGGAAGAGAGAAAAGCAAAGTACAAGCTAGTGAGATGAAATTATTGAGAGACAGTATTGTAGTGACAAAGATAAACAGATTAAGAACTGAGAGGATCAGAGAGTTAATGAATGTGGAACCATTACAGGAGGAGATGGAGAAATCGAGACTGAGATGGTATGGGCATGTTAAGCAAATGGAGGAGGATACACAAGGTGAAACTGGAAGGAAAGAGACCAAGAGGAAGACCGAGAGACAGATGGCTGAAAGGGGTGGAGAAATGCATCCAGAAGAAAGGAGAAGACTGGACCAAGGTGAAGATGGAGAGATGGTGGCAAGACAGAAGGTGACAGAGAGGCCTATGTTCCAAACAGTCTCAGCCAGAGGCTGGAAACTGTCCAAGATGATGATGATGACTAGTAGTTATTTCTTTTTCTCGTAATTGATCTTTACTTCTCACTCTGTAATTCTATCATCTTTAATTGAAACTGGCACAGTACTTAGACATCCTACTCTTTCTGACACCTTCCCCTTCATCTTTATCTCTCCCATCCTCTCAACTAGTGTTGGACTGACCTATCCCTCTTTTTCAAGCTTCCGAAGAGTACCTCTCTGTCCTCCCTGAGAAACAAACTATTCCTTGATTAAAATTGACACTTCATGCATTGGAATTAGTTTCCTCCAATCAGAGTGCTGAACTTTCTACTCGAACTGTTCATCATTGCCAAACTGCCACAACAATTGGTCAGTTCAATTTCAGTTCCTTGTGTGGCATTCTTTCGTAATGTATTTGGATCCCAAGTCATGTATCTGACACTTCTATTTTGTATTTCATCATATGTGATAACCACACCACAAACAGCACACACGCATAATGATGCTAATGAAATACATACGTTTCATACACAGTACTAACTAAACATTACTGGATTCTTCTGCATAAAATGCAGTTCAGCATCATGAATGTGGTTATTATAATCACAGAGATCAGCTTACATTAGATAAGCTTCGCACGACATTGTGGAAAGCCAGTTTTTGAAGGCTGCAATTCATCGTTGCAACTGGGTGAAGCCAAAACTATAACAAGTTCAGTCAGCATTCTACTTTAGTGTAATAGTTAGAGTATGTGGAAGGTCATAGGTTTGAAACTCATCAAATGTTGTGAATTTTTTTTATTTCTAAATCTAATCAAAAGAGTTAAAGAGTTTGATTTTCACTATTATTCAATTAATTGGTTTAAATTTAATTTTTTTAAAAATTTGTATTTCTTTGCCACATCGTTTGATCTTTTTATTGACTTTTTTATTTGCTCTTATTGTTCTACCTATCATTCTTTTTTCATCTGAAATTTGCCTGTGTCATCTACAATCTGCAACTAAGTGCCAACAAAGACTGCTCATCATCTGGTAGCATGGTAGCTTGGTGTAGCCAGTGAGAGGATAGTTTCTGGTAACCAGTGATAAGCATGAAGTTACAGTGGCTTTTAGCATCGAAAGTGAATATTTTCTGTCTTGAGTTTGCCCATAGAGGTTAGCTTTAATTGCCATGAACAGAGCGATTGTGATTTTAGCTTTGCCACAGATTGTTGACCATCACTTTCATGGCTACATTACACATCACAAGGTTGTGGTTAGCTTAGGGTGTGAATTTAAATTCAGGGCTACAAAATTCATCTCCTGCTGCTATTCAGTCATAAGTCACTTAAAACCAGCTTTTGACAGTGTATCTTGCATTTCTGACATACCTTGTGGTGGTCGCGTCCAACATTGCTCCTCATTACATGTTAACAACATTTGTGAAGTGACTTGCCATGTTTGTGTGTTACCTATAACTGAGGGATACCCGGCAACTGATGTGGCAACACTGTAGTGGCCATCACAGACACCAACTATCGAGTAATTTTAAATGGACACTAGGTAGTTTTCTCTGCTTCCATATATCTTATTGGCAGTACAGGAATTTTGCTATGTGAAGTAAATGCTGGCCAGTCATTCTGAAATTTTATGTGTCTTCTAAAATGAACCTTCATTCGGATATAATAAGCTAACTGAACATTATTACTCTCAATAAAATTTCTTGAGCTCCCGTGAGGTGTTGACTCAGTATTACTTGTCCATTCTCAAATGATAACTTCCTAATGTATGGTTGGTGGTCCCTTCCTTACATTTCCACGTTAATGGCTGTGATGTCAGTGGTGTTAGGCCCATTGACAAATAAGAATCTTTACATTCCACATTTGCGACTTCTGCTTCAGCCTCACAATGACCGGTTCCTAAACTATACTGGGCTGTAAGTTGCCATCTTAATTAAGATAATTTTCCAAAGACAAGTTATTACCAAAAAATAATCTAAGGAGGCACTTTCAATAAACATGACAGCTTACTATTCAGTACAGCTGGGGATACAGTTATCATGAGGCTGAAGCAGGCATGGTAGGTGCACCAGATTCCACAGTCGGAAGTGGTGCAATATAAGGTCAACTTCCCGACCAGTCTTAACATTATTACTATTATTCTTTATATTTTATGGAATTGTGTAAGGCGACTTAATGGCCTAGTCTTGTGTCTATTTGGAAATGGTAGACCAGTACTGACTTAACATCTTTCCAATATATGTGGCAATGAGTAGTTAAGAGGATGTAGTTTTGAGCTTAGCAAACAAGCGGATTATATTGCATTACTTAATATAATGCTTTACATGCATTTAGATGAAAATTCCAGTGGTCCTCCAATTTTGATTATTGTCTACTACTCCTGAAGGATACACAAGACTACTACACACAAGAAACCAATTAATTTCAGTTATGTTCGATGCTGTATAGCAACCACTGATCTACAGGAGCTAACAATTACAGAAATACACAATAATTTATAACGTGTAAAAGGAAGAAAGCCGTGACATGGAACCTTGTTGTGGAAACAAGTGTTCAGAAAGCACGAGCTGCTGGTACCTATCTTTGCCAGAGCTTGAACTTCCACTTTTTGTTGTTGCCCTGTTTAGCTGCTACTGAATGCCATATATTTTAATAATTAAAGTTTTTGTCATTCTTCTTGTTTGCATTCTAAGTAACTTTTTTCATTCTTTAATAACTAAAGAATATGAACTCTTCTTATTTTACACATAAAGGACACTCTGAGAGGTTAGCTATCATTCTAATTTTCTCTGTCCTATTATCACAATGAAAAATAATTGTGATAATATTGTTTATTTTTACAGAATGCTCAAGAACATGTTTTTCTTTTTGCAGTCATTCTTGGTATCCACAAATGAAACTACTAGAATACGTTATTTTATGGATCTATTGATGCAAAAGAGGTTACCTCTTATGCTTGTCGGAGTGTCTGGTTCAGGCAAAAGTGTTATTGTAGCTGATAAATTAGGAAGTCTGTCAGAGAACTATGTTATTACCAATGTACCTTTCAACTTTTATACGACATCCGAAATGCTACAGAAAGTTCTGGAAAAACCATTGGAGAAGAAAGCAGGACGCAACTTTGGACCACCTGGAAATAAGACAATGATTTATTTCATTGATGACATGAACATGCCAGAAGTGGATGCATACGGCACTGTACAGCCTCATACATTAATACGGCAATATTTTGATTACTGCCATTGGTATGATCGCAACAAATTGACACTTAAGGATATTCACAACTGTCAGTACGTCTCATGCATGAACCCAACATCAGGAAGTTTTACAATCAATCCTAGACTTCAGCGACATTTCTGTGTCTTTGCTGTGAATTTCCCATCTGATGAACCACTGTTTCACATCTATCACTCAATCCTCAGTCAACACTTGGCAAATCCAATACTTAAATTCAGCAACAATGTCTGCAAGATTTCATCAGCACTAGTGAAAGCAGCACTGGCGTTACACCAAAAAATGGCAGCAATGTTTCTTCCTACGGCCTTAAAATTTCATTACATCTTCAATCTTCGAGACTTATCAAATATTTTTCAGGTAAGATTAAAAACATTTTATTCTCTTGACTGAATTTGAAATTTATATTTTATGTATAATTGATCTATTGTAGTATAAGAACTGTGAAGAAAATTTCTTTAAAGATTGCACAGTTTTCAGTAAAGATGGTGAACTTTACATTAATGTTAACAACATATGTTGCTGAGCTTTTGGTACACCCACTAAATTACCAACTAATTGGACACAATCCAACATCCACCCTCGCAGTTTCTCTTGTGCCAGTGCATCTCTTCTAATTTGCAGATGTCACAGTTCCCTCACACACCTTGCAGAATTAACACCCCCTGCAGAAAGTATATTGTGGGGAAATGGTGTAGCCTCAGCACAGGGTTTCTTTCCAGAATGAATCTTGTGTATGTTTTCATTCATTATTCTCCTACTTTAAATAAATTTGAGTGAGTTATGACATGTTCAATATTTGCGATTGACAATAGATACTTTGAGGTAATGCATTTTAAAGTTTCACTTTATTACCATTGTTTAATTGGACATATTTAGAAACAGTTTCTGCATATATGTTACTCTTTGACTGTCCTTTGCCAAATGGTACAGAGTTTTTCAAATTAACATTTCATATTACAAGGTTAACTTCTTCAGACCTATAGTACATTGCAATGTTCACAAATTTAAAACCAAATAAATTGGCCCCAAATTGAGAGAAATTAGTGAACTCTGTGCTGCTTTCTTTTGGCAAAGTATTGGTTCTTTTATTCTGTTTTATGGCTAACTGCATATTGGCAACATCTGTAGGCATTTATAACTCTGATATAAAAAGGGTCCACTTATCTTGTTTGGTATCATTGTAATGACAAAATATTCTTCTTTTATACAAAACTATCTGAGCTCAATAAAATGCCTCTAAAATTTTGGTGATGCTATTTTGTGAAACATTGCACACACAGCCGAGAGATTTTGAAAAGCAGTCTCTTATGGTACCAGTGTTATTCCATAAAAACAAGAGGTCCATTTTCAGAAGACTGATGTCAGTTGCATTTAACAGTATTATTGACTGCTGTTGGGTTCAAACTACTTTCAAATCGATATGAGCATGTACAGAATGACATAAATTTACAGATATTATCAAATGTTTCTGCTTGTACTGAAAATTTTATTTATTTTACAAGGGGTCCCTTTTCTCTTTCTAACTCACGTATCTTGAACACTGAATGCTAAATACTATTCTGGTTGCCATTAGTTGAGTGTGGATACAAAAAACATGGACTTCTTCACAGCATCAGTAGAGCACCTTGCAAGGCAGTGGTTGAGCACAGTATAAAAATATCATGAAACAGATATGACAGTGCTTTTCTGTTTTTGATAAAACAAAAATGTAATACAACAAATATTTGATTCTTACCAGTCGCCTCATAATTCGGAATGGGTATGTAAATCTCAGTTTGATAGTTCTTACTGACAGCTCAGAATACTGTTTGCATTACAGTTCTCATTTATCTTCCAAACTCTATACTGTCATTGTTTTAGTAAGTCATTTATTTCTGGGATGACATGCTTTTCCAAAGAAGACTAGTGATGCACAGAACTTCGATATCACACCCACTCAGTTACTTCCTCTTCTGAAGTTACTGCATTCACAGTGCAACCTTTAAAATGCATGTCATCTCTCAACTTGGCTTGCCACATGAAAATAAATAATAGATTCACACAGTAGTCGTGCTTTTCCTTGCGATAACTTATTGTACTGTTTTATCGGTAGCAAGTCTCATTCATCGGAAAGGTATTGTGTCTGATACACAGTTCTAAAGGAAATGGCAGGGAGACTGGGTTTAATGTCCTGTCAACATTGAGGTCATTAGAGATGGAGCAAAAGGTTGAATTGCATCAAGGGTGGGGAGGGAAACTGGCCATGTCCTGTGAAAGGAACCATCCTGGCATCACAGAAAACTTAAAACTGGATGGCCGGACTCAGGTTTGAACTGTCATCCTCCCAAATGCAAGTCCAGTGTGCTAACCACTGTGCCGTCTCGCTCAGTCATATACGGTTCTAATCTGGTAGGAAGTTTCAAAACAGTGCTCATTCTGTGGTACAGTAGAACCCTTCTAATCCGACCTTGGATGGTCCGTCACTCCGGTTAGTCCAACCATGCTGAGGCTCGCAAGCCTGTGCCAACTTGTCACTGACTGGACGCCTGTCGGGCCATTGTTGCAGTGTCTATTGCTGTGCATATTGTTATACTGTACGTTATTGTGCAGTTTTATCCTTTGTTGGGATTATAAAACTTCGTTGTTTGCTTTATTCCATGTTCTATACCGTACTTATTACTGTAGATTCACTGTGTGTACAGTTGTCTGTTTTTCAACATGTCTGGATTCGAACACAAACACATAACTCTTTCACTAAATGAAAAATTAGCAGTGCTACAAAGACTGGACGAAGGAGATTCGCTCCAAAAAATTGCAAAGAAACTGAATGTAGGTGTTACGACAATTAAGAATTGGAGGAAGAATTCGAAAGACATTGACTCCTATACAGTTACGATTGATGGTGAAAACGCTCTGAAGAATCGCAAAACATTAAAAAAGCCTAAACTTGAACTGCTTAATAACGCATTGTGGATGTGCTTTTGTCAAGAAAGAAGGAAAGGAACTCCAATATCCGGACTAATTCTCAAAGAAAAAGTGATAGTTTTGCACAATAAACTGGAAGCCAAAAGTAAATTTGCTGCCAGTGAAGGCTGGATTGATCCTTAGAAGACTCATCAAAAATGTATCCCTGACTTTGTTTTAGTTTTTACTGTAAAAACAATGCACACAGTGTAATCATTTCTTATTTTATACATACAGTAGTTTATTTCTTTGTAAAAAATTTCTTTTTTATATACAGTGCTATAAACATTTTTTAGTTTACAATATATATCGTTTATACGTTATTATGTACAGTACAGTACTGTAATTTGTTTGTCGTTTTTCCTTTTAAAACCAATACATATTATAGTGTGTGTAGGTGTTTTTTAGTTAATATACTGTTTAACACTGTGTAAAAAACATCTTTTTATATTACTGTAGATATCTTCTAGTTCTTAAATCGTTTAATTTTTTGTACTAAATGTCTTTTTATACTTTTTGCAATAAATATTAGATTTTTGGGATAATCCAACCTTTTTCTCGTTCTGACCGTGGTCCCGGTCCCGAAGGTGATGGATTAGAGGGGTTGTACTGTAGAATGAAAACTTCATTCTGAATGTTTAACTTGATTCATTCCACATCCCAGAAGCAAGGGATGGGGACGATATGTGATAGCAGGTTAGGGGTGAAGAAAGGTGCTAATGCTGCCTGTGGGAGCATGCATCAATGGAACAGTAAGGTGCTAGGTGCCACAACAAGAGACTGATCTTTGGGGGATGCAAGGAAAGGAATAGGCTGGTGGAAGACGGAGACTAGCAAAAGTGGATGCCAGGGAGGTTATAGGAATGAAGGGAGGTTTCCCACGTGCAGGGAGGTTTCCCACCTGCTCTATTCAGAGAAACTTGGTGTTGTGGGAAGAATCCAGATGGCACAGGTTGTGAAGTCAAGCACAGAGAATTCCAGGGTTTCCCACCATGTCCCTGCACCCTTTCAAAGGTAGCGCTGATGTCATCATGTCAGCTCTACCCTGCCATCCCTCACCCTCTTCGCCCCACACCTCTTCTTTACCCCCCCCCCCCCCCCCCCACACACACACCCTTCCACTACCCACTCCAGCAAAGATCTCTGCACATCTCAGGCTCAGATGCAGTCAGGCCCTGGTGGCACACATAGACAGCACTATTTATCATTTGTGTAGGTGGCCTCCTTGGCAATAAATGTTTTCTTCGAAGGTTGGATGGACCTCGTGACCTCTCTTCTCTACCTAGGAGTGTCCTTCCTTGTCCTGTTTCCTTTCATTGCATTATTACCCCTTTTATTCTCCAGCTATTTATAAGATATTGTTAGTACAAGATTTCAGCGCTAATTTTTGTTGCAATTTGTGTTTTCAGGCAATGCTCTTCACTGTTGCTGATTGTTTGCCAAATCAAAATGAACTGATACGGCTGTGGATGCATGAAGCAACTCGTGTGTATGGAGATAAACTTGTGGACAATAGTGATATTGAAAGCTTTAACAAAATACTACATGACATCGTTAAGAAATCATTTGAAGAACTAGATGAAAGTGTATTTCATAAACCACTTATATTTTGTCATTTTGCAGATGGTATCGGAGAAAGCAAATACATGCCTGTGAAAGACTGGAATGTACTGAGAAGATTACTTGAAGATGCTTTGGCACAGTATAATGATCTTGTAGCTGCCATGAACTTGGTTATGTTTGAGGATGCAATGCATCATGTGTGTCGTATAAATCGCATATTGGAATCTCCAAGAGGAAATGCCCTTCTTGTTGGAGTAGGTGGAAGTGGAAAACAGTCATTATCTCGTCTTTCAGCATTTATTTCATCTCTTGAAGTCTTCCAGATCCAGTTACGAAAAGGATATGCAATTAATGACATGAAATCAGATTTGGGAAATCTGTATTACAAAGCTGGCTTGAAAAGTGTGGGGATAATGTTTCTGATGACTGATTCACAAGTGGCTGAAGAGAAGTTCTTAGTTCTTGTGAATGACATGCTAGCATCTGGAGAGATTCCAGAATTGTTTTCTGATGATGAAGTAGAAAATATTGTTTCTGGATTAAGAAATGAAGTTAAAGCATCAGGTTCTATTGACAACAGAGAAAACTGTTGGAAGTTTTTTATCGATCGTGTTCGCCGACAACTAAAGGTGGTATTGTGTTTTTCTCCAGTTGGATCTACATTACGTGTAAGGGCTCGTAAGTTCCCAGCAATTGTGAACTGCACATCTGTTAATTGGTTTCATGAATGGCCACAGAAGGCATTAGAATCCGTATCAGAACGTTTTCTGTCAGAAATTTCTGTGCTTCCTTCAAAGCTACACAAGTCTGTGTCTCTTTTCATGGCTTATGTGCACACAGTTGTGAATGAAATGTCACTCACTTATTTACAAAATGAACGCCGCTATAATTACACTACACCTAAATCATTTTTAGAACAGATCAGTTTGTATTCAAAACTTCTGCACGAAAAAACTGCTGAGCTACAAGCTCGTATTTATCGTTTAACAAATGGTCTGGAAAAATTAGCTTGCACTGCTCAACAAGTGGATGGTCTGAAAGAAGTACTGGCAAATCAGCAGGTGACTCTTAAAGAAAAGAATGACGCTGCTGACAAATTAATACAAGTTATTGGGGTTGAAACAGAGAAGGTGTCTAAGGAAAAGGCAATTGCTGCTGAGGAAGAAAGAAAGGTAAGAATAATTGAAGAAGATGTGAGCCAAAAGCAAAAAATGTGTGAGGAAGATTTGATGAAGGCTGAACCTGCACTTGTTGCTGCTCAAGAAGCATTGAATACATTGAATAAAAGTAACCTCACAGAACTTAAATCATTTGGAGCACCACCGCCAGCAGTGGTCAATGTTACTGCTGCTGTCATGGTCCTGTTTGCACCAAAAGGTAGAATCCCTAAAGATAGAAGCTGGAAAGCATGTAAAGTTATGATGGCAAAGGTTGATTCTTTTCTAGACAGTTTAATACATTATGACAAGGAAAACATCCACCCTGAGGTAATTAAAGCTTTGCAACCATACCTTCAAGACCCAGAATTTGTACCTGAAAACATACAGGGCAAGTCACTTGCCGCTGCAGGTCTCTGTGCTTGGGTTATAAACATCATGAAATTCTATGAAGTTTATGTTGTTGTTGAGCCAAAGAGACGTGCACTGAACCAAGCCAATGCAGAGCTAGCTGCAGCTAGGGAACGATTAAATTCCCTGAAAGACCAATTGAATTCCCTTGAAGCCAAGTTGGCAACATTAACACATGAATTTGAAGAAGCTGTTGCTGAAAAAGTAAAATGTCAGCAGGAAGCTGATTCTACTTCACTCACTATTGACTTAGCAAATCGTCTTGTTAATGGCCTAGGATCAGAGAACATTCGCTGGAGAGAAAGTGTGGCTACTCTTAAACAAGCTGGAAACATGCTGCCTGGTGATGTTCTTTTGGTAACAGCATTTATTTCTTATGTCGGTTGCTTCACTCGGAAATACAGAATTGACCTACAAGAAAAATATTGGCTTCCTTACCTGAAAAAGCTAGATCCACAAATTCCACTTACACTGGATGTGGATCCCTTGACTCTACTAACTGATGATGCTCAGATTGCCAAGTGGAACAATGAAGGCCTACCAAGTGATCGAATGTCTGCAGAAAATGCAACAATCTTGACCAATTCAACTCGTTGGCCACTTATGATAGATCCACAGCTCCAAGGAATTAAGTGGATCAAAAATAAATATGGAGAAAGCCTAAAAATTGTTCGCTTAGGGCAGAAAATGTATCTTGAAGTGATTGAAGGGGCTCTGTCAAATGGGGACACTGTATTGATTGAAAATATTGGTGAATCAATTGATGCTGTTCTGGATCCGTTATTGAGTCGAAATCTGATAAAGAAAGGAAAAGCTATAAAAATTGGTGACAGGGAAGTTGATTATAATCCAAACTTTCGACTAATTTTGCACACCAAGTTGGCAAATCCTCATTATAAACCTGAAATGCAAGCACAAACAACTCTGATTAATTTTACTGTTACAAGAGATGGATTAGAAGAACAGCTATTAGCGGAGGTTGTAAAAGCTGAACGCCCAGATCTAGAGAAACTGAAGGCTGATCTCACTAAGCAACAAAATGATTTCAAAATTACACTTAAAATGCTTGAAGATGACCTCCTGCATAGGTTAGCTTCTGCAGGAGAAAATATTTTGAAGGACACAGCCCTAGTGATAAATCTGGAGACCACAAAGAAGACTGCAGCAGAAATTGAGATAAAAGTTTCTGAAGCTAAGGTAACTTCTGTTCAGATTGACGAAGCCAGAGAACAGTACCGCTCAGCGGCTACAAGAGCATCACTGCTGTACTTTATTTTGAATGACCTGCACAAAATAAATCCAATATACCAGTTTTCACTGAAGGCTTTCAGTGTTGTCTTTTATAATGCAATGATGTGTGCACGTAAAGATGATAACATTCAGAAAAGGGTATTCAATCTCATTGACAGCATAACATTTTGTGTTTATATGTATACAAGTCGAGGACTTTTTGAATGTGACAAATTAATTTTTATGGCTCAGATGGCTATTCAGATTCTTTTAATGGATAATGAGATAGACCCAGCAGAACTTGACTTTTTGTTACGATATCCAGCAAACCCTAATGTTACCAGCCCTGTTGATTTTCTTACTAATCTGAGCTGGGGTGGGATCAAGACACTTTCTGCAATGGACGAATTCAGAAATCTCGACCGTGACATAGAAGCTTCAGTGAAGCGATGGAAGAAATTTGTGGAATCAGAAACACCTGAGAGAGAGAAGTTTCCTCAGGAGTGGAAGAACAAGTCAGCATTGCAACGGTTATGTATGTTGAGAGCTTTGAGGCCTGACAGAATGACATATGCTATGAGAGTATTTATTGAGGAAAAATTAGGCAGCAAGTACATTGAATCATGGACTATTGAATTTTCAAAATCATATGAAGAAATGAGTTCAAGCACACCAGTGTTCTTTATATTGTCACCAGGCGTTGATCCACTAAAAGATGTAGAAAAAGTTGGAAGGAAACTTGGCTTTACATTTGATAAACATAATTTTCACAATGTCTCTTTGGGTCAAGGCCAGGAAGTTGTTGCTGAGGAAGCAATGGACATTGCTGCTAGGGAAGGGCATTGGGTTATACTACAGAATATTCATCTCGTCAAGAACTGGTTGCCATATTTGGAGAAAAAAATGGAACATTGTGCTGAAATAGCACATCCCAACTTTCGTCTTTTCATGAGTGCAGAGCCATCACCTGATCCAGCTTTCCACATTATCCCTCAAGGAATTCTGGAGTCTTCAATAAAAATTACTAATGAGCCACCCACAGGAATGCTTGCAAATCTTCATAAAGCCCTTGATAATTTTTCACAGGAGACACTTGAGATGAGCACCAAAGAAGCAGAGTTTAAAGCTATATTATTTTCTCTCTGTTACTTCCACGCAGTAATAGCAGAACGTCGAAAATTTGGGCCACAAGGCTGGAACAGAATTTATCCTTTCAATGTTGGTAAGCTTTGTTCTGAAAACATGAATTTTGCTTTCCTGAAGCGTGCTTTCCAGTGTTTCTTTTTTCGTTTTTTACTTACTTATTGTGTGTTTTGAAACATAGTTATTTTTACAGGTGATTTGACAATAAGTGTGAATGTCCTGTATAACTATCTTGAGAATAGTGCAAAAGTACCATGGGAAGATCTTCGTTATCTGTTTGGAGAAATAATGTATGGGGGTCATATTACCGATGACTGGGATCGTCACTTGTGTCGAACATACCTTTCAGAGTACCTACGACCAGAGCTCCTTGATGGTGACCTCTCTTTGGCACCTGGTTTCCTAGCACCTCCAAATACAGATTTACAAGGTTATCATAATTACATTGATGCTTACCTGCCAGCAGAGACGCCATATTTATATGGGCTGCATCCAAATGCAGAAATAGGTTTTCTGACTACCACATCAGAGACCTTGTTTCGTACAGTTTTAGAAATGCAACCTCGTGAGGCTGGAGCATGTGGTACAAGCACTCTTACACGAGAAGAAAAGGTAAGATAGTACATAGAAACATTAACTGCATTTTGGCTTTGTGACCTATTCTAGTCTCCACTGCAGTCTAGAATCTTTATTTGCCATTGATCACATGCAATGAAGAGACTTCATTAAACTTCCTGGCAGATTAAAACTGTGTGCCCGACCGAGACTCGAACTCGGGACCTTTGCCTTTCGCGGGCAAGTGCTCTACCACTTGGAGAAGTCTGGAAGAGACTTCATTGCTTAAATTTCAGATGTACAGAGTACACTTTGCATTTTAAAATATTGTATTAACACTACTTACATCAAATAATTCTATGTTATAAAATGGACTTTCTGACAATCAATCATACGGTTCAATTTAAGGTGACAGTTTTGAAAAACTTTCAGGGAGCTGATTGTGGACAAGTTGGCCACTTTAAATATCAGCCTTTGAATTAGAATACCACTTGTCCTTTTGCATCCATAAGTAAAAATTATCAATATACCTTTTGCATTTGTTGTATAGGTGAATATTTTCCAAAAGTTATTCATGTACATACCCAGCTTTAGAAATAGAGAATTGGATGTGGAGACTTAAATCAACCATGACCCAGGGTTCCTTACTCAGGTAAAAAGGAAGGTATAAAACTATTTTGAGAGAGTAGTAAAACAGCCAAGAGAACTGCTAATAGTAAGCTTATCCTAGAAGCAAGTAAGAAATCAAAAGTCATCTCATCAATCAACAAAATCTAAGTTAGTAGTAGATGGTTAGTTGGTGAAACCATTATGAATCTCATAGATATCTGTGAAGTGCAGGCAATTTATTGATTCCAGTATAGTAGAGAATGCTTTCACTCCATACATTTATCCTGACATCAACAAAACAGTTCTGCTAATATCAGATTTAAAACTGTACCTTGTAAAAATGTGATTAACATAATAAATCTGAACTCATTAAGATGGATTGGAATAAAATAATAATAATAATAATGTAAAGACTGTATGTTGTAATATAGGACTCTCCCCCCCCCCCCCCCTCTCTCCCTCATGACTTGTCTGTCATTTGAACGTAACTATCCTGAAAAACTGAAATATGCAGAAGTACAACCAGTCCATAAAAGGGCAGCATACACTGAGGTGACATATGTCCAAGGGTGTGATGAGAATACCAAATTTTAGGCATTACCTCTCACCACAGACAGTGCAGTGGCTGACAGCTGTCACTTAATGACTGATAGCAGCGGCATTTGGATAGTGTTGTCAGTGCTAACAGACAAGCAACACCACATTAAATAACTGCAGAAATCAATGTGGAATGTATGTTGAAAGTATCTGTTAGCACAGTGCGGTGAAATTTGGTGTTAATGGATATGTTAGCAGACGACTGTTGTCAGTGCCTTTGGTAACAGCACAACATCGCCTGCAGCACTTCTCCTGGGCTCATAACCATATCAGTTGACTGGTCAGATCAGTTCCGATTTCAATTGGTAAGGGCTGATGGTAGGGTTTGAGTGTGGTGCAGACTCCACGAAGTCATGGACACAGGTTGTCAACAAGGCAGTATGCAAGATGGTGGTGGCTACATAATAGTGTAGGCTGTGTTTACATGGAATAGACTGAGCCCTATGGTCCAACTGAACTGATCATTGACTGACTTGATTATTTTCAGCTACTTGGAGACCATCCAGTGATGTAATTTTTGCAGATGACATGTGCCATGTCATCAGGCCACAATTGTTCACAATTGGTTTGAAGAACATTCTGGGAAATTTGAGCAAATGATTTGGCCACCCATATTGCCCAATGTGAATCCCATCAAATATTTTTGGAATGTAATTGAGAGGTCAACTCATGCACAAACTCCTGCACCAGCAACAGTTTTGCAATTATGGACAGCTATAGAGGCAACATGGCTCAGTATTTCTGGATAGTACTTCCAGCAACTTGTTGAGCCCGTGCCACACTGAGTTGCTTAACTATGTTGGCAAAAGAAAGTCTGACATGTTATTTGGAGATATCCCAGGATTTTTGTCACCTCAGTTTGTTGCCCTTAGTGTACAACCAAAAAGAAAATTGTAATAAAATACACAAAATCACCCTTGGTAACCAACATGGATTCCGGAAATGCCACACTACAAAACAAACAATTAATAAACTTATTACAAAAGTAAGTAGGTGTCTTGATTACAAGATTCATATACCAGCATCTTTTTTGACTTTACTAAAACATTAAATATGGTAAACCATGTCTTGCTTCTCTGCAAAATGCCTACATGTGGCTTCCAGGAAAAGCTCTTCATCAGCTATCTTCTTGCTTAAAATGTAGAAAGCAAAGAGTAGTTATTCAGCAAAAGAATGAGAGGACCCATTCAAACTGGGACGAGATGTGGTCGGATTTTCCTCCAGAGTCAGTACTTGGCCTATTACCCTTCTTATTTTACATAAATGATATATCTTAAGTATGGATACTATGCTAATGATTCTAGAGCACCGTTTTTTTGGGAAACAAGTGAAGAAGTATTCAGTTGCATCAAACTATTTGTTAATGATTGATGAAAAGCCCTTGGGTTTCCAGCTGAGTGGCAGTGTTAAAATAGCACAGCATTTTGAAGAGTGTCATATTTGTCATCTTCCAACAAAGTGCAATGTTGCAGATGTCGTAATGTTTCTACTGCGAGCGTGCCTCTTCGATATGGCTACAGGTGGCAGGGTGCTGTCTAGCCATTGGATGGGGAGGGATGCGAGGCTGCTGTGGTGGGGGTAGTAGGAGTGCCAAAGACCATACTCAAATCTCTGGGCATTATGGATGATATCACATGAAGAACAATGCTGAGCATGCTGTCTCATTATATTGCCGCTAGCACAGGACACCATGTTGAACTCTGTCCCTATTGACCAGGTTCTTGTGACTCCTTATTTCTGTGGATTCCATAACAATGCTGTCACAGTAACTAGATGCTTGGCATAGTACCTTAGTGTTCTGAAAGTCAAAAGTGTGGTCTTCGTTTGTACTGTGTTCTGCTCTCACGTATTTATTTGTTTGTCCCAGTTGTATATTCCTGATGTGCTCATCGCAGCACTTCAAGATACAGCACTGCATTTGCCAGATGTATTAGGTGCTGTATACCCCAGCTATGGCTATGTTAAGTTTTAATGGGTCTTTTGCAAAGCCAAAACACTCTGCCATTTTAGACAGTGGTCAGAAGATGGTTTTTATATTGGATTTTTTAAGCAGCTTCACAGTTTTGGCTGAGAGGAAGTAAGGAAAGAAAGCAAGTCTCCTGTCTTCTTCTTCCTCTTCTTAGTTTGCTGAAACTTTCCTTTCTGAAATGCCTTAATAATCTGTGCCTCTTTGCAAAAATTTTTTGCAGAACAGTTCCTCCAAATGTTGTAGTTTGGCTGGAATCTTTTCTTATCACAGATGATACATGCCCAATGTATCTGGATGGTTAGTACTACCCGCTGTTGCACTGGATGATGGTGGCTTGTTGCATGCAAGTAAAAGTCTATGTTGATGCACTTCATATATATTGATTGGTCTACTGTACCGTGTGCCTTCTTCCTGATTAATACTTCAGAGAAAGAGAAACAACCACTCCCCACTCTTTCCATAGTGAATGCAGTGTGTTGATGGGTGTTGTTAAGGTGGTCCAGAAACTCATCAAGTGCTGTTTGTATGCTCCCCCTCCAGATTTGTGTTCCCAGAAGCCTATCAGGATCCCATAGCCACTTCATCTATCACTTCATAAAACTCTCCTTTGCACTTGAAGTAAGTGGTCATCAGTGCATGTTGAAAAAGTTTAACTGTTTGCAAGAAGCAAATATTAAAAAGCACCAAAGAATCTTGAAAAAAATACTCCTCTGAACAGCAACATAACATCAAAGCGCACAAACAGGTCATCCCTCTGTAGTCGCATGTTCTGAAGAGCTTACATGAAATTGACCAAATTCTTCATGTGGTAGCTACAATGTCCCACAAGACACTTTAGAAACGTATCCAATTTTTGGCCAGTCCATAATTGTGCGAGTTAGCGGTGTTAGTATAGGCCGCAAGGTGCCCATTACTTGTGGAATTTGGGAAGTCCTTACAGGGATATGACCACTTCTTCTCTTCTTCTGGTAGATCTGAGCTCTTCAACAGAGCCACAGTTTTCTAGTCACCATCAAAGCTGGATCCCTCTTGAGCTTTTTGTAGGCCAGGTCCTGTAGTGGCGAACCACTTTTATACTGTTAGTTATTGATGCACATCAGTACCATGGCATTCCCTTTGTGTGCTGGAAGGGCCATAGTGTCAGCATTGTCTCTCAGAGATCAGAGAGCCTCCCGCTCCACCATAGTCACATTTGCTTTCCAAGTCGGGATTTGCAATGACCCTGCATGTCCCTATCTGATGTCCTCTACTTTTTCCTTTGGCAAGCCTCATATTATGTCCTCCATGCCACTAATTGTGTCTCATTTTGGTATGGTCCTCAGGACAGGCGCGAAGTTCACCCTATTAGCAAGGGCTGAAGTTGTAGCTGAATCCAGTACTTTCACTGTCAAATTTACAATGGCTCTCATGTTATTCTCCTTCTTGTTGATCATCTGAGTTCCTGACAGTCCATCAAGTTTGTGGAGCTGTTTTGCAGCAGTGTGTTTCTGTACCTCGCTGACAGCGTAAGAACTGCAGTTCATACACACTAAAGTGTGTGCTGGTGGTGCACTTGTTATACAAAGGTGACATGTGAGCAGGATACCCACATTCTTGTCCAGCTCTTTCCATGTGAAGCGAATGCACGATCTCGCTATGGGCATGCCTGTTTGTCGTAATATTCAATTGGTCTTCAATTTCTATGGGTGTCATAGTCCCTCAAACTGTGGCAGGATGTTCTTGTTTTGACACCACTGAAGGAAAGCTAATGTGCTGAGAAGTTGTGCTTTCATTGTATATTCTTTCTGCAGCTGTTTGAAGCTGCAGAGCATTTTCTTCCAGTAGAGGTGCTGTATGTGTGGATGGAATCTTTCCCAATGTATACTGAAATATTTTGATTATTCCACTCAATAATGTCATGCGGAATCATTCTCTGCAGTAATTGATCACTTAGAAAGAAACTATTGATGGTATAAAAGTGAGCAGTAATAATAATAATAATAATAATAATGTGTTCATTAATGTTAACACTAATGATGTATACGTATTCTGTAAACTGACTCATTCCACATCATTTCATTAAAAGAATCATTCAGATGATCCATGGAACATGTAATTAGCTAACTAACTAACTATTGATGAAAAGCTCTTGGGTTTCCGACCAGGTGAGAATGTTAAAATATCATGACATTTAAAAGTGTGTCACACTTATCATCATCTGGCAAAATGTAGAGATATTGTGGCTGTCATAATATTAATGCCCCCTCCACCTGGCTGTGGAGACATGTCTTTGCTGTTTGGTTGACATTGTCATTTCTTTGAAGATATCTGAAGGACATCTAAGCTGCCTAACAACTATGTTGAAATGTGTTCAGACTTGATCTCCATTTGAATCTGAAAGTGTGCCTTTGTTACGAAAGAAAGTCTTGGGGCACCTAGCTAATGGTGATGGAGTTCATCCTGATGTACAGAAAATAATAGCAATCACAAATTTTCAGACTCCTTGACACATTCATGATGTGAGAAGTTTTCTCAGAATATGCCTGTACTACTGGCAATTCATAAAGGACTTCTGTACCAAGGCATACCCCTTGCAAGAACTACTGAAGAAAGACACCAAATTTTCCTGGATCGAGGTGCAAGAAAGATCTTTTCTTGTCCTTAAGGAGGCTGTAAGTTAACGGGCACAGTGTCACATAGTGTGACAGCCTTGAGAGTGACAGCCCTGTGTCGTCTGCTGTTGAGTAATAAATATAGTGGAATGTTGTGATGTGATTGCCAAGCAACACATATAAGTCCAGACTGAGCAGGTGTTGCAGGGAATTTTCGATGAGGGGAGAGGGGGAACTGAGGAACTGCTTGGCAACAGTGTGCTAAAATGGTGAGATTCTGGCTGTATTTGTTCCTACAAAACTGTCTCCATGATTGTACCACTTATACAAAATAAATTGCTCTTATTGACAGTTGTGTTTAAAATCATTTAACAACTATGACAATGATGACTAACACGTTGTCTGTGTACAGAATGTAGCAACTCTTAACACATGAAATCTGCTAACAAATGAATATGTGTGGAATTAGGGTAAATTAAACTACTTTTTTATTATAAGCAAGAATCTTAGATTACTAATGCTGTGCGTGAAAAAACAAAGTTATCCATAAACAAGTGAAGCAGCTACTCTCTGCATGGATAGTTTACAGTGATATTTAATTGTCTGTGTTCATTTAATGAGAAATTGCACATTCATATGTGTGAATAAGACATTTAAATAACACATGAAATCCAGCATGGAATGTAAAAATATTGTGAAAAGGAAAGTTGCTACTCACCACATAGCAGTGTCACAAATAAGCTTTCAGCCAACAAGGCCTTTGTCAAGAATAGATGACAGACACATGTACACACACACACACACACACACACACACACACACACACACACACATACACACGCACATGCACACACACAAACACGCACATGCAAATGCTAGTGACAGTCTTTTTGTTGAGCCTATCTGCGACTCAGCATCTCCACTATATGATGAGTAACAACTTTGCTATTCATAACATTTTTTAAATAACATAGTGGGGAACTGACAAAAAAGAGTAAAGGAGCACTTTTGACTAGCGATTGGTGTTCCGGTTTGTGCAATGTTGAAAATTTAATAAGAAAATGTATTATATGACATGTAAATGAAATGAAACTACATTTAAATGAACTTTGCTAAACTATATGATGTATTTACTGGGAATATTTAGAACTTGTAAAATGATTGTATAAACAAATGATGTTCAGGCATGTAGAGAATCATTTGATCTAGGTAGCGTGTCACATGATACAACTGAGGAAAGAGTGTGCATGGCTGGTATCTGGATCTTTTTCCAGTGGGAGCTGCTGAGTTAAGGTTAGTTGAGTTGACAGAATACTGCTTGTATGCTCAAGTGTGTTCTGAATAAGGTGTATGTATGCGTATTTGGAAGTTAAGTCAGCCTGTATATTATTTGGTTGTTTTGAGACTGTTAAACTGTGTTGACTGAATTTATGGAGTTCAGGGAAGTTATGCAGTCTGATTGAATTTCAGTGCACTATGCAATGATTTTGGTTTATGAGTAGCCATTTCCTGCAACTACTCTGCTCATTCTGCTAAAACAGTTATTTCTAATTTCATCTGTACCAATGTGGATAGTATTATCCTGTGTAGGGCCATCACTCAAAGTAAATTTGTCTTCTGTGCATAAATCAACAGTAAAATTCAAAGGTGCTGTAATCCTGCATTATTATCCTGTGGGGTTATTACCTTAATTCCCAGTTATTTAATTATTTCTATTTATTCATTTTACATACATATACCATTCACTGACTGCTTTCATAGACTCCTGATAATCTTTAGTTGCTTACATGTGGGCATAATGCAGCAGTATACAACAGAACCCCTGTGTGGATGAGCCATATAGCAGTTTTCTTCAGTTGTACACTTGCCCATTGGTGAATGGGTACCTTCACATGGTTAACTAAGCCTATGTACACTGCAAGGCGCTAGCATCTTCTTCAGTTCTAGTATTGTATGATGAGAAAGCTGAAGCAGAACTTCACATTAATGCTAGTGGTTTTGGGATAGGGGTAGTCCTAGTAAAAATTTTCGAAGGAGCTAATAAGGTGATAGCTGATGCTTCCAGAAAGTCCAAGACGTTCTCTACAACTGAGAGGTAGTGCTTTGCAGTTGTTTGGGCCATCAACAAGTTCCAGCCATATTTATTTAAAAAACCTTTCAGTGTTGTGATGCATCACTGTTCTATATGCTGACTAGCCAGAGGTGTAACTCTAGCAGGCATCTGCAGTAAAATACTGCATGTGCACTAGGAAACCAAATACTAGCAAAGGGCACTTCTCAAGACCAAATGACTAAAAAACTCAGACCTTCAGTTCTTGTTTGCCAACAAAATGTAAAAGTAAGTAACTGAATTAAAAGTGATTACTTGTCAAAATTTGTTTTAAGTAGGAATACTGACATGGTTATAATCCAGGAAACCCACGCGTCAAATGGAGAAGAACTTTATGAAAGTGGAAGGATATATGGTTATGAGCTTATTGGTGCAACTTACCACAATGTTTATGATGTTGCTACTTACATTAGAGCTAGCACTGATTATGCGCATCTAATCTCAGCAAATAAAGCTGATGTAATTTGTAATGTTTCAGTAGAGCTTGTAGAGCTCACTATCCATAATGTCTCAAACCACCTAATGTAGAGTGGCCACCAAATGTTCTGCCAATTACAGTCCATCCATGAGTATATACTGGTGATTTTAACAACTACCATGACCAGTGGAAGTGTGCATGGAATAGTGACTGTGGTAAGTAACTTATTGACTGAGCTGAAAATAACAACCTTTACCTAGTTTTTGAGCCAAGGATTTAGAGACATTTTGATTAGCTGTGTGGCAGAGAGGCTTTAACCCATACCTCTGTTTTGTCTCCCATGATTATAAAGGTCAGCCAATTCCTACATCAAGAAAAGTCTTGTCAGGCTTCCCACATAGCCTACACAGACCTTTTATTCTCAGTATTGGCTTGTCCATCCCTCTGGTTAAGGCAGTGCCACAACCTAGATGGAATTTTAGAAAGGCAAACTGGCAGGGTTTCTTGGGCCACCTGGAAAAATATATTTGCTTCATTCCACCAGAACCTTAGACTGCCGCCATTTTGCTTGAGCTGTTCTTGGATCTGCTAAGAAACATATTCCTCGTGGATATAGGAGAGAACATATCCCAAGATAGGATGAGAGATGTGACTACCTACATGAACAGTTTAACAAAAGTGGAGATAATGAAAATCTCGGTGAACTTCTTTTTAGTCTTCTACATCTACATCGATACTCTGCAAATCACATTTAAGTGCCTGGCAGAGGGTCTTGATATTGCAAGGAAAGTTTGCTGGTCTCAGACAGTAGGAAACTTGAATTTCAAATATTCTGGTAGATAGGCTTGGTTGTTGCTCTGTAAATTGAATGGCTTCTTTAATAAATCTGGTCAGAAACCTCGTGACTCACTTCTTCTCTATTGCTTTGAAGACAGAAACATTTCCCAAGGAACTGAAAAATACAAAAATTGTGGCAATCTTAAAACCTAACAGATCAGTGGATCTCCTCCAGAGCTTTAACCAATTTTCCTGCACAGTTGCAAGTATAAGCTCTTGGAAAGATTTATTTACAATAGAATTAGTGGTTGTATTTTAGAACACATTGCAATGGAATAAGTGGAATTTAAGCCTCGCCCTAGTTGCAATGGCCAGGTACTAGCACTGACAAGTTTCATGCAGGCCAATTTCCAGGAGAAACTAAAAACATCTGTGCTCTTTATCAACCTTATGGCAGCATATGACACCACCTGGAGGGAAGGGATTATTTACAAATCACTGAAAATAATTAAATCCCAAACAACAGCACCTCATATTAACAACAGGATAAGGAATTGATACTTTCAGGTTTGCTTGGGTGAAAATAGAAGCTCAATAAGGAAACTAAATAATGGCCTGCCATAGGACTCAGTTCTTGCACCTCTCCTGTTCAGCCTTTATGTTTCTGTCCTTCCAAGAACACCTTCAAGGAAATTCGGCTGTGCATATGAGACTGCTCTGGCTTGTCAGTCAAAAGAGCTTGTTCAGTTAGAGGGAGCACTAACAGTGGACTTAGCGGCCCATAACTCATATTTTAAAAAATGGAGTCTGAAGCCCAATGCCGGTAACAGTGAGGTTTGTGTGTTTCACCTTAACAACAAACAAGCTAACACTGAGCTCAAGGCGCAATTTGACAGCAATATTCTCCATCAGAACAAGTACCCTAAGTATCTTAGCATCACACTCAATCACATTCTATCTTGTAAAAAAAACAACTGGAGACCACATTGATCAATATAAAAACTCACAGCAACATCATTCAGAGGCTGTGTGGCACAACCTGGGAGGCTTCATTGGAGACTATCCATACATTGGCTCTTGCACTGTTTTTTCGGCTGTAGAGTATTGTGCTTCAGTTGTTACACCAACCTTATCGATGTGCAGCTCACCAATATGATGTGCAAGATTACTGGTACAGTTGGAATAACTCCTGTCTCTTGGCTCGCCCCATCCCCCCTTCCCCCTCCCCAAACAATATCTACCCACCACATATTTGCAGAACTGTGACCCTGCTGTGCTTAGAGATTACCACAGTATACAGCAGAATAAAGAACTATGTAATCATTACAACATATCTGCCGTATGAAGAAATAGGTTTTGTTCAAGACATCCACCACTACTGTATGTTGAACAACTAGCTACAACTAATACCAAACTAAGAGATATCTGGAACAAGAACTGCCAACACATTGAAAATTACCAAGAATGGGAATGGTTTGAGAAACATAACTGTGGTACTCTGGATGTCGAACTTGACAGTAAACTGTGGGTCAAATTAAATAGAATTGACACCAGATTTGGTCAGTGCTCTGACTCATTCTGTAAATGAGATATTCTGGAGTCTCTGAGTTGTGACTGTGGCACACTGAAACAATCTGTCAGACGTATAAGAGAAGAGTGCATCCTACAGTGCTATAAGTGCGCATGAAATGATTTTATTTACACCATTGTCACAGTGGTGGAATGGATAAGAAACCTAGATATCATTATTAAGTCGATTTATTTTTATTTTATGCAATGACATTCATTCCATATTATAAATTACGACATGTGTGTGCCATACAAATGATGATGATGAGCCTGAAGAAGCTATCATGTTGGCTGGTGAGATGAGCAAGGAGGTGTGTGAGACGGGTAGAAATTAAGTGTGCTAGATATTTATATTTCTTAGGAAAAAATGTATTTGGAAAAAAAAAATTGTACAGGCTACTGTTGATACATATATAGACTATTCTTGCACATAATTGCTATCTGATCAATGCATATGGTGAGATGTGGCATAAGCTTCTTTATGCCATCCCTCAAAGAATTCTCCTGCCGTCTCCTTCCCCCACTTCAGAACCTATTTTTGCACCTGCTTGTTGGTGGAAAATTCAACTCCACTCATATATTCCTTCACGGAGATGGAAAGATAATAACCTGAAGGTGCCGGGTCAAGGGAATATGGGGAGTGGTTCAAAACATCCCAACCAAATGAGTCCAAGAACTCCTTAATGGTTGAGGCTGTGTGAGGATGGGCGCTGTTGTGCTGCAAGTAGTATTCCCCATCTTTTGTTTTGAATTCTCCTTTTCGGTTTTTTGAGGGTCTTGCAATATCATTGTGCATTAATGGTCTCCCTTTGAGGCAAAAATTCAAGCAAAATGATGCCTTTGGTCCAAAAACGCTGAGACCATGATTTTTTTTTTGCCAAAAATTGTGATTTTTCAGTGGTATTGTTGGTGGAAAATTGATGAGACACCACTGTGGTGATTATCTTTTTGTCTCAGGCATGTAATGAAGCACCCACATTTCTTCTTCAGTCACAGTAGAGCTCAGAGAATCATCACCTTCCAATTCAAGTCAGTCAAGAAACTCGTGAGTGCTGTTGACCAGTTTTTCTTGTGCTGCTCTGTGAGCTGTTTTGGGACTCATCTTGTCCACAGTTTCCAATATCCCAGCATTTCTGTGAGTGTCTCATAGAAGAAAGTTGTGGAAACACTGCAGAAATTTCATCCACTCTCAATTGGCAGTCTTTAAGAACAGTTCCCTTGATTTTTTGTACCAACTCATCAGTCAAAATGGAATATCTCCCAGTCGTATATTCATCATGAACATTTCTTCTGCCTCCATTAAATTCCATGCACCCCTTAAACACACTTTTTCTGTTCACAACATCTTCACCATGAACTATTTTGACTCTCAAAAAAAACTTTGGTAGTGTTAATCCTTTTGTGAGTAGGAAGCAGGTCACAGTACGTGGGTCCGCAGCTCGTGGTCGTGCAGTAGCATTCTCGCTTCCCACGCCCGGGTTTCTGGGTTCGATTCCCGGCGGGGTCAGGGATTTTCTCTGCCCCGTGATGACTGGGTGTTGTGTGCTGTCCTTAGGTTAGTTAGGTTTAAGTAGTTCTAAGTTCTAGGGGACTGATGACCATAGATGTTAAGTCCCATAGTGCTCAGAGCCATTTGAACCATTTGTCACAGTACGTGGCTCGCACTGGCAGTTTTCTTACTGACATCTTTCATGCAACTGGATGCTGCAACATGAATTTACACATTACCGTTTGCCTGTGATACTCACTCTGGTCATGGTATCCTCTTCTACCTCTCATTGTTACCAACACTCAAAAAGCAAAAGTCCACAGCCCATTATGTTCACAGTATACTTACTTTCTGAATATACATTGCATGAAAATGGATGCAAGTACAAGGATGCTAGCTGCCTTTCATGGGGATCCCTTGGCAGAAAGCAGAAGTGTGGACAAAATACCAGTCACTGCTGCATTATGTGATGGTATTTCTGAATAGGGGGAGGATCTCGCATTGCTGAAAACCATAGAAGTCTTGAAAAAATGTGAAACATATCAAAGGAGGATTACAATTAATAAATGGAACATTATATGGGAGACTATGATCTGATAGGAAGAGTTCCTGAAGTATTTCCATGATGCTCCAACATCTGCTCACCTGGTATTCGTGAAGACTCTAGACAAAATCACATGCTGGTGTCTCTAGCCACATGTGTACCAATCTGTTAAGCGCTATGTGAGCCACTGTAAGGAATGTTAACAACAAAAGCACCTGCCACAGTTACCTCAAGGGCATCTGGTAGCAATCGCACCTGCAGCAGCACCATTCTACCAAATTGGAATCGACCTCTGCAGGTAGTTTCCAAAGTCGACACATGGGAATCAATGGATAACAGTTTGCACTGAGTATCTCACTGGTTATTGTTGTAAACAAACCTGTGTCGACTGCTGAAGCTCCAGGAACTGAAAAGTTCCTTATTGAAGACATTATTTTGAAACACAGAATACCCTGTGTGATGATCCCTGCTCATGGAAAAGTTTTCCAGTAAAACTAGTATCAGAGAAAATTTCATGGTGTGACATCATCCAGAGGATTACTACCTACCATGAACTACTACCTACCATGCACAGATGAACATACTCACAGACCAATTCAATAAGATGTTGGTAGATAAGCTTCCAATGTACATTGATGTCAACAGAGATTTGGATACAATACTTCTCATCATGACATTCGCATACAACACAGTGAATCAAGTCACACTGTCCTTTCTGCTCCAAGGTCACAAGGACAAAATAACAGTGCTTACACTATTCTTGTTTCCACCTGATGATACTCAGGTGCCAATGTGAAATACCTCACACTGGAACAGAAGAGACAAAGCACCTGGCTTGAATCCAGACCCTGAACATCCAGGACAAAGACCAAGAGCACTATAATTCCAAGCAGTGCCCAGTGAGTTACAGCATGGGAGACTTAGTACAGATATTTATACCTCTGCAGAAAGTGAGACTATTGGAAAAGTTACTTGAGAGCTACTTTGGGCCATATCATATGCTTCGTTCCTTGTCAGAAATCACATATGAAGTTGGGGATTATGATCCTTCATCAAGAAAACAAAGGCGCATACATGTCATCCGTATTCTCCAGATGAGGTTATACTCGGCAGTTGCAAAACTATAATGGGAGAGGTTACCTTCAGTGCTGATCATAGAGAAGAACATGACCAGAATGCAAGGATCTGCCAATGCCTTTATACAGAGGGTCATGGAAAAGATCAAGACACACCTATAGTCAGTCTCCTGAAACAGTGGGTTGCAGTTTCTCTAGAAGAGGGAACAATACCCTGAACTCTAGTGCATGTGATATAGTGTACTGGTTAGTATGTGCAACTGAATGTTGGGCACAATGTGCAACATGTAATATGTTGTAGCACAACATGCAGCTGTATGTAACATACTTGATCTCTATGACTGCTTGAAACTCATCCCATCTGTATGCTCCACTCCATCACCAGGTTTCCTGAGCTGCAGAGATGCGAGTTGTTCTTTCAACACATTCTCCGCTCCCAAAATCATCCCGGCCTCAACCTACGGTAACCTAATGTCCCACCACCTTCACCCAACTGTTTCCACTCCCTTTGTCCTTTCACCTCCACTCAATTCACCTCTCCTTACCCTCAGTGTGCGTCGCTCTCTGCTCACACATTCATCAGTCTTTTCCCCTTCTTTGTTCCTCTCCTTTCCAATCCTCATTTTCCCCCACCACTCCTTCCCCCACAGCCTCCCAGCACTACACCTGTCAGCCCTGTCCTGCCACCTCTAGTCTCTGCACACTCTGCCAGACAGTGCCACTTCCTCTTAACCCACCCACACCCTGTTACCCCTCCCCCTCCTCTGCCGTGTTCTAACTTGTTGATCCCATTCAACATTTTCCAGTTGCAGTCAGGTCAGAGTGGCTAAAGGAAGCAATCGTGTGAGTATGAGGTGTGCTTGCTTGTGTGAAAGTGTGTGTGTGTGTGTGTGTGTGTGTGTGTGTGTGTGTGTGTGTTTCTCTTTTCTAAAGAAGATTTGGATGAGAGCTTATGTGTAACAGTCTTTTCGTTGTGCCTGTCTGCAATTAAATGTGTCATCTTTACAGTGAGTAGCAATCTATCATTTTCATAGCAACAATGTAGAAAAAGACAGATTGTTACTTACTGTAAAACAGTCATGTTAAGTTGCAGACAGACACAACTAAAAGACACTTATAAAGCTTTTGGCCATAGCCTTCATCAGCAAAAGAGAAACACACACCATTCATACACACAAGGAAGCATTCATGCACACATGACCACCAACTCCAGCACCCCGAGCTGGAATGCCTGAGTAGTAATTTGTCTTTTCCTACATTGTTGATATTTCTACCTGTAGTATCCTTTTCATAATACTGTTGTATCAATTTGGTCCTTCACAAGGTCTATCAGCGCAGATTTTGTAATGCTGATTCAAAATTGTGAATTGTGATTTATTAGTCTCATAACATATACTTACAAATCATGTGATTATGGTACAGGAGACACGTCAAAAATGATACACTTTGCTGTATGTAGCTAGAGTATAAATATTCGTGCACACACCCACCTCTGTACCCTCATATTGTGCTGGCTGGATACACATCATGTGAGTGGTCTCCTTTACTTATAAATTATTTGCATTCTACCAGAATTCTCCTACGTATTCGTACTTACTTTATCTATTTATAAAGACAGAATAGGCCTTTGCCTCATTAAAATCCAATGTTTTGTGAGATTTATGATAATTTTAGTGAAATCTGGAATATTACAGAAAGAGCAGTTCTGTAGTTTTTGTGGCATGTCTATTCTCTTTTTTATAAAGTAGATTAATTGCTGCATTGTTTCAGTTTTTAGAAATTGTCTTCTTCTGCAGACATTTTGATATCCTTTTGTGTTACTTTTCCTTCTCCTTTAGTAATCTACATTGAAATGCCAGAATTTCCAGGTGTCATTCCTTTCTTCATATCTCTAATCTCTTTACACAACTCATCTGGCATCAATTCTAAAATATGCTGATCTTTATTATTAACCATCTGAATTTCTGATTCCCTCGAACTATATTTCTAATTCCCTTGAACTATACAAACATTTAAAGAAGTCGTGGAACACTTCCACATTTTTATCTCTGTTAGTTTCCTTGCCATCTTCAATCTTAAATGAGGAGATCTCCATCTCCATCTATACTCTGCAAACCACTTGAAGTGTGTGGCGGAGAGTATGACCTGTTGTACCAATAATCAGGACTTTCTTTTATTCTATTCATGTACAAGTTGCAGGAAGAATGATTGCCTAAATGCCTCTGTGCATGCTGTAATTAGTCTAGTATTGTCTTCACAATCCCTATGGGAATGATAGAGTGTGGTTGTAGTATGTTCTCAGATTTTTCTAAATACGTTTAGATTTGTCACTTCAAGTTGTCTCTAGAAAGTTATTTAACTACATTTTCATGGGATAGTTTGCATCTATGTTCAAGCATCTGCCAGTTCCATTTCTTCAGCATCTTTGTGAACTCTCCCAAGGGGTGAATAAACCTGTGACCATTCATGCAGCCCTTCTTTGTATCCATTCAATGTACCATATTAGTTCTATTTGGTAAAAGTCCCACATACTAGACCAATATTCTGTGATGGGTTATGCGAATGTTTTTTATGCAATCTCCTTTGTAGACTGATTGCATTTCCCTAGTATTCTGCCAGTGAACTGCAGTCTGCCACCTGCTTTATCTATGAGTAGCCTATTTGATTATTCCATTCCACATCCATACAAACTGTTATACCCAGGTATTTCAATCAGTTAACTGATACCAACTCTGACTCACAATGTTATGGTCATGGGGCACTACATTTGTTCATTTTGTGAAGTGCACAGTTTTACATTTATGAACATCTAAAGCAAGTTGCCAATTTTTGACCACTTCAAATATTATCAGGATCTCACAGAATACTTGTGCAGCTTCTTTTAGAAAGTAAACCTTTATAGATAATTTCATCATCTGTGAAAAGTATGAGGTTACTGTTAATATTGTTGGCAAGGTCATTACTATACAACATGAATGGAAATGCACTGAACAAACTTCTTTGGGGCACACTCAAAGTTACTTCTACATCTTTTGGTGACTCTCCATCCAAGATAAAATGCTGCATCCACCATACAAAAAAGTCCTCAGTTGAGTCACAAGTTTCATTTGATATACCAAACAGTCGTACTTTCGACCATAAGTATAGATGTGGTACTGAGTGAAGAGCTTTTTGGAAGTCAGGGAATACTGCATCTGACTGACTGCCTTGATCTGTGACTTTCAGTGTGTTATGTGAGGAAAGTGCAAGTCATGTTTCACATGATCTGTGTTTTCAGAATCCATGCTTGTGGTCCCAAATTATGTCATTTGATAGATACCTCATTACATTTGAGCTTAGAATCTATTCTAAGGTTGGATTTTAAGGATACTGGATTATAGTTTTGTGGCTCACTTCTGGTACCCCTCTTGTAGATGGGTATGGCCTGTGCTTTCTTTCAAATAATAGGTGCGGTTTTTTGTTTGAAGATTTTACAGTATATAATCATTAAAGTGGGCAAATTCATTATAGAATTTGATAGGGATTGCATTGGGTCCTGGAGCTTTTTTCAGTTTTAACAATTTCAGCTGTTTCTCAATGTCACTGACACTAATATCTATTCCACAAATTTTTTCAGTGGTGTGAGAATTAAAGTGGGGCAATACTCCTGGATTTTTCTTTGCAAAGGAAAGCAAGATGTATGAGACAGGTGAAATATCATCAGACTTCAAGAAGAATATAATAATTCCAATCCCAAAGAAAGCGGGTGTTGACAGGTGTGAAAATTACCGAACTGTTAGCTAAATAAGTCATGGCTGTAAGATGCTGACATGAATTATTTATAGACAAATGGAAAAACTGGTAGAAGCAGACCTTGGGGAAGATCCGTTCAGATTCTGCAGAAAAGCTTGAACCCATTAGGCAGTACTGACCCTATGACTTATCTTAGAAGATAGATTAAGGAAAGGCAAATCTATTTTTCTAGCATTTCCAGACTTAGAGAAAGCTTTTGACAATGTTGACTGGAATACTCTCTTTCAAATTCTGAAGGTGGGGGTAGTCAAATACAGGAAGCAAAAGGCTATTACAATTTGTACAGAAACCAGATGGCAGTTATAAGAGTCGAGGGGCATGAAAAGGAAGCAGTGGTTGGGAAGGGAGTGAGACAGGGTTGTAGCCTATCGCTGATGTTATTCAATCTGTGTATAGAGCAAGCAGTAAAGGAAACAAAAGGAAAATTTGGAGTAGGAATTAAAAACCATGGAGAAGAAATAAAAACTTTGAGGTTCACTGATGACATTGTAATTCTGTCAGAGACTGCAAAGGACCTGGAAGAGCTGTTGAATGGAATGGACAGTGTCTTGAAAGGAGGATATAAGATGAACATCAACAAAAGCAAAACAATGATAATGGAATGTAGACTAATTAAATTAGGTGATGCTGAGGGAATTAGATTAGGAAATGAGACACTTAAAGTAGTAGATGAGTTTTCCTGTTGGGCAGTAAAATGATTGATGATGGTCGAAGTAGAGAAGATATAAAATGTAGACTGGCAGTGGCAAGAAAAGCGTTTCTGAAGAAGAGAAATTTGTTAACATCGAGTATAGATTTAAGTCTCTGGAAGTATTTTTTTTTAAATATCTGCATGGTGTGTAGCCATGTATGGATGTGAAACATGGATGATAAATAGTTTAGACAAGAAGAGAATAAAGTTTTTGAAATGTGGTGCTACAGAAGAGTGCTGAAGATTAGTTGGGTAGATCACGTAACTAATGAGAAGGTGCTGAATAGAATTGGGGAGAAGAGGAATTTGTGGCACAACTTGACTAGAAGAAGGGATCAGTTGGTATGGCATGTTCTGAGGCATCAAGGAATCACCAATTTAGTATTGGGGGGCAGTGTGGAGGGTAAAAATTGTAGAGGGAGACCAAGAGATGAATACACTAAGCATAGTCAGAAGGATGTAGGGTGCAGTATTTACTTGGAGGTGAAGAAGCTTGTACGGGATAGAGTAGCATGGAGAGCTGCATCAAACCAATCTCTGGAAGGAGGCCATAACAACAACAACAACAACAACAAAAGAACATTTGTAATCAGAGTTAAGCATTTCTGCTTTTGCTTTGCTACCCTCAGTTTTATTTCCTGTCTTATCTCTGAGTGACTGGGCACTGAGTTTGGTGCCATTAACAACCTTACTAATACTAATGTACTAACTTTCACATTAGTTCCATTTGGTCCTCGCCAAACCAGTTTTCAATTTATTTTTTTTCTGCAAGTATACGTTAGGGAAAAGCATGTTGTTCTTCTCAGCAAATTCTACTAATTTACATGCTCTCTCATTCCTTGTATCACATCAGAAAATTCCCACAGGAAAATTGTTTTTAAGGGGAGCCAGAGGTGCTTATGCTGCCCATGTTAAAATCACTAAGTTTGAGGAACATTTATGAATAAACTACCAAATAGAAAAATTTGAATTTTTTTTTACATATAGAGTGGTTTAGTATTGCAGTTATGACAGAGGGATTTTGGAGTATCTTTTTTAGTTTCCTTCCAATTATTTTTTTTATTAATGACCCAAATTTTTTTACAAATAATTGCTTTATAATTAAACTGAAATAAAACTACTGAACATATTGCCAAATGGCTGTGTTACAATGTAAGTTTGACCACTAGGAGTGCTGTATAAAAATTTCATCTCTCTAGCTTGAGTGGATTTTGAGAAAATGTTCCTTATATTCGAAAAATTCTAATTTACAGGAAATGGCTATCAAAGTTTCTCAATACATTCCTGCACTATAGGATGGATTATCAGGGTCTTCTTCTTCATCCTCCAAAAGCTTCCTCTTCTGTCTTCTTTTCTGGCCTGTTGTTCCATCATACTTCATATGCCTTTCTCTTCTTTCTGCTCCTCTTATCCTTTCTCTGTCAGTATTTCTTAGTGCTCGTACAGTGTTCACCCCAGCTGTAAATCCTAATGCCTTCAGAACTTCACACTGTTCCCTTGGTTGTAGGTTGCTATTGCATCATAAATGCCAAAGTGCAGTGTTTTTATGCTTAGAAACACCCTTTTAGGAATCACTTTCCAAATCAAATTGTTTACGCTCTCATTAGGATTCTGCGTCTTTCCGTGTAGACATTTGTGTAACAATTCTGGCTGTGCTAAGTCATGAAAAATTGGTTTTATTGCATTTATCACAGCTGCTGGCAAACCATGTTTGTGATCATAGTCCTTTTTTGCATTATATTTGCACCAGGAATCTTTTGGGCACAGGCTGTGTTGAGGGTATTCATTGGAAGAGGCAGCAGCAGACCCTTTTCCAATGGATCGAAGACCATACACAAGTCGAACATTCACATCAAACACTCTAGATCGTCCATTTTCACCAAAGAGACTGGCATGTGAATTGTAGAAAGTCACTTGATACTTGCAACATGCACAGATTATCTTCATCTCACAAGCTAAACCAAAGTGCTTTGTTATCTCTAGTCCCACTCCTAAACTTGAACACATTTTGCACAGAACACTTTCTTTCAGCACAGAAGATAATAATCCAATATTCAGTACTTCGTTAATATCATCACTGTCACTAACATATTCACGAAATCTGTCACTTCCACCAGTCAGCTTCTTGCTAGAAGATGTCACAGAGCTATGGCCGGCCATGTGTTGCTTAGCAGAAGAACGCACTGTTTCAGTAATTGTAGTATCGCAACTTGGTATTAGTGTTAATTTTCTTTTCCCTATGTTCTTCCTCTTCCTATATACACGGTTACTAAAACGTGGCATCGTAACCAGAACAACGCTTTACACAAGAAGTATAATACTACCAACAACAGGTGCAACACTGAACTAATTCGAAACGGTAAACAGCAAAGAGACGATGTTCCACGCTCTTAGCGCTTCATTTGTCACAGAAAACATTTAGCCAACCCTTGCACACTCACTGTATGCGTAACATAAGGCGCTGTATGCGTAACAGTCCGAAAAAATCCCAAGCAGTTCGCCAGGAAGCCACGAGAGGGTGTTAGATGCATTCAGCGGCCACCCATTTCCTCTGCAGGCGTGGGGGAAAATGGTAATAACTCCACTTCTAGGGCGAGTAGAACAATAATTCAAAGTTTACATTAAAGAGGAATGTTCCAATTAATTTTCAGTAGCAAAACAAAAAAATCGTATTTTTTTGGATTTGACCACCTCCAGCTCCCCTTAATGTTTTGCTCTTCTCTTGTATTTAAATCCCCTAGTTTCACATGGTAGTGAGATTTTCTGTCATTTATCACCTTCTGCAACTTTTTGTAGAGGACCTTGTACCTCATCAGAATGTGAACTCGTTTGTGCATGGAATATTTTCTGTTTATTTTGAAAACAAGCCTTGCTATTCCCTTCTGAGATACATTAGGAATCTATATTTATTTTTTTAAACTTCTTGTGTTCAATAAATCACATGCCTGAATTTCCTCCAAGTTCTATTCCTGTTAAGTAAATCACATCACCTGATTCTAATTCAGTTTTATGTTCAGTTTTTTGGTGCACTTCTGATAACCCTACTGTGATGGCAGTAGCTATCAACATATACATGATCATTAGAATTTCGCACTTTCAGCCACAGCATGGAGAGATTATGCTATTAGAGAAAACACCTGGGCTGCCAAAATGATTGGGGGCACTGTTGCACTGTGTGGAGTCTGTCAGTATGGCAGATGTTTGAAGTTTGGTGCTGCTTCATGGGAGTTAGCAAGTGACAGGTCAACATCACCTGTGAGGAAGGAGCTTATCCAGGAGAGCCTGGTGTGTGTGGTGAGACAGCCATAAGTTACAGGTGCCAGCAGAGAGGTCGTCTGGCAAAAACTATCTGTTCCCACCGTAGTTGGAGCCAATTTAATTGATCACATGGGTCTAACTCATGACTGATTCTTATTTGGAATTCCTGACTGATTCTTATTTGGAATTGATGTAGCCCATTATGTCTATGCATTTTGTCAACACCTAGTAACAGTTTCGTGCAGACCTAGCAACACTTTTGTACAGTGACTTGATGTCTTAGAGAATTATGTAAAGAATTTGGTAACTTGTTGTCAAACTGACTAGGGGAAGTGCAGATTGAGGAATATGATACTGAGTTGACTAACAAACTGTTACTTCTCACCCCCCCCCCCCCCCCCCCCTCAATGAAAGAGGTTAAACTCACAACAGGTGAAATGTTGGCCAAAAGCTTCATTAGGCCATCAAAATTGCTGTACTCACCACTCATTTTTGTGGTGCAGAAGGGCAGGACGGAGTTCATCCGATAGTGGACTATAGGCAACTAAATAAAAGGGTAGTGCTCCAGTCGATTCTCCTGCCTGATCTTCATTCATGCATTGGGTGGTTTCAGAAGACGAGGGAGTTTACCAGCCTTGACTGTAATCAAGCATATTACCAAATCCTGTTAGCTGAGGTATTGAAGTCAGAACCACTTTCACCATGGATAATAACCTCTACAAATACAATAGGGTTCCATTCGGGTTATCAACTGGAAATATAACTTAGTTGTATTAGTGAGACTTTGATGAGTACTTAGTACATATTATGGAGGTCCTGCAGTGCCTCAGAGAGGCTTATGTCCAACCGGAAGTGTGCTTTCTGAGACATATGATTTTTGAGTAGGTGTCAGTATTGACCAGCAATGTACTGAAATCACTCACTCATGCCATTCCCCTAGGAATGCTAGGCACTCGGCTCGCCTCATCGGGACATCAGGATTTTGAGCTTCTTCCAGAAGTTCATACCAAATTTAGCGCAACTTGTGACACCCCTTAATGAACTGAGATAGAAAGGAAAGAAGTTCAAGAGGGGTCGCTCTCAGGAAGGCACCTTTGAGGAATTAAAGTGGCCTTAATGAGAGCACCAGCATTGGTCATGCCTGATTTTGACCAGGAATTCGTCGTACAAACAAATGCATCTACGTTTGGTGTCACTGCAGTCCTGTTACAGGAGCATGTTAGAATGGAAGCACCCTTTGAGGGTATTTGTCATTCTCGAGGCCAAATATTCAATCTCTGAATTTGAGCTTTTGGTGGTATTATTTGCCATAGTGAAATTTACCTTGAGCATCATTAGTTTTGACTGGAGAGACCCATATTTTGTGCTGGTCAGGCCATGGCATACAAGCCGCATAGCATGCTGGGCAGTGTGGTTGTCAGCCTTCCAGTTCATGGTCAGGCACATTTGAGGGACTAAGATCGTGGTGGCCGAGAGGTTCAGCAGAATGTTTGTGAGATGGGAGATGCCCCTAATGGAAGAAGAAGAACCAATTCGACCAGGAGAACAAGATGCTGCCATATTAACTGAGTGCCTGCTGTGCTGTTGTTCAAGGATATGGGGAAGCAACAAGATGCTGACCTTGATGTAAGTCAGTTAATGAAATGGATCCAGGAGGGAATGTATTTAGGCTGTATGTCTTGAAGAGGAATTTTTTTATGCTGTTCCATCAGGAGGGGCTGGGGGTACCAAATTGTGTTACCTAGATTAGATTAGATTAGTTTTTCGTTCCATAGATCCATGGTGAAGCTGAAATAACAATACTAATAGTATGAATATATACAATACATCATTTGTTTCTATTAAAAAATTTGTTAATGGAGTAGAAGGAGTTGGCCACTAGTAAGTCTTTCAGGCTCCTTTTAAACTGATCTATATTTGTAACTAAATTTTTTATGTTTGCTGGCAAATTATTGAAGATGAGTGTTCCTGAGTAGTGGACCCCTTTTTGAACTAAAGTAAGTGCTTTTAAGTCCTTGTGCAAATCATTTTTGTTCCTGGTATTGTATGTATGAACTGAGCTGTTTGTTGGAAAAAGAGATATATTATTTAGGACAAATTTCATTAAGGAGTAAATATACTGAGAGGCAGTAGTTAATATACCCAGTTCTTTGAAGAGGTTTCTACAGGACGTCTGTGAATTTACTCCACAAATAATACGTATTACACGCTTTTGGACTCTGAAAACTTTTGTTTGACTTGAAGAGTTACCCCAAAATATTATACCATATGACATTATGGAATGAAAGTAGGCAAAGTATGCAAACTTTTTCATTTTTATGTCGCTTATGTCTACTAACACTTGAATTGCAAATACAGATTTGTTAAGGCGTTTCTGCAGTTCTGTGGTGTGTTCCTCCCAACTGAATTTATTATCAAGTTGTAATCCCAGGAATTTAAGACTGTCAACCTCTTCTATCTGCTCTTCTTTATACTTTATGCATATGCTGGGTGGAAACCTCTTACAGGTTCTGAATTGCATATAGTGAGTCTTTTTGAAGTTTAATGTCAGTGAGTTGGCTTTAAACCATTTATTAATATCCATGAAAATATCATTAGCAGATCTTTCTAGAACTACACTCGACATACTATTTATTGCAATACTTGTGTCATCTGCAAACAAAACGAACTCTGCTTCTGGCAGTGTAACTGATGAGAGATCATTAATGTACACAAGAAAAAGCAATGGCCCTAAGATGGATCCTTGTGGGACACCACATGTAATTCCTTCCCATTCTGATGATGACTGATGACTTAATTCACTAGTCCCTTCCACTGACACCCTTTGTTTCCTGTTAGCAAGGTATGACTTGAACCATTTTGCAGCACTGCCCATGACACCATAGAATTCTAATTTATTTAAAAGGATGTTGTGGTTCACACAGTCGAATGCCTTTGACAAGTCACAGAAAATACCTGCTGCTTGTAACTTGTTATTTAATGAATTAAGTACATTTTCACGGTAGGTGTAAATAGCCTTCTCGATATCAGAGCCCTTCAGAAATCCAAACTGTGTTCTTGATAATATGTTATTTGTGGTCAGATGGTTGAGAAGCTGCCTGTACATTACTTTTTCTAAAATTTTTGAGAATGCTGGCAAAAGTGGAATCGGTCCGTAGTTTGATGGTATCTCTTTATCCCCTTTCTTGAATAGACGCTTAACATCTGCATATTTTAGCCAGTCAGGAAATGTCCCAGTTATAATTGACTGGTTACACAAGTAACTTAGAATTGTACTAAACTCACAAGAACATGCCTTAATTAACTTTGTTGATATTTCATCGTAACCACTAGAATGCTTTGTTTTTAAAGATTTTATTATGGAAGTTATTCCTTTTGGTGAAGTGAGTGGCATATTCATGTACCTGAAGCTATTTGTAAAGGCTAGTTTCAGATATTCAAGGGCATTATTTACTGATCCTGTCAATCCCATTCTATCAGTAACGGGTATAAAGCACTTGTTAAATAGATTTGCCCATCAGTTACTAATGTGTCATCTACCCTTAGTGCTATTTGCCCCTGTTCCTTTCTGGTTCTTCCAGTCTCCTCTTTCACTATGTCCCATATTGTTTTTATTTTGTTACTTGACATTACTATCTTCTTCTCGTAGTGCATTTGTTTAGATGTCTGAATTACTTTTTTTAATATTTTACAGTATTCCTTGTATTTAGCTAAATCATCAGAATTGGAGCTATTCTTGGTCGACAGATACATTTTCCTTTTTGTCTTACAGAAAATCTTTATTCCTTGTGTAATCCATGGTTTTATTATAGACTTCTGTTTAATTTGAGTAACTTTTAGAGGAAAACAGTTTTCAAACATGGTACTGACAATGTGTTATATTTTTCATTCATGTCATGAGCACTATAAACATCTTTCCAGTTCATATCTTTGAGCAGTTTTCTAAAACACTCAATTTTTGATTGATTGACTACTCTCCTGTACTCGGATTTAGCAGTCTTGATAATCTGCTTAGAATTTACATCTAAAACAAGGAGCAGCATGGCATGATCTGATAGTCCATTTATAACAGGTTTTATGATATGATTTTGTTCCTTTGATTTGTTTATAAAAATGTTATCAATGGCTGTCCTTGAGGATTTAGTAATCCTAGTTGGAAAGTTTACAGTGTGAGTTAGATTGAAAGACAACATTACTAACTGCAGTAAATGTTTACTGGAAGATTGCATTAGAAAATCTATATTAAAATCACCAGCAATCAAAATTTCTTTGTTTCTTCCTGTTAAATAACCCAAATGAGCTTATAGATGATTTGTGAATAGATTATAATTTCCTGCAAGTGCTCGGTAAATAGTTGCTATGATATAGGATCTGTTATGGAACTCTACTTCTGTTGCACACGCTTCTAGATGCTGCTCTAAACAGAATTTATTAATGTCAATGTTCTTGAATTTATGCCAGTTTTTAATAAATGTGGCAACTCCTCCTCCATCCATATCTGCTCTACAGAAGTAGGCAGCTAGCTTAAATCCTGAAATGTCTAACGTATCTATACCAGTGGTCACTTTATGTTCAGAGAGGCAGATTATGTCAATTTGGTTAGATGAATTCATTTCATCGATACAAATGAGTAGTTCATCAACTTTATTTCTGAGTCCCGGAATGTTCTGGTGTAATAAAGATAACTGATACTGCTTTGGCGAAGATGAACTGGCAGTTTCTGATTACTTTCTGTTAGACATAGTTTAAATGGAGGCTGTATACTAAAATATGACTCCTGTTCATCTATTTTCTCAAACTGAGTGTGTCTGCCAATCTCTCTTAAAACTCGTTTTCTTTCCACCTTCCCTATCCTAAAAAAGGCATCCCTCTAACACCTGTGACCACTGGTATTTTACCCCTTGCGTTCAAGTACTATCATGAGACACTATCAGGGAGACACCTGGCTTCGGTTCAAAACTAGATAGAAAATAAGGCAGAATTTTACATGCAAGGTGATGGATAATGAAATGTGGGATTTGGTTGGTGGTTGTAAGGCTTGTGTACTGAGCAAACCAGCTACTGGGGAATGTTGAGGGTTGCTGGCATCTGAAACAACTACATAACTGATGGAAGGGTTGAATGTTGATTATGTGGGCCTGTTACCTCTGTCACAAGCGAGCAGCCGATGCTATCTCGTGTGTGTGTGTGTGTGTGTGTGTGTGTGTGTGTGTGTGCGTGTGTGTGTGGATGCATGCGCGTGTGTACATAATCTTGTTTTTCTGTGTGATCTCGACATTATGTATGATGACTCAAATTACCACCAAGGCCCTTCAGATGTTATAAAGCACTGGTTACCAGTAATGTCCCGAATTTTTTTTTTTTTAATGGTAATTAGCTATATAACAATCACCCTACAATACTTGATTCTGTCATTCGCATTGAGGATTAATCATAATCTAGAGGCCACCCTCGTTACTTATCACTAAGCAGGCTGTACACAATAGGAGTCTTCATTGTCTTGGTTGGGGTATTTTTTTAACACAGCAATGCATGTGGGACGTAAGCAAACCACAATCGCCTTCATGTTTGCATTCAAACCCAACAGGCCCTTTTGAGTTTGTGGTCATCAAATTATTTACTGCTGGAACAGGCTGATGGTGCACAGAGTGGAAAAACGCTTGCAAAAATCTCTCCCACAGAAGAATGAAACAGAAGTACAGTGCTAGGAGCTGGTTGACCTTGCTTCAGCCAGGGGTCGGAATGTGGGTTAAGAACTTTAATGCAGCAAACAGAGAGTTGGAGAAAGTGATGGGGAAGCAGCAAAAATGGGCTTGGAGAAAGTGAAGGGAAGCTGCTACTTAGGTTTGTGGGTCTACCGCAGATCCTGTGTTTTGCGATGCTCATCGTGTTTCATGTAATGAATCCACATGATAAGTTGATACTGAGAGTATATCTGTCTCAAGTAAAACCATTACAGTAGATATCTGTCACCAAGGAGACCTAGATTTTAGATTCTGAAGGGAGTGTTAGGTGTCCATGCTTTGAGAGTGTGTTCATGGTGGCGGTGTGTAACCTCTGTTTTTGTTCCATAATAGCATAAGTTTTATTGATGTAATTTTAGGAAATGGAAGTCACTGACAGTTATTATAATACTGTATCTGTGTTATTACATGGAGCCTATGGCTCGGTGCATGCTCTAATATTGGTCTGAGGTTTTCAGCTTCCAGCTTCTCCCAGACTTCAGGATTGGAGGAAGCGGCCGGGTGAGGGGAGGAGGTATGTCCCTCCCAGCCAACACGACATGCGCGTACATTTGAAATTCCATCTGCTGGCTGCAGGACAGGAGGAGCACTCCACTAGAGAAAACACCTGGGCCACTGTAATGACTGATGTTGGTGCTGTGCTGGCTGGAGTCAATTAATGACACATATGTTGGAAGTTGGTGGAGCCTCATGTTGGTCAGTGAGTGATTGGTGAGCAAGCGATGGTCAACATTCCCTGTAAGGATGGAGCTCAGAGCTGAAGTGGTACTGCATGGCATGACTGCACTGTTTGGATTTCACCGGCTGGACTGGAGGCCATCAAGCATTTTTGATCGGTACCAATCTGAATGAGTTGTTGCAAGGGAGGGTTCTGAATAATGAGAGCACATCTGAATATCCTCTGGCCCTCAAGTCTTGACGGTTTGTGCCATGGTCAGAGTGGGTCATACTCAAAGGGTGTTCTGTGGTCATCAATATTTCTGTTCCTCGTGCCCTTTCGATAATTATTGGTGGCTTGATATGTTGTGAAATTTGTTGCATTGTTAACCAGTGAAGTATGTCTGTAGCAGAGGATGTCACAGCTGAGGAGCAGTTTGCAAGAAAGCTTTGTTGTTGTTGTTGTTGTTGTTGTTGTTGTGGATAATTTAATATGTAACTATGATTCGTACACAAACAGCCATCCAGTGGTGAGTTTGAGTCCTGTGATTATGTGTGCTGTTGGTTCTTAACTGTTGAATAGCCAAGCATAACCTCATTTATTATCACATGCCTTGCTGCTCTCCCCTTTGGCAGTAAATGACCATTTGCGTAATCTGTTGTGGGCTGTTGGTATTTTGTATTGACTATTCTTTACACATGCATCATTGCGACATGCGTGGGCAGTGTACTGTTTGTTCTTAAAACTGTGATATTAACTGTAGCTGTGCTAAGTGCAGGTTAACTTCTGATATGAACCATGGAGGTTATTGATTTCATAATTGAAGCTGGAACTTCACCAGCACCTGTGTTTTGGAACTGTAACTTATAAAGGTTGATAAACTTGTTTAGTCATCTAAAGTCATTAATTTGAGAGTGCTGTAGCTGGAGCTTGACCAACCTGAATCTATCAAATCTGTGTTACGAAAATTGTAAATTTGTGAATCTAATTTCCTGTTTTTATATTTGAGCTTTTACAAATTATGCAAAGGTTTAATTTTGTTAAGAGGATGTTATATTTTGTGGAATAATTGTATACGCATAGTTTGGAAGTGGGTGCAAACCATCTTGGAGTGGGGATTTCAGTGTTTGAAGAAATAAATGGTTTTAGGGTGTGTACACATCTTCCAACCCAGAACCACCTCCTCCCAAATCGCAGTTCTCGCCACATCTACTATATCCAGTTTACTGTTATGTAACACCCACTTTAAACTTTACTAACCTGTTTTCTTGTCCTAGAATTTTGCAATTTGTTACCCATGAATAAAAACTGGTAGGAGTAGTTGGGTTTTTAAAGTTCATGTCATTATCTATTTAATCAAATACTATGTAGCAAGCTGTTGGTACTTAAATATCCATGTGCATCTCTTGGACTGAAGCCATTTCCTGGGTTCCCAGTAATCTCTCACCTACGGCAGTAGAGCCTCATTCTACCGTACACATGTTATACTAGCTTTTGAGGACTTTCATTCAGCAAGACACCTGAACAGTGCTAAACCTCATCAGATATAGTAAGGTAGTTGTGTGCAGAATGTAAGTAATTTAGAAGGAGATCACTCACTGAATAGCAGAAGCATTGAGTCATCAAGGCACACACAAATGAGAAAGAGAACTTGCAAGGTTTCAGAATAAATCCTTTGATGAGGAGCTATAGAACATGCACACACACACACACACACACACCTCTGTGCCTCCATAGGGTCAAAGTATTTTTTACAAAAGCTACAAATTTTCTTTTTTTGTCTGTTTGCCTATTGACGACTCAGTGCTTCTACTATTTGGTGAGAGGTCTTCATGACTTTTAAATTATTAATAAACCTCAGCAGGGCTGTACTTACAGCGGTCTCATCCCGGACCTACGTGATTCTGAATCTCAAACCTGGGATCAATATGACCAGTTTGCATGCTGACCAAGGCTTAGCAGAGCCTTAAGATCTCCAGCAGTGATTTGTTGTGAAACCTGTAATACATGTAATTGAGTTGGTTGTAGACTTTGACTAAACAAACTATCTGGAATGCAAGCTGGTGAGCAGCTCACCCACATTTGTTCTAACTAGGAACACAAGGAAACATGCAGTCATAAAACAGTTATGGTTTATTAAATCACTGAGTAACAACAGCAGGAATAGACTGGTTGTAGTTACAAATAATGAAAATATTTGACAACTGTGGGCCCTGGAGTTCTGTGTATGGCCTTATAAAGACATTGTCTCCACTTGGTGCCACTGGAGTCATGCTGTGTGCACACAGTGAAATGGGTGACTCCAATGAGTGACTGGGCAGCCACCCCACGTGCCTGTGAGGGCACTGTTTTAATGTCAGCTTACACTCTTGCCATGGCCTGATTCATGTCCCCTGTGGGTAGTAGGTGTGGTAACCGGCGGGTTACTACACCACTCCTCCTTTAGGGGGGAGGGGGTGGGGGGAGGACTAGGTGTTGCTGTCTGTGTTGCTGTGACTGCAGAGACATCTGTGGTTCTGTGGTGTCCATGATGGTGACAGCCAAAGGGACAAGAAGCTGTTGATCTGTTTGGACTGGCACTTATGGCCGAAAGTGATCGGCACGAAGGAACCCCTACCGCCCGCAGATCCTGGGATGGCAGGTGGACAGGGCCAGTGACAGGGTGGCAGTAGTCATCTGATCATTCAAGTCCACAATGATGGGCGTCAGTACAGGCAGTAACAACAGGGGTCTGGAGAGGAGAGGCTCTGGCAACAAAGATGCAGCTTCCGTGCCCATGGATGGTGGCACTGACTCAATGCAGTATAAGGTGCTAGCACCAGCTGCAAGAAGCAAACTCACTATCAGTGGTACCGAAGCCCTGATTGCCATCCAGTGGAGCATGGACAGGCCTGCCTGAGCCGAGGAGTAACCTGGACCGACGAAGAACAAGGTGTTGTGCCAACAGCCTAAGAAAGGGGCCTGATGACTGTCCTAGGATGCAGCTGATTCTTGTGGCATGCAGCAGGTCTATCTTCAGTGTGAACCATGAAGACGCAGTGACAGTGCTGGCTGTGAATAATGGCCACAATCCAATGAGTAGACTATCCAAAACCCAAGGCCTAGACTAGTGCGCTGAGTGTGAACATTAACAAAACTGGCGCCTGCCCGGCAACAAGAGGGTGAGCAGCAGTCATGGCTGACAGCTGTGGAAGAGCTTGATGGGACTCTTTCCCCAATTGGAGTTGTTCTGTAAGAGCTTAATAAATGTCAGAGCCTCCTTAGCCAGGAAATTATCTACGTACTTGCGCATCTGCATCTTAAATGTTCAAACTAGGCATTTTGATTTGCAGTTTGGCTTCACATGGAAGGAGGGAGTACTGTGACATGAAAAATGCCATTGTCTGTACAAAAGTCTGTGAAAGACTGCACGACAAATTGAGGACCACTGTCCAAAACTAGGGTGCAAGACAAGCCTTCTATGGAGTATATCTTCAACACAGCCTTGACAGTTGCGTCTGCTGCCACAATCAGACAACAGACAACATGAGGGAAAAGAGAGAAAGCATCAATGGCCAATAACCAGAAAGTGTCTGAAAAAGGACTCTTTCCTAAGGCTGTGTAGGGCCTGGCCATGGTGAAAACAACAATACACAGCACTGCCTGGTGAACCCAAACACTTGTGGCAGGGGATAAAGAGGTATTCCACCTCCTGATCAATCTCTGGGCAAATTACACGGCATCTCGCCATCAGTTTTGTTCAAGAGAGTCCCTGTTGACGTTGATGTAATAAGCAGAGGACCTCCCAGTGCAGTTCTGCTGGCAGTGTGACACATGAAGTAATCCCTTTTAGTGACAGGAAAGTAAAACCATCCAAGAGGGAGAGGCAAGGTGCACAGTACATAAAAATTCTGAAGCTGGTCAGAAGCCAAGCCCGGCAGTTAGTTGGGGTACCAATGTTGTATCATGCAAAAAACCTGCTGGGGCACAGGATCCACTACCACAACAGAAGGAGTGTTTCAGGAATGACTGCATCAGCATCTCGATGCAAGAGCCAAATGGAAGAAAACTCATAGGACCTGAAACACACAAACATCCTATCCTCACTCATCACCACTTGTGTTCTAATTGGAAACTGAGGAAACACACAGTCGTAGAGGTCACAGAGTGACAACAAGAATAGATGTATTTACAAGTAATGAATACATTTGACAACAGGAGGCCCAGAAGCCCAAGTATGGCCTTGTAAAGGCACTATCTCCATATGGTGTCACTGGAGTCATGCTTCATATGCGCAGAGCATCAAGCGACTGCAGTCAGTGACTAAGCTGTCCCTGGCAGCCACCTCTGGTAGCTGTGGGCATGCTGTTTGAATGTTGGCACACATTACACTTGCCATAGTGGCCCAACTAGTGTCCACTGTGGGCAGTAGGTGTATTAACCAGCGAATTACTGCAATATGTGCACCCTATAAAGTAATACACCAAGATTGTTACCTGAGTACTAGTGGCTGCATGACATGAATTCCTGGACTGAACGTTGAGATCTTCACTGGGGGGTTCCCTTGATCCTCAATAAGGTGATTTCAATGCTGTGACACTACAAGTAGAAGATTAAGAAGATTATATGTTTATATTAGAAACGTAGAACACAGGAGGCACCGTACCTCATTGCTCCAAATTCAGAATGCCTATGTGTGGTGTGTATGGGACTGATAAACTGTTTTCTATAAAGATTTGTGGTGAAAACCAAGAACTTGCTGTGTAGACTATTCCATAGTTTTTAATTAATCAATGTTATTATTTACGAATGAGATTTTCACTCTGCAGCGGAGTGTGCACGGATATGAACCTTCCTGGCAGATTAAAACTGTGTGCCGAACTGAGACTCAAACTTGGGACCTATGCCTTTCGCAGGCAAGTGCTCTACCAACTGAGCTACCCAAGCACGACTCACGCCCTGCCCTCACAGCTCTACTTCTGCCAGTACCTCGTCTCCTACTTTCCAAACTTTACAGACGCTCTCCTGCGAACCTTGCAGAACTAGCACTCCTGAAAGAAAGGATATTGTGGAGACATGGCTTAGCCACAGCCGAGGGGATGTTTCCAGAATGAGATTTTCACTCTGCAGCGGAGTGTGCGCTGATATGAAACTTCCTGGCAGATTAAAACTGTGTGCTGAACTGAGACTCGAACTCGGGACCTATGCCTTTCGCAGGCAAGTGCTCTGCCAACTGAGCTACCCAAGCACGACTCACGCCCTGCCCTCACAGTTCTACTTCTGCCAGTACCTCGTCTCATACTTTCCAACTTTACAGAAGCTCTCCTGCGAACCTTGCAGAACTAGCACTCCTGAAAGAAAGGATATTGCGGAGTCATGGTTTAGGCACAGCTTAGGGGATGTTTCCAGAATGAGATTTTCACTCTGCAGCGGAGTGTGCGCTGATATGAAACTTCATAGCAGATTAAAGCTGTGTGCCGGAACGAGACTCGAACTCGGGACCGAGTTTTAATCTGCCAGGAAGTTTCAATGTTATTATTTATTTGCATACCTTTTAGTTTTTGCACAGGACATCATGGTACACATAATCCAAAGTCTCACTGAAATGTCAGCAAAACAAAGTCAAGAATAATAAATTCTGATGAAAAGTACATAGATATGAAGTCATCTTTTGTACCATGTATAAGTAATTAATGTACATACGTTTGGGTCCAGATATACTCATTTTGATGTTTTCCATTTGTACTTCTTCACTGTTAAGCAGACGCTTTACATTAAAGCTTTGATAACAAGTTAACATTTTGCATTTTGCTTCCTTGTGCAGGTTAAGCAGGTTCTCGATGATATATTAGACAAACTACCTGAAGGCTTTAACATAGCTGAAATTATGGCTAAAGTAGAAGAGAGAACACCATATATAATAGTTGCATTCCAAGAATGTGAAAGAATGAATATTCTGTCGTCAGAAATGAAGCAATCTCTGAGGGAACTGGATCTTGGACTTAAGGTGAGGTAGTATAATTAAACACATTCACTGATGTGTTATAATGAAGTGTCCCAGTTTTATTGCACAGTATTATCATACCAGAAGATCACAAATACCATATGTATCCCAGTTCTAAGATCCCTTATTTGTGAGATTTAGCTGCAGAAATGTGCTTGAGTTTAAAATTTGCAGACTTTTTTATGTAAGCACATGGTACATACGCCTCGGAAAACTGAGAAAACCCAGGAATTTTTTCATCTGGGAGGAAACAGGGAAAAACCCGGGAATTTTAGAATTTTTCATTGTTTTAGCTTTCAGTGAAATTTTTGTAATTTTGACTCTAACAAAGAATTTTACTGTATCATGCTACTGCAGGCTGCAGCAACAGAACATAAATGAGAGGAAAAAACCAAAATAAAACATAAGCTGCAAAGGAATTGTGCCACCACAACAAAATACAGTGCACATTCAAGCGTCTGCCAACAGTGAAATGTGTCAAAGACAAGCATTGTGCAATGCTTCACAACAAGAAACTGATTCTTATGGGCATGACAACACAATTAATTACATTCCTTTGAGCAGTTGCTAGTGGGCTCATGCACATGTGCAATTGAGTCGCATATGAGCAGTACCTTCTCCCATTTCTGGCTACTTGATGTGTGGCTGTTAGCTGGATCAGCAGTAGTAATAAGCAGCCAGATGCTGCCCAGAAAAATATTTCTGGTGGCCCAAGCTGCCTGATTGATGTGTGCGCAGAGCAGTCTGAGTTGTAATTAGTGATTTTGCTGTTTTCTCTTCATTTACAGCTCTCACACCAAATGAAAATAAAACAGATTTCTGTGCCAGGAGCTATCAAGTGAATTAAAATACATTCATTTAATTACAGTAGGTTAAAAAACGTTATTAGTTTTGGTTGGCCAAATTTATTTTATTTCCTCCTTTTTTGCAGTCAAGCATTAATCGTCTCACGGAACAGTGACATTATTTTTGTCAATTTGCTAAAGAAATTTGGCTTTTATTAATCATTTCCACAGAGGCAGTCAATTTATTTGAAACAAAGTGTTTCATCCCACTCTGTTGGCGAGTTTCAAATGTTTGCTGAATTTCAAGTGCCTGTTTTCATTTTATGGCCTGATGCCATAATAAGGAACCAACCATGAGATGAAACAGTACTGGTACTCCAAGAAAGTTTGATTCCCAAAACCACCCTGAAAAGCTTCAATATCAGGTTGGGGCTTACTTCTTTATGAATCTGGACTTACAATGTGTACTTCAAGCCAAATTATGCATTTTAGTATGGTTTACGAAATTCCAATGATCTTGGAGTATCCTCTGATGTCCTGTTTCATTTATGACGTAATGTAAGGTCTCTTAATGCTATACACGTACAAACATGTAGGCTTCCTATGTCATCTTAACTGCCCACACACAGTAACAATTGTTTTCTGGTGCTCTCTGACAACTGCTGAAATGAATTCTGACAGGTCACAGAAAATATTGCTAATGTAGGTTTGAAAAGCATTACTTTCAAAGTAAATTTCATTTTATGTACGATGAATTATGTTACATTTGAGAATGTGCTTTGAATTTCTGAAATCACAGGGTGTTTGACTCTCATTTAAAACTTAATACTCTGAGGGCCAGCCACTTGTAAGAATTTTATGCCCAGAAGACCAGACATTTTCGTTATTATTAAAAAAATTTGTGGCACATTTGTGTGATGCGTCGTAAGGTGTAACACATTCAAAAAAGACTAATATTATATATGAAACTTAAGCTTTTCTTGTAGCTACACTATCTACTCGTATATTAATTTAAACCAACAACTTTTCCTATTTGCGTCTTTGCGCTACTTAACAGTGATGTTTGTATTGGCTAACTATATCACGTGTCCTATGCTCTGAATATCTGTTATCATCGCCTGGCGACATCATATGACATGAGCAATGATTGGCTTACAAAAGTGCATTGCAATCTTGATTTCAATGTTTCGAAAACTAACATGCTGTGCTTGGTGGAATTCGAATATATACTTTCATAATACAACAATATGCAGTGTCTCATAATACGTAAAAATGCAACCTACATGTTGCTGCACATCAAACATCTTTCGTAAAAAAACTGCCAGGAAAATCTATGCTGGTGCATCAAACGTTATCCATTCAATGGATTTATAAGTTTTACAGTTCTGAGGGAAAGTATATTGTCCCTTTACAAAGAAAAATTGTATTTTCAACAGGGGGGAAAAAGTATATTTTTAACTGGGAAAAAATCCTGGAATTTTTTCATTGCTCGTGCATGCATCCTGATGCATTCATGATTGAGTGACCTATGCAGAGCACACTGCTCTCTTTGCTGCTAATTGAGTCTGAAGTATTTTCATTGATTGGTGCAGTTTAAGACTGCATGAAATAAATACATTCTGTACACTCATGTAGTGTAACACTCATCTCAACACTTTATCAGTTGAGTTTTACATTTGTCTAGCATCTTGTTGATACAAACAACATGTGACATTTCAAATGACAATGAGCATCCTATAGCAATAAAACAAATCAATGTTCTCCATGAATGAACTTGATAGGTAAACTTGTGCAAATGATCAGGCCTAATTTCATTGTTTGTGTATGAGGATAATTGCTGCAGCAGCAGTATTTCTTTAGGATCTTTGGTGTACATTATCTCAAAATAAATAAATAAATAAATAATTTAGGCAACATCTTCACAGCAGGTTGCATGTCGTAGGGGATTGGGTATGCTATGTTTTGGAACTAACAAGTTGTAGTCCTAGCTCTATATGTTCCAAAGAATCCTACAGCATTTACTATGAACTGAAAACATACATCTCAGCCACGTTCATTTCTGTATTCCAAGTAAATGAGTGAATAAGGCTGTGCCTGTGCTTTTTCACCAGGAAAGAACCCCAACTTCATTTCTACCTCAAGTCTTTCCTCACAAGAAAATTTTAAAAAATCTTTTCAGTTGTATATCATGCTTCTGGCTCACCTGACTTCACTGCCAGGTCCCCCCTCCCTCCTGCCCCCCCCCCCCCCCCCTTCCCCCTCACCCCCCCTTTCCTCACATGGCGAAGGGTGTGTGAATATTATACTGAGAATGACAAAAAGATTTAACTTTCTGTACTAAAAAATTAATCAGAAAAATATGGAAGACATTAGATTGCAGACACTCTTATTATTAAAGGTAAAAAACTGTTGTTGCATAATGATAAAAAAGGGAGTACTTACTTAGATTTGATCAGATTTACTTTCACTGCAAATGTTCCATAGTGAGGAGGCCCTACAGGAAATAAGACATGTCAGAAAAACAATAATACATGACAAATGTTTACAACTAAAACAAATAAGCTAATGGATCCTCCACAGGTCCTAAGTGGAATGATCGTATGTTGTTGTTGTTGTTGTTGTTGTTGTTGTTGAACTAAGATCGCATTAATCCACTGGATTTAAAATTTAAAAAAAAGTTTTTATTTATTTATAAGGTAATAAACGTATAATAGAACTACTACAATACTTATTTACAATGAACACATTACTGCACTGAAATGGTGCAGAAGTTAGATTTTATCAGTTGGTTCTGCTGAGAAATTCATCAATGGAGTAGAAGGAGTTGGCCACCAATAAACCCTTTGGGCTTGTCTTAAACTGAATTTCGTTGGTTGTTAAGCTTTTTATGGCTGCTGGCAAGTTATTAAAAATGTGTATTCCTGAATAATGCACACCTCTTTGTTCAAGAGTAAGTGACTTTAAATCATTGTGAATATTTTTCTTATTTCTAATATTGATTCCATGAATGGAGCTGTTGGTTTGAAAAAGTGATATATTTTTAATGGCAAATTTCCTTAAGGAATAAATATATTGGGAAGCAGTAGTTTAGTATCCCTAGTTCCATAAACAGGCATTTGCAGGATGTTCTTGAGTTCACACCACATATAACTCTTATTGCACATTTTTGTGCCCAGAAAACTTTAGCTTGGCTTGATAAATTACCCCAAAAAATAATCCCATATGGCATTATGGAATGAAAATAAGAATAGTATGCCAACTTTTTCATTTTTATGTCCCCTATGTCTGACAGAATTCGCATTGCAAATAGAGATTAGTTTAGACTCTTCAGCAGTTCTGTGGTGTGCTCCTCCCAGTTGAATTTATTATCAAGCTGTAATCCCAAGAATTTAGCACTGACCATTCTTCTATCTGCTTGTCATCATATGTTAGGCATAGACTTGTGGGACACCCCTTACAAGTTCTGAACTGCATGTAGTGTGTTTTTTCAAAGTTTAGTGACAAAGAATTGGCTAGGAGTCAGTGCTTGATGTCCACAAATATTTTACTAGGCGATCTTTCTAAGACTACACTTGATTTGCTATTTATTGCAATGTTTCTATCATTGGCAAACAAAACAAATGTGGCATCTGGTAATGTTATTGATGAAAGTTCATTGATATACACAAGAAAAAGTAAAGGCCCTAAGGTGGAACCTTGAGGGATCCCACATGTAATTAGTTGCCAGTTGGTTGATGCCTTATAGCTTAATACATCTCTCTTTCCTAATAACACCATTTGTTTCCTGCCAGAGATATGCGATTTCAACCATTTTGCAGCATTTCCTGTTACACCATAATATTCTAATTTACTTAAAAGGATATTGTGATTTACACAGTCAAATGTCTTTGACAGATCACAAAATATACCAGTTGCCTGCAATTTTTTGTCTAATGAATTAAGTACATTTTCACTGTAAGTGTAGATAGCCTTCTCAATATCAGAACCCTTTAGAAATCTGAACTGCGACTTTGACAGTATGTTATTTGTGATAAGATGATTATAAAGCCAATTGTACATTACCTTTTCTAAAATTTTTGAGAGCGCTGGCAAAAGTGAAGTTGGGTGGAAATTTGATGCTATTTCTTTATTTCCCTTCTTAAACAGTGGCTTAATTTCAGCATATTTCAACTGTTCAGGAAATATTCCACTGATAAACGATTGGTTACACAGATAGCTTAATATGTTACTTATCTCAGAATCACATTCATTAATTAACTTTGTTGATATTTCATCATACTCACTATATGTTTTTGATTTTAAAGGTTTTATGATGGACACTACTTCTGCTGGGGTAGTGAGGGTCAAATTCATATTATGGAAGTTAATTGAAATGTCTGGTCTGAGGTATCCCATGGCAGCATCTACAGAACCTGAAAACCCCATCTTTTGAGTAACATCTATAAAATGTTTGTTAAAAAGTTCTGCAACACTATACACATCTGTCACCAATGTATCATTTACTCTTAATGCTATTAGCCCCTCTTCATGCCTGGTTCTACCGGTCTCCTCCTTCACTATATGCCATATTGTCTTTTCCTTGTAATATAGTTGTTTTGATGTCCATATTACAGTATTTAGTATTTTGCAGTATTTCTTGTAATGTGCCATAGCATCAACATCAGAACTGTTTCAGATTACAGATAGAGTTTTCTTTTTGTTTTACAAGATACCTCTATTCCTTCAGTAATCCATGGTTCTTTTGGAGACTTTGCTCTAACCCTGGTTAGTTTTGGGGAAAAACAGTGTTCAAATAAGGTAAGTACTTTATTAGCAAATGTGTTATATTTGTCATTCATGCCATGAGCACTGTAAACATCAGTCCAGTCGAATATCTCTGAGGAGTGTCCTAAAATAATCAATTTTTGGCTTATTGATTACCCTCTTGAATTCAGATTTATCAGATTTTATATCGTGTTCAGTATTAACATTTAACAGAAGGAACTGCATGCCGTGGTCTGAGAGGTCATTAACTATTGGTTTTGTAATGTAATTTTGTTCATTGAACTTTTCTATATTGACATTGTCAATGGCTGTTTGTAAGAAATTGGCTACCCTAGTTGAGAACTTTCCAGTGGGAATTATGTTGAATGACAGTGTTACTAACTGAAGTAAGTTCTTATTGGGAGAGCCTTTAAGAAAATCTACATTGAAGTCACCAGCAACCATTAGTTCATTGTTTTTGGTTGTTAAATGGGCCAGTACAGCTTCAAGGTGGTTTATGAACAAATTAAAATTATTTGCAGGTGCTCGATATACACTCAATATTATGAAATTCTACTCCTGTAGCACAAGCTTCCAGATGCTGTTCTAGGCAAAATTTATTAATGTCTGTGTTCTTAAATTTATGACAGTTGCTAATAAATGTGGCAACTCCTGCTTTCTCCATTTCTGCTCTACAAAAGTGTAAAATTTCTATACCAGTGATCACATGATATTCAGAGAGGCAGATTATGTCATCTGGGTTTGAGGACTCTAGAATAAAATTCATTAATTTTATTTCTCAGTCCTCGAATATTTTGATGCAATAAAGATAGCTGATATTTCACATTGACTGAGTTAAAATTGGGTAGAGTTGAAATTTCTTCTGATTGTTGAAAATTCTTAACCAACAGCTGTTTATGCTGATGTAATAAGTTACAATTGTGTTTTTTGTTTCTTTCTCAAACCAAAGGTTTGTCTCAATCTTAACCTGTATTAAAACTTGGTTTCTCTCTGTCCTCCCTATCCTAAATAAGGATCTTATCTGAACCCTATAACCACTGGTATTTTATCACTCATGACAGTGCCTCCCCCATTTAACTTTCCTGCTATTTCCCCAGCCAGTTCACCATTCCTTTTCCTGTTGAGGTGAAGGCCATGCCTAGTATAATCCCATCTAGGAATGACCTTCACCTCATCAGGAAAGGGAAGGGTAAACTGGCTGGGAAAATAGCAGGAAAGTTAAAGTTACTATTGTAACTTTGCCCGAACACAATATTATAATTCCCACCAACCAATTCTTAATTCACTTACACTTAAATGGAAATACCAACACATTGAATAGTGTTGTAATACATACCACACATGAAATCAGGGCTTACATTAATGCACACTGTTAACAGTGAAGTGTTCCATAGTCACGAAAACACTGACACAACTAAGGACCTGATGTGCCGGACTTATATGCAGCTGATTGCACACGGCACAGCACTTGCCTGCACCATCTGTGTTGACATTCAGCAGCTTCTTTAGGCTAGCCATGGGGGTGTGCACCGTTTAATTATGTGTGCTCAATGTTTAGGGTTACAAACTTACATATTTACAGACATACCCCATAAAGCACTTTTGAATTACTGTGCGGTTTGAAGATAACTTGTATTCATCTTCTTGTGTTTGTATCAATTTAATTTCATTGTATTTATGCATTATTTTTTCCATGATATATATTTGTACCCACTGTGAATTATGGATTGTGATTTATTCATTTTGTTAGGTACATTTGCAATCCATTTGGTTTTTGTGTAGGACACATGTCAGAAATTTACATTGAAGTTACAGTAATTTTCACACTAATGACTAATATATAACGCCAAAATGATATTTCTCTGATACATTTAGTGGGATATGTAACAAATTGTATTGAGTACAATTACCAGTTTGTACTGCATATATTCATCCACTTAGTAATAGTATTTCAGTATCAGGCCTCATACAGATTTCTTTTCTGTGGACTTAACTTCATCTGCATTTACTTGCTCCTATTTGATTTACTATAAATTTTATCCTCATTTATTGAGGAATCTGAGAATATGGTTTCAGGCAATAGCTGGGAAACCTAAAGTTTTCATAAATTTATAGGGATGGGAGAATTAATATTTGTTGTTTTCTAAATAATGTGCCAGATGATTCTTTATGCTGTACAGGGCGCATGTTCTGAATACTGTAGAGCAGGGCCTCCCAACCTTTTCAGCTGGCGGACCCCTTCTTCAGTCGAAAATTCATGGCGGACCCCTAGTCAGTCAAGAGCACAGGAACTTTAAATTTCAGAGCAAAACCCATGGGAACTGAAAGTTTCTTTCCCAATGACTCCCCCCCCCTCCCGAAGTATCAATAGTCTTTGGCTTGGGTTTAGAGATGTATGAAAACAACTTGAAATTAACCGATCCAATTTGAATTCCCACTGTATGCAGACACTTACTAGTGGATTTACTCCCTTTGTTCAACACACTATAGCCTGATTAATATTACTTGGTAATTGACATTTCACACATTGGAGCTGCCTTCCTCCAAGAGCAATCAACGTCACGTCCAAACTGTTCGCTGTTGACAAGCTGCCGCTTGTTGTCTGCTCACTTCCACTGTTTGGCTACTGTTGTGTAAGGAGCATGCATATTTCGTAACAGTTGTGTGTGTGTGTGGGGGGATGGGGGGGTAGGGGAGGGTGGGGGGTTTCGTGAAATCCGAAGAAAAATGTTGAAATGTATGTAAGTATATGGGACTTAACTGCTGAGGTCATCAGTCCCTAGTCTCACACACTATTAACCTAAGTTTAACTTCCGCTAAGGACAACACACACACATACACACACACACACACACACACACACACACACACACATACACACACATACGCACGTGCCCGAGGGAGGACTCGAACCTCCGACCGCGGGAGCCGCACCAATGTTTTCGTTTGTGTTGCCGACTGTCAAATATTATTGCCAAAGATTGAATGTTATTGCCAACTTTCGAGTGCTAATATATGTTTTTCAAAGAAAAAAAATAGTGATGAATTTGATTTTCACATTTTTATTCAATAATTTTACTCATTATTTTACATGATTTGGTGAAAGGTGGCCGCGGACCCCCTAGAAAGAGCCTGCGGACCCCTAAGGGGTCCGCGGACCACACGTTGGGAAGCCCTGCTGTAGAGTGCACATATTCCAAATTTTTTCTGTATTTTTAGTATCTGTACTTTGTTAGCCAAGTTTCCTCAAGAAACAAAACCATATCTAATAATAGATTCAAAATAACTTGTATGTGCTGCTTTTAGTGTGTCAGTGTCAGTTGCAGGTGACAGTATTTGCACTGCAAATGCAAAGCTACTCATTTGGTTAGCTGGGTACTGAGTGCGATTCTGCCAACTCAGATTTTATCCATATTTAATCCTTAGAATTTGACTGAGTCAATTTATTCTATTTCTTTGTTGTTGTGAATTATCTTAATCTGCTCACACTTTGGCTGGTACTGAAGTGCACCACATGAGTCTTAGATTGAAATCTAATTCAGATTTTGTAACTGGCCAGATGCCCTTTGCCTTATTTTAATGGTAGCTCTTTCAATTTAAGTCTCTGTATATGCTTAATGCTTGTAGTTACAAGTGAATCTGATAATTGGTGATTTCTTGATTCTTGTAAGTAACTAAATTTTCAGGGTGAACTGACTATAACAACAGATATGGAGGAATTGGAAGCATCTCTTTTTATGGATCAGGTCCCAGCTAGGTGGACAAAACTTGCTTATCCATCCATGATGACATTAGGTCCTTGGTTTGCCGATTTTATGCTAAGGCTACGTGAACTGGAAGGGTGGTCAACTGATTTCCAGGTATGGTAGCTCTCAGTTAATATATCTAACTCAGCAGAATTTGTGGGAATGGCCATTTTATTTTTGTAGCCTCTGTTATAAAAGTACTAAACAACAAAGCATCACTATAATCTCAGTAGCAGCTAAAGCTTGGCCCTTCCTGTTCCAGCCATGCATTATTGTTGCACAGTTCTCATCACCTAGTAAATTGGATTGTAACAGATTGCAGGCAACAGAGAGGAGTAAATGATATTCTCAGCTGGGACAACAAAACTTAAACAATTTCTTACTATATGAAATGCGTAAAAAATGTTTCGTAGCACCTGTATGTCTGTGAGCATTCATGGGCTTGTATTCAAGGGAAGTAGGAAACATAAGAATAAGCCTTATCAAAGCAAAAAAGTTGCTGTTAATAAAAACAAAATTTTACCAAAGGTGGAAACAGTCTGCTTAAAGGTGCATATCTGTGAAATAAAAATTTGCAGCTGGCTGAGATTCAGGACTGTGTTGCCCCATGCCTAAATCATAACATGTTTTGATTCTCTTTGGTGAGCTGCTCATGAGGTGGCCAAGATGTTGCTGCTAAAGGCCTTCCCTCTCTTCGACAGCGGCCTTGCCAGCAGTCATATGGTGTGTATAAAGGGGGGGGGGGGGGGGGGGTTGCTGAGACAACAATCTGGAAGTTTGATTTAGTTTGTCAGTTAGTTACTTCTTCCATGAATCATATTTGCAATAAAGATTAGTGGAAATATAAACAATATAGGAAAAGATAGATTGGTATGTGCTCTAATGTGGACACGTTAGGTTGCATACAGGCACAATTAAAAGATACTTACATAAAGCTTTTGGCCACAGTGTTAATCAGCAAAAGACATTCACATACACAAGCATGTACATCTCATATGCACATGACTGCCAACTCTGGCAGCTTGGGCCAGAAGGCGATATCATGAAGGATGGAGCAGCAATAATCTGTCTTTTCTTACATTGTTGATATACCTACCTGAGTTCCCATTGTCTGAGAATAAGTATAAATATAAGATAGACACACACACACACACACACACACACACACACACACACACACACACACACAAAAAAAAAACAATGAAAACAATCAATTATTTACAGTATAATGTAATAGGATAGATAAAAAAAATCTACTCACCAAGCATGGCAAGCTTTCAGAGCCAGTGGTTCCTTCTTCAGACAGAAGGTTGAAGGGGAAGGAAGGTGGGTGAAGGAAAAGGACTGGAGAGGTCTAGGAACATGGATAGATCTTCTGAAAGTCACCCTTAACTGCAGTTCTGGGTGACTTTTCCAAAATCTACCACTTTGTGCAATGAGTACTTCTTGCCTAAATGTGGAGTTACCCCAGAATATTATCCCATAAGACATCAGTGAATGGAAATATGTGAAATGTAGAAACTTACTGACTTCTAAGTCCCCAAAGTTTGCAATCATTCTTATTGCAAAAGTAGGCAAACATAAATGTTTTAGCAGATCTACTATGTTTTTTTCCACTTTAAAATTTTCGTCAACATGCACAACTCAGAACTTAGAATTTTGTACACCTTTTATTATTTCTTGTTGGTGTACTAGGTTAATTTTGACAGGACAAAAGTGCATGAGCTCTGTTTTTTCAAAATTTAATGTTATCCCATTTTTGCAGAGCTGGTCTGTAACTTTTGCAGAAACATCAGTTACTATTCTGTTGTTTCTTCACTTAGTTTTACAACTATACTTGTATCATCTGCAAACAGGACTAATTCTACATCCTGATTCAAATAAAATGGTAGATTGCATAGAGAAAGAACAGTAGTGGACCAGTGATCAAACCTTGTGGGACTCACTCTGAATTTCACCTCATTCAAAGGATGTACCATACCTCTTTGTATTACTAGAAGATCCTAAGGAAACTTTCTGCATTCTTTTTCTTAAATAAGAACTAAACCAGGCGTGTGTTAAACTATATAGAGCACAAAAACTTAACTTCCCTAATAAAATATTATGATTGACATGAACAAATGCCTTTGATAAGTCACTGGAGATCCCAACTGGTGATATTTTGAAATTTAATGATTTTATTATGTGCTCAATAAATGTATAAATAGCTGATTCAGTAGAGTGGCCCTTCTGAAGTCTAAACTGTGATTGACTAAGTATCTCATTGCTACACAAGTGGATAACAACCCTGGAGTACATTACCTTCTCAAAAATTTAGAAAATAGTGAAATGTGGGACACCAGGCATTAGTTGCAACGGTGAAGTTTCCCTTCTTTAAGAGCGGCCTGATAGTGGTGCATTTTAATCTGTCTTGATAAACACCCTGAATTAATGATGTACTACATAAGTGACTAACAACGTTACATATTATAGGGCCACACATTTGCAGTTTCCTGTTGGAGGTGACGTCCACCTCATATGAACTTTTATTTGTTAGGGTGATGATGATCTTCCATACCACTGATGGGGATGTAAGATTAATTTTTATTTAATATATCACAAGCATGATCAATTGGGATTATGTGAGTGGATACCCAGGCGATTGTATTTTGTTGATTCCTGCCTCGTGAAGGAAGGTTTCATTTCACATGGTGAGTGCCATTTGCTCTTATACTGTCATCTTCTAAGATTGAAATCCCATCTGGTGATATTTTATTATTTAAAGATTTGACCATCCTCTGAAGGGCCTATGTTGTTGGTAGTCTGTTTCATTGTGTAGGTCTTCTATTTTATGACCTGTGACCTTGAGGTCATCTGAATGTCTAACTGTATGCTCTAATGGTAAAAGTATGGGGATCTGGGATACTGCCTCTTTCTCTTTGTCTATTAGGTAACAATCTATGTCTATATTTAGCTTAGGAACTATGTGCAAAACAGGATGAACATGGGCATTGTTAGGGAAGACAAATTAATTTGACTTGTACTGTTATCATTTCAAAATGACATTTTTCATTCTTTAATTAAATAACTTTAACATTGCACTCCAGTCAACAAGATCCCAGGCCAAAGACTTGTCTGGAGACGCCCTGGACAGCAGTGGGATACCAACCAGACTGTTGCCCGCCATATGGCTCAACAAGCAGGAGTGATGGTCCGGGATGCTATTTCTTTTCATAACAGGACCCCTTTGGTTGTCATCCACAACACTCTTACACCACATTGTAAGTTGATGATATTCTATGCGCCGTTTTGTTGCCCTTCTGGCAGTCAATCCTGGGCTTACATTTTGGCAAGATAATGCCTGCCTGCAAATGACAAAAGTTTCTACGGCTTGTCTTCTCACTTGCCAAACCCTACCTTGTCTAGCATGGCTGCTGGATCTCCCCCCAATTCTGAACATTCGGAGCATTATAGGCATGGCCCACCAACCAGCTCAGGATTTTGACAATCTGACACACCAATTGGACAGAATGTGGAATGACATCCCCCAAGAGAACAGCCAGCAACTCTATCAATCAGTACCAAGCCCAATAACTGGTTGCATAAAGGCCAGGGGTGTACCAAAATCTTATTGACTTGTCTCTTAAATAAATCATCCAATTTTTCTGAAATTGTAATCATTTGTTTCTCTGTACATGCTGTCCCATTCAGATAATTCCTTCATGGTGTGTGTGTGTGCGTGTGTGTGTGTGTGTGTGTGTGTGTTTTTGTGCTTGTGTCACTGAAATTACTTCGGGAATTTGTCAAACTGTCACCACAGTGTTAAAACATATGTACAGCAACAGCATATACCTCACTGCTCCATGGTAACTAAATGTCTGTTACTCTATTTCATTCCCTTCTCTCACTTCTGCTAATAATGCAGGACTTCAGAATTTCCCATGTTGGCACCACCCTGTATTTAATCTACCATAAATTTTGTTGTTGACAAACCTACACAGTATGAAGCTAATGAGATGTGTCAAGACCATAACACAGGAAGGACGAGTAACCTTCATTGTGCACAGAAAGTTACACAGTGCAGTAGTAGCAGAATCTTTAACTTGCTGCAGACAAGATTGAACTTTGTATAATGTAGGGTGTTGTTTAAAAAAAGAAAAAAATCTTTAAATGTATTTTGGAGGAGTGATATATTTTTTTGCATAATTTTTTTGTTGTCTTAGCATTTTAATTTTTTTAAGTGGATGACTTTATTAAAGTGGTTAACCTCTTTCCATTCCATAACATGTAAAATTTGCTCTTAGAACTGGTCAGTAATAAAATACCATGTATATCAGACTGCCTGGGTTTCATAGACAATTGCTTTGGAGAAAATTGATCTTGTTGTATGTATGAATCTTTGCTAAATTACTTCAATATCTAGTCCTTAGGATTACAATACAAACTGTATTTTATCTTGTAAATACCTAACCATGTCCAGTATCCTTGTATATATTCTTTACATGTAGGATTTGAAGGACTAAATAAATAAATAGATTGGTGTGTAATCTAATCAGGCTTCCAAAATATATTTTTCTATGTATGTTGTGTTGTGTTGTATGGGGTGTGTTTGGAAAGTAAATACTGTTTGAAAAAAAAAAAAAAAAAAATCATAAGAACTTTTTCAGATCAAAATTTATTTTTATGAGAAAGAGCATTTCTTAAACTGCTTTTTACATAGTTGCCACCATTGTTCAGACATATGTCATAGGAGGAAAGCAACTTTTCTTTGCTCTCTTTCTATAAAAATAATGCAAGCAAAGACAGTCGCTGCTGAACACTGACTTTTGCTTTGCCGTTACTGTCAAATTGCCTTCCTCCAAAATCCCACCTCGAGTTGAGGAGCAAGTGAAAGTCAGAAGGTGTGAGATAGGGGTAGTATTGTGGATGACTGAACTGCTCCCAACTGAATTGTTGAATAGAATTTTGAGTAACACCAGCAGAATGAGAATGTTGTCATGAATCAACACAGTGCCTTGACTGAGCAATCTGCACACATTTTGATTTTGAATTGTGCCTATCTCAAACTTGCCGAATAGCTGTTGTTGAACTTGAAGGATGATTTTGGAGGAAGGCACTTTGACAGTGACAAAAAACTGGTGGCATCTTTCTATGAAGAGGGCAGAGAAAAGTTGGTTTCTTGCAATGATAAATGTCTGAACAATGGTGGCAGCTTTGTAGAAAATAGTTAAAGAAACGCTCTTTGTTGTAAAGATGCTTTTGGTTTCAAAAAATGTTTTTATGAGGTTTTTTTTCCATAGATGTACCTTCCACTGACACTTTGTATATTTATTAGTCCAGCCTTTGCATATATGACTGGCTGTACAAGTACCATAGGACAGATCAGAATACTGTAATGTAAACACACTGTCTTTGCATATTTATAAATTCTTGTTCAGGATGCAAGCATTGCAGGGTAAAAGTAGTGCTTTATTAGGAATGCTATTAGTTTTTTTCCTTAAATGCTTGAACTATAGTAATTTCTCATGTGTTATTGTATTGTAATGGTCTAGAGCACATTCACTGCCCAGAGGCATAACTAGGGCACAGTTGTGGTTGAGAACCTCCCAAACATAACTTTCACGAGTTTACAGCCTGGAACACTGCCAAATTTACAGGAAGCTCATGCGATTCAGCTCACTACAGTCCTTGGTGACTGCCCTGTGTCTGAGGCATTACCGTATGTCACAAAATTGCAGCTTCTTTCACACGGCCAGTACTGAACACTCAGGTAGGTCATTGGTATGGCAGGGCCACATGTGGCACCTGCTGTGTGTCAGTCATTGCCATGATTTTGCTAAAGCAACTCAGAATCTGCAGCAGAAGTCTACTGCAGCACAGCTGCCACTGACCCGGGTTCATCTCCCTTCCACTGCCTGTCGTCGCACCGCTAGGACGCAGCTGGCTACACCTTTGCTGCCTTGCGGCGTGTGTATCCTGCAGGCTGTTTTCTACAAATACCTCTCCTAGCACACCGATTTGTTCATACTCATGTTTCTCTCCAGCCCTCTTTCTAGTCCACTACATTCTGTATCCTTCTGTCATTTCCCTCGCCATTATCTGAACCCAGGAAGTCCCACATGGAAGTCAAACACCTCCTGAAAAGCGCCGAAACAGCTCCCACCACCCAGTGATGCTCATTGCACCTTGAACCTGGTACATTATTGGTGTCAAAAGTGGGAAGGCTTGCAGATCAAGAGGAAGGTACACTTCATGCTGATGACTGAAGCAGGTGGAGAGTTCAGTGGTGACTGAAATGGGTCAGCAACATATGTAAGTGGTAATGTAGGGCTGTTTAGGCAAATGAAATTTTGTGCTACCAATTTATGACAAGGAGGGATGATCATGAAAAAATAGTAAAGTAGCATTAGGAAGGGACTGATTTGAGAAACACATCCTGTGTCCGATTGTTTTGTTTCATGTTTGTTCAGAGTTGAACAGAAAGGCGTGATGCCGAGTAAACATCTTTACCTGCTGTGGGTGGGGCCTTTTATGTTTTGGTGTTGTGGCTTGGTGGTTTTTTGACTGTCAAGGAACAGACTCCCTCTCCAACAATGCAAACAGCAATGAACAAAGGAACGTCTAAAATGAAATGTCACTGACTTCCTGTCGAGCCTTCAAGGTGGAAGTTATATTTAATTTATATTCTGTCTGCTCTGAGTTATGAAATAATTATGATCTGTACACTCACTGAAACAAATATAAGGCAGTCAATGATGAAATACTGATGTCATTTCATAATTAGAGTAGATAACATTTTTCCTCCCACAATAATACACTCCTTGAAATGGAAAAAAGAACACATTGACACCGGTGTGTCAGACCCACCATACTTGCTCCGGACACTGCGAGAGGGCTGTACAAGCAATGATCACACGCACGGCACAGCGGACACACCAGGAACCGCGGTGTTGGCCGTCGAATGGCGCTAGCTGCGCAGCATTTGTGCACCGCCGCCGTCAGTGTCAGCCAGTTTGCCGTGGCATACGGAGCTCCATCGCAGTCTTTAACACTGGTAGCATGCCGCGACAGCGTGGACGTGAACCGTATGTGCAGTTGACGGACTTTGAGCGAGGGCGTATAGTGGGCATGCGGGAGGCCGGGTGGACGTACCGCCGAATTGCTCAACACGTGGGGCGTGAGGTCTCCACAGTACATCGATGTTGTCGCCAGTGGTCGGCGGAAGGTGCACGTGCCCGTCGACCTGGGACCAGACCGCAGCGACGCACGGATGCACGCCAAGACCGTAGGATCCTACGCAGTGCCGTAGGGGACCGCACCGCCACTTCCCAGCAAATTAGGGACACTGTTGCTCCTGGGGTATCGGCGAGGACCATTCGCAACCGTCTCCATGAAGCTGGGCTACGGTCCCGCACACCGTTAGGCCGTCTTCCGCTCACGCCCCAACATCGTGCAGCCCGCCTCCAGTGGTGTCGCGACAGGCGTGAATGGAGGGACGAATGGAGACGTGTCGTCTTCAGCGATGAGAGTCGCTTCTGCCTTGGTGCCAATGATGGTCATATGCGTGTTTGGCGCCGTGCAGGTGAGCGCCACAATCAGGACTGCATATGACCGAGGCACACAGGGCCAACACCCGGCATCATGGTGTGGGGAGCGATCTCCTACACTGGCCGTACACCACTGGTGATCGTCGAGGGGACACTGAATAGTGCACGGTACATCCAAACCGTCATCGAACCCATCGTTCTACCATTCCTAGACCGGCAAGGGAACTTGCTGTTCCAACAGGACAATGCACGTCCGCATGTATCCCGTGCCACCCAACGTGCTCTAGAAGGTGGAAGTCAACTACCCTGGCCAGCAAGATCTCCGGATCTGTCCCCCATTGAGCATGTTTGGGACTGGATGAAGCGTCGTCTCACGCGATCTGCACGTCCAGCACGAACGCTGGTCCAACTGAGGCGCCAGGTGGAAATGGCATCACAGGACTACATCCAGCATCTCTACGATCGTCTCCATGGGAGAATAGCAGCCTGCATTGCTGCGAAAGGTGGATATACACTGTACTAGTGCCGACATTGTGCATGCTCTGTTGCCTGTGTCTATGTGCCTGTGGTTCTGTCAGTGTGATCATGTGATGTATCTGACCTCAGGAATGTGTCAATAAAGTTTCCCCTTCCTGGGACAATGAATTCACGGTGTTCTTATTTCAATTTCCAGGAGTGTATATTAAAGGTAAATCAACACATGATGTGTCAGGTGACAGGTCACATATGAATCTTGTGACTCAGATCCAAACACATAAGAAGAGGGTCAAGAACACTTCAGCAACCCAGATTTTCACTTCTGGGGTCCTTGTGTTTTTTTTTTTTTTTTTTTTTTTTCACTGTCTTAGTTGTAATGTTTGGAAAGGCATGAAAGCTGAACCATTAACACGGTAACATGCACTCAATGCATTTTACTGGGACAGGCGGCCCAGTGCACCATGCTGTATGATGTAATTTGTTGACCATGCTACCAAAAAGGATGTTACTCTAGCGAGGGCTGGGAAGCAGCTGGCATTAGATGTAGGAAACAGTAGGTGCTAAGAAAGTGCAGAAATAGGCAGAATAGCCATACAGTTTTTCTTGCAAGTAGGAATTTTGTAAAGTAGAATATATACTGGAAGTAGCTGAAGTGTGGGTTTAGATAATATATTAAAGAATTTTTTAGGTGAGGTAAAAGAATAATTGAAACTCAGTAAATTTCATTTAATGAGAAACACAGATGTTTTGTTGCACAGAATGTAGTAACATAGTACTAGGAGATAGGATATTCTAGCAGTATGACCACCAGAACAATAGTGAATGTTATTCAATTCACAGATGTGAGGCAGATGTAAGCAGAGGTTGTACAGCACTGACAGAGTAGAACATGGTGTGGGTGTCATAATAGCATCAGATGATTATAATTTCCTGTCTTTGTATCATGCAACATTGATCCAAAGCAGCAATACGCTGAGACAGCACACAGATGCAAGATGAGTCATTGGCCTTGACTTTGTTAATTAAACCACTCCAGGTCTGCCGAGATACAGAATATATGATAGCAGAAAACCAGCCAATGATATCTATACAGGCTAGATATTTGACATTACAGGAGAATGCATTGGGCACTAGGAAAAGTTTTATGAAGCTTCAGAGATGTATTAAGAGCACAGGAGGGAAGCTAAAAAGTGACTGTGACCCAGCTAGTAGGTCTGTGGTATTTAAGGGCTTTGTGAAGCGGGGTCAATGGGTACTTGTAGTACCTTGGGGTGAGAGGTAACTTTGAGTTGAGATACTGAGGTTTAATGTGAAGTATAGAAAATTTTTAATGGATGATGATGAAGAGTTATGTGTGTTTATTGTATTGTGAGGATGAAATTTGTGTTATGGGGGTGTCATGGATTCATTGAATCATAGAGTTTTTCCCTATCAATACATCTGCAAATGCAACCATAGCAACACTACCACTGACTCCTTTCTTTTTTGAATGCTTTTCCCCATTTGTTAGACAAGGCAACAGGGTAGAGTGCATGTAGATTAATATACATGAGTTGTACAGGTCAAGAAGTGCCTGACTTTTGGTTTTAGAGCCTGAGAGCACGTTATATTGTTTGTATAGGTTAATGCAGAATGCAACTTAAGGATATATATGAGAGTTTTTTTTTCAAGTTTTCCTGATTAATTATGTGAGGTATGTGATGTGTATAATATGAGAAAGTGTGGGATGCGAAGTTTAGCATGAATTATTAATTGGGAAGACTAGTGAGGCTACACTTAAGGATGGCTTCCTAACCTCTGTTCCTTTCCCACAATGTGGGATGATGCAGTTTTAACAGGACTACAGATTGAGAGTTCAATTTGAAGTGAAAATAGTGCAAACAATGACCTACAGCCTCTCTGTTGTGAAATGGTGAACTGTGTGCAGAGAAGAAGGGGACACCATGTGACAAAGGTTATTCACGAGTGTTTACCACAGTCTCAAGAGGAGGATGTGAACCATAACAACAGTTGTAATATATAGTGATTCTGTTTCAGCCAGCAGCAATCTGGAGGGCTGGATTTTTCTTAAGGAGGGAAGAAGTTTGATGGACTACAACACAATCACAGCCCAGAGTTGTAACTAGGGGTCTTCTGTGGACAACAACTTGCCATATTATTAGCAGCAAGTTGTTTCATGCTGAGATGCCACAGATCAATTGCCTGGGATGCTGGCCAACTTGTAGGAAGCTTTTACAGTTTGACCCATCACCGTATGGCAACAGTCAACACTCAGTCACAGGCCTGTGTCAGAGACATTTCCACATGGAACAGAAATGCAGTGTCTTCCTCACTGTCAGCACTGGACAGCTGTGTTTAAACCCCCAGTCCAGCTGAGTAGGTCATCAGCAGGGCAGGGACATCCTCGGCACCTGCTATGTGTCAGCTGTTGCCACAAATTCTATGAACACAGCCTTGCTGTAACTATGACACTGCCCACAGTCTAGGGTTCCTCTCCGTGGGTGGCAATACCTGCCGTCACACCACTAAGACACTGTCAACTAAGCATAAGACACCTTCACTACCTTGCAGCATGTGTATGCCACAGGCTGTTTTCGACGCCTACCTTGGCTGCTGTGTCAAGAGGAAATATTATGCGATGACGTTGCACTATGCCAGAGATGAGGGCGCACCTATATAATTATCCAAATCAGATGGAGCTATGAATAACTGTTCTGTGCATTGTCTGCTTCTCTGCAACCTGCTTCAATGTCTTCCTGCCCCTCTCACCATCATCCAAACCCAGAACACCCCAGATGGGAGTCGAGTGCCTCCTGACAAACACCAAAACAACTCCCACCACCCGTAGTGAACATTACACCCCCAACATACTAAAGTAGAGGGTGGTGTCTCAGTGTGAAGTTCTGGAAAACTTCTGGTGCATATTTGACTGTTCTCTGGTACCTGGATTCTGCGATAGTTCACTACTTTTCAGTAATAGTCATTAGTGAAGATGAATGATTCATATATAATCAAACACAGGACATTTGAAATGCCAGGATCAGTAAAACTAGGTTTACAAGATTCCAGTTTTTTAATTCCGAGAATTGTCCTCAGTGCTCTTTTTGATTCTAAGTACATTTATGCGCAGAATAGCATTTCCTCAAAAAATTAGTCTGCAGCAAAGAAGTGAATGGAACTGTGCATAGTATTCCAGTGCCAATGTGTCTTTACTTGATGCAACTTTCAAAAACGTCAGACCGCAGTGCACAGTTGAGAAATTATTTTATGGGGTGACTGCTACTAAACCAATAGACCCAAAAATTTTGTATTACAAACATTTTTTACAATTCTTCTTTTAACTGTGCTGGATAAATTTTTCATCTCTTTAATAAATTAATACTGACACAGTTCTTTTTCAACAATATTAGGAAATGATAGATTGCCACTCACCATAAAGATGTCAAGTTGAGTTGTAGGCAGGCACAATGGAAAAGACTGACGCATATAAGCCTTTGGCCAAAGCCTTCTTCAGAAAAGAGAAACACACACACTCACTTTCACATAAGCAAGCACACCTCACACATTCATGACCACTATCTCCGACCAGTCCAGCCAGACTGCAGTGGAAACACATTGAGCAGGAGCAACAATCCGGAGTAGGGAGGGTAGCAGGTTACGGATGGAAGGAAAAGGCATTAGCACTTAGCATTGCCTAGTGGAACATCCAGGGACTAGAGGTGGCAGAATAGGGATGACAGGTGCAATTGGGAGGCTGTGGGGGAGGGTGAGGAGGGGGAAAGCTTGAAGGAGAGGAACAGAGAGGAGGGTGTGTGTTGGGAGATGCCCCCAATCCTCCCACCTCACCCAAGAGCCAGCTACAGAGGAGTGCCCCCTTTATCACTCCAGACTGTGACAAATGAATCACATCCTCTGTCAGGGCTTTGATTATTTGTCATCATACACTGAAATTAGGAGCAGTCTAACCAACATCCTCCCCACCCTTCCTAAAGTGGATTATGTCCCTGTGGAAGACCAGGTGCAACACCGGCCCAATCCACCCACCCAGCATTTCCTACACAAGGTCTGTCACTGGCTTATCCTGCCTCATCAGAGGTTGGGCCCCCGTGAAAGCAACCATGTTATACACCAGCTCTGCTGCAATCACTGTTCTGCTTTTTGTATAGGTATGACTACCAACCAGCTGTCAACGAGGATGAATGGCTACCACAAATTGTGGCCAAGTTCTTGGTTGACCATGCTGTGGCACAATATGCAGCTGGTCATAGCATACTTGATTTCAATGGCTGCTTCACAACTTGGGCCAGCTGGATCCTCTCCTCCACAGCTAACTTATGGAAGTTATCCTTACAATACATTCTCTGCTTCCGAAATTGTCCCAGCATCAACGTGTGGTGACCTACAGTCCCCACACCTGCCACTCACCTGTCTCTCCCCCCCCCCCCCTCCCCCCCTCCCCCCTCTGTCCTGTCACCTCCTCACAATTCACCTTCCCTCACCCTAATCATGTGCTGCTCTCTGCCAGCACATGCACTAGTCTTTTCCCCTTCCGTGCTGCTCTCCTTTCTGCTCCCTGCCTTTCCCCCACCTCTCCCTCCATCACAGTCTCCCAACGCTGCTCCTGTCAGGCTTATCCTGCCACCACTAGTCCCTGCATGCTCCGAGAGGCAGTGCCAATTCCTTTTCACCCATCTGTATCCTGTTATCCCTCCCCTTTGTTGATCCCATTCAACACATTTCTATTGCAGTCAGGCCGGAATGGCAGAAGGAAGCAATGGCAGAAGGAAGCAGTCATGTGAGTATGAGGTGTGATTGTGTGTGTGTGTTTTTTTCTCCTTTCTGAAGAAGACTTTGGCCTAAAGCTTATATGTATCAGTCTTTTCATTGTGTCTGTCTGCAACTCAACTTGTCATCTTGGTGGTGAATAGCAGTCTATACTTTCCATAATATTGTTGTTATTCCAATGAGACTTTCTATTGTTTGATGTCTTTTTTACAATTTAGAGCTAGTTTGCTTCCAGTAACCCTCAACAATCTTGACATAGAGTTTTCTGCTGCTAACTCTGTAATTTCAATGCTAGATGCAGAGTAATGCATTAGTATCATGAACAAATAGAGCAATTTTTTGGAGGATGTGTTTAACAAGGTCATCTACATAAATCAGAAAGAGTTACAGGCACTGTATCAAGGCCTGAGGAACTCTATACTTTATTGGTAACTCATCTGAAAAGAAAAAGCTGTTTCTGATTTCATTCTGGACTTTCACTCATACGGAAATGATAATTTCCATCTGTCATTTCCTAGAAATGGACACAACCAGCTATCTATCATGGGATTCACTTTACCTCAGCTGTTCACTGGAATTGCTGGGCAGCTTTCTTGTGTGGCTCTAATACACAAAATTTGTGTAAATTTTAGTTTGTAGGCAATGTCAATAGGAAATTGGTATACAACAGCTTAAAGATGAAACAGGAACATTGAAGATTGTGACCTGTATTCAATGATTTTTTTTGTGTGTGACAAATCTTCATGTATAAATATTTACCTTAAAGCTTTTAATAATGTTCTTAATGGAGAAGAGTACCACTGGGTACGAATCCAATAAAGTGGTAATTATTTGATGTAATCTAATCCCATATTTGACTTTTATCTCTAGCATTTTTGTTTGTGAATTTCCTATTAGTACTTCTGTTATTGTTTTGAAACACATCAGTGTGAGTTAATCATGCTGAATAATTACTCGTTTTGGAAAAAAATCTGTCAGTCTTAGCATTTTTATTTGTCATTTTATCACATCTTTCACCTCTGGCAATTTCTTTTGTATGTGAGTTGCACCATGGTTTAAAGTCTACACTAAACTTTATATCCCCCTGTAAATGACTGGGTTAAGTCAGTTTGAAGGTTGGAGGAAGACAGGACATCCACTTCTATTAGAAACATGGCTAAATAAATCACTGCGGCATTCAAAACTACCTTCGGGTTGAAGCCAGCTTTACCTTTACCATGTTAAAACTTCTCATTCTTCACATAAGGATTGAACAAGGTGACAGCAGATAATAGTTACTGTTGCAGTTCAGTATTTTTGTGTTCAGACTGTTCAGCATAAACATCAAAGTGTTCGCTCAAAGAAGGTGGTATATCAGAGTTTCATAATTTTTCAGGAAGCAGAAATAATTGTTGTTTTCCTTTGGTTCTATTTATTTATACAATTTATCATGTATCTTCAAGTGATACAGTTTGAATTACACAGCAGCAGCTCGTATTAGGGAATACCCAAAAGAAACTGAACTACGGTAATTTTTTGCTGGGCAGAGCTTTTATAGTACTCTGTTTTGCCACTAGGAGTGCATAGAGTGAATATTCCAGAGTCAGTGCTATCACTGAAGGAGGTAAGGACAAGTTTTGTGGGAATTTATAGTGACAACTGTTTTGTTCGGTTGTCAGTTTTGCAATGGCTATTTTTCATTAACATTGTGCAGCAGTAAAATTCTGGTTTTTGTTCAGAAAAAATGGAACAGAAACTCTTGAAATGTTGAAAATGGTGTGCAAGGGTGATGCTATGGGGAAACTCAAATGTTTGAATGTTTTTTTTCTGTTTTAAAAATGATGAAATGTCAATTGATGACATACCTCATATGGTCATCCTTCCACAGCCTGAACACGTGGAAATGTTGAAAACATTTCTACAATCATCAATGAAGATTGATGATGGACATTGAAGAAATCATGGAGCTGTTGGGAGTTCAGTGCAGCAAATTGTGACAAAATATTTGTGAATGACAGAGGTGGCTGCCGAATTTGTGCCATGACTGCTGACTGCTGAGCAAAAACTAGATTGTGTGGAAACATGCTGAGCTTTGAAAAGGGAGTCCCAAAATGATCCAAAAACTTTTTTTTTCAGAAAGGAAAAAAAATCACGTGATGAAACTTGGTGCTATGGAATACTGAACCAAAGCAACAATCAAGCCAGTAGGAGATTTCAAGTTTGCCTCACCCCAGAATGCTTGTCAGATGAATCAAGCATTAAAACAATGCTGATTTGTTTTTTCAGTGTGAGGAGAGTTGTCCCTTGAGAGCTTGTTCCAAAGGGTCAGACAGTTAACCAAACTTTCTACCTGAAACTTTTGAAAAGATTGCACAATACTGTGCAGCAGGAGCAGCCTCATTTGTGACAGCTGGGTGACTGGTTTTTCCATCATGACAGTGCCCCTGCTCACACAGCCATGTCTGTACAGCAATTCTTGATAAAAACTGGTATGATCACCGCTGTGCAACCCCCATACACACCCGATCTTGCTTGTTGTGACTTTTTTTTGTTTCCTGGAATGATAAGAGACATGAAAGCCAAGTCTTTTTCTGGTGTTGCTGAGATGAAGAAAAAAACTACAGAGGCACTGTCAAACATCTCAAAAGATGAATTTAAACAATGCTTTGAAAAATGGAATTAGAGTTAACCCAAGTGTACTAGTGCAAGTGGAGAATACTTTGAAGGGAATTGAAGGTTTGTGCTTAAAATGTAAACAAATAAATTTAAAAAAGTAATAAGTGCAGTTTCTTTTGGGTACCCTGTTGTAGTATATTTTACAATATTTAATTTGAATTAATTTTTAAGTAGCTTTTTGTGTAAGTACATCACATGTCCTGTAAAAGTACATTATGGGATAACACTCTGTGTGTGTGTGTGTGTGTGTGTGTGTGTGTGTGTGTGTGTGTGTGGGTGGGTGGGTGTGATGGAACGTAACAATATTATGAAAAGGAAAGTTGCTACTCACCATACAGCGGAGATGCTGTGTCACAGATAGGCACATCAAAAAGAATGTCACAATATAAGCTTTCGGCAAACGAAGCCCTTTTCGAAAATGGATCACACACACACACACACACACACACACACACACACACACACACACACACATGCAAATGCAAGTTACAAACACATGACTGCAGCCTCTGGCAGCAGGAGCCACACTGCGAGCAACAGCAGCAGTGCATGTTGGGAGTGGCATCTGGGTGGGGAGGGGGAGGGATGGCAGGGTAGAAGTGAGGATAGCAGGGTAGGTGTGGGGGACAACGAAATGCCCGCAAGGATGAGGTGGAGAGAGGATAGGGCAGCTAGGTGCAGTCGGGAGAAAGGGGGGGGGGGGTTGGCAGGGGGTGGTTGGGCAGGGTTTAGTGGAAAAGGAGAGAATTAAAGAGACAAGGTGCATTGGTGGAATGAGGACTGTGCAGTGCTGGATAGATGAGAAAAATGACTAATGAAGGTTGAGGCCAGGAAAGTTACAGGAACGCTGGATACATTGCAGGGAGAGTTCCCATCTGCGCAATTCAGAATAGCTATTGTTGGTGGGAAGGATACATATGGCACATGCTGTGAAGCAGTCATTGAAATGAAGGATGTCGTGTTGGGCAGCATGCTCAATAACAGGGTGGTCCACTTGTTTCTTGGCCACAGTTTGCTGGTGGCCATTCATGTGGACAGACAGTTTGTTGGTTGTCATGCTCACATAGAATGCAGCACAGTGGTTGCAGCATAGCTTGTAGATTACATGACTGGTTTTACAGGTAGCCCTGCCTTGGATGGGATGTTTGTGACTGGACTGGAGTAAGAGGTGGTCGGACGATGTATGGGACAGGTCTTACATCTAGGTCTGTTACAGGGATATGAGCCATGAGGTAAGCAGTTAGGAGCAAGGGTTGTGTTGGGATGGACGAGTATATGGTATAGGTTCTTTGGATTGCAAAATACCACTTTCGGAGAAGTGGGAAGGATAATGGGCAGGGCATACCTCATTTCAGGGCATGATGAGAGGTAGTTGAAACTTTGACAGAGAATGTAATTCAGTTGCTCCAGTCCTGGGTGGTACTGAGTTATGGGGGAAATGCTCCTCTGTAGCCAGATGGTGAGACTTTGGGAGGTTATGGGAGACTGGAAAGATAAGGCATGGGAGATTCGTTTTTGTATAAGATTGGGAGGATAATTACGCTCTGTGAAGGCTTCAGTGAGACCTTCAGTATATTTAGAGAGGGACTGCTAATCACTGCAGATGCGATAAACATGGGTGGCTAGTCCGTATGGAAGGGACTTGTTGGTATGAAAGGGTGGCAGCTGTCAAAGTGGAGGTATTGCTGGTGGTTAGTAGGTTTCATATGGATAGAGGTACTGATGTAGCCATCTTTGAGGTGGAGGTCAACATCTGGGAAGTTGGTTTGTTGGGTTGAGTAGGACCAGGTGAAGCAAATGGGGGAGAAGCTGTTGAGATTCTGGAGGAATGTGAATAGGGTGTCCTCACCCCTGATCCAGACCGCAAAGTTGTCATTAATGAATCTGAAACAGGTGTGGACTTTAGGATTCTGGGTTTTTAGGAAGGTTTCCACTAGATGGCACATGAATAGGTTGGCTTAGGACAGTCCCATGCAGTTGCCCATAGCCATACCCCAGATATATTTGTAGGTAATGCCTTCAAAGGTGAAGTAAGTGTGAGTGAGGATACAGTTGGTCATGGTGACTAGGAAGGAGGTTGTTGGTCTGAAATGATTGGGCATTGGGAAAGGTAGTATACAACAGTGGTAAGACCATGGGCTTTAGGGATGTTGGTGTAAGGGAGGTGGCATCAATAATGATGAGCAGGGCACTGTGTGGTAAAGGGACAGGAACTGTGGAGAGTCCATGGAGGAAATGGTTCGTATCTTTCATATCAGAGGGTAGGTTCCAGGTAATAGGCTGACTGTGTTGCTATACGAGAGCAGAGATTCTCTCAGTGGGGGCACAGTAACCAGCCTCAATGGGGCATCCAGTGTAGTTGGGTTTATGGACTTTAGGAATGATGTAGACGGTAGGAGTGCAGGGAGTGGTAGGGGTGAGCAGAGATATGGACTCTGGGGAGAGGTTCTGGGATGGGCCTAAGGATTTTAGGAGAGACTGGAGATCCTGCTGGATTTCTGGAATGGGGTCACTGTGGCAAGGTTTGTAGGTGGATGTATCTGACTGCTGGTGGAGTCCTTCTGCCAGGTAATCCTTACGGTTCAAAACAACAGTGGTGGAACCTTTGTCCACAGGTGGGATCATAAGGTCAGGATCAGTTTTTAAATGGTGGACTGCTGTTCTTTCTGCGGATGTAAGATTAATTTGTATGTTGAGGGATTTGGGGAATGATGGTGAGGCATGGTTCGAAGTTAAGAATTTCTGGAAAGTTAAGAGAGGGTGATTTAAGGGCAGTGGGGGTGGATCATGGTTGGATGGAGGATGAGTCAGAGGGTGATTTCAGGGCAGTGGGGGTGGGTCATGGTTGGACGGAGTAGTGAACTGAGTCAACCAACTGTGATCCACCCCCAGTGGCCCCAAATCACACTATGTTAACTTTGCAGAGTTTCTTAACCACGAAAATTGACTAAGCATCATTCCCCAAATCCCTCAACATGCAAACTAACCGTACATTTCCAGAAAGAACCACAGTGCACCATTTAAAAACTGATCCCGACCTTATAATCCCACCTGCGGACAATGGTTCCACCACTGCTGTTTTGAACCGCAAGGATTACCTGGCAGAAGCACTACACCAGCTGTCAAATACACCCACCTGGTATGTGGCCCTTTAATACGACCTTGCACATTCCATACCACAACTATTATCAGGACAGGAAACAGGATCGCGAATCATTGCTAGTAGTCATACTTTGACTTACACATACTTAATTTATTAACATAAGGTTCCTTCAGATAATTCCCCACAATCTTCAGTACAATGCAGCAGTTACATAGTATAAGCTCTTATTGAAACAAGACAGTTATCAGAACCCAACAAGTATAACCATAAAATGCATATAAAATCAGTGAGAGAAACAACAAGCAAACACAGTATTGCCATGGCTTCACCACACTTAACAAAAGCTTACAATTGACAGTACAGTTCCTATCAGAGTGGGCCAGCCACTTAATTGCATTTGATTACTACACAGCCCAACATGGCCCAAACAACACTTAAAACTCACGTGGTTAACCACAATTCACTAGAACATGGATATGTAACAGAAGCAAGAAAGATTGCCATGAAACAAACCCAGATTAGACTTTACGTGACTACACACTGTAACTTAGATAGAGATATGACATCGACTCAACAAGCACTCTACAGAGACAGATCACTGCAATTAGCCCAAAATTACATGACAATCAATAGAGAGAATTTAATTATTTTACTCCTGCTCTATTTGTTAACGTTTACTTAGTTGCAGGTCTATCTTTATGTAACCAAAAAAACCATTTATTTACACATCAGGAAGTCACAGTCAAATTACAAAACGTGTTTTACCTGGCTTGGTAGAAAGGAAAGGTATACTAAACTTTTGGTATGGGGTCTTCGCCCAAAGCAATCCAGCCATGGCAGGGTTACGTAAACACAGCTGGACCTTGGATGCGGGTTACAACTCACTCCCCACCAAGGAATTGGCACTTACAGCAGCTTTTGACAAACACAGGACAATTGTAACTCTCTGAAACACACACAAAAATACAGGGCAGAATCCTTGCACTAGACATACGTGCATCAGTCTACAAAATGTTCCATCCACAGCAGTCGCTGACCTTTAAATTGATACCATTTAAGGTTAGTTTACCATTAATAATAATATTACTTAGATGCAGTTTTCAACCACTTAATACCCTTAACAATCAATTAGAGAACCAGCAGTACAGTTATAACTAAGACTTCACTGTGAAGCCAACATTTAACCCGCTCACAAGGAGCTCATCCATATACTTTTCAATTAATGGCTGAGTAAGTTCCACAATCATCTATCGAGCGAAATGCCTCTTAACACATCACTCAGCCAACTTACTTGATGTTTGCACACAGCACAAGTCAGCGGCTCGAGCAGATTAACCACTTTACGTCAGGGACCTTTTCCTTGATAGATATCATGAAACTTGGATATCCGAGTTGCCCCAAAACACAGACAGTTCCGACCAATACAACTATGCGGCATACCATGCTGATAGGGCACACCTGGTTGCAGTCGACACTCCTTTCTCTGGAGATGTCCCAAGTCTCACAATGTTTTTCTTTTGAAAACTGATGGCTGACCCTTGAAGCCCGCCAACCCGGAAGAAAGCCACATGATATCCAAAGATGATATATAACCTCCAAAATAGGTCACAACGATATAACGAGCGCACACAGTGCTGGGGCCAGTCCGCCACGGCTCACCACCTACAAACCTTGCCACAGTTACCCCAATCCAGAAATCCAGCAGGATCTCCAGTCTCTCCTAAAATTCTTAGGCCCATCCCAGAACCTCTCCCCAGAGTCCATATCTCTGTCACCTCGACCACTTCCTGCACTCCTACCTTCTACATGCTTCCTAAGGTCCATAAATCCAACTATGCAGGATGACCCATTTTTTCCAGTTACTGTGATCCCACTGAGGGAATCTCCGCTCTCACATGCCAACACATTTCAGCATATTACCCGGAACCTACCCTCTGATATGAAAGGTACCAACCATTTCCTCCACAGACTCTCCACAGTTCCTGTCCCTTTACCACACAGTGCCATGCTTGTCATTATTGATGCCACTCCCTTTACACCAACATCCCTTAAACCCATGGCCTTACCACTGTTAAACACTACCTTTCCCACTGCTCAATGGATTCCAGACCAACAACCTCCTTCCTAGTCACCATGACCAACTATATTCTTACTCACAATTACTTCTCCTTTGAAGATATTACTTACAAACAAATCTGGGGTACAGCTATGGGCAACCACATGACACTATCCTAAGCCAAACTATTCATATGCCATCTAGAGGGAACCTTCCTAAACACCCAAAATCCAAACTCCTCACCTGTTTCAGATTCATTGATGACATCTTTGCGATCTAGATCAAGGGTGAGGACACCCTATCCTCATTCCTCCAGAACCTCAACAGCTTCTCCCCCATCTGCTTCACCTGGTCCTACTCAACCCAACAAACCACCATCCTATATGTTGACCTCTACCTCATAGATGTCTGCCTAAGTACCTCTGTCCATATCAAACCTACTAACCACCAGCAATACCTCCACTTTGATAGCTGCAACACATTCATACCAAGATGTCCCTTCCATACAGCCTAGCCACCTGTGGTTATCGCATCTGCAGTGACGAGCAGTCCCTCTCTAAATATACTGAGGGTCTTACTGAAGCCTTCACAGAGCGTAATTATCCTCCCAGTCTAGTACAAAAATGAATCTCCCATGCCTTATCTTCCCAGTCTCCCACAACCTCCCGAAGTCTCACCATCCAGCCACAGAGGGGCATTCCCCTTGTAACTCAGTACCACCCAGGACTGGAGCAACTGAATTACGTTCCCCATCAGAGTTTCAACTACCTCTTGTCATGCCTTGAAATGAGGCATGTCCTGCCCCCTATCCTTCACAGCTCTCTGACAGTAGTATTCGATCATCCACGGAACCTACACAATATACTCGTCCATCCCTACACAACCCCTACTCCCAGTATATGACCTCATGGCTCATATCCCTGTAATACAACTAGGTGCAAGACCTCACCAACACTTACTCCAGTCCGGTAACAAACATCATCTACACTATCAAAGGTGGGCCTATCTGTGAAACCAGTAATGTAATCTACAAGTTATGTTGCAACCACTGTGCTGCATTCTGTGTGGGCATCACAACAAAAAAGCTGTCTATCCACATGAATGGCCACCAACAAATTGTGGCTGAGAAACAAGTGGACCACCCTGTTGCTGAGCATGCTGCCCAGCATGACATCCTTCATTTCAATGACTGCTTCGCAGTGTGTGCCATATGGATCCTTCCCACCAACAACAGCTTTTCTGAATTGCGCACTTGAGAACTATCCGTGCAATATATCCTGCATTCCTGTCACCCTCCTGGCCTCAACCTTTGATAGTCATTTTTCTCACCCATCCACCCCCTTCCCAGCTCTACACAGCCCTCATACCACCAATGCACCCAGTCTTTTTACTTCTCTCCTTTTCTGCTACCCCCACCCCCTCATCCCAACCACTTCCCTGCCCTCCCGGATGTACCTAGCTGCCCCTACCCTCTCTCCACCTCATCATTGCATACTCCCCAGCAGCAGCACTTCACTGTCCCCCCACCCCTACCCTGCTATCCCTCCCCCTCCCCACATCAGCCTCCTCCTGTGTGTGTGTGTGTGTGTGTGTGTGTGTGTGCCCATCATCTATTTTCGACAAAGGCCTTGTTGGCCAGCATTATTTTAAAGCTTGGTTTTACCTTAGCAGCAGGGCCCGTTGTGCTCTCACTATCCTTTAAACAATCAGTTCATCTATCTGGATAGGTTTCAGGTTTTGTGCCCCTTCACTCTGCGCTGGTCGATACTGATTTAACCGACAAAAGCAGGCTTGATGAAAATTTAACTAAATACCTACCATGCAAAGGCCACATAACTCCAGTCCATGAGCAGTAGCTGAAAGTTAGTTAAACTATCGAGCATTTGGGATTCTTACACGACTCATTTGAAAAAGTCAAAATTCCCTTTAAGTTGGTTTATTGTCCTTAGAACACATAAAATGGCTATCAGGTCCATATTTAATGTCTTAATACCAGTTATGCAATGGTACTGACTGTCTCTCTTACAAGTTCACGCCCAAAAGCAGCCACAAGATATTTAGGCCAACCCAATATTTTGAGCATCCTAAACAGTCACTGACGTATACTACTTGTGAGTTAACACGTTCAGCCATTCAGTAGGCTTTTTGCAAATAAGTGCTCGCCATAATGTCTCGTAATCTTCATGAAACATGCGACACAGAGCTTATGTGCAACATGAAATGTTCACATGCAAATATCTCCTAACATAAATCACTCACAAAGCTCAAACATTCACAAAATACTCAACAATGTAGTTGCTTTTCATCAGTGATATGAGAACTGAGCAATTACATGAACTTCTTCATTTTGGTACAAATTTGATTCATGTGGTTTAACAGAGGTGTTTACCAGAAGACAGCTTCTGAGTGACTCTCTCGACTCATAGATCTGAGGCACAAAGCCCTACTCAACTGTGCAGGAAATACTGAATTCCTATTGGCTAGTATGTTAAGCAGATCATCTCGAGCACTTGTATACTTGGGTTATTTCTAATGTCACCCAATCAGATTACCACAAGCAATTTAGACTAGAAGTTTTGTAATTCCGAAAATAAATAAAATTTAAAGAAAACAAAATACAATTCCTTTCCACAAGATAAATTATTAATAAATTTAATACTCTATGCCCCTTCTGGCTGCCTTTTACAAAATCAAGTTCACTTTGACATACCTTACAAATTCCCCTATTGGACAACAACTTTCTCATGCATACATATACATACGTTTAATAAAATATCACATCCTCACTTTATATGTATGTCCTCCATTCACTCCCTGTCTCTCCAAAACACTCACACAACCAAAACATGGTGAAACAATAATTTTCCAAAGTAACTTTTAATTACATCAGATATCTGTGGTAATGAAACTAAAGAAAATCCCAGAAAATTAGATTATGTGAACCTCTCCTCTTGGCTGTAGTTTCAGTTGATACTGTAGATGAATACATTGCAGTCCCTAACTCAGTTTCAGAATGCCAGCACAGTTGTAATGTGTTTTAGATAAAAATTTATATCTCTGAAAGTAGTGAAGCTATTGATTTGAAATTTTAACAGTTTGGTCATGTTATCCATATAATTTGGTATACTAAGTATGAAAAAGATGGATTAACATTTAATAGTACTTCTTTAGGTTCATAGAGGGTATGTGTAATGTTGTCAAGCATACAGCTCATCTGCCCAGTAGCCAGCATCAGCTGTGTCAGCGTGATAACCAAATCTACTCTGCTCCCAGCTCCACAGCAAACTGTGCTTTCAATGCAAGATGACAGCTTGTAATAATTTTCTATGTTGCAACCTGATGAGCTTTCATAGGGTGAGGCAAACTTGAAGTCTTCCACTGGCTTGATTGTTGCTTTGATTCAGTATTCTAAGCATAGCACCAAGTTTCATCACCTGTGATAGTAAAAAAAGGTTTGGATCATTTTGGGGCTCGTCTTTCGAAGCTCAGTGTGCTTCCAAATGAACTTGTTTTTGTTTAGCAGTCAGCAGTTATGGCACAAATTTGTCAGCCACCCTTTTTCATTCCACCACCACCTATACCAGCCCTGTAACTGGCAAAACTGTCAAAGGGAGAGCCACTTGTGAAAGGAGACATGTACCAGCTTTTATGTAAACACTGTTCAGCCTTTTACAACAGCATGCAGCAAGTTATCAGTGAGGATGAGTGGGCGTAGTCAGAGTGTGTATACCAGTAACACACAGTATCCTGTTGCAGAGCTTGCTCTACAGAATGACAGTCACGACTTCAGTGCCTGTTTCACCACATAGGCCATCTGGATTCGTTCTCCAGACACCAGTTTGTCAGAACTCTGCTGCTGAGAACTAGCACTTCAACATGTTCTTAGTTCTCGATACCCACCTGGCCTTAATTTATGTTAATTTCTTCCTTCTGTTCACAGTAACTCCTCTTTTCTTCACTCTGTTTTAGTTTTCTGCATCTTTCGTTTTCTGACCTGTCTATTTTTTCCCATCCCCCTCCCACCTATGTTACGTACAATGCACTTAGCTTTTCACTCTTATTATCTCATACACAATGTTTTAGCAGTAATATCTGTCTTGCATATTACCCTGTCTTCCATCTTTCAGCTCTAAAGTTTTCGCATCTCATCCGGTGCAGTCCCCAACAATCAGTCTTTCCTTCTCGTCCCGTCCGGTAACTCTGCCCTGATCCATGGTTCTGGGCGACTTTTCTAAACTCTGCCCATTTTCCTAAACCTCTCCAGTCCTCTTCGTTCACTCCTCTTCCTTCGCCTTCAACCCCTCTACCAGAAGAAGGAGCCACTGCATTCGAAAGGTTGCATAAGTGAAACCTTTTTTTGTGCGTATGTATATGTTCTGCTGCTGCAACTTGGTGAATAGATTTTTTAATCCATCCATTACATTATATTGTCAAAAATTGATTTTTTTTTTCTATTCAACGGCAAATGACAGTGGACAGTGCTAAAAGTATATATTATCTGATATGCAGAAATAATTCAATGTGTTTATTTAATTAACCTCCGAATTAGAACTAGTTCTATACAGGAAAAGAAACAATAACAGATAAAAAGTTAAAGAGAGGAAGAATAAATCGAACTGTTGACCCAGAATGTAAGTTCACATAAAATTTCCTGTATGTACATGTAGGTATTTACACATGTCCAACAACTCCCTCAATTTCTCTGCTGCAGAGGAAGAAATTCTTTATGCAACAAAGGAATGTAAGATTGATAGAGGACATTGAAAAAGTTCAAAGGAGGGCAGCTCATTTTGTATTATCACGAAATAGGAGAGATAGTGTCATGGATATGATACATGAGTTGGAGTGACTATCATTAAAACAAAGATGTATTACATTGCGGTGTGATCTCTCCACAAAACTTTAATCTCCACTCACTCCTCCAAGTACAAAAATATTTTGTTGGCACCCATCTACATAGGGTGAAATGATCATAGTAATAAAATAAGGGAAATCAGAGCTTGCACAAAAAGATTGAAGGGTTCATTTTTCTTGCATGATGTTATAGAGCGAAATGGTAGAGAAATAGTGAGCAATTAGTTCAATAAACCCTCTAGTATGAATTGCAGCGTAGTCATGTAGATGCGCAAAAGCTTGTAAGAGGTATAGATATATTAATTTGAAGCAATTTTTTCCTTTAGTTTTTAGCAGAGAATGATGTACCCAAGGGTGAATGACATTACCTCTAAGATGCAGGTACACTGAATTGGGATTACCTGCATTGATATTCAACCATGTAACTAGTAATTTTCAAGTTTGGGTCACACTTCGTAATCCATTCAAGAACACTGCCAGCAACAAAGTGATGCTGTCTCTTTTGCTTCGTAATGAAAGATATCCTTAAACAAGCTTCAGATATTGCATACTTCCATTCATAGGTAACCATGACATCCATTACTCTTCTTTTTTTTCCAATTAATGTGAAAGTATAGTCCCAGGGCAGAAAGCAGTGTCTCGGAACAATAAATTTTTGCTATACTGTTGTAAAATATACTGCCAGAATAAGGCATTTGTACAAAAGTGTCATTGTCCCATTGTTGTTTTGCCCAGGCCTATGGCCAGACCAAACAAATTATTTTAGTGTACAGTTTTACATTATAATACTTCACCACAAGTACCATTTTCAATGATATACATTGATCTTCCAGGAGATCGGCTGTACAATGACAAAGAGCTCAATTTGTAAACATAAAAAAGGCCTCTCTCATGTGATGTATCTCTTTATTCTAGTGATAACTCAGTATTACTGGAAACATGATATACAACCTTCAATCTTCTTTGTGGGAAGTCTTCATTTCAGCAATAGCATTCACTATCCAGCAATCAATTTAGACTATTTCTCTCTCTCTCCCCCCCCCTCCCTCCCTCCCTCTCCCCCCTCCACCCCATCCCCCTTTCTCCCTCCCTCCCTCTTTTACTGTAGGTCCATTGTAGTCAAAGCAGCTTATTTTCAGTACATTATTGCTGCAAAATTTTGTATTAATAAGCAATGCAGATGGTAATGTGTTACATATTCATTATTGTTGTATTAACTGTAGACTGTTGCCTGGCAAAATTCCTAAATATGATTATGTGATTCTTTTTTAGTTGCCATCATCTGTTTGGCTTGCTGGTTTCTTTAACCCACAATCATTCTTAACTGCAATTATGCAGTCTACTGCAAGAAAAAATGAATGGCCTTTGGACAGAATGTGCCTTCACTGTGAAGTAACAAAAAAGCAAAAGGAGGAATTTACGTAAGTGAAAAGTGAAAATCATGACCAGTTTTTTATTTGTGAATATATAGTAAATGAGATCATTTTTATAATTTTTCATTGTCCTACAGAACTCCACCTAGAGAAGGTGCATACATTCACAGTCTTTTCATGGAGGGAGCAAGATGGGATCCGCAGACTGGAGCCATTGTAGAAGCTCGTTTGAAAGAACTATTTCCTACTATGCCTGTTATTTTCATTAAGGCTATAACACAAGATAAGCAAGATCTCCGCAACATGTATGAGTGCCCAGTCTACAAAACACGTGTACGGAATCAAACATATGTTTGGACATTTAATTTGCGAACACGTGAGAAACCAGCAAAATGGACTTTGGCAGGAGTTGCTATTTTATTACAAATATAATCATATATTAATAACATCTTATATTTGGCCATTAATATTTATTTTTCACTATGAATAATTGCTTATAAATGTGTATACATTGTTGTTGTTGTTGTTGTTTTGAAGAGTTTATAGATCTTTAGTATTCTTGGAATATTGCTCTGTTACTAGTAATACTACTACTACTACTAATAATAATAATAATAGTGTATAATAAACAATAGTTTGCTACAGGATATGTTTCTTCTTTAAATATTAATATGAAGGCATTGCACTCACATGTTTTCCATTCTTCTTTAGTCAGAATGTTAAAATATTAATTGCAAAGTAAGGTTTCATTATTGTGAAATAAATGGATTCTGTTTATCTAGAGATTAGAAAATTAATTATTTATTATGCTTTACATTTTAGATTTCTTAACTTAACAACTGTGTGTCTTAATATCATGAAGGTACTATTCCTTTCTTCTAGAAGTGCTGTCCCCCCAAGGTATGCAGGAAAACTGTGAAGTTTGGACCATAGGAGAAGAGGTACTGGCAAAAGTAAAGGCGTGAGGGTAGATCATGTGATGCGCTCTGACAGTTTATTCAGTAGAGCACTTGGCTGTGAAAGCCAAAGGTTCCAGGCTCATCCCACACAGAGTTTTAATCTGCCAGGAACTTTCTACTGTTAAAACTACACATTTTAAAGCACTCCATCTTCAGGCCACAAGTGGCCCATTGGGACCATCCGACCGCCATGTCATCCTCAGCTGAGGATGCGGATAGGAGGGGCATGTGGTCAGCACACCGCTCTCCCAGTCGTTATGATGGCTTTCTTTGACCGGAGCCGCTACTATTTGGTCGAGTAGCTCCTCAATTTGCATCACGAGGCTGAGTGCACCCCGAAAAATGGCAACAGCGCATGGCGGCTGGATGGTCACCCAACCAAGTGCCGGCCACGCCCGACAGCGCTTAACTTCGGTGATCTCACGGGGACCAGTGTATCCACTACGGCAAGGCCGTTGCCACACATTTTAAAAAAGTATGTTAAATTCAGTTGCTTTTGTAAAATTTTGAGGATATTTCAAAAATCTGCCAAAGCCTTAAAGCTACTCTCATGATTTAAGGTTGACAGTGTGATCTCTCAAGTTTTCTCACTGTAATTGATTAATGGTATGCTTCTGTGTGCTCAGTCGATTTGTTATTTCCATTTTATGCACAATACTTCAATGACTGACACATTCTGTTTCATCAGGTGCTACAAGTTGTGCTGTTATGTGTACTTGCTGCCTGGACTCATTCATACAGTGAGTACACAAAACAGCACAACTTTTAGCACCTGAGGAAGTAGACAGTGTCAGTTGTCAAAGTATTGTACATAAAATGAAAGCAACAATTTGGATAGACACCCAGCAGCACACCATTGGGACTGATGTTATTCACATTTGAATGAAGGAAAGAAAAAGTAATAATGAAAGGAAAAATGTGCCGAGTGCAATGAAATTGCAGCAGATAAAGAATGAACCATGTTTCCATGAGATAGAGAGGTAGGTTTCTATGCAGGGTGATATAGAAGAGTAAGAGTCGGCAATAGAGTGAAGTAAAAAGATCAGAAGGAAAGTGGAAATGCAGATAAATATGGTTTATGCATAGGACAGAAAAGAGAAGCTAAAGCAAAGCTGTAAAACCGTGTAAAAGAAATTTAGGGGAAAAGTTTGTAGTATCACAAAATATGAAGGGTGAGGCACTTATTCATGCTTGCTTCATCCACTCTCAGTAAGTAAAGGAAAGAATTTATTTGATTTTCTTGTTATGTGTTTAGTTTAAGAGTTGATTTATGGTCTTTTATTTTATGTTTTATATTCACGGTGCACGACTGCAGCCAAGTGGTGTACATTCCGAGCATCCTGCAGCCAAAACTGGCTGTTAGATGACTGCATGACATGAGTCTGGAACTGCAGGAAGATGGATATCAGCAGAAATGGTTACAACAATAAGAAATTAGAATGCAAAATGTAAATAATTTAGGCGTAAACAAGACCACTTAACGAGTAACACAATGATGGAAGAAAACTTGTTATCTTTCAGATTAAATCCTTTGATGAGCTAGGTTAAAAAAACACCCCAACAACACACACAAGTGCACACATGTACACATGCACTGGAAGGGGTGTCAGTACAGAGCAAGGGGAAACTGATAAACTGATGAGTGGGTTATGGGGGACATTGGGTTAGTGTAGATTGAGGCCAGGGGGATTATGGGAGTGAAGAATGGGTAACTCCCATCGGTGTAGTACAGAAAAGCTGAAGCTGCAGAGAAGGACACAGATGGCCTGGGTTGTGAAGCAGCCATTGAACTCCAGCATGTTGTGCCACAGAGTGGTAAAATTTGTTCTTGGTCACAGTTTGGTGGTGATAGTTTATTTTGGTAGACAGCTGGTTGGGTGTCATACTGACATAAAAAGGTGTGCAGTGATTGCAGCTGAGTTGGTATATAACATGGCTGCTTTCACAAGTGACTCTGGATAAGTGTGTCACAGGACTGGAGCAGGAAGTGCGGGGAGGATGGATTGGGCAGGTCTTGCACGTTGGTCACCCCTTGGTAAAGGGCAGGGATGGGGAGTGACATATGGATACAACAGGATGTTGTGTAGGCTGGATGGGTGACAGAATACCTTTACGGAAAATATCTTTCGTATGTTTTTATGAGCTAGCAATTTGACTTACTTATCATTATTATGCTCGCTATTGTTTCTGCCAATTTATATCCAGTTGTGGAAAGAAAATGTCCATGATATGAAGCAAGAAGAGCAACAAAGTAGGGAGAGGTGGTAGGAATATTGTGTGAATAAGAGGGAGAAAATGGCTGGGAGAAAATATTGTGTAGTGGAGAACAAGAGAAATAGAAATACAAAGAAAAAATTTAAAATACAGTAAGAAGAAAATGACCACTCCCATTGCAACACTGAATGCCTTTTGTTGCCATTGTGGACCTATGCCTTGGTAAGGGACAAGTGGGGAATCATTCTAGTTACAATATGGGACACAAATGGGGAAATACACTAATATAAGTGACTTGACAAAGGGCAGAGTGTTACGGCCTAGCACCTCAGAAAGGGCATCTCTGAAATGAGGAACCTGATAAGCTGTTCACATGCTACTGCCATGGGCATGTGGAAAGTCATTGAAGGACACTGAAATTGCGAGTAGGTAACAGAAAGTTGGACATAAATGCCTCAAGACCAACTATGGAGGTCAGAAGCTTGCTTGCTCTGTAATGCCAAAATAGGCAGCAATCTCTTGCAAATCCGATGGCAGAGTATAATGTTTAGGCAGGTTCAGGTTTTTTAATTATAAAATGTGATTTCACATCTGGAAGTCTCACATTTATTACATAATTCCAGGCTGTTATGCAGTGGCTGGATGAATTTCTTATTGAAAAACGAAGTTTTGTCTCCATCTGTGGAGAATGTCTTCAAGGGTTATTTTACGTTCTTTGAAAGTCTGACGCACACCCTGATTCAATGTAAATCTAGTAGGAGCATGCAGAAACTGAATTTCACTTCAGTTTGTAGAGAGCCGGGGTATGCATCACTGCTTCGAAGAAGCTACAACTCAACCCCCCCACCCCTCCTCCCCTCCTCCTCCCATTGATTTCCTCTGCTGATGGGGACAAAATATTGGGTTTTAATAAGAAATTCATCCTACCATTTCATGATAGCGTGGAGTATTTGAATAAGTTTGTCAAGTGTTTCGAGTGCACCATTCAGTGCACATTTTTGAACATTAGGCTGTGCAGCAGGCAATTCCTACATGTTTCCATGTTGATCCAAAAACATCATCAATTATGATTACAGTAGATATGGAATCATTGAAACTGGACCATAGATCAATGGAAACTTGTAACCTGGTTGAGTGAATCATATTTGTTGTTGCCCCAGTTCAGTGATTGTTTCCAGATATACCATCATCCAGGCTAATTGCTGCTGAAAACATGCACCATGCCTGGTACTTAGATCAGTGGAGGCAGTATTATACTGGGACCAGTGGCAGTAATTGAAGGCATCATAACAGCTGTGGACTATGTGAATATTATTGCAGACAAACTGTATCCCTTCCTGCTCGTTTTTTTCCCCGACAGCAGTGGCAGGATAACTGTCCATGTCATAATGTCAGAGTTATGTTAAAGTTGTTTGAGGAGATTGATAGTGAACTCATGTTGGTGTCTTGACCAGTAGATTCAATTGATATAAATCCATTGAACACATCACGGATACTGTTAGGTACTAGGTCCGTCCCCATAAACCACTGGCCCAAAACATGTGGGAACTTAGTGTTGCACATACTTCTGGTGTCACTTCTACATCTACATCTTCATCTATGTGGTTACTCTGCAATTCACACTTAAGTGCCTGGCAGAGGGTTCATCGAACCATCTTCATACTATTGTACCATTCCACTCTCGAATGGAGTGTGGGAAAAAGGAACACCTAAATCTTTCTGTTCGAGCTCTGATTTCTCTTATTTTATTATGATGATCATTTCTCCCTACATAGGTGGGTGTCAACAAAATATTTTTGCATTCGGAAGAGAAAGTTGGTGATTGAAATTTTGTAAATAGATCTCGCCACAAAGAAAACCGCCTTTGTTTCAGTGACTGCCACCCCAACTCATGTATCATCTTAGTGACACACGCACCCCTAATGTGTGATAACACAAAACGACATGCCCTTCTTTGCACTTTTTCGATGTCCTCCGTCAATCCTACCTGGTGAGGATCCCGCACCACACAGCAATAGTCCAGCAAAGGACGGACAAGTGTAATGTAGGCTGTCTGTTTAGTGGGTTTGTTGGATCTTCTAAATGTTGTGCCAACAAAGAGCAGTCTTTGTTTTACCTTCCCCACAAAATTATCTATGTGGTCTTTCCAATTTAAGTTGCTCGTAATTGTAATTCCTAGGTATTTAGTCCAATTGACAGCCCTTAAGATTTGTGCGATTTATTCTATACCCAAAATTTATCAGATTTCTTTTAGTACCCATGTTTATGACCTCGCACTTTTCTTTGTTTAGTGCCAATTGCCACTTTTTGTACCATACAGAAATTCTCTCTGGATCATCTTGTAATTGGAATTGAACGTCTGATGATTTTACTAGACAGTAAATTACAGCATCGTCTGCAAACAATCTAAGGGGGCTGCTCAGATTATCACCTAGATCACTTATGTAAATAAGGACCAGCAGAGGGCCTATGACACTACCTTGCGGAATGCCAGATATCACTTCTATTCTTATCGATTATTTACCGTCTATCACTACGAACTGTGACCTCTCTGAGAGGAAATTACACAGTCACACAACTGAGACGATAGTCCATATGCATGCAATTTGATTAATAGTTGCTTGTGAGGAATGGTATCAAAAGCCTTCTGGACATCTAGGAATATGGAATTGATCTGAGCTCCCTTGTCAACAGCACTCATTACGTCATGGGAATAACGTTGCACAAGAATGATATTTTCTGAATCCGTGTTGGTTATGTATCAATAAGTCATTTTCTTCAAGGTGATTCATAATGTTTGAGTACAGTATACGCTCCAAAATCCTACAGCAAATTGAGGTCAGTGATATGGGTCTGTAATTCAATGGGTTACTCCTATTTCCTTTCTTGAATATTGGTGTGACCTATGCTACTTTCCAGTCTTTAGGGACAGACCTTTCGTCAAGTGAGCGGTTGTATATGATTGCTAAGAAAGGCACTATTGTTTCTGCTTACTCTGAAAGGAACCTGGTTGGTATACCATCTGGACTGGAAGACTTGCCTTTCTTAAGTGATTTGAGTTGTTTCACAACACCTAAGATATCTACTTTTATGTCACCCATGCTAACAGCTGTTCTGGTTTCGAATTCTGGAATATTTACTTCATCTTCTTTAGTGAAGGAATTACGGGAAACTGCATTTAGTAACTCCACTTTAGTAGCACCATCATCGGTAACATTTCCATCGCTATCGCGCAGTGATGGTATTGACTGCTTTTGCCACTGGTGTGCTTTACATATGACCAGAATTTCTGTGGGTTTTCTACCATATTTTGAGACAATGTTTCATTGTGGAAACTATTAAAAGCATCTCGCATTGACATCTGCACTAAATTTCGAGCTTCCATGAAACTTAGCCGGTCTTGGGGATTTTTTGTTCTTCTGAATTTGGCACACTTTTTTCATTGCTTTTGCAACAGTGTTCTGATGTGTTTTGTGTACCATGGTGAATCAGTCCAGTCTCTTATTAACTTCTGTGGTATGAATCTATCTATTGCTGTCGATACTGTATCTTTGAATTTAAGCCATATCTGGTCTACACTTACATAATTAGTTTGGAAGGAATGTAGACTCTCTCTTAGGAAGTCATCAAGCCAATTTTTATCTGCTGTTTTAAATAGACCTCCAGAAATCTACCAAAGACTTGGCAAATCCGTGCCTTGCAAAATTGCTACTGTGATGTGTTCTGCAAGTGGACCAACATACTATTAAACAGGCAATCACAATGTTTTGGTTTATTAGTGTTTATAATATGCTGGAAACTTGGGAGGAGTACTATGTAGTTCTTGAAGAAAGACAGCCTTTTATCTTTTGAGTAACTTTCCCTGTCAGCAATTTACTTGCTTGTCTCTAATCAGTGGCAAGTTGTGATTTCAGTTAAGTTGAACTATTGCATATTTTGAAGTTGACAGTAAACTTATGGTGTCCCAGTCCACCAGAAGGCATGGACCCAGACAACGGTCAGTAGGCAGTGCTCCTAAAAATTGCAAGCACTGCTGTTGCTGCCTCATCGTGATGCACAGGGGCCTGGACCTCAGTCCTGTTTCAGTTGCTCTGTTGTATTGTTCATTGTATTCATCATTGTTTGGTTCCTGATATTTGTATGTCTAGGCTCTCAATTTGGTTCAGACTCGGAACTTGTAATTCTGCCGTGTTATCTTCATTGTCCATCCATTACTATTGTTACCTTTCTGTGGTTTTCTGCGACTCACCATTGATGCCCTCAGCTGGATGGCCAGTGTCTCCTGTTTGTGTCCAAATCTGGTTACTAAACAACTTATTAACCATCTGATTTCATTCTTTATTCTTCCGTGTCACTACAGGCTGCTTCTGTAAACTATATTAGCAACAAATTATGACCATAACCCTGTTTACATTATATGGCATCTGACAGCGAGCTGACAGTACTGCAGCAGGCAGCAATACAGCAATTGGAGCTGTACTTGACTTGTCACCTCCCACTGCTTTGTCATATACCATACATGAATGTCAGTACCTGTACATGATTTTTGTAGGAGACAGAAACATTAAATTTCATATTTTGTATGAGTTAAATATTGACACATCTGCTGAAAAATGATCTTTTGTGGACCTTACTCATATCATACATGTTTTGGAAATATGTGTTGTCTTGTGAGGAAGTTTGGTAGTCAAGGCAAAAATTATTTCAGAGAGTTGAATGGTTTTTGGTATATGGCAGAATCAATTCAAAACTGTTTCCCAGATAGCAAAATTTCATCTGTCTCGAAAACATTTAGAGAATTCTAGCCCTAATTACAATTAAGATCAGATATCTTACTTGGTTGGAGCCACTAGAGAGGTCTACACCGTTAGCGAATTTCAATATGTTTATGTGGTTTTTGTAGGCAATAGAGACATTAAGGTAATTTAGTATTGTCGTGGACTTCTATGGTGGCTATCTTCAGGCAGTAGCTGTTGTGACAATATTGCAACTTCAGATGCCAACTGATTTAAATTAGACAATATTGCTAATCTACTCATGCTGACACTGGAAGGAATTATGTATAGATTACTGTTTATACAAGTATGAGGGGGAAGAAAAAGAAAACAGCTACTTTGAACTAAAGCCACCACAATTCCTCCTGTACTGCTCGGCTGCTGTTCATATATAACATTTCAAACAAAACGCTTACATAACTCTACACAAACTTACCAGCTGTTTATATACTGGCAAAGTCAAGGTCTGTGAATGAAACCACAGGAGTTATGCTGAACACTTACTTGTGATCTTCAAATTTGGAGTCTGTAACTGGCAATAAATTTCCCTGCAAAAACTGAAGACCCTTAAAGCTACCTAAGTGCTTTATTAATTATGTGCCATCGGAGTAAGTCTAATTTAATTGTTGATTCACTATTTTTAGTACACTGTAATTGTCAGTGAAGCTCTTAACTTAATTTGAATACTTGTATACTGATAGTAATTTGTGTTGTTTCTGATATTCGTTTTTTTCTGTTAACTTGCTTGTTAAAATAAAAAATTATCATCATAAACTCTGTGTAGTAAAGCAAACCATGTGCTATAAAAAGAGAAAATTGTTCTACTTACCCAAAGCTTCAATTGATAGCATATGATATGCTACACATGCAAAATAACAAATCTTTTGACATAGAAGTTGCTTCTTCACCAGTGAATTTCCAAATATGAGAAAGAAGGAAAAACATATGGGAAAATGATAAAGGTTGCAGCTATTAAAATATGAGGTGTATGAGAAAAGTAATGAGACTGATTTTTTATCTAGCAAAGTTTTTATTTATTTATTTATTTTTTTCAAATGACAATATTGTCTCCTTCAGAGTAATTCCCATTGACAGGTATACACCATCACAGTTGTTGTTCCCAGTCTTGGTAACAGCACTGAAAGGCTTCAACTGGTAGGGCCTTTAACATTTTGGTCACATTCTCCGGAGTCTCAAAATGACATCCTTTTAAGACATTTTTCAATTTCAGGAAAAAAAAGCCACAAGCACTCAGAGCACTTGAGTATGGGGGGCTTTAGAACAATAACAATGCTTTTTGAGGTCAAAAATTAAATGTGGAAGTAGCCGTGTAACATGGGACATTGTGATGCAGCATTGACTTGTCTGGTCTTGCTCATTCACCCTTTTCCTGAGCCTTTCAAGGACATCTGTGTAAAATACTTGCTTGACAGTTTGTTCTGGAGGAACAAATTCTTTATGCATTATACTTGTTCTGTCAGAAAGGCATATCAGCAGGTCTCCCTGAACAAGGTTCATCGTCAACTTGTTCACTGCCTTTCAAAAATGATTTGTGTCAGTGAAAAACTCCTGATAAGGAATGTTTCCTCTAGGTCTGTTTCAACTTTTCAAAGATCACACTCCTGTATTCCCCAAGTTTAAAACAAAACTTGATGGCATAATTGTCCCATTTTTTTCAAAACAAAAACACAACTTCACCAGTAGTGCTCTCAAAAATCATGCACAGGCTGTACAGAGCTGAAACTCAAACTGAGCATCTGGAAAGGATGAACTGTCAGGTCTACACAAGTAGAGCAACACAGCACCATCAGATAGCTCACAGTGTTGTCAGTCTCATTATTTTTCTCACACACCTTGTATGTCTTTTCAGAACTCTTAGTCAGGAGATTGATAGTATAGTAATAACAATAATAAGACTTCTGCTTCAAGTTGTCTATAGATCACAATCTCCAGGTGAGGTGCACCCTGCTAAAGTCCTGCTACCAAGGAAAACTCCTTCGTAGTAGGTACTAGAAATTTACAGAATGGAAGAATAAAATTAAAAATGCTGGAAGTTGATAGCCACACAATGAAAATGGACTGCAAAACAATATGTTCATAGATGAAATTGTGTTGTAAGTGTACACTGTTAAAATGGTAATGCTTGGCATTTTCTTCATATCCATGCTTACAACAAGTGTGTACTATGCCAAGCAAATGACAGTTTCAAAGCAGCTACTGCTTACTCATTTTAAGGATTTCAGATTTGTATCATTTATCAAATTCATGTAAAATATTATGAATATCAGTTAATATGATGGAAAACTTTCACATGAAGGAATAATTGAGGAATGGACAAGGATATAAATGTGGTGTGGAGTGCAAAAAATTAAAATAAAATAAAATAAAAAAAACAACAAAAAAAACTTTACAGCAGCTTCTGAAGTAGCTAAGCTTTTACTGGCTATGTCTCTCTGCGCATTTGCGAGTTAGGCTTAATTGTACTGTACAATTATGATATAAAAACTGTAATTTTACTGTTGCAGAAATTTAATTCTGATAGATACACAGGCTTTCCAGATACATCACTGCAGTGACTTGTTTCACTCATATTACAAACACATAGAAATTTTAACATAGCAGGATAATACCTCTGAACAAATTTTATTTTTTCAACAAATATGCGATTTAAATAGTATTTACAAACAGTGACAGGTTTTTGTCTTGTCATAAAATTACTTGTAAATAGTTTTGCACATAGCATTTCAAGCAGTTGGTTGGAATGTTTCACAGACATTTGAATTTGGAGATATACATATAACATAAGGCAGACAGATTTTTTAAGTAAATGTTACTGAAGTTAACATTTGTTTTAAACTAACACTATAGTGGCATGTGCGGTTTCCATTGTTCTCATTTTAGTTGTTTCTCGAGTAGTGTTCCAGTATAACACAGGTAAATGCAACCTGTTCACCTGTTGATTCAGTCTATTTTTTGTCTGTTATGATCACATTTCTTGCCATCATAAATTCTTTTACAAAATAGCTGTTCTGTACTTGTAGTGCTATGTATATTTTATGGCATTCTTTCTAAGTGATCTTTACCAGAGTAGGTAAACTGGAAGGCATATCTTTAAATTATGAATGACAAATTTTAAGATCTTTGTTACGTATTTGACAGTATTTATACTTGGCATTGCTCACCATATCTTTGGCTTTTCATGTGTTAATTTACATTATGAGAAGAATATACATTGAAATAATTTTTTGTAACTATGCAAGATGTAGGAAAATGTGGAATCATGGCTTTCAACATGCTTTCAGACAAAATCTTTTCTTTTGGTGACTATTAACTCTGCATTCATACTTCTTATAAAGAACATCTCTGACATTGCATAATGTTAAAAACAAAACACAAGTTTCTTCAATACATTCTGATTTTTCTCTATAAATTATGTCTATGAGAACTATATCATCGTACATAATATACTTACAGTTTAGCTCTATTAATCTACACTTAGTTACAATAAATAAAGAGTCAAAATAAAATAGCATTATCTATTGACTAGAATACATGCATCACAGCCAACAATGAATTTATATAAATGGAATATGTGGCACCCTTCAAAACTACGTATCTGTCATTTCAGTGAATGTAATTGTAATACAGAGGTAGGATCATTTCAGAAAATTCCAACAATTTTTTCCCCTCTCTTTGTCCTGGATGAATGAGGTTTTGAAATGTTTTACATTCCAGGAGACATACAGGTCACAAAGGTGTTAAGCTGATACCTTTCCTGGAAAATATGAAATGAAATACTGCACAATTATTTAATCAACACAAATTGAAAAAACATATCAAATGAGATACTTTATAATTATAATTATTTAACTAATGCAAACTGGAAAGATAGTGTCAATATGGTTAACTACTGCTGCTTTGTCGTGCATCAGTTAGAAAGAATTTTTTTTCTTTCTTTTCTCAGAAGCTTAATTCTGCTTGTTATTTTATATTGGTCAAACAAGAACACTTTTACACTTTTTGCCCAAATGTCTGAAGCTATAGAGAGTCTTTTTTAAGATAAAAATTGTTGATAAGATTCATAGAATGGGCCAAAAGGAATTAAACAAGGAAGAAACCTGTAGCAAAACTGCTTTCTTCGTCAGCCACAAATTAGAAAATATTCGATACTACCTTATGAGAAATAGCTCCTCATTTTAGAGAGAAGTGTTCTCAGACCAAAAGAGACAGCGAATCCTATGGATAGGAAGTTCACAACTTTGCAGAACTACTGCAGATGATATGAACCGACAGTGCAGAATTGTGGGACTGATTATGTTCGGGATCCTAAAATTGGCCAGATATGTGATTAGGGTGCAAAATATTGGTAAACATGTGGTACCAGGTTGCATAATACCTGCACAAAGACTTAGAAAGAGAAGGATATACAGGGCAAAAGAAGGCCTACAAGCATTATATTTTTTGGATGATAGAGAATATGTGGAACCCTAATCATAGCATTCCATGGTTCCCTGTGCTGAGCACACAGAAAAAGAGAAGATAGGAAAAGGCAAAAAAATAATTTCATTGTACGACAACCAGAAAAGAAACTAGCCTTCTTTGGAGAGGTGATGCCACTGTTGAAGCAACAAAGTCTAGAGTCCGGAGTCACTTGCAGTGACATACAGAATAGGCTATTCAGATATTGGTTTGGTGAGTGAAATCATCTTTTGTACTGCTAAGATTTGTTATGTCTGCACAACTTGTTCACAGTTGATTCATCTGTCTTTGTTGAATTTCAGCCAAAGTGCTACTATCTGATTATATAGGATATTGTAATTTATCCTCACTTTCTCTCCTGGTGTGCCATATTTACATATGTTAACAGACTAAATAAAATTGTGTTTAAGCTAGTTACATTTCCATAGATTGTTTGAACTATTCTTCTATCAAAGTGGTGTGGAACAACTCAGTCTACAAGATATATGTACATGGCTAGTTTAACATTAATGCATTAATGAATACATTTTGTATTTAAACAATGGAAACTGTAAGTAGTAGCCAGATATCCTGGAATTGGTGGTCGTGTAAACCTTTGTTTACTCAACAAAAAATCATGACAGTAATAAACCTATATATTTATTATGTTTTAATCTACACAAAAAAGAACTTACCTAAAGTAAAACGCAGGTCAAATATACATTGTTACTGCACTAGGACAAACAGCTCTATCTATACGCCCTACCACAGACTGTCAAAATCAGTTAACAGTTATGAACTTATGGGCCACAAATTATTTAACAAACTTCCACAAGCTATACAAAATTTACCAGAGCAACAATACAAACAAACGCTTTATGACTGGTTAGTTGTAAACCCATTCTACAATGTAAAGGATTTCATGACCTGTGATATTAAACTGTAAAGTTCTTAACAATTCTGTTCTTTCATAGCATGTACTGTACTGTATTGTATTATGTGTATGACTTTGTCTATTGCTGTAATGGCTTAAAGACAATAAAATTATTATTATTATTATTATTATGTATGAATGTACGCATGAGATGTGCTTGCTTGTGTGTGTCTCTCTCTTTTCTTTATAGTGTGTATTTTGTCCTATTCATGCAGCTACACCACTTGTTGTGGAATAGAATGAGCTGTCCAGAGGAAATGATTTTAAATTAGATTTAAAACTTGCTTCACTACCCATCACACATTGTATATTATTGCGTAAATGTTCAAAAATTTTTGTAGCTGCATATTAAACTCCTTTCTAAGCCACTGACAGCTTTAACAATGGATAATAAAGATCATTTTTTCCCTCTAGTGTTGTAGGTATGGACATCACTGTCCCTCTCAAATTGTGATGGATTGATGGATTATTTATGACAAATTAATTAGTGAATATATGTATTGTGAAAATGCAGGTAGCTTGGCTAGCTCCTGGAAGAGGTACCCATGTGACATTCATGGATGAACACAACATATCATTCTTACCGCTTGCATTTGTGTAATCGATACATTCTTTCTAACTGATGAGTTGCCCCAGAAAATTATTTCATAAAGGCATTATTAAGTAGAAAAATGCAAAATATGTCAGGAAGTTAGCAGGTTAATACTTTTGTTTTCAAGATTATCAATCATGCAAAAAGCAAAAGTAGCTGAACTTAATTGTTTGAGAATCTTCTTCCAGATCAAGTTTTCAATATGTACACTCAAAAATTTGGAACATTCTATCCTATTTACTGACTCATGCTCATGTGCTGTATCAATTGTTTTGCACAGAACTGAATGTAACTTCTTTGGAAAATATAATTTACAAACTCTTCTGTTGTTTTCTCTCCAATGGGATTTATTATAACACTAGTGTTGTCTACAAAAATTACCAGTTTGGCTTGCTGAATTCCCATATGTAAGGGTAAGGAGTAGGAATGGAGCCAAAACTGAATCCTGTGGGACCTCCATTGTGATCTCTTGATCTCTTGACCCTCCCCCCCCCCCCCCCCCCCCCCGCCTTCCCTTGCCAGTCACTTAAATTTTCTACCTTTCTGAGCTTTCCTGAATTATTCAGCACAAGATTTTGCATTGTTAGTCAAACAAGCTGTGTGTAAAGCTGTCAGTTCCATAAAACTTGAGTTTACTAAGAGTAACACGATCTACACAATCAAATGTCTTGAAAAGACCACAAAAAATATCAACTTTCAATATATTGTTATTTAAGGGCTGCACTATTTGATGAGTGAATGTATGAATAGCATTCTCAGTCGAGCAGCCCTTCTGGAATCCAAACTGTGATGTTCTAAGTAAATTGCTTCCACTTAAGTGTGTGACTACTCTTGAGTACATTACTTTTTCAGATATTTTTGGAAAAGACATCAGTAAGGAAATGGCTCAATAATTGTTTAAGTCTGTCTTGTCGACTTTCTTATGCAGTGGTTTAAGAATTGCATATTTTAACCTGCCTGGAAAAATTCCCTGTGCCAGTAACGCATTGCGTATATCCCTAAGGACATTACTTATCAAGTTGAAACAAGTTTTCAGAATTCTGTTTGAAATTGTGTCAACCTCACATGTGCTTTTGTTTATTAGAATTTTTAGAATTGCATTAATTTCACTGAAGGACATTGGTGCTACTTCCAGTTGCTTAAAGTTTTGTGAAATGGTGTTTTTAATATATTCTCTTGCTTCTCCAAGTGAACCATTTAATCCTGTATTTGCTGTTAAATTTATAAAGTGATTGTTAAAAGTACTTCTAACTTGTGAATTATCAGTCACAACATTGTCATTTAGTTTAATTGTTATGGAATCAGGTTTTTGTGACTAGATCTGTTCTTGAAATTGTTGACACAAATTAAGAAGGAAGGTGAGGAGATTAGTGTTTTATGCTGTACTAGTGACAAGAGAAAGAGCACAAGTTCTGATTAATTACGAATAGAGAAGTATATTGATGACATCCTTTTCAAGGAACCATTCAGTGTTTTATGCCCTACTAGTGAGAAGAGAGAGTACAAGCTGTGATTAATTAAGAATGGTGAAGTATATCGATATCATCGTTATCGAGGAACCATCCCAGTATTTTCTCTTAGTGATTTAGGGAAACCACGAAAAACCAAGTTGAATGGCCAATAGGGATCTGAAGCCCTTTCCGCACAAATGTGAGACCATTTTCTTAACAACTGCATAACTGTGTTTGGTTTGAGACAGTTCAGGCAGCCAACATGGACCAATCAATTGAAAACCCAGAACTCCTTATCTCAAATGTTCAAAATACTTGCTTTTTTTTACTCAGTACATGTTTCTTATTGATCTTTGTAACAGTAAAACGTGCCACATACACTAACAAAGAAGTTGAAGTGTTTGGCAGTGGATATATGCATAAACAAGAAGTCAGGACTGTGCCTCAGCTTTCAAACTTGCATTCTTGGGGAAGCATTAACGTGTATACATAGATGTCTGTGATTCAGCTCACATGTGCTCTCACACAAGCAAACAATGTGAGGGTGGGTTTTCAGTCAGGTGATTACATGTGGCTGGATTTAGGTGAAGAATTTTCCAGGACATATAATTTTCCAGGACACGTAATGTATATCCAGAGGACATGTGGCCTGTAATTGACAAAGTGTCAAGATGATCACTCTACTAGCAGAAGACTGCAGGTTAGTTCCCCATTCACACCCCAGATAGGGGCTGCCAAAAGGGAAGTTGACCATGAAAAATAGATTCAATGACAAACGAAAGGGTAACATTCTATGAGTTGGGGTATGGAATGCCAGAAGTTTGATATGGTAGGAAAGCTACAAAATATGAAAAGAGAAATGCTAAGGCTCAATCTATATATAATGGAGTTAGTGAAGTGAAATGAATTTCTGATCCGATGAATATAGGATAACATCAACAGCACAGAAATTGATATAATGGGAGCAGTGTTTGTTTTGAATAGGAAGCTAGGGCAGAGAGGGAGTTACTGTGACTGTTCAGTGATATGTTTTTTCTCTTCAGAATTGACAGCAAGCTGATGCTAACAACACTAGTTTAGGTATACATGCCGACATCACAAGCAGAACCTGGAGAGAGAAATAAAGTGTATGATATTGAACAGGTAATTCAGCATGTAAAGAGAGGTGAAAATTTGATAATCACATTCACATATGTGAATATAATATGCATTTTCATAAAAAAGAAAGGTTGGCCCTCAGTTTTAAAGAATATAACACCAGATCTAATTTTGTGCTTAGTTTTATGTATGTAATTGATTTTAAAATTTATTTTGACTATTCCTAGTTAGTATCTTTTGTTATAGGGTGAAAACAGTAATTGTTTTGTAACTTAAATTCTATTGTTGATGTATAAACAAATATAAATCCTGTACTAATTATAAACATTTGCAAGACAAATTACTAGTAATCTTAAAGTGTCTATTTGGCTCTATTCTAAAACATGTTAGCAAAGCCAGCCCTTAATTAGTTCCATAGTAATTAACAGCTTTATCAAAAGTATTGTTTGCATAACTATATTTATTAATTTCATGATTTAAACAAATAATTTGGCCTAACTCTCAGTGGAGAAGAAAGTGTTAAAAAGACGCAATCTTTCGATGTATTCAGTTACTCGAATGAGTTAAGTTTTAATTGTAATTTCTGTATATTTAACTTTAAACAATGTGTAGTTTCAGTACCTATTATTGTGATGATATATAAGGGCCCGATTTTTGGTCATGAGACAGTCAGTCCATGGCCGAGTTTCAGACGAGGAACCTGTGTTGGTTAGAATGACAACAATGCATAAACTTAACAGTAAAATAAGTGTTACACCAATAGGCTGTGTGTTAAAGCAATGACAGTGACCGTTCAATTTATTTGAAGGACTGTGAACTATGTGGTTATATTTTTACTGCTCGTAGATGTTCAACAGAAAACTATTGTAGCAGTATGTGGAGGGTTTGCCTGAAAACTATTAACGAGGCTTATGGAAAGTTTAAACAGTAGTGCACTGGCCATACATATATAACTGTGTGTTATTGGGGGGGGGGGGGGGGGGGGGGGGTTGTGCAAAGTGAAAGTAAACTACGGTGAAATGCAGATGTGTACCTGTCGACTACATTATTTACAGTAGTCAGTGTCCAATTTACAAACCCCATTTTTCGGCCAGTGTAGCAACGCAGTACGTTGACACCGAGGACAACAAACGAAGAATTAAAAAGCAGGCGGAACTGCTACAAAGTATACATGGAAAAGGCTCAGAGATGTGGGAAAATTCCAACTGGTTCACATCACGGTCAGACAGAGAGTTCAAAAGAGATATTGGATTTTAAGACATACCCAGAAGCAGATTATAGGCTCAGATCACAATTCAATAATGATGAAGAGAAGACTGTTGTTGAAGACAATTGTATTGAAGAATCACCGTGGAAGGTAGTGCAATAGTGAAGTACTGAAGATGTGAATACTGTGATAAGGCAGGCAGTTCAGTTGAAGAGAAGTGGACATATGTAAAAAGAGCTAGCACTGAAGGTGGAAAGAAAACAGCGGGTAATGGAAAGGTAACTGCAAAGAAACCATGGATAATAGAAGAAATGCTTCAGTTGATCAACGAAAGGAGGACATACAAAACTGTTCACGGAAATTCAAGAATACAGAAATACACATCAGTTAGGAATTAAATTAACAGAAAGGACATGGAAGCTAAGGCAAAATAGCTGTATGAAAAATGTGAGGGAACCAAAAAAGGGATGACTGTCAGAAGGACAGACTCACAAGGAACTGCTTGAGTGCGAGGTCTCAAGTTCAGTATTTAGCATGGTTCATTTGAAAGTGTTGTGTTAACAATTACAACAAGAAAAATATTAGGTGCTTATGACATAACATTTGCATAAGGAGAGCAACAGAAAATGAGTGTCCGGGAGGTGCTGTGATCAACCTTCTATGAGATGTATGTATTATACTTCACAAAATGGACGTTGCTGATATTGAAGAAATGTTCAAAACAAACCATTAACTTGCACCACGAACGCCAAATGAAAAATGGCATGCTACATTGATCACAAAGATTTACACCATCAAGATTGAAAGTGAACTCCTTGGGAGTTACGAACAGTGCAGGACGTTCAGCAAGGCATCCACTCTTAAACAACACATATAGAATCTTATTGATGTAACAGGGTGATGAGAACTGGTGGAATGTGATGGAATGCACTAAATGTGAAACAATCTGTTGTGGACCTTATCGTAAAACTAGCTATCCTATATTGCATAGCTACAGATAGCATGATAATTGTTTTATATGTATGGAAAAAACAAATATCCAGAGGCTGAATTTATCTAGTGGTTCCAGGTGGCATGAATTGCAATGCCACACAGTTTTTAGGAGGGATAGTTTCTTCTAAACGAGAATAATTTTTATATGCACACCAGGGATCTGGCAAAAGCAAGTTATTTTGATCAACTATTGGCCATAAGCAGTGCTCGTACCATAGTCGTAGTTTTCTTACACCCATTTCCCCATGCTTGCTGTGATGTAAGTATTCCCTACCTGCTTTGCAAGATCTCACACACGAGACAGAATCGTAGAGGGCAAAGCACATCCAACTTCTTGCAGCTCAGTAAATGACTTTTCAGCCAGTTTGCCATCTGGATTAACAGTCAGCATAATTGGGTGTGAATTCTTTAAGGCAGTGGCATTAGTTGATCTTGATACAACTCTCTTGGTACCTCTAGTTTCCAGGGTTCCTTTCACATGCATTTTCTCATCGAATCCTGACTTCCTTACTGAACAATGAGATAAGTTTGTTCATCTCATCTTCAAATTTTCAGGTAGATTCTGTAGTTTTCTGTGCATTGTCAAATTGATGTATTGTTTGAAATTTCACTACCTTACGTCTTCAAATTCTCTTGTACTGTTTGAAGTTATGCAACCATCCTCTGCATCCCTTGAAATCACTGTAATATGCCATGTTCAATTTCATGTGCATAACCTAATATGTCACTATTGTGCACATCCTGTAAATTGCATCGGGTATCATTGAAACATGCAAACACCAGTTTTTGTAACAAGTGTGCCTTGTCCTCCCTTGAAGGTCTGTAGTCTTTCTTATGCACTACATGCTAGTATTGCTGTTGACTAATTCAAGATCTGTTCATACAGCAATTGTTTTTATACTATGCTGTGGATGATATTCCATGTGTGTAAGTATGTTTACACCCACTTCTTGGACAACGATTGTCCTTTACTACATTTCACTGGAGACAGGATTTGTGGTTCCCTGTCTGACAAGGATGAGAACTACATGGCTCGACACCTGCTTCAGTGCCACTTTCACTTGTTAAGCTGTAGATTAATTCAAGATCTGTTCATACAGTAATTGTTTTTTTACTATGCTGTGGATGATATTCCATGTGTGTAAGTATGTTTACACCCACTTCTTGGACAACGATTGTCCTTTACTACGTTTCACTGGAGACAGGATTTGTGGTCCCTGTCTGACAAGGATGAGAACTACATGGCTCGACACCTGCTTCAGTGCCACTTTCACTTGTTAAGCATATATCGTCCTCATTGTACTCCACATATTTACTGTCTGCACAATCAAGCACATGCAACACCACACATTCCACTGGCTCATTCTCCATAATCACTAATATTTCATCTGCCATTTTTTTCTCAGTTGCTTTGTTTATTGTTGCCATTTCCCTGCTTTGTACAACACCACTACCACTCTAGCTCTGTTGTGAGTTACACTGACTGAGCACTTCAAGTATGCTTCATAGCCTCATGCTGTTCTCACCATTGGATATCTCTAGTCCCAGCCCCTGTTACCATTAGAAGCCAACATTGTGATAACATGGTAGGCAATAAGTGGGGTGCTGAAGGCCATAAACGCCCGGCCTCTGTGGCCGAGTGGTTCTAGGCACTTCAGTCTAGAACCGCACAGCTGCTGTGGTCGCAGGTTTGAATTCTGCCTCAAGCATCGATGTGTGTGATGTCCTTAGGTTAGTTAGGTTTAAGTAGTTCTAAGTTCTAGGGGACTGATGACCTCAGATGTTAAGTCCCATAGTGCTCAGAGCCATTTGAACCATTCGAATGCCGTAAATGTTATTGGCCTATTGTGACCTCACCCTAAAAGAGTTCCTTGTCAGCATATAAAAAAGTAAAAACAACTTCAGCACAAGTTGTTTAAAATTTTGAGAAAAATGGGAGTAAGCTATAGGGAAAGGTGGTAATATACAATATGTACAAAAATCAAGAGGGAATAATAAGATTGGAAGACAAAGAATAAAGAGCTCAGACAAAAAATGGCATAAGACAGGGATTCAGTTTTTACCCCTATTGTTCAGGGTTGTACATCAAAGAAGGAATGAGTGAAATGAAATAAATGTTCAAGAGTGGGATTAAAATTCAGGGTGAAAAGACGTCAGTGGTAAGATCCTGATGACATTGCTGTCATCAGTGAAGAAGAATTGCAGGATATGTTGAATTGAATGAATAGTCTAACAGTAAAGAATATAGATTAAGAGCAAACTGAAGTAAGATAAAAGTAATGAGGAGTAGCAGAAGTGAGAACAGCGAGGAAGTTATCATCATAATTAGTGATACAAAATAGATGAAGTTAAGGAATTCTGCTACCTTGGAAGCAAAATAACCCAAGACAGACAAAGCAAGGATAACATAAAAAGCAGACTATCACAGGCAAAAAAGGCATTCCTGGCCAAGAGAAGCCTACTAGTATCCTTAATTTGAGGAAGAAATTTCTGAGAATGTACATTTGGAGCACAGCATTGAATGGTCATGAATTGTGGACTGTGGTAAAAACAGAACAGAAGACTATTGAAGCATTTGAGAGTGATGCTATAGAAGAATGTCAAAAATTAGGTGGGCTGATAAGATAAAGAAGGAGATGGTCTCCGCAGAATTGGCGAGAAAGGAGCATATGAAAAACAATGACAAGTAGAAGGGACAGGATAAGACACTTGTTGAGACATTAGGGAGATTAGATGAGTAGATTGAGAAAAATAAATTATGGCACAGTGTCATTAAAACAAGGGATTGGTTGACAGAATATATCCTGAGCTGTGAGGGGCCATCAGTTTGGCAATGGAGGGAAGCGAAGGGGAGGAGGGAGGGGGATTATGGATGCAGACCAAGGCTCAAGTGCAGTAAGTAGATTAAAATGGATGTAGATTGTGGTGATTATGCAGAGATAATGAGATATACACAGGGTAGTTCAGTGTGAGGAGCTGCATCAAAACAGTCTTTCGACTGAAGACCAGAACAACAACAATATATGGTTTCTGAGAACAGATGTTTCCTGGATTTAATTCTAATTTAACAGAGAGTAAAGTTGTAACTGTGTCACCTTTAGGCATAATAAGCAAAGGCAACTCACTCATTGATGTAGAGAGCAGTTTTGTTTGGTGGCTTTTAAAACTGATCCAGTCAGACTGATCAACATAAGTTTCTCAGTCCTTTAAGTTAAATAATTATTCTTTCTTACAGCTTAAGAAATTAGGGTAAAAAACTGCAGTGCACGAAAATGACATCTCTTACCTGACTTTCTGACAGATGTCCAATGATGTGCCATTTGTTGTCAGCAGGAGGGTGCTGAGAAGATGAGTGACTATTGCAGCTTACGTAATGGAGGCCTCTTGCGAGGTGATGCCCAGAAGCTGAGACACCTTGATGCTTTTCTCCATTTGTGAACACGTACGCCTAGCCTCTGGCACTCGTGGGCGTAAGCCATGAAAGATTCACAGTGACATCGGCCAGTTGGACATTCACACATGTCCACTATGCAAGCCCTGTACAAATACAGCCACAAATCACTATAGGTAACAAACTAGCAGATATCATGATATTTAAAAGACATGAGGTAGTGGAAGGCTTACAATAGATCAGTACATTTACACTTCTGATAATCTGCTTTGTTATGTGAGGTAACCACTTTGAGATGACAGTGCTGTCAGCTTGTGTTCTGGAAATGAATTAGCTTTTTGTGGTGGACCCAGTGAGTAACTGGCTAGAGAAAATCTTGCCACTGAAAATACCTGCACTACCAGCAAAGGAAATCCAAAAGAAAGAAATAGTTTATGAAAATAGGACAAAAAAGCGAGCAGGAAGGAATGAAATATGTCAGTGAGAGGAAATTAAGTCACAAAGAAGAGTAGTGGAAATCTATGTGTACTAAGCTCTTGAGCATTATCTTGACAAGGAGTTTTGGTACAGAGTGCTGTTACCTGTAGATGAATGACAGCAAAGCTGTAAGCATATCCACACTGGAACAGCTATCTGTAGAGCTTTTTCGACATTGTGTTTTAGAGTTGTTCTGTAGAGTTAAGTAATTTGAATACAGTGATATAGCAATCTGCATAGTTCCTGGAAGTGCTGTAACAAGTGTTTTCTTAGGTAAATTTCAGTGCTTCCTAGAGAAACTTCAGAAAGAGGGTAAGAAAAAAGTGGCAATCACAGCAGACTTTGACTTTAATTTGTTAGTTGAAAGCACAAAATTTTGTGATTTAAATCAGAAATCTATTTCCAAGTTAATTTTTTATGCAAATAAGTACTGCTTAGACCTAGGTATTATGGATCAGTCTGCTCTGTTTATTGAGCTCCCAAAAGAAGGCAAACTGAAGCCTCCAGAAATGTACATAAAAAGGAATTTCAGCAAAAGTAATGTGGGTATTTTCCACAATAATCTTAAGAATTGTAAGCAAGCCCGTAGACCACCGTTGTTCAAGCACCATAAACTATGACAAGTTATTGATTTGTTTGTAGATGTATTTAATGAATCTTTCCCCACCTAGTTTTCAGAAAAAGAAAGTAAGGAGTAAACTTAGTGGATTACACCAGAAATAAAAACTGCTAGTGCCAGAAAGAAACAGCTCCACAGTGAGTTAAAATCAAAGAGAAATCCTGGTTTTGTTATTTACGTTTAAATGCTATAATGCTGTGTTGAAGAAAGTAGTTGTGCAACTAAAAAATTCCAAATAATACATTCAACCACCAACATAAAAAAACACAAAATCATTGTGGTCAGTTGTTCAGTTAGAATTAGAAGCCAAAATCAAAAGATACTGAAAATTAGATTTGGAAATGATATTATAGTAAACCCTTTTCATTTGTCAAGTTGTTTCAATGTATTCTTTTTAAATGTAGTGAGATCAGTTGCAAATATGGAAGACTATCAAGACAAGATAAATGTGATAAGCTCTGAGAACATACAGGACACATATTTTGAATAATTTGAGAAAAGCATCTAAAGGGATGTGGAAAATGAAATGATGTCTTTAAAAACAAAACCTCATCTGTGTGGGATGAAACATGGGTGGTGTGAAACATTCACAACTGTAATCAAGACCATGTATTATACTATTTCACAACCACCATCAGTTGTTATAAAACAAACTGTTGAGTAAGGATGTTTTCCAAATGCATTGAAATGTGACAGGATAAAACCATTATTCAAAAATGGATCGACAGAAGATATATAAATTACCATCCGATCTCTCTTCTGCTGGTCTTCTCTAATGTGTTTGAAAAGATTGCAGCAAACCAGTTCAAAAATTTCTTACTATAAATGACATATTATAAAAAACTGTGGTTTTCAGCAGGGGAAAAGCACTGTAAATGCTGTCAATGAGTTTACTCAAAAAATGTGCTCTACATTAGATATGGGTAGAAAGGTCACAATAATGTTCTCTGATTCAGCAAACCTCTCTTCTTCTCTACAAATTATAGATATATGGTATCAACAACACAGCTTTACAGCGGTTCAACTCTTATATACTTAACAGAGAGGAAACAAAGAGTAATTATAACTTCAAATTCAAGCAATTACTCTTCAAATTGGAAAAGAATTTTCCAAAAAGTGCCACAAGGTGTGTCTGTTCTTTTTCTACACAAAGGACCTACTACTTGGTATTGATGTTCATTCAGTTTTATTTACTAATGGTGCATCAGTTCTAATGGAAAATGAGATGTCTGCAAGAAATCCAGAAAGTGTCAAAAATACTTTACAAAAACTTGAATCTTGGTTCCATCAAAACAGACTAAAACTAAATGTAACTAAAACTGAAATGATGCAGTTTGAAGCTAAATCATTAGAATGGAATAAAAAAACCATGTAAAGTTCTTAGGCTTAAATCTGAATAAAAATTTAAATTGGAAAGTATACCTAGATTACTAAACAAATAAACTGAACAGCTGGGTATTTGCAATGTGTGTTTTGTCGGACGTCCACCTCCATATCTGAATGGCCAGTGCGGCTGACTGCTGTGTAGAGAGTCCAGGTTCGTCGTCCAGTACTGCCAGGAGTTTTTCCTTGATGGGAGGACTGGAACGGGGTGCAATCAGCCTCACGATGTGAATTGAGGACCTACTTGACTGAGTAGTAGTGGCTCCAGGTCACAAAAACTGACAACAGCCAGAAGAATGGTGTTTTCAACCCACGACCATCCACACTGCATCCAGTAATACTATTGCCAGAGGATGACATGGTGATCAGATGGTACCAGTGGGCCCTCCAGGACCATGGACGGAGTTAACATTTACATACGAACCAGAAAGATCTGCTATTTTGAGTCAGTTATTTGTTGTGCCATAATCTTATGTGGCAATCCAGCAAATGTCACAAGGGTGCTAGTATTACATCAGATGGTGCCAGTGGGCCCTCCAGGACCATGGATGCAGTTAACATTTACATATGAACCAGAACAATCTGCTACTTTGAGTCAGTTATTTTTTGTGGCATAAACTTATGTGGCAATCCAGCAAATGTCACACGGGTCCTAGTAATACAAAAGCAAATAATTAGGATCACGTGTGTTGCCAAACAAAGGGTATCCTGTTGACCAATTGAAAAAAAAGAGAAAGAAAGAAATTAAAAATCCTCTCTATTCCCTTCCTTTACATATTTGAAGTGTTGTTGTTCTTCCATAGAAATCAACATATGCTAGACATTTTACATTTCTACCACAAGTACAGAACTTGTCAAAGAGAAAATTTTAAACTTCTGATGCACTGTTCAAAGCTCGATGTCAAACACCAGAGTATATGCGGTTAAAAATTTACAATAAAATTAAAAGCAGTAATATATTTCCAGGACAGATAGAAATTCAGCATCATTTGTAATGTCATCTGTCTTTTTGATTGCATTGCAGATCTAGATCTCAACTGACAGTGCAGCTATAATTAGTGCGTTATAAGTAGACATGTAGACTGAGTGTAATTGTAATGACACATATTCCAACCTACCTCAGGCACATGCAAGCATTAGTCCAACTTCAGTCTGCATGTCTACTTATAACACACTGATTATAGCTGTACTGTCAGTTGAGATCTAAATATGCAATCAAAAAGACAAAAGACATTATGACCAATGCCGATCATCTTTTGTGTCCTGGGTTACATCATGGTTGTGGAGCACAACCATCCCCTTGGAATCGAACATGGTAATATATATAACATGAAACCTAGTTCACTTAAAAGATTGCTCTTTATTCTTCTGGTGGAAAAATGTTATTATTCTATTGAAGAATTCTTTGAGGACAGTTTCACAGTTTGTATCACGGATTTACATATTTTATTATTGGAAAGTATAGTACGTCTTTGTATAGCAGTGTCTCAGAAACATACAGGGTGTTTCAAAAATGACCGGTATATTTGAAACGGCAATAAAAACTAAACGAGCAGCGATAGAAATACACCATTTGTTGCAATATGCTTGGGACAACAGTACATTTTCAGGCGGACAAACTTTCGAAATTACAGTAGTTACAATTTTCAACAACAGATGGGGCTGCAAGTGATGTGAAAGATATAGAAGACAACGCAGTCTGTGGGTGCGCCATTCTGTACGTCGTCTTTCTGCTGTAAGCGTGTGCTGTTCACAACGTGCAAGTGTGCTGTAGACAACATGGTTTATTCCTTAGAACAGAGGATTTTTCTGGTGTTGGAATTCCACCGCCTAGAACACAGTGTTGTTGCAACAAGACGAAGTTTTCAACGGAGGTTTAATGTAACCAAAGGACCGAAATGCGATACAATAAAGGATCTGTTTGAAAAATTTCAACGGACTGGGAACGTGACGGATGAACGTGCTGGAAAGGTAGGGCGACCGCATACGGCAACCACAGAGGGCAATGCGCAGCTAGTGCAGCAGGTGATCCAACAGCGGCCTCGGGTTTCCGTTCGCCGTGTTGCAGCTGCGGTCCAAATGATGCCAACGTCCACCTATCGTCTCATGCGCCAGAGTTTACACCTCTATCCATACAAAATTCAAACGCGGCAACCCCTCAGCGCCGCTACCATTGCTGCACGAGAGACATTTGCTAACGATATAGTGTACAGGATTGATGACGGCGATATGCATGTGGGCAGCATTTGGTTTACTGACGAAGCTTATTTTTACCTGGACGGCTTCGTCAATAAACAGAACTGGTGCATATGGGGAACCGAAAAGCCCCATGTTGCAGTCCCATCCTCCCTGCATCCTCAAAAAGTACTGGTCTGGCCCGCCATTTCTTCCAAAGGAATAATTGGCCCATTTTTCAGATCCGAAACGATTACTGCATCACGCTATCTGGACATTCTTCGTGAATTTGTGGCGGTACAAACTGCCTTAGACGACACTGCGAACACCTCGTGGTTTATGCAAGATGGTGCCCGGCCACATCGCATGGCCGACGTCTTTAATTTCCTGAATGAATATTTCGATGATCGTGTGATTGCTTTGGGCTATCCGAAACATACAGGAGGCGGCGTGGATTGGCCTCCCTATTCGCCAGACATGAACCCCCGTGACTTCTTTCTGTGGGGACACTTGAAAGACCAGGTGTACCGCCAGAATCCAGAAACAATTGAACAGCTGAAGCAGTACATCTCATCTGCATGTGAAGCCATTCCGCCAGACACGTTGTCAAAGGTTTCGGGTAATTTCATTCAGAGACTAGGCCATATTATTGCTACGCATGGTGGATATGTGGAAAATATCGTACTATAGAGTTTCCCAGACTGCAGCACCATCTGTTGTTGAAAATTGTAACTACTGTAATTTCGAAAGTTTGTCCGCCTGAAAATGTACTGTTGTCCCAAGCATATTGCAACAAACGGTGTATTTCTATCACTGCTGGTTTAGTTTTTATTGCCGTTTCAAATATACCGGTCATTTTTTAAACACCCTGTATATAGAACAATGTAAATTTTTATATTTCTCTAAAAAATATTTTTGTTGTAATCCTTGACATGTCTCCTATACATAAAATCAAATGTTTGGAAAATTGTATGTAAGGAGATGAACAAATCACTTTTCAGTGATGCAGGGCAACAGATTGGTGCATGAAATTACGTTTTCCTATTTATTTTTTGGGGATACTGAGACTACTATTGGCAATATAACAAATGATGGATTGCTACTCACCACATAGCAGAGATACGGAGTTGCAGACAGGTACAACAAAGACTACAAAATATGTAAGCTTTCCACCACAAGGCCTTCTTCTGAAATGGACAACACACACACACACACACACACACATATATATATCCATCCGCACATATACCAATGGATGTGTGTGTGTGTGTGTGTGTGTGTGTGTGTGTGTGTGCGCGCGCGAGTGTATACCTGTCCCTTTTTCCCCCTAAGGTAAGTCTTTCCACTCCCGGGATTGGAATGACTCCTTACCCTCTCCCTTAAAACCAACATCCTTTCGTCTTTCCCTCTCCTTCCCTCTAACCTGACAAAGCAATCGTGGGTTGCGAAAGCTTGATATTTGTGTGTGTGTGTGTTTTTTATTGTGTCTATCTACCAGCGCTTTCCCATTTGGTAAGTCACAGCATCTTTTTTAATGTATATATATTCACACAAAGACAGCTCACACATACATGACTTTCTGGATTTTGCACTGTTTGAGAACACTATTGACCTATATCTTCCTAATGGGGCTGTTGAAGACTTGGTTCTTTAGTCATAGATCCTCTTGCTACTATTTATATGTAGCTTTTGTAACATTACTAGGTTTAACGTCATTTCATTATAGGTGGCCTAGGCAATAACCTACATTTAATAGAGATCTCTAACAAATTGTGAGATGAGAACTAGAGAATAATCCAGTTATTGCAAGATAGCTTCACTTAATGCCCTCTCTACACAAAATTATAAGGGTTAGTCATGTAAAAATTACATTTATAGGGGGAATGACTGTGTTGATTATTTCAGCCTGTGAAAGTCTCACACTTGTTTCTGAAGTATATAAGATATTAGGACAATTGTCCAACTCAGTTTAATGACGAAATTTAGCGACAATAGCATATACAAATAGATAAATTTTTTTCCCAAGGTAAGTATGGCACTTTCAGTTAAAACATGTTGAAAATATTAGGGATGAATATTGATACAATGTTTCGTAAGATCTATTCATCACAAAATTAAAAGAGACAGAGAGATAAAGCATACAAAATAACAATAAACACACATTCTATTTCTGATAACGATATGAATATGGCACTGCTCAATGTAAATTGTATCAACTCAGTTTCCACTTTTCCAGATAAGACTGAAATAAAAAATTATGCTGCAGTAGTGCTGCACAGCGTTCATAATCTATGAAGTGCATATACTGGATATAAATAATGTAGGAGTGAAGGAAACAACTCACTGAATAGCAGAAGCATTGAATCATTGGCAGACACACATAAAAGCATGAAACTTTGCTAGCTCTTGGACAGATCCTATATTGAATAGCTTGTGCATGTGTGTGCCTGCGTGCTTGCTCCCCCCCCCCCCCCCCCCCCTACCACACACACACATACACACACCGAGGTCCAGTTTAGGCTGTAATTATTGCATGGCAGGAAAACTTGGTAGACATGCTAATGTGTCAATGCAGAACCAATCTACACTGGAGAAACTGTTGGTTCCAGTAGGTTCCACCAGGTGAAAATCTGCTGCTGTGCACTGGTATGGCATCAATATTGTCATTTGACAAGCCATAACATGAGTGAACAGTGTGGCTATTGAGAGGAGAGAAGGTGCACTGTTAGTGAAATTGTTTTATGTGAATGGCAGCAATTTTCAGTGCTGCATTGAGAGAGTATTGAAAGGTCTGAGGAGAGACCCAATGCCATTAAATGGTTCAAAGAAGATAACAATGAAATTCAGACACACCGGTTAGCTCAGTGTGGCATCTGGAAGAGGAAGGCGTCCTATTCTGGTGGAAGTTATTGATGAGGTTGCTATTGCTGTAACTGACCATGCAGCATGTTATCTGGGTATTGTTTATGCTTGAACAGTGTCAGAAGAATTAGCCATCACACGGTCAACAGTATGGAAGTTATTGTGGTTTATTTTACACTGGTATCCATACAAGATTCAGATGGTGCAGCAATTAAAACCTCATGATCTGTAGAAATGTTCTGAATGTGCTCTTTGTTTCTGGCATGGATCATAGTTGATGACAATTAGCCTGGCAATATTCTGTGGAGAGGCAAGGAACATTTTACACTACAGGGTGCAGTGATACAAAGAACTGCGAAATTTAGGATACTGATAAACCTCATGTTCTGCACAAAGAACCATTGCACTCACTGTATGTGACTGTGTGGTGTGATTCATAGGCAACTTTATCCTTGGTCCAGTCTTCTTTGAAAAGAAAGCACCCAGAGATCCTGTCAGGTGTACCGTGATGTCTGCACATTATTGAGACCACCTTATAAAGAATGTGATTCCTGCTTTGGAAGAGCAGAACTGTGTGGAAACTACTGTTTTCATGCAAGCTGGGACAACACCTCATGTTGCTCGCCCAGTGAAAGATCTGCCTAATGTAGCCTTCCTTGAACGTGTTTTCTCCATAGGTTTTCCAGCTGCTTGGCCAGAAAGATCACTTGACCTGAATTCATGTGACTTTCGGCTCTACGAATATCTAAAAGAACGCATTTACCAGGGACACGTTTGGTTTCTACCTGATCTGAAAGCCAGTATACAGGAACACTTTGCTCAGATTCCACCGGAACTGCTGCGAACAACTGTTGATCACATCATTTTACAGCTGCAGCTTATTGGCGACATCTCTGGTGCTCATATTGAATAAATTGTGTAGGAATTGAACTATTTGATTGGAATTTACTGCAAAATTGTGTAGACATTGAACTATTTGATTGGAATTTACTGCAAAAAAAAAGTAGCAGTCAAATTCTGTGAACTACTGATGAGTGCTTTAGGTGAATCATTTGACAAAGGCTGCCTGAAAATTCAATTTTGTGAAATGAGTAAAAGTTCTACAGCTAGTAACTACATCAGTTCACACACACACACACACACACACACACACACACACATATATATATATATATATATATATATATCTAAAAAGAAAGATGATGAAACTTACCAAAAGCGCTGGCAGGTCGATAGACACACAAACAAACACAAACATACACACAAAATTCTAGCTTTCGCAACCAATGGTTGCCTCGTCAGGAAAGAGGGAAGGAGAAGGAAAGACAAAATATATATATATATATATATATATATATATATATATATATAAAAAAAAACAAAGATGATGTGACTTACCATACGAAAGCGCTGGCAGGTCGATAGAAACACAAACAGACACATACATACACACAAAATTCAAGCTTTCGCAACAAACTGTTGCCTCATCAGGAAAGAGGGAAGGAGAGGGAAAGACGAAAGGAAGTGGGTTTTAAGGGAGAGGGTAAGGAGTCATTCCAATCCCGGGAGCGGAAAGACTTACCTTAGGGGATAAAAGGACGGGTATACACTCGCACACACACACATATCCATCCATGTGTGTGTGTGTGTGTGTGTGTGTGTGTGTGTGAGTGTGTGTGTGTGTGTGTGTGTGTGTGCGCACTAAAAGGAAATGAGAAATTTTTAATTTTCATTTGTTACATGTGACTCACTGATAATATGTGTTGGGATTAAGTTTCTTGTGACACTCATTGAAGAGCTTCTCCTTGAGTGGAGCACACTGACGAACACTTCGTTGATGCACCTTAGGTTTCTGGCACTGTGGTTCCCTATTCAGTTGTTCCTGGGGGCGAGTGCATGATTTTGTTCCACCAACTCGCCATGACAGTCCAAACCTGTTTAAAGCAATAAAGAAATACAGTAAATGTCAGGATAAATGTCAGGATGTGAAGGACTGCAGTCACATCTATCTCGAAAAATGTACAGTGCTCTTTAAATGTTACAAAATTCTTATACTGCATAAGAGTTTCTCTCTCTCTCTCTCTCTCTCTCTCTCTCTCTCTCTCTCTCCCCTTCAATTCAGATCCCAGTGTAATAAATAACTGATATTCGAAAAGCTTTGCAGACTGACTTGGTTTTCTCTAACTTGTGAACAGCTTAATACAAGCCATCCTCATTAATACTGTTTTGACAACTTCCGAGTGTCAGATGTGTTAAATGAAACTGTTTCTTTCAGTACTGATGACAGTATTTGAAGTGTAGTGGTGTGTTCATGTTGATGGTGCTGCAAGAGAAGGGAAAGCCTGATCTTCATGGAAAAGGAACAGTTTGAGAAGTACTTAAGCATAGAGAAACAGTTACCTTGACTTATTTCTACATCTGCATGCCACATACTCAAGTATCATGCAGTGGTGTCATCGATCATCCCTTCATCCCAAGAAGTTCAAGAGCCAGTCATCTGGTGCAAAGGTCATGCTCATCCTGTTTTTTTTTATTACTGAGGCCCATTCCTCAATGGTTTCATGGACCTCGTATCTCAGTTATTGGGAAAAGGTACTGCACAGTGCTGGAGAAATTATGGCATGCAGTTAAGGTGAAGCGTCTAGTACAACTGTGACAAGGAATGCTGCTGCTTCATGATAATAAGTTATACCAACTCAAATAGGAGACCCTTGCGTACCTGACCCATAGTCCTAATCTCTTCCCACGTAATTATCATGCCTTTGGTCCCTTAAAAAAGGCCTTGAAAGGTCAATGATTACTGTTGGACAAGGATGTGTAGCAGCAGATAAGGACTTTTTCACACACCAGGACATGGTGTTTTAACAAACAGGTATCTCAAACCTGGTGTATGGGATGATTGCCTCAATGCTCACAGTGGTTACACCTGATTGACATACTGATTATGGACGGTATGGCCTTCGAGCGGAAACTTTTTGATCACCCCTTATATAACCAAATAGGCTGCTGTAGCAAGATATGTAACAGTGTGTGGGGCTTGTATTCGGGGTGAGGGGGGGGGGAGGGGGGAAGGGATGGAAGCCATATATTTTAAGTACATGCAGCATAATAGTTTCAGTGTGCATTTTTCAGATGGCATTCATGTCACATATATACATTATACTGATATTAGACATATGTGACTGGAAATCTATATACATTACACTGTTATTAGACTTTTATGACTGGACCCCTGTGTGTTGGAAGTAAGAAAAGGAAGGAATTATATCATTTACACATTTCCTGTGGTTTTTAAGAGTTTTCCTGGAAGTATCTGCTCAAAAGGCAGTGGACGAGACATCAAAGAGTTTAAGAAACTAAAGTGCAAACATGATTGCATCATACATTTTGATAGTAACTGCATTATATGATAAACAGAACTTTCTTTACAGTTGTTACAAGTAGATAATAGTTGGTGAAGGATTTCTTCGTGAGAGAAACAATTTTTTCTTTTCAGTTCTTAGTCCTGCAAGTGAGCATTTTTCCAGATACTGAACAGTTATGTGTAGTACCTCATATTGCATTTTTTTACTAAAAGAACGGGTGATGACTTGACTTAGAAACTGATTCTTTTTTGGTCTCAGGATAAGAGCACCTAATAGCATATGAATGACTCAAACACAAAATGTGGCTGATAAATAGTTACTGAATTTCCTATTTGCCAAATTTATTGCATTAAATTATTGAAAGCATAAATTTATGATTTTCAAAAAATTAATGTCTTATTTTACACTAGCACAGATGAATCTACAGCTTGAAATCTGTTGTTGTAGGTGAATCTAATTGAATTTTGCACTGTATACATTTGATGAACTTCCTACGGTGTAAATGTATTTTGCTTGATTCTGCTGTAAATGTGTATGAACTATGAACCTTTCTGCATCTGTGTCAAGGGCTTTACCACCATGGCGCAGTGTGAAGTCATCAGATGCCTTGCGATTGAAATTTCCACATAGTCCACACATTTTTCCTTTATATCGTTTAGGAACAGACACCTCCAAGAAACTGTTGCCATCCCATACAATCTTCACACCAATGAAAGTTTCCACTTGAACACCATTGCGTGTTTTATTGACAGATATCTTATTGAGCAGTCTGTATGGGGGCTGCACACGCTTTCCATTCACTTTTACTCTCATGTTCTGTCCCAGGTTTATCTTGAGCTCTCCAATCTGTAGACAAAAATATTTCTAAATTAATATTTGCTGTAAATTATAAGTAACTATTCATCAAAACTTTGCTTTCTTTTATTGGAAATAGTAAAATGTGTTGCATTTACAAAAGCTATATGTAAGTAATTTTTGTCAGCAGAAAGAAATTAGCAATAAGAATAAATTACTTATCCAAAAGAATTACTTCTGTCTCCCTCATTTCATATGGTAAAAAAAATGTGTGTTTTACCTTCATTGAAATGGTTTTTGTCCATGAGGATGCCTTGGTTGCTCTTGCATCATTTGTTACTCTGATACCGAAAGTGTGTGTTACACAGTCTGATGCCAGCTGGTATTTGCATGAGCCTTGGAAACTGTAGAACTTCCCATCAAAAGTGCGATAATGTGGATCACCAAAAACTGTGCATACACCATCACCTGTAACAAAAGATATTGGTGACTTTGTATCTTAGGACATCATTTTTTTATTCATTGGCTTTTGATACGTTGTCTTCCTAAAGAAGGTAATACAAATTACAGTGAAGATGGAATAAATTATCTTTACATGTATTTGAGGAAAACTGGATTTTAATATTCCATCTATGATGTAGTCATTATAGGCAGAGCACAGGTTCAAATTGGACAAGTATGAGGGAGAAAATTGGTAATGTCCTTTTAAAAGAAATAATCTGGACATTTCCTTTAATTTTATTTTAGGAAACCACATAAACCTAAATGATCTGGGTGTCCAGATGGGTGGGGGGGTCTGCATCCCACTTCTCCTGAACATGATTTGTTTATTAGGTAAAGAAATTGTGTAGATGTCGGAAGTAACATAATTAAAACGGATTAAACTCCTGAGTATCCTGAAGAGTTGATCTCAGTATATTATTGATTTTGAATTCTGTGTGTCATCTTTTACCCACTTCATAGCTTTTCACAAAAAAGAAGAAAGAAAAGCCATATGCTCTACTGTGGCTTCGTATGACCATTTCATTTGACATCAATGTGTAAGCACTGGATCAAGGGGGGAGGGGATATGATGTGTACACAATAAATATTAAATAACAAGCTTTGAAAATTGCAGATTGGATTCAGGAGCCAAGTGGGCAATGTTTAGATTTAAGTATCTTTTATAGCCTATAACTTAAGGAGGGAAGGTCTCTCTTGCCATCCAGGTCTTGTTATCATTTTGTGTTGTGCCACAAGAGTTTTGTCTATTTCATTTTTATGGCTGTCATACTAAATGACAAGCAGAGGATAAATCCACATTCAAGAGAAGTTGTTTTAGCACTTTATTTCATGTTATGGCAAACTCTACTAACCCCAGATATTATAAGCTAGTATTCTATTTATCCATTAGTATTGGTTTCTCAGATAAACAGTCCTAGTTTTGTCTTCTCCCCACTGATAGCTTGATGTCCTGTGTCTTCTCAAAGACACTTTAAATTGTGCAAGTACTTAACACATTACTCCTACATTTTGATTCTAACCAGCCTGCAGGAGACCAAGTATTAGTAGGTTGAATTTCCTACTGTGATTTTATGCCACTTTTTGCACCTAGATAACTAGGTTCTGAGTTTAACATGGGGACCTGTTTGTCTAACAGGGGGAAGGCCTCAGACACGGCCAACCGATTCAGCTCAAATTTGGCAGGTCGCTTGTGTACAACCTAAAACAAAGGAATCTAACATATTTTGGGTCAACACCCCCGCGTTATCACGTTATTGAGAAAATCATCCCTAATGGTTATGATGAGCAATCGACTCAAAATTGGAGGTATCAATAGATAATTGTAAATAGAGCATTTTTCATCATCAGGTATAGGGTCCCAAACGAAAACTTTTCCAGAAATCAAGGAAAGAAATTTTACAACTGCAACTTCTGTGCCCACATGGTAAATGCTTTTTGCCAAACACACTGATTACGCAACGGCCAAGACAACTGACTGGGAATCACCTGGGTAAGAATCTCGAAGAAACCTAGCGGATGTTATTCTTTTCTTTTGTATTTTTCCATACCTCAATTGATAGCGATAGGAGTAAGTAAATCAATAAAGAATGATAATAATAAGGTAGGCAAACTAATTTCCCAAACGCCTGAGTTAGTAAAGTATTAAACTTTTAAGCCTTGTCGCATGAAAACAACTCCGAGTAAGAGTGCTGTGAATTCCTCACAAGGGATCACAGAGCCAATCGCGCGACGCTTGTTGACAGCGAGGCTCGGGACAGAATGCACGAGGGGAGAGTTATGTTGTCCCAGTTGCCTCTTTGTCATATCATAGTTGTGAACCTGGAAGAGTGAAGGTGTCCAGCACGAGCCTTATAGAAGTCACTCGGAAACCGTCATTAGGCTGTCGCGAACCTCGCGGATACATGTAATGATTTCTCCATCGTTAATGGGCCGAATGAAATACGTTTTGTGAATGAATACAGTGTTCTTCTGTAAGTAACATATGACGAGTACTGTATGTAGTTTGTACTTAATTAGCTCATCTGTTTATGCCGTAGTAACTAGTTATTGTTTGTTGTGTCATATGTTTCAGGTGCATGATCTGAATAATGGAGCATGTACACCCTTTGACAAGTGCTGTAATATACATGGTGTTACAAAAAGGTACGGCCAAACTTTCAGGAAACATTCCTCACACACAAAGAAAGAAAAGATGTTATGTGGACATGTGTCCGGAAACGCTTAATTTCCATGTTAGAGCTCATTTTAGTTTCGTCAGTATGTGCTTCCACCTACGCTCAATGGAGCACATTATCATGATTTCATACGGGATACTCTACCTGTGCTGCTAGAACATGTGCCTTTACAAGTACGACACAACATGTGATTCATGCACGATGGAGCTCCGCACATTTTAGTCCAAGTGTTCGTACGCTTGGTAGAGGCGGGCCAATTCTATGGCCTCCATGCTCTCCTGACCTCAACCCTCCTGGCTTTCATTTATGGGGGCATTTGAAAGCTCTTGTCTACGCAACCCCGGTACCAAATGTAGAGACTCTTCGTGCTCGTATTGTGGATGGCTGTGATACAATACGCCATTATCCAGGGCTGCATCAGCGCATCAGGGATTCCATGTGATAGAGGGTGGATGCATGTATCTTCGCTAACGGAGGACATTTTGAACATTTCCTGTAACAAAGTGTTTGAAGTCACGCTGGTACATTCTGTTGCTGTGTGTTTCCATTCCATGATTAATGTGATTTGAAGAGAAGTAATGAAATGAGCTCTAACATAGAAAGTAAGCGTTTCCGGACACATGTACACATAACATATTTTCTTTCTTTGTGTGATAGGAATGTTTCCTGAAAGTTTGGCCATATCTTTTTGTAACACCCTGTATAGTTGGGAGCCTGTCACAGACGATAGCAAGCGGGAAGTTACCGACGCTGTGTTTTGATTTGTAAAAGTGTTGCAAGACAGATGCATTATCAATGCACTACCGGAAGCAGGCAGTTCTGTTTCTCGGCGTTCCAGATTAATAGGAGTGGCTACCGTCGAGCGGTATTTGGAGTTGACGAACGAAATGACATTCGTTGATACGGAAGTATTATACCATGAAGACAAAGCAGAAGGTGATTCAGTGGAAGATATCCTGACTAGTGAATCGCAAAATGGTCATAACACTTTGGAAATCTCCACGTCACTGGGAATATGTGCTTCATCTGTTCCCGGTGAGTATTACGAACTGGTTACTAACTGATTGAACTACGTTTTACGTTTGCTGCATCATTATCTTGGGCAATAAATTTCAAATCGGAGTATAAAATTCGTCACTGGCACGTCACTAAATAAGTCTCTCATAGGAGGTACAAAATATAGAAGATATACAAAATTGGCGGCTCTTTTCAGCATGCAAACGGCGACACTTATGACCGGTTTCAATTGTGATCAACACCGATCAAACAGGATGCGAGTATCAGGTGAACATTCGACGCACGTTATCGCATAAGGTAGAAAAATGAACCCTTGTCACAGTTGGTAGTAAAAACAAACTAACACATTTGTACACGGCGCAATATGCTATCACAGCCTCTGTAAAAGCGTTGCCTAAGGTTTTCCTGTGTTTACTAGAAATGAATATTACATTTGGTCCTCGGGTTATAGAGGAGGTCAATCGTTTGACCGACTCGTTGAAAAATGTTTACATTACCTGCTCCAAATCCAGGAAACTGATGAATGCGATTTACAGAACATTTCTTGAGAATGTTTTAAAACCACACGTTCCTGATAACAAGTTTTGTCTAATATTGGATTCCTGGAGTGCACAAATTAATACTACAATATATGACACAGTGTTAGTAGCTGGTGAGGGTCAGCCAATGTGCACAGTAAAAGTATTACTGCCAAACTGCACACCTGTGTGCCAGCCGTGTGATGTTATTTCTATCGCCAGGTTAAAAACTTTATTTTCAGGCTTCAGAATTGCAGTGTGCTTCTGGAAACCCAGCAGGAATTGCACAACCGCACAGATGCAATAGCTATTCACAGCATAATTCATAACCAACTTTCAGCACCGATTTTTCAGGCACTGATATTGTATGCGTGGTATGCATCAAAATTAATTCCCAAAAAAGACATATTTTTAAATGTAAACAAAGTTTGTTTTCCACCAACTCTTCGGAAGGAACAGTGTAGCTGTTGAAAGATTGCATTCATTAGATGCTCTTGGTGCCGTGAGTATATTTGTTTTGAATGTTTATATGACAAGTACCATCCATCTAGCTGTTCAAAGAAAAGTGAGGACACGTTACAGTGACTGGAAGAGCCATTGTAAAGTGACCTGGAGTAACATTTTAGTTGTTTACTATCCCAAGAGGTTTGGGAAATTTATTGGCCTACCTTATTATTATTATTCCTTATTGATTTACCTACCTTATTAACCCTCCTATCCCTGTCAATTGAGATATGGAAAAATACAAATGAAAAAAAGAACATGCGCTAGGTTTCTTCGTGACTCGAACCTGGGTTCTGCGATACCCAGTCACTTACCTTGGTCATTGCGCTATTTTTTTTAATCTCATTTTTGTTCGATTTGTTCATTGCATCTGCTCAGGGCGGACGTCGTAAGACATCCGTTTAAGTTCGGTGTTGATCGATTAACTCAGTTTTTTTATTACAGAGGGAGCTAACCCTCTGACCGAACATGCTGAACTACCGTACCAGCGCTATCGGTGCTGCCAGCGAGAAGTATTTACCATGTAGGTACAAAAGCGGCAGTTGTAAAAGTTTCTTACCTCGATTTCTGAAAAAGTATGCGTTTTCAGACCCCATACCTGATGATGAAAAATGCTCTATTTACAATGATCCCTCCAGTTTTGAGCTGATTGCTTGTCATAACCTTTAGGGGTGATTTTCTCAAAAACGAGGGGGTGTTGACCCAAAATATGTCAGATTCCTTCGTTTTAGGTTGTACACAAGTGACCTGTCAAACCTGAGCCGAATTGGTTGGCCGTGTCTGAGGCCTTCCCCTTGTAAGAATATTTGAGACTGCCCCGAGCAAAATTTGCATTCAGTGACCTAAACTGTTTTGTAGACTGGTAGCACTTAGCATTCCATAGGTAATGGAATGTTTATCACGAGGAAATATATAACTCAAGCTGTAAAATAAATGATGTAGCTAACAAAATATGTAAGAAAGCAAGAAACTTGAAAAAGAAAAGCTTTTTAAAACATTATCATTGCAATTTTTTTTTGTTTTTTTTGTTTTGCAAATAAACTTTTTTTGTCTGATGTGTTCTAAGCATATAAAATATTAATTTTTCTGAAGCTCATACATACATAATACCTTTAAGCTTAGGTTGTGTTGAAGAACAATTCAAATTTACCTTTTCACTTTGTAATCAGAGACGTATCAATTAATAATGCCTATGAGTTAAGTTTTCTTGAGAATGGCAGTAAACAATACTATTTGTTGACAGATACAATAAAAGAAAATAGGGAAAGGCAACCACTCACCCCCGCTGTAGGTTTTTTGTTGCCTTTCTTTATTTTTGCTTATTGTTTTCTTTAAAATGAATGATCTGCTGCACATATTGAGCTCTAGAGCATGCAGTGTGTAGTGTTACTTACTTTCAACACAACGTGGGCAGCATTCATTGGCCTTGTGCTCCAGCTTGTAGTTGGGAGGACATGGGACATTTTGTTGAGGACACATCTGCATGACGCATCGCACCTGCCCCTGTCGGCATTCACATGAGTGGCATGGACCAGGCTGCCACACATCACCATCCTGATCAGGGCAAGAACAACTCAGCACACGTACCATTTTCCAAATCATGAATATCTAGATATTGTCTGCTCATTTGATGGGATATTTTAGTTACTATATTTTGATAGTATAAAACATATTTGTTTATCATTTTAGTCTTAAGCATGTGAAAACAAGTACATAGGATTAAAATAATATGGAAAGTTCATCATGACTGCCCTCTATAGAAGTAATAGTTGTTAAAACCGATAAGAATTTGAAGAAAGGACATTAAATCTGATGCCTTGTGAACCAAGGGTCATGAGGTAGGAATGGGAGGAACCCGAACCTATGGTCAGGTGGCATGTTAATTACCTGAAACAGCATTGTGGTAACATATTGATGCAGATGTCTGAGCAAATAGTACCCATGTAATGGAAAGAAACAAACAGTTAATAAGACTAGAGTATTACTTTAAAAACTGAGGGGGGAGGGGGATCATGGAACAGCAGCCACTAGAGTAAAATAGAAAGAAGAACTGGTGAAGGAAATCTAAGGAAACATGTAAAAGAAAAACAGGAGACAGAATAAGGGGAAATGAAGAAGCTTATCTTTATAAGATAATCTCATGGACAAGTTAAGCTTTTGATATGGAACTTAATATTGTGGCATATGATTAATTTACATCATAATGTACATTTTGTAATCATATGAATAGGTTACAGGAAGCAAGTCGAAATGTGTAACATAACTTCATTGGTATTGAACACAGCTAATGAGAAATGGGAGAATTTTAAAATTAGCACAACTTTTCATTGTGTACCCAGTAATACTAGTTTTGAACAACATCTTTTTCAAACGACCAGTACGTTTTATCCCTTCACTCCACTACTCACTGTTTCATGATTAAAATTTAAAATTGTCTTGTCCTCTGATTTATTGTAGATTCTTGTCTTTATATGTTTGGGGGATAGGGAGGGAGGGGGGGGCAGAGGGGTTGAGCATGTAATTGTAAATGATTAGCAAGGAGCATAAAATTATCTTTATTACCTAGTGAATGGTCAGAATGATTATCCATAAATAATTCTGATTTGCTGTATATGGACATGACTATTTCATGGACATACAGGGAGGGTTCTTTTAATAATTAAAGGCTTTTAAATAAGAGTTATTTTGGATGTATAGTATGCATGTTTGTAATGATGGTTTCATGTAGTTTCATAATGGACAGCATGTCAGCTAAGTTTTCCCAAAACACAGTACCATACTTTATAACTGATTTGCAAATGATTATGTTACCCTATTTTCCATGTGTCAGTGTGTAAATTCAAATGCCTTTTTCTTTGATATATTGCTACAAGGAAAAGGTGTTTGAATTTATAAAATGCATAGCTGTAGAATTTATTAGTTAGATATCCAGAATGTTATTCCCAGTCTAAATTCTTATCTATATTTAACTGAGTCAGCTTCAGTGTAGTCTTGATTTTTACGGCTCAATTTAATTCCACAGCATTTTGACTATTTGTTCTTCACCTGTACCATATGGATTTTTGAGGTGTTCATGGTCAACCTATTTAAATGAAAACAAGTTTGTAGGCCTCTGAGTGGCAGGTAGCCTTGTCTGCCACCTCTAGTCCCTGCACGCTCTCCCAAGCAGCACTGCTTCCTCTTTTCCCACTCATACCGTGCATCCCTCCCTCTTCCCAATTCCACTGTGGGCTGTTGCTCCCATTCAATGAGTTGAGTTGCAGTCTGGCCTGAGCAGCCAGAGATAGCAGACATGTATGTGAGGTGTGCTTGCTAATGTGAATGAATGTGTGTTGTTCTTTTCTGATGAAGGCTTTTGATGAAAACTAAATATGTTAGTCTTTTTGTTGTGTCTGTCTTCAACTCAGTGTGTCTGTTCAGCCAATAATAACAAACACCAAGTACACATTATGTGCTGCAGCATCTGACACTAACTTGTGTGGTCAACTGGAAATCAAATAGAACGAATATTTTCCTTTGTCATTACATGCCTGCAAATTATTTGTTGTTGGTGTTTGAAGTACTTTTTATCAGTTCAGCTTGGAATTCAAACATTTTGTAGTATTTTTCTAGGTATTATCAACAACCTGGGTTTTGATAACAACAACATGAATCAGGATAGATTGCTAATTACCACATAGAGCAAGCATTGAGCGGCAGACAGTTGCATTTAGAAGTAGACTGAGCTATCGGACAGAGTCGTTCTTTGGGTTCCTTTACACGCACACAACTCTAACATACATGGCTACTGTTTACTCCTGGTAATGAGCAACTTGTGAGATTCTCCAAGCATTACAAGCTGTAATCCATTACATGCTGTTACTTGCCTGTCGCGTGATGTTGCCGGCAGTGCACGAGGCGTGGCTGGGGAGTGTGAGCCGGCAGCGGCCACAGCAGCGTCCTGGCGGGGGTGGCTCCTGGTTCTCTTCAGGGCAGTCCAGCACGGGACACACCTGCCAACATGATGCATGTTTACAGGTTGTAACAAATACCTCAACTACCCACACCATATGTTGACTGGTGGGGAAAGCTAAACATATGACTGATATTGTGCAGCATGCAGCTATTCCAAATAATGGAAAAATGTTCAAATGTGTGTGAAATCTTATGGGACTTAACTGCTAAGGTCATCAGTCCCTAAGCTTACACACTATTTAACCTAAATTATCCTAAGGACAAACACACACACCCATGCCCGAGGGAGGACTCGAACCTCCGCCGGGACCAGCTGCACAGTCCATGACTGCAGCGCCCTAGACCGCTCGACTAATCAAATAATGGGAAGATGCGTAACAGCAGTAAATGAATTTCCTGTGTCATGCTTTTAAAGTCTACAATTAAAGTGACTGGTACTTACAACATGGAATTAAGCAGTCTTATGAAGAAACTCTTTAAACCAGGATCCATAAACAAGCGCTCTCTTTCTTTAGAATAACAAGTTATTAATGTGCCGTATACTGCCATTCTTCTTGGGACATCCTGTATGTAGCTTAGTGTAGGTGGTGTGACAACAGCAGCAAAACATGTCTGAGCAAGTAAATAATTACGTTTTCTATGTGGTGGCAATAATTTTTTTTTTGTACAAACATTTTTTTGATTCTCAAAACTGCATATAATAAGTTGCATATCATATATTAGGTTAAAAATGTAGAAAAAGATTGTAATATACCATTTCTGGCCATCTGTAGGCTCGTTATTTTGGCTGTTGGAGAAGCCAGAGCCAGTTTAGGAATCTGACTTTGGCCAGACAGGAGATGGTGGGTCAACCTTTGTGTGTTGCGTCTAATGCTGTTTGTGCTTGGAGCCTATAAGGCTGACTTAAAGAATAGTGACTTTTCCATGAAGAGAGGTGTTTACCAGTAGATATTGAAACGCGTACGTCTCATATGTACCAGCGATGGCGAGGCATGACAGAATCTCTGACCAGAGAGTTATTTATCGTTGCTAGTCTGCGCTTGACCGCGCGAGAGTTCAGTTGCTAGTTGCACTCAGTCAGTGCTAGTAGTGCGCGTGAGACAGTAGTCGTGTGTGAGGAGTCGGCGGGCGCCGACATGGGTCTCTGGTCACGATTCAGGTCGAGGTATATTGTTATCAAAGGTAATGAAGCAGCATTGCGCTCAGCCAATAACATCTGTTAATTGTAATTAATTTGTTCAAGAAATGCCCCAATAATAATTTTGTTTTCAAAGCAATCGCTTTTAAGAAAAGAATCATTCCAATTGAAACAATATTTCCTATGCTTTTCCTCCCAGAATCAATTTATCAGATTAATTATTGCACAGGGCCTAAAGTCAGCGATGCTGCCCTATTATTGTGGGTTTAATGATTAAATTTCATTTCTCAATTTTTGTGTCGAGTTTACATTGGGCCATTATTTTTCAATATTTTTGTAGCGAAGGTACAGTCGCTTTTATTTCAATTTAACGATGTTTTGTGGGAGCTCAACAACATTTGGCTCTATTCCCATTAACATTTAATTATCGTCATTTCAAAATTTGCGGGGAGGTTACACTTGGCGACATCCGGACCAGGATCGTATTTCTTTGAGAATCTTCTGAAAAGTAGTCAGATATCTGCTCTTATTTACTAAAATATAATTAGCATTTGGCGCAACGCTTTTACTAATTTTGTGACTTTCTTTCCTCAGATCATCGGCAATTCGTTGCTCTTTGTTGTATTTGTATTTGTTGGATTTTGCATTGTTTTTCTCTCATTTGTGAATAATTGTGATTTGTGTAAAAATGCCGCGAAAAACTATTAATAGTACATCGCGAGGTGTAATGAATGAAATTACCGACTTAAACAACTTCACCGATAGTACATGTGACACGCAGTGTAATGATGACAATCCTGCGTTTACTGACAATCAGTGCGTTCCAACCACTAATGACGATTTTTATCTTAATGATGATGAACAAACGAACTCAATTGTGTCCTCTGTTAATTTGACGACAATTGATGACGCGGGGCATTCTGTTGCAATGAGCGCTGCCCAGCTTAATACAACCGGTTTGTTAAATTCACGTAATGAACAGACAAATTTATCTAATGAAAATGAACAGTGTACTGAAAGTACAACGGATTTATTTAATTCGGAGGTAGTGACTAACAGTGCGCATCCGATTAGCAAACCTTTTCGAGAATCACAGAATATCCAAATGGATATACAAAACGTGACAATTGCAGGTACACCATCAAACAGCACAGAGAATAGAAATGCTAATTTTGGGTCGGATCCAATTATGGCATTGTTGCTACAAAAGACTAAACAACTTAATGAAAATAATGAAAAACAAGACAAGCTTAGTGAAGATTTCAAACAACAGAAAGAAAAACTAGACAATAATAATGAAAATTTCAAACAACTTAGTGAAAAATTAGACAACAATTCCAGACAGCTTAGTGAACAGATTAGAGCTGTTGCCGCGCAGTGTCATGATACTAAGGAACAATTACGTGAGGAAATTGAGACCTGTGCTAGGAAAAGTAGCGAGGAAATTAGATCTGTTGCTCAAGAATTAAGGGATATGCAAACAGCTACAACAGTAACACTTAGAGAGGAAATTAGTGCAGTCGGTAAACAATGCTCTGAAAAAGCTACACAATTACGCGACGAGTTTAAGTTAATGACAGCAGAACTTTCGCGCACAATGGATGCAAAGATAGACGCGAAATTCGACCAACAGAACACTCAAATTGACGAACGTTTTAATCTTCACTTACAAAACAGTAATACGCGTTTCCGCAAATTCATACAGGATCAAAATAAGGTAAAACGTCAGGTCATGGAAACAATCACTGCGCAGAGACAAGAAGATAAATGTAAAATGTTTGCGAAGGCAAAAAACACGTAGACAACAATATTGCTACAGTATCGGACAAAATTAATACCATCGAACAGTTGAACACCGAATTACGTGATGAGATTTCTGACCTTAAATCAAAAACAGATACACACTCAGTAGATTTTCAAACAGTGACCGACAGACTCGAACAATTAGAACTAACACAGGATTCCGATGTCGTCAAAGGTGACGTTAAAAAATTGAACGAAACCACACGTAAAATGCAAAAACTGATTAATGCCTCTGACACTAAAACCGATGATGAGGTAAAAATACTGACTGAAAAATGTGATGAATTGGCCAGTCGTATTGATATTATTGAAAGTAATAATGACGGCAAATCAGACGATACTGCACTGATTTTGTTTAACCAAACACTTTAATTCCAAAATTTACTGCAGACAATCAATGAGATCGATTCGTCTAATAACACATTGCATAGAAAATTGTCAAGTTTACAGCAAGAGGTAACAGAGATAAAATATATTTCAATTAATAACACATCACAGCAGACACCACTTTGCGAACATTTGTCATACTCGCGCAGCGCGTATAATTTGGGTAATCTACAGAGAGTACGTGAGTTAGATTCAGAACAGTCACAGTCAAATAGATTCTCTTACAATACTGAACCTGTTCTGTCATACAGAGACGATAATTTTGATTACAAACATTTTCTGTCAGTGAGAAAATTTAAAGTATTTAAAAATGACAGAACACAGGTTCACCCACTGGATTGGATACAACAGTTTAGTTTTGCTTTTCCACCGACTTGGCCTGTGACGCACAAACTTGAATTTATTTGCAGTTTTCTGGAAGGCGAACCGGCAACTCGTATGAGACCAATCGCGAGGCAATGCTACTCGGTTGAAGAATTTCAGAATGCTTTTCTGTCAGCGTACTGGTCGAAGAGGACACAGTGCAGAATTAAAGATCAATTAATTAGTTTACCAAATTATGAGAACTCAAATTTTTCCACTGTCACGCAATTTTTTGAGCACATGGTCCAACAAAACCAGTACGTAAGTGAACCTTACAGTGAATCTGCACTTATTCAATTATGTATCTCTAAATTACCACGATCATTAAGAGTGTCACTTCTAACGGGTCAACAAAAAGAAAATATTTCGGCATTCAGAGATCTGTTACAGCTTTTAGAAGTGCAGCAATCAGATTATTCCTTCGTAAACAAAAATTTTTCATATAACAACCAAGGTCAACATACATACAGCAATTACGATCAATCACTTAATTTCAATAGCAAAGGTAACAGACGCTTTAGGAACGACAACCACCAGAACTTTAATAGCAGACAAAATTTTGATTATCAGTATCGTCAAAATTATCAGCAGCAGGAACCATATTTTAGTAACAGTAGAGGTTTTTCACAACAACAGCAACAAAACCAGCCCGTTAACATACCTAACCAACAATGTAATGCACAAGGTCAACCTAACTTTAATGTTTCACCGCGTGGACGTATAGTCCCTGGGACAACAAATAGTAACGCATGGCAGCAAAGGAACAACTACGTACAGAAAACACAGTATTTCAATTCCTATCGCAATGCACCGTATAGGAATGACTTTTACGACAGACGTAAAAATAATGAGGACAATTTTCAGCGTACGTTTAATAACAGTCGGTCTTACCAGCAGCAAAATGATCAGCAACAACATATTCTCATGAATGAACCCGTCAGTAGGTATCATCCAGAGCGTAATACGTCTGGAAGAAATAACAGAACGGTTCAAATAGTGGAAATGCCACAGAATCCTCCTGAAAATAATAACTCGTCGGATAGAATCTGACTAGATACTGTACAGGTCGCATCTTCCAGTAACACAAGCACTAGTTTTGACACGCAGAATGTTGTTCACGAAAATGTTATTACCTTTGACGACATGAGAGACACTCTTTTAGAGGAAAGACCAGTTGTTCAAAAAACTATTTCACACCCTGTCATCGAAATTAAAATTGGTTCATCGAAATTTTCAGCAGCAATCGATTCCAGATCACCTATGTCAGTTATAAATGAAGAAACTTTCAACGTGTGTAACAAAGAGAATACCTATCCTACATTACCATTAGGCAAAACGAAAGTAAAAGGAGCAGTATCGAGTAAAGGGGTAGACGATAAATTACAGACACATTTATCATTTTGTATTGCAGGTCACACATTATTCCTTTATTGACAACAGACGTTATTTTAGGTACGAATTTTCTGGTACAACACGACGCAGTTATTGATTTTCAGAATTCCTATTTAATGTTAAAGGATGAAAATGTACAACTGGCTTTAGAATTTCAGCACTCACTATCTGCGGAAGAACAAAAAATTAATCGCACAGAGGTCATTTCCGTATCACGTAACATAGACTGTAATTCCACTTTGTTCACGGATACGTACGTACATAACTATAACACTCCAGACGAAGCTGACTACGACGTAAAGCAGATGATTTCTGATAAAGTTAAACAGAGCAGTGCAAATACAGACGACGAACGGACGCAACTACACAAAATTCTTTTACAGCAATCTCCAGTTTTTGACAACATTCCTGGTACTATGTCCGGTTTTATGTATGAATTTCAAGTCAAACAGCACGACACATTTAAAGCCAAGCATTATATCCACAGAGAACAAGTTAAAAAAGAGTTGCAAGATATGCTCGACCAAGGAATTATAGACCCGGCAGTTAGTCCATACATAAACACGCTACATATTGTTAAGAAAAAAGATGGCTCACTTCGCCTCGTACTTGATTCAGATCACATCAATGACATAATTATTAATGAAACAGATCGACCACAGACACTAGAGGAACTACTACAGAAATTTCACGATACTGCTATTTATTCTACATTAGATCTGAAATCGGGATTTTGGCAAATTCAGCTCCATCCGAACTGCAGAAAGTACACAGCATTTCTCTGTTTTGGCGACTGTTATCAATTTTGCAAATTACCGTTCGGCTTAACAATTTCCTCAGCAGCTTTTATTCGCGGTTTGAATACAATACTTCCGACAGAACTTAAAGACAGAATTACAACGTACGTAAATGACATTCTTATTGTAGAAGCTAACTGGTCTGAACACAATGTGATTTTAGAACGACTGTTACAAACTTTTCATGCACAAGGACTCACAGTTAATCTCAGTAAATCGCACTTTGGCAAAACTTCTATAAAATTTCTTGGACACGTAATTTCAGCAGAAGGCATTGCGCCTGACCCGGAAAAACTTCAAGCTCTACGTGACATTACTGTTCCTACAACGAAAAAAACAACTACGCAGTTTTTTGGGTTTAATTAACTTTTTCCGTAAATTTATTCATCACTCTGCTTTAGACACACCTAGATTATGCCAATTGACAGGAAAAAACACTATTTGGTCCTGGGATAAGCAAGCACATTCTGAATTTATGAACCTGAAACATCCTTTGTTGAATGCACCACTTTTATCGCACCCAGATCTTACCAGAAATTTTTCCATTGCCACCGACAGTTCTAACACCGCTTTAGACGTACATATTTTCCAGGAAATTGAAGAAGATGGTTCTACAGTAATTAAAAACATCGCATTTGCAAGTCGCATTCTGTCACCTGCTGAACGAAATTATTCCGTTACAGAACTAGAAACATTATTTGTTGTTTGGGCTTTTACGAGATTCAGGCAGTTTCTTTATGGCAGATATACCACCGTTTACACAGATCACAGAGCTATACAATTTTTACTTTCAGCTAAATTTACACACGACAGGTTAAGCAGGTGGAAACTTTATTTACAAGAATTTAATTTTACAATTGTTCACATTCCCGGCACACAAAATGTTATAGCAGACGCACTATCTCGTTCTCTCAGCAACAATCAGCAAGAGATCGCGACCAACTTCTGCAAAGAAAATTTCAGCGTTATGTACATTCAACAAGTTGCATTTGAAAATTTTATTTCTTCGTCATTACAGGACATAGCACAAGAGCAGAATAAAGACAACGTGTGGAAAGAAATTAAACACCTTTGGCAAGATAAGAATAATGTTACGATTAGAAACCATTACAGTGTACGCAATGACATTCTGTTTCGCCGCACTCATCCTGACAACAACAATTGGTTATTATGCATTCCTGACGAACTGGTTAACAAATTAATATGGTATACTCATTTAAGTTATGCACATTACGGAGCCAGAAAATGTTTTCTTATACTGAGACAGAACTGTTATTTTACCAACATGGAGAAACGTATACGACGAGTTTTAGCGTCATGTAAAATCTGCCAGAAAGCTAAGTCAGACACAACTTCACATATTCCTCCATTACTCCAGTTGTACCTGTTAAATTGAGACATATGGCCGCTGTAGACATTTTTGGTCCAGTTCCGAAAACTAATAGAGGTTTTTGCTACATCTTTGTCGCTGTTGAGCTCACTTCAAAATTTGTTACTTTCACTCCGTTACGCAAAGCTACTGCTAAAACCGTTTCGAAAGCATTTATAAAACATTTTCTGTTTCATGTAGGGCATGTGTTGAAAGTAATTTCTGACAATGGATCACAATTTCGTTCTGCTATATGGACACATATGTTACGAGCTATAAACATTTCTCCGATCTATATATCCAGGTACCATGCTTCTTCGAACCCTTGTGAACGATTAATGAAAGAAATTGGTAAACTGTGTAGAATATACTGCCACAAAAGACATATTGATTGGGACACACACATATTCTCATTCCAAGATGTAATTAATTCCATACCAAATGAATCTACTATGCTATCTCCGTCTATTATACTGAAAAATGTTGAACCACCTAACAAAATTACAGAATTAGTAAACTTTCCTACATCTCGTCGACTACGAGACCATGAAATAATTAACATTGCGCTGAACAACATCAAACGTGCCGCAGAGCGCCGGAGAAGACAGCAAAAACAAGTTTGTATACGCCGTGACTTTCTCATTGGACACAAGATATTAGTACGTACACACTATTTATCCAGCAGAATAAAAGGTAAGTGCAGTAAATTTGAACTTCTATACGCAGGTCCATATCGGATTCGCAGCATTCCTCACCCCAATGTTGTACAGTCGAAACTCTGAGAACCAGAAATAGTAAAGGCAACCACCATGTCTCCAATATTAAACCCTTTATTGAATGAAGACACTTTATGATTTAACATGCTATGATGCCATTTACTAATTTTTATGATCACTTATGCAATTATATTCACATGACTAATTACTGATGATTATTGTATTTTTTGTTGGCAAGTGCCCGGCAAGGTAAGGTTAGCAGGTCGCTCTTCTTGTCGTTACATATCAGACTGTGCACATTTTTTCCAGAGAGACTTATGTATCTTATGAATAATTATGCAATGTTATCTAATGACATATTAATTTTTATTAAATTTTCTCTCCATTAAAGTCTTTAATTCTCGCCTCTATTAACTACACAACATACAAGCTGAACACAACGAACGTCACATTTTTTGTCTTTCTTATGTATATACGATTGTTTCATGTTTTGTTTGTATGCACTATGAAATGGTTAAGATATAGCAAACACCAGTTAACTTTGACATTTTAGCCTTATTATATATCAACATCGTGACTGTTTTACATTTTTTGCTGCTGCATTGTGATATTCTGTGTACATTTTTGCATTTGAACACTGTCTATTTTTTTTTTTCATATTACGTTTTCTGTCATGGTATGCTGTATGCTTAATTATGTTATCATAAACCAGTCATTATTTTGTGAGTATATGATGTAAATGCAAGACATTAATCTTTGTTCATCCATTTCAGAAAGAAATGATACGTAAAAGAAATAAATTAAACAGAAATGGGAATTTCACCTTCGGAATGAACGAAAGAAGATGCAAACCTCGTGATGAAGAGTAAATGGATCAGGATTAACAAGCATTAACAAGAATATACTATACACATCGTAGAATAGCAGTCTTAACTAATTTTTTTCTTTCAGAATACAAGGCGATTGATGCAGGCTGTCAGGCAGAACTACACATCTTAGTTTTAGTGATGGAATATGCTAGAGATAAGGAATAGTTATGCAATGAGTAATGAAATGATTTTTTTGCAGATGATAATGAATGCTGATGAATAATGATGAAGAATATGCTACTATGGATAATGAAGTTTTTCTTTACAGGTGATGATAATAATGGAGTTATGATAATGAAGTGATGGATAATGAAGTTTTTTCTTTACAGATGAGGATATTGTTGAAGTTATGTATTTATGCTATGTAGTTATTTAAGTATTTGTTGCAGTTTGCTTTGACAGCAGGTGTTACATTGCATAGTATAATGACAGAAGGTTTTGGAAAGGACAGCTATGGAACACATTTTTATACACATTTCACTACCTGTTAATTCGAAGTTCACTACTTTTCAGCATAAAATGCATTTCTTCTTTCAGCTTAATAATCCATTTTTTGTATATTTTTGCAGGAGAAATTATTTATGAAATTAATGTGCTATAAGCAGTTGTTCATTAAATCTATGTCATTTATGAATGTGATTACATATACTCTACTTGTTTCATAATCTTGCAACAGCGGACTCATGACGAATGACGTTACACATTTTCATTTACAGCAACAACCCCGAAGCAAATTTTTTTTTCTTGCTTTCCCCTATAATTACCCAAAGCAATCCATTGCTAACAAAACAATGTATTACCAGTCCCAAATAATGATACCAGTTTAAGAGAGTTCTGAGTAATGCTGATCAGCTATGAATAATATGTCAATTGAATAATGAATGCTACTGATTACGGTATTGAAATGACCAATGATTAATAATGCTTTGTAACTAGGAAATGAATGCTACTAATTATGCTTTGTAACAAGGAAATGAATGCTACTGATTATGCTTTGTAACTGGGAAAAGAATGCTACTGATTACTGTATTGAGATGATTACTGTATTTAAATGACCAATGATTAATTAATAATGCTTTGTAACTAGGAAATGAATGCTACTAATTATGCTTTGTAACAAGGAAATGAATGCTACTGATTATGCTTTGTAACTGGGAAATGAACGCTACTGATTATGGTATTGAAATGACCAATGACAATGTTGTCTGTAAATCAATTAATGAACATTTTTCTGTAATACTACATACATGGTACAGAAATGTTCAATAACTGGGCTATGAATGCCGCAAACTACTAATGTAATTCCCAATGAAGACTAGTATGTGACGTAATGTCCTTCACCTTCTGACCTAACTACCCTGAATTACTGTCCTGTATATCCTCTTGATCATGGAGCACTATATTTGGTTTTTGCACTAATTCTACGTTGGTGTGCCTTATAAGTGCGTGGTGTTGACACGACATGCTGTCCACCACCGTGAGCGATGGAGACGTTATTATGGTCCCACTGTTTGGTGTCCCTGATGTACTGCCAAAATGATAACATGGAATGTTACTACGACATTTCAGTGTCTTGGCTACGCTGATAAACACTTCTGGGAAAAGAACTTCAGATTGTCTCACTTGGTGTTGTACTTCTGTGGAAAGATATGGACTTTCAGTGCAGCTGTGTGCAACCTAAAGTGCTACAACCATGATGCAATCCTTCCCTTTCCTATCCTAATTCTTGTAACATAGTGAAAATTATTTTTGCTAACATGATTTGTATTCATGGCCTATACGTTTTCGATTTGCTGATGTATTCTGAACTATAGTGCGTGTGCACTCTTGTCATTTTTCTAACATGATTTATACTCATTGTATGGACATTTTGATTTGCTGATCTATTCTAAATTACAGTGCGTATGCACTTTTGTCATTTTTCTAACATGATCTCTACTCATTGTATGTACATTTTTTGCACTACAGTACATGTGCACTTATGTCATTTGTCAATGCGATTTGTAATCATTGTGTTTATTTGTTGTGAAAACGCTAAAGAGTTTTTCAGTGCGTGTGCACTTTTGTCATTTATCAATATGATTTGTATATACATTTTTCTGATTTGCTAATATATTCTGTACTCATTGTATATATTTTTTTGTCATTGTCTGAAATGTTTTGTACTCTGTGCATGTGCACCACATTTAATTCATGTTCTACATCTGAATATTCTGTGATTGTAAAAGTTAATTGGTTGAGAAAAAATTTGTTGCTCATGGCAAGTCCAAATGACTCACCACCGCTGCCAAATTTTTGCCCCCCCCCCCCCCAGTGGAGGGTTATGAAACGTGTACGTCTCATATGTACCAGCGATGGCGAGGCATGACAGAATCTCTGACCAGAGAGTTATTTATCGTTGCTAGTCTGCGCTTGACCGCGCGAGAGTTCAGTTGCTAGTTGCACTAAGTCAGTGCTAGTAGTGCGCGTGAGACAGTAGTCGTGTGTGAGGAGTCGGCGGGCGCCGACATGGGTCTCTGGTCACGATTCAGGATGAGGTATATTGTTATCAAAGGTAATGAAGCAGCATTGCGCTCAACCAATAACATCTGTTAATTGTAATTAATTTGTTCAAGAAATGCCCCAATAATAATTTTGTTTTCAAAGCAATCGCTTTTAAGAAAAGAATCATTCCAATTGAAACAATATTTCCTATGCTTTTCCTCCCAGAATCAATTTATCAGATTAATTATTGCACAGGGCCTAAGGTCAGCGATGCTGCCCTATTATTGTTGGTTTAATGATTAAATTTCATTTCTCAATTTTTGTGTTGAGTTTGCATTGGGCCATTATTTTTCAATATTTTTGTAGCGAAGGTACAGTCGCTTTTATTTCAATTTAACAATGTTTTGTGGGAGCTCAACAACATTTGGCTCTATTCCCATTAACATTTAATTATCGTCATTTCAAAATTTGCGGGGAGGTTACAATATCAGTATGAAATAATCTTGTGAAAAAGTCTAGGCAAGAAAGAGTACTTTGCTGAGAAATGCTATTAGTGGGAGCGCGAAATCACCAATGAAAATGTCTACATTTTGGTCTTGAAGTAGATTGGCTGAAGGGCCTAAATATTGAAATAGTTCTGTGGCACACTCTATGTATTTTGCAAGATCTGAGTTGATTCATGATCTATGGAACATGTATAAATGTAATGTAATGTAACACTGCCAGTCCTGGGTATAGGTCCCGTGTTTGGGATGGAGGTGCTGTTTTAAAGAAATATTCCTGAAGGTAGGAGTTAGGAAACCTTTGTGATCAATAAAGTCACTTTATCGAATACAGAATTCAGAAGTGCATTCCTGTACAGAGGCATTGATTCCTGTTCAGTCATTTTATGATCTGGTAGGCGAGTGTTGCGGTTTAGTGAGCTTGCTTCTGACATTACCATGTCTGTACACAGAAAATTGGAATTATTTAAGGGTAATTATTTTGATCATTCACATAGGAAATAAAGATAATTTTACGTTGTGTGCTCAGCCCCCAACATATAAAGATAAAAACACTGCAAGAAATTGGAAGACAAGACAGTTTTAATCATGAAGCAATGACTATTGGAATGAAGGGGAAAAATACTGGTAGGAACAAGCTTCCTGTCAGAGAGTGGAACCATCGAGGTGATGTTCAATAAAAGTGACAGAATAGGTTGGGGTCTAACTGAAGACAATACATTTGGTTCTGTGGAAACTTTAAGCCTGATGTCTTTGTGAGAGTTTCTGCCTACTGACTTGCAACTGCGATCCATTTTTCAGAGATTCCATGGCATCACACAGAACCTCATTCACAACCATGGTCAGAATCCTCGCATTGCGATGCACTGCTTGTGAGACAAATTATGTGATGCACTGATCCACAGATGTAATTCGATCCACATTATTTCCCCAAATTGCTACACATGTAAAATCAGTAAACATGTAAAATCATTTTAAGTAAGGGTTTGTGGCCTCTCTTTGACCCGCCAGACGAGGTTGACTATGTAATGACTTCAGAGACAATAATTAATGCCCAGAAGCCATCAAATAACTGTCAAACATGTTCTGAGATCAGGCCACTGGACTAGAAAATGTACACCAGTAACAATTCATACGGCTCCTCCAACTGGATGCTAATACCTCCTGTCGATGAACTCCACAACAAAACAGAAACAAAATTCAAAGACAATAGGCAAAACATCACACAAAAACGCCACACTCATATTTCCACAGAAATGAAAATAATTTATCTTCAACGAAAAACTCTCCAATCCTTCACGTTAAATGAAACACCAATGTCTAGCGAGCTGCTCGATTCCACACCCTAGCTTGAGGTCTCTGCCTAATCAGCGCGTATATGTTCGCTAAACGGCAACACTCTCCAAGAAAACAGGAAAAGTAAATTACTCTGTTGATCACAAGAGAATCACCTTCTCCCGACATCCGAAAGTCACTACGAAAACACCACCTCCGATCCAGGCCGCACAAGACTTCTGCACCCCAAGCGGTCCGCCGGCCAACCTCCTAGATTTCGCGAACTCCAAACCACTCCATGAAATTATTTAAGATGTATGCGTTTCAGCCAGTCATAATCAAAAGCAGACTGTAGGAATTTTCATCGGCGATATACTGGTCCTATTTATAGCCCTTCTGTAAGGTGCTGGTTTTTGCGATGACTTTTAAAAGTTCCTCTCCAAAGGATGTGGCAAAACACTGGTCATCACGGGGAAATCAAGCGACCTCGACCTTTAGCCGGTCTTGTACGGCCGGACCACTGCCCGTTTACGCTAATTAGGGAAAGACCGGTCCATTTACTGCACTGGAGGAAACCTCTTTCCCTGGGGTGCAAACATCCACAGAAACGAGCAAACAGTCGTGCTCTGGAAGCGATACGTTAAAACTGTTATTGTGATTTGTCTTTGTGGAGATACTGCTATAAATCAAACTAGCAGTGAAAGCTTGTTTAAGGAATGTGTGTACTACTATCGTCAGATTACTCTTTGCTATTATCAGAATAAAGTGCTAACGCACAAGAGCTTTTCTGAGTTGCTGCGAGTTACATGTTTGGTTAAATTCGAAGACAAGAAAATACACTGAAGAGCCGAAGAAACTGGTACAGGCATGCGTATTCAAATACAGAGCTAGGTAAACAAGCAGAATACGGCGCTGCTGCCGGCAGAGACTATACACAAGAAGTGCCTGGCGTAGTTGTTAGGTCGGTTATTGCTACTACAATGGCAGTTTATCAAGATACAAGTGAGTCTGAACGTGGTGTTATAGTCGACGCACGAGCAATGGGACACAGCATCTCCGAGGCAGCGATGAAACGGGGATATTTCAGTACGACCATTACACGAGTGTACCGTGAAAATCAGGAATCTGGTATAACATCAAATCTCCGACATCGCTGCGGCCGGAAAGAGATCCTGCAAGAACTAGACGAACGACGACTGAAGAGAATCGTTCAACGGGACAATAGTTCAACCCTTCCGTAAATTGCTGCATATTTCAATGCTGGGCCATCAACAATTGGCAGCGTGCGAACCATTCAACGAAACATCATCGTTATGGGCTTTTGGAGCGGAAGGTCCACTCGTGTAACCTTGATGGATGCAGGAGACAAAGCTTTACGCCTCGCCTGGGCCCAACACCAACATTGGATTGTTGATGACTGGAAACATGTTACCTGGTCGGACGTGTCTCGTTTCTAATTGTATCGAGTGGGTGGACGTGTACGGGTACGGAGATGAGCTCATGAATCCATGGACCCTGCACGTCAGCGGGGGGCTGTTCAAGCTGATGGAGGCTCTGTAATGGTGTGGGGCGTGCGCAGTTGGAGTGATATGCGACCCCTGATACGTCTAGACAGGTGACACGCACGTAAGCATCCTGTCTGATCACCTGCATCCATTCATGTCTGTTGTGCATTCCGACGGACTTGGGGAATTTCAGCAGGAAAATGCGACACCCCACACGTCCAGAAATGCTACAAAGTGGCTCCAGGAACTTTCTTCTGAGTTTAAACACATTCGTTGGCCACCAAACTCCCCAGAAATGAACATTATTGAGAATATCTGCGATGCCTTGCAGCATGCTATTCAGAACAAATCTCCACCCCCTCGTACTCTTACGGATTTATGGACAGCCCTGCACGATTCATGGTGTCAGTTCCCTCCAGCACTACTTGAGACATTAATCGAGTCCATGCCTCGTCGTTTTGCGGCACTTATGCGTGCTCGCGGGAGCCCTACACGATATTAGGCAGGTGTACCAGTTTCTTTGGCTCTTCTGTGTAAATACAGCAAGACAAAGTACAAGAACTAGTTGTAGTGGTACGCATGAAAGAACTTGTTACCAGCTTATGATGCATTCGAGAAAAACAACGACAGTGTGATTAGATTATTCCACACTAAATTCGTAATCAGAACCTTCTGTCGACCCCTTCAAATGTGGTACCTTATTTTCCCATGTTTAACCGAAGTTTTGTATGACGTAGTAACTAACGGATTAGACTACCGCAGGTATTGTGTTCGTTCGCTTCCCAAATTCCTATGATTCATTACCTGCGTCGTCCAACTAGCAACAGTCCCGGCCCATTCCACCAGACACGATTTGTCTGCCTTGCCAGGCTCCCGTGGTTTTTCAACCAGTCCACAGACGTGATCTCAGACTTGTTTAATTCCGGCGCACGGTGGTCTTGTATTTGGTCTTCACTACCCGATTCACGGCTTTTATGATACTTTTGAACGTACGAGTTTCTAGTAAACACGCCCACTTTACTAACTGAACTCCTTCGCATACTGGTTACTTCACGAAGCTGCATGTCGGATGCAATTCTGTCATTGTTTCCTCCAGTTTCTGCATTCAGATAGCTTAACCCGTTGTCAGATACTATTTCGTATTTCATTTTTTTAACGTGGTAGAAACTTGTCTAGAAAATCAGGAATTCTCAAGAAAACTGAATTTTCTGGAAAACTCAGAGAAATCTCTGGGTATTCTGAAAGATTTGGGAAATTCAGGGAGACTAGGGTATTTGAACTGTTTGTTGGCGGAAAGATTGTTCTAAATGATATTGTTGCAATTCGCTTTGCTTCGGAGACAATTGGTTGTGGAGTTGCGTATGGAAAGGTGAAGAAATCCAATGAATTTTAGTAATGTTTCTTGCTTGATCGCGGCTACCTCCAGCATGCGGGTCGTTATTATGTTTGGGTAGTCGGGCTCCAGGTCATTTTTTCGTTGTATAATTGTGAGTACGAAAGAATATAACGTCTGAGTAAGGATTTGGACGTGGATTTGAATGTTTGACAATGACAACCTGTGAGTCTTCGACTGTCATAATTTTTTATTTTTATTATTATTAATAAATAACTACAAACCAAAGCGAACAGCGTAATAATTTCAAAAATTTTCTGCGGCTGTGGTACCTGTTCGAAGGAAAGTAATAGCTGGGAATCGTCATTGGAATAAAAACCATGGTAGTTTATTTAGTTTTATAACAGAAACGTAAATAAGGATCTGAACTTGAAGACGGATGTTTTGCAGACCAGTTTTGAACATTCAGGATTCGGTTGTTTTTCAACAATTTCAATGTAAAGCAGTAACTTGTGGAATTTTCTTACATTGTTGTGCTCGAAGTTAACAAAGACCATAATGCATAGACAGAGCCATTTGAAATGCGATTCGTCGTTACTGTCAAAGTCTACTGACACTACGTTCTAAGCACAAGAGTTCAAAGCGCGTTTCTGCGAGGATCTCTCATACAGCCGAGGTTGTCGCGCAATGACCAGGAACGGCGACTAAGGACGGTAACGGGGGCATTTCCAGCGACGGGAAAACTTTATAACATCCAGGATTGTTGACAAAACTGTAAATCCTAACTGAATATCGATGAATCACTGATAAGTGATTTCGTTCGCAGCCATAAAACGCAGAAAGTAAAACTTGCTCTCACGTATATCAAAAACTGGTTCAGAGAAATTTGGTTCAAATGGCTCTGAGCACTATGGGACTTAACATCTGTGGTCATCGGTCCCCTAGAACTTAGAACTAATTAAACCTAACTAACCTAAGGACATCACACACATCCATGCCCGAGGCAGGATTCGAACCTGCGACCGTAGGAGTCGCGCGGCTCCGGACTGAGCGCCTAGAACCGCAAGACCACCGCGGCCGGCAAAATTTGGAATTTCAAACTGGCAATCTCAGGGAACGCTTTTCATGAAGTAAACTCGCCAAACGGTTAAGAAAGTAATTTCTAGTGTGGTTTCAAGTATGCTGTATATGTGTAAGCGAGCAGCCGTTGTGTGAGGGGATGTACGTTCCAGCATCACTCTGGAACATATGAAGCAATCTTAACGAATCTTGGTACCATACGACATAGTACCAGGAGACTACTGCTATGTGTTTTGACACCCGCAGCATCCCTGTTTGTGAGGCTGGGGAGTAATGGCTTGCAAATTAAAATAGCAACTTCACACATATATGATCTACTATCTGTAAAAATATCATGTTAGGATAACACACCACTAGAGCCCTTTGGTATGGGTCGCGGGTATGAAAGGTTTACATGTGAAAATAATAGAACTGAAACCATATGTTAGTGCCGTATTCATGGTTTTTATAGTCTCAGCTTTGAAAAAGATGTAAATGTACTACGTTTGTTTTTACTGTATAGATTTCATTCCTTTCCTGCCAAATATAAGACCGTAGCAAGTAAGAGGGCAACGACAGACTATCAACTGACATGTCTGCCTGCGGAAAAAACGCTCCTGTCGGGGCACAAAAAAGACGAATGCGTTCCTCTTTAAAAGACTACAACAGAAAAGTGGCGAACCAGCTCCCTCAATTCTCAGTCCATCTTCCTCATCATGCATTTTGGCATTCAACATAATCGCGCTCTTTCAACAAATAACATTCTAAACCTTTTTGGCACGTCTTTATTGGTGGTTAAGCCTTCATATTTAGCATCTCCCTCTCGCCGACACTGTCTTTGTAAGTCCCTCACCTGCTGTCTCCTTTTCCTTCCATTGATTCACAATATATCTTACTACCACTCTCTCCTCTTTCCCATTGCCAGTGCCTCCAGCATACCTCGACATCTCCAAACTTTTGGGAGATCCAACTTATTTTTTCTACTGTACCCACTGAGTCCTCCATTGTACCTATGTCTTGAAGTTTGCCAATCTGGAAGGGTCCAGAAACCCCCCTCCCCCTCGAGCCTAAGTATTGTCTCTGCTCAGTTGTATTTTAATTCCCACTGTCTCCACTCTCTTTGGCTCCCACTGCTATTATCTACATCTATCTACATCTACATCTACATGGATACTCTGTAAATCACATTTAAGTGCCTGGAAGAGAGTTCATCGAACCACCTTAACAATTCTCTATTATTTCAATCTCGTATAGCGCGCGGAAAGAACGAACACCTGTATCTTTCCGTACGAGCTCTGATTTCCCTTATTTTATCGTGGTGATCGTTTCTCCCTACGTAGGTCGGTGTCAACAAAATATTTTCGCATTCGGAGGAGAAAGTTGGTGATTGGAATTTCGTGAGAAGATTCCGTCCCAACGAAAAACGCCTTTCTTTTAACGATGTCCAGCCCAAATTCTGTATCATTTCTGTGACCCACTCTCCCATATTTCGCGATCATACAAAACGTGCTGCACTTCTTTGAACTTTTTCGATGTACTCCGTCAGTTCTATGTGGTAAGGTTCCCACACCGTGCAACAGTTTTCTAAAAGAGGACGGGCAAGAGTAGTGTAGGCAGCCTCCTTAGTAGGTCTGTTACATTTTCTAAGCGTCCTGCCAATAAAACGCAGTCTTTGATTAGCCTTCCCCACATTTTCTGTGTGTTACTTCCCACTTAAGTTGTTCGTAATTGTAATACCTAGGTATTTAGTTGAATTTACGGCTTTTAGATTAGACTAATTTATCGTATAACCGTAGTTTAACGAATTCTTTTTAGCACTCATGTGGATGACCTCACACTTTTAGTTATTTAGGGTCAACTGCCACTTTTCGCACCTTTCCGATATTTCTTCTAAATCGTTTTGCAGTTTGTTTTGATCTTCTGATGACTTTATTAGTCGACAAACGACAGCATCGTCTGCAAACAACCTAAGACGGCTGCTCAAATTGTCTCCCAAATCGTTTATATAGATAAGGAACAGCAAAGGGCCTATTCACTACCTTGGAGAACGCCAGAAATCACTTCTGTTTTACTCGATGACTTTCCGACAATTACTACGAACTGTGACCTCTCTAACAGGAAATCACAAATCCAGTCACATAACTGAGGTGGTATTCCATAAGCACGCAATTTCACTACAAGCCGCTTGTGTGGTACAGTGTCAAAAGCATTCCGGAAATCCAGAAATACGGAATCGATCTGAAATCCCTTGTCAATAGCACTCAACACTTCATGTGAATAAAGAGCTAGTTGTGTTTTACAGGAACGATGTTTTCTAAACCCATGTTGACTGTGTTTCAATAGACCGTTTTCTTCGAGATAATTCATAATGTTTGAACACAATATATGTTCCAAAATCCTGCTGCATACCGACGTTAACGATATGGGCCTGTAATTTAGTGGATTACTCCTGCTACCTTTCTTGAATATTGGTGTGATCTGTGCAACTTTTCAGTCTTTGGGTACGGATCTTTCGTCGAGCGAACGGTTATATATGATTATTAAGTATGGAGCTAATGCATCAGCATACTCCGAAAGGAACCTGATTGGTATACTGTCTGGATCAGAAGACTTGCTTTTATTAAGTGATTTAAGTTGCTTCACTACTCCGAATATACACTCCTGGAAATGGAAAAAAGAACACATTGACACCGGTGTGTCAGACCCACCATTCTTGCTCCGGACACTGCGAGAGGGCTGTACAAGCAATGATCACACGCACGGCACAGCGGACACACCAGGAACCGCGGTGTTGGCCGTCGAATGGCGCTAGCTGCGCAGCATTTGTGCACCGCCGCCGTCAGTGTCAGCCAGTTTGCCGGGGCATACGGAGCTCCATCGCAGTCTTTAACACTGGTAGCATGCCGCGACAGCGTGGACGTGAACCGTATGTGCAGTTGACGGACTTTGAGCGAGGGCGTATAGTGGGCATGCGGGAGGCCGGGTGGACGTACCGCCGAATTGCTCAACACGTGGGGCGTGAGGTCTCCACAGTACATCGATGTTGTCGCCAGTGGTCGGCGGAAGGTGCACGTGCCCGTCGACCTGGGACCGGACCGCAGCGACGCACGGATGCACGCCAAGACCGTAGGATCCTACGCAGTGCCGTAGGGGACCGCACCGCCACTTCCCAGCAAATTAGGGACACTGTTGCTCCTGGGGTATCGGCGAGGACCATTCGCAACCGTCTCCATGAAGCTGGGCTACGGTCCCGCACACCGTTAGGCCGTCTTCCGCTCATGCCCCAATATCGTGCAGCCCGCCTCCAGTGGTGTCGCGACAGGCGTGAATGGAGGGACGAATGGAGACGTGTCGTCTTCAGCCATGAGAGTCGCTTCTGCCTTGGTGCCAATGATGGTCGTATGCGTGTTTGGCGCCGTGCAGGTGAGCGCCACAATCAGGACTGCATACGACCGAGGCACACAGGGCCAACACCCGGCATCATGGTTTGGGGAGCGATCTCCTACACTGGCCGTACACCACTGGTGATCGTCGAGGGGACACTGAGTAGTGCACGGTACATCCAAACCGTCATCGAACCCATCGTTCTACCATTCCTAGACCGGCAAGGGAACTTGCTGTTCCAACAGGACAATGCACGTCCGCATGTATCGCGTGCCACCCAACGTGCTCTAGAAGGTGTAAGTCAACTACCCTGGCCAGCAAGATCTCCGGATCTGTCCCCCATTGAGCATGTTTGGGACTGGATGAAGCGTCGTCTCACGCGGTCTGCACGTCCAGCAAGAACGCTGGTCCAACTGCGGCGCCAGGTGGAAATGGCATGCAAGCCGTTCCACAGGACTACATCCAGCATCTCTACGATCGTCTCCATGGGAGAATAGCAGCCTGCATTGCTGCGAAAGGTGGATATACGCTGTACTAGTGCTGACATTGTGCATGCTCTGTTGCCTGTGTCTATGTGCCTGTGGTTCTGTCAGTGTGATCATGTGATGTATCTGACCCCAGGAATGTGTCAATAAAGTTTCCCCTTCCTGGGACAATGAATTCACGGTGTTCTTATTTCAATTTCCAGGAGTGTATTTACTTCTACGTTACTCATGTTGGCAAGTGTCCTTGATTCGAATTATGAACCATTTACTTCGTCTTCTTTTGTGAAGGCATTTCGGAAGGCTGTGTTTAGTATCTCTGCTTTGGCAGCACTGTCTTCGATAGTATCTCCATTGCTATCGCGTAGAGAAGGCATCGATTGTTTCTTGCCGCTAACATACTTCACATACAACCAGAATCTTTTTGGATTTTCTACCAGATTTCGAGACAAAGTTTCATTGTGGAAACTGTTATAAGTATCTCGCATTGAAGTCCGCGCTAAATTTCGAGCTTCTGTAAAAGATCGCCAAACTTGGAGATTTTGCGTCTGTTTAAATTTGGCATGTTTGTTTCGTTGTTCCTCCAACAGTGTTCTAACCCGTTTTGCGTAACTAGGAGGAGCAGCTCCTTCGTTTGTTAATTTATTTGGTATAAACCTCTCAATTACTGCCGATACTATTTCTCTGTATTTAAGCCACATCTGGCCTACACTTACATTGTTAATTTGGAATGTTGGAGATTGTCTCTCAGGAAGGCATCAAGTGAATTTGGATCTGCTTTTTTGAATACGTATATTTTTCGCTTATCTTTGGAGGATTTGGGGGTTACAATATTCAATCTCGCTACGACAACCCTGTGTTTGTGATTTTTTCTTTTTTTTTCTTAAAATATTTGAATCTTTTATTTTTTCTTAATTTGATAAATTTTTAAATTTCTTATTTTTTGTTCTTAAAAGTTTTATTCTTGCTTCTTTATTCGCTTTTTCTTTGTATTATATGTAAGTTTTGTTAAACTAAATGTTCTTTTTGCAGTAATTTGATTTAATTATCAAGTGATTTTGGATTTAGCAATTGATTTAGTATCGGCATAATTCGTGCCAGCAGCTGCGGTTATACGATTGATACAAGTGAATATTATTGGTTAAAACAGTTGTTTATATTATCAGGGTTAAAATATAAATTTCTAAGTTGAAATGTTAAAATTTATTTGTAGCTCTTTTTATGAATCTGTGAAATTTAAATAATAAACTATGATTAGATACCCTATTATTTTAAATGTTAATTATATTTACCAGGGTACTATTAGTTAAGGTCTTTAAACCCAAAGAATTTGGCAGTATATCATTCCATTCAGAGGAACCTACCCCATGATTGATAATACACGATTTACTCTACTTAATTTATTTGTTTGTCTATCTCCATTATCAGAGAATCTTTTTAGAGTTATAATTCTCAAGATTTATAATTATAAAATATTTCAGGTCAAGGTGCAGCTTATAGTTAAGAGGAGGTGGGTTACAATAGATTTTTGTTTATAACGGATTTGATGGTGAAATACTGTTAATGAAGGTGGATTTGATAGTAATTTAATTTAACTGATATTGGCTCTGAGGTGTGTACACATCGCCTGTCGCTCTCATTATTGATTATTCTATTTTTATTATTTTAAGGTAGCTTCAATTTAGATGAGATAAGTCATAACATAGTAGATGTACTGGAAAGTGTATCTAGGAAGAGGTTCAAGATATAACTTATTAGTAAAGTGTTTCACTTACACTGAAAATTTTTCTGTGCAAATCAGGATATCTTGATTATTTATTTTATTAAATTTATTTTTTGTTTATTTAATTATTTAATATAAATAATTTTGTTGAATTTTGTCTTAGTATATTTTATAGAATTGATTTTTTAAATTACAGTTTATTGGTAATCTGTTTTATGAAATATTATTTTAAATTTTTTTAAGTAGATTTTATTTATTGTACCTTTTGTATCAGGGTTTATCAAAATTTTAGTATTTATTTTACTTGTCTCCATTTGGGTTGATTTATAAATAATTTATAGTTAATGTATCATAATTATTATTAAATTATTTATAGAAATGAGATGCTAATCGTTTCCTAAGATATTTAGTTTCTTAAGAAAAAATTGAGAAGTTAATATCCTATAATTTGTTTTATAAAAATATAATAGTAAGCTTTAAACCAGCTATCTTTAAGATTAAGTTTTAGTTCATTATTTTTTATTTTGATTTTATAAGTATTTTAGGTTTTTTATTAAGATTATTAATTTAATTTTAGAATTTTTGTAATAATGATAGAATTAGTATATTTATTTGTATAAAATTTTTACCTTGTAAACTTACTATAAGGAACTAGGCAAAATTGATTTCCGCCTGTTTATCAAAAACATGTCCTCTTGAAAATACTTTGAGGTCTGGCCTGCTCACTGAGCGGATTTTTAAAGAGCCGCGGTATTTTGACCATGAAAAGGTAGCATAATCATTAGTCTCTTAATTAGTGGCTGGAATGGCTTGACGAGATATCAACTGTCTCTTAATAAGTTTTTTAATCTAACTTTTGAGTCAAAAGGCTTAAATTCTTCTTTAGGACGAGAAGAACCTATAGAGCTTAACATTTTACTTTTATATAGTTTTTTGTTTGTCTTTCTATATTTAATAATGATGTTTTGTTGGGGTGACATGAAGAATAAATGAACTCTTCATTATTATATCATTGATTTATGTTTGTTGTTTTGATCCATAATTTATGATCATAAGATTAAGTTACCTTAGGGATAACAGCATAATTGTTTTTGAGAGCTCATATCGACAAAGCAGATTGCGACCTCGATGTTGGGTTAAGAAAAATTTTGGGTGCAGGAGCCCAATAATTAGGTCTGTTCAACCTTTAAATTCTTACATGATCTGAGTTCAGACCGGCGTGAGCCAGGACGGTTTCTATCGTAAGACTATTAATCCATATTAGTACGAAAGGACCATATGGTTGAAATATTTTTTATTATATTGATTAATATTCATTAATTTACTATTTTGACAGATTAATGTGTTGAATTTAGAATTCATTTATGTAGATTTTTTTCTACAAATAGTATTGATACTTTATGATTTATTTATGTTTATTTTCAATTTTCTTTTATTAGTTATTTGTGTTTTAATTAGTGTTGCTTTTCTAACTTTATTGGAGCATAAGGTTTTAGGTTATATTCAGATTTGTAAGGGTCCAAATAAGGTAGGATTTGTAGGAATCCCACAACCCTTTAGTGATGCTATTAAGCTGATTTGTAAGGAGCAGCCAATTCCTATTATATCTAATTATTTACTTTATTATTTTTCTCCTGTTTTTAATTTAATAATTTCTTTGGCTGTTTGAGTAATTTTCCCTTACTTAACTTATATATGTTCTTTTTCTTATGGGTTTTTGTTTTTTTATGTTGCACTAGATTAGGTGTTTATACCATTATGATTGCTGGTTGATCTTCTAATTCAAATTATTCTTTATTAGATTCTCTTCGTTCTGTCGCTCAAACAATTTCATATGAAGTTAGTTTGGCTTTAATTTTATTATCTTTAATTATTTTAATTGGTAGTTTTAACTTGTTTGATTTTATAAATTATCAGCTTTATTGTTGATTTGTTATTATTTCTTTTCCTTTAGCTTTAGCTTGCTTTGCTTCTTGTTTAGCCGAAACTAACCGTATTCCTTTTGACTTTGCCGAAGGTGAATCTGAGTTAGTTTCAGGTTTTAATATTGAATATGGTGCAGGTGGTTTTACTTTAATTTTTTTAGCTGAGTATACTAAAATTGTTTTTATAAGAATTTTGATGCTCGTTATTAACTCTGGATTATTTGTTGCTAAGAGGTCAAGTGTGTTTCCACAACTGTTTACTATTCGCATGGGCTCATGAACTAAATGCTCGAAATAATTGTCAGAGACCGCGTTTAGCATAATTTCGGATGATATTTTATGTGTACCTCCGGAATTAAACATGTATTTTCGCCAACATATCGAGGGTAAATTAAAGTCACCACCAGCTATTATCGTATGGGTCGGGCATGTGTTTGAAATCAAACTCAAATTTTCTTTAGACCTTTCAGCAACTGAATTATCTAAATTGGGAGGTCGGTAAAAGGATCCTGTTATTTTATTCCGGTTACCAACAATGACCTCTGCCTATACTTTCTTCTTCCATGTCTTTTTCTCTTTCGCTGCCACTTTATATCTCCCACCATTACCGTCTCTTCTCTCTTTTTCTCGCACTGGCACCGCCTCCGCTCTCTTCCACCGACACTGCCTCTCTACTACTCCCTTTTAGCATAAAAAGTGCGAATATGTGCGCATGGCAAAATTTTTGGCGAGGAATGCGGAACCAGGATTGTAGTAGCTGGTCACTCACTTTTCTGTCAGTGTCTTTTAAGGAGGAATATATTTTTCTTTTTTGTATTCCGAGATGAGCATCTTTCTGCTGGTTCCTTTGTCTTCACTGTTTCAGCAGGTTTGCTACTTGTGTAAAACGAATTCTGTATGTCAGTAAAATTTTGACATTTTATATACTTCGACGCATTTATATACTATGACGCACTTAAACAACACACAAGTACACATAATATAAGGTCAACACAACATCGTTTGCTTTACATTTTTCTTGAATACTTGTGCTTATCGATTACAGTTCACCGAAAATGCCAGGCTTATGATTTCTGTCAAAAGAGTAAAAATGTTATTAGAAACATTTTACTGTATTTTCAGTCTTTCCAGTGTTACATAAGTTTTGGCAGTCATTTTAAGTTCTTTTCTGGAATGCGAAGACCATTTTTAGCCCATTTTTTGTCACTGCAGTACCACTTTGGGCATATCTGTGTAGCCACTAAGTGCCCTCTATATAGAAAGTGCGCGTCATCAAAATTATATTGGTGAAAAAACTGCTGAGTGAAAACATTGTTTGGTGATATCAGAACCCTTGCGATGACTCTAGAACCCGTCATGTGTTCACTACGTTAATTAGAACTACTTTTATGCCTCAGATAGGGCATCACGTAGATATTTTACATTCAAAGGACAGCAACTTTGAACTCCTGGATTTCGGTAAATAATAATAATAGCGAAAAACGTTTCAAGGTTCCGTTGGAAGATAATCTTAAGAACATATGATGCAAAATTTCGAAGATTTGCAATGAAGAGAAATTATAGAAGTGGCCATCTGCACAACTGATACTTTTCGTATCCAAAAATCACGATTTTTCGGCGTTTTCTCAGAAACCTCCCATTAACAAATTGTACTAATATAAGCCGCCTGTGGTCCATCTTAGACGACACCCAATGCGAAAGAACAACCGATTTGTTCAATTTTCTTGGACTGGAGGGAAGTGTGTAATGTTTAAATTTTGACACTGTACTGTAGGATAGCTGCAGTGTGGCCGTCGTTCCGATAGGTATAGAAATGGTCGCTAGTCAAAGGGCTAACCAAAACATTTGAATCCTTTTCTCTGTGGTCAATAGAACCTGAGATGCGACCAACTGAAAAATCGCATCTTTGTGCACGGCAGTTTGGAACATGTTGGCACCGCGCACGACTAAGACACAATGCTAAAAAATAAAAAAAAATAAAATAAAAAGTTAGTCACGTGCAGGATAGATGACAGTAACACCGTGAAGCAAAACCTTGATAATGGCCTCCATTCAGGGAGGAAGAAGGTCATCAAGTTTCTTGAGGTATGCCATTCGCAGTTTGACCTGCTCATCAATAATTAAATCCTGTAGAGCAGCCAAATTGCTGGAACCTTAGTTGGTAAGTTGCATCCACTATTCCAAGTAATCCTGGACATTTGCTATTGGTTTAAGATCGGGTGATTTAACAGGCCAGTGGACTTGCGGTAGCATGCTTGAGTGTACGACAAACCAGGGAAGTATTGGCCCTGTGAACACAGCTTTGTCATGCTGGAAGACGGGAATATTCACAGCAAACTCATCGTGTAATAAATAGAACAAAGAACCACATTGGGTCACCGAAAATGTTGAAATAAACATCCTCGTTCATGTACACAGTAACCCGAAAGAGTGGTCCAAGACCCGATGCCAGAAACCCCCAAAATATCACAGAACCACGTCCAGCCTCAACTACAAATATTGTGAATAAAATACCTGATGGAGGAGTCGTGGCACTCGACGACTTGTATTATTTGAAGAAGAGGTGAAATCGTGAGTTGTCGGACGCCTCTGTGAGCAGTGGCGTTTTGGAAGATACACATTGCATGCAGTTTCCTTTGCTATGTTTCCTCGGAAACTGTTTGAGATGGACCTGCTGGTGGGTCTAAACTGACAGTTATTGACAAGGCATGACACTCGTCCCTGTCACTTGGTGTCTTCTTAAGGTCACGGTTCTTACATCATGTTACATGGCTGCGACTGATACACCATTCCTAGTGGACACGTTGGACAGCCCTCGCTGATGCACCAACAAATGCAGAAACTTGATTCACGGTGCTGTCACGGGCACGTGCAAACACGGCAGCTCGTTTCTGTCACTCCGACGCCTGTTACTGCGCCGAATCCGTACGCATTCACAAGCCACTTCATTGCGACTTGCGTGAGCTGTGGAGGCCCGAATGGCTGCTTGCTTCCAGTTGCACATTGTCTGCAGCGCTCCAGAGCGACCACTGCGTGCTTTTAAGTGGATAACTGATATTTTGTCCGGCGGGTATGTCTACGTTTTCCCTACTTGTGCACACGACTTTCACGTCACGGTCCGCTACCACACCCAAACCGACTGCCAGTTTTCACATCACAAGCGGCCTGAATGAACTGAGTTACCAGTTACCAGGTGAGATAAATACTGATAGGCCATTGGGGTCTCATGTTATTATTCTACCCAGTAGCAGACCGTGGGAAGGCATAGACTACGACCCTACTTGCTGGGTGCCACGGATGTGGATGGATACTGGGAAAGGTGTCGGAAATCGCAACACAAATAAAAGATTTGGAAATTAGCACAAAGAGACATATTTTGAAATTAGCACAGAACAACGGATCCTTAACTGAGGACACTTTCTACTGACATAGACACAATCACAGAAAGCCATATAGAGGTAGTATTCACCTAAAGCTACATAAATTGAACTGAGAACACCTCGGAGTGAGAATACTGAACTATGAGAACTAGGGTTAGGCAACAAAACCGAGGGGGGGGGGGGGGCGTTCGCAGAATTCGATGAACCTTGCTGTATGGGTGGTGCTGCTGCTCTCTCGTAGTATCGCGAAATACCTGCTATCGCCAACCCATCGAAAAGGTGATCGAATCCGAGCATCATTATTAGACTGTGCCCGAAACCACGAACCGTTAAGCCTTAACCGTCGCATGGTGGTCGCGGGCGAGGCGGCCGCTAGTGAACCTTCCAAGCAGACGTTTCAGGACTGGCCTGGGCGGCGATGCTCGGGTGTTAGTTAACTGGCCGGTACCTCACACTAATGTGCCTACGGCTGAAAAAACTCAGGAAGGTCAAACGGCTAGATGTCGCCTGCACGACCATAGAACTGGCCGCTTCCTTTTTGCTCCAGACGTTTCCTCACCTAGCGCAGCCTCGGCCGTTGGGATGCGGGGTGTTCTGTGTTTGTGCGCGCCTCAAACCGAAGGAGATGCTCCGTTTAAACTCGGAATCTTTTTAACGGCCGCTGCCATTGAGAACTGTTTAATAATTCCTCTCAAAATGACGGCAGCCGAGATCTGTTTACAGATTTCGGCTCCTCTGTACGCAATTACTAGCGTAAGGTTTCTTTCGTTTCTGTTATTATTTAGCTGCTTTAATTGGCGTTTGAATTTTTAGATACTTCGAAATAAAACTGGTATGGAAATATTTGACACAGCAGAGCTTTGTTCCTCGTCGAAAGGTCCCGAATCCGTCACCTGATTCCATTTTCATTAATTACTCTCGATTCGTCGTTTGTTTCCGGCGTTTCGCAGCCGCCCACGAGCTCATCACTGTACGTGGCGTTCTTGGAAGGATTCGTAACACGATGTGTTACAGTGGGACGTAACACGATGTGTTAGAATGTGGCGTGCCTGGTATAGGCAGGGCCGGTTCGAGAACATTTTTCCGCACAAGCGACACATCATTTGGCGCTCCTCCTTCCGTTCTTCCTTCCCTAACACAGGGTGTTTGAAAAAGGACTTTACAACTTTGAAAATTCATGTAAGTTAATTACTAGTACCTATAGAGGTGATTATATTGTCAATCTGTAGGGAAATATTTCAACTTTTGTTTCGCGTAGTTCGCTATTCCCGAATCTCACGGTAAAGAGCGCTAGAGGCAGTTGCGTTAAAGTTGGCTGCTTTCACTGAACCCGAGCGTGCTAGCTGTGTGTTTTTTTAAGAAACGAAATCGGCGACAACAGTTCAGCGTAATTTTAGTACGAAATACGCTAAAAATCCTCCTAGTAGGCCTGCAATCTATGAGCGGCATAAATGTTCTGTAGAAACAGAGTGCTCGGTAGGACGTGATAAATCATCAGATCGTCCAAGCACATCTGACGGGGTCGTTGAGCGAATGAGACAACCTTTTGTCAACAGCCCTACGTAATCGACCCGGCGTGCATCTCGCGAAACCGTGAATTCGATATACGACTGTTTGGCGTGTGCTGAAAAACCGTTTGCATTTGAAACCATATGATTGACGATCGTACAAGCAATAAAAGACACTGAAAAAATTGCTCGCAAGAACTTCTGTGCGGGTATGTTAAATCGATTACATGAGGATGAACATTTCTTGGACAAAATCATCTTTTCTGACGAATTTACTTTTGCCGTAAGTGGCAAGGTTAATACACATAATTGTAGGATTTGGGGCAGTGAAAATCCACATCAAACATTGCAACATGTTCGTGATAGCCCTGAACTGAACGTTTTTTGGGCATTGAGCAAGAACGAAGTGTACGGCCCCTTTTTTTCCCATGAGAGAACCATCAGCGGGATAGTGTACCTGTATATGTTACAACAATTTTTGATACCACAGATCGATTAAGATGGCCAAGAACGAAATGTTTGCTTCATGCAAGATGGTGCACTACCCCATTACCTGGCTGACGTTGAAACACGTATGTAACATAGCAGCGATGGCGAGGCATTGTAGCATCTGTGACCAGAGAGTTTGCGCTTGACCGCGCGAGTGTTGCGAGCGGTTCTCAGTCGGTCAGTGAGTCGTTGCGAGTCGGTCAGTCTGTCGTTGCGAGTTTGTAGCTCTGTCTAGTTGAGAGCAGTACTCTGTCAGTCGTCGTCGCGTGCTGTACGCTAATAGTCGTCATGCAGAGCGGTCGGTCAGTAGTAGCAGCCCAGTGCGGATGTGTGATGTAGGCGGTCGGCAACACTGGTCAAGATGGTAAATAAGGTATACTGTTAATTAATATAATCATTAGATAATGAAAAATTTTATTTATTGTAATTATTCTCCAACAAGGCCCCCAATAATAATTTTGATTTCAAAAGCATTTTTTTCAAAAAATTTTATTTTTTATTGAACTAAAGATTTCGTTGCACTTCCCATTTCACTCCATTTTTTTTGAAGAAAAATTTCACTAGAATCACAAAAAAAAGAGAATATTATTATTTGCAATGCAGTTCCTCCAAGCGGTGCGCAACAACAAGAGCAGATATGTGACATCCATTTATTCTGAGGTAAGACTTTAATTCTGATTGTTTTACACAGGGCCAAAGACCGATATTTCGGTTTAATTGAATTTTCTTGTCACTGAATGGACTTTAATTTTTTGAAGGATTTATATTTGAGTCAGATTGCGAATTTCACATTTTTGTTGCCATTGTCAGTACATTTGATTGTGGGCAGGTTACGCTTAGCGCAATGTCCATTAGCATTCTTAAATAATATTGCCCATACGTTTTCAAAATTTTTGTGGGGAGGTTACACTTGGCGACACCCAGTCCAGGACCGTATTTCGTTGAGAGTCTTTTGAGCAACAGTCAGATATCTGCTCTTATTTGCTTAGATATAATTAGGATTTGGCGCAACGCTTTTATTAACTTGTGACTTTCTTTCTACAGGTCAACGGCAATTCGTTGCTCTGTTGTATTTGTGTGTTGCTTTTGCATTGTGCTTATTTATTTTGTGAAAAATTGTGACTATTGTAAAAATGCCGCGAAAGACTGTGAATAGTGTATCGCGAGGTATTTTGAATGAAATTACCTACTTAAACAGCGTGACCGATAGTAATTGTGACACGCAGTGTAATGATGACAATCCTGCGTTCACTAACAGTCAGTGCATTCCAACCACTAGTGATGACTTTTACCCTGATAATGAACAAACGAACTCAATTGTCTCGTTTGTTAATTTGACGACAATTGAGGACGCAGAACGCTCTATTGTAATGAGCGCTGCCCGGCTTAACACATCCGATTTGGAAAACTCAAGTAACGAACAGACAAATTTGTCTAATGAAAATGAACAGATCACACAAAGTAGGACGGATTTATTTAATTCCGAAACAATGACTGATAGTGTACATTCGACTGACAAACTTTTTTCTAAATGTCAGAATAACCAAATGGTTACAGTAAGCGAGAAAGTTCCAGATGCTCTATTGAACAGCACAGAGAATAGAAATGCTAATTTTGAATCGGATCCAATTATGGCATTTTTGCGGCAAAATTTCAAACAGTTTAATGAAAGATTTGATAAAAATGACGAAAAACAAGATAAAAATGATGAAAATCTCAGACAACTTAGTGAACAGGTCAGACAACAGAGTGAAGATTTTAAACAACTTAGGGAACAGAACAAACAAGATAATGAAAATCTCAAACAACACTTAAATGATAAATTAGACGACAATTCCAGACAGCTTAGTGAACAAATTAGAGACGTTGCCGCGCAGTGCCATGACACTAAGGAACAGTTGCGCGTGGAAATTGAGGCTTGTTCACAAAAAAATAGCGAAGAAATTAAGTCTGTTGCGCAAGAATTAAGGGAAATGCAAACAGCCGCAACAGAAACACTCAGAGACGAAATTAGCGGAGTCGCTAAACAATGCTCTGAAAAAGCTACACAATTAAGGGACGAGTTTAAAGCAATGACGGTAGAACTTTCGCGCACAATGGACGCAAAGATAGACGCAAAATTCGAACAGCAGAACACTCAGATTAACGAGCGCTTTAATCAGCACATACAGAACAGTGATACGCGTTTCCGCAGATTTATTCAGGATCAAAACAAAGTAAAACGACAAGTCATGGAAACAATCACTGCACAAAGACAAGAGGACAAACGTAAAATATTCGCGAAAGCGAAGACGTATGTAGACAATAATAATACTACAGTGTCCGACAAAATTAATACCATAGAACAATTGAACGCGGAATTACGGGATGAAATTTCTGACCTTAAATCAAAAACAGATACACACACAGTAAATATTCAAACAGTGACAGATAGATTCGAACAATTAGATCTAACACAGAATTGTGATGTCATCAAAGCTGATGTTAAAAAACTGAGCGAAACTACGCGCAAGTTGCAAAAACAGATTAATGCGTCTGATTCTAAAACCGATGATCAGGTTAAAATACTGACTGAAAAATGTGATGAATTGGCCAGTCGTATTGATGCTATCGAAAATACTAATGACAATAAATCAGACGATACTGCACCGGTTTCATTTATCCAAACACCTGAATTTCAAAATTTACAGCAGACAATTAATGAGATCGATTCATCTAACAACACGTTACGTAGGAAGTTGTCAAATTTACAACAAGAAGTAACAGAAATGAAAAACATTTCAGTTAATAACATACCACAACAGACGCCACTTTATGAACATGTGTCAGAGTCACGCAGCGTGTATAATGTGAGCAATTTACAGCAACTACGCGACTTAAAATCCGAAAAGCTACGCGACTTAAAATCTGAAAAGCTACGCAACTTGAAGTACGAAATGACACAGACAAACAGATTCACACACAAACCCGAACGTGTTCTCAAATTCAGTGACGAGAACGTTGATAATAAGCAGTTTGCATTTGTAAGAAAATGTAAAGAATTTAATAGTGACAGAGCACAGATACACGATTTGCACTGTATACGACAATTTATTCTTGTACATTCACCGCTACTACCTGTAATGCAGAAACCAGCTTTGAACAAGATGCGACAATTTATTTTTGTATTTACAACAGCATTGCCTATAATGCAGAAACTAGAATTAACATGGATACAACTATTTGCTTTTGAATTTTTACCGCCATGGCCTGCAACGCAAAAGCTAAAAATTATTTGCAGTGCGTAAAAGACCTCAGGGGATTCATTACGCTTTAATGAATATGTGCCGTAGCGAGCATAGGGCCCCGAGCTGTAGTAGTGCTGTTTCATCTTTAGTTTTCTGCACTGCTGCCTTCTCTTCTACTATCCTTTATATCTATCCAAACAGCTCTTTAACTATTGCTCTATCTAGGATTAAGAATATGTAATGAAAACCGGATATGACAAATCTTTTACCGAATGTGACAATTTTCAGTAGGCACTCCCGTAATGACAACTACCGCCGTAACTTTATTAACAGATAAAGTCGTAATCATCAGTATGTACAAAATTTTGAGCAATCGGAACCACATTTTTGTAACAATAGATGTTTTTCACCACAATAGCATGAAAGTCAACCGCTTAGCATACCTAACCAACAATGGAATGCACAAGGTCAACCAGGCTTTAATGTTTCGCCGCGTGCACGTATAGTCCCTGATACAACAAATAGTAACGTACGTCAGCAAGGAAATAACTACGTATAGAAAACACAGTATTTGAATTCCTATCGCAATGCGCCGTATAGAAATTACTATCATGACAGACGTAAAAAAAAAAATGATGAGCACAATTTTCAGCGTACATTTAATAACAGTCGATCTTATCAGCAGCAACAACATCAGCAACAACAAATAATCATGAATGAAACAGACATTAGGTGTCATCCATAGCGTAATGCGTCAGGAAGAGTTAACAGAACAGTTCAAATAGTCGAAATATCACAGCATCCTCCCGTAAATAATAACACGTACGATAGAATTTAACCAGATACAGCACAGATTGCATATTACAGTAACGCAAACATTACTTTTGACACGCAGAATTTTGCTCACGAGAATGTTATTTGAAACATGCTCTGTTGAATGCACCACTTTTGTCGCACCCAGATCTTACTAGAAATTTTTCCATTGCCACCGACAGTTCCAACACCGCCTTAGGCGTACATATTTTCCAGGAAATTGAAGAAGATGGTTCAATAGTAATCAAAAACATCGCATTTGCAAGCCGCATTCTGTCACCTGCCGAGCGAAATTACTCCGTTACAGAACTTGAAACATTATGTGTTGTATGGGCTTTTACGAGATTTCGGCACTTTCTTTATGGCAGACATACCACCGTTTACACAGACCATAGAGCTATACAATTTTTGCTTTCAGCTAAATTTACTCACGACAGATTAAGTAGATGGAAACTATATTTACAGGAATTTAATTTTACAATAGTTCACATTCCCGGCACGCAAAATGTTATAGCAGACGCATTATCGCGTTCTCTCGGCAACAATCAGCAAGACGTAGCAACCAACTTCTGTAAAACAAATTTCAGTGTCATGTACATTCAGCAAGTTGCATTTGAAAATTTTATTTCATCGTCATTACAGGACATAGCACAAGAACAAAACAAAGACAATGTGTGGAAAGAAATTAAACAGCTTTGGCAAGATAAGAATAATGTTACGATTAGAAACCACTACACTGTACGCAATGACATTCTGTTTCGCCGCTCTCATCCTGACAGCAACATTTGGTTATTATGCATTCCTGACGAACTGGTTAACAAACTAATTTGGTACACTCATTTAAGTTACGCACATTACGGAGCAAGAAAATGTTTTCTTATACTGAGACAGAACTGTTATTTTACCAACATGGAGAAACGTATACGACGAGTTTTAGCGTCTTGTAAAATTTGCCAGAAAGCTAAATCAGACACCATTTCACATATTCCTCCATTATATCCCATTATACCTGTTAAATTAAGACACATGGCCGCAGTAGATATTTTTGGTCCGATTCCGAGAACTAACAGAGGTTTTTGCTACATTTTTGTCGCTGTTGAGCTCACTTCAAAATTTGTTACTTTCACTCCATTACGCAAAGCTACTGCTAAAACTGTTTCAAATGCATTTGTAAAACATTTTCTATTTCATGTAGGGCATGTAATGAAAGTAATTTCTGACAATGGATCTCAATTTCGTAGTAGCGTATGGACACGCATGTTACGAGCCAGAAACATTTCTCCGATCTATATATCCAAGTACCACGCTTCTTCGAACCCTTGTGAAAGATTAATGAAGGAAATTGGTAAACTGTGTAGAATATACTGCCACAAAAGACATATTGATTGGGATACACACATACTCTCATTCCAAGATGTAATTAATTCCATTCCAAATGAATCCACTATGCTATCTCCGACTGTTATACTGAAAAACGTTGAACCACCGAACAAAATTAAAGAATTAATAGAATTTCCCAAAAGTCGTCGCCTACGACACCACGAAATAATTGACATTGCGCTGAACAACATCAAACGTGCCGCAGAGCGCCGGAGAAGACAGCAAAAACAGGTTTGTACACGCCACGTCTTTCACGTTGGACAGAAGATACTAGTACGTACACACTATTTATCCAGCAAATTAAAAGGTAAGTGCAGTAAATTTGAACTTCTATACGCAGGTCCATATCGGATTCGCAGCATCCCTCACCCCAATGTTGTACACGTCGAAACTCTGAGAACCAGAAAATCGAAAGGCAATCACCATATCTCAAACATTAAACCGTTTATTGAGTGAAACCACTGTATGATTCAACACACTATGATGCCATTTACTAATGCAATTATTTCACGTGACTAATTACTGATGATTATCGTATTTTTTCTTGGCAAGTGCCCGGCAAGGTAAGGTTAGCAGGTCGCTTTTCTTGTCGTTACACATCAGACCGTGCACATTTTCCACTTTTTTTTGTGTGTATGATTGTACTCCAGTTTTGTTTGTATGCACTATGAAATAGTTAAGATATAACACACACCAGTCGACTTTGACATTTTTTTTGCCTTATGACATCTCAACATCGTGACTGTTTCACATTTTTTTTGCTGCTGCATTGTATTATTCTGTGTACATTTTTGCATCTGAACACTGTCAACGTCTTTAACATATTACGTTTTCTGTCATGTTATGCTGTATGGTTAATTATGTCACCATAAACCAGTCATTATCTAGTGGGTATATGACTTAAATGCAGGACATTAATCTCTGTCATCAATTTCAGAAAGAAATGATGCATGTAAGAAATAAATTCAACAGAAATGGGAATTTCACCTACGGGATAAACGAAAGGAGATGCAATAACTTTATGAGGAAGAGTAAATGGATCAGGATTAACAAACATTAACACGAATATACTATACTCATCACAGAATAGCAGTCTTAACTAATTTTTTCTTTCAGAATACAAGGTGATTGATGCAGGCTGTCAGAGAGAACTACACATCTTAGTTTTAGTGATGAAATATGCTAGTGATAAGGAATAGTTGTGTAATGAGTAATGAAGTGATTTTTTGCAGATGATAATGAATGCTGATGAATAATGATGAAGAATATGATAATATGAATAATGAAGTTTTTCTTTACAGGTGATGATAATAATGAAGTTATGATAATATGGATAATGAAGTGATGGATAATGAAGTTTTTTCTTTACAGACGAGGATAATGTTGAAGTTATGTATTTATGTTATGTAGTTATTTAAGTATTTGTTGCAGTTTGCTTTGACAGCAGGTGTTATATTGCATCGTAGGATGACGGAAAGTTTTGGAAAGGACAGCTATGGAACACATTTTATACACATTTCACTACTTGTTAATTCGAAGTTCACTACTTTTCAGCATAGTGTGCGTTTCTTCTTTCAGGTCAATAATCCGTTTTTGTATTTTTTCCAGGAGAAGTTTTTCATGACACTTACTAAACCTGTTACTTATTATACCTGTTCTAGTACTTGCATTTTTATATTTTTTTACCCATTTGTGTCTATCGTTTATAAATGTGATCACATGTACTGCCCTGTTACATAATCTTGCTACAGCTGACTCATGACGAATGACGTTACCTATCCTCATTTGCTGCAATAGGTCAAAAGCAAATAGTGTTATGTTTCAGCAATTAATTATCGATCCCAACGCAATGCATTGCTGACAAAAAAAAAAAAAAAATAAAATGTGTTAACAGTCCCAAATAGTGATACCAGTTTGAGAAAATTCTGAATAATACTGATCAACTCTGAATAGCATGGCACTTGATTAATGACCTCTTAATGAGACTATATTCAAAATGATGCTTTGTCACTAGCTAATAACTGCCACTGTTTATTGTAATGATACCACTTATAATGCCTGTGATTATTAATGATTTGACTGTAATTAACTGATTTTTAATAATGACTTCGTAATAATCTGAATAATACTGAATGATGATTCTATTCAATACTTGCTGGCCACTGAGTGCCAATAATTAATGTCACTCCACGAATTGTTATTAATTATGCCATTGATTAGCTCTTGTTTCCAATGTTGATACTTTGTAATTTGAAATGAATGTGACTGTTTAATAATGCTTTGTAATTAGGAGAAGGCTAATAATTCTTACTATATTGGAATTTCAAATGATTAATTAACGATGCCATACTTTGTTATTGGAAATGAATGTGACTGTTTCATAATGCTTTGTAATTAGGAAAAGACTAATGATTCTTAATAGATTGGAATGACACATAATTAATTAACTATGGTACTGTTTAATAATGCTTTGTAATTAATTAAGGCTAATAATTCTTACTATATTGAAATGACAAATGATCAATTAATTAACTGTAATTAGACAAATGATTAATTAACGACAAATGATTAATTAACTGTAATTAGACAAATGATTAATTAACTGTAATTAGACAAATGATTAATTAACGACAAATGATTAATTAACTGTAATTAGGAAAAGGCTAATGATTATTGGAATGACAAATGATTAATTAACTGTAATTAGGAGAAGGTTAATGATTCTTAATTATACTCTGTAACTGAAAAGAATGCGATTATTTCATAATGCTTTGTAACCAGGAAAAGAAGGCTACTGATTCTATGTACAACAATTAATGAACATTTTTCTGTAATACTACATACTTGGTACAGAAATGTTCAATAACTGGGCTATGAATGCCACAAACTACTAATTAAGTCGGTAATTGTCAATATTATGTGACTTGATGTCCTTCACCTCATAAGCTGACTACCCTGAATTACTGCAATGTCCATTTGTCCTGTTTGTCCTAGTGATCATGGAGCACTATCTTTGGTTTTGCACTAATTCTACGTTGGTGTGCCTTGTAAGAGTGTGGTGTTGACACGACATGCTGTCCACCACCATGAGCGATGAAGACATTATTATGGTCCCACTGTTTGGTGTACCTAATGTACTGCCAAAATGAAAACATGGAACATTACTACGACAGTTCAGTGTCTTGGCTACACTGATAAATTCTGATGGGAAAAGAGCTTCAAGTTGTGTCACTTGGTGTTGTACTTCTGTGGAAAGATATGGACTTTCAGAGCAGCTGTGTGCAATCTAAAGTGCTACAACCATGATGCAATCCTTCCCTTCCCTATCCTGATTCTTGTCACATAAAGAAAAAATTTTTTGGTAACATCATTTATGTTCATAGGTTATACATTTTTCGATTCGCTAAACTCCAGTGTGAGTACACTTACGTCACTGGTCGACATGATGTTTGCCATTATGTTTATTTGTTGTGAAAATACTAAAGACATTTTTCAGTGCATGTGCACTTTGGACATGATTTTTTTTTTTTTGCCATTATGTTTATTTGTTGTGAAAATGCTAAAGACATTTTTCAGTGCATGTACACTTGTCAACATAATATTTTTTGCCAGTCTGTTTATTTGTTCTGAATATGCTAAAGAATTTTTTCAGTGCCTGTGCACTTTATCTGTCAAAAAATTTGTATATACATTTTTCTGATTTGCTACTATCTTTAGTATTCACATTTTGTCTTTGTCTGTTATATTTTGTACTTAGTGCGTGTGCACAACATTTAAATATTCTGTAAGTTGTAGGATTTTGTTAATTAATGAAAAATTTTGCCGCGCTTGGCAAGTCCAAATGACTCACCATCGCTGCCAAATTTTTGCCCCCCCAGTGGAGGGTTATGAAACACGTATGTAACATAGCAGCGATGGCGAGGCATTGTAGCATCTGTGACCAGAGAGTTTGCGCTTGACCGCGCGAGTGTTGCGAGCGGTTCTCAGTCGGTCAGTGAGTCGTTGCGAGTCGGTCAGTCTGTCGTTGCGAGTTTGTAGCTCTGTCTAGTTGAGAGCAGTACTCTGTCAGTCGTCGTCGCGTGCTGTACGCTAATAGTCGTCATGCAGAGCGGTCGGTCAGTAGTAGCAGCCCAGTGCGGATGTGTGATGTAGGCGGTCGGCAACACTGGTCAAGATGGTAAATAAGGTATACTGTTAATTAATATAATCATTAGATAATGAAAAATTTTATTTATTGTAATTATTCTCCAACAAGGCCCCCAATAATAATTTTGATTTCAAAAGCATTTTTTTCAAAAAATTTTATTTTTTATTGAACTAAAGATTTCGTTGCACTTCCCATTTCACTCCATTTTTTTTGAAGAAAAATTTCACTAGAATCACAAAAAAAAGAGAATATTATTATTTGCAATGCAGTTCCTCCAAGCGGTGCGCAACAACAAGAGCAGATATGTGACATCCATTTATTCTGAGGTAAGACTTTAATTCTGATTGTTTTACACAGGGCCAAAGACCGATATTTCGGTTTAATTGAATTTTCTTGTCACTGAATGGACTTTAATTTTTTGAAGGATTTATATTTGAGTCAGATTGCGAATTTCACATTTTTGTTGCCATTGTCAGTACATTTGATTGTGGGCAGGTTACGCTTAGCGCAATGTCCATTAGCATTCTTAAATAATATTGCCCATACGTTTTCAAAATTTTTGTGGGGAGGTTACAACGTCCGGGATTTTCTCAGTGAACGCTTTCCAGGTCAATGCATTGGCCGTGATGCGCCACTTGCATGACCCCCACGTTTCCCAGACCTGACACCACTCGATTTTTTTATGCGGATTCATCAAGGATATTGTGTTTGTACCTCCTATGTTGGCTTCTCTACCTGAACTTAGAGCGAGAATTTACGCCGCCACCGAGCAAGTTACACCTGCAATGCTACAGCGAGTTTGGGAAGAAATTGACTTCCGATGGGATGTGTGCAAAAAAAAAACTTGATGTGTTTCTCTACAAAATAGCAGCAAAACCAGCTCTGTATCTTCTTGTAGTAAATTTATATGAATTTTTGAAGTTATAAAGTCCTTTTTGGAAACATACTGTGTATTATATGCCGTTCTTTGGGGCTCTCGGTAAGCCGTTAAAAACGGAATCAAATTTAGCGAGTATGGAAATGGATTGTATTCGCTATTATTATGAGAGACCCTGTGTACCAAATCTGCATTGTTTACCTGGCGCCCCTGAGTGCAGGGTGACTGGTCGGCTTACCTGCCTGTGGCAGACGGCGGTGCCGTTGCGGTGACAGCGACATGTGGTGCAGGGGTCGGGCTCGGCGGCGGGGGTGGGCGCGCTGACGACGGAGCGGTGCGGGGGCGGCGGCGGCGGCAGGATGAGCATGCCGACGAGGCAGCGGCCGGCGGGTGGCAGCAGCAGCGCGCGGCTGCCCAGGCAGCGCGCGCAGCACTCGCCGGCGAGCCGCACGCGGCGCTCGCGCGGGCACTGCAGCACGGGGCAGGCGCGCTTCTCGCACGAAAGCCGGCCGCCGGGGCCGCAGCGGCACTCCACGCACGCGTCCTGCGACGAGCGCACCGTCGAGCCGGGAGACACCTGCCGGCCGTTCAGCTGGCAGCCTGCAACAGGTGGCGGCGTCTGCCCTGCAGGCGAGGTACACTGTGGCACTTACCGAACTACATGAAGTAAAATCGCCATTAGAGATGGGCAAACTGAAACTCGTAACTGTTTCGAAACAAATGTAATAGTACAATGTAATGTTTCGATACGCTGTTTCGAAACAGTGAAACAGTTTGTGTTTTGTAATCTAATAAAACTAAACATTTTATCATCTTGAATGTCTACTGTATAAGTATGTCCATATAAACACAAATGAGGTGCGAGAGCGATAATTATAGTATGAAACTATCACTTAGGCGTCTTGGCAGTTTCGTATTTCCTGCAGCAAATGCGCTGCTTTCGTTTCGTGTGACTTTCATACTTTTCAATTGGTTGAGGACAGCCATAGCTGAAGACAGAAGAACCACCACGAACGGAACTGGAGGTGGGAGCAAACTGCAGAAACAACGGATATGCTACTGGGATGCCCACATTCCGTTAGTATGGGTAATATACCCATCCTGCTAATTTCCATGCACACAATGGGAATCATTGTGGATAATAGGCATAGTGACTATAGATCCACAAATAACGCCAAATAATTCGAATAAATAAGAAAATATAACAGAAAAAAATTGTCTTTCAAGGTGTTTCGAACCGTTACTATAAATTCACCATGCTTTCCAGCCCTTCCCGTTCACCATTACACTATCAGTGATATGTCAAACAGATTGCTTGCAATTATACCTACATCAAATTTATGTATATGTCTAATAACTGTCACTCTACGCCTTTTTTTATTCAAAATGTTGTAGGCTTACTTGCGTTTCTTAATATGATTACTGTACATGAACAGAGAAGCGTATGTTATAAAAAAGTGTAATTTAAATGAATGATTTTCACATATTTATTATTTTGAATGTGAATAGTATGCGTTGTTTTATTGTTTGGTTAGTGTTTATAAAGCAGATGTTACGCCATTTCGAAATAGGACAGTCAGCTAGAAACGAAGCTTTATTTTCGGATATCTTAAGCTTCATGCTATTGCTTGTCAAAAAGATTTCGACACTCTTGAAAGTGTTTCATGAAGTGGTACGTTATGTTTCAGTACCTGTGCCGAGCACGAATCTCGTCCGACACAGAGCGGAATGAAACATCACTGTTTCGATACAATTAGTCCGTTCCAAGCACAGGTGGACTGAAACAGCCTTATTTTGAAACAACGATACAGTTTCTGTGTCTGTCTCGAGATCGAATCTGGTCCGGTTATCCGAGACAGGGACGGAATGAAACACCACTGTTTCGAAACAGTGAACCACAGCCGTTCCGAAACAATGAAACACTGTATCGAAACATAGAAACAGTGGCCAAGTCTAATCGTCATAGCTTCTGAGCGGTTTGCATCAGGACGTTCAAACTGCACGGCTGGCCGCGGGGCATGATGGGAATTAATATCCGCATGCACATGCGCCTTGTACTTTGGATGGGTTCGTCAGTATGCAAAATTGGCGCATTTGGGGGACTGAGAATCCGCATTTCGCAATCGAGAAGTCCCATCATACTCAACGGTTGACTGTGCTGTGTCCAGTCACGGAATAGTCGGTGCGATATTTCTTGATGGCTCAGTGACTACCGAACGGTACGTGAAGGTTTTGGAAGATGATTTCATCCCTATTATCCAAAGTTCCCCGATTTCGAAAAGATGTGGTTCGCACAAGACGGAGCTCGACACCATCGAAGCAGGAGAGCGTTTGATGTCCTGGAGGAGCACTTTGGGGTCCGCATTCTGGCTCTGGGGTACCCAGAGGCCACTGGCATGGGCCTCAATTTGCCGACATATTCTCCGGATCTGAACACATGCTACTCCTTATTGTGGAGCTATATTAAAGACAAGGTGTACAGCAGTAACCCCAGAACCGTTGCTGAGCTGAAAACAGCCATCCAGGAGGTCATGGACGGCCTCGATGTTCCGGCACTTCAACGGGTCATGCAGAATTTCGCTGCTCGCCTGCGCCACATCATCGTTAATGATGGCAGGCACATCGAACATTTCATAACCTAAATCCGAATATCTGTAGTCACGTTTACATGTTGAACAGAGTGTGTGCACACCTTAGTTTGTTACTAATTTATGTGAGACCTGAGTTTTCTCTTGGCGTATTCAGCCAGGTAATATTTACAGCGACCTCAGATGTTTCGGCGGGAGTACACCCCGCCATTTTCGAGGCACAGACTGCAATGGACAGGCGATGTACAAGCAAATTTAAAACCTCGGTTCTTAGAGTAATTCAGGAAAGATAACACACGCACGCCGAACACTAGTGCCACCAAAGATGACCAAAGTCAGAGGTATCGATAGTGCAACACTACGAACTAGCAAGTGAGGTAACATTGACTCTGAGGTAACATTGACTCTGTCCCTCTGTTTTTTGGCAAGGGAGAGAGAGCAGGATTTCAAGCAGAGTTTAAACAAAAATCTCCCTCTGTGTTTACAAAGTTGCTCGCTAATTTAATCGCAACAGCTTCCTTAATAACACTATCCCATTAGCTGGACGTGCATGCCAATATTTCGGTATTGTTATATAACATGGAGTGACCAGTATCCAAAGTTCGACAATACAGGAGATCTACTTGGCTGCTGTAATCATGTGTGTCGCTGTAAATATTACCTGGCTGAGTTCCCGTAAGTTGTTTGAAAACTAATTTATGTGTTTTCATGTAGTTCAATAATTGTAACCTTGCACGAGCCTGTGCTAATACACGGTGATTCTGCGATGATGCTGCAAACTATCAAGGATGATGATATTTGGTTTGTGGGGCGCTCTGCTACATGATTGGCTTCCAAAATTCCACAAAACTAAGTATGGGATATTCGAGAGTGTTTCTTAGTTCAAGTTTTTAGACGAAACCGTTCATGAATGAGGTTTCAGGCTTACAGAAGACATCTATAACAAAAAACGCATTTCAGAATACACCAAACGGAGACACTACAACAGTGTCAGCAAACGAGAGCGTCTTTACGGGACTGAAAGACATGCTAAACAGAAACAGGGACACTAAAGATATTCAAAAGAGAGAATCAGGAAAATTTTAGGTCCAAATTATAATGAAGAAGGTAAATTCAGATGAAGAACAAATAAGAAAACTGAAAAAATATACCTACATTTACTCGAATATGAAAAAATGCATATTAAATTTTTATGGTCGTGGTAAAAAAATGGAACCAACGAGAACAGACAGGTTATGGACTACGAAATCTATAGTAAATCTAAATTTGAAACAATAAAATGGATCGATGCAGTTAAAGAAGACCTGAAGGAACCAGGAATAACACAATTTGATAAGCCAGACAGAATAAAATTTAGGCATAAAATTCACCACTGAACACCTGGTGTGGCAAAAGAAAAGCGACAAAGACCGGCACAGCTTAGTGTGACGAGCGAAGAAGAGCCCATTCTAAGAGAATGAAAGTAATATAGGCACAAAGGGAAGGTGAACAAAACACTGACTATGCTCCTTGTTTTACAGTCGGTGGTCGAGTAGGGCCCAAATGTGAATGATTGTTACAGCCCCGAAGCGCTATAACAAATACGTGTGAAAAAGCGGCGCGCAGAATCGCGGTTTGATGTGGGGGGACGGGGCCATTGTCTTGGTGCTCGGTTTCTATTTGAACTAGGAACATGGGACAGAAAGTGTTTGGTTTAGCCCGAACCACCGGCCATTTGTATAACCTTTCGGATATCTGTGATAGCTGTGTCACAGCATATCGGACGTGTCAAATGATTACATAAATGGGTCTAGTTTACTTATCAATCTATTTGTTAAACATTTGTTGTGGTAAAAGTTGACGGCTCGAACTTTAATTTCTGTAAATATGCACTTTTGTATTTTCTTGGTACAATTACGTATTCTATGTAAACCTGTGTTCGTGATGGCTAAATAGAGTACAAACTCTGGAGGCCAAATGAAACAATACGAAACAAAACAAATACTAAACAAGGTTTGAACGGCGAAACAGAGCCGGTGCCCTGGCAAACTGTGCCCATCGATTGACTCGTTTTGCAAAAGATTGTAGTTGGGCAGTAATTAATGTTCAACTAATGCACCATTTGTATGTAGACCATTCGGATTTGTGCAAATACATGCAAAACACGCGTTTTACTGGCAGGTTTTTGAAGCGCGCTCCTTCCTTACTTTAAACTTGTACGAATCGGTTCAACTTTGGCACGAATGTAGATAAATGGATAAAGTCAAAACGAAACATTTGTATATAATAATCTTTATCCGTTGTCGAGATACAATGGCTGAAGTTCGAGCTAAATATACCATGTAAAATTCGTTCTTACGTGAACAGAATGCGTGGAAATGGTTCCTAGTGAATCAGATAAAAATGCGTTATTACGATAAAATTGAAAACTCGCTTTTAAAAATCTAACTTCATTAGGATGTTACATATAAGAAAAACGTTTTTGAGAGTCTTTTTACGCGCGCCATTTTATGTATTTAACCAATGCAAATCCGTTCAAATTTTGTAATAAGGTAGGCAAGAACATATAATTAATGGTCATCCTGTTTTGTGAAAGCCGTATCCGTTATCACGATATAAGCAATTTGGTTAGAAAGATATTAGAAAAACCTCTACCGAAACAGTCGTCGCACGAGTCAGCAAAAATCTACACCGGTTGCCAAGCTATGTCGGCCTAATGTCAAAATTACGGTACAGTAAAAGTTGGGAACCAGAATGAAAAATGCTCCTATCTTGGCACAAAAAAGGCGTATATGTCCTGGGGAGAGTTTGAGATATAAAAGAAGAGAACTAGCTTTTCGACTTACCTGGCAGCTTCAAAGACATGTAAATGAAAACATCTTGACATATTCGCGCCTTTCTACGAGTTAACCCTACTTCCCCAATATAGTGAGCTCTCTTAGTTGCAAGGTGTTGGCACATTTGCATCTTACAATTAATAAGCTGACGCCTTGATACTGTGCCCAAAATCCAGAAGATTTCCCAGCCACACTAAGCAATGTTTAATATGATATGGCCGAAGAGCATATACAGAGTGTCTCAAACCGTTTGGATCAAATTGAAACAGGTGATAATGGTTCTACAAGACATTCTTTTGAGACAGGGAGCAAATGGTCGGAAGTGTATATTTACTGTGTTATGGACATACACAGCATACACCGCATTACAACAACTTGGCACATAGTAACTGTTCAAAGCGACGACCGATAGTCTCAAAGTATGCATGGCAACGGTGCATGAACTTCTGCTGTCCTCTCTCAAAGATCCCTGGAGCCTTTTGTACTAGGGGACAGGCAGCCTCGACTCTATCAAGCAGGTCTTCATCTGTTTCTACGAGGGTTTCATACAACAAAGTCCCGACGCTTGAAAAAGTCCAGAGCAGTGAGGCCCGGCAATTGCGCTGGCCATGGGACAGGACCTACCCTTCCAATCCAGTGGGAAGGGTACGTGTTGTTCAGGTGCACGCGGGCATTAATATCGGCGTGGGCTGGTGCACCGTCGTGTAGAAATGACATCCTTTCGCCAACAACAAGGGGTACTTTCTCCAAGAACTGTGGCAGCGCATCTCAACAGGAACAATGAGACTGGCCGTCGTCGCTTTGAACAGTAACTGCGAGTTACGTTGTTACGCGGTGTGCTCTGTGTATGTCCATAACACAATAAATATATATTTCTCCGATTGGTTCCGTATCTCAATATAATCGGTTATGGATCCACTGTCACCTGCTTCAGTTTCACCCAAAAGGTTTGAGACACGATATGTAAAACGTAAAAAAGTTTTTCTGGGGGATAAGATTTCTGGGGGTGATTTCGTTCCTAGAGGGCACTCAAAACCCTTTTGTATTTCTACGTGTGGGTGTGTCGGGGTGGGGGGGTGGGGGAAGGTTAATTTTTTCCCAAGGGGACTACTTCACCCTAAAGGGGTCCATTTCGCCCCAAAGCCACCACGGTGAGGGGTGTAAGAACAATAGATACAAATTTATATGCTTCTGGAGAGTGGGATGCATCTACAACTAGAAGTATTGGAGAGCGGGGGTGCATCTATAATAGCAAGTATCCCAGAGTGGGATGCATGCATCCTAAACTTTAATGACACGTTGCGGCATATTGCACAATATGATCAATGCTATGCCAGACAAGTCAAAAAGTTAGTTCCTTCTTTTACATCCTTAACTCTGCCCAGAACATATTCGCTTTTTTTGTGCTACAGTAAGAGCAGTTTTCATTCTGGTAACAATAAATTTAAAACACTTTGCAAAAAACAGGAACGTTCTTAGAAACAAACACAGCACTTCCACTAGAATGTTGAAGGACCAGCACTGGAGTCAAAAATTATTGTTGAATGGGTTTGGAGGGTGTAGGTATAAGCATAGTGGTGATGATGATGATGATGATGATGATGTTTGGTTTGTGGGGCGCTCAACTGCACCGTCATCAGCGGCCATACAAAGTCCCAATTTTTACACACTCCATTTTTTACACAGTCCAATATAACCACTGTCCCTAATGATGATGATGAAAAGGTAAGGACATCACAAACACCCAGTCCCAGGGCAGAGAAAATCCCCAACTCGGCCGGGAATCGAACCCGGGACCCTGTGATCAAGAGGCAACAACACTAGCCACTGACCACGGGCTACGGACTATAAGCATAGTGGCCCGTAGGGTAGTATCTATGGGAATGAAGATAGGTGTTGTGGTGGATGGTGGGCACAGAAACGGAGGAAGAGTTTGGTGTGTGGGTAGGGCCATAGTATGGAGAACACTTGGGGTAGGGAATACAAGGAGGGAAGAGGGATCCTAACATGGCGTGGAATAAGTGGGAAAGAAGTATAGTTGATAGAAAGGATAAATATCGAGGCAGGTTTCATTGTCTAGGAGAGTGAGTCAGTTGAAGTGTTGTTGGTGTAGGATATCTAGTGTGTGTTAAGATATAGGGTTGGTGGAATGTGTCCGTAGCGGCCCCAAAATAAAATGCCGTATGGTATAAGCGAATGAAAATAAGCGGCAGCATTAAGTCTTTGAACAAGATACTGAACGTGGCCTTTCCACGACAGTTAACTGTCTATTTCAGCACCTATAAATTTGAACTGTTCAATTTCACTAATCGTATGCCATTCTGTGAAATTAAAACGTCAGGTTTTGTTCAGTTGTGTGTTAGAAAGCGTAAAAATTGAGTCTTACTGCGATTTAGCATTAGTTTATTTTCTACAAGCCATGAACTTATCTCATGAACTTCACTATTTGAAACAGGGCCAAGGTTGCACACAACATCCTTTACTACCAAGCTAGTGTCATCTGCAAACAGAAATATTTTAGAATTACGGATAATACTAGAGGGCATATCATTTACATAAATAAGGAACATGAGATCTGTCTTGTCTTGGTTTAGATGTGGTTGTTCCTTCGCGTTTCCCCTTCGCAATCACATCAGCAATAGTCGACTAAGACAGCTCTGGAAGAGTGAAATGTTCCTGATGGACTCGTCAACCAGGTGACTAGTCAACGTTCGAAGTGACCGACCTATTCTGCTGTCACTGCTTCTCTATTGACATCTGGGGGTCTATTTCGTATTACAGAGGGGTGTACGGATACTTTCGAGATCAGGTGGTGTATGACTCGCGCCCCAAACATCACTAAGAGCACTTGGACCAGCTGCAAGAGAGAGTTCACGCGTGGTCACGGAAATTCCGACTAAGAAACATCAGGAACGTTTCAAATGTACTCTCGTTTGGGAGGACCAGAGTTCAAATCCCCACCCGACTATTCAGATTTATGTTGCCCCTGCTGCCTTTAAATCGGTCAAGGAAGGTTGTTTCTTTGAAAGGAACACGGCAGATTTCCTCCAGTCCTGTTCTCCAGACCCAGAGCAGTGCTTCGTCGCCAATGACCCTAGTGTCGACGGGACATTCAACTCTGATCTCCCGTCTTTCTATAGAGTAAACTGGACTTTAGTGCCATCATAAAATTCTTTGTTTTCGTCAATTTATCGTCAACGGAAATTCATTCAAATTTGGTGGTGGCTTAGAAGGAGACTCTTCATTTTCACCTGTTGAGAGACTGGCTGCTGAGTTCTAATGCGGCCATTCGTATCTTGAGGATATCAGCATTGTAGCACTGAGAACTTCAGCCACAGATGAAAACATCGAGAAAATGTATAGCACAATTCTAGAAGAGCAGCGGTTGACAGTGTGTGCAGCGATTCTACACTCAAGTCAGAAGAAAGAGCAGTACGCATTTTACTTGAAGAATAGACTATGAGAACGTATGCCTGCAGATGGGTGCTGTCAATGGAAATGCGATCGTGAATTTCACAGTAATGTGGAAACGGGTGGCCGTATACAGTCTCGAGAGCGAGCAGCGCTTGTGTTGAGGAAGTTGGGTTTTCCGGAAGGACGCTGCGACAGCGGTATGGTAGCGCTGAGAATCACTACCCAGCCTAGCAGCGCAGCGTGCGGTAATTTACTTAGAGGCTGTTCGTGTGCGTTTCTTGCGTTGGTTGTATCAGTTACTAGCGTTACTTAGTTTATGTTTTCAGATCCGAGAGGAAGGCCGTAGGAAATGTAAGAAACGCTGCTTCCGAACGTATTCTATCATTAAATCTATCTTGGTTGCTATTCAATCAGAGTCTAAGAAATATGCAAGGGTTATTCGGATAGTAAGGAACGATCGGTCGCGAAATGGAAACCAAAGTGAAAATCCGATGAAGTTTTTTGCACAGGTGTGTTGGGCAGTGTCTCTAGCATACCCGTCGATAGCATTACGTCGTTCTTTTTAGTTCTGAGCACACAGGGAGTGCATAAAGATACCTAAAACAATAGTGTCTCCCGCCAAGTACGAGGGCCTGGTGAGAAATTTCGTCTGAAGCTACGCAGCCAACATTGCATAACTGTCGCGCGTTTTCTTCATCAAGATAATTCTCAGTCGCGTTCTGTATGGGCAATGAAGATGCTCCTGTATCGTTTTCAATTCGAAATGTTCGATTACCCACAATACAGCCCGTACTTGTCTCCCTCTGAGTTTCATCTCTGCTCACATGAACCGCTGGCTGTGAAGACAACATTTTGGCACAGGCAATGAGCTGTAGGCCAGCGTTAGAGAATTGGCGGAAAGCACTGGCGGCTGCCTTCTATAAAGAGGGTATTGGAAAGTTGGTACAACGCTACGACAAACGTCTAAGTCGTATCGGCGACTGTGGAGATAAGTAGCTGGAAGCTGTAGCTAACTGTTGCAAATAAAACAGTTTTGATTTTCACTGTGGTTTCCATTTCGCGATCTATCGTTCCTTACTTTCCGAATAGCCCTCGTAGCTTAAAGTATTTGCGCAATGTTGTGCAGTACTGAAACTGAACCGAAAGCGGGGTACTGATTCTAGAGTTAAATGCGAAAAAGTTTTAAACGTTAAGAGAATAATCGACATTTCTCAATGCATCCCATCGCGTCTCCCAGTGATAACCAGTTTTATTGTTTTTAAATAAGGGACCCTTTCAAATGCTTTGTAATTGCATCATACACATTTGAAAATCGTATTCAAATACATGCTTCCATTTAGGAGGAGACAGTCAAAATTGGTGATTTAAGACGATCGGGCACAGAGTTCTAATACTGCGTATACGTTAAACATACGGCCGCGCGGGGTAGCCGTGCGGTCTATACCGCCTTGCTACGGTTCGCACGGCTCCTCCCTCGGGCATGGGTGTGTCTGTTGTCCTTAGCTTAAGTTAGTTTAAGTTAGATTAAGTAGTGTGTAAGCTTAGGGACCGATGACCTCAGCGGTTTGGTCCCATAGGAACTTACAACCACCATTAAACATACGAATCCCATTTCAAATTCTGTCAGTCTTATGACTTTTGTTTTTATGCAGTTTGCTTTGTAATGTGATTTAAAAGAATGCAATATTATTCTGTGTTTCATGTAGTGTTAACGCATTTATTGAAAAATGAACACCTACTGCACGTATCTCCGCACTGTGCCGCCTCTGATTAAAAAGCCGCACTGCGAAAGGGGCAATGTATCTTTGCGACGTAGTTGGGTAAGGAGAGATGACTAGTCGTTTGTGGGGTTTAAGATTTATTCTTTTTATTGATTAAATTGGCAAAGGGTAAAACAATAACTGACGGACAATATGCAGGTCTTCTGTACTTACTGTAGAAAGAAAATTCCCGAAAAAGCTTACTCGATTGTAGAAGGGAAAAAGCATATTGCACTAAGACAGTTCATTTGCTCCGAGCACACTTCGGTAGGAAGAAAACGGAAATAGCTGAAGTAAGAGTTGTTGGAAAATGCGCCAAATCTCTCAGTTTCACCGGTTTCCATATCCAAACAAATCTGAGCCTGGAAAACGTACTGAGTCGAGTGAAGGGATTAAGGCAACAGCTGATTTTTACCTCGCCAGTCGCCTAGAATCGCAATACAAGAGCTGAATACAGTGCCTGGAAAAAATGTGGACAAACTACATTCACTTACTGCTGAAAAAGAAAGAAAGACAGATTGGCACCTTACTGCCCCGTTGAGATCGAGGTCATTAGAGAGAGAGTAGTGACTCCATTGGAGAAATCTGGTGACAGGAGTCTGCTGTGTTCATACTGAAGGAAACTACGTGAGACTGGCCTCAGAGCGGTCGTGTCCAGATCTGAACCCCCGTCTTTTCGAATAGATGTCTTCTGTTCCAACTCGTTCTGCGGTTTGTCAAGATGTACAGTGCCGGAGTTATCAGAAGGTCTTCCAATTCTATTCGTAAAATGATCTTCTCGGGAGGGGAGGGAAGGCTCCACGTACGTTGTAATTGATCGTGTGCAACCTCGCCGCCAGTAAGAGAGACTAGCAGGCGGCTGCTACACGCTGCGCGACGACGTGTTCCTCAAATTGTGAGAGTATCATTCCACGTCGGCTGGAACAAGGGAATCTGCCGGGAACGCCACAGGTGTAGCGGGCGCGTCGCATTCCAGAAACACACACACACACACGCACACGTGGGAGGCTGTGCCTCTGAAGCACCAGGGGTTAACGAGTGGCCCCGCGGCGATTTGGTTAGCCCTGCCGAGAAAAATAATGTTATTAGCCGGTCGTCTGTGTGGTCGGCCTGGCAAGTCAAACAACGGCCGCAGAGGCCACCAGCCCCCCCCCCCCCCTCCACCCTGGCCCCCTACCTCATCCCCGCCCCTCCCCCGCGGTCTCGTGTGAGAGCACACCTGGCCGAGCCGCGGGAACAAAGTGATTATTTGGCTTTCGTTTTTCACCGGCGGGCCCTTGTAGCGAGTTACACGTCGAGAGACGAAAGGTAACAGGCCGCAGATAAAAATAGTCGGCGGGGGTTGCTGCGGTGAGTGGGCTGGGACCCTGGCAAGGGAGGAAGGTTGGCCGGCGGGTAATTAATATATATACACATACACGCACACGAACACGGCGTGGACCACCCCGGCTGGGCTCGCAGGCGGCCATTAAGGCCGCTATCTATCATCGGCTGATGTCTTATTAGACGGCAGAGCAAATACAGACGCCGGGCGAGCCAGCTCTGTTATTTGGCCGGCGACGGCCACCCGGCTCCGCCGCAGGTGATGGTGCCCTTCCGCCCTTCGCAGGGCCCGCCACCCCCCACAGCGCAGGGCTCTGCGATGTTCAGCAGACGCGATGGGAGTCTACGAGTGGGGACAGATTCCTGTCTGTAGAGACACGGCAGTTTCCATTAACTGTTTCAGTCCCACCGACATGAAAAGAAATATAATTTTAAAAATATTCACATAATTCATCTTTATTATCATAGTAAACTACGAATACGAGAAGAAATTGACAAAAAGCAAACAATTATTTGTTTTAAGGAGGTTGTTTTGACTTCGGAACCACTAGGACATACAGCTTTCAATCACCCATCATTTCATCTGATTTCTCTGAAAGCAAAAAATGGTTCAAGTGGCTCTGAGCACTATGGGACTTAACTTCTGAGGTCATCAGTCCCCTAGACTTACAACTACTTAAACCTAACTAACCTAAGGACATCACACACATACGCCCGAGGCAGGATTCTAACCTGCGACCGTAGCAGCAGCGCGGTTCCGGACTAAAGCGCCTAGAACCTCTCGGCCACGACGGCCAGCCTCTGAAAGCAAATTTGCATTTTTCGTAGACTCAGTCTCATATCTCGAAACTTCCATGAACTCGTGACGTCTAAAACGAATTATAATCCTAAATAACAAGCAAGAATGAGCCTCAAATTTAATAAATTTTGTACCATAACTATATACTACCACGGTGTTTTCATTTCGAAACCACTCATAAAACAGGAGTACAAACTAAAATTTACGTTACAATAATTTTAGAAAAACGTCACACTGACCACAATCTCCAACAAACACGTAGCACAATATCCACTGTGAGCACTACAAGTGACTGCTGCTCTCCTTGCAACAGCGTCGATGGTTTCATGCTAAGGTCCTCGGTACTTTAAAAAAAAATAAAATAAAACAGTGGTTTCTGGCATAAACCCTAGCTACTCAAGGGTTAAAGCGGTGGCATCGTTATTTGGCGACCCAACTACTCCTCTGTATTCGCTATGCCAAATTGGTGTCTCAGTTCACGAACCCAGAAAGCGCAGCTTAAATTATTTAGTTGTGTTAGAAAACTCTGAGAGCAAAGAGAACTTCACTGCAGATGTAACAGTCGTCAGAACGTCTTAGACAAATGAAAACTGAACGGAGCAAAACTTAGAGGAAGAAAAGCCCTGTGTGAAGCGTTCAACGAATTTGAAAGCAAAATTCTGTCTGCCAGTCTCACAGGAAACCCTAAGGAGTTTTGCACTTATGTTAATTCAGTAAACGGTTCAAAGCCATCTGACCGGACACTCCGTGACCTGAAAGGCATCGAAACGGAGGGCCACAGATCCCTGGAAAACAGAATACAACATATCGTTCGCAATGAAGAAAAATTTTCAGACGTAAAAATAACTAGGGGCGTACACCAAAGAAGCATCATAACACCATCTCTTTTGACAGAATGCAGAAATGTGTAAGACACTAATAACAACGCATACAGAGGCATTTGAGCAATCATTATTCTTGCTCTCTTGCCATCACTAGACACTAGACCAGGACGAAAACGTACATGCGCCCAGGAGGAGATGGGACTGCAGGAAGACGTAGGAGCAATTCAAGGTAGGCGACTAGATTTGTTACTGGCAGGTTCGAATAACACGTAAGTGCTACGGAGCTGCTTCGAGAACTCAAATGGGAATCCATGGAGGGAAGGCGACGTTCTTTTCGAGAAACGCTATTGATGAAATTTAGAGAACCGGCATTACACGCTGACTGCCGAACGATTCAAATGCCACCAACATACATTACGCGGAAGAACCACGAAGATAAGACACGGGAAATTAAGGTTCATAAGGAGGCGTACAGACAGTCGTTTGCTCTCGCACTATTTTCGAGTGGAACACGAGAGGAGGGGGTGGGGGGGGGGGGGGGTGGGGGGGAATGTCAAGTAGTGGTACAGGGTACCCTCCGCCAAGTACCGTACTGTGGCTTGCGGATTATCTACCTGGTGGTTATTAATTAATCTTTCCCTATTTGAGACGTTATAACAAGGAAATTAATTATTATACCAGTACCAAACTTGGTAGCACTAATGTCCAGAGTTTGGGGGTGCATGATTACCATGCGTCACAGCGCCACCGTCCAGTTCCAACTACGGCCACCAGGTGCCGTGATCAGTCATCGTGATTCATAGTTTCACACATCTGACCAATCGCAGTGCACGTGTTCGCATGTCAACATGAGCTTGGACAAAGGGAGCAGGGCATTATTGGTGAAGCTCTATTGTCAAACCAACAGTAACCTTGCAGCCGCAGTTCAAGAATATCGCCGGCTGAGAGGATTACGGAAGAGTCCTCTTTCTCCACCTGCAGTACAGGGCATGATGAACAAGTTCGAATCAGCTGGGGAACTGGGCGTCGCTCCGGGAAGAGGCCGACGACCGGTTGCACCACATGTGGTTGATGAAATCGCTGTTGCTACGGCAGTCAACGCTACGCGCAATTCCCGATCGTCAGGCAGTGCGCGTGTTGCGTCACGACAGCTGGTCCACTGTGCGGAAGCTGCTTCGAACCATTTTCAAATGGTATCCGTATAAGATGCGTGTGGTACAGCAGTTTGCACCATAGGACGCACAACAACGTGTTGACTTCGCTCTCTACTTTCTCGCAAGAATTGAAATTGACGAGGGCTGGCCCTGGACCATCCTGTGGATACACGAAGCTCATTTTTCTCTGACGGGTGAGATGAACACACAGAATCGCCGAGTATGGGGATCTTCACCTCCAATTACTGTGCGTGAAGTTCCTCTGTATGGTGAACGTGTCACCGTATGGTGTGACTTCACGGCTACGTTCATAATTGGCCCATACTTTTTTGAATAGGTTGGCGCTCAAGGACCAAAGACGTGCCGTGTGACTGGACAGCGTTACTGCTATATGCTTCGCCCTACAGAGAGACGCATTGAACTCAGCAGTTTTAATGCAAGATGTGGCCCCACCGCACATCGCTCGTGAATTTCACCTGCTTCTCCGTAACACGTTTGGAAACAATCGAATTATCACCCGATCTGACTCTCTGTGATTTCTGGTTGTGGGGCTACCTGAAGGACAGGGTTCACCAGGTGAACATTCACACGGGTGTTGATCTGGAGCGCAGCATATCAAGAGAGGTAGCTAGCATACCTTCGGACATGCTTCGTTCTGCTGTCCACAATGCAATCCTGCGCTTTCAGGCACTTCTGGACACCGTATTGAGCCCCTTTCTGGTATGTAAAGGTGTGATGTACCGTAGCATCACATTAAAAGTGTTTCAATTGAAGTGACTCTGCATTATCTCTGTTCCCCATTTCCTTGACATTAATGCTACCAAGTTCGTTAATCGTACGGTAATTAGTTTCAGTGTTATAACGTGCTAAATACGGAAAGTTTAATTATAACCACTCGGTATGAAGATGTAGATATAGGAGCACAGCGAGAAGAAACAGTTCAGTTGCATGGATATAACTTGAAGCAGTCGATTGCTTTACTTAGGATCAATAGTGATTAGTGATGGGAATTCAGGTATGGTAGCAGCCGTAGAATGCAGATATGTTGGATGAACTGGGGAAGGTCGTCAGACGTACCGTGCCAAGAATAAATCTGAAGACCATGGGAATGGTGTTTACGGAACAGCCAAAAATGCGGTATTATAAAATCGAGGTGTCAGTCAGGTCATCCCCTGTTGGAATAAAGCATCGGAATGTGTGTGTGTGTGGGGGGGGGGGGGGGGGGAGGAATAGCCTGCCGGAGTGGCCGTGAGGTTAAAGGCGCTACAGTCCGGAACCGCGTGACGCTACGGTCGCAGGTTCGAATCCTGCCTCGGGCATGGATGTGTGTGATGTCCTTAGGTTAGTTAGGTTTAAGTAGTTCTAAGTTCTAGGGGACTGATGACCACAGCAGTTAAGTCCCATAGTGCTCAGAGCCATTTGAACCATTTTTTGGGGGAGGAATACGTAAAGAGGCCCCGACAACGACACCATGTTTAATGATCGCAGCTCGATTCGTTCGAGATGAGGGTTAAAACTTGACGGCGGTTACGCTGCACAGGAGAGGTGAGTGGGAAGTCGGGCGCAGTTATTACACTGTGCTAGGTTGCGCTGGGCGGGGCGGCGGCCGATTACCTGGACAGGTGGCGCAGCATTGGCCGGCGGCGGGCGGCAGCGGGTCTCGGCAGGGCGCGTGGCAGCGGATCTGCGACTCGGTGACGATGCCCGCCTCGCAGCGGAACACCGTGCACGGGTCCTTGGCGTCCCGCCACTCGGAGCCGCTCGGGTGCTCCACGCCCTCGTGCACGCACCCTGCACACAGGTCACGGCTCAACATCAGGCGATGGTTCACAACACACAGCGAAAGTCCACCTGCTACTGAATCAGTCGGCATATCATCACTATAGAACAGGGAGGCTCGCCTCTCGTATCTTTGTTCTAGGCAGGGTGCAACAAAAAAGTCTGGCTAATCTTTCAGGAAACATTCTTCACCCATAGAGCAATAAGATGTGTTGTATGGATATGGGTCCAGAAACACTATATTTCCATATTAGAGCTCATTTTCTCTTCATAATCACATGCATCGAGCGAAACACACACGAACAAAACTTACCACCGTTACATGAAACGATTTTTTATATACCAAATGCACGAATACGTCCGACCTCTTGAGGGAATCTCTTGAGTAACGAACGGGAGTATAATGGACAGGGACTGCGGATAGGTGGCGGTCGGTGGGAGTGTGGTTGGGCTGTGAGGTGTGCCGAGTTAGTCCGTGCAGTTGCGATAACGCTGTGTCCCGTATGGCGGGTGATATGGCGCGCGCTGCTATCCTGTGATCTTGTTCAGAGCGCGCACTGTAATCGATTGTAGTTCGCTGTCCTGGTGCGGGTGGTGCTCCGGTGGCGATTTGCTATGACGTCGCTGGCGTGTGCTTGCGGTGGCCGGCGGAAAGCGAGGTGGTAGTTGGTTTTTCTGGGTATTGCACGGAATGTGAAGTTCGTTCTGCCTGGCCTGAGAGTGACTAGCGCTAAGGTTGTTGTGCCTCGCGATATGAGCAGAGTGGTCTGCGGCGGAGGCGACTCGCCGCTGTGCTGGCCATGCGGTGGTCATTAATTGGAGTCGGCGTACTTGTTCTTTCTGCCTGTCTGATGTGGAGGTCCGGTGGGGTCCTGTGATACTCTGGCCCGGAGACAACTAGTTGCTGAATTTTGGAGTCGTCTGCCAGGTTAGGGTGTGGGCTCGGTTGGCTCTTCAGATTTTCCCCTGGAAGCTCCAGCAGCTGATGTGGGACGGTGTTGTTGGAACTTTTTGCTGTGTGTGTGGCTCGTTACGATATTTGTTGGTACTAATTTATTTGCTCAACTGGAGTCCTGCCCGGAGATGCGTTCATGTATGGTACATTTGGCAGTCGATTTGTTAGGTAACGTCTGCCTAAGAAGGGCGGTTTTGTACAGTATATACATAGTGAATTACTGCTGCTTGGTATATGTGGTCTTCTGGGACCTGAACAACACGATCTCGTCAATTTGGTTGTGTAACAGCATTTAGTGGTATGTTCTGTATTTTTTTTTACTGTGTTATTATTAACTTGGTGGAATAGTCGCGTTTGGTGTCGTTAAAGCGCTTCTAAGGCTGTGGTTTGACTATTCATGTGCGCTTGGCTTTTATTGTTTCGTTTTAAGAAGCGAGAATTGTTTGAGATTTGTGTGCTTCCGGCACTTATTAAGAGCGCCCGAGTTAACGGCGCCGTGGTTATCATGTACTGTCGGGATGATACATTGATATTTGATTTTTGAATTTTATCTTGTGTTGATATTATCTGTCGTGTGTTACAGAACATAACCAAGGTGTGTAAGTGATAGGCAGTTGTGGGAGGCACGTCGGGGAGCTCACAGCGGTTTATTTCGGGGACCGTTTCTAGTGGGAAGGCTCCGAAGTGTTGAGAGCTCGCTCGTCTGTGATTGCGTTGGGAGTTTCATTCGCCCTTTGGTTGTATCAAATTATTATTTTGTTATTATATTTATTGGTTGTGTGTTGCGCTTCTTTCATTTTATGATGCCAAGCGCCATTATCTTTCTCAAAGATTTTTATATAAATCATTTTAAATTGTAATGCCAAGTTAACTTATTATTGGATTTTGTCTTTTGGGTAAACTCTAAAAGCACCATTGTAAAAGGTTCTTGATTTTATGGTGGCAAGCCACCGTTATTGTTTTTAAAGCTCACTCTTTAACCATTTGTTAAGTTTTGTAAGTTATATGAATTTGTTGTTATTTAAAAGAGTTTAGTATTGGCAATTTAATAAATTGTGTACAGAGTCTGCTGTTTGGATATTATTGGGTGGAGCTCCTTGGATAGTTGTCCTATAAGAATACACATTTCAGCGGGCTCGAATCCCGGTCCGGTACACATTTTCTCTCGTCGCTGCTGATTCCGCTTAATGTCCCACTGCAGCTAACAGCAGTGATCGTCCTTAAATTTAAATATATATAGTGATCGAAATATCTCCTGGGTTCAGTTATTTACAATGTACAGTAAGTTGTAGTTCTTAGGTTCGCCGCCGTGACGGACAGATAGGTAGCTCGACGCTCTCCGGAAACCCATTGGACTTTCATGTGTGGGTGCATCTGTAAGCTCTTGTGTACGGAACACCGGAACAAGACGTACATAGTCTTCGTGCACATATAGTGGAATGCAGTGAAACAATACGCAGATTTCCAGGGATACATCAGGCCGCCAGGGATCCATTGCGACAGCAGATTGATGGAAGTATCCTTGCTAACGGAGGGCATTTTGAACATTTCGTTTAGAAAAGTGTTTCGTACTGTGCTGATACAGTCTATTCCTTTGTGTTTCCCACGATTCATGTGTTGAACTCTAACATGGAAATAGAGCTTTTCTGGATCCATCTCTATGTAACACATTTTTTTCCGTCTACAGGTAAGGAATTTCTCCTGGCAGCTTGGCCATACCTTATTGTTACACCCTGTATTTTACTTTCTGCCGATGGCCAGTTTCCATAACACCGCCGTTTTCAAGCTATCCTAGAGGACATATCAAACAAGTTTTAAAACACGAACGTAATCACTTGATAACATCAAGATTAAAAACAAAAATACCAAACCTCTAAGGATGAAGCGAAACGATATACAATATCAGATGATAAAATGATTACAAACTATACTAATGCACGTATGAGCGGGCTTAATATGTTGTCCAATCTTACATGCGGTCAAATTAATCCACGTGCGTATCCTTTGTTCATCAGACCCTGTACAGGGTGTTTCACAATTCCGGTTAGAGGCTTCTAACTTGGTAGATAAAGTCTTAATAAGGAACTCATGTACGGAAATCTACCGTTTAGATGTTTGAAGATCGGATCAGTTTCAAATCTCCCGCTTCACGGCACGCATACGGCCGTGACGTCGAGTTCTGGCCTGTGTGCTCTACAAGAGGCCACGACACGGCTAATGTTTCGAGGACTCGTCGTCGGGTGCTATACTAAGTGACGGAGGACATCCTTTTCGAAATCGACAGTGCGGTGCGTCCATGGAGCACCATGGGTAGTCAACCATTCCCAGCTGCGGACGACCCGTTTCTCGCAGCCGCTGTTGTAGCCGGGCATCACATGTCATAATTACAAAAGGAACTGGCGACAGTGCCATATGCTCAGTGCGGTGTGCATACCGTGAAGAGAGAAATCTGAAACTGATCAAATCGTCAAACGATACGATTCCGGCATGGGCTCCTTATTAAAACCTCATCTACTAAGTCCCCTGTCCGACCCCCAGAATCATGTAACAGAAATTGTGAAACACCCTGTACAGCGCAACGCAAGTTAGTGCCGGTATAAGCACGAGATCAGTAAACAGTGATCTGTAGCAAAGACAGCAGGTCGTGTGCAAACATTAAAGGCCAAACACTGGAAACTGGTCGCCTTCACATGCCTCAGCACACTCTGTGAAATCTAATGTACTCATTCAAGCGCAGGTGAGTCCACTTTGACAACGACATCAGCATGTTTACATCTGGGCGGGAAATGAAATATGTCCTGCCATAAGTATATGTGTGTAACCTTTAATCTTTTCTTCTCATTCTTAAATTTTTGGTATATTTTGTAATTTTTATGTAGTCATGTGACTGTGTGTGTTTTGAAAGATTCTTTGATGTATTTTGTAGTAGACCATGAAAATAGCTGTGCGATCAACACTGGCCAACAGCATAAAATAAAATATAGGACAGAAATAGTACTTCTGTGCAGCATCGAGGAGTTGTAGAGCGTGCCTTGAGAAGATAACTGAGGATAGCAAACCATGTTCGAAAGACAGTAAAGGATAACGCCTGCCCCTCCGTCAGCAAACGTGTCAGATAATGAGTTGCGATGCTGACACGCCTCTGTCTACCAGTCCACGCTGTGTTGCTGTGACGGGCGTGGACGCGGTAGGCGCCATCTAACGTCCTAGCGTCCCCAAAGCATACTAGCGGTTCCATTAAGGCTAGTTTACACGACGACATTAAGTTGCGAAGTTGATTTCTTGTTTTGCAGTGGACCAGTCGTTCCCAACCATTCCGAGACCAGTTATCCTAAGTTCAACGAGATACTAGGTATTACAACCTCCTCCCCTCACGTCATCATCAACATTGGCACCTAAGTAAACTTTAGAGTGAAAAGTAATTGTATTTCTAAAATAACGAAAGATGATTGATATTTAGTTTTTGTAACGTGTTTCAGTGGACCACGAGCTAATGAGTCAGTGATACAATTGGCGCTGCTTATTTTTAACAACTTTTTCTTGTGGAATGTTGAAGCAGTTGTCAGTGCATCGCGAGTGCTATCTCCTATTACTTCTCAGAAAAGAAAGTTCACTGTTCACATTGAGGGAAGACACTTGTTGTAAAATATGCTTCCCCTGCACCACTCGTCTTCCTAGCGTCACTTGCTTCAACCACACAGTGCGCCCGCATTTAAAATCAACCACATTAAAATGTGTGCACTATGCTTCGCCCTACTTTTTGTAAATTACTTGATCGGTCGACTCCTTATTATGAACTGGCGGAAATTGAAAGAATTCAAACTACCAATACTTTGCATCTGACCACTGCTCCTAATAATAATAATAATAATAATAATAAATAATAATAATGCAGTGTAGGCCCTACAACAACGTAGTAGCCATTACGTACGTGGGTTGCCCAGAAAGTAATGCACCGCATTTTTTCTTCTCAGCCGAAAGCAATGATACGAATGCGAAACGTTAAATATGTATTATGTAAAGCCTCCTGAGTGAGGTCGCCAAGTTTCAGTCACTTCTGAGAGATAGCGTAGCTGCAGGACAGTTTCAAAATGGGTTATGTAGGTTGTGTATGTTACAAGCAATGTGCCGTGATTGAATTTCACACTGCAGAGAAAGAAACTGTGGGGAATATTCACAAACGCTTGTGCAAAGTCTATGGAGCATCTGCTATCGACAGAAGCACAGTTAGTCGCTGGACACGGAGGGTGAGGTCATCAGAAAGCGCTTCGGCGGAGCTCCGCGATTTGCAGCGGTCGGGGAGACCATCCACGGCTGTCACACCTGACATGTTGCAGCGAGCTGATGTTGTCATTCGCGAGTTTGGGCCATTAAAGGATGGCACTCGTGGAAGGCATTTTGAGGACGATGAGGAGGTGATTCCCACAGTGAAGCATTGGATCCGTCACCAGGACAAGGGTTGCTATCAAATGGTACATACGGCTCTAAGCACTATGGGACTTAACATCTGCCGGTCGCAGGTTCGAATCCTGCCTCGGGCATGGATGTGTGTGATGTCCTTAGTTAGTTAGGTTTAGGTAGTTCTAAGTTCTAGGGCACTGACGACCTAGGAAGTTAAGTCCCATAGTGCTCAGAGCCATTTGAACCACTTAATATCGGAGGTCATCAGTCCCCTAGACTTAGAACTACTTAAACCTAACTAACCTAAGGACATCACACACATCCATGCCCGAGGCAGGATTCGAATCTGCGACCGTAGCAGCAGCGCGATTCCGGACAGAAGCGCCTACAACCGCTCGGTCACAACGGCCGGCGATTGCTATCGACAGGGCATACACGCCCTTGTTTCGCGCTGGACGAAGGCCGTAGAACGGGATTGAGATTACTTAGGAGCATGGGGTGTATAGATAAAACACCATTCTTTCGTGTGTGTAATTCTCATTATGTTCAGTAAGGAATTGTTGAATAAAAAAAAATACGGTTCATTACGTTCTGGGTAACCCTGGTATTTGTTGCCATGCTATCAATTATTTCGTTTATTCTTTCGAAGTGAATAATGAACTAATTCCTGGTCCACAGTGGGAACTACCTACAACTCGAAGAAGACATATTCATGGGATATTTAAGCATATCTGAAGTACATGTCTGTGTTTTACTGTCCGCAGCTCGTGGTCTTGCGGTAGCGTTCTCGCTTCCCGCGCACGGGTCCCGGATTCGATTCCCGACGGGGTCAGGGATTTTCTCTGCCTCGTGATGACTGGGTGTTGGTGTGTTCTTCATCGTCATTGACTTGCAAGTTGCCGAAGTGGCGTCAACTACAAAGGACTTGCAATACGGCGGCCGAACTTCCCCGCATGGGGCCTCCCGGCCAACCATTCCATACGATCATTTCATTTCTTTTAGTGTTTTACTGCCATAGATGCGTGGTACTTAGTATTGAGTGCAGAGGGTGGACTATGTAAGGAAGATGTTCATACATTCGTTTCGCACACTGTAATCTCCGCCACATTGCGTCACCGGTAAAGCCAGTATTGGAGGGGGGGGGGGGGTTGTAATTATTGGTAACTTAAGTAATCAGTATTACAGTCGCACGAAATACTGATAACAGAATAACAGAAATGATCTTTTGAAAATAAATTAGTTTCATTACAAACAAATAACTGAACCATTTTGTATCTACCCCAAAGAAAATTACATTTTACCCCCCCCTCCCCCCCCCCCCCCCCCCAGCTGTAAATACTCCCAAGTGGGGCGCTGTGGATGCAGCGACACGAGTGCACTCTTCAGTTCAGGCGTTTTGTGAGCGTCAAAATCGTCTCTGAAATGTAAATTCTGACAGCTGCACAAGTAGTGACAGAGTTGATACTCGTGTACATGAAATAAGAGATGTGCTTTGAGTTCGTGGTTGGCTTAAAAAAAGACATCAGCTCGGGTTTTCAGCGACTTTGCTGCAAGAAATTACTGTGGAAGATCCGAGAAGCTATTTCAGCCATCTGAAAATTTCATCAGAACAGTTTACTTTTCTTTTTATGGTGCGACAAGGAAGGAAGAAGACACCATAATGCGTGAGGCACTGTCGCCAGAACTGAAATTGCAATTCATGTTGCGTTTTCCGGCAAGCGGGGATTCGTATTCGTCTTTACAGTAGGTGTTGCCTGTTCCACGGCCAGGCATTTTACTTGCATGTGTTTTTCGTAATTCATTCGTGTATGTCTTTCTAGTGGTATGATTTTTGCTCTTCATCTCAGAGCTCATCTGTCCAGCCATGTCCAAATCACGCAGGACGGCCCCAAGTGCAGCAACACGTCGCTTCTTGCTCTTGTAGACTGCACCATTGAAATCCTACGAACACCCGTGCAAGCAGTAGATGTCCAAGAAGCGAACGATTTGCTCCGTTCCTCGCTTCATATTTAACATTATATACACGCTACCGACAGAACAGCTAACATCAAACCACGCACGACTAGTAGTTGAAACAAGCTGAAACAGTTCAGTTTAGCCAGTGAATGGCGCAACCCCGCGCCTCGCATAAGCAGTGGCCAATAGTTCAGTTTCGAAACTCGGGTTCGCAACCAGTTTCATCGTGTAAACCAGCCTTTATGAGGAGTTCTGTATGCGCTCCGTCAGCGAATGTAACTCAGTTTTGCAGCTGTATGGGTGGCCTAGCGACAGGCGTTACGCTACGTGATTTGGACACTCAACAGCACCGATGGATGGCTTTCCCGGAAACGGTCTGCTATCCTCAGTTTGTTCTCAAAGACAGCCTCTACAGCACCTCAAATTTGCTGGCATACAGACAAATGCTGCTCATCACATGTTTCATCCAATACCCATTGTCAACGAAAAACGTCGGTTTGTTTTTCATTACAAATGTCTCTTTAAGTGGAATATTATGTTCTTGTTCGATAAAAGTAAGACTTCGCCAACCAAAACTTAAACCATTGTTTCCGTAGATTTAAATTTCGGTCGGTGATTTTTCACCTTTGTCGGCTAGTAATGTGTACGCAACACTTTGAATTCTTACGTTACTTTGATCTTATTTACAGATTTGTCGAGGGCACTACCCGAAACGACGTAATAAATGGACACACATTAAGCAATACGGACGGCGTGAATCGTAAAAGAAAGTGTAACAGCAAAAGAGGGATTGTGGCAGACACTTAACTGTGAACTACAGAGTAATCAAATAGATGTATGTGGGGCTATACCCATTAAAGTTTAGTGCCAAGTTTAACTGCCCAGCGAAGGTTCCGTGCACAGTGTACAGAGGACGGACAGAAATATGGAAACACCAAAAATACAACATATTACCTTGCCTAATACGGTATAGGAAAACTGCTGGCATTCAAAACAGAATCCAGAGTTCTTGGAATGGATAAATACAGGCCATGTACGGTTTTCAAAGGAAATTTGTTCCATTCTGCCTGCTAAATATTTGTATGTTGGGGTTACATTGTTGGAGCTGGATAGCGGTCACGCATCCTTCTATCCAAAGCAGGCAGGAAAGGCTCAATAATATCGATATCTGGTGACTATGGTGGCCAGGGCAGATGCGACAATTCATCCTCGTGCTCATAAAAGTAGTCTGGGACGATGTGAGCTGTGTGACCATAGGTCCTATCGGCTTGCAACACAGCATCACCACTGCGGAACAAACATTGTCCCATGGAATGATCCTCATCAGCCAAAATGTTCACATAATCCGTAGCAGTAAGGCGAGATTGCAGAGTAGCCATGGGACCCATGGGATTTTTGCCCAAATCATTACCGAACCTCCGCTATGTTTCAGCCTTGGGACGTAAACTCGGCTAAAGGTTGGAAACCGTGTGAAGCGAGACTCATCCGGCAAAATGAAATTCTTCCATTGCTTTATAAACCAGGTTTTAAGGCTTGGGCATCTCGTTTTCCTGTTACAGGGATCTGAATCACTAATGAATGGATCTGGAACTCCAGTACGCACTGGAATTGCCTGCTTATGGAGCCTTCGTGTTGTCTTAGTACTGACGGGGTTCGAGAGTACATTGAGTTCTGTAGTGACTTCTGCAGATGTCGTCTCCTTATTTTTCGTGAGTCGTGACTTCAATGACAGTCGTTCATGATCACTCAACACACATTTTCGTCCCCGTTGTGACTTACCAGGTTTAGAAGCATGAAACCTGAATTTCCTTATAGATGGTGCTAGCAGTCAGAGTAGGGCCCGTGAGACCACGTCTATAGCGCCATCTGCTTCATGTAATGGCTGACGACGAATGTAAACACACAGTAACCCAAGTTCCATACATCGTTATCTGTTTCAAACCCGTGAACATGTCGCGTTTCGTGCATACGTACTACGATTTGCGGACAGCATTGGTTTTCCGTTATCATTTGAAGAAAGCTGTTGCAGAATCGCATCGAATGCTTGTCGATGCTTTCGGTTAAACATGCTCTTCGGAAAACATACTGTTTAGAGTGATTTAAAAAATTCGAAGGTGGTGATTTTGACGTGAGAAAGGACGAGCGCGCCGGCCGCGCGGGGTAGCCGTGCGGTCTCAGGGCGCGTTGCCACGGTTCGCGCAGCTCCCTACGTTAGAGGTTTGAGTCCTTCCTTGGGCATGGGTGTGTGTGTTGTCCTTAGCGTAAGTTAGTTTAAGTTAGATTACGTACTGTGTAAACCTAGGGACTTTGACCTCTGCAGTGTGGTCCCATAGAACTTACAACAAATTTCCATTTCCGACGAGGTCGGGAAACCACCGAAAAAGTTCGAAGGCAACGAATTGCAAGCGATATTGGATGAAGATTATACTCAAACTCGCGGAACAATTGAATGTGATGCAGAAAGTCGTTTCTCTTCGGTTGAAAGCTATGGGAAAGCTGCAGAAAGTGGGAAAATGGGTTCCGCATGACCTGAATGAAAGAAAGCAGGCAAATCGAAAGACCACTTGTGAAACGCTGCTCGCCAAGTACAAAAGAAAGTCATTTCTCCAACGAATGGTGACAGGTGATGATAAATGGATATATTTCGAGAATATTAAGCATCGAAAATGATGGGTGAATCCAGGCAAACCATCGACATCCACTGCAAGACCAACTCGCTTTGGAAAGAAGACAATGCACTGTGTTTGGTGGGATCAGAATGTGTCTTCAATTATGGGCTGCTAAAACCTGGTGAAACCGTTAACCACTGATCGCTACCAACAGCAAATGATCGATTTAAATCGAGCATTACGTGAAAAACGACCGGAATATGGAAAAAGGCAACACAAAGTCATATTTCTCCATGATAACGTCCCATCACACAGCAAAATGGGTCAGGGAAACGATCGAGGCATTCAGATGGGAAATACTAGGGCATACGGCTTATTCTCCAGACTCGGTTCCGTCCGACTGTCATCTATTTGCATCACTGGGACACGCTCTCGCTGAACAGCGCTTCAGTTGATATGAAAATGTACGAAAATGGCTCGCTGACTGGTTCGCTTCAAAAGAAGAACTGTTTTTTTGCCGTGCATTCATAGGCTGCCGGAGAGGTAGGAGGAATATATAAATAGCAATGGAGATTATTTTGAAGACAATATTGTTTATCAGTTGCAAACAACACACGTCTAATTATTGCAACTAAATTCCGGTTTCATACTTGTACACCTGGTAGAGGATGAGGCTTTTCCTCTTTCCCTGTATGCAATGTACACTACTGGCCATTAAAATTGCTACACCAAGAAGAAATGCAGATGATAATCGGGTATTCATTGGACGAATATATTATACTAGCACTGACATGTGATTACCTTTTCACGCAATTTGGGTGCATAGATCCTGAGAAATCAGTACCAAGGCAGTAGTAACGGCCTTGATACGCTTGGGCATTGAGTCAGAGCTTGGATGATGCGTACAGGTACAGCTGCCCATGCAGCTTCAACACGATACTACAGTTCATCAAGAGTACTGACTGGCGTATTGTGACGAGCCAGTTGCTCGGCCACCATTGACCAGACGTTTTCAATTGGTGAGAGATCTGAAGAATGTGCTCGCCAGGGCAGCAGTCGAACATTTTCCGTACCCAGAAAGGCCCGTGCAGGACCTGCAACATGCGGTCGTGCATTATCCTGCTGAAATGTAGGGTTTGTAGGGATCGAATGAAGGGTAGAGCCACGGGTCGTAACACATCTGAAACGTAACGTCCACTGTTCAAAGTGTCGTCAATGTGAACAAGAGGTGATCGAGATGTGTAACCAATGGCACCCCATACCATCACGCGGGTGATCGCCAGTATGGCAATGAATACACGCGTCCAATGTGCGTTCACCGCGATGTCGCCAAACACGGATGCGACCATCATGATGCTGTAAACAGAACCTGGATTCATTCGAAAAAATTACGTTTGGCCATTCGTGCACCCAGGTTCGTCGTTGAGTACACCATCACAGGCGCTCCTGTCTGTGATGCAGCGTCAAGGGTAACCGCAGCCATGGTCTCTGAGCTGATAGTCCATGCTGCTGCAAACGTCGTCGAACTGTTCGTGCAGATGGTTGTTGTATTGCAAACGTCCCCATCTGTTGACTCAGGGATCGAGACGTGGCTGCACGATCCATTACAGCCATGCGGATAAGATGCCTGTCATCTCGATTGTTAGTGGTACGAGGCCGTTGGGATCCAGAACGACGTTCCGTATTACCCTCCTGAACCCAACGATTCCATATGCTGCTAACAGTCATTGGATCTCGACCAATGCGAGCAGCAATGTCGCGATACGATAAACCGCAATCGCGGTAGGCTACAATCCGAGCTTTATCAAAGTCAGAAACGTGATGGTACGCATTTCTCCTCCTTACACGAGGCATCACAACAACGTTTCACCAGGCAACGCGGTTCAACTGCTGTTTGTGTATGAGAAATCGGTTGGAAACTTTCCTCACGTTAGCACGTTGTATGTGTCGCCACCGGTGCCAACCTTGTGTGAATGCTCTGAAAAGCTAATCACTTGCATATCACAGCATCTTCTTCCTGTCGGATAAATTTCGCTTCTGTAGCACGTCATCTTCGTGGTGTGACCAGTAGTGTATATATCTTTGATGTGGTGCCTCTTGAAACAGCAAACACAGCTGTTTCCATATTTTTGTCCTCCCTCTGTACACTGCACTCGCCATACGAGCACCATCAGTTCGCATACGTTCGAATTCGCTTAGCTCCGAACAGTGCACTCTCAACTACACAGAACACCTTTCTGACCGCAACTGGCGCTGGCAACGTACTGAGAACCCTGCCAGGCTAGGATCGGCATTTATGTTCAAGGGTGCATTTCTCGCGGCGTGTGCCCATATTTTTGTCCGGCCCCTGCAACTTGCGGACAGACTGGAAGCTGTGGTGTGCTCTGTACTCACCCTTGCAGATGCGCCGGCAGCAGTTGTTCCTGGGATCGTCGACGAGCACGTGGCAGCCCTCGTGGCTGGGGCACTCCTGCGGCTGGCACTGCACTCGCCCGTTCTGGAACACAGTGGGGGAGCGCCTGCTTACGTTTACGGTCTGACAGAGACTGCAACCTGTCTGCGGCATCTTTATTGCGTCTCTACACAACTACACAGGCTGTATCAGGCTGATCAGCAGATACAGAGTGGCCAAAATAGAACTGGTTTGGCAAATATTTCATGCACCTTCAGCTAGGCAACCAAAGTTACATGTTCCGCACCTGGGAGTAAACATCTACTCGTAAGGTGAGTTGCCTACATTATGGTGCACGAAGTATTTGCTGAAATAATTTTATGAGAATTTTTCGACCCTGTATTTTAACGGATGATAGTGTTGACTGATTCGAATAAAACATTCCAGACAACATGCGCCAAATTATTTGTTATTGGTAAGAGAGATACAGTTGTTAGAATGAACCCATATAAAAACTTACAGAAGCTGCTTACCAAAGTCGAATCATTAATTTCAAAATAGATTTTCATAAATTCCACCTGCGATTTCAATGCGCCTTCTAATTCTCTTAACATCACCACGAGTAGCTCTGAGATCGTCTTGGCGTTCTTCTATGAGGGTAGAACTACTCTTGATCCGATTAATACGTCTCTGGTGTGTAGTTTTTCTTTGCAGAATTCGCCTTTCAGTCATGCCCGTAGCCCATCATTGCCGATCCAGCTTCTGCGGAACGTTAGGTTTAGATTGTATGTTACCTGACGACTAGAATGTTTAGGGTCCCCTACATGCTGGGAAAAAATACCCTCCTTGTAGGCAAAGGAACCTCTGCCAATAACGACGTAAGCAAGTTTCCGAAAAGACCTAGGCAATGGGACCCCGTAAGACGATGTGGCAACGCAACAGACTCAATCAACTGATTATCTACCATACCACACCACACATTTACAGAGAAGTGTACCTGAAAATGTGTATCCACAGAAGTCTTCGTCAGATCACCGATGTGAGTTACGAGTAATGTTGATACTTTCAAGAGTGACAATGCCTTCAGCAATAAACAGTATTAATGGGATTACTCGGTGAATGGAAAAGTAACCAACAACAAAATTCCAATCGTTTACCTTCATCTTCTTCTAACCATTCCTCCTGAACCAGCCGGTATTTAACTCTAGCTGACTATTAACAGATAAAAATATCTACGGAATGAGCATTGCCTACACTGAGGTGACAAAAGTCCTAATATCGTGTCACACCTTCTTTTGCCCTGCGTAGTGCAGCAGTTCGACGTGGTATGGATTCAACAAGTCGTTGCAAGTTCCTTACAGAAACACTGATCAACGCTACCTCTACACCCGTCTATAATGGCGGAAGTGTTGCCGGTGCGGGATTTTGTGTACTAACTGACCTCTCGATTATGTCCCATAAATGTTCGATGGCATTCATGGCGGGCTATCGGGGTGGCCAAATCGTTCGTCTGAATTGCCCAGAATGTTCTTCAAACAAATTGCAAACAATTGTGGCTCGGTGACATGATGCATTGTCATCCATTTCATCGTTGTTTGGACACAGGAAGTCCACGAACGGCTGCAAATGGTCTCCAAATAGTTGAACATAACCAGAATCCACTCCATTCCTTGTAAACACAGCCCACACCATTATGGAACCACCACCAGCTTGAACAGTGCCTTGTTGACAACTTGCGTCCATGGCTTCGTGGGGTCCGGCGACGACAGAAGGCAAAAAATTTAAACCGGTGCCCGCAAACAGCCTATGCTTCTCGAATAGCACCCAGATGGCCACTGATGGACGATTCACAATCAATAGTGTCAAATGCCTTCACTGTGCGAGACACTGCGGTCACGTTTGGGATTATATCAAGGACACTGGCGCAAAATCTTGTGATCAAGAACTTTTCGCCGCAAACTGTGTTCCCGATGCCGGTCAAGGACAGTACAAGGGGCGACACTTTCTTCTTGCACCAAATTTAGAAACTGCTCATTGTTGTGAAGGGGGCACCAACTTGGAAGCTGTATGCTAAGCTGTGACATGAGAGTCCTCCTTGATTTTATGTACTAAAATTGAAAAACTAGAGCCGTCTTTACGATGTTATTTATTATATGGCTAACAGTTTCGGTGCTTCAGTGCACCATCTTCAGGCCTTAACTGACGCTGAGGGGTCAACTCCAGTCATAAACACGTCTCGTCAGTGGCCAACATCTATGAACTGGTTTTCGCAGACCACCGGTAACAACGATGTTCTGTCTCCAACCATCAACTACTAGTTGATGGCTACTAGTTGATGGCTAGAGACACAACATGATTGTTACAGGCAGTCTACGAAAACAAGTTCAGCAACTAGTTGATGGCTAGAGACACAACATCGTTGTTACAGGTAATCTGCGAAAATCAATTCATAGATATTGGCCACTGACGAAACGTGTATATGACTGGAGTCAACTCCTCAGCGTCAGTTAAGGCCTGAGGATGGTGTACTGAAGCACCAACACTGGTAGCCACACAACAAATAACGTTGTGAGGGCGGCTGTAGGTATTCCATTTTATTACACAAGTAAACAGCTGAGGTCCGTCAAACCTCCTATCAGACACTTCAGACATTGCGTCTGAGGAAATAGTTATATCGAGTGGCAAAAGAACAATAGTACATCGCAGAAAAGAAGGAGAAGCGTGGTGAACAGTGTAAAAAGGTCGGAACTCAAAATTGTGCTGATATGTCGGTAATAAAGTGGTAGTGCGATCTCCAGACGAGATGAGAGGAAACGTAGATCACAGAAAATCGTCCCACGGATGATGCCAGCATACCTTCGGACATGCTTCGTTCTGCTGTCCAGTATGCAATCCTGCGCTTTCAGGCACTTCTGGTGACTGATGGGCGCCGTATTGAGCCCCGTTTGTACCGGTATGTAATGGTATGACGTACCGTAGAAGCAAATTAAAAGTGTTTCAATTGAAGTGGCTCCGCGTCATTTCTGTTCCCCATGTCCTTGACAGTAATCCTACCAAGTTTGGTACTCGTACGGTAATTAGTTTCTTGTATTATAACGTGTTAAATAGGTACAGTTTAATTATTTCTGGAAATCTGTGGTAAGGTCTTATGGAACCGAACTGCTGAGGTCATCGGTCCCTAAGCTTACATACTACTCAATCCAACTTAAACTAACGTATGCTAAGGACGACACACACACACACACACACACACCTATGCCCGAGGGAGGACACGAACCACCAACGGGGAGAAGCCGCTTGGACCGTGAAAAGGCGCCTGGACCGCGCGGCTACCCCGCGCGGCGTTTAGTTATACTACTGGCCATTAAAATTGCTACACCAAGAAGAAATGCAGATGATAAACGGGTATTCATTGGACAAATATATTATACTGGAACTGACAAGTGATTACATTTTCACGCAATTTGGATGCATAAATCCTGAGAAATCGGTACCCAGAACAACCACCTCTGGCCGTAATAACGGCCTTGATAAGCCTGGGCATTGAGTCAAACAGAGCTTGGATGACGTGTACAGGTACAGCTGCCCATGCAGCTTCAACACGATACCACAGTTCATCAAGAGTACTGACTGGCGTATTGTGACGAGCCAGTTGCTCGGCCACCATTGACCAGACGTTTTCAGTTGGTGAGAGTTCAGGAGAATGTGCTGGCCAGGGCAGAAATCGAACATTTTCTGTATCCAGAAAGGCCCGTACAGGACCTGCAACACGCGCTCGTGCATTATCCTGCTGGAATGTAGGGTTTCGCAGGGATCGAATGAAGGGTAGAGACACGGGTCGTAACACATCTGAAATGTAACGTCCACTGTTCAAAGTGTCGTCAATGCGAACAAGAGGTGATAAGATGTGTAACCAATGGCACCCCATACCATCACGCCGGGTGATACGTCAGTATGACGATGACGAATACACGCTTACAATGTGTGTTCACCGCGATGTCGCCAAACACGGATGCGGCTATCATGATGCTGTTAACAGAACCTGGATTCATCCGAAAAAATGACGTTTAGCCATTCGTGCACACAGGTTCGTAGTTGAGTACACCATCGTAGGCGCTCCTGTCTGTGATGCAGCGTCAAGGGTAACCGCAGCCACGGTCTCCGAGCTGATAGTCTATGCTGCTGCAAACGTCGTCGAACTGTTCGAGCAGGTGGTTGTTGTCCTGCAAACGTCTCCACCTGTTGACTCAGGGATCGCGACGTGGCTGCACGATCCGTTACAGCCATGCGGACAAAATGCCTGTCATCTCGACTGCTATTGATACGAGGCCGTTGGGATCCAGCACGGCGTTCCGTATTACCCTCCTGAACCCACCGATTCCATATGCTGCTAACAATCATTGGATCTCGACCAACGCGAGCAGCAATGTCGCGATACGATAAACCGCGATCGCGATATGCTACAATCCGAGCTTTATCAAAGTCGGAAACGTGATGGTACGCATTTCTCCTCCTTACACGAGGCATCACAACCACTTTTCACCAGGCAACGCCGGTCAACTGCTGTTTGTGTATGAGAAATCGGTTGGAAACTTTCCTCACGTCAGCACGTTGTAGGTGTCGCCACCGGCGCCAACCTTGTGTGAATGCTCTGAAAAGCTAATCATTTGCATATCACAGCATCTTCTTCCTGTCGGTTAAATTTCGCGTCTGTAGTACGTCATCTTCGTAGTGTAGCAATTTTAATGGCCAGTAGTGTATTATCACCCGGTATGTTGAGGTCAATCCGCATTACAAATGGCTGTCCGGATAGTATGATACGCTCAACGCAGTGGTGTAGAGTGAGAGATTCATTCAAGAGCTGTGTTCCTTGAATATGGCTAGCTAGTAGCGAACTGTTTCCCAGCAGTCCGCCTATACTGGTGGAGCGTCTAGAACCGTCGGCGGGAGGCAGGCAGTCGCTGGCGTGTGAGCGAGCGCTGCCGGACTCGGCTGGATAAGCATCGCGGCGTCAGGTCGGACAGGCTGCGCGGGACGCGCGCGCCGCCGTCGCGGCCGGCCGGCAGATCGTGCGCCGTCCTCGCCTCATCAACATGCCGCGCGCGCCACCCGGGTAAGTTATGCGGAACACGGGGAAACACCATAATGGCCGGCGATTACACATAATTCATCAGATTACAACCGCGACAAGCCCGGCCGCGCAGTTTGGGCTCCCTTGACGAGCTGAGGGGGGTGACCTGGCCCACGGAGGCGACGCCTCTGCAGGCGGGCGGGCTCTCGTCAGCAGCTGACGGACCCGTGGCCTCGGCAACGCCCAGGGTCGAGGTCGAAGTGGCGTCCACTCACAGCTACACCAAATTCAAGAGTCGAAGGCAATCAAAAAAAGGGTTCAAATGGCTCTGAGCACTATGGGACTTAACATCTGAGGTCATCAGTCCCCTGGAAATTAGAACTACTTAAACCTAACTAACCTAAGGACATCAAACACATCCATGCCCAAGGCAGGATTTGAAACTGCGACCGTAGCGGTCGCGCGGTTCCAGACTGAAGCGCGAAGGCATTCTTGCGGAGAGTCAACCATCAACAGACTGAACGTCAATACCTGGCAGTCTATAACAGATCTCACATGAGGAGAATAAATGTCCTCCTTAGAGGAACGTGTCGCGTACAATCTGCATGCGTGAAAGCGACTCCTTTAGACGGACTACCGAGCCAGGTGGAGCAGTGGTCAGCACTATGGACTCGCATTCGGGAGGACGACGGTTGAAACCTCCGTCCGGACATCCAGATTCTGGTTTTCCGTGATTTCCGTAAATCGCTCCAGGCAAATGCCGAGATGGTTCCTTTGAAAGAGTAGACCGGTCGGGATGGCCGAGCGGTTCTAGGCGCTACAGTCTGGTACCGCGCGACCGCTACGTTCGCAGGTTCGAATCCTGCCTTGGGCATGGATGTGTGTGATGTCCTTAGGTTAGTTAGGTTTAAGTAGTTCTAAGTTCTAGGGGACTGATGACCTCAGAAGTTAAGTCCCATAGTGCTCAGAGCCATTTGAACCATTTTTTTGAAAGGGTACGGCCGACTTCCTTCCCCATCCTTGACATAATCCGAGCTGTGCTCAATCTCTAATGATGTTCATGTCGACGGGACTATAAATCAAATCTTCCTTCCTTTTTAGACGGCCTGTACGAAACGATAGAGACTTCTGCTTCCACATATTCGACAGCACCTCATGAATATAATTTACATCTACATCTACATTTATACTCCGCAAGCCACCCAACGGTGTGTGGCGGAGGGCACTTTACGTGCCACTGTCATTACCTCCCTTTCCTGTTCCAGTCGCGTATGGTTCGCGGGAAGAACGACTGTCTGAAAGCCTCCGTGCGCGCTCTAATCTCTCTAATTTTACATTCGTGATCTCCTCGGGAGGTATAAGTAGGGGGAAGCAATATATTCGATACCTCATCCAGAAACGCACCCTCTCGAAACCTGGCGAGCAAGCTACACCGCGATGCCGAGCGCCTCTCTTGCAGAGTCTGCCACTTGAGTTTATTAAACATCTCCGTAACGCTATCACGGTTACCAAATAACACTGTGACGAAACGCGCCGCTCTTCTTTGGATCTTCTCTATCTCCTCCGTCAAACCGATCTGGTACTGATCCCACACTGATGAGCAATACTCAAGTATAGGTCGAACGAGTGTTTTGTAAGCCACCTCCTTTGTTGATGGACTACATTTTCTAAGCACTCTCCCAATGAATCTCAACCTGGTACCCGCCTTACCAACAATTAATTTTATATGATCATTCCACTTCAAATCGTTCCGCATGCATACTCCCAGATATTGTACAGAAGTAACTGCTACCAGTGTTTGTTCCGCTATCGTATAATCATACAATAAAGGATCCTTCTTTCTATGTATTCGCAATACATTACATTTGTCTATGTTAAGGGTCAGTTGCCACTCCCTGCACGAAGTGCCTATCCGCTGCAGATCTTCCTGCATTTCGCTACAATTTTCTAATGCTGCAACTTCTCTGTATACTACAGCATCATCCGCGAAAAGCCGCATGGAACTTCCGACACTATCTACTAGGTCATTTATATATATTGTGAAAAGCAATGGTCCCATAACACTCCCCTGTGGCACGCCAGAGGTTACTTTAACGTCTGTAGACGTCTCTCCATTGATAACAACATGCTGTGTTCTGTTTGCTAAAAACTCTTCAATCCAGCCACACAGCTGGTCTGATATTCCGTAGGCTCTTACTTTGTTTATCGGGTGACAGTGTGGAACTGTATCGAACGCCTTCCGGAAGTCAAGAAAAATAGCATCTACCTGGGAGCCTGTATCTAATATTTTCTGGGTCTCATGAACAAATAAAGCGAGTTGGGTCTCACACGATCGCTGTTTCCGGAATCCATGTTGATTCCTACACAGTAGATTCTGGGTTTCCAAAAACGACATGATACTCGAGCAAAAAACATGTTCTAAAATTCTACAACAGATCGACGTCAGAGATATAGGTCTATAGTTTTGCGCATCTGCTCGACGACCCTTCTTGAAGACTGCGACTATCTGTGCTCTTTTCCAATCATTTGGAACCGTCCGTTCCTCTAGAGACTTGCGGTACACGGCTGTTAGAAGGGGGGCAAGTTCTTTCGCGTACTCTGTGTAGAATCGAATTGGTATCCCGTCAGGTCCAGTGGACTTTCCTCTATTGAGTGATTCCAGTTGCTTTTCTATTCCTTGGACACTTATTTCGATGTCAGCCATTTTTTCGTTTGTGCGAGGATTTAGAGAAGGAACTGCAGTGCGGTCTTCCTCTGTGAAACAGCTTTGGAAAAAGGTGTTTAGTATTTCAGCTTTACGCGTGTCATCCTCTGTTTCAATGCCATCATCATTCCGTAGTGTCTGGATATGCTGTTTCGAGCCACTTACTGATTTAACGTAAGACCAGAACTTCCTAGGATTTTCTGTCAAGTCGGTAGATAGAATTTTACTTTCAAATTCACTGAACGCTTCACACATATCCCTCCTTACGCTAACTTTGACATCGTTTAGCTTTTGTTTGTCTGAGAGGTTTTGGCTGCTTTTAAACTTGGTGTGGAGCTCTCTTTGCTTTCGCAGAAGTTTCCTAACTTTGTTGTTGTACCACGGTGGGTTTTTCCCGTCTCTCACAGTTTTACTCGGCACGTACCTGTCTAAAACGCATTTTACGGTTGCCTTGGACTTTTTCCATAAACACTCAACATTGTCAGTGTCGGAACAGAAATTTTCGTTTTGATCTGTTAGGTAGTCTGAAATCTGCCTTCTATTACTCTTGCTAAACAGATAAACCTTCCTCCCTTTTTTTATATTCCTATTAACTTCCATATTCAGGGATGCTGCAACGGCCTTATGATCACTGATTCCCTGTTCTGTACATACAGAGTCGAAATGTTCGGGTCTGTTTGTTATGAATAGGTCCAAGATGTTATCTCCACGAGTCGGTTCTCTGTTTAATTGGTCGAGGTAATTTTCGGATAGTGCACTCAGTATAATGTCACTCGATGCTCTGTCCCTACCACCCGTCCTAAACATCTGAGTGTCCCAGTCTATATCTGGTAAATTGAAATCTCCACCTAAGACTATAACATGCTGAGAAAATTTATGTGAAATGTATTCCAAATTTTCTCTCAGTTGTTCTGCCACTAATGCTGCTGAGTCGGGAGGTCGGTAAAAGGAGCCAATTATTAACCTAGTTCGGTTGTTGAGTGTAACCTCCACCCATAGTAATTCACAGGAACTATCCACTTCTACTTCACTACAGGATAAACTACTACTAACAGCGACGAACACTCCACCACCGGTTGCACGCAATCTATCCTTTCTAAACACCGTCTGTGCCTTTGTAAAAATTTCGGCTGAATTTATCTCTGGCTTAAGCCAGCTTTCTGTACCTATAACGATTTCAGCTTCGGTGCTTTCTATCAGCGCTTGAAGTTCTGGTACTTTACCAACGCAGCTTCGACAGTTTAGAATTACAATACCGATTGCTGCTTGGTCCCCGCATGTCCTGACTTTGCCCCGCACCCGTTGAGGCTGTTGCCCTTTCTGTACTTGCCCAAGGCCATCTAACCTAAAAAACCGCCCAGCCCACGCCACACAACCCCTGCTACTCGTGTAGCCGCTTGTTGCGTGTAGTGGACTCCTGACCTATCCAGCGGAACCCGAAACCCCACCACCCTATGGCGCAAGTCGAGGAATCTGCAGCCCACACGGTCGCAGAACCGTCTCAGCCTCTGATTCAGACCCTCCACTCGGCTCTGTACCAAAGGTCCGCAGTCAGTCCTGTCGACGATGCTGCAGATGGTGAGCTCTGCTTTCATCCCGCTAGCGAGACTGGCAGTCTTCACCAAATCAGATAGCCGCCGGAAGCCAGAGAGGATTTCCTCCGATCCATAGCGACACACATCATTGGTGCCGACATGAGCGACCACCTGCAGATGGGTGCACCCTGTACCCTTCATGGCATCCGGAAGGACCCTTTCCACATCTGGAATGACTCCCCCCGGTATGCACACGGAGTGCACATTGATTTTCTTCCCCTCTCTTGCTGCCATTTTCATAAGAGGCCCCATTACGCGCCTGACGTTGGAGCTCCCAACTACCAGTAAGCCCACCCTCTGCGACTGCCCGGATCTTGCAGACTGAGGGGCAACCTCTGGAACAGGACAAGCAGGCATGTCAGGCCGAAGATCAGTATCAGCCTGAGACAGAGCCTGAAACCGGTTCGTCAGACAAACTGGAGAGGCTTTCCGTTCAGCCCTCCGGAATGTCTTTCGCCCCCTGCCACACCTTGAGACGACCTCCCACTCTACCACAGGTGAGGGATCAGCCTCAATGCGGGCAGTATCCCGGGCAACCACAGTCGTAGTCCGATCAGGGGATGCATGGGACGAGCTGGCCGTCCCCGACAAACCCCCATCCGGACCCCCACAGTGATGCCCACTGGCAACAGCCTCAAGCTGTGTGACCGAAGCCAACACTGCCTGAAGCTGGGTGCGAAGGGATGCCAACTCAGGCTGCATCCGAACACGCTACAAATCAATTTATTTGTGAAAATACAAAGTACAATCACCAACAAACTTAACATATTCACAACATCCTTTGCCTTTAATCCATATAAATACAGTTTCATTAACAGATATTTTACGTCTACTACGGGTATATAATGACAGGGAAGAGGGAGAGGTATAAACAGATTTGCCAAAGTCTTTATTTGCAATTTCACACACATGGTAGGTCCTATAAGCAATGATGTCTCTATCAACAAAACTCTCAAGTCCAGAAACATTGGGTACACCAGTCCCACCACGAACAACAGCAACGGTTAACCATCCATTGCCATGTGAAAATGAATCGTTGAGATCAATGCTGAAGTTGAGTCGACATCCACAAAAGACTGCAGGTCCGTCCAGTAGAGAGTGTGCAGCGACAGACTTGACAGTATTCTTTTTCTTGTCGGCTGCTGAAGTGGTCAATTCAACGTCTTCAATAGTTTTATAAATGGTCTGTCTTGCACGACGACGACATCTCATGTAGGGCACATACATACCATCACATTACGAACAGCCGGCGGGCGTACCTAGAACACCTAGTACGCCCGTCCGGGATAACGTCAAAAATCGAAAATTCGAATTTCGAAAAACTGACTATTCCATTACATACATATGTATGATAATAGTAATCATACCCAATATTAAACAATTTCATTAACAAATCACGACAATATTGAACAACAAAGATTTCAGAGACTAAGTCCCATAGGGAATCCAATGTATACGGACTTTAACTTTTTATCGGACTTTAACTTTCGTCGCTTAATTGCTAAAAACTGTTTTGCAAAGAACGTCTGAACTAATCTACAGAGAGCGCAAACAAATCGACAAAATTTAAACGGTTATTAAAATACAAGATTGCCTAGTAAATGCAGTAATGCTGCTACTTGCGCACTGCTGACACTGCTCGGCGGCGGAAGAAGACTACGCGAATTTACACTATTCAGGTACTAAAACGCGATGCTACACTCTCAAATACTATAATACTCCCGAAATTTATGAATTAAACAATGCAAGTACCAAAAACACGCAAAGAAATTAAGAATTAAACTATGTAACAAATGAGTGAGCCAGGAGTATACGACTTGCTGCTCAGCTGCTTATCCAACGGCGGCAGGGAGCACACAGAAGAAACAGTCCACATCTACACCCACACTCTGCAAACCACGGTGAAATGCATGGCAGAGGATACTTACTACTGCGCCACTTGTTAGTTCTTCTTCCCGTTCCACTCATGCATGGAGCGCCGAAAAAAAAGATTGCGTAAACACCTCCAAGCGCTATCGTTAATCTAAACCGCTACTGGAGGGATACAAAGCTGTTTGTAGTATATTCCTAGATAAATCACTTAAAGTTGGTTCTTGAAACTTTCTCGAAATAGTTTGCAGCTGTCTTGAAAAATCGGACACTTCAGTTCCTTCAGCACCGCTGTGATACTTCCATCGGTCAAACAAACGTGTGACCAAACGTTCAGTATCCCCTGTTACTCCTGTTTGGTTTGCGTCCCACACACTTTTAGCAGTACACGAGTGTTTTCTGAGTGATCTCCTTTGCAGACTGATGGCACTTCCCGAGTATCCTAAAACCAGGACTCAAATAAATAGGATTCTACGATTTTCGTTTTATATTTATGAACATTTAACCACTCGCACACCTCTGAAATCCAACCAAGATCCGACTGAGTATTTCTGCAGTTTTTTTTTTTCAGACAGTACTTCATTGTAGACAACAGCGATAACTCTGACTTTGCTATTTATATTGTCTATAGTGTCCCGAAATTCATTAATATACAACAGGAACAGAAACGATCCCAACACACTGTCCTGAGGAACGCCTGAAGTTACCTCTACATTTATACTTGTTTTGTAAATAAAACCGCCTTTTCCTGCTGACGCTTCATTTATTTTTCCCATACGCGTTTCGCCTTTTTCTTGCTCATGGGGAACAGAAATGACGCAGAGCCACTTCAGTTGAAACACTTTTAATTTGCTTCTACGGTACATCATACCATTACATACCGGTACAAACGGGGCTCAATACGGCGCCCATCAGTGACCAGAAGTGCCTGAAAGCGCAGGATTGCATACTGGACAGCAGAACGAAGCATATCCGAAGGTATGCTGGCTACCTCTCTTGATATGCTGCGCTTCAGATCACCACACGTGTGAATGTTCACCTGGTGACCTGTCCTTCAGGTAGCCCCACAACCAGAAATCACTGAGAGTCAGATAAGGTGATCATGACATCCAAGCATTTCGAAACTATCGACTGATAATTCGATCGTTTCCAAACGTGTTTCGGAGAAACACATGAGCTACACGAGCGATGTGCGGTGGGGCCTCATCTTGCATGAAAACTGTTGAGATGTATGCGTCTTTCTCCAGTAGGACGGGTATGACATCATTGAGAAGAATATCGCACTAACGCTGGACAGTCACACTGCACGTCTTTGGTCCTCGAGAGTCACCCTGTTCAGACTGGGCCAATGATGAAGGTAGCCGTGAAGCTACACCACACGTTCACCATACGCAGATCATGCATAGTGACTGTGGTTCAAATAGCTCTGAGCACTATGGGACTTAACATCTATGGTCATCAGTCCCCTAGAAATTAGAACTACTTAAACCTAACTAACCTAAGGACATCACACAACATCCAGTCATCACGAGGCAGAGAAAATCCCTGACCCCGCCGGGAATCGAACCCGGGAACCCACAGTGACTGTGGGTGAAGATCCCCATACTCGGCAATTTCGTGTGTTCACCTCACCCGTCAGAGAAAAATGAGCTTCGTCTGCCCATAGGATGGTCCAAGGCCAGTCCTCGTCAACTTGAATCCTTGCGGGAAAGTAGGGAGCGAAATCAACAGGTCGTCGAGCCTGCTGTGGTGCAAGCTGCCGTACGACATGGATCTTGTAAGGATTTGATTTGAGAACGGTTCGAAGCACCTTCCGTACAGTAGAACACGGGATGTTCGACCGTCGTGACACAGCACGCGGCCTTCCTGACGATCGGGAATTGCGCGTAGCGTTGACTGCCACAGCAACACGTCGTCGGCCTCTTCCTTGAGCGACGCCCAGTTCTCAAGCTGATTCGAACTTGCCAGCTGCCCAGTGAAATTACGCTGTACTGCCATACATTCATCCAACGTCCGCCAATGTTTATAATTTTGCATTTTCCGTAGATACCTGTATGAATACCGATTTCTGACAAATTTACGCAACCCTTTCGTGATGCGTTGCTTTTTTTTTGTCTTAGAATGTAGTACTGACTCATTAAGAGACATTATTAGAAAGTTATGGTGTATATTTATTCACGAGATGTTACATTGATAATTTGTGAAATTTAAGAACAATGTGAATTTCTTCAGATGCTACGAGAGTATAGCTAAATAAAAAGCTGATACGTGGGATTAAATACTCTCATATAGACAAATAATGATCCAGATAATTAACGTAAATAGCCTACGAACGAAAGAGTAATATATCATACCATAAGGGCGATTTATAACGGTATCTCAGTTGACTACGTGTCTTTATATCTTTATAGATGTTTTGTTTTTGTTCGTTTGCAGTTTTCATTGTGTATTGTGCACAAAAATTGTGTGTGATGTTTAACATGTTGATTTTCTGCACGAGTGGACACAAGAGAGTCGTAAGTAGGACTTATTTCAAAATTTCGCCATTCACTCTACGAAAAATGGCGGGCGTTTCTAGGTATTAAGTAAGAACAATAGAACAAAGCGAAACCTTACACATCGAAAACTGCAAGGATGAATGGCATAGCACATCAAAAACGCAGCTGAAAATGGGAATCATCTGCGGAAGCATGTCGTGCAGAATGTAAATAAATACAAAATCGCAGCAAAAAAAGTTATTTTATATAAAAAAACTTTATTAGAATTGTATCTTAAGTGTATGTGTTGAGTGAGATGGGTGGGTGTGTAGTGTGGCGTCATGCTTTGTGTTATACGAATGGAGCAGGGCAGGATGAAACACGGTGCCGGTACACGGTTGGTTCAAATGGTTCAAATGGCTCTGAGCACTGTGGGACTTAACTTCTAAGGACATCAGTCCCCTAGAACTTAGAACTAATTAAACCTAACTAACCTAAGGACATCACACACATCAATGCCCGAGGCAGGATTCGAACCTGCGACCGTAGCGCTCGAGCGGTTCCAGACTGTAGCGCCTAGAACCGCTCGACCACCCCGGCCGGCTCGGTACACGGTCTGCTCCTCTCCAGTAGCACAAGGGGCTGCAGAGCTTAACGTCCACTTCCGACGGACAGGTCACATCCAGTGGTGAAACACGCCCTGAGTTTACGAGACTATGCGGAGGGGTCTGGCATCTAATCCGAGGCACTTGCGCAAAAGCTGGTGATCAGGAAGTTTGCGCTGCCACGTCTCCTCCATATACAGGCCAAATACTGGTAGTAAAAATTACCCCCACCACCGTCATTACCACCACTTTCACAATCACTAACAACAAGAGGAACAACAACAACACCGGGATTCGAACCGGCTACCTCCGAATAGAGCACCACCGCTCAGGTGTGCGTTGGCATCAGGTGTGGAGGTAGGTAATGTCCTCGATGACGGAAGTATAATGCTCGTAAAATCATTAGTGGGAATATCTACTGAAGTGACTAGCTACATTAAATCTTATTGCTTTAATACTCATAACAATCACTGTTAGCCCTAATGCATACGTGTTTCAAGAAGAAAAAAATTCTTACAGTCTACTGTGGTTATTTTACTGCTTTGGCGTCGTGGGTGTAAAATTATACAGCTGGCTAGTTCCGAACTCTGCGTAACCGCACTGGCGCGGGTTACCGACCTCGATTTGTTGAAGCTGCTGGGCAAACTGTAGTCGCGAGCTGGTCCAGGGGCCACGTGCGTGCTGAGTGGACCGTTAGAGTGCGCTCGTGGCGACGAACAGGACGGGCTGGAGGGGGGAAGGCGGACGGGGGCGGAGTGACCTCTGGACTAGGCTGTCCGCTGGCGCCCACACCTGCCGGCGCCCGGCGTGGCTGTGCAGACGCTGCCGCGTCACGGCGCACGCCCCAGATGTGGGTCAAGGACGCAGAGGTTGCGCGTTGGTTCCGGGTAGGGCGCCACAGGCGGGCGGAGAGAGGGAGGTGGTGGTGGTGGGGGGGGAAGTACCAGCAGGCCGGCGCCAGGCCTCGTTGTTTCGTGGCCGGCGGCGAGTGCCTCAACAGACCGAGCCAGCGGCGCGCGCGGCGCCATCTCGCTCAAGAGGGCACGGCTGTTGGTCCCTTGTCGGGCATTAGCCTCCGTTCTAAGTGTGTCGTTACCACGAGTATACCCTCTAGAAGCAGAGCCGAATCAAGTGTATGCTATTGGGAAATGAGACATTGTGTGAAAATAAGTGGTGACCTTGAGCGGTCAGATGGACCAGAAACGGAGACTCGGCGCCCTTACGAGCAGCACGAGTGTGCAACTCACGTACCTCGGATTCCAAATTGCCTCCGACAGCCTTGTGGGATGTGACGTAAGGTGGAGGATGGCCTACGATGCAGCTAGGAGTCACGCACCCGTCGTAACTGAAGTCCCAGCCCCTGGGGACTTGTGGCAGACAATTCGTCGTGGGTGGAGTTGTCCAATGAGGAAGCACGACCATGTATCAAGGAGTCACTCCCGGCATACACCTCTCTTCGCGAAAACATGGTGAATAACTGATGGGTCAAAGCAATGGGCACACTGCGCCATTGCTGCTCGTTGCTAAACCCGACGTCTTTGTTCCCATTAAACCTCGGAGTTTTCCTGTACAAGATACTGCAACCCGTCCTCGGCTGTACAGTACTAGTAAGGCTTAACGCCGAAGACAGTCGTATGGACTACAGTGAGTCCAAAACCGAATTCGGACACTGTCATTTAAGCCTGCCTCGGGATTTCCCATCGACGAAAATGCCCCAGGCAGTCGGAACACCTGTTGTCTGCGAGAAATTCAGGCGTTACGTCGATGAATTGTAAGAGAAATCCAGAGTACCTCCCAACCGATACATCCGCAATCTGCGACCACACAAATGAAGCAGAGGCGCGAGGCGGGTGGGAGAGAGGGGGTGGGGGGGGGGGGGGGGGGCTGCGCTCGTCCAGCCAGCCAGGGTGGTCGAGCGGTTAAAGGCGCTACAGTCTGGAACCGCGCGACCGCTACGGTTGCAGGTTCGAATCCTGCCTCGGGCATGGATGTGTGTGATGTCCTTAGGTTAGTTAGGTTTAAGTAGTTCTAAGTTCTAGGGGACTGATGACCTTAGAATTTTTTATTTTTTTATTTTTTATTTTTTTTTTTGCGCTCGTCCCTTCCAGCGTATAAATGTTACATTTCTTTACGTGTATTGCTCGACACCACAGAAGATAAACAGAAGAAATGACGGTTGTATGGGTCAACCAGAGGGTCTGTACGTTACGGCCCAGAGGGCTCAGTCCTTCCAGATGAACGAAGGTCAAGGATTCCCTCTGAAAAGTTGTCGATGGTGACCTTGACATGGTACTTCTCGAAGCTGTGGCTCATGGCAACGTGGACTAGTTAAGATATAATTTATTGGTGGCTCCCAAACACATTCCTCGTGATACTTCTGAAACAGTATTAATACTGCTCGCATGTTTTGCTTTAATACTAGATCAATGTTATAGGTTCTGTGACACTGCTAAAGAACGTTTCTTTGGAGCTAGACAACATACACCACTAACAATACACTTCCTTCAAGTCGTTCCTTCCATCTCTACAGAAATATTCTTATTAAAAAGGTTTATCTTCTGTGGTGTCGAACTGAAAAACACACAAGAAATCCAAAATTAGTACGCTGGAAGGGACGAGCTCAGCCTCCCCAGAATTTGTGGCCGCTTGGTAATGTTATGAAGCAGTACCCTGGCGCTCAGATTGCGGATGTATCGGTTTTGAGATACTCTTGATTTCTCTTACAATTAGAGCAAGAGACACACCAAAACCAAAACACCTCAAACTGTCCCCGAAGAAAATGTTGGTTGTTTACTTTAGTTATATGCTCCGAGGTTCATCTGTCCTGCAAGCATCACCACTAACCACCGTATCTCCAAAATCTATTACAAGGCCTAAGGTAAAGCCGCTATCAACCCGGCGTTTAGTCTGAATATCGCAGTGTCTTGCAGGGAGGGCACGGACCTGTCGGAGGTGTTCTCAGCAGCTCGTATTCTTGTGGTTATCGTTGCTGTCTCTCGATCTCGGGGCCCTGGGTTCGATTCCCGGCAGATTTGGGGACTTTTCTCCACTCGGAACTGGGTGTGTGTGTCGCCTCATCATCATTTCATCATTATCAACATGCAAGTTGCCGAAGTGGCGTCAATTAAAAAGTCTTGCACCAGGCGACCGATTTCCCCAGCAGGAAGATCCCAGCCACAAATGCCAAACGCACATTTCATTTCATTGCTGTTTTTCGCACAAACGTACCATGCCCACAGAAGCGGTTAGGAACGACCGAGAATGGAAACAGAACGTTTTATTTGTGTTCTGATATCCAGATGCGCGATAGTTGGAAACGAAAATAGATTTAATTTGGCTTGTAAAATGGGAATAATGGATTGACGGAAAATCGCAAAAGATGATAACTGAAATGTTTGAGATATGGTGCTACAGAAGTGCGCCAGTAAAATCAGGAATCCCCGCAGATTCGGCGGAGAAAGGTGACTATTTATTATAGTTTCAGAAATATGAGTCTTCACCCGTAGTCGGAATGAACATCGTCACATTATGAGATTTGTTTTTGCTGACCATGGTCACGAATATAAAATCTTGGTGGATTACAGCTTGTCTTTAGTGTGTCAATGACACGGACGTCCTAAACCGAACTAAACTACGGTATCCCAGTGACGTAGGTAATCCTAATTAGGACAGGAACCTGACGCAATATGTTCACATCTAAAATCATAACTAGCTTATCTATTTATTTCATATGGCAAAATAAGGGCCTTCTGATGCTCTCTCACATCTACACAGGCATAGTTTGTTGAACGATATTATGGTATCGTCACTGTGATGTAACGATTGCAATAGTGTTAGTAATATAATTTTTTTCTGACTCAGCTGCACTGTATTTTTGTGAACATTGAAAGGTTTCAGTGTCCTGTGCACCTTCATCTGATACAAAATAATTGGCTACATATGTAGGCCATTGTGAATTGCAGTGTCATAAGCAGCAGACTCTAATCTAAAAATAAATAAATAAATAAAAAAAATTGGCAGGAGTACGAAAACAATCAAATGAGAAGAAAAAGTTGATTGATCAAGAAAAGAGCGAGAAATAGTAGTGTAAGATTAGTTGGTGCGATAGAAGCAAGAACACAAAAATACACAGGGATGAGGAAATCATAGGTAGTGTTGATAATGGCACAGAAATACTGGTTCGCTGCTGGACAGGAGGTAGACAGGCGGGTTTTGGCGAGAGGAAAGCTACGCCGATGGTAACAGGTAAAACTTTTGGTCTCATCTTGAACGCAGAGTGGTTTTGGATAAGACTTGCAGGGTAATTTGTTCCACAGTCGTGTGGGTGAAACGGTGAAAGATTTAGTGTCACGCACAAGTAAACTGAAGGTGCAGGAGGTATCAGATCTGGTAATGCAATTGTGGAATGAGGACAGGTATTTTAAGAGAGACGAGAGGTGCTGAGGACTAAGCGACTAAGAAAGCCCGAAAAAAATAGACAAAATCACGTCGCCCGTTCAGCCACACTCACGCATGTCTTAAGCGTTTAGAGATAGCAAGAGTCGTCTGAAACCGTCATTATTTGTGCCGTGTTGAGCTGCATCACAGTAGGAAAGGCATTCCAGGCCTAAAAAATGGATTTTTTTTTAGTAGAATAGTTTAACTCAAACATTCGGATTACATGTGTAGTGACAGAGTGTTCTTCCCATTTTATATGCTCATCCAAGAGAATGCCGAGATCTCTTCATTGTTTATTGGTAGGGTAACTGGATGTTATCAGCAAGTGTAGGAGGACTTGTTCGACGAAAAAGTTCTTTTACGACAGTTGATGCTGGTCTGACACGTATCCGAAAGAACGTAATCGCGATAGGTCCTGGAAACGATGAATAACCAAACATTAAAAAAAAGATATATACATTTGTACCCTGTACGCGTTTCGAGCCGATTCTGTTTCTGAACTGGCGTATCACAAACGACAGTGAATTTTTATACCTAATGTACCAGCTGTAACACTTGAAACCACAAATACACAATAACAAAAATTTCAATCATGAATCTTGCAACTATATATGATTCTGGACTCAGAGACATACAGACAAAATTCGAAATACACGTTTTTAACCATTCCACCGAATTCTTTTTGAGTGTCTACGAAATCGCTAACACTTTGCGCCAGTGAATCGGTGACACAAGAATAATATTATTAGAATACTGATCACAAACTGTTGCTTCTCTCGAAATATGTAAGAATTTTTTAATCTTGATTCACAGCCGAAATATATTTTTCAAAGGGCAATAATTGCAGCGTTTGCTGCCGTAACTTATACTAGAATATCATTTTACTTTGTGAACTTCCAGGATGCTGGAGTAACTCGGGTCAACAACTTCTGTTAATCAATAGAACGAAAAACGAATCCAAGTTGCAAATACTTTATTTTTAAATGTGATTTGAGACTTTCTCGGCGTATTCCATTCGTGAAATCTTCTCGGGTGATCAGCCGAGTAAAGGCGTCGTCTTCTCGCAACGTTTCGAAGGGTTTCGTACCCATCATCTTCAAGCGAAGATGATGGGTACGAAACCCTTCGAAACGTTGCGAGAAGACGACGCCTTTACTCGGCTGATCACCCGAGAAGATTTCACGGACTTTATTTTTCATTCGATGTCTAGTTTCGGACGAGACCCATTTTCAAATCAGTATAACAAAGTCAAAAATGTCATTTCCGAAGATATCAAAGAAATTGTAATGTACATCACAATGCATACAGATAACTAAGATGTCAAACAAAAAAATAGTTATCTGTATGCACTGTGAATGTACATTAGACTTTTTTTTGACATTTTCGGAAACGCCATTTTCGACTTTGTTATACTGATTTGAAAATGGGTCTCGGCCGGAAACTAGTCATCGAATGAAAAATAAAGTATTTGCAACTTGGAATGGCTTTTCGTTTTATTGATTTTATTTTGTCTTTTTCACTACTGGCCAGTTAGGTATGGTATAACTCGCAAATGGACATATCTCGATTAGAGTCAATATTTACTTCGGCCATACACTGTTAAAATGGAGTTGGTTGGGCGGACTTTAAAAATAAACAACATGACACCAAGTCTTTTTTGAACAAAGTTTTGAAGTCCGACCAGCCAACTGCGTTTTAACAATGTATAGCCAACGTAGAGTTTCACTGTAATCAAAATACGTGCGTCTGAGGGGTTATACAACACGTCTGAAAGTGGGTACACAGCCGAAACTGTGCAGTAGAAAAAAATAAAAAACGCAAAACAAAAGGACGTACAGGGTGATTCACGAAGATATGCAAATATTTTAATACGTTATTCTACAATAAAACTAAAGACAAAAGTTCATATAAATATAGGTCCGCAAATGTTTAGTTACGGAGTTACGGCTAATAGCAGATTTTGCCTGAAATTTAGTAACTTCGCTAATACGAAGCCATCGCAAAAATGTATGAGGTTCAAGTAAAGCACGATTTCGATTTATTCTGTTGTTGTTGATCTGGTGAATATAATAAAACATGTTCCAGACGTGTATCTGCCGTAGTTTTCCAGAACATCCAGAGAAGCAAAGACGTAAGTTTAAATTTTTAAATTTAACTACTTGACCCAATTTGTTTTTTAAAATTCCAGACAATTGCACAAAGTTTTCAATAGAAGTTGTAGAGAATTTAATTTTGGAAAAATGATGGTAACAACGTTAATTGAAACTGTACGAATGTGTCAAATAATCTGCTTTTATTAATACCATAGCACACGTGTATTCTTGTTAAAGCGGAGAAAACAAAGTTCAGTGTTAAGGAAGTTATACACTGTCCATATAATTTCACAATACATTCACAATAGATGTTCAAAAATGTCTCCACCGACTTATTATAAGCGCTAGGTAGGGAACCTGACTCCCGTAACATTCGAAATACTCCGCTACTGGTTCGTGCATTCGGAATCCTCCGAATTGAATAACGTACGCGATATTCGTTAACTGTAGCCGTAGCATTACCATCACATTTGCCACAAATAAACGATAATTTTGGCGTATTCCTCTGTCGTAAATTTGAAAGGCATCCCTATTTCATAAATAATCTACAAACTACGACAGTTACTATGTGGCTTCACTTAAATACACTGCTGTTATTATGTTTTTTCACTGAACGATAAAGAAAACTAACTCGTTTCAAGATTAGGAAACGACTGAAACAACTCATTAACTACGATAATGATCGAAGCAGAAGAAATGAATTAAAATTTGTGCTGCGGCCGGGACCAATCGCGGGTATTCTTGCTTGCTAGGCAGAAATGATAACCATTACACTATTACCTAGCTAGCAAGAAGACCAGGGTTCGAGTCTCGGCCGCAGTGCAAATTTTAATTCATTTTTTCTGCTTCGATCATTATCGTGGATAAAGAAGAGACTTCAATGTCTCAGGGATACATTTAATTGTAAGATATATATGATCAACTCATTAACGGTTTACAACAGTGACATAAACGTTTCTACATTCTTAATGGAAAGTAAATAAATTTACTTTTTCTGGTAAACTACTGCAGGTACACGTCTGGGACGTGTTTATTAGATTCATGAGACCAATAATAAGAAAATAAATCGAAATCGTGCTTTACTTTAAACTCGTAAAGTTTTGCGATGGATTCGTATTAGTGAAGTTGCTAAATTTCAGGCAAAATCTTTTATCAGCCGAACTCCGTAATTAAACATTTGCCGACCTATGTTTATATGAACTTTTTTCTTTAGTTTTGCTTGTAGAATAACAAATAAAAATATTTGCATACCTTCGTGAATCACCCTGTGCAACAGGAGGTACGACAGCATGTGCGGTAAACTACTGCTATTCGAAAAAGCCGTAGCTTCGTTTTGTTCCAGCTGGTAATCCGTACCGGGCAGCCTGCGGTAGCGCTGGCTTTGTCCCAGCCGGGTCACCGGCAACTGGGGACACTCGAGCACCCGTCGCCGTTGCTCTCTTTTTTTTGTCGCCCCCCTTGAGGCGCCGCTTATGATTCAGCGCGACGACCAGACGCGCCGTGCGGATGTTTGGCGACGCCAGCGCGCCGGCGCCGGCGACGGCGCCACAGCCTTCCGTCGGCTGACTCACGCCGGTTCGACGCCCGACCGGCGGGATCAACTTCGTCTGAGAGTGACCGCGTCACGGCTTCGCTGCTGGCCGCATTCGGCAGGACTCTCGTTCTAAACTCCTTGAGGCCAAACCAAATCAGGTCCTCTCTGGTTTCCTTAGGTGAATTAAAGCGAATACCACAACTCTTCTTTTCGAAGAAAAAGAGACACTTTCCTTATCTATTGAGTGCTATTGACAAGGGATTTCAAATTGATTCCATATTTCTGGACATACTGGAAGGCTTTTGCCACTGTATCACACAAGCGGTTTGTAGTGAAATTGCGTGCTTATGGAATATCGTCTCAGTTATGTGACTGGATTCGTAATTTCCTGTCAGAGAGGTCACAGTTCGTAGTAATTGACGGAAAGTCTTCGAGTAAGACATAAGTGATTTCTGGCGTTCCCCAAGGTAGTGTTATAGGCTCTTTGCTGTTTCTTATCTATGTAAACGATTTGGGAGACAATCTGAGCAGCCGTCTTAGGTTGTTATTAGCAGATGATACTGTCGTTTATCGACTAGCAAAGTCATCAGAAGATCAAAACATATTGCAAAACGATTTAGAAAAGATATCTGTGTGGTGCGAAAATTGGCAATTGACTGTAATAGTGTGAGGTCATCCATATGAGTGCTAAAAGATATCCGTTAAACTTCGGTTACACGATAAATCAGTCAAATCTAAAGGCCGCAAATTCAACTATCTTCATATATAGTTAAAGGCTACCCGGCCATTAGACCTTCGTCTGTGCGAATGCGCACAGGTTGCCGTAACTCTTATGGGAATCGTCACCTTAGTGGGTGCGAGTAATGAGTGGATGGGCAAATATCTATTAGGAACATTACATATGTAGATTGAGGTCAATTGGGAATGTGCGTCTCACGGGAAGCGTGCAAGGGTAAGTCCCTGCAGTCGCGCTATTCATTTGTGTCCTCGGTGGCTCAGATGAGCCGGCACGGTAGCTCAGCGTGTTCGGTCAGAGGGTAATGTGCCCTCTGCAATAAAAAAACTGAGTCAACAGATCAACAACGAACTTAACTGGATGTCTTACGACGTCCGCCCCGAGCAGATGCAACGAACTTAAGCGAACAAAATGAAAATTAAAAAAAAAAAAAAAAGATGGATAGAGCGTCTGCCATGTAAGCTGGAGATCCCGGGTTCGAGTCCCGATCAGGGCACACATTTTCAGCTGTCCCCATCGAAGTATAACAACTACACCTGTCGGCAGCTGAGGGTTTTAATCGATTATCATTTAAATACTTAGGAATTACAATTACGAGCAACTTAAATTGGAAGGAACACATAGAAAATGTTGTGTAGAAGGCTAACCAAAGACTGCGTTTTATTGGTAGGGCACTCAGAAAATGTAACAGATCTACTTCTTTTAGAGTACTGCTGCGCGGTGTGGGATCCTTACCACAAAGGATTGACGGAGCACATCGAAAAAGTTCGAAGTAGGGCAACACGTTTTGTATTATCGCGAAATAGGGGAGACAGTGGCACTGAAATGATACAGGATTTGGGATGGACATCATTTTAGAAAAGGCGTTTTACGTTACGGAACAACTTTCTCACGAAATTCCAGTCACAAGATTTCTCCTCCGAATGCGAAACTATTTTGTTGACGCCGAGCTACACAGGGAGAAACGATCACGATGATAAAATAAGGAAAGTCAGTGCCCGTAAGGAAAGATATAGGTGTTCGTTCGCTCCGCGCGCTGTACGAGATTGGGATAATAGAGAATCGTGAAGGTGGTTCGATGAGCCCTCTGCCAAACACTTAAATGTGATTTGCAGAGTACCCATGGAGATGTAGATGTAGATCTATGTTTTTCGTATCAGAGCTTGTATTCTACCTCCAATGACTTCGTCGTTTTTCTTTCCTGCAGGCCCAGGTAATTGCCGCAAGTTGCCGTATATCCTGGTCTGTAGCAATTTTCACCTCCATCACTAGGTGTTGTAAGCGACGAGAGGCGGATTACGGAATTTTCTCTGCTCACTACATGCACCGAACAGCTGAACTAGCGCAGTAAGGGAATCGAAGCAGATGAACTTATTTAGCTCGTTTTATACACTGAGGTGGCAAAAGTCGTGGGATACCTCCCAGTATCGTGTCGGACCTCATTTTGCCCGGCGTAGTGCAGCAACTCCACGTGACACGGCCTCAACAAGTCGCTGGAAATCCCCTGCAGAAATACTGAGCTCTATACCGGTACATAATTGTGAAAGTGTTGTCGGTGCAGGATTTTCTACACGAAATGACTCTCCATTATGTGCCATAGATAATCGATGGAATTAATGTCGGGCGACCTGGGTGGTCAACTCATTCGCTTGAATTGGCCAGAATGTCTTTCAAATTATAGAGCACAGCAGTCAGTCGTCCTTTCTTGCAGGTTTTATTCGACTAATCTAGATTTCGGCTAGTGTCTAGCGATTATCAATGCACCATTTTATTGTATCAATGCATGTTCTAATACGTCAGTCCCCTGTTGTCGGACTTCTGTCACATTTCTTTCAAGACCACTCAATGTAGTCCAGAATGTCCTTCAAACAAATCGCGAACAGTTGTGGCTTGGTCATATGGCGTACTGCCATCCATAAAAATTCCATCATTGTTTGGGAACATGAAGTCCATGAACGGCTGCAAGTGGTCTTCAAATAGCGGAACATAAAGAAAAATTCGGAGTAGGTATTAAAATGCATGGAGAAGAAATGAAAACTTTGAGGTTCGCCGATGACATTGTAATTCTGTCATAGACAGCAAAGGACCTGGAAGAGCACTTGAACGGAATGGACAGTGTCTTGAAAGGAGGATATAAGATGAACGTCAACAAAAGCAAAACAAGGATAACGAAATGTAGTCGAATGAAGTAGGATGACGCTCAGAGAATTAGATTAGGAAATGAGACACTGTAGTAAATGAGTTTTGCTATTTGGGGAGCAAAATAACTGATGATGGTCGAAGTAGATAGGATATAAAAAGTAGACTGGCACTGGCAAGGAAAGAGTTTCTGAAGAAGAATTTGTTAACATCTTGTATGGATTTAAGTGTCAGGAGGTCATTTATGAAAGTATTTGTATGGAGTGTAGCCATCTATGGATGTGAAACAAGGACGATAAATAGTTTGAAGAAGAAGAGAATAGAAGCTTTTGAAATGTGGTACTACAGAAGAATGCTGAAGATTAGATGGGTAGATCACATAACTAATGAGGAGGTATTGAATAGAATTGGGGAGAAGAGAAATTTGTGGCACAGCTTGACTAGAAGAAGAGATCTGTTGGTAGGACATGTTCTGAGTGGTCAAGGGATCACCAATTTAGTATTGGAGAGCAGCGTGGAGGGTAAAAATCGTAGAGGGAGACCAAGAGATGGATACACTAAGCAGATCCAGAAGGAGGTAGGTTGCAGTAGGTACTGGGAGATGAAGAAGCTTGCACAGGATAGAGTAGCATGGAGAGCTGCATCAAACCAGTCTCTGGACTGAAGACGACAACAACAACAACTATTTACAGTCACTGATCAGTTCAGTTCGACCAGAGGACGCAGTCCATTCCATGCAAACACAGCCCACGCCATTACGTAGCAACCACCAGCTTGCACAGTACCTTGTTGACAGCTTGGGTCCATGGCTTCGTAGGACCCTACCGTCAGTTCTTACCAACTGAAATCGGGACTCATCTGACCAGGCCACGGTTTTCCTATCGTCTAGGGTCCAACCGATATGGTCACGAGCCCAGCACAGGCGCTGCAGACGATGTCGTGCTGTTAACAAGGGCACTCGCGTCGGTCGTCTGGTGCCATTAACGCCAGATTTCATAGCGCTGTCCTAACGAATACGTTCGTAGTACGTCCCACATTGATTTGCGAGGTTATTTCCTGCAGTGTTGTCTGTCTGTCAGCAATGACAACTCTACGTAAATGTCGCTGCTTTTGGTTGTTAAATGAAGGCCATCGGATGCAGCGTTGTCCGTGGTATGTGGTAATGTTTGAAAGTTGGTACTCTCGGCACGCTCTTGACGCTGTCGATCTCGGAATATATTGAACTCACTTACGATTTCCGAAGTGGAATGTCCCATGTGTCTAGCTCCAAGTATCATTTCGCGTTCAGAGTCTCTTAATTCTCGTCGTGCGGCCATAATCACGTCGGAAACCTTTCCATAACTTGAATACAAATGACAGCTCTGTCAATCCACTGCACTTCTACGTCCTGTGTACGCGATACTACCGCCACCTGCATATGTGCATATCGCCATCCCGTGGCTTCTGTCACCTCAGTTAATCTGAACTTGAGAATAAAATTGAGGCACATCGCAGAGCAAACTAGGTTCTCCCCCTGCGTAGGTTCATCAGTGTGATATTTATGGAATATTGTGTAAAGTAACATTTCCCGTGCTGCAGCCAACGACGGTTGCGGGTAACAGGGAAGACCGTCAGCGGTGCTGACCAGGGAAGAGCCCTCAGACGCTGGCGCTACAGCTACACTAAATCACTGGCCACGGACTTCACTCCAGTCCGCCACCATCAATGGAAGACGAATCTCTGACAGTGCCAGCCACACATGCAAGTGGAACGTCACAATCTTCAAACAAACGTTGGCCGAAGATCCGGAGGCAAAGGCGAACAGGCAATAGATCAACAAGTGGCCTCGAAAGCCTCTTCAGTTTATATTCTTTCATCTTTATCATCTCCTTTGCATTTCTGCCGTGACAGTGACGCGGGCAGCAAGCATTCGACACCGCCGCTTTTGCTTCACTGTAATGGAGTTCCTTCTTTTCCTCCTTCCCTACAGACATGCAGGAGCAATCGTTACCCTGGCTCAGCTACAGTGGTGCTTCTTGAACAGGTGTGAGTGAAGCTGGTCTGGAGGCCGGCTGCTTAGCGTTTATAAATATGTATAACGCAGCTCGCCGTGCGGTTAGCCGCAGGAAACCGTGCTGCGGCAGAAAGCCGCACTCACTCTCCGCAACCGCCCGAGCCCGCGCTTAAGGTTTCGCCATAATTTCCCACTCCAGACCGCTGCACACTCGCACGCAGCGGGGGTCGGCTTTCCAAAGACGCTCCTGCTTAACAGAATACGTCGCCACCTGCTACAATGTCGCTAATATCGATGTGAGGACATCTACCTGTTGCGCAAGAAATACTCTCCGGATTAGTGTTAACAAATCTTTATGGGCGAGAACGCAACGGACACAATTTCTCCTTTAAGAGATAATTGGAGCATAGGCCTAATCTCTGCTAAGACTGACGTGGAGCAACTCAATTTCGGTAGTCGATATATTGGTGGTATCTTAGGACAGGGTGGGCAAAATGCAAGTGTCTCGGAAAATTTTTCGTACACCTTGAGATAGGCAACCCAACTTACATCATCTGCAGCCGTGGCAGATTATGTAAATTGGGATACCTATCTCAAGGTGCATGAAATATTTTCCGAGCCAGTTTTGTTTTGCCCACCTCCACCTCGGTGACTAAGTAAAAGGCTTTTTTTTGTTCCCATAACCGTTTTTCTTCTTTTATTTTTCAAACATCCTCAGTGGCTTAAAATTCATGTTTTCCTTGGGAAAAGCGCCACTGTAGATAATCATGATTTACTTTACCATGAGGGATAAAGGCATTTGACTATGTAAATCACTATATCCTCTTAAGTAAACAAGGAAAATGCTGCAAAATGGTTCAAATCCTGTATCTCCGACAGAACACGAAGGATGGCAGTAGGAAAGAGACATATATTAATCTGTCAAGTATCATACAACTGGCAACGAATAACATGTGGTGTCTCCCAAGGTTCCATCTTAGGGCTCTTCCTTTTACTTGTGTATGTCAATGACCTTTAATCAGTAACATTACACGATCACAAGTTGGTTTTGTTTTCAGCTGATACAAACATTGCAATAAACAGTAAACCAATTATAACCTTAGAAAGATCGGCTAATGAAATGTCCATGGACATTAATAAATTACTCCTAACCAATTCTCTGTCACTAAACCTTGAAAAAACTTACTATATGCAGTTCAGTACTTGTAAAAGATCTCCTTCCAGTATATGCCTAAAATGTGACGACAAGCAGGTAGAAGAAGTTAACAGTATTAAATTCTTGGGATTACAGCTTGATAATAATTTAAGAGAACTGCTGAAGCGCCTAAACAAATATCTGTTTGCTGTGCGAATGTTGTCAGACTTAGGTGATATAAAAATAAAAAAAGCTAGTGTACTATGCTTACTTTCATTGCAGAACGTCATACGGGATTATTTTCTGGGGTAACTCACTAAGTCATGCTAAAGTTCTCCGAGCCCAAAAACGTGCAATACGAATTATTTGAGGTGCGAACTCAAGAACGTCCTGCAGAGGGCCGTTTAAGGAATTGAGGATACTGACTACTGCTTCCCAATATATTTATTCCTTAATGAAATTTGTCATTAAAATATGTATCTTTTCTTTCAAACCTACAGCTCTGTTTATGGAATCAACGCTAGAAACACAAATAACTTTCACAAAGATTTAAAGTCACTTACATTCGTTCAGAAAGGTGTCCACTATTCGACAATACTCATTTTCAATAACATGCCAGCAGCCATAAAACTAGTAACAAAATTCAGTTTGACAAGAGTGTAAAGGATTTATTGGTGGTTAACGCCTTCTACTCCATTGATGAATGTCTTAGCAGAACCGACTGATGAGTGTATGTTATTAATAATATCACATAATGTGAGTATGGCCTACAATCACACTTCCGTACAAATTTTGTGCAGTAATGCGATCGTTGTAACTAAATGCTGTAAATTTTTTTAATTTAATTTTTTCTGATGATGCATGGCTACAGTAGCCAAGGATTATAATATGCATCTAAGTGTATTGAACGTTTCAAATTTGGCGACGTTTTATATCCTTTTGAATGCAAATATGCTTAAAACTTTTTTTTGAGCGATTCCACATCCACAAGGGCAATTTCATTTGGGATCAGTGGAAAGTACATTAGCATATCTGTTCTTATTTTGTAGATATTTATATTTATAGTTTATTCTTTTTTTCTGACATTTTTTTTCACATCCTAGAGGATCTCCTCACTATGGATCAACTGGAACGAAATGTTCATCTAATCTAATCTAAACCTATCTCATCTGAACGAGATTCGCTGAAATGAAACGAAATGAGTGGTCGATGGGCCTGAAATTAACGAAGATGTAAATACGTGAAATATCAGTGAAAAGCTTGTTGAAGGGTAAACCACACTCCTCCAATGACTCCGTTCCCCCCACTGACGCTGTTCCTCCTAGCGTCTCTGTTACACTTTAATATGGTCCACAATGGCCTATTACGATGTTAGCAGCGCATCTCTGAGTTCCTTTGGTGTCCGCTGTCGTGACTGTTTGATAAGGATACCAAACGCTCGAGGCATGCTCTAGAGTTGGTTGCAGTATCATGTTTTACACGATTTCGTTTACAGATACACCGCAACTTCCGAGAACCCTTCGAACAAATCTAAGACTCCCGTTTGTGTTCCCTAATCCTGATTTTACCTTAATCGCTCCATATCCATTCAGCTTAGAATCATAAAAGAAATGGTGGAAGAAAAACTTTCTAGTTTCAACGCTATTTCTCCCTCTGTCAAAGAGACATACGCACTGAAACGTGGCCAAGCGATGCACTTGATAGTCTGAGAGAGCTTGAACTTGCACCGCTTATGGTATGTGCCAACTGCTTATCGTCTTTTTAGAAACAACCCACACACTCTAAAAACTTAGTGAGTAGACCTGATGGACGTTTATCCGGTGTCAAAAGTGTTCGCAAGTATACACAATGCATGGACTGGATTTGCACACAAGGGAAGCTATTGTCGTAAAAGTAGTGGTTTTTAGCGAGTGGCGTCCCGCTACTGAGCAAGGGCGTCCGCCGCAGAGATGTGGCATTTTGTGACCTGCGCAGCCTTCGTGTGTTGAACATTAGTGGCGAGTTTGAAACGAGATGTGTCGGTACATCAACGCGGATACTTGGATGTTGGTATGTTGTACCCAGCGATCCACCAGAGCCTACCGGTGTGTCCGAGCGGCTCTAGGCGCTTCAGTCTGGAACCTCGCGACTGCTACGGTCGCAGGTTCGAATCCTGCCTCGGGCATGGATGTGTGTGATGTCCTTAGGTTGGTTAGGTTGAAGTAGTTCTAAGTTCTAGGGGACTGATGATCTCAGATATTAAGTCCCATAGTGCTCAGAGCCTTTTGAACCATTGATCCACTAGAAAGCTCTTGACGGCCCCACATTGGCGCTGGCTACTTCCACAGCCCGTCGTGAAATTGCTATCCCTGAAGGTTTAGTACGAGGGACTGTTTGTCTTCCTTAAGCTGTATGCTGACGCTGTGACGAGTTTCATCAAAACGGATCACCTTAGTGGCGGTGGGCGAGCAGTTGCCGTAAAACACCACTATGAAAGCTGAGTCAAAACGAAGAAAGATTAGGGTTCAGAGAACCGTCGACAACAAGATCGTTGCCAGCATTGCACGAGCTCGGACGGGAAAATACTGGGGAATGAAATGCGCCACGCTCCTTCCACTGGATCCGTTCCGGTATCAGCCTTGATTAGGAAAAATAATCAGGGTGGCCGGATGGAGGTTCGAACAAATGACTCCTCTCGCGAAGTAGCATGCAGAGATGGAATGTATCGAAATTTCTTTGGAGCCCAAGGTACTTCAGCTAGTTTTCTGCAATCATATTCATTGGCCTCGCCATCTCACAACCAAACTGTTACATTCTGACCCAACCAAGATCCCAGACAAAGGTACAGATCAGTCTGTCACCACAAGGAGGTTTTCTTAGTGTGCCTTCACGCTACCCTCAAAAAGCCGCTTATCCCAACGAGAGTTCCAGGCTCTGCGGAAACGTCTCTCGGCAGAAGTATCACACCAAACATGTTTCAAGCCCGTGTTCGCGGTGGGCGAAGATCGCACCTGGGTGGCTAGCTGTTACGACCATACTTATGAAAATTGAGGTACGCTGCACAGAATATACTGCTGCTCCGTTCCGGTAGTGTACGACAAGGTAGTCAGCCACACTCGGCGCCGGTGTTGTGGACGCGCTGTTGAGACTCGCAGCACGGACAGGCGGTGTCTTCTTCGCGTGTAGCTGGGGCACCTGACACACACACACGCACACACACACACACACACACACACACACACACACACACACCACATTATTAAAGCTATTCTTCCGAGATGTTTTCTAGATTAAAAACCTTAATTTAGGAGTAGAAATATAAATTAAGCGCGGCATTACGCGTGGAGATTACGTAAGTAATGAGGTTGTTAAATTTAAGGTGGGTTGTGGAGCGGCCGGCGAGAGGACCGCGCCGCTCTGAATAGCGCAATCACCGCTCAGCTCGCGTCTGCCGCTGCCGCTCTCTGGAGAGACAAGCGCCGCAATTAAGCCCTCTCCCGGCACGGCACAACACAGCACATAGCGTGGCATAGCACAGAGCAAAAGCAAAAGCAGAGGCAGAGGCAGACGCAGAGGCAGAGGCGTGCCACAACACAACACGCTACCACTATGCCAGCTCTCCACCCCGCTCGAGGCTGGGAGGTTCGACACGAGGACTGTCTGCTCTCAAGTGGCCCTCCCTCGCCTTTACTCTCGCCAAGAGGACTGCCCAAAGGATCACCATCACCACAGACTCGCAACCAGTGATGTCACTGTCGTCTTCCCTGCTCATCTATAGGCTCGCCGAAACGAACGTTTTTGAAATGAGTAGTAGTTATATGTTTCAAACTGATGGATCACAGCAATCAGTCGTTCTTTCCTTTCAGGCTTTATTAAAGCAAATCTAGACTTCGGCTGGTGCCTAGTCATTACTTTGAAGAGGATTAGGGTCTCAACCCTGTAAGGTATTCGAAATGTTTTTTCTGGCCAAAGGTCGGATACTTTTTAGACAGGCCTCGTATTCAAGGCACACTCGTGAAATGGTGGCACGGCAAAATCCCCACTTCATCGCTACCTCTGAGATGCTGTGTCCTATCGCTCGTGCGCCGATTATAACACCACCTTCAAACTCACTTAAATCTTGGTCACCTGCCACTGAAGCAGCAGTAACCGATTCAACAAATGCGCCACACAGTTGTGGTCTTAAATAGGCGTTGCCGGCCGTAGCGCCGTATGTCTGTATTTGTATACGCATGCCTATACCAGTTTCTTTGGCGCTTCAGTGCATTTCAGCAAATGGATGGGAACTTGGCAACTGATACCAAAAGTGCCAATTTGTCTACCATTCCTGCAAAAGCATTTGCGTCTCAAAGTAACTTTCCAAGAGCTTCAAACTCAAACATTACAAGTCAGCAGTAAGGCCCTCCGTGTTCTACGCCTCTGAATGCCTCTTGATGAACAGAAAGGGTCCACTCAGCGAGCTAGTGCTCCAGGAGCGGAAATCCTAAGGCAAATACTAGGGACATTAAGAGAAGGCCTGGCACCTACTGGATCAGAAACAAAAGTAAGATGTACCGTCACCAAGAAGTTATAGTCAGATTTGTGAGGAAAAGTCAGTGGCGTTCTATGGACGCTTGAACCGCGTGAACCTCTGCAGACTCACAAATAGGATGTTCACCACGACAGGCGGAGGGAAAACCTCCTAGAACAAATGGATCGCTACAGTGAAATCAGATCTGGAGCAACTTACCACTAGAAGCCATATAAGACCATTCCAAATTCAAGCAGATCATCCTACAAGGTGTATATCCAGTGTTCCTTATTAACAAAGGGCGACTAGGAACCAGCAGACCGAAGTGGACAGAGGGGTGGAAGCGAAATCTTTCTGGGCTAACAAGAAACAGAAGACCCGTATAAAGAGCCAAAACGAGCCCCGTGGACCTAAGTAGGCCCAAACGAAAAGAAGATGAAGAAGAATTAAGATAACTACTGAAAGTTTCGGTGTTTCTCATGACTGTTCAAAACATGTGTTGCGAGTAGCACACCGAAAGAAAGAAGCTGCCTGAATTTCACCGGCTCTGTTTCAGTAACAGGTGACAGTAGCGTCGTTCTAAGTACTTCGCCGCACTGCGCGCGCAGTCCTGGTGAAGCCTGAGTTCCGAACGAAGCATTTGCAGTTTCCCTGGGCGTGAGTTCTCTTTGTGTAACGCCTCAGACTTCCGCACTCACGTGAAAGTTGTTTCGCATGCGCCCAACGAGAACAGGATACACTCTCTGCCGATGTTTCCCATCGCATCTCGCAGCCGGAGACCGGTTCTTCCGCGACGCGAAACGGTTGCGAAAAAATGTTGAATGATATGAAATACCAGAGACCGAAAAGGGAAAAACTTCAGTGTTAACCTGGAGCGAAGGTTAGTTAGTTGCATGTGCCATAGATTATATGAGGATTCTTTATCGAAAGATGTGGAACGAGTGAGTTTACGGGATATGTATACGTCATTAGTGTTAACATTAATGAACAAATTTCCTTAGTACTAATGACGCAACAACACTTGAAAACAATGTAGAGCTTTTTAAATTTGCTACCAGTTTTAAGTGGATACTCGTCAGTGGAATAGTAGGAATTGTCCAGGAGAAATGATTTTAAATTAGATTTAAAACTTGCGTTGATACTTGTCAGACATTTTATGTTACTGAGAGAACGATAAAGATTTTTGTTGTTGCATGTTGAACTCCTTTCTGAGTCACTCGAACGCTTTAATAATAGATAATAAATCTCATTTTTCCCTCTAGTGTTGTGAGTATGGACACCACTTTTTTCTCAAATTATGATGGGCTATTTATGACGAATTTCACTAGTGAAAATATGTATTGTAACGGCTCAGTTAAAATGCCCAACTCCTTGAAGTGAACACCACATATTGTTGTTACTTCTCGCTTTTGTGCAATCACTACTTTCTTTTTGAGTGATGAGTTACCCTAGAAAATTATTTCATAAGACATTCTAGAGTTCAAATATGCAGAATATGTCAGGGGATTGCTACGTCTATTTCCAAGATTAGCAATTATACGAAGACCAAAAGTAGCTGAACTTAATTGTTTGAAAAGCTCAGTAACATGCTTCTTCCAGCTCAACTTTTTATCAACGCGTACATCTAAAAATGTGGAACATTGTACCCGGTTTACTGACTCTTGCTGATGTGCTGCACCAATTGTTGATATAACAGTTTGTTGTAGAGAACTGAATGTAGTGTACCACTTTTTTTTCTTTCTTTCCAAAACTTAGAGAGGGCTCATTTTTGGAGAACCACTTTATAATTCCTTGGAAAACATCATTTAATACCTCTTCTGTTGCTTTCTGTCTTGTGGGTATTTATTATAATACTAGTATCGTCTGTAAATAGTACTAAGTCTGCTTGTTGAATGGTAAATTATTTATTTGCAACATCGCTTCAGTGAGGTGATGCTAAGCTTGCATTTTCAGGTTTTTCGCTGTAGAAAACACGGTTAATTTCACTGGCAAAAAGTGCCGTGGATGGATTGTGTTACCTTTGGCTGTGGATAACGCTGAAGCCAATATAAAATTTGTGAAATGCATGCATGGATAGCCACCCGGACAGTGGAGTGCGTTATAGCGCCGCTACCGGGATACGGGGAGGCGCGTCGGCCGCGGATCGAACCCACCCAGCGGGTTAACGGCAAGTGTCGGTGGCCGGGATAGCCTGGATGTGGTGTTTAGGTTGTTTCTCGCGCCCACGTAGATAAATACTGGGCCGCTACCCACGCCCGCCATCGGATAAACGCTACGCAAGCAATTCAGAGACTTTGCACACTTGAATATGATATTCACTCTAGATGCAGGCAGATGGAGTACACAGATTCCGTCCCGGAGGGAAGTGCTGACCTCAGAAAAGGCATCTGGCCACCAGTGATAATAACATATTCGAAGTTGTGATAACAGGCCGAGTCCGCAAAGAAACGATAAAAGGCAAACGAGAAGATATTTCTTTGGGCAACAAACCATCATAAGTTTCTAAAATATCCAGACTGAATAGAGGAAATGATTCTGCAATTGTTACATTAATAATTCAGTAAACTTATCACAGCCCATGTAAATGAGTTTCCGAAACCACCTACCACATGATGACAACGACATCTACAAGAAGCAGTCAAATGAAAATGAGGCACATGGAAGAAAAATAAGTAAACTGATTATTGTTTCAAAAGTAATCGCCATGGTCAGTGCCTTCATGGAAAATGTTTGAGGTTACCTACCTACTGTAACAATTCAAGGGTAATTTTTTTCTCTTCCAGATTGATTCTATCGATTCTAGTCTCACTTTTAATGAATCGCTCAATACCACTTTTTGTCAATATTTGCGTAATTCTCGGTTTTGCTGGAGTGCTGCTTTTTATTGTATTTATTAATTTTTTTCTATTCCTTTGTCCCATTGGATAATAGTGGGGAAAATATTCGCTATGGTTATTATACGAAAATACGTGCGTTCGAAAAAACTAATCATCCAAGTAACTTAAAACAAAATCAGATAAAAATAATTACCGTCAATACAAATTATATTTTACAATAACACATAAACGTCTATTTTTCAGATGTACGAAATTAATGTCACAGAATCGATCAGTGTAACTTCTTTGAAAAATCACTTTTGGTTTATGAGAACCTTTGGTTATAACCTGATTCCGTGTGTGACTGTCTGTTTTGTCTTTTGATCAGTGTGTCTTAAGTTATGGTTATGGCGCCACCCTGTTTATTTCGACTCTATTTTGTGAAACAATGTTAAATTTTAAAGATGTGAATCTGATCTGAAGAAACTATGTGATGAAAAGTTTGATAAGTATCATGTTTGGACTCAAGAAAGACAGAGAAATAAATCAGCTACAGTGATGGAAAATTAGTATTTCAGTGATTTCGTATGAAAGAAAATTAGTTGTTCAGTCATTTCGTAAAAAATTCGGACCACATTTATGGAAGGCAATAAATGTGCTGACACATAATACGCAGTGCTACCTTGATTGCCCCTGGGAGTGCACGTCTTCGCCGGAACCAAATCGACCCCTGCATGGTCCCAATGCTGTTTCGAGTACGATGCAGAAGTTTCGCTGGGGAGCACGTACACATCCTCCATACAGTCCTGACCACTCACAATGGGATTTTACCATTTTTGGAACCCTGAAGGAAGACATTTGTGGCCGTTTATTTTCTTCAGACGAACAGGTGCTCTACTGGGTACGATCAGGTTTTTCTACGGAACTGCAGACATTTTTCCTTGAAGGCATCGACCATCTTGTCTCACAGTGTGATAATGTTTTAACACTTATGGCGATAATTTTTTTAAATAATAAACGGTTTACTTAACTTTTTCCCATCGGTCTCGTTTTCATTTGGCCCCCTCTTATATTAAAGAATCCATAAGGGAGGAACGCATTTGTGAAGCTATAAAGGAGGTTTTGACCGTATATTTAGAATTGGCAATCGTAACGCTGAAGACAATAGCCATAAAGCACAAAGACTGAAGACTAGTTGCTACATCCCTCACGCCCCACTCCCTCCCCACCCCCTCAACCCCTCCCCCACCGCTCCACCGCGAAAAAAAAAGCTAATAAAGAAATAACTGTGGTTAAAGAATGGATAGTCTTATCGCCTCTGTTATTTAAGATATATGTTGAAGAAGCAGTGCACGAAACCTTTCCAGTTCGTGGCACAGTAATTTGTGCTAGGATAACAGGTAGTATTGATGAGGTAAGTGAGGGAGATGGAAATTTAAGACGAAATGGATGGGTCGACTAGAATCCAACTCAGATAACGATGCTCATTATTAAATAAAAAATAATGAACAAGAATACCAATGAGAATGTCAGATCACTAAAGTTCAAAATTTTATGGAATAAAATGGAAATCGTGAATCTTTCTGCTGACTGGCAGGAACAATGCGCACGACGACCGAAGCTAGAATGACATAGCGACCAGGTTGGAATTAGCGGAGAAAACTTCTTTTGATAACGGAGATCAGCTGGTATGAAACACTGACTTACAGTTGTAGATGAACTTGGTGGAATCAAAACACACCTGAGACGGAAATTTGCACTGCGGAAAAATCAAATACTTAGGAAATGGAGGCATTTGAAATATAGTGACAATGAGTTAAGAGTACTGACTAAAAGTTACAAGGCAAAGTAATCGATAAAAAGACTGTATAGTGCATAGAATACATCAAATAGTCCTTATTGCTGAAGAATGAAGCATTACACAGATGTCGAAGAGAGGTACTAAAACACCAGAAAAGTAAATTATGTTTTCTTGGATTTATTGTCCGGATGTCAATAATTTGACTGCCTATAAACATTGGTAAACCACAATGTTTTCATCCCTGTACAGCGTTAAGATCTAATCCATGCTGATCAATTATGCATGACATAAACGCAATACCTAAATTTTTTGGTATACACTTTGATAAGTTTTGGAGTCACTTGTGATGCATATTCTTAACTGTCTGAATTACGGGAGAGAGCACAGAAGAAAACCTTTAAAAATGCATTTACTGACTGTTTCAATCAATTAATATCCTGCAGTAAAGGTAAATATTCTTTGACGAGTGTTTGTTCCTCAGAAACGTACCATAACAACATGCTTCATCCGCCTGTGAATATCGATTTTTGGATAGCTTGGCATACTGACAACGGCTTCACGGTATGTTTTTTTTCTCAATAATTATGAACTTTCGGGGTAGCAGTCAATCTATATTTTAAGAATACCTAAATTTATCTTCACATATGTTGAAAAGACTCAAGGAAGGCTGCATCAATGATCGGCATGAAACCGTAAAAGTAAATGAAAAAATCATCATGATCACATTATACTTCGAGAATTAGGTTCTTTCACCCGTTGCCAACTTCGGATTTCAGGTATTGTTGGTTTCTTCACGTTATCTATGGCCTGTCTGTTCTGCAGAAGCCCAGAGTTGGAACTTATAAACTGCAAGTACACAGCTATAGGCAACACGCAGCACTCGGCTGTCGTACGTGAGATCTCCACTGCAGGCTGTTTGCCACGAGTGTATCATTTATGGAATGCATGTTGAGTGACCGGCGTGTATACTGAATTTGGTTTTCATTCTCTCCCAGTAGCGGCTGCAGTTTGTCGAATGCACCACTTTTGGTATGACTGAATGCTTGAAAGTACGAACCCATGCTACATTTACATGTGTGTGCCTATCACTAACGATGAAATATCCCATGAAATGTATCGATTTTATGTTTAACGTCAACGTAACCGAATACTGAAAAGGTTCAGACAAGGAAGGCAGACTTATCACCTTCTTTAACGGGACATATGTGAACAACAAACTTCCAGCGGATTGTAATGGGCCATAAAAGGTTATACCTCAACGTAAATTTAAAATTTTACAATTATGTCCTCTCTTTAATGCTAAATAAGCATGCTGTAACGCTTCCTCATAGCTTTACACTCGTTTTCACATGCGAGTTATCGCAGGAATATCTGACAATGCTCATGTGTCTTACGGACACTTTCCGCAGTCACAATGAATTGCAGCGCAAACTGATCCATCCGGTCAGTGACACAGTAATCCGAGCTAAATCTAAATGCGCCGAGTCTGTTGCTATTTAGAAGCATGAAGGATATTTCACAGAAAGGAAACATCGGAAGCGCAAGAGGACCCCTGATGTCCTGAATACACACAATCGATTCATCAGACAGAATCAGCAGTGCTAAGACATCGTTCGCTGACAATGTTATTGTGTACAGGGAAGTGTCGCGGTTGGACAGTCATCATAAGGAACTGCAGAAAGACGTGGACAACATTTCTATCTGGTTGAATGAATAGCAGCTATCCTTAAACGTGAATCATTGCAAGAGATTTCCAGTAACACACAGAAAGAACCCGACAGTGAATGCTTACAAGATTAGTGGTGAAAATCTCTAGTACTTCACATCGTATTTATGGGAAATACTAAGAATCGATATGATATGGAACGATCACGTAAATCAGCATTGTGGAAGGGGAATGGAAGATTTAGATTTGCGGGAAGGATTATGGGAAAATTCAAGGCATCCTGCAAAGGAAATAGCATGCAAGACGCTAATGCTACCAATTCTAGAGTACTGTTCCAATGTTTGAAGTGCTTATCGACGAGGCATTACAACAAACATCGAAGAAATTCAAAGACGCAGGTCTAAGTTCGTAAAAAGTCGTAACAGCCCACACAAATGATGGGAGAATTACATGGGAATCCTTCGAAGGAGGCAGACGCCTTACTCTGTTGGGTAGCTTTAGAAGACCTATGCTGGTGATCGTAAGCTCACCGGACAAAAAATGTCCGCAGCTCGTGGTCTAGTGGCTAGCGTTGCTGCCTCTGGATCACGGGGTCACGGGTTCGATTCCCGGCCGTGTTGGGAATTTTCTCTGCCCGGGGACTGGTTGTTTGTGTTGTCCTCATCATTTCATCATCACCATCATTATTCGTGACGGTGGCTAGATTGGACTGAGCAAGAAATTGGACTGTGTAATAATTGGGACTTTGTACGGGCGCCGATGACCGCGCAGTTGAGCGCCCCAGAATCAAACATCGTCATCACCGGACAAAAAATTAGTCACTCCGGAGCGCAGGCGCAGATGAATGGTTAAGCCTTTACAGGTGGCGCAGAGGTGGAGTCACGTGCTCTACCACGCGCGAACTGCCTCTACAACAGCAAAGTTCGCCGCGCTGGAGAAATATATGACTGGTTTTATCACAGCCCCACCCTATTACATTTCGACTGGCCTGCAAAATCACGTGACTTGAACCTCATAGTAAACTGCGGACCATGTTGTAAAGTGGGTAAAACGGCGACATCAGCATCTCCGCAATTTGGTTAAACTGCGCGATCAAATCCTCAGCGAGTAGTTTAATCTGGATGCGACGTACCTACACAACCTTGTGGACTCACTTCCTAACAGAATCCATGCGGTTATCAAGTCCAGCATCGGAATTGCGTGGTATTAAATGTTGTTGTTGTTGTCGTTGGGATAGTCTTCAGTCCAATGATTGCTTTGATGCAGCTCTTCATTCTTCTCTGTAGTGTGCAAGTATCCTCATCTTCGAGTAACTGATGCAATCTGCATCCTTATTAATCTGCTTATTGCTTTCATCTCTTGGCCTCCCTCTCCGGTTTTTACCCCCACGCTTCCCTCCAATACTAAATTGGCGACCCCATTGACACCTTAGAATGTGTCCTACCAACCGATCCCCTCTTCTAGTCAGTTTGTGTCACAACTTTCTTTTCCCCACAGTTCTATTCAGTACCTCTTCATTAGTTATGTGATCTACCTATCTAATCTCGAGTATTCTTCTGTAGCACCACACTTCAAAGGCTTCTATTCTCTTCTTGTGTAAACTGATTATTGTCCATGTTTCACTTCCATACATGGCTACACTCCATACAAATACTTTCAAAAAGGACCTCCTGACACTTAAATCCATACAAGATGTTAACAAATTTCTCTTCTTTACAAACGCTTTTCTTGCCATTGCCAGTCTACATTTTATATCCTCTCTACTTCGACCATCATCAGTTATTTTGCTCCCCAAATAGCAAAACTCCTTTACTACTTTAAGTGTCTCATTTCCTAATCTAACTCCCTCAGCCTCAACTAATTTAATCCGACTACATTTCAGTATCATCGTTTTGCTTTTCTTGAGGTCCATCTTATATCCTGCTTTCAAGACATTGCCCATCCGTTCAGCTGCTCTTCCAAGTACTTTCTTGTCTCTGACAGAATTACAATATCATCAGGGAACGTTAAAGTTTTTATTTCTTCTCCCTGGACTTTTATTCCTATTCCAAAGTTTTCTTTTGTTTCCTTTACTGCTTGCTCAGTATACAGACTGAATAACATCGGGTATAAGCTACAGCCTTGTCTCACTCCCTTCTCAACTACTGCTTCCTTTTCGGACCCCTCGCCTCTTATCACTTCCATCTGGTTTCTGTACAAATGGTGAATAGCCTTTCGACACTGTCTTTTACACCTGCCACCTTCACAATTTGAAAGAGAGTGTTCCAGTCAACACTGTCAAAAGCTTTCTCTAAGTCTACAAATGCTGGAAAGGTATGTTTGCCTTTCCTTAATATATCTTGTAAGATAAGTCGTAGGGTCAGCATCGCCTCGCGGGTTCCAACATTTCTACGGAATCCAAATTGATCTCCCGCGAGGTCAGCTTCTAACAGTCTTTCCATTCTTCTGTAAAGAATACTTGTAATTATTTCTCTAGGGCTGACTAATTTTTCGGTCGGCTAGTTTATATCTCATGTATGAATGGTGACAATTAGATAACATGGATTAGTGCACGTACGGAGGCACAGAAACAATTTTTCCTTCATTGAATACGCAAATGGAATAGGAAAGAAAACCAAATAGTAAAGAAAACCGAAAATATTGGTACGATATACCCTCCGCCGTGCACTGAAGATTGACTTGAGGAGTACGTATGTAAATATAGATGTCGAGTGGTGAATAATTTTTACCGGCATATTACTGGAAAAGTTTGTATGAGCTACAGATAACGAAGGGTAGGAACACCGCAAAGAAGGATTTCTAGAGCAGACAATGGTCGCAGTTTACATCAAATCTTAATCACGTCGTTGAGTAACAAGTGCGTAGACACAAACTATTAACAGAGTGCACAAGCCTTGGGAAACGGCGTCTGAGGACAGAAACACACAACTAAAACGATAAAAATGTTTGCGTCCTCACAATAATTTGGTCTCTGTATGTGAACTGTGATTGTACGGAACTAAATAAGGCTACAGAGGCTATAGTGTCGTAGCTCTTAAGTAGTGGCTACTGGCCCAGAGCTGCAGTGGCCTTCAGGAGCGGCTGCTGATCTCTTCATCGCGTGGGAACGTGGGAAGCCGCTTTACGGAATCACCCCGTGACGTCACTGCGTGCGAACGTCGTGTGAGAGTCCCCAATCAGAGGCGTCCCGCCGCTCGAAGCTTAATAAGGCGGAAAATGGCGCCGGGCACGGAAATGAACGAAGCGGTGCTGGCCCAGCTTGTTTACATGTAAATCGGCGTGGCTCGGCCGTAGTTCTCCGCGGGCGTCGATTACGCTTCATGAAGGAATCCCCTGCCGCTTTGCAAGTGCCCCATTACGGCAGCGAGCGTCGCGTCCGTTTCGTTTGAAGCGTACACGCCCGGTTGTTTCCGCCCGTAACGACTTCATTTTGTCCGGTGCTACGTGACTTGCAAGCGGGCCTGCGGACGCGATCGCTTCTGCAAATGGCTTCATTACGCTTACCGCCTTCCTGTCGGAGGTTATCGTCTCGCTTATATTATGTGCTTTTCTCTGTCATTAACCTTCTCAGCCTTGACGATTACTATCGGAATCATTGAGTTGAGTGGTATCAGAAGCCCGTGAAACGTTTCGAAAAGCTAAAGGCGTAGTTATACCCTGTTGGCCCATTAGAACTGCAGCGCTATGAAGATGGTAAAGAACAAACGTCAAATTAGCATGCGGCGTGCTGCATTTTTGGATATGCAAATGATTAGCACTTAAGCGCAACCACCCAGAGGAGGCAGGAGGAGGAGATTAGTGTCTGACGTCCCGTCGACATCGAGGTCATTAGAGACGGAGCACAAGGTCGGAGTAGGGAAGATTGGGAAGAAAATAGGCCATGCCTTTTCAAAGGAACCATCACGGCGTTTGCCTGAAGCGATTTAAGAAAATCACGGAAAACTTAAATCTGGGTGGCCGGACGTGGGTATGATTCGTCGTCTTCCCGAATGTGAACCAGTGTGCTATCCACTAGGCCGCCTCGCATGGTCGACAATAGGCAGAGTGAAACCTAGTGCCTTCTGCATTTGCACGCAAGGAGAAATAAACTGGCACATTTCTTTATCAGAACGTTGGTTGTTTGTGAGGTGGTCGCATTATGTGCTGTGTGAGAAGGAGAAACGTCGACAAGCAGGTTGAAATGGTTCCCACCAATTACTAGCTGCCTCGTTTCATTAACCCCAATATCTGCCTATCCTTACTACTCAATTTCCACCCCATCTAGTAGGAATGGAGTGAGCACGGCATTAATCTATAGGAAAAACAACTGCTGAAGGTCTACAAGAGTGACTGGAATCGTGATTTCCTGTCAGAGATACCACAGTTCGTAGTAACTGACGGAAAGCCATCGAGTAAAACAGAAGTGATTTCTGGCGTTCCACAAGGTTGTGTTATAGGCCCTTTACTGTTCCTTATGTGTGTAAATAATTCACAAGTCAATCTGAGCAGCCGTCTTAGGTTGTCTGCAGATGATACTGTCGTTTATCGTCTAGTAAAGTCATCAGAAGATCAAAACAAATTGCAAAACGATTTAGAAATGACATCTGTATGGTGTGAAAATTGGCAATTGACCCTAAAGAATGAAAAGTGTGAGGTCATCCACACGAGTGCTAAAGGGAATCCGTTAAACTTCGCTTACACAATAACTCAGTCAAATCTAAAGGCCGGAAATTCACCTAAATACCTAGGAATCACAATTAATAACGACTTAAATTGGAAAGAACACACAGAAAATCTTAGCGGAACACGTCGAAGATGCAACTGATCTACTAAAGAGACAGCCTACACTACGCTTGTCCGTTCTCCTTTGGAGTACTGCTGCGTGGTGTGGGATTCTTACCGGACAGGACTAAAGGCGTGCATCTATAAAGTTCTTTGAACGTTTTGTGTTATCGAGAAATGGGGAGAGAGTGTGACTGAAATGGTACAGTATTTGGGGTGGACACCATTAAAATAAAAGCGTCTTTCGTTGCGGCGGAATCTTCTCACGAAATTTCAATCACCAACTTTCGCCTCCGAATTCGAAAATATTTTGTTGACACCGACCTACGTAGGGAGAAACGATCACCACGCTAAAATAAGGGAAGTAATAGCTCGCACGGTAAGATATAGGTGTTCGTTTTTTCCGAGCTTTATTCGAGATTGGAGTAATAAAGGTGGTTCGATGAAGCCTCTACCAGGCACTTAAGTGTGGTCTGCGTATCCATGTAAATGTAGATGTAGATGAAGAATTCTATTGTAATGCAGTTGCATGTCATTGTAGATGGTTCAAATGGCGCTAAGCACTATGGGACTTAACTGCTGAGGTCATCAGTCCCCTAGAACTTAGAACTACTTAAACCTAACTAACCTAAGGACATGACACACATCCATGCCCGAGGCAGGATTCGAACCTGCGACCGTAGCGGTCGCGCGGTTCCAAACTGAAGCGCCTAGAACCGCTCGGCCACATTGGCCGGCTGTCATTGTAGAGGCAGTGTGTTAGCAGATTTTACTATCCGGGATAAGAAAACAAATTCTTAACTAGTAATGTAGGTGGTGGTTAGTGTTTAACGTCCCGTCGACAACGAGGTCATTAGAGACGGTTAGGGAAGGGTTGGGAAGGAAATCGGCCGTGCCCTTTCAAAGGAACCATCTCGACATTCGCCTGAAACGATTTAGGGAAATCACAGAAAACCTAAATCAGGATGGTCGGAGACGGGATTGAACCGTCGTCCTCCCGAATGCGAGTCCAGTGTGCTAACCACTGCGCCACCTCGCTCGGTACTAGTAATGTAATTTAAGTTCGTAGTGACAGCCCACAGTTAAGCAAAGAAGGTGAGCCCCTGGTGTAGGGTGAATGTATCCATCGCGGAAGACAGGTTCCCGCCCAGCTGTATGCTCTATAAGTCATTCTGGCTGTCGCGCTCGATGAGAAGTCGCTGTGACAAAACGATCACAGTTGTGTCCTATGAAGGTGGTCTGAGGCGAGTTGGAAGGCGAGATTCTTTGACGGGTCTGGCTCGCTGGTGACGCAAAGGCGAGACGCCACGCTGCAGTCACTCGCCTCCCTACTATGTAACAATGGGCGCTTCTCGCACGGGACGCCCAAAGGCGTCTAGAGAGTCGAGGCCGAGGGAATTACTCTCCTTAGCAAGTACTCGGACACGTCTCGGGCCCAATAGCAGCAACAGAAACCCTCTTTGTAGGATCCGATGCGAGTCTAACAACAGGATATTTTCTAAAAGCTTCGAAAATTCCCTGGAAATCAGGCTCAGACACGCACTGTCTCCCCCACCCTTGTCTTCTTCTCTGTCTTGCGTGGAAATTTTCCATTCGATTTTACTAGGTAGGGATGATGGAATGACGGCCTCTGTCAGTCCCATTTAGTTACCTCGGAAGTTTAAAGTAGGAGTACTATGAACCGAAAACAGCCTCTCGTCTGATTGGCAGAATAACTGTTGTTCATGCATGATTGGCTAGTAAACTAGCTTATGCGTTTTTCTTACGCAGAGTGGAACTCTGATAGGAAGTATGAAAATTCATTCGGGTGCTAAAACTACTGAAGCAGAAGAGTCACTCAGATGTTGATCGTGGAAGGAGAGTGCTAGATCTGATGGAAGGTGACCTGGTAATGCCGATTTTAGAAGTCATCTAACTTCTGGAGTTGGTCTGGAAGGACATCAGTTTCCGATGGGAGCCGACTCTAGTTTAAGACTTGACTTCGGCTTTTCAGAGGGTAAGCACTGCTTTGCGAAGCGAGATGACAGGTACGGCTAGGTATTTTTCATTCTGAGCAACAATCTCGAGAGTTTTTATGCAAATTAACTTTCGCGAATGCATTAAACTCTTTACCTACGGTTCGTGAATGGACCACAGGTTAGTTGTTCATACGCACGGACTCATTTTGAAAGAACTGCTAACGCAAATTCCAACTAGTTGGATTGGATGCTTTTGCATGCTAGATTAACCTTTTTCCGGACCCAATATTTCGATCGATGCTATTGTTTTTGGTAACGCCGGAATGGTGCGAGCCTTGTGACACCGCTTACTAGAGGTGATGCCTTTAAATTTTTTTTCTCTCGCTTGTTCCTCTTTGCGGCCCCCTCACACGAATTTTGATGTGTTGTGCCAGTAATCCCAGAAGGAGACTGCATTAATGATTGTGTTTTCCCTCACTCATGTATCAGCTCTATGTAATTTGTGCAGGTCAGTTGCTCAACTACACTGATGCTCATAAATTAAGGATAATTGCAGATTGTGGTGCCACACAACGTGGCACTACACAAAACTGGCGCTAATAGCATAGGCACATAGAGAACACACACTACACAGATCTGCAAGTCCACGGTATTGGTGATACGTTGAGAAAACCGTCCTGAAACACATGGCCACAAAACGCCACTGTTTCCTGTGCATGTACCCCGACATCATTACGGGATATGATCACCATGCACACGTACATAGGCCGCACAACGGGTTGGCTTACTCTGGATCAGGTGGTCGAGCAGCTGCTGGGATATAGCCTCCCATTCTTGCACCATTGCCTGTCGGAGCTCCTCAAGTGTCCTAGGTGTTTGAAGACGTGCAGCGATGCGTCGACCAAGAGCACCTCAGACGTGCTCGATGGGGGTTTAAGTCTGGAGAACAGGCAGGCCACTCCATTCGCCTGATATCTTCTGTTTCAAGGTACTTCTCCACGATGGCAGCGCGGTGGGGCCGTGCGTTATCATCAATCAGGAGGAAGGTGAGACCCACTGCACCCCTTAAAAGGTGGACATACTGGTGCAAAATGACGTCCCGATACACCTGACCTGTTACAGTTCCTGTCGAAGACATACAGGGGTGTACGTGCGCCAATCATAATTCCACCTCCACCATCAAACCACGACCTCCATACAGGTCCCTCTCAAGGACATTAAGTGGTTGGTATCTCGTTCCTGGTTCACGCCAGATGAAAACCCGGAGAGAATAATTGTTTAGACTGTACCTGGACCCGTCCGTGAGCATAACCTGGGACCACTGCTCCAATGACCGTGTACTGTGTTCTTAACGCCAGGCCTTACGGGCTCGCCTGTGACCAAGGGTCAGTGGAATGCAGCTTGTAGGTCTCCGGGCGAATAAACCATGTCTGTTCAGTCGTCTGTAGACTGTGTTTCTGGAGACAACTGTTTCAGTGGCTGCGGTAAGGTCCCGAGCAAGGCTACTTGCAGTACTCCGCCGTCTGCGGGCACTGTTGGTGAGATATCGGTTTCTTGTGGTGTTGTACACTGTGGACGTCCGGTACTGTGGCGCCTGGACACGTTTCCTCACTGCTGGAATCGTTGCCATAATCTTGAGATCACACTTTGTGGCACACGAAGTGCCCGTGCTACGACCTGCTGTGTTTGACCAGCCTCCAGTGGCCCTAGTATTCTACCCCTCATAACGTCTTCAGTATGTGTTCTTTGAGCCATTTTCAACACACAGTTACCATTAGCACGTCTGAAAATGTCTGCACACTTACTCGCTGCACCATACTCTGACATGCACCAACACACCTCTGCGTATGTGAACTGCTGCCAGCACCACCGTGCGACGACCGCTGGTCAGATGCACCGCATGGTCATACCCTGAGGTGATTTATTGCCGCAAACAGCTCACCAGAGCGTTGTTTCACCATGTATCAGCATTATCCTTAATTTATGAACATGAGTGTAGTAGAAGTAAGAAGTCGTGAGAATCATATAAACCAATGGTTTACAACCTGTAAATAGTATAGTCTTCTGCGTCACCGGCTAACGATTTCGATGATACCAGCAGTTGCAATTGAATGTGTCTCAGCCTAATAAGTCAATTAGAACCTCCCAGGATGCATTATAAAGTGCTGGAATTCGACAGTAGCAGGACCTTGACCAAATGAATTTAACCGTTTAGGGACATTGCTGTTCTCGTTAACTGGGATCATATAAGTGTCATTCGAATATTTAACTGATGGGTTATGATTGAATGCCATATTCGAATGTCACTTATTGGGTTATGACTGATTTCACGGGGTCTCGGGTTCGATTCCCGGCCGGGTCGGGAATATTTTCCGCCCGAGGACTGGGTGTTGTCCTCACCACCTCATCATCACTCAGGAAGTGCCGAGACTGGAAATGGAAAGATTTGGAACTTGTACGGGCGCTGCTGACCACGATGCTGAGCGCCCCACAAACCAACGTCATTCTCATCATCTATGATTTTACTAAAAGCCGGGCAGAATCTCAGCGGCTCCAAGCGACTAGCGCCCGAGAGGCTGTGCAGGATCGTACAACATCGTCACAAATCTTGAATCACGAAATGAGCTTGTTTGCAGTAAGACGAACATCCAGATGGACAGTGCGGCGTCGTTTAGAGCACCACGTATTGTCAGCACGGCGACCACTATCGTGGCTGCTCATGACGCAACAACAGGGTCGCGGAGACAGGGGTGCAGTCAGCAGCAACACTCCACCCACGAGTGGCACCACCTCATTTTCTCAGGGCGTTCCCGGTTCTGCGTAAGCCTCACGATGGGCTACCAATGTGTGAAAGCTCTGAGGAAAACGATCGTTATCGGACAGCATTTGCCATCGTGATACGGGCCCAGTATATGGCGTGGCGGTACTGACTACACAGCACGATCCACTCTGGTCCGCATATCCAGCAATTTGGAAGGCAACCGTTACATTTCTGAAGGCTTGAGGTCGGTGGTTGTGCCCTGTTTTCAAGCTATCAGTGGTGGTATCTTTCAATAATATAATGGAAGACCGCATGTTTCTGGCATTGTTCTGACCTACCTACTGTTGCCGTAGGCACCTTGTTCACCAGACTCTCATCCATCCAAAACATCCGGTCATGATTTACCGGGAGAGTTCTATGCCACCACTCACCAACCACTACGATTGGAGAAAGCTGGCACAAGTTGAAACAGCATGGAATGAGGCACCAGTATTAGTCATCTTAGCGCTGCTGGGTTCGATGCTGAGTCAGTTTACAGCCGCTGTTGCTGCAAGAGGTGGCGGTTCTGTGTTCTAAATTTCGTACCCTGTATACAACTAAGTCATGTACAAACTTAATCACGTATTGTACCCACTCTACATCTTACAATCCGTAAGTATAATTTTATTTGCTATCCTTTTTAATGTTGCAGTTTTCATAGTGAGTAATGTAGTTCCATGACCGTTCAGCAAGCCACTGGAGACTATATACTCCTCAACACTCAGCTAATACTGCGCATTTTCGCTATTGTTTGATGAAGTGTGGATGGCATTCAAACTTTTGGATGCACTTGAATGTTCCAAAAAATATAATGGGTTTACTCTGAGGTGACCAAAGTCACGGGATACCTCCTGATATTGTGTCGAACCTCCTTTTCGGCCGGCCTGTGTGGCCAAGCGGTTCTAGGCGCTTCAGTCTGGAACCGCGCGATCGCTACGGTCGCAGGTTCTGCTTCGGGCATGGGTGTGTGTGATGTCCTTAGGTTAGTTAGGTTTAAGTAGTTCTAAGTTCTAGGGGACTGATGACCTCAGCTGTTAAGTCCCATAGTGCTCAGAGCCATTAGAACAATTTTTTTTTCACTGCCCTTTTATACCTTGTGTACGCAATACTACTGCCATCCGTGTATGTGTATATCGCTGTACCATTACTTTCGTCATTTCAGCGTACAATATTCATCCTGTGCCTTCCAGTAGAAACTCATGCACTAGACTTCTGATAATGTGACCGTAAGCTCAAGTATCTAGTCTCAAACTGTTTGAATCATTATTCTGCATCCGACCTTCTGCTTTGCTACTGGTTATAGATGTTTAAGATAATTTACTTGGTTTCTTTTTTGATAGTTATTGTATTTACTGTTAACTAAAGTAAAGTAAAATTTATTCGCAAAGTATGGTGTGCATCAATAACTGCATTATTATTTAGCTCGTCTTTCTTAATATAAACTCGGACGTTCATACATTGTATATCACACTTGCACGAATCTTAGAAACACCGGGAAGAGATATTTAAGAGTATTAAGGCTCTGACTGGGAATACGGCGACAAAGAGTAAACAAAAGACAGAGTTGAAAAGGGAACATGGTCTGTAATAGTGTGCGTGTGGACTGTCAAATACGGAGTGATCAAGAAGACTTTTCTTTGCTATGCGACTTTGAATAACAAACCAAAGTGCAAAAGAAGAAGAAGAAAGCTTCATTGATGACAAGTAGAAGGAAGGAGAGATGGACCGTACAAAGCCACTTACTCTATTCCAGACTGTTACCTTCTGTCCTTAGCTGATCTATAAAATTATTATCGAATGAGAAAACATTTTGCTTTTCCTTTGTTTTCCCAGACACAAAACCCTGTCACAATGGTACGAACTGAAATGGCTTTGTCCGCGCGGGGTAGCCGTGCGGTCCATGGCGCCTTGCCACGGTTCGCGTTCCTACCTCCGTCGGAGGTTCGAGTCCTCCCTAGGGCATGGGTGTGTGTGTTGTCTTTAGCGGAAGTTAGTTTAAGGTAGATTAGGTAGTGTGTAAGCCTAGGAACCGATGATCTTAACAGTTTAGTCGCATAGGAACTCACCACAAATTTCAAAATTTTAAATGGTTTGGAAATATCTGAGTTGAAACGTGTATTAATGCAAAATGTTTGATACTATTGTTTTCTTTGAGGAAAAGGCAACAAACTTTGTTAGAGTCTGAATCTACTTTTATGTTAGATGTTTGTACGTCTCGTACGAAAGGTTTCCTATGACATTTGTTAAAGGGATTTAAAAAATGCCGGCCGGTGTGGCCGAGCGCTTCTAGGCGCTACGATCGCAGGTTCGAATCCTGCCTCGGGCATGGCTGTGTGTGATGTCCTTAGGTTAGTTAGGATTAAGTAGTTCTAAGTTCTAGGGGACTGATGACCTCCTGTGTTAAGTCCTATAGTGCTCAGAGCCATTTCAACCATTTTTGAACCATTTAAAAAATATCAGAATGAGATTTTCACTCTGCAGCGGAGTGTGCGCTGATATGAGACTTCCTGGCAGATTAAAACTGTGTGCCGGACCGGCACTGGCAGAAGTACAGCTGTGAGGACGGGGTGTGAGTCGTGCTTGGGTAGCTCAGCTGGTAGAGCACTTGCCCGCAAAAGGCAAAGGTCCCGAGTTCGAGTCTCGGTCTGGCACGCAGTTTTAATCTGCCAGGAAGTTTCATATCAGCGCACACTCCGCTGCAGAGTGAAAATCTCATTCTGGAAACATCCCCCAGGCTGTGGCTAAGCCATGTCTCTGCAATATCCTTTCTTTCAGGAGTGCTAGCTCTGCAAGGCTCGCAGGAGAGCTTCTGTATGGTTTGGAAGGTAGGAGACGAGGTACTGGCAGAAGTAAAGTTGTGAGGACGGGGCGTGAGTCGTGTTTGGGTAGCTCAGTTGGTAGAGCACTTGCCCGCGAAAGGCAAAGGTTCCGAGTTCGAGTCTCGGTCCGGCACACAGTTTTAATCTGCCAGGAAGTTTCATTTAAAAAATACTTCAAAGATATATATTCTCACTCAATTTGTATGAATTGTTATCCTAGTTAGTACAGACGTATTTGAAATGCAAACTTTTCGATTAACTCTACATCTAATTGGGCTCAAATCTCAGCCATTGCCCACACCAGATACATCCCACTTTACATTTAAATGTAATTGAAATACGTTTGTTTCCACGAAGTAAATGTACTAATTTAGAAATGCTTTAACCTTACTCGCACTTGATTGCGCAATGTAGTGTAACATTAAGCTTTTCAGGCTGTGAGGCTGAATAATCAGCTGTAATCAACACTATTAATCACATTAATTGTGCAGTGTCGTGTAACATTAATCTTTTCAGGCTATGAGACTCAATAATCATCTGTAATTTGTGTTTTACATTATTTCTCCCATCCTCAAGTGAAATGGGGTGTAACTGTGCGTTCCTTTGAGATAAACGAAGTGCTAGCTTCGCATGCGGTTGTAAATTATTGATAAAATTAGATGAGTGTGCTGTGACAGCAGGCAGTGTCTGAAGATGTGTCGACCGCATTAGAAATGCATTTTTTAAGACGGATTTTGTGACTGAATTGTCACACAATCAAAGTCATCACTTGAGGATTTTGCTTTTTCCTATTATGGGGTAAAAAAGCGTTAGATTACCATCGAAACAGCGGCTCCGGTCCTGCAGACATCTTAGCGACTCTTTCTCTCACGTGGGCGAACAGCCACGGCAGACGGTCCCGGCGCGGCAATTCGAGACGAGACGTTCCCACGGGCCGGCTGGGCGGCTGGCCGGCTCCTCGCTGTCACGTGACCACCGCCGACGGCGCACCTGCGCTCCACGCGGCCGGAATCTCAACTAGCTTCCAATTTATTTTACAGCCCCTTTAAATGCTTACGTACCCTCCCAATAAAATATATTGGCTTTCAAACGGTGACTATTCCCGCAATGTAGATTCCAATCGTCTCGCTGATGTACTGTGTTTATGGTTGCAAACGACACCCGTGGAATTCGGAATAGGCCCGTCCGTGTTGTGTTTCCATTAAGCGGCGGGCCGCGACCTTATAAATATCCCGAGCGCGCATGAATATGTACGTGCTGTCGCCGTTGCGGTGTTTGTTTGAAATATTCCCGCCCGGGTTATTTATTGGGCAGAGGCTACGGAATTCGGCTCCTCTTAACATCTTAACCGAGCAAGGGGTACCGCGAGGCGCTGGTTCTCTGCGCATGCGTCACTACTCTCTGTACTATCCCTGCCATCCTGAAGCATTCACGCTAATAGCACGCTCTCCCGAAAACGAAGAATCGCACAAAGTACACTTTGCACATTATACTGCACCTACCGAGACTGAGTGTGCAAAACGAAATGACATAAATAAGCTGTCGCAGTGATTAACATTTTACAGTGCGTTTCGGGGTATTACCTCTCATCATCATGCAGTTCTGAATTTGATTTTATCTTTCCAATATACATCACAACTACCTATGAAGAGCTCCAAGCGTGAGGTACTGTGTAGGTTACTTACACCAATTTGGTTTTCACTACACTTTTCTTACATTTCTGTCGCTTCAAAAGAGATTACTGAGATCCTAACAGAGAAAAGTAAATCGCTACTCATGCATCTGTAAGAAGGGCCATGTGTGAAGCCTACAATCATTTATAGTGACAGATCCTGGTCAGAGACTTACGAAAATCTAGCCATACGTAAAGTCAGTCAACGAATCCGTCTAGTGTCGGAAACGGAAGATAGCAGACAGAAAGCAAAACCTTTGAATACCGTATTTAAAAATGCATTCACGCATGAGGACACCACCGTAACCATGTTTGACCGCCGCACAGACTCAAAAAGAGCGATATCGATATTAATATCCCCAGCATTGAAAAATAATTATGAATAGGTAAAGCAAAAAAAAAAAAAGCCACGAACCTACTATGCTGTCATAGTAGGAGGAGAGGTGATACTCCTACGTGGCGCGTCACAGGTGGCGGATAGGGAAGTCCTCACCGGTTTACTGGCGGACTTGAGTGAAATAAAATAGCTCTCGCGGACCAAACACACCCTCTGCGGTTAACAACCGGAGTTGTAAATCGGAGCTTGCTCCAACTAAGGTTGACAACCTTCGACAGTCAAAAATGGAAAGGTCTTTTAGGAAAAAAATTCCACCGTCCTACTCAAAAAGGCAGGAAAAGGCTACATTGGATTCGGTGGATAGTCAACTAGAAGACAGCAACGAATCGGAGCGTTTGCAACCATCCAAATGCACACTAAAACACAAAAAGAAGATTAAACATGAGCAAATAAATTATATAACAACACACAACATAAACTCACTACTTCAGACCGGAAAACTCAAGGAGCTCACAGATGAACTAAATAAACAAAAAATTTTAATAACAGGGATCCAAGAAATGAGAAACACCACAGAGGACCCATTCGAATCACAAGGATACAGAATTTATAATGGGAAACCAGGGCCGAGGGCAATGAAACAATGTCCCCAGTTTGGAACAGGGTTTTTAGTAAACATAAAAATAATAGATTCAGTAACGGATTTCCAAGCAGTATCACCAAGAATTGCGACTCTAAGCTTTAAAACAATGAATAAAACCTATATAATAATAAATGCTCATGCCACAACAAATGAAAAAAATTGTCTAACAAAAACAAAGGAAGAGATAGATAAATTTTGGGACCTTCTAGAACAAACTGTGAACAGAGTAAATAAAAAGAATTTAAAAATCTTATTGGGAGATTTCAATGCTCAGTTGGGAAAAGAAAGGAAATATAAAGATATAATTGGAAAATGGAGTCCACTTAAATTTACGAACAAAAACGGTCAAAGACTTGTAGAACTCTGCAGAGAACACAACCTTATATCTAAATCAACATACTTTAAGAGGAAGCCAAGTAAACTTAAAACATGGAAACATCCAGACTGGAGGAAGGGCGAGTGGCAGCTAGACCATGTCTGTATGGACAAACATTTTCATAAGGAGATCCACAATGTTAAAGTAGTGAGAGGAGTAGACACAGGCTCAGACCATTATGTGGTTAAAATTAAAATCAAATTCACACCGTTAAAGAAGAGGACCGGAAAAACTAATGAAATAAAAAGGAGGTTTGACCCACATCAGCTAATTAAAAATAATAAGTACCAACAAATAACACAAACCATCAAATTAACAGATGATCTAGAACAACTAGTGCCTAATCTTAAAAAAGAAGCAGAGAATCTAGCTCCCTTGAACCCACGAAGTAAACATGCATGGTGGACATCAGAATGTGACATATTCCATGAAGATAAACACCAAGCATGGTTAAAGTTTCAAACACATAAAACTGAAGAAAATGCCATCAACCTAAAAAATGAAAGAAAAAAATTCACTCAAAATATTAGAAGAATCAAGAGAGGATTTCATAAAGATATTATAAAGTCTATAGAAGGTAATTATCATAAAACCAACTCCAGGAACTACTACAAAATCTTTGGGAAACAACTACAACAATATGAGGCCCTACACTAATACTGAAAGATGAAGATGGAAGAATGACACACAGTAACAAGGAAAATGCAGAAATCATGGCAAAAGCATTTTACAAACTTCTGAATTGCGAGGAACCCAAAGAACCCTTACAAATCAACATAAATACCCCAATAAAAACCAAACCTAACAAACTAGACCCTCCATCTTTTCAAGAAGTAGAAGAAATTCTTAAAGAACAAAAAAATTATAAGGCATGTGGAGAAGATCAGGTTTTTGTTGAAATGTGGAAATATGCAAATGACACAGTCAAGACCTCCTTACACATGGCTCTAACAAAAATTTCGGTAACAGAACAATTTCCCGAACATTGGACTACAGCTATCATCCACCCACTACACAAAAAGGGAGATAAGAGCAACCCAGACAACTACAGAGGAATCTCTCTCCTAGACTGCACATATAAAATTCTATCCAAGATCCTATATGAAAGAATCAAGGAGCAATTAGAACAGGAGTTAGGGGAATATCAGGGAGGTTTCAGACCGTGGAGAAACTGTGCAGAGCAGATAATTAGTTTAAAATTGATTATGGCATACTACAAGAAACGGAACGAACCTCTGGCAATAACATTTGTAGATTTTAAGAAGGCATATGACTGTCTCCACAGACCTTCAGTATTAAAAATTTTAAGAAATCTAGGACTCCATCCAAAACTAATTAAAATAATACAACTCACTCTAACCAACACCAAATCAAAAGTGAAGTTTAGAGGAGAAATTTCGGAACCATTCCTCATAAAAATAGGCTTAAGACAAGGTGACTGCCTATCACCATTATTTTTCAACTGTGCACTGGAATACATAATGAGAGAATGGTACAAGGACAATCCAAAGAGGATAAGAATTGGAAGTGCAAAAGATGATATTAGCTTAAACTGCTTGGGATTCGCTGATGATCTTGCTCTCCTAGCCAACACCGTTCAAGAAGCCAGGAAACAAGTGAAATCACTACAAGAAATAGCAGAGAAAGTAGGCCTTAGGATATCATTTGAAAAAACGGAGATTATGCTAACTGATCCACCACTTGCAAACAAAATTACAATAGGAGAACAGGAAATCAAAATTGTTGATAAATTTAAATATTTAGGCGAAATAATAACATACAATCTAAATGAGAAGCCATCATGGCAAAACAGTATAAAAAAACTGAACTATGCAAATTACATTACCAAAACTACATACAACAAAAAAAGCCTATCTATAGATGCAAAATTAAAACACTATAAAACAGTTACACAACCAGAAATAACGTATGCAGCTGAAACTATCTTCAAAACAACTAATACAGCAGAAATTGACAGAATACTAAAAATAGAAAGAAGAATAATTAGGACATGTATAAATAAACAGTATAAAATAAATGGACATTGGAGAATAGGATCAAATGAAACAGTATATAAGAAAATAGAACCAGTCATGAGCACAATCAGGAAGAAACGCATCTCATTCTTTGGACATCTGATGAGAACTCCAGAAAACAGAATTAGTAAAAAAATAATACAAAAATTGTGGAATAGCAAGAGCGACATTAAATGGATCACATAAATTAAGGAAGATATAAAAGAACTTCAAATTACAGTAGATGACCTAAAAAACAAGACAGAGAAAACCAGAATACTGCAAGACCCGCAAACCAGACTACAAATGAAAATCAGTAAAAGGAGTACAGGAAGAGTTGTCTCAGATGAAGAAAGAAAGAAAATATCTGAAAGAATGAAGAAATATTGGGCAGACAGAAGAGCAAAACACCTATCATATAAGAATAGCCTCTAATAATTATATTACCTAAATATATTAAGTTATTGTCGAACCGAATTGTATCCATGTGTAACAACTTGTTTAGAACTTTGTATTTTTGACTACAGTGGTCCAATGAAGGCCATAAAATAAATAATAATAATAATAATAATAATAATAATAATAATAATAATAATAAAGCAAAAAAAGAAGTTCCGTTAGATTTTACATTGAACACACCACGGAATTACCCCCTTTCACAGTTTACATGTATCGAGATGGAAAAATAATGTCTGTAGCAACGGGAGAGAGAACAGTAGAGTATTTGGTTATAAGATTAGTGGCGAACATGTCGAGCGTGTCACATCGTATACAGTAAGTGTTTAGCAGTGACTTTGAGAAGTGACATGAAACGGGGCGATCAGGTAAATCAGTTTTAGGGAAGCCAGTCGAACTCCTGGATTTGTTGAAAGGGTTCTAGTAATGCGATGCATAACAGACGAGACACTAGCGCAAACAATTCTAGACTAATTGTAGTCCTTGTAAGGGAGGCATGACAGATTTCGAAAGAATTCAGAGACGCGCTGGGGTGGTATAGCCAAACCATACTATAATAAAAGCGTCGGGAACTTACATCGGATTCCTCCGAAGAAAGACGCGTATAGTTGTGGCGAAACTGTGGTGCGTGAATTTAGAGAACATGTATTCGAAGATGAGTCTACGACTATTACGCTACAGTCAACGTATATCTCACGTAGCGACGACGAGGAAAAGACAAGAGACATTTTGTCGCATAAATGGGCACAAAGACAAGCATTTTTCGCTCGGTCAATACGCGAATGGAACAGAGAAGAAAACAGATAATGTTGGTATGATCTTCCCTCTACCATGCCCTCTACAGTGGCTTGCGGTATATATTTCAAGATGTAGATGAATAGAAATTCACATTTGAAATAATTATATTGAACTGAAAGTTTATAGGAACGAATTCCCTGCCTGATTCTACGTCTACGTCCCAATTTACTCTTTATCACTGTGAAGCTCATGGGCACTTTTTTGTGCCACAAATCAAGGGCCGGCCTTTGTGACCGAGCGGTTCTAGGCGCTTCAGTCCGGAATCGCGCTGCTGCTACGGTCGCAGGTTCGACTCCTGCCTCGGGCATGGTTGTGTGTGATGTCCTTAGGTTAGTTAGGTTTAAGTAGTTCCAAATCTAGGGGACTGATGACCTCAGATGTTAAGTCCCATAGTGCTTAGAACCATTTGAACCAAATCAGAGTTTCCTTCCGTTCCATTTCCAGATGGAGTGTGGTAGGTACGGCCGTTCGCACATCAGTGGGCGAGCAGCTATTTGGCTGGTCTCCTCTGCACGATCTCTACGGTGTAGAGATATAGAGAAGAAGCACGCTCTAGAGAGATGTACGGCGTCGTACTTGGAGTGTCAGCCAGTTAAGATTTTTCAGCACTGCACTTACTCTGTTTATCAGTCAAACACGTCTGTGACCATTCATTCACACAGTATTTGTTTCTATAAGAATACGCTGGATATATGTTGTCCGTGGATACAATTCCCACACACTTGACCACTTTTCAAGCACATTTCGTACAAGCATTTCGAATGCAATCGCTTTTGGAAAAAAAAAAAATGGCAGTCTCACACCAACTAATCGAAGTTTGCCGTTAGCTTTACCTTCAGCTGAGCCTACGTCGCCGTTCCGCTTAACATCTCCATGCGTTCTCACTTTCAGATGTTTGTATGACGTGACTGACTCGCTTTGTGACTTATTAATCCTGTAGTCAAAGAACACCACGCTTTCACATCTCGTGAAGTGCACAACTTTGAACCTTTCTGTATTAAGAGCTACCTCTGCACCAGGGTGATGTATTTTCTTGACCTATCTGAATATTACTTCAATTTTTACCGGACAGAATTTCTTCACAGATAACTGCATCATCCACGAAAAGTCTGGAGTTGCAACCAGTACATTCATCAAAGTCATTAATGTGCAACATGAACAACAAGGGCTCCGTTAATGTTTGCTGGGTCGCAGCAGTGTCCGTAGAGTTTTCAGGCAGTGTGAAAAGACGGGTTTACACAGGTCAGGATATTATTTGTAGGATACATTATTTGTCATATACTAGTTTGTGATTATTTGACTTCACAGTGTTAAACCTTAGTCTCTATTAGTTGTTAGTTTGTAACGATGTACTAAAATAAAATCCGTTACGAATGCAATACGATTGTCTGTTATTAACGTAAGGAGTACAAGGCCGTTATTGTCACGTGCTAAAGAAAAAACAGAAAGCTTTATATTTGTGTTATTGTGAGTGATAATAACTAATTAGGCAGAATGACAGGGATGTACGGGTGTACTGTAAGTTCGCCGCAAAGCATGTAAAAATAACAACTTAGCTGGTTAAATAGTTGTGCAACTAGAAGACAAAAAAAATAACGGTTGTAAGAAGATTCTAGCTAACGAAAACCGTGTGCAGAACTTTGAAATACTGACGGAGCGTGATTGCTCTCAGGTAATAGTGTATACCATTCTCTCACAAAAACCACTAAGTCGGTTGTCCAGACGTTACATCATTTGCTTCTTTGTACGGAGATACCCTGAGCAGTAGAATAAAACGTTATTAGTTTTTATGCAGCGTCATTTCGAATAAAATAGTTGACCTTTCGACAGCTGTCTCTGTTGTCGTCATCAGGTGTAAACAACTGACGGCACCAAGATTGAAGATACGCCACGCCCCGTTAAATGCGGCGTCGCTCTTCCATTGCATGGCGCGTGTGGTGTGCAGTGAGGTGCGGCGGCGTCTTCGTGGGTCGACTAATCTGCACTGAGGCTTGTGCTTCGCGCTGGGCGCACTGCCACGTGAGAAAGAGGCAGCTTAAGAAATCTAAAAAATGGTTCAAATGGCTCTGAGCACTATGGGACTCAACTGCTGTGGTCATCAGTCCCCTAGAACTTAGAACTACTTATACCTAACTTACCTAAGGACATCACGCACACCCATGCCCGAGGCAGGATTCGAACCTGCGACCGTAGCAGCAGCGCGGCTCCGGACTGGAGCGCCTAGAACCGCACGGTCACCGCAGCAGGCGGTTAAGAAATCTACTGTGGAAAAATGTACCCTAAAGAACGGGCACTAAATACAATTTCGTAAAAGGAAGGCCTATGTATCTTCAGATTGTGATCCCCATATAAAGCAGGCGGATGAGATTAGGTTAAAAAATGGTTCAAATGGCTCTGAGCACTATGGGACTTAATATCTGAGGTCATCAGTCCCCTAGAACTTAGAAATACTTAAACGTAACTAACCTAAGGACATTACACACATCCATGCCCGGGGCAGGATTCGAACCTGCGACCGCAGCAGCAGCGCGGTTCCGGACTGAAGCGCCTAGAACCGCTAGGCCACAACGGCCGGCTCGCGGGTGATGCCTTCCGCTGATTTCATGGCATTTCTTCATCCACCCACCGCAATGCGCGGCGACCTCTGTCCATGAATATAAGAGGTCTGCGTAGCCTTGGCTGACTGTGGTTGTTCCATAGTGTTTCCACATCAAATCACATCACCAACAGTCGACTTGAGCAGCTTTAGAAGGGTTGAAATGTCCCTGGTGGATCTGTTGCTCAGGTGAAGTCCAGTGACGAGTCCAGGTTCGAAGTCACTGGGCTCCCATGACCGACTCGTTTTCCTGTTACCACTCCTCCACTGATGACACAATATTCCCCGCCGCCTCTTATACTGACGGATCCCGCCTCTCGTGCCATCTGGTGGTCAATTTTCCATTGCGTACGGGTGTCCGGGCACTTTTGCAGATAGTGCACTCCAAAAGAGGAGGAACAAGCGTAGTGTATGCAGAGTCTGTAGTAGATTTGTTGCATCTCGTAAGTGCAGTGAAACGCGGTGTTTTTTCGTCTTTTCTTCGTCTTCCTAACATATTCTGCTTGATGACTCCAGTATAAATCAGTCGTAAATTTAAAACGTAAGTATTTAGAAGAATCGAGAAACTTTAAATTTGCGTTATTTATGGTGTGACCGAAATTTAACGGATTCCTTTTAGTACCCGTGTGGAGGACATCGCACCTTTTGTCGTTTACAGTCAATTGACACTTTTTGCGCTACACACATATCTTGTCTGTATCATTTTGGAATTGGTTTTGTTCTTCTGATGTTTTTACAAGACGGTAAACGACAGCAATGTCTGCAAACTTTCTAAGAGGACTGCTCAGTTTGTTCTAAGTCTTTTATATAGATCGAGAACAGTAGAGGGCGTATAACACTTCTTCAGGACCTGCTATATATCACTTATCTTTCACTCGTTGACTTTCTGCCGCTTATTAATAACTGTTAACATTCTGACAGGAAATCGCGAATGCAATTAGGGATATGGCAGCAAGAGAGGGGAAGAAAACCAATGTGCACTCCATGTGCATACCGGGAGGAGTTATTCCAGATGTGGAAAGGGTCTTTCCGGATGCCATGAAGGGTACAGGGTGCACCCATCTGCAGGTGGTCGCTCATGTCGGCATCAATGATGTGTGTCGCTATGGATCGGAGGAAATTCTCTCTGGCTTCCGGCGGCTATCTGATTTGGTGAAGACTGCCAGTCTCGCTAGCGGGATGAAAGCAGAGCTCACCATCTGCAGCATCGTCGACAGGACTGACTGCGGACCTTGGTACAGAGCCGAGTGGAGGGTCTGAATCAGAGGCTGAGACGGTTCTGCAACCGTGTGGGCTGCAGATTCCTCGACTTGCGCCATAGGGTGGTGGGGTTTCGGGTTCCGCTGGATAGGTCAGGAGTCCACTACATGCAGCAAGCGCCTACACGGGTAGCAGGGGTTGTGTGGCGTGGACTGGGTGGTTTTTTAGGTTAGATGGCTTCGGGCAAGTACAGAAAGGGCAACAGCCTCAAAGGGTGCGGGGCAAAGTCAGGACATGCGGGGACCAAGCAGCAATCGGTATTGTAATTCTAAACTGCCGAAGCTGCATTGGTAAAGTACCGGAACTTCAGGCGCTGATAGAAAGCAGCGAAGCTGAAATCGTTATAGGTACAGAAAGCTGGCTGAACCCAGAGATAAATTCAGCCGAAATTTTTACAAAGGCACAGACGGTGTTTAGAAAGGATAGATTGCATGCAACCGGTGGTGGCGTGTTTGTCGCTGTTAGTAGTAGTTTATCCTGTAGTGAAGTATAAGTGGATAATTCCAGTGAAATATTATGGGTGGAGGTTACACCCAACAACCGAGCTAGGTTAATAATTGGCTCCTTTTACCGACCTCCCGACTCAGCAGCATTAGTGGCAGAACAACTGAGAGAAAATTTGGAATACATTTCACATAAATTTTCTTAGCATGTTATAGTCTTAGGTGGAGATTTCAATTTACCAGATATAGACTGGGAGACTCAGATGTTTAGGACGGGTGGTAGGGACAGAGCATCGAGTGACATTATACTGAGTGCACTATCCGAAAATTACCTCGACCAATTAAACAGAGAACCGACTCGTGGAGATAACATCATAGACCTACTGATAGCAAACAGACCCGAACTTTTCGACTCTGTAAGTGCAGAACAGGGAATCAGTGATCATAAGGCCGTTGCATCATCCCTAAATATGGAAGTTAATAGGAATATAAAAAAGGGAGGAAGGTTTATCTGTTTAGCAAGAGTAATAGAAGGCAGATTTCAGACTACCTAACAGATCAAAACGAAAATTTCTGTCCGACACTGACAATGTTGAGTGTTTATGGAAAAAGTTCAAGGCAATTGTAAAATTCGTTTTAGACAGGTACGTGCCGCGTAAAACTGTGAGGGACGGGAAAAACCCACCGTGGTTCAACAACAAAGTTAGGAAACTACTGCGAAAGCAAAGAGAGCTTCACTCCAAGTTTAAACGCAGCCAAAACCTCTCAGACAAACAGAAGCTAAACGATGTCAAAGTTAGCGTAAGGAGAGCTATGCGTGAAGCGTTCGGTGAATTCGAAAGTAAAATTCTATGTACCGACTTGACAGAAAATCCTAGGAAGTTCTGGTCTTACGTTAAATCAGTAAGTGGCTCGAAACAGCATATCCAGACACTCCGGGATGATGCTGGCATTGAAACAGAGGATGACACGCGTAATGCTGAAATACTAAACACCTTTTTCCAAAGCTGTTTCACAGAGGAAGACCGCACTGCACTTCCTTCTCTAAATCCTCGCACAAACGAAAAAATGGCTGACATCGAAATAAGTGTCCAAGGAATAGAAAAGCAACTGGAATCACTCAACAGAGGAAAGTCCACTGGACATTACGGGATACCAATTCGATTCTACACAGAGTACGCGAAAGAACTTGCCCCCCTTCTAACAGCCGTGTACCGCAAGTCTTTAGAGGAACGGAAGGTTCCAAATGATTAGAAAAAAGCACAGGTAGTCCCAGTCTTCAAGAAGGGTCGTCGAGCAGATGCGCAAAACTATAGACCTATATCTCTGACGTCGATCTGTTGTAGAATTTTAGAATATGTTTTTTGCTCGAGTATCATGTCGTTTTTGGAAACCTAGAATCTACTCTGTAGGAAACAACATGGATTCCCGAAACAGCGCTCGTGTGAGACCCAACTCGCTTTATTTGTTCATGAGACCCAGAAAATATTAGATAAAGGCTCCCAGGTAGATGCTATTTTCCTTGACTTCCGTAAGGCGTTCGATACAGTTCCGCACTGTCACCTGATAAACAAAGTAAGAGCCTATGGAATATCGGACCAGCTGTGTGGCTGGATTGAAGAGTTTTTAGCAAACAGAACACAGCATGTTGTTATCAAAGGAGAGACGTCTACAGACGTTAAGGTAACCTCTGGCGTGCCACAGGGGAGTGTTATGGGACCATTGCTTTTCACAATATATATATAAATGACCTAGTATAGAGTGTCGGAAGTTCCATGCGGCTTTTCGCGGATGATGCTGTAGTATACAGAGAAGTTGCAGCATTAGAAAATTGTAGCGAAATGCAGGAAGATCTGCAGCGGATAGGCACTTGGTGCAGGGAGTGGCAACTGACTCTTAACATAGACAAATGTAATGTATTGCGAATACATAGAAAGAAGGATCCTTTATTGTATGATTATATGATAGCGGAACAAACACTGGTAGCAGTTACTTCTGTAAAATATCTGGGAGTATGCTTGCGGAACGATTTGAAGTGGAATGATCATATAAAATTAATTGTTGGTGAGGCGGGTACCAGGTTGAGATTCATTGGAAGAGTCCTTAGAAAATGTAGTCCATCAACAAATGAGATGGCTTACAAAACACTCGTTCGACCTATACTTGAGTATTGCTCATCAGTGTGGGATCCGTACCAGATCGGGTTGACGGAGGAGATAGAGAAGATCCAAAGAAGAGCCGCGCGTTTCGTCACAGGGTTATTTGGTAACCGTGATAGCGTTACGGAGATGTTTAGCAAACACAAATGGCAGACTCTGCAAGAGAGGCGCTCTGCATCGCGGTGTAGCTTGCTGTCCAGGTTTCGAGAGGGTGCGTTTCTGGATGAGGTATCGAATATATTACTTCCCCCTACTTATAAGTCCCGAGGAGATCACGAATGTAAAATTAGAGAGATTCGAGTGCGCACGGAGGCTTTCAGACAGTCGTTCTTCCCGCGAACCATACGCGACTGGAACAGAAAAGGGAGGTAATGACAGTGGCACGTAAAGTGCCCTCCGCCACACACCGTAGATGTAGATGTAGATGTAGACTACGACAATACTCCATACTCATGCAGTTTGATTCCAAGCCACTTCGGAGGAAAAGTGGACAAAAGCGTTCAGGAAATCTATAAATGTGGAATCCTCTGTGGGTAGCCCGTCGTGTTTCAGAAGGATGATAGGTTCTGAGGCCGTGCTGATTTTGGCCAGTAGATCGTTGTCGTCGAGGTACTTCATTATGTCGGACCGAGCGAGGTGGCTCATTGGTTAGCACACTGGACTCGCATTCAGAACGACGGTTCAGAACCGTGTCTGGCCATCTTGGTTTAGGTTTTCCATGATTTCCCTAAATCGTTTCAGGCAAATACCGGTATGGCTTCTGCGAAACGGCACGGCCGGCTTCCTTCCCCATTCTTCCCTGAACCGACGGGACCGATGACCTCGCTGTTTGGTCCCCTTCCTTAAATCCACCAACCAACTATAAGGTTGGAGCACAGTGTATATTCTATAAATCTACTACTCATCAGAACACCGAGCGTAAGGAGGCGGATGTCTGACGCTTGCGGGGAGACTATAGTGGCAGTTCCAAAACTTGGCGCCACGGTGGCCCATCACCCTGCGTGACGTCAGCCGGTCCCACGGAGGGCCGGAGCTACCAGAAGCTGCCCGACCCTCATTCACGCGCGTGCGTCGTTTCGGCCCTCTCTGCGAGCTTTCAGACGCTGCCGCTTGCCCTGTATAACCGGGCCGTTATGCCACCTCTTTCATCAACTATTCTACTCCTAGAGACGGCTGTGGAAAGCTAGAGGTTTCAATTCGAACTGACGAGGCTTGAAAACAGAAGATATTTTGATCAGGCACGCCGCAGCGATAGACTTCCAGAAGATGCTGCCGGCTGCAGCTGCAGTGTTCATGTCTGAGGCTGGGCGTCCCGCGTGCGCCTTGTACTGTGGCGTTGATTACTGCGGCACGCCGGGGAAAGAAGAGGGGAGCAGGGGGAGGCAGTGGATGGAATGCGTGTCCGCCGTCCTGCGCATGCGTAATTACGCTCCGTTAATTTAGACTGGCCGCCGGGCGACGGGTATCTACAGGCGGCAGGCATGCAGGGCAGCACCGTGCTCGACCTTGCGCAGTCGCTGCCGCTCTTGTCGAAAGCTCTCCTGCAGAGCTCAACAGCCGTCCCCCCCCCCCCCCTCGACCCTCATCCCTCCCCCCCCCATCCCGACCGCTATACCACTCTTTACCCAATTATTCATTTATATCCAAGTCACTGGGTACTTTATTTTAATGTAGCTCAGAGTGGCTGGTTCATCCAGTTTCAGTATTCCATTATTATGTGAATGAGTTTTATAAGTACGATTTCATATCGATTTCTCAATTAATATATTTTTAAAAGTGTGACTCATCGTTTCAAAAAAAAGCATCTTTAACACCCGTGTATAAAACTGTTACCCAATAAACGTTCTCGCAGTGACTGGCTCTTTCCCCATTTTCACTGGTGGTCAAAAATGGTTCAAATGGCTCTCAGCACTATGGGACTTAACATCTGAGGTCATCAGTCCCCTAGAACTTAGAACTATTTAAACGTAACTAACCTAAGGACATCACACACATCCATGCCCGAGGCAGGATTCGAACCTGGGACCGTAGCAGTCGCGTGGTTCCGGACTGAAGCGCCTAGAACCGCTCAGCCACACCGGCCGGCGCTGGCGAACAGAAGTGTAGCTGTTGATAAGCTGACCGCCCATATGAACCGAGGGGCTGCCAACAGCGTCCCGTCAACGACCGTTCAGCGATCAGTGCTGATTATGGATTTCCGCAGCGGGCGCCTGGTTCACGGACTCACGCTCACCGCTATTCGTCGCGTGACGAAGGCTGGAATTTGCGCGCCAATACCACAACTGGACGTCCACGGAGTGGCGACGAATTAGTCACGTTTTATGCTCCATAGGACAGAGGCTCACTGGCGTGAAGCGTCTCAAAGCAAACACCCTGCAACAATCGCCGGAGGGGTCCAGGCCGGAGGAGAGGAATGTTTCCGTGGCATGCCCTGGGTGATCTCCTCATTCTGGAAAGCACAGTGGATCAACATAAGTATGCATCTATCCTTGAGAATCACATCCACCCCTACATGTAGTTTTCTTTCTCAGCACGGTGGCATCTACCAGCAGGGCAACGCAACCTGTCACACGCCTCGCAGCGTATGTGCGTGGTTCGAAGAGCACCAGGATGAATTTTCCGCACTCCCCGGATTTAACCCTTTTCGAGAATGTGTGGGACTACCTCGATCGGCTCTTCACGTTATTGTAGGAGGGCTATCCACAAAGTACATTACGTTTTAGAACTAAAAATAAATAAAGTATTGGAAATTTTTTAAATTATATACAGGTGAAAACCACACTTCAATACTACTTTTCTACATAGTTGCCATTTAAATTAAGGCACTTATCGTAGCGATGGACGAGCTTGGAAATCCCTTCGTCGTAAAATTTGGCCGCCTGCGCCTTCAACCACGTGGTTACCTCATCTTGAAGCTGTGCGTCGTCATCAAAACGCTGCATAGCCAACCACTTCTTCATTGCTGGGAATAAGTGGAAGTCGCTCGGTGCCAGGTCGGGACTGTACGGCGGATAAGGAAACAACTCCCACTTAAAAGATTCGAGAACTTCACGAGTGGCATTTGCCTTGTGGGCCCGGGCGTTGTCGTGAATCAGCAAGATCTTTGAGCCCAACTTTCCCCTGCGCTTGTTTTGTGTTGCTCTTCTGAGGTTGTGCAGAGTTTGGCATTACCTTTGAGAGTTTATTGTAGTGCCTCTTTCCAGGAAATCCACAAAAATCGTATTTCTACCGGGTTACTCATTAACCACGTGGTTCAAGGCGCAGGCGGCCGAATTTTATGACGAAGTAATTTCCAAGCTCGTCCATCGCTACGATAAGTGCCTTAATTTAAATGGCAAGTATGTAGAAAAGTAGTATTTAAGTGTGGCTTTCATCTGTATATAATAAAAAAATTCCAATACTTTATTTATTTTTAATTCCAAAACGTAATGTACTTTGTGGATAGCCCTCATACATCGGTACTGAAGGCATCATTGGCCTCCATCACCTTATATGTGCGTATATGATGTGTCTGAAAGAACAGACAACACAAATTTTTTACTTGTTAAGTAAAAACAACTTTTCAGAATTCTATTTGATATTCCATGAACCGCACACGTGCTTTTGTTTTTTAGAATTTTTGTAACTGCATTTTTTTCAGTGAAGGATGTTGGTGCTACTTCTAGTTGTTTAAAGTTTTATAGAATGAAATTTTTAATATATTCTCCTGCTTCATCCACTGAACTATTTAATTCTTTTTGTGCTACTATATTTATTAAGTGATTGATAAAACTACACCCGAATTGTGAATTGTCACTCACAACATTGTCGTTTAGTTTAATTGTTGTGGAATGTTGTACACTGACTACCTGTCCTGTCTCCAGTTTCACAGTGTCCCATATAGTGTTTAATCTTATTATCTGCTTTATTTGTTTGTGTCAGGATACGCCCGGACCTCCGTTGACACGATACGTTAACACGATATGATGAATCTTTGCAGTGTGTTTCTGGGCATCGGCAGCAGAGGTTTCGCAGTCGCTGACCGGCACGTCAGTGCGTGCCCCGTCCCCTGTTGGGGGAGCCGCCGGCTGCGCCCGCTCGCCCCCACGGCGCCCGCCCTGTGCTTTCCTCTCCTCTCCTCTCCTCTCCTCTCCTCACCTCTCCTCTCCGCTCCTCTGCTTTCCCTACCGCGTTGCCTCCGGTAACGGCTGCAACGCCCTCCTTTCACTGCAGATCGATTACGCATCGGTTTCCCCAAGTTTGTTCGCACCTCGTCTGTGGACCCATTTTCCGTGGTTCGCTTGTTTAAGCTTCTGGGTCACTTGTACACGGACTCATTAAAAATAACCGCTGATCGTTATAATGCGCGGAGCTGACAGTTACTGCTGACATTTACCGAGATAAATTGTTATTGTAATTCTCCGCGAGACTTGTCTCGAGATTAAACAAAGTGGAAACTTATCTATTACGGCAAAGAACGTGACTGCTTAAAGTCGTTAATAATGTTTAAATGGGCTGTCGAGCAGAACCGCTTTTGCATGAGCTGTGTTGCGTTATTCGATTCATTAAAAAAAAAAAAAAAAAAAAAAAAAAAAAACAACGACGTAACAGGTTATGTTTGAAACGCGTTTCGGCGTAATGCAGGGTCACTTACAGTAATCAAAGAGCACAGACTGGATTTGGAAACAACATGCATAACTGCCGGAAATATCGTTTCCTGTGGTATATCAAATGGTTCAAATGGCTCTGAGCACTATGGGATTTAACATCTGAGGTCATCAGTCCCCTAGGACTTAGAACTACTTAAACCTAACTAACCGAAGGACATCACACACAGTCATGTCCGAGACAGGATTCGAACCTGCGACCGTAGCGGTCGCGCGGTTCCAGACTGTGGTATATCCCTAATCGCCGTGGCCACACCGATGTTACGAAATGCCTCTGTATGGAAAGATGGCATAATTTTTCAGACGCTGATGCAATGGTTAACGTAGTTCTTTGCTATCATGCCCATGCGGTATTATGTTGGTCTCTATTCAACAAGCTGAGTATTCTTACAGCGACATCATAGTACATCGACTCGCTCATTAGGTTTGTTGTAGACAAAAAAGCCTTGGCTAAAGGGATCTAAAACATGAATTCAGCCATAGCAAGACAGAAGAGCTATTCTGTATGGATAAGTTTTCTTTCTTTTCATCATTAATCATATGATGGCGCTCGCCACAACTCCCTCTCTTGTACCAGCCCCTTTACGTCAGATTAGAGCTTCCACCCAACATTCTCGATTATTTGTTGGATGTATTCCAACTACTCTCTTCGCTTACAGTTCTTGCCCTCTACGGTTCTTTCCGGTACAGCGGATGTTATTCCCTCACACCTTAAAACACGTCCTATCATCATGTCTGTGTTTTCGACACATTGCATTCCTCGCTAGTTTTGTGGAGAAACTCCTCATTTCTTATCTTATCAGTCCATTTAATCGTCGACGTCCTTCTATACCACCACATCTCATACGTATCGATTCTTTTCTTTTCTCGTTTTCTCACAGGCCTTCATATCTACACAATGCTGTTACCGAGATGTATAATGTAACACATTTTGACCTTGGACTTTTATAAGCTGAACAAAATACTGTAGGCCGTTCACATATTGTGTGTGTTAGTTATGAGATATTAACAACAATAGACGCCAGCTCAGGCATGAAGGCCGATTAATTTGTCAACAGAGTTAGGGTGAAGCGGAATCATTGATTCAGGATGGAAATTAAGACGTTCAGAATGGAAAATTCACAAAACACAAAATTGTAGTAGGCCGTGGCAACAATATCAGTGCGTAACAATTGATGAGTCATATAACGCAGATACCAACGTGTAACAGTTTAGAGGGATAGGAAAGGGCTTAGCCGTAGGTAAAGCATGGAGCAGACTGCGGTTCATTGGTGGGATCAACGAAGTAAACTGCTGAAGAAACACTGGTGCGACACATTCATGAATATTGCTTACGTGTGTTGGACCCGTACCAACAGAACTAAGTTAGGATTTTAAAAGCATGCAAATAAGTCTCTGTGGTCTAGGCGTAACGTCTTTGACTAGTAGTTAGGAAGTCGTAGGTCTTGAGTTGATCTCGGCCACATTTTCTGAATAAAAAACATGAACAATGGCGACCGAAGACTCCCGACATAAGCAGTCACCCCCGTTCTGCCAACAGCTTAGTCAGAGGGGACGTAGAATCTGACAAAGGTTCAGGGCACCCTCTTTCCCTTCGGCTTGGGATACTACCCCTAAAAGGCGGAACAATCAGCAGTGATGAAAAACATAAGGATAGAGAGGGCAATGTAAACCACTACATGTAAATTGAAGGGGGATCACTGCTGTCAGCTGCGGCTGGACATTAAATGGAACAAGCGGCGACGAGCGAAAAATGTTTACCGGACCGGGATTCGAACCCAGGATCTCCTGCTTACTCCCCACACCCCAGCGATTCACCTATCCGCCGAGAGGCTCGCCGCGGCAGTCTGTGCAGTTGCGATAACGCTGTGTCCCGGATTGCGCAGTGGTTACCGCACCTGCCTAGCAAGCAGGAGATCCCGGGTTCGAATCCCGGCTCGTTACACATTTTCGCTCGTCGCCGCTGACTCCGCGTGATGTCCCAATACAGCTGACATCAGTAATCCCCCTTAAATTTACATACAATATTTCACAGCTGCGGATTCTACGTGGTGTCTGTTCTTTCGGACATGCCAGAAAGAATAGACACCACGCATTCATATAATTCATATAAATGTAAACCGCTGCATTAAATAAAAAATCATTTGTATCCACACGACATGTAGCCTGCAACTGAAAAAGCGTCATGATGATCTCTCCGTTGCCAAAGATTCCAGATTTGTTCAAATGGTTCAAATGGCTCTAAGTACTATGGGACTTAACATCTGAGGTCATCAGTCCCCTAGACTTGGAACTCCTTAAACCTAACTAACCTAAGGACATCACACACATCCATGCCCGAGGCAGGATTCGATCCTGCGACCGTAGCAGCAGCGCGGTCCCGGACTGAAGCGCCTAGAACCGCTCGGCCACATGTCCAGCTTCAGGTTTGTCCCCCATTCGGTTCTCCGGGAGATGACCGAGACAAAAAGACTGAATAACCCATCAGTATGTTAGAAGCTCATTAATGAAACAGTAAGATTGTACGAGTCGGAGCACAGAACGTCAGAAACTAGAATGTGGTAGCGAAGCTAGAAAATGTGGACATAGAAATGCAAAGGCTCAACCTAGGCATAGTAGGGGGTCAGTGAAACGCAATGAAAAGAAGATAAGAGTATGTGGTTAGACGAATATAGGGTAATATCAACAGCAACGGGAGTAGGATTCGTTATGTATTGGAACTTACATTGAAGAGTAACCTACTTTGAAAATTCAGTAATAGAATCATTCTCATGAGAATCCACAGTAAACCAACACCGACAACAATAATTCAGGTATATAAGCCGACACCACATGCAAAAGATGAATAGATAGTGGGACTATATGAGAGGTTTGAATGGGCACTCAGCGTGGCAAACGAAAACATAAATATGAGGGGTTGGAACGGTGGGGTAGGGGAAGGAACTAAAGAGATGTTACGAGGAAATATGGGGTCGGTAATAGGAATGAGAGAAAAGAGAGATTAACTGAGTTCTATAACAAACTTCAGCTAGAAATAACACATACACTGTTCAAAAATCACAACAGAAGGAGGCAACTTTCTCATGTTTCCTATTATTTTTTCTGTTTGTAATTGGCAGGATGTGACTATTCTTTGTAGGTCAGTGTCTCATCCACTCTTATTGACTGTGTAAAATACTACGTATCTGACCACATCGAAGTCTATAGGTCGGGTTAAGCACTCGATAATACAAACATGTTTAGGGTGGCTCGGTGGTTCAATGGATGTCACACTACAATTTCAAAGGTCTGGTGTTCGAGCCCCCTTGGATCCTTGGACTTTTTTGTCTTCAACTACACTTTCGCTTCTGACAATGATTTTTTAGCGTGGGAAATGCAAGCTGCGTCGTGGTCGTTCCGTTTACGCTATAGGTCCACGTGTAAATAACTGGCTAAGACAGTTCGCACGGCAGAGAATTGCAACGGCATAGCACCTCCATCTATACCTGCCTATCAATGTACTGCAGTGTTCAAACAAGCTTTCAGCTTCCGGAAAGATTTACTTGCTTCACTTGATCTCAGACTTTGTAAAACCAGTATGGTGGAAAGCTCCCACGTTCTGTAATTGGAGCCAGTAAACGTAGTCGTATGGAATCAGAGGAAGAGTGCATTTAATCCTGCAGTACCTCGTTCCTTGCCATTAACACACTACTGGCCATTAAAATTGCTACAACACGAATATGACGTGCTATAGGCGCGAAATTTAACCGACAGGAAGATGATGCTGTGATATGCAAATGATTAGCTTTTCAGAGCATTCACACAAGGTTGGCACCGTTGGCGACACCTACAACGTGCTGACATGGGGAACGTTTCCAACCGATTTCTCATACACAAACAATAGTTGACCGGCGTTGCCTGGTGAAAGTTGTTGTGATGCCTCGTGTGCAGGCCGGAGTGTCCGAGCGGTTCTAGGCACTACAGTCTGGAACCGCGCGACCGCTACGGTCGCAGGTTCGAATCCTCCTTCGGCATGAATATGTGTGATGTCCTTCGGTTGGTTAGGTTTAAGTAGTTCTAAGTTCCAGGGGACTGATGACCTCAGAAGTTGAGTCCCATAGTGCTCGGAGCCATTTGAACCATTTTGATGCGTTGTGTAAGGAGGAGAATTGCGTACCATCACATTTCCGACTTTGATAAAGGTCGGATTGTAGCCTATCGCGATTGCGGTTTATCGTATCGCGACATTGCTGCTTGCGTTGGTTGAGATACAATGACTGTTAGCAGAATGTGGAATCGGTGGTTTCAGGAGGGTAATACGGAACGCCGTGCTGGATCCCAACGGCCTCGTATCACTAGCAGTCGAGATGACAGGCATCTTAACCGCATGGCTGTAACGGATCGTGCAGCCACGTCTCGATCCCTGAGTCAACAGATGGGGACGTTTGCAAGACATCAACCATCTGTACGAACAGTTCGACGACGTTTGCAGCAGCATGGACTATCAGCTCGGAGACTATGACTGCGGTTACCCTTGACGCTGCATTACAGACAGGAGCGCCTGCGATGGTGTACTCAACGACGAACCTGGGTGCACGAATGGCTAAACGTCATTTTTTCGCATGAATCCAAGTTCTGTTTACAGCATCATGATTGTCGCATCCATATTTGGCGACATCGCGGTGAACGCACATTGGAAGCGTGTATTCGTCATCGCCATACTGGCGTATCACCCGGCGTGATGGTATGGGGTGTCATTCGTTACACGTCTCGGTCACCTCTCGTTCGCACTGACGGCAATTTGAACAGTGGACGTTACATTTCAGATGTGTTACGACCCGTGGCTCTACCCTTCATTCGATCCCTGCGAAATCGTACATTTCAGGAAGGATAATGCACGACCGCATGTTGCAGGTCCTGCACGGGACTTTCTGGATACAGAAAATGTTCGACTGCTGCCCTGGCGAGCACATTCTCCAGATACCAATTGAAAACGTCTGGTCAATGGTGGCCGAGCAACTGGCTCGTCACAATACACCAGTCGCTACTCGTGATGAACTGTGGTATCGTGTTGAAGCTGCATGGGTAGCTGTACCTGCACACGCCATTCAGGCTCTGTTTGACTCAATACCCAGGCGTATCAAGGTCGTTATTACGGCCGGGGGTGGTTGTTCTGGGTACTGATTTCTCAGGATCTATGCACCCAAATTGCGTGAAAATGTAATCACATGATAGTCTAGTATAATATATTAGTGCAATGAATACCCGTTTATCATCTGCATTTCTTCTTGGTGCAGCAATTGTAATGGCCAGTAGTGTATCTGGGACCACAAAACATGGGCTGAGTTACTGGAGACTTATGTTCGGGACATGTGGATCACTCGTCAACTTCCGCACTTCAGTCTGAAACACTGCGTGATTGTGTACGTCGTATACTACTTTATACTGTGGAATACGGGTGCTTTCTCTAGTTCCTTAAATGAGTCACACGCTTTGGCAATCGTAGAGTGAAGCGGCGGCGCGTTAACGTGGCGGGCACTCTCGGTAGACACCTTACCGCTAGCTATACGATCCGGGAGCAGCAGCAGTGAAAGTGGAGGCCCGCGCCGCGCCACCTCGTCTGCTAGCTCCTGCGCCTAGAGTAGTTGCTTTCAGCTACCAGAAGGGTATGCAATTTCATCAGCAGGGAAATGCTGGAGTGGAGTGAAATTTGGGACAGAGGAAAGCGGTATCGGGCGGAGACATTACTACATCCTCAACGAGCAGACCAGGACATTTATCATCAAGTGGACTTAAAAAGTTATTATAACCGTATGATCACCTATAGTACATTTATTATTGTTGATTTAGTTCGGTACTTCGATAAAGTTCAGGCAAATATTTATGAATTATGACGCCAAGTTGCCCTAGCACATACGAACGAAGTACTATACCATCTGAGAACTTGCTTGGTCTTTGCACTTATCAAATGATTTTAGTAAGGATATACCTATTGCAAAACTATAATCATAATGAAATACCAAGGGAAAAATGGCAAGTGACTCCTCTCTCTCTCTCTCTCTCTCTCTCTCTCTCTTTCTCTCCCAGACAGGCACACACACACACGTACACTCAACTTCCACCGAAGTAAATTGTTCTGCAGTGTTGCATAAACAACATGACAAGAGGCGTAAGAGATGTGTTGCGTGTTAAAAACACGAATTTACTGCCGTCGACAATATTGTTCTTGTGAATTTTATATTGTTTTCACATAACAGTCACATCAAAATTTCCACAAATTATAAATACATCATTGGGCACCATTAAAACTTGCGAAGGTATGCGCTCGACTGACATTATGTTTCAAGTGTAGGAACGGTCAAGGAAATGTAAGTTTTCAGTTATTTGTTAGCTGAAAACAGTTCTGTCAAAGTACTGAAAATAGTAATGAAATTATTAGTATGAAATTTAAGTTTACGGTCTAAAAATTTTTTTATCGTGCACTTGCAACTCGCATGTCAATCAACGTTTAAAAGAAGGAAGCAACATATGTAATATTTCTCTTTAGATTCTTGAAAACTTCGATTTACAATATTATATTATTTGGTTGTGCAGGATGGAGTATTTTGCTGGCAGTTTCGAAAAATACGCGAAAAGTTAGTATTCGCCAACAAGGCCGCAACGCGCTCTGTCAGAAGAGTGCAAAAGAGTTCGTCGCTGTACGACGCATTGTAGTCTCCACTCACCGTACACATACAGGAGAAGCAGTGGACGCCCACGACGTTGATGGCGTCTGCCGGCACTGGCTCGCCCTCATTTTCGCACGTCTGTGTCGTTCCTGCAACAAAGGATTACTGCGTGTCAAAAATATTAAGCAAGTTCTCCACTAAGTAAGAGTATTCCAGCAACTGTTACGCCAGTCGGTGATATTCTCACAGTGAGTAGTTATCATTTTGTTTACGTCACACATATTTTGATAGTTCCCACCGTCGTTAATTTTAACACAACACGTTTTTCAGCTGTTGAGTTACGAAAGCATACAGTATAGTAGTTTAGATTCTATATACTCGTAGAAGTGGTTCGAGAATGTATGGACATGTTGCAATTATTGTAATGATATTGATAACTGACAACATTAACTTGTTTATGTGGAACAATAGAAAGCCTAAGAGTAGATAATAATTCCAATGTACTTAAGGATTATTTTCATATTCTTTAACTTTGGTGTCATATACAAACCACGTTTTTTCTATAAATTCAGTGTTATTGACATTATGAAGCTACTTTACTCTCTATGCAGATAAGCAACGTACTGTTTACTGACTTCAAGCTGTCGTCTGGAGTGTTACTAGGAAAACAGTCGACCTTAAACGGGCCCTTTTCTCTCAAATCAAAGCCTGCTACGAGCCGCTGAGATAGGCCAAATAAATATTGCTCGTCGCAATTTTTATGTGACACCTACAGCTATTTACGGGAAAATGCCAGTTTGTTTCTCGGTATAAACATTTTTTAAAATTGTATTCGCTCATTAGATAGAACAATCCCAAAGTGTTCTAGGACGATATTCGGTTCTCTTCGTGATCTAATACTCTCGCCATCACAAGGTAACGCACAAACTTACAGATGCTGCAAAAAGTAAAGAAAAATTTTCCGCACACACTTAGTCAGCGAACATGAATTTTGTATCGTAGGGTTATAAAATTTGACATGGTTTTTAAAGACAAATTCTCCCAATAAAATTTCATTATTTTTCGAAACAGCGCAGCTATAATGGTAGGAACGATGTTGATCTGAAGAAAGTTCTTGAACCACTCACTACGCATAAAGGACCATTTTTACTGTAGGAAATTAGATGGCCCTCATGAACAAAGAAACAAAAGGTAAACAAGAAGTCCTATGTTACTAGATTACTTTTAACAGAATAAAGGACAACTCATATGCAGTTCATATAACATTCCGTAGAGAAAACGGTGAAATATGTAAAAGTAATACGAAATATACACTGAAAGTGTAACAAGGAATACAACAATTTAGAATTGCAGCAGTGCTATCGGTTGTCCTTTTTTTTTGCAAATTTTGAAGCGTATGGTTGATTTTTTACATATCCACCGGCAATCTAGTGGCGGAAATGTCTTAAAGATTCAAACCTATTAACATTTTCCAAGATTAGACAAGACCAGCAGCAACTAGAATCATAGCTAACAGATTTAACAATGAAACTTCCTAGAAGATCAAAACTGTGTGCCGGATCGACAGTCGAACTCGGTTTAATAATTGTCGTATGGACACTGATACATTGTTACACTGTTACAAATGAAAGAGAACAGAAAGCTACGATTCTGGAAATTTAGCGGGAACGTGTCCTGCGCTTATTTTACTTATAAGGGAACTGACGCTCTTTTTTGCATTGAAAGATTAAGTACGACCATATAGCCGATACTGAAAAATTCCACTACTTAGTAGCATTGTAATTTTTTTCTGGTGTCACCAACCAGAAGTTTGCGTTAGATTTAGACGTGGAAATGAAAAAACTACTAAGGAAGGAATATTACTGTTTGTTGTACCGTCGACGATGTAGTCACTGAAATCGGTGCACGAGTTTGGGGAGGTCAAGAGGAAGGGATTTGACCTTGTCTTTCTCAAAGGAACCAAGCAGGAATTCGATTTAAGCAATTTAGGGAAATCACGAAAAACCTAAATCAGGATAACTGAAAGGCACTAGTATGGAAGCAGTAACAGATTGACTAACTTTTAAATCCATCTTTTCATAATACATTGATGGAAAATAAAATCGCAACACCAGGAAGGAGTTGTGCGATATAAACTGAAGTTGATAGTCGTGTTTCTACATATGAAAGGTAATGTCTGTTTCAGTTTCACGCCAGTCGGCGAAGAGTGGCGCTAGTAGCATGCAAATCAGTTTGCTTGAAATACACGCTGTAACGATCGTAAGCGTTAGTTACCTTTGAGACTGGATTTGGTGAACTGATGCTAGTCAAGAATGCCTTTAAGGTGACAAAGATAACATTATCAACACCTCGTCGAGTTTGAAAGTGGTCGTGAAATAGGGCTAGGAGAAGCTAGATGTTCCTTCTGCGATATTGCAGAAAGACTTGGCATGAGTGTAGCCACTGTACATGACTGCTGGCAGCGGTGGTCACGAGAATGTACGGTCGCGACAAGACCAGGATCCGGACGGCCAGGTGATACAACCGAGAGGAAAGACCGTCGTCTTCGGCGTATGGTTCTGTCGCATCGTATTGCATCTGCAGCAGCAGTTTGAGCAAGAATTGGCACCATAGTTACACAACGAACTGTTACAAATTGGTTACTTCGACAGCTCCGAGCCAGACGCCCAGTAGCGTGCATTCCACTGACCCCAACAACCACCGTTTACGATTACAGTCGTGTCTAGCGAGAGTTCACTTAAATACAGGATGGAAGTCTGTTGTGTTTTCTGACGAAAGCTGGTTCTGCGTCGGTGTCAGTGATTGCCATGTGCGGGTTAGGTGGAGGCCAGTTGAGGACCTGCAATTAATTCGAGGATCTGCTCGATCACCAGAGCTGTCTCCAATCGATCTCATATGGGACTCCATCGGACGACAACTCCAGTGTCACCCACAACCAGCCTTAACCGTCCCCGTATTGACCGACCAAGTGCAACAGGCATGGAATTCCATTCCACAAACTGACATCCGGCACCTGAGCAATACAGTGCATGCAATTTTACATGTCTGCGTTCTGGCGGATACACCGGTTATTAATGTACAAGCGTTTCACATTTGCAATGGCTTATGTCGCTCATACTGAGCCGTGGTAAAAATTGCTGTTTTGAAGAGCGCGCTGCAGCGCGTAGTGCGAAGCAGTCGCCCTCCGTTTCTGACGGTGGCGCCGCTGTGGCAATCGCAGCTTTGGTGTCTCCCTCTGGTGGGAAAGGGGAAAGGTTGCCTGCTCACGTGCATTTAAGGGGCGCTTTGAGCTCGCCAGTGGGTCAGTCTGGGTCAGTCTCTCGTCCCCAACTTGCCAGTCTGTCTCTCGTCCGCATTTCTTAGGCAGTTAGTGTCTGTCTGTCGTTCGGATTAACCTTTAAAGCCGGCAAAATGAGAGTCTTTCCACTCCGCCAGTAAGAGAACACAGCGAGTGGTCGCCCGGTCGGGGCTTAGTTCCTGCATCTGGGTCTGCGCGTTAGGCCACCAGTCTGCTCGAGTTTGCTCAGGCAATGGTCATTGGCGGTTGGATCGATCGGATGGTCGGCCGCGCACTGAGACACAAGATGACTTGTCCGTCTCGAGCGTCGGCGCATGTGAGGTCGTCACGTGAGTCCAGTGGTCCGCGGCGTATAGCGGTCGACACGAGAGCAACAGGAGTCAACCCACATCAGTCTGCCCGGTACGAGCTGCGACGCCGTGAGACGGGAGATCGGCACGCCTTCCTGCGTCCGTTGAAGCGGCTGGCAGCGGACGGTTCGTGAGAGCGATTTGGGTGTGCTGCGCCAGATCTTCTCGAGAAATCGCAGTTTATTAGAAGTTAAGTGATTGGTGATATGTTGTTTGATATACTCTTGTTAAATTCTACTTGTTTCCTTCGTGAGGTCACCAGCCGTTTTGCTTTGGGGTCGTTCCACCATTCTTCTCCGTTTGCCCACCCGCGGGAAGGTGGTTGTTTATAGATTGGGTGGTCCGTTTTTCCCTTGTAGCGAGTTAGAGCAACCTGCGGTTCGGGTTGTTCGGTAATCTCTCTATCAATCTACCGTACGTTAGTAGCTGCTTCTGTCATGTTTGTCGGATTTGGTGTGTTAACGAATTTATTGCTTGGAGTGTAACGGCCTAATACCTGAAATATGTTTTGATCTTTGAAAACTTTGATATTATTGCCTATGATCTTGAGAGGCGGTATCTGTGTACTGTAGAGCATCTTAACTATTGTTTGGCCAACCTTGTAGAATTTTATATAAGATTGCATTTCTTGGGCTTTTATTTTAATGATCATTTTAGTATATAAAGTTGTCACCCTTTCACCGTAGGACTTTTCTTATAAGTTAAAATCAAGTTTCACCTTCGGTGGTAAGGTTAATGTTTTAATTGTTAGTGTTTTGTACCATTTCCATCCCTCCTACGGGGGATGCGTAGTTTGTGTGCTTGTGTAAATTGTTAAAACTCTTAGTTTAAAGTTATCTGGTGTGTTGCAGATTAGCACCAGTGTAGTCTTTCAGAGGCTGTTGTGAGCGGTCGTAACTACGGCCGTGTCAAAAGGGAGCGGCAAGATTCTCTGCCCGAAAGCTCATATGTCAAAACTTGTTTCTTCCTGTCTCTGAATAAATTGTAACTTTGATATTTAGAGGGTGCTTTCTGATTATAATTTTAAATCTGTTTCTTTTAAAAAATGCTTTTAGGCACTATTAAAGTGAATAAAATTTCCATTTGTTAAAAGGAATTTGGTTATGATTTCATCAGTTACTCCCTGGCAACTACTTCCATGCTTACATAGTGTGATTAAATGTGTTAATGTTCTTGATGAATCGCTAGTGAAGAAAATAAATTCTTAAGAATATTTTTTTAAAATAAATCACGGTTCACGTACATTAACATATGGTCTTACTTTGTTAATCACATAAATATTTTACATATAGGAGTGTATTCCCGAAATTTCATTACGCTACATTAATTATATTTTGGTGTTGCGATTTTTTTCCTCATCGTAAACATGTAAGATGAAACACGGAAACTGCCAAGGCCCAAAAATGATCTAGTAACCCTGAACGTATGCTACAATGTCCAAAAGTGGGACATGAGAGTGTATTTACCCGCAAGTAAAGGTTATGATGGTATGATTGTGGTTGCTTCTCACATGCTTACTAGCGAGTATAATCCTTGACCGGTTACACGAATGGACGATGTGGGATACAGAACGTGGCAAAGATAATGCTGGTTATTCTACTGCGTTAATTTTGAGAGGTGAGACTCACAGGGAACGGTCGTTTAGATTACAGCGTCGAGGCTTTGTTAATAGAAAATGGGGCAATGGAAAAGAAGTTGGATCGAGCCTCAAAGGTCATCTGATAGGAGCGGAGTTGTACAAATGAAATTAAGCCGTGTAGAGGAAAGCGAGCCGGAGTGTAGCACGGCGACCCGCGTTGTTTGTGTTGCAAGCGGGGCTCCTCGGCAAGCTCGATGGCCGGCCAGATTGCGGACACCTGTCCGCCTTTCAACACCTGTCCTGTCCGGCGCAGACCCTTTGCAGAGTTTCCAGACGAGTGCTGTTAGCGGCAGGACCTCTGCAGCGCTCGTGTCGCGGTGTCTGCAAAATAGCCCGGCCGCTCACTCGCTCGTAACTGGGGCCGTCCGGCAGCTGCGAGAGTGGGTGAAACCTTTTGTTGACGTTGTGGTCGGAGTACATTACGACGGCGTTCTTTCCTCGCGCGCTCGCCTCCCTAGAACCAGGTGGCGCGCCCGAGAAATATTGGCGCAATTAGCGGTTTGGACGGTTGCGAAACATCGCGGGAAGCTGGGAGTCCGGCTGGCGTTCCGCTACGCTGACCACTGGCCGGAGGGTCCGCGCTGAACACTTTGCGGCCGGCCGCGCCGTAGGGGCTGAGGCTACCGCCGAGGCAGACGCGTAACAGGCTGTAAAGTGATGGTGCTTTCTCTTTGACCGACCCTTTGTCTATACGTGAAGAAGCACTGCAGGGAATGGGAAAGAGTAGCCTATGCCATAGGTACTGGCGTGCAGCAGAAATGACATTAGCGACATAGCTCTGCGGCACCGACCGACCATCGTGTCATCGTTTGCGAAAGGCGTCAATCGGAGGAAATGGAGGGAAATTAGCGTTTAATGCCCCGTCGACAACGAGGTCGTTAGAGACGGAGCACAAGCTCGGGTTAGGGAAGGAGGGAGGAGGAAAGCCGCCGTGCCCTTTCGAAGGAAGCATCCTGGCATTTGACTTAAGGGGCTTTTCTGATCTTGAGGTCCGATTTTTACCTCATTTTCAACATTTTTTTGAGGTGAAATCAAAAGATTAATTAAACAACGCTTATATCCTTTTATTCATCTATCTTTTATCTGCATTAAAAATTATTTTTTGTCCAAAAATATTAAGGTGTTACTAAACAAAAGGTCACCCACGATGGTAATGTGCGCCATGCACCACTACGTCCGTGGACCAGGTTCAGGTAACTGGATGGTCTGAAATAGACCTGACCAAAAAATTATTAAAGTATAGCTATGGTCAGAACCTCTGAAAAGTGAAAAAAATGTCATTTTTTCACAAAGTGGCGGCTGTTTGAAGAAATGTAAGAAAAATCGACTTTCCAAGCATACATAAAAAATCGATATCTTGAAAATTGTTTAACTTTGAGAGTTTCGACCATAGTCAGTTCAGTCCTCTACAAAAAATATCTAAAGAGCATTAAAATCGGCCGAGTAGTTTTTCGGGAATCCAAACACCCAGCGAAAAATGTGCCTTTTAGGAAATCGCGTTTAAAGTTTTGGAAAGGTTTTTTGTCGGTTTTTTGGGACTTGCCATCAGGCTGTGAGGCCTGGAGCATCACCGCTTCCTTCCGGGCAGCAGATCTGGCTTCTTTACTGGTCGTAGAAGCGCGGTGCTCTGAGTGTACAAGGCGGTGCGCGTTGCGCCTTCTGAAAAATTCGAACGACGTGTTGCCAAGTTGAATGCCTACGACTTCGTTGTCTGTGCGAGTCCCATAAAGCCGTCGTTGAATATAACTGTAGACAACTTGTTTGCAATTTCAGCTACTTCTTTACCGGAATATACGTGTATTGGGAAAAGTTTCCAAACCAGCGAATTTATCGACTCGGTAGAGTTTTGAGTTTTCGCACCAACACATCTTTCCAGTAAATTGTCATTCTATAAGTCTCCGTATACAGGTCTGAATGCCTCCCAGCGTCGTCCGTAGGCGTTCGAAGATGCGGGACTGCCGCTGCGACGATCGTATATTTCGACTATATGCAATCGTTTACGGGCAAAACGGTTTCACCCACATGTTGCCCATAATATAAAGTATCGAAATATGCTTAAAATAGAATTTTGAAACATTTCGACCAGAAAAGCCCCTTATGCTATTAACGGAAATCATGGGAAATCTGAATCAAAATGGCCGGACTCGGGTTTGAACCGTCGTCCTCGCGAATGCGAGTTCAGTGGGCTAACCACTGCGATACTCGGCTCGGCGGCGTCTTTCGGATGCGGAAAGAGGGAGTCTGTGGTCAGTACACAGCTCTGCCCTCTGTTGTCGGCCTTTCAGGCCTCGGAAAGCTACACCTCACTCAAGTAGCTCCTCAGCTGGCATCACTAGGCTGGGTGCACGCCGCTCCAGTCCTCCCACCAAGAAAAACTTCCAGCTCCGGGAACCGAACCGGAATCCTCAGCATAGAAGCCAGGTGCGCTGGTCACACAGCTACGCAGGCGGACATTAGCGACGTACTTAACATCGAATCCGAGGTTCTCGTTGCCGAAAGCAGTCTGATACGTTGGAAGCGCAATAATGCACGAGAAATGAACCAATGAGAATGTAAAAATCAGAATACTACAAGAAAACAGAGCACTCCTCTCTAACAGAAGTCGACTGTTATCAAACATAGGTCTCAACTTGGGAATACAATTTCTGAAAATGTGCGTCTGGACTACATTGCTAAACAGAAGCGAGTCATAGACGGTGAAAAAACCAGAAAAGAAGAAAATCGAAGCGTTAGATGTGTAGCGTTACAGGAAGATAATGGAAATTAAATGGATTAATAACAATAGGAGGAGGGTCTCAACGGAGAAATAATTGAAGACATTGGCCTTAAATGCTACTCTTTGATGAAGAGTGTCCTACAGGCCAGGAACTTGCGACGGGCCTCAACAAACCAGTAAAATGACTAGTGATCTCCACCCCATCCGCCTCCCCTCCTCCCCAACCCACACAACACAAAAAGTCCGAAGGCATGTTATTCCAAGATAGAAGTCGGCTGAAACCTTGTGTTTTGTGACAAAAATAAATAGCGATGCGTGTGTAAATATCAAAAATTCCGCTAACAAAAGAAAATAAGTGTCTAAAGACTTCGAGAACAACGTGAAACAAGACTACAGAATCAAAAATCAAACCCCTATGTTTGTTAAAGGACGACAGACTGTAAAATGTGTGGTAATTACAAAGCTACCAGCCATAAAACTTGTGTCATGTAAGACAGACCGAGCGAGGTGGCGCAGTGGTTAGCACACTGGACTCGCATTCGGGAGGACGACGGTTCAATCCCGCGTCCGGCCATCCTGATTTAGGTTTCCCGTGATTTCCCTGAAACGCTCCAGGCAAATTCCGGGATGGTTGCTTTGAAAGGGCACGGCCAACTTCCTTTCAAAATGGTTCAAATGGCTCTGAGCACTATGGGACTTAACTTCTGAGGTCATCAGTCCCCTAGAACTTAGAACTACTTAAACCTAACTAACCTGCCCGAGGCAGGATTCGAAACTGCGACCGTAGCAGTAGCGCTGTTCCAGACTGTAGCGCCTAGAACCGCTCGGCCACCCCGGCCGGCACTTCCTTTCCCATCCTTCCCTAATCCGATGAGACCGATGACCTCGCTGTTTGGTCTCTTCCCCCCAAACAACCCCAACCCTAAGACGGAACAATAAGAGTTCCATTGAGGGCAGCACGAAAAATGCTGAAACGTTACGGCAAAGAAAATGTAAACGAACGGTGTCTTCTATAAGGTGGAATATCTCTCCAACAGAAATCGTTTTGATAAATCGCTTGTAATGCAACAATCGATCAAAATTGTAGTATTGATACTGATTTATTTAGCGTATGGCATTTAGACACAATTGTTATTACAATCAATATGCAAAATTGTAATAATTTGGCATTAGATATTCTTACAGTTATTACAATAGTTATACAGAATTATACAAAATTACACATAATACACATGTTACAGTAGTTATACAAAGTTATAGTAGTTTGGAAGTAATTACAAACAAACATCTAATGAGTTAATATATGCAATTGATTCTGGAGTCGCCATCAGGAAATGTTCTGGAGTCCCATCATAGGCTGTCCTGGGGCAGTCTTCTATTATGTGCTGGATAGTTTGATTTTCTCCACATTGACATAGCGGCGATTCTGTCATGCCCCACTGGTAGAGGGAATAGGCGCATCTGCCATGTTTAGTTCTAATTCTGTTTAAAGTTGCCCAGGTTTTGCGTGATAAGTCAAAACCTGGAGGCTTCTGGGAGATACATGGAAGTTTGCTGATGTTCTTTAAGGACCATTCTTGGTGCCAGGCGCTGGTTATGTTGAATTCTTCCTCTGTTGCAGATGTGGCTATTGCGGTTCTGATGGGTGACCTTCTGGAGCGGAGGCGGCTTTGGGTGGCATCTTCAAAATTCTCATGGATGGGTATATTCCGATTGCTCATTATCTTTTTGTACTCTCTTATAAGAGCGTTTGTGCGGCGTAGGTTAGGGGGTGGTATGTGGCTTAGTACTGGGAGCCATTCCACGGGTGTAGTCTTTATTACACCAGCGATCATTCTCATTGTGTTATTGAGCTGTGCATCGATTCTATGGGTGTGGGGGCTGTTTAGCCATACCGGCGCACAATATTCGGCAGCTGAGAAGACGAGACTTAAGGCTGATGTCCGTAACGTAGTAGCTGCCGCTCCCCATGTCGTTCCACAGAGCTTCTGTATAATGTTATTCCTTGTTTTTAGTTTCTCTGCTGTTTTCATTAGGTGACCTTTGAAAGAGAGTGTTCTATCGAGGGTCACACCTAGGTACTTTGGGGTTTTATTGTGGGTAAGCCATGTGGTCTCGAATTTTATTCTGAGCTCCCTCTTAGCCGCTTTATTGTTTAGGTGAAAACATTATACTTCTGTTTTGTTGGCGTTAGGTTGCAGGTGCCATTTTCGGAAATATTCTCCCATCTTCTCCAAGTCAGCTGTTAGGGTCTCCTCTGCCCCTTCAAATGACTGACTTCTCGTTGCAAGGACCCAGTCATCGGCGTAGCCAAACTTCTTTGATCTTGTTTCCGGTATGTCTGCAATGTAGAGATTGAAGAGGAGTGGTGCAAGCACCGATCCTTGAGGTAGGCCATTTTTTAATTTCCTCGGTGAACTAATATCTGAACCCATGGTGACTTGGATCGTTCTGTCATTCAGCATGTTGTTTAGTAGGCGAGCTGTTAGTTTACATGGGATTATGCGGAGGAACTTTTAAATCATGCCTTCTCTCCAGACTGTGTCGTAGGCAGCTGACAGGTCTATGAATGCTGCAGAGGTTTTAAGCTTTCTTTGGAACCCAGCTTCAATGTACGTCGTGAGTGAGAGAACTTGATCGACACAGCTGCGGTTTGGTCTGAAACCTGCTTGTTCGATTGGTATAGCATTGAGTATTTTCTGGCAGATTCTATTGTAGATGAGCCTTTCTAACAATTTATATATTACTGACAGTAGTGCTATGGGCCTGTAGCTCTTCGGTGAGTTTGTTGGTTTCCCTGGTTTTAAGATGGCTATTATTTTCGATCTTTTGAGGTCACTAGGCACATTACCGGTTTGGATGATGTCGGTGAAGAATCTCGCCAGCCAGAGTTTTGTGTATTTACCGCAGTGTATCAGGAGTTCTGGGTTAATGCTGTCGAGTCCTGGTGCTTTCCCTGGCTTGACCTCTTTGAGTGCTGTTTCTATTTCTTCGAGTGAGAAAGGGAGAGCGTATTCAGTTTCTGTCGCCTTATTCCTCAGATTCCTGAGTTGTCGTTTTATCTTGATCGTGTGTGCTCTGTCACTAGGGGCTCTGGACGTGGCCACTATATGAGATGCCATGGTGTTTGGGGAGACGTTTGCTGTCTGTCTTTGAATAGGTGCTCCACTTCCTAATTTCCTTAACAGGGTCCATGCTTGTCGGCTTGAAGTCTGGAAATTCAGGCTCTCCATTGCTTCTGTCCATTTACGTTGTCTTGCAGTATCAAGACTGTGGAGAAGGTCATCGGCCAGTTCTTTGTCGCCCGTCTTGAGGAAGCGCTGGTAGAGCTCGTCACTGTTTTTGGACCACCCTGGGACATACTCTCGTCGGTATCCCCTAGGGATGTGCTTCTTGGCAGTGCTTATTACTGCTCCGATGAATCTTTCAACCAGAATGTAATTATTATTGCGAATATTCGCAGCTGTATCCATCGATGTCCATTTCGGCGCGAGCTTTCATCCTCAAAATCAATGTCGCCACCAATGCCCACCTAAACAGCGACTCTGCTGGGTGAAGTAGGAGCCTACCTGTGCACGCGGTGAGTAGATCCGGGTGCCCCGCGGTACCGGCCCGCTGTGTGTGATGGGGCAACGGCAGAGGGCCGGCGCGCCGCGGCCGTACACCTGCGCCCAGCGCGGCACGCAGCACCGAGCCGAACGGCAGAGTGCGGCTTTCGCCGGCCGGCGTTACGCAAAGTGAAGGGCCAGGCGGAACAGCAGGTGGAAGGCAGCGAGGCGAAAGTCCTCCGGGCTGTGCAGATAACATCGCTGAGGCCGCAGCCGTAACCCTCGCCGTACAACAGCCACAATAAATACTGCCCACTGCAAGTCGCTATTGGGACACGCTCCCGGGCGTTCCGCTACCAGCCTCAGACATCTAATGTCCCTAAACCAATATCATTACTGGAGCCCAAAGTAGCTGCAGTTCTAGCAGTTGCTTCTCGCAATTAACAGAAATTTATTTTCAATTGTCGAGGTGAGGGTGCGTTTGATGGTGTACATCGGTGAGAAATCGTCTGCTACTGAAAATCTTCGCAGGGAACTGTATAGTGCATTCCATTGGAATTGAAATAGGAATTCAAAGGTCATCCACCAATCTCATCTCTGGGCCTCGAACATGTCGTTTCTAGGGCAAAGAGTTTTTCACACCACTCTTCCATTCGTAAGAAATGCTCATACCAGTCGAGTTTATGTTCTTATACCTGTAACTCTTGTCTAATGTCTTCGCTCTTTATTTCAGCGCCGAGCGTACAGTGAACCATGCACTGTGGGAAAACCGGAAAGGAAGAACGTAAAAGCGTATTGTTACACAGGACAAAAAAAAATGCGCTCTTCAAAAGACAAGAAATGAGGAGAGAGTCGCTGCAGAATCCGCGAGGAAAGCAATACGTGCAAAATGCTGACTGGAAGAAGGGACTAAATGGTAGGACATGTTTTAAGACCTCAGGAAACAACGCCATGGTCTGAGAGGGAGTCGGAGGGGGAAAATATTATAGGGGAAAGAAAAATACAGAACAGTGTTTTGCTTTACGTACTTGTTAGGAGATCTGTGGTGATCATTGGCAGACCATTTGAATTATCTAACTTTTTACGAATACGTTGTTGTGGTTTATCACTTACTTCCATTTTTCTGTCCTTTTCGTGTATCCATCGGTTCTTCTGGAGCTACTAAATGGACACTGTACGGGTTTCCCATCGGTAGGTCACATTCGTACATTTCCCTGCACAGAACTAATCCTGGTGTACAATGCACATGGTCTTGCTCACTTGCTGACTCGCCGACAAGGAAGATATCGAGCACGAAGGAATGCAGATGCAGTGCACTTACAGACCAAACCTTGTGGACCGATCTCAACGACTGTGCGGATAGAGTATCTAGAGAACTGCATAAAGAGTAGAGCACTTGCAGCGACGAGCACAGGCGACAAATAATTCCAAGAGGAATACTAGCGAGAGAAATGACTACAGTATTGGTAGCAGATCAGATAACAGAGGCACAGGCGAAGACAGAGAAAGACAGAATAAGACTAGAAGGATAGTCAGCGAAATGTCACGAAAACAAGTGCTAATAAGACGTTAATACTAGATATGTAAATTAACCTAACGTAGATTTAGAATCACTCCACATGAGGGGTGAGACGCTCAAAGTACTGCTGAGGCTCTCGCCCTCGGATGACGAACAGTAGTAGTAGACCGGATGGAAGCTGTCCAAGAGCGATAGGCTAGATGACTTTCTCAGGCACTCCCTCCTGGACAGAATTGGCGCTAGCGTTCTATAAATCTAAACTCTTTTCTATCTTATTAATATGAAAACTGTTAATTTTAACCCTTCATTTCGCAACATCACTCTCAAGCAGTATCAAAATTACATAATGTTTCCTGCAACATGTTTTAAGTTTCGTCGTTGGATGGGCAATGGTACTTGCAAGCAACATTTAAGCTGTCACACAGAGCGATATTCTGTTGTCTCTGACGAAAAGTTTGTGAATAGCGTGCATATTCAGCAGACAACGTGCAAGGTTATGTGAGCGTCAGTTCCAAGTGTAGCAGTTTCTTTCGATTCTGTGGCGCTGTATTTTAACGTGCAACGATGACTTCTTGTTTATGGAAAGAGGAAGTCATGAAGGTGACTTATTACACCAATGTGTTAGCGACTTCTTACCTGGGACATTGCAAATGGACTTATCTTTTCTGGGAAGAGGAGGCGTGGCGTTGAGTATTAGATTGACAACAAGACTGGAAGAAGAATAAAACAGTGGCCCCTGGCCAGTGAATGAAATATGAAGTATGTGCCACCCTCAGTTGTCCCGAGTATAAGCCAAAAGCGAAGATACAGACTTTGCCCTGATATATAGTCGACTGTAAAATGAGGAAAATGTGGAATTATTTTAAGACATTTCACATGCAATAGTTCAAAACGCAACCATTTTTTCAGCCACAAGTACAACACTTAGTACTTTTATTAAAGCATCCACGGATTTTTTGTGGGCAATAATACTTAAATGTTACATACTGTCGTTTGAAACAATGTATATAAAATTGTTCACATATATACCTCTAATATAAGTAACGTAATGCTCTTTCTTCGCGATATTTCTGTTTGTGCCAAATAAAGGGTTAAGTATTTCCGTTTCCCAATTAGTTTTACAAGTATTTAAAGTTGCAAGAGTGTCAGACTATGCTGAAACAATAAGTTCATAATCTGTACATGTACAATTTCACATTGAGGAAACACGATCTGACTTGGTAACACCGAGGCAGGCCATTTGCACATGGCAGCAATTACAAGTCCACATCGTCCACACGTCGCAGGGAAACGCTTTTGGTACCACGTAAGGCCCTATTAATCCATCGCCAAGTACGCCTGCCGATACGTTGATTGTGAATCGGTATTGATGCCCTCTTTCCTGAACTGCTTGGGGATTTACATCTCCCAATACAAGCTGGTTATGGAAATTCACATCACCATCTCTTGTGAACCCTGCCTCATCGATAAATAAAATCTTGGCGAACAGAGGATCTGCGGCACACTTCTGCAGCGGGCATTGACAGAGCCGCCGTCTGCCGTGATGAGCCTGTGGCCTTAGGGCTTGAACACGCTGTAGATGATGTGGGTACAGAAGTTGTTCATGAAGTACCCCCAGATAGTAGAGACACGCCTTCTGTTGCTGCTAATCGTCGCACACTGCTCCCACGGGTTTCTTCTACCGAACGTAGTGCACGCTCCTCCATGTCAGGCGTGTGGACTGTTCCTCAGATGCTGTAAAAGTCTGCCAAACACGCTATCAGGGGTCAGTGTCCGCTGTGGATATCTTTTAGCACAGAAGACACGGGCTCGCAGGCTACGTCCATTTGCTAAACCACAGTAAAATATCGTTTCCGCCATTTCACTTGTCGAGTAGAGGCTTCCATTGCTAACAAGTGGTGGAAGAGAGAAAATGTAAATGTACTATATCATCGAGCCCGCCCGGTTGGCCGTGAGGTAGAACGCACGGCTTTCCGTACTGGGAAGGAGCGCCTGGGGGGCGGCACGAGTCCGCCCGGCCAGTCTGTGGATGGTTTTTAGGCGATTTTCCATCTGCCTCGGCGAATGCGGGCTGGTTCCCCTTGTTCCGCCTCAGTTACACTCTGTCGGCGATTGCTGCGCAGACAAGTTCTCCATGTACGCGTACACCAAGGGGCTACACTCGTCTGGCGTGAGACGTTCCCTGGGGGGGAGGGGGGGGGGCACCGGAGGCCGAACAGCACAATAACCCTGGGTTCGATGTGGGGCGGCGCGGAGGGATGAAGTGGACTGCGGTAGTCGTCATGGGGTTGGGGACCACTGCTGCTGCGGCGGGGACGGAGCCTCTCCGTCGTTTCTAGGTCCCCGGTTAACATACATACGTACGAACACCGCAGTAATAGGAAACACATACGTGAATCCGCGTTTAGAAGAAGGTAAAACACTATGATACATACCCATAGTTGACAGTACTGTAGCCTGCCGGAGTGGCCGAGCGGTTCTAGGCGCTTCAGTCCGGAACTGCGCGACCGCTACGGTCGCAGGTTCGAATCCTGCCTCGGGCATGGATGTGTGTGATGTCCTTAGGTTAGTTAGGTGTAAGTAGTTCTAAGTTCTAGGGGACTGATGACCTCAAGTGTTAAGTCCCATAGTGGTCAGAGCCATTTGAACCATTTGACAGTACTGTACAATAATGCACATGAACGCGACGGAAACTGACGTAGGTTATAAAAAGGCTTGAACCACAGAACTGGCTGCAGACCATCTAATGGTGGCTGGAGTACTGTGAGTAAGACATCCTAATATCCTGCCGACCCATTTGACGGAGCGCCAATGCAACGACTGTGCTAATATTCGCAACCAGGCGTCGCGCAGCCCTTCTTATAAACATGTGTTTATCTCTGAAAGTACACGTTTCCGGAACCGTGTTTACTGGACTTATGTTTCTTGTTTTGGTGAGTACTACCACCTTACCACCTCTTCTTCCTCTTATTCTTCTTCTTTTTACACCAGTGTCCTGACTGTCTGACTCATCATCGTCCGGCCCCAACCGCTATTGCTAGAAATTTGAAAAATGGAGAGTGTTGATCTCGCATTGTAGGCGTCGTTTAAGAAGGTTTTTTCCAAGTCCATCCCTAACGGGATGAAATATTTTATGAACTATTCCATTATGCAAGTAATTTCAAAGCTAAAGCTATGAAGCCTTGTATTTAGCTTCTCTGTTAGAAATTTAAAAAAGTACGTGTTTCACTGTTTTTGGAAATTGAGCGCCTATGATGGTGAAGTAGGGGATGAAAATGTTTAAGAAAACATTTCGTTATATTAAAAAACATTTTAAAGCTAAATCTATGACGATTGGTCTATGACTTCTTGGCTGGATATAAGGAAATATCTGTTGTGGGAGGAAAGGTTTTTATGGAAATATCACCAGAATAACCCAAAGGACGTGATTAGTAAAAACCTTGGACTCCAGCGACCAGAATCGCTTTCCGGTCAGAACTGCATTCGGAAAAGACCATGGTTCTATGGCCTTAATTAGCATGAAAAGTTTAGAGCAACTTAAAAATTCGATTAAAGGAAAACCAGAAAACAAAAAAGGCTGTGCAGATCAGATAGTGATTTACAGTCTACATGAGCTTAGCGGCGGGCGCTAAGTTAGAGTATATTTTGAACACGTTTAGGAAAGTGGTCCTTGTCAGTATTCCGCGTGGAGTACAGCTCGCGCAGGATACAGTGGATGATGCACAGTGAACAGTTTTCGTCCAAAGCGCTGGACGAGTTCATTCGTTTGTTCAGCAGGGGAGGTCGATATGTGTTTGGCACCTTTTGGCCGGTCAGCGATAACAGAATCCACGCGCACCCTGCAATCTTTCTCAAGCGATTTTACAGAAACTATGAAAGGTCTCTGTTGGATTCCTTTCATGTTAATTTCTTAAATCTGTTGTCATTTACGGCATAAATTCCTCTTCTAAATTTACTGTGGTGTTTCTGACTATCTGGGAGGAGACTGAGCAGTGAAACGTGTTACTGTTACACATAAACAAGAACGATCTGTCACACTACTACACTTTAAAACACAGTTTATATGTAATTCATGTCACACAGTCTCATACGGAACCTACATCCGCTTTCTTTTATATACTGAATATGATAAGATACTGTCATCCCCCTTCCCTTCTGTGTGAGAGGATGAATGAGCAAATGTATTTCTAGTTGCATGCTGGATGGTAGCAGACAAGCCTGTCTGCTAGAGAACAGTAGGACCAACGTCGGAACAGGTAGCTACGCTTTCTAAAAGCAAAGAGGTTTCTATCCTTAGTATGGTCCTGTCCGTCCCTCGTCATGTTGGTATAGGAAGCTGCCTCTCTGGCCACCTCTGTTTGTATTTGTGAGCCACCCTCAGGAAGGGACCAGGTCAGTCTGTCCGCGGCGAGCGTCTGAAGTGGTAAGATCTCCGGCTAAGGGCGTGTCTGCTAAGTCCGTAGGACAATGGATTTCTTAAGTTCAGCCTAACTGAAAATTTAATCACCTTTATTTCAGGTTTAGCTCTAAAATATCTAATGTTATCTTAAATTGCTACGCAGTGTAATTCGAGTGTGAAGTTCAGAATATATTCCGGTAGTTGCTTTGTCACTACTTTGTGAGTAAAGTGGAACCACGTGTTGATCAGTAACTCTAACTAGCATCATCAATCTTCAATGCGAATGTGCTTGAGATTATAAAGTCTCGTCTTGACAATATTTTTCAATATAGCAACTTTTCTTTATGTTCAAACCACATGGGGTGTACTTTGTGAGACCAGTACCACGTGCTTATACAATTGTTTGACCCATCAGGTTAATAGTAAGACGATAGTAACCAGTTCGAGGTTTTTCTTTTGTAAATTGCTTTTCGATCTAATTTATTTTAATTATCAAAATTATTGTGGAGTTACACGCTTTGTGTAAACCAAGTTGACCACGTGTAGCATGTGGTGTAATCATCAAAGTAGCCCTCAGCTATTTTTTTCGGGAAGATTTCACAGAGAGGTAGTATGAATTTAGTATACCAGTGAGTGGTAATTACATGACGGACAGGATTGTGCTACGAACGTAACTTCTTTGGGTGAAAATTGAATCGGTTGGTTGTGGTTAATTTCCACTTGCATATGTTTCAACGTTCTTCGTGTGTTATTTTATGAATGCAGTGTTGTATGCAGTCTCCCAATCTTGGCTCCATATTTGATGTGTTCCGTAAGATTAGGAACTCACATTTTCACAATCCTAAACAAGGCACCAGTTATGAATCAAGTTTAATATGCTGAAATTTTAAATGTTAAAATAAATGTCCAAATATAAACTGATTTATTTCTTTTTATTTAAATTTTATATATATATATATATATATATATATATATATATATATATATATATATATATATATATATCACCGGTTGTCGTATGACTATTAAAAGATTATAATTAATGTTAGTCTGGTTTGGAATTTGGTAAGCTAGACTGGATACCTGGTGAAACAGTTGCGCAGTAATGCAAGGTTAACTTCCCCAGTCAGCTTTTAACCCGCTTTTACTATCTTGAATATCAGCACCGCTTACACCTCAAATTAAAGCAACAACATTACAACTATTCGGTAAAGAAAAATCGTTTTTGCTTTACTTATACCTTTATATGTCAGCTTCATTATGATGTGTCCAGAATTTCATTAATGGTCATAGTTATTATGATATTTACATGAAAGTAAGACAGTGGCCGAAATCCGGAAAAGTGTGCAGTGAAAAACAGAGGTCGCTGTGATTTTGCGTTTGGTGCATATTACATAATATGTTGTTGCGTATGAAATTTAGCCAACATATTGAATTTTTCTTTAGACTTGGGTAGATACGATGTAACACACTCATTTGCGATCGCGCCGCGCCAGCGATAAGGCCAGAGTGAAATATCCACAACATCCCTCATATTTGATAAACGGTTTCAGATATCGAAACGTGATTTTGGAAAATGACAACACGCAAAGACGAGAGTATTTTACCATATCGCCATTACGTAAAACTTCATAATCTACCGTGTTATTCTACTGACTACATACATTTTCGGTGAAAGAATGTAATTTTTAACAGCCATCGATAGCTGGTGAAATGTGAAATGCTATGGATTTTGGTATAACATATATGAAGACAGTGCACTTTTTTTGTAACAAAGCTGTTCTTTTTAACCTTCCTCACTTAATAAATCACTGTTTCAGAACTCTCTCGCAATTGTTTCTGCGCAACTTGTTAGCGAGGTAAGACAGCGTCAACTCCGCTCTGTTTTGGTAAAAGAAGCAAATTTTGACATGACAGACAAAGAAATTTGTAGGTTTTACTCAAAATTTCCCATTCAGGACGTTTCTCTGGAAGTTAGAAATGGTTAACTAGCCAGGCGAAAACAAATGACTGCATTTTCATTGAAATTCTTTTTCGATAGTAACAAAAGCAGAGGTGACGGCAGATCATCTTGAATGATCAGCATACAAATGTGGGAGTGGAGGTTGTAATCTCCTCCCTGCTTCTTTATTCCATCTATTGGTCACATTTGTCTTTTATGAAGATTTGAGAGGAGCAAGGATTGCAATAAACTTTCTAGTTTACTTAGCTTTTCATGTAGATTTGACTCCAGTTCTTCTTGCCTAGGGTTTGATGCTTGAAGCTGAAAAGGTAACGTTTTAGGTTCTCATGGTTGGATTGATCTAAATAAATTTGAAGATTGTTGTTGCAGAATTTTTGTTTTCCTCACAATTTAGTATATCATACAGTCTTTTGATATTTCACATTAACAAAGCCGCAATTACATTGTTCGCACAAAATACAAAAATACGTCCGATCACATCAGAGGCATGCATACGACTCTCACACTCTGCATAAATAACCATATTCCATACGATTTACAAACTTAACAAATGAATTTCTTCTTGTTTCTGTTATATTATTAATTCCGATTATTATTTCACAAATGAATCCAGAAATAAATATAGTAAACAGTGCAGTATTGCGTGATTAACAATAGAAATTTTAAGTGTGCCAATATTTTGTAATTTTAAATGTTTCTAAGAAAATGATTTTAACTGTACATTCAGAACTAGTACTTAACGAATATAACACCGAGACTAAAACATGTTATTAAGTAATTCATTTTCATAAATTTTAGCTTAATATATAAGGTATTGTGTATAAAATTATATGAAAGTTTTCAGAAAAGCAACTGAGATATTATTGACCTGTCCAAAATTTGAAGAATAATACTGGTATCAACAAGTACTGTTGAGAAAAAGTAATGCTAGAGGAGGAGGATGTCGTGTTACAAGGTGCCGAACTTGATATTTACAAAAAATGTGAGCGTTGGCTTCAGTCTAGAACGGCCCTTCCCCTCCAGCGCTCGGTATTTCCCCTACAGCGCCCTGAGCGATCCCCCAGCCGACTGCACATCTAGCGGCCACAGCATTTTACGCGGGCTGTACAGGGATGTTTTCAGCTGGTGACGTCCTGGCGCGGACGAGAGCACCCGGTGCGCAGAGTCTGACAGGAATGGGTAGCGGCGCACCTGGCCGGCCCTCGGCCGCTGCCCGGCGCTGGCCGCAGCGGCGCACCGCATCGCATTGCCTCGCGGCTGTCCGGCTGTCGGCCAGGAATCCGGGCCAAGGTAGGCCGACGACCCGCGGCTGCGCGCAGCGGCAGACGGGCCGCAGGTGCGCTGCTCTTCCTGGTCCAGCGGCGCGGCTCGCTGTTGCACAGGAGGCGGGCGAGCTGCCGCTGCACGCCGCGCCGCAGTCTGCGCACTCTGCCGCTGCGGCGCTCACTATCGTGCCGGTCAGCTGAGTGACTCCGACAGTAAAACCGGCTTGCGAGTAAAGTCCGCTTTACGCCGGATCGAATGCAAACTGGGGTGAATTCTCTCTGGTAAAAATGCTAGGCGAGCGCGTGCGAAATGCATCTACTATATCAATTTATGGATGTCCATCCTATTGCGTACGCGCAGGACTTCAACTAATGATATACCGGGTGATCAAAAAGTCAATATAAATTTGAAAACTTAATAAACCACGGAATAATGTAGATAGGGAGGTAAAAATTGACACTGCTTGGAATGACATGGCGTTTTATTAGAACAAAAAAAAAAAAAGTACTGCTAGACGTGTGAAAGATCTCTTGCGCTCTTCGTTTGGTGATGGTCGGGTGCTCAGCCGCCACTTTCGTCATGCTTGGCCTCCCAGGTCCCCAGACCTCAGTCCGTGCGATTATTGGCTTTGGGGTTACCTGAAGTCGCAAGTGTATCGTGATCGACCGACATCTCTAGGGATGCTGAAAGACAACATCCGACGCCAATGCCCCATCATAACTCCGGACATGCTTTACAGTGTTGTTCACAACATTATTCCTCGGCTACAGCTATTGTTGAGGAATGATGGTCGACATATTGAGCATTTCCTGCAGAGAACATCATCTTTGCTTTGTCTTACTCTGTTATGCTAATTATTGCTATTCTGATCAGTGTAAGCGCCATATGTCGGACAGTTTTTGAACGTTTGCATTTTTTTGATTCTAATAAAACCCCATCTCATTCCAAGCATGTATGTCAATCTGTACCTCTCTATCTACATTATTCCGTGAATTATTCAGTTTTCAAATTTATACTGACTTTTTGATCACCCATTACACTGAAGAACCAAAGAAACTGGTACACCTGCCTAATATCGTGTAGGGCACTCGCGAGCACCCTGAAGTGCCGAAGCAGGATGTCGCCATGGACTCGAGAAATGTCTGAAGTAGTGCTGGAGACAACTGACACCATTAATCCTACAGGGCTGTCCATAAATCCGCAAGAGTACGAGGGGGTGGAGATCTCTTCAGCACGTTCCAAGGCATTCCAGATTGCTCAATAACGGGGAGTCTGGTGGGAAGCGGAAGTGTTAAAACTCAGAAGTGTGTTCCCGGACCCACTCTGTAGCAATTCTAGACGTCTTGGGTGTCTCATTGTAGTGCAGGGATTGCACTAATCCGTCGGAATGCACAATGAACGTGAATGCCTGCGTTGCCAAGTGGCGACTCGAAAAATTAATGTACTCGGAAAACAAATGGTTCAAATGGCTCTGACCACTATGGGACTTAACTTCTGAGGTCATCAGTCCCCTAGAACTTAGAACTACTTAAAACTAACCAACCTAAGGACATCACACACATCCATGCCCGAGGCAGGATTCGAACCTGCTACTGTAGCTCGGAAAACAGAACCTATCGCTGTGTTAACGTAATACTCGTGCTCTTAGTTTTGTGTCACCCACAGTAAAAATTACAATGGGCAAATAACCTCAGCCACGCCTAAACAGACACGAATATCAACGGTAAGTGTTCTGTACCAACCGTAAAGTGCAAGCTACGGGTGACGTCATTGGCTTGCGCGATTCAGTGTGTGGCCTTTGCTACTGTGCGACGCCACACCACGCAGCTTACTACCTGCACACCACTGCAGTTAGGTCAAGAAGAGAGAAAGAAGGAGTGGACAGTTCGAAACAATGACCTGTCAATCTCTTGTTCATTGCAGGCACAACAACTGCTCATTCAGAAGAGAACAGTGATACAAAGCGGGCGTACTATTATTAAAGGGACCGACGTGGAACACATGTTTTCTTCATGTCCTATCTTACAGTTATACCACACCAGAGGTTACTGACATACGGTAGCATACAGAATTTGTGTTTTCCTTGTTCCATTTGGGGTTGGAATAGGAAAAGGAATGACTTATGAAGGTATAAGGTACCCTTCGCCATGCAGTGTGTGGTGCTTGCAAGGTACGTTGATGCGGGTATACATATAGGCTTACTGTGTGGCAGGTCGTGAAAGATGTATTATCGAGCCATCTGTTTCGTAAGTTGCAAAACGATAATACGTATGGAGCGACTGTTGGAAGCCGGCCTGGGAGAAGATCTATGTGAGTTCCGGCGAAAAGCAGGAACACATGACGCAGTACTGACCTTAAGGTTCTTTATTAGATTATAGACTGAAGAAAGGCAAACTGCATTTACAGCATTCATAGTTTCAGAAAAAGCTTCTGACGGGGTGGACTAGAAACGCTATTTAATATTTTGAACTTATCATTGTGCAAACCGTTATTTACAACTTGTACAGAAACCACAGTACATATACGGCCCAAGAACTTGAAAGGGAAGGCGTTGACTGAGAAAGGAGTGAGATGTTGCGGAACGTTGCTCTCATCCGTGCGTCGGAGCTTGCGCAGCGTCCGCACTGTGCGGCACGTGGGAGAAAATTACCACACGTGTTACACCGCCGCTGTAACTAGAAACGTTCACTGGCGAATCCCGATTAATTCTCTGATCTGTTGTATTGTGTGTCACCGAGATGATACGTGAGTTGGAATGGCAGTCATTAAAACAGGCGTTTGTCGTTGCTGCAGGCTTTTTTCGCGAAATTTCAATCACCTGCTTTTTCCGAAGGCGAAAATATTTTGTTGGCGCCCTCCTGCACAGGGGGAAATGATCATTGTAGTAAAATAAGAGAAATAAGAGTTAGGACAAGAAAACTGAAGTGTTCGTTTTTCCCTGTGCGCCGGCCGATGTGGCCGAGCGGTTCTAGGCGCTTTAGTCTGGAACCGCGCGACCGCTATGGTCGCAGGTTCGAATTCTGCCTCGGGCTTGGATGTGTGTGATGTCCTTAGGTTAGTTAGGTTTAAGTAGTTCTAAGTTCTAGGGGATTGATGACCTCAGATGTTAAGTCCCATAGTGCTCAGAGCCATTTATTCCCCTATGCGCTGTTCAAGAGTGGAACGGTAGAGAAATGGTTTGAGAGCGGTTCGATGAACCCTCCGCCTGGTACTAAAATGTGAATTGCAGAGTAATCATGTAGATGCAGATGTAGACGATAGTCGGACGATCTAGTTTGTTGGTAATACGATCACCCTGCAGGAGCTATATAATATATGTTTATAAATTGAACGCGTTTCTCTTGCTGCAAACAGCGAGTTTAATATCCATAAGCGTTTCAGAAAGCAAAACGAAGATAATGGAATGTAGTTAAATTAAATCCTGTTATGCTGAGGGAATTAGATTAGGAAATGAGACACTTCAAGTAGTAAAGGAGTTTTGCTACTTGCGGAGCAAAATAACTGGTGATGGTCGAAGTAGAGACGATATAAAATGTAGACTGGCAATGGCAAGGAAAGCGTTTCTGAAGAAGAATTTTTTAACATCGAGTATAGATTTAAGTTTCAGGAAGTAGTTTCTGAAATTATTTTTATGGAGTGTAGCCATGTATGGATGTGAAACATGGACGATAAATAGTTTAGACAAGAGGAGAACAGGAGCTTTCGAAATGTGGTGCTACAGAAGAATGCTGAAGATTAGATGGGTAGATCACATAACTAATGAGGAGGTACTGAACAGAATTGGGGAGAAGAGAACTTTGTGGCACAACGTTACTAAAAGAATGGATCGATTGGTAGGACATGTTCTGAGGCATCAAGGAATCACCAATTTAGTATTGGAGGACAACGTGGAGGGTAAAAATCGTAGAGGGAGACCAAGAGATGAATACACTAAGCAGATTGAGAAGGATGTGGATTACAGTAGGTACTGGGAGATGAAGAAGCTTGCACAGAATAGAGTAGCATGGAGAGCTGCATTAAACCAGTCTCTGGACTGAAGACCACAACAACAACAACAACAACAACAAGCGTTGCAGTTTTCCTGTGCAAGATATCACCATCGGATTTCTTCTAGAATAATATACCCATTTGGTTTTACGTCAACTATAGATTTGAAACTTCGATGATGGGCGAAAAATAACTGTGAATTACATTGTATTTACATATAAATTATTAACTATCGCTACTTTTCTACAGAGAACACACGACGAGTAAAAAGAGCGTGAAACTAATTAATTGTCACGTAAAATTATCACACGAAAAGAATTCCACGATGCTGCTTACTCTAAAATAAGGTCTTTCATCGCAAAATACAAACTAAAGGGATATGTAACTTTGGAAAAACTATATTTTCTTCGGGCCACGACATGGGAGGAAGCTGCGCGGCAGCCTTCTCCGGTCACAGGCGGTTCCAGAAATAGTCGCTCGCATGAATAAAACACGTTGACGTTAATTATTAATTAAACAGTTTTGAAAAAGAAAATATTCGAGACGAATATATGGTGAAACGCCAAACATGCTGGTTTAGGCATGCGTATTCAAATACAGAGATATATAAACAGGCAGAATACGGCGCTGCGTTAGGCAAAGGCTATGTAAGACAAGTGTCTTGCGTAGTTGTTAGATCGGTTACTGCTGCTACAATGACAGGTTATCAAAACTTAAGTGAGTTTGAACGTGGTGCTATAGTCAGCGCACGACCGATGGGACTCAGCATCTCCGAAGTAGCGATGAAGTGGGGATTTTCCCGTACGACTATTCCACGAGTGTACCGTGAATATCGGGAATCCCGTAAAACATCAAATCTCCATCATCGATGCGGCCGGAAAAAGATCCTGCAAGAACGGAACCACCGACAACTGAACAGAATTGTTCAACGCGACAGAAGTGCAACCGTTCCGCAAATTGCTGCAGATTTCAGTACTGGGCCATTAACAAGTTCAAAATGGCTCTGAGCACTATGGGACCTAACTTCTGTGGTCATCAGTCCCCTAGAACTTAGAACTACTTAAACCTAACTAACCTAAGGACATCACACACATGCATGCCCGAGGCAGGATTCGAACCTGCGACCGTAGCAGTCCCGCGGTTCCGGACTGCGTGCCTAGAACCACTAGACCACCGCTTCCGGCCATTAACAAGTGTCAGCGTGCGAACCATTCAACAAAACGTCATCGATATGGCCTTTCGGAGTTCGGAGGCGAAGGTCCACTCGTGTACCCTTGATGACATCACGACACAAAGCTGACCGCCTCGCCTGGGCCTGTCAACATAGACATTGGACTGTTGATGACTGGAGACAGGTCGCCTGATCGGACGAGTATCGTTTCAAATTGTATCGAGCGGGTGGACGTGCACAGGATTGGAGACAACGTCATGAATCCACGGACCCTGCATGCCAGCTGGGAACTTTTCAAGCTGGTGGAGGCTCTGTAATGGTGTGGGGCGTATGCAGTTGGAGCGATATGGGACCGCTGATCCCTCGTAATCCTGCAGGATTCATGTGTCAGTTCCCTCCAGCACTACTTCAGACATTAGTCGAGTCCATGCCACGTCTTGTTGCGGCAGATCTGCGTGCTCGCGGGGGCCCTACACGATATCAGGTAGACGTACCACTTTCTTTGACTCTTCAGTATATGAAAGTTTTATTTTGAACGTGCTGACAGCAAGTTAGTTTATAAAACCGCCGACAGGGGTGTCACCGAAAATGGTTGCTGAAAACGACGGTGAATCTGGCACAGTAAATTAATTTCTGTGCTAGAATTTGCCCATTACTAATAGGTAGTCTGTGTCTGAAGGACCTTCCGTGACAAGTTCCACAAGACACCACGAGTTTACAACAGGACAGTGAAGAGGATTGCTGCTTGTGGGATGCGAAACGTTCGGGCCGACCGGACAGGCAGTGGGTCGTGTGAGGGACGTGTTGTGAAGCCCACAGAGCTGACCTATCGAGCTGGTGCACAATTAACATCTCTCAGCCAACAGCGTGGGCGATTAAGAGCTAACCTAACTAACCTAAGGACATCACACACATCCATGCCCGAGGCAGGATTCGAACCTGCGACTGTGGCGGTCGCACGGTTCCAGACTGAAGCGCCTAGAAGCGCTCGGCCACAGCGGCCGGCCCCGAATGCGAGTCCAGTGTGCTAACCACTGCGCCATCTCCCTCGGTGTCACTATTAATATTCTGGTTCGCGTGTGGACGCAATTTGACTGCCGGTTAGACGTGTGCTATGTGACGAAGGATGGACACAGAGAAAATTTATAAGCATTGTAAACTTCAAGAATTTGTCTTTCACATGCTGCATCATTTGTTACGTTGTTCTTGGACATTTATCTCTACTGATTTTTTGAAACGTTTCATGTATTTTATAATGACCCTGTATTGGTGTGTTTCGAACTCTTAATCGTGGTATGATAATTGACAGCCACACTTCGGAGGTTGAATTCTTCCTGGTGGTGAAGGTAGAGAAATACTCAGTGTAGTAGATAGGCTTATTACAAAGCAGTTAATTCGCTTAGCACGATCGAATTGGATGTCTGTGGGTCTACTGCGGGAGCCATTGAATTACAACAGGTTCATCGTCAACTTCGTGCGTTAGTATTAAAGAAATGACAGAGATTTTGCGACATTTTTCTAATTTATTCACCTAGCATTTACGTACTACTTGAGTGGATATGCAGGAAGATGTTTCCTAAATGAAAGATTTCAGAAACAGCTGCAACCAGTCGCCTTTTGTGATGGTTCAATTTCTATTATACCGCGACCTGTTTCGAGCCGCCAGGCAACTCATCCTCAGGTGTTCCACAATTTCAGTGATGGTTTGTAGCGTTGTGTGTGTCGTGTAGAATTATTAGGATCTATTGGTTTAATCCTGCTAATAATTCTACACGACTGCAAGTGCTACAAACGATCATTAGCAGTTTTACCATTTAATGATGAGTCGCTAGTTGCCTAAATACCAGTCACTGTATTATAAAAATTGAATCAGCACAAACATCTCCAGTTATTTCTGAAAACCTCTATTCATCACAGTCACAGTGTTCCAATATTCATAATGGATAAAAGTTTTTTTTTGTTTTCTGTTGATAAATTCTTGGAGGTTGTGGCTGACTGATCCGACAACCTTTCATTGTTCGCAAAGTTACCAGTACTCTGCATTTCCGCAGCTTAATGAAGAGCACGGGCACAAAAAAGTTCATACTGGTACGAGAATATTAATTTTCTCGCCGTGGACGGCGGAGTTGCTGACGTGTGCAGTAAGACGACTGTCGGGTTGGTGAGTACACTCTGTGCTTCCTTTCAGACCGTGCTAATGTCTCTTCTGCCTTTTGTTTTGCTCGGGCGGACGCTCAGCTCGCATTAGCGTTCGGCCAACGCCTCTTTTGTGAATGGCACTCCAGCGCCGAACCGCAATCGGAGACTTTCGCTGTCTGCGAGCGGCGCGCTAATTGCAACTCCTCCCCCAGCTAAGCGCATCTCTTTGTGTGCGGCCGCCGGGCGCTTTGTCGCCACCGCGTGTGCGAGCGGCCGAGCAATGAGTCTGCCTCGCCAAACGCACTCCGCCACGCACGCACGCACACACACACACACACACACACACACACACACAGAATGTCTCTCCTCTGCAACTCGCCGTACCAAACTCAAGGAAAAGTACCTCTTTAAGTGCGTAAGCTATAACGCTTATCTCTTCCAAAGTCGCCAACATACCAGATGAAAAATTTCTGCTAGTATCGCTGTGGTCGAAATTCGGCCAATTGTGTTTATACGTAAAGTCACGAAAGTCAAATATCTTTTATACGATTAATTGGAATATTTCGTATGCCGATTCTTAGATGTTGCCTACGATTAAAAAAAAAAAGAAATATCGTGTATCTTGAAGTGATACAATATACATAAAACTGTGTCTAAAATGTTAGCCTCAGAACCGACCACTTCAACCGCTACATAGTAGCAGCGAATATTATTTAAATAGTTATTTGGCTTCTCTTTCACTGCTCGATGATTTGAGTGAGTCCTTCGTAAAGTGCGTTGAAAAGTAAATTTAGTGTTAACGGCGGCATATTAGCTTGGACGATGATCAGAGTTAGTTGCGTTTACTATTACACAAATGTAAGGGAAAAAACGACGCCAATTAACAACGCAACGTATAGTCTGTGTGCGTCCGAAGGCTTCGTTACTAAGATGTTTTGTTTTACACTTTTGACAATATCAAGAGCCAAGCAGTTGTGGCATTGTAGCTGCCCGGTATGCGTGTGTTACTGCAAATGAACCACCTCCATCATTTAAACATTAAAGTTCCTAGACTGCGACTTCACGAAACATTCTGAGTTCCGTGTGCCATTTCTACTATAACACCTGATCAGTACCAGGATAAAATTTGGTGAGACACAGAGAAAAATTTTTCTAATGTGTGTATGTCGAATTCCTCTTACCTCTCTTCACAGCTACGTAAACACGATTTTTTTTTTTTTTTTTTGTGCACATCTAAGGCAAAGTCCCTTTTGGATTATACGAGGTGGTCATAAACAGTCTCAACATATTGTAAGGCTGTTGCAGGGTGGGTTGTGCTGAGAAATAATTGTTAAGAAAAAAATTCGATACGTTGCGTCGTCTCCGAGTTAATTAGCACTGAAGCTAGTCTGTCAGGACGTTGTGTGTGCAAATTTAAGCGGCCCACCACAGACGGTGTTTCCAAATGTGTTCTTCGTTTAGTTTCCTAAAACCGAAGAAGAGAGCGACACAAAAATTGTACATGGATCGGTAATAAGGATCGAACCGGAGGCAAAGGCTGAGCAGTTTCGTTTGCCATCGTCTACGCTGTGACTGCAACTGCTACCAACTTTATTCAGCGGGCCGCCTGCATTTGCACGCGCAGCGGTATGATTGGCTAACTTAGAGAATCGCTGAAAATCGGAGTTCTATACTATTCACAAGTTCTACATCAGCTCGGATCCCCCACGTGCTACTGCACGAAAAGAATTAACCACACATTACACGCCCTCGTAAATGTGTTTGGACTTACAAGTTTACTACGTCCCGTCCATTGGACGCCAGCTCACATTCGTCTCCATGCACCCAATATTCCACAAAAGTATTTCATATAAATACAGGCAAGATCTGCTATGGAAAAATCACGTACGCTCTCATGTATTTTTTAAAGTGTCACAAATTTGAGTTTATTTCCAATACGAACACAGAATAAATCGAAAGTCACAGTTCACAATAAATTAATTTCGAGTAGAGATCTTGGAGGTGGTTGAATAAACCCACAATTAATTGCGTGAGTTATCGTTGGAAAACCGTTAAAGTTACACAGCAAATAAAACTATAAATTCCTCAATGACTACACACTGAAACCTTATAAGCCCGGCTTTTATCACATTCAACCCAAAAGTAACAAATTCATCAGATGCCGAAAAATACTTACGTCCGAAAGTAGGAACTCTGAATAATTCACACACGTGAACTAGCCGCTATTTCACAGCTTGTCAGATAAAGTTTTCTACTAAGACAGAATAACACAGCCTGACCGCCGTTAACGGCGTCCGAACCTAGACTCGCACTCTAAATTGCCGCTATTCTCCCACGAAACCTCGTTCAAGCGCCACTGAAGTCAGTTAAACTACTGAAAGTGAAAATTACTGAAATTCTTGATTTTAACCGTATATACACACGCGATACAACAAATTACACTGAAATTTTCCGAGAAATATTATGCTGTTTTCAGTTTTCTTTTATCTACCATAGTTTATTTATGAACTATAATTTCTGTGGTTTTCCTCCGTTTTCGGATTTATAAGTGTAAATATTAAGAAACAATTTAAATTATGTAGTAAATTATTTCCCATATATCTAAAGTTTACAGTACTGCCGCTACTTTAAATTTTCTCTATTAATTTAGTAAGGAAAGGTGTTTTTAATTGCTTCTCATTTAAATATGTGAATAATTTCAGTAAATCTACTATCCCAGTCCGATACAGTTCTACAAAATGTACCCATAGAGACCACGTTTGATGCAATTGGATAATGCGTTGCCGAGATTTTCACTTTTACATTTCAGGAATTACTTATAACATTTAACTTACAGTAACTTATAACCTAATGCAGAAATCGGCGGGTAGTCTTCACACGCGCAATCGTTCACCGTTTCCGCTTCAAAAGAGCCCTCAGGTTTTGCCGGTCACGCGGTCACCTTAGCGGCCGGTGGAAGTCCAGAGACAACTCCATCTGTGGAGCAGTGGCCCTCCTCGTGCTCCTGTCAAGATGATTTCAGCTGTTAACGCGAATATGACTCGATCTTAGCCGGACCCTGTGCGTCGACGGCCACGTGTTTGCGATTGAAGAAAGTGTCTATTCCCTTTACAGCAGGCTGTCGTGTTAAAATATGCGTGCAAATTGTTACTTTCAGGTCTCTTGGGTGTGGTTTGGACGTAGTTTGAAATTTTTACGTTTACATCCCTTTATCTGTGTGGTACCTTGTGGTTACTCTCTGTGCTGCGTTACCAACGCAGCTTGCCTTTTTTCTTGAGTGACTTGCCTTATTTAATCTACATTTATACTCCGCAAACCACCCAACGGTGTGTGGCGGAGGGCACTTTACGTGCCACTGTCATTACCTCCGTTTCCTGTTCCAGTCGTGTATGGTTCGCAGAAAGAACGACTGCCGGAAACCTCCGTGAGCGCTCGAATCTCGCTAATTTTACATTCGTGATCTCCTCGGGAGGTATAAGTAGGGAGAAGCAATATATTCGATACCTCATCCAGAAACGCACCCTCTCGAAACCTGGACAGCAAGCTAGACGGCGATGCAGAAAGCCTCTCTTGCAGAGTCTGCCACTTGAGTTTGCTGAACATCTCCGTAACGCTATCACGCTTAACAAATAACCCTGTGACAAAACGTACAAGGAGAGGAGTATGTCAGAAATCTAGAGCAACAAGTACAGCGTCGAATGCTGTCCTGGAGGAGGGCGGCGCAACACCGCCGCCATCTAGCTGCAGTCCGCTCGCGCCCTGCGGTCCGCTTCGCTCCGCCGTCCTTGGCCGGCGCTCCGCGTCGTCCCCCGCGTTATACAGTGGAGTAACGAGACGACGACGCAGCGCCCCACCCACGCCCCGGCACAGCCGCTCCTGACGGCTTCGCGAGAGAGCGGCACTCCAATTAAGACGTCGGCGGCGCCGCTGCGTTCTCGCCGCACCGTACTAATTACACGTTTCGTCTCGCCTCTCATTTTTCGTGTCGTCATTTTATTTCCAGCGAGTAATGGTAAGTCCGTCTCTCGTTCCCAGGGCCGCTCCCAAAGGCGCGCTGGTAATTTATAGCCATCAGCGGCTGAAAGGAGCGCATTTGGACGGCCGATATCAGCGCGGGCCCGGCCTAATCGAACGGCTGGAGCGTGGCCAGCGCTGGAGGCCAGAAAGGAATCGCCGCGTCACTGCGGGAATATCGCGTGCTGCGTCGTGTCGTGCCCCCAGACCTGAGTCCTCAGCCTCGCTGTACGCGGCGATGCGGCCGCAAGTGGCCACACCAGAAAGAGAGCAACGCGTTAGTCTCCCAGCACTACACGCGCACCACCTTAAGCCCCTTTTTACACGATCGACTTTCTTGTCTCACTTGACTACTCGAAACAAGTGCCTCTACTGCAGCGCCCCTGGCGTTTTATTCCCGTACTGTCGTCTGTTTTCACTGATCGTTTTCGTTTACACATCAGCGCCAAAATTACCGGTACGCACTAATTTAACATGCAGCGCAACCTCATCCGAAATATTCCACGATTTGAATAAGTGGCACCTCTGCGACTGTTAGAATTCTTTGTTGGAGAACACGACCAGTTTCGCAAATCAAACTTGGATCTTCAGGTGCTTCACTGTGTACAGAGGGATAAAAGAACCAACAGAAATTTTGCCATGCCAAGAAATGGACAAATAAAAGCGGTAATGTCTGTGTCTACTTACACTCAATAGATGAAAAGTTCTATTTAAACCAGATAAAGTCATTTCCAACATTTATATCCAGTAATTCAAACATATGACTCACGAGTGTCCGAGCGTCTATGGTGAAATGTATTGGGGGGGGGGGGCTAAGGGCATCCCCAACCTCTACTGTAGACAGCCTGCGGATGAAGTGTCCTTTCATGCCTTTGCACACAGTGAAGCGCAGCGGTCCTGTTTATTCAAATTATAAAATTACCGGCGTTGTAACAGCTAATGCTGTGCAGTGTGGCTTCTGAATGCTGAAAGTGAGGTTACGAGGGACTTTCCTTATTATGAAACACTGCCCTCGTACATTTATGTACTCGAGAAAATATGTACGTGCAAATACATCAGAAAATTTGTAGAAAGCAGCAAATAGAGCCTTTTGGCTTTATCCTTTGTATCTTCTTTTCTTGCTAAGTACCAGATAACAACGAAAATTGCTTTTCAACTAAATGACCGTTACACGTGTTGGTTTGTTGATAAACAAACAAAGACGAGGGCACCAAAAAAAAAATGGTTCAAATGGCTCTGAGCACTATGGGACTTAACATCTTAGGTCATCAGTCCCCTAGAACTTAGAACTACTTAAACCTAACTAACCTAAGGACATCACACACATCCATGCCCGAGGCAGGATTCGAACCTGCGGCCGTAGCAGTCCCGCGGTTCCGGACTGCAGCGCCTAGAACCGCACGACCACCGCGGCCGGCGAGGGCACAAAAAACAGACAATGGTCTGAGCGAAGAAATCAAACCTGTCGCTATTACCTTTGAAGGATTTGGGTTGTTTCGAAAGTCCGTAAACACGCAAATCAAACAGTCAAAGTCCGATTGATACGATCTATTTTTCTTCAGCAGACATTACCGCTCAATCATTTTCCGGTAAAAGTGCATTGGTTTGCATTTACTTGTTTCTCTTTATTCTGTAGCCAAAAATTTTATGAATTCTCACAAGACAATCCTCATTTTCACAATTTCTTTGACACACATTTGTTCGATTGACCTTTTTTTAAAAAAAATCAGTTGCACGGTATGCCAGATTTTACGCGTCGCTGGAGTGTTTGTTGAAGTATTCTGACGCTCAAATAAAGGTAGAGTTCGCTCTTTTTCAGTTGCGGCTTCTTTCACGTTAATTATAGTTATGAGTGTATTAACAGCGCGCGCTCATGTACTAGTTCACGGTGTCTGCCCCACTGTCAATAACACGTTTCCTCACCATCAGCTGACTGACACTGCTCACACGACAGGAAAAACTGGTTTCATGCAGCGCTCTGCGTTAGCATATCCTGTACAAGTATCTTCATTTCTGCATTATTACTGCAACCTACATCCGTCCCTAGTGCATCCTCTGTTCAGGATTTAATCTCCCTCTACAACTTTTACCACCCACACTTCATTACATTAGCTAATTTACTATAAAATGTGACTACATCTGTATATATATTCCGCAAACTACTGCGTAGTTCGTGGCGGAGGGTACTTTGTACCAATTTTCACTCTTTTTCTGTCGCTTCTGTTCGCATATTCAGTGAGGAAAAAAATAACTCTATATACACATAGATACTCACTCTAATCTTTCTTTTTCTTATTCGCATGATCTCTAGGCAAAGATGGTGGCAGCGGAAAAAAAAACACACGTGTGTAATAAAATGCATCACCTAGAGCCGACCTTATGATGTCATTTACTATATGGCTGCCGGTTTCGGTGCTTCAGTGCACCATTTTCAGGTCTTAGCAGAAGCTATGGGTTTAACACCATCCGCATACATCATGCATCAGTGACCAACATCTATAACTGGGTTTCTCAGACTGCCTGCAACCACGATGTTGTGTCTCCAACCATCAACATCGCGGTTACAGGTAGTCTGCGAAAAACAGTTATAGATGTTGGCCACTGATGCATCGTGTATACGGATGGTGTTAACCCCTTCAGCATCTCCTAAGGCATGAAATGGTGCACTAAAGCACCGAACTGGTAGCCATTCAAAAAATGACATCATAAGGACGGCTGTAGGTGTTGCATTTTCTTACATAAGTGTACGGACATACAATAATAATAATAATAAACATGGTCTCCTAAACATGATCGTATAACCCTCCACCTCTAACGCAAGTCTTGGCGATCAAACGGTGTGCATATCACCACGTTAAGATGGGGGGACGTCGAGACGTCGCAGAATGGCAGAAAGGAGCCATATAACACGATATAAGAGCTGTGGTCGTAAAGCTGTTCTAAGGCAGGGACGAGTATAGCGCCCTGTCAGTTACAGTGGGTTTCAAGTCGGGCAGTAATTTCTAGTGTCAGACAATGCAGCTGCATATTAACCAATTTCCGTGCAAACATTGCGAAGGGAACTACACCCGTGGAGCATTTGGAGTGAGGCACCTCCAAAACGTCAATTGCTCGCAAGGGCACATAAAGCTTCACGTCTGCAATGGACCAAACTAAATTTGGTATCGTCCAGTGATCATAGTGGCACTCTGAAGTCGGCAACACATATCGATGCCATAGACGTTAGTGAAGTGTGACGAAAAATCGTCGAGTAAAACAGAAGTGATTCTGGCCTTCCCCAAAGTAGTGTTATAGGCACTCCGATGTATCTCATCTATATAAACGATTTAAGAGACAATCTGAGCAGCCCTCTTAGATTGGTTACAGATAATGCTCTCGTTTATCGTTTAGTAAAGTCGTAAAAAGATGAAAAGAAATTGCAAATCTATTTAGAAAAGATATGTGCATGGTGCGAAAATTGGCAATTGACCGTAAATAATGAAAGTATGAGGTCATCCATATGAATATTAAAAGGAATAAACTTCACTTAGACGATAAATCAATCAGATCTAAAGCCGCACGGGATTAGCCGATCGGTCTCAGGCGCTGCAGTCATGGACTGTGCTTCTGGTCCCGGCGGAGGTTCGAGTCCTCCCTCGGGCATGGGTGTGTGTGTTTGTCCTTAGGATAATTTAGGTTAAGTAGTGTGTAAGCTTAGGGACTGATGACCTTAGCAGTTAAGTCCCATAAGATTTCACACACATTTGAACACTTGAACAATCAAATCTAAAGGCCGCAAATTCAACCAAATACCTAGTAATTACGGTTACAAACAACTTAAACTGGAAGGAACACATGGAAAATGTAGTGGAGAAGGTGAACGAAGACTGTGCTTTAATAGCAGGACAGATCTGCTAAAGAGACTGTCCACACTACGCTTGTCCGTCCTCTTTTGGAGTACTGCTGCGCGGTGTGGAGGGTCCTTACCTGATAGGATTAATGGAGTATATCGAGAAAGTTCAAAGAAGGGCAGCACGTTCTGTATTATTTAGATGTGGGAGAGAGAGTGTCACGGACATGATACTGAATTTGGAATGGACATTACTGAAACAAACGCGTTTCTCATTGCGATGGGATCTTCCCCGAAATTTAAATAACCAACTTTCTCCTCCGAATGCGAAAATATTTTGTTGGCGTCGACCTTCACTGGGAGAAACGATCATCATTATAAAGTAAGGGAAATCAGAGCTTGCACGGAAAGATACAGGTATTCGTATTTTCCTCGCTAGTCCAGAGTGGAATAATAGAGAATTATTGTGAAGGTGGTTCGAGGAACCCTCTGCCAAGCACTTAAGTGTGATTTTCAGAATATCCATGTAGATGTAGATGTATGGGAGGTGCTCCTGAATCCCACAGCTCCCCTCTAGCGCAGCAGCGCCCTCGCACTGGAGGTCGAAATGGAGCACGCAAGCACTGTGCCCCAGTTTGTGGCGTCATCTGAAGGAGTCAACGTCACAGTGTACCAACGAGTTGTTAAAGTTTATGGTAGACCTGTACATTCCTACATATTGTATGTTGTACTTCATCAGGTGGTGCTTTGCTAGTCGATGACACTTGCACACGGTCCAGTACTCCTGTGGCAAAGAAATGCGTCAAAGTTTATGAAATAAAGTGAATTAATACTTCATGTGTCCTAGTTTGATGAGCCTTCTCTCACAGCCGTCAGAGAGCCCACAGTTATGGCCAGACGAAGGTAGTTTCACCTGGTCACAACACTAAACATAAAGTGGACAGCAACTCGCTCTAATAACGGCCGGCCCTGACGCCAGCGGCGAGTCCTCCTACTCACGTGATGCTAGGCGTCACCTGCAGTGACGGACGCCTTTAGCCCACAGGGTGTCGAGGTCGTAGTCTGGAGCGGAGGTGAGTCTGTGACGCTCTTTAAGTGTTTCTCCTATCATGACGAAGGGTCACTCATTCGGGTTACTGTGCACAAGAACCAGAATGTTTGCGTATTTCGACATTCTAGCTGCCCTTTCTTCTGCATCTTCAAGAGGAATATGCAGGTTCGAATCCTGCCTCGGGCATGGATGTGAGTCATGTCCTTAGGTTAGTTAGGGGACTGATGACCTCAGATGTTAAGTCCCATAGTGCTCAGAGCCATTTCAGCCAACCAATCTTCTCGGGTACCTGGTGGGTCGCGTGTGGATCTTCTGTCGACCAATACCGGTTATTCTGGGAATTTATGCATCCAGACAGGTGAAACCACACCTCGTCACTCATGACGAGCTTTAGTGGCACCATTTCTCAAAAGCCATGGACAGAAATCCACTCTCTTCTGCAGGTCAGGCTCCTTCAGTTCTTGCACTACACTTATCCTGTACACTTTTAACTTTAGTTCCCTTAAAACACGTCTGCAACTTCTCTCACTCACATGAACCTGTCGACTCAGTCTCTTGGTTGACATACGAGGAAGGACTTCTTGTCGTTATCTCCTGCACCTGCCTCTTTAATTCGGGTGTGCAGACAGGTGATGGTCTGTTGCTGGTAGCATTTTGAACCGATCCTGCACGCCGCCATTTTTCAATCAATTCCTGTATGGTGCTTGTTGCTGGCACAGAACGTCCTGGAGATTTCTGCTGAAACAAATTCTTTGTTTTCATAAAAGATCCAGAGCGAATGAACGCTTCAACAAGGCTACGCGCTCGGGTAACGAATAAGGCATTATCACAGACTCACACTAACCCGGCTGCACACAACGAGGCCTTTTTCTCAACTGGTTTCGAGAAGTTTCACTGGTCTGCGGCTGCAGCTGCCTCACACAACAACAAAGTTCCGTGCGGTGTCGGTACATCAGAGGAAATGATAGTTCCTGCGTGACTTTTTGGAGGGCGTTTCTCGTTTTCCATTATTACTGATGCGCGCGGACGCACTGGAACAAAAATGGCTCTGAGCACTATGGGACTTAACATCTGTGGTCATCAGTCCCCTAGAACTTAGAACTACTTAAACCTAACTAACCTAAGGACATCACACACATCCATGCCCGAGGCAGGATTCGAACCTGCGACCGTAGCAGTCGCGCGGTCGCACTGCAACACTATCGTTGCGTACGATGGGCTGGTTTCACGTGCCACTCCCTGCAAGTATGAATTACAGAAGGTAAAAAATGTAAATATCCTGTGACTAGGACCTACCGTCGGGTAGACCGTTCGTCGGGTGCAAGTCTTTCGATTTGACGCCACTTTTTTTTTTTTTTAAAAAAAAAGAAAAATAGGTCGAAGAATTCTCTCCCTTCTTATACTTCGTGGTCCCTTGTTAGGTTTGTTAATCTCTTTTTTTAAATGCTCAAAAGTTTAATGATGCTATCTACATTTGGCCGTTGAAATGTATGAATGGTAACAAGTGAAAATTTGTACCCGACTGGAACTCGAACCTGGATATCAAGCTTAACGCTTTAAGCGCCTTTTTTTTTTTTTACATATATGAGTTCTGGGAAACGTAAATAAGTGAACTTTTTTTGACAATGGTTCAAAAAAACTGCTTCTGTCGGTACAAAACAATAACGGATCACGTTCCTCTTCTTGGGCGCGTTCCTCGCTAATCCCGTTGTACCTCGCGTTGGTGTCGGGTACGTCTTCACGTATGGTGGTGGATCCTCTCCACTGTCCTAGTCCTTTCTTGTTCTGATACTTATAGGCAATAATTACATTCTCCACTTAGGCGACTTGCGCGTCGATGGGGATGAAAAGATGATGATTAGGACAACACTACACCCAGTCCCTGAGAGGAGAAAATCTCCGACCCAGCCGGGAATCGAACCTGGGCCTTGGGGTTAACATTCTGTCGCGCTGACCATTTTTTTTTCACTTTGTTCGCTATTGATCGTTGTGTTTGGTCGTTGAGGACGTCACATGATATCCAGTCAAGTTCGTTTGTTGATTCTTCCACTCAGTTTTTTATTACAGAGGCCAACCGGCTCTCTGACCGAACACGCTGAGCTGCCGCGCCGGCTATCACTCAGCTACCGGGGGTGGACATTACAGAAGGTTATTCATACGAGGAATTCTGTACAGTTTTGGATTTCATCAGTTTACTACAGTGGTAAAACAGTACGTTTTATAAGTGTCAAATGTTTTGTGACAGAGGGGTAAAAAAGTAGTCAGATAACACGAGAATCCATTTTATTGATTTTAATAAAGGGTATATACATTGATAGTAAAAAGATTCTAATTTCCTGGGAAACTGCACTTTACAGAGAGAAGGTTCACGTAGCTAGGTTGTTGTCGTCATTTTTTAGTGGTAGACAACCTTCGCGTCCTTCATCGTTCATTTTACGGCGATGTCACATCAATGATTCCATAGTGTCTTCCTCGTCTTCTAATATCCCATATACTGTCATTTTTCAAGTAAATTTCCCTTGTGCATTCTTATATCATCAGGAACACTTGCTCCTGGTGTATTTTATCACACACCAACTAACCGCCAGAGAGCCTTACTGTGCTCAAAGCTATTACAAAAATAAAGTCTTTGCCTGATGTGCAGCTCCTGTACAATTATGTTGTTATACATGCTGCATTTGCTTCCACTACATATTTAATGGTTTCTGCACTATTCAGCTTATGAAATAATTATTCACGGAAATAATAACAGCACTTACGAGTTTGTTCGTTCAGGAAAATGACAACATTTCTGCACATAGTTATTTACGCTTCTAGCAAATGGCATTACTTGTTACATTCACAGAATAGTGGCACCTAGGTTCAAATATCTCGAACTGCGCTATGAACTGAAATTTACAGATATACGAATTACATTTATGCTCGTCATCATGTTCTAAACGTGAGTGTTTTTAAATGCGTGTTACTGTCTTTATGTAATGGTGTCACTGCAGCTTCACACTATGATGTGGTCTGTATCTTTGCAGGATGTGATCCGAGAGCAGAAATCAAAATTGCTCCTCACCAACTGCAAGGTGCGGAGCGGCACGCTCGCAGACGAATGCCGGGACGCGGCACATCGCTGCCATGTGCGGGCCCTTCCCCCACAGCCTCTCTGGTGTGGTCCCAGTGCGGAGTCGAGGCCAGGCCTCTCTGGTGTTGCGGCGCTGCAGCTCGGCACCGCTCGGACTGCAAGTGGAGCCTGCTAATTACGCGCCACGACTTGCTACACTGCTTCCTAATGGACTATTTTTTTTTCTAACTTTGCGACTCCATCAAGGCATCCGAAGCGTGATGTGACGTGCTTGACCACAAGCCGACGAGTGTGGAGAGCGGCGCCTTCAGTATGGTAGTATTATCCAAAAAAAAGTAAGGGCAAGACCCAACATTTACCCGAGATTAAAACATGGACAGTCTGAAGACGAGGGCGAGACGCTCGAAAATGTTATCTGTGTATTAACGTCGCTTCAGTATGTCTTGTCTGCTCAACAAACATAGCGACTGACGTCCACAACACGGATAATACCAAAAGTTTAAAAGAGTTGTTGTAAAAGTACCCTAACAGAGGGTCAAACGTTTTACAGAAGGCATTTTATAAAAGATCTTCCAAAGATACCGGGCTGAGGCCACAGTAAAGCTTGAATAGCCGTCGAGCTACGCTGAATGCTTGGTAGCGGTGTTGACGGCGGTAGTTTCGGCATGAGCGGGCACTTTATGCAATGTGTTTCAGTAAGAGCGTGCTAAAATTTGACAGGACACAGAGGAAGCTCCATTGAACTATTCGAGGTAGGCAACTCGGGTCGGAGAAGCCAGGTTAAGGAGATAATAGGAATAAGATCACATTACTGTGTACTGTACCTTTTTATATATATTTTACATATGTTAGTTACGGTTAACTGCAAGTACCATCATTGACACAATGAACGCACCATTTCGACTGTATCTTACAAAATGTGCTGGAAATGACGGCCATCAACCCCAACGCAACCATGACACCGGCGAAGTGACAAATACGAGTATCCCTAATGTAGTCCTCATGTTGCCCAGGTTCAAAATGGTTCAAATGGCTCTGAGTACTATGGGAATTTTCCAGAATGAGATTTTCACTCTGCAGCGGAGTGTGCGCTGATATGAAACTTCCTGGCAGATTAAAACTGTGTGCCCGACCGAGACTCGAACTCGGGACCTTTGCCTTTCGCGGGCAAGTGCTCCACCAACTGAGCTACCGAAGCACGACTCACGCCCGGTACTCACAGCTTTACTTCTGCCAGTAAATCGTCTCCTACCTTCCAAACTTTACAGAAGCTCTCCTGCGAACCTTGCAGAACTAGCACTCCTGAAAGAAAGGATATTGCGGAGACATGGCCCCGAGGTACTGGCAGAAGTAAAGCTGTGAGTACCGGGCGTGAGTCGTGCTTCGGTAGCTCAGTTGGTGGAGCACTTGCCTGCGAAAGGCAAAGGTCTCGAGTTCGAGTCTCGGTCGGGCACACAGTTTTAATCTGCCAGGAAGTTTCATATCAGCGCACACTCCGCTGCAGAGTGGATATCTCACTCTGGAAACATCCCCCAGGCTGTGGCTAAGCCATGTCTCCGCAATATCCTTCCTCTCAGGAGTGCTAGTTCTGCAAGGTTCGCAGGAGAGCTTCTGTAAAGTTTGGAAGGTAGGAGACGAGGTACTGGCAGAAGTAAAGCTGTGAGTACCGGGCGTGAGTCGTTCTTCGGTAGCTCAGTTGGTGGAGCACTTGCCCGCGAAAGGCAAAGGTCCCGAGTTCGAGTCTCGGTCGGGCACACGGTTTTAATCTGCCAGGAAGTTTCACTATGGGAATTAAGATCTGAGGTCATCAGTCCCATAGAACTTAGAACTACTTAAACCTAACTAACCTGAGGACATCACACACATCCATGCCCTAGGCAGGATTCGAACCTGCGCCGTAGCGGTCGCGCGGTTCCAGACTGAAGCGCCTCGAATCGCTCGACCACACCGACTTACTTGTTGCCCAGGTCTCTTGTTTCTTCTTGCCAATGAACCAGTCTCTCGCATTCGTCGATCGACAGAAATAAACACTCATAGTGACGGGTGATGTCTGTTAGGAAATCGTTCCCTGTACAGCTTTACGGCAGCGAGAGCATTTGAACGTACTTCCTGACACACAGGGTACCTATCACTGAGTTCTGCGAAACTGTACCGTTACCGCTCCATCGTATTGTACTATACGTCTCTGAATAGCACCGAGTATTGAATACGTAAGTCGTTGTTTCGTAGCAAATTCTGTAAATAGGACACAACAGAGCCACCTTATGAACAAGTAAACAAAACCTGGAACATTGCTGCCTAGGAATCAGGTAGGTCCTCCTTATTTCCTTGCAGGAAATAAAGAGTGCACAGTCCGCAGCTCGTGGTCGTGCGGTAGCGTTCTCGCTTCCCGCGCCCGGGTTCGATTCCCGGCGGGGTCAGGGATTTTCTCTGCCTCGTGATGACTGGGTGTTGTGTGATGTCCTTAGGTTAGTTAGGTTTAAGTAGTTCTAAGTTCTAGGGGGCTGATGACCGCCGATGTTTAGTGCTCAGAGCCATAAAGAGTGCACAGGTTCATAAACAGCCCAGTACGTGTAAACTTGTAAGCATGTTAATTGTCAATAAGCTGGAAAATAGTAATGCTAGACAAAGCGGTAGACAAGTTTACTTCCATATCTCCTTAAGTTGGCTTCTCCAACCCCAAGTTACCTACCTTGTTCAGTGGAGCATTTTCTATGTCCTCTTACACTTTTGCATGCTCTTGCGGAAACGCGCAGTGTAACTAATGTCAATCCACAGTATGAGTGCAGAGCTGCAAAGGACGGGAATTTCTGCTATACATGTACACAGTTTATCGAGTCATGAAGCTGTAGCCTGTACGAGCCGAAATAGACATATAGCGATGCGTGTGGGAAAAACGTGGGCCACAAAGAACAGAACACCTCATAAAGCCAGCAGCACCTACGGTTAGCACATACTGACACGTACATAGCAATGGGCTTGGCAGTGTGCGTATAACGGAATATCAGTGAGGGGTCTCCAAAAACGAAAGGCAGGGGAAGGGTGTACTGGGCGCTGGGAGTGGAAGTCAGCTAAAAAAAGCGGCACGAGACCAATAGTATCCAGAATGAGATTTTCACCCTGCAGCGGAGTGTGCGCTGATATGAAACTTCCTGACAGATTAAAACTGTGTGCCCGACCGAGACTCGAACTCGTGACCTTTGCCTTTCGCGGGCAAGTGATCTACCATCTGAGCTACTGAAGCACGACTCAGGCCCGGTCCTCACAGCCTTACTTCTGCCAGCATCTCGTCTCCTACCTTCCAATTTTTGCAGAAGCTCTCCTGCGAACCTAGCAGAACTAGCACTCCTGAAAGAAAGGATACTGCGGAGACATGGCTTATCCACAGCCGGGGGGATGTTGCCAGAGTGAGATTTTCACTCTGCAGTGGAGTGTGCGCTGATATGAAATTTCCTGACCGATTAAAACTGTGTTCCCGACCGAGACTCGAACTCGGGACCTTTGCCTTTCGCGGGCAAGTGCTCTACTATCTGGGCTACCGAAGCACGACTCACGCCCGGTCCTCACAGCCTTACTTCTGCCAGTATATCGTCTCTTACCTTCCAAGCTTTACAGAAGCTCTCCTGCGAACCTAGCAGAACTAGCACTCCTCAAAGAAAGCATACTCTGGAGACATGGCTTAGCCACAGCCTGGGGGATGTTTCCAGAATGAGATTTTCACTCTGGAGCGGAGTGTGCGCTGATATGAGTCGTGCTTCGGTTTCTCAGATGGTAGAGCACTTGCCCGCGAAAGGCAAAGGTCCCGAGTTCGAGTCTCGGTCGGGCACACAGTTTTAATCTGTCAGGAAGTTTCAGACCAATAGTAGTTCAAAATCTGGTTGGCGCCCCGGCAGCGAGCACATATACCAAAACTCGCTCGTCGAAATATTGAGGACAAAATGAAAACGACAACGGTTCAATTCCTGGAAGAACGCCATTAATCGATCATGGCTCAAATGGTTCAAATGGCTCTGAGCACTATGGGACTTAACAGCTGTGGTCATCAGTCCCCTAGAACTTAGAACTACTTAAACCTAACTAACCTAAGGACATCACACACATCCATGCCCGAGGCAGGATTCGAACCTGCGACCGTAGCAGTCGCGCGGTTCCGGACTGCGCGCCTAGAACCGCGAGACCACCGCGGCCGGCAAATCGATCTAGTTGCAGTATGTTGGTGAGCAATAAAACTTATCGTCTGCGGGCCGCTTTAGGTTGGAAGCGGAAAGCCCAACGCATCTGTTCATTCTTGATATCCACCAACCGTGGAACGTCAGACAGTAATTCTGTCCTACAGCTAGGCTCTCGCGGAACATGGCTGGCCCCTGGGGCTACTCATGCTGTGTCGACCACGCCGCAGTGTTTTGGAGAACATCGGTGTCTCCGTGTGCAGTTATTGCCAGGCAGCCCTGCGGTGCGTTGCGGGTCCAGATAGTGGCCGAAGCGATACCGTAGCGCACATTTTTAATAGCGGCGCCGCCGCGCGGCGATTACATAATAATTACGTGTGGCAACAGCGCTTCCGCGGCGCGCCGATAGAGGGCTCTGCGATAGGCGCCGCCGGCTTCCGGGAGCCGGCACGCAGCACGCAGCTACACGCACACAGCTACACGCACTTCTGGGAAGCCGGTCTCATTCCTGGTGGCGTGGTCCCGCGAAAAGTCTACACCGCCGCCGTTTCGAGACGCTGGAGCAAACAGCACCGTATTTCATAGCACTCTGGACAATGCAACTTCAGGCGATGCGAAACGTGTTTCTGGCGTCGTCTGAGGTCGCCTGCAGTCTTCTTCTTCGACAGATTTTACACGATCTTCGACTCTGGACCTGATCTGAGTACTAAACTGTGTCATTTGGAATGGATGTATTGTTACCAACTTGATTAAAGGAAGATATAGGTTGGCAGGAGACAATCTGATGCATCAAGAAATAGTTAACGGTGCCGTTGTCCACAGGGAAGTATTGTTTATTCGTTCACACTTCGTTGTTCCGTAAATGTGATCATGAAGCAAGACCTTCACAGATTTGGAGCGACTGAAGTTATACACTAAGAGAAAGAAGCATCTGCTGCAGACTATTTCTGCAAACTTTACTTAATACCAAATTATGACTAGTGCTAAAGACCTCAGTTTCTCTTGTGTTCTGACGATCTTAGTGAAAAGCAGAAAGGCCTGAACAAAATTTGCCCTTTGTCTAATAAATTGCAACTCTCATTAAACGTGGTAATTCCATTATTGAGCCCATATGCCCGTGGTCTAGGGGTAGCATCTACGATTCATAATCAAAACGTCTTCGGTCCCGGGTTCGATCCCCACCACTGCCTAAATTTTGATAAATAACCAACATTGGTGGCCGAAGACTTCCGGCATAAAAAGTCAGCCTCATTCTGCCAACGGCCTTGTCAAAGAGGCGGAGGAGCGGATAGAGATTCAGGGCACTCTCTTGTCGTAGGGGTGGGAAATTGCCCCTAAAGGCGGAAGAATCAGCAATGATCAACGACATGAGGATGCAGAAGGCAATGGAAACCACTGCATTAAAGACACGTAACGTGTATCCTCAGGACATGTGGCCTGTAATTGAAGAAGTGTCATGATGATCTCTCCATTGGCAAAAGATTCCGGAATAGTCCCCCATTCGGATCTCCGGGAGGGGACTGCCAAGGGGGAGGTTACCATGAGAAAAAGATTGAATAATCTACGAAAGGATAACGTTCTACGAGTCGGGGCGTGGAATGTCAGAAGCTTGAACGTGGTAGGGAAACTAGAAAATCTGAAAAGGGAAATGCAATGGCTCAATCTAGATATAGTAGGGGTCAGTGAAGTGAAGTGGAAGGAAGACAAGGATTTCTGGTCAGATGAGTATCGGGTAATATCAACAGCAGCAGGTTGGTTGGTTGGTTTGGGGAAGGAGACCAGACAGCGAGGTCATCGGTCTCATCGGATGAGGGAAGGACGGGGAAGGAAGTCGACCGTGCCCTTTGAAAGGAACCATCCCGGCATTTGCCTGGAGCGATTTAGAGAAATCACGGAAAACCTAAATCAGGATGGCCGGACGCGGGATTGAACCGTCGTCCTCCCGAATGCGAGTCCAGTATCTAACCACTGCGCCACCTCGCTCGGTAACAGCAGCAGAAAATGGTATAACAGGTGTAGGATTCGTTATGAATAGGAAGGTAGGGCAGAGGGTGTGTTACTGTGAACAGTTCAGTGACCGGGTTGTTCTAATCAGAATCGACAGCAGGCCAACACCGACAACGATAGTTCAGGTATACATGCCGACGTCGCAAGCTGAAGATGAACAGATAGAGAAAGTGTATGAGGATATTGAAAGGGTAATGCAGTATGTAAAGGGGGACGAAAATCTAACAGTCATGGGCGACTGGAATGCAGTTGTAGGGGAAGGAGTAGAAGAAAAGGTTACAGGAGAATATGGGCTTGGGACAAGGAATGAAAGAGGAGAAAGACTAATTGAGTTCTGTAACAAGTTTCAGCTAGTAATAGCGAATACCCTGTTCAAGAATCACAAGAGGAGGAGGTATACTTGGAAAAGGCCGGGAGATACGGGAAGATTTCAATTAGATTACATCATGGTCAGACAGAGATTCCGAAATCAGATACTGGATTGTAAGGCGCACCCAGGAGCAGATATAGACTCAGGTCACAATATAGTAGTGATGAAGAGTAGGCTGAAGTTCCTGACATTAGTCAGGAAGAATCAATACGCAAAGAAGTGGGATACGGGAGTACTAAGGAATGACGAGATACGTTTGAAGTTCTCTAACGCTATAGATACAGCAATAAGGAATAGCGCAGTAGGCAGTACAGTTGAAGAGGAATGGACATCTCTAAAAAGGGCCATCACAGACGTTGGGAAGGAAAACATAGGTACAAAGAAGGTAGCTGCGAGGAAACCATGGGTAACAGAAGAAATACTTCAGTTGATTGATGAAAGGAGGAAGTACAAACAAGTTCCGGGAAAATCAGGAATACAGAAATACAAGTCACTGAGGAATGAAATAAATAGGAAGTGCAGGGAAGCTAAGACGAAATGGCTACAGGAAAAATGTGAAGACATCGAAAAAGATATGATTGTCGGAAGGACAGACTCAGCATACAGGAAAGTCAAAACAACCTTTGGTGGCATTAAAAGCAACGGTGGTAACATTAAGAGTGCAACGGGAATTCCACTGTTAAATGCAGAGGAGAGAGCAGATAGGTTGGAAAGAATACATTGAAAGCCTCTATGAGGGTGAAGATTTGTCTGATGTGATAGAAGAAGAAACAGGAGTCGATTTAGAAGAGATAGGGGATCCAGTATTAGAATCGGAATTTAAAAGAGCTATCGAGGACTTACGGTCAAGTAAGGCAGAAGGGATAGATAACATTCCATCAGAATTTCTAAAACCATTGGGGGAAGTGGCAACAAAACGACTATTCACGTTGGTATGTAGAATATATGAGTCTGGCGATATACCATCTGACTTTCGGAAAAGCATCATCCACACAATTCCGAAGACGGCAAGAGCTGACAAGAGCGAGAATTATCACACAATCAGCTTAACAGCTCATGCATCGAAGCTGCTTACAAGAATAATATACAGAAGAATGGAAAAGAAAATTGAGAATGCGCTAGGTGACTATCAGTTTGGCTTTAGGAAAAGTAAAGGGACGAGAGAGGCAATTCTGGCGTTACGGCTAATAATGGAAGCAAGGCTAAAGAAAAATCAAGACACTTTCATAGGATTTGTCGACCCGGAAAAAGCGTTCGACAATATAAAATGGTGCAAGCTGTTCGAGATTCTGAAAAAAAATAGGGGTAAGCTATAGGGAGAGACGGGTCATATACAATATGTACAACAACCAAGAGGGAATAATAAGAGTGGACGATCAAGAACGAAGTACTCGTATTAAGAAGGGTGTAAGACAAGGCTGTAGCCTTTCGCCCCTACTCTTCAATCTGTACATCGAGGAAGCAATGATGGAAATAAAAGAAAGGTTCAGGAGTGGAATTAAAATACAAGGTGAAAGGATATCAATGATACGATTCGCTGATGACATTGCTATCCTGAGTGAAAGTGAAGAAGAATTAAATGATCTGCTGAACGGAATGAACAGTCTAATGAGTACACAGTATGGTTTGAGAGTAAATCGGAGAAAGACGAAGGTAATGAGAAGTAGTAGAAATGAGAACAGCGAGAAACTTAACATCAGGATTGATGGTCACGAAGTCAATGAAGTTAAGGAATTCTGCTACCTAGGCAGTAAAATAACCAATGACGGACGGAGCAAGGAGGACATCAAAAGCAGACTCGCTATGGCAAAAAAGGCATTTCTGGCCAAGAGAAGTCTACTAATATCAAATACCGGCCTTAATTTGAGGAAGAAATTTTTGAGGATGTACGTCTGGAGTACAGCATTGTATGGTGGTGAAACATGGACTGTGGGAAAACCGGAACAGAAGAGAATCGAAGCATTTGAGATGTGGTGCTATAGACGAATGTTGAAAATTAGGTGGACTGATAAGGTAAGGAATGAGGAGGTTCTACGCAGAATCGGAGAGAAAAGGAATATGTGGAAAACACTGATAAGGAGAAGGGACAGGATGATAGGACATCTGCTAAGACATGAGGGAATGACTTCCATGGTACTAGAGGGAGCTGTAGAGGGCAAAAACTGTAAAGGAAGACAGAGATTGGAATACGTCAAGCAAATAATTGAGAACGTAGGTTGCAAGTGCTACTCTGAGATGAAGAGGTTAGCACAGGAAAGGAATTCGTGGCGGGCCACATCAAACCAGTCAGTAGACTGATAACCAAAAAAAAAAAAAAAAAAAAAATTAAGCGAACCCGATGGTATCCAACATTTAGTGACGAACATCTTGATCACGCCACATCAGTTCCGTATTTAGCGGTAATGCTCGTAACCGATATGGAACTGGTCGAACGCATAGAACCTGTAGTGGCTAAGGCGAATGGAAGGCTGATCTGTTAGGAGGTTTCTGGGAAAGCAGACAGCATACAAGGTGCCGGCGCGACCACTTCTAGAGTTCTGTTCCAGCGTTCGCAGGCCTTGTTAAGTAGGCACGACAGCAGGCATGGGACGTGCTAAGGAGGGTCGTAACAGGTCGCTACAGCTTGTATGAAAGTACGAGAAACAGTGATAGGGAAACAACTGATTTAAATTTGTTTGACTGCCTATCTAGTGCCCCATACAGCCAACTACAACCGTAATGAAATGCATTAAGATAATAATTTTTGTTAAATGGGGACAGCCACGCGGGATTAGCTGAGCGGTCTGAGGCGCTGCAGTCGTGGACTGTGCGGCTGGTCCCGGCGGGGGTTCGAGTCCTCCCTCGGGCATGGGTGTGTGTGTTTGTCCTTAGGATAATTTAGGTTAAGTAGTGTGTAAGCTTAGGAACTGATGACGTTAGCAGTTGAGTCCCATAAGATTTCACACACATTTGTAATTAAAAAAAAAAAAATTGTAAATGGGGACAAATTGCAGGAAACTATTCTTGAGATGATAAGAAACAAGGTCATATAGACATATGACGAGAAATGCTGTTGGAAGGGAGGTGGACCCACTTGAGCGTGAAGATGCAAGATCTTTGACAGCGCAGATTTCAGTGACTGAAAGCATACGTGAGGACATACTAGGCAGGTTTTACCTCAAGACGACAATAACGCTGTCCACGACAACTGCCACTATCCGTATCACTTGAAACGTGTTCGGGCCCTATTATCTACGCACTTGACTCCCGACGACCCTGTAGGATGGACACAAAGTGCGCCCTCTTGAGTGTGGAGCTAAAACGTCACAGGCAGAACATTCGCACTTGCCAGTGTGTCTTCAAGTGTGCTTTCAATTATTCAGACCTACACCGTCAAAGATATTTTATCTTTACCTTCAAATAGGGGTGCCTCCCTTGGAAGATCATGATATTCTCTTAGGAAAACACAAGTTTTATGTAATTCATGGCTTCACACACAGTTGGCCTGAATCATATCATTCAAGCAGAATGCAAAGGGTTGTGCTGAAAATTGAGCAATGTCGGAAAGGTAGAAAATTTTAGTGACTGGGATAAAAGCCACAAAGGCAGTCGAACGGGGTTCAATTTTGGGTCCACTCCTATTCTTTATATATCTGAATTATCTTCCGCTTCACATTCAAAAGCAAAATTGTTCTTTTTTCAGGAAATACTACTGCTATAATAAATCCCATTATAGAGAATGCAACAGAAGAGTTATTAAATGATATTCTCCAATGAGTTATTAAGTTATTATCTGAAAATGGACTCTGTTTTGATAAAAAACCACACACTGTATTCAGTTCTGTACAAGTAGAATCATACCAACAACTGATGTAGCACAAGGGCAGGAGTCAGTAAGTAGGGTAGAATGCTCCAAATTCTTGGGAGTATATACTGATGAAAACTTGAAATGGAAAAAGCATATTACTGAGCTTCTGAAACAATTAAGTTCAGCTACTTTTGCTCTTCGTATAATTGCTAATCTTGAAAACAAACATAGCAACCTCCTGACATATTTTGCGTATTTCCACTCTAGGATGATGATAATAATAATAATAATAATAATAATAATAATAATAGCTTTATTCAACATCGAATGGTACACTGCACATGTACAAAGAAACAGTAATGGTTAAATTTATTTGTACAATACACAAGACACATTCTTCTGAATACGTCATTAATTTACAACAAAATTACAATAAGATGTTTACTGATTTCTATTCTCATAATTTCACAAAGCATTTGTTGTTCTTCATATAAGTATGGTACTCTTCTAGTGTATAGAAAGGGTGTTTTACTAAAATTTTCTTAAGCTGATGTTTCAGTTTAATTCTAGGAAGAGCCGTGACTGCACTAGGCAGTGCATTAGCTAATTTTATACCTGCGTACTGAGGCTCCTTTTCGTAAAGCGCTGTTCCGTGGCTGCCAATGTAAAATCTTTCTTTATTTCTAGTATTGTACTGGTGGAAATCTGAATAAGTGTTTCGGTGCAGTCTTTTCACAAGCAATATGGCTTTTAGAATGTATGTGTTTATAACAGTTAATACCTCTGTTTCTGGAAACAAGTTGCGACAAGTTTCCCTATATTTTGCTCCACAGATTATTCTCACACCCCTTTTTTGAAGAATGAGTAGCTTATCTAGATTAGCTTTGGTTGTTGCCCCCCAAATTTCAATACCGTAGTTCAAGTGAGAGGAGAAAAGAGCATGGCATGCAGTCTTTAGGACTACAGTGTCTCTACAGAACTTGCTAATAGTACTGATTGCAAATATATTTTTTGACAACTTAGTTGCTAGGGAGTCAATATGTGTGTCCCATTTCAGGTTGCTTTGGATTGTTATGCCAAGAAATTTTACACTAGTTTCTTTCTTTACCAATTGGTTGCCAATATATAATTTAATTTCATTATTCAAACTACTTTTGTTAAACTCCGTCAAACTCCATCAAACATGTCTTATGGAATAATTTTCTGGGGTAGCTCATCAATCAGAGAGAAATAGGAGTTGGGCATTTTCGCTGTGCCGTCACAATACATATTTTCGCTAGTGAAATTGGTCATAAATAACCCATCATAATTTGGGAAAAAAGTGGTGTCCATACTCACAACACTAGAGGGAAAAATGACATTTATCGCCATTGTTAAAGCTGTCATTGGCTCAGAGAGGAGTTCAATACGAAGCAATAAAAATTTTTTATCATTTGCGCAATAACATAAAATGTCTGACGGACCGCGAAGCAAGTTTTAAACCTAATTTAAAATCGTTTCTCATGGACCATTTCTTCTGTTCTATTAACGAATTTCTACTTAAAGACTGATTACGAGAAAAAAAAATGTTTTAAGTGTTGATACATGAGTAGGAATAAAATAATTTGATCATTCATGTCAACAGTAATCATGCATGAATACACATCCTGTAAACTGACTCGTTCCATATCATTTCGATAAAGGAATCATTGAAATGATCTACGGAACATGCAACTAACTAACTACCTAACGCACTTCCGGTCACTTGTAGATATGCCTTTTTCATTTTTTTTTTTTTTTTTTTTTTTTTTTTTTTTTTTTTTTTTTTTTGCGCCTTCCCACAGGTATTGTTTACTGTAGTTCGTCCCCACCGACAAACTTCCGTAGGTAGGAGGACGGCCCAAAACGAGAAAAAGTCTGGTAAACTTTCGCTAGAATGCATCCAGAGGTATGACCACTTATTCAGTAGAAGAGACGTGTTTCACAGTAGCGAAGAGGTACAAGTGATCATATCCCTTAAGGTATGCATCTTGGAGACCATGTTTACAATTTTCTGCTGCCACAATCGTATATCGTGCATAGAGATTATGAATAAAAAAGAAGTATTAGAGCGGGTACAAATGCATATAGAGGTCACTTTTCCCCCCACTGAATACGCGAACAGCATGCGACAGAAAATAATGAAAATTGGTCCCTAAGTACCAACCGCCACGAGCTGTACAGTCATTTGCGGAGTATAAGCGCACATGTAGTCACACATAACAGTTAATTACCTAATGGAACGAAATGTGGGTGGTAAAAGTTTAAGATTAAAGCCTGAACAGAGGAAGTAGGTAGGGAGGGATGTCGGTTGCAGTAGTAATGCAGCGATGAAGAGACTTGCACAGGATATGCTAGCGCAGAGGCCTGCATGAAACTAGTTTTTCCTGTCGTGTGAGCACTATCAGTCAGCTGGTGGTGAGGAAACCTGTTATTGACAGTGGGGCAGACACCGTGAACTAACGCATAAGCACGCGCTTTTAATACACTCATAACTATAAATAACGTGAAAGATACAGCAACTAAAAACAGTAAACTGAGTTTCTTTATTTGAATGTCAGAATACTGCAGCAAACACTCCAGAGACGCGTAAAAACTCACATACCGTGCAAGTGAAATTTTTTAAGAAAGGTAAACCAAACAAAGGAGAGTCAAGGAAGTTGTTATAATGGGGATTGTCTTGCGACAATTTATAAAATTTTTGGTTGCAGAATAAAGAGAAACTAGTAAATACAAACCAATGCACTTTTACCGGAAAGTGTTAAAGTGGTAACGTTTGTTCAACAAGAAATTTAGTATGAATGGGAGTTAGAGTCTCTGACTTCTGTATTTAAGGACATTTAAAAAAGAACTCAATCAGTTCTTTGAAGATAATGGCAACAGGTTTCATTTCTTCGCTCATACTATTGTCAATACACTAAGAAGACATGTAACAGTCGTTTTCACTTAAGAGCTACAGAGACTGGTACACAGGCCTAATATCGTGTAGAGCCCCCGCGAGCACGCAGAAGTGCCGGAACATGACGTGGTATGGACTCGAACTAATGTCTGGAGTAGTGCTGGAGGGAACTGACACCACGAATCCTGCAGGGCTGCCCATAAATCCGTAATAGCACGAGGGTGTGAAGATCTGAGGGTGTGAAGATCTCGTCTGAACAGCACGTTGCAAGGCATCCGAGATATGCTCAATAATGCTCATGTCTGGGGAGTTTGGTGGGCAGCGGGAGTGTTTAAACCCAGAAGAGTGTTCCTAGAGCCACTCTATAGCAATTTTAGACGTCTGGGGTGTCGTATTGTCATGCTGGAACTGCGCAAGTCCATCGGAATGGACAATGGACATGAATGGATATAGGTGATCAGACAGGATGCTTGCGTATGTGTCACCTGTCAGAGTCGTATCTATATCAGGGATCCCATATCACTCCAACAGTACACCCCCCACACCATTACAGAGCCTCCACCAGCTCGAACAGTCCCCTGCTGACATGCAGATTCCATGAATTCATGAGGTTGTCTCCACACCGGTACCCATCCATCCGCTCGATACAATTTGAAACGAGATTCCTCCGACCGGGCAACATGCTTCCTGTCATCAACAGTCCAATGTCGGTGTTGGCGGGCCCAGACGAGTTGTAAAGCTTTTTGTCATGCAGCCATCAAAGGTACACATATGGGCCTTCGGCTCCGAAAGCCAATAACGATGGTGTTTCGTTGAATGGCTCGCGTGCTTACACTTGTTGACGGCCCAGCATTGAAATCTGCAGCAATTTGTCACGCTGGGCGGTTCTCCTCATTCGTCGTTGACCCCGTTCTTTCAGGATCTTTTCCCGGCCGCAGCGTTGTCGAGATTTGATGTTTTACTGGATTCCTGATATTCACGGTACACTCGTGTAATGGAGTACGGGAAAATCCCCACTTCATCACTACCTCGGAGATGCTGTGTCGCATCGTTCGTGCGCCGACTGTAGCAGCACTTTCAAACTCACTTAATTCTTGATAACCTGCCATTGTAGCAGCAGTAACCGATCTAACAACTGTGCCAGACTCTTGTTGTCTTATATAACCATTGCCGACCGCAGGGCAGTATTCTTTCTGTTTACATATCTCTGTATTTGAATAAGCATGTCTGTATCAGTTTCTTTGGCGCTTCAGTGTAACTGAAACGACTCTTCAATGTCAACCACTACCTTGTGGAACTGTTTAAAACTTATGAGTTTCTAGTCATCATGCAGACCTAGAACATATACTAAGCATGCGGTGACCTAGAATCATTATGAATGTTTCCCTGTTGCTGTTCTAGGCCTCCCTTCCACATTACACCTCCCTGTGTTTTCCTCAAGCTAGACAACTGACGTTGCCGTATGGAGTGAAATGACTACGTCACGTCGTACGCCCATCCCGATGTGGCTCTGCCGTCGATGACCATGTTAGCACACAGCCACGAATTTTATCGCTCCCGCTTATAATTCTGAAGTGTTTGTTACACAAGCACTGCACTCTTGTAATAATCTATAATTTTGCTCTTTTGTAATAAGTTGTTTGCAGATGTTGACTACAGAATTTATAAAACAGACTAGCGAACTCGGCAATGCTTCTCAAAAGCTAAATATGTATGGGAATCGAATATATATCCTAATCTCCTCCTCCATCCTCTATCTCCTCCTCCTCCCCCCCCCCCCCTTGCCCATCTGCTCTTCCTCCCTCCCCCTCTCTGTCCATCACCTCTTCATCCGTCTTTCTGTCCATCTCGTCCTTCCCCTTCTCTCTTTTCACTTCCTCTCCTCCTTCTCTGTCCATGTATTCCTCCTCCGATCTCGAGCCTTGTTTATTGTTATTGCAAATTCAGATTCCGCAGTAGTATTCTAAAAATAAGCAGATGAGCCATAAATACAACTTTTCGGTCTTCTGTGAAAACCGACTGCGAGGACGAAAATAAAACAGCACATTGCTGTCCACACAATTTTTGTTTACAAATATGTATAATGAAATAATGTGTGGAAGAAACAATTATTCTAATGGTTTAAATGTTTCATTCAGCTCTCCACGCTACTCTGTACTGTGCGAGCTTCTTCATCGAATAACTACTGCAACCTACATCTTTCTCAGTTTGCTTACTGTATTCATCTCTTGACCTCCCACTACGATTTTTACCCTCCGACACTCCCTCCAGTACTAAATTGGTGATCCCTTGGTGCCGCAGAGTGTGTCTAATCAACCGATTCCTTCTTTTGATAAAGTTGTGCCACAAATTTCTTGTCTCCCCAGTTCTACTAAGTACGTCCTCATTGGTTGCGTGATATACCCATCTAATCTGCAGCATTCTTCTGTAGCAACAAATTTCAAAACCTTCTATTCTGTTCTTGTCCAAGCTTTTTATCGTCCACGTTTCAATTCCATACAAGGCTGCACTCTATACAAATACTTTGAGATAAATATTCCTAACATTTTAATCTATGTCAGATGTTAAGAAACTTCTCTTCTTCAGAACAGCTTTTCTTGCCGTTGTCAGTCTACATTTTATATTCTGTCTACTTCGGCTATCGTCAGTCACTTTCCTGCCCAGATACCATAGTTCATCTACTACTTTAAGTTTCTCGTTTCCTAATCTAATTTTCTCAGCATCACCTGACTTGTTCGACTACATTCCATTATCCTTGTCTTGCTTTTATATATATATATATATATATATATATATATATATATATATATATATATATATATATGCCTTGTCCATACGAATGTACTGTAAAATCTGAAGTAAATTCTCAAGAATGTTTCGAGATTTTTGGTAACAACGTTTCCTCTTTATATATTAAACATGTATTCATATATCAGAAAAATTGGAAATTCGTGGTAAGGTCTTACTGGGACCAAACTGCTGAGGTCATCGGTCCCTAAGCTTAGGCACTACTTAAAAACGGACGAGTGGCTGCAAATCGCTTTTGAACTTGTCACGAAGTGTCCGTCTGCAGTATCGGTCCGCCACAGCTTCTCCTACGACTTGGCCCGGTACGCAGCTTTAATGTGCCACGAAATTTCAAAAAGAGCACGAACTTTTCTGCAGAGTGAAAATTAATTCTGGAAAAATCTCCTAGTCAGGTGGCAAAGGTACTTCTCCGTAATACCTTTTCTTCCAGGAATGCTAGTCCCGCAAGTATGCAAATTTTGTGAAATGTGAAAGGTAGGGGACGGGTACTGACAGAGTGAAGTTGTACGGAGGAGGAAGGGGGGGGGGGGGGGGTTGGGTTCCGGTAATTAAGTGCTGTTTTCCAAGTCAGACACAAATTACGTATAGCTGACAAGCTTACGCGCTTTGCACTTCAGTCGTATCGTACTATTAAATACTCTAACGAAAAGTTACAGACTGTACTTAAAAACTATGCGAAACAAATTTACGAGAGCTTGCTTTAATTTAATCTTCTGTGCTTCAGATTTGTGTTGCTCACGCAAGGTAAATGGTAGAAGAAGAACAAGAAGCAGATGATTATGAAGAAAAAAAAAAAACAGAAAATGTGAGTGGTATTGTTTGAGCAAACGCTGAACTCTGCTGAGGTATTGTCCACAGAAAGCCATGCTCGCGGATGGCGCCAGAGTGCTGGCCGTTTATCTCTCGCGCTCCCCAGCTGTTCCGTCTTTAGCCTTGTCTTTATCTCAGTGACCTCGGATGCTTTCTTCCGTTTAGGCGCTGCGCGTTTCCGTACAAAATAACTGACCTCTTTCCAGGAGCATATCACACTAACGGTACATCTCGCAGAAGCCGCTTCCGGGTCCTAGGGATTTCTACACTTACGTGACAATGCTTTTACAGTCTAATATTTGTATTTAACAACAAGAGCGAATTTAGGACGAACTATTCAACTGGCAATCACAACACTAGTAGCAAAATACTTATCGTATAGAACATGCATCTCTCTGTAGAGCTGAGAATGGAGTTTTGTATTCTGGTACAAAAGCATATAATAGGTTGTCAGTGTACATCAGACAGGAAACTGAAATCATCAAACGGTCAAAAACGAAATAGGCGAATACTTTTGTGTGCACCTCTTCCGCAGTTTATCTGAGCTCTTTAATCAAACTAAACAACTTATCAAAAGATGTTGTGACGCGGATAGTCTATGAGTTTTACAATTGGAAGTACCCAACGTATGGTTTAATGTTTCTCCTTGGAGAATTGAAAGTTGGAAATTTTCCTTCACGACAGGCTCACTAGGTACTTCTTAAACCAACGCCACAAACTGCAACAGAGACAGTTTGTACAGTAGAAAGATTTTTTCTTACAATTGTTGCTTTTTCAGTAACATATCACTGCTTTTCTTGATATCATAGTTATTGAGTCTGTCTATCTTCCGCAAATCTTTCCTAACGAACGTGCATATAGATGCTAACACTTCCGCATAATTGTGTATAAGGAGTTTTACACATTTATAGACATTTTGGATTATGGATTTTCTTTGACACCGAAACTCGGTAGGCTTTTTCGTTCGCATTCTCCCTACTGTCAAAGTGTATCGTGTTGGAACTGGCACAGGGGAAATCTCTTTCTTCCTGCTTTTTCATTTTCAAGTTACGCTAACACTTCCACTCAGTAAATAACACCACGAGATGCACTCTTTTATTTCCAATCGAACTGCAGAAACTAATAACTCAACAAGGACTGGAAAACAAGACATGCGCGATAATCTACACACCGCCTTGTTACTGGCGCTCGAACTAGGCAACTGCAGACGCTCAGCGTTGCCATTTTCGAGTTTTAGAGGGAGAGCTTTAGGCGAGACAAGGCACTAGTGCGGCACCAGCGCGCTTGCAACCACCTGCCATTACGCCTGGCCAAAGTTATAGTAGCTGAACAACACACAAAAGATGTGCTGGGGAATACACTACTGGCCATTAAAATTGCTACACCACGAAGATGACGTACTACAGACGCGAAATTAAACCGACAGGAAGAAGATGCTGTGATATGAAAATATTAGCTTTTCAGAACATTCATACACGGTTGGCGCCGGTGGCGACACCTACAACGTGCTGACGTGAGGAAAGTTTCCAACCGATTTCTCATATACAAGCAGCAGTTGACCGGCGTTGCCTGGTGAAACGTTGTTGTGATGCCTCGTGTAAGGAGGAGAATTGCGTACCATCACGTTTCCGACTTTGTTAAAGGTCGGATTGTAGCCTGTCGCGATTGCGGTTTATTTTATCGCGACATTGCTCCTCGCGTTGGTCGAGATCCAATGACTGTTAGCAGAATACGGAATCGGTGGGTTCAGGAGGGTAATACGGAACGCCGTGCTGGATCCCAACGGCGTCGTATCACTAGCAGTCGAGATGACAGGCATCTTATCCACATGACTGTAACGGATCGTGCAGCCACGTCTCGATCCCTGAGTCAACAGATGGGGACGTTTGCAAGATAACAACCATCTGCACGAACAGTACGACAACGTTTGCAGCAGCATGGACTATCACTCGGAGACCGTGGCTGCGGTTACCCTTGACGCTGCATCACAGACAGGAGCGCCTGCGATGGTGTACTCGACAACGAACCTGGGTGCACGAATGGCAAAACGTCATTTTTTCGAATGAATTCAGGTTCTGTTTACAGCATCATGATGGTCGCATCCGCGTTTGACGACATCGCGGTGAACGCACATTGGAAGCGTTTATTCGTCATCGCCATCCTGGCGTATCACCCGGCGTCATGGTATGGGGTGTCATCGGTTACACGTCTCGGTCACCTCTTGTTCGCATTGACGACACTTTGAACAGTGGACGTTACATTTCAGATTTGTTACGACCTGTGGCTCTACCCTTCATTCGATCCCTGCGAAACCCTACATTTCAGCAGGATAATGCACGACCGCATGTTGCAGGTCCTGTACGGGCCTTTCTGGATACAGAAAATGTTCGACTGCTGCCCTGGCCAGCACATTCTCCAGATCTCTCACCAATTGAAAACGTCTGGTCAACGGTGGCCGAGCAACTGGCTCGTCACAATACGACACTCACTACTCTTGATGAACTACTATATCATGTTAAAGATGCTTGGGCAGCTGTACGTGTACATGCCATCCAAGCTCTGTTTGACTCAATGCCCAGGTGTATCAAGGTCGTTATTACGGCCATAGGTGGTTGTTCTGGGTTCTGGTTTCTCAGGATCTACGCACCCAAATTGCGTGAAAATGAAATCACATGTCAGTTCTAATATAATATATTTGTCCAATGAATTCCCGTTTATCATCTGCATTTCTTCTTGGTGTAGCAATTTTAATGGCCAGTAGTGTATAAAGGAACGGAAGGACCCACCGCAGCACAGAGGAGACAGAGACAGGGACAGATAGAGGTCAGAGTTGTCCGTTGAGGGCAAAAGCGAGTGTCTGGAAGGCAGGTACGACGGCTGCTGCCGTCTATTCAGCGGCTCTGCAATTCGCCACAGGCTTCATTAGTACGCGTGCCAAGTGCCTCCGCAGAACGCCACCAGACGGCAGCCCGCAGTCCGGCCTTTCACAGCCCGCCTTCCTTATCTGCTGCTCCATTCACAGCCAGGAGTGGACGGCCTCGCCTGCTGCTGACGATGGCAGGCTCGCACTGCCCGAAACGTCTCTCCGCTTCCTTCCGCAGGCGACCCGACGTCTGCAAAGGATGGACCCCCTCGAAGATTCTCAGTTGGGAATAACTACCTTTTCTGGTGATACATATGACAGTTTAGTCAATAATTAATGCCGAAGTTTTTAAGGAACGACCTTTAGAAAGAGCCTGTGACGAGAAATGGAAGTCTGGAAGAGGCACGTAAGAAACTCGGGTACAAGAAGCACTACGCCACATCCGCTCGGCACATTAGCTTAGCGGAGCTGCCGGCGAGGCCTAGAGAAAGTACGGTGTTTCCGAAGTTACTATGCTGTCTCACTTGGTTCAAGCTGAACCGTTTCGTGCATTATGCGATATATGTGCTTCATTCAGAGGAAGCGTGTGCATCAAATCTCAGTTCTAACATTATTTTGCATACGAATTAGTTAGTTCTACGTTTTTTCCACTTACAGTCTATTATAAGGAAATAACTCTGAAATATTTGTTTGCATGAAATATTATGCATAAATTGTTGCATTCGGGAGGACGACGGTTCAATCCCGTCTCCGGCCATCCTGATTTAGGTTTTCCGTGATTTCCCTAAATCGTTTCAGGCAAATGCCGGGATGGTTCCTTTGAAAGGGCACGGCCGATTTCCTTCCCAATCCTTCCCTAACCCGAGCTTGCGCTCCGTCTCTAATGACCTCGTTGTCGACGGGACGTTAAACACTAACAACCACCACCATAAATTGTTCAATACGAATTGTACGCCGTACGCTTCTCCACAGACATCGAGAAGTCTCCTAGTGTGTACGACGGCTATTTTTTCCCAACCTCCGTTCCGTCGCGAAATTTAAACTACAATGAAAATCGGGCGAAGCTTTAAACAATTGTGTTTGCGCAGTGTATCTAGTATGCCCGTCTTTCGCGTCATGTTGTACTTCTCAGTTCTGAGAGTACAATAAGAACGTACAGATGCGAGGTACCGGGTCTAGAAGTGTATTTAACACTAAATTCTTCTAGAATCCACATATGTAAATGATGCTCTAAGCCACCCCTATTCTAACTCCGACTTTTTCTGTTGCACAAGGATAAAAAAAATACGCGAACTGACTCTAATCAACCCTGCCAGTGCAGTAGAAGAGAGTTTGGCACCTGCAATAATTTAATTTGATAAATAAGTTAAATAAACGAAGGTTTCATTAACATAGTGAGGACTGATAGGGTTGCTCTACCGATTAACAGAATGAAAGTTTTGTCCAAAATAACAATGTGATTTATTAAGACTAAACACAAAATAATAAACAAAAACACTTGAAACCTTTACAATACATCAAAGACTCAAATTGGATACTCAAACAAACGCTGTGAATGTGAAGTTGTCCCTAAACTAGATTGTGAGGATTATGACGAAGTGGTATGTGGAGCCAATTCCTTGCAACTCAAATCTTAAGAGAAAACACACAGCCAAACCAACATTAATTGCTGCTACTCAAGACAGAACAAAGTTAGAAAAAGACGAAAAGGCGCGCTCTGCTGAGCTCTGATTATCACCTAGGAAAATCCCTATCTGCCGGTGCTGCGGACATACATTACCAAACTGTCTTCTTAACTGCAAGAACACGATCTGGCGTACCGCAGGCGATGGCTGGTTGCTTCGACGTCCTCGACCGAAAGGCGAGAGCCGACTACCCAGAGCACCCGTACAATGCCGAACACCGAACATTCCCGCCCCCACCACAGTGGCCGTGGTTAAACGTTCCAATCAGCAACTCGAAAACCAGCGGAAAATTCCACTCCATTGCCGGAGCACTACCATTCCACCAATGGAGATTCTTGGCGCCAATTTCTGCGCTGATTTTGCTACGTCACGGAGCTATGCTCTGAGCAAGCCAATCACAGTTACTATTTTGCAGAAAGCGCGGGAATTTTCCCGCCACAACTGCCTGGGTACACAAGTCATTCCCACGCCTCGCTGGTAGCCGGCCAGAAAGTGTTTTCGGTAAGATTCTGCGAAGTAACGGAACCTCTAGCCCAGCCGCTACTTCAGACCCCTCCGGGCGTGTCTTTTGACAATGTCGGCATCTGCAAAGCATTCACTCGACTTCCTCACACCCGTCGGCTTAGCAGAGCCCGCCTGTCACCGGACCACCCGGTGACGAGAGACGCTGCGTGGGAAGTCCGCGTGTGAAGGAATAGCAACTTTTCACCGCATGCAATTAGAGAGGAGAATCGTAAGATAGAAATATGAGAGGGGGCTCATGCCACCTCTCACAGATACCTAGAAAATAGTGTCTCCCGCCTAGTGTGAGGTAACCCACATAACGTAACTGCCATGCATTGCTTTTTTCATGACAGTTCTCAGCTCACACCATAGAAGCAACGAAGCATTCTCCATAGGAACTGCTTGATCACCCACCATAAGGAATGGACTTGGCTAGCGGTGATTTTCGTCTCTTCTCTCATATGAAACATATTGTCACACACATCGAGCTGAAGAGCAGCGCAAAGAACTGGAGGAAATCTCAGGCGACTGCCTTCTATGACGAAGGTATTGGAAAATTGGTACCACGCTACGACAAAATGTCGAAGTCGGAGCAGCGACTTTGTAGAGAAGTATCTACAAGGTGCAGCTATATGTTACAAATGAAACATTTTTGTTCTTCACTGTCGAAACAACCTTTTGGAGGTTGAAAAAAATAGCGCTGGTATAAAAACGAATGTATGCGTCTACGTAGCGGCGCATTACTGAATAACAGCAGCAATTACAATGAAACTTGGAAATCATGTGTCTTGCTACCCCTATTTGTGGCGAGGGAGTTGGCGACGTTGTGACGCGTACGCGTAATCCTGGAACGCCTATTGCAGTTTTAATCAGTGATTCAAATAATTAAAAATCGCGCCAGTTAAATTTTGTCATGCATTGGATGACACAATTTAGGAGTCTATTCTCATTTTCGACTGCTGTGAGAGTCTGGACGTGATGTCTGCGTATCTGCCGTTCTGCTTCTCTTTCTCTGCACTCGCATTTCCATTTTCTCGAGGTAATCCTCATCAAACAAAAACTCCCAGAGACATCATTCACACTGTGAATATATAAGAAGAATTTTCAACCCAACAAGTATTACTTTCATAGACGACATTTCCTTCACAGAAATGTTTAATTTTGGAAATATATATATAAGAAAGCAGGTGTTGACAGATGTGAAAATTACCGAACTATCAGTTTAATAAGTCACAGCTGCAGAATACTAACGCGAATTCTTTACAGACGAATGGAAAAACTGGTAGAAGCGGACCTCGGGGAAGATCAGTTTGGATTCCGTAGAAATGTTGGAACACGTGAGGCAATACTAACCTTACGACTTATCTTAGAAGAAAGATTAAGAAAAGGCAAACTTACGTTTCTAGCATTTGTAGACTTAGAGAAAGCTTTTGACAATGTTAACTGGAATACTCTCTTTCAAATTCTGAAGGTGGCAGGGGTAAAATACAGGGAGCGAAATGCTATTTACAATTTGTACAGAAACCAGATGGCAGTTATAAGAGTCGAGGGGCATAAAAGGGAAGCAGTGGTTGGGAAAGGAGTGAGACAGGGTTGTAGCCTATCCCCAATGTTATTCAATCTGTATATTGAGCAAGCAGTAAAGGAAACAAAAGAAAAATTCGGAGTAGGTATTAAAATTCATGGACAAGAAGTAAAAACTTTGAGGTTCGCCGATGACATTGTAATTCTGTCAGAGACAGCAAAGGACTTGGAAGAGCAGTTGAACGGAATGGACAGTGTCTTGAAAGGAGGGTATAAGATGAACATCAACAAAAGCAAAACGAGGATAATGGAATGTAGTCTAATTAAATCGGGTGATGCTGAGGGAATTAGATTAGGAAATGAGACACTTAAAGTAGTAAAGGAGTTTTGCTATTTGGGGAGTAAAATAACTGATGATGGTCGAAGTAGAGAGGATATAAAATGTAGACTGGCAATGGCAAGGAAATCGTTTCTGAAGAAGAGAAATTTGTTAACATCGAGTATAGATTTAAGGGTCAGGAAGTCGTTTCTGAAAGTATTTGTATGGAGTGTAGCCATGTATGGAAGTGAAACATGGACGATAATTAGTTTGGACAAGAAGAGAATAGAAGCTTTCGAAAAGTGGTGCTACAGAAGAATGATGAAGATAAGGTGGGTAGATCACGTAACTAATGAGGAGTTATTGAATAGGATTGGGGAGAAGAGAAGTTTGTGGCACAACTTGACTAGAAGAAGGGATCGGTTGGTAGGACATGTTTTGAGGCATCAAGGAATCACAAATTTAGCATTGGAGGGCAGCGTGGAGGGTAAAAATCGTAGAGGGAGACCAAGAGATGAATACACTAAGCAGATTCAGAAGGATGTAGGTTGCAGTAATTACTAGGAGATGAAGAAGGTTGCACAGGATAGAGTAGCATGGAGAGCTGCATCAAACCAGTCTCAGGACTGAAGACCACAACAACAACATATATATATATATATATATATATATATATATATATATATATATATATATATATTTATTCCTATCTAAATTTTTTTCTGGTATATATATATGGCTTCAGTGTACCAGAAAAAAAATTTTGATAGGAATATAAATTCGAAGTTCAGAACTTAAACAGAAGAAAGCTTTTCCATTTATTCTTTTTAATTTTTTTCGTGCGCAAGGATAAAAAATAGTGTTGGTTTAGTGGATGGAGTGTTGGTTTAGTGAATGGAGCTACAATACTGGAGGTGGAAGATTCGATTCCGTGTCTAAGTATATTTGTTTTTATTTGGAGTCTCTGTTGTACGGCATCTGTATTCTTAATAGCTAAGCAGCAATTTACAAATCACGTGCACTTACTTAATATTATCGTTTTTATTATTCCGTTTTTACAAACATACTTTGCCTGTAAGCGCTCACTCTCTTCTCCTACCACGGACCGTCCTCCTCCGTGTCTTTCACTGAATGGTGGAAAACGTCGTCATCACATGTCTCCTACTACAGTCGAACTCAGACTGCGGTACACCTTTCTGCCTTTTGTCACATCAACTGGCACGAACTACCAATCTCGTCACTGTCACTTATGTTACATAAACTTAGAGATTAATATCAGAAATGGAGACAGGAACACGCGTGTTAGGTAATTCCCAAACTCTGTTACTGCTTACTTTGAGAGAAAAGGTGCACCTGAAAGGGGGGGGGGGGCGGGAGGGGTAGAAGCTGTGCTGGCTGAGGACAGGAAAGTATGGAGGTGTGCCGTGCGTGCTAAGATAGCAGACTGAAGGCTTAAAGGTAAAGTACTTCTTTAGAAATGCAATGATTAAAACGGCCGCTGCTTGTATTATGTGACTGTACTCGTTTTGTATAATACCTGCTGTAATTCCTATATGACAATTGAGAAGCTACACACCGCACCTCGCAGACAAAAATTAGCGAATAAAAAACAAATACGTCTACACCAGGAGTTGAAACGTCTACATCGAGTATTCTGACAGCCAAAAATCAGCCTCATGAAGACAACTGTGGAAGGAGACGAGGCGGTTCTTGTCCAGAAAACCCGACACCAACAACAGAGAGTGCTTTGCTGTCAGGGTACGATGACATAAGCAGAGAACGATTCTCCTGTTGTCCGACATAACGTCACGCTCTGGGCGTAACCGCGGAGTAATGTTTCCAGTATTTTGGGGCATGGAGCAGGCCTGCTGCCTGTAACGTAGAGACTAATGGCGCGGACTCGCTAACATAGTCCGATATTTGTGATCGCATAAAACTTTAGCCCAAGGCACTGGTTGCATACTCTGTTTTAATTTCACGACTTTTCTCTGTTAGTCGACGCGGAGTGTGATTTACCAGAGAAGGAAGACGGACTGTGGAAGTCCTTGGTGTGCCAGAGTTACGTAGAGTTACTGAAGGTCGACGTGGTGACAAAAAGAGGAAAATAAAAAGGTTGTGGCGCTATTTCTACACGTACAAGAGGACGAAGAAGTTGCTTATACACTGGGAGTAAAAAATATCTATGTACTCAAAGATTTATACTGTTTAGATGAGATAAAAAGAAACATATTTTTATGTGACAGAAGCGTCGCAGGTGCACCGTTTTCCTTGAAAGTTTTGACGCTGTCTCTGAACAGTGTTAAAACTGCCGTGAGATGGATATTATTTTAGAGATGTCGCCGAAAATGTCATCCGTTTACATTAATGCACAAATGGAATCTGCGTGCAAATGACTGTTTCAAACGCTCAAAACACTCCGATGTGTGACGAATAACGGACAATTAGCTCTTCTGGTGCGTCTACCAGTGTCTCGTGCACCAAAAGCTTCATCCAGCACCGCAAAAACAAATCCATAGGAGTGAGGTCACGAGAACGTGGTGGACACGTAGCAATATCACAAGGCAGTCTGAAGAGTTCTTTGAACATTGTTAATATTTAGACTCATTAAACCAGTTTGTTTTACTAAAAAAGTTTTTGTGAATTGGTGGTATTCGTAGTGAGTGAAGACTCTTCAAGCCGAAAATGGACAAATGACTCCGAGCACTATGGGACTTACCATCTAAGAGGTCATCAGTCCCCTAGAACTTAGAACTACTTAAACCTAATCACACACATCCATGCCCGAGGCAGGATTTGAACCTGCGACCGTAGCAGTCGCGCGGTTCCAGACTGAAGTGCCTAGAACCGCTCGGCCACTGCGGCCGGCTCTTCAAGTCGCTTTAGTCCTTATGCAGTTGCAGGTGAATCCTCAGGTGATGCAATGATTAGCCCTCAAACAATCGCGAAGCTGCGATGTTGCATAATTCAGTTGCAAATGGAAGAAGTTGATCCACTGTGGGACGTTGTCAATAGTAAAATTGGCATTAACCACCAGCAGGTGAATGTCAACACGTGGGGTGATATGACCACTAAGCAAATGTGAAAATGGCGACTGTTTGTTACGGCAATACTATGGACTGATAATTGGTGCAATTGTACCAGAAGCTGACGTTGGCAAACATTCATCACGAGTTTGAGACTTCTCTGAACGTTACTGGCGTCAAGAGCTTCAAGGATCCCTAGCGGGGAAACGGTGCACATATAACACTTTTGTCACACAAAAAGAGTTTCTTTTCATACCCTCTAAACACTCTGAGATCTTGAACACATACCGAGCGAGGTGGCGCAGTAGTTAGCACACTGGACTCGCATTCGGGAGGACGACGGTTCAATCCCGTCTCCGTCCATCCTGATTTAGGTTTTCCGTGATTTCCCTAAATCGCTTCAGGCACAAGCCGGGATGGTTCCTTTGAAAGGACACGGCCGATTTCCTTCCCTCACCCGAGCTTGCGCTCCGTCTCAAATGACCTCGTTGTCGACGGGACGTTAAACACTACTCTCCTCCTCCCCCTCTTGAACACGTAGTTTTTGCAAACTGTGTATATAGAGAGCATTTCCTTCCAAACTTTAATGTTTTCTCATTGTTACTCCGGTATCCACTGAGTTCTAACGACACCACTCTGTTCAGTCGGGCCGGCCGAAGTGGCCGTGCGGTTAAAGGCGCTGCAGTCTGGAACCGCAAGACCGCTACGGTCGCAGGTTCGAATCCTGCCTCGGGCATGGATGTTTGTGATGTCCTTAAGTTAGTTAGGTTTAACTAGTTCTAAGTTCTAGGGGACTAATGACCTCAGCAGTTGAGTCCCATAGTGCTCACAGCCATTTTTTGTTCAGTCGGTTGAGCAGGCCGCGGTGGCCGAGCGGTTCTAGGAGCTTCAGTTCGTAACCGCGCTGCTGCTACGGTAGCAGGTTCGAATCCTGCCTCGGGCATGGATGTGTGTGATGTCCTTAGGTTTAAGTAGTTCTAAGTCTAGGGGACTGATGACCTCAGATGTTAAGTCCCATAGTGCTTAGAGCCATTTTTTGACTTTAGTGTGATTAGTGTCTTTTGAATAAAAGTGTCATTTCTTTTCGTCTCACTGCGCTATTTCTGTCAGTTACTTTCTGTACTGTACTTTACTGTAGCGGCTCCTTTTACGTACGATACCAGTTTCAACTAGCTTTGTTACTTGCCAGTAATACATCGTGCGAAATTAACTTTCGTCCTTAAGTTTTGCACGCCAGTGTAGCTGCCATTATGAGGGGGCTGCTTGCACGCAGTAACTGTACAGAGTAGCTGCAGAGCCAAATACGTAGCAGCTACTGCAAAAGCAAATGGAAATACAGATTTGTATCAATGGACGATAATTTATCGACAAACTTTTTCAGTCCTTGGGTGGCGATACAGATCAGTGGTCATTTGCACTGATCACTCTTTAAACCATGGTACAGTCCTAGGCCCAGTGACCGATGACTTATACACTTGCATAATGGGTAGTTGGGCTCTTTTTGAAGACAACTGCAAATGGGTCCTGAGACATTCGCTGAGGCACTCGCCTGTGTTGAGGTACTGACTAACTAACTGAGAACTGAGTGGAGCCGCGTGTCTACTTGTGTGCATTTGTACGACGTCAGGTAGATGCGGGAAATAGTTCTTGTCTAAGGCGAATTCTTAGATAGAAGAGCAATACTCATAAACGGATCTTATTTGAACCAGCTCCGATTTGCTTCTGAGCCAGAAGAACATAAGCAATTGATGGATGAACTGAACAGGACACGTATGAAAGTAGACGTGAAAGTTATTTACAGCAAGAACAAAATACTAGACAATGCATCTACCGGTAGGGAAAAACAATAATAATAATCACATGGCAGCAGTTGACAGATCTGAATAGATAGGCCAACTGAAAACAATAATAATAAGAAGAAGTAAAAGAAGAAGGAGGGTAAAATCCCGTGGAGCTCATTTGGAAAACTAATACTGTGCTCAGAAGTAAATTCGCAGTGTGCGTTAAATGGAGTGCCATTGCATACTGTCAGTTATAAGGGTCCAGAAGAGGGGGGAGGGGGAGGGGAAGAGGAGTCACTTGTACTCCCCCCCACTCCATGCCTGGAATCTGTAGTGAATGGTTGCAATTCATTGCAGAATTCTCATACACCTCTAGAAACGAGTGAACAACCATCATTTCTCTGGGGCATGGTATGTTTTTTGCGTCACCTATAAAATTCAGTTTTCAGTTCTTGTGGCATGAAGTCTCGAGACCGACTAGCCAAAAAAAAAAAAAAAAAAAAAAAAAAAAAAAAAAAAAAAAAAAAAAAAAAACGGAAATTTTCCAGTCTTGTCTCACCTCTCCCGGATAAATTTCTGCAGACGCCCTTGTCGGTGGTTCTAACTTTAAAAAGTGAAACATAAATTCAGGGTTGTCCAACCGTAACGCCGGAAATGCATATCCTTCTATTTCCATCTATTGTACTATAGATTTTTCCTTATTTTGTCACCTGAAGATATGACATTTCTGTCTCTTTATATATTGTAATATAATATTGTATATATATTTATGCATTTATGTCGGTTTGTTTTGTGAATATTATTTGTATTTATACGCTGGGTCTGGCCTAGGGAAAACTATGCTATCGAACGAATACATCGATAGGTCATGTGGAGAACCAAAGTGTTTAGGATCTTTGGTAGTGTTAACTCTGTCGCGTAGAGCGCGGGCAGAGGGGAGTCTGGCTGGGGTGGTGCAGTGGAGCAGGTGTGTTGTGTGACGCTCCCGCGAGTTGCCGCGCTTTCGGGGTTGGGCAGCATGCAATTGCGCTCGACTTGCTATGATAGTTTCTGACACGGTGTCGCGGACGGGAAGCATTAGCTGGCGCACATCAAGAGCCCGTTTCGCCTGGTGACCGTGTCGAGAAGAAGGCGCGCCAACATCCAGCTTCTGCAACAGCGACGGCCGACAATGAGTGACTGTCGCCACTTCCTCGATCGACGGCTTCAAACCTTCAATCAACCAAGATTGAAGCACGTAAAGTTTTAGAACTGTATGGCAGACCTCAGCTTTTCAAACTGTTCCATTTTCATAACTAAATTACAGCAACGTAGCATGAACCTTTGTTGCTCATTGTCCCAATTGCATTACCAAGCAGGGTCCCTTCCTTTTCCGGAATGAACCCGAGTGTCGTTGAAATTCAAACGCCAGCATCATTCGATTTCACTGCTTTAATTTCAAAGTTCAGTTAAGGTATTCATAGCTGGCTACAATATTTAGATTACACAAGCACAAATTAAGAGTGCGAGTTTTGTTACCGTATTTTAGCTTACCTGTGACTGCAGCTCAGCTTGGTACGTACTAAATTTAACTATTGTTAATTGTTCAGAATCATTTAATTCAAGTTCAAAGTTAAATCTCTTATTTCTAAATTGCGTAGATTCAAGTAGCTTTTGAAATGATTGTTGAGGTAGTCCAAGACTAACCGTATTTTACTGAATTTCGATGTACTTCAGAAAGAAAGCTCACTATTAACTTCAATCACTAAATTAACTTTCGATTTTCCGGTTTTATTAATTCTTTTGCTAAATTAAATGTATAAGAGAAAAGACTGGAGTTGAGAAAGTGATAGTGAGTGTTAGGAAACTGAAAGGAGAGAGTCAGGGCATATAGCAATATTAAGTGACGTGAGATGGACTGAAGAGATTCTGTGTTGGGTCCGTCGTGATCAGAGCAACGGCTCGAAGTAATGGAAGATGGATTTACGAAATAAGGAAACAAGCAGAACAAAAAAATTCGGAAATCTGCTGATCGTGACGGAATGAGAAGTCTGGGAAAGACCTATATTGAGAAGTGGATGACAGTTGGGCAATGCTGATGATGATGACATAATGTGTGTATCCAAAGTTTTGTGCCCTATAGACCGAGCGATGTGGGACACTTATTGTGAAGCCTATGGAAGTGCGGCTGCCGAAAGCTCGAGGATTTTATTCGCTTTGACGCATTTTGAATATCGAGAGGATTTTATTCAGACTGTAAGTAGAGGAAAGCAATACGCGGAAAACTCTGACAAGGAGAAGAGACAGGATTATAGGAACCTTTTAAGACATCAGGGAATGACATCCATTGTACTACAGGGAGCTGTAGAGCGCAAAAACTGTAGAGGAAGACAGCGTTGCGTTGTTTGGGGGAGGAGACCAAGCAGCGAGGTCATCGGTCTCATCGGATTAGGGAAGGAGTGGGAAGGAAGTCGGCCGTGCCCTTCGAAAGGAACCATCCCGGCATTTGTCTGGAGCGATTTAGGGAAATCACGGAAAACCTAAATCAGGATGGCTGGATGCGGGATTGCACCGTCGCCCTCCCGAATGTGAGTCCAGTGTGCTAACCACTGCGCCATCTCGCTCGGTAGAGGATGACAGAGACTGGAATACATACAGCAAATAATTTACAATGTAGGTTGCAAGTTTTACTCTGAGATGAAGAGTTTGGCACAGGAGAGAAATTCGTGGTGGGTCGCGTCAAACCAGTCAGGAGACTGATGACTAAAAAAAAAGAAAAGAAAGTTGTCTTTCACCACGTTCCGAAATTCGTCTTCGCATCCACATGGAAATTGCGGTTGATCCTGATACCGAAATCTTCAGGGTCGCGCTACAATAAGACCAACAAAACACAGTGGTACTTTCTGGCTGTCGTCAGCTCTCTGTTAAGGCCGCATCTGTCGTCCAACATATCCATAACTCATCTCCGATACGCGTGCGTAAGTATCGCAACACACATACGCCCGTTATTCGGCCAGAGACCCTCTAGCGATAAATGTCCCTCCAATGAATCAGTGTCGATGGAAATAAAAAAAACGCTGTGCGATTCGCAGTTGGTTATCGCGCGGACCAGAGGGTATCACCCGGAGCAGAAGAGGCAGTTAGTTATCAATGGAGGCAGCTTTCCGCGACGTCGGAGCGACTGGAGCTCTCGAGGGGCCATTCATTTGCTGAGAGTCCGGCGTTCGTCATGTCAACAGGTCAACCACTGCGCTAGTGGGGTACCTGATTGCGTTTCCTCGAAATAAAGTGCGTGTGGCGATTAAGTACTGAACTCATTACGATCCATGCAAAACGTTCGCTAAGATGCCCACACCTTGTCCGTCCTGACCAGGCGCACTCGTCAAAAAAATGGTTCAAATGGCTCTGACAAGGGAACCTCTCCATCGCACCCCCCTCAGATATAATTATAAGTTGGCACAGTGGATAGGCCTTGAAAAACTGAACACAGATCAATTGAGAAAACAGGAAGAAGTTGTGTGGAACTGTGAAAAAATAAGCAAAATATACAAACTGAGTAGTTCATGGCAAGATACGAAACATTAAGAACGCTGGGACCGCAGCAGCGCCGTGGTCTCGTGGTAACGTGAGCAGCTGCGGAACGGAAGGCCCTTGGTTCAAATCTTCCATCGCATGAAAACTTTAATTTTTTATTTTCAGTTTTTGTGACAAACTCTTATGTTTTCATCACTTTTTTGGGAGTGATTATCACATCCACAAGAAAACCTAAATCGGGGAAGGTAGAAGAATCTTTTTACCCATTCGCCAAGTGTACAAGTTAGGTGGGTCGACAACATATTCCTGTCATATGACGCACATGCCGTCACCAGTGTCGTATAGAATATATCAGATGTGTTTTCCTGTGGAGGAATCGGTTGACCTACGACCCTGCGATCAAATGTTTTCGGTTCCGATTGGAGAGGCACGTCCTTTCGTCTACTAATCGCACGGTTTTGCGATGCGGTCGCAAAACACAGACACTAAACTTATTACAGTGAACAGAGACGTCAATGAACGAACGGACAGATAATAACTATGCAAAAATAAAGAAAGTAAAATTTTCACTCGTGGGAAGACTTGAACCATGAACCTCTCCTTCTGCAGCTGCTCACTCTACCACGGGACCACGGCGCTCCTGAGCTCACGTTCTCCTTTATGTTGCCTATGTGGCCAAGACTGATGACCAGCTTGTATATTTTGCTTATTTTTTCACAGCTCCACACAACTTCTTCCTGTTTTCTCAATTGATCTGTGTTCAGTTTATCAAGGCCTATCCACTGTGCCAAGTTATAACTAAATCTGAGGGGTGTGCGATGGGGAGGTTCCCTTGTGAGTACTATGGGACTTAACATCGGAGGTCATCATTCCCCTAGAACTTAGAACTACTTAAACCTAACTAACCTAAGGACATCACACACATCCGTGCCCGAGGCAGGATTCGACCCTGCGACCGTAGCAGTCGCGCGGTTCCGGACTGAAGCGCCTAGAACCGCTCGGCCACCACGGCCGGCAGCACTCATCACTTAACAAACGTAAACTCTAAGTATTGAAAAGTCTCCTCTAAAAGTATTCGGTTACAGTGACAGTGTATCCTCATATGGAAATGAAATACGGAAAATGGACGCTTGTGTTCTGTTTTCAGCTATTAGACAGAGCCATTTTCGTTTTGCTAAGGGAGCCAACGCAACGAAAGTGCAAAACTCGTATTTTGCATTTGTTGTTTTATTTCTTACGGCTTTACGTTAATTCGTAATGAAACGATTAAAAAGGGATCGTGTTATTGTTGCAAGCATTGTGACTTTGTGTTGTACCATTTTTTGAAATGTACCATACCAAAAAGAGTTACTGAAACTTGTACCTTTTATTTTCATTGTAAACTCGTGTTGTTCTCCATAAAAGAATAAACACGATTTTCCATGTTTTTAATTTACTTAGCTTTTTTTGCCCTGTATAATTAAGATCTTTAGCACACGAAATGTAATTAATAATGTAATTACTTCAATTTATCGAGGACTCCGCAATTAAATTCTTTGCGCACAGTCATCTTTCTGCTACTGGAAGGAAAACTATATCGCGGCTAGGGAAGGTACACGGTCGACTTGCGTGCTGTTCCGTTTCGGATGGAACGGGAATACGTAGGAGCAATACGCAATACCCGTTATCTTCTGGCAATAACAACGAAACAAATATGAGCGGTGCGCGTTACTCGCGGCAAGGAAAGAAAAGATGACACCAATGCCGCTTCAACTCCCAACACTACCACCACTATTATAAAAACTTCCGTCACTATCAACGATTTCATTAAATGGTGATATTACGTCTTCATTGTTAACGTTAGTGGTTCCGAACGGACGCTCCAAATTTGATTATTAACGCCCAAAAAGAAATTTGGTGAAACTTGTAGCTTGAACGGAATGTTCGTTCATTTGTTCGATAGTTCGTTACCTATTTTATGCACCACTTTGCTTGCTTACGTCGCTCATCGTGTTAAATTTAACCTTTTAAAAATGACTGATAGCTAACAGGCACAATGATAGCTGAGAACCAAAGCGACGTTACCCAGGAACTGACGCGAAACAAGGAGTTGTGGCCAGCTGCATTAACAATCTCCCATGGCTGGCCGGAGTGGCCGCGCGGTTAAAGGCGCTTCAGTCTGGAACCGCACGACCGCTACGGTCGCAGGTTCGAATCCTGCCTCGGGCATGGATGTGTGTGATGTCCTTAGGTTAGTTAGGTTTAAGTCGTTCTAAGTTCTAGGGGACTTACGACCACAGCAGTTGAGTCCCATAGTGCTCAGAGCTATTTGAACCATTTGAACAATCACCCACCAACTGAACTGGACAATGAACCAAGCGCTAAGCTACTGACAACGCTGCTAGCTTGCTTTCCACGTCTTCAAATTACATCCATTCATTTTTTGCGACCTTATCTACCGGAAATGGGCTTTGCGCAAATCAAGCCCTGGATATACAGGGTGAGTCAGGAGGAAAGGTACATGGTTTGATGGGTGATAGTATTAGTGATTCTGAACAAAAAACGTCATATGGACATATGGCTTATTTCGAATGGTTTCCGAGATAAAACACATGCAATATCTCTTTTGTACTATTTTTTTTAATAACTCGAAAGCCACACCCTCCAGCGAAAACTGAATGGGGCCTTTTTTGTAGGAAATTTAATACGGTTTAATTTTGTTCCGCGACACGTTTTCGCTGAAGGGTGCGGTTTTCGAGTTATTCAAGAAAAAGGTACAAAAGTGATATTAAATGTGTTCTATCTCCTAAACCATTCGGAATAGGGCATACTTCCATAAGTAGTTTTTTGTTCAGAATCACTAATAACAATTTCCCCTCAAAGTACGTACCTTTCCTCCTGACTCACCCTGCATATAATATCCAGCGTTGCATGGCCATGTATTTATTCTATTCTTCTATCAGTCCATCTACTCCTTCCCCCTCTCTCTGTCCAGCTCCTCCTTCACTCGCTCTCCATGTCCTTCACTCCCTCTCTGTCCATCACCTCCACCCCCTCCTTTGTCCAGCTCCTCCACCACCCCTCATTGTCTGTCCAACTCCTCCTGCCCCCTCTCTGTCCATCTCCTGCTCCCTCTCTCTCTGTCTATCTGCTCGTCGTCCCTCTGTCCATCTTTTCCTCCCCCCCCCCCCTCTCTGTCCATAGCCTCCTACCCTCGCATTGTTCATCTCCTTCTCTCCTCTTTCTCTTTCCATGTCCTCCTCTCCCTCTGTCTACTTATCTCTTCCTCCCCTGTCTATATCCAACCCCTCCTTTTCCTTTCTCTGTCCACCTCCTCTTCCCCCCTCTCTCTATCCATTTTCCCGTCCCCTCTCTCTGTCCATTCTCCCCACTCCCCTATCTGTGTCCATCTCGTCCTTCCCCTCAGTGTATGTCCACCGACTTCCCCCCCCCCCCCACCCCCACCTTCTCTCTTCATGATATCACGCTCACCCCGACAGGAGGCTGGTGTTCCTTACACCCATAGTACGTCCTTTTAGATCGTAGTTAATATATGTGTCAAATTTGGTTGAAATCGTTCCAAGTGTTTGGGATGAGCTTTTTATCCGCGGCTTCGCTTCCGTACGCACATGTCAAATATGTTTCACATAAATTTAACATATTTCACATGTTCGTACACATATGTCACCTGCGTCTCTTGCGAATTTCGCCGCGCAGTCTGATTTTCAAGCAGCTCAATGTTTATGACGTCATATTTCCTGAACTACACAATGATATAATTCTTGAGATAGGTCCAGTGATACATCAGCTACTGCTGAGAAATGTGTTGTGAACAGAGTTAGTAGTAAAGAGGTAATAAATCGAAACGTCATACATGATGCCAGGTTGTCTCACACATCTCAGTATTTGATGACATATCTCCTGAACTATGTGTCGTTCTATGACATATTTTTGTAGATACATTCAGTGGCATATATGGATACTATCTGCGAAAAGTGCTGAGGATAGAATTTGTAAGAACGAAGTAATAAATCAAAACGTCTCGCTTGATACGCCAGTTTTTCACGCATCTTAGTGCTTATGACGTCACATCTCCTGAACTGTGTCTCGTACAATGACATGATTTTGCTGGTACTGGCATATGTGAATACTACCTGCAAAATGTGTCGTGAATACGATTAACAGTAAAGAAATAATCGATTAAAACATCATGCTTCATGTGGCAGTTTTACAACATAAAGAGCGTACATAGTAAGTGATAAACTTTTTTGCTTTCACATGTTGTGCGGGTTGTAGACAGAAGAAGTTTCGAAAACGTTTGAAGTTACCTATAAACTTTGTCACAAGTTACCAACTGCTTTCAGTCTCAAACAGTGGATGACTAAAGTATGGATAACGGAGCGCCATGGCCTACACTGCTTTTCCATCCCCACCCATACACTTTTCATACGTACATGGTTCTTACCACCACATCGATGATTTCTAGACAGTAAGTAATAAGTGTACCAAATTCAGTTGAAATCAGTCCAGTGGTTTAGGAGGAGATGTGAAACGTACACTCAACCATCCATACATACATTTTGTAGGTACAACCATTTTTATAATATGTATGGATAGCTGGTTATGGAGGGAAGTGTGGGGGATGAAAGCTGTAGAGTGAGAGCAACTCACGAATACTGTTGTTTGTTTGGTAGGGAGGGAGAGTGGGGAATTGTTCGGGGATAGATTCGTGAGTATACTGGTCTGATGCAGTGCACTAGCAATTACTCTACTGTGTCTTTATCTCAGAGTAGCAGTTTCACCCAATGTCCTTAATCATTTGATCATTTGTTGGATATATTCAAAAAAATGGCTCTGAGCACTATGGGACTTAACATCTGAGGTCATCAGTCCCCTAGAAGTTAGAACTACTTAAACCTAACTAACCTAAGGACATCACACACATCCATGCCCGAGGCAGGATTCGAACCTGCGACCGTAGCGGTCGCGTGGTTCCAGGCTGAAGCGCCAAGAACCGCTCGGCCACACTGGCCGGCGGATATATTCCAGTCTCTGTCTTCAGGGCTATGGAAGATTTTCTATGATGTCTGACACATGTCGTATAATTCTACCCATTTTTATGAATGTTTTCTGCTTTCTTTGATTATTCTACAGTGAACCTCCTCTTTTTGCCGATTCTGTAGTGAACCTACTCGTTTATAATTTACACAGTTTTGAACATCCTTTTATAGCAGCACGTCTCAAATGCTTGGATTCTCTTCTGTTCCGGTTTTCCCGCTGTCCGTGAGTGACTACCACACAATGCTGTGCTCCAAATGCGCCTTCACAGATGAACCGTGATTCTAAACTTTCAAAATCTTTTCTTAAAGTATTTACTTTATTTACTGGCGATTCATCAAGAACATTGACACATTTAATCACACTAGGTGAGCGCGGAAATAGTTGCCAGGAAGTAACTGATGGAAAATTACCTTTAACAAATGTGAATTTATTCCTAAAAGCCTTTTCAAAAAAGTTTTAAAATTATAAGCAGAAAAACACACTCGAAATATTAAGTCACAATTTAACAAATGTGAATTTTATTCCCAAAAGCCTATTCAAAACAGACTTAAAATTATAAGCAGAAAAGCACACTCGAAATATCAAGTTACAGTTTTATTTAGAGGCAAGAACAATATTAACAGTAGGAGCCTTCGGTACGAGAAGCTTGCCTGCTCCCTCTCAACACGGCCGTAGTCATGACCGCTCACAACGACCTCTGAAAGTACACTGGTGCAAATCTGCAAACCGCCAGATTATTTTAAACAAAAAATTTTAACAACTCATACAAACGTGTAAACTATGCACCCCGTAAGAGGAATGGAAATGGTAGAACCCTCAAATTATTTGCCACCGAAAGTGCAATTTGTTTTTTTTTAAATTTTTTTCTAAAGGACTCTTACGGTGGCAAGCTTATAACCTAAAATGACTATTTAAATAAAACCCATAAAATACAGACTTACATAAAATGTACAACATGCTCTACATTACACATATACCACCTCGCAAGATGATAAGCAAGATATAAACATATTTCAAGAATTCGGCCTTTAAGCAATAAATCGTTAACAGCGAATCCGACAAACATGACAGAGGCAGCTATTAACGTATGGCATATTGACAAGGAGGAGGGGGGGGGGGGTTACTAAACAACCCGAACCTCATTTATTCCTCAAGTTAAGGCCTATGTTTGATAGTAGTAGACCGCTCTCGGCCAGGAACGCCCTCTTCAGCTGCGCTGGTCTGATTTTTATATCCTCAGATCGACAGTCGTGTGTTGTATTGCTCCCAAGGTAGCACAATTGATTCACTTCATCTACTTCGTGACCCGCAATATTCATATTTCGGATGCATAAGCAGGTCCAAATGGGTGTAGGTCAGAGTTGGGCAGTGATGATGAGGCTAACACAGGATAAGGAGAGTTGCAGACCACTACAGCAGGAAGCAGCCTGCGCTGGGTGGCGTGTCCCTCCGGTGCGTGCGACGGCGCGGCGCTGCCCGGCGTCCCGGGCCGGCGGCAGCCGTGCAGTGCGGCTGCTGCTCCTGCCGCGGCCTTGGCGGCCTTACGTAAGCGGCGCAGCGCAGGCCCGGGTCCAGACTAAACAGCGACCTCGCCACCAGCCGGGCACGTGCGCGCGCGCCGGCCACCTGCCGGCAGCCGCGGCCAGCTGCGGGCCACGCCGCGTCCCGCAGACACCTGCGGGCGCCGTACCACGTCTCCCAGCTGCCGCCGGCGTCAGGCGGCGAAACGGCCAAAAATCACGCCGCAAAAGAAACAGGTAGCGCTCGCCTAGGCACGACTGCACGAGCAGCTCGCGATAGGCGAGCTTCACCACCGGTAAAGCTGTCGGCCACGAGAATTTCCCAAAATATCTCGGTATTAAGCTAGATCGCAGCATGACTTTCAGACAACACCTAACTGATACTGCCCAAAAGCTAAAGACGAGAAATAACCTGCTCAACAGACTGGCGGGCACCACTTGGGGTTGTGATGCTGCCACTCTACGAACTGCTGCACTGGCACTGGTGTATAGCGCTGCAGAATACTGTGCCCCAGTCTGGAGCAGAAGCCCGCACGCCAAAAAAGTGGATGTACAACTAAACGCCACTCTGAGAACCGTCACCGGCACTCTCAGGCCAACCCCCGTTGAGTGGATCCGGTGCTGGCAAACATCGCTCCTGCTTCCATACGTAGAGAGAAAGCAACCCAGGAGATAGTAGAAAAAATTGAACCAAACCCAAGGCTACCCATACATGCCGACATGGGAGGACCCACGAGACTCAAGTCCAGGAAATCTATCGTCTGGAGCAGAGGGTCTCGAGGTTGAATGGAAGAATGCATGGCTGGGTCTGAGAAGAGGCTTCGTGGAAAACCAATCCACGACCCAACCAAAAGGGTTGAAGGCTTCAATCTCAACAGGAAACACTGGTCGGCTCTAAACAGGTTTCGCACGGGAGGTGGACGATGCAGACAGCAAACAACCAAATGGGGCTATACAGATGATTCGTGTTGTGACTGTGGCCGGGTACAAACAATGGACCATCTTTTGGTTTGTAACATTCATCGTTTCAGAGACGGCTCTCTGATGTCGCTCCATAAGTTAACGGACAATGCCAGGAAATGGCTCCATAATCTTAATGTTACTGTGTAATTAATTGTCTTCAATTTATGTGATTTTTGTTCCATTTAATGTAATAATGTAGTTTCCCTGATATAATTGTAATGTAATAACTGATATAATTTGTTTCCACATTGTAAGTTCCAAACGTTTACTGGTGATTTATATTAATCTTATCTGTTCTTTGTAAAATGTATCTGGCAGATCGAACGAGAAATAAAATAACCACCTGACCCGCACTCAACTTGGTGCACTCTAGTCAGGCCCGGATCTGGGTGGTGCGGGGGAGGGGGGGGGGGAGGGGGGGGGCAGACTGGGGTATCTGCTGCTCCTCTGCCGCGGGCGGCAATTTCAGGGGGCGCCAGATTCACGTTCTCGAAGTAAAAAACCCTGTTTCACAGAGCGCCTAGCATCCAGCGCACGTTGGTCTACCGATTATTCATATGATTTTGAAAGCATCCCAGTTGGTGTGTGAACGTTTTTCAACACATTCTAGGTTGATTTCTGAACGAATCATAAGTTGATCTTTGAATGCATGCATAGTGTACGTGATGTCCCTGCCAGGAAAGTCGCCGTCGCATCTAGAAGTAAAAAAATTTCCCCTGACGAAAGGGGACGGGGCTATACGAGCTGAGCCGAATAAACCCGAACGGGTGAATGCCAATACTGTTTGTGTATGTGGTAGAGATTGGGTGTCCGGATGAGCAATGTTGTTGTAATGATTAATGAAATTCATATATTCAGACTACAAGAGTGGAAATAAACGACTAACAGGAACAAGAGGGAACAAAGATTACGTATCATCTCCTCGGTGCGTCCAAGAAAATGAAATTCTGACAGAAAATTTTTGCCAGTTCGCTGCACTACTGAGGACCAGTTGTACAATCCCCGGTTAACAGCCGCTTAAGTTCTGTTCTGGAAGTAACGTAGAAAACGCGTTGTACGAACACGGAACAATGCCTAACCGGAGAATAATCGCGGGATAACTGAACTGGTGATTCTGGCAGCGTTAGTGAAGTTAACCGAAGAATAGGGTCTGACAATGGCAGAAATAGTTACATACTTAGTGATGACAACATTGCTTGAACGAGGAAGAAGACGGAACGGGGACATCACACAGATTGTATGGAAGAATATGATGATTCCAAATTTATATAAAAATTTCGTACTACAACTTTTCGATCTCATGCTTGAGAAACTGGAGCTCATCAATGAAATGTGAAACTATTTCCTAACATAAAACCTTTTGCTTGTAGTCGGCCTAATAGGCATTTGATATTGGTACCTCATGGATTATAGTCTGTCGTGTTATTTATGTAAATGATGTACTTAAAAATGACCATTTGTGCCAAAACAATCTCACTTATTTGGTATCTGTACAACAAATCGGTCCACTGGGAGGAGGAAAAGTACCATAGGACATTTTAATTTCCACTGTCCTGAATGTAGGTTTGATGGCTGCCATTACAAAATATACACGTTTGAATTCTACAGATAGAAATACAGTGACGTGCGATACAAGAATGCTGTGTGAAGAGGCGTGGCACTGCACTTAGGCACACTTAAGACCCAATAACATGTCTTACATTTCCTCCAACATATACGTTTTATATGTCAAACTCTTTGGAAAGATGTACACTAAAAAATGAACATATTTTTGAAAAACAGATTTTTTTTTTAAATTTTTAACGTCCTGCCTCAAACGCTCGAAAGGGGTGGGGGGGGGGGGGGCACTATAGTTTTTGCCCCGGTTCGGAAATATCAAAGATCCGAGACTGCTACCAGTACTCGACAAAGCAAACTCCAGCGTGAACCAATGTGGTTACGTGGCTGGATACAGCTAAGCTCCAGTTCAGAGTAATGCGCCTTGTTAGCCCCCACTGCAAATCTCGGAATGTGATCACCGAAAATCCCTCCGCGGGCATCAGGCATCAGTCTCCACTCCCTGGTGACGTCATTACATATTATTGACAATTGGCATTATCGACTGAAAACATAGCGGAGCTTGCAATTAAATGTTGAAGTTCATTAGTCGATGGTGCCCTGTCTATTGGATCTTTCAAATGGCGCCAGAATAAACGAGTGATCAAGTGCGAACGTGACAGCACCGTCTCGAAAGAATCAGACTACATTAGGTTCTAAGGAAAAAATTAAACGTCAAGATTAAAGTGCTAGAATAAAACGAAACGCACTATACCGCAAATAAGCGATAACATAGTCATAAGAGCTCCAGGAGTCAGTTCACTTTTTCGGGTAATAACTGAAGTTAGGAAGTATTCCTTACACATGTTCCGAGGATGGGTTTTGTGCGGTTTCAAAGCTCGCCCAGTTTGTGCAAGTCCTTTTATCGTACATGACTGCTGCAACCATCATCCACTTGAACGTGCTTATTCTATTGAAGCCGTGACAAAACTCTGTTAGATAAACATGGGTTCGTAAATGAGTTATTTCCATATCTCTACTCATTTTCTACACCTCTTAATACTCCATTAATCGTAAATATGAAACAGTAACAGAACGCACCACCAATACGACATGAAACTATTTCTTGCGCTATATGTTCAAAATACTTATTGTTCTTGTTGTGGTAGTTGTTATATTCACTCCCAAGACTGCTTTGGTATAGCTCTCAACGCAGACATATCTGCTGCAAGTCTCTTTATCTCCACACAACTGCGGCAACATGCATCCTTTTGAACTCAGTTGCTGCAGTCAAGTCTCGGTCTTCCTCTCCCCCCTCCCCCCTCCCCCATCCCTTCAACTTCGCTCCATTCTCTATCAATTCCTTGATGCCTCAGGACGTCCCCTATCGGCCGGCCGCGGAAGCCGAGCGCTTCTAGGCGCTTCAGTCCCGAACCGCACGACTGCTACGGTCGCAGGTTCGAATCCTGCCTCGGGCATGGATGTCTGTGATGTCTTTAGGTTGGTTAGATTTAAGTAGTTCTAAGTCTAGGGGACTGATGACCTCAGATGTTAAGTCCCATAGTGCTCAGAGCCATTTTGAACGTCCCCTATCAGAAGAGCTATTCTTTTAGTTGTGCCATAAATGTATTTTTTTCCCCCACATAGATTCAGTACCTCATCATCACTCATTCGATCTACACGCTTAATCTTCAGCATTCTTTCCTAGCACACCATTTCGAAAGTTCCCATTCTCTTCTCGTCTGAACTGTTTGTCAGTCACGTTTCGCTTCTGTGGAATGCTACATTCCAGAAAAATACTTTCAGAAAAAACTTAATAACATTTAAATATATCTTAAACTTGCGATCCACCTCGGCTTCACATGGGTAGAACTAAATATCTGTAGTTGCACGACTTCTCTGGCATAGCAATTATTTTGTTGATGGGCCACTGAGTACAGCTATGATTTAAATTCAGAAAATAACATTATGTAACTGAATATCGCCGCTTTCATATAACATTTTTTTATAAAAAAGCAGCTCACACCAGGAAAGTTCTCAGGAGGCACAAATGTTATATGTTCCATATGTAATTGTCGTCTTGAGTAATGTCGTGTGGCAGTTGTGGGAGATACGTCGTACTGCACCATCCGGTCCACCCGACTGCAGTGCCACTTTGGCGCGAATTACGCCCACTTGTGGGCCACCCAGCTGCACTCCAGTCCAGAGCGATGTAAATTTCCTTTGTGACCTTTTCCTGCATATCTCAATCTAACATCACTAAGAAGCACTTGTGCCAATCAACTTCAGAACTGAGGACCCTCTACCACTCAACATTCGTACAAAGTACCCTCTGACACGCAATATTGGTACACGTTACAGGTACTAAGCAGACTCCAACTGCGACGTTGGTATGAACCACCCTCTGCCAAACAACATCGGTATAATGCACCGCCTGTCACGCAAACCTCCCGACTGCACCCCTAGGTCTCGCGAGCTACCGCAGTCCCAACGAGTTCCTCCATTCGCTCCTAGATGGCAATGACACCGTTTTCACAACGGCGTAAAATTTTTCATCATTGTTCAAGCAATTAGCACAAAACACACATGGAAAAAGTTTTGCAACACCCCTCTTCCCAGAACTCCAGAAGATAGACGTTGACTGTGGATATTGTATCACAGACACAGTGCCTTTGTTCAGAGATGTCACTAAACCCGCCCAACGATGTAAACAACCATGCATGAGCAGCGCCTATTAGACGGAGGGGGTCCGACAGCCGATCAGTTTTAGTCATTCCACCAGGAAGGAGGTACACAGCTCGCGTTGTCTGTAGTTCAACCATGCCTAGACGGTCAATACCGCGTTCGCATTGTTACTTTGTGCCAGGATGGGCTCTCAACAAGGAAAGTGTCCAGGCGACTCGGAGTGAACCAAAGCGAGGTTGTACGGACATGGAGGAGATGTAGAGAGACAGGAACTGTCGATGACATGTCTCACCCAGGCCGCCCAAGGGCTACTACTACAGTGGACGACCGCTAGCTACTGATTATGGCTCGGAGGAATCCTGACAGCAACGCCACCACGTTGAATAATGCTTTTCGTGCAGCCACAGGACGTCGTGGTACGAATCAAACTGTGCGCAATAGACTGCATGATGAGCAACTTCATTCCCTACGTCCATGGCGAGGTCCATCTTTCCAACCACGACACCATGCAGCGTGGTACAGATAGACCCAACAAAATGCCGAATGGTCCGCTCAGGATTGGCATCACGTTCTCTTCACCGATAAGTGTCGCATATGCCTCACCCAGACAATCGTCGGAGACGTGTTTGGAGGCATCCCGGTCAGGCTGAAGGCCTTAGACACACTGTCCAGCGAGTGCAGCAAGGTTCCCTGCTGTTTTGGGGGTGGCGTTATGTGGGGCCGACGTACGCTGCTGGTGGTCATGGAGGGCGCTGTAATGGCTGCACGATGCGTGAATGCCATCCTCCGTCAGATAGTGCAACCATATGAGCAGCACACTGGCGAGGCATTCGTCTTCATGGACGACCATTCGCGCCCCCATCGTGCACTTCTTGTGACTTCCTTCAGGATGACGACATCGCTCGTCTAGAGTGGCCAGCACGTTCTCCAGACATGAAGCCTATCGAACTTGCCTGGGATAGATTGAAAAGGGCGACAGAACCCAGTAACCACTCTGAGGGATCTACGCCGAATCGCCGTTGAGGAGTAGGACAATCTGGACCAACACTGTCTTGACGAACTTGTGGATAGTATGCCTAGGACCAATACAGGAATGCATCAATGCAAGAAGACGTGTTACTGGGTATTAGAGGTACCGGTGTGTACAGGAATCTGGACCACCAACTCTGAAGGTCTCACTGTATGGTGGTGCAATATGCAATGTGTGGTTATCATGAGCAATAAAAAGGGCGGAAATGATGTTTATGTTGATCTCTATTCCAATTTTCTGTACAGGTTCCGGAACTCTCAGAACTGAGATGATGCAAAACTTTTTTGGTGTGTGTATTTATAAATTATACACACGAACCTTCTTCGAAGATAATTTTTTCTATTTCAATCTGCATTTTATGTCCTCTCTACTTCGGCTACCTTCGTCTATTTTGATTATAATCCGTTACCCTTATTTTACTTTGAACCTTTTTTCAAGACGCTATCCAGTCCACAGTCCAAAGCACACTCAGCTGCTATTTCACGTCCTTTGCTGTCTCTCAAAAAATTATAGTATCATCAGCTAATGTCAATTTTTTTGCTTATTCTCTTTCTAAATGCGTACTTGCTTCCCTTGACTGCTTGCTCAATGTACAGTTTCAGTAACGGGTTACAAACCTGCCTCCTCAACTACTGCCATCCCTTCGTTCTATTTGACTCTTACAACCGCGGTCTGGATTATGTACGAATTGTGGACAACCTTTCGCTCCGTGTACTATGTCTCTGCTACTTTCAGAATTTCAAATACTTCCCAGTCAGCATTGTCGAAAGTCTCTCTAAAATTGCAAATGCTTTGTGTATTTCTTCATATTTCTTAGGGCCTCCTGTTCTTCCATTCAGAAGGCTGGTTACACTACTATACTCAAACGAGACAGCAGATGCCGGGTGAAGAAACAGTTTTTCCGCAAAAATCGTCAATGTTCTTGGGTTATCACCCTGGTATACACTACTGGCCATTAAAATTGCTACACCAAGAAGAAATGCAGATGATAAACGGTATTCATTGGACAAATATATTACACTAGAACTGACTACATTTTCACGCAAATTGGGTGCGTAGATCCTGAGAAATCAGTACCCAGAACAACCACCTCTGGCCGTAATAACGGCCTTGATACGCCTGGGCATTGAGTCAAACAGAGCTTGGATGGCGTGTACAGGTACAGCTACCCATGCAGCTTCAACACGATAGGACAGTTCATCAAGAGTAGTGACTGGTGTATTGTGACGAGCCAGTTGCTCGGCCACCATTCCCCAGACGTTTTCCATTGGTGAGAGATCTGGAGAATGTGCTGGCCAGGGCAGCAGTCGAACATTTTCTGTATCCAGAAAGGCCCGTACAGGACCTGAAACATGCGGTCGTGCATTATCCTGCTGAAATGTAGGGTTTCGCAGGGATCGAATGAAGGGTAGAGCCACGGGTCATAACACATCTGAAATGTAACGTCCACTGTTCAAAGGGCCGTCATTGCGAACAAGAGGTGACCGAGACGTGTAACCAATGGCACCCCGTGCCATCACCCCGGGTGATACGCCAGTACGGCGAGGACGAATACACGCTTCCAATGTGCGTTCACCGCGATGTCACCAAACACGGATGTGACCATCATGATGCTGTAAACAGAACCTGGATTCATCCGAAAAAATGACGTTTTGTCATTCGTGCACCCAGGTTCGTCGTTGAGTACAGCATTGCAGGCGCTTCTGTCTGTGCTACAGTGTCAAGGGTAACCGCAGCCATGGTCTCCGAGCTGATAGTCCATGCTGCTGCAAACGTCGTCGAACTGTTCGTACAGATGGTTGTTGTCTTGCAAACGTCCCCATCTGTTGACTCAGGGATCGAGACGTGGCTGCACGATCCGTCACAGGCATGCGGATAAGATGCCTGTCATCTCGACTGCTAGTGATACGAGGTCGTTGGGATCCAGCACGGCGTTCCGTATTATCCTCCTGAACCCACCGATTCCATATTCTGCTAACAGTGATTGGATCTCGACCAACGCGAGCATCAATGTCGCGATACGATAAACCGCAATCGGGATATGCTACAATCCGACCTTTATCAAAGTCGGAAACGTGATGGTACGCATTTCTCCTCCTTACACGAGGCATCACAGCAACGTTTCACCAGGCAACGCCGGTCAACTGCTGTTTGTGTGTGAGAAAGCTGTTGGAAACTTTGCTCATGTCAGCACGTTGTAGGTGTCGCCACCGGCGCCAGCCTTGTGTGAATGGTCTGAAAAGCTAATCATTTGCATATCACATTATCTTCTTCCTGTCGGTTAAATTTCGCGTCTGTAGCACGTCATCTTCGAGGTGTAGCAATTTTAATGTCCAGTAGTGTAGTTGTCACATCTCAAGTGAGATGGTTCATAGCATTTAGTACACAAAAAAACAAAGTATGAAAAAAAATCAATAATTTCGACATGAGTACGCGTCGAAGTTTCGTAACGGAAATGGAAGTGCACTTCGTAACCCACAACCATACGAGAAGAAACGCAGAAACTGGTGGGAAAGTCAAACTGTAACTAAGAATCGACTGTAACTAAGAATCGATTGAATTTGCTGGTAATATTAAAGGAGAAACGCATCTGGAAATTAAATATTTCTATTGCTGTAAGAGAAAGGCGTTTAATTGAAATAGATTCTGCAGGAAACGAGCACACGGGCAAACTAGTCAGGGGAGGTGTTTTCGCCGTACGTAGCACGGAGAGTGCGCCCGTTGGCCCATCCTGGTTGGGGAGCTTCAGCCACTGCCGGGACGTGGCAGGCTTCCAAACGATGTCTCAGCGGATGGGTGGAGCATTTTTCACAGCAAACACTGCCACACGGCTTACTGCGTGCCCTCTCGAGTTAGTTGATGATATCATGTGAGCGAGTGATATCATCCCCATTGTCTGCTGAAATACCAAAGGGCCCCAGATAGTCTAAAGCACTCTCCTACAGTTGTTTTTATAGTCTGCGGGCACCAAGTGCTCCGTGTCGCTCAGTTCTGTTTCTTGTGAAACCAGTAAATGGCTTAAACTATAAACCCGGCATTGCCGTGTCACATACTGCCGTACTCGTTGAATAGTTTGAGCCTTGAAACAGCGTCCTGTTCATGCGCTGCATTTACACATCTCTCCTTGTGTATGGCAGTTGTAATCACTGAAAAAGTCCACAGTTTACTCTCGAGGCTTATAATCTGAGGAAAACCTGCCCATTGCTCTTACCATCTTCATGGAACACGAATGGTGAGACGAGGTGCTGCCTCGTTTTCTCGCGCTCAATCCTCTCGACTGCACGCAAATTCTTGCTGTGTTTCAGTTCAGCCACACGTGTATAAGACTGCGGCCGAGGTAATGTTACTTGGAATGTGCTTTACAGTGTATCATATTGCTCGAATAACTTTCCTGGACCTCATTCTATGGCTCATGTATCAAATGTTCCCAGTGAAATTGTCGTGTTAGTTAACTTTTTGGACAATACCCGCCACTGTCTTCATTAGGGAAACAACTCACCGACGAAGTTGTAACGGTATCACACAGGTTTAGCAGTGTGCAGTATGAGCACGGATTACATTGGTGCCAACGATGACACACCTCTAGAAGAGTCTTTGTTTCCGTCACGATGTATATAATGCGGAATACCTACTACAGAGACACATAACACACAATGTAATTACACAGTACACATACGAGCACATGTGATTGTGGTCTTGTCTAGGATAATGGAAAACATTGACCCCGAAACAAATCAAAATAGTTCCAATCCTCTGGTACCGACCAAGGATTCTGGGACGCTTTTTGCTGGTTATCAGGTGAATGCTGGGACTTGAAAGCACCTCCCATCCATTCCAAATTGGGAACCTACCTGCCCCACTACAAGTCTACTGGGACATTTGGCTGAAAAGCATACCGACTCTGTAACGGACTGGTCCTGAAACACCTCGGCGTCCAGTGCCCGTTTCCAAGCATTTGCTGTATCTCTATTTAACATATGTAGTTGACATACATTCTGACCCCCACAGTCTCTTTGGGGACTGAGTGCCAGAAGATTGAAGGGCAGGGTAGAATCTATGACTGGTCGACCGATTTCTCGTGTCTGTTCGTACACGTGCGTTCGTCAACAGAATTTTTTTCTCTAGATTCCTGTACTTCATGCCGCTAATGTTGGGCAAAGCGCTGGGAAACGGTTCGAATATAATGTCCCACGTAACTACTGAGCACATTCTCTGGGAATGTTATAGTAGATGGGACTCTGGATCTCTTCTAGTGCAACGCCTATCGCATTAATTAACTGTATAGAGAGTTGAGACATACTTAGATCGAATCCAGCTGTTCTAGGTCTGCTTTCAAGACTTTTTCGGAGATGTTCAGGCGAATAGTTGTTCGTTTCTCGTCTTTCCCTCAGTAAAAAGCGGCAACACAGACGTGACCTGCCCGCTTGGTATCGCATAGACTGGGGAACTGGTAATTGACGCAAGTCTGGATGCAAACCGGCCAGGGTCGGTGTCGGCTTCAGATGGTTTTTCACACCCATTTTTTGGAGAGTGATGGGCACACACACTCACACACACACACAGACACACACACACACACACACACACACACACACACACACACACACACACAATAACTTACTCGTAACGGACGGATTGCAGTTGTCGCGGGTATGGGGCGACACACACCCTCACACACAGTAACTTGTCAATAACTTGTCAATAACGGACGGATTGCAGTTGCCGCGGGTATGAGGTGACAGGGAAGTGAGCAGTTGGTGGACGACCGTTGGTCTGGTACACCGACCACCCTGACTGTGGCTTTTAGACGGTTTTCCACGCCAGTTTCTGCAAGTGATGGGCTGCTCCCCAACCTCAGCTTCAGCAGACACAAACAGTAAATACACGACAAAACGAAGAAAAAAGTTCACACGATTCACAAACAGGTGGTGCACACGACTTTATTCCTCCCGATCAGCTGATGACTGTGGCGAGAAGAAGGGCATCTGTCTACAAAGCTAATACGAAATAAGTTGTGCAGAGTTGCCGATCTCTCTCATGGCTTCTGCAGCAGCACAGGAACACCAAAACGTTCGTGTCATATTTGTCCATTTTACAAAATTCAGTTGCACTGCTGTTTATCGACATAGCAACATGCGAAAAACAATTTGTGTTTGTAGTTCAACTTGTCACACTGTGCACTAAATATTTTTTCTTCATTATTGCTCAACATGTATAAGAGATAGCTTAGACTGAGGTGACAAAAAACATGGGAAACCTCCTAATATCGTGTCGGAACTATGTTGCCCGGCGTAATGCAGCAACTCGACGTGGCATGGACTCAACAAGTCGTTAGAAGTCCCCTGCAGAAATACCGAGCCATGCTGCCTCTGTAGCCGTCGAAATTTCCGAAGTGTTGCGGTTGCCAGATTTTGTGCACGAACTCGGTTACGGCCCGTAAATTTTCGAAGGGGTTCATGTTGGACGATCCGGGCGGCCAAATCATTCGCTCGAATTGTCCGGAATGTTCTTTAAACCAATCGTGAACAATTGTGGCCTTGTGACATGACACCGTTCTTCGGAAAAATTATCTCCGTGAATGGCTGTGAGTGGTCTCCAAGTAACCGAACACATATACTCATATATCTTGCCAATGATCGGTTCAGCTGAACCAGAGGACCTAGTCTATTCCGTGTAAAAACAGCCCACACCGTTGTGGAGTAACCACCACCTTTCACAGCGCCTTGTTGACAACTTGGGTCCATGATTTCATGGGGTCTGCGGTACACCGCATCCTACAATCAGCTCTTACCAACTGTAATCGGGACTCATCTGACCAGGCCACGGTTTTCCAGACGTCTGGGGTCCAACCGATGTGGTCACGAGCTCAGGAGAAGCGCTGCAAGCGATGTTGTGCTGTTACCAAAGGCACTCGCGTAGGTCGTCTGCTACCACAGCCCATTAACGCCAAATTTCGCCACACTGTCCTAGCGGATACGTTCGTCGTACGTCACATATTGCTTTCTGCGGTTATTTCTCGCAATGTTGCCTGTGTGTAAGCACTGGCAACTCTGCACAAGCGCCGCTGGTGTCAGACGTTAAGTGAAAGCCGTCGGCCACTGAGTCGTCCGTGGTTAGAGCTTATGCCTGAAATTTGGTATTCTCGGCACACTCTTGACACTGTGGATCTCGGAATATTGAATTCCCTAATGATTTGCGAAATGGAGTCTCCCATGAGTCTAGCTCCAACTAGTATCCCGCGTTAAAAGTCCGTTAATTCCGTCGTGCGGAATTTTTTCACGTGAATCACCTGAGTGCAAATGACAGTGCCGCCAATGCACTGCCGTTTTATACCTCGTGTACGCGACACTACCAGCATCTGTATATGTGCATCACGCTCACAGGTGTTACTCCAGGCGGTTGTAAAATGAATGTGCGCAACGGAAAATACTGAACGCGAAAATCAAGATTTGGCCCTGTCTAACTACCCCCTGAGGCAAATCTTAGGATCTCTTAATTGTGGCCGGCCGGGGTGGTCGAGCGGTTCTAGGCGCTACAGTCTGGAGCCGCGCGACAGCTACGGTCGCAGGTTCGAATCCTGCCTCGGGCATGGTTGTGTGTGATGTCCTTAGGTTAGTTAGGTTTAATTAGTTCTATGTTCTAGGGGACTGATGACTTCAGCAGTTAAGTCCCATAGTGCTCAGAACCATTTGAACCATCTTAATTGTGTTATTATTTCCTCCTTCTTGTTCTTTAACATATAGATTACAACCTAAACATAAATGAATGATTAAGGGACCTAGTAACTACTAACTGATAAATGTTGTTTCTCCTTATACATTTAATGTAGATTAAAAACCCCTTTATATTACAAATGTTTACATTTCCTAACTTCTGTTACTGATCAAATGCTCAAATCTGCCCCTTTTTATGGCTAGGCAATCTAATATAAATAACGAGAGATGACTGATATCATCTACGTACCAAACACTAGAAGACACTACTTTCAAATATAATCTACAATGGTGTGCAACCTCAGTGAAAATAAAACTTACGTGATCACAGCTGTTTAGCCTTATAGCCCTAATAAGCCGGAGCAGTTAGCAATATCACCGTATGTACTGCTTCCGGTGCGACGGAGTGATGGTTCTTGTACACGTCTGTGACGGTGGAAGAACTCCAGCCACAAAATAAACTCTTTCAAACACTAGGACGGCAGAAGGCGGTCCTCTGACTAGTATACTCTAATACTGTCTTCTCCTGTCTGTGTTCTACAGACAAGAAACGCAACGGAATTCAATAAAGTCTCTACGTGATATACACTCCTGGAAATGGAAAAAAGAACACATTGACACCGGTGTGTCAGACCCACCATGCTTGGTCCGGACACTGCGAGAGGGCTGTACAAGCAATGATCACACGCACGGCACAGCGGACACACCAGGAACCGCGGTGTTGGCCGTCGAATGGCGCTAGCTGCGCAGCATTTGTGCACCGCCGCCGTCAGTGTCAGCCAGTTTGCCGTGGCATACGGAGCTCCATCGCAGTCTTTAACACTGGTAGCATGCCGCGACAGCGTGGACGTGAACCGTATGTGCAGTTGACGGACTTTGAGCGAGGGCGTATAGTGGGCATGCGGGAGGCCGGGTGGACGTACCGCCGAATTGCTCAACACGTGGGGCGTGAGGTCTCCACAGTACATCGATGTTGTCGCCAGTGGTCGGCGGAAGGTGCACGTGCCCGTCGACCTGGGACCGGACCGCAGCGACGCACGGATGCACGCCAAGACCGTAGGATCCTACGCAGTGCCGTAGGGGACCGCACCGCCACTTCCCAGCAAATTAGGGACACTGTTGGTCCTGGGGTATCGGCGAGGACCATTCGCAACCGTCTCCATGAAGCTGGGCTACGGTCCCGCACACCGTTAGGCCGTCTTCCGCTCACGCCCCAACATCGTGCAGCCCGCCTCCAGTGGTGTCGCGACAGGCGTGAATGGAGGGACGAATGGAGACATGTTGTCTTCAGCGATGAGAGTCGCTTCTGCCTTGGTGCCAATGATGGTCGTATGCGTGTTTGGCGCCGTGCAGGTGAGCGCCACAATCAGGACTGCATACGACCGAGGCACACAGGGCCAACACCCGGCATCATGGTGTGGGGAGCGATCTCCTACACTGGCCGTACACCACTGGTGATCGTCGAGGGGACACTGAATAGTGCACGGTACATCCAAACCGTCATCGAACCCATCGTTCTACCATTCCTAGACCGGCAAGGGAACTTGCTGTTCCAACAGGACAATGCACGTCCGCATGTATCCCGTGCCACCCAACGTGCTCTAGAACGTGTAAGTCAACTACCCTGGCCAGCAAGATCTCCGGATCTTTCCCGCATTGAGCATGTTTGGGACTGGATGAAGCGTCGTCTCACGCGGTCTGCACGTCCAGCACGAACGCTGGTCCAACTGAGGCGCCAGGTGGAAATGGCATGGCAAGCCGCTCCACAGAACTACATCCAGCATCTCTACGATCGTCTCCATGGGAGAATAGCAGCCTGCATTGCTGCGAAAGGTGGATATACACTGTACTAGTGCCGACATTGTGCATGCTCTGTTGCCTGTGTCTATGTGCCTGTGGTTCTGTCAGTGTGATCGTGTGATGTATCTGACCCCAGGAATGTGTCAATAAAGTTTCCCCTTCCTGGGACAATGAATTCACGGTGTTCTTATTTCAATTTCCAGGAGTGTAGACAGAAGAAGTGCTCTCAATCACTGAAAGCTGCATACTCAACGACGACTCCCTACCCGGAGGCGAAGTCCAGAACCGTATAAGTTCGCAACAGTACAGTGCCTAATCGTTCTAACTATAAAATCTCCTGAGAGCAAAGACATCAAGTCCGTCTGTACCAACAAAAGCTGATACTGAACGACCATCAAACATTGCCGCTCTGAAATGAAGACCCCATTCTCTCCACCGCTGGCTTCCCAGCAAAGCTCGGCTCCCCTCCCTCATAAATTAGAAGGCGAATCGTATTCTCCAAACCGCGGAATATTCTCCCTCTCTACAGATTCTTCCGATCCCCGACGAACCATATTTTAGTGTTTTGTCGTCCAGCGCGGAAAGTTTGCGAGGAAATACCTATCCCCGTTAATTAGGAATTCATACAATGGTGCGCTTCTCAGATTGAAAATCCTCGGAAATAACCCAGCCTGCGTGATTTCCGAAGTAACGCTTCCTTGTTCCTCTCTGCTGCGTCCAAGATTTTCAGAGTTTCCGCTTATCCTTCAGGCCTAGCTTCAAGACCGGCCAGCCGCCGCTGTATTGTGCTTCAGCGCTCAGGTGCCCCGAGCGTCCGGCTAGGGCTACTTCCTCTGTTAAGCAGGACCAGCACACCTGAGCGGGCTTTTCCACTCAGTCCCTCAGTTAAGCCTGCCGTTTCGTTTCCACAGGAGTTCCAACCTCTACTAGTATAGGGAATCGCTCAATACGCCATTTTGATAATAAAGGCACTCCATCACTTTTCACGCAATAAGCGTTAACAACTGTTAACAAGGTGTACGTGACAATGTCATCTTCTTTAAATATTCATATATACGATGTACAACCTCTCAAATGATAGCTAATTCCAGTTGTAAATCACGGTAAAGTATGTAGATGAGTGCTTGTAAGGTGCGAAATTATAGTCACCTTACATCGCTATACCATGACGTTTTTCACTTCAGTGTAGTAAGTAGTTCGTAGTTCGCTGTCTCCCTGGACGCTGGTGATGGACAGAAGCGTCCCCGCAACTCGCCCGGCACCTTCTGTCCGTTTGTAATGGCTCCGGAGATTTATCGCAGGAGATTAATTGTCACTGTCAAAGTGCTGCCTGGCGTTATTTATTACCGCTGCGATGGGGTAGGCCTTGAGCTACGTCTTCGCACTCCTAGGCGCTTACGACCTAAAACTTTACTTCAAGAGAGTTCAGAGCGCAACGTACCGTCCACGTTGTCATTGTTAAAGAGGGAACCGTTACTCAGCTAGACAATGACTCGAGCAACGGGTAGCATGTGAGGGCAGAAGTAGAAATCTACCCTTGACAAGTTGATGAAGGTATACGGGTATTACAGCAGAAGTGATCTTGAGAAAACGCGGGAATAGTAAGAAGACTGCGATTGGATCCGAAACCTATTGCTTCTGCAGATGACAGTCGCTCTATCTAGGTTTGCAAGTCTCGCCCGAGACTCAGAGGTGGACTCATAGTTCAGAAAATTTTTTGTAAAGTAGTGAGAAATTTTGTTATGGTTGTTGACAAGAGCGTATCCTGTGACACAGAGGTGTTTAGTTTCCTTAAAACCCTTCATCAGGTAATGTCGCGGTATGATGTATAAAAAACACGAAATACTGAAGTAACCAGCTTTTCGGCAGTTTCACGGCGAATCAACTCAGGGTCTACACTGTCACTGTGTTCACCTAATCGTGAAGATACTAGCATAGGGGTCGAAACTTTGATCGTGTAGGCGAAACATGAAGTGCGTGACGCGACCTAAGAAGCTAGACTATTTTACTATCAAAATGCGTTTTGTCGATGGGTTCAAGTGATGGCTACTGTGCTCTGTAACTCAAAGTGGGACAGATTGACTCTTAAAAAAATAAATGCGGTTTATCTATATGAATGGCTATGGCAGCTTTCAAGTGTTGAAGCACCGTGGTCTTTCGTTAGCGTCCGATATTCGACGTCCAGTGGATATAATACTACTTATGTATGTCTGTTGACACGGACGTTTTAAAGTTAGCTGCCTATCGACTGTTGATAATCCGTAGGACAGCTGGGTACTTTGCTGCAAATGTTAACAAATCCTCTCTGTTTACTGAAATATGTCAATAGCGTTTGCTTTAATTTGATGGGACGCTTGTATTTTCCTCTCATCCCGTTACAGAAATCGCTCCTTCCTCTTAGACCAAATAATAGATTTTGAAAATCGATTTTCACAAAGTTCATAGTGAGACGGGCATTATTACATTATCAGTGGGTATTGCTCACAAGGATTTCGTCCTGTTTAATTTAACATGTCATTTTTTAATATACTTCAGCATCGTTGTACAGCACAATAGCCGGCCGAAGTGGCCGTGCGGTTAAAGGCGCTGCAGTCTGGAGCCGCAAGACCGCTACGGTCGCAGGTTCGAATCCTGCCTCGGGCATGGATGTTTGTGATGTCCTTAGGTTAGTTAGGTTTAACTAGTTCTAAGTTCTAGGGGACTAATGACCTCAGCAGTTGAGTCCCATAGTGCTCAGAGCCTTTTGAACCATTTTTTGAACAGCACAATGAATATTATAAAACAGTAATTGCATATTAGTTGCGATACGCACAGGGTAGACCGGATTCCGCTACGCCATTAATATTCTATCACTTTCATAGCACTAGATGTGTTGCTTTCCATTCTCGGATAATTTCCTGGTCATAAATAATGAATAATAGCCGTAACACCCTTGTCCAAGTGTCTGATTAACGTCCAAACCTTCGGTGTTCTGCTTACAGCTAAATAAATATTTCATTCGACGACGTTGTAACTGCTTCTACAACTTTCTCTCATCATTACAATTCAAAACAACCGCGTAGTGCTGTAGCGATCGCAGATAAACTGATGGCTCTATAAAGCACTTCCCACTCGCTAAGGCCACTCATAGTGGAGAAACATGGACACACCTGTTGGCTAAATTCCAAACGCATTTCTCCTTGTGTAACGCAAACGGTGATGTAATTGTCTACGGTGCTATGTGTTGTTCCACTTCATTTGGTTCGACACAAGAATTTCTTTCAGCAAGTGAAAAGCGTCCGACGGGTAGCAACGCCCGAAGTATCGGCTCAGACACGTGCGTGATCCGAGTTTTTTGCTGGTAGACGCTATTCCGGACTGTGGATGATTAATCAGAAACAGAGCAGGTCTAAGAAAATAAGCATGCTGCTCGAATTTTGAAGACTCGGTACAGTCTCTGGGAAAATCTACACGGATGTACATCTGCATCTACACTCATACTTGTGTGAGGTTCAAAAATGGTTCAAATGGCTCTGAACACTATGGGACTTAACATCTGAGGTCATCAGTCCCCTAGAACTTAGAACTACTTAAACCTAACTAACCTAAGGACATCACACACATCCATGCCCGAGGCAGGAATCGAACCTGCGACCATAGCGGTCACGCGGTTCCAGACTGAAATCCCATAGTGCTCAGAGCCATTAAAAAAACAGGCGGCAAGCGTGTTGCAGAGAAATGACAGAAATGATAGTTGACCAGTCACAAGGCGAGGCAAGGCCCCAGTAGATGGAGCCCTATGTTGTACCCTGAATTTTTAGGGGGCCTAACAGGAGTATACGAGACATCAGAAGAGATAGCTTCTTGACTTTCAGAATAACGTGATTGTAAAGGGTGGCGGAAGAAACCTTGCGGCAGCCGACGGCTAGCGGCGAGTAGAACAGGAATGATCCTCATCGAGTAATATGTCTCGGGTATCCAGAACAACTGCTACGCAATTAATACGATTTCCAAAATCACTTATTGTGTGAGACCCAGCTTTCTACGTTTGCTCATGATATCCAGAAGAGGGGAGCATTACAAAACCAGTGAAAAGCAGTCTATATCGCGATGGGTAATTTATTTAAGTGATCGGTTTCGGCCTACGCTTAGGAAATTTTCAAACAGCATCATCAGCTGAAGTTCATGATGCACAGAACAGTCGCTAAAACCACCCAAAAGATGTTACCAAAATTTCTGAATGGGTAGCTTCGCTCAGGTAGATGCCGCGCTTCCTCACTTTCTCAAAAACCTTCAACACTGTGCGGTATGTCGCTCTTAATAGAAAGAGTCGGGCGCATTTTCTCCCGTGTTTCAGCAAATATTTGCAGTTTCGTTTTTGTGAAGAGTAGCTGGAGTTAGCCCAAGCAAACTGTGCTCGTCACGTCTTCCATGCGACGCCAAGCGTCGACGGAAAGACTCGGTTTGTTTCCAGCTACAAGCAAAACTATTTTTAAAATGGAATTTTACGTGCACATTCGACAGAGCGGTTCCAGGCTAGTCTGGTTCGATATTTTTTTATCGATACGGGTTAACAGCGACAGTAAAACTCGAAGAACGAAAAGCTACCCAGCAGCGACTGCATTAACGCTGCCGGCCCCAGTCAGCGCAGGCCACGGCGCTGTTGGGTAGCTTTTCGTTCTTCGAGTTTTACTGTCGCTGTTAACATGTATCGATAAAAAAATATCGAACCAGACTAGCCTGGAACCGCTCTGTCGAATGGGCACGTAAAATTCCACTTTAAAAATAGTTTTGCTTGTAGCTGGCAACAAACAGAAGCTTTTCGTCGACACTGTGCGTCGTATGAGCAACGGATGGGTATTACAGGGTTATTACAAATGATTGAAGCGATTTCACAGCTCTACAATAACTTTATTATTTGAGATATTTTCACAATGCTTTGCACACACATACAAAAACTCAAAAAGTTTTTTTAGGCATTCACAAATGTTCGATATGTGTCCCTTTAGTGATTCGGCAGACATCAAGCCGTTAATCAAGTTCCTCCCACACTCGGTGCAGCACGTCCCCATCAATGAGTTCGAAAGCATCGTTGATGCGAGCTCGCAGTTCTGGCACGTTTCTTGGTAGAGGAGGTTTAAACACTGAATCTTTCACATAACCCCACAGAAAGAAATCGCATGGGGTTAAGTCGGGAGAGCGTGGAGGCCATGACATGAATTGCTGATCATGATCTCCACCACGACCGATCCATCGGTTTTCCAATCTCCTGTTTAAGAAATGCCGAACATCATGATGGAAGTGCGGTGGAGCACCATCCTGTTGAAAGATGAAGCCGGCGCTGTCAGTCTCCAGTTGTGGCATGAGCCAATTTTCCAGCATGTCCAGATACACGTATCCTGTAAAGTTTTTTTCGCAGAAGAAAAAGGGGTCGTAAACTTTAAACCGTGAGATTGCACAAAACACTTTAACTTTTGGTGAATTGCGAATTTGCTGCACGAATGCGTGAGGATTCTCTACCGCCCAGATTCGCACATTGTGTCTGTTCACCTCACCATTAAGAAAAAATGTTGCTTCATCACTGAAAACAAGTTTCGCACTGAACGCATCCTCTTCCATCAGCTGTTGCAACCGCGCCGAAAATTCAAAGCGTTTGACTTTGTCATCGGGTGTCAGGGCTTGTAGCAATTGTAAACGGTAAGGCTTCTGCTTTAGCCTTTTCCGTAAGATTTTCCAAACTGTCGGCTGTGGTACGTTTAGGTCCCTGCTTGCTTTATTCGTCGACTTCCGCGGGCTACGCGTGAAACTTGCCCGCACGCGTTCAACCGTTTCTTCGCTCACTGCAGGCCGACCCGTTGATTTCCCCTTACAGAGACATCCAGAAGCTTTAAACTGCGCATACTATCGCCGAATGGAGTTAGCAGTTGGTGGATCTTTGTTGAACTTCGTCCTGAAGTCGTTGGCACTGTTATGACTGACTGATGTGAGTGCACTTCAAGCACGACATACGCTTTCTCGGCTCCTGTCGCCATTTTGTCTCACTGCGCTCTCGAGCGCTCTGGCGGCAGAAACCTAAAGTGCGGCTTCAGCCGAACAAAACTTTATGAGTTTTTCTACGTATCTGTACTGTGTGGTGACCATATGTCAATGAATGGAGCTACAGTGAATTTATGAAATCGCTTCAATCATTTGTAATAGCCCTGTATTTGTTCGGGCTGATGCCACCCACAGAACGACAAAAACGAAATTCTAAATGTCTGCTGAAACACCGGACAAAATGCCCCTGACTCATCTTAGGAGGGACGTCGTACATGTGTACATGTCTGCACGTAAGGGTTCGTTAAGTTACCGTGAGAGTGTAGCAGAAATATTCGTTGGGAAACATAACAAGGAAGATGTTGTTGACTGAGACACCATGAGGGGTAGGTTCAGCTGCCTCATCTGAAAGAGTTTTCCCCTTCCCATACAACGCTCGCTGCCCTCATGACGTAAGAGTGTTTTATCTTAAGTATCTCTGTTACCTGTAGGGGACTGTAATGGCTGTGTGTGCGCTATGGTGATGAGAGCAGGACGAGGGTGAAACCTTCTACTGGTACACAGCCTACGCCTCTTGAATACCAGTAACGGAACCGCCGGGTTCAACATTCCCATCCGACGGACGGATCACCTTCAGCAGCATCGATTGCCTCACTTCATAAGACACCGACGAGAAGTTTGGAATTTAATGCTAGACTTTGGGGGTAAAGTCTGGTGATCAATACCTTTAAGGCACTACGCTCTATTCCCCTTGCCTACCAAATACTGGTTAAAATTTTTCCACTATTAGGATTTCAAACGGCTACCTTCGAGTCGAGCACCAGCACACAGGAGGGCGTTAACCAGTTCGGCTGCAGAGACTGTGCACCTGCGAAAGCGTTACTCACAAAATTTCAAGAACGCACGTTCCTTCATACAGCGTAGTATAATGAGCCAAGACATTAGGACCGCCTGTTAATTAGTGTGATGTTCTCCACTTTCGGAACGCACTAAAGCAGCGATTCTAACTGAAATGGATTCGACAAGCCTTTGGTAGGTTTCCAGAGGCATATGAGAGCAAACACTTAAGCAAAGGTCAGGCAGTTCCCGTACAGTACGGACTGGTGGCCTGTGCGCGCTGTTTCCATCGAGTTCAGATCAAGTGAGCATGGTGGCCAAAACATCAAAGTGAGTTCACTACAGTGCTCTTTGCGAGCATACGTCCCATAGATGTTCGGCTCACATGCGGTTCCTCTTCGTCTAAATGCCTTGGTTCAAACTCGTCTAGGGGTTGAACCGCACGTGTCGCATTACACGCGCTAAATTAGACACTTGTGACCCTTAAATTGTCTGGCTTATGGCACGTTTGCAAAATTGCATGAAACTTACAACGTTAATATAACATATAAAAACAGTAATAATAATGTCGGGAACTAAGTTAACCACTCATAAATGATGTAGGCCACACAGTTGCGATTTGGTTAGAAAAACGTTTATTCAGAACGAAAACTAATAGCGAAAGTGGTCGTACTTAGAATTACTATTAAACTCGAGCGCGTATCCATTTGACACAGTTCGATCGTTCACAATCCCATAGCGAATTACAAGTTCGATACTCCACCTCATTAACTATGCGAATAGTTAAGAGTTCACACCAGGCGCGCGGCTGCTCATCGCCCCGACAAAGTCCCGCGATACCACACAACGCGAAAATTTCACTTCCTCGCTACCTAAAGACCAACTGTCCGCTTTCGCGTCTCCACCAGCACTGTCCCTCTGCCCGTCCCCAGCCGCGTTTCCTGAGAGCCGAACATCCTCGCTCAACTGACTAGGGCAGTTCCCTTTCCTGAAGTCATCCATCTGATTGGCTACAGCTTATTCTACATTATTTTACATTTTAACATATTTAAATTATCAAAGCTTGACCACTTTCACGTTCTAAATAAAGTAACAATAATATCCATTACATAATAAACGTTAAATTTTTTTACATGAAACCAATACAGTTTCCTTCTTAGCTTTGAATTCTACGGCCAGTGGCCCTGCACCAGTGTGCTTTCTGATAAATAAATCAAGAACAGAAGTAACTATTACTCATTAAACTTTACAACAAATATTCTATTTCCTAATGATTCAATAAAGTGTCATGCTGTCATCTTTCAATGTGTTATGTGTTTGGGAAATGATGATCTGATGCTTAACTGAAAATACTGATAATTTAAATTTACTATATCTTTTAAACAAATAAAGTTACAGAGTTGATATTTACAACATCTGTCATTTTAATGATGCCCTTGTATATGAAATGTCTATCGTTAAGATCGACCAAAGCGTTCAGATTTTAGCATTCAGGTCTTTGTTACAAAACTTGTTAATTTCAATTTAACAGTAAATCGTAAACTATTATAGATATGATCAATATTCAAGTTTTATTGGGCTCACCATGAAACTTTATGGAGGATGGCAGATTAAAATTACTGTGGCTTCATTCCCTGTATTACTACATAATTAAATAGTTTTCGTAAATGTTTCCCTTTATGGCCAATCTTAGGTCTGCCATATTTAACACACCTACGTCTCCCTGGCCACAAACAGCTTCTACGGGGTTTCCCTATGACGTAGGTTCTCGTTTGTGTCACTTGCACACTACAGTGCTTAGGCCTCATTCAGCATAATAGACGCCTGTGAATTTCTACATCTCATGGCGAATCTGCGCTCTTTGTGGCACACGATCCTGGACGACAAGATTCGTTTCACAATTCCTGAAGGCTGACTCTTCGGCCATATATTTAAATGAGAGCGAAATGCTCGTTAACTCGCATCCTCAAACTACTGTTTCTGGACTTGTGACACAGATAAATGGCGTGCTGGAAGTAGGCATTGTCGTTGGGGAAGACATCAGGCATGAAGGGTTGCAGGTGGTCCACAATAATGTTCAAATAGTCCACAGATGTCATGTTGGATCGAATTACTACCAAAGGTCCCACGAAAGAGAAGGCGAATGCCCACAAACCATAATACTGCCCCATATGTGTGAAATCTTATGGGACTTAACTGCTAAGGTTTTCAGTCCCTAAGCGTACACACTACTTAACCTAAATTATCCTAGGGACAAACACACACACCCATGCCCGAGGGAAGACTCAAACCTCCGCCGGGACCAGCCGCACAGTCCATGACTGCAGCGCCTCAGACCGCTCGGCTAATCCCGCGCGGCATAATACTGCCCCCACCGGCATGTAACCATACTGCAGTGGAAGTTTCAAGCAGCCGTTCACCTGTACGAGGGCGTATCAAAAGACGACCAATGACGTGGTGTAACAAGGAACGTGATTCATCCGACCAAGAGATACGTTTCAATTGATCCACCTTCGAATCACGATGATCCCGAGCCGACTGCAATTGTAACTGTCGATATCCTCGAGTCGACACAGGCACACGGGTGCTGCGGAGCCCCATCGTCATCAGTGTGTACTAGACGGTGTGGTCCGAAACACTTGTGCTTGCACCAGCATTCCAGTCCCGTCTGCCACCTATCCTGCTATACAGAGTGGGCAAGCATCCGGCATCCGGCCTCCGCGTCCTGTGATGAATCGTGGACGTCCAACGCCTGGTTTCGCGGTCCTTCAGCCACTTTCCGTAGACACCCACGAGAGTAGCGCGAAAAGTGTTTATCGCCTTCGCCTTCTCGAGATGCCCGTTCCCAGGCCACACAATCTGCCGTTTGTCAAATTCGCTTATGTCGTCGGATTTCCCCATTTACGGCATGTTATAGTCGGTGGAAAAATTCTCCATTCGTCTCAGCTCCGGTCACTTACTCTCCCTAGAGCGTCACATGCCGGCAAATCAACACAGTGGCTTTTCTTATTTTTTTATTTTGGCTTTGGGTTACAAGGACCATACAGCTAACAACGATTATAAAGCACCAAAGAAACATGATCGCACAAAAGCGGAATAGCATAAAATTACTAAATTAGCATACAAAAATACTCTTAAAATAAAATACAACCGCAATTAGGCGAACACCACACAGCCGGCGGCAGTGATAACAATGACATTGCAGCATAATTACAAACAGCACTTGAGAGCAACATTATGACAAACATGCAATGCTGTTCTAGTGAAGGACAAAATCATGCATGGGCAAATGCCGTACATCATACAAAAAGTACAACAATAGCTGAAGAACAAAACTTCAAATAACATCATATAACAATATCAGAAATGTAGCATACAGACAGACATACTTAAAGTGAAAGAAAGCCGGCCGGAGTGGCCGAGCGGTTCTAGGCGCTTCAGTCTGGAACCGCGCGACCGCTACAGGCTCAGGTTCGGATCCTGCCTTGGGCGTGGATGTGTGTGATGTCCTTAGGTTATTTAGGTTTAAGTAGTTCTAAGTTCTAGGGGACTGATGACCTCCAATGTTAAGTCTCATAGTGCTCAGGGCCTTTTGAACCGTTTAGTGAAAGAAAAACCCAGAAAGCCATGCAAAATACAACCAACAGTATGTACAATAGTGTCAGCAGAACAATGACATAAAATGCATAAGAGAGCAACAATGAAAATGTAATATACAACTAGAGGCCCGTATGCAAATTAAAATGCAAAATTACGCAGATGATTGCAAATCAGGCTGATGTCATGTGAAAATGAAGACATCGGCATTTGGATGCTGGTGGCTTTCAAATAGTCTGTTACCAAGTTATATTTATCCAAACAGTGTAATGAAACAGGGACACTGGTGGGGAGGGGGTAACCTCTCGCAACCGGTTTCTTATACTAGTCTGACTGTGCAGCGATCTATGTGTAAGTTGCCAATATGAGTGGTTAAGATCTGCTTCTTCCGTCATGTCCTTATCGCAGTGTACAGACGTGACAGCCTCCAACCGATAAAGGTTTGTGGGGTAACAGCAGTGTACAATCCTCATGGTGGCATCCAGTCTCCCGGTGACCAGAGGTCATAACGTTTCTGCTCGTCAGTGTACGTGTCACGTAAAAGCTATGACAACAACTCTGAACCGTACAACAGCTTTGTTCTCACGTTCCATCTGTGATTGGAGTAGAGAGGACGGATGTCATAATAGTACAGCTATGTTAGAAACCCTCTGCCTAGCACTGTTCAGTGGCTTACAGGGGTGTTTACGCAGGGACGGTCGACCTCTGCAATTGGCGCGTCACGTGGCGGCTCCGCCCGGCCCTGGCGGCTCATAACTGCCGACGCGAGACGGCGGGCGTCATCGGCTCGTTGCCGGCGGGTTCCACGCACCGCTGGCATGTGTTCGCGCCCGCCGCGCCCGTTTACGCTATGCCGTTTGTTTTCCCACCAATCACACTCGCGTGGCTGCGCTTTGATCCTTTAACACTTAGCTGGTAGACGTAAACCGTCGTCACCGCCACCCCGCGATAGCTGTAAACCGCGCGGCGCGCCAATCCCGCGCCTTCTTACAAACTTTGTTGCTGTCGCACGGCTCAATTTCTCCTCCACAAATAAACTCGCCCGCTGGGCCTTTCTTTGGCGTACTTTTCGGTCGCGGCCGTAATATTCTCGCCGCGGAAGTTGGGCCTCTCCGTCCGCAGGGCGGGCCGCCCGCCACAAGTTTCTGAGTGTGACGCAAAAGTTTATCCAGACTTCCTGCTCCGTCCGTCCTTTTATTGCTCGTCAACAGCAAAAAGCATATCGTCCCGCCGGCGACCGGTCCCTGTGAAGTGGGCCAACGGCCCATTGTCCGCAGTGAACGGCGGCGTTAGCGGCGAATTTACTGCGAGCAGCCCAGAGGCAGAGGCAGGAGGGCCCACTCCACTTGTTTTGTTCTCCTCCTCCTTCTTCTTCGGAGGAGAAGGGCGCTGCTCTGTCTTCGACCACAGCATCTGTTTTTTTAAGTAGGGCATCTTCTGAGCAAAGGCACCACATCGCTACTAATGGAGTTCGCCTTTGAGCAGCAGTTTTATTTCACGTTGTTGTTTGATGTTCGAAAAATCTGTCAAATTCTAGACATGCCACCGGATTCTCCGAAAGAATTTACCTCTGTTTGAAAGCGACTTTGCATCCGTTCTCTTTCTGAGAACTTACCTCGGAGGAGCACCTATGGAAAGAGAAAAATGCCTCTGACATACCAAAGAAGAAAAAGGGGAGCTGCGGGTGGACGTGGCGTCGGCATGTAAGTCATTACAGACGGAGCACAGACCCGGAAGAAATAGGAAAAAAGATATAATCAGCCGTTCTATCTGCAATACTCCTCTTAAACGATTGAGGAAGAACGCAGGTCAAAAAAAAGTTGCCAAAGCTAACGTAAGTAATAGCAAATGTAGGCGCAAAATATCTTCACACAATGAAATTACGGTCAGATATAAAGTGATATTTTAAATCGCCAACGGAATTCCCATTAGCATCATTAAGTTACAGGTCACGTACTATCACTACACAATAATGTACGTAGCGTTCTGCATAACCGTATAATGTTAAATTAAGGCAATAACACCAACAAACGAACACGGTCTTTAGTTTTAATTTTCGTAGATCAAATGTCACTTAACATGTGTTACATTTCACAGATCTGAATAAAAACAAAACCACTGAGGATGGCAAAACGGTATTGAAACATGTTTGGGCCATATGAAAAACAGTGAAACTTCCTGGCGGATTAAAACTGTGTACTACACCGCGACTCGAATTCTGAACTAACCCGTTTCGCAGTCAAGTGCTCTACCGTCTTTTTTTAATCATATTTTGTTCGTTATTGTTCGTTCTATTCGTTCGAATCGGACGTCCCAAGGCACTTGTTCAAGTTCATTGTTGATCCATTAACTCAGTTTTTTATTACAGAGGGCAGCTAACCGTCTGACCGAACACTCTGAGCCGGATTATTTTTAAATTGTGGTAAGTTCTGATGGGACCAAACTGCTGAGGTCATCGGCCCCTAAGCTTACACTCTATTTAATCTAACTTAAGTTACGAACCGAGCGAGGTGGCGCAGTGGCTAGCACACTGGACTCGCATTCGGGAGGACGACGGTTCAATTCCGCGTCCGACCATCCTGATTTAGGTTTTCTGTGATTTCCCTTAATCGCTCCAGGAAAATGCCGGGATGGTTCCTTTGAAAGGGCACGACCGACTTCCTTCCCCGTCCTTCCATAATCCGATGAGACCGATGACCTCGCTGTCTGGTCTCCTCCTCTAAACAATCCAATCCAATCCTAAGTTATGCTAAGGAGAACACACACACCCATGCCCGAGGGAGGACCCGAACATCCGAAGGGGGGAGCCGCGCGGACCGTGGCAAGGCGCTCTAGGCCATGCGGCTACCTCGTGTGGCTACTGAGCTACCCAAGCACGACTAACGACCCCTCCTCACAGCTTCGCTTCCGCCAGCACCTCGTCTCCTACCTCGGTCCGACACAATTTTAATCCGTCAGGAAGCTTCATGTCAGTGCACACTCCACTGCAGAGCGTACATTTCATTCGAGAAAACAGTATTTTGCATAAGAGGTGGAACTTACATTGAACAAAAAAATCGAAGTTTCTCTCTGTGTTACGGCTACGCCGCATAATTTTTAAATGCTTACTGAAGTAAGCCCTTTCGTGCCAGAACATCACGCGCAGTGCTTTTCCGTTTGTTGAGTAACATGATTGTGGATGTTAGTCCTTTCACTGGACTGGTTTATTATCTTTATCAAAGCTCAACATCCTGACGAATTATTGCCGCCCATTTCTTAAGGTATTTAAGTGTTATGACGAGGTCTATATTGAAGTAATGAGTCTGATGGTTTAAAACATGTGTGGATAAAAATCTTACGTGAAATTTCCTTTACAAATTACCGATTTCGGCCCATTACCGACCCATCTTCAGATCTAAAAATACAGAAAATTTAGTATAAAAGGTGAACAATAAAAAATACATTCCATACTTGAATTTCCATTGTGCAATACATAACAATCAAAAACACGGTTCAATGTGTGACATTTGTTACACATCGTCTTTTTTTTTTAGAGCCAAGTCACCCTATCCTATAGCCATAACGGGAAAATATTACAACATCACACAATAAAACATGCAAAAATATATGTTGAGTAATATGAAGTACCTTACCTAAGTGAAAATCTCTTATTTGGTTACGTAAGTTGACAACGTCAATCACTAATTAAATGTTGTTACAGTGCCCATTTTGCCACATATTCGAGGGTTGCCCAGAAAGTAATGCACAACATTTTTTCTTCAAGAATTCTTTATTGAATATAATGAGAATTTCACGCGCGAAAGAGTAGTTTTTTCTGTACACCTTACTTTTCCACGTAATCTCCATCCCATTCTATGGCGTTTCTCCAGCGCGGAACAAGTACGTGTATGCCCTGTTGGTACCAATCCTTGTCCTGGCGGTGGATCACCTCCTCATCGTCCTCAAAATGTCTTCCACGAATGGCATCCTTTACTGGCCCAAACAAGTGGAAGTCCGAGGGGGGTTACGTCAGGTGTGTCAGGTGTGACAGCCGTGGATGGTCTCCCCGACCGCGCGAAACGTGGAGATCCGCCCATCCGCCTTCTGATGTCCTCACCCTCCGTGCCCAGCGACCAGCTGTACTTCTGTCGACAGCAGATGTTCCATAGAATTTGCGCAAGCGTTTGTGAATATTCCCCACAGTTTGTTGCTCGTCATGTAAATGGAAGAAATAATATTCATATCAGTTCGTGTGTTGCTTGTAACGTACATCGCCTACAGACGCCAGTTTGAAACTGTCATGCAGCTACGCTATGTGTCGGAACTGACGGAAAATTGGAGCACTCACTCAGGAGACTTCAAATAATACATACGCAACGGTTTACATTCGTAGCATTATTTTCGGCTGAGAAAAAAAAATGCGGTGCATTATTTTCTGGGCAACCCTCGTATGTTCAAACGATCGACAGCAATGATAATTGCATCGCCCATGAGTGAATGTAAATTCATATCAGGAACAAGGAGGTTTATGTGCGATATTTGTCAGCCAACTGGCAATACGAAAACTCTGCTGCCAGAGAGTACTACCATCCAATTTAATGCAGATCTCACTCTAATAAGTCAAAGTTTGTTAATGTAACGATTTTTTTTATAAATTTAAATTATGTAAATGGAAGAAATAATATTCATATCAGTTCGTGTGTAGTAAATAAACACTCATTAGTCATTGGCTTATTTCTCTGCCTCGTGATGACTGGGTGTTGTGTGATGTCCTTAGGTTAGTTAGGTTTAAGTAGTTCTAAGTTCTAGGGGACTGATGACCATAGATGTTAAGTCCCATAGTACTCAGAGCCATTTGAACCAGCCAGCCAGTCAATTGCTTATTGTACTTTGACATATGTAACACATGTCATGCTATATTTTGTGACAAATAGCTAAATATAAGGTTACTTCGATAAAATTCTACTCTTACGAGATTATATTCTATCTTTGTAACACTTAATGGCTCAATTGTACTACGGCTGGTTCGCCACATAAGCGCTGGTTGGTTACCACAGTCACTGATCAAGCTGTTTGCAGCTGGCACCTAGACTACAGGGTTGCGATATTACTTCGTCCTAATATTTCCCATTGCGAATTTATGTTGTATTTAGTTAGTAGTATTGCTCTATTTTTTGTATTTAAAATAATGCTCTGTCTCCAGTCGTAACTCCCTGACATTTAGTACTCCCGGTTTTTCATTATTTTTATTAATTAACGAATACGTAAGAGTAAGTGTTTATTTACTATAAATATACTGATATGAATATTATTTCTCACATTTACACAATTTAAATTTATATAAAAAATTTGCGTCGTATTAACATCCTTTGTCGTATTAGAGTCACGTCTGTACTAAAGTAGTCGGGTGATACTGCGTCTGGTAGCGAGAGTTTTCGTGTAGCCATGACCCTACACCTCACCCAGTTGGCTGACAGCTGTCACAGAAATTTCCTTGTTCCTGAATGAATGTTATAAATGATAGCTTGTTTACATCCACTCATGGGCGATGCAACAAACATTGCTGTCGATCGTTTGTATACTTTAAGTAAGGTACTTCATATTACTCACCATACATTTTTGCAGTTTTTATTGTGTCACGTTGTAATATTTTCCCGTTATACCTGTAGGATTTTTTATTTAACTAGAGTGACTTAGCCCTAAAAATATGTCGATATGCAATGCGTGTCACACACTGAACAACGTTTTACATTGGTATGTATTGCACAATGGAAGTTGAAGTATGAAACGGACTTTTAACTGTTCACTTATTTTACTCAATTTTCTGTACTTTTAGATCTGAAGATAGCTCGGCAATGAGCCGAAACCAGTAATCAGTAAAGAAAATTTGCGATTTTTTCGTAGGATTTCTGTCCACACATGTTGTAAATCAACAGATCGCACATCTCTCTCGATTGACAATGTCAAAGAGTAATAGAGTTTTTTGGTATCGCAACGCATCATGTACCGAACGTCATATATCTTCTTGGCAAGCTCATAAAAAGTAAGTCCACCATCCCCGTAAGTATAAGGATCAGATACTCATATGAACTATACACCCGTTGTTTGTTTTCCTTGCCTGGTCGCATTATATCCGAGTCCCAGAACTGGCTTCTGATGTTATACAAGCCCTGAGTCGATTCCTAGAGTCACACGTCATTCGTAAACACATTATGTTGCCGGGAGATCCTGTGATACTCTACTAGACTCGCACAAGAATGAAGCTGTAAGACAAGAGCTGCAAATTTTAGAGAACCGGGCAAAGTGTTTTATGGTACCTGATGATGGTCTGTGGACCGAAACTGCTTATGTATTAAAGGAGTTTTTATCAGCTGCTCTTGCTGGTGAATCACGACGTTTCACAAATATTTAGAGGTGTGAGGCACACTAACTTCTTGAAATACAAACAGGAGTCCGTCTTTTTACTAGACAGTTGCGGGACCTAGGCTGTTCAACGTAAATTCAAATCAGAACACCTACAGCCGCCTAAATTTCCAATTTTATTTTATTTGTGCAACCTGTTCCAGCGTTACATTACTCCATCTTTAGGCACCGTGACGGCCTTGTAGGAAGAACCCCACCCCTTATACAGTCAAAACAGGAGCCAGAATACAGTTATTAGTATCCGTAGACTGCTTCTTACACAGCGGTGCCTCCGATGCTCACTTGCCGACCGAGTTTGAAATGTATGGTCGTCTTGTGTACGTTTCCTACTTATCTGCATCTTTTGGAGATTATTTACTGTAATAGAAGCTTTTGTTTTTCTACCTACATCGAAGTTGTTCACTTCAAGTGTGTAATGACAAGCTGGTTACGCTTTCCTTCGGCCTGATAATGGTCTGCAGATAGAAACCGGTAGCATTGAGCATAAAAATAAACAGCTGATGGTCATCTATAATGAATTTTCACAAGGATTGTCTCCGACCTGAGGCAGTTGGTGGTACGGCGGAAATACGATGCGTAAAAATCAGAAAGGTCTTACAGATGTCAACAAAACAACTGTTCGTTCCAGGGCACTGTGCATGGAAGCCAAAACAACGGAACTCTTTCGTAAATGATTAATAATAGCGACAAAATATTACTATAACTATTATTTTCGATTGCATGTAACGCAAGTAGATATAATACTACAACTGTCTTTTAACTTTAGTTAGCACTGACAAGAGAAACTCCGCACCGCATAGCCCCTCAGATCTGGTGGTAAGATGGCCCAGTGCCTAGCCCTCAAAAACTGAACATAGATCGAACTTGAAAAGAGAAAGAAGGTGTACTGAACTGTGGAAAAAGAAGCAAAGTGGAAACAGTGAACGGTCCAGGCTCAAGATGTGCAGCATTGTGGGTACTTTTTCACCAATGGCGTCTTGGTTATGTGATAACAGTGTTGGACTCCGAAGTGGGAAATCCTTGTTCAAACCTCGCTCGTGCTCCCTTTTTTTTCACAGAATTATGAACTGTCCGTCCGGTAATTGGCATGTCTGTTCGCTGTATTCAGATCTGTCTCTGTGTCGTGGTGCAGCCGGCCGGTGTACCCGTGCGGTACTAGGCGCTTCAGTCTGGAACCGCGTGACCGCTACGTTCGCAGGTTCGAATCCTGCCTCGGGTATTGATGTGTGTGATGTCCTTAGGTTAGTTAGGTTTAATTAGTTCTAAGTTCTAGGCGACTGATGACCTCAGAAGTTACGTCGCATAGTGCTCAGAGCCATTTGAACCATTTTTTTGTCGTGGTGCAACGTCCGTTTGCAACAGCAAGGTGTAAGAAAGGGACCTACCGACGTACGTACCTGGTATTTGCTCCACACAAGTGTTATGACTCTTTAATTCCCTTCTGGAAGTTTTGACTCTTGAATTTCTTCGTTGTAACAAAGTTCACGCCCCCCCCCCCCCCCATTTGTTGTTTTCATTGCTGTGAGAGATCTATGTGGCATCTCGCATGCTCTCACTATTAATCAAATTTACTTGTGATGGTAATATATTTTTACCACATGACTCATACTCTGTAACCAATGTTGAGTATGACAGTTGCCAAGACTACAGAAGGAGAGAAGACCCATCAATGACCAGATGGGAAGTTCATAATTTCGTGAAATAAGAAAAAATTAAGGCCACGATCGAGATTTGAACACAGATCTCCCCCTTCGCAGTCCAAGACCGTGGCCACATAACCACGACGCCGTAGCTACACAATTACGCTCGATGCTGCACATCTTGAGCTTGGAGCGTTCACTGTTTCTATCTTGCTTCTTTTCTCACAGTTCACCTCCTGTGCTGGCGTAAGCTGTCGCCAGCACAGCAGACGGCAAAGGTGTAGTGCGAAGATCGATAGTAGGCACTGGATCAAGCGCTGCTGTCACGAGAGACGCCAGAGACACACTGACAAGCAACACGCCGCCAACGTCCTCTCGACAGCAAGTATTTTGGCCGCCACCGCTGACTGGAGGGCCTCACTAGTCCAGGTTGGCGTCTGTCATCCATTCGGTGAGCGGCATAGTTCAGCACAGGATACACCAATACGCAGCGACCAGATTAGTGTAATAGCAAGATTACCGATATAGAGCTTGTACCACGAGTTATGTAGCAGCTTCTTGTAGATAAAGAACCGTATTAATCCACGCGTGCATTTGTGTTGTAGAAAGAGGATATCGGCCACCCATAACAACATCCTCTCCCTTGCTTCCTATGGTACAAGACTCTACAGTGGCGCCGAGGATACTACAACTTCTTCCTGTTTTCCTGTTGATCTGTGTTCAGTTTCTGATGGGCTATCACTAAATCTGCGGGTGGGAGGTGCGGTAGTGTGTTTCCCTTGTGAGGATATCCGCGTCCACGCAGGCCTGTAAATTTCTGCCCAGTTTGATGGTCGGCAACAAGGCGAGAGTCGACCTCCCGTCGCCAGCTACTCCCCTTTTGCCGCCGGTGTGGCACTAGCCGCTGACCTTCCCATTACGGTATGGCGCCCTTTGTGTGGGGCCTTTGTGTTTCCCTGGCGCGCACTTAGAGATTTACGACGCGCACCGTGCCGAGGGGTAACGACGGCCCCCGCGACAGTGTGGGACGTGCCGATGTCGCGGATGCCCAGTTATGGGGCGGCGCCAGCGCTGCGCCGGACTGCTGAGCGGCGTCGGTAAGAAGCGGATGGTCGGCCGCGGAGGTCGGCGCCAAGCTTCCGTAACAGGTGGCGGCGCCAGCGGCGGCGGCGGAAGCGGTGGCGCCCGGCGCGCGTCGCGTGCTGCGTGCGCCGTACAAGGCAACGGGCGGCTGGCGTGGTCTAGACTAGAGCAGACAGGCTAGCCTAGGCTCCCGTAGGCGGCACGCGCCCGCAGCCGGTCGCGCATGCGCCTCAGGTGCGACGCCATATCGGTCGCTGCAGACGCCGGCGCCAGCGACCGCTTTTTATCGCCGGCGGCCGTAGTCGCGGACGCCCTGCGGCGAATACTGGATGACGGCTCGCGGGCCTGCAGCTAGCCTGGGTGGTCGTCGCTGGGCCGAAGTCTTTCGTATCCACACTGCTGTTCTTCAAGTATTGCAGCGCTCTGGACGCTAGAACGAATCTTTCCTTCTGCAAAGGAGCGTACTCTGGTTTCAGACTTCTTGGCAGGTTGAAGCTGGGCCAGGACACGAGTTTGGTGTCCTTACCAGATATGACGTGGAGGAATTAAAGAGATTAGCTGTCAGTGGACAGTGATTTATATTGATGGGGCGAGTTGAAAATTTGAGCCGGACCGGATCTCCTGCCGTACTAGGCAGTTGCGCTGGACCCTACGCCATCTGGACGCAGTGGTCACCACAACGGCGCCCCACTACGCCACCTGTCAGACCCAGGTTCTCAAATTATACCACACAATACTGGTGTAATTTCCCTGCTCATTATCTTCACTACTCGTGGCATTTCTTGCACTGACGAGGTCGCTGGCCGTCATTGTCTTAATTACATACGAGATCTGTTCAAAAAATTCCACAAATACGTCCGCAAAATTTTTCTACGCTTATCTTTTACTTATTGTGGATGGTCTCCTTCGAAATGCTCTCCTCCACAATTGATACACCGCTCCCAACGCCGTTTCCACTTCCGGAAGCAGTGTTGGTACGTCTCCTGCTGGATCGCGCGAAGCGTCGACTGCGAATTTTCTTTTATCTCGCCAATCGTTGCAAATCTTCGTCCTTTCAACGGGGTTTTCCACTTTGGAAATAAAAAAAAGTCCGCAGAGACAGGTGTGGAGAGTACAGAGGATGAGGCAGCACAGTGATTTCGTTCTTTGCGGAATAGTCACACAACAACAGGTATGAATGTGCTGGTGCGCTATATTGATGCTATAGACATGAATTGTCTTGCCACATTTCAGGTCGTTTGCTTCTCACATTTTATCGCAGTCGTTCAACACACCCCGATAGTACCATCGATTAACAGTTTGTCTCCATGGCATGATTTCATGATGACGAACTAATTTTTCACACCCATTTAAAACTATCAGTTCAAAAATGGTTCAAATGCCTCTGAGCACTATGGGACTTAACTTCTGAGGTCAGCAATCCCCTAGAACTTAGACCTACTTAAACTTAACTAACCTAAGGACATCAGACACATCCTTGCCCGAGGCAGGATTCGAACCTGCGACCGTTGGAGGTCGCGCGGTTCCAGACTGTAGCGCCTAGAACCGTTCAGCCACCCCGTCCGGCTAAAACTACCAGTATGGCTTTGACATTTGACCTGACCTCACGAGCATTTTTGGTCTTGGAGAACCTTTCCCGACAAATTGTGAAAATTGAACTTTGATCTCAATATTATAACGGTGGACCCACGTAATTTGAACTTTGATCTCAATATTATAACGGTGGACCCACGTCTCATCACCAGTTATGATTCTCTTAAGGACCATCTCGTTCTCATTTGTGCGATCCAAAAGCTCTTCTCAGATTGCGAGGCGAAGGTCTTTCTGGTCCTGACTCATGAAACGTTGGACGAACTTGGAGGCAACACGATGCTTTCCGAAATGCTGTATCAAGATTTCATGATATGATCCAACTGAAATGTTACATTTTTCTGCAATCTCTCGGACAGTCAGTCTTCGATCGGCACGCACAATTTTGCTGACGTTCCTGACATCAGCGTCGTCGGTAGACGTCGAAGGGCGTCCTGAACGAGGGTCACCTTTAACTTCCGTCCGGCCATTTTTAAACCTGGTGAACCATTCGTAAAACAGCATGAGCACTCATCACCGTAGGCTTCCTGCATCACTTGGTATGTCTCTGTAACGGTTTTCTTGAGTTCCACGGAAAATTTAATGCAGACGCGTTGCTCCTCTAACTCTGCCATCACGAAATTCGCAAATTGCACGACACAACGTTCGACTATTGAGTAGCACTGAATAAGTAACAGAGATACAACAGTGAAACATTCGGCAGATACACATGTAAACACAGGCATGTGCAGTGATACTAACCGCAATTCGCTCCTACACTCCATTGGCGTGAAATTAATAACGTTTCGGAATTTTTTGAACAGACCTCGCATGTGGATTTGTCTGAAAGGACACCACATATCCGAGATATGAGTGACGGACATGCAAAAAGTCGTATTCAATGTGCAGAAAGAAAGTTTCGCACGGTGAAATGTATAACTGTGTCGTACAATCAGTTGGAAACTTGTACGTGTTCTTCTTGTACCCACGCAAGAATAAGAAACATAAAATCAAACCATAAACCACATCTCATATTTGTAAATAGTAAGGTAAGTTAAATGTGGTGCCAGGAAGCATTACATGTCTCATAACAATACGTGTGTGTATATTACAAATTAAAGCTCCTGCCACATTTTTCTGTTTGCATGTGGAGACTGATCTCAGGAACTACTGACAGCATCTTGAGGTCTGTTCAAAAATTTCCGGAACGTTAGTAATTTCGCGCCAATGGTGTGCTGGAGTGAAATGCGGTTAGTATCACTGCACACCCATGTGTTTACATGTTTAACTGCCGAATGTTTCACTGTTGTATCTGTTTGCATTAATATACAACATGTTTGGTTAAAACCAAAATGAACATTCACTTGCAAAAGACGGATAATATTTGGTTTTATCTTCACGATAAATGTAATTAAAGATAAGCTTTGTCCCATGACATCACAGAATAAGTTCCATGGTACCACAAGGAGTCGTAGATGGCACTATTTGTACGGAATACAGAGCTTGGAATACGAGCACATTCTGGATCTACATCTACATGACACTTTGCAATTCATAACTAAGCGCCTGCCAGAAGCTTCATGGAACCACCTCCAACCTATTTCACTACCGTTCCACTCTCGAACTGTGCGAGGGGAAATGAACAATTAAATCTCTCCGTACAAGCTCTGATTTCTGTTATTTTATTACGATGATTATTTCTGCCTCTGTATCTCGGCGACAATAAAATATTTTCGCAATCAGAGCAGAAAGTTGGTGATGACTGCTACTCCAACTCTTCTATGATACACACACTCTCTCCTGCACTTCTTTGGACTTTTTAGATGCCCTCCGTCAATCGTATTTGGTAAAGAGCTCATGCCGCATAGTACTACTGTGGCTTAGGACCAGCAAGCGTAGTGCAGGCAGTCTCTTTAGTGGATCTGTTGCATCTTCTAAGTGTTCTGCCAAGAAAACTCAGTGTTTGGAGTACCTTCCCTACAATATTACCCATGCGATTGTTCCAATTTAAGTAGTTCGTAATTGTTATTCCTATGTATTTAGCTGGATTGACAGCGTTTAGATTCGTGTGATTCGTCGTGTAACCGAAATCTAACGGATTTCATTTATTACTCATGTGTATGACTTCACATTTTTCATTATTTAGGTATAACTGGCACTTTGTGCACCATGCAGATGTGGTGTCTAAGTAATTCTGCATTTGGTTTTAATTATTTGATGAATGTACAAGACGGTAATGAAAGCATCGTCTGCAAACAATCTAAGAGGGCTGCTCACATTGTCTGCTAAACAGTTTACATAGATTAGGAACAGTAGAGAACCTATCACACTTCCTTGGGATACACCAGCTATCACTTCTGTTTTAACTGATGTTTTTCTGTCAGTTAATAAGACGGGAAATCACGAACCCAGTTGCAGAAGTGAGACCACATTCCATACGCGCGCAATTTGGTTGGTGCCGCTTGTGAGGAATCGTATCTAGAAATATGGAGTCAATAACACTCATTACCACGTATGAATAAAGAATAATTGTGTTGCACAGGGACGATATTTTCTGAACCCGTGCTGACTATGTCTCAATACAGCGTTTACTTCGAAATAATTGACTATGTTCGAACAGGGTATATATTCTAAATTTCTACTGCAAATCCACGCGAGTGCTATAGAGTGTAAGTCTGTCAGCAAATAATTGCGGACGTCACTTGTTAGTGTTTCTCTGGCACAAAGATAAAAGTTTGATGACCGCCATCCTTCCTTCCCCTAACCTTAAACAAAAGGGAGTCATCAGCCTTGCTTTGACTCGCAAGACGTCAACTTGCGGGAACTACAAACCCGAATGTCGACTGCCCTGTGGCCTTCCAACGGCATTCAGAGAGGCAACACTCTGCCTTCCACTCGTCCCTTGCACGTGCCGCAGAAAAAAATCCACAGAGACAAAACAGGGTGAATACTGAAAATTGTCAGGTGAAGTCAGACAACATCACCGCACTTCAAGATTTCACAGAAACAAACTTATTGGACTCAATTATATCTTGCCAAGTTTATCTCATTCATTAAAAAATCACATTCAGCTAATAATGAATCCACGACCTCAGTAAATCGCAAGCATTGCCTAGAAAACCAGGAAATGACCAAACGCGTTCCAAAGCCCGAAACAGAAGCACTCTTGCGAATTACTTTACGCTTTCTGTATTGCAAACCAAACTTGATTGATCACTAACAATCACTACCTAGCCACGTTTTAATACAATCTTCGTCCCACAGGCGCACCCGGTAGTTGCCTTCTCCACCTGGGAGGTCTGCCGGCTAATCCTTCGATCCTGCTAGATTCCCACAACTAGCAAAAATGTTTAAACATTCTACTCTCCAAACCATTAGCCTTAGCGGCAGAGGTGTTCTCATTCGCCATCTCCTGCCCTCGCTTCCAAGACGCCTCTAGAAAAAGCTGCGTTCCGCGGATGTTTCTCCAACCGGTGCTGAAAAACACCCGCCCTTGTGGAAAAATCGCTCGCCCCGAAGCCAGCCGAGTGGGTTCGGACTACAAACCACTTTAGGTGGATCAGGGAAAAAGAGATCCACCAGTTCCAAGCTGGACAAAGATTCCACCAGGTAATAAAGATTCCACCAGGTACTGGATCTTGCAGCCCTAAAAGAAAAGTGAATGGCAAGTCAGCGTACAAAATACTAAGCCCAGGGCAGAATGTTCGCTTCGAAGCTCTGTAGACAGTGCCTCACTCGAAGGAGATTGTCATGTGACGCTACCCCGCTGACGTAAGCCATGACAGTGAAGTGATGTGTGTGTGAGTTGTACGGGATGAGCGTAATAAGATGAGACGCCTTAGAGACATAACAGACTGGAAGAAACGAGCTAACGTGTTAGGCCATGACCCAGACCACATCGTGTATGAAGTCGATAGACATGTTGGAGTACCGTCACAGACTATCCAAAATGACTACGAGGAATGGTATCGGATCCGCACCCATGAAAAACACCAGCAGTTCACGTTCATAGTTCTACTACAAGGAGTGGTATCGCATCCAAAACCATGAAAAACAACACAAGACCAGCGCGTCCAGAGGTCTTCAGTGGGGCAAACAACACAGAAACGGGACAATGGATGGCAGTTGACAGGGTCGTAGGGGTGGAGGGGGCGTGCTGTGGTCCGACCAGTCGCCGTTTTGCTACTTTCCAACGACTCAAGGAGTCGAATGCACTGTCTGTGTAATAAGGCATTTAACCTGCAGCGTATGGAGGCTTTTTGAGGCAGGATTTGGTTGCAGGATTTGGTTTTATGATGTTTTGGGGCTGTTCTTCGGATATGACTTGGCCCACAACCCTTCTGGTGACCGTGAACATTAAACAAGAACTTGAAACGGGAAGAGGTCCAACATTTGGTAGTATGCTAAACGTCATTCACCATGCATTTCATAGTGGTTTTCAAGTACGTTTGCAGATGTATAATTTGTATATGCAGATGAGTATGCTATGGATATCCCCGTGTTCCAACATAACAGCTGTATTCACGTGGCTGATCACAAAGCCTACTGTTTGATGGACACTCACGCACCCTACCGCACGTTGATTGGTCTGCTAATGCACCCGATCTTAATGCCGCAGAAAATGTCTTGTGCCTACTTGGAACAGAGAGTAAACACAGCCGCCAACTTCCCTCCAATTTGGTAGCTCTGTGGAGTCTAATGATCATTGGTGGCTTCAGCCGGATGTGGCATCCCTGATGAAACTTGTGGACTCTCTCCATCCCAGAAAGGAGGCTGCTACTAACGGTAGAGGCGGTGTTACACGGTGCCTCCAGGGGACGGCCAGTTTTTTTGTCTGATTGTGCTTATGTTACAGAGAAAACCCGCTGTCTCCGGCTCGAGTGTCACAGAGCTCATTGACTCTGCCACAGAGACGAGATTCGGCCACACGCCGTGTTGGTAGAGAGCAGCTCCATCCAGCTGTCTGTGGCGGTCACTCCGGAGACAAAAGCGGGCTGTGCCCGCGGCAGCCGGCAGCTGCCGTGTCCACAGCAGAGTCAACACGTCCGCGTTCCGGCAGCTGTTGACCTCCGGCTATTAGGCGTATTTAGTCAAGACGCGGCGCCTAATTAGCCGGCCGCCGCACCTGAGTCAACACGGCGCGCGGTCTCCTTCTGCGCCGACTCACCGCGGGCCGCGATTCTGCGCCTCGTCCGTGTTGACTCCTCGGCCGCGTAGCAGAGCCGCTAGCGGGTCAGAGCAACACCGACTCAAAGGAAGGCCTCGGCGCTTATTGGTGACGTCACGTCAGCTAGGCACGGCGAACGCCAGGTCTCTTGCAGGCAGAAACGCCTGGGCGTGCTTATCACTATATATCTCTTATTTTTGAACAAAATGTTTGGTGTTGTTTTGGATTCTGCAGTTTTATTTAGATGAAAGATTTTCTTACTATTGCAAGGCTACAAATGAAGATCATAGTTCTGTATTACTGAATCCTGTAGAAACAAACGTAGATCAGTATGAGAAGCTTCGGAAATTTTACACTCAAGTAACTATATTTACTTGATCCATTTGCTATCGAAACTTACCCCAACCCCCTTACAATGAACTCGTTTCTTTTATTTATTTATTTATTTTCGTTTGACATCGTCACTGGAAATGTGAACTAATTTACATGTGTAAATGTCCAACTGTTGCCAGTCATTAGATTACAGTCGTTTTCAACGAAAGGAATTCTAAACAGGAAACAAAATAGCTTCATACATCGAAAATACTGCTGAGCTTAAACTTTTTTAAACATGTACATTAGAAAAGATAAATATTCCCCTCTTGCAACTGAAAGGAGAAACTTTATAAGATAAAAAAATTTTATTTGATAAAACAAGTATCTCTCTTTTGCCTCTTCTTCTTTCCCCAACCCCCTCCCCCAACGGGTACAGTCGCAAGCTATTTCATTAACATTCAGTGCTCCTCACCCCATAGTCAACCAAGATACCTAAAGACGAGCACCAATATGTTCACAGTTTCTTGTAAAAGCAACCCAATACAAACATAACTTCCTCAGATTTACAAATAAGGTAAAGAAGCACGAATTCTGCTGCTGCTGGACCATGAAGTTGTTTTTGTATGCCAGTCCTTAAAACAGGTGGAAATTTAAGTTCAGGAGTACACTATTTGTTAAGGAATGTAATTAATTGCACAATTAATTGATTGCAGAAATATCTCAGAAGAATGTGTGCTGGTCAACTAGCGCCAATAGTTTCACATTTTCCTGTGTCAGGGAGGGAGAAACCACCATTAATGAGTATGCCTGCAACAGACCTGGCGTTCGCCGTGCCTAGCTGACGTGACGTCGCGAACAAGCGCCGGGGCCTTCCTTTGAGTCGGTGTTGCCCGGAGGACGCTGCGCGACGCGAACTTCGTGACGTCACTAGGTGTGTTTCGACGACCGACACAGTCGTCCGTCTCCTTCAGGTGCTGCGAGGTGTGCTGGACCGGACGAGCCGCTTGGGATGCTGGCGTGTCGGAGCGCGAGTGGTTTGGCGGTCAGCCACGTGGCGCTGCTGGGCGCCCAGAGCCGCCGACAGCGGCGAACGCGGGCGTAAACAGGCGGCAGGGGGGAGCGGGGGGGGGGGGGGGGCGTCGCGACGACTGACGCTGAGGCAACGTGTCGCTGGGGCAGCGCCGGGCCCTCTTTGTCCGGCTCCGTGTCAGCGACGCGTTTATGCCAGAGGCGTAAACAATCTTTTAGTTAGCCGTGATACTTTCAGACAAAATGTTTCTTTTCTAGCGATCAGCTACAGAAGCATGAAGGAGTGTGGACAGATGTGGCGTGTTGGGAGGGAAAACGGCTGGTCGGTATCAAAGACATGCTTAGATGAAAACAAGAACTGTGTAACGTCTTCTAGACTCGCTTCCTCAGTTATTTCAAATTTATTCAAAGATGACGTTATTTCTACCGAGACTATCTATTTGCATACCATAATGTTTATTTAAACTATTGATAAATTTTTGCTCTAGAGCCGTTTTCTAGCGGATATATCGAGCGAGGTGGCTCAGTTGTTAGCACACTGGACTCGCATTCGGGAGGACGACGGTTCTCTGAAAGGGCACGGCCGACTTCCTTCCCCATCCTTCCCTAAGTACACTGTTTCCGATGTGATAGTGAAGTGGAAACGTGAAGGGACACGTACAGCAGAAAAGCGTATAGGCCGACCACGTCTGTTGACTGACAGAGACCGCTGACAGTTGCAGAGGGTCGTAATGTGTAACAGGCGGACATCTATCCAGACCATCACACAGGAATTCCAAACTACATCAGGATCCACTTCAGGTACTACGACAGTTAGGCGGGAGGTAAGAAAACTTCGATTTCATGGTCGAGCGGCTTTTCAAAAGCCACAAAAAAATAAAAGTTTCAAATGGCTCTGAGCACTATGCGACTTAACGTCTGTGGTCATCAGTCGCCTTGAACTTAGAACTAATTAAACCTAACTAACCTAAGGACAGCACACACATCCATGCCCGAGCCTGCATTCGAACCTGCGACCGTAGCAGTCCCACGGTTCCGGACTGCAGCGCCTAGAACCGCACGGCCACTCCGGTCGGCCATAAGCCACACATCACGCTGGTAAATGCCAAATGACGCCTCGCTTGGTTGTAGGAGCATAAACATTAGACGATTGAACAGTGGAAAACCGTTGTGTGGAGTGACGAATCACGGTACACAATGTGGCGATCCGATGGCAGGTTGTAGGCATGGGGAATGCCTGGTGAAAGTCATCTGCCAGCTTGTGCAGAGCCAACAGGAAAATTCGGAGGTGGTGGTGTTATGGTGTGGTCGTGTTTTTCATGGAGGGAGCTTGCACCCCTTGTTGCTTTACGTGACACTATCACAGCACAGGCCTACATTGATGTTTTAATCACCTTCTTGCTTCCCACTGTTGAAGAGCAATTCGAGAATGGCAATTACATCTTTCAACACGATCGAGCAACTGTCCATAATGCACGGCCTGTGGCGGAATGGTTACACGACAGCAACATCCCTGTAATGGACTGGCCTGCACAGAGTCCTGGCCTGAATCCTATAGAACATCTTTGGGATGTTTTGGAACGAAGACTTCGTGCCAGGCCTCACCGACCGACATCGGTAACTCCCCTCAGTGCAGCACTCCGTGAAGAAAGGGCTGCCATTCTCCAAGAAACCTTCCAGCACATGATTGTACGTATGCCTGTGAGAGTGGAAACTGTCATCAAGGCTAAGGATGGGCCAACACCATATTGAATTCCCTCATTACCGATGGAAGGCGCCACGAACTTGAAACAATTTTTCATCCAGGTGTCCGGATACTTTTGATCTCACAGTGTATGATGGAGGTGGATAGGACACACAGCCAGACGAATAGATGAGGAAACTTCTTTCCTGGATCGATATATCCGGTGTCCCACCTATGGGTCGTCAGGCGCATTTTTCTGATGTTTCGGCAGATCTATGTAATTTTATTTTTGCAACGTGTAGCTGGAGTCAGACCAAGTAAACCCTGCTTATTACGTCTTTCATACGACGTCCAGCAGAACGAAAAGCATCGGTTTGTTTCTGTTACAAACAAAATGATTTTTAAATCGGAATCTTACATGCATATTCGATAGAGGTGTCCCAAATTAGTCTAGTGCGTTATTCAGTTTATTGATTTGTATTAACGGGGACAACAAAACACGAAGAACAGAGAGTACTACAGCAGCGACCGAACAGCGCTTCTCCATGGGCTATGGACAGAAAAATGTAGCATCTATTTTTGGCAAAATTCGCATCTATTTTTTGCAAAATTTTCGTACATTTTTGTCGAAATACGCATCTATTTTCTTTGTTTGTAAATGGTTAAATGCACAAATTTAGAAGGTTGTCAAGCTACATGAGTGAAGACAAACAAATTATTACAAAATTGTTAAGGCTTTCGTGGCCACTTGTTGACAAACTGCCTATTGGCTTCTGTCTCGGGTTCTTCAGCCGACGGTCATCTAATGATTTTTCTGACGTTTCGCCAGCACGAGTGGCTGGCATTGTCAAAGCTTCACCCTCCATTGCCGGTAGTGAAATGGAGGCGAGCTCGCGGCCGCAGACTATATGTACCTGGCGCGCCAACGTCCGAGGGCTTCTCCGCGGTCATTTCCGGTGCGGTTCTCCTCTTGCTACCTGAGACGGTCGTTCGCTGCAGTACGGGAAGCCAGGATCCGTTTACCTTAAGGCTTTCCTCTTTCTTGTTGAAACTGTTCGCGTGTTTTTGGATTTCTACAGCTTCTCTGAACAAGCGCGTGTGATAGTGCTTCTCTACAGCTGTTCTGGCTGTAGAGAAGCACTATCACACGCGCTTGTTCAGAGTAGCTGTAGAAATCCAAAAACACGCCAACCGTTTCAACAAGAAAGAGGAAAGCCTTAAGGTAAACGGATCCTGGCTTCCCGTGCTGCAGCGAACGACCGTCGCAGGTAGCAAGAGGAGAACCGCACCGGAAATGACCGCGGACGTTGGCGCGCCAGGTAATTATAGTCTGCGGCCGCGAGCTCGCCTCCAGTTCACCACCGGCAATGGAGGGTGAAGCTTTGACAATGCCAGCCACTCGTGCTGGCGAAACGTCAGAAAAATCATTAGATGAACGTCGGCCGAAAAACCCGAGACAGAAGCCAATAGGCAGTTTGTAAACAAATTATTAGTTCTTTGAAATTGACTGTTAAAAAAAAGGGCTGATTAGGAACTCTTTGACTGGAATGTTTGCAAAAATGCAGCACCTTTTTCTTCCGACATGGCCTTTGTTTTCTTAGTTTGACTGTATTTAATCTATTAAAATGATTGTTCTGTCGAAAAGCATCGGAATTTTTCCGCCAGTGAAGTGAATGCGTCTCCGAGATAAGGTATTTCTGGACATTATTTGTCTTTTCCCGCCAAACTTGAAGAGTAAAAAAATCTGCAGACTACGAATTTCGACCTTTCATGGTCATTAATAGCTCCACGACCCATGTTTTACAGCGCTGCAGATAAAACTGACAAGGCACTTAGCGTAGACGTAGAACCGAAAGTCCGGCAATTAGATTTTAACGTTAGGGGAAGAATTTCGGCGCTGTCGAAAAACTTTACAGATGTCGTTTTCCAATCACTTTGGCTCAGAGGGAATCGAAATCCATGATGGACCAGGATTAGTCATTTCACTTTTTTCAAAATAAGAAAAGAAAAAAAGCAACGCACAACACAAAGCATTCGGGGACGGCTATCATGCAACTGCATATTGAAGTTAGAAGAAATTTGTTAACGACGTAATGAGCCTTAGCTAACAAACTAACGTATGGGTTTCTTTCTTGTAAAATGTTAAGTCCCAGCTGGCCGGAGTGGCCGAGCGGTTCTAGGCGCTACAGTCTGGAACCGCGCCATCGCAACGTCGCAGGTTCGAATCCTGCCTCGGGCATGGATGTATGTGATGTCCTTAGGTTAGTTAGGTTTAAGTAGTTCTAAGTTCTAGGGGACTGACGACCACAGCAGTTAAGTCCCATAGTGCTCAGAGTCATTTGAACCATTTTTTTTTTGTTAAGTCCCATGGCTGTGTACTACATTGTATTAAGCGACGTGTATCTTAAACAGACCATTCAACGGTCGACAAGAATTGGCGCGGCACCGGATCATTGGGCGCATTTTACACTGTTGCGGTCGTACACTTTATTTTGCAAGTAGGTTCTTGCGCACATTATGTTTCCAAACTGGCTCCGCCAGTAACTGCTTACGTTGCCGATTTTGTCTGCAGAAAATAAAGCTACTCGTATTTCAAACTAGCTCTGATAAATAGCTCATCTGGACACAACTGGCAACGAAACAGCGTCTATCAAGAAATATCACATTTTCGCATTTTGAGGCAGAATTCGCGTCTATTTCGCATTTATCGCAAAATGCAAAATGCGGTTCCTATGCATGGTGGTGGCGGTCAGTGCGGTCTTACCGCTGCTGTAGCACTGGCTGTTCTTCGTGCTGTACCGTCCCTGTTAACACTCATCGCTGTAATGAATATCACACTAGACTAATGTGGGACACCTGTATAGAGTGGGCACGTAAAACTCCAGTTTGACAGTAATTTTGTTTGTAACGGGAAACAAACCGACACTTTTCGACGACGTTGGGCGTCGCATGAAAGACGCGATGAGTGCTAATCGTTTGGCGTGACACCAGCTACAAAATGCAAAAATAGTATCCTGCTGAAACACCGGGGAAAATGCGGCTGACTACTCTCAGGAGAGACACCCTGTATATAAGAAGAGACAGAGACAACGTAGAAGGGTCCTTCATCTAACAAACTGTGGTGGTGATGCTGCTGGCGATGACGATAAAAAAAAGGATGATGATCGTGATGATAATGACGATGATTACGATGTGTAAACGTAGAGCTCGTCACCGCAAGGCTGGTTAAAGAATACGGTCCCTTTAAACAGCGAGCGTCTAACCACACAGTCGGTTACGACTTGTATGGGATCTCTGATGCAAAACGCAGATGAACACGGCAATCCAATTCCGGAGCGTATCTGTCCCCGAGGGAAAACAATGGCCGGCCGGTGCTGCTGCACTGTGGGCGGTACGCCTTTTCATCAGCGATATTGCAGCGGTCTTCCTCCCCCGTCCGCAGAATGGCCGCCGCTGATAAATTTTTATTGCCGTGCCGCGCTCATTCTGCTTTCGTCCGCTGCGATCCGATTGCGTCGCTAAATTGCTTTCTGCACGCACGCACTCCATCCATAAAGTTAGATTGCCTTCACACAACGCATTACGCCATTAGTCTGGACAAGGCTGGTACTCTTGCAGAGGAACATCCATTGCGGTCACTGTGTGCGTTCACATTTACACACGGAAACTACACGTAACTGCCCACTTCATCTCGATGTTTTCATTCTGTTACATTCCCACATAGAACATATAAGAGCGACGACTCAGACGTCGCCACAAGCGTTGTGAGAAAACTTACGATCTCCTTAATGGTAACATATAATTGCATGTTCCCTTTTCAACACACCGTCAACTCAATATACTTTTTCGCAAGCACGGTCTCAAGCACGAAACCTCAGCAAAGTCTTCGGTAAATTTTCTCTTAATTTTTATTTGATTAATTCCAAATATGATGATCTGGAGATAACCGATTGGTGTTTTGGTGAGGCCCGCAATTTCCACCACCAGAAAGGTGCATTAGGGGGTGGACTACTCTTCGTGATATGCAAACCGTGTGTCACCGTAACGAGTAAATCACAAGCGACTCTAAGGTGTATAACGGGCGATAATAAAATTGAAACTGATAGCATAAGCCTTGACATGGTACGTATTGTCATGAAATTCATGCAGTGAATACCAAACTTTTTGTACGAGAAAGATTTGTAATTTTATTCAGAGTTTTGTTTCAAATGTTCCTGTAGTGACTGGGAGCTTCATAAACTTGCTTTAAGCTCTGATGTGTAGACAGTGGTCTGTTAGTCTTAAATTCATGCTATGTTGAAGTAACTGATCTTACTTCTAATGTTTGTGGTATCCACTTGCCTATTCCCCAAAGATGTTTTACAAAAGAAATCACCAGTTTATAGAGATGCAAGGTTCAAATGGCTCTGAGCACTATGGGACTTAACCTCTGAGGTCATCAGTCCGATAGAACTTAGAACTACTTAAACCTAACTAACCAAAGACATCACACACATCCATGACCGAGGCAGGATTCGAACCTGCGGCCGTAGCCGTCTTGTGGTTCCAGACTGTAGCGCCTAGAACCGCTCGGCCACTCCGGCCGGCACAGATGCAAGGGATATGTTGTTAGATATTTATGTTTTACAAAATACACAAAAGGTCTCTGTGTCCTAATCTATACAACAACCTAACTGCGTCTTTTATTTCCTATTTTTAATTTTATTTTTTATTTATTTTTTGCAGTACTAACGCTCCGCTGAGGTGTGTGTCTGCAGAACACTCGCAATTGCCCACCATAACTAAGGCATGGATGAACCGTGCCGCTACATGACACTTCAGTGATTTTCTCGGGAGATCTGCTGTTGACAGCCGCCTGAGTACATGTTAAAAAACCGCACTTTTTTCCACATGTAAAATGTTTGGATACTGGAGTTGTCTGTCTATTTTATATATTGTTTCAGTACATATACTGACGGGAACAAAGATGACGAGTGTGTAAGTAAATAAAATCAGAGGACATATTTAATCTCCTGTTATAGCGAACCACCGGAAGAAGTTTCTTGGCTGTCGCTATGCAAATCCCCGCTTCCTGCCTCTCTCATAACCTCTTTCAAATAAATTACTTTCCCAGTTACCTCCACAAAATAATAAACTGTCGTATGTTAGCAAAATTACTGTTATATTTATTACTTTCTTAAGAGCTTTCTCACTGGAACAGTCTACAAGGTCCAACAGAACCAAAATTTGTAGGCGACTACATTTCTGTTAAACGAGCAAAATCTGCATGCCGTGCCTCTACGAATTTTGAGAATGTTTCTTTTTTTTCATGTGCTTCTAGTCTTTTAGCTGCAGGTTGAAGCAAGGAAAAAAAATTACTTGCAACGATAGATTTCTTTAAAATTCAGTATAGGCTGCTAATTCTACACAAATGACACATAAATTTTGCATTACGTTGTGTAATTTTTAGTAATATTTGTAACTGCCCACATTTGAAAGCTGTAGAACCAGTACTACTCTGTCAAATGTATTTGGCAATCCAAGAACTCAAAACCAGTTGCAGGTTGCCTATCTAACGGCTTCTAGTGACAACAAAAATTTGGTTTTCAATGTTTCACGTTTTGACAGAATTTAAAAATTTCAAATGCTGTCATAAACTACTCATTGGGAGGTTAAAAGTGTAACACAGTAAGACAAACATTACTGCCATAAACTGTGTGCCTGGTTTGAAGCAGAGTAACTGATGTTGCACAAATGCGCAGACTTTATTAATCCAGAATCTGAGAATGAGAATAGTTTGCGTCTTCCAATAAACTTCGCACATAATTTCAGACCTTTACGAAACTTTTCCTCGCTGACACCCTGCGCAAACAATGTAAGGTACGAAGTTTATCGCTAACTACATTTCCGCTGTTCATGCAGTAAAATTTTAACGTAAGCCATGACTTCTTAATTCATTACCGGTTTACTGCGAACTATTCACAACACATATTGCAGCCGATATCCACATATACCACTGAATGTACAATTATATCATTGTGCGATGCAAAGTTAAGGAGATTTGGCGTCATAGAGACTGAGATGTGTAACAAACCAGCTTTTGCTTAAGAGGAACGGCAATTGCCTACACTATTTTAATCCAGTGTTTCATACTGAGAACACTTAGGGAATTAGAACGAACATTAAACATAATTTCAAAACTTTTCGAAGCTTTTTTTCGCTCATATGCTTGCCGTCAAATACTGAAAACATTAACTCATTTGTAAAGTAAGCGGATGTTTGAAGCTGTTTCTGCGTAGGAATTCAATTCTTTAAGGAATCTGTGGTTTAATGGTCCTTTATGAGAGCTGGGACTACGTTCCATCAAAGGACGTAATAAAAGTACACAGTACACCAGAACGCTCTGTCAAACACTTTATCAAACGTCTTCTATAAAAGGCACTTGACGAGGTTATTTTACAGTGTAAGAGGGGAGTCAAATGAAAACACTAAAAGTGTAATTAAAATCGACCTTTCGCGCCACTATTCTGTAAGTTGGCAGTGCTGTTGACAACAGTGTGAGGAATGCCGACAGGCGGCAGAATACTACGGACAACAAAACGCGGCCACAGTAGCAGTTCAGAATGGTTGGCCCACTTGTGACGTGCACCAAGGAAGAATAGCGTTGTGTCATACGTTCTCTGAGCAGGGAAGGTACGAAGCCTATTGAAGTCCATCGGCGAATCGTTGCAGTGAGTGTATGAGTGGAGCCGAAAGCTCGGAAATGGCGTGACTTCTGTGACAGGCGCTCAGCGCCAGGGTCAGACACACCGCGTTGGGTCAACAGAGTGTACCGCAGCAATTGAAACCGTTGTGATGGAAAATTGCCGTGTGACGGTGGATGGGAAAGCAGCAGATCTGAACTTTAGTCAATGCTCAGCCCAACTCATCGTTCGTTAAGTGCTTAAATTTCGCGAAATGTCTGCGGGATGGGTGCCACGGCAGCTCACTCCAGAACTGAAAGAGCGACGCGTTGACGCCTGTGAAGAAATTTTGCGGTGCTTTGAAGCTGAAGGTGATGGCTTCTTCGAGAGAATCGTTACAGGAGACAAAACCCCACTACCACCAACCCCAAACACGGAGAACACGCAAGGAATCATGCCATTCCTCACGAACAAAATCCAAGAAGTTCCGGCTGCTGCCATCTGCGAGAGAGGTTTTGGTGACACTCATTTGGGATGAACGAGGCATTGTCTTGGAACATTACACCACTAGGGCAAAAACCTTCAGCACTGTGTCATATTCCAATGCTCATCTCGGGCCTGCAATAAGATCAAAGCAACGTTGACTACTGACTAGAGGTGCCATTTTGCAGCGTGACAATGCTCGGCCTCATACTGCCCGTGCAACACTTGGATCGAGATACACTATGTGATCAAAGGTATCCGGAAACTTGGCTGAAAATGACTTACAAGTTCGTGGCGCCCTCCATCGTTAATGCTGAAATTCAATTTGGTTCACCCGGCATTCGCCATACACACCCTGCCATCGGATCTCCACATTGTATATCGTGATTCGTCACTCCACACTAAGTTTTTCCACTGTTCAATCGTCCAATGTTTGTGCTCCTTACACCAAGCGAGGCGTCGTTTGACATTTACCGGCGTGATGTGTGACTTATGAGCAGCTGCTCGACCATGAAATCCAAGTTTTCTCACCTCCCGCCTAACTGTCACAGTACTTGCAGTGGATCCTGATGCAGTTTGGAATTCCTATGTGATGGTCTGGATAGATGTCTGCCTATTACACATTACGACCCTCTTCAACTGTCGGCGATCTCTGTCAGTCAACAGACGAAGTCGCCCTGTACGCTTTTGTGCTGTACGTGTCCCTTCACGTTCCCACTTCACTATCACATCGGAAATACGAACCTAGGGATGTTTAGGAGTGTGGAACTCTCGTGTACAGACGTATAACACAAGTGTCCACCCAATCACCTGGTCACGTTCCAAGTCCGTGCGTGAGTTCCTCGGAACGCCCCATTCTGCTCTCTCATGATGTCTAAAGACTACTGAGGTCGTTGATTCGGAGTGCCTGGTAGTAGGTGGCGACGAAATGCACCTAATACGAAAACAATTGTTTTGGGGGGAGTCCGGATACCCGGATACTTTTGATCACATAGTGTAGAAGCAGTACGGGCAAGAGAGAGAGGAGTCGGTGGAAATGAAAAATACGGATGAATGGGCCTGTTTACCATACATGGGTTTCGGGGTTCTGGATCCTCCCAGACTGGTGTAGGGTATGGCGTATTTCGGAGTGAAATTTTAAGGACATGGGTAAGGGAGAAAAAAGTAAATTGGACCCTCAGAATTTTTGAATAATGAAGTTAAGAAAACTACTGAAGAAATACATTTGACTCCCTCTAGTGATACAATCTTAAGTGGACGTTATGACCTCGACGTGCCTCATTTCGTGACGAGCCTTATAATTTATGTACGGGTACTTTTGCAGTTAAATATGTAGCAGGGTAGTGAAGTTACGGGATTGGCAGGTGTGAATGATGAAACAGCCCATTCAGACAGTGCGTCTGCTCTGCGCGCATTCCTCGGCACACGGGTCGGCATCGGAGCGCAAAATACAAATCAGCTGAATATAGCGGTGGGCGGGAAGTGGGAGTGCAAGCGGCACACGCAGAGAGCGAGCAGTCGCATTCCGGCGTGTGTCTACCTGCTGGGCGACCTGCGATGCGGACGCAGATAAGTGGGTGACCTCCCGGGGGCGGAACGGAAGGAGCGGCGGACCAGCCGGCGAGCGCCGACAAAGGCGTGGCGCGCCTCCCGCCAAATGCGAAAAGCTTGTAGCGCGGGCCCGCTGGGCGGCGCTTTGACGCGTGGGCGGCGGGTGGCTAGGCGGCGCTCCGTGGCGGCGCCGCCGGGGACAGGAAAGGAATGCTGCCGGGGGCGGGGGCCAGCTCTATCTGCTGTCCGGCCGTGCTGCCTGCTGACGTCTCCATCGGGGGGTCGAGCTCGCGGGTAGGGGGCGGTGGAACGCCTCCCTGTAGGGCGTGACACGCCGCTCCTCTAGGAGTAGGGGGTGGGGGGTCGCGCGCACACACACACGCCTGACGAACTTGGCAGACGCAACAGTTGTAGAGCTCACGTGCGGAATCAGTTTCGTAATGCGCAACACACCATTCTACACTGAGGCGCCAAACAAACTGGTATAGGCAAGCGTATTCAAATACAGAGATATGTAAACAGGCAGAATACGGCACTGCGGTCGGCAACACTAATGTAAGAAAACAAATGTCTGACGCAATTATTAGATCGCTTACTGCTTCTACAGTGGCAGGTTATCGAGAGTTAAGTGAGTTTGAAAGTGGTGTTATAGTCGGCGAACGGTCGGTGGGACACAGCAACTCCGAAGTAACGATGAAGAAGGGATTTTTCCGTACGAGGATTCCATGAGTGTACCGTGAATATCAGGAATCCGGTGAAAGATCAAATCTCCGACATAGATGCGGCCGGCGAAAGATCCTGCAAGAACGAGACCAACGATGACTGAAGAGAATCGTTCAACGTGACAGAAATGCAACCCTTCCGCAGATTGTTGCAAATTTAATTGTGAGCTATCAACAAGTGTCAGCGTGCGAACCATTGAACGCAACACCATCGATATGGGCTTTCGGAGCAGAAGGCCAACTCGTGTACTCTTCATGACTGCACGACACAAAGCTTTACGCCTCGCCTGGGCACGTCAACACCGACACTGGACTGTTGATGACTGGAAACGTGTTGCGTGGTCGGACGAGTCTCGTTCCACGTTTTATCGAGCGGATGGACGTGTACGGGTATGGAGACAACCTCATGAACCCGTGGGCCCTGCCTGTCAGCAGAGGACTGTTCAAGCTGGTGAGGCTGTGTATTGGTCAGTGTGCGATTTGCAGGGGGGGGGGGATGGGGGGATTTCCCCCCCTCTGCATCAGACCATCCCCTTCTCTGGTTTTAGTTTATGCATCCCAACCTGGGATGTTTATTCCCCAAGCACTGGAGTAAAACTTTACATATAATTTAAATTTGTGGAGCCGAACACTGAAAGTTTACTATTAATATGTTTACTTATTAATTTTGAAAAAGTGTTATGTGGTAGTTAAGCATTTCAAAACACTTAGAACTAAATGACAAGACGACGCACGCCACATTTCCGTAGCATGCCACAATGTTGCAAGACGTCGCCCCAGCGTAAACGAGGCTTTAGAGCCAGGTCTATATTGTATGGTGGATGTGATGTGTTGCGTACGAAACTAAAACCTGCAATCAGATCCAAACGTCGTGGAAAACTGTGAAGAGGTGTCATCTTGGAGCAAGATAACGCTCGCCCACATTCTGCCAAACGGCCAGCCGACGCAATAAAGGAGTTGAGATTCGAGGTTCTGGAACATCCACCATACAGTCCAAACCTGGCTCCACACGATTTTCACATGTTTGGACCCTTAACGGAAGCACTACAGGGAAGAAAATTTGAAAGTGATGAAGACGTAATTGCTGCGGTGCAAAATTGGTTACATATGCAACCGATAAACGTATTTTCTGATGAAATAAAAAAACTCGTAAAACGTCGGGAAAACTCCATTGAACTCCAGGGAGGTTACGTAGAAAAATAACGCATGTTTCAGTTTTCTATCATCGGAATAAGTACAGCTTACTACAAATGTGCATTTACTTTTTGAATTCCCCTCGTATACCTGTATGTAGATGATTTTGTAAATAAGCTTTACCTATAATGTACTTTTAAAGATATAACAAGGGATGGCTTTTCTGATAGTGCATACGCGTGAATAGTGAGTTTCGGCATTAACATCTATTTATAAATAACTGTTTAACCATGATTAAAGCCACGGTCCAAGCTAGTAACATATATAATTATACTAACCCCCAAAGACATCCCCCCCCCCCCCCCCCACTGGTAAAAGCACAAATCGCACACTGGTATTGGTGTGGGGCGTATGCTGTTGGAGCGATATGAGACCTCTGATACCTCTAGGTGGCACGTATCATCCACTTCCATTCATGTCCACTGTGCATTCCAACGGACGTGGGCAATTTCAGCAGGACACTGCAACACCTCACACGTTCAGAATTGATATAGAGAGGCTCCAGGAGCATTCTTCTGAGTTTAAATACTTCCGTTGGCCACCAAACTCCCCAGACATGAACACAACTGAGCACATCTGGGATGCCTTGCAATGTGCTGTTGAGAAGAGATCTCCAACACCTCGTACTCGTAGGGATTTCTGGACAGCCCTGTTGTATTCATGGTGTCAGTTCCCTCCAGCACTACTGTAGACATTAGTCGAGTCCATGCCACGTCGTGTTGCGGCACTTCTGCCTGCTCACGGGGGCCGTACACAATCCTAGGCAGTATGTAACAGTTTACATGGCGCTTCGCTGTATTACACGAAGGGTTCAACATATGGAAACGAATTTGTCTGCGTGGCTATCATCCGCCGCAAGTACAGGAATACTCATTTTGTAAAGGAAAACCACCTTTTCCTGCTGCGGTGTACTTTATTTCTTCCAGACGCCTTTCAAACAAGAACCATATATTTGAAATTTACAGTAAACCCACAACAACTTACGTTATCATTCCCCAATCCTCGAACCACCCACACTCACTGAGCCGTGTCGACTCGTTCTGTCTTCTTACATCTTTGCCTACTGGCGCGATCCGTCTCTGTCTTGTCGCTGGGTGGCGCTTTGGTCGCCTGTTAGTTGAGTATCTGGCTGTAGTTCCTTGGAGCGGCCTGTTCACCACATCGGCCATGCTCAAATTCAGCTTCTTGTCTTGGTTCAAAAGGCTCTGAGCACTATGGGACATAACTTCTCAGGTCATCAGTCCCCTAGAACTTAGAACTACTTAAACCTAACTAACCTAAGGACATCGCACACATCCATGCCCTAGGCAGGATTCGAACCTGCGACCGTTAGCGGCCGCGCGGTTCCAGACTGTAGCGCCTAGAACCGCTCGGCCACCCCGGCCGGCTCTTGTCTTGGTCTGAGCATTCTTGTGTGTTCTACGATTATTATGCATGAATTATATGTTTACTTGTTTGCTCTCGGCTTTCCCAGCTGTCCGTAGCGTTTTGAGGCGCTTCCCCGGGGTGTTACTTGTTACCCGCCGGTTGACCGGGAGTAGCCTGTCCGCGTCGGGTGTGTACGTGCGCACGACCGCTTTCCGTCTCACTGTAGCCTCGGAGACACTGCAACCTGGTGGCCTGCTACGGCTTACCTCATAAGTTGAGTTTCTGCCTCGTAAGAATCGGGTGTTAATTTAATCACCAGTGCCCGTTACTGTAAACGATCCTATTCAGAACTACTCCTTCCATGTTTTCCCTGTTTGAAGTTTGGTTATAAGTAGTAATAGTAACATTGATGTAATTCTCAATTGCTAAATGGTATTTTATTATTTTTACACGTCAGTACCTTGATTGTGCTCAAGGGGTTTCTCTGATTGATCAAATATCGGATATTTTTATTGACACCAGGCTTGGTTACTTTTGTGTTACTACAATTGTTGTAATTTATGTTCATTAATGTCAAGCACCCCCTTTGGCCAGGCAGATGTTGGAATTATAATCTTTACCCCTCATTGCTGTCATTGTTTGCCCAGTGCTAAGTGCGTGATATATGCGATTGTACTACTTACTGGTTAGTTCTTCCTACACTAATGCATTTAATCGTTTAAACTAAATAATTAATCATCTATTGGCTCAACTGAAAAAAAATTTGAAGTATTTGCTTGAATCATTTGTATTTCGTAAGTTGTTTGGGTACCTGTCCAATAAAAAATTGTTGGACTTTTGGAAAGTAACAAATGACTGTGATAAATGGCCTGCACCTTTCCCAAAGAAAGGGCGGCAAAGAACCCAGCGGGCACACACCTTTGAGTACCCCAACAGGTGAACTAGTGACTCAGCATTATCAACAGAGACGTCAAGTTGTGCAGTATGGGATTTGATTGTGATTTGTCGATCACCACGATTGAGAGTGTTCGCACGTCCCAACGGCTGTGTACAGCCGGCCGGCACGCGGGTGGTCGAACAGGTTCGCTCGACGTTGTTGCGATGATGACAGACGCCTCGCCCGACGACTCATCGTCCTTTTGTTCACTGTCAGATCTCCGTAGATATCCTGCAAGCACCTATGAATACATGCGATGTCTGGGTTTTCGCCAAAAGAAACTCAATGAAAGCTCTCTGCTTGGATCGCACCTCCGTTACACGCGCCATTTTGAAGGCACATAAAGCGCCGCCTCCTGCCGGAACTCAATGAATCTATAGGGGCTGGAGCCGGATATATTTTCCGATGCCCCACTACAAATTCCTCATTTTTTCAACCGAAATTGGCCGAGAAAAAATGTGTTGCATTACTTATCGAACGTCCCTCGTGTTTTGTCGAGATCTGACAACAATAAAGCAATTTTTACCTTACAAAATTTCCTCATAGATAATTGTAATATATGTGAAATGCCTCAGATTAAAACTAAAGTATAACATAGATTTATAACTTGAGCAGCAGAGGTCCTATTTGACACACCAGATGTTGCTTCAGCTTCTGTTGACGATTCCCCCAGTCCATTATAAACATGCCGCTTCCTGCTCGACGTTGTAGAGACAACAGAATTGACTTGTTTATGTAGTATTTGTAATCTTCCCGGTTCAAAATACGTATTTCCTGCATACGTCTCTAACCAAACTTGATAAAAATTTGTTTCAACCAACGCTGTAATAAACGAAGCAGTGATACTATTTGAAGTCTGTCCTTACCGAAGATTAGATGCAGGCAATAATATTGACCCATTTCTCAAACTTTAATTTGTATGGTGCCTGTGAAGCTAAAAATTGCCTCTTGCGTCTGAGGACAGACACAGAAGGAGAGGTGAACCAATGACGTTCAATTTTTAATGAGTCGTAAAGCGGTATTTAAAAGCTGGAATGAATACAGTGTAAACATTTCTCATTCTGGAATTACAACACGCATTTGATAGAATAATGAGCTAAACAAAGATTCTCTCTCCAACGTTGCACGGAGGACGTCAGCTTTAGAGCTCTGAAATTCGTACGTGATGAATCACGTCGGCGTGCAAGGCATTCGGATATGACAGAATATAGCGGCCTCCGTGCCGCCATGTCTGATGGAATTACTCACCAAGCTTTGATGGAGCGGTGAACGCCATTATGTTTAATGACCACCTACCTGCAAAATAGAGAGACAGAACGTAAATTACATGATCCATCACGAATCAGTACAAGCAAATTACGTAATAGCTGCTATGAATACATCTACACTTAATCTACACTTAATTACGATCCAAAGGTTTTACTTCTCAAACAACACAACAGCAAAGACATGTGCATAGAAATAAATACCATACTGCTGTTATATAAATTCGATAGTTTGGAACAAAATTTACCACACTTTTGCCATCCTATTATCCACCCTGACTAGGACAAAAGAAATTTAAAAGTATTTCATTCATAAGAGTTTTTTGAAACCTTCCACTTTACATACTACACCAACAATATCGACATTTCTAATTCAGTTACTTCTTATGTAGAAACAGCGTGTGTCACGGCAGCATTCAGTGGGTCTTTCTCTTCATATAAGGCGTCAGATAATCTTTCCTGCTTACGCTGGCTGCCAAAAATATGTCACATGTATAGCGGTACAAAATTTAAACATAATGGATACAGTCAGACGACGACGATTGCGTGGCCATAGAAATGGGTGGTGAGTTTAAATAAAGAGTGGCTGAGGCAGGAAATCGATATTAATGGTGTTATTCTGCCGAAAACTCGTGGTTTTAATCCTTAAGCACCGCCGCAATTACGCTGCAGGCTATCTATAGTAAGTTACAGGTTGGCAACCCGCAGAACACACAACACATTGTTTCAGTATTGTAGTGCCGTCCCAGTCATAATCGTAAAAAGACACGTACCTAACAGTTTTTTGTGGGCTAATGCTGGTGAATTTTTCAGTGGACTGCTGACATGAAATAACCCAACATTCAGTTCTCAAAACCCACACTCCTTTGCGTCTAAGACCCAGTGATCTGCACAGTCAAATGTATGGTGCTTCAGTTACCAAAGTCATAAAGACTTTTAAGAGGATGGTTAATAGCGGAACTTTAGCAGTCTGAAGCTTCGTTGAAAGGTTGATTCTTTCATACCTCTGGTCAACCAGACCAGGACCCATAATTTATTTTTATTTCATGCCGCCAGTGGCAGATCCTTGAGCTCCTTAAGGTGGAGAAACCGTTATCAGATAATTTTGTTCGCTAACGAGATTTGCGTGAAACATACAAGATGTCTTAACATACACATTGTGTGACAGATAGCTTACTGACGTCATCGAAGATCATACAACCGCGGTGTTCGCTTTACCGGAAAATTCAAAAGTCTGTTACACAATTGCGTTTTTATATAAATACCAATATATTTTTACAAAAAATTACTTTTTGATCGTAATAATTGTACTGCTAACAATTTATTACAGTTACAATATGTCAGTTTTAAAATGGGATACTGATTTCTACATGGACACGAACCTAAACTTTTGTTCCTTTTTGTGAAATATAGTTGTTCGTAAGGATGTTAATAAATCTATGTCGAATATATTAATCATTTCAGTGCCTTTAATTTTTTTATTATCATCGGTTCCATGAAATTGCTGAGAATGCATTTATAGAGTTAAATAATGAAACTAAATACTGCGTAGATTTTTTTCGTTAATTGATCTAAAATGCTAGTTTTTCTATATTACAAATAATTCCCCTGGTAGGACCTGCACCACAGATACAGTTGATCCTGAATATATAAACTGTTGCATGCAAACGACCTCCAATACGTCAGTCAGCAACTTAGCAGCAGACCTTTCTCAGTGGGTCAGATAAGGTTGACACCCTCCGTTACAGGCTCATTTTTTTGGGTTACCATAATTTTGAAAAAGGAACAAATGCCATAAGGTAAACAGTCGAAAGAAAGAACATTTTTTTAACGACAAGGGAAACGTGAGGTAATTAGAGGCAGACGACAAACTCAGGTCGGCCGCAGTGGCCAAGCGGTTGTAGGCGCTTCGGGTCCGGAACCGCGCGACTGCTACGGTCGCAGGTTCGAATCCTGCCTCGGGCATGCATGTGTGTGATGTCCTTAGGTTAGGCTTAAGTAGTTTTAAGTTCTAGGGGACTGATGACCTCAGATGTTAAGTCCCTTAGTGCTCAGAGCCATTTGAACCATTTTTCTGACAAACTCAGATGTGGGAAGGGTGTAGACGCAAACCAGCCGTACTATTTCCTGCGCAACCACCTTGGTGTTCATATCCAAGGATACAGGGAAATCCTGGAAAGTCACAATTTGCATAACAGAACGGATACTGTTGCCAATGTTTTCCCTCGCTCGGTGTAAACAGACAGATATCCTCGCCAAATCGTACCAGTTGCTTTCCTTGTGAAAGATGTGAAGTACAGGTTACAGCAGAAAAAAATGTTCATTCATACAGTTTACAGAGAAAAAAAGTATATCAACAGTAATTGTGCAGTTTAAATGCGAATGCGAACGGAACGTGAGAATGAGCATCACAGATGCCACGTTTAGCCTGTGCTCGTGTGGAAGTCGTCAACAGAATAATACCCATTAATGAAGACCGAATTCGGATTAGAAATATATACATCTCAGTCAGCATAAGGTAGCACCACTTTCTTAATTACGTCAACATACTTTGATTTCATCCAGCAAAATATTTTTATTTATTTACTTACCCTTTTCTTGACTCAGTTTCTCGACGTAAAAGTATATTTAGCGATAATTGCTCCGAGTAACATAGCCTATGCATACATTTCACAATAATTATGATATTAACACTTCTTATACAATAATAATGTGAAAATAGATGAATTTTTTATGTAGGCGTCAGGTCTGATGCAACTGCAGAGGTGTCAGGAGAGAGGAATCACCCTTCGGTAGAGTTCTTGCCCTTCACACAAATGGTTTCCAGCTGCATATTCACATCTTGCAATTATCTAGCCTGGCTCACGCAGTACATCGGCCGTAGCTGCATCAATAGTTTTGGTAATATTTGCGGGTAGAGGAATTCCCGCATCGATTAATGCCGTTTTAACTCTGTCAAGTAGTCTTTCTAACCTTGAGCATCCCAAAATGGTATGGCGAGGAATGAAGTAATACGATACGCGAATTAGGGTCAGTAATTTAAAACAAGGTAATTTTCGTTGCAGCGAGATCTTTTCAAGCCATGTCAGTCACCAATCTTCTCCTACGAATATCATAATATATTCTCGACTCTCACATACATAGGGAGAAATGATCATCATAATAAAATAAGAGAAATCGGAGCTCTCACGGAAAAATTTAAGTGTTCATTTTTGCCACGATTTTTTGACAGTGGAACGGTCAAGGGATAGTCAGAAAGCGTTTCTATGAACCCTATGTCAAGCACTGAAGCATAAATTACAGAGCAATAGTGTAGATGTAGACGTAATAAACTACAGCCTTCTACATATAGCTCCCGTAAAGACCACGAAGGCAAGAGTAGGCTAGTTTGAGCACGCACGGGGCCTCTAGTAGTCATCCGAACCGCGGTCCGTACGCGAATGCTGCGCCAAGAAGCCCTAACATCTTATGTCCTCTGCTATTCACTTCGCAGTGCCTTGCAGAGCATGTATGTAGATGTCGATGCAAGAGAAGCCAATCCTTCCATCTTGTACAGTTTTGTCGGGAAACATCCATATACCGACATCATGAGTGTTATTTTAGATGCATGACGTTCAGATTAACGTCTTCAATTTTTTAGTCCTGTCCTCCTCAGTTGCGTGTAATATTACTGTATGTTGATAGTTTTTATTTCCACGAGATTTGAGGCGCCATGTTACGAATTGCGCGGCCCCTCCAGCCGGAGGTTCGAGTCCTCCCTCGGGCAGGTGTGTGTCTGTGTGTTGTTATTAGCATAAGTTAGTTTAAGTAGTGTGTGAATCTAGGTACCGATGACCTCAGCAGTTTGGTCCCTTAGGAATTCACACACATTTGAACATTCACGCACATTTTTTTTTGTCTAATCACAACTGAAATAAAAACAATTATTGTGCCATACACATTTCACCTTTATTCTTAACGAGTCTTTTCTGGTGGCCTGGAATATGTACATTTTTATTTATACTATTTCGTTTATATTTACGACTTTGTATATGTAGGGTACAAACAGTTCTCGCATTTTTTGCTTTTCTACAGTATAGTAATAATTTAAAGCTCTACGTACAGCTTTCGTGTATGTTGGTCTACATGTTGCATTTTTATTCTTTTGTTACTGCTGTTCTTCTTCTTATAACTGCAATTTGAAAGGCGGTTTTCACACTTCACAACACAAGGAATTGAACAATTGTTTTGATGTTATGTTTTTCTAGGTATTGGCAACTGTCGAATGTCATTGTCAACTGTCGAATGTTATTACCAAATATTGAGTGTATTTTTGTGATATCTGTGACCTGTGTGAGTGTGTGTGTGTGTGTGTGTGTGTGTGTGTGTGTGTGCGTACGTGTATTTGTTTGTGCGAACTGTTATTTGTTTTGGCGTGATTTGATGTGGTTTCTTTCCTTTTCTGCGCGTGTGTGTATATGAAAAAGAGAGATTATCTATATGTATAAGTATATGCATAACCATTCCAGGCTACTGTAGAAGCCTTGCTAAGTATAAAGTCGAAACGCGTGTAGCACAAAACCTCTGTTACATGCAGTTGTCATTAGATGGTTCCACAATAAAAATTATCAACATAATGTTTGGATTAGTCTAAAAGAATCGTGACGTTATGGCTATGGGGCTGCATTTATGCATAGTCATCCACTTCGAGCGACGCACTTTGTCAACTAGGAGAAGACCAACAATTCATTCCACTTCGGTGACACACGCTGTAAGTCGTAAAGTGCATAACGATAGGCCAATATGTAGAGTCTCTCCTTTAAAACCGATGCAGAGGTGATTTGCTGAAAGCAGTATCTTTCAAACCTAATAGACCTGACTGACTGCAAATATGTTGCCGGGGAACGGTCTTCAGTGGAAAATTGGATCGCTGGAACGTGCAGTCGATACTTGAGAACGGCGGTGTAAGTGTTTCGTGAATAACGCAGCTCCTCACGGACAACGCGTGGCGTTGCTGCCGCAGTTGCCGGCAAAAAAACGCGAGTCTAGTTGACGGCCGGCGCTGATCGGTCGCGGTGCTTATTGGTTGCCGCCTCCGCCTGGCCTGCCTTTATCCGAGGCTGCTTTGTGGTCTGGGCGTGGTCGGGCAAGGCAGGCTGGGAACGGCCCGGCCCGCTCATTGAAATGACCACCTGGCCGCAATTTTCACAACGGTCCTCGCATTTTCACGGTAGGCAGCACCGAGATATCGCCCTTGTGGTGCGCGGACGCGGCAGGGACCCCGAGCGAAAGGGTGAGTCGAGAAAAGGAAGTAAAAAGGAGGAGAGACAGAGAGAGGAAAAAAAAGATGAGTAACCGGCCGAATGAAGAGGGAAGTCGCGTGAGATGGGGCCGGGGTGGAGGGAGGGAGGGGGCGTGAATAGCGGCCTGCGATTCGCAACGCGGTTGCGCGCATAATGCCGCGCCGAAGGACAGGAGGCGAGGAGCGCCGCGTTGCGCCGAACCGAGGTGAGGTGCCGAGTGCGAACTGCGCTTCAGACAGCAGCGAGGGCCCTGTGCCGGCCGCTGTGGCCGAGCGGATCAAGGCGCTTCAGTCTGGAACTGTGCAACCGTTACGGTCGCAGGTTCGAATCCTGCTTCGGGCATGGATGTGTGTGATGTCCTTTGGTTAGTTAGGTTTAAGTAGTTCTAAGCTCTAGGGGACTGATGACCTCAGATGTTAAGTCCCATAGTGCTCAGAGCCATTTGGACCACTTGAGGGCCCTGTCCGGTGCGGCATCTGGCCAGAGCGCCGGAACTCCTCCACAGAGGAAGCGGCTCGTCTTTCCTGCATGTAGCACCGGGTCGTCATAATTAAACTGACGGTGTTCCGAAAGCTGCAGTGCGGGGTGCATACATCACAGGACGCTGAAACATCGTGGTCATGTTCATTAATCAGTGCGCTCAGGAAGTTAACTGAAAAAAAAAAAAGGTTCCGCTTTCTGACAGTAGGTGAAGATAGGCGCTGTAAGCAATGAGAATGTGGAAGTTTCCTGTTTTGATGTCAGTGTGCTGTTTGTCTCTTGGAGAAGCGTATTGATAACTTTTGTAAAGTGACTGTTGGTGTAAATGGTTCAAGAATGGTTCAAATGGCTCTGAGCACTATGGGAGTTAACTTCTGAGGTCATCAGTCCCCTAGAACTTAGAACTACTTAAACCTAACTAATCTAAGGACACCATACACATCCTTTGCCCGAGGCAGGATTCGAACCTGCGACCGCAGCGGTCTCGCGGTTACAGACTGTAGCGCCTAGAACCGCACGGCCACTCCGGCCGGCTGTAAATGGCTAAGAAGGTTGATGTTTTCCATTCGAAATGCAAAGGCTATTCAAAAGAAAGATCACGCACTGCTGCTAAAGTTGTTTTATCAGAAAGGGAGTAATAACGGTGCTGCATTGTGGGAATACCGGCTACTGAAGCAGCTGTGAAGCGGCCACATGTCAATAAATGGGCTAAAGAATAAGATGAAGAATTTTGAAGAAGAATGCAAATTAGGTGGTGCGGAATGGAGAGGAAGGTCGCCCATTCCAAAGGCAGTTGATTTTGGTTGCTGTAGCTACAGTCGACCGTGCAGGTCATGCCTCAAATTGTGCAGAAAGTGCTCGAGCTGTCTCATGGGAACTGTCTCTCCCCTTGACAGCAATTCAAAAGATTTTGCGGCGCATTTTACGCTGGTATTCCTACAAAATTCGTAATTTGCACCAAATGAAGCCCAAAGATAGGCTATAGCGCCGAGACTTTACCCTTCGTTCCGTGCTATGTATGGAAATGAATGACATGGGCCTCGAATATCTTTTGGATGGATGAGGCACATTTTAATCTGCGAGGTGTCGTAAATGCACAGAACAGTCGCATATGGGGTTCCACTTCACCACATGTTGTGCAGAAATCCACACTGCTCTCAGCTTAGGTGACTGTGTGGTGTGGTTTCACAAACTTCTACGTTCTCCGTCCGTTTTTCTTCGAGAAGACGAAACTTTGCCGGCCTGTTAGGTACACGTGTTATAAGAACCGCCTTGTGCAACAATTGATATCAAGCTTTGCAAGAACTCAACTGTATCCATACCACTATTTTCATGCAAGATGGGGTGACACCACACATCGCTTCACAGGTGAAAGATTTGTTTCTAGAAACCTTCACTAACAACCACATCACCTCTAGGCGGTTTCAAAATGTGTGGCCTTCCAGATCCACTGACCTAAATGGTGACTTCTGGTTGTGGAGATACATGAAAGACGGTGTCTATCAGGGATGTATCCGGAATCTTGCTGATCTGAAGGATAGCATATGACGAAACATCGCTCTGATCACACCGGATATGCTCCGAGCAGGTGTCGACCATGCCGTGATAGGGCTGGAACATGTTGCTGAGTTGGGAGACCATATTGAACGTATGTTGTAATCATATCATAAAGAACGTGCTGGAACCACTATTATCATGTGTTTGACGTTCCTCCCCTTCTCTTGCACACACACCAGATTCTGACTGCTTGCAGTGCCGTATTTTTAACTGGTGGTGGAAAGCGAAACTTTTTTTTCAGCCTATTCCGCTGGCCCACAGATTAATGAACATAACTGTTATGTGTAAGCGTCCTGATATGTATATAACCTGCAGTGCAGCACCCGGAGTACCGTCAGTTTAATTATAACCACCCAGTACAACATCTGATAAACACCTTTCAGGGGGTATTAAAAATGGATGTGATCCCTCTTCGCGTTTCTGACGGCTTCGACTCTGCTGGTGACCCTTTCAGTGAGGCATCTGAATGACTTGGAGGAATGGCGGCCTGTTTTTCCTCTACAGCCAAAATCAGAGAAGGCAGTGATGTTGGACGCTGTGGTCTGCAACACAGTCGACGCTCTAACTCATCACAAAGGTGTTCTGTTAGTTTCAGGTCGGGACTCTGGGTAGGCCAGTCCATTTTAGGAATCTTATTCTCTACAAAACATTGCGTTACAGGTGTGCTGCTTTATAATACCGTGCATTGACTTGAAACTAACAGGAATCGCCTCTGAACTGTTTTTCTGCTGTACGCAGTACACAGTCACATCACTTCGCATTTACTTGCATTGAGTGTCAAGAATCTGATTTGTATCCTTCGTTACTTTTAATGTACATAATTCATCTCTCACTTGCAGTTTCCAACGCTTTTTTCCCTTTTTGTGGATGATAGAACCGTGGGAACAAAAAGAAGACCAGTCGCTTTACTGAAACGCCAGTTAAGGAAATATTTGAAACCACCAACAGGTGGTATAGGGCAGATGGATTTTGGTTAAACTTTGGCAGGACTCAGTACAAACAATAAGCAATAATCAAAGCAGACCAAAAGCTGTAAAAATTGTTTATTTCATGAAATAAAAGACGTGTCAGTTTCTGTGTCTACAGATGGACCACAGTCGTGACTGAAAACCCCATACCCTAGGCTTAATTTTGCACCTTACTTCAGCTTTTTACAGTACGATAGATTACCACTATAGCTGATTTACATATGAAGATATTTCCATTTGATAATTAGTTAGAGAGTGCTCTGTTTTTGTGAAATTCAACTTACTGTGATAATATTTAAGAAAACAGTAGCATGTTATAAGAATTATATTTGATGTTGGCTCCAGCAAAGAGCTCTTAAAAATAGGCTTTTTGTGTATTTTGACAAATAATTCACAAATGATGTATCCTAATGTCCCTTACAGTTACCAGAAGCTCCATTTTCTAAAAAATCGTGAATGTAATACTAGGTTCATGAGCATATTCCATAAATACTTCAAGGGGTCATCATTAGCACCTAAACAGTTAGGTAAATGGCTAAACTTGCATTAAACAACCTGGCAGAGCGTATTAAATGTCTTGTAGCTATTTTGGTGAATTTTAAGACTGAATTAAAGACCATTCTGTTACAATTGAAATAATGAAAACTGTCCATTTACTTATTTGCTATGGAATCTGCCGTTGAAGCGTATCTGCACAAAACTCTTTGAAACTGATGTTTTTTAGGCTGTTTTATAGTAAACTGTTGACTGAAATAGTATATCAGCCGCGCGGTCCGAGGCGTCTTGTCACGGTCCGCGCGGCTCCCTCGTCGGAGGTTTGAGTTCTCTGTCGGGCATTGGTGTGTGTGACGCCCTTAGCGTAAGTTAGTTTAAGTTAGATTAAATAGTGTGTAAGCCTAGGGATCGATGACCTCAGCAGTTTGAGCCAGTAAGACCCTACCACCAATTTAATTTTTTTAATATTTCAGAATCTCAAGACGTTATGAGGTTCGTACATTTTTGTTTTCTTGAGACATCCCAAAAACATGGAATGTGACTGATGTAACGTAAAAAATGAACCTCGGATACACTGTCATACGATTGTTCAAATTTACTAAACAGATCAAGGATGCACGTCATGGCGTAGGCCTAACTCATATTCGTACGAAACGGAGTAAATATGCCTGTCTCAATATCCGGAGTTAGATTTTCCCTAATTTCCATAAAGCACCAAAGGCTAAGGGGCAAACTCCGTACCTCATACATTAGTGAATTCTAGGTTGTGCTGCGACTCTAATCATCCTCTCGTCTCCCCTATTACCATGGGATGTAACTCCACTGAATTGTTAATAAACGAATTACGGTTGCTGTCTTCGGTAGGGTAATACCGTGTTGTAGAAGTGTTCAACATTGATTTCAGAGCATAAGCTAATCTTACGTTTTTTCTTTGGCTCCATGACTGAAAAGTGCGGTAAAGAAATTTATCCGCTTCGAAGAAAAGTAACCTCAGACATTATGTTGGCTTCTCGGTCAGAAAGCAACAAACATGCGATCTTAAGTGTCCTATCTATAAAGAACGCTAAATCATCACAATTTCTCCTAGATACTCGAAATACTGTCTGCTGAAAGTCTCGAAATGAAAAAAAAGTAGCACTAGCATATCTGGTAATTCCATTGTTTTCACACGTACAAACTTAATACAGAAGAATATTTGCTTTGCGGAGCACGCCTTGCCTCCGGCTAAGTCGCCTGCGAGGAAGACTGCCCGCAACACATCTTCCTCTACCCGGTGCTCTTGTTTATAAGGAATGCCTAATTGGTTTCGGCTTCTCTCCATAACTCCGGGCTTTTTAGGGTGAGATTCCTCCGATTTTCTCTGAATGGGGGTCGAATTGGAGGGTGTAAGTATGTTTATAGTTCACCCCCCCCCTCCCCCCCCACTCGTTCCCTAAATAAAAGACCGCCGGGGTCATTACTACCTGCTACATCTACATAATAGGCTCTGATAGCATCAGACTGGATCTCACTGGGTGAAAAACACGCACCGTAAAATTACGTCTCAGACTGAGTACCGGGAAGAGACGTAAACAACAAACAGTGGGGGCTTTACATGGATTCTCGTACTTATCAACAGACCTGCAAAACAATATCTCCTTGTTTTAATGGAGTTTTCCGTGATTGTTAGGTGGACAAATTCCAATTTTACGGTGAAAAATGTAACACTTATCTATTTGTCACTAACTGGTATTAAACAACAACCGACTATCTGTCTCAAAGACACTAATGTGCAAGAACGAAACCAAACATAACTGGACAGAATCTACAGTCAAGCCTCTATGCAGGAAGTGTCATATCGAATGCTCATTGCTGTTGGTATGTATCGCGTGGGCTGATCAGTCAAAAAGTTATGACTCCCTGCTTAACAACGTGAAGGACCACCTTTGGAAGGAGATACAGCAGCTATTGTACGTGGAATGGATTCGACAAGTTCTTAGTAGGTTTTTGGAGGTGTGCGCCATCTACGCACAGATAAGGCGGGTACCGTAAAGTATGGATCGGTGGTTTGTGAGCTCTGAGATGGCGCCCGATGGTGTCTTAGTTGTGCTCCATCGAGTTCAAATAGGCAAATTTGGTCGCCAAGACATCAAAGGAATTCACTATCATACTCCTCAAACTGCTGTAGCGCGGTTCGGTCTTCTGACACAAACTGTTATTCTGCTGAAAGATGCCATTACCTACGACAAAAACAACAAGAATAAAGGGAATAGGCGGCCAGCAGTAATGTGCACACAGTTTAAAGTAGCCATGGTGGCTTGGACTACTACCACAAGTCCCTCCAAAAAACCAGGTGAATGCCATAACACAGTACTGCCTCAACTGGCCTGCGACCTTGGCGTGGTGCATGTTTCTCGCAGACCTTGGTCTGGATGACGGCGTAGCCAGATACGACATTGAGCGCGTGTGACAAGGAATATGATTCACCCGACCAGTCGGCACGATTTCATCTCGATGATCCAGTGCCCCGTGCAATCGTTAAAGATGGTGTCGTGGGGTCAACAAGGGAACACACAGGGGTGGTATGTTGCGGAGCCCCACATTCGACAGCGTGCAGTGAGCAGAGTGCTCGATGCACCAGCATTGTTCTCTACTGTCACATCTACAGAGCTTTACAAGTGGACAAGTAAAAAAAGTTGAGACTGGTTGAATTTGGATGCAAGTAGTATGGGCGAGTTATTTCAATAGGAACATCGCCTGGTCTCTTAAGATATCATACAAGAGATAAAGGGTTTTAGGGAAATAAGTGCAGATATTTCCACTGATGACTGAGGGCAATGTACTGAACAGCGGTGACAAAGCAAGCCATTAATGTTTATTTTCCGCTGAACAAGAACAATTGTTCTACAATTTATCGAGCTGTTACCTAATGATCTAATTATCCGATAAGTGATTAGTTATAATAATTATTAGCAGAATTTGCTTTAGGTTACTAAAGCCAGTCTTCAGTGATAAGTTCGCACTTCATAACAACCGTCTCTAAACGTTATAAAACTATATTGTTACCACTGGAACACTCATAGTGTCTTCTGGAGAAATTTCAATAATCTACTGACGGACATCGACAGCCATCACATTCCTTACATAAGGAAAATAATCACACTCGATGCTGTTTTCAGTTATTTGAGGCACTGTTGACAAGCACCAAGGTTAAAACTGAAGAATTCTTCAGTTGGGGCATTTGTGGGTAACAATAGATGCAAGTGCTCAATGTGAATGAGCAGCTCGCCAAGCGCGGCGCTGCAGCGGACCTATTTAAAAACGATGCCTAGTAAACAAACAGCCTAGGTCGGGGTGCTACACGACAGTGTGACCGCACTCGACTCACAGACAGCCGGTTCGAACGCTGGTGGCTCCAAAAATCTCATCGCCTGTACTTGGTCGAGAACGAGGGGTGGTGCTGGCATGAAATTTCTCATCACTGGAATTTTAGCTAATGTCTTGGACCAGATTCCACACCTCTCCTCAGTGCCTCTTGCAGCGGGCTTATTGATGCTGATCTGTTCGTCGTTTGGGGACATTAAGCTCGGAGGCCCCATTGGTGCTACTCGAGAGGAATAGGTTGTGTGCAGGGGCAGCAGGTTACATCTCCGCCCTGCTCCCATCATCGTACATCATAAGCATGACACCACGCTATACGCACACCCTTTACAGTCAACTACACTCAACAGACAAACTGAAGACACAAATATGACACACCATGAAGGAATGGTCCACTGTGCTCGTAGGGAGAGAACGTTTTACGATTACGCTGGTGAACCTACTCTACGGGTCCTCTGACACCCAAGTCTCCAGATGTGAGACACTCACATCGGTACCAAACGTTGTATGTCGATAGAGTATCATCCAGACCTCTCATTTAGTTCGTGCTGTGGTCCAGTGGAACAAGCGTAAACTGTAATTAAAAGTAACACCAAAACTACGGAGCACAGGAAAGGCGTATCTGTGAGTAACTGTGAATAACTGATCACACGTGAGTGAGTTGGTAGAGCTTGAGGTGGTCGTGCCAAAGGTCCCGCGTTCAAACCCCACTGATGACAATATGTTTTAACAGTTTACACATGAAACAGTTACATGGGAGAATAATTTCCTGGCATGTAAAAGAACTTTCCGGAGTTTGTAGCAGTGTTCTTTTGGCGGTCTGCTTTGTTAGGTGAAAGTAGCAAACCTTAGAGTACATTTGTATAGATAGATGTGGTGTTCTGTCAGACATGTGCGACAGAACAGACATCTTTCGTGATGAAGCAGCTACTGCATTTTTAGTTTTACGGAATAAACATAATAAATTGCAACATTAGAGTAGAGAAACAACTGCGTCACACGTGCGGGTTTGTTAATAATCCCATGTCACACTATCGCGTACAATACAGCAAGAGCCAGCCGGTGTGGCCGTGCGGTTATAAGCGCTTCAGCCTGCAACCGCGTGACCGCTACAGTCGCAGATTCGAATCCTGCCTCGGGCATGGATGTGTATGATGTCCTTAGGTTAGTTAGGTTTAAGTAGTTCTAAGTTCTAGGGGATGATAACCTCAGATGTTAAGTCCCATAGTGCTCAGAGCCAATACAGCAAGAAAAAAGAAAATTGTCATCAGTGGGGTATGAAACCGGGACCCTTGCTACGACGTCTAAAGCTCTATCCACGTCCCCACGAAAGCAATACATATTAGTTATAGTTACGCTTTTCCTGTGCTCCGTAGTTCTGGAGCTACTTTTAATTTACGTTTAAGCCCGTTCTGTTGGACGACAGCACATAGTACGAACTAAATCGGAGTTTTGGTTGACATTCTATCGACATACAAAGTTCGGTACCGATCTGAGCGTCTGACATCTGAAAAAAAAAATGGGTGTGAAATCTTATGTGACTTAACTTCAAAATGGTTCAAATGGCTCTGAGCACTATTCGACTTAACTTCTGAGGTCATCAGTCTCCTAGAACTTAGAACTACTTAAACCTAACTAACCTAAGGACATCACACACATCCATGCCCGAGGCAGGATTCGAACCTGCGACCGTAGCGGTCACGCGGTTCCAGACTGCAGCGCCTAGAACCGCTCGGCCACCCCGGCCGGCTATGTGACTTAACTGCTAAGGTCATCAGTCCCTAAGCTTACACACTACTTAACCTAAATTATCCTAAGGACAAACACACACATCCATGCCCGAGGGAGGACTCGAACCTCCGCCGGGACCAGCCGTACAGTCCACAACTGCAGCGCCTTAGACCGCTCGGCTAATCCCTCGCGGCTGACATCTGGAGATTGAGCCAGCAAAATGATACGGCTCTTACTTTCTTCTTTTGTACTTAAGGAACCACCCTTCCATTAAAATCGTAGACTACATATACTATGCGTGGTGTAGACTCTGTACAAAATTGCTCCTCCTGGCACGTATTGCTGACAGGTGTCTCATACGGTAGCGTCTCCCACTTTGAGGGATTCTAATCCGTAAATAATTCGCAGCTTCGCTTCTTGCTGTCGGCGCCAGTATTAAAGAAGCGCAGCAGTTGCGCCGCGGTATGGGAGTGCTGTTACCGCGCGCGGCCAGACAATTAGGCCTGCGACTCCCGGCGGACAAATTCTCGCGCTCGGCTGGACGCTGCCGAATTAGCGGCCCTGTAATTTGGGAGGCTCGTAAAGCAGCAGAGGTTCGGGCCGGAGTTTATTAGGAGCGCAGCGCGGCCGGCCGCTGTCGCAGCACTGCTTCGCCGCCGTCCCACGGGCCGCGGGCTCTGTTTACCTGCAGGGCCGGCAGCGGGAATGTCTTCTTTAACTGTAATCACGCATACTAATGCCTGCCCCGGCGTGCAATTAGACACTCGGGTGGTCATTACTTCAGCTAATATTTCTGGCCACGCCCCCTCGCTCGGAAAGGTTTAATAACACATTATATCTCGGACGCTGCTGGGCTGGCAAGGAAACGCATTTCTGTGCCAGCACTTTTCTCCCTCCCCTTCTGGCCAATTAGTGCCAGGATGTTCGTCCACTCAGTGGCAGCGGCCTACAGAATATTACACGCGGACATCCGACGCCAAAACCACTCGAAATTGCGTCACACAGTCTGAGTATTTCACTACAACATCACACATTTTCTGGTGCACTGAGCAAGCTACTAATTTGGTATAAAACGTTTAGGCATCACGTCACCATTCTAAGGGGTGAAGCCAGCTTCATCGTATCTCTCTCTCTCTTACTTACTTTCTCTCTCTCTTCCTCTCCTTCTGCCTCCAGCCTCTCGCACATGTCTATTAATGCCAATCAAATAGTGTCATCTATGTATGATTTTACTGCTGTAGCCAATATCATTATTGTACTTTAAGTCTGTAACATTTCATCTGATTGTTATTTACAAGTATGAAGTTTAAGCCATTTTAACATTTCATCTGATTGTATAAACGAGTACGAATGTTAAGCTGTTTTAACTTGTCAAATGGTTCAAATGGCTCTGAGCGCTATGGGACTCAACATCTGAGGTCATCAGTCCCTCAGACTTAGAACTACTTAAACCTAAGGACATCACACACATCCATGCCCGAGGCAGGATTCGAACCTGCGAACGTAGCAGCAGCGCGGTTCCGGACTGGAACGCCTAGAACCGTTCGGCCACCGCGGCCGGCTTTAACTTGTCAAAATTGGATTTATATGCCACCTGAAGTACACACACATATATTCGACACCTCAAAACAAACACCTCCAAATGCTTTAAACAATTATTCTGTAATAATGTTGTTACAATGTATATTCTTTGCACTTTGCGATTATGTCTTCTCTTCTCCTATACGAACCTTGCACCCAGCAGATTCCAGACGCCATATTTGTTTACAAATGTGTTAGTATACATGTGATGTGTTACGACAGCGTAAGGAACCTGTGACCACTGGAGGTACTCTAGTTTACTTATTTTATGTTTACCATTAGATATCAGTTTAGTTTTTTGTCAGAAGAAATCCAAAACCATGTTCTGAATTAGAATCTTGTTTCTCCACTAGGCAGTGCCACAAGTTCCTCCAAAAATTGTAACACAACACACACACAAATGTCATTCTAACTAATGTAAATCCACCCGATGATGGAGGTTTAAACCTTTGAAACGCGTCGTGAAAATAAATAAAACGGTGACTGGTAACAGTAAACTTGTTGTTTCATTTAATGTCAATAACAGTCACTGTAAAGCCTAACCTAAAGATATTCGCATTTAAAGTCATCGTATTATACCTCGTTGCCGCATAAATATAGCGTAAATTAGGATTTAGCCTTGGACAGACCAAAAAAGCCTTGTCTTTTCTCTATTTGCTCATATACGTTTCGAGATCTTACACCGTCATCAGTGGGTTTCACTTATTCTACTGTAAAATATAAGCAAATGCTCGAAGAAAGTCCACGAAAGTTGGTATTTTAGTAATCAGATTCACACACAGCTGGAAACATAGATGTAAATGAACTAGTAGATCTCGTCTTCCTAAATTTCCCAAAGTCGTTCCAAACCGTACCTCTTGGAGTATAAAGAAACTTAGGATGATACCTGTTGTGACCAGGCGAAATCACTTTCGTTCGGCCGCAACTGTTGATTCTGGGAGAATGCTCATCATACCAGAACGCTTGAATAATTGCCTCACTTTATTTCATAAATGAATTAAAAAATGCTTAACTTTGGCACAGCTCTTTGCTGTAGGAATACTGGATAATTCACTACTGTCATGCACTAGCAAAGCATCACTTGATGCACTAATTAACAAACTCTCCTCTTGAGAAACAACGTTCAATACTGACAATGGTACATGTCCATCTGAAACTTCAACTGTCACTGAGTGGTCAGCGCGACGGAATGTCAATCCTAAGGGCCGAGGTTCGATTCCCGTCTGGGTCGGAGATTTTCTACGCTCAGGGGTTTGGTGTTGTGTTGTCCTAATCATCATCATTTCATCCCCATTGACGCGAAAGTCGCTGAAGTGGCGTCAAATCGAAATACTTGCACCTGGCGAACGGTCTACCTAACGAGAGCCCTAGTCACACTGTCCTACTCGACTGCAGCAGCTGAGGTCTCCAAGTGGGGGGAGAACCACTTGCTTGCTCGACACTATATTGACCTCCGCATGAGGGCGCTGCTGTGCTGAGAGGGAGGGGGGGGGGGGGGGGGAGCGTGGTCTTCACGTGCACCTCCCACACACTGTTGCAAATTGCAGAGAGCCCTCGCTAATGTCCATGATGGTATCGATTCGTGTTGCAGCTTCGGTGTGGCAACGTCATCTCTGAAGAGTACCATAATATGGAATATATTCTCTGATATGTGGCAGACATTAATAATTGACTAATACAACCTGCACAGTATGTTGGACTATACAACGAATTTTCTAAACAAACGAAAATTGCACTTTGTGTGCTTTACTCAAAAATGGATAAATGCAAGATCCACATCAACATCCATACTCTACAAAATCACTGTGAAGTGCATGACAAAGAGCACTTCCCAGAGTTTCAGTTATTAGAGCATCTTTCCATTCCATGGAGCAGAGGAGGACTTATTGCTCAAATGCGACCTGTAATTAATTTAATCTTGTCCTCGCGATGCCTACGTGAGCGATGTGTAGAGGACCGTAGTATATTGCTGGATTCATCATTTGAACCTACTTTCGTTTGTCGGCTTTCTCGGCATATTTTCAACTGTCTGCAAGTTCAGTTCCTCCAGCAGCTCCGTGACACTCTCCCATGGACAGAGTCGTGCTGCCCTTCTCTGTATACGTTCGATATCCCTGTCATTCCTGACAGGTCCGACACACTTGAGAAGCATTCTAGCATGGATCGTACGAGTATTTTGCAAGCAATCTCCTTTGTAGACATTGTGTTTCCCGAGTATTCCACCAACGAACCGAAGTTTGTCACCTGTTTTACCTGCTACTGAGCCTATGTGATCGTTCAATCTCTTATCTTTACAAATTGTTACACCTACGTATTTGTATCAGTTGATAGACTCCAATTCTGATTCTTGGATATTAAAGTCATAGGTCACTACGTCTTCTCTTTCTCTGAGATGTACAGTTTTACATTTCTGAACATTTAAAGCAAGTTGCCAATCTTTGCACTACTTTGAAATCTTATCAACATCTGATTGAATATTTATGCATCTTGTTTCAGACATGCCAACGGCCTTGCTTCAGTGGTAACACCGGTATCCACCAGATTGCCGATGTTAAGCGCTGTAGGGCTTGGCTAGCACTTGTCTGGGTCACCGTCCGGGTCTGCCGCGTGGTGTGCAAGCGGGGTGCAGTCAATCCTTGTAAGGCCAATTGAGGAGCTACTTGGCTGAGGATTAGCGGCACTGTTCACGAAAACTGACAACGGCCGGCAGAGCGGTGTGCTTGACACATGGCCCTCCGTATCTGCATTCGGTGACGTCTGCGGGTTGAGGACGACACAGCGGCCGGTCGGTGCCATTGAAGCTTCAAGGCCTGTTCGGACTGTGTTCGTTTGTTTGTTTCAGACATAATATCATTATATAATGGCATTATCTGCGAAAAGTATGAGTTTGATATTAATACTGACCGCAAAACCAGTAAGAGCACGAACAGCTTCCCTGGGTCACACCTGTTTAATTCTGCATCTATCGATGACTCTCCATTCACGGTAGTTTGTGCGCTGTCCCTACCAAAAAATATTTAGTCCAGTCGGATATTTCTCCTTATTCTCCGTACGAAGGTGGTTTTGAGAATAAGGTTGGCGTGGTACGGAATAAAATGCCTCTCGGAATTCAAGAAATACTCCGTGGACGTGACTGCTTTGATCTATGGCTTTTAGAATGTCTTGTGAGGAAAGCGCGAGTTGTGTATCATATGAACGATGTTCCCAGAATTCATGCAGTTGCGACTGAGGAGGTCATTCTCCTCAACGCCTATAACAAAGAGATGCCGGTACTGTTTGATTAAGAGGTTAGTAGTTAACATGTTCAGGACGTCAAATGGTAAACATATGTGGTATATGAAACGGGACGAACATTGGAAATCGGTGTTAGGAAAGGCGAATGGAAGACTTAGATTTGGTAGAAAAGTTCTGGGAAAGTGCAATGAACCTGTGAAAGAAGATGTCGTTAGTGCGACGAGTTCTAGAGTATTGTTCCGGAACGTTTGAAGTGTTCGTCAATTAGTGTGGCTGTTGGACAAATGAAAAGAGGAAGAAGCGCAGCTTCGAGAGGATAGTAATGTTGGTTCGCTGTTTGGTGCAGGGAAACTTGCCTTATATGACACGTTATTGTTTTAAAGAAAATACATGTAGCTGACAGAAGGAAGAGCTTTAGCTCTTTCCTAAACGCAACAGGTCACTGAACTGATGCTTGCGGGGTAGCTGGTTCAGGTGGCGGACTGCAACAACACGGAAAGAGTTTGCGAATGTGTTTGCTTCATGGATGTATACATCTAGAGCACTAAATGACTGAGACCTCATGTTGCGATTATCATGTGATGCGTGATACTTTGGTGCATGAATACTGAGGAGCCCATGGAGTAGACACAGCATATGGTAGTCATTGTGGTTGCAACTATCCTAACGGGACGTGGGTGGCACCGACGTGGTCGAACAGAAGGATGTCGCAGATGCAACACACGCAACCTTCACGAGTTTTCTGCTACTGGTACCATGATGCATTACACTGAAGTGACAAAAGTCATAGGTAGTGATATACACATATACAGATGGCGATGGTATCACATACGCAAGATATAAAAGGGCAATACATTAGCAGGGCTGCCATCTGATGCATATGAAAAGGTTTCCGACGTGATTACGGCAGCACGACGGGAATTAACAGACTTTGTAAGCAGAGAGGTAGTTGGAGCTAGATGCATGGGACATTCCATTTCGTAAATTGTTAGGTAATTCAATATTTCACAAACCACAGAATCAAGCGTGTGCCGAGAATATAAAATTTCAGGCATTACCTCTCACCATGGACAACGCAGTGGCCGACGGTCTTCACTTAACGACCCAGAGCAGCAGCGTTCGCCTAGAGTTGTCAGTGCTAACAGACAAGCAACTACGTGAAATAACCGCAGAAATGAATGTGGGACCTATCCGTTAGGACAGTGTGACGAAATGTGCGTTAATGCATTATGGCGGCAGTCGACCGGCGCGAGTGCCTTCGCTAACAGCACGACATCGCCTGCAGCGCATCTCCTGGGTTCATGACGATACCGGTTGGACACTAAACGGCTGGGAAACAGTGGGATGGATTCAGAATGAGATTTTCACTCTGCAGCGGAGTGTGCGCTGATATGAAACTTCCTGGAAGATTAAAACTGTAGTGCCGGACCAAGACTCGAACTCGGGACCATTGCCTTTCGCGGGCAAGTTAGAGCACTTGACCGCGAAAGGCAATGGTCCCGAGTTCGAGTCTCGGTCCGGCACACAGTTTTAATCTGCCAGGAAGTTTCAACGGTGGGATGGTCACTTGAATGCCGATTCCAGTTGATAAGAGCTGATGGTAGGGTTCGAGTGTGCCGCAGACGCCACGAAGCCATGGATCCAAGTTGTCAACAAGGCGCTGTGCAAGCTGGTGGTGGCTCCATAATGACGTGGGCTGACTGCATGTGGAATGGATTGGGTCTTTTGGATTCTCGGCTATTTGGAGACCATTTTCGGCCATTCATGGACGTCTTGTTTCCAAATGTCAATGGAATTTTTATGGGTGAGAATGGGCCGTGTCACGGGGCAACAGTTGTTCACGATTGGTTTGAAAGACATTCTGGACAATTCGAGCGAATGTTTGACAACCCAGATCGCCCGATATGAGTCCCATCGACCATTTATGGGACATAATCAAGAGGTCAGTTCGTGTTCAAAATCCTGCACCGGCAACATTTTTGCAGTTATGGACAGCTATGGAGGCAGCATGGGATTTCCAAAGATTTGTTGAGTCGATGCCACATCAATTGCTGCACGACGCCGGGCAAAAGGAGGTCCGGCACGATATTATGGAGGTATCCCATGAGTCTGCTCACACCAGTGTACTTCGTAGTAGTGAAGATTCGGAAACAGAAGTGATTGCACAAGTTTACGCTTCACATAATGTGAATAATATGCAGTGATATCAGTATGTTCTGCCCAACTAAAGAGCTAATGAGAATTTACACACCAGTTTCTGAAACGATATTGAGACACTGTGACGAAGAACATGAGGCAAAGTTTACTGAATTCTGGAATCCCAAAAGTAAGGTCTTCTATTTTTTATAAGTACATAGACCTGTTTATTTCTACAATGGTTTACATCAGTTTACGGCTTGAACATTTAGATGTTTTTCGATATAATCACCATTTCTGTTGATGCATTTTTGTAGACGCTGTGGCAGTTTTTGTTTGCCCATGTCAAACAAGCTCGCCGCACTGCTGTTCAGAAAGTTATAAACCTCTTCTTTCACCTTGTCGTCGAAGCTGAATCGCTGGGACCACAATTAACGCCGACAGGTACTGTGAGACTCTGAAAAAATTCAAACGGCCAATTCAGAACCGGAGAAGAGGAAGCAAGGATGTACACATTCTCGCCCACACATCGCTCGGCAAATCGTTGGTCTCCTGAAACAGTGTCAGTGGAACATAATCACCCACCCAACCTATAGTCCTGACTTGGCGTCCAGTGACTATCACCTGTTCCCTAGGTTAAAAGAACATTTGGCCGGAAAGCGATTCTTCTCCGACGACGAGGTAAAAGAAGAGGTTCATAACTTTCTGAACAGCACGGCGGCAAGCTGTTATGACATGGGCATACAAAAACTGCCACAGCGTCTTCAAAAATGCATCGACGGAAATGGTTATTATGTCGAAAAATAGCTAAATGTTCAAGCTGTAAACTGATATAAACCATTGTAGAAATACACAGGTCTATGTACGTATAAAAAAATAGGAGACCTTACTTTTGGGATTACCTCGTAATTTTCGACGGGGTACTAAAATAAATTGGGACTTTTTCGCATCTAGTACAACTTCAAGGTTTTGCTACCATCTGAAAACTGAAGACAAACGGTCACTCATCTGATTAATGGTCACTCAACTAAAGATGTTATCATTGATATTGTGTGAAGGTGGAGGCCGTCGGCATGGAAGTTATATTTGCAGGACGACGAAACCGACGAGATCTCATTGATATACGAAGAGAACAACTGTGAACTCAAGACTGACGCTTGTCCCATTCCTGAGAAAAGTTGCTTCCAGGACGACTTCCTTTTCCAAAGACGACACTTCGCTGCCTGTCTCCCGAGTACTCCTGCTTCCTCGTCCTCTGCACCCCTTGGAGTGCCGCAGCCTCAGATACATGTGCTCCTACCGGCACGCCCGGCCCCCATCACAGGTGAGCGCAACCCCGCTAATTATAGCGCCGCTGTTACGCAACGCGGCGCCTGACGTCACGGCCTGTGCTGTGCTGAGCGGTGTCGGTGTCGTGTCGCAGCTCCGGTGTCGTGCTGGCCGGCTCTGCTTTCAGCGCGCTTCCGCACAGCCGCGCTGAATCACCGGCCACCAGCAACAGCGCCGGCACCGGGGTGGCCTACAGCAGGGAGCTGACGCCAACTCACGAGCAGTTAGCTCCAACATACCGTTGCTACGGTAAAAAGTACCCTCTGCTACGCACTTAGACTACAAATGTACACTGAAGCGCCAGAGAAACTGGTATAGGCATGCCTACTCAATTACAGAGATATGTAAACAGGCGGAATACGGTGCTGCGGTCGGCAATGCCCATATAAGGCAAGTGTCTGGTGCAGCTATTAGATCGGTTGCTGCTGCTACAATGGCAGGTTATCAAGATTGAAGTGAGTTTGAACGTGGTGTTACAGTCGGCGCACGAGCGACGGAACACAGCATCTCCGAGGTAGCGACGAAGAGGGGATTTTCCCGTATGACCATTTCACGAGTGTACCGTGTGTATCAGAAATCCGGTATAACATTAAATTTCTGATACCGCTGCGGGCGGAAAACAATCCTGCAAGAACGGCAACGACGGCTGAAGAGAATCGTTCAACGGGACAGAAGGTCAACCCTTCCGCAAATTGCTGCAGATTTCAATGCTGGGCCATCAACAAGTGGCAGCGTGCGAACCATTCAACGAAACATCATCGATATGGGCTTTCGGAGCCGAAAGCCCACTCATGTACCCTTGATGACTGCACGACACAGAGCTTTACGCCTCGCCTGGGCCCGTCAACACCGACATTGGACTATTGATGACTGCAAACTTGTTGTCTGGAATGAAATCATGGGCTCTGCATGTCAGCAAGAGACTGTTCAAGCTGGTGGAGGCTCTTCAATGGTGTGGGGCGTGTGCAGTTGGAGTGATATGTGACCCCTGATACTTCTAGATATGACCCTGACGGGTAACACGCACGCAAGCATCCTGTGTGATTACCTGCATCCATTCATATCCAGTGTACATTCCGACGGACCAGGGCAAATAAAGCAGATCATTGCGATACCCCACACATCGAGAATTGTTACAGAGTGGCTCCAGCAACACTCTTCTGAGTTTAAACACTTCCACTGGCCACAAAACCCGCCATACATGAACATTATTGAGCATATCTGGGATACCTTGCAAAGTGATGTTCAGAAGAGATCTCCACCCCCTCGTACTCTCACGGATTTATGGGCAGCCCCCAGGGTTCCTGGTGTCAGTTCCCTCCAGCACAACTTCAGACATTAGTCGAGTCCATGCTAGGTCGTGTTGTGGCGCTTCTGGGTGCTCGCGGCGGCCCTACACGATATTAGGATGGTGTACCAGTTTCTTTGGCTCTTCAATGTAAATAGTATGAGGCCGTGAAGGAGTTGGGGGCTGACCGAAGGAAACGGTGGAAGCGGCCAAGCCGATGCGGAATTTGCGACTGCTGCGCTCCATACGGGTATTTCCGAACCTGCCGTTGGAGCCTGTGAGGAAACGGAAGAGTCCGTCGTTTCATGAAACAGAGACAACACTGGTATTGGAAATTGGAAATTTTTGTTAAGTTCCTATGGGACCAAACTGCTAAGGTCATCGGTCTCTAGGCTTACACACTACTTAATCTAACTTAAACTAACACTTAACTACAACACACACACCCAGGCCCCAGGGAGGACTCGAACCTCCGACGAGGGGAGCCGCGCGACCCGTGGCAAGGCACCAAAGACCGCTGGCTACCCCGCACTGGTATTGCTTTCTACCCATCAGAGCAACATTTTCTGAGAAAACGCCTCTGCTTTTGTAATCTTGAGATGAATTACTTTTGCTTATGTGAAAATAAAGACGAAATTTATTTTCAGTGAGACTGACACGGTGCAAATAGCCTTCTGGAAGGGGCTAATCAAATCGGTGCACCATCCCCTTACTAATTTGAGAGGTATCTTCATATTAGGAAATTCAAAAACTTACCAAATTACTACTGATACTTTTTACAGATTAAAGCCTTCACATATAACTATCAACTATTATGTGTTCTGTATGTACTAAAATTATAGTAATTGTCAAATATGCCGCGACTGTAATATTGAGCTGGTTTCATATAAAGTACATCAAATATTAATTAAAAAAATAAATACTTTACGTATACACTCCGCAAGCCACTCTAATGTAAATGCTGACTGATTACTTCATACGTGTATCATCGGTCTCTCGTTTTATTCCATTTTCTTACTGGGTGAGGGGTATGTGGCTACCAATAGGCGTCTGTATGGACCCTAATCTCTCGTATTTTCATAATCTGTGTGCGAGATAGACAAGAATGGTTGTGGCAGCTAAGTATTTTCCGAAAGCTGGTTCCCTAAATTTACCGAAAAAATTGTTTCACGAGAAGTACGTCGTCTTTCTTCCAAGTTCAATTTCTCCGAAAGCTCCTGGTACACTTTCGCATTGGTTACAATGACCCGATAGAGTCCCAGCTTTGCGTCCCACAATTCATTCGACGTGCGTTGTCTTGTCTATTTGATAACGACTCAAAAAACTACATGCAACAACAGAACTGGTCGCACATTTTTCGTAAACGCGATTTCGTTTAGAGGCGTACTGCACATACCGAGAACCCTTCCAACTAATCTTGCTTTATCACCCGGCCATACTCATTTTACGTTATTACCCCCACTTCATATCTTGCTGTATCCCCTAAGTACTTAAACGACTTGACGTGCTCCAGACGTTACCAGCTATCTTGTAATCGAGTACTATCAGGCTATTTCTCTTTTTTATAGGAATTATCTTACATATGTCCACATTGTAAAAGAGCTATCATACATTACAACAACTGAAATGTTCATCGAAGTCTTTCAGCCTTTCCTTACGATCGCTGAATGATAATTCTTTCATGTAGATGACAGCATCGTAAGCGAGCAAGGTCGCAGTGCCGCTGATCCTATCTAGTCGTAGTGGCAACTGACTGTAAATGTAAATATTAGCGCACAGCCCTTTCTCTCTCATCGTACCGTCCTTTTACAAAGGCGGCGGAGTCGGTACTCTATGAGCAGGTAGCTGCAGCACCTTCGATCCATCGTCAGCGATGGCCGCGTTACTGGAAGACGACGCCGCTGCCCTGCTGCCGTGTCTCGTGAGGACCGATGACGCAGAGAGCGTGTGTTCCTCCGCCCCCGCGGTCGGAGGCCCCCCTTGTGGATATTCTCCCCCGCCCCCTGCCCCCGGGGGGCCGGCGCGCCGCCGGTGGGCCTTCGCTTTGTTTTCCTTTTGGCCGGCCGTCGGCTGTCGCCCGCATTTTTTCCCAGGGCAATTAGCGGCTGAGGCATCCGCAGGTAGCGGCGGCGCGCCTGCTTCCGCCGTCAGCCCGTGGCCCGTCACCCGGGAACCCAACCTCATCGGGCCTAAATAACCCTAACCCAGCCCGGCGCACAGCATTCAGGTACCCTGTAAACACCACCCAATGAAATTTGCGGCCAGGAACGATCGAGGAAACGTCCACCAATCTCCGTGTCCGAACTCCTCAACTTGCCCTGCACGTAGAGCAGCAAAGGGCTCTTACGTTATGTTTCACTTCATAGCCACCAACGAACAGGAATGGGGATGCTCCAACAAGAACTGTTGCTCCAAAACTTTTAAAATCGGAAGCGATCATAATTCATTTTCTGTGTGACGCAATCACAAAAAATGTTACTTACGACCGGACCTTGAGAAAGCACAACGAAAAACATGAAAATGCAAAGGTCACTCAGCAGATCTGTGTTTCATTCTTTTAACAAATGGCTCAAGTGGCTCTGAGCACTATGGGACTTAACATCTGAGGTCATCAGTCCCCTAGAACTTAGAACTACTTAAAACCTAACTAACCTAAGGACATCACACACATCCCTGCCCTAGGCAGCATTCGAACCTGCGACCGTAGCGGTCGCGCGGCTCCACACTGAAGCGCCTAGAACCGCTCGGCCACACCAGCCGGCCATTAGCCGGCCATTCTTTTAACATCAGAAGTCTACATGTTTAGTGTGTAGTTGAGAAAATGGCTTGTTACGTGCATCTGAAAAAGTCTTTTGTACTGGGGGTGTAGAGTTTATCTCCAAAAAACCTACAATCGTACCTTCAAAGCTGTTGTCACTTAAAACAAAATTGCTACCGTCATTAACAGTTAGTACCCATGCTTGCAATGACTCTGGTTTTTTCCGATTTCCGTGTGATTTGGCCTAGTGGTTGCATAACAACCTCTTTGTTGCTTGGTGTTCTGGCATTTCAGTAACAAAACCATACCTTGGATTGTGGATGTCCTAACTCATCGATATATCTTCCAGAAATCGAAGTCTCTTCCTCTCGTGACTTCTTATTGGCCTGGTTCAGAATCTTATGTACATCTAAACGAGCGCCGTTCGGAGGTCCAGAATGATACGCGTTTGAACTGAGCACCTTACAATCTTTGATCTTAAGTATTCCTCGGCAGTATGTTGATTTATGTTTCAACAGCGCCAAATCCCAGACCCCTCCACACGCACACCATTCGTTTACGCCTTCTATCCCTGGTGCATAACCGACGTCAGCGTAGTAACTATGGCGGCAGCTTGAGCCAGCCATTGTAAGCAATAGACGTGCCTGCGGCCGGTCAGTTCTGGGCAGGCAGTGTTAAGTACTTGACGTGCAGCCGTGGCGTGTGACCGTTGTTGTGTCAAACATCACAATGGAGCAACATCTCTGCATCGAGTGTTCAAGGCATTCTCCAGAATGTTTTGAAGAAGAAAAAGTGTGCGTGAAGTTTGTTCCGCAGACCATGACTCCTGAACAAAAACGACGACGCGTCGTCGACTCCCATGACTCGATTGAAATGTAAAACGCGCACATTTATTTCCTGGGAAAAAAATTATCATGGATGAAGAATCTTGGTATTATCAACACGATGCTACCAGAAAAAAGCGCTGAAATTCATGCGAAGGGTCAACGCTTTGACAACATAATCGACATTCAATCCAATGTGACACACGAGTTGAAGACCATCCCAAAGAAGGGCTCTTCTGACAGTTTCACAGTGTTGTATCAATGTTCTGTGCGCAGAACTCTGTTTGGGTGGGTGGGAAGGAGATGGGTGGAGATTATGTAGAAAACCCGAAGCATTAAAACTAACATCGTAACTTTTCTCTATTTTCTATCATTCCAGTTTCTATCCGTTCTGCACTGACAGGGTAAGAGTAACCTTCAGAATGGCCACACGACTAACTGGACTTACAAGCACACAAACACACGAGACGTACGAAATGAACGCTTCGGAAGTTAAGAGTCGTGCACTCGCTGGGGTGGACGAGGACTTTCTTAGTGCACGTAAAATGTGAAGCATAGCAAGCGTTCCCGCTGGGTAAGGTTTCTGAGTACAGGTACGCAATGACTTAGTCTCAGTGAGCAAACAGTTTCCTGGAATATCGGCCCTAAAATTCGCAGATTTTTGGTTGGGCGCAAATTTGATTGGGTGCAGTTTTCCAATATTGCTGTATATCAGCGCCATGGATCAAACCACCTCCATGTTGTCGACAGCCTTACAATTTGAGCGGACACAGTCCAGGCCGGCCGGTGTGGCCGAGCGGTTCTAGGCACTACAGTCTGGAACCGCTCTACCGCTACCGTCGCAGGTTCGAATCCCGCCTCGGGCATGGATGTGTGTGATGTCCTTAGGTTAGTTAGGTTAAGTGGTTTTAAGTTCTAGGCGACTGATAACCTCAGAAGTTAAGTCCCATAGTGGTCAGAGCCATTTGAACTATTTTGAATTAATAACCTAGAACAATAAAATTATGAGATACAAATTGTGGGCAATAGTTACGCCACCAGAAGAGATATTTAGTATTGGCGATAGACACAAGTACTTACACGCCACTATCTTACTTAGGATAGGACGGAGGTAGTACTCACACGCCACTATCTTACTTCGGATAGGACAGAAGTATAGGTTGGGCACTGTTAGGGTTGGGGTTGGGGGTTGGGTTCTTTGGGGAAGGAGACCAGACAGCGAGGCCATCGGTCTCATCGGGTTAGGGAAGGACGGGGAAGGAAGTCGCCGGCCATGGTGGCCGTGCGGTTCTAGGCGCTACAGTCTGGAACTGAGGGACCGCTACGGTCGCAGGTTCGAATCCTGCCTCGGGCATGGCTGTGTGTGATGTCCTTAGGTTAGTTAGGTTTAATTAGTTCTAAGTTCTAGGCGACTGATGACCTCAGAAGTTAAGTCGAATAGTGCTCAGAGCCATTTGAACCATTTTTGAAGGAAGTCGGCCGTGCCCTTTCAAGGGAACCATCCCGGCATTTGCCTGGAGCGATTTAGGGAAATCACGGAAAACCTAAATCAGAATGGCCGGAGGGGAACTGTTAAAGAGGGAGAGCCGCTCATTCGTTTCGTAGGCTGAGAGGGACCCACCTGATGTGAGAACGAGGGGATTGTGATTGCTGATAGCAGTGTTATGCCCTTCTTACATCTATGTAGTTCTTAAGTGGATACAGGAGCGAGGAACAAATGCCGTTCATAAACAGAGAATTCAGATATTTATTTATTCTGCATCTAATATCAAACAGTAAAAGTACTCTATAACTTTGTCGCTGTAGTAGCAGCGTCAGTCGCTAACAGTAGATTTGAATGTAGAAGTATACACTGATATAAAGAATTTATAATTCTGCCACTTTCAGTGCGATGTGTACCCGGAAGATATCGAACCCTGGCACTATGAAGTCTGTAAATGTTATTCAACTGGCAAATACACACAAAAAAAAGACTAAGTTCATGAATCTTCGAACTTGAGTACACCCGTTGCTGGAGCTCCGGAGAGGAGATGCTTGCATCTCGTTGGCAGCGGCGTAATCGTTGGTGGTAGTGCCCTCGTGCCTGGGTGGTAGCTGTTGGAAACGCTGCGGTGTAACTGGAGGCGCTGGGATTTGAAAGTGCGGCCGACTGGATGGCGGCCGATACAGCAAGGAGCATTCCGCCGAAGGGTACAGGAGGGCGGTTCGTGTCCCTATACGGCCATTTACATTTAGCTTTTCTGTCAGTTCCCTAAATCACTTAAGCAAATCCCGGTAGGGGACCTTTAGAAGGATGTTGTCGATTTCTTTCTCTGTTCTCCAATTCAGGTTTGTGCTTCGTCCCTAATGACCACTTTGTAGACGGGACGTTTAAGCATAATCCACCTTCCTCTGCCGCTGTTGGCAATTTTGTGTTAAGCCCTGACCTCGATCTTGAGATCTTCCAAGGTTATTCTCTAAAGACGTAGAAATTTTATTTTACTTCACTGACGATCCGTCAGGTGTCTGTATTTCAGTTTTTTTACTGACCCACACGTATTTAAGGGCGAAAAATGCATCCGCATGTTTGACAAGTTAATTTAGCCTCTCCATCACGGTGACGAAGTAGCGTCTGAATTTAGCGAAGATCTGCTTCACTATTTATCCACTGTGGTCTCCTTCTACGCAGACACTATTTACGTTTCTGAAGCAATGAAAGTCTACACAGAAGTGTCGTCCGGTGCTGTACTATTTACTGATAAGATTTTTAAATCTACATCGGCAGTAGAACGTATATGTTAGAATTCTATGCACATAAATTTTACTGTGTTCTAGATTTTAGCCAAAAAACAAAAAAACAAAAAAGTTATAAGACAAGCCGGATAGAAAGTTGTGAAGTGCATTTTTGCAAACAAGAGGTTGAAAACACGGTTAGGTACGAACATCGGAGGAAGCGAAATATTGGGGCGACTGGGTAGTCGGGTTGGCCAACAGAGACTGATGCGAGCTATTCTGGCGTCTAATAGCAACATTAGGGGAGCTGCGCTGTAGTGGCGAATTGCAAGTATGTGGCAACTGCGATCGCTAAAAGCTTGCACAAGGCGAGTAGCGATTACCTACTAGCCCGTGATTACTATCTTTTGGAGCGCAGTTAGGCCGTTAATCACGGCCGTCAGCCGCGCTGATTTACGACTCGCGGCAGAAACTTAGGAAAAATCGGCGTGCTTAATTCATAGAGCCGAGGCAGTTCCATAAAAATGAGGAGCCGAGAGCTGGCCGGAGAATTACTGGGTGCTGCGAGCGCCGCGCTTAATCCGAGATAATCTCCACCGTAATTGCGTGTAATCGAGAACCTCCGAAGGCCGGCGGTTTTCCCACGAAGGACAGAAGAAAAGACCAGCAGCCCCGGGGCGAATCGTACGTGGTTCACCAGAGATTTATTATTCCATTAGCAATGAAAACTATGTTGGATCGCGTTTTACGCGTTCATTTTTTTTTTCCTTTTTTCGACGGCCACTCTCCGTTTTAAAAAGATGCGGCGGTCATTTTCTTCTGCCTTTACAGATTGTAATCAGCTGAAAACACAACGGTAGCTCGGTTAATTGATTTTCCTGGCGTTTTCTTTTTCATTTAATTACGCCGGCGACGCGGATCTGATAGGCGCCGTACGGCCGGCTAGTGGTATCGGCTTTAATTGGCCGTAATAAATGACGCCCGGCAGCAGGTGCTGATTAGGTCCCCCCGCGCCCTGGCGGTGCGCTGACGACGCGTAATGGGAAGATGACAGCAGGGGGCACGGGGGGTGTACCCTAGGTCTGCTGGCCACTGCGCAGCGCGGAAACTACAAGACTAGCGTGGCTACGGCACTTCACGCTGTGCCTACAAGCTGGCCACAGGAGATCCGAACACTCTATAAGGGTAACGAGAAGAGTGAGTCGAGAATCTCAAAGCCTTGTGGAACATCCCTATCAAGAGCCTATGAAAATAGACAGTTGTCAAGGAAACGGGGACGAAGATTTTCATTCCAAGCAGTGGGCCCAACACAGCATCCTGTGGTACAGAGTCACAACATTTTTTAAAAAAACATTTGGCATTTCGTGTATGTTACACATAGGCAACACCACATTATAAAACGACGGACAAAGATCACAACACCAAGAAGGAGTTTTGTAACACAAACGAATGTTGTTCGGCATCTTTCTCTATCTGAAAGATAAGGTCCATTAAAATTTCGCCCCAGTCGCATAAGAGTGGCGCCACTGAGTTTGGTTTGATGCAGCTCTCCATGCTACTCTATCCTGTGCAAGCTGCTTCATCTCCCAGTACTTACTGCAACCTACATCCTTCTGAATCTGCTTAGTGTATACATCTCTTGGTCTCCCTCTGCGATTTTTACCCTCCACGCTGCCCTCCAATGCTAAATCCCTTGATGCCTCAGAACATGTCCTACCAACCGGTCCCTTCTTCTTGTCAAGTTGTGCCACAAACTCCTCTTCTCCCCAATTCTATTCAATACCTCCTCATTAGTTATGTGATCTACCCATCTAATCATCAGCATTCTTCTGCAGCACCACATTTCGAAAGCTTCTATTCTCTTCTTGTCCAAACTATTTGTCGTCCATGTCTCACTTCCATACATGGCTACACTCCATACAAATAGTTTCAGAAACGACTTTCTGATACTTAAATCTATACTCTATGTTAGCAAATTTCTCTTCTTCAGAAACGCTTTCCTTGTCATTGCCAGTCTACATTTTATATCCTCTCTACTTCGACCATCATCAATTATTTTGTTCCCCAAATAGCAAATATCCTTTACTACATTACGTGTCCCATTTCCTAGTGGCGCCACTAGGAGGATGCAGATCAGGTATCCTTTATATACACGCTGTAACGGTCGTGAGCGTAGTTACCTTCGAGATCGGGCGTGGTACGTAGATGTTAGTCAAGAATGCCTTTAAGGCGACAAAGAGACCATTATCAACACCTCAGTGAGTTTGACCGAGGTCGTGTAATAGGATACGAGAAGCTGGATGTTCCCTCTACGATAATGCAGAAAGAGTTGGCAGGAATTTAGCCGCTGTACACGATTGCTGGCAGCGGTGCTCATGGGAATGTACGGCCGCGAGAAGACCGGGCTGTGGACGGCCATGTGGCACTACCGAGAGAGGCGACCGTCGTGTTCGGCCTATGGCTCTGGCGCATCGTACTGCATCTGCAACAGCAGTTCCAGCAGCAGCTGGAACCACAGTGACACAACGAGCTGTTACAAATCGTTACTTCAAGGACAGATCCGACCCAGACGCCCGCTAGAGTGCACTCCACTGACCGCAAACGAGCGCCATTTAAGACTCTCTGTAAAGCTCACTGGAGGGAAGCGCGTAGGTCTGTTGTATTCCTGATGAAAGCTGGTTCTGCCTCGGTGTTAGTGATGGCCATGTGTGGGTTAAAAGGAGACGAGATGAGCACCTGCAACCAACCTGTCTGTGTGCTAGACACATTCGACCTACACCTGGAGTTATGTTCTGGGGTGCAATTTCGTGTGACAGCAGGAACACTTTCGTGGTTCTCTCACGCAGCCTTACTCCAAATACGAACGTCATTTTGGGGATTCACCTCCTGTGCTGCCATTCATGAACAGCATTCCACGGGGTGTTTACCAACTGGATAACGTTCGCCCACATATCGCTGTTGTAGCCCAACATGCTCTACGGAATGTCAACATGTTGCCTTGGCCTGCTCTACCACCAGATATGTCTCCAGTCGACCACATGTGGTAGACGCTCGAACAACAGCATTAAAGTTCCTATATTAAGGGGAGTTAGAACGGAAAGAATTTTTTTCACATTTTCATATTTTTATCTCATTATAAAATTTGCAGTTTTCCGAATACAATGATATATAAAATTACCGATTTTATTAGATCTTGAAGTAATGCACTTAAAAATTTTAAAACTTTATTTATCTAAAAATTTTAAAGCTTTATATTTAAAAAAATAAAAAATACTTCCCTTGTGAAGTATATATATATAAACTTACATGTGAAGTATCTTATTTTATTTTTTAATTATAATTTAAACCAGTTGAAAGTTCTAAAATTTTTATGTGGATTACTTTAAGATCTAATAAAATCTGTAATTTTTGTATAGAAGGCTGTGGTTTGCTTTGTTATAGAGGTTATATTACGTGTTTCTATTGGTAGCAATGTCAAAAACGGTATCGTATCGTTTAATAGTATAAATACGCGTTGTATGTCGAAGTGATAACGTTTTTCCACGGAAATGTGGACTGTCAAAGCTCTCAAAAAGTAAAGTATGACGCCAAAACGAAGTGTTTTTAAGAAACGTGCGTTTCATGCTAATAGATTTTCGAATAAAGGGAAACATTGTGTTCAACATGCGGCGTGTGAAGTTACAGACAATGAAATACATGGAAACTCGTCAGTATCTAGAGAAACACCTGTCAGTGCTTCGAAGATTAAAATAAAACGTTGTGATAGACAGTTTTCTCAAAACGAAAGTGTTGTAAATGGTAGGTTAGGTTATATTCTGATAGGTTTACACATCCTAACAAGGGTGTTAGGTGAATGTGTGTGTTGTAAAATATGTGCGGGGCTAGTTAGCTTACATGAAGGCAGTGAGGTATCAAATGGACTACCCAGGAAACTTATCATTAATTCTACCAGTTGTAAATATACTCATTCATTTTGGAATTCTGATAAGTGTAAAGATAATTATTTTGAAGTAAATGTTAGGTTGTTTTATGGACTGAGAGCTATTGGCAAAGGACACACAGCAGCAGAAACTATATGTGCCATGATGAATATGCCATGCTCACCTTGTAAAATCTACAAGTATGCAGGATTTATTGGAGCTGCTGTATAATCAGTTGCATGTGAGTCAATGAAGGGTGCTGCAAACGAAGCTGCTGAAATGAATGATGGTGTGACTGACATACCAGTAGCTTTTGATGGCACTTGGCAGAAGCGTAGCTACAGTTCTAAGAATTCTATTGCTACAGTGAACAGTGTGGATACTGGAAAGGTAATAGAATTCCAGATTTTAACCAAACATTGTTATAAGTGTAATTCATGGAATGAAGAAGGGCATATCTGTGACAGAAATTATGATGGAACAAGTGGTGGTAAGGAGGCCTCTGTAGCTATAGAAATTTTTGGTCGATCTGTGAACAAAATGGGAGTGTGTTACACTAAGTTCTTAGGCGATCGAGACTGAAAGGCATATAACATTTTAGTAGCCTCTCAGCCTTATAGTGAGAAGATTATCACAAACCTGGAATGTGTTGGTCATGTCCAGAAGAGAATGGGCACCAGGTTGAGGAATTTGAAACAAAGTTTCAGAGACAAGAAATTTTCGGATGGTAAAACCATAAGAGGCAGGTTGACAGTCAAAATAATTGATGAACTACAGCAGTATTACGGCATGGCCATTAGAAATAATACTGATAATTTGTTGAAAATGAAGCAGGCAGTTTGGGATACTTTCTTCCACAAACTGTCAACTGATGAAAAACCAGTACGCTACCTTTGCCCTCTAAGACCTGATTCATGGTGCAATTACCACAATTCCCAGTATTCAAACAGTTCATACAGTCATTAACATTCCATCCCAGTAGCAGTCATGGATATCATAAAACCTGTTTACAGAGACCTGGCAAATCCTGAATTACTGAAGAGGTGTCTGCATGGTCAGACTCAAAATCCCAGGGAGTCGTTCAATAATCTTGTATGGACTCGTCCGCACCTCGTGGTCGTGCGGTAGCGTTCTCGCTTCCCACGCCCGGGTTCCCGGGTTCGATTCCCGGCGGGGTCAGGGATTTTCTCTGCCTCGTGATGACTGGGTGTTGTGTGATGTCCTTAGGTTAGTTAGGCTTAAGTAGTTCTAAGTTATAGGGGACTGATGACCATAGCTGTTAAGTCCCATAGTGCTCAGAGCCATTTGTATGGACCCGCATGGCAACATTGGTAGAGTGAAAGTGCTACAGAATATGGGAATTAATCCTGTAGCAAGCTGCATCAGAGAAGAAAGAACCTTCAACATCACAGCGCATCAGCTTACCTTTTCTTCTCCGTGTCCAGATCAAATTTTATTTTTCCAATAGTTAGCCACCGCTATGGCTTTGTCGTTGGCTTGTAGCAGGTCACTAAAACTGCAGGGCTCCGGCAGTAGTCGGCACATGAGCAGATGTGCCTCGTCTTGTACCTCTCCGCATCCGCAAAGAACGTCGTCATCGTTAGTCAGCAGTCTCCACTTGCACAGATTAGTTTTGCATCTGGGTACACCACCCCTCAGCCTATTTAGTGTACTCCACACTGTATAAGGAAGTTTGTTTCCAGGTTCCATTTGCTCTTTTGGTATTATCTATAGTGCGGTTTGTTCATTCTCCCATTTACGGACGTCAGCAATCGTTGGTTAATATATTAGAAAACTAAAAATCGCAATCGAGACGGGTTTTTAGTTTTTTAATGCATCAGAGAAATTGAATGGATGGATAAGGTTCACATTGATAAAGCAGAGTATGCAGCACAGTTTGCCACTAAGGAGTCGAGAAAGAAGAACAGAACATCGAATGGCAGATACTGAGATAACCAATCGCGGAATTGAAGAGCAGCTAAAACGGCTTAGTAGTGGAAAGGCTTCAGGACCAGCTGAGATACCTATAAGACTCTTTAAAGAGTATGCGAAAGAACTTGGTCCCATTCTATCAATAATTTATAGTAGATCGCTTGAGCAACGAAAGGTAGCTAACGACTGGAAAAACACGCAGGTCATTCCCGTTTTTAAGGAACGCCGTAAGACAGATCCACACTATTATAGACCTATATCGTTGACGTCAATCTGTTGTAGAATTAAAGAACAAGTTTTATGCTCAAGAATTATGACGTTTTTGAAAAATGAAGATCTCCTCTATAAAAAATCGACATGGATTCCGCAAACAGAGATCCTGCGAAACTCATCTCGCTCTGTTCCTCCATGAGATCGACAGCGCAGTGGACAACGGCGCTCAGGTTGATGCCGAGTTCCTTGATTTCAGTAAGGCATTTGACACCGTCCCGCACTGCCGTTTAATGAAAAAAATATGAGCTTACGGAGTATCGGAGCAGACCTGCGATTGGATTCAAGACTTTCTTGCGGATAGAACTCAACACGTCGCGCTTAACGGAACTAAATCGACAGATGTAAAGGTAATATCCGGAGTACCACAGGAAAGTGTGATAGGACCGTTACTGTTTACAATATTTATAAATGATCTAATAGAAAACAGCGAATGTTCTTTACGACTATTCGAAGATGATGCAGTTGTCTGTACCAAAGTAGCAACGCCAGAAGTTAGTAAGAATTTGCAGAACGAGCTGCGGAGACTTGTTGAATGGTGCAGACTCTGGCAGTTGACCCGGAATGTAAATAAATGCAACATATTCCGCATACCTAGGAAAAGAAATTTACTACTGTACAGCTACAGTATTGATGACAAATAGATGGAGACTGCGTCTGCGCCGGCCGGTGTGGCCGAGCGGTTCTAGGCGCTTCAGTCTGGAGCCGCGCGACCGCTACGGTCGCAGGTTCGAATCCTGCCTCGGGCATGGATGTGTGTGATGTCCTTAGGTTGGTTAGGTTTAAGTAGTTCTAAGTTCTAGGGGACTGATGACCTCAGATGTTAAGTCCCATAGTGCTCAGAGCCATTTGAACCATTTTTGACAGCGTCCGCAGTAAAATATCTAGGCGTAAGTATCCAGAGAGACATCAAGTGGAATGACCATATGAAACAGATAGTGGTAAAAGCAGACATCAGACTTTGATTCATCGGAAGAATCTTAAGGAAATGTAAGTCATTCACGATAGAAGTGGCTTATAAGGCGCTTGTTCGCCCGATTGTTGAGTATTGTTCATCTATCTGGGATAGCCGTCAGGCAGGACTCATAAAGGAGACACAGAAGATCCAACGAAGAGCGGTGCGTTTCGTCACGGAATTGTTTTGCTGGCGGAGATCTAAACAAACTCCACTGACAGACGTTACAAGAGAGGCGTTGTGCATCACGGAGAGAGTTACTATTGAAATTTCGGGATAGCGCTTTCCAGGAGGAGTCTGACAACATGTTACTTCCCCCACCCACATACATCTCGCGAATTGACCGTGAGGAGAAAATTCGAGAAATTAGAGGTAATACAAAGGCTTACCGACAATCATTCTCCCTACGCACTATTCGCGAGTGGATCAGGGTTGGAGGGTTCAGATAGTGGTACCGAAACTACCCCCCGCCACACACCATTAGGTGGCTTACGGAGTATGATGTAGATGTAGATGTAGATAGCAGAGATGTTGGACACAGGGCAGGGCGACAGATCTTCCGGGGCTGGCCCGCAGTTATAGTCAGCGCCGTGAGCACTAGACCACCAGGGCCGACAGTCTTCGAACTGGCGACACAGACAGTCGCAACTAGTGGCTGAACAGTAAGCAGCTTGCTGTTGTTTGCATATGAAAACAGACAGTTCAGTTCTACAGAATCGTACTTTAGAGGTAGCCTTTCATCACACGGGGCAGTGCAGTGGACAAACTGTGTTTATGTATAGAATGAGCACATTTACGCGCAGGAAGAAAAAAAAAAAAAAAACGGAAGAAGAAGAAACGCAGACTCATTGTAAGCTTCACACTTTACCCCCGTAGAGGCAGGAGGACAGACATGGAGCGCGTTTAGCGCATCCTCCTCCGAGCCCGACGGCAGACAACGGTCGCCCACCCTGACCGATAGAGTCGCCCCGTCCAGTATAGCGAGCGGGGCGTAAAGAGCCAGAGACACGGCGGGGATATTTTAATTAGGCGCGTGTTGCGTGCTGAGCGCGGCATTCCGGGCGCGATGCGTCCGCCGATAGCGCGGCTGACACAATGGAGCGGGCCGGCGCGGCGCGAGGCGAGGCGAGGCAGATTAAAACGCGCCGAGCGGCCTTCGGTAAAATCCTTCTTGTTGCGGCATTTTTGTTCCAAAGGCCGTGTAACTAAGTAGGGCAAACAATGGCTGTTTTGGAATGTGTCAGCCAGGAATTTGATAAATTGAGATTCGGGTATTCATACAAGTTCTCGGCCCGGCTCTTAATAACTGACCCGAGAGATCATAATTTGTGACTTAATGTATTCCGACCGGCAAGGATAAAAAAAAAGGACGAAAAGAAAAAGAATATGGACCGGTGGAGTGGAAGTCGGATGCTGACAAAAACTTCCATCACAAGGGTTGTATTGTCGGGTAGTTTTTCGAAATATGAGACTTTTTGCAATTCGTGGGAAGGGTAAAGTAATCGTCCTACTACACATTAAGTACACTGGACATTATATCTGGGAAGAGTATCGTTTTTAGGTACACACTGATTTTGAAAGCACAAATTAAACTTTGACAGGGATCATCACAATGCAAAGCAAGCGAAATTTTTTTCGCGACATTGTGTCGTGTTATACTTCCAGCAAAACGGAGTAGGAGGAGAATATTGGTGTTTAACGTCCCGTCGACAACGAGGTCATTAGAGACGGAGCACAAGCTCGGATGAGGGAAGGATGGGGAAGGAAGCCGGCCGTGCCCTTTCAAAGGAACCATCCCGGCATTTGCCTGGATTGATCTAGGAAAACCTAAATCAGGATGGCCGGACACGGGATTGCACCGTCGTCCTCCCGAATGCGAGTCCAGTGTGCTAACCACTGCGCCACCTCGCTCGGTCGAAACGGAGTAATCTTTTCACAAATACATGGCACACGCTAGATGGAGCCTACGGAAAACCATCTTAGTCACAGATATGCATCTCTTATTGCATTATACGAAACATTTCACGCGCTGTGAGCTAATCCACATTTTTTCTAGTTCGTTTTCCTCGCTTTTGTGAAAGTCGATGTTTATTGAATTTCATCATGTTGAGAAATTAGAAGGAGCTATCTCTTTTACTTGGTAAAAGAAACTGATTTCGACACACTATGCTGTCATCTTCAAGTCTTTAAAATTTTCTGTTATTTAATGTGTTATTTTCTAGTTGGACCACATTGCAAGTCGCTATGAAGATGAAGTGTAGCACATAATATAAAGGTTTGTTATAAATAATATATTTAAAATTAAGAAGGACCTTGTGCATACAGCCATTCCCATATTCGTAGCGCTCGCAGATGATTGTTACGTCATAAAAACACAGCATACAAGAAAATGTATGGCCATGTCCATATACATAACAATCAACTGTGAGCACTACTTTGAACGTGATCATATGCACAGGTGCTTCCTGATTTTACATGTTTTATTCATGCCAGACCTTTATATTATGTGCTACATTTTATCTGCATGGCATTTTGGCGTGAGGTCCAACTCAAAATCAACACATTTTATAACATAAATTTTTGAGGACCTGAGGATGACAGAAAAGCCTGTCGAAACTGGTTGTTTGTCAAAATGAAATTCTGAGCTATCTTGGATTTAGAAAATGTTTACCAAGTCGATGTCGAGGCTGTAGGAATCTGCGCTCCTCTTATAGCAAGATTGTCTGTTGCAGTTTTGAACATGTGATATACAGAATGCAAAGCAATCGAATAATGGAGAGTGCTGTTGATTTAACATGGAGACGTGCACCTTGAGTACAGTGAAGGAAACAACTCTCGCATCTTTACTAGTAAGTGCGTGTCAAACTTTACTTTCGTTTCCTTTCGTCTTGAAATCGAAGCGAGAACTGCGTGTCATGCAATTGAATTAACGAGCCCATTACCTAGTGAAAATTTAAGTACACATATTGAACAAAAAGAGTTCAGAGGAATCCAGTCTCGCCTATACCACTGAGACTTATAAAATAATACACAATGAAGCGCCAAAGAAACTTGTATAGGCATGCCTCTTCAAATACAGAGATATGTAAACACGCAGAATACGGTGCTGCGATCGGCAACGCCTATATAACAAGTGTCTGGCGCAGTTGTTAGATCGGTTACTGCTGTTGCACTGGCAGGTTATCAAGATTTAAGTGAGTTTGAACGTGATGTTATAGTCGGCGCACGAGCGATGGAACACAGCATCTCCGAGGTAGCGATGAAGTGGGAATTTACCCTTACGACCATTTCACAAGTGTACTGTGGATATCAGGAATCCGATAAAACGTAAGATCTCCGACATCGCTGCGGGCGGAAAAAGGTGCTGCAAGAACGGAACCAACGACGACTCAAAGGAGTCGTTCAGCGTGGTAGATGTGCAACCCTCCCGAAAATTCCTGCAGATTTCAATGCTGGGTCATCAACAAGTGGCAGCGTGCGAAACATTCAATGAAACATCATCGATATCGGCTTTCGGAGCCGGAGGCCTACTCGTGTACCCTTGACAACTGGACGACAGAAAGCTCTGTGACTCGCCTGGGCCCATCAACACAGACATTGGATTGTTGAGTCTCGTTTCAAATTATATCGAGTGGATGGACGTGGACGGGTATGGAGACAACCTCATGAATCCATGGGCCCTTCATGTCAGCAGGTGACTGTTCAAGCTAGTGGAGGCTCCATAATGGTGTGGTGCGTGTGCAGTTGGAGTGATGTGGAACCACTGATACGTCTAGATACAACTATGGCAGGTGACACGTATGTAAGTATCCTGTCTGATCACCTACATCCGTTCATGTCCATTGTGCGTTCCATCGGAAGTGGAAAATTTTAGCAGGACAATGCGACACCCCACTCCTCCAGAATTGCTACAGAGTGGCTCTAGGAACACTCTTCTGAGTTTAAACACTTCCGCTGGCCACCAAACATTATTGAGCATATCTGAGATGCCTTGCAACGTGTTGTTCAGATGAGATCTCCACCCCCTCGTAATCTTACGGATGTATGGACATCCCTGCAGGATTCATAGTGTCAGTTCCCTCCAGCACTACTTCAGACACTAGTCGAGTCCATGCCACGTCGTGTTGCGGCACTTCTCCGTGTTTGCGGGGGCTCCACACGATATTAGGCAGGTGTAGCAGTTTCTTTGGCTCATCAGTGTAAAATATGGATAGGTAAATAATTATCTTTAATTTTGTAGGACACTCGTGATGCTTGATATGAACAGCTAAACATGTTTGGCTAAAAATGACACATACATTCAGTTGCAAAGAACGGATAATATTTGTTCTTACCGACATGATAAATATAATCAACATCAAACGTGTCGCACCTGCGTTGTGTGGCGCTGGGTAAAATACGGCTCTTAGTTTGAAACTGCGGGAAACGCATATTGTTCCTCGCACTGTTTCCAATGTGCAGTCCGGGCCGCGCGGCGCGACGCTTTTCACTGTCGCCTGCCGACGCACGCGCGTCAAAACAAATTTCACGGCCCGCTTCGCGCAGTGATGGATGCCAGATCCTCTCGCTGCTGACGCAGATGCATTGGCGAGGAAGCAAGAGCGGAGAAGACGGTGTCTTCACAGGCGGCCGTCGCTCAGCGCTTGTTTCGCTGCCGTATCTAATGGCGTGCCGACTGCTAAGCTGAACGTCTGACACACACTGTGCAGTTGTCTCGGTAACCTGCTCTGTTTCAGAAAATTGTCGAACGTTCCGAGTGCTGGGCTGATCACATGAGGTGGGAGACAGAGTGGTTATTAAAGAGGACAAGCAAGCAGCAAGAAATTGCCGTGACTTTGCTGAAAGAAACATTCCACCTTCCGCCAGAGGAGTTTTCGGCATGCGAGCAGAGGTATGGAGCTCCCGACACCATCCCGCCAAGGAGTCCCGAGTGTTTCACTCCTTTAAAACATTCATTGTAAATTGCGGACGCAACAAAACAAGTAATTTTAGTCTCGAATGAAACTTTGACTCTGTAGCGGAGTGTGAATTGGTTCAAATTTACTCTGGGTGTATCCTTCCTTCCAGGAGTGCTGGTGCAGCTAAACACGCAGGGCAGCTATTGTAAGGGCTCCAAAATTGGGAAGATCTGTAGACCGAAGCTGTGAGGGCAAACCTGATGGTGTGTCGATACGGATTGGCGAAAAAAATATTATTTGGTGTAACACTGTACTTTTTCGTTTTCAATCTTTTTCTTTTTTTATGAAGTCCAAGGAAATAATACATATTGTATTTCAGGTCTTAAATTTATCGTTCATACAGTCTACTTAACAAAAAATTGGCAGCATAATTTTCATCTACAACGAAACTGAAAAAAAAAAAAATGGTTCAAATGGCTCTGAGCACTATGGGACTTAACATCTGCGGTCATCAGTCCCCTAGAACTTAGAATTACTTAAACCTAACTAACCTAAGGACATCACACACATCCATGCCCGAGGCAGGATTCGAACCTGCGACCGTAGCAGTCGCGCGGTTCCGGACTGAGCGCCTAGAACCGCTAGACCACCGCGGCCGGCACGAAACTGAATAAATCATTCTTATCATTAATATAATTTTCATTGCGTGTTTTTCATGTAGATAACGGTAAATGTTTTCAGTGTTTTGCAGCAGAATGCTCATGTTTGCTTAACCAATCATGCTGCCATATTCATGCTAAACATCAACGGTAGTTTTTATTTTTCTGTTCTTTTTATGTGTCCATTGGTTCTTTTGTAGCGCTAGATGCACACAATAAAAGTTTCCAGTTAATGCATTTCAGTTATGCGTTTCATTACTCGCAACGTTTCCTGCTGAACACTGCACCTTACCTTGTCCTTGAGCAAGGCAGCTAGCAGACTGGTATTTATAACTTGGAAACTATCAATAGTTTGGAAATTATAACATGACTTCGTTAAAGTACAGTTTGCAAAATCAAATTAAAGATGTCGCTGATCCCATCTGATTAGCTAGGCATTGAAACAATAAGTCCACAGTTATTGATCACAATTTATTTTAAACTTCTTGGCAGATTAAAGATTTGAGGAGGGGTCGTAAATCGTGCTTGGGTACGTCACCTGGTAGAGCACTTGCTTGCGAAAGGCAAAGGCCCCGAGTTCCAGTCTCGGTCCAGCACACAGTTTTAATCTGCCAGGAATTCTCATGTCAGGGGATATTCCGCTGCAGAGTGAAAAATTCATTCCGGGATCAGTTCATTTATTTCCACGACGCGTTTCAGAGGTTTAAACGTCCTTTACCAGACGCAGTTACGTGAATAATCATAACTGCAATTTACTGAGACATGACTCACAACAGATCCACTCACACACCATATATATGGAAATTTAAAGCTATGAAACACGCCGAGGAAATAAATAATGTGTGACTCGAAAGAGCAAACTTGTTGTTTCATCGCTGGTTATGAAGATGGCGATGACGGTTGCATTATTTTAATATGGTGCGCTCACTATGTGCAGTTTACACACAATCCTGGAAGCTTGTCAGCCCTCCTAGTAGTTGTGCTGTTCTGTTAGACACTGGTGTAGTGATGAAGTAAGCGAAATTTTACTATGGTGTAGACCCTACCTCCCTGGAGAGCTGAGTGACGACAGTTGGTTTGTACTATTTTTTGGTAGTGACTTTAACGTATTATGGCGAAAGGACTAAATGAAACTAGGTACAAGTTGTTCTTATTTGCTGTGTTGCATAATACTCAGCGAGAGCAGGGGAAACCAGAGCCTATGTTTCCTCTGTGACGGGTATGATTAGCGCCGGTCGACGAAATTCTACCATCCGACGAAAGAAGACGCAGCTGGCAAAAATGAAACTTGTTCTTCTAAATAGATGAAATGCTGTGAGACTGTAAGTAAGTTAGTGTATGTTATCTCCTGTACTATAAAGTTCGTTCTATCCCTCAAGCTGTTAACAGTACCGATAATAAAAGTAATACATTTCCTAATGGAAGATATTTTTTCGTAAGTACTGCGTAAGTATTTGTGAAGAATATAATAAAGTTAATTCACACAGTTTTTCCAAGTAGAGCAAACGAAAAATGAGTTGGAAAATTTAATTAGAAAAACAGTCAGAAGACTGTTAAAGAGCTGTTATGGACAACTGATTTTACTTAAAGCAGCATGACCTGTGAAATACACTACTGGTCATTAAAATTGCTACACCAAGAAGATATGCAGATGATAAACGGGTATTAATTGCACAGATATATTATACTAGAACTGACATGTGATTACATTTTCAAGCAACTTGGGTGCATAGATCCTGAGAAATCAGAACCCAGAACAACCACGTCTGGTCGTAATAGAGGCATTGATACGCCTGTGCATTGAGTCAAACAGAGCTTGGATGGCGTGTACAGGCACAGCTGCCCATGCAGCTTCAACACGATACCACAGTTCATCAAGCGTAGTGATTGGCGTATTGTGACGAGCCAGTTGTTCGGCCACCATTGACCAGACGTTTTCAATTGGTGAGAGATCCGGAGAATGTGCTGGCCAGGGCAGCAGTCGAACATTTTCTGTATCCAGGAAGGCCCGTACAGGACCTGCAACATGCGGTCGTGCATTATCCTGCTGAAATCTAGGGTTTCGCAGGGATCTAATGAAGGGTAGAGCCACGGGTCGTAACATGTCTGAAATGTAACGTCCACTGCTCAAAGTGCCGTCAATGCGAACAAGATGTGACCGAGACGTGTAACCAATGGCACCCCATACCATCACGCCGGGTGATACGCCAGTATGGCGATGACGAATACACGCTAGCAATGTGCGTTCACCGCGATGTCGCCAAACACGGATGTGACCATCATGATGCTGTAAACAGAACCTGGATTCATCCAAAAAAATGACGTTTTGCCATTCGTGCACCCAGGTTCGTCGTTGAGTACACCATCGCAGGCGCAACTGTCTGTGATTCAGAGTCAAGGGTAACCGCAGTTATGATCTCCGAGCTGATAGTACATGCTGCTGCAAACGTCGTCGAACTGATCGTGCAGATGATTGTTGTCTTGCAAACATCCCCATCTGTTGACTCAGGGATCGAGACGTGGCTGCACGATCCGTTACAGCCATGCCGATAAGACGCCTGTCATCTCGACTGCTAGTGATACGAGGCCGTTGGGATCCAGCACGGCGTACCGTATTACCCTCCTGAACCCCCCGATTCCATATTCTGCTAACAGTCATTGGATCTCAACCAACGCGAGCAGCAATGTCGCGATACGATAAACCGCAATCGCGATAGGCTACTATCCGACCTTTATCAAAGTCGGAAACGTGATGGTACGCATTTCTCCTCCTTACACGAGGCTTCACAACAACGCTTAACCAGGCAACGCCGGTCAACTGCATTTTGTGTAAGAGAAATCGGTTGGTAACTTTCCTCATGTCACAACGTTGTAGGTGTCGCCACCGGCGCCAACCTTGTGTGAAGGCTCTGAAAAACTAATCATTTGCATATCACATTATCTTCTTCCTGTCGGTTAAATTTCGCGTCTGTAGCACGTCATCTTCGTGGTGTAGCAATTTCAACGGCCAGTAGTGCAATTCTGCAACGCTCAGAGCAATGTTAACCAAAAATATGAAGTGATTAGCCCAAGTGATACATTCTTACGTCTTTATTTTTATAAAGACACAGCAAAGACTATAATTTAAAGGGATCTATTTAAACCAAAATTTAGAAATAACACCTCAGCTGCTGTATATGATCTATTGAATAAATTGGAGCAGCTAAGTGAAAGAATCGCTGTACGTTTCCACATCTACAACGAACTCAATACGACAAACAGAAAACTTTCACCGACAAGAAACTTTATCCTTTATTTACCTTCAATCTGTGATGGCCTAGGAAGAGTCTATGACGAAGAGTGAAGAGAGTATGTCACTCTAAGCTAAGGAGAAAGGTTACGGAACAAATATCTGTACAAAGTGACCACAATGAAGCAAAGTAGTGAACACGACGACGAAGTTCGCACCGACGCCCATTGCGTTTGCTCGCTCACTGCTACTGCGTTGCGGCGGGACGTGACGGTAAAGTACGAGCGTGAAAGGAACGCTATACTGGGCAGAAACAACTTGCAGGCAGCTGGAGGACGTTCTCCACGGGCAAACGGCCCCGCCTGCCACCTGTTGAGTGCTGATGGTAAACCGGCCGGCAGTGTTTGCCCATATGCAGTGGATGCACCAGCTTCGCCGACGGCTCAGCATACATTTCTTGCGGCCAGACACTCAAGCTGCGGCAATTTAGCTGCCGGAAGACTGCGGGCACACGCTCCTTCGATAGGCTGGCGGTTGGCGATGTTTGCAGAGGCAACATTAACTGCGTCGCTGTTGGCCTTCCCGGCGCTGCCTGTAGCTACGGCCGTCGGAAAGTAAAAAAAATGGTTCAAATGGCTCTGAGCACTATGGGACTCAACTGCTGAGGTCATTAGTCCCCTAGAACTTAGAACTAGTTAAACCTAACTTACCTAAGGACATCACAAACATCCATGCCCGAGGCAGGATTCGAACCTGCGACCGTAGCGGTCTTGCGGTTCCAGACTGCAGCGCCTTTAACCGCACGGCCACTTCGACCGGCGTCGTCGGAAAGTAATACCGAATCCAGGCGTTTTCAGGTGATCCGCTGTCTTTCCCCACCTGTAAGCACTAATGCCTATCGGGGACACTGCGTAGGTGAACCGCCGACACTTTAGAGATTATTGGTATGTCATCTGAAACTGGATTTATGGAAAAAGCAGGTGACATTCAGAGGAGGGCTGCGCGATTCGTCATCGGAAGAGGGACAAGGAAATGCAGAGTACTGTCGAATATGATACACTACAGGCGTCTCCTACACATAGAGTATGCCCCTGTTATTCAAGCTGTACAAAGAGCAAGCAGTAACAGAGACCAAGAAGAACTCTGAAAAGGGACCTGAAGGTCAGCTAGAAGAAAGAAAAACTTTGGAGTTGGTGGACGACATTCTTTCTCGGAAATGCTTAGGACTTGGACGAACAATTAAGCAGAATGGGTAGTGTATTTCGAAGAGGTTGTAAGCTGACGACAGAGAAAATGATAGTAATGGAGTGTAGATAAATTAAATCAGCCGATGCTGGAGGATACCATCGTTTCCCCTCTTCTAATTTTCTGTTCCACTGGCGAATGGTGCGCGCGAAGAAATATTGTCGGTAACTGCGAATGCCTGAATTTCTCTATTTTTATCTTACCTTCATAATCATCGCGAGAGGTATTATTCTTCCCGCCTCAAAAAATGGTTCAAATGGCTCTGAGCACCATGGGACTTAACATCTGAGGTCATCAGTCCCCTAGAACTTAGAACTGCTTAAACCTAACTAACCTAAGGACATCACACACATCCATGCCAGAGGCAGGATTCGAACCTGCGACCGTAGCGGTCGCGCGATTCCAGGCTGAAGCGCCTATAACCGATCGGCCACAACGGCCGGCCTCGATAGAATGACCAGAAGCAAAATATTGCTTAAGCGGTTATTAATAACCAAGACAGATAATTATGATCGCGTCGTAAAATAAAAATTTAAAAAATAAATGGCTCTGAGCACTATGGGACTTAACATCTGAGGTCATCAGTCCCCTAGAACTTAGAACTACCTAAACCTAACTAACCTAAGGACATCACACACGTCCATGCCCGAGGCCGGATTCGAACCTGCGACCGTAGCAGTCGCGCGGTTCCGGACTGAAGCGCCTAGAACCGCTTGGCCACAGCGGCCGGCAATCAAAATTTAAAATAAATAACGAAAACGGTGGAAACTGTACTACGAGGTGTGTGCTAGGAATGAGACAGAACTTCTTCACTGTGTGGCAGGATTAGGAAGAAGGAGAAATGAGGGTAGTGCAGGTTGTACCCTCCGCCACACACCGTACCGCGGCTCGCAGAGCACAGTTTAATGTATATATTATTGTAATTCATTCCCGTGTCTAACACAGAAGCGTTTAGTATCTACCAGCGTCACCGGTTTGTCGTGAGTCGGTGGCGGCGTCCTCTGTTGCTGGATATGCAGTTTTCTCCAGCGGCCGGAGGCCCGTCGCACCGTCGTCAGCAGCAGGCGCCGCGTTACACCAATTCCTGTCGTGTCGGGTCATTAGGAGTCTGCTGGCTGTCAGCTAATAGCAGGCGGCGCTCATTACGGGACACTCCAGCTCCAGCGGCAAATGGCGCGCGTCCTCCTGGAGGATCCGCAGGTGCGGGAGAGGCAAAAAACTGGCCTTCCGCCGGTGGCCGCCCACCTGGGCCCACCAGCTGCCGCCGAAGCCGCTCTCCGCGCTTTGTTTACGCTGGACTTTCCGGCGGCTTCCTGCAGGGCGGCTGCTGGGGCGTCTCACACGGAGCAAGGTTCGTCGCGAGTTTGCGAGATGGCGTGCATGCCTGCCGGCTTGCAGGGAAGGAGCCGGCTATCTTCCATGCCGAAACTCTCCCACGGTGCAAGATCGGCAGCTAGTTGTGTTGTGATCGGCTGCATGTTGTATCGAACGAAGATGGCTGCTTCAGGTACAGATGGTCAGAGCAAACTGGCGTTATTAGCTCTTTTGGTGCTAAACGATGCAGAAATGCATGGTGATGAGACAAAAAGAAAGAAAGAATGGACGAAAAACTGGACTAAGAGGAGAAACGCTGGAAAAGGTGTGCTCTCCATGCTTCACAAAGAGTTGAGATTTGTTCGCATAACACCTACTTTTCTTTGAAAAGTATCACCATTTCATTACTGTTTGACTTATATACAGGGTGTTACAAAAAGGTACGGCCAACTTTCAGGAAACATTCCTCACACACAAATAAAGAAAAGATGTTATGTGTACATGCGTCCGGAAACGCTTAATTTCCATGTTAGAGCTGATTTTATTTTCGTCAGTATGTACTGTACTTCCTCGTTTCACCGTCACATGTGTGGGCTGACGAGAATCCGCTCGCAATTGTGCAATCACGTCATCTACACAGATTTTCTGTGAACGTTTGCGCAGGCATTCTTGGTTCAAAATGGTTCAAACTTCTCTGAGCACTATGGGACTTAACATCTTAGGTCATCAGTCCCCTAGAACTTAGAACTACTTAAACCTGACTAACCTAAGGACATCACACACATCCATGCCCGAGGCAGGATTCGAACCTGCGACCGTAGTAGTCCCGCGGTTCCGGACTGCAGCGCCTAGAACCGCAAGACCACCGCGGCCGGCCATTGTTGGTGATGTCTTGATTGGGCCCCATGTTCTTCCACCTACGCTCAATGGAGCACGTTATCATGATTTCATACGGTATACCTGTGCTGCTAGAACATGCCGGCCGTTGTGGTTGAGCGGTTCTAGGCGCTTCAGTCAGGGATCGCGCGACCGCTACGTCGCAGGTTCGAGTCCTGCCTCGGGCATGGATGTGTGTGACGTCCTTAGGTTAGTCAGGTTTCAGTAGTTCCAAGTTCTAGGGGACTGCTGACCTCAGATGTTAAGTCCCATAGTGCTCAGAGCCATTTGAACCATTTTAGCCATTTGCTAGAACATGTGCCTTTACAAGTACGACACAACATGTGGTTCATGCACGATGGAGCTCCTGCACATTTCAGTCGAAGTGTTCGTACGCTTCTCAACAACAGATTCGGTGACCGATGGATTGGTACAGACGGACCAATTCCATGGCCTCCACGCTCTCTTGACCTCAACCCTCTTGACTTTCATTTATGGGGGCATTTGAAAGCTCTTGTCTATGCAACCCCGGTACCAAATGTAGATACTCTTCGTGCTCGTATTGTGGACGGCTGTGATACAATACGCCATTCTCCAGGGCTGCATCAGCGCATCAGGGATTCCATGCGACGGAGGGTGGATGCATGTATCCTCGCTAACGGAGGACATTTTGCACATTTTCTGTAACAAAGTGTTTGAAGTCACGCTGGTACGTTCTGTTGCTGTTTGTTTCCATTGCATGATTAATGTGATTTGAAGAGAAGTAATAAAATGAGCTCTAACATGGAAAGTAAGCGTTTCCGGACAAATGTCCACATAACATATTTTCTTTCTTTGTGTGTGAAGAATGTTTCCTGAAAGTTTGGCCGAACTTGTTTGTAACACCCTGTATACCAATAATGACTGTTATATACGACTTTATTTTATAGGATAGAAGATTGTACATCCTTTGCAAATTTTATACGAATGGATGTATATGGTCGAACAAGACACACTGCACTTGCAACTCTTTCGAGTTCTTCTGCACGAAAGTGTTTATTATAATAGTTTGCGCTTCTCACGACGTACAGACACTGTTCTTCCCTATAAGTACATATCAATGCTTCAATCGCTTCCTTGGACCAATGCGGTGCCATTATTTGATAATTATAAGAACTTCCTACTGCACCTCACAACAGCAGAAAAGCGACTATCAACAAAGGCTTTCCACCCAAGCTTTCCGCGTCTGACGTCACAAACGAAACGTCTCACGATTGGCCAACGCAGGTAGCACGTAGGGAACCTTACAGGAAATCTTACAAGGTTCCCAGCAAGGTAGCCGGCTAGCAGACGACGGAGCCCGCAAGGTAGACGTCGCGCTAGCCAGCAAGGAAACTTACAGCGAATCTTGCTCCGTGAGAGACGGGCTTCAGCGAGGCACTCACAGCGGAAGAATGGCGACGGCCGCCGGCTGTTAATACCCAGCTCCTTTCCATGGACAAGGATTAGCGAACTGCTGCGTCGCATCGCACCCATACTCCTAACCACTTACGAAATCACAAGTAAGGTGAAATTAAATTACGTTTTGTAATGCAGTCCGTTATTACAAAGTTAACATTTTTTCATATTTTAATGCGCAACAATTGTAATTATTTAATTTTTATTTTAACAAGTATTGCGTATATGATGCTGCTTTTTCTCATTCTCATTTGGAGAGACCGATTGCCCCAGTCAACCAAAATTCGTTCGCTACAGCTCGTGAAGTGGCCGCGATTACGTCTGGCCGGCCGAAGTGGCCGTGCGGTTATAGGCGCTGCAGTCTGGATCAGTTTGGATGAGTTTGAGGGTCGGATCACTTTCCAATCTCCTCTTTCACGGTACGCACACGTTGATCGCTGGCCTGTGTGCTGTGCAGGAGCCCATGACACGGCTAATGTTTCGAGTATATTATACGAATGCGCGGTTTCTGTTTTTTCGGACAAGTACGTCCGACCTCCTCCGAGAATCTCAGAGTAGCGAGCACGGAGTAGATGCACAGGGATTGCGGATAGGTAGCGCTCGGTGGGAGTGTGGGTTGGCCGCGAGGCTTGCCGAGATAAGCAAAACTTTGTTACTTGCTTTACTTTCTCGCCAGCAACATACTAGGGATGTTCATTACGTACTGCAATACATTTCTTTTCTGAAAGCAAGTAGGATTTATTGAGTATTCTATTATTCCTGACTCTTTTGGCTACAACACCCTACTTTTCGACATCACCGTTCAATGTGATGGCCTTACGCCACGGGAGGTACCAGTCTGCTGGTAGACATCGCAGCCAACGTCTTGCTACACCGATAACCTCCCTAATATCCATGTACAACTCCCAGAGAAGTGTGTGCCTCATTGGACCAAACACACAGAAGTCGGAAGGTGCGAGGCCCGGGCTCTCGGGTTCGTTGTGTGAGGTCTTCTATTGTCATAGACAAGGAGAAGTCCTTTTGCATTTTAGTGCCGACGAACACGCTGAAGTGGAAGCTGCAGTTTCGTAGTCGAAAGACAGTACACTTCCGACTTCATCGTTGCACCATGATGGAGGACATCAGAATAACCGCTTCAGAGGGGATGACTTTACGAACTGAGGGTGGGGCTTTCAAGTTTTTCTTCGGAGGAGAGTTGGTGTGGCGCCACTCTATGGACAGCCATTTTTTTCGATTAGAAGTGATTAACCCATGTTTCATAGCCTGTGATGATTTTCGACAGAAAGTTGTCACGATCAGCGCTGTAACGCGAAAGCGATTCCACAAAGACGGTCCGCCGTTGCTCTTTATGGTCTTCTGTTAGGTGATGAGGAACGCAGCGTGCACAAATCTTTGATTACCCCAACTGCTGGACGAGTGTTAAGTCGCATAGTGCTTGGAGCCATTTGAACCATCTTATTGAGATCACAAAGCTCGAGGGGACAACACTGGACATCGACCCTACAGCCCTGATCAGGCACTTTGTGCTTGTAAGCTGAAGTAATCTCTTCGCATAATGAGACTTGAAGATGATAACTCCCTTGTGAAGGCTCTAAATAGCGGCTCAGACGAGCCTGTCCTGACTTCAACGGTGCAGGTATACAGAGCTTAGGTCCACGGTGGCATAAGGTAGTTCAAAGGGAGCGGAGATCATGTGATAAAATTTTGTCTGTCATGAATGTATCAACGTACTATAAAAAATACCAGCACTGACAACAGAGACGTCCAGCAGTGCAGCGAGGTGTTTGACTGTGATACGTTGATCAACTCGAATGAGAGTGTCCGTACGTTCCAACATTGCAACAGTCGCAGTCGTGTGCGGCTGGCCGGCACGTGTGTGATAGGACAGTTTTGCGCGACCTTGTTGTGATCACGACAGACGCCTCGCCCAACGGCTCAACTTGCTTTTCTTCACTGCCAGGTCTCCGTAGAGGTTCTGCAAGCTCCTACGAATATCTGAGATGCTTTGGTTTTCTGCCAAAAGAAACTCGATGACAACTATCTGCTTGGAACGCACATTTTGGAGGCACATACAGCGCCGTCACGTATCGGAACCTCCTGAAACTATATGGGCTGAGGCGGGAATATTCCGCGAGGTACAACAAATTCCACATTTTTTCTACCGAAATTGGCCGAAGAAAGATGTCTACATCTACAACTACATCCATACTCCGCAAGCCACCTGACGGTGAGTGGCGGAGGGTAACTTGAGTACCTCTATCGGTTCTCCCTTCTATTCCAGTCTCGGATTGTTCGTGGAAAGAAAGATTGTCGGTATGCCTCCGTGTGGGCTCTAATCTCTCTGATTTTATCCTCATGGTCTCTTCGCGAGGTATACGTAGGAGGGAGCAATATACTGCTTGACTCCTCGGTGAAGGTATGACCTCGAAACTTCAACAAAAGCCTGGACCGAGTTTCTGACCGTCTCTCATCCAGAGTCTTCCACTGGAGTTTATCTATTATCTCCGTAACGGTTTCGCGATTACCAAATAGTCCTGTAACGAAGCGCCCGCCGGAGTGGCCGCGCGATTCTAGGCGCTACAGTCTGGAACCGAGCGACCGCTACGGTCGCAGGTTCGAATCCTGCCTCGGGCATGGATGTGTGTGATGTCCTTAGGTTAGTTAGGTTTCATTAGTTCTAAGTTATAGGCCACTGATGACCTCAGAAGTTAAGTCGCATAGTGCTCAGAGCCATTTGAACCTTTTTTTTTTTTTTTTTTTTTTTTTTTTTTTTTTTTTTTTTTTTTTTTTTTTTTTTTTTTTTTTTTTTTGTGTAACGAAGGGGGCTACTCTCCGTTGGATCTTCTCTATCTCAATCTATCTCTTCTATCAATCCCAGTGAGCAGTATTCAATCAGTGGGCGTACAAGTGTTTGTTTTCAGACTGCATTTCCTTAGGATCCTTCCAATGAATCTCAGTCTGGCATCTGCTTTACCGGCGATTAATTTTATATAGTCATTCCATTTTAAATCACTCCTAATACGTATTCCCAGATAATTTATGGAATTAACTGCTTGCAGTTGCTGACCTGCTATATTGCAGCTAAATGATAAAGGATCTTACTTTCTGTGTATTGGCAGCACAATACACTTGTCTACATTGAGATTCAATTGCCATTCCGTGCACCATGCGTCAATTCGTTGCAGATCCTCCTGCATTTCAGTACAATTTTCCATTGTTACAACCTCTCGATATACTACAGCATCATCCGCAAAAAGCCTCAGTGAACTTCAGATGTTATCCACAAGGTCATTTATCTATACTGTGAATAGCAACGGTCCTACGACACTTCCCTGCGGCATTACTTATTGAACGCCCCTTGTATATTGGTTCTAGCAAATTGCACCATTCTGGCGGTACTGTGCCAAGAAGCCTGTGTAGACGTACTCAGTGCTGAAACGTAGAGACGGCCTCAAGTTGCGGACTTCGGCGACTGCAGGAGCCGGCGCCGCAGCCGGTGATTAGTCGTCATTAGACTGGGGCGGGGAGGGGAGGGGAGGGCAGACGCCAGGCGCCGCCCCTGCCGACAAATTGCGGCGGCGCCGGCGGCCGCGGGCCCAGCCCGGGCGTCCGCCGCTGAGGGACCGCCGGGCAGACACGCGACGCTACGGCGCGCGGGTCACGTGGCGCCTAGAATCGCCAGCTATTTGCGGTACTGCTGCTGCCGCGGGCGGCCAACTAGTCGCAGGCCGGCCGCAGTGAACGGAGCAGACAGAGCGGTCGTACTACGATGCGGGAGGAGCCAGCCTGCGCGTACAGAGTTACCGACTACTGAGCTCGAGTATCAATACGGGAGAGTCACAAAGTTCGAATCATCACCGTCAAAAATCAGAGTTGCGTAATTAATTTTGTTGTTAGTTCGCACGTAGGTCTCTGCAGTCCTGTTACACATCAACATCCCTCCCTCAACATCATAGCACGCCGCTAGAGGAACCAACTCAAAATTGTGCAGCGTTTAGATAATCTGCAACTACTCATTTTTTTGAGTCATCAGCCTTGTGACTGGTCTGATGCGGATCACCACGACTTCTTCTCCTGCGGCAACCTCTTCATCCAGAGTAGCACTTGAAACCTACGTTCTCAATTACTTGCTCCATGTATTTCAACCTCTGTCTTCTTCCCCTGCAGTTCTTAGCCCCTACATTTCCCTCTAATACTACTAAAGTTGTTTCCTGATGTCCTAACAGATGTCCTATCATTTTGTCCCTTCTCCTTGTCAGTGTTTTCCATATATTCCTATCCTATTCTCCGGAGGATCTCCTCATTCCTTAGCTTCTCAGTCCACCTATTGTATAGTATTGTACTCGTATTGTATGGAACTGGGGACCTACAAACGACGGAGAGTCTTCGTTCTCGCCGTAGCCCTCAGTGGTTCACAACCCCTGCATGGTAGAGTAATGGTGAGCCGCGCGGAGTGTCCGCGCGGTTTGAGGCGGCGTGTCACGGACTGCGCGTCCCCTGCCGCCGGAGGTTCGAGTCCTCCCTCGGGCATGGGTGTGTGTGTGTTTTTCTTAGCAGAAGTTAGTTTAAGTAGTGTGTAAGTCTAGGGACCGATGACCTTAGCAGTTTGGTCTCTTAGGAATTAACACACATTTGAACATTCAGTAATGTGGTGTAGGCGTACCTGGAGAAAGTGTTTGCGCAGCAATCGCCGACACAGTGTAACTCAAGCGGAATAACGGGAACCAGCCCGCAGTCGCCAAGGCAGATGGGAAACCGCCTTAAAAACCATCCACAGACTAACCGGCACACTGGACCTTGACACTGATTCGCCGGGCGGATTCGTGCTGGGGACCGGCACGCCTTCCCGGCCGGAAAGCAGTGCGTTACACTGCACGGCTAACCGGGCGGGATCAGTCCACCTAGCTTTCAACATTCTGCTGTACCACCACACCTCAAATGCTTCTATCCTTTTCTTTTCCGGTTTTCCGCAGTCGATGTTTTACGACCGTACAATGTTGTGCTCCAATTCGTACATTCTCAGAAATTTCTTCTTCAAGTTAAGGCCTGTGTTTGGTGCTAATAGACTTCTATTCGCCATAAATGTCCTTTTTGCCCCTGCCACAAATCTATACGTATATTCCGCCAGTCATTTCCTTCCCTCTTCCACACGCAAATGGAGCGAGGAAATGCTTCAAATGGCTCTGAGCACTATGGGGCATCTGAGGTCATCAGTCCCCTAGAACTTAGGACTAATTAAACCTAACTAACCTAAGGACATCACACACATCCATACCCGAGGCAGGATTCGAACATGCGACCGTAGCGGTCGCGCGGTTCCAGATTGTAGCGCCTAGAACCGCTCGGCCACTTCGGCAGGCCGGAGCGAGGAGAAAACGACTATCTACATTCTTCTGTAATAACCATAATTTCCCTTATATTCTCTTCACGGACCTTATACTGTATGAACGTTGCAGGCAGTAGGATCGTTCTTCAGTCTGTCGCCAATGCCGGGGTCTCCAGACTTCCTCAACAGTACATCTGGAGAACAGAACATAGACGAAAGATACGATCCACATCAAAATCCAATCAGTGGAATATAACATTATTGCTACTTTCATAACTATACATTGTAAACATTTAGCATCAGATTAAATGAACTGCCAAATAAATGTCAAATCGTACTTCATAGCAAACGAAATATCAAATAGGTGTCAAAACGTATTAGACAATGGCAGTTCACTACAGCTGCAACATGCACATCACGTCAGACTAGACGTAAGCACCAATGTTCTATTCCAATGTATAATAATTCACATGCACAACCACCGCATGTGTAGATAATACCACAATTGTTGTATTCGCAGGTCTCTTGAGAATGTCAGTAAAACCGAAGCAGCTGTAGTAATAAAGAATATTAACGTTATTGCAGCTAGTCTGCACATTATCTTTTCAAAATGACATATTATGACGTATATAACGCTGCTGGCCAAGTCGAAAGAAAAACATTTCTCCAGAGATTCCGACGTCACGAAGCATCTCCGTAATAATCGCGCCTGGCCGAACCTAGCGGTAACAAATCTAGTAGCCCGCCTCTCATTTCCTTCGATCTCTTCCTTTAATCTGGCCAGGTGGGCATCTCATACACTCGAGCTACACTCACGAATGGGTCGTGAAAGTGTTATATGCGTCGTCTCCTTTATAGATGAACCACTAACATTGTGTTAGAATAATACAGTATTGTTTTTGCTGCTCATCTGCACTAACTTCCACTTTTCTACATGTAGAGATATTCTATCCAATTGATACTGTCTCCTTCTAGAGGCAATCAAACACATTACAACGTTATCAGTAAACAGTCGCAAACTGCTGCTCACCCTATAACTTGCAGTATCGTGCACCACCGGAAATGTTGCAGCTGTGTCGACCAATTCAGAAGGCTAAAGAGGGTGCTGGGCTGCGCATTTTTGTTCTAGGTCCTCTAGCTGCGTGCTATGGTACTATGACAAGGTAACTTCAATGTGTCCGCCAAGACTTCAAACAAACAAAAAATTATTCATGTAATTCTACATTTTCGAGATGATGATTAAAATTTAACGACCATTCCTAGTAGACAGAAATACAAATCTTTGCGCTCATTTGACAAAAGGGAGCAAACGCACTTTCAGACCGTCTTTCTAGTACACATTAGGTGCGACGTGGAGCACACTTCCTCTGACAATACTACTGTGTTTATAATCGCTAACTGCATTATGTTTTCACAATCATTTATGGCTTATTTTACTTCTGGCAATATTTCGTTGATGTGTAAAACGCCGAGTTGCACCGTGGTATGGTATCCACTTTCTAAGTAAGGTTAAGGTAAGGTTGGCAGAAGAAAACTACAAACGAAAGGAAACGGGACCATGCTAGTAAAGCTCTGTGTTGCACAAACTTACTTTTAATAATGACAGCATTGTAAAGTCGATGCGAAGATCAGGCGTGTCGCAGGTGTTGTAACAGCATATAAACAAAACGACGGATTATTTGAGTCCCTACAAGTTTAATACGAGTAACATATTATTTTAACGTATTTCGCCAAACACAATAATGCTTCTTTGTTCTTACATACAAAAACACTACTTTTATACACTGAAGAGCCAAAGAAACTGGTACACCTGCCTATAACCGTGTAGGGCCTCCGCGAGCGCGCCGAAGTCTCACAACACGACTTGGCATGGACTCGAATAATGTCTAAAGTAGTGCTAGAGCGAGTTGACACCGTGAATCCTGCAGGGCTGTCCATAAATCCGTAAGAGTACGAGGGGGTGGAGATCTCTTCTGAAGAGCACATTGCAAGGCATCCCAGGTACGTTCAATAATGTTCGCGTCTGGGGAGTCTGGTGACAAGTGGAAGTGTTTAATCTCAGAAGAGTGTTCCTGGAGTCACTCTGTAGCAATTCTGGACGTGTGGGGTTGTAGTATTTTCCTGCTGGAATTGCCCAAGTCCGTCGGAATGCACAATGGACATGAATAGATGCAGGGTGATCGGACAGGAAGCATACGCACGTGTCACCTGTCAGAGTCGTATCTAGACGTATAAGTGGTCCCATATCACTCCAACTGAACTCGCCCCACACCATCACAGATCCTCCACCAGCTTTTAATAGTCCATTACTGACATGAAGGGGCCGGCCGGAGTGGCCGAGCGGCTCTAGGCGCTACAGTCTGGAACCGCGGGACCGCTACGGTCGCAGGTTCGAATCCTGCCTCGGGCATGGATGTGTGTGATGTCGTTAGGTTAGTTAGGCTTAAGTAGTTCTAATATCTAGGGGACTGACGACCACAGCAGTTAAGTCCCATAGTGCTCAGAGCCATTTGAACCATTTGATTTGACATGCAGGGTCCATTGATTCATGAGGTTGTCTCCATGCCCGTACACGTCCATCCACTCGATACAATATGAAACGAGACAAGTCCGACCAGGTAAGATGGGAGTGTAGGTCTCTCCTGAACAGCACGTTGCAAGGCATCCCAAATATGCTCAATGTCTGGGGAGTTTGGTGACCAGCGGAAGTGTTTAACCTCAGAAGAGTGTTCCTGGAGCCACTCTGTAGCAATCCTGGTAGTTTCTGGTGCCGCATTGTGCTGCTGGAATTGCCCCAGACTGTCGGAATACACAATGGACATGAATGGGTGCAGGTGATCGGACATAATGCTTACGTACGTGTCACCTGTGAGAGTCGAATCTAAACGTGTCAGGAGTCCCATGTCACTCCAACTACACAGGCCCCACGTCGTTACAGAGCCTCCACCAGCTTGAACAGTACTCTGCTGACATGCAGGGTCCATGGATTCATGAGGTTTTCATATCTATACACGTCCACCCGCTTGATACAATTTGAAACGAGACTCTTCCGACCAGGCAAGATGTTTCCAGTCATCAACAGTCCAATGTCTGTGTTGACGGGCCCAGGCGAGGCGTAAAGCTTTGTGTCTTGCAGTCATAAAGGGTACACGAGTGGGCCTTCGGCTCCGAAAGCCCAAATCGTTGATGTTTCGTTTATGGTTCTCATGCTGACACTTGTTGAGGGCCCAGCACTGACATCTACAGCAATTTTCGGAAGTATTGCACTTCTGTCATGTCGAAAGATTCTCTTCAGTTGTCGTTCGTCCCGTTCTTGCAGGACCTTTTTCCGTCCGCAGCGATTTCGGAGATTTGTTGTTCTGCCGGTTTCCTGATATTCACGGTGCAGTCGTGAAATGGTCGTAGGGGAAAATCCCCACTTCATCGCTACCTCGGAGATTCTGTGTTCCATCGCTCGTGCGCCGACTGTAACATCACGTTGAAATTCACTTCAATCTTGGTAATCTGCCATTGTAGCAGCAGCAACAAATTTAACAACTGCGCCACATATTGTTGTCTTATCTAGGCTGCCGGCCGAATTGGCCGTCCGGTTCTAGGCGCTGCAGTCTGGAACCGCGAGACCGCTACGGTCGCAGGTTCGAATCCTGCCTCGGACATGGATGTGTGTGATGTCCTTAGGTTAGTTAGGTTTAACTAGTTCTGAGTTCTAGGGGACTAATGACCTCAGACGTTGAGTCCCATAGTGCTCAGAGCCATTTATCTAGGCTATGCCGACCGCAGCGCCTTAAAAAAATGGCTCTGAGAACTATGGGACTGAACATCTGAGGTCATCAGTCCCCTAGAACTTAGAACTACTTAAACCTAAATAACCTAAGGACATCACACACATCCATGCCCGAGGCAGGATTCGAACCTGCGACCGTAGCTGTCGCGCGGTCTCAGATTGAAGCGCCTAGATCCGCTCGGCCACATTTGCCGTCCGCAGCGCCTTATTCTGCCTGTTTACATATCTCTATAGTTGAATACATATGCCTGTAACAATTCCCTTTGCACTTCAGTGTACTAATTACTTAATTCCGTCTGCTTTTCAGGCCAAAATAAACGGCAGTTCTTTAAATAAAATCGGTCTTTGGAAACCCAATAGTTGCATCGTCTTCATAAACGAAATATGCTTATGTTATACATAAAACAAAGACAGTCTTATGCACATTTCATCGGTGAGAATTTGGACAGTTTATATTTCCATGCAGTCAAACGACGGCAAAAGATTTTAATCGATTACCTACTCTGAATTGATAATCAATACGAAGCACACATAAATACGTAAATTTCTGTATATTTCTCAATCAAAATGCGTCCAACTTCTGATGAGAACAGAAGGTAGTCAGACAAATCCTTCTATATGAACTTTCTACGCTTGCTGTCCGACAAGAGCAGGTTCGGGAACCCCGATTCAAATTAGCGAAAATAGCGCCTCTAGAAATCCACCCCGTGAGCAGCGCAATCAACAAGCAGAGACCACCGATGACGGCGGGCTTGGGTTATACCAGAGTCGAGGACCACTCGAAAGTAATTTCTGTCAAACTGTCCCACGCTGAGATTCATTAGAAGAATCGAAAGGAGATGTAACTAATCCGCGAAAGAAGTGACTTACAACGACCGATTCTTAAGTTTTCATCGTTCCACATTTAAAGTTCCTAGGCACGCCCGAGGTGACACCAACTTTTGGATAAGTTAACAAAAAATCTCAGTTCCAGAAATATCTCCCACAGTGTCAAACTGCAGACAGGATAGCTAGCGAATTTTCACTCAATACTGTCGTATAGAACAATCTCTTCTGGTAAAAGACCATTTATCCTATAGAAGCGTGCTGTAAGAGTGTTGGGTAACGTTAATATCTGAACACCTTGCTGAAGTCCTTTTAGGGACTTAGTTTTCTTAAGGGTCAATACATATACTCCCTCACTGCTTTTGTGTTTAACAACAAAAGTGAGACTGAGATGATATGCGCAATTCACAAACACAGTACCAAAAGTAAAAATAATTTACATGTAGACAAAGCCTCATTATGTATACAACACGCATAAACTTGCCGTAACACAAGAAGCAACAAAACAATTCCAAAACGAAATAATAATAACTGAACTGGCATGTAATATCTGGGCAATTCACCACTGCAACTAACAAATGACAAAACACTTGGTTCACCCAGCAATAAAGAGAGAATATGGTGGAATGAAAAAATTAAAACGTGCTAGCAGTAAGGTGAGAAACATGGAGAAGTGGGACATGTTCTGGGAACAATAAACACAATGAGCGATTTAAACAACAAGAAAGGGGAACATATAGAATAGTATGGAGAATCAAAAAATGGTTTGCAAAAAATCACAACTTGTCGAAATGCAAGAAAACTTCACAAATTATATTTCCAGAAATTTTTGTGAGACCTTCAAGAATAAATTGTAGGACTGCCAACAACCGAATATTTTCTTCAAGAATGAAAGAGTTAGAATTGTCTTAAATAATACTCAAAACTGTGAAAGACTTGAAAATATATATTAATAAACTGTTAAATTGCCTAGAACCGAGTCAGAAACTGGAATTCTCATACTTTCGTGAGAATAATGAAGGTATGCTACCAAGAATTGCAGAAATAAAATAAGTAATTAAAACTCTCATAAGTAACGAAGCCAGTGAACACGATTCCGTACCATATGAACTTCTGACATGGTCTCAAACAAAGATTAGAAAAGATTTGCAGATAGTTTCTCAGGGAGTTGGTAAAGCAGAGTAGATTCCAGAAGAATCATAAGAAAGGTAACACAAAAGGCATCAATAACTACAGAGGGATATCTTTTCTACTAGTTACCTATAAATCATTTTAAACAAGTCTACTGACAAGAACTAAAGAAACACTCGACCGACAGCTAAACGAATATCAAGGAATTTTTAGAAAAGGTATCTCCCGCTCAGCACAGATATTCAACTTGAAACGTATAAACCTTCACAGACTGGTGAATTCCAAAAACATAGTTGTGACATTTGTGGATTTCAAGAAAGCTTTGGTTCTCATCATACGGGAAACTCAGAACAAATAAATCCGAGAATTTGGTGTTAAAAGTAAATTGGCAAATCTAATGTGAAGAATACTTACAGGCACAGTGTCAAAGGCAAATTGCATGGGCGAAATTTATAAGCCCTTCAAAATAAATACAGTGGAAAGACAAGGTTATCTCCAGTTAATTGTGCATTATACACATACTAAGTAATCTGGTACGCCTCAGTGTGAGCAGTTTAGTGTTAATCATAATTTGTTGTCGGAAGATTTACGCAATTAACCTTCAATTTCTGTTCTGCCTTTAATTAATAACTTGTATGATTCCAAGAAAAATCCACGAAAGTATTACCTCCCCTCACGTGCATCTAGTGAAGTGACCATGATGGTAGATTCAAGGGAATTGGGCACCTTAAGGAGGATAATCAACAGTCTTTCTTATCTGCAAAATGGAAAAACTGGTTCGGCGTGGACTGTGTGTTATAAATGTAAGTGTGGGTAAAGACATAACTGAGTGAACTGCAACAATTCTATAAAAGCAGGGTCAAACGTACAATATAGATGTCAGAGCTATTAAATTATTACTATGTCAGAGCTATTAAATTATTACTTAAACACACAAAAAGCAAACGTTAGCGGTTCTCAGTGGGTCTGCGCATATCTTCCGAGCAGCCAAGTGCAGGCAGATTCTTTTTTAAGCGCCAGTTAGCTATCGTGGCGCCGGAGACACCTCTGGTAAAAATGGCGTCTTTTATCTGGTCCGCCAGCGCTAGGGTTCAACGAGCCTGGCAGCGGCAAGCCGCGGTCAACCTGAACTGACAAATAACACTGATTACTGAGATCCATTATTATCGAAGCGTGGACGGCCTTGGCAGTGTATCACAAGTTCGTCATAGAATGGTATTTTTATGGAGATAGGTGCACTGGTTTCTATCCGGAATTAACTCATTATGTCGCCAAGCCGGGGCTTGAGTTTGTTCTGGAAATTGCCGACGTTTGGAGCTGAGGTTACGTAATTCATTGCCATTGTAGACAGAATAAAGCTGAGAAAACACTGGAAAGTAAGAGAAACTAACGAAGAAATTAATTTGTACTAGCAAAAAATTACGGTCTTTATTATTCTGCAGCTGATAACACTGTGATGTCATCCGTAGAGACATCAAATGTATGCTGATAAAATGTTGTTCTGCATTTCTTGATGTTCCACTGCTGTTAGGACGCTACGAGCCACTGTTTTGCTCGAGAAAAATCATTCAGCACTCACAGACGTCCACATCACAAATAACTATAAACACTGGCAAAAATAATTTGATGAAAAGAAGATAATGTAGACTAAACTTACAGGTAACACATACCTATTTCTGATGTGTTGTATTGTAACTGTAAATGAATAGCTGTCTTAATATGAACTTTCATGGAGAAATAGTTATGAGAGATATTAATGGTACTCGGTAATTTTGGTGTCGTTTATCACATAAAAGCATTAAAGCGCTGGTGAACTCAAATACTGAAGTGATATTACATGTTTATTGACCCAAAAATATAGTTACTTGAAGAAATACAGCAACCATCCCCTGTTTTATGAAAAATACATAAAAACGTGATTAGTTGCTGTATGTAAATAAAGAAATACAATCTACCGGCAAGAAATGCAGAAACCAGAAAAACGGTTAAATTAATTACCTTCGACATATTATCTTCGAATAACTGTAAACAACTGCGAGGATAATTCCTTTCACAATTTGTATATTGTTCTTAAATTAACTTTAACAAATGTTTCAGCGACATATTTCAGTTTCAGTCCACCTTGGTGAAGATTATTAATTTTTATCACGTGTGCTATTGATTGTCACATGTTCCAAAGATGTACGTACCGCAGCGTTCTCTCACCTCAGACTGCTGTGGCTGCTGCTATCTCTTTGGCTCGCTTGCTGAACTTGCTAAGATGGCTTAGCGCCTATGTTGATTTCACTTGAATACACATCAGAATTATTACTGAAGCATTTAGGCCACAACTCGAACGAAACATCTTTTCTGGAAAGTACTAACAAATTCGGAGCAGTTTATATAGTTCCTTATTGAACAAATTGATATTCTACCCTCTTACAAAAGGTTTGCTTTGTAAATTAAATAGTCCTCACCATTATTAATTGAAAAGGTGTCACCACAAAGAACATTCTTTTTCCACCTATAGCCCATACAGCAAAGTCTCTATGTTCAGAGAACGTTACCAAAACCTCAAAAAGCTTCCCTCACTTGAAATGACAGTCTTTACTCGACTTTTTTTACATCGTTGCTATATGCCTTTGGATCGATCCACATTCTCATACACGCAATGTTCACTGTAGCCAACGTGGAAAACAGTCTCACACCAACGCCATGAAATACGAAAATCTATGATGCGTAAGTAGCGTACTGTACCAACATCAAACAATAAATGTTATGCGACTTCTGGTATTACGATGTTTCCACATCATTAGCAAAAGACCGAAAGTCTAATGTTACGTGTATTTGAACTGTTTTTACAAATTTATTTTTGTAGCAACAACGGGGAAAGAACCTTTTTTGGGTATCGAAGTGTTTACGCAATAGATATTCTCAGTCTATAGCCAATCGGTAAACCAAAACTGACATTCTAGGGGTCGAAGCGCGGGATGCTAAATCCCTTCACTGGACAGGCAGATTAGAAAAAATTGAAAAAGCGAACTGGATAGGTCTTAGTTAGATATAGTGGGAATTAGTGAAGTTCGGTGGCAGAAGAAAACGGACTTCTGATGAGGTGAGTACAGGATTATGAATACAATAACCAGACGGCAGTTACAAGAGCTGAAAGGCATTAAAGGGAAGCGGCGGTTGAGAAGAGAGTGAGACGTGGTTGAGGCCTCTCCCTGATGATGTTCAGTCTTTATATTCAGCAAAGAATAAAGGAACCCAAAGAAAACTTGGGAGAAGGAATTAAAGTTCATTAAGCATAAATTAAAACCTGGTGGTTTGCAGATGACACTGAAATTCTGACAGAAACAGCAAAGGATTTGGAAGAGCAGTTGAACGGCATGAACAGTGTCTTGAAAGAGTATATAAGATGAACATCAACAAAAGCAAACCAAGGGTAATGGTATGTAGTCGAATTAAATCAGCCGATGCCGAGGGAATTAGATTAGGAACGAGACACTTAAAGTTGTGGATGAGTTTTGTTATTTGGCTAGCAAAATAAACGTTGATGGCCGATGTAGAGAGGATATAAATTATAGACTGGCAATGGTGATAAACGTGTTTATGAAGAAAAGAAAATTGTTAACATCGAATATAGATTTAAGTGCTACGTCGAATATAGATTTAAGTGTTACGACGTCTTTCTTAAAGAAGTAATATGTAGTGTAGCCATGTATGGAAGTGAAACGTCGACGATGTGCAGTTGAGACAAGAAGAGATTAGAAGTTTTTGAAATGTGGTGCTACAGAAGAATGGTGGAGATTAGATGGTAAATCACCTAACCAATGAGTGACGCTATCGAAGAATGCTGAAGGTTAGATGGAAAAACTTGTAGCTAATGAGCGGGTACTGAATCGAATTGGGGAGAAAAGAAATTTTCGGCTTAACTTGACTAAAAGAGCGGATGGACTGACAGGACATGTCATGAGCCGTCAAGGAATTGTTACTCTGGTAATGGAGGGAAGTGTGTGTGGGTGTGGGTGGGTGGGTGGGGGGAGAGGTAAAAATTGTTGAAGGAGACCAAGGGATGAGTACAGTTCGCAGGTTCAAACAGTTCCAGTAGTTATGCTGAAACGAAGAGGCTGATCTAGGACAGTGGCGGGCTGCATAAAACCAGTCCTCAGACTGAAGACCATCACTACAACGACAACAACAACAACAACAACAACGTGATCAACTCCTTTTTTCTTTCTGATCACCCGCGAAAGCTCGCTTTCTTCCACCGAATTTACATTTAAGTATTAATTTTTCTGTATATAGCATTTAACAATAAATGTGACACACAAGAATTCATATGGAATTCACGTATGTTGCATTTTCATAAGGGAGGAGTATTAGGAGAATTTGTTGGATATATTTACCTTAAGGCAAGGGATAACGACACAGTATACGCTCGGTCAAAGGCCTGCTGGCTGAAGCACACGGATGAAGGTTCCAGTCCCTAGGGTTGTATTCAGGAGGTCGGAGGTTTCAGTTAATTGTTTGGAAGCACTACAGGCTGCCTTACTCCCTTCACGCAAATGTGAGGGTAATTCCTCGAGCCAGGCAACAGTTGATCCCCTCCGACTGAATCTTTCTATAACGTCTCGATGTGAATGGGAGCCAAAATTCAAATTGTAGCTAATCTAGCGAACCGTGGATACGGGATGACAGTTATTGAACTATAGGGAAAAACGTAAATTAGTTACAAACTACGGTGAGCACACACATTATTCAACATGTAAAAGTCACTAAGGACATTCTGATTTAGGTTATGCCATGTTCGACATGACTGCCATCATCGGCGACGATGTGGCGCAGACAAATAGCGAAATTCTTCATGACCCGCTGAAGCATCGCAATATCGATGGTGTCGATGACCTCCAGGATGGCTGTTCTCAGCTCAGCAATGGTTTTTGGATTGTTGTTGTAGACCTTGTCATTTATCTACCGCCACAAAAAGGAATCGCATGGGTTCAGATCCGGAGATTATGGCGGCCAATCGAGGCCCATGCCAGTGGCCTCTGGGTATCCCACAGCCTGAATGCGGTCCCCAAAGTGCTCCTCCAGGACATCAAACACTCTCCTGCTTCGATGGGGTCGAGCTCCGTCTTGCTTGAACTACGTCTTGTCGAAATCAGGGTCATTCTGGATAATGGGGATGAAATCATCTTACAAAACCTTCATGTACCGATTGGTAGTCACCGTGCTATTAATTATTATCCCGCAACTCGACATTGCACACCACACAGTTAGCCGTTGAGAATGAAGAGACTTCTAGAGAGCGAACTGCTGATTCTCCATCTCCCAAATGCGTCAGTTTTGCATATTTCGAACCCATCCAAATGACAGTGGGCTTCGTCACTAAACCAAACCATCATGCGCATAATAATTCCCATCATGCCTGCGGCCAACTGTGCTATTTGGACGTCCGTTAACAGGTTATGACGATTTTATTTCGTACAGTTCAATAATTGTCATGTACTTATGTCTAGTGGTAGCAGTGGAAAACTGAATCACAATGAATGTTTTCACAGTTCGGGTGGGAGAACTTGACAGAATACCTTATACCTAACTTGGTGCTTCATATTCTCTGGGTTCAATACACGTATAAATGTAGGGGAATTAATTTTTTTGTACATTTGAATGTTTGTCTTTGATTAACTGTCCTGCCACTTTAATTGCAGAATCCCACAGTACATTTCTGGAAATCAGGCGAAAAGAAGTTACGAATACTTGTCGAGGGTCATTAGAGACAAGCTTCTTTCAGAAGAACCATCCGGACATTTGTCTTAAGCTGTGTTGGGGAACCGCGGAAAACACGAACCTGAAAGGCCGGAACTGAAGCTCCGTCTTTCTAAGTCTTCTGAGTAACTCATCTGGATCAACATAAGAAGAAAGAGTGTCTCATGCCTTCGTTGAGTAACCATCTAGGCGTTCGAACGATCAAAAGTAGCCTATTTGACATGACGCAGTTAATATTGATGTACCATGTATGAGGATCACATTTCTTGAAGCAAATGAAATGAAGAACTTACTTGACGCAAGTGGAGAAAATACAGATATAATATTTTATTACCATCCCATAATCAGAACGAGAAAATTTATGCTCGAGATCAGTAATAGCCATTTTCTGACAATGACAACAGAACCTACATTTTGGAGTTCCATATTATTTCTTAAGCAAGCAACAAAAAGCACAAAAGTATTTAAGATTTTGAATTTTTTTGTCGAAGACTTGTATCTTCACTGCAGCGCTGTAGCTACAGAAGTGTAACGACCCCACACTATATTCTTCAGCTACTTGTCGTTTTATTCACGTATTGTAGATGAAAGACTATTAAACAGTCTCGTCTATACAGCGACAACGGAGAATACCACTCGGAAACGAGGTAGAATCTAAAACTTGTAACTGAATGCGTCGAATATTAACTGCGGTTACCATAGTCGTTTATAGTTTTCGGATCAAAGCAACGAATTGTTATTGAAGCACTGGAATCCAAATGTAATGGGATCGTATCGTAACACGGTGCACAACTAGTAGTTAAGAACTGTTCCTCCTCATTCAGTGACAATCAGAGAAGTAACTTCGAAAAAGTATTTACTGCCTTGCTCGCGGCAAAAACTTGGAGTATTTCCCTGTAAGATGTAGCAAGTCGCTGCGATTTCTTTTACCGAAGTGGGAAAAACTTCCGCGTGTTTGCGCTGATGTTATCGGCCCGTTAAGCACGACCTCGTTTCTGGCGTTGACCAGGAACGGAGAGCGTACTGGGGAAATTTTCAGGCGTTCGCAACAAATGCCTGGCGCCACCGCGGCATAAACACGCGCCGTCACGGTTTCGCTGACTCGGAACCAGCGGGCGGCCTATCTGGCAGAAAAACAAGGCGGGCGCTCATCACACAGCACACCACAGCACACTGCAGGCTGGGGGTCTATTTCGCGAAAAAACACCATCAGCTTGACATATTTTAAGAAGAAAAAAAAAACACTTGCAAGACATTATTCGCAGCAATAGATCGCACGCGAAAAATGGAGCCACAATTATGATAGTACGATTTACGAACTTTTGAACATACAGCTTTCAAATTTTCGGTCGCATCGATTATTGTCACTCGCCCCGCCACACTCCAGTCTCTTAATGCCCGAGCCTGAAGTACAGGATGATTATAATTAAACTTTCGTTACTTGAGCCAGTGCAGACGGAAAAATATTAACCGTAAGCATACCCAAATTGATATAAATGCTGCTCAGACTGTGCACTGCAGGATTTGTGTTGTTAGTGGTGTTAGTGTCATGACTTGCAGTCAGGGACATAGGATTGCTACTCAGACTGTAAACTACAGGATTTGTGTTGTTAGTGGCATCAGTAACATGACTTGCAGTCAGAGACATAAGGTTACTGCTCAGACTGTGCACTGCAGGATTTATGTTGTTAGTGGCGTTAGTGTCATGAACTGCAGTCACGTATATAGGATTGGATCTCAGACTGTACACTACAGGATTTGTGTTGTTAGTAGCGTCAGTGAGATGACTTGCAGTCGGGCACATAGGGTTGCTGCTCAGACTGCACCACAGGATTTGTGTTGTTAGTGGCGTTGTGTCACGACTTGCAGTCAGACGCATAGGGTTGCTGCTAGGACTGTGCAGGGCAGGATTTGCGATGTTAGTGATGTTAGTGTCAAGAATTGCAGTCAGTCGCCGGTATTCGTACGGTGACGTAGGGTTGAAACAAAATCCTCACTGTGCATTACAGTTGCAGAATGTCAACATGGTCTGGACAAGGCGAGTAGGGCTTTGATCGTAAAGTTGTTTTACCGAAACAACAGCTGTAATGCTGCTATTCTTCGCGAGTTCCGAAGCATTCAAGGAATACAGAGAGGTCCTCTTTCCGCCCTCCGGTTGAAGAACACAATCGGGGAGTTCGAAGTAACTGGCGGTATGCGACTTGCTCTGGTAGAGGGCCGACGGCCGATTGTGCCACAAATTGTTGAAGAAGTTAGTGTTGTCATGGCTCAGAATACTGGACGCAATGTGCGACCTTCAAGCAGTACACGAGCTGTGTCACGACAGCTGAACATTCCGTAGTCTGCCGTTCTAAAAGTGTTGCTATCAATTGTGAAATGGTATTTCTATTGCGATTCCTGTCTGTCATGGATGCAGCTGGTCGTCACACTGAGCAACGTTTGTAACCTCGCAAGTGAACATCGCGATCAATTAATAAATGCTACCCTTTCGTGTTTATTCGTCATTTATCTTCCGCATCTCCTTACAAATTTTCCACAAACTTTCATTCTCCTATGAACATTCTTTTTCATGGCGCCACTGTCAAGTAGCGAAAGTTTAATTATAACAACCCCGTTCTATGCAGCGGAGCAAGAGGTTTGTGAAATACTGTTCTGATATTGGTAACATGCTTTAATCATTGTGTCAAAGTGTGCGGTTTCTAACCTATAACCAATACCAGAGACTTCTTTGCTTTGAACATTTTTACTTTTTGTTTCACAAATGCAGTGTAAATGATTGAAACTAATGAGTGTGTCATCAACGAAGTAGCGTAGCGCTATTTAATTGTTAACTACCCCATTTCATTGGCACGGTAGCCACAGTGGCTATTCTTGGCAAACCGGGACGCTGAAATAAACGCAGAACTTAATAGTAAACACCATCTGTTGTCCTTGCAATGTTTTCACTATCCCTCTGTACCTTTAGAAATCACTGTTTCATCAGAGCTTTCTGTTTTGTTTATTTCTTTTGAATATGACGTCACAATGAAGTCTATCCCATAGTTTGTTTACACTGTTATATCAACGTACACGGTCATGTGATGTCATATAGAACAGAAAGCAGCAAAAGATTCTTACATAACAATAGATAGATAGACTCTATACGAACAGAAATATTGGTGAACAGTGCAGTAGTATAACAAGTCAGCCATTTTGATTATCTGGAGTCTGGTACCAGTTGCAAGTATGATGCAGAGATAAGACGGTAGCTGAATTTGGAAACGTGTGGAACAATAAATAGCTACTTTAAGATAAAAATGGCTCTGAGCACTATGGGACTTAACATCTATGATCATCAGTCCCCTAGAACTTAGAACTACTTAAACCTAACTAACCTAAGGACATCACACACATCCATGCCCGAGGCAGGCTTCGAACCTGCGACCGTAGCGGTCACGTGGTTCCAGACTGAAGCGCCTAGAACCGCACGGCCACACCGGCCGGCCTTTACAGATAACACAGAAAGAATTACAAGTACGAAGTTTTATTAACTGATGGCCGTCCTCACATTTCTCTGCCGAAGTAAGTCGGGGGTCGTTTATCAATGACAAGAAAGTAGGATCCATGCAGCCAGAATGAGATTTCTTAGGGCTGTGAAAGGGTAAAAATCAAAACTGAAGACAACAGAAGTAAATGGAATGAGCATCTAGACAAAATGAACAGCGGTGGACTACCTTGCAAAGCCAGAAACTGTAATCAATAGGGCGAAGAAATCTGGAGATTGCAAGAAGCAAAAGATGGGCACCGTAACAAGAAATCGCCTATTAGTGAAGTGGAGAATGAGAAGAAGAACATGATAACGATGACGATGCACTGGCATAGCATAAACGCTAGAAAGACAGCAGATACATTTTGCTATTAAGTTTTCCACGTATCCGCTTCACATCAGAGAAAACAAACGCACGTTGTTTTGTTTTTATTTGTCACGTGATAAGTTTTTTTCTGCTCTGTTTTCCGTCTGTTTGGTAGCATCACGTGGATCCTGAGTGCTTTATGGTAGCAAAAGCGTTATTTATATATTTTTAAATCTCCCTGATAGCGAATGTTTTCGAGAGAACTTGATGTTAGTGTCCTGTTTTGTCATGTTCGAAAGCTCATACTTGGAACGGTGTCTACGTAAACAAACAGTCTGGCACAACCTACGATTCCCCACTGATGGCTTTTCAGTAACTGATTCAGATCAGTGAGTAGTACAGGCACCTAGCGGGAGAATCCGTCAAAACAAAAACTCTTCAGTCGTAAGTCGGGAACGAACGTCTTTAAAAAATCAGCAATATTTATGACGTACACTTTAAGTGAAAATATATAAGTCCTTTGGTTTTCAAATTGTTGTACAGACATAGCATTGTGGACGCAGGCACGATGGACACTTGTCCGAGAACCGAATACATTAGGTTATTGCTCGGAAAAGATCTCGGTTCTCTGACGAGTATTCGATACTGTTTGCTTATCGAGAATTCGTTTTCCCCGAAGTTTCAGTCCCGCCGATCACTACGCCGCGCCGGTGGGCCGCTGCCACTACTTCCCCGTGCTGTGCTGGTTGCGTGTTGCCGGGGGCCTTGCGTCAGCAGGCGGCTGCGTTCTCCAAGGGTTGGCGCGCTGCTATCTACGCAGATACAAGAGTCCCGGCCGCTAAATAGGCCAAGGTCCGCTCACAGCCAGGCCGCTCTGGCTGCCTTCATGGGCCTTCCTAGCATCTCGCTTGGCGGCCGCATGTGCGGACCGTGTATAGGAATAATGCCCGAGTTGGGAGTGTGGAAAGGTAGTGCGTCAGAACGTCATTTCTGTTTTATACTTATAAGTTCGCAGGCTCCCACGGTGGTGTCATTTCCATTGTCATCATCTCTTAACCACAAAAAGAGCGACAAGACAAACCCTAATAACCACAGAAGTATCTCATTATTACCGGTCACCTACAAAATTCTCTCCAAGGCATTACCCAACGGACTAGAACCACAAGCTGATATAAAGATAGTTGAATACCAAGCAGGCTTCAGAAAAGGAAGGTCTTGTATTGAAGGCTCCTGAAGGTCAGACAGACGACCAACAATGTAGCCACATTTGTGGACTTTAAGATGGCCTAAGACTCCATAGACAGGCAGATACTCTTTGACGCTGTAGACGAATATGAAATAAACAGAAAAACTAGGATACTTAATACAAAAGACACGGACACCGCATCCAGAATAAAATTTATGGGAGAAATCTCAGACCCACTCGAGATACGTACAGCGGTCAGACAAGGAGATGGTCTCTCATTGCTTTTATTCAACATGGTCCTAGACAAAATAATCTAACAACGGGAAGAAAAAGTAAAAGTAATTCAGAGAGGAAGAATGTGTGCAAACAAGACGATTATGAAATGCCTGGCAACTGCAAATGACCTGGCAGTACTCGGCAACAACAGACAAGAAGCACTGCACCCTTACACAACGTCTCTGCGACAACAGGCCTACAGATATCACCTGAGAAGACGCAGAACATGGAAAGAAAGAAAAACAACAAAAAATGGTTCAAATGGCTCTAAGCACTATGAGACCTAACATCTGAGGTTCAAATGGTTCAAATGGCTCTGAGCACTATGGGACTTAACTTCTGAGGTCGTCAGTCCACTAGAACTTAGAACTACTTAAACCTAACTAACCTAAGGACATCACACACATCCATGCCCGAGGCAGAATTCGAACCTGCGACCGTAGCGGTCGCGCGGTTTCAGACTGAAGCGCCTAGAACCACTCGGCCACCCCGGCCGGCGAAAAACAACAAGCAAGCCATGTACACAAAATACGGAAAAGCTCCCAGAATGAGATTTTCACTGTGCGCTGATATGAAACTTCCTGGTAGATTAAAACTGTGTGCCGGACCGAGACTCGAACTCGGGACCTTTGCCTTTAGCGAGCAGATGCTTTACCATATGAGCTACCCAAGCACGACTCACGCCCTGTCCTCACAGCGGAAAGGTTAACAGAGTGGAAAAATTCAAATATCTTGGGGAATATATACAAATAGAAGAATCATCACCCAACATACAAAGAATAGAAAAACCTCTGAAAGTGTGCAAACTGACAGGGACGCACTACAATAAAATAAATATTGCAAGACAGGCTAAACTCAGGCACTACAGTGCAGTTGTACTGTCAGAAGCACACTATGCATCAGAAACAGCTGCAATCGGAGCATAAGGCATTACACACAAAGAAAAAATAGTACGTAAAATCCTCAGAAAAAATTTTGGAGCAGTAAACAGAGATGGTATATGGATGAAGACCAACCAAAGAATTAAATGAACACACAGACAGGCTCACAGGCCTGATCAGAAAACGCCGACTAATATTCTATGGACACTTCTATAGAATGAACAACAGCAACAGACTGATGTAGTAAATAGTTAAACAAAAAAGACAAATGGGATCAAGAAATAGGAGAAGGCTTAAAACAAGCAAGGATCCGTATTGAAACGATTAATGGAAGAGAGAAATTCAGAAACTAAATTATGAACATGAAATTTGAAGTAAAAGAAAGGAAGAAAACAGGGAGAATACAGGGAGAATATGGGCAGAGCAAAGGAGACAGGAACACAGCCAAAGAATGAACAGGTTTTTGGAATAAAAAGAAGAAGGAAAAAATGAATAATCATGTAACATTCAAATTAGCCAAGTTAGCCACTGTCATATATATATATATATATATATATATATATATATGTGTGTGTCGTTACATTGTTATAGATTTTCCTGTGTTTGTTTATTCTTCTTTACTTGCGCGTACAGAAAGTTTGCTGGACACCTGTAGTCGTTCAAAGGCAAATTTTGCTTAATATTTGAATATTTTAAAATGTTGGCGGTTAGTTTTAACAACAGCGAATTTAGTGTTAGGTGAAACTGTGGTGGGAAGGGTTCCTCACAATGGAAGGATGGAGTCCCCATCTGGTTGCTTCAGCGCTCAAAAGGTTTACAGCAAAACACAATTTTATTGAGACCAACCAAACAGATACTATTTAAACATTTACCGCGATTTAATTAATTACTATCATATAGATATCAGCGTACAGACCATCAACAAACAACCAGTGCTGACTGAAAAGTCAGCTGCAGGACTAGTTGATAGAGAAGTTACCTGAGTGTCTCACACACAGCTGCTATCAATTACCAACACCTGTCATTACACTGAAACCAGGAACAGTTTGTTTTTCGTTTTCTTTTTACGAACAGTAACGATAATATTTAAAAGGAGGCAGGTAAGACAACAGCCTCCAATAACCAGTTTTACGGAATTAAAGTCGATGATCAGTTAATGCACAATTACAGACAGCTACATGCACTGAAGTTTAAGAGAATTTCTCCTGTACAGCTGCAAACACTTGTAATTACGTTGAAATCAAAAGTATAGATTTTTATAGGTAGTAAACAATGATATTTAACCGTAGACAGGAGCTTCCAATAAACAGCCTTACCACATTATCTTATTAAGCAACCAGGTATAGGTTTTTTTTTTTGGAGGGGGGGGGGGGGGGGGAAATCAGGAACTACTTAATGCACTGAACAAGCTTAGCAAAGTTTCTCATATACAAGTGCCATTAAACATAAAACACCTGTCATTACATTTAAATCAGAAGTACAGATTTTTATCAGCAGGAACTCTGATATTTAAAGGAAGACAGGCGAGACAGCAGCCTTCAATAATGAATTTTGACAACTAACATTATTAAGCAGCAAGACCTAGAATTTCTAGACAAGGTCGGTGACCACTTGTTGGACAGTAACAGACAGTTAACTTCACTAAATACATTTAGGATAATATTTCACAAACAGCTTCCATTAATTAGAAAACTCGTTTCATAGAATGAAAATAAGTACAGGTTTTTCATAAGCAACAAATAAGTATTTTAAAAAAGGGGAGTGACAGGCAAGACAGCAGCCTTCAATAAACAATTACAGCAAATAACCTTATCGTATTGGGACTGATCATGCGTGAAGGTAACACCAAACCCATCAGAAGGTGAAAGAGGAGGAGGAGACGTGAGAGGCAAAGGCAGCTCAGATTGGGCTGGACGGGGTCGTTCTTCCACTTCTTAAGACGCCAAGAGACTGGACCGCCTCCTTTAGCGTCGAACCGGTCAAAAACAACTCCAATTATGCGGGAAAGACGATGATGTTGGGTTTGTGGGGCGCTCAACTGCACGGTCATCATCACCCGTACAAAGTCCCAGTTTTAACACAGTCCATTTTTTACACAATCCAATTTGTCCAAGAATGGTGATGAAGGTAATGAAATTATGAGGACAACACAAACACCCGGACCCCGGGCAGAGAAAATCCCCAACCCGGCCGGGAATCGAACCCGGGACCCCATGATCCAGAGGCAGCAACGCTAGCCACTAGACCACGAGCTGCGGGCGCAAAGTTAAGAGGCAAAGACGATCCTGGAGGGTGGAAATCGATTGAGTATAGAGCCCATATGACTCATTTACTTTCCACGAGATGGCTGAATTTGCAACACGAAAGCATGTAACGATGCACCACTTCTTTATTGTTTTAAGGAATTAGTGCCGTCTTACCAGGAAGTTTTTGTTCAGAAATAGTGTTATTTCTGGGCAGATGTTAAATTCAAATACGTGATTTTACACAAGTGATTTCAGTCATCTTATATGTCATGGTAAAAGTAGATAAATCCACAAAAATGGAAACTGAAACTCGAGATGTGGTACAATTAAATGCCATTGATAGTGTATTCATTGATGTCGTCATTGAGAGCATTGAAACTTTTACTAACGATGCCTGAAGTAAATGTCTGAAGATGGCCTTGTAAGCCGAAAACAGGTCAACACAATAAAAGTAATACTGTAGAACAAAATCAAACAAGCGCTTTTCATTTATTATTTTAACTCACAAAATTGAATCGCGTGCTGAAACCGCAATAATTAGTCAAATGGTTAGTACAATACAAGATTCAACTTCCGTAATGTATCACTGTTTAGTGGACCTGATGAAAGTAAGTGAAATGAGATGTCAAGTCAATCATCAACTCAATTAAAGTAATTGCCAAACCAATTGTCGAGTGAAATACAAAATAAAACGTCATCCAAACATGACGAACTGTGTAATGTGATGTCCTCTCAATTAAACGAAGTTGACAACTGACGTAACAAATTTAATGTTATAGCAAAATGACACATAGACTAAATTGGAGCAGAAAGAAGATACGAAAACACCCATCACTTTTGCCCTCTTGCTATATTTCGGTGCCATGTCGTCAAGAATCGGAAGAGTCCTTAACTGTGTTTTTTTACCATCCGCAAAACTGAGGAACCTGTTGGGTTCGGTTAAGGATGATCTTGGCCTGAGGAAACGTGTTGTATATAAGATTCCTTGTCATCGTGGGGTGGCGTATATAGGCCAGACATGTCACAAAGTACAAGAACGCCTCTATGAACATGAGCGTCATACACACCTACGCCAACCGAAGAAGTCGGCAATTCCAGAGCACTGGCTGAATACAGGGCATCTCATGATTTATGAAAATACTGAAGTTTCACTCCCTCATTATCTTTCTGCGACTGTGTCATTAAGGAAGCGATACATATCTGTGCAACTGATAATCTCATCAACAGGGATGCGGGATTTCAATTGAATACAGCTGCACAGTCTGCCATTCAAGATTTTCGAGAACTTTTTTTTGTAACGCCTAGCCGCACTGTTAGTAAACACAGCGTACAGCGCACACGCAGGAGGGCCGCTTTGTGATTTTCGGCAGAGGGCGTTTGAGTATGGCGCTATAGATAAAAAAAAAAGGTTTGCATCACCCCGGTTCCCAGAACTCCTGAAGACAGGACTGTGGACACTGTGTCACAGACACAGTCCCTTTGACTGTTCAGAGATGTCACTAAATCCGCCCAAAGGGGGTCTGACAGCCGATCAGTTCCAGTCATTCCACCACGAAGGAGGCACACGGATCGTGTTGTCAGTAGTTCAACCATGCCTAGACGGTCAATACCGCGGTTCGATCACATCCGCATTGTTACTTCGTGCCAGGAATGGCTGTCAACAAGGGAAGCGTCCAGGCGTCTCGGAGTGAACCAAACCGATGTTGTTCGGACATGGAGGAGATACAGAGAGACAGGAACTGTCGTTGATATGCCTCGCTCAGGCCGTCCAAGGGCTACTACTGCAGTGAATGACCGCTACCTACGGATTACGGCTCGGAGGAACACTGACAGAAACGCCACCATGTTGATAATGCTTATCGTGCAGCCACAGGACGTCGTGTTACGACTCAAACTCTGCGCAATAAACTGCATTATGCGCAACTTCAGTCCCGACGTCCATGGCGATGTCCATCTTTGTAACCACGACATCATGCAGCACGGTACAGATGGGCCCAACAACACGGCCGGAGTGGTCGAACGCTTCTAGGCGCTACAGTCTGGAACCGCGCGACCGCTACGGTCGGAGGTTCGAATCCTGCCTCGGGCATGGATGTGTGTGATGTCCTTAGGTTAGTTAGGTTTAAGTAGTTCTAAGTTCTACGGGACTGATGACCTCAGAAGTTAAGTCCCATAGAGCTCAGAGCCATTTGAACCATTTGAGCCCACCAACGTGCCGAATGGACTGCTCAGGATTGCCATCACGTTCGCTTCACCGCTGATTGTCGCATATGCCTTCAAGCAGACAATCGTCGGAGACGAGTTTGGAGGCAACCCGGTTAGGCTGAACGCATTAGTCACATTGTCCAGCGAGTGCAGCAAAGTGGAGGTTCCCTGATGTTATGGGGTGGCATTATTTGGGGCCAACGTACGCCGCTGGTGGTCATGGAAGGCGCCGTAACGGCTGTACGATACGTGAATGCCATCCTTCGACCGATAGTGCGACCATATCGGCAGCATACTGGTGAGGCATTCGTCTTCATGGACGACAATTCGCGCCCCCATCGTGCACATCTTGTGAATGATCACCTTCAGGATAACGACATCGCTCGACTAGAGTGGCCAGCGTGTTCTCCGGACATGAAACCTATCGAATATGCCTGGGACAGATTGAAACGGGCTGTTTATGGACGACGTGACCCACCAACCTCTCTGAGGGATCTACACCGAGTCGCCGTTGAGGAGTGGGACAATCTGGACCAACAATGCCTTGATGAAGTTGTGGATAGTATGCCACGGCGAATACAGGCATGCATCAATGCAAGAGGACGTGCTACGGGTATTAGAGGTACCGGTGTGTACAGCAACCTGGACCACCAACTCTGAAGGTCTCTCTGTATGGTGGTACAACATGCGATGTGTGGTTTTCATGAGCAAATAAAAAGGGCAGAAATGATGTTTATGTTGATCTCTATTCCAATTTTCTGTACAGGTTCCGGAACTCTCGGGGCCGAGGTGATGTAAAACTTTTTTTGATGTGTGTATCTGCAAATCAGTGCGCATGCGTGATTTCCGGGCTTTCGCATTGTATACAGGTTGTTACAAAAAGGTGCGGCCAAACTTTCAGTAAAGATTCCTCACACACAAATAAAGAAAAGATGTTATGTGGACATGTGTCCGGAAACGCTTAATTTCCATGTTAGAGCTCATTTTAGTTTCGTCAGTATGTTCTTCCACCTACGCTCAATGGAGCACGTTATCATGATTACATACGGGATACTCTACCTGTGCTGCTAGAACATGTGCCTCTACAAGTACGACACAGCATGTGCTTCATGCACGATGGAGCTCCTGCACATTTCAGTCGAAGTGTTCGTACGCTTCTCAACAACGGATTCGGTGACCGATGGATTGGTAGAGGCGGACCAATTCCAGGGCCTCCACGCTCTCCTGACCTCAACCCTCTTGACTTTTATTTATCGGGGCATTTGAAAGCTCTTGTCTACGCAACCCCGGTACCAAATGTAGAGACTCTTCGTGCTCGTATTGTGGACGGCTGTGATACAATACGCCATTCTCCAGGGCTGCATCAGCGCATCAGGGATTGCATGCGACAGAGGGTGGATCCATGTATCCTCGCTAACGGAGGACATTTTGAACATTTCCTGTAACAAAGTGTTTGAAGTTACGTTGGTACGTTCTGTTGCTGTGTGTTTCCATTCCTTGATTAATGTGACTTGAAGAGAAGTAATAAAATGAGCTCTAACATGGAAAGTAAGTGTTTCCGGACACATGTCCACATAACGTATTTTCTTTCTTTGTGTGTGAGGAATGTTTCCTGAAAGTTTGGCCGTACCTTTTTGTAACACCCTGTATACAGGGGCATCGACTTGAGGATACCGTCAGTCGTATCTAGCCATCAGTAAGGTTCAACCACCTGAAGATGTCGGTCAGTGGCTCCGAGGAATTTGCACAACGTCATCGGGCGGCAAACCCAGCATTTACAGAATGAACATGCACAGGCAGTACGATCTTTCCGTTTAAGCGGCTGAAGCTACCCACTGGCGTGTTCAAGCCAATAATGTGGAATGACTCTTCCTTTAACCAAGCTTGGATGCACTCATTTCTCACTCAACAACGTCGGCCTTTATGGAAACACAAAAGAACTCTCGACCTGGAGACGATTTCCGGTCTCGGCGCAGGTCTGCAGACAACGGCGCATCGGCGCCAGTGGTATGTGCCAGAGGGTCCTTGCACAAGGCACTTGACCCCGGCCCGTCGAGTGACGCGCAAGTTCGCACGGCGTGCCTAATCTCCGTCACCCTTTACAGCCCATTTAACACTCGTCGCAAGGTTATCCGCGGACCTACGGACTTAATGACTCTCCCATCAGTCGCACAAGTGGGCGCCGGGTGTCGCAAACACTCGTAAAATTTATCGGTAAAAAAAAGGGAAAAAGACCGGGAGAGTGCAAACGCAAATTTAAACGTTCGTAAAACGTCGGAATCGCTGTCGAAGACGGAGAATGTAGAGGACTCCGCGGTGATACGGGGAGCTATAAACGTTGTTTATTCACAGCTCATTGCTGTTGACGGTAATTTATTGGTGTCTGTGTGGACAAGTTCTCTACGCTAGAAACACAGATATCGAAACTCTGCTTGGCAACCGCTTTCTGTCATAAGCTGTTAAGGTCATTACGTCCACCTCCCCTGTTTCTTCTCCTTCTTAGCCCCTCCATTTGAAACCACTTGAAACAAAGTTTCATACATAGTTGTCTTCAGTACATAGTTGTTGATAATATGTAATGGAACCAATTTAAAATAGAGTGACTATATAAAACCAGTTGTAGGAAATACAGACAGCAGACTACGATACTTTGGGACAGTCCTACCCACCCACCCACCACGGTACTTCAATAAACTACCATTCTTGAGTATCGTTCAGCTATTTAGCAGAGAAGCTCAATATGACATAAACAAGACCGGAGTGTTCCGTCAAGGGTACGTGATGAACATGATTATAATAGTACAAACTCCGTCATTGTCCTGTCTGTCACTCCAGAGGTCTAAACTCACCGCATGCCTTTGCAACAGATTTGGGACATTTATGACACAATCTCCTTTTCGACTATAACAAGTGACAGAGTGTAGATAGAGTTTCGTTGTGCGAAAACTGCGGTTCAGTAGTTTTGGTACACTACATAAATGACGTAGGAACTGCCTGCTTTGGTAGGGAAAGAAAAATAAACGAATATGTAGGAGAGAAACTGGGAGCAAGCGAGTTCTCTTCGTTTTTTTCTGTCTGGTTGATTGTTTGGCAAATAATTAGAACTGTACATCATTCAGTGTTAGTTAATTGCGTATTTTAACCGCTACAGAATATAAATCTAATAAAAACCAGGTGATCGGTAACTTCTGCGCCTTTAGATACAGAGATATATAAACAGGCGAAATACGCCGCTGCGGTCGACAATCCCTATATAAGACAACAATTGTCTGGCACAGTTGTTCGATAGGTTACTGCTGCTACAATGGCAGTTAACCAAGATTTAAGTGAGTTTGAACGTGGTGCTATAGCCGGCGCACGAGCGACGGGACACACTATTTCCGAGGTAGCAATGAAATGGGGACTTTCCCGTATGACAATTCCACGAGTGTACTGTGAATATCAGGAATCCAGTGAAGCATGAAATCTCAAATCTCCGACATCACTGCGGCCGGAAAAATATCCTGCAAGAACGATGCCAACAACGACTGAAGAGAATCTTTGAACATGAGATAAGTGCAACCCTTCCGCAAATTGCTGCAGATTTCAATGCTGGGTCATCAACAAGTGTCAGCGTGCGAACTATCCCACGAAACATCATCGATATGTGAGCCGAAGCCCCAATCGTGCACTCTTGATAACTGCACGATACAAAGCTTTGCGCCTCGCCTGGGCCAGTCAACACCGACGTTGGACTGTTGATGACTGGAAACATCTTGCCTGGGCGGAAGAGTCTCGTTTCAAATTGTATCAAATGGTTCAAATGGCTCTGAGCACTATCGGACTTAACATCTTAGGTCATCAGTCCCCTAGAACTTAGAACTACTTAGACCTAACTGACCTAAGGACATCACACACATCCATGCCCGAGGCAGGATTCGAACCTGCGAGCGTAGCAGTCCCGCGGTTCCGGACTGCAGCGCCTAGAACCACACGGCCACCGCGTCCGGCTCAAATTGTATCGAGCGGATGGACGTTTACTGGTATCAGACAATCTCACAATCCCCTGCATGTCAGCAGGGGACTCTTCAAGCTGGTGCAGGCTCTGCAATGGTGTGGGGCGTGTGCAGTTGGAGTGATATGGGACCCCTGGCACGTTTAGATACGACTCTGACAGGTGACACGTACGTGAGCATTATGTCCGATCACCTGCATCCATTCATGTGTATTGTGTATTCCGACAGACTTGGACAATTCCAGCAGGACAACGCGACACCCGAAACGTCCAGAATTGCTACAGAGTGGCCCCAGGAACTCTCTTCTGAGGTGAAACACTTCCGCTGGTCACCAAACTCCCCAGACATTGAGCATATCTGGGATGCCTTGCAACGCGCTGTTCAGGAGAGATCTCCACTCCCTCGTACTCTTACGGATTTATGGACGACCCTGCAGGATTCATGATGTCAGTTCCCTCCGGCACTATTTCGGACACATATTTCATACATGTTCTACAAAGTACTGCAGCGACGTTTGATATATTTTTGTTTTTAATTTTTTAATTTTATCTTTTGTTTATGAAATTGCGCTTCTTAGTAATATGTGATACATCTGCATTGTTTTCTTTATTCTTACTACAACATCCCTACGTTTTACGTTACAAATCAACAATTTTTGAATGAAACCTGAATGAAAAATTGAAAATTTCAGTTTTGCTATAAACACTGTTTATTCTTAGACAACAGACTATAGGATAACCAGGCAGAAAAATTGTTCCGTAGGTTACCCAGCCATTCATATATCCTCACTCACATTCTAGTCGATTCACCGCTTCCTGTTTTTAGGGGAGGGGTCTAGTAAGACACTGATTGCATAAGTAAAGAAAGAGATCGTTATGAGGTAACGCCTGATAGCTATGCAACACAAATAACTTACAGGTAACGCGGGTGCAACCTTAATTGACCTGACCAGCGCTAAGAGGAAAAGTACAGTAGTCAACGCTTGCTGGCGGTAGTCTACGTAGTTTTACAACTCTTATGTGTAGCTCAGTGTGATTCTCATTTCACTCACACATTTCTGTAATAGCAAACGATGTAATTACAGGATCTACAGCCTGCACAGGGACAGTGGCAGTCCACAACCATGCGAGCCGAGCTTCAGATTTTCTGCGAGAGCAGGCAGTCCTGCGGTGACGCCGTCAGCAGCTGGTAACTGCCCGACTTGATCAGCTCGCGGTCTGCGCTGGGCGTCTGACGAGGCCTTTCATCCACGTGACGTCAGGCACGCAGAACAGTGGAGGCTTTGTCCGTGGGTGAAGTAGCACGGGCGACACAAAGTACCCGAAATACTGTGCGCGTGGTATTAGGGTCCTCTTGCCAACATATTTTCGCAGGCGCGGCTAGCCTCTAGCACTTGATGCCTTCATACGAAAAATACCCTTAGCACGCCGTTCTTAGAGGAGAGGCATAATCGGAAGGAAGACCAGGATTATACGTCCCATCGACAACAGGCGCATTGGAGACGGAGCACAGGCTCGAACGACGAAAAGGGGAATCAACTTTGTCCAAGGAACAATCGCGCTGCCCGCTTATAGCGAAATAACGGGAAGTCTAAATCTGGATGTTTCGGACTCCAATCGTCCCGATACAGTCACTATCAGAGGCTGCGGCAGCGTCCACCAAACCTCAAGCTATAGTCGTAGAAGTTGTAGAGCGGCACGATTCGTGTCAATGAGCTACTAGAAAAACCTGAGTTTCTCCTGGCGTGTACAACTTTCAAATAACTTCCGGGAATTCAGCCAGGTAACACTTTCAGCGACCGCCGATATTTCGGCGGGAGAACACCCCGCCATTTTCAAGGCAAACTGCAACGGACAGGCGGCGTACATGCAAATTTAATACCTCGGTTCTCCGACAGAAACAGAAGCAGGAAAGATAACACACACACACACACACACACACACACACACACACACACTGAACACTAGTGCCACCAAAGATGACCAAAGTCAAAGCAATCGATAGTGAGACTATGAATTCGCAGGTGAGGCAGCATTGACTCTGTTCCTCTGTTTTTTGACAAGGGAGAGAGCCGGATTCCAAACAGAGTTTAAACAAAATCCTCCATCCCTGTTAACGAGGTTGCTCGCTAATTTAATCTCAACTGCCTCCCTAATGACACTGTCCCAATAGCTGGACGTGCATGCCAATATCTCGGTGTTATTATATAACATGGGGTGACCAGTATCCAAGCAATGTTCGGCAATAGCAGATCTATTTGGCTGCTGTAATCGTGTGTGCCGTTTATCCTCAGTACATCTGTCCTCCACGGTCCTGGTGGTTTGACCAATATATGCCATGCCGCAGCTACAAGGAATACGATATACACCCGCCTTACGCAGTCCACCCGCCTTACGCAGTCCAAACAGAGGAACAGAGTCAATGCTGCCTCACCTGCGAATTCATAGTCTCACTATCGATTGCTCTGACTTTGGTCATCTTTGGTGGCACTAGTGTTCAGTGTGTGTGTGTGTGTGTGTGTGTGTGTGTAATGTTTCCTCCTTCTGTCGGAGAACCGAGGTATTAAATTTGGATGTACGCCGCCTGTCCGTTGCAGTTTGCCTTGAAAATGGCGGGGTGTTCTCCCGCCGAAATATCGGCGGTCGCTGAAAGTGTTACCTGGCTGAATTCTCGGAAGTTATTTGGTACTAGAAAAACGTTTTTAGCCCTATGACTCCACTCTCAGCCAACGCAGTTATGTGCAGACAGATCAGAAACTTGTTACGAAATACAACCAGCGCGTGATGCAAGGTAGCCGACTTTAAAGATAAATAAATGCAACGCAATGCTCGTAAACAGGTAATAAGTTCCAGTATAGAGTACGTAATCGGAGAGCAGCCAATTGAATGATTCACATATATCAAGTATGTAAAAGTATCTGTCGGGAGTGGTTTATGGTGGGACAACCACGTAAATATAGTCCCGAAGAGAGCTGCCGCCACACTCACTTCTGTCAGAGAAATAGACTCGTTTCATGCAGCTCTCCTTGCTACTCTATCCTGTGCAAACCTCTTCATCGCTGCGTACCTATGGCCTCGTACGTCTACTTGAACTTGTTTACTGTGTTCTAACCTTGGTCTCCCTTTGCAATTTTAATTCACCACATTTACTTCTAGTACTGAATTGACGGTTCCTCAATGTCTCACTCGGAATGCGTCCTATCAACCGATGCGTTCTCTAAGTCAAGTTGTGCTACAATTTACTGTTTTCTCCGAGTTTATCCCGTGGTGGTGGTAAGTTCCTATGAGACCAAACTGCTTAGATCATCGGTCCCTAAGCCGGCCATGGTGGCCGAGTGGTTCTAGGCGCTCCAGTCCGGAACCGCTACCGTCGCAGGTTCGAATCCTGCCTCGGGCATGGATGTGTGTGGTGTCCTTAGGTTTAAGTAGTTCTAAGTCTAGGGGAGTCCAATAGTGCTCAGAGCCATTTGAACCATTTTTTCATCGGTCCCTAGGCTTACACACGACTTAATCTGACTTAAACTATCTTACGCTAAGGACAACATAGAGAACCATGCCCGAGGGAGGAATCGAACCTCCAACAGGGGAGCAGCGTGAACCATGGCAAGGCGCCGGAGACTGCGCAGCCACACAGCCCGTTTTTTTTTTTTATCCCGTATCTCCTCATCAGTTGCTCCATATATCCATCCAATCTACAACTTTCTTCTGCAGCACCACATATCAAAGCTTTAATTCTCTTCTCGTCTGAACTTCCTATCGTCCACATTTCAATTCCTTACGAAGCTACATACCAAGTAAGGAACTTCAGATAACGGAAGTATCGTAAGGAAGTGTAACTCTCATGCGAAAGAGGACGCTTACAAAGCCATTATTCGAGAAGTTATTGAAGATTATTCGGTTGCCTGGTTGTTTTGGGGAGAGGGGACCAAACAGCAAAGCCATCGGTCCGACCGAATTAGGGAAGGATGGGGAAGGAAGTCGGCCGTACCCTCTCAAACGAACCATCCCGGAATTTTCCTGAAGAGATTTAGGGAAATCACGGGAAACCTAAATCAGAATGGTAGGACGCGGGTTTGAACCGTCGTCCTTCCGAATGCGAGTCCAGTGCAATAATCACAGCGCCATCCCACTCGGTGAGGATTATTCGTCTGTGACCCTTACTATGGGAAGTTAACGCAAGAGACAGAAAAACAGTGATGCAAGAGCTACACGTTTCGTTACAGAGTAGTTCGGTCAGCTTGAGACTGGCGAAAATATACCGGGTGATCAAAAAGTCAGTAGAAATTTGAAAACTGAATAAAATCACGGAATAATGTGGACAGAGAGGTACAAATTGACACCATGCTTGGAATGACATGGGGTTTTATTAAAACAAAAAAAAAACAAAAAAAAAAATACAAAAGTTCAAAAAATGTCCGACAGATGGCGCTTCATCTGATCAGAATTAGCATAACAAAGTAAGACAAAGCAAAGATGATGATGTTTACAGGAAATGCTCAATATGTCCACTGTCATTCCTCAACAATAGCTGTAGACGAGGAATAATGTTGCGAACAGCACTGTAAAGCATGTCCGGAGTTACGGTGAGGCATTGGCGTCGGATGTTGTCTTTCAGCATCCCTAGAGATGTCGGTCGATCACGATACACTTACAACTTAAGGTAACCCCAGAGCCAATAATCGCACGGACTGAGGTCTGGGGACCTGGGAGGCCAAACATGACGAAAGAGGCGGCTGAGCACACGATCGTTACCAAACGACGAGCGCAAGAGATCTTTCACGCGTCTAGCAATATGGGGTGGAGCGCCATCCTGCATAAACATCGTACGTTCCAGCAGGTGTTTATTAGCCAGGCTGGGGATGATGCGATTCTGTAACATATCGGCGTACCTCTCACCCGTCACTGACGTTTTGCTGTCCAGCGCCATCTGTCGGACATTCAAAAAAGTCTGAATTTTTTTTTGTTCAGATAAAACCCCATGTCATTCCAAGCATGTGTGTCAATTTTTACCTCTCTATCTACATTATTCCGTGGTTTATTAAGTTTTCAAATTTATACTGACTTTTTGATCAGCCGGTACTTAGCAACGTCAGCGGACCAACGCTGCAAGAACGGATTGTACTTTTCGGGTGGCCTTACTAATGGAATTCCTACTTTAAAATCAAATAAGGTCGTGTGTACCAGGACACACAGGGGCACCGTTCCATGCGCTAATGCGATTATGGGCTGTTGCTTGCAGAATATTGATGTAATGTCCTCGGTTGTGGTTCCTGATCCTTAATAGGTTCCGCCAAGAAGTCTTCGAAATAACTTTGAAACACTCTGTGTAATCAGTGTGTGTATATGTGTGTGTGTGTGTGTGAGAGAGAGAGAGAGAGCCCGCATCTCGTGGTCGTGCGGTAGCGTTCTCGCTTCCCACGCCCGGGTTCCCGGGTTCGATTCCCGGCGGGGTCAGGGATTTTCTCTGCCTCGTGATGGCTGGGTGTTATGTGATGTCCTTAGGTTAGTTAGGTTTAAGTAGTTCTAAGTTCTAGGGGACTGATGACCATAGATGTTAAGTCCCATAGTGCTCAGAGCCATTTGAATTTGAGAGAGAGAGAGAGAGAGAGAGAGGCCGGCCGGTGTGGCCGAGCGGTACTAGGCACTTCAGTCTGGAACCGCGTGACCGCCACGGTCGCAGGTTCGAATCCTGCCTCGGGCATGGATGTGTGTGATGTCCTTAGGTTAGTTAGGTTTAAGTAGTTCTAAGTTCTAGGGGACTGATGACCTCAGCAGTTAAGTCCCATAGAGCTCAGAGCCATTTGAACCATTTTGTGTGTGTGTGAGAGAGAGAGAGAGAGAGAGAGAGAGAGAGAGAGAGAGAGAGTCTTAGAAGCACAAAGATGCTGAAACTGCGCAACATATTCCCTCTAGACCCGCGTGAGCAGCCCAGTAGGCCGCAGTCGTGCTGGTGTGAAACGTATCCCCCGTTAGCGCGCAGGCTCTTGTGTGGTCCGGTGACTAAGTCTGCGTCCGAGTGTCTCCTGATATCGCAGGCAGGCAGACAGGAGCTGGTAGGGAAATTTGTGGCTGCGTCGGTGACCTCATCGCGCTGTGGGCGTCGCCGGCATTTCAGTCTCGGGTGTCAGACCGAGGGCGCCGGAACGGCAGACAATGCGGCCCGGCCGCGGATCACTGTCCGAAGGCGAGGCGGCTCGTCCGCGTCACCCGATACCGCGGCGCGGCCCGGTGCGGCTGTTCCACCGGAGGCGGCTATAGTGTAGGCAGGCGGCAGGGCCGCTGCTATCCACGCCCACCTCCAGCTGAAGCTAGGGCGCGTGGCGGTGCAGCGGCGACAACTCGGTCGGCCCGACGCGGGTGTCTCTCCGGTAAAACGGTGTATGGAAATGGCCCTCTTGCCTTCAACTCATCGAACTTACACACTGAAGCGCCAGAGACACTGGTATAGGCATGCGCATTCAAATACAGAGGTATGTGAACAGGCAAAATACGGCGCTGCTGTCGGCAACGCCTTTATAAGACAACAAGTGTTTGGTGCAGTTGTTAGACCGGTTACTGCTGCTACAACGGCAGATTATCAAGATTTAAATGAGTTTCAACGCTGTGTTATAGTCGGGGCACGAACGATGGGAGGCAGCATCCCTGAGCTAGCGATGAAGTAGGGGTTTTCCGGTATGACCATTTCACGAGTGTACCGTGAATATCAGGAATCGGTAAAACATCAAATCTCCGATATCGCTGCTGCCGGAAAAAGAACCTGCGCGAACGGGACCAACGACGACTGAAGAGAATCGTTCAGCGTGACAGAAATGCAACTCTTCCGCAGACTGCTGCAGATTTCAATGCTGGGCCATCAACAAGGCACACTGGACTCGCATTCGGGAGGACGACGGTTTAGTCCCGCGTCCGGCCATCCTGATTTAGGTTTTCCGTGATTTCCCAAAATCGCTCCAGGCAAATGCCGGGATGGTTCCTTTGAAAGGGCACGGCCGTCTTCCATCCCCGTCCTTCCCTAAACCGATGAGACCGATGACCTCGCAGTTTGGTCTCTTCGCCCAAAACAACGCAGCCATCAAAAAGTGGCAGCGTGCGAGCCATTGAAGGAAACATCATCGATATGGAATTTCGGCCCACTCGTTTACCCTTGATGACTCCACAACACAAAACTTTACGCCACGCCTGGGCCCGTCAACACCGACATTGGACTATTGATGACTGGAAACATGTTTCGTGGTCGGACGAGTCTCGTTTCAAATTGTATCGAGCGGATGGATGTGTGCCGGTATGGAGACAGCCTCATCAATCCATCGATTTGCTTGTCAGTAGGGGACTGTTCAAGCTGGTAGGAGCGCTGTAACGGTGTGGGGCGTGTGCACTTGGACTGATACGGGATCGCCGGCCGGTATGGCCGAGCGGTTCTTGGCACCTCAGTCTGGAACCGCGCGACCGCTACGGTGGCAGGATCGAATCCTGCCTCGGGCATGGATGTGTGTGATGTCCTTAGGTTAGTTAGGTTTAAGTAGTTCTAAGTCTAGGGGACTGATGACCTCAGATGTTAAGTCCCATAGTGCTCAGAGCCATTTGAATCTTTTCTTTGATACGGGATCCCTGATACATCTAGATACGACTCTGACAGGTGACACGCATGTAAGCATTCCGTCTGATCACCTGTATCCATTCGTGTCCGTTGTGCATCCGGACGTACTTGGTCAGTTACAGCAGGACAATGTGACGCCCCACATGTCCAGAATTGCTACATAGTGGCTCCAGAAACACTCTTCTGAGTTTAAATACTTCCGATGGCCACCAGACTCCCCAGACATGAACATTATTGTGCATATCTGGGATGCCTCGCATCGTGCTGTTCAGAAGAGATCTCCACCCGCTCGTACCATTACGGATTTATTGAAAGTCCTGCAGGATTCATGGTGTCAGTTCCCTCCAGCATGGCTTCAGACATTATTCGCGTCACTACCACGTTGTGTTGTTGGACTTCTGTGTTCTCGCGGGGATCATACACGATATTAGGCAGACGGTTCTTCAGTGTAGACAATTGTCAGTACGTATTTAGACACGAAATACTTTCCCCCTGCGGGTGGGATACTCACCAGCATGCAATGGAGAACATAAATTGTTGACGCGAAATCTTATTCCTTAACCCTTCGACTACCAACGGGACGTGTGCGTCCCACATTAGGTTATCAGAGAAGGAGTTGGACTATGTCCCTTGTTATTGCAACGTATGTGTCCCACAGGTAAACGGAAGCCTACTAATGGTTAGCAGAATTCTTATAATTACATCTTGCTCCTATAGGTTGTGCTGTCCTCAAGTTTTATTGTTAACCCTGGTCCCTGTATTGACATACCGTATTAGTTCGCACCTGCAGATAGGCATAGCACTTACCAGATTCGCAAAGCGGGTCGCCTTCGAACTTGCCGGATACATGGCGTCAACGACTTGCACTCACGAACATGCCCCATCACAAGCGAAGCCCACCGTGAGCACCTGTAGTGCGAGCTACAAACTTGGAGAAGTGATGTTTCCACTGATGTGCGTCTGTTTTCAATATGTCTTGTACGTTTTGTGCAGTCGTCTTGCGAAACCCCTGAAAGTACTTATGAATAATCCTTTATGCCTTTCCTCAAACCGCCCCCCCCCCCCTCCTCCGCCCAATCACCTTGGAAAACGAAACGGCTGGAAACATTGTTTTGATATTGTTACTTCTGTCTAAGCAGCAATTAAAATAACCAAACTGTAATGTTCTTGAAGTAAAAGTGGTAGTCAAAGGTTTAAGCATGCTCTACAGGCGTTGATGATTGGAGGGGGGGTGGGGGGGGGGTGCTCAATTCAGATATTTACACAATAAAAACTCGACTTCAGTTGGTGGCAATTGAAGCGGATTTTTATTCTATAAATATGTTCCTCAGTTGCGGATGTTCATCTGACAAAATATATTGTTTAAGCATTCGTAGCACTTCAGCGATGGGACTGCCCCTAGGTAACCCGCCACACAAAAAATAGCTTGATATACTGGCACGGTATGACATTAAACTGCGCCCTATCCTGTATGAGCTATTTGTTAGCAGTGAATTCCTGAATTTGGTGACGAGACTGTCGCGGCCGCGTTTTGATTAAGTGTGCCATTCGATCTTTCCCGACCACAGTAAAGCCGACTTACTGCTGTATGTCTAAACACATGGCTTCTGACAAGACTTTAAAATCAAATCGCGAGACGCCACAGGAACGATTTGTGTGGGCAGGCGAATGACCTGAGAATATCGCTCTAAGGACGCCAGGCTCATTTCGCGCTGTTTACACGATGCAGGAGATTGCCTTTGACCCTCGTATGATTAAGAAAGGAAAACAGTCAGGCTAACACAAAATACTTTCACGATAGAGCAGGCAGTGGTCTCGCCTATCTAAATAACAAACATATCATCTCACGATGGACTGAGCTGAGAGTTTCATTCCGACCACTCTTTGGTTTACCAATCCACGAGTGACCGACATTTATACCAGAAGATTTAAGTGTGAGTTGGTTCCTGACTACAAGGGCGTCAGGAATTTGCTTTAATCTTCGGCGTGGTTGCTTGGCTGGGCGATGCTATACAGACAACCTCATTGCGATTTCACCAATATCTCTTTACCGTTGTTTTCAGCCATTAATTACAAACTTATAGCTGAGCACTATTGTAACTATGTCGGTCCGTAGTACGTTTAAAAACTTACTGTCTTCCACTTGTGATTACATTTAAATTAATTAATTTCATCTGAAGTAAATAAAAACGAACGAAATTTCAAGCGAGATAACACAACTTTCTTTCTCCTGTCTTTGTTAAATAAAGTTTATTTTGTTTCGCATTTATTTACCTCGGCAATATTAGGGCCAACGTGTCCTCTCTTACATCTGACCAGGCAGTGTGTTCACATGAAGACACAGATACTACAGTTACACGCAACTGTGACATAAACAGCGCAAAACAGTTCTGGTATATTACGGGAATAGATAAGTACAATAAAATTAGTTTTACAATATAAAAATAAATTCTTGCGTGAAAACTGTATTTACCACCAATTTCATAATTTTGAATGTCGTAGCTTGTTCATCACATAATATCTCTCTTATCTGATGCTACCTTTCAAGCGAGCACGAGCTGTCATCTGGTGGTGGTGACCCACGGAGACGAAAACCGGTTAGTGAGTAAATAAAAATTTTTGCAGAAATTGAAGAGAGTTGTTCTCTTTTACTGTATTTATCGTATTTTGCTGAGCATAGAGGGAGACTATAGTTCTATTGGCTCGAATCCTCTGAGTGTGTGAAAAGAGTAATGGAGATAATTAGTTAGGCTACACAATTAGAAGAAAAATGGTTTCAAATGGCTCTAAGCACTATGGGACTTAACATCTGAGGTCATCAGTCCTCTAGACTTAGAACTACTTAAACCTAAGCAACCTAAGGACATCACACACATCCATGCCCGTGGCAGGATTCGAACCTGCGACCGTAGCAGCAGCGCGGTTCCGGACTGAAGCGCCTAGAACCGCTCGACCACTTATTAAAGGAATTTATAGTTTTGTGGTAAGACTCGAAATTGTCTTGTGTTTACTTCGTTGAATCTATAACCTGTAAATTTGCGTCATTAATCATGCACTAGTAACTCAACTAAAACATTTGGTAGCCAAATGCAGGAGCTTACAATTCATATCATTCAGAGACGATTCCCACTTTGTGAAGCATGAATCAGTCACACATCTTTTCTATCATTTTGTAATTAATTTGCGTCTTCTAATTTGGGTCTTCATTGCGTGGTAACAGGTGTAGAAATATGAAACCGGAATTTGGTTGCAATAATTACACGTCTGATGTTTGAAACTGATAAACAGTATTTTATTGAAAATAATCTCCATTGCTATTTATGCATTTCTTCCACCTCCCCGGCAGGCTATGAATGCCACGACAAAAAAAAAAAACAGTTCTTCTTTTGAAGCGAACCATTCAAAGAGCCATTTTCGTACATTTTCATACGAATTGAAGCGTTGTTCAGCGAGAGCGTGTCCCAGGGATGCAAACAGATGATAATCGGACGAAGCCAACTCTGGAGAATAAGCCGCAAGCCCTAGTATTTTCCAACTGAACGCCTCGATCGTTATCCTGACCAGTTTTTCTGTGCACGATGGGGCGTTATCATGGAGCAATATGACTTTGTGTTGCCTTTTTCCATATTCTGGCCATTTTTCACGTAATCCTTGATCTAAATCGATCGTTTGCTGTTGGCAGTGATCAATGATAATGGTTTCATCAGGTTTTAGCATCCTTCTGATCCCACCCAACACAGAGAATTGTGTTCTTTCCAAAGAGATTTGGTCTTGCAGTGGATGTTGATGGTTTGCCTGGATTCGCCCATGATTTACGACGCTTAGGATTCTCAAAATATATCCATCAACTGTCACTATTCGTCGGAGAAAAGACGTTCTTCTGTATCTGGCGAGCAGCATTTCACAATTGGTCTCTCGATTTGCTTGCTGTCTTCAATTCAGATCAGGCGGAACCCATTTTCCCAATTTCTGCACCTTTCCCATAACTTTCAACCGAAGAGAAACGGCTTTCTGCGTCACATTCAATTGTTCCGCGAGATCCTGTTGAGTCTGAATATCGTCTTCATCCAGTAAGGCCTGCAATCAGTTGTCTTTGAGATTTTTCGGTGGTTTTTCCGTCTTCACCACTCCTCACGTCAAAATCACCCCTTTTGAATTTTTTGAACCACTCGAAACACTGTGTTTTGCTAAGAGCATGTTCGCCGAAAGTTTCGAGAAGCATTCGATGCGATTCTACAGCAGTTTTCTTCAAATGATAACAGAAGACCAATGCTGTCCGCAAATCGTAGTTCGTAGGCACAAAACTCGACATGTTTACGGGTTTGAAATAGGTACCGATGTATGGAACATGGGTTACTGTGTGTTGACATTTGTCGTCAGTCATTACATGATGGTTCAAAAATGGCTCTGAGCACTGTGGGACTTAACTTCTGAGGTCATCAGTCCCCTAGAACTTAGAACTACTTAAACCTAACTAACCTATGGACGTCACACACACCCATGTCCGAGGTAGGATTCGAATCTGCGACCGTAGCGGTCGCGCGGTTCCAGACTGAAGCGCCTAGAACCGCTCGGCCACTTCGGCCGGCTACATAATGGCACTGCAGACGCGGTCTCACGGGCGGTACAAGGACGAATAGCACCATCTATAGGGAATTTCCGTTTTCATACTTCTACATTTGGCAAACGACCGCATCATTGGTAAATAATCTAAGGACACTTCTCAGTTTGTTTTTTGAAGCATTTGTACAGAACAAGAACAGCAAGAGGACTATCGCACTTTCTTGGATAGCGCCAGGAATGACTTTGGTTTCACCAGATGAGTTCTCGTCAGTTACACGATATTCCATAGCTACCCAATTTCATTAGAAATAAGATTGTGCCTGTCAAACGTGCAGCTTTAGAAAACAGTCGTTACTTCGTGTATTAACGACGCGGTTCAGACGTCCTATGAAAATGGACAGGCAACACCAGTTGATAATTCTGTTCGGCCCACGCACCTTTTTTTTCTGGCACTGGAGCCAGTTTCAATAACAGCGTTCGCGATCAGGTTACCCGCTGCATATTTCATACGGTTGGCACGCTCGCTGGCGCCAGGCCATGGGCCAATTAACGCGCCAGTGACCTGTGCCACACCGCGCCCTAGCCGTAATCCTGAATGAAGCGAAATGAATTACCTGGGCGACTGGCGCCAGTGGCCCGCCTCCTACGCGGAATTTGAATTGCACCAGTCTCGTTCGGCGTCGCAGGTCGACCGAGGGCAGGGCGAGAGCAGCTGGACTTGTCGTGGCCGCTGGCGGGGCGCCGGAAGCTCGCACTGCAAAGAGGGCGAGTCGCAAAGCTTCAGTTACAGCTTCGAATAAATGCAGTTACATAATTAACTGACTGTTTTGTAGGCACGTGTCCGCAGCCCTGCTACACATTCTGTTGCGGCGTGAAGTCAAGCGCCGGCACGCCAGTCGGGAACAACAGAGCAGAGAAGGCTGTGAGAAGTGGTCAGCCAATCGCGTGCTGACCGACCTCCCTTCCAGGGCGACAACGCAACAGCAGCGGCCCCTAGGTGAAGAGGACCTAAGCGGCACGCCCGACTGGTGAGGCCCAGTTCAATAGCAGCTTCAAGATTAGCCCTTTGGATAGCAGCGTCAACGTTAGGCAGTTCGATAGCAGTTTAGGACAGACTTTCATCAGTTAGAGATCAGCAGTCACTGCAAAGACTGATTATTTCGTATGTCGCCCTTTGCTTGCGACACATCTGTGTAATTGCCAAAGTTAAGTATCTGTAATTGTCTTTTTGTAACAAAAGTCATTATTACGAGTTGTTTGATTGTTTGTCTAGCGAATCGAGTATGCAGGCTCCTTAAGACACAAAACATTCAGATCTCCGCGCCACTAGAGGACGTAAAACAAAATGGCGCAACTAGCTGATAAAGTGCACATGGACTGCGTTCCTCTGGCGCGAACCGTTGTAAGATTTCTAGTTTAATTTTGGTCTTCAAGGAAAATGATATGAACTGTACATATTTTCATTGTATGTGTCATTTTTCATATTTGTACGCTAAACATTTTTCAAAGAGTGCGTTTCGATAGTCGATATATTACACCACAGAGGTTCTGACAAGGGAAACTCCTCGTGGCACCCCGCTCAGATTTAATGGTAAGAGGGCCCAGTTGAGAGACAGTCAAAAAGTGAACACAGATCAAGCACGAAAACAGGAAGAAGGTATACTGAACTGTGAAAAAGAAAGCAAAATGGGAACAATGAACGGGTCAAGTACAACAAGTGGAACATAAAGCAGCACAGAAGAGCCACGGAGTCGTGGTTAAGTGGTAACGGTGTTGGACTGTAAAGTGCATTTTTTTTCGCTGTTGTATTCAAATTTGTGTCCGTTTGCAGCAGCGAGGTATAAGGAATGGGCCTATAATAAAAGTTGAATGCGCAAAGCTACTCTATTAGCAACCGAAAAGGAAGTAGGTGTCGAATGGGAACCACAAACGTTTGAGGACAAAGCGACAAGTCAACCGAATCCTCCACCGGAAAACACGTCTGGTGTGTCGTACACCACATTAGTGACAGTATGTGTATCATGTGATAGGAATCTCTTATCGACACACCTAATTTGTACGCCTGGAGAGTGAATCAGATATGCCCCCTTGCCCGATTTACGTGTTCGTATGAAAGTGAATCTGTTCACTCCCAAGGAAATAATGAAAACATAATGGTTTGTCACGTAAGCTGCAACACATGAACGCAACAGTTTCACAACCACACAGTTTCCTCTGCGCTCTGTCAAAACATATGTTTTTAACGTTTTTGAATTTTCGTTCCGTTTTGGAAGTCTTCCCTATTGAATTCTTTTGTTGTAACTTAGTTCACACGAGATTATTTGTTGCTTTCTTTTCTGGGAGGCATCTATGTGGTATCTCGCCTGCTTTCACTACTCATCAAATTTAGTTGCGACGGTAATGTAGTCTTACCATATGACTCGTATTGTATAACCAAAGTATGGTATGATAGCTGCCAAGACTACAGAACGAGAATAAACATTTCAATGCCCGGACCGACAGTTCATAATTTTGTGAAAAAAATAAACGACACGAAACAGTTGTGAAACTGAGTCTTCCGCGTCGCAGTCTAATACAGTGACCACTTAACCACGACACCTTAGCTCCTCTTCACAGGGCAATTTTTCTGTAGAATCTCTTTGGTGATTTATTCTTTCAGTATTTCATTAGTAATGTCATAGACCACTTTCATTCTGTTGGCTTTGTGTGTTGGAATTGCAAGTTACGCATTGTGACGTCACGCATTGTAACACTGTTCGCTCCTGCACAATACGTGGTTTCCAGGGATAGCTTATTTAGTTTACATTTTTGGTTTTCTAATTACTTTCACAAATTTAATTAAAAATACACTTATACAGTTTTAGATCTGGCGACTCTTCTATAAGATAGCGTTTCCGTAACTACACCACTTGGCTTGTTCATTATTAGAACACTGATACAAGAGTTGCAAAGAACAGCAGTTCAGTTCAGTCCAGTCCAGTCCAGTTCAGGTTCAGTTCAGAAGTGTAAACACAGAAACGTTACAAGGTTCACAGCTCCCCTACTGAATGCACCCAACGACTGTCATCCATCGTCGCCATTGATACAATGACGCCAAACAGAAATACTGGAGGCAGTGTTTGCGACAAAACATTTGTCGGCGAAGAGTTTACATCTGATTGGAAGTCCATTAACCTAACCGATCATGTACATCAGATAATTTACTTGTGTTTTGGTGAAAGTGAGGAAAAACTGTCCTACACGAAGATTTCTCTGGCTGAAAGATACCAGTAACAGACCACGCACCTCTAGCCAGGAAAATGAACTTACTGTCTTTGCTGGCATGACCTCGGCTGCATGTGCTGATATTTCCGGTAGCCACAGTCAAGGTCTTCTGCCAGTTATGTGGTCGCCAACACCGTAGTTTTACCGAGAATCTAGACGCAATGTTTTCTCGAAGTTATTTCTATACCCAACCTTGAAGTTGCGTGCTAACAAACTGCTGTAGACTTGTTCACAGAGCAAGAAGCTTTCCCAAGAGAAATCCACGTTAAAATCTGCCTTAACCATACTCCTGGTTGGGGGGGGGGGGGGGGGAAGCGGGCTCCCTCAGTCATTCTACATAATTACACGTAGTTTCCTCTCTGTAAGCTATTCTCTTTCTAACTTTTGCACCTAAAAAAACATTCGCCAGCGCTGCCACACAAGTGCGCCTGCACACACCCACACACACAGAAAGAGAGAGAGTGCGAGACACGCACGCACACACACACACACACACACACACACACACACACACATACACAAAAGGAGAGGGAGAGAGAGGGAGAGGGAGAGAGAGGGAGTGATAGCTGCGTGAGCACACCTCTGTTCTTACGGAACTTACAGCAAAAATTTCATCTGGTAACTTATAGTGCTGAAGTCATTTGACACCTACTGCGTTCCCCTTCCACACTATAATACTTGTAGTAGTTCTTTGATGTGTTATATCTTCCTTTCTTTCCTCTGTTTAGGATGGGTAAATGTACAAACCGGTTCTTTACAGCATACTTAAAAATGATATAGGATTATAATATGGTCAACACTTTTGAGTCTTCACTCGAAGTTCAGTGGGAAGTTATGTACATTTAAACTAATGATCTACCGTCATGTAAACCAGCACTAAATATAGCAAATTTGTATGTTTACATGTATGTGATGATTTCATTTTTAGTTGTGTGCTGTATCAGGCGAGTGAGCTCGCTCGCTGTACGCCAAGATCAGATTTGCTCTGCTGTAGCGTACAATTTACCATACTCATAATCTGAGACGGGACGACAATCCGATAATAAAAATCATCTTCTATTTGAATATGATAGATGGGGACCACGGAAACATTATACGATAATAAAAATCATCTTCTGTTTGAATATGATAGATGGGGACCACGGTAACATTATTTTTTGCGATATAATCGAGTTGTGTGTCCCATAAGTGCTTTCCGTGTCTTTTGGTGGTTTTGGTACAATGTTTTCGACAAGTGATATCAAGCAATTGAGCGTCTAGTTTGGTGCATGAGTAACATCGTAGTACTTTTACGTGTTAAAATACCGGCAAGTTGCTGCAAATAGGTCTTCAGCAATTAACTGATTTAGCGGTGGTAAATGTCAGCGGACAAATTTTTTCGGGAAAAGAGATGGCAAATGACAACACGAGAAGACAAGGGCTTTAGAATCAGCGCTGCTGACGCCACGTACTGCAGAGCTTTCGTGGCAATGGGGATGTTGCATCGCGTTATCGACCCACCCAGTCTCAGTTTAGAATATTATCCAACTATTTTTGTACGGGCACGGACACAGCCTCATGAATTCATGGACGCTGCATGTCAGCAGGGGACTGTTCAAGCTGGTGGAGGCTCTGTAACGGTGTGGGGCGTGTGCAGTTGGAGTGATATGGGACACCTGATACATCCAAATACGACTCTGACAAGTGACATGTACATGAGCATACTGTCTTATCACCTGTATCCATTCATGGCGCCGGCCGTGGTGGCCGTGCGGTTCTAGGCGCTCCAGTCCGGAGCCGCGCTGCTGCTACGGTCGCGGGTTCGAATCCTGCCTCGGGCATGGGTGTGTGTGATGTCCTTAGGTTAGTTAGGTTTAAGTAGTTCTAAGTTCTAGGGGACTGATGACCACAGCAGTTGAGTCCCATAGTGCTCAGAGCCATTTGAACCATTTTTGAACCATTCATGTCCATTGTGAATTCCGACGGACTTGGGCAGTACCAGCAGGACAGTGCGACATCCCATACGTCCAGAAATGCTACAGAGTGGCTCCAGGGACACTCTTCTGAGGTTAAACACTTCCCCTGGCCACCAAAGCCCCAGACATGAACATTATTGTGCTTATCTGGGATGCCTTGCAACGTGCTGTTCAGAAGAGATCTCCACCCCTAGTACTCTTACAGATTTATGCACAACCCTGCAGGATTCATGATGTCAGTTCCCTGAAACACTACTTCAGTCATTAGTTGAGTCCATGCCAGGTCATGTTGCGGCACTTCTGCGTGCTCGCGGGGACCCTATTTGATATTAAGCAGGTGGACCAGTTTCTTTGGGAAGACAGTGGGCAGGGGCACTACAAATGTAGTGCGTGGACGGCAAATTGGGAATGTGGGTCTCAAGAGAAGCGTGCCAGAGATAAGTCCCTGCAGTCCCACTGATCTCTGTGCCTCGGTGGCTCAGACGGATAGAGAGTCTGCCTTGTAAGCAGGATATGCCGGGTTCGAGTCCCGGTCGGCGCACACATTTTCAACTGCCCCCGTTGATATTTATCAACGGCTGTAAGCAGCCAAACATCTGGATTTCATTGTAATTGCATAGTTTATTTGGCTCTTCAGTGTAGTACAGGGGCGAATTTTTGCTGAATTATGAATGACATATTTTAACAAAGACACTACAGTTTTAGGGTATCTGCAGACATTAGTCGAGTCCATGCCACGTCGTGTTGAGGTAGTTGTGCGTGTTCGCGGGGGCCTTACACGATATTAGGCAGGTGCACCAGTTTCTTTGGCTCCTCAGTGTAGAATAGGGGTGAATTTTGTGACATATTTCAACAAAGACACTACATGCAATTTTGTCATATGATGACATGATGGAGACCGTGGCTGTTGTTTGAAGACAAATGTTGATAGTGTTGGGACAGCAACCATCCACAAATTTACTTTCAGTTCCTTTATTCAAAGGGTACCGTTACCGGTTTCGAATCGTTGTGATTCATCCTCAGACGGTTTACACGCTTTCTTTATGATATGTGGTGTGTTTTTTACAGATTAATTGTCCTAAAATATAAATAATACATATTTATAAACATGCCACACACAGATGGTAGCGTTACAGATTTTCGTTGCATGTGACTTACGTGAAATGTCGGTTTGGAGTGTTTGTTTTCATAACATTCGTCCAACACATGTGAATACATTCCCACTGCATTCTTATTGTTGCACACGTAAATTTTTCTCACTGAACACTTTAGATTTGTCACTGAGAAGATTTCTATCACGAACCACATATTTTGATACATAGAAAGAGCTTACAAAGATATGAGTATCAAAGGTGCTATGATGTTTGACGATGATGCCCTATGTTTGGAAGGGATCACATATTCATTTACGCAACTGTAATGCCTTTTACACTAGTACAGAGACATTGATTTTTTGAGTTGATAGTGTTACATTAATTAATTGATTAATTAATTAATTATATATATTACTGTATAGGTAAAATAGTACATTATTTCATTACATTTAGCATCATGAGAATTATAGTAACATATAAATTTGCTACTTGATCTGCAGATAGGCGTACTAATATTATTTGCTGTGGAGGTTGGAAAATAATTTTTGGAAATTTTTCAGGAAAGGGGTGTTAGCTAACTCCGCTTGTTCATTGAGGATATAGTCTGGGGTGCTGTTTTTGTGTGTGTGTATTTCTATTTCTTCTAATATATTCATAGTGGCTCCTTTTTCTGCTAGATGTAAAATTTTTAAGTTGTCCTCAATGCTTCCCACTGAATGGTTTTCTTCAACAATATGGGCTGCAAATGCGTATATGTTCAAGTTACCAAGTCTTAAAGCATCAATGTGTTCTTTATATCTAATTTCAAAACTTCTGCCTGTCTGTCCAATGTAGAATTTTGAGCATTTATCGCATTTGAGTTTGTACCTGATTTACGGTAGGGACTCTTGGAGATATTTACGTCATGGATTACTTTTTGTTGTAATTTATTATTTGGGGAAAAGCTGATTGTGATTTTTTCTTTTTAAATAAGTTTGCTATTTGGTATGAAAGTGGGCCTATGTATGGGAGAGTAGAATATTTAGGTTTGGCTTCTGTGGCACACTGATTTGGCTTGAAGTGACTGAAGTTTTAGGTTATCTGCAGATGTTCTGTTCGAGCGACAATGTAGTAAGTAACTGTTTAAAAACAGAAACCGGTCACGTAAGATTTTTCCGGACATGTAGTGACAGTCATACAAAATCTTTAGATTGTGCCCCAGATTTATCAGTAAGTGAAATTCAGTATTTTTTGTGACTATGAGAAAGCAGTTTGCCGTAACTGAAGGAGTCTTACATAAGAGACCGAACAGTAGACATCTCCACGCTGCTGACGTCGAGGAGTCGTCGAGAAAACCACGTGCAAGTTTGGTGCGGACGTCAGCGCTGCATCCGTTTTAAGCCCGCGCGCATTCGTGCGTGTCGCGTGTAGCGGCTGCGCATAATCGTATTAAGCAAAACAGCGTGTTTACTTTGCTTTTATTTGCGACGCACGCTCGCTTTAGATTCCTCGCCAGCAGTGTGCTGTGTTGCCCGGCGGCGAAGCGAGGCACGGGAAAAAAAGAAAAGAAGAAGAAAAGAGAGAGAGGGCGAGAGGCTGTTTTATTGCGAGAAACATTTACATGCGAATCGAAAACATAAAAATAAATGTCCCCATCAGCACGGCAAGAAGTCGCCGCCGCGGCCGGCGGTCGTTTCGTATGCGGTGATAGCGCGCGCCGATGTATTCGCACATAATTTATGCAGAAATCTGTAAACATTCGGGGAGAGGGAGGCGGCGGGTCTTATGGAAATGGCCGATTTGTCCGGGGGCGTTTCAATGGACCATTCCGTGCACCGAGGCCCGGCTAATAAAGCAGCAGAGACCGGCCCGGCCATTTGCATACAAAGATGCCGAATCCCGCGCGGCACGCGACCTGCCGCCGCACCACCTTCCTGCGGATAATATGCTCACCTCGGCTCACACGTGGATAGCCCCCCCTCCACTCGTTCTGTGGCCGGCGACAAGTGACGAAGGCGCTGTTTGTACTTCGGCATCAACCGTGCCTGCCGTTGACGAACGACAGTATGCGTTCAGTGCCAAGACACGGGAAGCCACTGGATGGGCTGTCGATGGTCGGATGATGAAACCTAATCTGTGCATTTGTCTCCGTACAGTGACGGCCCACATTCTGGCACACCGCAGACTGAAACTTCCTGGCTGATTAAAACTGTGTGCCGGACCGAGACTCGAACTCGGGACCTTTGCTTCCGCGGGCAAGTACTCTACCAACTGAACTACCCAAGCACGACTCTCGCCCCGTCCTCGCAGCTTTACTTCTGCCAGTACCTCGTCTCCTACCTTCCAAACTTTTCAGAAGGTCTGCTGCGAACCTTGCAGAACTAGCACTCCTGAAAGAAAGGATATTGCTGAGACATGGCCTAGCCACAGCCTGAGGGATGTTTCCAGAATGAGATTTTCACTGTGCAGCGGAGTGTGCGCTGGTGTGAAACTTCCTGGCAGATTAAAACTGTGTGCCGGACCGAGACTCGAACTCGAGACCTTTGTCTTTCACGGGCAAGTGCTCTACCAACTGAGCCACCCAAGCACGACGCACGCCTCGTCCTCACAGCTTTACTTCTGCCAGTATCTCGTCTCCTACCTTCCAAACTTTACATTCTCATTCTGGAAACATCCCCCAGGCTGTGGCTAAGCCACGTCTCCACACTATCCTTTCTTTCAGGAATGCTAGTTCTGCAAGGTTCGCAGGAGAGCTTCTGAAAAGTTTGGAAGGTAGGAGACGAGGTACCGGCAGAAGTAAAGCTGTGAGGGCGGGGCGTGAGTCGTGCTTGGGTAGCTCAGTTTGTAGAGCACTTGCCCGCGAAAGGCAAAGGTCCCGAGTTCGAGTCTCGGTCCGGCACACAGTTTTAATCTGCCAGGAAGTTTCATATCAGCGCACACTCCGCAGCATAGTGAAAGTCTCATTCTGGAAACACCGCAGACTGTTGGCTTCCAGGTATGGTTCCGCGGGGGCCGAGGCTCACGAGAAAAACAGGCCATGCCGCGTACGTCACAGCGCGTGATACTACAGGTCTTGTCGTGCGTTTAAATCCATGCAGGCTCCCGACAGCACACGACAAGGAGCTTCAGTAGGTACCTTTGCATTGACATATTGACTTCTCGTGGGCGTTGCACGCACCAAACGTTGGCCAAGTAGGGCGGACAAGGCAACTACTATGACGTCAGAAGTTCGTCACGGGGTCAGTTTCTCTCACGGGCTCCGGCGGAGCCGATGTGACGTCAGACACCTGTGACCGCCGTGAGCGTGTGGAAACGCTGTCTCTGCGATACTGTCGACCTCGGATACCTGAAGTGGAAGACTAAGTTAAGGAATGCTGTTACCTTGCGAGGACAATAACGCACGACGGTCGCAGCAAGAAATATTTACCGAGCAACCTACCACAGGGAAAGAGAGTCTACTGGTCTCCACCAGGTTTAAGTGGAGAAAGGAATTTTGATAACGTACGTCAGGAGAACAGAACAGACTGCGCGAAAACCGGAAGACAAGTTAATCGAAGCATCTGAAATGTAATACTAGAGAAGAATAAGTAGACAAGATACAAAATGAAGCTCTCCACAGTATCAGCGAAGAAAGAAACATGTGTAAAACACAGAGTACAGCAAATCATGTGTTAAGAAATCAGGGGTAACTCCCATGGTAATAAAGGGATCCGCAGAAGGAAGAAACTACAGGGACATACAGCGATTCGAATGTATGTGAATGACAAAAACTGAGGACCTACCGTCTAAGCGCTGTTCTGACGGGGGAAAAAATAAAAAAAAGCGTAGTATTCTCTGACTAGAACATCAGAGAGTCATAGCCGCAATCTAACAACTCTTTCAAACACCTGGATATAACAGTTTCTATGGATACAAAATGGATCGACATTATTGTCGTCGGCCGGGGTGGCCGAGCGGTTATAGGCACTACAGTCTAGAACCGCGCGACCGCTACGGTCGCAGGTTCGAATCCTGCCTCGGGCATGGATGTGCGTGATGTCCTTAGGTTAGTTAGGTTTCAGTAGTTCTAAGTTCTAGGGGACTGATGACCTCAGAAGTTAAGTCTCATAGTGCTCAGAGCCATTTGAACCATTTTTTGAACCTTATTGTCTCAGTAGCAGGTAAAGCAGAAGACAGAATATGGTTCCTAGGCAGAATATTAGGGGAATGCAGTCACTTCACAAAGGAGACTGCAAACAAAACGTTCATGCAACCCGTATAAGAATACTGCTCAAGTGAGCGAGACCCGGCGAAGTGACTAACAGGGGACATTCTACAGGTACAAAAAAGGACGGTTTGTTCGAACCATGGGACAGTGTCACGAAGACGCTTGAACATAGACACTAGCCTGTGTAGAATGTTTCTAAAATCAACTTTAAGTAATGAATCTAGGAATATATTACTGCGCCCTAAACACATCTCCGATAGGAGTTGCGGAGACAGGATCAGACTAATTACAACAAGCACGGAGGTATTTAAGCAATCAGTCTCATCGCACGCCATACATGGATGGAACAGGAGAAATCCTTAATAAACGGTACAATGGAACGTCCCCTTGCTGCGTCCATCACAATGGTTCGCAGTGCAAAGGAAATGATGGTCGCCCGCAAGAAACAAGTCAGAAGACGAACAAAAAATATCTTTTTTGGAAAATTTCAAGGATACTACACATTTCTTGAGTACCTGAAACTCTTTCAAAACATTAACGCATTGTTTAAGGTGTCACTCCAGGTGTGCTCCTTTGGTTCACGCTTTGATTATTGTGGATGCCAGAGGTGACTTCCGGTGTTCATGGTCAGGATGCGTCGTCCAGCCTACATACGATGGGTCAGACTTTCCATAATCCTCCGAAATGAGTTATGTTCGGGGCCTGCTTTGCTAGCTTAAGTTCGATTGATTTTCTCTTGATGGGAGCTGCTTCCGAGGCTCGTGGAGCAGTTTGGGGTTCAAAAAATCGTGGAGTCGGACAGCAGCCGTCGTGGAGACCAGGCAGCAATTAGAAAGGCCTATGGGAGTGATTCAATGTTTTGAACTCCGCCCGAACAGGCCATGCAGGCTCAACGGTACCGACCGGCCGCCGTGTCATCCTCAGACCACAGACGTCACTGGATGCGGATATGGAGGGGCATGTGGTCAGCACACCGCTCTCCCGGCCGTATGTCTGTTTACGAGAATGGAACCGCTACTTCTCAGTCACGTAGCCCCTCAGTTTGCCTCACAATGGCTGAGCGCACCTCGCTTGCCAGCAGCACTTGGCAGACCGAATGGTCACCCACACAAGTGCTAGCCCAGCTCGACAGCGCTTAACTTCGGTGTCCTGACGGGAACCGGCGTTACCACTGCGGCAAAGTCATTGGCGATCCGATGGTTTAAGAGCGTCTATGTCCGACAGGGAGTCTGTGACGGTCAGTCGTCAGCAAAGTTGCTCTGAAAGGACAGACAGCTTTCAAGGAGTACGCAAGTGGCTTGCAGTCGGCTTAGTCACTTTCAGGAGTTGCGATGCAGTGAGCGAGTGCGTGCTCGGTAAGGAGATGTCTCGTATCAGATGCGGACCCAGTAGACAGCTGCAGGTGAATTCTAATGAACGAGGCGCTCTTTGCCGTGGAAGCTTTCAGTCTGGTACTTTTATGTGTCTCTTTTTCCTTATTTTAGACTTCAGACCCGATAATGTGCTCTGTTTATGGAAGAGGTTTCGAGTAGGTACCAGTTGCAGACGACGCATTGGCGGTTAGCGACATTGTTTCTCGAGTCGTTGTCGGATCTCCAAATCTTGGGGAATGTGGGCAAATAGATATGGAGCAAAATCATTGGTCCTGGAGTACTGACATGCTTAACAATGTCTCGTGCGACAAAAGGAGCCTGCAGACCATTGTTTTACGTTCGTTTTAATAGTGTGGAAATGCACAGAACATTATTTAGTGGCCAATAGGTTCCACAGCCAAGATTAATTTCGTGAATGATTTCACTTTGCCATACTGGCAAACCATCCTCCGAATTTTTGTTGTTGACTACTACGTAGTTTAGCTCTATAGCCACTCTCACGTGTGATGTATAACACTTTAAATGCAAAGCAAATAATTGTGTTGCACTTGACGTTTTTGTCTATTGGAAAGTTGCGCAGATCACACCAATATTCAAGAAATGTAGTGGGATAATCCACTAAATTACAGGGCCATAGCATTAACGTTGACATGCAGCAGGATTTTCGAACGTATGTGGTGTCGAAAATTACGAATTAGGTCGAAGAGAACGGTCTGTTGACACACAGTCAACACGGTTTTAGAAAACATCGTTATTGCGAAACACAACTAGCTCTTTACTCACACGAAGTGTTGAGTGATTTTTACAAGGGATTTTAAATTGATACCGCATTCCAAGATTTCCAGAAGGCTTGTGACACTGTACCAAACAAGCGGCTAGTAGTGAAGTTGCGTGCTCGTGGAATATCGTGTCAGTTACGCTACTGGACTCGTGATTTCCTGTCAGAGAGGTAACTGACGGAAAGTCATCGAGTAAAACAGAAATGATTTCTGGCGTTCCCCAAGGTAATGTTATAGGCCCTATGCTGCTCCTTGCCTACGTAAACGATTTAGGAGACAATCTGAGCAGCCGTCTTAGGTTCAAATGGTTCAAATGGCTCTGAGCACTATGGAATCTAACATCTGAGGTGGTCAGTCCCCTAGAACTTAGAACTACTTAAACCTAACTAACCTAAGGACATCACACACATCCATGCCCGAGGCAGGATTCGAACCTGCGATCCTAGCGGTCGCGCGGTTCTAGACTGAAGCGCCTAGAACCGCTCGGCCACAACTGCCGGCCGTCTTAGGTTGTTTGCAGATGATGTAGTAAAAAGTCATCAGAAGATCAAAACCAATTGCAAAACGATTTAGAGAAGGTATGTGAATGGTGCGAAAATTGGCAGTTGACCGTAAATAAAGAAAAGTGTGAGGTCATCCACACGAGTGCTAAATGAACTTCGGTTACACGATAAATCAGTCAAAGCTAAAGATAGTAAATTCAACTAAATACCTAGGAATTACAATTACGAACAACTCAAATTGGAAATAACACATAGGAAATGCTGTGGGGAAAGGAAACCGAAGGCTGAGTTTTATTGGCAGGACACTTAGAAAATGTAACAGACCTTGAGACTGCCTGCACAACGCTTGTCCCTCCTCTTTTACAGTACTTATGAGTGGTGTGGGATCCTTACCAGACACGATTGACAGAGTACATCGAAAAAGTTCAAAGAAGGGCACAATGTTTTGTACTATCGAGAAATAGAAGAGAGAGCGTCACTGACATGATACAGGATTTAGGGTGGTCATCATTAAAACAAAGGGGTTTTCCGTTGCGGCGGTATCTTCTCACGAAATTTCAATTACCAACTTTCTCCTCCGAATGCGAAAATATTTTACTTACGCCGACCTACATGTGGAGAAACGATCAACATAATACACTACTGGCCATTAAAATTGCTACACCACGAAGATGACGTGCAACGGACGCGAAATTTAACCGACAAGAAGAAGATGCAGTGATATGCAAATGATTAGATTTTCAGAGCATTCACACAAGGTTGGCCCGGTGGCGACGCCTACAACGTGCTGACATGAGGAAAGTTTCCAACCGATTTCTCATACACAAACAGCAGTTGACCGGCGTTGCCTGGAGAAATGTTGTTGTGATGCCTCGTGTAAGGAGGATAAATGCGTACCATTACGTTCCCCACTTTTATAAAGGTCGGATTGTAGCCTATCGCGATTGCGGTTTATCGTATCGCGACACTGCTGCTCGCGTTCGTCTAGATTCAATGACTGTTAGCAGAATATGGAATCGGTGGGTTCAGGACGGTAATACGGAACGCCGTGCTGGATCCCAACAGCTTCGTATCACTACCAGTCGAGATGACAGGCATCTTCTGGGCATGGCTGTAACGGATCGTGCAGCCACGTATCGATCCCTGAGTCAACTGATGGGGACGTTTGCAAGACAACAACCATCTGCACGAACAGTTGGACGACGTTTGCAGCAGCATGGATTATCAGCTCGGAGACCATGGCTGCGGTTAATCCTGACGCTGCATGACAGACTGGAGCGCCTGGGATGGTGTACTCAACGACGAACCTGGGTGCACGAATGGCAAAACGTCATTTTTTCGGATGAATCCAGGTTCTGTTTACAGCATCACGATGGTCGCATTCGTGTTTGGCCACATCGCATTGAACGCACATTGGAAGCGTGTATTCGTCACCGCCATACTTGCGTATCATCCGGCGTGATGGTATAGGGTGCCATTGGTTACGTGTCTCGGTCTCCTCTTGTTCGCATTGACGGCACTTTGAACAGTGGACCTTACATTTCAGATGTGTTACGACCCGTGGCTCTACCCTTCATTCGATCCCTGCGAAACCCTACATTTCAGCAGGATAACGCACGACCGCATGTTGCAGGTCCTGTACGGGTCTTTCTGGATACAGAAAATGTTTGACTGCTGCCCTGGCCAGCACATACTCCGGATCTCTCGCCAATTTAAAACGTCTGGTCAATGGTGGCCGAGCAACTGGCTCGTCACAATACGCCAGTCACTACTGTTGATGAACTGTGGTATCGTGTTGAAGCTGCATGGGCAGCTGTACCTGTACACGCCATCCAAGCTCTGTTTGACTCAATACCCAGGCGTATCAAGGCCGTTATTACGGCCACGATCTATGCACCTAAATTGCGTGAAAATGTAATCACATGTCTGTTCTAGTATAATATAAATGTCCAATGAATACCCGTTTATCATCTGCATTTCTTCTTGGTGCAGCAATTTTAATGGCCACTAGTGTAAAATAAGGGAAATCAGAGCTCGCACGGAAGGTTATAGGTTTTCTTCTCCGTGCTGTTCGAGAGTGGAATAACAGAGCATTATTGTGAAGATGGGTCTATGAACCCTTTGCCAGGCATTTAAGTATGATATGTGAAGTATGTGCATCATTCAATTTTAGAGGTAGAGTGTACGGTAAGCCAACTTGACACTTAAAGGCGCGATACTAAATACTAGGAAAAGAGCAGCTACACAGCGTAGTCACTGACAAGTGTAAGGGTGTACTGAACTATGACAGTGGGACTGTGAGTGAGGTTGCCAGTGTGAATCTGTGGACCAGTCCGTAGCGTAGTTTGTCTCCCGCGCCTGCAAGTCGGCAGGACTGCGTAACAGGTCGGAGCAGGGTGGTGCACCGCCACACCTTGCGGACCGCGGTCGGGCAGGCACAGTATACCGTGCACAGTGGGGCCGCTGCGGCGCCGCCGCCAGCAGTTTGCGCGAAATAAGAGCTCGCGGTTTTTGCGCGCCGCGCCGCCACAAGGCGGGCCTGTCGTCCGGAGTGGCGCCGCCCGCGTGCCGCCGCATCCATCACGCTGGCCCACATAGCGGCGGCGGAGGCCGCGCGCTGCGTGCGTGGCGATGGGAGACGACACAGGGGCGCATGCAAACCAGCACGAGCCACAGAACAAATCGCCACTGACCACCAGCATCCGCTTGCACCTCTGAACAAGCGTTTACATTTCTAACATTTTGGACAGTGTATCGCGAGCAAACCTACGTTTCTAGCATTTGTAGACTTAGAGAAAGCTTTTGACAATGTTGACTGGAACACTCTCTTTCAAATTATAAAGGTGGCAGGGGAGCGAAAGGCTATTTACAATTTGTACAGAAACCAGATGGCAGTTATAAGAGTCGAGGGGCATGAAAGGGAAGCAGCGGTTGGGAAGGGAGTGAGACAGGGTTGTAGCCTCTCCCCGATGTTATTCAATCTGTATATTGAGGAAGCAGTAAAGGAAACAAAAGAAAAATTCGGAGTAGGTATTAAAATCCATGGAGAAGAAATAAAAACTTTGAGGTTCGCCGACGACATTGTAATTCTGTCAGAGACAGCAAAGGACTTGGAAGAGCAGTTGAACGGAATGGACAGCGTCTTGAAAGGAGGATACAAGATGAACATCGACAAAAGCAAAACGAGGATAATGGAATGTAGTCGAATTAAGTCGGGTGATGCTGAGGGAATTAGGTTAGAAAATGAGACACTTAAAGTAGTAAAGGAGGTTTGCTATTTGGGGAGCAAGATAACTGATGATGGTCGAAGTAGAGAGGATATAAAATGTAGACTGGCAATGGCAAGGAAAGCGTTTCTGAAGAAGAGGAATTTGTTAACATCGAGTATAGATTTAAGTGTCAGGAAGTCGTTTCTGGAAGTATTTGTATGGAGTGTAGCCATGTATGGAAGTGAAACGTGGACGACAAATAGTTTGGACAAGAAGAGAATAGAAGCTTTCGGAATGTGGTGCTACAGAAGAATGCCGAAGATTGGATGGGTAGATCACATAACTAATGAGGAGGTATTGAATAGAACTGGGGAGGAGTTTGTGGCACAACTTGACAAGAAGGGATCGGTTGGTACAACATGTTCTGAGGCATCAAGGGATCACAAATTTAGCATTGGAAGGCAGCGTGGAGGGTTAAAATCGTAGAGGGAGACCAAGAGATGAATTCACGAAGCATATTAAGAAGGATGTAGGTTGCAGTAAGTACTGGGAGATCAAGAATCTTGCATAGGATAGAGTAGCATGGAGAGCTGCATCAAACCAGTCTCAGGACTGAAGACTACAGCAACAACAACATCGAGTATTTCAATACTGAATCTATACTGAAGAGCAAAGAAACTGGTTCACCTGCCTAATATCGTTTCGGCCGGAGTGGCCGAGCGGTTCTAGGCACTTCAGTCTGGAACCGCGCGACCGCTACGGTCGCAGGTTCGAATCCTGCCTCGGGCATGGATCTTTGTGATGTCCTTAGGTTAGTTAGGTTTACGTTGTTCTAAGTTCTAGGGGACTGAAGACCTCAGATGTTAAGTCCCGTAGTGCTCAGAGCCACTTGAACCTAATATCGTTTAGGGCCCTCGCGAGCACGCGGAAGTGCCGCAACACGACGTGGCATGGATGAAGTATTGCTGGAGGCAATTGACACCATGAATCCTGCAGGGCTGTCCATACATGAGTAAGGGTATGAGTGGGTGGAGATCTCGTCTGAACAGTAGGTTGCAAATCATCCCAGATATGCTCAGCAACGCTCACGTCTGCCGACTTTGGTGGCCAGCGAAAGTCTGTAAACTCAGAAGAATATTCCTGGAGCGATTCTGTAGCAATTATGGACTTGTGGGGTGTCGCTCTGTCCTGCTGGAATTGCCCGAGTCCGTCGGAATGGACAGTGGACATGAATGGATGCAGGTGATCAGACAGTATACTTACGTAAGTATCACCTGTCAGAGTCGCATCTAGACGTATCAGGGGTGCCATATCACTCAAACCGCATACGCCCCACACCATTACAGAGCCTCCACCAGAATGTACAGTCCCCTGCTCACATGCAGGGCCTGTGCATTCATGAGGTTGTTTCCAAACCAGTACCCATCCATCCGCTCGATACAATTTGAAATGAGACTCGTCCGACCAGGTAACATGTTTCCAGTCATCACCAGTCTAGTGTCGGTGTTGATGGATCCCGGAGAGAAATAAAGGTTTGTGTCGTGCAGTCATCAAGGGTATACGACCGGTTTTTCGATGATGTTTCCTTGAATGGTTCGCACTGTTGCACTTGTTGATGACCCGGAATTGAAATCTGCAGCAATCTGCTGAAGGGTCGCACTTTTGTCACGTTGAACGATTCTCTTCAGTCGTCGTTGGTCCCGTTCTTTGAGGATCTTTTTCCGGCCGCAGCGTTGTCGGAGATTTGATGTTTTACCAATTTCCTTATATTGACGGTACGCTCGTGAAATGGTCGTACGCGAAAATCCCCACTTCATCGGTACCTTGGAGATGCTGTGCCCCATCGCTCGTGCGCCGACTGTAACACCACGTTCAGATTCACTTAAATCTTGATAACCTGCCATTGTAACAGTAGTAACCGATCTAACAACTGCGCCAGTCATTTGTTGTCTTATATAGGCGTTGCCGACCGCACGGCCGTATTCTGCCCGGTTACATGTCTCCGTATTTGAATACGCATGCCTATACCAGATTCTTTGACGCTTCAGTGTAGTTATGTATCGAATAGTTACATCCTCAAAGGTCTGTATCCTACCTTTGACGCCTGTACTTGCATAAATCTGTAATGGTCAGTTTATATTCGCAGGTTTAATAAAGAAAAAACGTTTTTTAACCAGTCTAGAGGCTTTAAATAAATAACGCAACATTTTTTTTTCTCGGCGAGTTTCGGTCTACAAAATACGGAATTTTTTGTGGGTCATCGTGGAATATTCCCACTTCAGGCACTATAGTTTTACGAAGTTCCGATAGGCGACGGCGCTATAAATAACCTTAAAAAAGACGTCTGTAATGGAGGTGCCGGGCTCTGTTACGAACATGCGACGTCACTCTAGTCGGCTTCTCCGCCATACTGTTAACGCTCGACTCCGTGCAGTGGCCACGTGAAATCAATATTTAATTGAAAATGCACCCACTAAAGGTCTTAACTGTGTCGTATGCTGTCGAGAACTTGCACTCATTGAAAGATGCGGTCCAGAATCATTGAAATCGTCTGAAACAGTTACTCGCTCCCCGCCGAATTCTGCTGCCACACTTAAGACCTGCAGTGTTAAGTCCTGTGACGTACGCGACACGGCCTGTCTTCCTCGTGCGCCTCGCGGAGGTGTGATCCAAGCAGAGAGCTCTCACTGAATTTCTTTTGGCGGAATAACAGAGCATTGCAGATACGTGCATGCATAGCGTCTGCGGAAACCTGGCAGTGAACAAACACACGGTCAGTCGTTGCGATACGGTTGTCATCATCGCAACAATGTCACGCAAGTCTGTACGATCACCCGCATGCCGTGACTCCCACGATGCTGGGACGTGCTAACGTTCATCTGTTTGGTGCAATAAAGAATGCACTCTGCGAGGAGCAGTCCGTGGGCGATGAGGAGGTTACTGATGCAGCAACACATTGGCTCCGGCGTCGACCAGTTTAGCGGGCATACAGACCCTCCCAGTAAGAAAGCGTAAGGCCATCGTACTGAACAGACACTGTGCTGCAAAATGGGGCTTTGTAGCCCAATTGGCTGGGTAATAATATAGCGTATCGGAATAATCTAGGCCGGTCGGGGTGGCCGAGAGGTTCTAGGCGCTACAGTCAGGAACCGCGCGACCGCTACGGTCGCAGGTTCGAATCGTGCCTCGCTCATGGATGTGCGTGATGTCCTTAGGTTAGTGAGGTTTAAGTGGTTCTAAGTTCTAGGGGACTGATGACCTCAGAAGTTAAGTTCCATAGTGCTCAGAGCCATTTTTTGAAATAATCCTAAATAAAATCCAGCTGATTTGAGACAAAAGTGTTGCATTATTTACCCGTGCAACCGTTTTTGCAACATGCAAAACTAATAGACTGTTTAAACATAAACATTACTTAATCTTCTTTGATAATACCAACATTCTTGCAAGAAACCGAAAACCCATCTAACTTTCTACTGAATACAAAATGCCATATAATCTAAAGAAATGCTTGACTTCAGAATCTGCATATTTATAAAAAGTAGTTTCCTGTTGAGAATTCATAGCTCATGAGGGAGCTTAGCAGACGGCGTATTCGTAATGCTCCTTAAATCGCCTCAAACATATCGTGTTGAGCCTCCGTCCGTGCTTAAAATATTTAAATGGCTTCATACATCTGAATTCTGAAGTACACCTTATTTCGATAGATGTTGAAACTAGAATCTTATTTGGATTTTTACAACACTAAAGTAATACACAAAACTTGAGGGTCACTTTAAGAGAAAAGTAAACATTCAAATGGCTCTAAGCACTATGGGACTTAACAGCCGAGGTCATCAGTCTCCTAGACTTAGAACTACTTAAACCTAACTAACTAAGGACATCACACACATCCATGCCCGAGGCAGGATTTGAACCTGCGACCGTAGCAGCAGCGCGGTTCCGGACTGAAGCGCCTAGAGCCGCTCGGCCACAGCGGACGGCAAAGTAAACATTAAAACGCAACTTTCTTTTCAAAAGTTTCAAAACAGCTACTGAGTTCATATTCCTTCTACTGTTAAACACAGGAACTTGAAATTTTTATTAGTGTTGGTAATTACGTAGGTGTAGAGCTATTATGTGAAAATGACGAATGACTAGATCACTTTTTACACAAATATTGTTTCTCATGGACCACTTCCATAAGGCAGATTAAACTGTGAACATATTAATGACTCTGGACTAAGTGCACCACTTCCGGCACTGAGAACGCCAGAGAGGAAGGCTTGTTTGGACTTTACAGAATGCGGACGTAATTTTTGTAAAACCAGATTATCTCGTAGCTTCCTCAACAGCGGCTCATACGGTGACATGTCTATCATTTTCAGCTAATATCTGCCTGCTGGTTCAATAAAACACAGAATTCAACTAAATTTAAGGCCAGCGTTTCATTGACGACCAAACTGATCAATTATGAACAGCAGCCTACTGTACAGCGAAGATTCAATGCCCACGAGAATATCGAGAACTAAGTTACTTGTGATGGGCTTGCTAGAGTTTTCTCGCAAAGCACGGAGTCGTCAGGGCTGCACTTTCATTCACATGATAATTCCGGTCGAAATTCCGAGTAACCTTTCACACTAGAGGTAACGGGAGAGATCACGAGAGCAACGTTGAAAGGTGGACGTTCATTTTTTTTTTTTTTTTAATTTGGCTATTGATTCTGCTGTTGCGCACAAACGCGAACTTTTAGCCTGAGATATTATTATCGCGACTGGTAGCGAGCGAACAGTTGTTGAGAGTGGCGTGGAACCGGCCGCGGTGGCCGAGCGGTTCTAGGCGTTTCACCTGCTACGGTCGCAGGTTCGAATCCTGCCTCGGGCACGGATGTGTGTGAAGTCCAAGGTTAGTTAGGTTTAAGTAGTTTTAAGTTCTAGGGGACTGATGACCTCAGATGTTAAGTCCCATAGTGCTCAGAGCCATTTGAACCATTTTGAGTGGCGTGTAGAGAAGCCAGGCGGCAGGAGAGGCCGCAGCCTGCGCTGACCGTGCTAGTGGCGCCGGAGCAGATTTTGGTATTGAGGTTTTTCGGTAATTTGCCTTTTTGTGTTCGTAGTTGTTGCATGCTTGCGCCCTGTAGGGATTCTGTGAGATTTGTGTATGCATACACTGAAAGTAACTTTCGTTTGTTTGTTGTGACCAGATATGTGATTATTGATTACAGACATTGTGCAGTAATTAGTTTTTTGCTAATCAAACTGTCCAAGGAAAAGAAAGGTCTAAGTAAATTTTATCAGTGTGTGAATCGTCAATTTTCGGAATGTAGTGAATTAAAAGGCTTTATTCATTCCTTTCATTTCCTATATCGCTTAAGGCTGGGTAACTAAACCCCTCCTGACCATTTAATGACTATAAAAAAAAAGGAAAAAAGGAGTAGTTGCACCAGTGGTTGTCACCAGTATTAGGGGGAGTTTTCCTCCAATTCGTAAAGACTGTCACACTGCTTACACAGTATATTAACTAACAAGAGAGGTGCGTCAATATCTGAACACTGTGAAAGTATCTTCGCCCACCAGTTGCCACAAAAGGAGTATAAAAAATCCTTAACACACACAGTCAAGTGTACATAAGAACTGAATAAAGAGGCGTTGATACTAAGCTTAAGGAACATAAGATTAATTTTCGTCTGGGAAATACAGAAAATGAGACAAATGAGACAAATGACACCAAATTGGTGTCCCCGATACTATCGTTTTATCAAGGTCCAATCGTTACTGTGTTAGGATGTACGGAGAGGCCATAGAAATTCAAAAGCATAGAAAGCAGCTTAAAGAAATGAAGGATTGAGACTAGACAAGGTGTGGCCTTTGTGCGTTCCACGCTCCGACCTCCGTAACGTACGACGGCGCGAATCCGCGACCTGACATTGAGTGAATTGCTAGGTTTGTTTAAGCTAGAAACTACTTCTAGTGGCTTTATAATCACTTGTGATGTCTCCGCCATTAGGAGATGGAACGTTATGGCGAGGAATGCGCCTTGGACCACGGCCCGATAGCCACCGAGGACACAAAGGCTGCGTTGTATGAGAGAGGCTGGCGCCCTTTCGGAGACGCTGTATCAGTTTGCAACAGGTTAGGTCGTGAGACGCATCTCCCCGGCAGCTTATCGAAAGAAATAGAGCGAGAGCCCTCGGCTGAGCCGGAGTGATTTTATCCCGGCGGCTATGACTGTGCGGAAAGCGCTCATTAATCTTTCTAAGGCACCTCCAAAAGAGTTGCTCGCCGATTTGGCTGGCCGGGGCCTCTCTCGCTTTTTGCAGAGCGCCCGGCGGTCGGCCGGTCAATAACAAACGTCTGAGTGCCGTGACCGCCGCCGGTTCGTTGCACCCGAGCCGATATCCGCCCCCTGGCTCCGACTCTGCGGCGCTGTGAATAATCCGCCGGCGAGAGGAATTAACTGCCAGGCGCGGAAGACAATGCGGCTATAAAAGTTGGCGCCCTGCCGTCGGTAAAAATGAAGATATAAAGGTCGCCGACGGCCACTCACTAAACAATTACCGACGCGGGCGCGAGAGCTATAAAAGTTAACAGAGGCGCGAGTGCGCGCTAGGCTAGATAAGGAAGGGCAGCAATCGACAGAACCGCGGCGTGCCGTGTGTGCTCCTATAGTAGTTCCACGTGCGTCCGCGTTGTCAATCAGCCGCTTCCAGCTGGTCTCGTTAGCATTTCAAAACAGTCGCCGTGCCGCTGCGCCGTTGGCCTGCTTATCTCGGCTTCCCCGGTACGGGAGGAGGCTCTGCCCTTTCCGGCCGCGCAGCCGCAGCACATTTGTACAAGTCAATCGCACCGGCCGCGGGTAGGACGCTGGCTCGAGAGAAATTTGTACCGATCCCATCTGCGGAAGCGGATTGCCGTGAGCTGTCTACCTACACGGCTAGCAGATGTGTATCGCCAGGAACAGCGCTCCGCTCCTCATTACAAAAGTAAATGTAGGAGCTCTATACAGCACTGCGCACTCTCGGGAAAGGTCTTACACCCATATGCAGGCATTACTCGCTCTATTGTTTCGGTCAAGTCATCCCGACAATTTTCAGAGTCGTGCTGCGCAACTGCCTCATTCAGTCCCTTTCGCCACAAGCGTTTGAGAAGCGGCAGTCATTTGTGGTGAGTTTCTGTCTTCCCCACAGGGTTCAGTTTTGGTACCACTCTTATTCCTTGTACAGCTCACCCACCACTCGACACATGTCAGACATGACACGAGGGTTGGAACTTTAACCGTGGAAACTCTTTATTTACAGCTCGTACAAAATATGTTCGTCTATCAAAGTTTTGCTGACCTTCAAAGTAGTCACCAGCATTGTGTATAACATGTTGCCAGCGATGTGGAAGTCGTAGGACACTCTTAGCAGTGCCAGTTGTGTTGACAGTTTGAGCGGCGGGGTCTACTGCCCGACGAATTTCTAGCAGTTCTGAAGCGAATGCCGTGACGTGTTTCCTTCAGTTTAGAAATCGAGTTGATCTCACGAGGGCTTAAGTCAGCGGAGTGCAGTAGGTGGTACAGCATTTAGCAGCCCCACAGTCAGACAAATAAGTAACAGCTTGCACTGTACGTGCGTGGGCATTGTTCTGCAAAATGATGGTCATATCCTGCAGAAAGTGTCATCACTTCTGTCTCTAAGCTGATCGTAGGTTGAGTTCCAAAAATGAACAGGGTAGAGACAGAAATGATGACACTTTCTGCAGGATCTGACCATCATTTTGCAGGACAATGCTCAAGCACGTACAGCGCAAGCTGTTACTGATTCGTTTGACTGATGGGGTTGCTAAGTGCTATACCACCTACTGCACTTCCCTGACTTAAGCCCTCGTGAGTTCAACTCGATTTCTAAAATGAAAGCCGGCCGAAGTGGCCGTGCGGTTAAAGGCGCTGCAATCTGGAACCGCAAGACCGCTACGGTCGCAGGTTCGAATCCTGCCTCGGGCATGGATGTTTGTGATGTCCTTAGGTTAGTTAGGTTTAACTAGTTCTAAGTTCTAGGGGACTAATGACCTCAGCAGTTGAGTCCCATAGTGCTCAGAGCCATTTGAACCATTTTTCTAAAATGAAGGAAACACTTCACGGCATTCGCTTCAGAACTGCTACAAATTCGTCGGGTAATAGACCGCGCCTCTCGAACTGTCAACACAACTGGCACTGCTAAGAGTATCCTACGACTTCCACATAGCTGGCAACGGGTTATACACAATACTGGTGACTATTTTGAAGGACAGTAAAACTTTGAAACACGTATCTATTTTGTACGAGCTGTAGATAAATAGTTGCTACTCTCAAAGTTCCTATCCTCGTATATACTTTAAGGAAGCCTCAAGAAGGTACAAATAATGTTCTAGGCGCTTTAGTCTGGAACCATGCGACCGCTACGGTCGCAGGTTCGAATCCTGCCTCGGGCATGGGTGTGTGTGATGTCCTTAGGTTAGTTAGGTTTAAGTAGTTCTAAGTTATAGGGGCTGATGACCTCAGATGTTAAGTCCCATAGTGCTCAGAGCCATTTTCGCACAATTAATTCTGTTCTTTAGATATCAACAGAAAAAAAATTATTAATAATGTTTTTCATATAATTACTTAAAGGACTACATGATAATTCATACCGTAAAACAAGTAGTGTATCACCGACGAGTAATAGGGCGCATGAACGAGAGTCAGCGAACGCGGCAGAATGTCGGGAATTTTCCAGTGTGTATACTGACGAAAACATGAGTTACAAGGATCATCCTATTAACTTTCTTACAAAGCTAATATCAGCAAATTTTACTCTTTGCATCAATCGCCAGTTCTTTTTATGCACAACGATCCTAACGTATTTTGGTGTTTCATCTCATTAATGCCTTGTGGCATAATTTTCCGTTATGGCACAACTTTGCAACAAAGACTGACCGTATGACAGCGACTGGTGATAACACGTATCGGTCACCCACCACCAACTTTTACGAGTTAAGCATATGTTACCTCAACTTCCCACTGTAACTTTTCGTTGGAAGAGGAAATGTCTACTGCACAAAGCGCAGAAAATTTGCAGACAAAAGTCATTTATATTTATTTTTGTTTGCACAATAATTTAGTCAGCAATTAATGTAGAATTTTGCAGTATACAGGAGAAAGTTTTGGATATCGCCTGTCGCTGGAACAGGTGGGCGCGAGCGGGTGTCGGAAGCGACACGTGTGTACAGCAAGACAGTTCATCCACCATACTGAGTAACGCTCCCCGGCCAGGTCGCGGCATGTACACTGCTTTCAGAGCTACAGCCCTCTGTCGCTTAGTTCACGACCGAAAGTCTTCCTATATTTTGAAAGCAACGTGTTTCATTTAGAGGAACCGGCTCCACGAAACCTTACGGTTTTATCATTTTACGTATGAATTAAGCAGTCTCAAATTCTTCCAATCTGTTATTAATGGCCTACAGAAAAATGCCCTGTTTACCTGACAAACGCTACTTTTCAGTTCCTTCCAACGATATCTATACGTTGTTTCGACCCCGTTCACATAGACAGGTCACACTGAACACTCGGTAATAAAGTTTGTCATAAATGATTCATCACAATTCGATAAGAAAAGTGGTGTTCACAGCCACAACACTGGAAGAAGAACTGACTTCCATCACTCATCATTAACGCTATAGCTGGCACAGAAAGGAGATCAACATGCAAGGACAGAAATTTAAAATTTTTAGTGGCAGCAAATCATATTTTAAAGATGAGCCGAAATCTTTTCTTCTGCACATGTACTTCTAATGAACACCCGAATCCTCATTTACGAACTAATAGCATGGGTGGTGCATGGGTAGTACAGAAGACAAAGATGTTTGGTTTTGTACAAACTTGCAGCATGCTGTTGTTAAGTCAGCCATATATCACTTTGATTATTGCAGGTGCAGTTCCTGTACATGGGCCATCATCTGTATTTGTCAAACTTACGGGACAGATGGTCTAAAAATGGACACAGGTGTCTGAAGCTAATGACCATAAAAAAAAGATACTCCTCTATGCAACTTATGACGGAGCTACAACCATTTATTTCAGTTTATTTTTGTTGTAAACGTTTGGTATGTTTTGTTAGTGAAAGAATAATATGCTCGTTTTTATTAAATTTGAGTCACTTTATTATTTAATCATCTGTAAATGGCCAGTAAACACACAAGTTCTGCGTACCTAACATGTAAACTGACTCGTTCCACATCATTTAGAAACAAATCATTCAATAATCTACGGCACATTTAATTAAACAGTTAAATTAACTCTGTATAGTTAAAATGGTTTCCTACAGATTAATTTATTATTGACATTTTAATTATTTACGTTGCTTCAGAAAAATACGAGGGGTGTTCAATAAGTAAGGCAAGACATTTTTTCTCCATCAGTTTTGGTTGAAAAAATGCAGAATTTGTTTTGTTCCTTCTACAGCCCCCATAGATCCATGAAGCCCCGGTAGGTGGCGGCCCTTTACGTAGTCTTCAAAATGGCGCCTGCATTCTAAGCTGACAGCTGTCACTGAGTTTGTTATGGCAGAAAACCAGACAGTGTTTACGGAGAGCTGACGGTGAACAAAAGCACAGTGAGTCTTTGGGCGACGCGTCTGTCATCATCGCAATAAAGTCTCTCAAACCAGTCCGCCCTCGCGCGTTGCGGCCGGCCGCACACAGCTGTGACTCTTGCAGTTTTGGAACGTACGGACACTCTCATTCGAAATGATCGACGTATCACAATCAGACATATGATTGCACAACCGGACGTCCCTACTGGTAGTACTGACATATTCGTCCACTATTTGGGGCACTCAAAGGTCTGTGCCCGCTGGGTTTGTCGCCGCCTAATAGAACACCATAACGAACAACGAAGGACCATCTGTACAGAGTGCTATCACTTTAAGATGCTGATGTTCATAGCTTTTTGTTGAGCATCGTCACAGGCTATGAAACATGAGTTCGTCACTTCGGACCGGAAATAAAACGGAAATCCATGAAGTGGCACCACACCGCCTTTCCTCGGAAAAAAAAATTCAAAGCCGGTAAAGTGAAGCTGATATTTTGTGTCTGATGTCTTCTCTTGTGGCGCAGCGATCACCACTGAAGTGTATTGTGCTATCCTCAGGGAACTGAAGAAACGATTTCAGAGTGTTCGTAGGGACAAAAACGCAAACGGACTTTTCCTCCTCCATGACACACAAAGCCTCGCACAAGTCTGCGCACCCCAGAGGAGTTCAAAGAACTTCATGGGGATCTTCTTCCTCACCCGTTATAGCCCTTAACTGGCACATATATTGACACTTTGTTTTTTCATAGTATGTGTTCAACAAACTTCATTTCCTTATAGCATAGCACTCCGTCCTCAGGCCACAAGTGGCCCATCGGGACCATCCGGCCACCGTGCCATCCTCAGAAGAGGATGCGGATAGGAGTGGCGTGTGGTCAGCACACCGCACTCCCGGTCTTTATGATGTTTTCTTTGACCAGAGCCGCTGCTATTGGGTCGAGTAGCTTCTTAATTGGGATCACGAGGCTGAGTGCACCCCCAAAAATGTCAACAGCGCACGTCGGCCCAGATGGTCACCCATCCAAGTGCCGGCCACGCCCGACAGCGCTTAACTTCGGCGATCTGACGGGAACCGGTGTATCCACTGCGTCATTTCCTTATAAGCCATCACATTTCTGCTCATGTAATTGGTCCACGCATTAGTCAGATTACCTCTTGCACTCTGACGTCATAATTTTCGTACGGCATAGGTTTCTTACTGGAAATGCTGTAGTTGATGTGACTGGATGTTGATGCTCGGGAGATCCATTGACTGAACATACCACGACAAATCCAGATACATGAAGAAATCTTTTTTGGGAGTTACCACAGACAATCTTTCCTCAATATGCTTACCTACATTCTAATAACCAGTCTCAAGTAGAATCCTTTGATTTATGAAGGAAATCATCATTCAGAGGATTCTTTTGAAGACACACAAGACTTTACTGGGTTAGCAGTGCTTGAAAAGTGTTAAAGTCGAACCACAGTGCAGCTTAGTAATTATACAGATCACCGACAGACACAGAAATCACTTTGTTCTCCGCGTAAAAGTTGATGGAGTGAATGGACATTACTTCGTAACTGTCGCACAGTTAGTTCATGACATTTATGAGTGGGCAGCTAATCAAAAATTCCGTCCCCAAGCTGGTTCATTTGGATTATGGTCTAAACATAGGAGACAGTTTAATAAGAACAATTCCCGTGAATTTTCTCTCTTGGAAGCCATTGCCCGTAAAATTGTCCTGTTCGATCTGTTAATGTGAGACCTGTCCTTTGGACGCTTTACAGTCAGTCTCTCAAGTGATTTGTTGGGACCTGTTCTTTGAAATGGTTTCGTTAGAAAACGGCAGTACGGCAATATTTTTTGTGAGATACAATCTACCTATGTAAGTGAATGTCGCTGTATGTGAGTGACCCCCGCACCGCCAAGGACTTTTCCTTGGTCGGAGAACTGAGACAGAGTACACTCAGGGTCATAACGACAGCGGAGGAGACAGGTCTGTCCGAAGGTAACGCAGCGCCTCTGGTGCAGGAGAACAGAAGCTGCCGGCCCTGGAGCACTGGCAGGGCAGGGGGTGGACCAGCAGTGGGTGGGCGCGACAGCGTCCTGTGGGAACTTGGACCAATGATGCATCGCGGCAGAAGTTTGCGAAATAAAAGTATTGATTGAAAATATCTAAATAAATGGATGACCTTTCGTAGAAAAAAGATTTAAAAAATGCTGATGGTGACATTATTCTTAATTTCAGTTCGATAGCATCTTAATGCATAGATTCTGTGCCTATGGAATCCAACTATTACCATCTTCTGCCTATGCCATACTCTCTGACTTCAACTGTATTGGAAACAGTAGAAAAAAATGATTCATATGGTTCTAAGCACTATGGGACTTAACATCTGAGGTCATCAGTCCCTTAGACTTGGAACTACTTAAACCTAACTAACCTAAGAACATCACATAAATTCATGCCTGAGGCAGGATTCGAACCTGCGACCGTAGCGGTCACGCGGTTCCGGACTGAAGCGCCTAGAACCGCTCGGCTACAGCGGCCAACGATTGTCTTCAGTTTTTCAAACAGATAGCCTTCCGAAACATGCGCTACTATTCAAATACGAGCAAAGAGAGACATCATACATATGGATTTAGGACCTGTCGACGTCCAGTTCGTTTTGTCCGCCAAACACAAACCAGTCGCGTACGTGTTAATGGTGTCTACATGGCTAGTTCTTCAATAAAAATAAAAAATAGGAAACATACAGAGTTCTTAGTGTGTCTTCATTTAAGCTGGATGAAGGTTCACTCGGAAAATGAGAACCAAATAAATTTACTGTACAGGGTAGCCTGGGAGAATATCGCATACATGTTATTATGTGGCATGCAAACAGAGGGCTTCAGCTAGCTGGGAAAGATAGGGAGGTCGCAGTTTCTCTGCATCTTGCTGTTGCCCTATAACAGCTGAGTAGCTCACATTACAGTGTACTCGCATATTTTATCCCCCACCGATCGAGCGAGGTGCTACAGCGTCTAAGATATTCTCCTGACATTCAAAAGGCTATGAGATCAAATTCCTATACAGCTATACTCTTTCTGCTCAGAATGAAACGGTGGAAAATTATTTATTGGCTTATTTCTTCGGTTTATGGGAAAATGTATTATCTATTCTGTCCGTAGGCGAAAGTAGTATTGAAACACAATAATCGTAGTATGGAACGAACAGGATAAGTCACAAAGGACGGTTCAATGGCTAATACTCTTTCTCATAAAAAAAAAAAAAAAAAGCGAGTAAGGGTTTTTTCAAGTGGAACGCTATACTCCACGGTATTGGAAGGCTATTTGAAACATAGCTTCAGTGATATAAAGTTTTAATGTTGGCGTTGAAACTAAAATATGAGAGGCCTGAGCTGAAACTGAGAGACAATGCGGCAGGAATACGCTGTTCCGCCAGTTACCCGTAGCGTCGGATGTCGGCGGTCGTCATGCCGGAGGTCCACGGCCAGGAAAATACTGCAGGGAGAAAAAACTGGCGCCTCGCCTTAGATTTGATCAAAAAAGTGATCGTCTTCTGTTTACTTCAAGTGACTGACGTGCATAAAGACATCGTGAAGCCACTGTGTGGTGTGTGTATATATTGAATGGAGAAGCACATTCGAAATGCAAAAGTCATACTTTGGTGCTTATTGTGGCGCTATGAACATGGAAAACCGTTTTATAATCTGGAATGAAGAAAAATTATTTTTCTTCTTTAGGTAGGGAGATGGAAATCCAGTTTTTCTCCAAAGCGAATTAGAATAGTCTGCACTGACAGATTTGTATAAGTCGAAAGCAAGAATGATGTAAGCCAAGTTCACTGTCACCGCTGACGTTTATTTGTCCACTGAATAGGGAATTAAAGAACTGTTGTTATTTGTCAGAGACAGTACGTTTCACTGCTGATGCAGCAGTGACAGCTGAAACTGAACAGGAATAAACTTTTGCGCTAAATGTAATGGAACACTTGCTAGCTGTAGGTTAAGGTAATATGCACTTGTGGCAGAAAGCGTCATAGGCGCACGCGCTAGAGGACTACATGTAGCATCCTGGAAAGAGAAACTCGAAAGGAGCTTTTATGAGACGGGAGTTGGAGAAGGAAGGGCAGCACTTCGTTGTCGAAATACCTTTCAGCGCTTTCACGGTAACGTGATTAAGTGGGCTTAAGTAATGATCGGAAAACATCCCCAAAGTATTATTGGAGTACGTCCAGCCTGAACTACGCCGCGGGATGAAAACCTCAGCGAGATGTCACTACACTCGACACCTGGCATCATTAAAAATGAGTGGCGAAAACATGATTCATCCAACTATACTAAACGGCTCCAGTCATCTACTGTCGAGTTTCTTTGTTATTTGGACTCTGTCTCGCTGTATGGCCAATGGCCGTTTGCGAGGCATGCGATTCGAGATGTACGTAAAAAAAATGGTTCAAGTGTCTCTGAGCACTATGGGACTTAACTTCTGAGGTCATCAGTCCCCTAGAACTTAGAACTATTTAAATCTAACTAACCTAAGGACATCACACAAAACCATTATAGTGGGACGCGAAATTGAAGCGTCACCCCTCCACCAGTGTCAGCCCAGTTTACAGGTGAATATAGGTTTAATTTAGTTTTTTGTTTATGTATTTTTTGTAATATTTGTAATGGTTGTGAATTGTCTAAAGTTTGTATTTATTTTTTATGTTTCATGTACGGAGAGGGCGGCGCAACGAACGGAGACAGCATCTTCGTTGCCGGGACCAGAGAGAAAATTGCTGGCCACTATACGTCGCGGGTCGACAGCCAAAGAGCAACAGAAGATCCTGAAACCGAGTTGTTGCGTCGTGCTTCTAAAAATTGAAAAATTGTGATTTTTTAATGTTTTGTACAACAATGACGTCATAAAAAGTTTAATCATGTGTAAATGTTCAGTCCTATCTTGTCAAGGCTCAGGTTCACGTCTATATGTAGGAAGATAATAAACTAGTGTATACTAGTATATACGTGTTCCGAGAATTTATTTATGAAGAATTATGTTAAGTAATTTATTTGACAAGATTATTAATTTTTGACAGCGTTCATCGCGAGTGTGATTCTTGAAAGTTTATTCAATGTGGTTCTAATATTTGTTAAATCAGATAACTTGCATTAATATAATTTCTGAGGAGAAACAAACGACATCTAAATTGAAAAAGTTTACGCAAACCAATTGGACTGAGTGACGTAATTCTGCGCATACGACTCAAGTGATTATGTTTTAATTACAGTTTCGTTCAAGAACCATTTAGAGACAATTTAAAAAGAACTTAAATAATTTTGAAGTCTGTTGTAACTGACGTAGGTGACGAAGTCCGCACATGGTCATATATCAGAAGAAAACCATTTATACAAAACTTACGTCGTTACACTGCACCATGCCCGAGGCAGGATTCGAACCTGCGACCGTAGGGGTCACGCGGTTCCAGACTGTAGCCCCTAGAACCGCTCGGCCAGGCTGTACGTAAAAACTAAAATAAATTCCGCCGGAACAGGCCATGAAGGCCCGACGGTACCCACCGGCCGCCACATGTACATTTCGTTTATTTATCCTGTGGCAATTCACATACAAAGATTACAAAACTACTGCACGTCAACATGTAACCACAGCTCTCGATCATAAATTGACAGAAATGACAACAGCTATGTATGGAGATCTGGTGCGGGACATGTCGATACAACATGAGCAACTGTCTGTCGTTCCGCACCACAGTCACAGGATGGTGATGAAGATTTCCCCCACTTGTAGAGACTGTCTGCATATCGGCCATGGCCCGTGTATACGCGATTCAGGGTAGTTCAAAGCGCCCGAGGCGGGTTGAAACCAGGGGGTTTCTTCTGGACGCAAGGCAGCTTTAGGCGTTGTGGCTGACAACTTTGTTGGCAGCAGCGTTTCCATTCATTGATGGTATTGAATTCAGTGTCCGTGAGAGTCCTGGTTGTGATGACAGTGGGATGTCTTGATCTCAGTCCTTTTCACCCCGCAGGGAATACATCGTTCAATATTGATAAGTCGGTGTTAACAGCAATCTTCTCGTACTCACTCAGTAGCGCGTTCTTCCCTCCGACATCAGGAGGTGGAATGTGGCTCAAGATAGGCAGCCAATATATGGGAGTAGATCGTATCTACCCACTAACAATATGCATGACCTCGTTAAGTTGTACGTCTGTCTTTTTTATTTGCCAGACAGGAGAACAGTACTCTGCTGCTGAGTATGCCAAACCGAGTGCTGATGCCCGGAGAGTGTCTGCTGACGATCCCCAACGAGAGCCACTGAGTTTATGGAGAATGTTGTTTGTGGTTTTGAGCTTAGCTGATATTCGCGTCAAGTGCTCCTTACAAGAAAGTGTCCTATCTGAAGTGATCCCAAGGTATTTTGGATGGATATTATGATTAAGTTTGTCTCCCTCGAAATAGACATCGAGGGGTCTGTGTGACAGTCTATTGTGCAGATGAAAGCAGGAATCCTGTGTTTTATTTGACTTTGGTTGTAAGCTCCATTTACGGAAATAGTGACTTAAGGTGTCTAGATCAGTAGTTAGGATTTCTTCAGTTGTTTCAAAGGTTTTGTGTTGGGTAGATATTGCCCAGTCGTCTGCACAGCCAAACTTTCTGGACTGTGTTGGAGGAATATCAGATATTTATAAATTAATCAAGAGACGAACAAGGACGAATTCGTGCGGTAAACCTATTATTGAATACTTTTGGGCAGCTAGTGTCTTTTCTGTAGTTACTGCTAAAAGTGCTTTCGGCTGACATGTTTTCAATTAGTTTGGCTGTCCGTTTTCATGGGACGAATTGTAATAATTTATAACTCAGTCGATGCCTCCAAAAAGTGCACACAGTTCCCTTCGCAATTTTCGCTCGGATGCCGATTGGCACGTACTTGCATTCATCATGATCGGTAATTCCTATCTGGTGTGAAGCCGACTGTCACTAACAAGGCGTGACGCTCTTGGTTAGGGGTTTCATACCGTCTCTACTCTTACTCCATGCTACATGGCGGTGTCTGGTCCAGCATTCCCTGTAGACATGTTGGACAGTCCGCGTTGGTACAAGAACAAATCGGGCAACTTCATACACGGCGTGGTCAAGGGGGCGTCCAAACGCGACAGCTCCTCTCTGCCATTCTTCCACATCTCCACGCTGACCCTTCTGAACTGTGCTGTTTCCACACAACCGACCGGCACACACACACCACTTAGCAGACATGACTTAAGTCAGCACTGGATTGTCACGTGACTATCTACAGCGCTGCAAAGGGACCAGTGAGCCCTTTAAGGGAGTCACTAATATTCTGTTCGGTGAGCTTATTAACGTTATTCGTGGCTAATACGTAACCGTCTTCCTCGAAAAATACGGTGGAAGGATGTCTTCGTTGTGGGTAATATCGTAATGCGGGAGACGACGTCCGAAACAACTTTTTTGCTTGATGACGTTTCCAACCTACCGAGCGTATTCATCATCGGAGTCTAATTTGCCGAAAATAAATCAGGCGTCAGTGTCTCGAGAATGCTGCAGGAGCCGGAACTGCGCAGCGCGCGACCAAATGTTTTGGACCTTTTTTTGCGAGTGAAACGCAGCACCCATAAATAAAACGTCACGTCTCAACTTCCTGAGCGCTGCCACCAGGTTGTTACCCTCCTGGAGAGACATTGCGTACTAACCTCCCGTACGTAAGGGAAACCAGAACGGACAGACTGCGACGTTCCTTCAACAACGTAGACATTAGGGACGGAGGAGGAGTTAATCCAAACTCTAAAGCATGCGAGGAGCGGAACTGTCGCGCTTTCCTGAGGGACTCAGCCAGTAATCAGGCCACCTCCTGTGGAGAACCGCAGGAAACCATGGAAACCGGATTACACGACAGGAATGTCTTTCCTCCCACAACGATCTGCTGCGCGTATGTCCGGGAGAAATACAACACCAAGAAGGGATACACGCGTCTAAAATGAATTTTATGCCACAAAATACTGTTTGCTGTTTCACAGAAAGGAATCTGGCGGTATGCAGGTGATTTTCGTGTCAGATATGATTGTACGAAGATATGGACGACACAACACCCAGTTCCCGAGCGGAGGAAACCTCCAATCCGGTCGTGAATCGAACCCGGGCCCCTTCGGCTACCAACCGGGCGCACTGACTCCGCACACTCAAATCCCCAGGTTTTAGGTAGTCGGTTCGCTACCGAACGTTGTATATCGACCGAGTATCAGCCAAACCTCCGATATAGTTTGTGGTATGAACTGTTGTCCAGGAGAACATGCGTAAACGGCAAGTAATAAGTAACGCCTGACAAACGGAGCACGAGAAAACCATAGCTTTGAGGTTCTCTCGTGTAGAGTTGCCATGTAAACGTCGTTAGGGCGTTAGTTCGTTGTATCAAGGGTCTCGAGTTGGAGCCCTGGTCATGCTAGTTTTTGTACTGTAGTATGTCTGAACTTGTTACACGGGACAAAACGTTTCTGACATGTAAAATTAATGTTCGGAGTTTATGGCAATGTTTTATTAGCAGTCCGCTTTCGCTTCGTTTATTTGAAAATAGCAAGCCTATAGAATACATTTGTAGTTTCACAGAATATGCAAAAATCGAAATAGAAGAATAAAGAAGCAATTGCAACAAATGTGAAGAATTTATAGTAATAATAATAGCAATGACAACAACAATTATTATTTTGATTATTATAGGAATAATAATTATTACTATTAATACTTCCGCACATGGAACGCAATAGTTTCTTTATTCTTCTGTTCCGATTGTTTATGTTTATTATGTGGAACTAAAAATGTACTCTATAGGTTTCCTACTTTCAAATAAATGAAGCGAAAGCGGACTGCCAATAAAGCATTGCCATAAACTCAGAACAGCAGTTTTACGTGTCAAGGACATGTTGTGCCATGTAACAGTTTCACACCTACTACAGTACAAAACCTGCCGAGGTCTGGGCTCGAACCCGGGAATCTTGGTACAATCAACTAAATCCCTACAGACTTCCCCACGGGAGCTCTGCCCGCCAGACACTTACAGTTAATGGTTATCCTATTAACATCAGACTGATGGTCACGAAGTAGATGAATTAAAGAACTGTGCTACCTAGGCAGCAAGGTAAGCTATGAGCAGACTAGCACTGGGGAAAAGGGAATCCCTGGCCAAGAGAAGTCTACTAGTATCAAACACAGGCCTTAATTTGAGGAAGAAATTTCTGAAAATGTACGTTTGGGCAAGAGCATTGCATGGCAGTGAAACATGGACTGTGGGAAACCCGGAACAGAAGAGAATCGAAGCATTTGAGATGTGGTGCTACGGAGGAATGTTGCAAAACAGGTGGACTGATAAGGTAAGGAATGAGGAGGTTCAGCGCAGAAGCGGAGAGGAAAGGAACATGTGGAACACACTAACGAGGAGAAGGAACCGGATGATAGGACATCTCCTAAGACATCAAGGAGTGACTTCCACGGTAGTAGAGGGAGCTGTAGAGGGTAAAAATTGTATAGGAAGACAGGGACTGGAATATATGCAACAAATAATTGAGGACGTAGTTTGCAAGAGCTACTCTGAGATGGAGAGGTTGGAACAGGAGAGGAATTCGTGGCGGGCCGCATCAATGTTACTTATTACTCACCGTTTACACACGTTGTCCTGGATGAAAGCACATAGCACAAACTATATTGATATACAACGTTCGGTACCGATCTGACTGTCTAACATCTGGAGGTTTGGGTGTCAGCTACCGAGGCCGACCACACTGAAGTTCGTCGACCACGCAGCTCAACACTGCTGGCTGCCAGGTTGTGGTCACAATGGTGCGATCCAGCAAGTATGCGACAGTCAGTGCGAAAATGGTAGAAGTGTGTCTTGCTGGAACAGGAGCAGACCGTCGATGAGTTGGGGCGCAAAAGTTAACTGGAGAAGTGTAGTAAACCAGCCTCGTGGTTAAACCCGGCAGGATTAGACTTCACTGCAGAGTTCCTCGTGCAGTTAGCGGAGCAGAGAAAAGCTCAAGGTGAGGGCGAAGCCCTAATCCCCGCCCTGTTGCGGGTCCTGGCGTCCCTCGTTAGGGAGCCTGACAGCGCCGGCACCAGACCACGCCGCGCCGTTTCGTGGTCTGTCCAGTGAGCGCAGTGCACTGTGCTTAATTACCAGCAGGCAGTCCGGTCAGCTGCCGGGTGGCCGATTTGCATAGGGAGCGGGGGCGGCGACGACACGACAACAGGGACCGCCGCCGAAAACCCGCCTCCGGAAATCTCTAATGCAACACTCCACCAGTCTCCAACATTGGCCTTAATTTGAGGGACGAATCTGGAGCACCGCATTGTCTGCAACTGGACCACAGACTACGGGAGAACCGGAGAAGAAGAAAATCTAAGCGTTTGACATGTGCTGTTAAAGGGCAATACTGAAATCGAGTGGACTGATAAGATAATAAATCAGGGGGTTCTCGCACAATCGCGGGCGGAAAAGACTGACTACAAACAGGGAGAGAATGATAGGACGTACCTGTGTGTTAAGGGGAGGTTTACTATCTTTTGGTTCAAAAATTCGATTTTTTAAATTCCATTTTTGGATCCATAAAAGTGTTTAGAATCCACCCCTGAAACGGTTTTTCCGAATACGGAACGGAAATGTTTGTTATTAGCGGTTGAACAAAAAACGCACCTGCCTGAAATCGGCCTTTTTCACGCACCAGTTTTTTTCTTTCGGAGGACGAGTTATTGTACCGGTGCTTGGGAGGAACGCAAAATTAAAACGAAAGTTTGAACGCGTGTGTTTGGAAGTTAGCCGCCAAGCATTTGCATCCTCGTGTGATGACTGGAGATAGCGACTTTCCTGGCAGTGAGCAGCTTCAACGAAGGGTATTCAGCAATTATGAAGACCATGACAACGATGGACGTCACCCTGGGACTCTATTCGACGCAGTTTGCCAAGCATTCGGACGACCACCCGATTCAAGCGGCAGAAAACCGCTTGTCACCGGCCGTACGAGCGGGTCTGGAGCAGCGCAGGATGGCCCAGATCGAGCAGAACGCCCTCTAGGAGGAAGAGGGAGGACTAGTTTATGGATCCGGAATAGCAGATTGAAAGTAAGTTGTATAATATTGCATTTATATGTAGTCAAAACTTCAAACGCGTTTTCTATAAACGACTTTCTTTTTATCGCGCGTTGTGGTAACTTCAAATCTACTGAACCGATTGGCATGATTCTTTGTTTTCGACGAAGCTAACTAAATTGTCTAGGAGTTGTACCACTTTTATTCCGATCCATCAACTGTAAATTAATCGATGAAAAAACCCGTTTCCTATAGTCCAAATAACTTAAGCAAGGTACAACTCCTAAAGAATCTTAGATACTTCGCTAACGTCAACTCAGTTCTGATTTCAGACTAGCCGGATGACCTGTGGCATACAGCGCGAGGAGAAATTTTGTTTCGTTCCGACGGCACTTCCACCTTTACTCTTCGACATTTGCGGTCGATAAAATTCCAGTTTGAAGAGGAAAAATATCAGTAAACATTTTGACCAAATTTGACTTTGATAACTGTAACACATCCCGAGAAAAAAAATTCTAAAAAAATATGCTTTTTTCGGGCCAAAGATAGTAAACCTCCCCTTAAAGGTACATGGTAGTAGAGGGAGCAGTAAAGGTCGACGACTATAGGGGAAGACAGAGACTGGAGAACCTCCAGCAATTAACCGGGGACGTAGGTTGAAAGTGCTACTGTGAGACTAAGACGTTAGCGCAGAAGAGGAAATGCATTGAACCAGACAGCAGACTGATGATTAAAAAAAAGAAAGATCAAGATTCAGCACAACAACTGTAGTCACTAAAACTACCAGTTTCGGTCAATCAACAGACCGTCTTCAGAGATGCGTCCGGTCACGGTCATTTGTATCTAGATGAACGCTGTACACTAACTGCATCAAAATTATTGATTGCAGCTGAATAAGAAATCTATACGTTATGCAACATGTTAAGAGGGCGATGCAAATAACCAGACTGAATATGAAAAAAATTGAGAGGAGGCTGATATGGACATGAAACCTACTCCACTGACAAACGTTCTACTTTACTGCTAAGTTATACAGTAATTTAATGTCAGTATATTTCTGTTTCCATAAAACTCTTGCGGTTTATACAGAGTGTTGTGTTGTAAATTAAGTGCCAACGTTTCAGTCACTGTCGTAAGTGACCTTCATCACGGTATTCAGGCTGCTTTTCTTTTTCATTTCTGTTTTTAAAGGTCACATATTCTTACTAGAGATACTACAGCACAAAACTATAAAAAATGCCCTATAACCTTATTTATGTCTTCCAGCCCTCCTTCTCAAGGAATTCTGAACTCGTTCGAAGTTCCGTATATGAACAAAGTGTTAAGGGTATAAGTGCAGAGGTTGTAATCATTGGTGCCTTAATCTATACCCACTTCACTGCGTTAGTTCTGCCACTGCATCACGGGGTCCCGGGTTCGATTCCCGGCCGGGTTGGCGATTTTCTCTGCACAGGGACTGGGTGTTTGTGTTGTGCTCATCATTTCATCATCATCATCATCATCATCATCATCATCATTTGTAACAGTGGCTCTATCGAATAGTGTACAAATTGGACTGTGCAAAAATTTGAACTTTGTATGGGCGCTTATGACCGCGCAGTTGAGCGCCCCACAAACCAAACCTCAACACTGTGTAAGCAGATTTCCTCTGTCCGCAACAGTTTTCCGGCAGACACAGACCGGGCGAGGTGGCGCAGTGGTTAACATACTGGACTCGCATTCGGGAGGACGACGATTCGAACCCGCGTCTGGGCGTCTGGCCATCCACATTTAGGATTACCGTGATTTCCCTAAGTCGCTTCATGCAAATGCCGGGATGGTTCCTCTGAAAGAACACGGCCGATTTCCTACTCCATCCTCCCCTAATCCGAGCTTGCGCTCCGTCTCTAATGATCACGTTGCCGTTCGGACCTTAAAGGCTAATCTCCTCCTCCTCCGCAAACACATAGCATTATTTACTACTTGATATTTTCTGCACGGTCGTAACGGCTAACTTAGTGAACTATGCCTGTCAGTATACACTAACCGTTTTGCATCCACTAATCCACGTTTCAACATTGCTCTTGCCACATGCACTTCCAGATATCATAGGCGGCCTAAAAAGTTCCACTGCGAATAACTGTAATTATTAGTCTGCAAATGAAGTAAATAGTGATTTAATGTGTTTCAGTACTTTGTCCTCAATTACCAGTAATATACATATATCTCACCCCGTGGAACCACAAGTATAAAAGAGCCGAAGAGTATTTTGTTGTCAGTAAAGAAGCCGTATAACGTGGGCAGAAGAGCTCGGTGACCTCGTAAGTATGATCATTAGATGTCACCGGAGTGAGGTCCATCAAGGACATTTCAATCCTTCTAAAGCTGCGTAAGTCGACTGTTGATGAAGTCATTGCGTAGTGCATCAGTGGGGGAAGACCCACAGACCCCATTTGCTGACGGACAGGGACAGTCGACCATTGCGGAGGGTGGATGTAAAAAATGCCATGAAATCAGCAGAAGGGGTGAGTCGTGAGATATTAAGTATTACCACCAGTTCAGGTACCGCTACGACTGGGCATAGGGAGTTAAAAAGAATGGCGTACAACGATCGAGTAGCTCAAAATGGCTCTGAGCACTACGGGCCATCAGTCCCATAGAACTTAGAACTACTTAAACCCAACTAAACTAAAGACATCACACACATCCATGCTCGAGGCACGATTCGAACCTACGACCGTAGCGGTCGCGCGGTTCCAGACTGAAGCGCCTAGAACCGCTCGGCCACACCGGCCGACTCGAAGAGCTCCTCATTGGCTAGGTATTTATGTAGTTTATGCTTGAGATGATGGAAAGAGCGACACCACGGGAAAGCAGGCGAACGCAAACATACGAACTGCGGTGATGAATCACGCTGTATCCTGTGAAAATCCGATGGGAAGGTTTGGGTTTGGTGAATTCCAGGAGAACGTTACGTGGCATTGTGCGTAGTGCCAACGGTGAAGTATGGAGGAGGCAGAGTTAAAGTATCGGGGTATTTTTGTGGTTATGGCATGGTTCCTTTATTGTGCTTAAGAAAACGCTAAACGCGAAAGGCTATGAATACATTTTAGAGCATTGGATACGCTGTACACTAGAGGATCAGGTCGGATACGATAATTTTTATCAGCACGACAATGCATCCAGTCACAAAGTAGCAACTTCGAGGCAATGGTTTTTAGACGATGATATTCCTGAATCCGACTGATTTGCCCAGAATCTCCACCAGAAGCCTATCGAACACGTTTTCGGATGACCTGACTTTGCTCCAGACTTTTGGCGTCCGATATTAGCAACACCACTGGTTTCGGCTCCTGAATAACAATGGACTGCCGTACCTCGACAGACATTGACATCTCACTGAAGATGTTCCCAACAAATTTCAAGCAGTCCAACATGTGAAGGTTGCAGTTGGACCGAGGATGGCTCGAGCAAAACCGATCACTAAAAATTAATAAAAATGCGACCCTCACAATATTAAGATTACTTTTTGAATATCGATTTCAGAGGTTCCATAGGTGCTACGTCTAAAATTATTGTCCCAAGATTGCATCTTTCTAGTTGCATTAGCTATACACTGTCGCTGACTACAAAAATACGAATGAAACCCTTTCTGTTATATGACAGAGCATTCCAGTTTTTAGGTTCTCGCGTCACAAATTTTTTTTTCTAAAAAAAAATCTTTATTCAATCCAATAATATCATACATAACAACCCACCACCTTATACATTAGTGGGTCTTAACATCTACAATACAATTCGATGATGTTAGCAGCATTTTCTAATTCTAGTTTTAGTCTACTTGCATGCTACAAGAAATGATGAGTTAGTTATTTAATGGGTAAGAACTAATCTCTAGTCTAATCTAACTATTCTAGAAGCTACTTCCTGCAGCGTTACAGGCGTGCCAGTTGTTGTATATAGACCTACTACGTGGCCGTGCTCACCTAGCTAATCCCAGTGGGCATGTCCCTGGCACCGGGCTGGCACTTACAAAATCGCTGCAGCTTCTGTTTGGAGATGTCCTATCTACTTCCTACTGAGAGTTATCTACTAGGTCACTATCGGTGTGCAGTTGTCTTAAGTTCAGGTGTTAGCGCACCTTCCCGCTGTTCCAGGACGTGGCGGATTCCTACCGTCACGGGGATTGGCTAATCCACGCCCTGGCGGAATGGGATAGGTTGCATTGAGACATGTCGTGATCAATAGTTCCTGTGTTTTCCCTACGATATTCTCGTAGGACTTTTGCCGATACCTCGCTGCCAAGGCGGTTTATGATGTCAAATGTGGTCGGGTTTCTGATTAAGTGATACGTGTCATTGTTTGGTAGCTGGTTTCTTAGGTCGCTGGCTACGTCATCGAAGATAGGGCACTCGTAGATCACGTGATCCGGAGTGCCCAGTTCGGCTCCGCAGTCACACGAGGGGGTAGCCCTTTTCCCGAACCGGCAGAGATATGCCGGGTACGGTCCATGACCTGTGAGGAAGTGCAGCAGTCCCTTACTTGGTTGGAAATGCGAGAGTTAGAGACGTTCTTTGATGTTTGGGAGCAGTTGGTAAGTCCTTCTGCCTGTTTCTTCTCTGTCCCAGAGTTCTTGTCATAGCACTTCTCCTCTTCTTTTAATTGCAAACTTATCCCCCACCCGCACCCCCAAAATGCTCTCGGTTTTTTCTATTTCTCTCCTTTTTACCCAATACCAGGCCGCCTGTTCCCGAATTTTAATATCCCGGGGACACACCCCCGTGAGTATTGGCAGTGCCCCTCCCGGAGATGTTCTGTATGCTCTGATGGAATGTAGAAGCATGTTGCGCTGCACCCTCCTCACGGCCATAGCAGGCACGACCCTCGTGAGCCTGCGTGCCCAGATTCCGGATCGGTAACCCAAGATGGAAGCAAGAATGGTGTTATGGTATTACTTTATGAGTCCTGGTGGAAGATGAAATCTGTTGTGTCCTATCATGATGAGACTGTTCAGAGCTTCTAATGATCTTTGAGTTGCAGTTTCAATGCGTTTGGCAAAACTCCATCTTTCATCAATTATCACTCCCAGATACCGGGCCTCGCGACGCCGAATTACTGGTGAGCCCTCGATCCTCATTGTTGGATTTCTGGCCAATTGGCCTTTCAGTAGTGGGTATGGCGACTTGTTAGGCGCTATGGTCATTTTCGCTTTGTGGCACCATTGTGTGAGAATAGTTAATGCCCTGTTAATCTTGGGTTTGAGATCTTCGCGACTCCGGCCGCCAACCAGCAGAAGGAGGTCGTCCGCGTAGGCTATCGCCTCTAGCACATCCGCACTGGTCACTAAAATTTTGCAAATCGAGAGTGTCGAGGCTGCTCCTCTCGTATTATGGAAGTACATTCACTCCAGCCAACAGTGCCGCGGTTACGCAAACACGCGGAAAGGCAGCGCGAGTGTGACGGCGCGCCTGCTGGGCGTCGCTTCGGCCAACTGCCGGGACGTTTCTGGGCGGACACGCCTGCGCCTATCGGACGCTCATCGTGTTGCTGCTGCAGCTGGTGACACGGGCCATCAATCCCGGTGCCGTCCCGGGTGGCTTCCCGGAATCCGCCGGAGCACTTTGCAGCTGCTGCGAGGCGCGGCTTGATGTATGGGACGTACGGAGGCGATTGTTTTGGAGCCCGGCGCGCCGGCCACATCCGGGTCGATAGCACGCTCACTGGCTGACAAATGAAGTGCGTCCGTTGTCGGTGGCAAGAAACATCGCTACTTAGAGGAAAAGTCTTCCCTCTCTTCCCATTAATGTTGTAACCCACTTATGTGCTTCCAGAGTTGTTTGTTAGATTTTTATTCTTTTCACCAGTTAGATGCTGCCTACCACGGTTTCTCGTCCTGTGCTAATCTCTCTACGTAAGAGCAGCAGCTATGTTCAGCATGCAAATTATTTGTGATTGCAAGCTTTCTCGGCGTATTCCAATCGTCATATCTTCTCTGGTGATCAGCCGAGTGGTGTCGCAAGGTTTCGATGAGATTCGTATCCATCATCTTCAAGCGAATCGTAGAGATGCTGTGTTCCATCTATCCGCAAAATTTCGGTGAGTGTATAGACAGGGTGACAATTACTGAGCTACATGAAATAAAATCATCATAATTTCTGAACGATTTGCGTTAGGACGTTCAAAGTGAAAGGTTGGCCATGCGGCATGATGGAAATTAGTATGCGTATGCATGGTTTGGTTTAGCGACGAAGTCCACTTTCGTTTGGGTGGGTTCGTCAATAAGCAAATTTGGCGCATATGGGGGACTGAAGTTCGCATTTCGCGATCGGGAAGTCTCCGTACCCTCAACGGGTGACTGTGTGGTATCGAATGTCCAGTCACGAAATAATCGGTGCGATATTCCTTGATGGGACGGTGACTACCGAACGGTAAGTGAAGGTTTTGGAAGACGTTTTCATCCCATTACCCAAAGTGACCCCGATTTCGACAAAATGTGGTTCATGCAGGACGGAGCTCGACCCCGTCGAAGCAGGAGAGTGGTTGATGTCCAGGAGGAGCACTTTGGGGACCGCATTCTGGCTCTGGCTACCCAGAGGCCACTGGAATGGGTCACGATTGGCCGCCATATTCTCCGGATCTGAACACAAGCGACTCTTTTTTGTGAGGCTATATTAAAGACAAGGTGTACAGCAATAATACCAAAACCATGCTGAGCTGAAAACAGCCATTCAGGAGGTCATCGACAGCACTTCAGCGGGTAATGCAGAATTTCGCTATTTGCCTGTGCCACATCATCGCCAATGATGACAGGCATATCGAACACGTCGTAACCTAAATACGAATATCTGTAGTGACGTTTGCATGTTGAACATAATATAATGGATAAAACTGAGCTAGAAAGTGAGGCAAATTAATTAAAATTTGAGGGTACTTCTATTTTAAGGCAGGCGCTCGTATTGCCGCCGCATGCTTGAGTCGCGCGCTGACTGGAACCGGTTGGTATAATTGCTCGCCGAAACCCCTGGATGCATTCGTGAAGTAAAGCGACCGCGCCATTGTATGAGCTACGAGATGGGCAGATAGTGCGTCGCCGCGCGCTAAGCAAAACGCTGACTGCACGGCGTATCTGCTAACATATCCAAATTGAAAAAGTCCGCACCGAGCATGCTGGGACCCGCCCCCCAAGGACAGGCGGCTACCTGCCTGCTAGAACAGCTCACCGCAGCGCAAGAAGAAGGAAAAAATCGTAAGATATCTACAAAACTTAATAGGCAGTTCATTCAAGTCTCTGTCTCATTTCAGAGGTACAGATGAAGCTGACGTATTCACAAGGGAAGAATGCGTTCATTCCTAATATCTGTTCGAATAACACAACTAGCGTCACCGCATCGTCTTTATACGGAGAAGTAAAACGGGTGCTCCACAGGGTTCGATCGTAGGTCCATTATTGTTCTTGCTCTATGTTAATGATCTAAAACTGTGTTTCAATTAGGGAGCTAAATTAATCCTTTAATCTTTTCGAGCCTAATAAAGACGCATCCACAGGGAAAATAGTAAATGGTGTTTTTGTTATGAAATTAATCGAGTGAGTCCTCTTATTCAATTTCGTACTGCCAGGAGACTCATGAAAACTCATTTCCTACAGTTTGTATGCAAACTGAAGAGGGAGCAGTTGGGTCGCCTCTCTTTCTCCACTTCTTCGTCCCATCGATTAATTACATGCTGTTACACAATAGTATTCTCACTCTTCCACGGCGCATACGTTAAATGAGTGGCAACGCAGGAGTTTCATTTTTCGGTTAATGTGTCAACAGCAAATGGAGTGCAGGAATTAATAACTACTGTAACTAATACCACAAACGCACGCGAACAGATACCATGGAAATCAGCGAACACCGCAGAGGGTTGTCAGACGGAAGACAGATTTTAGTGTGGCTGTACAGCAGTTGTGGCATTTTCCTAGAAAAGACCAGTCCCCAAAATCACCACCACCTCCTCCAGTGATGACACCTTTTCAGGTTACAGACTGGCTATGTTAACAAACGCAGTATAATAAACACGATAAAGAGCTCGAGGTACTGGGATGTGTGTATCGACGAAAACTTGGAAATACCATACAGCAGACCTGATGAAACGTTTATACTATAAAAACAATTGTCAGCTTTGGGGACATGTACTTGTTTTTATTTATTTATTCGTATGGCTCACATGTAGTTTAAAATTACAGGTACAGTTGTGGACAAAACGAGCGAGACCCCTCGCCTTTTCGTTATGCTGATCCGCACAGCTTCGAAGTCTGCTGCACAGCATAACAGGCTAGGCGACGAAGTGCTACCAACACACTTTCATGGTAGTTCAGCAACGGTAATCCAGTGTGACTGGTCTGAACGATGACACAGACCGTTTCGTGGCCGAATGCGCGTAATATTTTGCTAATTCGTAACGATGTGGGGTACTTTGTCTTACTAAAACAGTTATGTTATCTCGATAAGCTGGAATTCATTTTAATTAGTACAGTTCATACTAATTAGCGTTTCTTCTTTGATTTATATTTTATATTTACGTGTTATGTTTAACACACCGATCAGCGTTACTATAGTCTTAGACGGGATTGAAAACAGTCTGACAAAGTTCGGATAGTTTTTCAATTTCACGCCTGTGCATAGTATGTTGGTAGCACTTTGTCGCCTAGCCTGTTATGCTGTGTAGCAGACTTCGAAGCTGTGCGGATCAGCATAACGAAAAGGCGAGGGGTCTCGCTCGTTTTGTCCACGACTGTACATGACATTAGTAATACTACCTTGACCACTCGAAATAACTGTCCAGATGCAAATTACGAAATGTTCCAAGCAAATGTTCTTTAGCCGTCAGAGGGACATCAATCAGCATGATTCAAAAATTTATCACAGTCTACCATTCACTGAAACACAACGTTATTAATTACATAACACAACACTGACGTTGACGCTCCCAGCGCTTGGTGCAGGTAGTCGGGGTAATGGAACACATCCACGTGCTGACGTTGACAGAGGACAAATGTAAACATAAGTAGAATACACACCCGTCATTCCATCAACCATCGTCAGTTGAACAGTTGTGTGAGTAGAATTTACGCCAACAAAGAGAAGGTACAAATGCTACTCATCTACGGGGAATGTAAGTTAGCAGAACAGTAATAGCAATACTGTTTTCTTATGAATGGGTTCATTTAGTACAGTAGTTCAGTCCTTTTAAATACTGTTGTGTAGAGTAGGCATATTGTAAAGGCTGTCCTTCCTACAAACTGCATCGAAATAACGTTTCTTTTATTGTTGTTGTTGAAGGTAGGCGAAATGCTACGCAGGCAGCGGAACTGTACAGAGAGCGATGTCCTGACAAGAACCCACCTTCCCGACGGATGTTTTCTCGTCTTGTTCCGAGGCTTCAGGGAATTGGGAAGTTTCAACCCACGGCAACGCAATCGTCGTAGTACTCGCAGAGACGAAGCTGCCGAAGTTACTGTTCTCGCTTCCGTTGCTATGAATCCACATGGGAGCATACTACAGCTTGAACACGAGTTTGGCATTCCTAATACCAGTGTACATTGTATTCTTATACGTCACCCGTTCCATCCTTACCATGTACACCTACATCAAGAATTGCATGGGAATGATTTCCAGAATCGAGTACAGTTCTGTCATTGGGCACAGCAGCAAATACTCGCCAACCCGAACGTCTCCAGTATTCTATTTACCGACGAATGTTCCTTCTCAAACAAAGGACAGGTAAATACAAGGAACATGCATTATTGGTACAGTGACAACCCACAATGGCTTAAACAGGTGGAAAAACAGCGTCAATGGAGTGTTAACGTCTGGTGTGGGATGCTTGGTACTACAATTATTGGCCCTTATTTCATGAATGGTAGTCTAAACGGCACAGCTTATGGCAACTTCCTCAGACGAATTCTTCCTACTCTTCTGGATGAAGTGCCGCTAAGAACCAGAATGCTTGCTTGGTATCAACACGATGGATGTCCAGCACATAATGCCTTGAACGTCCTGTTCTGAACCGAAGGTATCCTGCCAAATGGATTGGTCGACGAGGAACAGTTACTTGACCTGCTAGGTCTTTGGAGATAAATTATAGACGTTGTCTATCGCGATATTCCAACAACTCCAAAGGATATGCAGGAACGTACCATGCTTGCTTGTAATTCTTCTCAGCAGGCAACACTGGAAGCAGTAGATAATTCTTTCATTCAACGAGTTCACCAGTGTATCGGTGTCCAGGGTCAACGCTTTGAGGGCCTTTGAATGTTCTACTCCTGGCCAATGGTACAGGAGAGTCAAAGTCAATTTTGTGTTATGTTTTTACTTGGTTTTCATTTGTTTTCTCACAACTCCAGCAAGTGGACGCGTGTGTGAGCCCCGAGTCAAAGTCAGTATTGTGTTATGTAATTAATAACGTTGTGTTTCAGTGAATGGTACACTGTGATACATTTTTGAATAGGTCTTTAGGAGACGAAATGAGTTACCGAATAAAAAATACAGGGTGCCATTTAAAAAAGCCATACCGCTGTTCATATCTATGTAAAAAACAAAGCTACAACGGAAGCCATCAATCTGACTGATGCCCCCTGACGGCTAAAGAACATTTGCTTGAAAAATTTTGTAATTTGCATCTGGACAAACAGTTACTTACGGTGGTCAAGATAAATGGGACACCCTGTATAACAGGAATATGAAAATAGAAAACTACATATTAAACTAGCTAAATGTCAATATCTAGGTTCCTAATCCACATAAGAGCAGTATCATCAGCTTTCATGAGGTCGATCCAACTCCCCTAGTAGGAACGCAAGTGGCATTCATCTTTAAGGTGCTTCATTGTCTGGTTCGGAGCCCCACAGTCACAAACCGGAGACTCTGTAGCACCACATTTGTAAAGAGAGTCTGCGCATCGGTCATGCCCAGTGCGAGCTCTGTTCAGTTTGACCCACAGTTTTCTGACGAGTTGTGTGCCAACAACATCACAGTTATACTTTCGGAACTACTCAAGCTCTTCAGGATTTTCAAAAGGTGACAGCTCTGATCCCACAAGTCTCTCACTCCGGCATTACTAGCATCTCCTTGTAGATAATGATGTTGACTTAGCCCTCATCCAGGAAACACATGTACTTGTACATCAGTAAGTTAACTTAATTTCATTTTCTGATCTCCTACTTGACACTATTTTTGTGACCTGTCTTCCCTTAGGCAAGAAGTATTCTTCGCATAATAGAAAATAATAATTGGGCGTGTGTGTAGGGTTCTCACACGAACAACTTGTAGGTATCTGTTTAACTAATTGGATAGCACTAATAGCGCACCCTCACAGTACTTTATTGACTGATGAAATTTATGATCAGCAATCCACTGCAGTTTGACAGTAACAGAGATGTTCGCCAGTACAGTCCTAGAAGGAAAAACGGTATTGGCTTCCCTCCAGAAAACATAACTTTACCAAGAAACGAGTGAGATGGACGGATGTAAAACTCCTTGATAAGGTGGCCCTTGAAAATAAAACTAACTTACTTCGATATCTGAATAATCCCATAGAGATGGAGACGTGCATTGATTCACCCTCTGCATTCAAGAGGCAATGAGGCGACCTTGCTACGAAGTACCTGTGAGGAAACTACGTCCTTCACAGAAATCACCATGGGTTCCGAAAACGAAGATCGTGAGAAACTCGGCCCGTACCGTCCCCGCACGATCTCTTCAGTGCCACGAGTAGAGGAAACCAGTTTCCAAGCTTTCACGTCGACAGCTACTAAAGAGGCCGGCCGAAGTGGCGGAGCGGTTCTAGGCGCTACAATCTGGAATCGCACGACCGCTACGGTCGCAGGTTCGAATCCTGCCTCGGGCATGGATGTGTGTGATGTCCTTAGGTTAGTTAGGTTTAAGTAGTTCTAAGTTCTAGGGGACTGATGACCTCAGAAGTTAAGTCCCATAGTGCTCAGAGCCCTTTGCACCTACTAAAGAAAATAAGAGTACGTACCCACGTGATACCTAAACAGGGTTATGGCTGGGTTGTGAATTTTCAGGAAGGAAGGGGGGGGGGGGGGGGCACATCCATAGACATAATAAACTAATGTGTACCGTGTCCCAGCGGAATTCATGACTAAGCTGAAAGTATTAGCTGCTATATCTCACATATGATGGATGCAGACAGCTACAAGCAAACTGTACGGTGTGCAGTTATAAGTTTTAATGGATGCTCGAACAATACACAACTGCGTTGTTGGCCTTTCTTGTCCGTCTTAGCCAGCGCCCCGTCCTAATGGTTCAGTGTTGACGTAATATTCAGTTATAGCCCTCTCATTTTTTCCTCCGTTCTCCATATTAACGAATGAGTCACGAGGTAATCAGGTGACGGAAGCGCCGAATTAGTTGGTAGGATTACACGGCAGCTTTTGCTCTTGGAGAGTGGCACACTAAGCGACGACCGCGTTCCGTTTCAGACGTTGCGAGAAGTCTGTCCGGGTGGACTTTACGGCCGACCCACGGTAATAACTGGCAGGCAGTGGGGCGACTTCTGCTGTGCGTTAAACACTTTACGGCTGTTGCCGTGCGCCGTGTTTTGACAGCGACCCGCGGGGAACATGGCGCTGGCGCGGTTGTGAAGCGTTCGCGTGACTATCGCGGGATATCGGCCGGCCTAACTGGCGCAACTGCCAAGCTCCGGAATTATCTCACCACAGCAGGTCTCGTTACCTTCTGTGTACCGTGTGTAACTTACTGGCGCCGGTTCAGTTTACGGTGGTGCCTGTCCGGTCCATTGTTTCAAAGAAAATACTCTCTCAGTGCGACATAGTTACCGGTGTGTGGCGCGTTGTGATGCTTGGTGGGAGAGGGGGGAGGGGGGAGGGGGGGAGAGGCGGGGGAAGACTGTGGTTTCGCGTAAACTGTACGCATCAGGCGACACAGTTCATCCGTACAGTATATTGCTTGTCTTTTTCTTGTTTCTTTTTTCTTTTTTTGTGTAGGCCGAAATGGTTGTAAGTAACTCCCAGGGTGTCTGACCTCCTTTCATTTGTCTGTCTGCGATTTCCGTGGGCGTCTTAGAGTCAGAGACGTGGGAAGCCCCTCGATGGGAAACCCCTCGATTGAGTTTGAAACTCTCTGATCCCCGCATTGCTGGGCTAATTTCTCTGTCCACTTGTTAAAGGGCCGTGGCAGCCGAAGCGATTCTACGTCAAACACGATGAATGTTCAAGGCGAGAGGACACCAACACAGATGATACGTTTCCTGACTCCATCAGATGTTGGCCGGTAGTGCGTGGTAGCGGCGATAACACTGTCTTTCCACTTCTTTAGGTGCGTATAACCACCACTGTCTAAACTCCATGGTTGGCAACTTACAAAGAACTCTTCCGACGGAATTTTCAGCTCGTCTAAGCTATTTATTTGGAAGGCTGCACGTTCACTCAATCAGCTACAGAAATCGTTTCCTCACAGGCGTTCGTGTCTCACTGCTTCGTACTCACGCTACGCTACGCTGTACCGAATAATCAACAGAAAGTCCACGGCTGTGTCTCGCTTTATTTATTTTTTATGGTCATCAGTCTACTGACTGGTTTGATGCGGCCCGCCACGAATTCCTTTCCTGTGCTAACCTCTTCATCTCAGAGTAGCACTTGCAACCTACGTCCTCAATTATTTGCTTGACGTATTCCAATCTCTGTCTTCCTCTACAGTTTTTGCCCTCTACAGCTCCCTCTAGTACCATGGAAGTCATTCCCTCATGTCTTAGGAGATGTCCTATCATCCTGTCCCTTCTCCTTATCAGTGTTTTCTACATATTCCTTTCCTCTCCGATTCTGCGTAGAACCTCCTCATTCCTTACCTTATCAGTCCACCTAATTTTCAACATTCGTCTATAGCACCACATCTCAAATGCTTCGATTCTCTTCCGTTCCGGTTTTCCCACAGTCCATGTTTCACTACCATACAATGCTGTGCTCCAGACGTACATCCTCAGAAATTTCTTCCTGAAATTATGGCCGGTATTTGATATTAGTAGACTTCTCTTGGCCAGAAATGCCTTTTTTGCCGTAGAGAGTCTGCTTTTGATGTCCTCCTTGCTCCGTCCGTCATTGGTTATTTTACTGCCTAGGTAGCAGAATTCCTTAACTTCATTGACTTCGTGACCATCAATCCTGATGTTAAGTTTCTCGCTGTTCTCATTTCTACTACTTCTCATTACCTTCGTCTTTCTCCGATTTACTCTCAAACCATACTGTGTACTCATTTCTCGCTTTATACAGCAGACAATACAAAGAAAGGGAGGAGATAAAGCCGGCCGAAGTGGCCGTGCGGTTAAAGGCGCTGCAGTCTGGAACCGCGAGACCGCTACGGTCGCAGGTTCGAATCCTGCCTCGGGCATGGGTGTTTGTGATGTCCTTAGGTTAGTTAGGTTTAACTAGTTCTAAGTTCTAGGGGACTAATGACCTCAGCAGTTGAGTCCCATAGTGCTCAGAGCCATTTGAACCATTTTTTTGAGGAGATAAAGTGTAAATTCCCATTATCAGTGATATATCATTAAAAGGGAGGATCCACGCGCTACACTTCAATCTGAAGAATGAGTGAAAAGATTTTGTATGGAATGCTGTCAGTAATTGGTCCATACATACACATCACGGAACCATTCTGTATCACCACCAGACGGATTTAATGTTGTTTTATACTAAGTGAAACATACGACGGTTTCCCAGAAAGTGACGCACCGTATTTTTTTTCTCAGCCAAAAGCAATGCTACGAATGCGAAAGTTACGTATGTATTATTTGATGTCTCCTGAGTGACCGCGCCAAGTTTCCGTCACTTCAGACAGATAGCGTAGCAGCAGGACAGTTTCAAAATGGCGCCTGTAGGTGATGTATGTTACAAGCAACGTGCCGTCATTGAATTTCTCACTGCAGGGAAAAAATGGTTCAAATGGCTCTGAGCACTATGGGACTTAACATCTGAGGTCATCAGTCCCCTAGAACTTAGAACTACTTAAACCTAACTAACCTAAGGACATCACACACGTCCATACCCGAGGCAGGATTCGAACCTGCGACCGTAGCAGTCGCGCGGTTCCGGACTACAGCGCCTAGAACCGCATGGCCACCGCGGCCGACACTGCAGGGAAAGAAACTATGGAGACAGAAGTACAGTTAAGAAGATGGTATCTGTTCTTTCGGACAGATGTCACTGCTGACCGTGCAGCTCTTTAGAATGAAATTACAATTAAATCAATACCATTAGCTGCTGACGGGCGTTGATATACATCAACAGGGACAGTTGAAAATGTGTGCCCAGATCGGGACTCGACCAGGGATCTCCTACTTACATGGCAGACGCTCTATCCATCAGAGCCACCGAGGGTACAGAGGATAGTGCGACTGCAGGGATTTATCGCTGGCACGCTCCCCGTGAGACCCACATTCTCAACTTATAGTTATTATACCCATTACTCACGGCAGACAATCCATCGAGTCTCGTAAGAGGTCAAGCAAATCGTGTGCATCCGCACTGAAGAAGGTCATCAGCCGGTTAGCCTTAAACGATATGTCCGAAAGAACAGATACCATCTTATATATATATATATATATATATATATATATATATATATATATATATATATATATATATATATATATATATAAGGTTCACCTGCCATTTGACCACCTTCTTCTGTGGGGATGCATAAACAGTGCCCGAACTCTTAAATCCGTGCGGTCGCACTATCCTCTGTGCCCTCGGTGGCTCAGATGGATAGAGCGTCTGCCATGTAAGAGGATAACTCGGGTTCGAGTCCCGGTCGGGGCACACATTTTCAACTGTCCCCGTTGATGTATATCAACGCCCATCAGCAGCTAATGGTACTGATTTAATTGTAATTTCAGAAGTACAGTTAGTTGCAGGGCACGGAGGGCGAGGTCATCAGAAGGCGGTTCGGTGGAGCTCCACGATTCGCAGCGGTCGGGGAGACCATCCATGGATGACACTCCTGACACAGCCCCCTCGGACTTCCACTTGTTTGGGCCAGTAAAGGATGCCATTCGGGGAAGACATTTTGAGGACGATGAGGAGATGATTCACACAGTGAAGCACTGGCTCCGCCACCAGGACAAGTATTGGTACCGACAGAGCATACACGTCCTTGTTTCGCGCTGGAGGGAGGCCGTAATACGGGATGGAGATTACATGGAAAATCGGGTGTGTAGATAAAACACCATTCTTTCGTGTGTGTAATTCAAAAAATGGTTCAAATGGCTCTGAGCACTATGGGACTCAACTGCTGAGGTCATTAGTCCCCTAGAACTTAGAACTAGTTAAACCTAACTAACCTAAGGACATCACAAACATCCATGCCCGAGGCAGGATTCGAACCTGCGACCGTAGCGGTCTTGCGGTTCCAGACTGCAGCGCCTTTAACCGCACGGCCACTTCGGCCGGCTTGTGTAATTCTCATTCTGTTCAGTAAAGAATAATTGAAGAAAAACCGCGGTGTGTTACTCTCTGGGGAACCCTCTTACGTCCCATCAATTCATAAAATTGTGAGAATTCATCCGTAACCACACTTTGCCTTCTTCTAATATTCCTGCTGTAAAGCATTCAGTTCAGGCGCTCAGTCCGGAACCGCGCGACTGCTACGGTCGCAGGTTCGAATCCTGCCTCGGGCATGGATGTGTGTGATGTCCTTAGGTTAGTTAGGTTTAAGTAGTTTTAAGTTCTAGGGGACTGATGACCAGAGATGTCAAGTCCCATAGTGCTCAGAGCCATAAAACATTCAGTCATCGCCGAAGATGCAGAAGATAAAGTTTGGTTACCGCTAAATTCCAGCACTAACACGCCCCGAGAGCATGAAGATTCGTAAATGTGTAAGTATTTATATTCACTATTTTTTGTTTATTACTGCATTGAAAATCACCAAAACATCACTATGACCCTTTCTGCAGAAGGACGAAAATTCCTAACGTAGGTTGTTAGGAAATGCTTATTACTTTCTGCAATCACGTCTGCCTCGTCAGATACACCTCTCTCTATAATCCATTCTTATTATTGACATCGTAATAGTATTCTGATGGTTTTAAAAATTAAAATGTACTTTTCAATTGGATCGCAAAATAAATTTACCATTGTATATTCGTTACACATTCCTGATGCCACGAGCCGAAACACATCGTTAATGAATAATAATTCTATTTTTGCGATGTAGGAAGGAAAACATTTTAATGTACGTTGTCGTTCGGTTTCTTACAAAGAATTTTCTTCCTTTATATACAAGTTGACTAAAATAAAGGACACAATTTCAGTTGGCTGTATTTCCTGCACTATGCATTGTACTTTAATTCTGTCCAGTATATGCGAAAGAGAGTGTTGTAAAGTTTCGAATACTACCGCTAGAGCGCTCCAGATCCGCACCACCTGCAGCGTATACTGCGTCTCAATTGTAAACGACGTGGCTACTACGCAACACAAGACTTTTTTGCATTCGTAATTTCAGTAAAAGCGAGTCTGCTACTGCGTTGCAGCGTGCATTTCGGCCTAACTTTAGCGTTGAACCTCCAACGAGAAAGAGTATTGATCGTTGCCGGCCGCGGTGGTCTAGCGGTTCTGGCGCTGCAGTCCGGAACCGCGGGACTGCTACGGTCGCAGGTTCGAATCCTGCCTCGGGCATGGGTGTGTGTGATGTCCTTAGGTTAGTTAGGTTTAAGTAGTTCTAAGTTCTAGGGGACTTATGACCTAAGATGTTGAGTCCCATAGTGCTCAGAGCCATTTGAGCCAGTATTGATCGTTGGAATAAACAATTTGACGAAACTGGCTCTCTGTGTAAAGACAAAAGTCCCGACTGACGGCGTGTATCGGACCCGCATATGGAGTGCATTCGAGTGAGCTCTAAGCGAAGTTTGTTACACAAATGAATGAATATTCTGGAGATTACTTTTCCCAGCACGACGGAGATCCGCCCTATTGGCATTTGAATGTTAGACGTTTGGCTCTAATGACTCTGAGCACTATGGGACTTAACTTCTGGTGTCATCAGTACCCTAGACCTTAGAACTATTTAAACCTAACTAACCTAAGGACATCACACACATCCATGCCCGAGGTAGGATTCGAACCTGCGACCGTAGCGGTCACGCTGTTCCAAACTGTAGCGCCTAGAACCGCTCGGCCACTCCGTCCGGCTGTTAGACGTTTCCTCAATTAAACTCTACCTCAGCGATGGATAGGCTGCATAAGGAATGAAAACTTAGCACTTAGCCTCTGGCCACCGAGGTATCCTAATCTCACACGGTGCGATTCTTTTTTCTTGTGAAGGTTTGTGAAAAATGCAGTTTTCGTACCACCTCTTCCCTGAGAACTGGATGACCTAAGAAAATCATTCACAGCAGTGGTGAACTCTATGTCGCAAGACACTCGTCACCGAATGTGGGACGAATTCAGCTATCACCTGCCTGTTATGCCTGCAGCGGGAGGTTAGCACATGAACATCTGTAAACTTCAAGGTGCATATAGTCAAATGTACGAAAGGCGTTCAATAAATAATGCAATACGTTTTTTCGAGGCCACTTTCGGTTGACAAAACGCGGAATTTGTTGTGAGACATGGAGAATTTTCGCATTTGAGCTCGTATACTTTCATGAAGTTCCGATAGATGGCAGCGCTATACGTAGCATTCACAGTGGCGCCTGAAATGGAGGTGCGTTCCAAGCAGACAGCTGTGACTGCGTTCCTTTTGGTGGATAAACAGAGCATAGCAGATATTCATAGGCGCTTGCAGAACGTCTACGGAAACCTAGCAGTGAACAAAAGACGGCCAGTCACTGGGCGAGGCGTCTGTCATCATCGCAACAAGGTCGCGCAAACCTATCCAATCTCCAGCTTGGCGGCCGGTCGCACACAGCTGTGGTTCTAGCAATGTTGGAACGTGCGGACACTAACTCGAGGTGATCGTCGGGTTACAATCAAACACCTCGTTGCACAACTGGACGTACCCGAGAGCAGTTTAGAAAACTTCACTGAACTCCTGTTCGACACCTACCCTACATCTTGGATCTCGCACCTTCCGACTTCCATCTATTTGGGCCAATGAAGTTTGCACCCCACGGGAAGCAGCACTTGGATGATGGAGAGTTTATTGATGCAGCAAAATGTTGGCACCGATGTCGACCAACAGAGCAGTACGGGCTTTCCCGGTAACATCGCACAAATGCCTCGCATTGAACAGATCTTATGTTGAAAAATAGGATTTTGCAGCCAAATGGATGGGAATAATAGGGTGTATTGTAATTCTGAATAAAACCAACCTGCCTTAAGAAAAAAAAAATGTGTTGCGTCATTTATTGAACGCTCTTCGTAATTCATAGATTGAAAATACAACATATAGTCCAGGAAATATAGCCAACTGAAATTGTGTTCACATTTTTGAATCACCCTTTATAATGCAGGCTCCATTCCTACAATCTCAATAATAAAAATTACGTGTCGTTGCCGACAATTTTCGCCATTCTGAGATCTTTAACAAATAGTGTCTCATTGATCGTGGATCGACTGGTTCGTCGAGCGTATGCAACCACCAATACACGGCCATGTACATAAGGCTGTCGGGCGATAGCTGTACAACTGCTTGATGGGGGTCCAGCCAAAAGACCGGCAGTAGGGCCTTATAATTTTCCTGTCGACCTACAGGAAGTTACTGTCTAACAGTATCGCGTCGTGCATATGTGCACCATCACAGTTCTCCATTATCTTGTTGAAGAACAGTTAAAAAACGTTTGACTGAAAACTGTACGTATTGGCCAGGTCTAATGCTAAGAACTGGCGGCCTGACTCTACCATGAACGTCCCTATCAAAAGATTGGTGACAAACAGGGAACTGTCTCAGATGAGGCTACATAATCTGTAAACATAACTTATTTTTTTATCAAAAGCTTTGGGAATTGGTGGTGAGACTAAATCATCAATGTTATGGAACTCTCGCAAAAAGAAGAAGAAAAATTCCGTCTGTTATTTTTTTACTTTAACAAAAAACCATAGCTAACAGAAGTGGCTCACAGAGAAAAGTAAGCTAAACTAGCGTCAGTTGTTTAGAAATAAAAAAGAGAGACAAAGGTGGCAGCACATGTTTCACATACATTCATGGCTATACACTATACAAATACTTTGAGAAAATTCTTCCTGACACTTAAATCCATACTCGACGTTAACAAATTTCTCTTCTTCAGAACCGCTTTTCTTGCCATTGCCATCTGCATTTTATATCATCAGTTATTTTGCTCCCCAAATAACAAAACTCAATTACTACTTTAAGTGTCTCATTTCCTAATCTGATTGCCTCAGCATCGCCTGATTCAATTCGACTACATTTCATTATCCTCGTTGTGCTTTTTTTGATGTTCATCTTATATTCTCCTTTCAAGATACTGTCCATTTCGTTCAACTGCTCTTCCAGATCCTTTGCTGTCTCTGACAGAATTACAATGTCGTCGGCAAATCTCAAAGTTTTTTTTTGTTCTCCCTGTACTTTAATTGCTACTCCAAATTTTTGTTTTGTTTCCTTCACTTCTTGCTGAATATACAGATTGAATAACGTCGGGGATAGGCTACAACCCTGTCTCACTCCCTTCTCAAAAACTGCTTCCCTTTCGTGCTCCTCGACTCTTCCAACTGCCATATGGTTTCTGTACAAATCGTAAACAGTCTTTCGTTCTCTGTATTTGACCCCTACCACCTTTAGAATTTGAAAGAGATTTTTCCAGTCAGCATTGTCAAAAGCTTTCTCTAAGTCAATAGATGATATAGACGTAGGTTTGCCTTTCCTCAACATGTCTTCTATGAGAAGTCGTAGGGTCAGTATTGCCTCGCGTGTTCCTACATTTCTCCGGAATCTAGGGTCCGCTTGTACCAGTTTTTCCACTCTTCTGTAAGGGATTCGTGTTAGTATTTTGCAGCCGTGACTTATTAAACTGATGATTCGGTAATTCTCACACCTGTCAGCAGCTCCTTTCTTTGGAATTGCGATTATTATATTCTTCCTGAAGTCTGAAGGTATTTCACCTATCTCATACATCTTGCTCACCAGATGGAAGAGTTTTGTCATGTCTATCTCTCCCAAGATTATTAGTAGCTCTAACGGAATGGGACATTTATATCTGCGAAACTGCATACAACGAACAGTATTCTAAAGGAAGATCGACGACAACAGAGAGAGAGGAACGCTAGATGACATTAAAAATTAACGAGATTACTTGGAGACTGAACACATGTAGTCGATACCCGTAATGTGACACAAAGAGGCCGACCAAAGAAGAAGAAGCAGTCCTGAGAATATTGTGCTGAAATCTTCATATTATGGCTCATTGCGAAAAGTTTCTGTGTTCCGTTGGAACTTACATGGATGCTATAATTTAGGACTGAAAGAGAAGATGGAAAGAGTTTGACGGCGCCGCTAGACTTGTAAGCTGTCCGTTTAGTATCTCCCAGACACTGCGAGATTTCGAGTGCGCAGGCGACGTTCCGCCTGGGAGAAGAGGAGCCATTGCGAAAGTTCCGAGCGGCAGTATCCCTGACGCCGCACGCTATCGCCGCCATTTATTCCGCTTAACGGCCATAAACGCACCACGGCAGAGATAAGGGCGAGCACGAACGACTTTCGACTGCCGTTCCCTCTTCCGTTGCGCTCGCTAAATCGATCAGGGAAAGAGAACGAACGATACTGATATCGAATTGACAGTCTCTTCCACCGCTCCACTGACAGAACAGTGCTGTGTTTGAGGTACGACATGTGTGAGTGCGAACAACTTGCTGTTGATGAAAGTTATCTGCGCTTCGAGGCTTCTTTGATTTTACCAAGAGAGCACCAGCCTGGGTGTACTGCCTGAGTCCAAATAACCAGATTTGTGCCGCGCGGGGTGGCCGCGCCGTCTTGGGCGTCTTGTCACGGTCCGCGCCGCTCTCCCCGTCGGAGGTTCGAGTCCTTCCTAAGGCATGGGTGTGTGTGTGTTGTCTTTAGCGTAAGCTAGTTTAAGTTAGATTAAGTGGTGCATAAGCTTAGGGACCGATGACCTCAGCAGTTTGGTCCCATAAGACCTTGCCACAAATTTCCAAAAATTTCCAAATTACCAGATTTGTCTACACAGTGCGTGCTCGTGCTGGTTCGTTCTGCTATAGTTTGCCGAATAACGGTAAAACTTATGCATCCAATCGAACAATGGACGCTCCAGGTAGGAATACCAAGAACGTAGGAAAAGAAAGAATCCTACTTACCGTAAAGAAGACTCGTTGTTTCAGACGGGTGCAATTAAAAGACGCACATAGCTTTCGGCCACAGCCTGTGTCAGTAAAGACACACACACAAGCACACACACATACACAAAATATTCACCACATGTGTGTGTGTGCGTGTGTGTGTGTGTGTGTGTGTGTGTGTGTGTGTGTGTGTGTGTGTGTGTGTGTGTCTTTACTGACGAAGGCTGTGGCCGAAAGCTGTCTGTATCTTTTAATAGTACCTGTCTGCAATTGACGTGTCTTTTTTACGGTAAGTACCAATCTATCTTTCCCTAAGTTGTTGATAAACTTATGCATCCAGTAGACCCAGAACAAGGACACTGTAACCGTGGCCGAAACGTTGCTTTCTCCAGCATAGTTTTTTACCTCATGACGCCGTACGATACTCCGAAAAGTTACGTCAACTATCTCTCTACCATCCCACTCTCTAACAATGTGTGTCGAAAAATAAATGCTTAAATCATGAAAACTTAATTCTTTTTGTTCTATTTCTGATTTCTCTAATTTTTTACGACAGTCATTCTCCCTGTGTAGCTTCGCGACAATATTTTCACATTGAGAGGATAAAGATGGTGACTGAAATTTCGTGGAATTATCACGCCTTTGTTTTAATGATTGCCTCTCCAACTCGCTTATCATATCCGTGACACTCTCTCCTGTCGCAATAATACACAGCAATGTTATGGCGAAAGATGGAGAAGCGAAGTGTTACGACGCAAAAAAAGCACAATCGAGTGCAACAAGACTCCAGAAAAAATACGTAACGTAACGTGTTTTCGTCATCCAGTACTGTTTTTACTGACCAGCAGTTGCGTCAGTAACGAGCATTTCAGTTGGTTATGCCCCATCTATTAATGATTGCAGTTCTGTGTCTGATGTTACCTCCTACAAAGATGTCTAATTACTGTTTCTATCTCCAAACAGTACGGAAGGCGCTTTGAGAACTTACGCCAGGTCCGCAGTTCTGAAAACAATAGGAAGATTAAGAACAATCTGAGGGCGGTTTCGGGAAAACACACTTTCTTCCTGTATGATGCGCTGATGACCTCGGTGTTGAGCGGCTGTAAACAGCGTTTCTATACGTCATGCTGACCATGATGATGTCCTTCGCTGAAGCAGCATCTGACGAAGTCTCTTGTGCCACTAATGATGAATTTAATACCGTACGCGTTTAAATCCAGTTAGGGTTTAACGTTCCATAGACTAAGATGCCATTCGTGACGGAGCGGAAGATGGATTGGGAAACGGAATGGCTGCGCCCTCTCGAAGGAACCTTCGTATACACCAACTGACCTCTTAATAATGTCCCATAAATGGGATTCTCGTCGTACGATATGGGTGGCCAAATCATTCGCTCGTGTTGTCCAGAATGTTCTTCAAACCAGTGCCGTACAATTGCGGCCCGGTGACATGGAACAATATCATTAATAAAGACATGTAATGGCAGTTGTGGGGAAGGCGGATAGTCGTCTTCAGTTCATTGGTAGAATCTTGGGAAGATGTGGTGCATCTGTAAAGGAGACCGCTTATAAAACACTAATACGACCTATTCTTGAGTACTGCTCGAGCGTTTGGGATCCCTATCAGGTCGGATTGAGGGAGGACATAGAAGCAATCCAGAGGCGGGCTGCTAGATTTGTTACTGGTAGGTTTGATCAACGCGCGAGTGTTACGGAAGTGCTTCAGGAACTCGGGTGGGAGTCTCTAGAGGAAAGGAGGCGTTCTTTTGGTGAATCGCTACTGAGGAAATTTAGACAATCAGCATTTGAGGCTGACTGCAGTACAATTTTACTGCCGCCAACTTACATTTCGCGGAACGACCACAAAGATAAGAGAGATTAGGGCTCGTACAGAGGCATATAGGGCGTCATTTTTCTCTCGTTCTGTTTGGGAGTGGAACAGGGAGAGAAGATGCTAGTTGTGGTACGAGGTACCCTCCGCCACGCACCGTATGGTGGATTGCGGAGTATGTATGTAGATGTAGAATTCGTGCTAAGCGATAATTTAAACCGAGGTGAGAAAATCCATGGGATAGCTCGTAATATCGTGTCAGACCCCATTTTGCTTGGCGTATGCAGCAACTCGACGCAGCATCGACTCAACAAGCCGTTGGAAGCCCCCTGCAGAAATATTGAGCCATGCTGCATCCAACAGCCGTCCGCAAGGTTTGCCGGTGCAGGATTTTGTGCACCAACTGACTTCTCAATGATGTCCCATAAATGGGATTCACGTCGGACGATCTGGGTGATCAAATCAAAAAAAATGTTCAAATGTGTGTGAAATCTTGTGGGACTTAACTGCTAAGGTCATCAGTCCCTAAGCTTACACACTACTTAACCTAAAGTATCCTAAGGACAAACACACACAACCATGCCCGAGGGAGGACTCGAACCTCCGCCGGGACCAGCCGCACAGTCTGTGACTGCAGCGCCTAAGACCGCTCGGCGAATCCCGCGCGGCGTGGCCAAATCATTCGTTCGTGTTGTCCAGAATGTTCTTCAAACCAGTGCTGTAAAATTACGGCCCCGTGACATGGGACAATATCATTAATAAGGATTCCATCGTTATTTGGGAATATGAAGCCCATCAATGGCTAAAAAGGTTTGCGAGTAGCCGAACATAATCATTTCCAGTCAATGAGCAGTTCAGACGGACCAGAGGACCATCTAAACACAGCCCACACCAGCTTGCACAATGCTTTGTTCAGAACTTCGGTCCATGGATTCGCAGTGTCGGAGCCTCACTCGAACCGTACCGTCAGCTCTTGCCAACTGAAATCGGCACTCATCTGACAAGGCCACGGTTATTCAGTCGTCTAGGATCCAACGGATATGGGCAAGACCCTAGGAGAGGCGCTGCAGTCGATGTCATGAAGAGGCACTCGAGTCGGTCGTCTGCTGCCGTAGCACATTAATGCCAAATTTTTCCGCACTGCCCTAAGGGATACGTTCGTTATTCGTCCCACATTGATTTATGGAGTTATTTCACGTAGTGGCGCTTGTCTATTAGCACTGACAACTCCACGCAAGTAATTAAGTGACGGCCGTCGGCCACTGCTTTGTCCGTAGTGAGGGGTAGCCCCTGAAATTTGGTACTCTCGTCACACTCTTGACACTGTGGATCTCCGAATACTGAATTACCTAATGATATACGAGACAGAGTGTCCCATGCGTCTAGCTCCAACTACCATTCCGCGTTCAGAGTCCGTTGATTCTCGTTGTGCGGCGGTAATTACGTTGTAATCCTTTTCACATGAATCACCAGAGTGGAAATGACAGCTCCGCTAATGCACTGCCCTTTTATACCTTACGTGGAAAATACTACTGCCATCTGAAAATGTGCGTTTTGCTATTCCATGACTTTTCAAATTCTTTTATCCCACTCTCTCTAATACAAGTCCCATGACTTCCTACATCACTCGATAATTTAAATGTGCATCGGATAATGTACTACTGTGAAACTTCATTATAAGGCTGTCAATATTCTCCAGATCCTTTGAGTCTAAAGGAACACAGGTTTACTGAATCAGTGTTTACACGAAGTCACAAACGTGCGAATTATCGATAATTAGGTGGAACATTAAGAACAGATATCAACAGCTAGTTGCTTTATTTGTCGAACTTCGCGAATCATTCATGTGAAATAAAAATCACAGTTTTTAAAGGGGGCTACCACAATATCTGTTAGTCCTTGGCGCGGAAGAGGAATGGTGGTTTGACCTATCACCGCCAGTAGACCTCGAAGAGAAATTACGTTGTTCGACGGTCACTGAGTTACTGCCGAGATTACTAAGTCTTCTTTTCCTTTTTCTCCTTTTCCGTCTGACCTGAACGATCCGATTTATTAACTTAATTGGCGGGACAGTCTCTTCGAATGACCGATGAAAAACCACTGCTGGAACGGCTTCAGTAGTGGTTTCGGGCCGTGAAGGAGGCCCTGCACGAGGGTTGGAGCGATTTGGGGGGAAGGGAGGGAGGGAGGGACTTGGTGGAGGTGGGGAGGGTGAGACGGGGAGGGGTGGGGGTAGGGCGAGAGACTGCAGGGTGGGCGTGGCGAGAGCGCCGATTTACGACCAATTGGATAGCGATATACGAGAGCCGGGCGCGCTCGCCTAATGCCGGAGCGCCCATAACATGCATCACTGGTGACACGTTTTTAAATATTTGTTTTCCCAAACAAACTGCCGGTAACGGCGCTATGCAAATGCCGTGCGTGCCGCACCGGCCGCGATTAACAGCGGCTAAGAGCGGCCGGCCGCGTTATTGATAACTGAGGAGGTGCCCGCAGTGCCGAAACGGCGGCGCTGACGGACGGCCCGAGAAAGCGGTGGCGGGCCGCCACTTAGCAGCCGTTTGTCTCCCGGGGGATCCCCCGGCCGGCGTCAGGCGAGACGCTCTCGTCGTCGAGTTCTCCTCTCGCTCTTCCGGGCACGTCGCGATAAATAAGCGGCGAAATGTGACAGCCATACACAACGTCGGCGGCGACGTCCCGGCGCCCCATCTCGGCCTCAGAGGCCGAAGTATTGCGGGAAATAGCGAGGAAAATGTGGCCGTCAAAACAAGTCCAAGGGATTACGGAGCTCGGATTATCTAGACAGATAAGGATCGCAGCTGTGGATTGTGTAGGTAGTAAGAGTATGGGGAGGGATGAGAGGGGAAGCTTCGACCTGCGACGTAGCGTTATCGTCACGTGTGGCGTCAAACGTGCTGAAGCAGATATACACGATGACTCAAAAAGGACTTACAACTTTGAAATGATATAACACATAACTTACGGAATATGTAGATGTGTAATTTTGTAGCGAACTGCTTGAAGTTTGATTCGCGTAGTGCATCAGTACCCCATTCCGCCATCAGGAGCGCCCGCACAGTGCACAGTTAGAATGGCTACTTTCGCTGGTGCGGAGCGTCCTCGCAGTGAGTTTTGATTTCATGAAACGAACTCTGCAACAACTGTTCTGCGTAAATTTTGCACCGAATACGCTGAAGAACCTCCAGGTAAGCCTACAATTTACTCTCGGGACAAGAACTTTATTGAGACTGGCTTTTCACTGTGACATAATAAATCACCACGTCGCCTACGTGTTTAATGACTTTGTCGAACATGTTAGGGAGAGCTTTGCCCGCAGTCCACAAAAATCAATGCGACGTGCTTCTCGCGAAACTGGCATTCCACAAAAAAAATGTTGGGGAGTACCGCGTAGACACTTGACCATACAGACTCACAACGGCGCAGTACATTGGTGATGCAGATTAGGTTGCTCGTGGGGAATTCTGTGCGGAAATTTTGCATCGGATACAGGCCGACGATTCTTTCCTGAACATAATAATCTTCGCCGCGCGGGATTAGCCTAGCGGTCTAGGGCGCTACAGTCATGGACTGTGCGGCTGGTCCTGGCGGAGGTTCGAGTCCTCCCTCGGGCACTGATGACCTTAGCAGTTAAGTCCCTTAAGATTTCACACACATTTGAATATTTTGAACATAATAATCTTCGGCAATGAGTCACCATTTTATAGCAGTGGCATTGTGAACACTCACAACAGCAGAATTTGGGCAGCGAAAATCCACATGCAACCGTGCAAAACATTCGTGACAACTCCAAAGTTAATATGCTTTATGGTCTTAGCAAATTGAAAGTGTACTGCCCTTTCTTCCTATTGGAGAAAAATGTCACTGGTATTGCGTACCTGGATATGCTTGAAAACTTTTTAATTCCACAGATTGATTAAGATGAGAGAGATGGGATGGTTTACTACCAGCAAGACAGTGCACCACCTCATTTCCTCACGGAAGTTAGACGTTTCCCCGATAATCACTTCCCACGTCCGTGGATTGGCCGTGGAGGGCCAATCGCATGGCCACCTCGCTCCCCAGACTTGACAATGGATTTTTCCCTCCGGTGTTACATTTAAGGGGCTCCGGAAAGGCTCAAAATCATGAAAAGTTCAATTTTTACTTTTCTGCGTTTTCTGCAGACTATTACCTTTTAATAGATATATAATTTATTCAATTCCGAAGACTACAACTATTTTTAAATTTTTTTGAAATGTGTTCTACATGGGCGTGACCCACTGTGGCGCTGTTAAACTGCTGTCAAATGGTGTTATTATTAACGTCCGTGTTCATCAGGTACATTTTAGTGATGTGAGATAAAGTATGTGTTGTGGCTAACCTGTGATGGTTCAATATATATCGCTGGTGTGATTGTCGATTGTTTCATGTTTATTTACTCTGTCGTTATCTCGAAAATATTCGTAATTAATTCTGTTTCTTGAGTCTCTGTTTTGTTGAAGTATAATAATGAGTAAAAGTAAAGTTATTAGAAATCCTCTGAAGGCTTTTAAGAAAAGGAGAAATGTTGGAAAGCCAAAGGTATGTGTTATTACTGTAAACAATAAAGACGATAACCGAGTGAGTGAACCTAACCTCTCAAGTATACCTGCCCATAGCAGTCAAAGTGGAAAAGAAAATACTTCACAGAAGAAGCTTGGTTCAATGAGTGAAAACTATGAATGTTTTATGGGCGAATCGGATGTGAATGAAATATTTGATATGTCGGTTCTCAAAGGAATTTTTTCAAACTGTGTAAGATGTATTCATTGTAGTGAAGTTGGTCTGGAACTCTCCCTAATAAAGCACGTAGGACTTGCTAGTGAAATACAACTGAAATGTGGTAAGTGTTCATACATGACCACCTTTTGGAACAGTGTTGCAGTAACTGCAACTGAAGAAAATGGTAGCAAAATCTACGAACACAACAACGAGCGATGCTTGCTTTAGACAAGGAACGCCTTCGGGCTGCAGACAGGGCTGTAAAGAGTCTAGAAATACAAGCAAGAGTAAGCAGGAGGAGGAACAAGAGGAAGCTGGAGGAGGAGTTTGCAGAGGATGAAGATAATCCATCCTATGGACCTGGAATGCACTAAAAAGTTAATCCAATCTTTGTCGCTCGATTCCCAAAACTTTTATTTTCTCATACTAATTACATGTTTTCTAAGGATCTTCCAAACATATTTGTTTCAGACTTTCAGTAAATGTTACACAGTACCTTCTGCATAGTTTAACACAGCCTTTTTCCAAAAAACGGTATATTTTTGAATATATAAATAAAAAATTGCAAAAAAATGTTGTGAATTTTCATTACAATTGAAAAAAAATCATCTTTAATAACTGAACAAAAATTTTGTAAAATCCCTGTGTTAAGTTGTAGCCCATATTCCAATAAATAATCTGTAAAAAGTTCAACTTCCTACCTCAAATACTTTGTGAGGAAAGATGTAATTTATAAGCGTTATTTTAACATTGCAAGTATAGGGCGTTCCGGAGCCCCTTAAGACCGTGTGTATGTTCCTCCCCTACCAAACGATTTAGCCGACGTGAAAAATTGGATCTATGCTGCCACTGCCCAAGTTACGCCCTATTTGGTAGAACGAGTGTGGGAAGAAATTGATCACCAGTGGAATGTTTGTCGCGTCACAAATGGTAGTCACATAGAACCAAAATAACTTGCAGTTGTTTCAAAGAAAATGCCTTTTGCATGCTGCACATCGAACTTTTTATTTTTATTTATGCACCCAGACGCGTTTCGCCGTTTTTATAAGTTATCTTCAGTGGGTGTCCTGAAATATTACGTGATTTGTCCTTTTTACACATAGGTTATGGTTTCACATCTAGGTTATAGATTTGAAAACAGTTCCTTAACGTTTTTTTTACGAAATCTATAACCTATATGTGAAACCATAACCCATGTGTAAAAAGGACAAATCATGTAATATTTCAGGACACTCACTGAAGATGCCTAGTAAAAAAGGCGAAATGCGTCTGGGTGCATAAATAAAAATAAAAAGTTCGATGTGCAGCATGCGAAAGGCATTTTCTTTGAACCAACTGCAATTTATATACAGCTGCTGTGAAAATAGCCACTACAAGAAACGTGTTAACCAAAGTAGCACTTGACACTTTTATCTGAAACTTAATGTTGTTTACTACAAAAGACACACTTACCGATTCTGTAAGTTGTCTCAATAAATTTCTAAATCATTCCAAAGTTGTGAAGTCCTTTTTGACTCAACCTGTACAGTATATCGAAGAACCGATGATACTGTATTTGATTCTGTTTTGCGGAATGTAGTCTGAGGTTCCTACTGATCTGTGAGTAGGAAACTGAAAGGTTGCTTGTGAGCTGACGAAGTCAGCTAATGTAAGTAGGAAGTATTGGCTGCGATGGCACATACGGTACACGTCATCACGATTTAAGCCATACATTTTCCTCTATACAATACAGGGAGGCACAAGACATCTAACTATCGAAGACCCTGGTGAATAAGCAAATTAGGGATAATCTACTTAAAAGTTACAGTAATGTAGATAATAGTTAAGTGATTTGTATCGCTTACTTATAAAACCTGTTTACAAACACGGATGAACGAAGTCTAGGAAACTTATGAAAGGAAAGGAAATAAAACAACAAAATAAAAAGTTACCATAGCTAATCCTGGGAAAGATTCATTGCTAATGTTGAACATGATAGACAGAATATAGATACTGCAAACAGTAATACAGTAACAGAAAATCAGTTGATACAAAATTACAGAAATTTATGGAACGATGAAGTTGATGTATAAAGTTGATGCAGAAAGTTATTATATAAAAACTGATAGTAAGTCTGTAGGACAAGTAGACATAAAAGAATTAAAATCACCCCTAATGCAACAAAGAAGAAAAAAGAAACAGAAAAGCTACTGGCCTAAATGGAATTAATGCTGAATTGATCAAATATGGAGGAATCATTTTTGGATTTGACTTTCGCTATTTTTTAAATGTCTGTTGGAAGATTTGTTCCATACCTGAAGAATGAAACACAGCTAAATTTATATACATATTTTAAAAAAGGCAATAGCAACGAAACATGAAATTGCAGACAAAGTTTACTAGAATGCATATATAAAGTTTTACGAGAAAATTCTTTATCGAAGGTCGTAAACGACTGCTGATACACTACTTTCAGAAGAACAACCATACTTCAGGAGGAGACGCTCGTGGTATGATGCGTTTGTAATATGTCAAATTACTGAACAACGTCGGGAATTTGGTTTAGAAACGTAACTAGGATTAAGAGAAAGACATTGATAAGGTACAAAGACTCGTTTTTCAGAAAATTTTAGAAATAGAAGGTTTTCGTAAACAGCTTATTAATACCAATGAGAATGTAGGAGTATATGTAAATACGAAAAAGTTATAATTTCAGATTCGGAAACATCAGATGAAATTGTAATAAACGAAGGTGTTGGACAAGGCTGTAGTCTATCGCCCACTTTATTTCATTTATATGTTGACCACCTGTTATGAAGTGGAAACCTAAAGTACAGAATTGAAGTACAGTTAGGAATTAAAATAGGATCTAGCTTCTCATTAATACTCTATTATAGAATAAATTTCTTTTATTTCAAGTCTTGTAGATTCCCAAACTGCCGGTTTGGATCAGGAATCACCATCTTCAGATCTGTTTTATAAAAACTTGTCCTAATGTACTGGAGCCGTAGTGGCATTTGGCGATGCCACTATGGCCTCAGTATATTAGGACATGTTTTTATAAAACAGACCTGAAGATGGCCATCGCTGACCGAAACCGGTAGTTTGAGAATCTACAAGTTTGTGACCATAGACCTGAAATAAAAGAAATTTATTCTACTTTTTCGGGTCACCATTGCATTCGCGACTATGTCGCAGTTTGCGATACTCTATTATATACTGGCGACAGATAATTGTACAGGAAACAGAAGATAATTTACAAAGAGGATTATAGAGATTGAGACAAAACGCAATATACTACAATTTAAGTTCATCTGTGGATAAGACAAAATTAACGACTTTCAAGATGGAAAATAATAATAAATGAGAAAATTTTGAAACACGTAATCCAATTCAGTTATATAGGGTATGATATTTAACTTAAAGAAGGCAAAGACATTGAGAAAGTTACTAGATTTCAAATTATCTGAGGAACAACTGTAAGATGAAAAACAAGAAAGGAAACACAAATAAAATTCTATAACGTTATAGCCTCGCCTAGTCTTGTATATTGTTCCGAACCATGGACAGTATGAAAAAAAGAAAAATCGCAAATACAAGTTGCAGAGACGAAGTTCATAAGACATTCTCTGTAAAAAATGAATAAAGTAAGGAATGAAACAATCAGATTTAAGAATCTTTTCATTTAAAGACGAGATACAAGAGAATAGAATGAAATGGATCATGTTGATAGAATGATTAGAAATAGATTACCAAATAAATATATGAACTGTCGGCCAATTGGAAAGAGAGAACTAGGAAGACATGGCAGCAGGTGGACGGATAACGGAGAGCAGAACAGGAGACTATAGCACTTAACCCTTAGAAGATTATGATGACCATGATGATGATGATGTATGGCTAGATGCCTAAAGGCGAACACTAGTGACTACAAACGTGTCTCCAACAAATTAATAAGAATTACAATCCTTAGACACTGGTACGTACATATAACGTAAAAATGAAAACTGCATACAATGTATACATTTAATACACCGCCTTCATTGCTTCAAAGTGTGAGTGTTGTGATATCTGGTGTCTTGCATGCACAAGGTCGATAGCTGACTCGCTTTGGAGAGCGAAATATTTCAGTTACACTCTGAGTGCATACAACAAAGTTCTGATTACAGATTTGTTTCACAATGTTGCGATTTGATAACAGACATAATTAATACATTGAGTTCCCTGAATATCTGTGAGGGAACCCATTATACAGATCCAGCACTTACTTCTTATATTACATATCAGCTTGGTCATTCTAGTATAGACGACACTGGGCGTCAAACTACGTCGGCACTGGTTATCGAGTATAAGTAAAGGCTATTGTTTTAATGAATAGTGAGTTAATTAACATAGTCATATTAAAACATTAATACGTTACAGGAAGATTTTAATGCCAAAAACACCCTTTACGTAGGGCACGAAAGTGAAAAATCTGAATAGGCAAACTATTCTTAAAATTTTCTGCTTTAGAGGAGAAGTAGCTGTTGAAATGTCACTCATGTTGCCCAGCCTTCTTTTTTTTGTCTTTTTTATTGCACCTACCTTCAGCGGAAAAATTATGAATAGTGATTCCAAAAAAATCAAAGCGAAAGCCCCCTTTTAAAATTGTACTATGTTAATTTACATCAAAATTTGTAGCCCTGTCGTCCTCAGTTGCGTATAATATTACGGTGCGTTGATAGTTCTTAGTCTTGGACCGTCTAATTACAACTGAAGGACACACAATTCTCGTGCCATGCATGTTTCGCCTTTTTCTTTGCCTGGCATCATCAGTGCCCTCGAATATGTAGATATTTCTGTGTATACTATTTAGTTTACATTCTGTGACGATGTATATGTAGGTAATAAACAGATCTGGCGGTTTACTTTTCTATAATGCAGTAATAATTTGAAGGCTTACTTTTAGGTTTCGTGGATGTCATTCTACATGCTGTGTTTTTGTTCCGTTTTTGGCGCTCTATTTCTTATAGCGATAATTGCTATTTGATATTTTGTTTTTCGGACTTCACAGGACCAGGGTATATGTAGATATTGCAGGCCACTGAAGACGTCTTGCAAAGAGTAAAGGCGAATCCCCTATGACACGAAAACTGTGTTTCATTCCATTGTAATTAGACGGTCCAAAAGTAAAAATTATCAACATACAGTAATACGTTAATTTTCGTTTGTATCTGGCCTTCACCCGAAATTATTGTCAGTGAGAATGTCTGTTGACTCATGACCGACGCCGGCCGGAGTGGGTGAGCGGTTCTAGGCGCTCAGTCAGGAACCGCGCGACCGCTACGGTCGCAGGTTCGAATCCTGCCTCGGGCATGGATGTGTGTGATGTCTTTAGGTTAGTTAGGTTGAAGTAGTTCTAAGTTCTAGGGGACTGATGACCCCAGATGTTAAGTCCCATAGTGCTCAGAGCCATTTGAACCAAATAACCAAACGCTCTCACACTTTCCCATGGAATAACACTAGACGCAGACAAATGAGGGTAGACAAATTTCCTCTTGGGGCGGGGGCATGGGGAGAGGAGAGGGGTGGTCGGAGGGGGTGTGGAGAAGGGTTGGAGACAGAAAGGTCGTCCGGTATCGTTGCCGAATTCAGATTAACGTGCCGACTCCGTGGCGTCACAGGACAAAGTGCGCGAAGAACATATACTAGTAAGCGGTGGGCGAAACAAAAGTGGGCCTGAAAATATTTCACGCACATTAAAAGAGGCAACCCAACTTAACTTCGGTTCCGGCCGCATATAATGTAAGTTGGGTTGTCTGTTTTAAGGTGCACGAAATATTTTCAGGACCAGTATTGTTTTGCCCACCCAGCACTTTCATTTTAGACTTGTACATGTTGTGTTTGTCTATGAATAGTGAAATAAATACAGAATACAAGCAGTCCTACAGACGGTTAATCTGAGGCGCAACGCTACTGACTGCAAGAAGAGTGTTGTCATTAACGTGCACATGGACAGTACTAGGACTCATGTGTCTTCTAGATATACTTCGCCTCAAGACCGCGTCGTAACTGGTATCAGACGTCATGGCGTGAACACAGCAGATTTCTTCCCGAGTTCGCCTCTTGTCGCAGTCACTCATGTTCTTAGGTACAGAGCTCAGCTGCTGATCACGCCCGCCTGGAGTGTGAGAGGTGAGGCGGCAGGTGGCAGCAGTGCAGACGCAGTACAGTACACACACAGAGACGGGTACTCACCGTTGATGAGGGAGCCGGCGGCGAGACCGCAGGCGGCCAGCAGCACGAGGGAAGGCGCCAGCATGGCGGCCGGGCTCTGCTTGGCGACCTGCGAACACGACGGGGAGACGTCCATACACTAGTAGTCTACAACCCGGCAGGGGCGCTGCGCGCTCATTGGTGCGCCTTGGCGGGCTCGCCACCCAAACTCACTAAGTAACGTCCTCAGTGATACATGAAAAACATCACTGCTTGTACTTTTGTAGAAAGGTTCAAATATGCAACTATTAAACCATTTTATAAGGAATACGACAAGGAAAACTTAAATAATTATCGTCCAGTTTCCTTACTGACTGCCGGCCGGTGTGGTCGAGCGATTCTAAGCGCTTCAGTCTGGAACCGCGTGACCGCTACGGTCGCAGGTTCGAATCCTGCCTCGGGCATGGATGTGTGTGATGTCCTTAGGTTAGTCAGGTTTAAGTAGTTCTAAGTTCTAGGGGACTGATGAACTCAGATGTTAAGTCCCATAGTGCTCAGAGCCATTTGAACCTTACTGACTTTTCCATCTCTCACTTCATAAATAATACACTCTTCTCACGTAGTGCAGCAAATATAAAACCAGTGTTTCCAAAAGTTGTTGACAGGACGCAGGGATCGATGCGTGGGAGTAAGCGTGTGGGGTGGAGTGAGCAGCTGAGGGTATCGGCTCTGATGGAACGGCTCAGCCCCTCGTGGCCGGAGCACCCGTTCGATGGCCGGCTTCCGACGGAACGCCGTAACAAGTCAGAGGCGGGCTGGATAGCAGCCAGCGGCCGCGTCTCCCGACCCAGGGTCGTTCCCAAACACCGTAAATATTATTGGTACGAAATAAAGAACCGAGAGCTACTCCCCATCTCGGATACTCCCTTTCTGAACTGCTTCTCCTAAAATTGCCTGTGGGGCTCCAAAGCCCTCCTGTGGAAACGCAATGTTAATTTTAAAAGTAAGAAGGTTCCTTTGAGTTTAAACAATCGAAATTTACCGTCAAAGTTACGCAAAGTAGATCTCTGAGAACTGATTTCTTTACTGTGGTGTCACCGCCAGACTCCACACTTGCTAGGTGGTAGCCTTTAAATCGGCCGCGGTCCGCTAGTATACGTCGGACCCGCGTGTCGCCACTGTCAGTGATTGCAGACAGAGCGCCACCACACGGCAGGTCTAGAGAGACGTCCTAGCACTCGCCCCAGTTGTACAGCCGACTTTGCTAGCGATGCTACACTGACAAATACGCTCTCATTTGCCGAGACGATAGTTAGCATAGCCTTCAGCTACGTCATTTGCTACGACCTAGCAAGGCACCATTACCAGTTTATATTGAGATTGTTATTAATGTATCAACAAGAGCGATGCACACCAATTATGGACTAAAGTTAAGTATTCCAAGATCTTCGTACTTTATTTGCAATTCTCAAGACATTGTCCTGTTCCAGACCTCACGCCAGTCTGCGTGATCTTAAACGCGTGCCTTTCGGCTACCTCCGAGTGGCTTGGCTGTCTTGCCAAGTCACCACAATATCTCCATTATTACTGCGGTCACGTACTGTTTCCGCATAACCAGCGATTGGAGCGACATCTGGAGGTGTACGGTTGAAAGTTGAGAACACGGCTCGAAGTCTGACGAGCTCTCGGAGAATAGCCACTCATTTATTTCGAAATTATTTACTGTTACTTTTAGGTAAATAATTTAGAGTAGAACACATGGGACAGACACGTAAAAATTTCAGAATAAGGTACTCTGAACATTTAATAGCATTGAAAATCGACAGCGCAAATTCCAAAATTGCAGACCACCTCACTGAAAACAGCTATCGCCCCAGAGGCATAGAAAATGACCTCGAGACCTCAAGACACAGTGAATCTGTACCATTTATTAACAACAGAAGGAAACTAACACACCTAAAGGTTATTAAGCATGGCATAAAAATCATCCATGATCAAATAGTAGTCTGCAACAGAACATTATTCAACAATTTAACCGAACTATCAAACAAAATACGCGCTTCCACACCCACAGACTCATATGAGAGCTTCTCTGCCTCGTGATGACTGGGTGTTGTGTGATGTCCTTAGGTTAGTTAGGTTTAAGTAGTTCTAGGGGACTCATGACCTCAGATGTTAAGTCCCATAGTGCTCAGAGCCATTTGAACCAGACACACACACACACACACACACACACACACACACACACAATAAAAACACAACTGAACAATTTCAAACTTCGCTGCCGCCAATTGCAAACTAAACAGTGAAACAAACGACTGTCAACACTGCCTCTGGAACGTAAATGTACAGTGAAAAGTGTGTGTAAGGCACAGCAACATAGTAACATTCAGAATTCGCGAACGATCACGAGAAAACGTAAGTAAACGCTGTTATAAATCCGCAACAGAATCTGTGAATAGCAAATCACATCATATACTATTCCAAATCAAAACCTCACCAAATTTTACCGATGTTCGCAGGTAACTTTAAACATACAAACAATAACAACAACACATTTATTAGGCTAATAATAGCCAAGTATAGTTCAGGACAGGTTCGCTACTGAACTGTTTATCATCAGAAAGAAGCATATGTAGCTATTTTACCGGATAACTTAGTTTAGAGGCTATATTAAAAAAATCCGGTTCAGACGTTCCCTATCATCCTCGTGTTGCAGATAACATGCTGTGTTAATATATACTTGTGGCTGATTTCTGTTGGGAGCCACAGGACATACATAAGGTAAAAAAAGGCAAAGTACACTAGCTAGTCAAAAGTATCTCTACACCAGTTAGTGAACAAATGGTTCAAATGGCTCTGAGCACTATGGGACTTAACAGCTGTGGTCATCAGTCCCCTAGAACTCAGAACTACTTAAACCTAACTAACCTAAGGACATCACACACATCCATGGTTCAAATGGCTCTGAGCACTATGGGACTTAACATCTATGGTCATCAGTCCCCTAGAACTTAGAACTACTTAAACCTAACTAACCTAAGAACAGCACACAACACCCAGCCATCACGAGGCAGAGAAAATCCCTGACCCCGCCGAGAATCGAACCCGGGAACCCGGGCGTGGGAAGCGAGAACGCTACCGCACGACCACGAGATGCGGGCACACACATCCATGCCCGAGGCAGGATTCGAACCTGCGACCGTAGTAGTCGCACGGTTCCGGACTGCGCGCCTAGAACCGCGAGACCATCGCGGCCGGCGTTAGTGAACATTAATATGAGGAGGGTCCACTCTTCTCCTTTACGACGGTTAGAAGTCAGCTGTAGATATTTTCAATGAGGTGTCTGAAAGGATGTGGAGGTATGACAGCCATTCTTCTTTAAGAGCCGCGCGGGGTAGTCTCGCGGTGGAGGCGCCTTGTCACGGTTCGCGCTTCTGCCACCCGGCGGAGTTTCGAGTCCTCCCTCGGCCATGGGTGTGTGTGCCGTTCTTAGCGTAAGTTAGATTAAGTTAGATTAAGTAGTGTGTAAGTATAGGGACCGTTGAACTCAGCAGGTTGGTCCCGTAGGTACTTACAACAAATATGAAAATTCGTCAAGAGCCGCAATCAGAAAACATAGGGTCTGGAGCAAAGTCGTCGTTGTAACTCATCCCAAAGGTGTTCCATTGGTTTCAAGTCACGTGTCTGGGCACGCCAGTCCGTTTCAGAAATTGTATCCTCCACAAACCCCATAGATGTTCGCTTATGACAGGGAGCATTGTCATGTTGATACCAACAATTACGATCTCAGAACTGGTTCTCTACTGTACAGAGTACACAACAGTGTAAATTGTTTTCCTTCGAGAAGGCGGACCCTCTGCAATTCTAGTTTTCTATCATATTTTGGATAGGGCTTTATGATTGTAAATATCAAAGCGAATAAAAAAAGAACTACTGTGAACGCGACCGCAGGCTGCATGTTGGGGCCACGCACGGCTGCCCCGGTGCCAGGAAGTGCGTGTGAGGCGGCGCTATCCCCCGGCATCGCATGCACCGCGGCCGACAGCGCGCTGGGCATCTGCCAGGGGCGCCGACGCACTGCGTGCTGACCTCGTGTAACCCCGGCGCCGCCGTCGCGACGCTACAGGGGGCGGCGCGTGACGTCAGACTGACCCGTGTAGCGTCGACAGCACTCTGCCCTGCTCCAGACATCCCGGACACGGCCGTGTCCCCGGTCCCAGACGACGATCTGTCATCTGGCACATAGCGCCGCTTGGCAGGACGACAAACTGTGCCACTGGGTGAAGTGCGTCATTCATAACGCACGCTGCGTGGCTGGAATACAGATTCACTGAGGAATCCATAAACTACGCGAGAGAGAGCGACGCGTGGCATCACTAAGCAGCACAGGCAGAGAGATTTATTCAGACTGCACTCACTCTCCGTAGATGGAATGGCGAGACCGTAGCGGCCTGGGTAACTAGGAATAAAATGTTCGACCCGTTTCACTGAACTGACTTATTCTTCAGGCTGTAGCTCCTGCTGTGATTGACTGTTTGCCAATAACGGCATGCATTTGCGGAAATACAGAAGAATTCGACCGAACTATTTTATTGTCTTTGTTCCGCTCCCACCTCCTCCCTCCCTCTCGTACTAATCCCGAATCGCCGACAATAGTAACCGTTTGCGCACTGTTATGATCCCTTGTGCCAACTTTTACACTGAAAGTAAACTTTCAGATCGAAAAACCCCAAATATTATATTTTTTTCCTTTCTACGAGAGGTAAATAAGAGATTCATAAAAAGTTAGAGAAAGATGAGTCTGCAACAAGTTATCTAATGAGTACAAGGCTGATAATCGACAGTTACTGACATAAAAAAAACCAAAAGACGAGTTCACAAATTTTTACTTCTAGGTTCATTCTACTGATGGATCGACAAATCGTAAAAATGGTTCAAATGGCTCTGAGCACTACGGGACTTAACTGCTGTGGTCATCAGTCTCCTAGAACTTAGAACTACTTAAACCTAACTAACCTAAGTACATCACACATATACATGCCCGAGGCAGGATTCGAACCTGCGACCGTAGCGATCACGCGGTTCCAGACTGTAGCGCCTAGAACCGCACGGCCACTCCGGCCGGCGACAAGTCGTAAAACTATGAAGCTCGTTGCTGCTGTTTACGAGTGGGTGGCTTACACAAAAATGATCACAAAACCTCTCTCTGGTTCTATTCTGTGTGAAAACGTAATTCAATTTACTGAAAATCATGGATGGCCACAGAATTTTAAAACAGGCACTGACTTGTTAAAACGCTTAAGTCAAGGCACGGTATTTGTGAGCTTCAAATGCAAATAGAAAACCTGTCTACGGATTCTTTCAAAACAAAACTAAGAGACGTACTGAAGGTGGATGATTATACTCCCGGGATCGATTACAATACTGACAAACTGGGCTCAATTAGAAAGCTTGCCTACGAAAAATTCTTACTTCACGTCGTGAATTAGTAGCGTCTGGTAACAAAGTAAGCAAGCACAGAGTTAATGCTTTAACTTGTGCTAATGCTACTCGTCGCCACCGACTGCCTACGTCATTGGTAAACGTAAGAAATCGCGTTGTTTCAATCACGTTAATATGACTATGATACCTGTTGTTTACACTTCACAAAAGAGCGCCTGTATGGAAAGGACGATTTTCACGGAATGACTTACGTCAAGTTTTTGTACTCTATGTAAAAGTTCATCAGTTAAAGAATGACAAAAGGGAGAAAACACGATTGTTCTTTGAAAAAGCATCATCTCATCCATCATGTGATGTATTAAAGGTAAAGGACGAGTTCATAAACGTGATGTTTCTTCCGTCTAAAGTTATTCTCTTATTGCAGCACCTGGGTCAAGGCGTTATCGAGACTAAAGAGAATTGTTACTTAAATTACAGTTAATAAGGAAAGAGGATGGAGAAGAAAATCTTATGAAATCATAAAAAAATTGGAAGATGTATCCTACATGATAGGAATAGCGTGTGATAAGAGTAAAGGAACAGAATCTCAAAAAAAAGGCCATGAAAATTTTGAGTATGGCGGAAAGATCTCAAAGTCTAACTGAAAATGACGAATAAAATATGATCGTAATACTCAACATACTAAAAGAACTCAATTGCCATGAATGTGAGGAGGACGACGTTCAAGCAGGGCTGAATGTCAACGATGCACCTCCGGGGCACCAGATCATGCAGCATAGCGAAACCGTAAACCTCGTCACTTGTAAAGGTGACACCGCCAGCATCTCATCAACTAGTAGTCCAGAAACTGAAGCTAAAAATATACGTGCTGCTGGAAATATACCGGCTGCTTGTGAAGCATTTGCATGTTCAGGAACAGCCTTGTGATGGTTTGAAGCTTAAAGTGAGAGCGACGAGTATCAGTCATCTGTCATGAAAAAAGTGCCTGGCTTAGCTGCTCGTAAGCGAGTAGGCTCGCTTGGACACAAAAATGAAGCATTTTTTAAAGCGTTAATTCTGTACATATGTAATATACATGCACAATGCATCTTTATGGTATATTTTTCTCTACTAGGCTGTACTACATATGAAGGGCTTTTTTCAATAGTGGTACAAGTCCATTTTTGTTCATTCTGAGATACAGAGTCCTAAAGTTAAATGAGCGCTGAAAAATCTGCAGTTGAGATACCAGGAATATTCAAGCATATGGCTTCTTGCTAAGGATTAACCTTTCTTTCTGTTTGTTTCGACCATTAATTTCAGAAGCATTATAGACAGAAAAGTGGAGGTAATGGACTTGTACCACTATTGAAATAAGCCCTTCATATATTCCTACCGTACTTGTATTTGTAACAATAAAATATATGTCGTTTCTATTGGTAAATTAGTAAATAAAAAATTACAGTTCTATTAAGGAATAAAGTGGTTCTCTGAAGACCCACGTCTCCCAATTACTTCGGAAAGTCGGTGCTCTACTGTAATGTAAATTTTTCACCTGCTGTAACCTGAAGATTGAAGCTGGTTTTAATTTCATCCGTACCTTCACATAAACGACGCAGGAGTTTTAATTTAACAATATGGGAAAAGGTTTCGCTTCACTCACACATCAAACGTTAGTCACCTTAAAGTCTTGTAACGTGTAAGTTCGCTCTCGTGCGCTACTCCTGTTCGCTGTTGTGACCTCAAAGGCCAGTTTGCGTTTGCAGGTAAAAGCGTTTTTGTTCGGATTCCCCACTTATTTCGAGCGATCGCATTAACCACTTATGCTATTCAAGGACGCCTCCACGACCGATCCAAACTTGCATCTGTCACGTAGTCACAATCCTTAAACTCACACAATTCGTGATTCTCGCACAGGGAGACAAAAGATATGTCGTCATTTTAGCCCGTCGAGGCATGGATACGTCATTGGTGGTTACAGTATCTGTGTTTATACAGTGTCTGTATTTCACATTGCAATGACGTTCAGACATTCGTGTGTGACAAACAGCTGAACATCAATTCGGATTCTCGGAATGCGATCGGTTTGGTGATCGTGGGTTAGTTTTGGCCGCACAAGTACAATTAACCGTTGTCAAATGTAAAGTGCAATTGTTTTATTCTTTATTGATCGATTTCCAGAATATATGCGAGTTTGTGGTACGTCATTCGGAACTCGCCTTACTACCTACGTTATTAACATACGCACGATAAGGTGCAGTCTGGACAGTGAACGGATGCAGTCTATGTTCCCTCGAAATGTCGTGCTATAGCTGGATATAAACCGTGTCGTGCTATAGCTGGATATTAGTGAACATGCAAATGCAACAGGCACGTATTATTTTGTAATGCGCCATCTACAGGTATTTCTATAATAATAATAATAATAATAATAACATCAATAATAATAAAAACAGTACCGATGTACTGATTCAGTGCGAGAAGCGCTTACACCCGTTTAAGCGCAGAACTGAGTTGTCACTGGCGCGTCCCATTGGCATGGGTGGCGCAGTCAGCGCATGCGCAGTGGCACGCGTCTCGTCTGCGGCGCAGTCGGACCCCGCTATCTGCCGCCGGCCATCTGCTGCCCCGCTGCCAGGGACGGGGCACGCGGCGGCGGCACCCAGCCACCCAGCACGCGCGTACAAAGCACCCGCAGCCAGCTACCACACTTCGCTCGCGCGCCTCCTGGTCGACCACTGACGCGGCCCGCGCCGTCCACTCACTGTGCCAGTCAGTCGGTTTTGTTACGTGAACCCCACAAAGAAACCACACAACTGACCGCGTGGCCCTGTCAACCTTCCTCAATACTCACCATAGGCGTCTGCAAGAGGGGAGAGCCAAGGGGGCACCTCCCCCCTCCCTCCCACCCACTGGAATCTGCAGTACAGAACTTTTATTCATTTACCGAATGGATCACCGGTATCAGCGTATCAGAAGTTCTTTGTGTCACCTGTCAAACTGTTCTTCTGGCATGACATATCTCGAAACTGCCCATATCGTCCGTGTTTTAGAGTGTTGCTACCCTTCCACCTCATTCCCGGAAAACTTCTGCAGACGCCCGTGCTACCCACACCGTGGTACCTGTCTCTGTCAGCCAGGCCGGCCTCACTCTGTGATAAGCAGTCTCCGCTCACGAATTATTGAAATGGTCCCTGTCGCTATCCGTTACCACTCGGAAAAACTCTCATTTGTTTCCTGAAACATATAACCGCCATTTGACTGTACAACAGCCGGCCGGAGTGGCCGTGCAATTATAGGCGCTACAGTCTGGAACCGCGTGACCGCTACGGTCGCAGGTTCGAATCCTGCCTCGGGCATGGATGTGTGTGATGTTCTTAGGTTAGTTAGGTTTAAGTAGTTCTAAGTTCTAGGGGACTGATGACCACAGTAGTTAAGTCCCTTAGTGCTCAGAGCCATTTGAACCATTTTTTTTTGACTGTACAACAGGTTTTATTCCACAATCTAGATTTCGGCCTTAGGCCGTTATCAAATGTGAGAAGTATTATACATCATTAGATTTGAGTAGTACCTAAGTCAGCTTCAAACCATTTATCTTCGGTCACACATGTTATACCTGTTTTCACGACGACTTCGGTTCTACTCAAGAAAAATGATGTGTAATACACTACCGGCCATTAAAGTTGCTACACCACGAAGATGACGTGCTACAGACGCGAAATTTAACCGACAGGAAGAAGACGCTGTGATATGGAAGTGATGAGCTTTTCAGAGCATTCACACAAGGTTGGCGCCGGTGGCGACACCGACAACGTGCTGATATGAGGAAAGTTTCCAACCAATTTCTTATACACAAACAGCAGTTGACCGGCGTTGCCTGGTGAAACGTTATTGTGGTGCCTCGTATAAGGAGGAGAAATGCGTACCATCACGTTTCCGACATTGATAAAGGACAGTTTGTAGCCTATCGTGATTGCGGTTTATCGTATCGCAACATTGCTGCTCGCGTTGGTCGAGATCCAATGACTGTTAGCAGAATATGGAATCGGTGGGTTCAGGAGGGTAATACGGAACGTCGTGCAGGACCCCAACGGCCTCGTATCACTAGCAGTCTAAATGACAGGCATCTTATCGGCATGGCTGTAACGGATCGTGCAGCCACGTCTCGATCCCTGAGTCAACAAATAGAGGCGTTTGCAAACAACAACCATCTGCACGAACAGTTCGACGACGTTTGCAGAAGCATGGACTATCAGCTCGGAGACCATAGCTGCGGTTACACTTGACGCTGCATCACAGACAGGAGTGCCTGCGATGGTGTACTCAACGACGAACCTGGGTGCACGAATGGCAAAACCTCATTTTTTCGGATGAATCGAGGTTCTGTTTACACCATCATGATGGTTGCATTCGTGTTTGGCGACATCGCGGTGAACGCACATTGGAAGCGTGTATTCGTCACCGCCATACTGGCGTATCACCCGGCGAGATGGTATGGGGTGCCATTGGTTACACGTCTCGGACACCTCTTTTTCGCATTGACGGCACTTTGAACAGTGAACGTTACATTTCAGATGTGTTACGACCCGTGGCTCTACCCTTCATTCGATACCTGTGAAACTCTACATTTCAGCAGGATAATGCACGACCGCATGTTGGAGTTCCTATACGGGCCTGTCTGGATACAGAAAATGTTCGACTGCTGCCCTGGCCAGCACATTCTCCGGATCTCTCACCAATTGAAAACGTCTGGTCAATGGTGGCCGAACAACTGGCTCGTCACAATACGCCAGTCACTACTCTTGATGAACTGTGGTATCGTGTTGAAGCTGCATGGGCGGCTGTACCTGTACACGCCATCCAAGCTCTGTTTGACTCAATGCCCACGCGTATCAAGGCCGTTATTACGGCCAGAGGTGATTGTTCTGGGTACTGATTTCTCAGGATCTATGCACCCAAATTGCTTGAAAATGTAATCACATGTCAGTGCTAGTATAATATATTTGTGCAATGAATACCCGTTTATCATCTGCATTTCTTCTTGATGTAGCAATTTTAATGGCCAGTAGTGTACTTGTAACAGTTGATAATGGGCTAAGGCCGAAATCTAATTTGTGGAATAAAACCTCTTGTACAGTTATAGGGCGGTTATATCTTCCAGAAAGTACTATATGACTGTCGCTCCATACAAAAGTAAAATCATTAGTCTCATTTGTGATCTATTGATCTGACGGAATTACAATTTCCTCGAGGCATATGAGTCTAAAGTTTCTCTTCGATGAGGATAGAAGCTATAGAGCCGAGCTCTAGTCCCGGCCTTAGCACAAATTTTAATCATTACTTCAGCTTCTGCCCCCATCGAATTTGCGTTTGTGCTACTGAATTTCTCATTTACTGTCAGAAATGACTCAAGTCTGCCAGGCATTTGAATGTAATTTGCAGAGTATCCATGTAGAACTGACGGGAAACTGCCAATCGAAATACAAGAGATACATGCGGTTCCCCAGAAAGTATTACACGCCCTCTCCCGTTCTTAAGCTACAGAAACGATGAGGAGACAATATGAGCAGCCCTCCCCTCTCACATAGTTTGCAGGTGAGGGTGACGTTTAACGTCTGGTAAAGTCACCAAAAGATCAAAACGAATTGCGAGGCGAATATCTGCATGGCCCGAAAAATGGTAACTGATCGTCAACAATAAAACTTGTGAGTTCCTCTATTAAAATAAAATCCATTAACTACGGTTACACAATAAATAAAGCGAATTTAAAAGTAGTAAATTCAACTACTTACCTAGGGATTATGATCACAAACAACGATAGTTGGAACCATCACAGGGAAACTGATTTGCGATTTTCCTAAATTCCTTCACCACAGAAGATGCAGTAAATATTCCAGAATTATAATCAAGAACAGCTATCCAGATTATGTATCAACTATCAGAATATGATGATGTAATAGCTCCATATACAACAGCTGGCTCGACATAAAATCTGTACCTCAGGACTGGAAAATTGTGCAGGTTACAGCAATATGCAAGAAACGATCTAGAAATAATCCTCTCAGTTACCGGTCCATATCACTGACATCGATCTGCAGTAGGATTTTCTGACATATGCCACGTTCGAACATTGTGAAAAACATTGAAGGAAATGATCTATTTGACCGGCCGAGCGGTTCTAGGCGCTATAGTTTGGAACCGCGCAACCGCTACGGTCGCAGGTTCGAATCCTGCCTCGGACATGGATGTGTATGATGTCCTTAGGTTAGTTTGGTTTAAGTAGTTGTATGTTCTAGGGGACTGATGACCTCAGAAGTTAAGTCCCATAGTGCTCCGAGCCATTTGAACCAAACGATATATTTACACGTACCGAGCACGTATTCAGAAATCGTTCTTGTCAAGTACAACTGCCTCTTTATTCCCACGCAATGCCGCGCGGAGTGGCCGCACGGTCTTAGGCGTCATGTCACGGATTGCGTGGCCCCTCCCACCGGAGGTTCGAGTCTTCCCTCGGGCTTGAGTGTGTGTGTTGTTCTTAGCCTAAGTTAGTTTATGTAGTGTGTAAGTCTAGGGACCAACGACCTCAGCAGTTTAGTCCCTTAGGAATTCAGACACACACATGCACACGCAATGCACAAGTTGATTCGGTATTTCTATATTTCCAAAAGGGTACAGGCAGAATTCCTCACAATCAAATTCTTTGCCTATGGAGAATCCTTTCAATCGTGCGAGGCACCACTCAGCTGAATGGGTGTCGAAGTCTCTCACAGTTATATCTTTAACTTGCTCAGAGAAGGTGCGTAGTTCACACTAAGAGTGTTGCCAAACTGGGGTTCTTAGAGGGTTACTGACGCAATGTCGAGGTTTTACCCCTTCGTGATCAAGGCACAATAAGACCCGAAACAGGGGTGGGCTGGAAAAGCATAGACATCCTTTGCTGCTTCGAATTACGTTCAAATTTCCTTGAATGGTTTTGAACGATTCCTAGTGGCGCACACTGTATACCAGAGAAAAATCTGCTGTCGCACTACACTGTAAAGGAGTCAGATGGCGTACAATGGGGTTGCAGCCCCACAGTGTCCTTAGGGTAGGGTTGATTGTCAAGAACGTCCTCCTGCTGCTCATTACAGTGCGAAGTGTCGTTTTGCCCAAGGGGTTCAAATGGTTTAAATGGCTCTGAGCACTATGGGACTTAACTGCTGAGGTTATCAGTCCCCTAGAAGTTAGAACTACTTAAACCTAACTAACCTAAGGACATCAAACACATCCATGCCAGAGGCAGGATTCGAACCTGCGACCGTAACGGTCGCGTGGTTCCAGACTGTAGCGCCTAGAACCGCTCGGCCACACCGGCCGGCTGCCCCAGAGGAAGTGGTGTTTTCATTGACGCCCATTATACCATGTCCTGGCGGATTTTAGTATCTATTCTGAGCGTTGGTGTGTGTGAAATGTTTTCCTCGGCCATCCGTAAGAAAACCAAGTGATTTCAGTGCTGGGCGGCGCGGTTCCGGTCTTCGTTGCAGAGACGTCAAAATAAGGGGCAAAATGTGGGAGAGAGACGTCCTGCCCATCATGTGACACGTCCGCGATTGTATAGGGCAGAATTGTACTGAAATTTTGTATCAATGTGACACCATTAACCCACCTTACACGACAAATGAACTTCTGTAGCCCTTTTCTTCGCAAGTCTCGACACGTTGCTGTTTGAAGCATCGCCAAGCCCGCGGGTAACGTCGCAGGGCCCTACGATTTTGCACCGTTGGAGAGGAAGGCTGTAGTCACCTTCGAGCCAAATTCAAACTTATGTGTCCCATTGTGAGACAATTACGGGGTTTCGAGAAAGCGATACCTTTTTTTCACACTTAAGTACTTGGCAGAGGGTTCATAGAAGCGCTGTAAAACTATTTCTCAGCATTTCGACTATCGAATAGCACTAAGGAGAAATGAAGACGTAAGCCTTCCCTTCTGAGCTCTTATTTCTTTTATTCTGTCGCAATGGTCATTTCTCTCTATGTAGCTGGGAGTCCACAAAATATCGGATTTGGAAAAGTGATACTTTTTTTACACGCTGTAGATGTAGATGTGGAGTTTTCAAGGCTCTGAGCACTATGGGACTTAACATCTAGGGTCATCAGTCCCCTAGAACTTAGAACTACTTAAACCTAACTAACCTAAGGACAGCACACAACACCCAGCCATCACGAGGCAGAGAAAATCCCTGACCCCGCCGGGAATCGAACCCGGGAACCCGGGCGTGGGAAGCGAGCACGCTACCGCACGACCACGAGATGCGGGCAGTTTTCAAGGAAAGTAAACTCTTGGAACCTTACAGTAAACCACATAGTGATTTGTAGCGAATGCCACTGGACTCGGCTTTCACGTTCACTAAATGAATCTGTGACGGAAAGCGCTGCTGTTCTTCCGATCTTTGCTATTCTCGTATCAATCCTGCCTGCCTGGAAAGGGAAGCAGGGTCGACCTTGAAAAAGTCTCCGACAGTGCAGGATGGTGCAAGATGTTCGAAATTCTTAGAAAAATAAGGGTACGCTGTATGGAAAGACGGGTAAAACACAACATGTAAAAGACCGAAGAGAGGATCAATAAGACTGGAAGACCAAGAAAAGTGCTCGGATTAAAAAGGGTGTATGGCATGGCTGTAGTCTTTCACCTCTACTGTTTTAAGAGTGGAGAGAAATAGAAGAAACGAGAAGAACGAGGAAAACAGTTACGCTTTGTCGCCCGCCGGCTACATCAAGGGCAGTCTCTAGGACGGCGGCCTTAATGTCAGAACTGGGAATCACGAAGTAGATAAAGTTAAGGAATTCTGCTACGTAGGCAGCAAAATAACCGGTGATGGACAGAACACGGAGGACATAAAAAGCAGACTAGCACTGGCAGATAGGCATTCGTGGCCAAGATAAGCCTAGTAGTATCAAACATAGGCCTCAATTTGCGGAAGAAATTTATGAGAGTGCATTTTCGAGTACAGCATTGTATGGAACTGAAACATGGTTTGTGGGAAAGTCGAGACAGAAGAGAATGGAAGCATTCGAGGGGTGGTGCAACAGAAGAACGTTGAAAATTAGGTGGATTGATAGGGCATGGACTGACAAAGTAAGAAATGGACTGATAAGGTAAGGAATGAGGAGGTTCTCCATAGAATCGGCGAGGAAAGGAATATTTGGAAAACATCGACAGGAAGAAGGGACAGGTTGACAGGGTATCTGTTAAGACATCAGGGAATAACGCCATGGTACTAGAGGAAACTGTAGAGAACAAAAACTGTACAGGCAGTCAGGGACTGGAACACATCCAGCAAATAGCTGAGTAAGTAGGTTGCAAGTGCTACTGTCTTCCAGACGAAAAGGTTGGCTGAGGAGAGGAATTCATAGAATGCCGCTTCAAACCAGTCAGAAGACTGACGACTGATAAAATGGGGTGCAGACTGACCTGGCAGTATTCAAATATCGTTCGAACGAGGGTTGTGCAGCCAGCCGCGGTGGCCGAGCGGTTCTAGGCGCTTCAGTCCGGAACTGCGCGTCTGCTACGGTCGCAGGTTCGAATCCTGCCTCCGGCATAGATGTGTGTGATGTCCTTAGGTTAGTTAGGTATGAGTAGTTCTCAGTTCTAGGGGACTGATGACCTCAGAAGTTAAGTCCCATAGTGCTCAGAGCCATTTGACCCATTTGAGGGTTGTATGACTACCTGATCCACACAATTCCGAAGACGGCAAGAGCTGACAAGTGCGAGAATTATCGCACAATCAGCTTAACAGCTCATGGATCGAAGCTGCTTACAAGAATAATATACAGAAGAATGGAAAAGAAAATTGAGAATGCGCTAGGTGACGATCAGTTTGGCTTTAGGAAAAGTAAAGGGACGAGAGAGGCAATTCTGACGTTACGGCTAATAATGGAAGCAAGGCTAAAGAAAAATCAAGACATTTTCATAGGATTTGTCGACCTGGAAAAAGCGTTCGACAATATAAAATGGTGCAAGCTGTTCGAGATTCTGAAAAAATTAGGGGTAAGCTATAGGGAGAGACGGGTCATATACAATACGTACAACAACCAAGAGGGAATAATAAGAGTGGACGATCAAGAACGAAGTGCTCGTATTAAGAAGGGTGTAAGACAAGGCTGTAGCCTTTCCCCCCTACTCTTCAATCTGTACATCGAGGAAGCAATGATGGAAGTAAAAGAAAGGTTCAGGAGTGGAATTAAAATACAAGGTGAAAGGATATCAATGATACGATTCGCTGATGACATTGCTATCCTGAGTGAAAGTGAAGAAGAATTAAATGATCTGCTGAACGGAATGAACAGTCTAATGAGTACACAGTATGGTTTGAGAGTAAATCGGAGAAAGACGAAGGTAATGAGAAGTAGTAGAAATGAGAACAGCGAGAAACTTAACATCAGGACTGATGGTCACGAAGTCAATGAAGTTAAGGAATTCTGCTACCTAGGCAGTAAAATAACCAATGACGGACGGAGCAAGGAGGACATCAAAAGGAGACTCGCTATGGCAAAAAAGGCATTTCTGGCCAAGAGAAGTCTACTAATATCAAATACCGGCCTTAATTTGAGGAAGAAATTTCTGAGGATGTACGTCTGGAGTACATCATTGTATGGTAGTGAAACATGGACTGTGGGAAAACCGGAACAGAAGAGAATCGAAGCATTTGAGATGTGGTGCTATAGACGAATGTTGAAAATTGGGTGGACTGATAAGGTAAGGAATGAGGAGGTTCTACGCAGAATCGGAGGGGAAAGGAATATGTGGAAAACATTGATAAGGAGAAGGGACAGGATGATAGGACATCTGCTAAGACATGAGGGAATGACTTCCATGGTACTAGAGGGAGCTGTGGAGGGCAAAAACTGTAGAGGAAGACAGAGATTGGAATGCGTCAAGCAAATAATTGAGGACGTAGGTTGCAAGTGCTATTCTGAGATGAAGAGGTTAGCACAGGAAAGGAATTCGTGGCGGGCCGCATCAAACCAGTCAGTAGACTGATGACCAAAAAAAAAATGACTACCTGCTACATGCCGTGAGTATTCTTCAATGGAATTGCTCGCAGTCTTTCATCTACCTTTCCTACGATTTGGTTTTCATGGTCGTAAAATTATATATCAGTCAGCAAGCATACTGCCAGATGTCTAAAGGCTGTGATTGTTTCCAGTGCTGTTCGAAAGTGTGAAATCATAGAACAATGTGTCTTTCCGTCTATTGATATAGGTTACGTTTGTTTATGCTGAGGGCCAACTGCCAATTTCTGAACCAAGCATCGATTACCTGCAGGCTTCCTCAATTTTGTTAAGAAAAAGAAGACCTTCATTTATCTCATTTTGCCGTCATGATTATTATTCCTGATGTACCGGGTGATTCAAAAAGAAAGAACAGATTTCAGTTTCAAAGTTCCAGTCACTGCAGAAATTGTGTCTCATTGACCTAACAGAAGGAACGAATTTTGCATTTCAGTTCTCCAAGATATGGCAGAGGACAATTTTTCTGAAAAAATCGTAGTTTCATCTATCGGGTAGAGTAAACCGCCATACTCTATAAGAATTTCGGAATCACAAAGTCTTGGCGTCGTCGTCGAATATGAAAGCTACCCAACGAAACTGAAAATGTTTTGCATCGTTTTTGTCCACAAAGTTTATGAAACTGTTGTGTACTAGTTTATATGGTTCAAATGGCTCTGAGCACTATGGGACTTAACTTCTGAGGTCATCAGTCCCCTAGAACTTAGAACTACCTAAATCTAACTAACCTAAGGACATCACACACATCCATGCCCGAGGCGGGATTCGAACCTGCGACCGTAGCGGTCGCGCGGTTCCAGACTGAAGCGCCTAGAACGGCACGGCCACACAGGCTGGCCGTACCACTTTGTAGTCAACGGTAAGAAGATATGGGCTCAGAATAGTGAAAGACTGCGATCGCAGGAAAAGTGGACAGGGGCAAGCAAATACAGTGAAAATGTTTATTTAACTTGTATTTCTCTAAACATGCATAGACGCATTACAAATAACGTAGCAAGAAAAAGAGTCCAGCTCTCAGTGTCAACAAGGAAGACGCTCTCAGAATTAAAACGCAAACGATGATACAAACAGTCCTGTTAAAGGAACATCCGCAACTGAGCATTATACCAGAGTTTGAAAATCCCGCTTCAGTTGCGAAGTTCTTTTATTACCACATGACCGGTTTCGGGCTCTTATAAGCCCATCTTCAGGTGTCGTAACCTGGTGCTGTGGCCCCCGAGCGCCGCGGTGGACGTGTAGTAGGCGCTGTGTGCTGCCTATGAGCGCAGAACAGGGACAGACAACTGAAGCGGTATTTTCAACCTCCGGGACAAACGATGGTGTCGGAGTTGTGACTGGGTGGCGTCTGCATAGCATCGCTTAGCAAAGAGGCTCGAAGTGCCAGTGGGCGCGGCTGTGTGCTGCCGCTAGCCGTCCGGTATCGTGGCTGCAGATGGGGCTCAGCGGGCGCGCACCATTGGGTCCGCCAGATCCCGAGCGGTCGCTATTGGCGTCTCACAGAAACGTGCAATTCTGTTTCCAGTTTTGATGCCCATGTGGTGGTATCGACACGTGATTGCCCAAGACCTTTCATTTTTATGGAGAAAACTGCGACAGGAATGTCAAATTCGTTGTTTCTTCAACTTCACGAAGATTCAAATGATTTCATTTTTATGCACGACGGCACCCTGTCTCCCTTTCACCTTGAAGCGCGGTGTTATCTTAACAACACTATCTGACAACGTTGGAGGAGGTGGAGAACGAGATCCTGTTCATTGCTTTTGCCACCGCCAGGTCACCAGACGTCAGACTTTGTGACTCTTTTCTCCGAGGCTGCATGGGTGTCTTTGCTCCATCTATGGCAGCTACTCTACAAGAACTGAGAAATCGAACTGTTGAAGCTGTCGTTCCAATAAACAGGTACCTGTTGATTCGTACGTGGAATGAAATGGACTACTGTTTCAATGTTCCTCGAGAAATGCATGGTACTCGTGTTAAGTGTATGGTGTAGTATCTGTGCGAACGTAAAACTTTGAACTTTCCTCTGTCCTGTGAGATGTGGGCTCTGTTTCTGTCTTTCATAGTCAACTGAAATCTGTTCTTTCTTTCTGACTCACCCTGTATGTAGGAGTACTTGACAAGCCCCACGGCAGGTCTTCAGCAGTACGCGACGGGCTAGGTAAGTGAGGCGCCGCGGCAGCCCGGGCCGGGGCTCTGTTCGTACTTTGTAGCCGCTGGCCAGAGGAGGGCGCGGGTTACGGAAGGCGCTTGGCCGCCCGCCTGACAGTTAATCGCTACCGCCGGCGAATGCGGAATCCGGACGGGCGTCGGCCCGCCAGGCCGGTGCGTGGCGCGGCAGAGCACTCCGCAGCACAGCACGGCGCGGCATAGCTGGGCGTCCGCGCGCCGTGCTTTACGCCGCCACCTCTTGGCCGGCCGCGCCGCTGTGCAACCTGCCAACCCTTTTTTCTTTTCGCTTCGCCAACGTTCCGCAGCTGGAGAGGGTTTCTTGCATACTAATATCCTAATTCTTCTGTCTTTGTCTGCTCTAACCGGATTAAGGAACCAAGAAAGCACAGACAGGATAACTCTGAACTTTTAAAATCTACGCTTTCGCATTTACTTATGTACTGAAACGTAGAAGATAATAATTAAACTATCATTTACGAATTTTTGAGAGGGTGAGGTATTCTAGACGGTCTCGTAAACTGACATACGGCCGGGAGAACGGTGTGCTGACCACATGCCCCTTCACAGCCGCATCCAGTGACGCCAGTGGTCTAAGGATGACACGGCGGCCGGTCGGTACCGTTGGGCCTTCCGAGGCCTGTTCGCACGGAGTGGTAGAGTTAGCAGATGTATTCTAGCAGAGTATCTCACCTTAGCAACAAAAATATCCTCAGTAAATCACAGTTTGCGGATTTAGAAGAGTTGCTCTACTGAAAATGCGATTTACATGTTCACTCGCCAGATTTTGCAAGCAGTAAATACTAAAATAACTATCTACGGCATTAGACTGTATGAATCACAGAATTCCCCTAGATAAATTGAAGTTTTATGGGATTGGTGGTATTGCCAACCAATGGATAACGTTGTATCTGCCAAAAAGAATGCAGAAAGTTATACTTTGTAATCCAACCATTGTAGTCTAGGGACATAATTCTGACTGTTCAGAAATCGCGATGAGGTCCTCCAAGGCTCAGTCTTAGGTCCACTGTTGTTCCTCGTGTACCGTATGTAGGCGATCTTCTGTCTAATATACAACAAGTAGAATTATTTCTTTTTGCAGATTGTAATAAGTCCAAGCACACATACAGAAACAGAAGAAATGGTAAACGAAGTTCTTGAAAGCATCACTGACTGTTTTTCTGCGAATCATCTCACCCCTAGTTTTAAAAAGACAACATATTCATTTCTCCACATCTAGGAGTATCACGCCAATGGCAAGTGTAGCAGATAGTGAGGATATGATAAGTAGGGTGGAAACTTCAAACTTCTTAGGTGTCTAAATCGATGATAATCTAAACTGGAAAAAGCCCATTTCCGAACTCCTAGAGTTTAATCATATTGGGACCTACAATCTTTGCAAATCTCGGGAAAGACAAATCAGAAAGTTGACATATTTTATATATTTTCGTTCAATAATGTGATGTGGAATAATGTTTCGGGGTAACTCATAAGAAAGAAAGTATTCGTTGCTGAAAAACGTGCTGTAAGAATAATATGTGGCCATCACGCACGATCATCTTAAAATCTATTTGGCCAGATGAAAATCCGCAACTGAGGAACATATTTGTGGAATAATGGCTCTGAGCACTATGGGACTTAACAGCTGTGGTCATCAGTCCCCTAGAACTTAGAACTACTTAAACCTAACTAACCTAAGGACATCACACACATCCATGCCCGAGGCAGGATTCGAACCTGCGACCGTAGCAGCCGCGCGGTTCCGGACTGCGCGCCTAGAACCGCGAGACCACCGCGGCCGGCATTTGTGGAATAAAAATCCACTTCAGTTACTAGCAATTTTATTAATTTATTTTACGACCAGTCGTGGAAGGGAAAGTGACGTTCATTACTTCACACTGAGGTTGTTTCTAGCACAAAAAGATTTACACAATGCTGCAACATAAATTTTCGATCATTTACCCAGTGATATAAAATACCTGACAGACAACAAAGTAAAAGTTGAAAACAAACTGAGAAAATTTCACCTTCTTGCATTCCGTACAAGAATTTCTATTACTGCTACGTGGTGGGTAGGAATTACTAGTTCACATTGGTTAAAAATGTTAGAAATGTTCAGAATGTAGCCATATGTACATATTACTTTGCGATGTGAACGTAATTTGACTGGTTCCACATCATTACGATATATCGTTCAAAACTAACACCCATCTCATATATTCCTCATACCGGATGCAATATTTTTGGTATGGTTGTTTCTCTAAATAATGGCAAGAGAATGTCGTCTACTGGAGGAAACGTGTCTCGACTTGGGTATTTCAGTGCTCTGTCAAATTGTTCTCGCTGTGTTACATCTCCCATCTAATCTTTATTAACTTCGTTTTCCCTTTCCATAATATTGTCCTCACGTTCTTTCTCTTATATACCTTACTACAGAAGTGCCATTTGACCTCCTAATGTTCATACAGCCACGTCTCTTTTCTCCAGAAATTTCTATGTTTCTCATGTTCCAAATTTATTTTTCAATATGCCGCTTAAATCTTCCAATGCATGTTGTATCTTTTACAGCTTTCAAGTTATCTTTCATCAGGCGCGGATCCAATACAGGAGGGGGGGGGGGCGGTGGGGGTCTGGATATAACGAACCCCTCTCGCAAAATTATTTTGTAGTAGCGTTTATGGCTTAACAAACAATTTGCAATCCCGAAATCTCTTCGAACAAACAACGTACGGTGAAAAAATAACGAACATTTTTTGAAAACAGTTTTAGTTATTTTTTATTCTGCGTCAGCATTATCCCCTTCAAAACAGTCCCCATTAGAAATTACACACTTGTGTCAGTGCTTTTTCCATACCCCGAAACTCTTCTGGAACTCTATTTTTGGGATAGATGTCCGTTTTTTAGCGATACGTCTGTAGTCACGCCTTTGTAAAACGACTGCCCTTTAAGTTTTTCTTTGTTTTTTTCGAACATAAAAAGGTGACATTGGGCCATGTCTGGCGAATACGGCGGCTGGGGCATTACTGCAGTATTGCTTACGCCCAAAAAGCCACAAGTAAGCAACGATGATTGAGAAGTTGCATTATCGTGATGCATAAAACCAAGCCTTTTTTCGGATTGGTTCTCGCAAACGGTGTTGTACTTGCAAGTAGTATTCCTTATTGATCGTTCGACCTTGTGGCTAGAACTTGCCCTTTAAATCGAACAGGGTGAGGATATTGTTCACAATTCATTGCACTTATCGAGCTTTTCTCGGCCTTGGCTATCTAGAATACTTCCACTGCCAGGACTGAACCTTAGCTTCGATAACACATCCATAATGCCATCTTTCATCATCCGTTATGAAACGTTTCAACAGCTCTGAATTGCTGTTGGCTTCATCTAGCAGCTCTTGAACAACTTACATTCGTCACAGTTTGTTATTCTAAATTCAACAATTTTGGAGCAAACTATGTTGCCACACGTTTCACAGCCAAAACATCTGATAAAAACGTCATGGCATGAGCGAATTGATATGCCCAGTCCCCTAGAACTTAGAACTACTTAAACCTAACTAACCTAAGGACGTCACACACATCCATGCCCGAGGCAGGATTCGAACCTGCAACCGTAGCGGTCACTCGGTTCCAGACTGAAGCGCCTAGAACCGCTCTGCCACACCGGCCGTCAATTTGAGCAGCAGTTGGCACTACAGTGACAGAACGAACTGTTTCAAATCTGTTATTTCAAGTACACTTCTGAGCCAGAAGCCCTACAGCATGCCTTCGACTGACCCAAACCACCCCCATTTGCGACTTCAGTGGTGTTAAAAAATGCGTCTGAGCACTATTGGACTTAACTTCTGAGGTCATCAGTCCCCTAGAACTTAAAACTACTTAAACCTAACTAACCTAAGGACATCACACACATCCATACCCGAGGCAGGATTCGAACCTGCGACCGTAGCGGTCGCTCGGTTCCAGACTGAAGCACCAAGAACCGTTCTGCCACACCGGCCGGCGGGGCCATGTCAGTTAGATTTGGAAATTAATTTTTCTGCTTTCTGTCTACTGTCTTGTTTCACCACCAGACAGATCCAAGAGACTTTCAATGGACTGTATTATTTTTCCTTGCTAGTCAGAAGAGTTCAGATGGCAATTGGATAAGGTTATGTGGAGATGATAGTGAACGGACAGACGACCACAAACATGTCCAATATTATCTATCTGAATAGGCTGCTAAATTTATTCAGGACTATGCTATATGGTCACGATACTCCTGTAACTATGAACAATTTTATTCTGCAGCAGTTACAGTTTATAATGGAGAAAATTCTTGCAGACTCTAAGATTCGTATTGGCTGCTCTCTGTTTGAATACTACCTCATATTATTATTCACTGACATAGACTTGGAGGCGGGTTATATTGTACAAAAATTTATTGTTGAGCTACGGGTTCGTTCTTGCTGGTACTGTCTTTATACTTTTGTTGTGCGAAAATCGTTAATCAGCCAGCTAAGGTCATTCGTATCACGATACTCCACAGTTATTTCTTGGTAGCAGGTGTCTGTGTTTAGGAAAGACCAAATGTTGATCGAACCACAGACCAACACAAACGTCTTATGATAAACGCGGTTAGAATTCCTAAAAAAGGAGATAATAGTTGGAAAGTCTGAACTCAGTCACAAAGGTCGTAAAATTGCAGTTTATGTAGAATGTAGTAGAAACTAGGCAAATCTAGTATCAGCTCTCAGTATCCCAGAAATAAGAAGGGACACAAATGTTGAAATGTGTGTGAAATCTTATGGGACTTAACTGCTAAGGTCATCAGTCCCTAAGCTTACACACTACTTAACCTAAATTATCCTAAGGACAAACACAAACACCCATCACCCATGCCCGAGGGAGGACTCGAACCTCCGCCGGGACCAGCGGCACAGTCCATGACTGCAGCGCCTTAGACAGTTTTTTTTTTTTTGTTGCTGTTCTTATTTTGTTCCATATTGTTCGTTGAGTTTGTTCGTGGCGGACGTCCGATGACACTGTCAGGTTGTTTGTTGATCCGTTCACTCAGTTCAGCCGGCTTCAGTGGTGTCAAGCGAAAGCTCATTGGAGAGCAGGGTGGATGTCTGTCGCGTTTTCTGAGGAGAGCTGGTTCTGCCTCGGTGCCAGTGATTGCCATGTGATTGTTAGGAGGCGGCCAGTTGACGGCCTGCAAGCAACCTGTCTGCGTGCTAGACAAACTGGACCTACACCTGGTGTTATGGACTGTGGTGCGGTTTCTTATGACGACAGTGGTTATCCCACGCACCCTGACTGCAGATCTGCACGTCAATCTGGCGATTCAACCTGTTGTATTACCATTCATGAACAGCATTCCAGGGGGGTGTTTTCCAACAGGATAACCCTCGCCCAACTACCACTGTTGTAACCCAACATGCTTTACAGAGTGTCCAAATGTAGCCTTGGCTTGCTCGATCACCAGATCTGTCTCCAGTTGAACACATATGGAACATCATCGGACGATAACTCTTGCGTCATCCACAAACAGCATTAATCGTCCCTGCATTGACCGACCAAGTGCAACAACCATGGAACTCCATCCCGCAAACTAACATCCGGCACCTGTACAAAACGATGCATGCACGTTTGCATGCTGGAATTCAGCATATTGGTAGTTACACGGATAATTAATGTACCAGTATTTTACGTTTGCAATGCCATACCTCGCGCTTACATTAACCTGTGATCTTGCAATGATTACTTCATTACTCTACGTTATTTTGGTGTTGCGATTTTTTCTCCCTAGAAGAATATAATAATTCCAATCGCAAAGAAACCAGGTGTTGACAGATATGAAAATTACCGAACTATCACAGCTGCAAAATACTGACGCGAATTCTTTACAGACGAATGTAAAAACTGGTAGAAGCCGACCTCGGGGAAGATCAGTTTGGATTCCGTAGAAATGTTGGAAAACATGAGCCAATACTGACCCTACGACTTATCTTAGAAGAAAGATTAAGGAAAGGCAAACGTAGACTTAGAGAAAGCTTTTGACAATGTTGACTGGAATACTCTCTTTCAAATTCTGAAAATACAGGGAGCGAAAGGCTATTTACAATTTGTACAGAAACCAGATGGCAGTTATATGAATCGAGAGGCATGAAAGGGAAGCAGTGGTTGGGAAGGGAGTGAGACAGGGTTGTAGCCTCTCCCAGATGCTATTCAATCTGTATATTGAGCAAGCAGTAAAAGAAACAAAAGAAAAATTTGGAGTAGATATTAAAATGCATGGAGAAGAAATTAAAACGGAATGGACAGTGTCTTGAAAGTAGGGTATAAGATGAACATCAACAAAAGCAAAAGAAGGATAATGGAATGTAGTCGAATGAAGTCGGGTGATGCTGAGGGAATTAGATTAGGAACTGAGACACTTAAAGTAGTAAAGGAGTTTTGCTATTTGGGGAGAAAAATAACTGATGATGGTGGAAGTACAGAGGATATAAAATGTAGACTGGCAATGGTAAAGGAAAACGTTTCTGAAGAAGAGAAATTTGTTAACATCGAGTATTGATTTAAGTGTCAGGAAGTCGTTTCTGAAAGTATTTGTATGGAGTGTAGCCATGTATGGAAGTGAAACATGGACGATAAATAGTTTAGACAAGAAGAGAATAGAAGCTTTCGAAATTTGGTGCTACACAAGGATGCTGAAGATTAGATGGGTAGATCACATAACTAATGAGGAGGTATTGAATAGAATTGGGGAGAAGGGGAGTTTGCGGCACAACTTGGCTAGAAGTATGGATCGGTTGGTAGGACATGTACTGAGGCATCAAGGGATCACTGGAGGGCAGCGCGGAGGGTAAAAATCGTAGAGGGAGACCAAGATTCAAATGGCTCTGAGCACTATGGGACTCAACTTCTGAGGTCATTAGTCCCCTAGAACTTAGAACTAGTTAAACCTAACTAACCTAAGGACATCACACACATCCATGCCCGAGGCAGGATTCGAACATGCGACCGCAGTGGTCTCGCGGTTCCAGACTGCAGCGCCTAGAACCGCACGGCCACTTGGCTGGCTGGAGACCAAGAGATGAGTACACTAAGCAGATTCAGAAGGACGTAGGCTGCAATAGGTACTGGGAGATGAAGAAGCTTGCACAGGATAGAGTAGCATGGAGAGCTGCATCAAACCAGTCTCAGGACTGAAGACCACAACAACAGCAACAACAACAGTGTATTTTTCAAACATCTAAACGGCTTATTTGCTAGGACATCGGATAATTGCTAAATGACTTTCACGGTGGAAGAGTAGCAGTCGGGGACCACCCAGAGCGTGTACATCACCCGTACTGATTTTATGAAGGGAAGTAAAGGATGGCCTTACCAGACAGGTCTACGTTTCTGATTTTAATACTAAGTGGGTTATATACGCGTGTGAGCAGGTGAGCGGACATTTACGAGGGTAATATCTCCTGTACGATGGAGTCGACGAGTAACGTTTGAGCGAGCAGTAAATGGAGTAACGCAGCGGGCGTCGCGTCTCAGCTCCGCAGCGCCGCTGCGGAACTGGGCGATGCATCCCGCCCTGGTGCTGTCGGCTTCCTGTGACGTTAATTGCGAGTCGCAAATCAGTCATCGCGGCACACAACTTATGCACGGCTGACGTTATCATGCGCTTAATGAGCAATGAAAACCACAGCAAACACTAATTAGCGTTTCACGTTCGCTTTTTTATGGTGCAAGTTTACCGCCCCCCCCCCCCCCTCCCCCCATTTGCGAGGCAATCAAAGAGCGACCCGCAATTCAGCCTCTTCGACAAGTGGATGAAATACGGCTTTCAAAAGAGCGACTCTTATCGGGTCTGTCAAGCAATAGCAGTTTTCTTTCCCTCATAGTCGTCTTCTGAATGGTACAACTCAGTGATGTATGGCTCTATAATGTTCGACGGAGAGTCATTCCATACTCTTATCTCTATCACTGCAGTGTCTGTGCGGTTTGTAATAAGGGGGAAATGCTCTTCCGCGAAGGGAGGTTAACCACATTGTAGTCCAGCCCTCTGAGCAGCATACGACGCCTTTGTTGTACAGTATGCCAGAAGGGATTACTGTGAATTATTTCTGTACAGGCTGCTCAGGACTTCCGTTAGATGCTGTGGAAAGACTTTATTTTCAATTTCCTCTGCCCACCTGTTTTGTTTGTCGCTCTCGAATGCCTCGGTACAGTAAGTGATTATAATTTGCCTTTCAGAATTAAATACGCATCTTTTAACTGTCACCTGCAGTTTCTCAAAAAGTGTGTCTTTAGATGAACGACATATATGGAAACCATTTTGTCCTTCTAATAGTGTTCTGTTATCTTTTCAACTCTTGGAATTATAATTGGATTCCAGGTCCGTCTGTTATACAAACAACTGCTTTTTATATAAACCCACACATGTTTCAGCACTCTTGTGCCTTCGTCAGTGGCTAGTCAATTTTTTAAAATGAAAACATTTTTCAAATAATAATTATTCTAACGAAATTAGACGAAAACACAGTTCTCGGCCGGCCGGGGTGGCCGAACGGTTCTAGGCGCTACAGTCTGCAACCGTGCGCCCGCTAAGGTCGCAGGTTCGAATCCTGCCTCGCACATGGATGCGTGTGATGTCCTTAGGTTAGTTAGGTTTAAGTAGTTCTAAGTTCTAGGGGAGTGATGACCTCAGAAGTTAAGTCCCATAGTGCTCAGAGCCATCTGAACCACAGTTCTCGTCTGCTGTTTTCATTATCTTATTTTTCTACATTGTTGGGTTACGTAGGACCCTCTGTACATTACTGTGCATGCATAGTGGACATTAATGGATGCAGGTGATCGGACAGAATGCTCACGTACTTGTCACCTGACAGAGTCGTATCTAACCGTGTCAGGGGTCCCATATCACAGGTCCCACACCATTACAGAGCCTCCACCATCTTGAACAGTCCTCTGCTGACATGCAGGGTGCATGAATTCATGAGGTTGTCTCCATAACCGTACACGTCCATCCGCTCGATACAAGACTCGTCCGACCAGGCAACATGGTGTCAGTCATCAACAGGCTAATGCCAGTGTTGACGGGCCCAGGTGAGACATAAAGCTTTTTTTCGTGCAGGTATCAAGGGTACACGAGTGGGCCTTCGGCTCCAAAGGCCCGTATCGATGTTTAGTTGAATGCTTCCCACGCTGACACTTGCTGATGGCCGTCATTGAAATCCGCAGAAATCTGCGGAAGCGTTGCACTTCTGTCACGTTGAATGATTCTCTTCAGTCGTCGTTGGTGCCGTTCTTGCAGGACCTTTTTACTGCCGCAGCGATTATGCACGTTTGATGTTTTACCTCATTATTGATACTCGCGGTATACTCGCGAAATGGTCGTACAGGAAAATCCCCACTTCATATCTTCCCCAGAGATGTTGTGTTCCATCGCTCATGCTCCGACTATAACACCACGTTCAAACTCACTTAAACCTTGATGACCTTCCATTGTAGCAGCGTTAGCCGATCTAACAACCTCGCCAGACACTTTTTGTCGTATATAGGCGTTGCCGAATACAGCGCCGTATTCTGCTTGTATACATATCTCCGTATTTGAGTACGCTTGCCTGATCCAGTTTCTTTGGCGCTTCGGTGTATAACGAAACTAGTTTCTCCTTGCTTTCCGCCGTTCGCTGCACCGGTGTAGCAAGTATATGAACGTTGATAGTACAAGGCCAGATCAGTGTCCGGGCTGTTGCCCCTGCAACTACTGAAAAGGTTGCTACTCCTCTTCGTGAGCCATATGTCTGACGTCTCCACAGATACCCATCCGACGTGGCAGATCCTACGGCACGGCCATTTTTGTCACAAAGGCACGGAAACCGCCACGCCTCGGCAGCGTCTATGTTTCGTGGAAGAAAGGTGAGGCGGGTTAAATTTCCTTCGTAGATTTTCCCATGTTGAGATGTTAGAAGGAGTGATCTGTTTCACTTGGTAAAAAGCGTTCAATAGCTAAGAACGCAAAAATTCGTCTTTATTTTTTGCAACGTTTTTAGACAGATAAAACGGTCATCATGAAGTCCCCAAAAATAATTTTGTGGGCTACACAATATATTTGCACGGAGGCGTTTTTGAAAATTTGTCACCACAAAGACACATGGGTTTTCGTCCGTCCAGAGATGTGAGTTACGTGTGCTTTTGATACCGTCACGACTTCTTCACTTGAGAAATAAAATCCCCGTAACTAGCCGTATCTAGGCGTTTTGCATCACCTCGGTTCCGATAGTTCCGGAACCTGTACAGAAAATTGGAACAGAGGTCAACATCAACCTCACTTCCGCCCTTTTTATTGCTCATAAAAACCAAACATTGCTTGGTGTACCACCATACAGCGAGGCCTTCAAAGGTGGCGATCCAGGCTGCTGTACACACCGGTAACTTGCTTTGATGCATGCCTGTATTCGTCGTGACATACTATTTACAACTTCGTCAAGGCACTATTGGTCCAGATTGTCCCACTCTTCAATGGTGATTCGGCGTAGATCCCTCAGAGTGACTGGTGGGTCGTCCATAAACAGCCCTTTTCAATCTATCCCAGGAATTTTCGATAGGGTTCAAGTCTGGAGAACATGCTGGCCACTCTAGTCGAGCGATGTCCTTATCCTGAAGGAAGTCATTCACAAGATGTGCACGATGGGGACGCAAATTGTTGTCCATGAAAACGAATGCCTCGCCATTATGCTGCCGATATGGTTGCACTATCAATCGAAGGATGGCATTCACGTATGGTGCTGTTACGGCGCCTTCCATGACCACCAGCGGCGTACGTCGGCCCCACATACTGACACCCCAAAAAATCAGGGAACCTCCGCCTTGCTGCACTCGCTGGAGGGTGGCGTTGCTGTCAGGGTTCCTCCGAGCCATAATCCGTAGGCAGCGGTCATCCTCTGCAGTAGTAGCTTTTGGGCGGCCTGAGCGAGACATGTCATCGACAGTTCCTGTCTCTCTGTATCTTCCCCATGTCCGAACAACATCGCTTTGGTTCACTCCGAGACGCCTGGACATTTCCCTATTTGAGAGCTCTTCCTGGCACAAAGTGACAATGCGGATGCGATCGAACCGTGGTATTGACCGTCTAGGTATGGTTAAATGACAGACAACACGAGCCATGTGTCTCCTTCCTGGTGGAATGACTGGATCTTTTCGGCTGTCGGACCCCCTCCGCCCAATAGGCGCTTCTCATGCACGATTGTTTACATCTTTGGGCGGGTTTAGTGACATCTCTGAACACTCAAAAGGACTGCGTCCGTGATTCAATATCCACAATCAACGTCTGTCTTCAGGAGTTCTTGGACACATGTTTTACAGAGTGATATATTCGACTTAGCATATACTGCCACGTTGTAAAACATTTGCTATACTGCCCCGTATGGTAACTTGGGAGTGATGCAGGCTACACAAAGCAAGAGAATGGTAATCAGTACGGTAACTCCTACCAAAGTTGTATGAACTACGTCGAGCCAATATAAGCACTTCACAACAATCTTCTGGTAAACCCGGAGGAGAAACACCCCTCTGAAGATGTCCAACGCAGTTCTGGACGAAACGTTAGGAGCTGAAGAGTTTCATGGACTACGACCTTACATCCCGGAAGGTTTACCAGAAGATATGTCATCCGGTCGTGGAAGCCTTCATACTACTTCACAACAAGTTTGCAAATTTGTTGCCACTTGTTCTTCAGGCTGATTCTGGGTTTGGGCTGAGTTAAGAACAACCGATATATTTTTGTAGCAAAAAACAGCGAGTCCAGACCCTAAATGCTGTAATTTTTATGGCGTGGTTATCGGTTTCAGTCGCACGTAGACAATCTTCAGACCAGTAATGTCTCCAATTGGTGACGTGTGGAGCCTTTGCGCGAAGCTATTGTAAGAGCAGGAAGAACCTGTCGTCAACTTCAGTTTTGGTTGCACCATTACACAAGGTCGCCGGCGTTCCAGTTATATGAGTTCGATATATTTTTGAATTTATAATTAGCAGGCTGCTGTGGCCGAGCGGTTCTAGGCCCTTCTGTCTGGAACCGCGCAGCTGCTACGGTCGCAGGTTCAAATCCTGCCTCGGGCATGGATATGTGTGATGTCCTTAGGTTAGTTAGGTTTAAGTAGTTCTAAGTTCTAGGGGACTGGTGACCTCAGATGTTAAGTCCCATAGTGCTCAGAGTCATTTGAACCATTTTTTGAAGTTATAATTCTTATTGGTGTATCCGTAATACTCTGTTGCAGATGTACGCTAAATGCATTTTCCATTCCTTTACCGTTCCTTTCGGTGTGTCACGACCACGTGCATCAAGGAGTTAACTCACAGACGACACATGTTATTCTAGAGTATTAGATGGTCTCCTTTTCAATCGCTTAACATCGATCACATTCTCTCCGATCATCGGCTGCTTATGTGATTATCCTCTCATGTAACTTTCCAGCTCGATAAAGTTGGTTGGGAGCAAACTATATTGATAAGTCCACTGTATAGCGCGGTAACTCTCAAGACACATAATACCATAACACGCAACGTTTAAGATAATTACAGAGAATACTGACCATTTTACTTTCACTGTCTTCTATTAGCATACTTCTGAAGAAGGGCGTAATTCCCGGGTTCGATTCCCGGCGGGGTCAGGGATTTTCTCTGCCTCGTGATGGCTGGGTGTTGTGTGCTGTCCTTAGGTTAGTTAGGTTTAAGTAGTTCTAAGTTCTAGGGGACTGATGACCATAGATGTTAAGTCCCATAGTGCTCAGAGCCATTTGAACCATTTGAAGGGCGTAATGCGCGACAGTCGTTCGGCAAGGGCTGACATGAACATTTATATCACACAGCTTCACTCGGTATTACTACACCTAATATGGGCATTAAATCGACTGTTTTACCTGAGACACACGCGAACCTACCTTCGACAGTGTTCGTCAACAGCTACTCGGATTCCACATGACCAGTGCTTGGAATAACCACCCACCTGCAACAGAAAGAGAAATTGTATAAATTTTAGTGTCTAAATACAGTTCTGTGCTAAAACTTCAATGCAGCCTGAGGTATATTTCCGGCCACTGTGGCCGAGGGGTTCTAGGCGCTTCAGTCCGGAACCGCGCTGCTGCTACGGTCGCAGATTCGAATCCTGCCTCGGGCATGGATGTGTGTGATGTCCTTAGTTTAGTTAGGTTTAAGTAGTTCTAAGTTATAGGGGACTGATGACCTCACATGTTAAGTCCCATAGTGCTCAGAGCCATTTGAACCATTTTGAGATATACTAATTGCAGCCTGAGATAGATAATTATAAACTGTACGAAAATATTTATTAGTTTATTTAGGATTTTGGCAATTTGACTTCTCATATACTTACAAAAAGTATTAATACGATCTGACTACAAGCATCGCAATATCGGGCAACGTCAACTGGGTACACCACACATGTGCCGGGGAAAGGGGGGGTGGGGTGGTTCTTACGTACGTGAGCTCAGTGCATTTTCGTCGGTATTCAGATGAAGATGGCCAGGAAACTTTGAGCCGAAATGTCGTGGCAGCTAGTTGCAGACATCCGGCAGTTCTCCCGAAATTTTATCGAAGAAAAGCGACGTAGCTCTCGCGAAACTGTTTGCTCATATTCAGAGAACCAGTATCAGAGGAAGACTATGAGAGAAAGCTGCTGCCCCATCGCATATCTCACGTACAGATGATGAGAATAAGAGGTCAGGTCCCTTGCATTGGCATATAGAAAGTCGCTTCTTCTTCGGTCAATAAGCGAGTAGGACAGGAAAGAAAATCACTGTCCATTAGCAATGGCGTAGCTATTATCGCTTGCTTGTGGCATAATCGCTGTCTATCTGCCAGTAAATATTAAAATAGTTTGTTCCACGGTATGTGGTTTCTTTTTTTACCTACGTCCGTGACTGTAAGAGGCTCTCGAGTTCCAAATGGTAGGAGTTTTCACGGCAGGGTACACATGTTTGTTTGACCTACAGCGGAGTGCCGGCAAACAAATTAGGGACGCAGCTAGATAGTGCAGGGCAGATAGTTGCGTTATGTAAGGTGATCTCGTGCGGTCAACATTCTTCTGCCGCAGGAAGCAGCTGGCGGCAGCAGAGAGCAGCTCGCCAACACTTCGCTCATGCGAAATTTCTTCCAGCTTTGCAGTTGCGTCTGCGGCCTAAACGTCCCGGAAATAACACTCGTTCTCATAATTCGTTTATGAAAGACGTCAGACATAGTTAAATATGGAAGATTTATACAGACTGATGATTAGCTTAGCTGGAATCTGAAGCTGTGGTGTGAGGTTCGACTTCTGAGGACCATCACAAATTTTCATGGCATGGCATGTTCTGGAATAGTGTTCTCACACACATGTAAAGCCAACGAGCAGCTGAGATGGATGCCCCAGTATTGACATGAAAGCCATTGAAGTCACTGCCTTTTATGTTTCACTGGTCGTTTTCGGTTTATGTGTCTTAATTCTTTGGTGAGGAGATCGAAACTACGAATATATTTTTCGACTCTCTCATGGTTCATTTAATTTAAGAAAAAATCGTGGTCTCCGCGTGTAGCGCGGGATTAGCCGAGCGGTCTGAGGCGCTGCAGTCATGGACTGTGCGGCTGGTCCCGACGGAGGTTCGAGTCCTCCCTCGGGCATGGGTGTGTGTGTTTGTCCTTAGGATAATTTAGGTTAAGTAGTGTGTAAGCTTAGGGACTGATGACCTTAGTAGTTAAGTCCCATAAGATTTCACACACATTTGAACATTTTGTCTCCGCGTGTAAGTCCAGATATTTCTGTTGGGGACTAAGGACAGCGTACTATAAAACATTTCATCAGTATTTACATTATTTACAGAGTAATAAAAATAATAATAATAAAATATAATTATAGCTATTACTACTCACATGTTTTTAAGTTGGGTAGTATATCTGAGTACATGCGGCAAGAGCAAGACTTTAATGCTTATTTTCCCCTGTACAGCAGGTCAGGTGTTGAAGTGTGGATGCAAAACGTTTAGTCTATACTGATAGGCGTAGTGCACTTAGTGGTGCAATTATGACTGTGCAGAAAAAATCACGTCATAAAGTTCGTGACTTGTTTGTGGGAAGACTGTTCGATACAGAAAAGACAACCAACACATTGATGAATGCACATAGTAAGATGCCACATTCACAAATAACTGCTGTTATATCCTTTACACCCCATGTATAACTGCAACTCAATTTCACGTCATCTTATTTTCGTCAAGAGAGGCATATCAACTTTTTTCGAAAGTTTGTTGTAGGAAGTTTGTAGCTATATTCGCTATTTTCTTTACTACATCTTAGTTAAAAATTTTCGTCGTTGCCAAACAACACTTATAAATACATACATCAAAAACAGTTTTGCATCTCCCCGGTTTCCAGAACCCCTGGAGATAGACGTTGACTGTGGATATTGTATCACGGATACCGTCCCTTTGACTGTTGAGAGATGTCACTAAACCCACCCAAAGACGTAAACAACCGTGGGAAGGAGGAACACGGTTCGTGTTGTCTGTAGTTCCACCATGCCTAAAGGGTCAATACCGCGGTTCGATCGCGTCCGCATTGTTACTTTGTGCCAGGAAGGGCCCTTGTTGAACAAGGGAAGTGTCCAGGCGTCTCGGAGTGAACCAAAGCAATGTTGTTCGAACATGGAGCAGATACAAAGAGATAGGAACTGTCGATGACATGCCTCGCTCAGGCCTATTAAGGTCTACTACTGCAGTGGATGACCGCTACCTACGGATTATGGCTCTTCACTGATGAGTGTCGTATATGCCTTCAACCAGACGATCGTCGGAGACGTGTTTGGAGGCAACCCGGTCAGGCTGATCGCCTTAGACACACTGTCCAGCGAGTGCAGCAAGGTAGAGGTTCCCTGATGTTTTGGGGTGGCATTATGTGGGGCCGACGTACGCCGCTGTTGGTCATAGAAGGCGCCGTAACGGCTGTACGATACATGAATGCCGTCCTCCGATCGCTAGTGCAACTATATCGGCAGCATAATGACTAGGCATTCGTCTTCATGGACGACAATTCGCGCCCCCATCGTGCACATCTTGTGAATGACTTCCTTCAGGATAACGACATCACTCGAGAAGAGTGGCCAGCATGTTCTCTAGACAGGAACCCTATCGAACATGCCTGGGATAGATTGAAAAGGGCTGTTTATGGACGACGTGACCCACCAACCACTGTGAGTTATCTACGCCGATTCGCCGAAGAGGAGTGGGACACGCTGATAGACTTGTGGATAGTATGCCACGACGAATACAGACATGCACGAATGCAAGAGGACATGCTACTGGGTATTAGAGATACCGATGTGTACACAATCTAGACTACCACCTCTGAAGGTCTCGCTGTATTGGTGGTACAACATACAATGTGAGGTTTTGATGAGCAATAAAAAGGGCGTAAATGATGTTTATGTTGATCTCTATTCCAATTTTCTGTACAGGTTCCGGAACTCTCGGAACCGATGTGATGCAAAACTTGTTTTGATGTGTTTATTTTACTAACATAACGCAAATTCCTAACAGCTCCATGAGGGAAGCTGTGTTGGGTATACATCAAGAAGCCATCGTAAGACAAAATTTTGTTTACAGTAAATATTACACAGTGTATGAACATAACGTGTGTATACTCCATGACAATGTCATATTAAAAACTCCGCAGCACAAGATAAATTATTACGCAAATGTTATTAGTTCTAACTGTATCTAAAAGTTTCAAATTGGTGAATTCCTTTAATTTTTTAAATTTAAATTTAAATTTTATTTCTGATACAAACAATAACTTTATTATGTCTGAGTTGACATACAGTTTTTGCACACAGCTCTTTTTCGAGGATATTTCACGGGATCTAAAATTGAAATGTATCAGAGGTGTGCATCTTCATCTTCTACATACGAATTCCATTGGTAAGGCACTGGACTCACATCTGGCAGGGCAGTTGTTTCTTTAAATCGCTTGAAGCAAATTCCGCTGTACTTCCTTAGAAACGGACATGACGGATTTCTTTCCCCATCCTTCCTCAGTCCCAGTTTTGGCTCCATCCCTAATGACGTGGACGTCATTGGAGGTTAAACCCTATAACGTGTCTTCCATTTCCGTGTCTCAGATTGGCAAAGGACTGAGCAAGCAGACAGTCGAGGATATAGAGGATGTAATTGTCCTAATTACGGATATTTTCATATATCGTACCTTAAGATGTACATGCTTCTGTGTGCTGGTTGTTTTTTCTGTGTCGAACGGTCTTCCCACAAACACGTCCCATAATTTACTCCCTGATGTCTTTCGCATGGTCGTAACTGCACCACAAAGTGGATAACACTTGTGAGTATAGGCAACTGTTTTGCGTCCGTGCACCTACACTTCATCACCCGACCTGCTCTGCAGGGCGAAATAAGCACTAATGGATTGCTCTTGCCACGTGTACCCGCAGATACTAACCAAGCTAAAAATATACTAATCGTAATAGCTATAATTATTAGTCTGCAAATGACGTAGATACTGATAGACTATTGTTCGGTACACTGTTCTCAGTCAACATTGAAAATATCTGCACTTACAACTGTTACACTCTCTATAACCAGCATTTACTTAGTGGTCTTCCAACGAATCAGATCCAGGTAACCGTCACAACCACAGCTGCAGCATTTGCTCATCGGTAATGTGGCTAAAAGTATCAAGAGTTCTGTGGCGTTCCCACTGCTGTTTGTTGTGCACACGGAAAGTTGTGGCGAAATGTGGGCAGACCTGCAGCGGATCAATGCTTTGCTAGAGGGGCTGGTAGTTGACAGAAACAAAACATGTTGCGGATAACTAGGTGACCATGCACTGGAAACTGTGTGGTAAGACAGTTTTCTAGGAATATGTTTCCGGGCAACTTGGGGGTGGAACGGTCACATGAATAACACTGGTTGTATAAATGGGTTCACCCATGAAAACTGTTGCTTAGAAAATGCTCATTTCAGCAGTTCGTGAGTACCGCTCGTCAGTCTAGAAGCCTTACCAGGTACGGTTGTCAATAGAAGAAATTGGGAGGAGCCAGCTAAGAGCATGTAACGACACACTTACGTCAAGACAGTGAGATACACTTGAAATCACTCACTTGAGAAACGTAAAATCACAGCAGAATTTTGCCGGTCGCGGTGGTCTCGTGGTTCTAGGCGCGCAGTCCGGAACCGCGCGACTGCTACGGTCGCAGGTTCGAATCCTGCCTCGGGCATGGATGTGTGTGATGTCCTTAGGTTACTTAGGTTTAAGTAGTTCTAAGTTCTAGGGGACTGATGACCAAAGCTGTTAAGTCCCATAGTGCTCAGAGCCATTTGAACCATTTTGAACAGCAGAATTTTAATTTGTGAGTTTATTAATTTCAATCCATAATGCAATCTATAATATTGCCAAGTATGGACCACTATCCTCCCACCGGAACCAGTAACGGCATCTGCTAGTAGCATAAGAAACTGCTCGCATAAATATCGTCATTTCTGTGTGAGCCTTCAGTATTTGTGGATAATATCATTTGTGTAATCAGTTATTTCAGAACTTAAACTATGCTGAAAAGTAGAATATGTGTTAAAAGGAAACAAAGTATGTAAAACATTAATTGCAGTTGTACGAGGGCTGCACTGATTTCACAGAGACTTTCTTTATCATAAAAACTTAGAGAGTAGTAGACAATGGCGGTTGGCTCGCTGTGGCAGTGGCGTGTGTTCTGTGTGCAAGTGTGAGCATTCTGTGAACATCGATGAAATACGTGCGGAAGAATATATACATAATGTGGCTTTATATGGAGATACTGCAAGAAGAGGTGTTCCACACTGTACATATATTATTAACGTAACATGGCTGTCAAAGGATCGCGACGGGCATGGAAATTATTTATACGCCACTAAACACTCCAGGTACGTGATAATTACTTGTAAAGAGAAGTTACTCACTAACGGTTTACGTTAACATTCCAAGACTACTGAATTAAAATCGGAGTATACAACTCATTTCTTTTATCAATTATTTTCACACCCTTTCATCACAAATTATTTTAACTCTCAAGTATAACATTTTATTACGAGCGTGCTTTTTGAGCCATTGCAGTAAGTTATTCAGTTTAGTACCTGCACTCCTTTGTGTTTATGAGTATATATTTTGATTAATCAAGGAATAGCATTTTAATGCGCCCGAATGACAGTGCGAATGGTTACTGTAGTTTTAAGGCTATTAGATTATTATGGGATCCAGTAAGCTAGTGTTGTACATATCGTTAACTACTCCATATCAATCTTCCATTTGTCAGAACAGTTTTGTTTCATTCTAATTAGCCATTGTCAGTACGTGATCATAAAAGTGAAATAATTTTACCGCGCATACTGAAATTTAGTTATAGCTCGGCGTCGGGTAGTCCAATGTCTTCGCGGTCATATTTTCAATAAATTAACGTCTTTCATAGTAACTTCCGACGGCTGCGTTATATGCGGAGCGTTATTTGTGAAAGAAACAGCAATGCGAAATCGGTAACAGCACGCATGGACAAATGTATGGGATTTTGCGTAGTGTAGATGTGGGTGTCTCACTTTGAATCTGTCTCGACTGACAGTGTTAAGAGTAAGACAAACACATGACGCAGAAAGGGATGAGAGGGGTAACTTGAAGTACTAAGGCAAGAAATTTTTTACATATTTTTTTATTAAAACATGATTATGTTGTTGAGAGATGTGGAAGACTAATTTGGTTGTGTCTGACAAAGACTACACTGAGTAGTACTTATTATCAATTTACTGTACATGAGGATATGGATAGAGGGCAAACGATGAAAGCTTCAAAGGAGGTGCGGATGCACAGCGGGAAAAATTTTCTCTTGATTCTCCATGACTGTAAACAGTCATAAGTAACATTTGTGGAGCCCACCCGGATAGCCGCACAGTCTAACGCGCTGCTTCCCGAGCGGGAAGGCGTGCCGGTCCCCGGCATGAATCCGCCTGCAGGATTAGGGATCCGGTGTGTCGGCCAGCCTGTGGATGGCTTTTAAGGCGGTTTTCCGTCTGCCTCGGCGAATGCGGGCTGGTTCCCCTTATTCAGCCTCAATTACACTATGTCGGCGACTGGGTGCACACTTTCCCCACGTACGCGTACACCATAATTACGCTAGCACCCAAACATTGGGGTTACACTCATCTGGTGTGTGACGTTCCTGGAAGGGGCGGGGGGAGGTCCACTGGGGGCCGGACCGCACAATAACCCTGGGTTCGGTGTGGGGCGGCGGTGGGGTGGGTGGACTGCTGTGGCCTGTTGTGAGGTTGTGAACCACTGAGGGCTACGGCGGGACGAAGCCTCTCTGTCCTTTCTATGTCACAATACGCAATACACAACCTTTTGTGAGCATAAATATAGTTACACTGCGGATGCAAACTGTTCGTTATCTTTGACGCAGCCACATTGTGCATGCAGGTACCCCAACTTTCTGCGACGTGACAGCTGACGACTTTTAGAGATTCTGTCGGCGCCTCGACGTTGACGCAAGCGAGACGTGTGTGTCTGCCACTGTTTGACAGACTGACGTGCCGCGTCTCCACGCTGCTTTATACGGAGCCCCAGCACTGACGACAGCGGCCGCCGATAGCGCCCGCAGCATCGCCACAGAGACGCCCGTCAACGTCGCTTTTCGCCAGCCTCCATCTGAATGCCGGTCGAAATTGCCGGCGAGCGCAGAATACTTGAGCGGGACGTTTAGCCGGCAACAAAGGAACTGCTTGCGTTCTCACCGCGCCGGACAGTCGTTGCCCGGTCGTTAAACAGGGCTGGCGCCCGGCATTCCAATGCGCGCCGATGATGACGGCCGGTGGGAAGGGACGCCGTGCCCCCCATACTGGCTGGACGCCTACACCTCCCTGCGGGCGACGCCAATCAGTTACAAGTTTATTCCGTGAAGTTTCGGGATTGCAGCCGTGTTACATCGACTTCTTGCCACGATATTTCGGCTGACAGCCATCTTCAGGTGGGTGTTTTGCATTGGCGCGGAGGCGCAAACGTAAAGGGAGCCGCTACAAGTGAGACTTCTGTAGATTTTCGCGCCCTTTTCGACAATTGCTCCCTCTATGACGCGCAGGCGTATGCGTAAGAGTGATACCACATGTGCACTCTGTTTCGGAATACGCACTCGCGAATTTAAAATTCAGAAGTCCAAATTAATAAGATTAACTGTCGCTAGACGTGTCATTAGTCATAAAATGTTCTCTTTCTGAAGACATTAAAGAAACCACTGGGTCCCACGACTTGTGCAGATGGAAGCCGCTGTCACGATTAATAAGATCTTCCACCAAACGTACTTCCACCGATTCCTTAATAACACAGACGAACGAAAAAATTTTTGGAAAAACTTTTTTTGCTTTTATAAGTGATCTTTATAGATTTTTACGAGCTGAATCCAAATCTAGCCTTAATTTTTTTTGTGTCACCCATAGTTTTTGAGCAATATGCTTTTTATTATATAGTATAAAAATCCTATGCTATACGGTAAATGGGGAAATTAATGAAACGCTTTGTTACAACGTAAGCATGGTTTGTATTTACAGTAAGCTACTTAAAACAATGATATGTGTTAATAGAGGTTTCACTTGTCAGCTGGAATTGGTTTGTCTTTTCTTTCTCTTTTTTCTTTGAAGCTTCTTGTGTAGCTTTTTCCACGATGAGTCGCTTGCTGAACTTCTCGGTGAAGTGACCGACAGTAGTCCCACATCATGTTGGTGTTCCAGCGGCCTTGGTAGCGTTTTTCCATCACTTTAATGTCCTGGTGAAAACCCTCTCCTTTCTCCTCACTAACATCTCCCATATTGTCCGGAAAGTAATCAAGGTGACTGTTCAAAAAGTGAACTTTCAGGCTCATTAAACATCCTGAAGTTAAATTTCTTTAACATTGTAGCTATAATAGAAATATAATCTGGCTCTTTTTCATGCCCTAAGAACTTTGTAACGACTTGCTTGAATGGTACCCATGCTTCTTTCTCATTTAAGGTCATTGTAGATTCAAAGTTAACATCAAATATCAGTTTTGTCGTGTCAGGTCCGACAAAGACGCATTATTTTAGTTTAGCTTCTGAAAGGTGTGGAAACTTTTGACAGAGATACTAAAAACATGGTCCACCTTTAGGCAAAGCCTTTACAAACTTTTTCATTAGGCCTAACTTTAAATGTAGAGGTGGTAGGAGTACGTTTTTTGGATCTACAAGGTTTTTGCGTAGAATGTTGTTCTAACCAAGTTTTAAGGTCTGCCTCACAGGCCAGTTCTCTCTGCACCAGTATTGATCCCGCCCTACTGTCCGATTCACAAAAGAAACACGGAAATTTGGTAAAGCCACCTTGCTGACCAAGGAGCATGCATGTTACTTTTAGATCGCCACATATCATCCAACCGTGAGCAGAATAGGCTATTTTATTTAGCATTATTTCTAGTTTTTCATAGCTTTCTTTCATATGTACAGAATGTCCAACAGGTATAGATGCATACATGTTACTATCGTGTAATAAAACAGCCTTTAAAATAGTTTTGGATGAATCAATAAACAGCTTCCAGTCTTCCTTTCTGCATTCAATACCAAACTAATTCACCAGACCGGGAATGTCTGAGCAGTACACTAAATTATCTTCTTGCTGAAAAAACTTGGAAAATTGCTGCTCTCTCTTTCTATACATGTATATGCTGATTCCAACTGCCGATAAGTTCTTTTCTTTTAGTCTAGAGTCAAGCAGTTCAGCTTTTTCTTTCGTTAAGCCCCGATCCCTAACCGAATCGTTACGCTCGGTCTGAGTAAACAAATGAGGCTCTAGACTTTCCGTATTACAGTGGAATTCATCATCGTCAGGTTCATGTAAATCAGATTGTACATCAGAAAATACTTCTGTTAGAATAGAATTTAAATCATCCGGTGGTTCAGGAACCGGCAAATCTACACTATGCCCTACCGGTCGGATGGCGGACGGAAGATTAGGGTAGCTTATCACCTTCTTGTTTTTAGAATTATGACCAGTAATATCAACACTGCAAAAGTAGCAATCATCGGAATGATTTCTTGGCTCCCTCCATACCATAGGAACAGAAAATCTAAAGGCTTTTTTTTTCCTTTTTGGACCATATTCTCAGATCTTCAACACACACATAACATTCTTTATGCTGCGCCCAAGATTTATCTTGAGCGCCAAGTTTAGATACAAAGTATGAAATATAAACCTTTTCCACAAAGTCCGTAATGTTTCTTTGGTGTTTTTTAATCACAAATTCACCACAAATATAATAAAAACTGTCAGCAGAGTTTTTACAACCACGATTAGACATTGTACTGAGCACAAGTATAGGAAACGGAAAAGTAAGGTTAGGTTGACAGTAAACAAAACACCTTCTGTTAACACAAAAATAGAATCGACCTTTTTTTTGCCAGCAAATATTTTTCAGCAGTGCTACCAACGTCATCTATAGTCATTACATCTCCTTTTTAAATTATTTCAACTATATAAAAGCTATTGAATTCTTTAAAACATCGCTTAATTTAATAAATTTAACTGTAAAATGTGAAGAAATGGTGGGTGATACAGGTTGTTAAGTATCATATTTGGATTTCTCACCCTAAAAAACATAAGAATAAGGTATTTTCGCCGGCAGCGGTGGCAGAGCGGTTCTAGGCGCTGCAGTCCGGAACCGCGCGACTGCTACGGTCGCAGGTTCGAATCCTGCCTCGGGCATGGATGTGTGATGTCCTTTGATTAGTTAGGTTCAAGTAGTTCTAAGTTCTAGGGGACTGATAACCTCAGATGTTAAGTCCCATAGTGCTCAGAGCCATTTGAACCAATAAGGTATTTTCAGCAAAAAAGTTTTTCCATCGTTGGCCCGTGTAATTGCATCCCAGACGAATCTGGTCGAAATCCATGGAATGTCCTGTGGAGGTACAATATTCGGCTGTGGCTGGCTTATTGACAAGCGAAATGCGAGAGTGGCGATCATATTCAAAGCATCTTTCACGCACTCTGCCCGTTGTTTGACCAATGTACAGGAGCTTTGCCACACTGACAAGATATTCTGTAGATTACAGTCCTCCGTGATTCCGGATCATCCTTTGCCGAACCGAGAAGAGCATATATTTTTGTAGATCGGGGAACGATTACTTTGATACATTGTTTCCTTAAGATTCTGCTTAATTTAGGCGAAATATTGCCGACGTACGGGAGGAACGCCCAGGACTTGAACCGCTCCTTCTGCTTTTCATGTTGAGGGTAGCCACGTTTCTTCTTCCCTAAAGCTGTGATGACCTGATGTGGAGAATATTCATTATCTTTGAAGACACATTGGAGGTCTTCCAGTTCCTTTGCAAGGCTGCCTCCGTCAGACACAACGTGTGCCCGTTACACCAACGGTCGAAGGACGTCCGTAGTTTGCGATGCGTGGTGGCAGCTAGACGCCGGCAAATACAGATCTATACTTGTAGGCTTACGATATACGGATTGCCCATCCACTTTCCGCATGACCAAGGCATCCAGGAGCCGCAGATATCCGCCCTTCTCCACTTCCATCCTAAATTTGCATTGAGTTTAGGTTAGTAACTGATGTGAACTACCAATCTCCAGCGCGAAACATTAATCTGAAAATGGCTGAATGGTTGTCAGCTGAAATATCGTGGCAAGAAGTCGATGTAACCCGGCGGCTTTGCCGAAACTTCTTGGAATATTCTGTACTTCGGGAAAACTTCAAGAATCAGTTTCCAGCTTTCTTTCAAGGCGCGCAAAGAAATTTCTTTCCCAACAGAAACGCACTCAAACATGGTGTCAAATACGAGGCTGAGTCAAATGAAAAACTTAAATAATTTTTAAGTATTATTTATTATGCAGAAGTGGTACAAAGCTGTATCACTTTTCAACACAATATCCCCCACGCTCAATGCAAGTCCTCCAGCGCTTACAAAGTGCATTAATTCCTTTAGAAAAAAATTCTTTTGGTTGTCCGCGCAACCACTCTTGCACCGCGTGGCGTACCTCATCATCAGAACGGAACTTATTTCCTCCCATTGCGTCTTTGAGTGGTCCAAACATATGGAAATCACTTGGGGCAAGGTCTGGTGAGTATGGTGGATGAGGAAGACACTCAAAATGCAGGTCTGTGGTTGTTGCAACTGTTGTACGGGCAGTGTGGGGCTTTGCATTGTCAGGTTGCAAAAGGACACCTGCTGACAGCAATCCACGTCGCTTTGATTTGATTGCAGGCCGCAGTTGATTTTTTAGGAGATCTGTGTATGATGCACTGGTGACAGTGGTCCCTCTAGGCATGTAATGCTCCAAAATGACGCCTTTTTCGTCCGAAAAGACCGTCAGCATAACCTCCCTGCTGATGGTTCTGTTCGAAACTTCTTTGGTTTTGGTGATGAGGAAAAGGCGCCATTCCTTGCTCGCTCTCTTCGTTTCCGGTTGGTAGAAGTGAACCCAGGTTTCGACCCCAGTAACGATTCTTGCAAGGAAGCCATCACCTTCTAGTTCAAAGCGCCGAAGAAGTTCTTCACAAGCATCAATGCGTCGTTCTCTCATTTCAGCAGTCAGCTGCCGTGGCACCCATCTTGTAGACACTTTGTGAAACTGGAACACATCATGCACAATGTAGTGTGCTGACCCATGGTTAATCTGTAAACATGCTGCAATGCCATTCAGTGTCACTCGGCGGTTTTCCTTCACTATGGTTTCAACTGCTACAATGTTCTGTGGACTCACAACTCGTTGTGCCTGACCTGGACGAGGAGCATCCTCCACTGACGTCACACCATTTGCGAACTTCCTACTCCATTCGCAGACTTGATGCTGTGACAAACATGCATCGCCGTACTGAACCTTCATTCGTCGGTGAATTTCAGTAGGTTTCACACCTTCAGTACGCAAAAACCTAATAACAGAACGATGTTCTTCCCTGGTGCAAGTCGCAAGTGGGGCGGCCTTCTTTACACTGATACTGCCACAGTATGGGTGGATCTGCACTATCCTGCCACCTACAGGCCATTCTGCACGCTGTTTGTAGCACGCTTACCAACTTGCAGGATAACGACGCGAAATTTCGATTTGTTATTACAAATTTAATGTTTTCATTTGATTCACCCTCGTATATTAGTTTACAACGTTTCAGGAGCGAGAGAAGAACTAAAGCTCTACTTATTTACGTCACTGGAAGCTGTCAGATGCATTAATTTCCCACCAGTATTTGACAGGAGGACATGATTGCTGTTCGTAACACCATAGTGGCTCAGCAATCATCGGTTTTACGTTCACTACTGTTTGTGAAAATTGCAACATCCAAAAGGAATAGTGTGAATCAGTCCAAAACCGAAGGATGTGTAGGAAACCGGAACGAACCATAAGAAGTGACGAAGATTGCAGAAAGACTGAGTACGTGGGCCCAGCGGCACCATTACCGCACATATCAGTATTCCGATACTCCAGTCAGTGCAGAGCCGAGTCGTCAAAGAAGTGGAAACGTGCAAGCGCGTTCCGGTATGCCTCGCAGACGTCAAAGAGCGGAATACCAGCACGTGAATAAGTTCCAAGGGGGCAGGATCTTAGGTCTCGGGGACACAGGTTTGTCTCACTGCTGAATTCCTGCTGGTATAGGGCACACTGTTTTAAAAGTGATACGTGCGTGGAAAGAACAATGCCATAAACAATGATGAACGGGTACTAGACCATACAACATTACCACCGCGCTGGATGACCGCCATCATGTCAGCATGGCCGCAGCAGACAGAACAGCTCCGTTGCGTCGATGTCGGAGCACTGCAAGGGCTGTGGACCTCTCTGCGTCGACATTCCGATGGCGCCTGCTGAGGTCTGCCACTCACTACATCGACATCCATTGACCAAAAATTCCGAACGCAGGCTGCAGTGTGCACGTGAACACCGTCACTGGAGTGACGAATGGAAAAATACACTGTTTACAAACGAGACTTACTTCAACATGCCCTGCAGTGATGGCAAACCAGACGCTGCCTTCGTGAACACAGTCGGACAGACCGCATAGCTGAGCGCCATAGAGGACAAACATCAAGAGTGATGGTTTAGAGCGTCATTGGCTATAGCGTGCATCTCGCTTCCTATTGAAGGCAACCTAGCAGCATACGCTGCATCAGGGAGGTCTTATAACCCCGGGGACTACCTTTCAAGCAGGAAACTCCACATGCCATTTATCAGCAGGGCAATGCCTGGTCACATGTAGCGATGGACGTGCAAGCCTTCTCCAAAGAATGACGGATGACACAGCATCCCTGGCCTGCACATTCGCCGAACAGGTCGCCCACTGTACATGTCTGGGATACGGTCGGTCAACAACTTCTTTGCTCTGCTCCTCGTGAAACCACTGCCTCTGCTTTGTGGACGCGCCTACAAACTGTGTGGCAATCTGTCCCCAAGAACCACACCCAGGGCATCTTTAATTCAACGCCACGACATATGGAGGCTCTAATTGCAGCACGTGGTGACTTCACATCATCAAAGGCGAGCCTCCACTTCCGTAATTCTTAACATTCGCACATTGTCGTGTCCCTAATCTGCGAAATGCATTTCATTGTAATCACATGTCTCTTTCTTGGTGTGCGTAAGTTTCATTAACTGTGTATATCTAGTGTATATCTATGTGATATCCAAACTACGAGGGCTATTCGGAAAGTAAGGTCCGATCGGTCGCGAAATGGAAACCAAAGTGAAAATCAAAAATGTTTTATTTGCAACAGTTACCGACACCTTCCACTTACCACATAGTCGCCGCTCTGACTGAGACATTTGTCGTAGCACTGTACCAGCTTTCCTATATCCTCGTCATAGGAGGCAGCCACCTCTGCATCCGGCCAGTTCTCTGCGCTGAGATGCAGCTCGTTGTCTGTGCCAAAATGTTGTCTTCATAGCCAGCGGTTCATGTGGCAGAGATGAAAGTCAGAAGGAGTCACGTCCCAGCCGTAAGTGGTGATCGAACACTTCCCATCGAAAAAGCTGCAGGAGCGTCCTCATTGTCCCTGCTGTGTGAGGCCTAGAATTGTCGTGAAGAAGGAAACGCACGACAGTTACGTCGTGTGGGCTACGATAAATCAGGCGAAACCTCTCACAGGCACTCATCGTTGGCGCGAGACCCTATTTTCTATGCATGTTTACGTGCTCACTGTGGACTCAGAACTGAAAAGAGCGACGTGACGCGAGTTGTGGGCGTACCAGAGATACTGTCCAACACATCCATGCGGATTTTCACCATCGTTTCCATTTCGCGGCCTCTTCGGACTTTATTTCCCGAATAGCCTTCGTAGTCGTACATAACATCTTGTAGACTATTTGCAAGTGGACAGATACATTACGTCTTCCTGCATTTCCGCCATAAAGTTAACAGCGTAGCACATCATCCTCTAATGCTGAGAAAATAACGGTACCAACTTTCTCTTTGATTCGTTGTTGCCTTGTTTAATAACACTTACAGAAACACGTGATTTTTATTTTGCTAGAGAGTTAACTAAATATTTATTTACTTATGCGCTTTCTTCTACTGCCAAGATTACAGTCTCAGACCCTTTTTAACGTTTAACCAGATATCTTCGGTAAGGTGACACTGTGTTGAATGAAGTACACGAACACTACCTATCTATTAATACCCAGTGCAGTAATTAATATGCGATATTTCAAAAGTATCAGTCTTATTTACACTGCGTTAAATAATTCCGTCGACACATATTTATCTAACGCGAGTAATGACATCTGTACGTGACAGTTACGAAACAAAACGTAAATTGGTTACAGACTACGGCATGCACACACTTATTCAACATGTGCCGGCCGCGGTGGCCGTGCGGTTCTAGGCGCTCCAGTCCGGAGCCGCTCTGCTGCTACGGTCGCAGGTTCGAATCGTGCCTCGGGCATGGGTGTGTGTGATGTCCTTAGGTTAGTTAGGTTTAAGTAGTTCTAAGTTCTAGGGGACTAATGACCACAGCAGTTGAGTCCCATACTGCTCAGAGCCATTTGAACCATTTTTATTCAACATGTAAACGTCTCTACAGATATTCGGATTTAGGTTACGACATGTTCGATATTCCTGTCATCATTGACGATGATGTGGTGCAGGCAAATAGCGAAATTCTGCATGATCCGCTGAAGTGTCGGAACATCGATGGTGTCGATGACCTCCTGAAAGACTTTTTTCAGCTCAGCAGTGGTTTTGGAGTTATTGCTGTACACCTTGCCTTTAAAATACCCCCACAAAAAGGAGTCGCGTGTGTTCAGATCCGGAGAATATGGCGGCCGATTATTGCGTGACTGGACATTGCACACCAAACAGTCACCCGTTCAGGGTGAAGGGACTTCTCGGTCGCGAAATGCGGATTCTCAGTCCCCCAGATGCGCCAAATTTGCGTATTGACGAACCCATCCAAATGAAATTGGGCTTCGTCGGTAAATGAAACCATGCATGCGCATACTAATTCCCATCATGCCCCGCGGCCAACCGTGCAGTTTTAACGTCCTAACGCAAACCGTTGAGAAGTTATAATGCTTTTATTTTATAGAGTTCAATGATTGTCACCTTGCATATTACCGAACGAAACGGGTTCCAGTTGCAGATTGTCTGTGTAACGGCTTCCAGGGACTACAAAAATTTTTATTTTCAGTATTTCACGTAAGAATTTTTGACAGAATTTCAAAATTTAGTATGCTGTCGTTATCTACTCATAATCTTATGTTTATGTTTTAACACAATATATCAAGCATTAAAGGGTTCCGGAAACTCCTTACAATTTTATCATTATACGATACTTAGTTCGGGAGATATGACGTTATAAACACTGAGATGCGTGAAAAACTACCTTCTCTTAAAACGAAGCGCAAATTACCAGCATTACACCACGGGGAATAAGTCAAAAACAATGAATCAAACATAATTAGGGTTCTGCGTCCTCAACAATAAAGATCTTATATGCTATACGTCAAATATTTAACACAGTAACTCAGACTTTTGAAGCTGTGTTATGTTATCGATTTCTGTTCTCGTAACAATCGGTGATGGGTGGTCTTGTGATGTATACAAAGTGTATAGTACCGTGCGGAAGGAATCATAACTGGAAAAGAAGTTGGAGGAAAGTAAGGACTAATACGATAGGGCTAGCAGATGAGGAAGAGAAAAGGAATGGGAAATAGGTAATGATAATGTTGAAAATCTGACAGGAATACTGGTTAGCTATTTGGTGGAAGGGAGACATGTTGGTAGCAAGAAAGACAACTGGGATATGACGACAGGAAAACTACGTCGTTGATATCGTGCAAAACTTTAATCTAGTCTTGAAGGCAGAGAGGATTCGACTAAGACGCAGGTTACAGAGTCATTTGTTGCAGAATCATACGACTGAAATGGGAAAGGGGCGGAGAAAAGATTTATGTATTGGTACATCGAAGACGCTGTACGTTACAGATACCGTATTGCAGTTTTGGAATGGTGATACTTACCTGAGCTGGATTACTGAAGCCACCGATACCTGGCAAAGTGATGAAGTACCGGTAAGCAGAGCGCGGGAAACTCATGTCTGCTCTCCGGTCGCATCGACCGGAAGAAATGGCGTAATCAAACAAATGTATGTTACTACATACATGCCCTACGGAACCATTCTTAGCTAGCTTGAGTCGTCTGGAATTTTCATTATTTGTGCCGTATCGTCCTACATGAGAGTCATGCACACTCAGCAGGATTGTGCAAACAGTACCAGTTCTTTTTAAGTAGAAACGTTTTTCTAAATTATTGGACTGCATTCAAGCAAGAGAGACATTTCCCACGCCCTGAAACAACTTGCCCTTCCCAGTTTTAAGCGTTCCTGCCGAGATCTTTCGCTCTTTATTCGCCTTTACATTCATTTTAAACTAATACGTGTTCAACCATTTTCTGTTGTTTTAAAGCTTAATTAGGTGCTACTCTTTGTTGGAGTGACTGCGTGACATCATCTTTTGTACACGGGTAACGGCCTCAGAAAGGTCGGGGATCACTGCAGACCAGTCCTGCCCTGGGACACGCATCCGCGGTTCTATGAACACGTAGCGCTAGCAGAAGCCTAGTCTCGAGCACTTGCCCAACTACAGCATGTGGCTGCGGCCATCTGGCCGGCCGGTAAATCCGGCTCCCAGCTGCTCCGCAGCAGTAGAGAGGTTGTGGAGGGAGGAGGAGGGGGAGGCGGCGGGGGGGAGGGGGTGCCCTTGCCCCTGGAGAGCGGCACCGCCAGCTGAGGCCGGCGACCTTGCAACAGGTGGGCGCCGCCTGGCGCCAGGTGTGCTGGCGCCACTAGACAGGTTCCACACAGCTGAGCGCCGCCGCCGCACCGTAGCGCTCGTCGCTCCTTGTTCTTAACGTCTCTGTGACAGCTGTCCATGCACTACAATAACAAACAAAACGTTTCGGCCCCACGCAGAGACAGCTCTGAAAAACTTTACATATCATTTTCATTTTGTTGTTGTACGTTGCGCAATCGAGCGTTACAAGCAGACTTATGTTATTTACAATTATTACTCACAAAACTGCACGCGAACGTGTCATTTGCTGTCGACATTTAACAAACTAATTAAAGTAACTTTAACAAACAAAGCATTGAAAGTAAAATTTACAGAGGATCTGCCAAAGCCTTTCGAAATAAAATCAGGAGTAAGACAGGGAGATGGTTCATCACCCCTAATTTTTCAACTACGTCTTAGAGAAGGCAGCGAGGGAATGGAGGAAGTCCATCAGTGCTAAGGGTATTCAACTAGGAAGAAACCTAAATAATATCACCATAGACTGTCTATCATTTGCAGATGAAATTGCATTACTTACTGACTCACTGGATAGTTTCAAAGAACGAATGACAGAACTACAGAAACAAGCGGACAAAGCAGGACTAAAGAAATCTTTTGAAAAAAGACACTTCAAAACAAATATTAATTATGCCCCTCCAAATCTTAAAATTCATAATAATAAAACAAGCTGTTTTAAAAACCTACGAGGTTGGGTAGCAAGCAATACAAAAGAAAAGATAGTAATAGAAAATGGAGTTCATAAAATGGAAAGGGCATTCCAAATGGCAGAAGACACATATAACAAAAAAAAAAAAAAAAACAAAAAAAAGAGTCCTGGAACAAAAACGTAAGGCACTATCAAACAGCGGTAAGGCCTGTGTGCAGCAGAAACAAACTAACAAAATTTGGGGATCTTGAAAAACTGGAAAAAACTCTAAGAAGAATTCTGACGAAAATACTGGGACCAAGAATTAACAATAATGTAAGATCAAACAGAGAGTTCTATTCGAAAATGGAAAAGCTATTTGATGTAATGAGGAAAAGCAGACTACAGTTTTATGGACGCACACACCGAATGGATAGTAACAGACCAAGCAAACAGATCTTCAACTTACTAAATGCAAACGCACATGCTTCACCGAAACTGATAAAGATATGAAAAACACTGCATTTCAGGAAAGAAAGAGATCTGCTAAAGGAAGAAAGTAGAGCCAGGAAGAAAAATAACGATACGATCGAAGAATGAGCAGAGTTTGGGCGCAATGGAAATTAAACACAATGAAGAAAAAACCAAAGTTGATTCTCGTACGCTCCAAAATGGTTATTCGAATAAATATAAAATACAGTACATAAACTTCTTATAATTTTAAATGATTAATGGCACATGAAGACAGTGACTCACCGTAATATGCCTCAATTACACTATAGAAACTACTTCTTAAAGAAAAATCGCATTGCTGCTTCCCAGCTGAAGTTTATTCCTTTTTCGTTTGTGTTATTGTGAACTTCAGTACAAAGACTGATTTGATGCAGCTCTTCACGCAAATCTATACTGTGCATGTCTCTTCATCTCTATGTAACTACTACAAGCGACGTCCACTTGAACATGAGTTTGGAGTCCCCTTACAATTCCCCCCAGCCCCTTCCCTCCCCCCCCCCCCCCCCCACACACACACACTCTTTCCCCCAACTAAACTGACGGTTTGTTGATGCTTTTGGATCTGTTCTATCTACCGACCCTTATCTTTTTAGTCACGATGTACAGTAAATTTCTTTTTTACCCAGTTTAGTAGAGTTGTTCCTCGTTAGTCACGCGATCAGCCTTTCTAGCCCTCAGCGTTTTTCCGTGGTACCACATATCAAAAGCACCCACTCTCTCATCTATTCTCTACTTGTCTGGACTGCTTATAGTTATGTATCGCTTCCGTTCAAGACTACACTACAGGAAACAAGTCCTACAAGATTTCCTAACATTTTCTATTCAGTTGTACACTGGTTTTCTTTTTTTAGAAAATACTTTCTTGCTATTTCACACCTACATTTATATATCCTCTCTATTTATCATATATCATAAGATTGTGTTGTCCAACTGGCAAAACCTCATTTCATAATCTTCCTTCCGGAATACAGGCTAATTTAATTTAACTACATTCCATTTACTTTGTCGTAGTTTTGTTGACACTCATCATAGAACCTCTTCTACATCAATGAGCTTGCAAGTATTTACTGTTTCTTGCAAAATTGCGATGTCATCGGTAAATCTCAGTTTTTTTCATCCGTTTGAATTTTCTCTTCCCAAATTTCTCCTTGGTTCTCTTTACTGTTTGCTCAATGTACAGACTGAATAACATCAGACTGCAGCCTTGCCTCACTCCCTTCTCAACCAGTGTCTCCTTTCACTTCCTTCGACAGTTACAACTGTAGGTTGCTTTCTGAACTAACATGAGAAAGCTGCATGAATACGTTTACCTTATAACTGCTTTTATAGCCACGCAATTTGTCTTATTTTGGACCGCAGCTAAAACGAATGCAGTTCCTTTCTAAAACGTAGAGAGTGTCTCAGAAGATACGGTACAAATGGTTCAAATGGCTCTGAGCACTATGGGACTTAACTGCTGTGGTCATCAGTTCCCTAGAACTTAGAACTACTTAAACCTAACTAACCTAAGGACAACACACACATCCATGCCCGAGGCAGGATTCGAACCTGCGACCGTAGCGGTCGCACGGTTCCAGACTGTAGCGCCTAGAACCGCTCGGCCACTCCGGCCGGCCGGTACGGTAAAATTTTGTGTGTGATAGCATTAAGACTAATTAAGACTTTGTTTCACTTATGTGATACTCTATCTCATAAAGTTTTTACGCCTTTCAATAACTTTCAACTTGTGCGCCTTTGGTGACATGGACATCACGCAGTCTGTATTCAAGCTCTGTCCACACTCGGCGCAACATATCCGCATGAACTGCGGCAATGGCAGCAACGTTTCGGTGCTATAAATCATTGATGTGTTTGATAGGCGTTTGTTAGTCTCTGTTCTTGACATACACCCGTAGAAAGAAGCCCGTCGGTACAATTTCAGGAGAGATGTAAGGCCAGGGAAATGAAGCGGCTCTACCAGTCTAACGATCTGTAAACGCATGGTTCAGGACATTTCGGATAGTCTGAGCGCAATGAGGCGATGCAACATCTCTTATTGAGTCACACACAGTCGAAACTTCGTGAGTTTCTCTGTCACATAAGCCAGACCTGGTGTGAATGGTTTAGTTTGTTTGGGTACCGTAACATATTGTAGCAGTAGCGTACCTTTTGAAACACTATGTATTTTAAAATAATATGCGTCTACCATCACACACGCTAGTTATAAAGAAAATGATAATGTGCCAGTTGTGTAATACCTCAGGGTTGCTTTCTGGGGTAGTAGCAGTTGCTTCCTGACTAAAAGAACGTTGGTACTCGGTCCTCTATAGGAGGGCTGTACTGCAATTGATTTGCAGGGAATACGTGGATAATGATTTGATGCTTTGAGACAATGGCATTGCACAGACAATACTAGGTTAAACCAACAGTTGGTTCGAGTGAGTCGGGCATCTACTGGCAACTGCTCTACGGTGTCCCAGCAGAAGTGCAGCGCTTCACGTAAGGTCTGGGAGAAAAAGAGCCCCAGAGCGGGAATAACCTCTCTATCTGTGTCTTCTTCAAAAGTCGCCCCAGGAATTTATTACATTTGTTTAGCCACTCGCATTCTTTGACCTCCTAATCGAATATTTGTTCGCTTCTTTTGCAGCTATTTCGTAATAGTCTGTTTAATCACACTAGAAACGCAATAAAGAATGTATATTCTAGAAACATTCCTCAGTAATTCTGATCTGACGATATAGACAAACTCCGAATCGTACTGGCAAGGAGACCACATGCGAATCGGATTTTTGTAATTTATTACATTTATGGCGCATGAAGTTCAGAAATCAAACGTCAGGCCAATGCAACTGCCAAAATTCTCTAGAAAATCGAGCTTGACGGGTTTTTAGCATCTTTAATAACATAGTGTAAGGTTGACTTTTCGACAGGGAGCGTGGCTGTGTGGTATAATGCATGCTTGCCACGTGGGGTGGGGAGGGAGGGGGGCTAGGTTCGATTCCTAGCCCACGCAAATTTTTAAACAAATATGCATGTTCTACGGGCATTTCCGTGAAGTGCACAATACATAAAGCTGACTAAAAAAGGCTCAGTAGCGCTCGAGACTTTTAATCGCTGGATCGCTCGTTCGACCCTCGTTTGGGTCATTATTTTTTGCATTTTTTTCTGTTCAGTTCGAATACCTACCTTAGTTAAATACAAAATTTGTGAAATATATTTCGATTAATACCTGTAATTGTCATTTTCTTATTTCTAATTACATATCACACACAAAAATTCAGGTTTAATAACAAGTATAATATCTTAATTACCGATCTTTTATGAAAGATAGTTGCTGAAAACATTTCAAATTAATTTTTTCTTCTTTATGCATATTACGCTTCACGGAAACGCTCGTGAAACATGTGCCTTTGTTTAAAATCTGAGGATGGCCAAGAATCGAACCCAGTCCGCACACGTGGCAGGCGAGCATTCTACGACAAAGCCGTGCGGTCCGGATAACGATTTTACTTTAGGGCATTAACGACAATCTACAAAGATCAAAGGCGGTCTTTTTCTGGGGTGTTTTTGCGAGTTAAGTCGAACTATCTTGAGTGATTTGAGTTCTGGAATTGTATACAAAAATCCGATTGTTGTGTGGTCTGCTTATGAGCCGTAAATCTTTTTCCCACCAGTCTCGTCCAATGCGGATTATGTCTGACGTTGCAGGGGGTCCGCTCGCTCACACCTGCCCAAACAATTAGTTTTCGCAAGGTGCCTGCAGAGTCATCTTCTGTGGAGCTGCTTGCCTGTATGTCTCTGGGCGCCGGCCCGCTTCCCCCCGGCCCCCGTAAAGATGCATGTTTTGTTTTGTACGGCTGCGGCTGTTTTCTGTGTTTCGTGCATCTGGATAAACTTGAATAGTTGACAGTCATAATTTTTTTGTTTTGAACGTCTTGTCGCTGAGGGGATTGATACAAATTGGGTACGGTAAGTGAAATACTATGCGTTGCAGCATTTTTAGTAGCTAAGGATTGTGAGGCTGACTTTATGCGACCTAGTACGCCTCTTGAGGTGGTCCTCGTGAAAGACGTATCGTAATAGCAACCATAGGCGGAAACATAGGATATTGGACAGTTAGATATTAAAGGTCTATGAAACACTTGACATCACACGAGCATCAAAAGAATGAGTCTGCTGCATTTACGTGATGAATTAACTAAGAGAAAGCTTCAAGGTGAACCACGCTATTGCGTAGCATAGGATTCAGTCCTAGTGGGTGATCTGACCTAACCCTGAGAAGACGTTGTGCAACATGTCGCAACTGCTCGTCATATTGGGCGACATGTTCTTCGAACTACAGCAGCATGAATTCGTCGCATACGAAAAGAGAAAAATCGACTTTCTAATACTGGTAACAAAGTTTGCAGTGACATAGTGGCGGAGCTAATGCTTCCTTGGAAAGGCGAAGAAAATAGTACTCTACTTAACGGCCAAGTAATCTGCAGCTAATTATTTCGCGGAAAATAATAGTAGGCTGGGAGAAGGACGTCTAAAGTCGGCTATATAAATAAATATAGTAGATAACCCGAAATCGGTGGCGCAGCGATCAAGAATAACAGTGAAAACAACCCGAATTTCTTCGAAGCAACACAAAAGTTGTTGTTTTGCTGTAAACATAAGCATATTCGTGGCAAGTTTCTGAGAGAACAGCTATAATAGCACAGCACAATCTGCTCATTCGAGCCGCTGTAGCCTGAGACAAATGGTTTAGAGCGTGGAAATGGCGGTGGGTTTAGGACGCAGCGTTCTGCAACGCTGGTGGTAGAGGGGGGGGGGGGGGGGGGAGGAGGACGAGCGAGCAGATGGCGAACGCTTTCCTGGCCGTTTGGCTGCGACTCGGCCGTGGCAAGTATCAGCTGCGCTTACCTGAAAAGCGAGTGGCCAGCCGTGGGTAGACAGGCGCAAAGCGACGACGCGGGAGCGGTTCAACCGACGGAGGAAACTCGACGCAAAAAACCCATTGGTTCTCACTTAAACTGCTCCAAGCACGGCTTTGAAGTTGGAAGCTGCTCTCTATTATTTATCCACTGTCAGCAATCGCATAACCCTTCGGACAAACAATTATTTCGTCGGCAACTTTTCATGTAAAACAATAGCGCTGTTGCCTTCGACACACCTATGAAATCTACTGGTTTCCGCTCCTCCAACGATCAGCGAGAATCATGTGTACTTTTCCAGTTATTTCTTTGATAATCGTATCTTCCTTGGGTCATAGGTCATTCCTATGAGTCTGAAACCGCGTGACCGCTACGGTCGCAGGTTCGAATCCTGCCTCGGGCATGGACGTGTGCAATGTCCTTACGTTAGTTAGGTTTAATTAGTTCTAAGTTCTAGGGGGCTGATGACCTCAGCAGTTAAGTCCCATAGTGCTCAGAGCCATTTGAACCATTTGAACCATCCCTGTGAAATACCGATGTTCCACCACTTTTAAATCCGTTCAAGTGATGTTCAAGGGTCACCTTAAACAGTATCCAATTTCGCGTTTATCTCGCCACCTATTTCCCTATGCAAAACCTAAAAGAGAAATTTGCCTAAAGTGTTGCACCGCCACTGTAAAGCAGGACCAAGGATTAACTACAGTAATCAGGTTCAAAAGGGTGAAGCTAGGCAGAAGCGAACAGGCTTGCACTGGATAAACCGGCGTTGAGATTAGCATCAAACCTGTTCTTGATCTGAAGCTCATCACGCCGGCCAGTGTGGCCACGCGGTTAAAGGCGCTTCAGTCTGGAACCGCGCGACCGCTACGGTCGCAGGTTCGAATCCTGCCTCGGGCATGGATGTGTGTGATGTCCTTAAGTTAGTTCGGTTTAAGTAGTTCTAAGTTCTAGGGGACTCATGACCTCCGATGTTAAGTCCCATAGTGCTCAGAGCCATTTGAACCATTTGATTTGAAGCTCATCACAAGAACACAATCCAAGACACTCTAAAATATGAATGAGTGCCCTTTTTATTTTAACGTAGCTAGCCAGATGGTGGAACACACACACACACACTGGTAACACCAACTTTCGTTAGCAATATCCGTCTTGAAACTTGTTCGCAGGTGTATGTCTGCAGTCCCGGAACACACTGAAGTAGGTGCGCCACAGTACCGAAGTAGGCCGTAGAGAGACCGCAGCATATCTCCTCTGTATCAGTGGGCTGCGTCGTTTCCCCTCCGCTGCTCTAGTAGCCGAATGGCACTGTTGCGATGGGATTTCAATTTTTACCTGCAGCACGGGTAAAAAAGAGTAACTACTTTTTTCGAGGTGATAAATAAAACTTTATGACTACCACTCGCATTAATTAGTAGTACGGGTGAGGTGATTGTGGGTAGGGAGTAAGTAAGGAAGGAAATGTTCTGATTAAAAGTGGTTCAAGCGGTAAAAGTTGACAACTGCGTGGGAATAATAGGGAACGGCAATCGTCATGCACTATGTTTCAAATAAATTCGCGTAATTTTCTTGGGACGGTCTCGTAAATTGACATACGACCGAGATAGAGGCGTGCTGACCACATGCCCCTCCGCATCCACATCCAGTGACCCATGTGGGCTGAGGATGACACGGCGGCCCGTCGGTACCGTTGGGCCTTCGTGGCCTCTTCAGGCGAAGTTTAGTTTAATTTTCTTGGGAACAACGAAGAATATCCCTATACGTAGCGTGGAAATCGTATTAGAACAATTGTATTTATTGCGGGTGCAAAATATAACTGATTCGGTTTAAATGCTAGTGAAATAAGCTGTGACTATACTTACGTATTTCACTGCTTGTAAATAACTGAATGTAGATCGTTCTCTGTTGACTATTTAAATTAGAATGGAGAACTTTCAAACTGTAATTAAATCGAAGCAGGGACCGTGTATGACACACGATCGGCCGGCCGCGGTGGTCTAGCGGTTCTAGGCGCTCAGTCCGGAAACGCGCGACTGCTACGGTCGCAGGTTCGAATCCTGCCTCGGGCATGGATGTGTGTGATGTCCTTAGGTTAGTTAGGTTTAAGTAGTTCTAAGTTCTAGGGGACTGATGACCACAGATGTTAAGTCTCATAGTGCTCAGAGCCATTTGAACCATTTTTTTTGACACACGATCGCAGCTCCTAACCTCCCCACGTTTACCAATACGTGAGCTGTCTGTACTGTACTCGCAACGAAATTATTATCTTTAATTAAATTTATGACGGATAGAATTACTCTAATATAGAATAACAGAAGCGGTGCAAGGTCATAAGTGTCACGGAAAATTTTTTGGGTTTTTAAATCTACACCTTCATCAAAATGAAAAATAATATTCGTTTCTGTTCTCTAGGAGTAGTTATTTTGACACTCTTGTGTCACCTTCAGTGGTCTGATTTCATTTTTTGAAATTTAGGCAACTGTGAATAGGTAATTCTGCATGGTCTCATGGCTTTATGCGTTTTAAGGCTTGATAGCAAGTCATGTTTCCTAGTTGTTCTCCACACCTTCGTGTGCTTACCTCTTGGTTGTTTTTACACGAATGTTACTAACATTTTTTTATCTTCATGTACAACAGTTTAAGTATCAAGTAATAACTTCAGTCCGCCTCCTTCCTTTGTTAATTTTTTCCAGTAGTCTATTTCGCCCCATGCTTTCTTTTCCTTTCTTTCGTCCACGCTGTTCCAGATTTCTTATCTATTCTGCTTTGAAAGACTTTTAAATATAGTACTTTATTCTTAAAAAGATTTCCTCGTTTGCTTCCGCTTCTTTGTTGTTGTTTCTTTCTGTTCTTCTATTATTATTTGCATGTGGACCCTGCTGGATCACTCAATGCTTTTAGATTTGTTTCACTGGTCTCCTTTTCTTGAGTTATTTTTCTTTCTCCAGCAGTCTTTTAGCAACCTCATTCTCTGTCCTTACTAACCAACGGTTTAATTTTCTACTGAACGAGTTCCTGGATACTCCTTTCATTGTTGGGCCGTGTCAAGTGCTTTCTAACTTGCTGGGGCCATGATATGTTATTTGATTTCCCTATATACGTCATAATCTTGAGTGCAAGCCACATTATTGGGATTTTTTCAACACGTGCATAAAATTTTAATCGTAGTTTTGTAAATCTGCTGTCATGTTTTATGATTCCTTTTTTTAATTTCAGTCTACTTCCGTCCTCTGCTTTTTTTCCTATGCCAAGCATTTCCCTCATAATCGTACGTTCTACATTCGTCATGTTTCCCGCTTTGCATTTTCTGTTGAGATTTTAAGCGTCACTCGCGTACAGAACTTCAGGTTTGATCATAGCGTAGTAATGTCTAACCTTTGTATGTGCGGCCGTGCAGTTCTTTGTTATATTTGTCACGCGGCCTTCCATACTCTCTCATCAGCTTCTGTCATCGGACTGACTGTGCTTCCTTTCCTATCCCTTTGGTTCTCTGGTCTCACTGAAGTATTTGAAGTGTGTGACCATTACATAGTTTTTCACAACTTCCGTGTAAGTTCTAGGGGACTGATGACCTCAGATGTTAAGTCGCATAGTGCTCAGAGCCATTTGCCACTAACTCTTGTTTTAAACAACATATTTCTTCATTGGAATTGTGGGAGGCCACCATTTCCTTCAAGTCACAACAAGCTGGAAAAATACGTCTGCAAATACATAGGTGGAAGACTAATATCAATCTTGAAACAGAAAGACTTAATAAAGTACAAGATCAAACTTGAAATACATAGACTTAACAAAACTACTAGATTTCGTGTTTGAAGCGAATAGACTGTTTCATGTTAACCTCAAGCCAGAGAATGTGCTTAATGGAAATGATGGTCTCTAGGGAGCATGAAGTGCTGGGGTGCGACATATTTGCGTGTGTCGTGTATTTAGTATCTGTTACTTGTGTTATGAGTCTAGTTTCACATTAATTACAAACGACACAACACTCAAAGAGACATTATTGCCAGTAATCTGTGTATGAAAGTTTTGCGGATATCATTAATCCCAGTAGTGTTCACTTCTGAAAATGTCACACGAATTGTATACCAGAATCACAGTGAGGCTCAATTATTTGCTGGAGAAACTGCCTGAAAACAGAATATTTTATAAAGAAAGTGGAGTATTATGTATTAAACTGATTTTATTTCTCCTCACTCGTATACTTTTTCAATCAATTAATTAACGCATCCAAAATTCGAGACTAAGTAAAAACATTCATGGAAACTTTTCAGTGAAGAAACCTGAAAGTGACCCGGTCTAAAGACATTATTTGCAGTAAAATTAGATGAATACGCTATTGATTTAATGAAATGCACTTATTACACGAATATTTTGAGGTGTTCTCAATTATTTATAAATTCTTCACCCATTATTTCCACACTCTTGGAATATGGATTAAAAGTTATCAGCAACTGGCAGGCCTTCACTGTTAGGGACAGTTGTGTTCCAACAGTGACCGTTCTCTGCGTGGACGACTGTATATTTTCCATAGCTACACTAGCCAGTTTCGCAATTCTCCATAAGTACTGTAGGAATGTCAGTTTCAGAATCACCGCCATCACGAAATTCACGTACGTCACATTCACAATTGAGTTCTTCTACCAATGCTTCCCGTACAGCATCTTCCGTTAGTAAAATGTCATTCCTACCCGCCATTTTCACATAAATGAACTCCACGCTCAGCGGCAAAACAGTTACACAGCGTATACTCCAGGATAACAGTGACCCTATAAAAATATTTCTGTCAAATTAACTAAAAAACAGTGGCTCACAACTTCGGACGTCTGTCCTCTACTTACTCAATGCTGAATTTACATTGATGGCTGCAGCAGGCGCATGTGCCGTGGCGCAGGCACGGAAACAAACAAAACACTGCAGGGTCAGAATGACCCTGGTGTACACTTCTATTGTTAATAATGGTAACCCCAAATATTAACTAGAATTTATAACATAAAGTGGTTACGTTATTATTTATAGGTAATATACTGGGACTTAGTTAAAAAGAAGTTTTTGTATGTCCATCCTTATGATTGGAGGTCTGGGGGACTACGGCCGTTCACTACTGTAAGAAAATGAAACATCTACAGACGTCCTTACGATGTCATTTACTGTACAGCTAGCAGTTTCGGTGCTTCAGTGTACCATCTTCAGGCCTTAGCTGATGCACAGGGTGTTAACACCTTCTGTATAGACGATGCATCACTGGCCAACATTTATATCTATTTTTCGCAGACTACCTGTAACCGTCATGTTGTCTCTCCAACGATCAGCTAACTTGTTGGAGAGTCAACATCGAGTTTACACGCAGTCTACAAAAACCAGTTATAGGTGTTGGTTACTGATGCTACCCTCTGCATCAGCTAAGGCCTGAATGTGGTGGACTGAAGCACCGAAAACTGGTAGCTATACGGTAAAGGACATCATAAGGACTTCTCAGACAGGTGGTTTCTCTACAATCGTGTATGGGTCTAAGTACCTGAAATGTAATTCGCAAACACGGAGCCGGCCGTTGTGGCCTAGCGGTTCTAGGTGCTTCTGTCTGGAACTGCGCTGCTGCTACGGTCGCAGGTTCTAATCCTGCCTCGGGCATGAATGTGTGTGATGTCCTTGGGTTAGTTAGGTTTAAGTAGTTCTAAGTTCTAGGGGACTGATGAACTCAGATGTTAAGTCCGATAGTGCTCAGAGCCATTTTTCGCAAACACGGAGACTAAAAAACTTCTAAACCCCAGCCCGACGGTTGTGGCAGGCAGCAGACATGACAGTGAGTGCCTGTTGCAGGATGTCGCGAACTGCTGGTGTTTACTCCTGGGCGGGCCGCCGCTGCGCAGTACAGTACAGTATAGCATAGCTGTAGCAGCCCGCAGACTGCCGTGTCCAGCGGGGCGAGGCGCCACTCGTTCGCATTCCGGGCCGAGCCGGCGGCGGCGGCGGCGGCTATCTGGCCCGCATCTGGCGGACGGCCGCCGCATTCCTCGCGCACGCGCCACACACGCACACGCACGCACTGGCGGAACGCGCGCGCGCATACGCAAAGCCGGCCTTGGCCCCGGCGGCAGCGCGCTCTCCGCGGACAAATTGTCGCTTTTAATCGCCCGCGTCTACCTCCTCACTGCAAATTATCTGTTATCGACTGCACCATTTAACTTTTCCGCTTATTTTACAAAGCAAACTAGGGCATCGTGTAAACTGCTACTTATTGCTCGACGACAGTAGAGCCGGTAGTAGCGGAAACTGCCTGGGTCACGTGGCCAAGTACAGCCGTGTTCCAGTTCAGAGCGGTAAGCGTTGATACCGAGCACGGAAAGTGATCTGCCTGTACATCTACATTCGTACTCTGCAAGCCACGTTACGGTGTTTGGGTACTTTGCACCACCGCTAGTCACTCCCTTTCCTATTTCACTCGCAAATGGAGAGAAGGAAAAACGACTATCTACATCCTTATTTTTTCTTCGCTGCGCTTTTGCACAATATGTGTTCGCTGCAGTAGAGTTGTTCAGCAGTTTGTCATAAATGCCAGTTCTCTAAACTTTCTTAAAACTGCTTCACGAAAAGAATGTCTTCTTCCCTCCAGCGATTCTCATTTGAATTTACGGAACATTTCTGTAAAACTCGCATTCTGTCTCGAGCTTACATGTAACAAACGTAGCAGCACGCCTGTGAATTACTTCGACAGATTCCTTTAATCGGACTTGGTGGTGATCCAAAATACTCCAACAGTACTGCAGAGTGTGTTTCCTTTATAGAGGGTGGTCCATTGATAGTGACCGGACCAAATATCTCACAAAACAAGCGTCAAACGAAAAAACTACAAAGAACGAAACTCGTCAAGCTTGAAGGTGGAAACCAGATGGCCCACTAGATGGCGCTGCCATAGGTCAAACGGATATCAACTGCGTTTATTTAAATAGGAACCCCCATTTTTTATCACATATTCGTGTAGTACGTAAAGAAATATGAATGTTTTCGTTGGGCCACTTTTTTCGTTTTGTGATAGGTGGCGCTGTAATAGTCACAAACGTATAAGTACGTGGTATCACGTAACACTCCGCCAATGCGGACGGTATTTGCTTCGTGATACATTACCCGTGTTAAAATGGACCGTTTACCGATTGCGGAAAAGATCGATATCGTGTTGATATATGGCTATTGTGATCAAAATGCCCAACGGGCGTGTACTATGTATGCTGCTCGGTATCCTGGACGACATCATCCAAGTGTCCGGACCGTTCGCCGGATAGTTACGTTATTTAAGGAAACAGGAAGTGTCCAACCACATGTGAAACGTCAACCACGACCTGCAACAAATGATGATGCCCAAGGAGGTGTTTTAGCTGCTGTCGCGGCTAGTCCGCACATCAGTAGCAGACGAATTGCGAGAGAATCGGGAATCTTGAAAACGTCGGTGTTGAGAATGCTACACCAACATCGATTGCACCCGTACCATATTTCTATGCACCAGGAATTGCATGGTGACGACTTTGAACGTCGTGTGCAGTTCTACCACTGGGCACAAGAGAAATTACGGGACGATGACAGATTTTTTGCACGCGTTCTATTTAGCGACGAAGCGTCATTCACCAACAGCGGTAACGTAAACCGGCATAATATGTACTATTGGGCAATGGAAAATCCACGATGGCTGCGACAAGTGGAACACCAGCGACCTTGGCGGTTGCGGCATTGTGGGATGATGGATAATTGGCCTCCATTTTATCGATGGCAATATAAATAGTGCAATGTATGCTGATTTCCTACGTAATGTTCTACCGATGTTACTGCAAGATGTTTGACTGCATGACAGAATGGCGATGTACTTCCAACATGATGGATGTCCGGCTTCAAATCAGAGAACGGGTCGACCGATGTAAGGGTCCTCTGCGTCCAATCAAAACATTTGGAAACAATTAATGAAGACTTGTTGTAGTACTTCGTGCACTGTGGACTGGACAGCCATCATCTTGGCACCACAGGTTTCTCCTAATCTGCAGAGGAAAGTGTTCTGGCATCCGTGTAAGATGGTCCCTTAGGAGGCTGTGATACTTGTGCGCGTTGTGTTCCGTCTATGAAAAACTGGCGCCGGCTGTTGTGGCGGAGCGGTTCTAGGCGCTTCAGTCCGGAACCGCTGCTGCTACGGTCGCAGGTTCGAATCCTGCCTCGGGCATGGGTGTGTGTGATGTCCTTATGTTAGTTAAAGTTTAAGCTGTTCTAGTTCTAGGGAACTGATGGCCTCAGATGTTAAGTCGCATAGTGCTCAGAGCCATTTGAACTAAAAACTGGCCCATGAGCTGAGGGCTCACTATCTCACAGCACACGTTTACGCTCCATGGACGCTAACGTTGCACCTGGCGGAGACAACGGGGATCGTCAACAGACAAATAGTGCATATTTCGGTGATTTATCTGGCAATGATTGAAAAATGCGGCTTCATCACTAAACAGTATACAAGATACATCTGGAGTATCCTGTCTTAATGCCCATGTACAGAAGTTAACACGATTCTCATAATCGTTTCCATTCAGATCTCGATGGAGAGAGACGTGATAGTGGTGGAACTTATGTCAATGGAGAATGCGTTTGCGTGGGAGCCAACATGCGGATCAACTGCAACAGCAGCAAGAGCGTCAATTTCCCCCTCTTCTGCCGTCAGTTGTTTCCTTCTGTTACGTTGTTTAGGTGTTACACTACCACTTTCGCGTAACTGGCTGAAGAGGTTGGTTCAGATGGTTCAAATGGCTCTGAGCACTATGGGACTTAACATCTGAGGTCATCAGTCCCCTAGAACTTAGAACTACTTAAACCTAACTAACCTAAGGACATCACACACAGCCATACCCGAGGCAGGATTAGAGCTTGCGACCGTAGCGGTCGCGTGATTCCAGACTGAAGCGCCTAGAACAGCTCGGCCACACCGGCCGGCTGAAGAGGTTGGTTGTCAATTGGGATATCTCGCCCCATACACCGTAGCTCCATACGCTATGAGCACGTCTTTTTTTTTGCGTTGGTGACTCCCATCGTCCACTCGTGACCTACTGCTTGGACTGTCGCACACTGACTGACTGGCAAGTCGTAATGCACTCAAGGAACACACAAGCACGCTGTAAGCAGACATAACAACATTGCACCTAGCTACTACGCAGAGCCGGGCGGTGGGGTCGAGCGGTTCTAGGCGCTTCAGTCCGGAACCGCGCTGCAGCTACAGTCGCAGGTTCCAATCCTGCCTCGGGCGTGGATGTGTGTGATGTCCTTAGGTTATTTAGGTTAAGTAGTTCTAAGTTCTAGGGGACTGATGACCTCAGATGTTAAGTCCCATAGTGCTCAGAGCCACTTGAACCATTTTTGAATTACGCAGGTTGAAAATGAAAAACAAGTATCGGTGTGAGAAATTTTTCAAAATACGTTATCTCGTAAACATCTCGCACATGGATTCTGCAACAAACCCCACTGAAATTCCAAATTACCTATGTTTAGTTCGTTAATGTCAACAGGCATTGTTCCATTTGAAAATTGTATGTTTGCACAAAAATACTCTTTCTAAGTGTTATTGCAATCAATACAAAGAAATGAAAACCATTAGCTGCTTACAGGCGTTGACATACGCTAACGGGGACAGATTTAAATGTTTGCCCCGACCGGGACTCGAACCCTGGATCTCCTGCTTACATGGCAGACACTCTATCCATCTTATTTTTTTGTATTTTGTTCGTTGTTGATCGCTGTGTTTGGTCTTTGCGAGTGTCACATGACATCCGTTCAAGTTAGTTTGTTGGTCCTTCCACTCAGTCTTTTAATCCACCGAGGAAACAGAGGATAGGTCGACTGCAGGTATTTATTTCTGGGACGCCTCCCCCGAAACCCACATTCTCAACGTATTCTCCCGCACTGTATTCGTAGTGCCCCCGCCCATTATACTCATTACTCGCGGCGCGTTGCCGATTCTCGTAAGAGTTCGGGCACTATATATATATTATTACAACCTGTTGAGTGGCTATAAATATGGGCCTCTGACTACCAATCCAGTCTGCGAAAATCGCACATCAATAGCACTTCTCATTTTCGCAATATATGCGGTGCAAGTACACTCCTGGAAATTGAAATAAGAACACCGTGAATTCATTGTCCCAGGAAGGGGAAACTTTATTGACACATTCCTGGGGTCAGATACATCACATGATCACACTGACAGAACCACAGGCACATAGACACAGGCAACAGAGCATGCACAATGTCGGCACTAGTACAGTGTATATCCACCTTTCGCAGCAATGCAGGCTGCTATTCTCCCATGGAGACGATCGTAGAGATGCTGGATGTAGTCCTGTGGAACGGCTTGCCATGCCATTTCCACCTGGCGCCTCAGTTGGACCAGCGTTCGTGCTGGACGTGCAGACCGCGTGAGACGACGCTTCATCCAGTCCCAAACATGCTCAATGGGGGACAGATCCGGAGATCTTGCTGGCCAGGGTAGTTGACGTACACCTTCTAGAGCACGTTGGGTGGCACGGGATACATGCGGACTTGCATTGTCCTGTTGGAACAGCAAGTTCCCTTGCCGGTCTAGGAATGGTAGAACGATGGGTTCGATGACGGTTTGGATGTACCGTGCACTATTCAGTGTCCCCTCGACGATCACCAGTGGTGTACGGCCAGTGTAGGAGATCACTCCCCACACCATGATGCCGGATGTTGGCCCTGTGTGCCTCGGTCGTATGCAGTCCTGATTGTGGCGCTGACCTGCACGGCGCCAAACACGCATACGACCATCATTGGCACCAAGGCAGAAGCGACTCTCATCGCTGAAGACGACACGTCTCCATTCGTCCCTCCATTCACGCCTGTCGCGACACCACTGGAGGCGGGCTGCACGATGTTGGGGCGTGAGCGGAAGACGGCCTAACGGTGTGCGGGACCGTAGCCCAGCTTCATGGAGACGGTTGCGAATGGTCCTCGCCGATACCCCAGGAGCAACAGTGTCCCTAATTTGCTGGGAAGTGGCGGTGCGGTCCCCTACGGCACTGCGTAGGATCCTACAGTCTTGGCGTGCATCCGTGCGTCGCTGCGGTCCGGTCCCAGGTCGACGGGCACGTGCACCTTCCGCCGACCACTGGCGACAACATCGATGTACTGTGGAGACCTCACGCCCTACGTGTTGAGCAATTCGGCGGTACGACCACCCGGCCTCCCGCATGCCCACTATACGCCCTCGCTCAAAGTCCGTCAACTGCACATACGGTTCACGTCCACGCTGTCGCGGCATGCTACCAGTGTTAAAGACTGCGATGGAGCTCCGTATGCCACGGCAAACTGGGTGACACTGACGGCGGCGGTGCACAAATGCTGCGCAGTTAGCGCCATTCGACGGCCAACACCGCGGTTCCTGGTGTGTCCGCTGTGCCGTGCGTGTGATCATTGCTTGTACAGCCCTCTCGCAGTGTCCGGAGCAAGTATGGTGGGTCTGACACACCGGTGTCAATGTGTTCTTTTTTCCATTTCCAGGAGTGTATATCTAATTCGGCAGTAATTTCGGCGAAATCATGAGCAGCACAGCGAGGCACTAATTTTTCTGGATCTTCACAGCTTTTGACACACAGAATTGACTTTCAAGACCAGCAAGCGAAATCTGAGAAAATGTCCTGTTATGGGATTTGAATTGAAATGGCGTCCCAATGAATGAGTTAGATAGACCAGCGTGCAGAACAGCACGTGCAGAACAGCATCATCCCACTCTTCGGACTAAAGAGCACCACAACAATAAAACATCACTTGCAAACGTCACGAATACAAGCATCGAAAATAAATCGGCCACTGATGCGTTTAGAAAAAACACGCAATCAAAAACATTGCACTGTGAACAGATACTATGCACGGTGAACATTAATAAAGCCGAAAAACTGCAGGGACGGATTCCTGAGTGGAAATGGAGAAAAAGAGGTCGTATTGGCATGTGTCCGGAAAAGCATCGTTGCCACGCTAGATGGCGCTGACGAATGACAGTTCCTCTGACCACATGCCGTGTGTTCCTTGTGTGTGACTGACACACAATACCGTAAGTAGCCAGTTCTGCTACAGGTTGCTTCGTCGGTAAAGAGGGCTGCCGAGAGAAATCCCATAACTGTAATGGTCTGCTGCAAAAACCATCGACAAGATCATTCCCGTACAGGGAAATCAGCTGCTGGTAATCTCTGCACTCGTTTCAGGTGACAGGGATAGTAGCGGTTGTTATGCAGGATACACATAATCGTACTTTGGCGTACAACATGTTGCGCACCAATTGCCTCGAGTTTGTACTAGGGTTCGTCACAGATCTGGTGTACGCACAGTCCGCCGCCTCCCTGCGCCTTCGTTTGTCTGAAGAGATCCATGACCACACAAAGGCCCAAAAAGGGCTGCAACTGTTGTGTGATGTGGTTGGCGTCTGTGAGGGTACTTGTGTTAGTACAGCCTTGCTGCCTCTCGACCGTTTCCATCTGCTTGGCCGTACACAGATACCATCTCGGCTTGTTCCCGACATCAACACCGCAACATTCTGCAGCTTACAGTACGCTGCGTCGATCACACAGCCTGGAACACGCAAGGAACACACGCTACATGGTCAGAGGAACTGCCATTCGTCAGCGCCATCTACCGTGGCCACGATGCTTTTTCAGACATATGTTCACAGGACGTTTCCTTCATTTCCAGTCACTAATTCGTCGCTGAAGTTTGTTGCTTTTATTAATGTTAAGCGCTGTCGGGCGTGGCCGGCACTTGGATGGGTGACCATCGGGGCCGCCAAGCACTGCAGCCATTTTTCCTGGTGCACTCAGCCTCGTGATGCCAATTGAGGAGCTACTCGACCGAATAGTAGCGGCTCCGGTCAAAGAATACCATCATAACGACCGACAAAGCGGTGTGCTGACCACACGCCCCTCCTATCCGCATCCTTATCTGAGGATGACGCGGCGGTCGGATGGTCCCGATGGGCCACTTGTGGCCTGAAGACGGAGTGCTATATAAGTGACACCGTGCAAGGAGTGTCGTCATACAAAAGAGCCGATTAATGTTTAATTCTTGTCTTATGCGGGTCATTTTTAAATAAAATTTATCACTAACTTACAAATTATTACACTTAGCTAGGGAATAGAACATGAGAGCACCAGAGTGTAGGCCGTTACTACCTGATCCTAACAAGCACAGACAACGGTGCTGCCTTCCATGCCGGGTCTCCAGTTCGCTTTAATGGGCAATACAGCTCGTTATTGATTGAAGGCGATTGGTGGCTCATCTTCAGATATTTTCATCTTAGTTACACTTTGAGACAACTTCGTCGCCTGTCTCAGGCTGTCTCAATATTGAAATACTTGGCGTGGACATTCAGGAAGTTACCGACAGCTACATAAACATTATGCTGAACTATTGTTCTGCTATTAAGACCGAAAACTGGTCAAATGCAGCTCTTCATGCTAACCACCCTTCCCTGCTCCCCTCCCACCCCCTCCTCCACTCTTTTCACTCCGAATAATTACTGCAACCCGTTTGCTTTCTTCAGCATGCGTGCATATCTTAGCTGCTCTGGTGACATACGGCTCTGAGCCGCTGCTGAAGGGGCGCGGTTCGCTGCACTCTCAGCGGTGCAGCATAGGGTCCGCAGAGCGCAGCTAATAGCGAGCGAGCCGGCGTTGGCATTCAGTGCGCATGCGTGTCTGCGCGTGGACCGGACTTCCCCATGACTGTCACCAGACATGTGGCGCCGCTCGTGCCGTGGAATATAAACGCTCCCTCCCAGTGTCACAGGACGCTACAGTACGAGAAAGGTAAAACTGGAGCCGCTTCTCACGTCCAGCTTTCAGGTAGTTTCTTGTTGAAGAGACGCAGCAGACAGGCACAATTATATGCTCTGTTTTAGGTAAACAGGATCGGTACCTGTTTCATCAGCTCAAGCAGAAAAAGAAGGTAAGGAAGAATAGCTTTTAACGCCCCGTTGACGACGGTGTTATTAGTGACAGAGCGCAAGGAAAGGCCGTGTCCATTCTAAAGAACCACTGCAGCATCCGGCATAAGCGAGTTAGGAAAATCACGGAAGACGTAGATCTGGAGGGCCGAAAGGAAATTTGAATTTCTTCGCCCACTCGCGCGGCGACGTTCTCGTTTCTTATCTTATTAGTGAACCCAGTTTTCAGCACCCTCCTGCAGCACCACTTTGAAAATGTTTCGATTTCCATATTTTCCAGCAGCCCGTAGTTCACTCTCTAATGGATCCATGATATCGAACTCAGCATTATTCACTGTATATTCGCACACGTCAGTGTAAATAATTATAAATTGTCGAGATGGAAATGACGACAGTGCATTGAAGACGATATTAGTTGCTCGATTGTAGGAGTAAAAAACAGTGATTGTGGTGGTGGTTGAAGTAACGGTTGAGCATATCGGCCTCGCCGCGGAGAGATCAATACGACAAACTTTCTCCAACACTTGGACATGTCCACACCTTCAGGCGGTAGTACGACCTTCTGCTGCAGGTGTAGCCACGGTCATTACATGTAGCTTTTGCTCTTGTCATCGATTTTGCAGCACTGATGTGCCGTCATTCCTTTACATTAGAGTAAATTAGTTTTCCCATAGATTTGCGGGTTTCTTACGCTATGAATCGTTTTACAGGTCAAAAAACGCGACTTACAGTGTTTAGTTACACGGCCTACAACCATGGCTTCTTGGTTTTCTTTTTCCGGATTACCCATCATCCAAAGTAATTGGCAATGCCAACGACAAGTGCCACTAGAACTTTCGGAGACCGTACTACTACAGTGGCCGTACTATTCCAATGGCCTATCGTTAAAGTAGCTATGCGAGTAATTCACTATCTCTTTTTCTGGTTTAAGTACCCAACATTTTTGGTATTATTAATATGATACTGATGCACACTGTATGTTGTAGGTTTTTTTCACCTGAAGATGAGAGTACAATGTTTCGAAGCACTCGCAATAAAAGGCTAGCAACAGCTAAAATGCGGTTTCCAGAAATTTGTTAAGAGGTATCAACTAAGCTGTAGATGCCCACACCGTGAAATTATATGTTCCTCAAACAAACAGCCATAGCTACAGTGACTGCTGAGGAAATGTATTTCCTATGAAGAATTGTACGAATAACATGTAAATAAAAGTTACGGTAGTATTCGCGTCTCCTGTGCTGGTCATTATTACAGTGCTGAGTATGCATGAATCATCAGAGAGGAGTGTGACAATAATACTTCAGTTTTGTTCTGTGTCGATATTGACTGTGATTATTTTCTAAGAAGAAGGGCTGACAGTCTCCTGATTTTTGATCCAAAAGGAATATATTCGTCTGCACAATGAAAGCTAAAATTTAATTTAATTTTGTGATATTACTGTATGGTTTCATTTTTTCCACTGTCTGGTGGTTATTTTATTGAGAGTACTGCACATGTGGGCTTCGGACGTAGGCTTTGTGTTTTTCGTTCTGTGATGGTGCGCTCTTGGTATAGCCTCAGGATCTTGTCGTCGGCAGAAGTCAGTCAGTGAATCCCATTAGCAGAGACATACCTGCCCAGGGAGACGAGCAGTTTTCGCACAATTGAGGCTGTGGTCTGCTTCGTACTTCTGTGAGCCACCGGCTCGGTGACTGACTTAGCTGAGGACAGGGGGCGCTGAGTCGTCACTCCTGCCCCAGAGAATAATCGAGTTTGACATTTTGGACTTTCAGAGCTGTAGAGGCCATGGTGCCAGCGTCAGAAAAACGGTCACTTTCTCTTCAACATTGTAGTCATACAATCAAAGTTAGTTGCCTCACCAACTGCTTGGCGTGAAGAATTTGATCAATCGAGCAGACACTGCTACAGCCCAGCAGCAATCTCGTGTTTGTTAATGTGCCTCATTTTGTAATTTGATTTGAGTTTGGTGGAATTTTGTTCTCTGGTAATTTTATTGTTATTTATGTCAGTCGTTAGATCAGACAAATTTCTATTAATCTGAGATTTGACTCAGATTTCAAGATTCTTTACATTGTTCTACAACTGTTCCATGGTTAGGCGACCCACTAATAATAAATGTAACCTGGTGCTCACGTAAGCGTATTGTTCTCGCCGTGACGGCGGTATTTGTTGTGCTCAGTGACCAAACTCAACGATCATTCTCTTACTCAGTGAGTGTAGCGAGCATTGCACTCGCTCGCCTCGTTTCCTTCTAAATCTGTTTTTTGAGTAGGGAGAGCTTGGTCGATTTTCCGAAGGACTAAAAGTTTGCTGTGTGTTGTTTAATAACCATGTGGCTAAAGATCTTGCATATTCAGTCACAATAAGCAGCAACATTGCATACAAAATAAATTCTCAATATTAACATGCAGCTATTCACTGATCAGGAAGCATATTATGACCTCCTACATACAAAATAAATTCTCAATATTAACATGCAGACACTGATCAGGAAGCATATTATGACCTCCTACCTAATAGCCGATATGTTTACCTTTGGTACGGATAACAGCGGCAATGCGTCGTGGCATGGAAGCAATGAGGCCTCAGTGGGTCGCTGTAATGAGGGGTGGCCGCCCAAACCCTTGACGTCTGGACGTGGTTTCACCTCGGTTTCGCCACGTGCTGAAGATATCCACCCAGCTCTCATCCAACATCCGATAAGTGGTGCACCACGACTGCACACACAAGTCACCTAATTTCCGGGAAAGGGGGGGGGGGGAAGAGATCACGTCCGAGATATGTTCGATCGGGTTCAGATATGGCGAGTTGGGGAGCCAGCATATCAACTCGCCACTGTGTTCCAAGAAGCATTCCATCACACTCCTGGCCTTGTGACATGGTACATTATCTTATTGAAAAATGCCGCTGCCGTATGGAAACATGGTCTTCATGAAGGGGTATACGTTGTCTGCATCCAGTGTACGATACTCCTTGGCCGCCATGGTGCCTGGCACGAGTTCCACTGGACCCAGGGATGCCCACGTGATATTCCTCAGAGCATAATGGAGCCGCCGCTAGCTTGTCTCCGTCCTGCGCTGCAAGTGTCAAGGAGGTCTTCCCCTGTAGGACGACGGATTCGCACCCTCTCATTGGGATCAGGATGCATCAGACCATGCAACGCTCTGCCACTGTGCCAATGCCCAGTGCTGATGGTCACGTGCCCAGTTCAATAGTAGTTCCCGATGTCTTGGCGTTAGCATTGGCACCCGGCACCTGTATGGGTCGTCGGCTGCAGAGGCCCATGATTAGGAGTGTTCAACGCACTGTGTGCTCAGAGACATTAGTACTCTGCCCAGCATTAATGTGTGATGCTAGTTCCGCCACAGTTCGCCCCCTGTCCTGTTTTACCCGTCTGGCCAGCCTACATCTGTAATGAGGGGTGGCCGCCCAAACCCTTGACGTCTGGACGTGGTTTCACCTCGGTTTCGCCACGTGCTGAAGATATCCACCCAGCTCTCATCCAACATCCGACAAGTGGTGCAGTTTCCGAGATGCTCGTGCCGAGCCTCCGAGCCATCACAATACGCCTTCGGTCAAACTCAAAAATATCGCGTGCCTTTCCTGTTCTGCACACGTACAGCACGCTCACTGATACCACATGCACAGTGTGTGTGCCTGACTAGCAGTCATTCCTCGGCAGGTGGCGCTGCTGTCGCCTGGACTGGTTTATATCGATAGCAGGTCGGTGGTCATATTGTTCTAGCTGATCAGTGTATTACCGTTGTAGCCTCTCCCTCACAATGCCAATTGTCCTTATCCTTTTGCCATGGGCACAGACTCATATACTAGAAAATCGGAGAATTGCAACCACTATGCAAAGTTGTGTTCCAGACACACATTTTCAGATATTTATTCCTAAATTAAAGTCTACATTTGATACTAGCACGACGAAATGACTGTTCTTTGCTACGTCAGCCGTGCGTTATTTCGCTTCCAGCTAGAATTTCTTTTCCTCTATTACGTAGTCCTTATTTTTGATAGTTTTCTCGTTAATATCATTTCGCTGGCCTTGGTAGGAGTATATAAGGTGGGCCATCAATAATATGGCTGTAGCAGGTATGTGGAAGTATTGTATTGTATTGTATGTTAACCGGGCACCTAGAAACGACGGAGAGGCTCCGTCCCCGCCGCAGCCGCAGTGGTCCACAACCCCACGACGACTACCGCAGTCCACCCCTTCGCCGCCCCACACCGAACCCAGGGTTATTGTGCGGTTCGGTCCCCGGTGGACCCCCCAGGGAACGTCTCACACCCGACGAGTGTAAGCCCTATGTTTGCGTGGTAGAGTAATGGCGGTGTACGCGTACGTGGAAAACTTGTTTGCGCAGCAATCGCCGACATAGTGTAACTGAGACGGAATAAGGTGAACTAGCTCGCATTCGCCGAGGCAGATGGAAAACCGCCTAAAAACCATCCACAGACTGGCCGGTTCACCGGACCTCGACACAAATCCGCCGGGCGGATTCGTGCCGGGGACCAGGCGTTCCTTCCCGCACGGCCAACCGGGCGGGCCATGTGGAAGTAGGTAACTTGCAAAGTGGTAGGAATGGAAAACTGCATCAGGCCAGCTTTAGCGCTGATGAGCTAAACAACAAATTTTCCGAGTATCGACGCTGCTGTGAGCAAATTGGAGCCAATTCTGTTTGCCGCAGCAGTCTTGGTGATTGCAGGTAACGCGAATTAATTAAGTCGATCGCATCTCTGGAGGCAGACAATGGAAGCGCAGCCTTCGGCGCAGCGCCGTGTTTACGCAGCGGTCATGACGAAACAAAAGCGGAGCGCAGCGCGCGCGCGGACGGCTCGTTACGACGGCTCCGGCACGGCCTTCGCCGCCGCTAGACATTCAATAGACGCCAATTAGTTTCGCAGCAATTGAAGACTTCCCGTGGCCGCCGGCCGATACCATCTCGGTGAGCGCCGCGGCCGCAATAACGGATTTATTGCGCAGAATCGACTCTATTCACAGGCGCTAGCGCCCGCTTCCTCTGCGTGTAAGGACGGACTAGGCAGTCCAGGAGGGCAGAAAGGTGATGTAAGTCCTCACGTCTCACTATAATTCCCATATTCTGACATTGAAGAGTAGCAAGTACTTGGAATGAAAGGCTGTGATGTCATTGCGACTATTCAACCGACTGGGAATGGGTCACAGCGATTCAGGAAGTATTTTGAAACCGAATTTCGACTACATAAATTTACTTCAAACAAGGGAATATGCTCAGCTTGCTCGAGATGCTATAGCAACATGTAAAAGCTCCTTTATCTGTCAAACTGCAGGGATTTAGATTAGGAAATAAGACCCTAAAAGAATTAGTTTTGTCGTTTGGGCAGTAAATTAACTGACGCTGGGAGAAGTAGACAGAATACAAAGTGAGGAGTAGTAAAAAGTATTTCTGAGAAACAGAAATTTCTTAACATGGATGTAAATTTAAGTGTTAGGAAGTCTTTCCTGAACCTTTTGGAGCGTAGCCTTGTGGAAAAGTCAAACGTGGACGATACGCAGATCAGACAAGAAGGGACAGAAGCTTTTGAAATATGGTGCTAAGGAAAAATCCTAGAGATTATATACGTAGATTGGATGCTAGTGAGGATATACTGAATATGATTGGGGAAAGAAGACATTTGTATCACGACTACACTTAAAGAAGGGATAGATTGACTGATCAAATCCTAAACAATCCGTAGATTGAGTAACTAATTACTAAATCGGACTGGGAAGAAATGAAATGTGAGGCACTACTTGACTAAAAGAGGTGAATAGTTTGAAGCTACAGAAGGAGATCAGGGCTTGTTAAGTGCAGTTGACAGGTCCAAATGGACATAGCCTATGTAGCAGCAGGGTTGCAACATCTGTACAGTGTAGTAATTCTGTGGAGAGACCTTCCTGCGTAGCCTGGTGTTCTTGCTGGGACAAGTAGCTGTTAGCAAGTAGCATACAGGTACACTAAGAATCTGTTTACTGTCGTGAAGTGACGCACTCCGTGCTGTAGTCTACGACACTTGTTACTAGGAGCTAGTTTAAAAAACAATAATATGGGATTGTGGGTCCGCCTTGATGCAAAATGCTTTTGTTATTTATTTATCTATTCCCAGACTAGTTTCAGCGATACATATCGGCATCACCAGTGGGTTCTTTTATGCAGAAATAGCACAGTTAAAAACACTGTAAAGCATTATTACATGTGTTCTATTTGGTTCCAAATATAGCTTTCTGTCAACAATTTCATAATACCCTGTTTTACTATGTGTCATAGCAGGGTTTTACTATTGTTGCTTCTGTGACATATAGTGGAGAAGGTATTATGAAATTATTCATAGAAAACAATATTTGGAACCAAACAGTAGACATGCAATAATGTTTCATAATTGTGCTATTCCTGCATGTTTTAGGCTCAAAGAATCCACTGGTGATGGTGATATTGCTCACTGAAACTATTTTGGGAATAAATAAATAAATAACGAAAGGATTTTGCATCAAGGCGGACCCGCAATCTCATGTTGCTACTGTATCCAAACACGGACCAATGGAAGACTTTAAAAGATAAAATTATAGTTTTAATAAATGTTAAAAGATTGAAACAACTGCAACCACCTATTTTTATGGTATTTTATTTTGCTTTTACCAGTCTGATTTGCCCGTCTTCAGACAAGGCCTTGGTCAGGCTGGAATCTGACAGTTTTGTTCTGAATTGGCGAAACTAACGGATATGAAGGCAAAAAACCGGTTGTGATGAGAGACTGATCTGTAGCTTAGCCCAAGAGCTCGGGTAGGTTGGAATGACTCACTTGAGAGTTGCCGAAAACAACGATCTGACAGCAAGAAAACCGCCTAGAGTGTCATGGGCTCCGCAGAAATGTCGGCGCATTCTATGTGTCCACACAACTGCCACGAACTCGATTGGAATAATTATGCTGAGACGAGGAGATTTGCCTAGCACAGACTAGTGAGCACAGCTGCACCAGCTGTGAGTGTCACGAGAATGTTCTCAGTGATCTGCTGCGATCCGCCACAGTTTTCTACCCTGTGACAAACTCAACAACAGAACAGTGGAATCCGTTCGACATTTTATGATAGTGAGTACTAACAACTCGGTTGCGAGTACAGTCACATGTACTGTATTCATTTACATGCTATTGCATCGATGAACGATTTACTGTACAGCCAGTATCTTACAATGGACAGTGAAGATGGAGCTGGGTTGTCGTTGTCTTGTCTTGATTGTAGATATTTTAACATGTGGTCCTCTTAGAATGTGGCGTCATCGTGTTTGCAGATCACGAAGAAAATCGAATGTAGTGCTGTCGGAGTGCGCCAGCTCTTAATTTGTTTTATTTGAATAACACGGAAACGAAGTTTCAGCTCAGTTATTGTATTCTGATCACTTATTAGAATACAGATTGAGAACCAACACCGCGCTTCAAGAAGACACAGCTCGTTTATAATTAAGTAGTTTATAGTCACTGCGTGCGGTACTAATGATGTTTAATACTCAAGCTACAGCATACGCTGCATCGACGTAATTATCTGGCCTGCACTATTCAAAAATGGTTCAAATGGCTCTGAGCACTATAGGACTTAACATCTGAAGTAATCAGTTCCCTAGAACTTAGAACTACTTAAACCTAACTAACCTAAGGACATCTATGCCCGAGGCAGGATTCGAACCTGCGACAGTAGCGGTCTCGCGGTTCCAGACTGTAGCGCCTAGAACCGCTCGGTCACCCCGGCCGGCCTGCACTATTGATTCTGATTTTTAATTATAGGTTTACAAAGTTTATTGTCTTTCCTATTTTTTATTCTTTAGATGTGCCAATAAATATTCATTAACAAGTTATCGAAATGTTCCAGCTGGCTCAAAGTTTACGTCAGACCACAGATTCTAACAGTCTGCAGTACGGAAATTTTGTACTAACACTTTAATGTCGATATCGATGCTGTTAACTTCTGCAGATAGTCACATTAAAATGCGGTTAATTTCACCTTTTATTTTCCACTTCATAATTTAACGTCAAATATCATAAATCTACAGTTCCAATCAGTAACTAATCTATCTTTGTCTCTCTTTTATGTATTCAAGTCTCTGAAATTACTTCTGTGGACGATGAAAAGTACACCGGCTTGAAAGGCGCGTGTAATAAAAATGACTCTGAACACTATGGGACTTAACATCTCAGGTCATCAGTCCCCTAGACTTAGAAGTACTTAAACCTAACTCACCCAAAGACATCACACACATCCATGCCCGAGGCAGGATTCGAACCTGCGACCGTAGCAGTCACACGGTTCCGGACTGAAGCGCCTATAACCGCTCGGCCACCGCGGCCGGCATGCGCAGGTAATACTTTTTTAAAATTTTCGGTACGTTTTTAAAAATAATTTGGTACATTTCCAGTACTTCACCCCACACAACAGTTAATAGTAGCAAACGCAACAACAATAATAGCCACAATCACAGGACAGGAATCGGAACAGCAATAATAATAATGATAAGCTAGAAATGATGGTTACGTGCTTATATAGGCAAAAAGAAAACTACGATATTACAGCGTTGTTCTCTTGCAACTTTACGTTCTTAGTCATTTCACCTCCTTTCAATTGAAATTTTAACTTAAATATTTTAAATAATGGTCGTGAAGGTAATGGTGAAGGTAAATGGTAACAAAGGTTGTTAACGAAGGTACGAGCACATGGAATAGGTTCACAGATATGTGAGTCGCTCGAAGATTTCTTAATAGAATCCAATATGTTGTCGTCGACGGCGAGTGTTCATCGGAGACAAGGGTATCGTCAGGAGTATCCCAGGGAAGTGTGATGGGAAAGCTGTTATTTTCTGTACACTTAAATGATTAGGCGGACGGGGTGGGCAGCAATCTGAGGTTGTTTGCTTACGATGCCGTGGTGTACGGTAAGGTGTCCGGGTTAAGCCGCTGTAGGAAGAAACGAGACAATTTAGACAACATTTCCAGTTGGTGTGATTAATGGTAGAAAACAATGAATATGAAAAAGTAAGTTAATGCAGATGAGTAGGAAGAACAAACCTGTAACGTTTGGATACGTTGTTACTAGTGCCCTGCTTGAAACAGCCAAGTCATTATTGTATTTGGGCATAACGTTGCAAAGCGATATGAGGTGGAACGAGCATGTGACAACTGTGGTAGAGGATGCGAATGGTCGATTTCGATCCATTGGGGAAATTTTAGGAAAGAGTGGTTCATCTGTAGAGGAGACGGTATATATGACGCTGGTGCGACCTATTCTTGAGTACTGCTCGAGAGTTTGGGATCCGTATCAGGTCGGATTGAAGACAGCTATCGAAGCAGTTCAGGGGCGGGCTGCTAGATTTATTACCGGTATGGCTGAACAACACATAAGTGTTAGGGAGTTGCTTCGGGAACCCAAATGGGGATCCCTGGATGGAAGGCGACGGTCTTTTCGAGAAACGCTGTTGTGAAAATTTGGAGGACCGGCATCTGAAGCTGACTGGCGAACAATGACACTGCCACCAACTTACATTGTGTGTAAGGACCAGGAAGATAAGATGCAAGAAATTAGGGCGCATACCCAGGCATATAGAAAGTAGTTTTCCCTCTGTCTGTTTGTGAGTGGAACAGAAAGGGAAATGACTAGTAGTGGTACAGGGTACCCTCCGCCACGCGCCGCCCGGTGACTTTCGGAGTATCTATGTGGGTGTAGATGCACATGTAAAATTAAATATTATTATGAAAGAAAGAATTACTGAAATATTACTGGTTACTGAAGAGCCGGATGTGCGATAACAGAGCGTAATAGAGCAAGCGACGTTTTCAGTGGACATCAGACTGCATCAGCAGTACTAAGGAGGTGCCGCCGCCGGGCGGTCGCCGTGCCGCGGTTGGCGCAGTTGGCTGCGAGTGGTGGATCGCCAATCTGTGTGTGTGTGTGTGTGTGTGTGTGTGTGTGTGTCCGAGGCGGCGGCCGCGCGCCGATATCGGGCCCCGCTCTGCGCCACGCCGCCCTTGGCCTTGGGGTGGCCGCGTATCGCCTGCGGCCGTGATTTATGGCGGCTCGCGTTGCGATCCCTGGATCACTTAACTGCGCCCCGGACGCCGCCGACGCCCACGCAGGCAGCGACGGCGACGGCGATGGCGATGCCCGGCGGCGCGGCGCAGAGCGGGACTCTGAAGGGACGGCAGTGGCCGCTCTTCCGCCCCCCCTCCCCCCAACCCCTACCCGACTTCACCTCCCAGTGCTAAAGTACCCGTGTGCACGTCCAAGACTACGACAACAGTGCTGCCCACACCGTTCATCAGCATCATCAGCAAAATATTTTCCCAAAAAATATCGATATATATCGGTGATACATTTTCCACTGGTGTATTAATAGATCGATATCAAATTCGTGCTATCGAGTGCCGATATTTTTGTGACTACGGAAGAAGGCGAGTGTACTCAAGAGCTTTCCTTTTCTCCTTCGAAGTTATCTAACTTCTGTACAAGTTTCACCATCTCTTCCCCGTAGAGGTACTTGATGTGACTACGTAGGCTTTCCCGGCGTAAAGGTGTTGAAAGTCTCTTCGGGCTTGCTGCCGGATCCTAAAATCAACTTGACTCGATATTTTGGGGATCCAACTGGTCGCTGTCTTCAGGAGAATGCTGCTTCTGCTGATGAGTCCTGCTGAGAACTGACGCCAGGCTGCAAACCGACGTCCTATATTTGTTTTTTTTTGGTCATCAGTCTACTGACTGCTTTGATGCGGCCCGCCACGAATTCCTTTCCTGTGCTAACCTCTTCATCTCAGAGTAGCACTTGCAACCTACGTCCTCAATTATTTGCTTGACGCATTCCAATCTCTGTCTTCCTCTACAGCTCCCTCTAGTACCATGGAAGTCATTCCCTCATGTCTTAGCAGATGTCCTATCATCCTGTCCCTTCTCCTTATATGTTTTCCACATATTCCTTTCCCCTCCGATTCTGCGTAGAACCTCCTCATTCCTTACCTTATCAGTTCACCTAATTTTCAACATTCGTCTATAGCACCACATCTCAAATGCTTCGATTCTCTTCTGTTCCGGTTTTCCCACAGTCCATGTTTCACTACCATAGAATGCTGTACTCCAGACGTACATCCTCAGAAATTTCTTCCTCAAATTAAGGCCGGTATTTGATATTAGTAGACTTCTCTTGGCCAGAAATGCCTTTTTTGCCATAGCGAGTCTCCTTTTGATGTCCTCCTTGCTCCGTCCGTCATTGGTTATTTTACTGCCTAGGTAGCAGAATTCCTTAACTTCATTGACTTCGTGACCATCAATCCTGATGTTAGGTTTCTCGCTGTTCTCATTTCTACTACTTCTCATGACCTTCGTCTTTCCCCGATTTACTCTCAAACCATACTGTGTACTCATTAGACTGTTCATTCCGTTCAGCAGATCATTTAATTCTTCTTCACTTTCACTCAGGATAGCAATGTCATCAGCGAATTGTATCATTGATATCCTTTCACCTTGTATTTTAATTCCACTCCTGAACCTTTCTTTTATTTCCATCATTGCATCCTCGATGTACAGATTGAAGAGTAGGGTCGAAAGGCTACAGCCTTGTCTTACACCCTTCTTAATACGAGCACTTCGTTCTTGATCGTCCACTCTTATTATTCCCTCCTGGTTGTTGTACGTATTGTATATGACCCGACTCTCCCTATAGCTTACCCCTACTTTTTTCAGAATCTCGAACAGCTTGCACCATTTTATATTGTCGAACGCTTTTTCCAGGTCGACAAATCCTATGAAAATGTCTTGATTTTTCTTTAGCCTTGCTTCCGTAACGTCAGAATTGCCTCTCTCGTCCCTTTACTTTTCCTAAAGCCAAACTGATCGTCACCTAGCGCATTCTCAATTTTCTTTTCCATTCTTCTGTATATTATTCTTGTAAGCAGCTTCGATGCATGAGCTGTTAAGCTGATTGTGCGATAATTCTCACACTTGTCAGCTCTTGCCGTCTTCGGAATTGTGTGGATGATGCTTTTCCGAAAGTCAGATGGTATGTCGCAAGACTCATATATTCTACATACCAACGTGAATAGTCGTTTTGTTTCCACTTCCCCCAATGATTTTAGAAATTCTGATGGAGTGTTATCCATCCCTTCTGCCTTATTTGAACGTAAGTCCTCCAAAGCGGTGAATGTGAATGCAACAATAAAATTACAATTTTTAGCCCAACTAGTGTGCTATGTCTTCACATTGGCATTCTTCAAAAATAGTTGGTGAAAGTCATGAACTAAAATCTAAATGGCAAGACTAGTCCATGAGAGGGGTGGAGGCATCTGAGGGGAAATGCTGACGATACCTAATGACGGACACCTTTTGTTGTGCCACTTACCTGCAGTTAGCCAAGCGTGAACGTGCATTGTTGCCCTTTCGATTCTGTATCTTAGAGGTATAGACAGGCTGCTAGCTTACTGATGTGTAGAATATCTAGTGATAAATCAATAATTAAATATACAGCTCAAAAACCGGAAGTATATTTACAAGGTGCAGTCGATATTTTTAAAGGCAGGCACGTCGATATATTTTCCGCCGACATATCGCTATTTTTTCAATATATCGAGGGCCAACAATGATATTTTTAAATATCGATAGATCGGATTCCCAAATTTTTAAAAATATCAACAGTTCTTGCACATATGCCACTGATTCACTTTGATGTATGTTTCAGAAATAAACCGTATCTGAACTTTTATTTAGAGGTGCACTAGCGGTTTCGTGATATCGGACCAAAAAAAATGTGCAAATGTGTGTGAAATCTAATGGGACTTAACTGCTAAGGTCATCAGTCCTAAATTATCCTAAGGACAAACACACACACCCGTGCCCGAGGGAGGACTCGAACCTCTGCCGGGACCAGCCGCACATATCAGACCACATCTTGAAATGTACGTCTACAAGATAAGAAACATACAATCGATATTGTGATAAAAACCGGATACCTATCGTAATAAGTAACCTTACATGATGTTGGAGGCGGAATGTCTGACGTTGCATCTACAGGCGAGTTCGTCATTGCCGCAATTCGGTTAGTAGTGCGGCTGTGACTTTTGTAAGAAGTATCCTTAAGCTGTCTCCAGAAGAATGAGTCAGCGATACGAGGAGATCAGAAACACCTTTAGAAACCACTTGTCCGTGAAGACACTGATCCATAAAGTCCTAGAATGATTGTTACTTGAATCACTCGAAGCGTGTGGTACAGGTGGGCTTCAATTGCAATGTTTATATTTTGTTTCGTCATCTGTACGAAGCGCTCGCTGTTCATTGGAAAAAATGTGATGCTTATTGTCCTACGTAAAATTTCACACCAGACACAGACGTTTTGTATTTGCAAAGGGGACAGGTGTCTCTAACGTGAATTTCACGTTGGCTAAATGCGAGTTCGGTGCATTACCGTATCCATCACAATGGAACCAAAACTCCGCCAGATAGCCGCGAGCGTTAGCAAGCCGCTTTCGGGATTCGGGGGTACATGACGAGGGCCGATACGCCAACAGTCCTGGAACTGCTCTTTTGGTGGTTTCCCACATCCCACTAGGTGGATGCCTGGGTGGTACCCACGTCTCGCAACTTTTACACCATTCACAAAAATGTAGAAACTGAGGAAGGTCATCCGGCCAGCCCCTACCACTAACAATGCTAAATCCAAAAATTAACACGCCGGCCCCCTGAAGATACGCCTTAAAGGCCAGGAAAAGGAAAGATCAATGTGGAAGCATTCTTCATCAGACCAATAGGAAGTAAGGAGTCCTCCACCATCTGGAGTTACAGATGATGTGTAGCACTGAATTCAGGTAACAACTGTTGAATAGTGCTAATTATACACGAATGCATTTTAAACACTTACGCAGTGTCGTGTGAGCACTGCGAATAGAGAGAGACGAGACTCGCTAAATTGGCATCGCACAGACTTCGTCGGACTCTACAATGAACATGTTGCTTTCCGACAGTCCAGCGTTTATAGTATGAACCCTTTCAGTGGGGCACTTTCGGCTGCTTCCGCCACATTTCAGTGATCTACAACTTATCATACAGGTACATCCACAGCGTAGTGTTCCGTGAAGGCATTCAGAGTTACGGCGTAACTGGTTCACCTGACTGACAGTGAGCGCTTTCTAATGTGATGGATAAAACCATTCCTTCCTTAGTGAACCAAAGATAGTTACAGTAAGTCATATATCTGTAGCGAAAAGAGCTCAGGTACCGACAAAGAACAAAGCTCTGTTAGCAACCGGTTTCGATAGAGGCGATTAACGTAGCACAAATAGATTAGTGAAAAGTCATCCTGAGTCGCAGGGAAAATGCAGTTGTAATAGAATAATGTTAGTACACTATCTGTTTCTGTGGTCTCTGCTGTGATGTGTGGTGTGTATTCCGCAGATTTTACTTTCATTGCCGAATGAAGTGGCGCAGTGGTCAGCACACTGGACTCGCATTCGGGAGGACGACGATTCAAACTCGCGTCCGACCATCCTGCTTTAGGTTCCCTGTGATTTCCGTAAATCGCTTCTGGTAAATGCCGGGATGGTTCGTTTGGAAGTGCATGGCCGCTTTCCTTCCCCGCCGGCCGGGGTGGCCGAACGGTTCTAGGCGCTACAGTTTGGAACCACGCGACCGCTACGATCGCAGGTTCGAATCCAACCTCGGACGTGGATGTGTGTGATGTCCTTGGGTTAGTTAAGTTTAAGTAGTGCTAAGTTCTAGGGGACTAATGACCTCAGAAGTTAAGTCCCATAGTGCTCAGAGCCATTTGAACCATTTTTCATTCCCCAGCCTTTCTTAATACGATGGGACCAATGACCTCTCTGTTTGGTTCCCTCCCCCAAATCAATCAACCAGTGAACCAACCTTTCTTTCAGTGCTGACGCCAGAGCAAGAATGACACCATCCAGGCTGCTATGAAAATTTTATGTTCCTTGTCATAATATTGCAATAACTTCTTCAACTCCTAGCAGATGAGACCTCAAATGATTCTCAAGATTTCAAAGATGTTAGTTGTGCACTTCAGTTGTCTCCGCCAAAAGTTCTGGGCTCTTAGGTATCGTGACACGAGAAATTAGGGCTCGTACTGAGGCGTACAGATAGTCGTTTTTCCCTCGCTCTATGACAGGAAATGACTAATAGTGCCACAGAATGCCCTCCGCCACGCACCATTCAGTGGCTTGCGCGGTATCTTATACGAAACGAATTTGAGCCATAAAATAGTGACGTTTCTTATATGAACATTTTGTAGCCAGGAACAGTACGCCTATGACGATCTGTACTACCGAAGCAACTAGCTAATAAATACACACATCAAATATAGTTTTGCACAGCCTCGGTTCCGAGAGTTCCGGAACGTGTAAAGAAAATTGGAATAGAGATCAACATAAACATAATTTCCACCCTTTTTATTGCCCATGAAAACCACACATTGCATGTTGTACCACCATACAGCGAGACCTTCAGAGGTGGTGGTCTAGATTGCCGTACACACCGCTACCCAGTAGCACGTCCTCTTGCATTGATGCGTGCCTGTGTTCGTCGTAGGCGTACTATCCACAAGTTGATCAAGGCACGTTTGCTCCAGATTGTCCCACTCCTCAACGGCGATGCGGCGTTGGTCCCTCAGAGTGGTTGGTGGGTCACGTCATTCATGAACAGCCCTTTTCAATCCATCCCATGCATGTGCGATAGGGTTCATGTCTGGAGGACATGCTGACCACTCTAGTCGGACGATGTCGTTATCCCGAAGGAACTCATTCCCAAGATGTGCATGATCGGGGCGCGAATTGTTGTCCATGAAGACGAATGCCTCACCAATTTGCTGCCGATATGGTTGCGCTATCGGTTGTATCATACAGCCGTTACGGCGCCTTCCATGACCAACAGCGGCGTACGTCGGCCCCACATAATGCCACCCCAAAACAGCAGGGAACCTCTATCTTGCTGCAATCGCTGACAGTGCGTCTAAAGCGTTTCAGCCTCACCGGGTTGCCACCAAACACGTCTCCGACGATTGTGTGGATGAAGGCCAATGCGACAATCATCGGTGATGAGAACGTGATGACAATCCTGAGCGGTCCATTCGGCATGCTGCTGGGCGCATCTGTACCGTGCTGCATGGTGTCGTGGTTGCAAAGTTGGATCTCGCCATGGACGTCGGGAATGAAATTGCGCATCATGCAGCCTATTGCGCACAGGTTGAGTCGTAACACGGCGTCGTATGGCTGCACGAAAAGCATTATTCAATATAGTGGCGTTGCTGTCAGGGTTGCCCCTAGTCGTAATCCGTAGGTAGCGGTCATCCACTGCGGTAGTAGCGCTTGGGCGGCCTGAGCGAGTCATGTCATCCACAGTTCTTGTCTCTCTGTATCTCCTCCATGCCCGAACAACATCGCTTTGGTTCACTCCGTACGCCTGGACACTTCCCTTGTTGAGAGCCCTTCCTGGCACAAAGTAACAATGCGAACGTGATTGAAACGCGGTATTGACAGTCCAGGCGTGGTCAAACTACAGACAATACGAGCCGTGTACCTCCTTCCTGGTGGAATGACTGCAACTGATCGGCTGTCGGACCCTCTCTGTCCAATAGGCGCTGCTCATTCATCGTGGTTTACATCTTTGGGCGGGTTTAGTGACACCTTTGAACAGTCAAAGGGACTGTGTCTGTGATACGATAACCACAGTCAACGTCTATCTTCAGGAGTTGTGCGCCGGGGTGATGAAAAACTTTTTTCATGTGTGTATCTGTTTCCAACAGTCGCTGTCGGTGGTATATTACTGTGACTTTCTTTACATTAGTACGAGCTGTGGGGCACTACATGCAGTTAATACACTAAACAAGTGTCATTTATGCAGCAACTCCTTAAGGTTGCGTCACGTTATCGAACAGCCGTTAGTACCGTACTCTGGAGATGGGAGCCGCTAGTGGAATGGAAAGTACGGCGCCTAGCCAGCAGTGAGCACTGTGTGTGTGTGTGTGTGTGTGTGTGTGTGTGGCGCCGGCGCCGTGGTCTCGCGGCGCCCGTCTCACGTTACAAGTATGCCTGGCGGTTGTTTTTGTGCGGCCGCCGGCCGCTCCGCGCTGCTCGCGGCCCGCCGTACGCCGTACCGCGTCGCAGCTCTTTGCTTCCGCTACGGGCGCCGTGTTCCCCCCCACCTCTCAGGCAGCGCCGAGCTGCGCGACCGCCCCACCTCGCGCCACAAGGTGCTTTCCGCAGAACGCGCTTCACGCTCGTGACCTGTCTCCACTACGTACTGGCCGACTTTGTGTCTTGGACAGATACACTGCCGGAGGAAAAAAAAAAAATGCGAAACCCTCAAGGACCAGGCCATTTCTTGACAAGTGAGGTAATGTAGTTTATCATTGTAGGAGTATATGATATCAAATGAGACCAAATGAAACACAAACGTGACAGTGAAAGGCGCCCAGACAGTCGCTTCAATACACAGTGTATCCCTCTCTGCAGGCGACGCCGTCCTGTTCATAAACGTTTAGTATTTTATCCATCCTCAGCAACTGCAGTCGTACATCACCAAATCATAAGCAACAAGTTGCATAAAATAAATTTAATTTCATTACCCATTTCGGCCGCTTAGTGCCCTTATTCAGTAGTTTATACTTATCACACTGCTTGCGAGTCTCAAGAATAATATGCATACAGCAAAATATCAAGGTCATGTCATGTCACTTGGCCATGGTATTTTGCCGTGTGCATCTTATTGTTGACTCTCGCAAATAATGCAATAGGTATAACGTTCTGAAGATGGGTACTACTAAAGGAAACTCCGCGTCGTTCCCCCCTCAGATTTAGTGATAAAATGGCTCAGCGGACAGCCCGTCAAAAACTGAACACAGATGAAGCATGCAAACAGGTAGAAGGTGTACTGAACTGTTGAAGAAGAAGCTCAACATGTGCAACATCGAGTGAATTTGAAGGGCCATGGTATAGTGGGTATTTGGTGTTGGACTGCGAAGGGGCAGACCTGTGCTCGAATCTCTCTAGTGCCCCATTTCTTGTTTTCCCTCACAGAAATATAAACTATCCGTCCGCTCATTGACATGTCTGTTCGTTGTAGTCCAATGTGTATCTGTGTCTTGGTATACCTTCGGTTTGCAACAGCGACGCGTGAGTAAGGGACTTCCTGACGTACAGTCGTGGACAAAACGAGTCAGACCCCTCGCCTTTCCGTTATGCTGATCCGCACACCTTTAAAGTCTGCTACACCGTATAACAGGCAAGGCGACGAAGTGCTACCAACATACTATACACAGGCGTGAAATTGACAAACTATCCGAACGTCGTCGGACTGTTTTCAGTCATGTGTAAGACTATACGAAGGTTGGAACTTAAATAGTGGTAACTATTTATTCACAACCGATACAAAAGAGTTACATGTTTGCACCTTGTAACCTCCCCACCGAAATTTGAAAGAAAGAAATACGACAATATTTAATTATGAATGCTAATGGACATTGCGCTAATTGTAACCTCGTCTACAATGAGAGGTATTGAAAATGGCAACAAAAATGTGAAATTCGCAATCTGACTCAAATATAAATTCTTCACAAAATTTAAAGTCCGTTCAGTGACAAGAAAATACAATTAAACCGAAATATCGGTCTTTGGCCCTGTGTACAACAATCAGAATTAAAGTCTTACCTCAGAATAAATGGATGTCACATATCTGCTCTTGTTGTTGCGCACCGCTTGGAGGAACTGCATTGCAAATAATAATATTCTCTTTTTTTGTGATTTTAGTGGAATTTTTCTTCAAAAGAAGTGGAATGAAATGGGAAGTGCAACGAAATCTTGAGTTCAATAAAAAATTAAATTTTTGAGAAAATGCTTTTGAAATAAAAAAATTATTATTGGGAGACTTGTTGGAGAATAATTACAATAAATAAAATTTTTCATTATCTAATGATTATATTAATTAACGGTATACCTTATTCACCATCTTGACCAGTGTTGCCGACCGCCTACATCATACAACCGCACTGGGCTGCTACTGCTGACCGACCGCTCTGCATGACGACTATTAGCGTACCGCACGCGACGACTACTGACAAAGTACTGCTCTCAACTAGACAGAGCTACAGACTCGCAACGACTACTACTGACAGACTCGCAACGACAGACTGAGAACCGCTCGCAACACTCGCGCGGTCAAGCGCATACTCTCTGGTCACAGATGCTACAATGCCTCGCCATCGCTGCTGCGTTACATACGTGTTTCAACCTGTAACTTTCCTTCAAAGTAGCCACCAGTGTTGTGTAGAACCCCGTTGCCATCGATGTGGAAGGCATAGTATACCGTTAGTAGAGCCTGGTCTGTTGATGGTGCGAATGGAGCGGTCTACTGCCTGTCGAATCTCTGCAACAGTTCTGAAGCGAAAGCCACGAAGTGGTTCCTTCATCTTCGCAATCAAATCCAAGTCACAAGGACTTTGGATGGTACAGTATTTCCCAGACCCATCGACCGAACAGAGCAGCCACAGCTTGTGTTGTATGCGCCGGCGCATTGTTGTGCAAAATGATCTGTGGGTTGTGCAGAAAGTGTCGCCGTCTCTTTCGCAAAGCCGGTCTCAGGTGATGCTCCAAAAATGAACAGTAATACTGCGCATTGACGGTCTGGCGTGGAGGAACGTTATGTGTTAGGATAACACCAATACAGTCGTACACGAGAATCACCATAACGTCAGACCGCTCCATTCGCACCATCATCAGAAGAGGCTCCGCTAACGGTATACTACGCCTTCCACATCGATGGCAACGGGTTCTACACAACGCTGGTGACTACTTTGAAGGACAGTAACAGGTGCAAACATGTAACTCTTTTGTATCCGTTGTGAATAAATAGTTGCCACTATTTAAGTTCCAATCTTCGTATTAATGCTGATTGGTGTGTTAAACACAAGATGTAAATATAAGATCTAAATGAAAGAAGAAACGCTAATTAGTATGAACTGTACTAATAAAATGAATTTCAGCTTATCGAGATAACACAACTGTTCTAGTAAGACAAAGTACCCCAGATCGTTACGAATTAGCAGAATATGCGCATTCGGCCGCGAAACGATTTGTATCAACGTTCAGACCAGTCATAGTGGATTGCCGTTTTAATTTCTTCCTTCTTTACTACCGGCTCTGTTCGCCACACAGTTTGAAGACGGTACCAATATATATCGCTGAAAAGGCCTGGAAAATTATGTCATTGTAGGACACACAGTTCGAAACATATAATGTCACTGGTGTAGTGTGGCACTGAGTCAAATGCCCTTGGTCTTCCATAAGTATTGTATCATTTAATTAGTTAATTAAAAGTTCCACAGATCATCATTATGTCGATTATTCTTTTGATCAGAGTAATGTGCAAGGAGTGAGACAAAGGATGTGCATCTATGATTAGCTTCAGTGGATGGGTACATGCTCACCATTTATAAGTTCCAAAATGGCACACTGACTTATATTTAAAATTAATGAACATCTTATATTTCAGCCAAGTATTGCAGCTACACTATAAAATAATTTTACTGAAATTTACGCAAAAGTTCGTCTACGGAATAAGAGAAGTTCCCCAGAAGAAAGGTTAGATTTAAAACTTGCTTTACTATCTGTCAGAAATTTCATGTTATTCGGGAAAGCATCAAAAACTTATGTTCATACGTACTGAACTCGTTTCTGAGCCGTAGAAAGCCTTAATAATGAGTAATACAGGGTTGTTTACTTCCATACACATCGCTATTCTTCTCAAATTGTGATGGATAAATCACGAAGAAATTCATTAGCGAATAATGTAGTGTGAAGTTGCAGTCAAAATACTTTACTTTACTCCTTGAAGAGGGACCTGCAAGATGACGCCGAGTGAACAATACACAGTATCCTCACTGCTCTCTTTTGCGCAATCAATACTTTCTTTTCTAAGCGATAAGTTACCTCAGAAAATTATTCTAGAAGACATTAATCAGTGGAGGAAAGCAGAATATATCAGAACTTTGATTAGTGTGTTTCCAAGATTAACAATAATACAGCCACGCGGGATTAGCCGAGCGGTCTGGGGTGCTGCAGTCATGCATGGACTGTGCGGCTGGTCTCGGCGGAGTTCCAGTCCTCCCTCGGACATGGGAGTGTGTGTTTGTCCTTAGGATAATTTAGGATAAGTAGTGTGTAAGCTTACGGACTGATGACCTTAGCAGTTAAGACCCATAAGATTTCACACACATTTGAACATTTGAAAAATAATATAAAGAGCAAAACAAACTGAATTGCAGGTAAGCGATACGTTTCTTCCAGTTCTGGTTTTAGCCAATTTACACACCCAAAAATATGAAATAGTCTGTCTTGTTTACTGACCCCTGTTCATGCACTCCATAACTTGTTGGTATGACTGTTAGTTCTAGGCAACTGGATACAACATCTTCCCTCAAAATCAATGGAGAGTCCGTTTTCAGAGGAAGACTTAATAACCCTTTGAAAAACATTATTAACAATTTCTTCTGTTGCTTTGTCCCTGTCTTTATTTATTGTAACAGTAGTATCGTTCGCAAAGTAGCAATTTCGCATCATGAATGTTAAGTGGAAGAAAAACTGAGACCTGTGGGATTGACTTCGGAATTACTTCTTTACTACTAAAATATTCCCTTATACGAACAAACTGTCTTATTACTTTGATAAATCGCTTTGAGAGTTCCACGTGTCAAAATCTTGAGCTGCATTTCGCATTAATGGTCTTTAAGTTATGAGAGGCGCCTTTCAGAAAGGTCCCACAAGTTGTGCGGACACCCGAAGGAAGCGAGCAGTAGCAGCCGGCAGCCGCGAACTGCGTTTCTAGATAAAAACTCGCGCAGAGTCGCGGTCCAGATGTTCTCAGAACCTGTTCCCAGGTGGCGGCGGGTGAAGACCGGGGCGGCGGTGTCGGCGTTGTCTGACTGCGCCCTCAGGACGGCCAGGTGACGTCGCACGGCGTACTTCCACCTCTGGCACACACTGGACTAGCACTCGGGAGGAGGACGGTTCGATTCCACGTCCGGCCATCCAGATTCAGGTTTCCCGTGACGTCCCTAAATTGCTCCAGGCAAAGGCCGGGCTGGCTCCTTTGAAAGGACGCGGCCGATCTCCTTCCCAATGATCTTGATGCCGACGGCATGTGAAACCCTATCTTCCTCCCTTCCATCTCTGGTCAATGCAGACGGAACACAGCTCAATGATGTTTAATATTCTTGACATACACCATGCCCATTCTTTGTGGTCAAAAGAAATACGGTAGGTACAAGATGCTTAATACGTGCTGATACGTAAATTGAAGGGGGATTCATGCTGTCAGCTGCAACAGGTCATGAAGAGAAATCCGCGACGACGAACGAAAATGTGTACTGCAGCGAGATATCTTGCTTACTACGTAGGTGCGGTAATCACTGCGCCATCCGGGACACAGCGTGATCACACCTGCGCGGCCGATCCACACTATCGCCGAGCGCCACCTACCCGCAGTCCGTGACCACTATGCTCCTGTTCGCTACTCGGAGATTCCCATTGGAGGTCGGACTATTTGTGCTCAAATAATTTGATTGCCTTAGCTGGGCACTGGATCTACCTTCTTGAGTGCGGATGCACAAATACGTCGGACTCGACAGCAGTGTTGTTGTTGTTGTGGCCTTCAGTCCTGTGACTGGTTTGATGCAGCTCTCCATGCTATTCTATCCCGTGCAAGCTTCTTCATCTCCCAGTGCCTACTGCAACCTACATCCTTCTGAATCTGTTTAGTGTATTCATCTCTTGGGCTCCCTCTACGATTTTTACCCTCCACGCTGCCCTCCAATACTTAATTGGTGATCCCTTGATACCTCAGAACATGTCCTACCAACGGATTCCTTCTTCTAGTAAGGTTGTGCCACAAACTTCTTCCCAATCCTATTCAATACCTCCTCATTAGTTATATGATCTACCCATCTAATCTTCAGCATTCTTCTGAAGCACCACATTTCGAAAGCTTCTATTCTCTTCTTGTCCAAACTAGTTATCGTCCATGTTTCATTTCCATATATGGCTACGCTCCATACAAATACTTTCAGAAACGACTTCCTGACACTTAAATCTATACTCAATGTTAACAAATTTCTCTTCTTCAGAAACGGTAACCTTGCCATTGCCAGTCTACATTTCATATCCTCTCTACTTCGACCATCATCAGTTATTTTGCTCCCCAAATAGCAAAACTCCTTTACTACTTTAAGTGTCTCATTTCCTAATCTAATAGCCGGCCGCGTTGGTCTAGCGGTTCTAGGCGCGCAGTCCGGAGCCGCGCGACTGCTACGGTCGCAGGTTCGAATCCTGCCTCGGGCATGGATGTGTGTGATGTCCTTAGGTCAGTTAGGTTTAAGTAGTTCTAAGTTCTAGGGGACTGATGACCTCAGATGTTAAGTCCCATAGTGCTCAGAGCCATTTGAACCATTTTAACCTAATCTAATACCCTCAGCATCACCCGACTTAATTCGACTACATTTCATTATCCTCGTTTTGCTTTTGTTGATGTTCATCTTATACCCTCCTTTCATGACACTGTCCATTCCGTTCAACTGCTATTCCAAGTCCTTTGTTGTCTCTCACAGAATTACAATGTCATCGGCAAACCTCAAAGTTTTTATTTCTTCTCCATGGATTTTAATACCTACTCCGAATTTTTCTTTTGTTTCCTTCACTGCTTGCTCAATATACAGATTGAATAACATCGGCGATAGGCTACAACCCTGTCTCACTCCCTTCCCAACCATTGCTTCCCTTTCATGCCCCTCGACTCTTATAACTGCCATCTGGTTTCTGTACAAATTGTAAATAGCCTTTCGCTGTGATCCCCCCTTAATTTACACATAATGTCTCCCAGCTTCAGATTCTGTGTGGTGTCTGTTCTTTCGGACAGATACCGCGCATTCCAAATAGTTGTGGACAGTTATGTTAAACGATAGGTAAAGAATAGCCTTGAATGAAAAAAAAACCATATGTTAATAACATCGTAAAGCTTTGATGCACAATAGGGAGACGTGCTCGAACTCGCCTTAGTCGCCGGACGGACCTCTCACACCGTCCTCCACGCTCCGTTACCACGCTATAACACGCCCCGTTCCCCATCAACAAAAAAAAAAATTGTTCAAATGGCTCTGAGCACTATGGGACTTAACAGCTATGGTCATCAGTCCCCTAGAACTTAGAACTACTTAAACCTAACTAACCTAAGGACATCACACAACACCCAGTCATCACGAGGCAGAGAAAATCCCTGACCCCGCCGGGAATCGAACCCGGGAATCCGGGCGCGGGAAGCGAGAACGCTACCGCACGACCACGAGCTGCGGACCCCCATCAACAATCTCGAGCAAAGATCTTAGTGGGCTCAAACCAGAGGGACATCACACGACAGATCGAGCTGGTGGCGCCAGGAATTCGAACGGCGACGCCGGCAACGCCACCACAGCTCAGGCAGTTTGCCAACAAGTGGCCACGAAAGCCTAAACAATTTTGTAATCAGATGTTGCTAAGCAGCGCTGGAGCGGACACGACGCTGCTGACAAAACTAACGCCGTGGTAAAACAAGTGTAGCCATCTGAGGATGGGAGTGATAGTCCGAAACCGGTAATGGAAATACAAAAAATTTTTAGAGCATTTGTGGTTGATTGCATTCTCCATTTACGTGCCTTCGATGAAAAACCGCCTCAGAGTTCTGCAAGATCCAGCACGGATAAAGTACGATCCCTGCCCAAATTAAACTGCCTGTGTGGTGAGTGTGCACCCGCAGCCCCGCCTCCACAACAGGCGTCACCTGAGCCGTCCTTCCGGCGGCGGGCTCGTCACCGCAGGCCGACCACCCGCGCCGCGCCGCGCGCACACAGCAGGTGTCGGGTGTCGCGGCCTTCCGGGAAAGCTCTGTCCTCTGTCCTCTCCTGCACTGTCCTCTAAGCTCGTCTCTCTCTCTCTCTCTGGCCGCCGATTGTCGCGACTTCCGGCCGCTGCGCTGCATCTGTTGCGCCGCTCGCCGTGGGGGGTCCAGCTGGCCAACTCGCGGACTCGCGAAATGCTTCCGGCCAGCTCTGGTTACCTGCAACGGTGTCCCTGGTGAACTGCTGGTACGGATACCCGTTGCAGCCCAGCGCCAGGGTGCGGGCTTCCGCTCCACTCGCCCCTTCGCTAAATCAACGGCCACAGCGGGCCGCCATGCACACACCCGCTACAGGGCATCGGATCAACAGGTGGCTGCACTTTAGATTGCGCAACAGGGGTGTCTCGAGGAACAGACTGAGCATGAGAACGCGCGCCCGAAAAACGTGGTCCAGTGTCGTTTCCATAGCGGTCAACACCAGCTGCTAAGGCCACCCCTTTCGGCAACTATCGTAAGTTTGTACGCTGACAGCGCAAATTCTCGCAACGGACGGTGGATCGATCTGTCGCGTCCACGCTATAGAGACCGATAAGGGCAGCATCACTGTATTAAACTCGCGTTTGTTGCCGAAGGAGTAGTCTAGAGGCAAGATCTGACGCCTATAACTTCCACATCCCATAGCGTTGTTCCATAAAGCTTCCGACATGGGTTCTCGTCCTCCATTTCTACTTCAAGACGTTCTCTACAGCTGTTACAAGTTTGCTGGTTTCGTTTCGTCATACCCTGCAGAGCTCGTCACTACCGTAAGCAGGTCAAGGTCACGTCACCGGAAAATTTTAATCATTAATAAAAATTCCGAATAAAATAACGTAAGTCAGCAGTTTTGTTTAGAATACGAAGGCGCGATCTCCACTGGCTTATCCTGATTAACTTCTTGCGAAAAACTAAAAACTGATGTGTCAGAAACTAGGACCACCAAGCAGTTTGGTTCAAATGGCTCTAAGCACTAAGGGACTTAACATCTGAGGTCATCAGTCCCCTAGACTTAGAACTGCTTAAACATAACTAACGTAAGGATATCACACACATCCATGCCCGAGGCAGGATTCGAACCTGCGACCGTAGCAGTCCCGCGGTTCCGGACTGAAGCGCCTAGAACCGCTTGGCCACAGCGGCTGGCAAGCAGCATGAAAAAAAAAGAGTAGAACGATCACGAAGTTTACAGGCACATGCGATGCATTTTTTATCGTGAAAAGGTAGTTCTTTGATAAAAAATAACACTGTAAGAAATGTAAATTTTGTCTCAGTAAAGAAAAAAAAATCATCGCTCATAAGTTTGTATTCCGCTGGACCTCGTGGAAACTTCCAGGGAGAAAGTTGTTACGACTGTGGCCAAATCAATTTTTGTGTCTTACGGTATTCTGCCGGCTGTTTTTGGAAGATGCCGTACACGGCAAGATGGATGGACTCTCGTAGCGTCTGTCACGAAACATATTCCGATGACTAGCTTTGACAGGGGAGAGAATAATCCCATAGCTTCCAAAAATATTGTATTTGCACTTCCTTCAGACTCCGCATCTCTGTACCCACCAACCTTCATACTGAAATGCTGTAACACACAGGGAAGGCAACTGCAGTGGCTTAGATCCATGAACACACAAATTTTGAACTTGAACAAAGTAAAAATCAGGCGTACGTAAATACCGAAATGTGTCGGGAGACCAGCCGGTCATGGTGATATCACAGTAACTCAGACGCGCTGCCCTGAGCTGCCTACTGTCATGATGAACACTCTCTCTACTAATTTTAACATTATTTTGTCTATCACGATCCAAGGGGCCTTGGGTAGCACTGGTTGTACCTGCCAGAATTTCCGTTTTCTTCAATTTTTGATACCGACACTTACTTTGGCGCAACGCGTTTCGTCACCACGCTACCGTCATCAGACGGCCATCTACTAATTACATATTATTTGGTCTGATTAAATTTGTCACACTAGCTGCATCGGACTTGAAAGACCAATTGAACGGAATGAATATTCTCTTAAAAAAAGATGTTGACAAGGTTAGCATTAACGAGGAAAAAAACAACAGACAATAATGTAATGAACCTTAAATCGAGCCAGATGATGGTAGGGGAATTAGATTGGTCATAGCAAGAAAACCGTTTCGAAAAGGAATAGTTTGTTAGTGTCTAATTTAAATTTAAAGGTTAGGAAATCTGAAGATATTTGTCTGGAGAGCAGACTTGTACAGAGGTGAAACGTGGTTGACAAAAAATTTCAGACAAGAAGAGATAAGAAACTTTGGAAATCTGGTATTACAGAACAGAGTTGAAGAACATATGAGCAGATATAATAACTAATGAGAAGGTACTGAACTGAATCGGGAGTAAAAGAACTTTATGGCATAACTAAAATAAGGGATTTATACTAGAGCAGATCCTGACCATCGGGGAATCGTCATTTTGGTAATGGAGGAAAATCTGAGGGGAAAGAGCTGTGGAGGGAGACCAAGAGATTAATACAGTAAGTAGGTTCAGAAGGGTGCAGGTCGCAGTAGTTATTTGGAGACGAACAGGTTTGCGCAGGATAGAGTAGCGTGGAGAGCTGCGTCAAACCAGTCTTCGGGCTGAAGACCGCAACGAAAACAACTTGCGATATTTTTTATTGTTGTTGAATGTGCCACTGAGGTTAGGTGGTGAAATCTCATTGGCTCTGCATAAATAATTTACAGTGAGTTATATTACAACATTTTGCACTTATTTATAATGTGTAATAAGCGGAAAAACTTTTATGTCCGATGAGAACACTTCTCCTTTTTCCACACGACGACAGCAATCATCGAACAGATTCACAGACTTGCTGCTAGCATCGTAACACGTCGAGTACTGATACGGCGTTAGAAGTCCTCTCGAAATATCTGTCACGAAAGATGTCAAGAAATTCAGAGATCCCAGTAGGCCTGTATGTCCCATACGAACTTAATTTCGAACCTTCGGAAAGAAAGTGACCCAGTTCTCGCGAAAAACTGTTGGATAAATTTAGAGAACCCGAATTCATGTAAGACTGTCCGACTATCCTTTTCCTGCCCAGCTGGAATCTCAATGATATTCTAACTCCGGACGGAGGCATATAGACGAACATTTTTCACTAGCTCTGTACGCGGACGGAATAAGACCAGACTTGACAGTAAGAATGCTCCACCACGCACGGTCGAGCACTCTTGCGGAGTACGTAGGATGTAAAACTAAACAGAAATGTCAAAAGATACTTGTTGTCAGTCCTCTGCCCGTACGCGAGTGACCTCAGTTTCTCCTAGCGCTAACGACAACGACGGAGCTCGGCCGCTCACGTGGGTCTACTGCTACTGAATTGGATGGGAGGCCACACAGAGCGCTTCGCAGGTGCGTTTTACGGTTCTCCGTACTCCGCGGTGGTCGAGGCGTGAGGCGGTAGGGGAATGCAATCCAGAACCGTGCTTGGGATGTGCAAACACGCATAATGGTATACCTGCTGGCTGCATTCGCGAAGTACTTCACAGAAACGTATCTGTCTGCAGGACCGGCAGAGTGGGGAACTGCTATTTGTCGCTGTCGTGTGCTCTGTGACCAACCGCCACAGTGTAAGAAAACTGACCCGCATGTTAACTGAATTCTATGTCTGACATCATATTAGCTCAAGAATGACGAACGTTTCAAGGCGTCGTATGTGGAAGTAGAAAAACTGACAGTGCAAACTGCATACAGATTCAAAAAAATTGTAGATCGTAATAGATCAATACCTACCTACATAAGTATCCAACACCGCAAACAGAACATAACGCATTGATATTTTAGTAAACTAAGAAAACATAGCAAGGAAGAAAAACAAACAATAGCCACGCGACGAGAATAAGTTACAAATTTATATATACACACTGACGGAAAAAAGTCGCAAAACCACGAAGGAGTTTGCGTCATAAACGAAAGTAGGTAGGCGTCTTTCCATGTTTGAAAGATGACATCTACTCAAATTTCACACCAGTCGCCTAAGAGTGGCGACAGTAGCGCCACTATGAGGATGCACATCAGGTTTGTAACGGTCGTGAGCGATAGTTACCTTTCAGATTGGACGTGGTGAGCTGATGTTACTCAAGAATACCTTTAAGGCGACGAAGATGGCATTGTCATCACCTCTCTAACTTTGAACGAGGTCGTGTAACAGGGCTACGGGAAGCTGGATGTACCTTCTCCGATTTGCAGAAAGATTTGGAAGGAAGGTAGCCATTGTACATGATTGCTGACAGCGGTGGTCACGACAATGTACGGTCGCAAGAAGGCGGCCACGTGGCACTACCAACAGTAAACACCATTGTGTTCGGCGTATGGCTCTAGAAATGGCTCTGAGCACTATGGGACTTAACTTCTGAGGTCATCAGTCCCCTAGAACTTAGAACTACTTAAACCTAACTAACCTAAGGACATCACACACATCCATGCCCGAGGCAGGATTCTAACCTGCGACCGTAGCGGTCGCGCGGTTCCAGACTGAAGCGCCTAGAACCGCTCGGCCACTCCGGCCGGCCTATGGCTCTAGAGCATCGTACTGCATATGTAGAAGCAATCTGAACAGCAGTTGGCACTACAGTGACGAACTGTTACAAATTGGTTACTTCAAAGACAGGTCCGAACCAGACGCCCAGTAGCGTGCTTTCAACTGACCCCAAACTACCACTGTTTGCGACTGTAGTGGTTTCAGGCGAGAGCTCACTTTCCCGATGAACGCTGGTTCTGCGTCGGTGCCAGTGATGGCCGTGTGTTGGTTAGAAGGACGCCAGTTGAGAGCCTGCAACCAACGTCTCTGCGTGCCATACACACTGGAGCTACATCTGGATTCATGGTCTGGGGTGCGATTTCGTAAGACACCATCAGCACTGTCGTGGTTATCCAATGCACTCTGACTGCAAATCTACATGTCAGTCTGGTGATTCGACCTGTTGTGCTGCAATTCACGAAGAGCATTCCAGAGGGTATTTTCCAACAGGATAACGCTCGCCCAACTAGCGCTGTTGTAACCCAACAAGCTCTGCAGAGTGTCAACACGTTGCCTTGGCCTGATCGATCACCAGATCTGTCTCCATTTGAGCAGATATGGTCATCATCGGACGGCAGTTACAGTGTCATCCCCAAACAGCATTAATCGCCTCTGTTGTTGACCGATCAAGCGCAATAGGCGCGGGACTACATCCCACAAACTGGCGTCCGGTAACTGTACAACACAATGCATGCACGTTTGGAAGCATGCATTCAACGTTCTGATGCTTGCACCGGTTATCAGTGTAACCGTCATTTCACATTTGCAATGGCTTATCTCGCGCTTACATTAACCTGTGATTTTTATATATATATATATATATATATATATATATATATATATATATATATATATATATATATATATAAAATCATAGGTTAGTGTATATATATGCAGGGGAGGTTGTCCTTGAGAAATAATTGTTCAGAAAACGACCTGTTTGGCTAACCTGATGATAAATAATTAGTAAACGGCGCAATGTATCGAGATTTTATCTTAACAATTATTTTCAGCACAAACTCCCCTGCAACAGTCATACAAATTATTTCTGATCACCCTATATATGCACGGTGTCCCAAGAAACACCGACAAACTTTGGGGAGGGGTTCCTTACAGCAAAACAAGGAAAAAATTTGGTAAACAAGGGCACTAAAGCACGTACCTTTGGAGATATGAGCACTTGTTCATCTTCGATACTACGTAACACGTCTCTTCTACCACAAGGTCATTGCTTTTCATATTTTTTTTGGAGGAGGGGGGGGGGGGAGAAGTACGGGTAAAAACAAGAAGAAAATGTTCAGCAAACATGGGCTTAAAATGGATATGAGCACTTTTTCAGAAGAAGAAATGTGTTCACATTAGCGAGGGTGAACAAGTCCTACGTTTTAGAATCCATGTTTAGTAGACTGTTTGACTGATTTCTGTATAAGAAACCTGTTCCTAAACTCTGTCAGTTTTTTTCGGGGGGGGGGGGGGGAAGGGGGGGGGGCGGGACACCATGTATAGAGAGCGAAGTTCAGAAGTGCGCGACAACACTGAAGGCTTGAAAAAATTACTTGCTTAGTCATGCGAACAAGAATGACAGAAAATAGTGAGAGAGTTCATGAAAATGATGAAACATTATTGAGTGATGTCATTTACACGGTCCAGTAACAGTAACGTGACCACAACCTGTCTTGGCCGTCAACGTACATCGACCACTCAGAGAGGGCAGGTGGCAGCATTAGCAATGCAGTGTGTATAAATCGTGTCGGGGGTAAGCGGAAATACTGTGCAGTCGTTGTCGTGATGAGGAAACGGAGCGATTTATCTGACGTCCTAAAGGGCATGATCATTGACTTTCGGGGCCAGGAGTAGAAGCGTTTCCGAAACGCCTGAGTTTGTAAACTGTTCGCTAGACGCCGCGATTGAAGAATACTGTGCATGGAAAAATGGCGCCGTCCAAAATCGGCGCCGAGGCAACTGCAGTGCACCGCGGACCATAGATGACAGGGGTGAATGACAGCAGCGGAGATGTGTGCGGGCGAATAGATATAGGAAGCGAATACAGATGCGGCCGGGAAATGAGATGTTGCAGCTCTTCCACTGTTGGTAATCGTGTCAGGTAAGGCTAAGGTGTAGCTGGGACAAAAGCTGTTGAGGCCGAGGGAACCTCGACTCCACAGCGGACACGAGTGGCCAGCCACGTCCTGCAGCCTTCTACGGGCCACAGAGGGACGCCGCGGATGATGAAGCTCAGTTACATCCATAAAACGGTGCAGCGTGAATCGACCGAGGTTGTGCCGCCTCCAAGTCGGTTCTTTATGGGCACTGACCACTCGCACAAGCCTGACGTTCGGTGTCGAAGTGCGCCCTTCCAGCAGGAGCGTCCATCTGCCTTATTAAGGGGGGTAGGACGTCAAACGGGGCATCTTGGAGCAGGAGAGACACCACAGGACATTTTACCTTCTACTGTCTATACTTTTACGAATAAATTCATAAAACTTTGTCAGCATTTCCAGGAAGGATTCAGGATTCACAATCATAGCAGTGGAAGTTAAAAAAAAATTAAATTAAATAAAAAAATAAAAAGATACGTATTTTTACATGTGAAAGTTCATCATTTTTTCACTTCTATTGGCTGCGTTTGTTGCTACAGGTACACGTATCTTCATAAGTAAGAGAGATTCTTTGATGAATTTTGCACAGCGTACATACCATACTTACAAGTGTATGAAACTCTAGAAATTATTTAATGTATGAAAAAATGAATGCGCTGTTACATTTTAAACTTCATGTTTAGAAAAAACTCAAATTTTATAGTTAATTATCTCAATTTTTACCACAGTTTTTAATAGATTTTGAAAATTCTAGAGTTTCATACACCTGTAAGTATGGTTTGTATGCTGTGCGAAATTCATCGAATAATCTCCCTTACTTATGAAGAAAAGTGTACCTATAGCAACAAATGCAGCCAATGGTAAGTGAAAAAAAGGCGAAACACAAATGTAAAAAAATAAATTATTTTCTTATATTTTTGAACTTCCACAACTATAAGTGTAAATCCTGAATCATTTCTGGTCATTCTGACAAAGTTTTATGAATTCATTTTTAAAGGTATAGACAGTGGAAATTAAAAATTCCTGTGGTGTCTCTCCTGCTACAAGTCCTCCCGTTTGACGTCCTACCTCCCCCCCCCCCCCCCCCCTTAAGCGGTAGGTTCTCCTCGCCCATGTGCCAAATCGCGGTGGGTAACGTTGGTGGTAGGCAAGTACGAGGATGACAAGGCGAGAGCACCTTAATTATACTGATGTTCAAAATCCGATTGCCAGGTCTGTTACGTAACTGATGCAAGAATGCTACATCTGTAAGAAGAGTGCGGCTACACGAGTATTCCGACTGTGTCAGCCGCCTGCACACAGTCTGGGACTGGCTGGGCGGTAAGCAGAGCGTGTCCTCGCACGGCCCCTCGCGCTCGCCGACATCTGCGGCCGTGGTTTTCGCCGGCAGCGCCACACGACTTCCCTCTCGCCTCGGCTGCTATCTGGGGGCGCTGAACCCGCCGCCGCTGCCGCTGCTTATCACGTGGCCGCCGCCTCTCGCTACCAGCCAGCCCAGTAGCTCAGCTCGAGCCGGCCCGGCCCGGCTCAGCTGCGCGCCTTCATCACCGCGAGGATTTTCCTCCCGTCTCCTCTCCTCGTCTCACCTCCCTTCTGCTCCTCTCTCTCATTTCCCTTTCACCGTTGCGCAAAGCTGCCGGCCGCGCAGTACACACCTGCGCCTGTGCCCCTCCGGCCGGTCAGCAAAGGGAGCGGAACGGCCGCCAGGTGGTCACGAGTTCGCTGCCCGGACACAGGCTGCCGCCTAGGTAATGCCACTGTATATGTGGCGGCCTGCTGGTACCATTGCATACTGGTCCGTTATACTGTGTAGCTACACTACGGAGAATTAAGGCTCCGCAACATTGCACATACAGCTAATTACCTACTGCTGTTCCTCGGGGAATCGTGCTAGGACCAAAACTAATAGTGAAAAATGTGGTTAACATACTCAGAAGTTGGTACTCGGAAGTAATCTCAAAACAACGAAACTTAAGCAATGGCTTTATTAGAATATACCCACATACATCCGAAATAATTAATGGTAATGACACTCATGTCACTACAATATGGTAGTGAATTCTTCAGTACTGTATTCTCCCGAATGCCTCACATATATCAGAAAGGGACAACTCAGGAAATTAGAAATAAAGGACAGAAAGTCTCTCAAAAAATCTGGGTAATGTACCCATTATCATACACAACAAGGATCTTCACGTACACCTAGAGTCTATTACAGTAGCAATGAGGCTAATCTTCTATGGTCACGTACTCAGGAAGGATAATTCGAAACTGCTGTCAAACATCTTCAGCACCGTCTCTAGTGGGAAAACGACTAGCTTCAAATGGCTCTGAGCACTATGGGACTTAACATCGGAGGTCATCAATCCCCTTGAACTTAGAACTACTTAAACCTAACTAACCTACGGACATCACACACTCCATGCCCGAGGCAGGATTCGAACCTGCGACCGTAGCGGTCGCGCGGTTCCAGACTGAAGCACCTAGAACCACTCGGCCACTCCGGCCGGCAAAACGACTAGCCCCGAGTGGACAAGACTAGTTAGGAAATACTGCAAACAACTACGAACTGACCACAACGAAACACAGTATTGAATTCTTATCAGAACACCAGGTTACTTCACTTCAGGAATAGCAGCAAAAGCGCCAGTCACACTGAGAGAGCTCTGTGCCAAGAGAAAAGCTTGCATCAGTTAAGAACTACATGGACCAGTGTATGCCTGAACGGGATATAATAAAAACTACTGATAATAAACTAGACGATCAATTTTAGCTACACTATGTGATCAAAAGTATCCGGACACCTAGCTGAAAATGACTTACAAGTTCGTGGCGCACTCCATCGGTAATGCTGGAGTTCGATATCGTGTTAGCCCACCCTTAGCCTTGATGACAGCTTCCACTCTCGCTGGCATACGTTCAATCAGGTGCTGCAAGGTTTCTTGGGGAATGGCAGCCCATTCTTCACGGAGTGCTGTACTGAGGAGAGTTATCGATGTCGGTCGGTGAGGCCTGGCATGAACTCGGCGTTCCAAAACATCCCAAAGGTGTTATATGGGATTCAGGCCAGAACTCTGTGCAGGCCAGTCCATTACAGGGATGTAACTATCGGGTAACCACTTCGCCACAGGCCGTGCGTTAGGAACAGATGCTTGATCGTGTTGAAAGGTGCAATCACCGTGATCCTCGAATTACTCTTCAACAGTGGCAAGCAAGAAGGTGCTTAAAACATCAACGTAAGCCTGTGCTGCGATAGTGCCATGCAAGAAAACAAGGGGTGCAAGCTCCCTCAATAAAAAACATGACCATGCCATAACACCACCGCCTCCGAGTTTTACTGTTGACACTACACACGCTGGCAGATGACGATCACAGGGCATTCGCCATACCCACACCCTGCCATCGGATCGCCACATGATTCGTCAATCCACACAACATTTTCCCACTGTTCAGTCGTCCAATGTTTATGCTCCTTACACTAAGCGAGGCGTCGTTTGACATTTACCGACGTGATGTGTGGCTTATGAGCAGCCGCTCGATCATGAAATCCAAGTTTTCTCACTCCCCGCCTAACTGTCATAGTATTAGTAGTGGATCCTGATGCAGTTTGTAATTCCTATGTGATGGTCTGGATAGGTATCTGTCTATTAAAAATTACGACCCTCTTCAACTATCGGCGGTCTCTGTCAGTCATCAGACGAGATCGGCCTGTACGCTTTTGTGGTGTACGTGCCCTTCACGTTTCCACTTCACTATCACATCGCAAACAGTGGACCTACGGATTTTTATGCGTGTGCAAATCTCACGTACGGACGTATGACACAAGTTCAAATGGCTCTGAGCACTATGGGACATAACATCTGAGGTCATCAGTCCCCTAGAACTCAGAACTACTTAAACCTAACTAACCTAAGGACATCACACACATCCATGCCCGAGGCAGGATTCGAACCGGCGACCGTAGCGGTCGCGCGGTTCCAGACTGAAGCGCCTAAAACCGCTCGGCCACATTGGCCGGCTGACACAAGTGACGATCAATCACCTGATCACGTTCGAAGTGCGTGAGTTCTGCGGAGCGCCCCATTCTGCTATCTCACGATGTCTAATGGCTACTGAGGTCGCTGATATGGCGTAACTGGCAGTAGGTGGCAGCACAATGCACCTAATATGAAAAACGTATGTTTTTGGAGTTGTCCGGATACTTTTGATCACGTAGTGTATTTGTAACCTAATGTCAGTTACAGCTGTCACAGCGATAAACACATAAAAGTAACAGATTTATGTTATGTTCAGTCTCAAAGGGAAAACAAGACTAGAAATCTAACTAAAATTTTATAAACGTACGTCTTTATGGTTGCTTCTTTATGGACGCGAAACATGGATAATGACCAGCATGAATGAAAACGAAATTGAGGCAGCAGAGATGAAATATCTTAGATCAAACAAAGTATATACACTATTGGTTAAGATAAGAAACGATATAGTTAAACATTTTTAGAACCAGTTGTAAAAGTATAAGTTGGCAAAGGAAATTAGTAGAAACTTTTAAACAAAATGAAATGTACCAAAAGTATTTTACTACTAAAGCTCACTGCACCAAGAAATATTGGAAGACACGTAAGATGACAATGATTGGAACCGGAAATTGTTACGAAACCTAAAATACCTTAAGAAGGAAGAAGAAAATGTAATCTTTTAAATGCTTCCTATTTCGTTGTGTTTATAAAACAAGTACAAAAACAATATTAAGCTTGTGTTTTTTAGTCTAGTTAATCAGTGTCGCTTTTGATAAACTATACTTTTTTAAAAATTAAAAACGACGAACGCGTGGTGCGAAATTATAGTGTCACTGATAATGGACTCACATATTTTAAATAGATTTCTTAAGTACAGTGTCTGCCTGCTTAGCTGTGTGATATAACGTGTTTGCCTAGCATGCAGCGGGACCGGTTTCGATTCCCAGCTGGGTTGGAGATTTTCTCTTCTTGTGGACTGGGTGTTATGTTGTGTTGTCCTAATCATCCTTTCGTTATCACCACCGTCATGCCAGTTGCCCAATGTAGCGTCACCTGAAATAAGACTTGCAAACTGGGGACCGATGTTTCCCGGCTGGTGCCTCCCGGCCAACAATGCCACACGTTCATTTCATTTTTTTCTTAAATATATTCCGATAAGCCAAAAATTGGTTAGTAGTTACGTTACATACCGCCATGTTAACGCTACAATTGGGAACCCTCTACCGACAGACCGCTGTAAATATCTAGGTTTTAAGATTAAAGATGTGGAAATATAATAATATTTGTTTTTTTTTTAAAAAGCTTTACGAGTTTTCACATAAAAAATTCGGAGCCATTACTCTTTACAGCCTCGTACGCTTCCTTAAAATTCGTCGAGAGTCTCAGCCTTCCATCTGCTTTGCCTACAACTGTTATTTAATCCTAACACCTTAGAACAGTCTTACGGTAGCTATTGGTTGCTGTGATTTATCACGACTAGTGTGACCGAATAGTAATGGGTCTTTCCACTTACTTATGGTTCATACGTTGCAGTTATTTATATTGAGACCCAAATAGCAAGCCTTGCATTCTTGCACGGGAATTGAACATATTGTGCAACACCCATATACCTCTTCGAGATTCTTCTTCCTGCTAGAAGTTTCTATTCAGAGGCTTGTTTTGTTTCTGTTTCGGGGCGCTCGTGCTCGGAACGTGCACAATGAAACACTCTCGCGAAATCTGCTTCTTTCTTTAACCCTGCTGCATCATTCGGGCCGCATAAATTTTAATGCAAGTTGCGGCAATTAAATTTAGAAACGAGAGAGCCCTTAGGAAAATGAAGAAATGAAACCAGATTTACGAGAAGCGGAAAAAGTAAATTATTCGCCGGCCGAGTGGGCGAACTGGTGCGCCCGAGTCCGAACAAGAGCGCTAACGCCGATGGGCGCCCAGCAGCAGCAGTTTTATAAAGTAATCCCACACATCATTAGCATCGGCGAAACACGGCGCGTAAATCTCGTTCGGGACGTATCCCGCTGCCACACAAACTACATTATGCGTGTAATTTATCGCCTCTCGTCGCGGGCGCCGCCTGGCGCCGGCTTCCCCTCGTTCTTACTGGGTGGAGGGGCGTTTTGGCAGCGGGCAGCTTGTTTTTGCCACCGCCACGCTAGCACGCGCGCGCCTCGCCCGAGCAATTAGCAGAGTAAAGAGAGGCCGGTCAGAGCGTCTGCGCCCGCGTGCCGCGGACCGGCTGCCCGGCCGTAGGCGGCTGCTGCAAGAAACGTGGCTGGCTCGCTTCCAGCGCGGAGCGCGGTCCGCCTGCCGGCCGCCACGCGGCAACCCGCACAGCACGCACGCCGCGCGGGCGCGCAGGCCGTGTTTACATCCGTCCATCACGCACTCGTGACGTGCGCACGCACTTCTTCTAGGTCGGCGCCGGGAATCTACACGACACAAAACCGGCCACTCTCAGCGTCAGCTCCAGACTGTTCCGTGAAAATACAGGATGACAATTAATAAACTATATGAAATAAACTTCTGAACGGTTTGCGTTAGAACATTCAAACTGCACGGTTGGCCGTGGGGCATGATGGGAATTAATATGCATGAATATGGTTTGATTTAGCGACGAAGCCCGCTTTCATTTGGATGGGCTCGTCAATAAGGAAAATTGGCGCATTTGGGGGACTGAGAACATTTCGCGATCGAGAAGTCTCTTCACCTTCAACGGGTGACTGTGTGGTGTGCAATGTTCAGTCACGGAATGGCTCTGAGCACTATGCGACTTAACTTCTAAGATCATCAGTCGCCTAGAACTTAGAACTAATTAAACCTAACTAACCTAAGGACATCACACACATCCATGCCCGAGGCAGGATTCGAACCTGCGACCGGAGCTGTCGCTCGGCTTCAGACTGTAGCGCCCAGAACCGCACGGCCACTCCGGCCGGCCCAGTCACGGAATAGTCGGTACGATATTCCTTGATGTCAAGGTGACTACCGAACGGTACGTGAAGGTTTTGGAAGATGATTTCATCCCCATTATCCAAAGTGACCCCGATTTCGACAAAATGTGGTTCGTTCATAGCGGAGCTCAATCCCATCAAAGCAAGAGAGTGTTTGATGTCCTGGAGGAGCACTTTGGCGACCGCATTCTGGCATGGGCATCAATTGGCGGCCTTGTTTTCCGTGTCTGAACACATGCGACTCCATTTTGTGAGACTATATTAAAGACGAGTTGTACAGCAATAGCCCCAAAACCATTGCCGAGCTGAAAACAGCCACTCAGGAGGTCATCAACAGCATCGGTGTTCCGACACTTCAGCGGGTCATGCAGAGTTTCGCTTTTCGTCTGTGCCACATCATCGCCAAACATGGTAGGCATATAGAACATGTCACAACCTCAATCTGAATATCTGTAGTGACGTTTACATGTTGAATAAAATGTATGCATGCCGTAGTTTGTAACTAACTTACGTTTTTTTCATATAGATCAATCATTGTCACACTGTAACTGTCACATTCTCAATGCCTCCGGACGTTTTCGACCCTCATAATGTGAGGAGAGTTGCAATGACCTTACCTGCAACACTTGAACAAGAATGACCTCTACTACTCGTTATTAAAACTGTCGGTGACTCAGAAAGGAGTTCAATATGCCTCGACGAAGATTTGTGATCTCTTACCCAATAACATAAAATGTTTGACAGATAATGAAGCAAATTTTAAATCTTACCTAAAATGATTTCTTATGAGGAACTGCTTCTGTTCCATATTTACCTCCATACATCCTTCTAAAATAACACAACCATACCTCAGTGTTTGCCTATTCAGTCTCTTTTACTTCATTAAATTACTTTCAGTAATTGCTCATCATCTCCCACTGTCCGCAGCATCTCTTTGTTTGGTGCTGTGCCTGCTTATTTTAATTTCTGTCATTGATCGGCGAGTTCACATTCAAGAAGCCTCATGTCTTCTTTAGCTTGGGAGATACAATGAGACTCTAAAACGGTAAACTTTATCAGCCTCTTCCTTAATCGGATTCGTTGTAAAAATTTGTTTAAAGAGTTCAAGAGTGACCACCTGAGAACATCTAACAATCGATTCTGCGCATTAAGAAAAACATTATTAATTATTAGACGAAAAGTTCTAATTGTGGCCGTGGGACAATAGCCAGGCCTAACGTACACGTACACAGAAAAAGTAAAGAAAATACTCTGTAACCCTACAAGAGCATGCCGGTATACATCAACAAAAATTGGAGTAACTAACAGAAAAAGTTTGAAGTAACTACAATAAGTGTAAAATAATGTCTAAAGAACATATCTAACAGAGAGCAGCACACATTAATATTGCACTCCTTTCAGGTGGATCTCGTAATTTGTATTACACAGATCAAGAAGTTAAAGGCTGGTCATGGAACCCCTTTAATACAACATAGTTTTTCATGTTCCTCATACATTCCGTAAGCTATAACTTTCTGTCGTTGTTACGGAATTTTTTTTAACTTTTTCGCGCAACGTGTTCACAAAAGAAATCATGGTCCAAGTTGTCATCACATGGAGCATACTGTCAAGTGTTAGCAAAGGGATTCGTTTATCAAATGTACATCAGTTACTCGTAACGTTAAATCATGTTTACGTCCTACATTTATCGGTGTTCTAGGTGTTGGAGTTTCTACTTGCTGCTATTATTATGAAAACGTTTATACATTTACTGATTTTCAGCCGAACATTATTCACACCGTATGTGATTCACTAACAGTGGTCATGCGATGAAGCGAGTGTTCCAAAACAACCTTGGTGCCACTCAGTGGCAGCTTCCGCCATCTGTGTAACTGACCTCCGTTGCTGCAGCTGGAAGAGGGATGACGAAACGTAATGTAGCTGCTGCTACGACGGTAAGAGAGCAGTGTGTACCTAAAACTGTGACGATGAATAACAGGGGGCACGCGTCGCCATCTTTCGACCTTGAGCTGCCCACATCGCGTTCACCTTCTCGAGATCACTGCGCATTTCAGGCCGATACGAATTGATAGTAATACTGATTTAAACTGATTGCTCTTACAAATAGCTGACATTGTCGGTTTGAGAGTGATAGTGAATTCAATGTAAAGAAAGCTTCAGATATGAAGTTTTTATTTCCTTGATCGCGTGTAGAAACACTGGATTACTGGTTTCGACAGCACTAAGCTGCCATCGCATGGCATGATTTCGTAAACTGTACGGTATCTGCTGACGGAAGCTTATTCTTATCGAAACTAATTGTCCAGTGTACCTATGAGCGATCAAGGAAATAAAAATTCATATCTGAAGCTTTCCTTACGTTGAATTCATTACTACTATTATGTCACATGTAAAGCGCATAGACGAAAATAATGTGTCACAATTGTGAACTCTTAAGCACAAGATAATGTTACTGCGCATATCGACAGATCTGCCCTTAGGTATAAGTAACGCAGTAGACATTCACCTGCAAAATAATCATTACACCGAGGTCTACCGACAAAATTTAGGACGTATATTTTCTGAGTATTTTAGCATAAGAAATTCAAAAATTTAAATTCGTGGTAAGATCTTATGGGACCAAACTGCTTAGGTCATCGGTTCCTAAGCTCACACACTACTTAATCTAACGTAAACTAACTTACGCTGTGGATAACACACACACACTCATGCCCAAGAGAGGACTCGAACCTCCGATGGGGGTTTAGTTTAAGGGACACGTAGTTTGCGGTGCCTCGTTACGGAATAACAAACGAGTTATCATTTATTCTGTTTATTACACCGTTTATCTTTGCTTTTGTGAAAGAGATTCACAGCCACTGAGAAAATCTGGAATATGGATCCACCGAAATGTCCAATAATACGCAGAGTAACGCAACAACCGTCAGACAAGAAGCGTCAGACGAAACACGTACACTGATAATAATTTTATCTTAGAACTCTTCCACTGGTCCGTGTTTGCATAAAAAAAACAACAATATGGGAATTGTGGATCCGCCTTGATGCAAAGTACTTTTCATATTTATTTATTTATTTCCCAAACTAGTATCAGCGACAAATATCGCTATCGTAAGTGGGTTCTTTAATTTTGAAACATGCAGAAACATTACTACGTGTTTACTGCTTGTTTTTTAAATATTGTTTCCTCTGAGTAATTTCTTAATACCTTATTGACTATAAGTCACGGCATGGTTTTAAGATAGTTGTCGCTGTTTGTGGTATGTTTTCTGTAGTTTTCTGTTACAGTTTTCTCGGTATACATCATGTCATCTGCAACTGTATGAGCGGCATGAATTTACGTATGTGAGCATTCTCCAACTGGGATTGCTAACATACGTAGGTTCTCGTTTTTGTATTTAATAGCCGCTCACACGGTTGAAATGCATATCTTACAACTCTTCGCCAGTAAACACATCCACGGTGCTGTGTATGGCTGTTAACGTGAACTATGTGATTAAAAGTATCCGGAGAACCCCAAAACATATGTTTTTCATATTAGGTGCATTGTGCTGCCATCTACTGCCAGTCACTCCGTATCAGCGACCTCAGGAGTCATTAGACATCGTGAGAGAGCAGAATGGGCCACTCCGCGGAACTCAAGGACTTCGAACGTGGTCAAGTGATTGGGTGTCACTTGTGTCATACGTCTGTACGCGAGATCTGCACACTCCTAGACATCACTAGGTCCACAGTTTCCGATGTGATACTGAAGTGGAAACGTGAAGGGACACGTACACCACAAAGGCGTACGGGCCGACATCGTCTGTTAACTGACAGAGACTGCCGACAGTTGAAGAGGGTCGTAATGTGTAATAGCCAGACATCTATCCAGACCATCACATAGGAATTTCAAACTGCATCAGGATCCACTGCAAGTACTACGACAGTTCGGCGGGAGGTGAGAAAACTTGTATTTCACGATAGAGCGGCTGCTCACAAGCCACACATCACGCCGGCAAATGCCAAACGACGCCTCACTTGGTGTAAGGAGGGTAAACATTGGGCGATTGAACAGTGAAAAATCGTTGTGTGGATTGACGAATCACGGTATACAATGCGGCGATCCGATGGCAGGGTGTGGGTATGGCGAATGCCCGGTAAACGTCATCTGCCAGCGTGTGTAGTGCCAACAGTAAAATTCGGAGGCGGTGGACTTATGGTGAGGTCGTGTTTTTCGTTGAGGGGGCTTGTTGTTTTGCGTGGCACTATCACATCATAGACCTAGATTGATGTTTTCAGCACCTTCTAGCTTTCCACTGTTGAAGAGTAATTCGGGGATGGCGATTGCGTCTTTCAACACGATCGAGCACCTGTTCATAATGCACAGCCTGTGGCACAGTGGTTACACGACAGTAACATCCCTGTAATGAACTGGCCTGCACAGAGTCCTGATCTGAATCCTATAGAACACCTTTGGGATGTTTTGGAACGCTGACTTCGTGCCAAGCGTCACCGACCGACATCGATTCTTCTCCTCAGTGCAGCACTTCGTGAAGAATGGGCTGCCATTCCCCAAGAAGCCTTCCAGCACCTGATTGAACGTATGCCTGCGAGAGTGGAAGCTGTCATCAAGGCTAAGGGTGGGCCAACACCATATTGAATTCCAGCACTACCGATGGAGGGCGCCACGAACTTGTAAGTCATTTTCAGGTAGGTGTCCGGATACTTTTGATCACATAGTGTACAATTAAAGGGGGACTTTACGGTTGTCAGTAGCAAGTACCGCAAGGCAATGGTACAAATTTGTGTACAAACAAGACACTCAGAGCATACCGTGACGTTTGCACTGTTCAGCAGATATTTTCGGTGCAGCACAGACACGAAAACAGCAGCCGCTACAGCGTACCGCATTCGAGATATAAAGCTGTGCCAGTCCCACTTCGAATACGTGCGGCGGATTAACGACCGTGGCTATACTGCACTGGCCAACCTTACTGTGGTTTTCAGGCGGTTTCCCAAGCTCGTGTAGGCAAATGCTGGGCTGGTCGCCATTTTCGCCTCAGAAAATACGATACACAAACAGTTAAAATACGATCACACACAGAACAAGAGGTTACACCGTTGAGACAGATATGGGGCACATTCCCCTCCTTAGGCGACTTGTGACTGTGCCGTGACGAAGTGCATCAGGTCGCAAAGTTAAAATAAATTTGACAAACGTTGAGTACGGATGAGAGCGTACCAGACAGGCTAAGCGCTAACCAATAAAAAAGTTAATGATTTATGAAAACTGTCTCAAGCGGTATTGTCACACATTTATTGTGTTACGACCGGTTTCGCTTCTTTGAACACCTTCAGGTTGCCGAGTTGTCTGATGTGATGACATACGACAAACAGTCCATCTACATTTTGAATTCAGCACAACTCGGCAACCTGAAGGTGTTCGAAGAAACGAAACCGGTCGTAACACAAGAAATGCTGAGGTGGCTTTCATTAACCATTGACATCAATGGCTGCTGGCGACTCAACATGATCAAGAAAACAAAGAACAAGTACAGATGTAAAGATAAATGCGGGTGAGGAATTAAAGGAAGTGCAAATGTCTTGCAATAATCCGCCAAAATATTCATATCCATGAACAGCATCCGAAATCTTGTCGGCGGAGTTTCTGTGTTCAACCTGTAAAGGTGGATATCCGCAGACCTCTAAACCAGTAGCCGCAGAGCCTGGACGACGCCTTTACGCAGCAGTGAATGCCATCACTGAGACTACCTGTACGTGTGTGTGTGTGTGTGTGTGTGTGTGTGTGTTTGCAGCGCGAAGCGTGCGTTTGCCTGACGTTAGCGGACTGACTGGCCGGCTATCTGATGAGAAGAAGGGAGAGGAGAGGTGGCAGTAGTGGTAGCGGTGAGCCGAGTGCACGGAGAGAGAGAGAGAGAGAGAGAGAGAGAGAGAGAGAGAGAGAGAGAGGCACGCGTGGAATCCGTGCCGGCCGGCCTCACGGGAAAGTCGCCAGCGCTCGGCGCACTTCGGCTTCACTCGGAGCAGCTCGGCCGCGCTCAGCTGTCCGCTCGCTACGCGGCGTCTCTCTGGCCGACAACACATGTACATGCACGCAGCGGGCATTCTCCGCTCTTCTGGAGCCCCGCTCACACCGGGGCCGACACAAGCGAACGAGCATTCGCAGAACGACTCGCCGTTGTTCACCAGCGTTCTTTACACTGTAGCTGTGTGCAGGCGTCTACACTGCAGAGGTAGGAAAGGAAACCAGAAAACTAGCACCGAATCGTGCAAACACTATGAAAAAATGGCTCGGAGCACTATGGGACTTAACGTCTATGGTCATCAGTCCCGTAGAACTTAGAACTACTTAAACCTAACTAACCTAAGGACATCACACACATCCATGCCCGAGGCAGGATTCAAACCTGCGACCGTAGCGGTCGCGCGGCTCCGGACTGAGAGCCTAGAACCGCTAGACCACCGCGGCCGGCAAACACTATGAAAGCGAAATAAATTAGTAAGAGATGGTACTGATCCCCCATGGTACGCAAAGCAGGTCAGAACACTCTTGCAGAAGCAACGAAAGAAGCATGCCAGATTCAAAAGACTGAAAAATTGCCAAGACTGGCAAAGTTTTACAAAAGCTGGAAAATTAGCGCGAACTTCGGTGCGATACGCTTTTAATAGTTACTCTTTCTCCAAACCTGGCAGAAAACTCAAAGAGGTTCTGGTCGTATGTATAGTACACCAGCAGCAAAACGTAATCAATACCTTCACTGTGCATTAACAATGGCTATGTTATCGATGACAGCGCCACTAGAGCAGAGTTCCCAAATGCAGTTTTCGCAGATTCCTTTGCCAAAGATCACGAAGTAAATATTTCAGAATTCGAATCAAGAACAACTGCCAACACAAGTAACTTATATGTATTGTGTATTGAAGCAGCTTAAATCATTAAAAAAAAAAGTAAGGCCTCTGGTCCAGATTGCACACCAGTCAGGTTCCTGATACATTAGCTCCATACTTAGCACTCGTATACAACCGCTCGCTCGACGAAAGAACGGTAGCTGAAGACTGGAAAAGTTACACAGGTCATACGAACACCAAAGAAAGAAAATATGAGTAACCCCTCAATTACAGTCCCATATCGCTAACGTCGATTTGCAGTCGGCTTTGGAACATATAATGTTTTCAGACATTATGAATTGCGTCGAAGAAAACGATTTATTGACAAACAGCCGACACGGATTCAGAAAATATCGTTCTTGAGAAACACAACAAGCTCTTTATTCTCACGAAGTAGTGAATGCTATCGGTAGGGTACTTCAAACTGATTCCATGTTTTTAGATTTCCAGAATGGTTTTGCCACCGTTACTCACAAGCGACTTCTAATCAAATTCCGTGCCTATGGAGTATCATTTCAGTTGTGCGACTGGATGTGTGAATTCCTGCCAGAAAGGCCACAGTTCGAAGCAACTGACAGAAGATTCCTCCAGGAAGGAGACCGTCTGCTGCTTCTGCTCTACGTAAACGATTTACGAAACAATGCGAGCAGCCCTCTTGGATTGTTTGCAAATGATGCTGTCAATATCCGTCTCTTAAAGTCATGTGTTGATGAAAACTAATTGCAAAAAGATTTGGACATGATTTCTGGATGGTCCAAAAATTGGTAGTTGACTGTACATAATGAAAAGTGTGAACTCATTCACGTGACTAATAAAACGAATCCGATAAATTTCGGTTACATGATGAACCACACAAATGTAAAGGCTGTAAATTCAGCTAAATACTTAGGGATTACAATCACGTATAACTTCAGTTGAAACGATCACATAGATAGTGTTGTGGATAAAGCAAACTAAACACTGTGATTTATTGGTAGAACACTTGTAAGTAGGATGTTTAGGTTTTTATGTTGGTAACGCCACGTAGCCCTCCGTATGAAAATCACTGACTGTGCTGTATGCAGTCTGTGGCTGGTTGGACTCATTGTTGGAATATTCGGCATATGAAACGTCCCCTTAGAAAAAATTAAAAATGACAGTGCTGGAAAACCTCTTAGTTACTTGATTTTCAAACAGCTGAGCAAAACTTAACGTACTCAGACATTTCTCTCTTTAGTTATTCTGGTCATCACTAAACTGACACACAATATTTTTAGCGCAACGCAGTCTGACTTTCAAGAATCCCTACAAAAGAATGGCCCTGACTATCGATAACGTACACCTTTCATGAACCACTTACCTCACAAAAATCTTCGTTACTCGAACTACTGCAATACATTGAGCGCCAATACTGGCAGCTAAATAAAAGATTCTAACTACTGAAGGCACTAACTACCGATAGGCATAGTTAGCAAATGAAAGATTTTGATATAGAACAATGTATTTACCTTAATAATGTTCAAAAGTCATTATATATATATCAATTCATGACCTCCATCTTTACAAATTTCCTTTTTCTGGCGGACTCACGTCCAGATCGTCCGCTTATAGCAACCTCTCACCACTGCTGGCGGCTCACCTCCAACTGCCCAACGCTACGTGCTGTCCATCCAACTGCCCAACACTACAATAGCAAATATTCCAACAATGAGTCCAACCAGCCACAGACTGCACACAGCACAGTTAATGATTTTCATACAGAGTGCTACGTGGCGTTACCAACATAAAAACCTAATCAGCCTACTTACACAGTAACTAGATAACTATGTAAGTCTTTCGCATATTATTAGTTTATAGTAATTAGCAAAATGTATACATAACTGCATAATATCAAGGATTTTTTTGTGGTATTCCTTTTTAGGAAAAAAACGCAGCAGCTTGTGACCTCTTCCCTCTGTTCCCGCCTGATGGAAGCAAGCTATGGATCACCTCGTCTTCCTCATGTTCACCCCGCTGGGCATTTGGGTACATCGACAGTTTCCGACAAAACATATTTCTGTTATGTCAGAAATTCGCGCTGCGTCCGCCTCCGTGGCTGATTCGGCAGAACGTGTGACCGGTTTTCTCCTTAGTGTGAAGGCTGGGTCGAGGTCCACTCAGTCTGTGATATCCATTAAGGAGCCACATGACTGAGAAGGAGCGACTCCACTGTCTGCATAGCCGACAACTGCATGGACAGCGGTTTGCAGACCACACGCACTTCCACACCGCATCCGAATGGCGCCACGTGGCAGAGGGTGACATGGTGGCCGGTCGGCATCCTGTAGCTCTCTGGGCGAAGTCATTTAGTTTACACTTTGTGCCGTAGATCTCCAGGATTTCTCGAGCACTTCCAGTGTTATTGGCCGTATGTTAACAACATTACATTGCCTCGTGACTGGTCTATGCCTCACACAACTCACATTAACAGAGGTGCCCCAGGGGTGTGAGAAACTCAGTGCCAAAGTGAATACCTACCGCTGTTCACACGGGGGCGATTGGCGAAGTGCAGAGTGCGCCAGTTCCCTGTTATGATTCGCAACAGCAGTTCAGAGGAAAGTAATCAAGTACTGGAATGAACACACACGTGAGTTATTCCTAAAATTTTATTTATCACTTAGAAAAAAAGTTATGTAGTTAATTTTTGGTCTCTTGTGAGGTACAAGCCTGGATTTCTTGTACTCGTTGCAGTCCACGCGAACACCTGTAGTCGAGTCCAAGCAAATTGGCGCAGCTCACTGGTAACGTCGCATAGCGTAGGGGTGATTCGTTTCCCGCAAAAGCGGAAATGTTACAGCTGTCTCAGGACAGTCCAGACGAGTAAAGCCACCTCTTACAAAAGATGCGCAACATATATTTCTCAAAGTAGCATCAGATTATCAAACACACGGCTGGGGAAGGATCAGATGTCCGAATAGGAGACATAAGGTTCGCAGGAGAGGTTCTGTAAAGTTTGGAAGGTAGGAGACGAGGTACTGGCAGAAGTAAAGCTGTGAGCACGGGGCGTGAGTCGTGCTTCGGTAGCTCAGTTAGTAGAGCACTTGCCCGCGAAAGGCAAAGGTCCCGAGTTCGAGTCTCGGTCCGGCACACAGTTTTAATCTGCCAGTAAGTTTCAGGAGACAGAAGAGTTTGTGAAGTCCGAACAGGTTTAAAAGTCTAATCCATATGGCTGCAATTAAGAAGAGGAAGAGGAGATACACCTTTGGAGCGTAGCATTATTCTAACAGATACACTTAGCCGGCCGCAGTGGCCGAGCGGTTCTAAGCGCTACAGTCTGGAACCGCGCGACTGCTACGGTCGCAGGTTCGAATCCTGCATCGGGCATGGACGTGTGTGATGTCTTTAGGTTAGTTAGGTTTAAGTAGTTCTAAGTTCTAGGGGACTGATGAAGTCCCATAGTGCTCATAGCCATTTGAACCATTTAGATATACTTATCTTTACAGCCGCAGATAGGATAATAAATCTGATTTTCATTTCTTTATTCGTCGTTTGGCAATTATAGCCAGTTGTCTCTATAGTTGAAATCCGCCATAAAGTATCATATATTCGCGGACGATAGTAAAAATGTTACTATTTGCTACATACTAACATACGCAACAAAAAAGAGAAGAAAAACGCACGACGAAGAAAATATCCGAATGGGACGGTAATCAGTGGATGTGACGTATATGTTCAGACAAACAAATGATTACAATTTCAGGAAGAATCCGAATGGGACGGAAATCGCTAGATGTGATGTACGGGTATATGTACAGACAAATAAATGATTACAGTTTCAGTAAAATTGGATGATTCAAGAGAAAGAGCTTCGCAAACCGGAGCAAGTCAGTCTCTGGCACTTACGCAGGCATTTATTCGGCTTGGCATTGATTGGTGCGTCGTTTTCTTTTTTTTTCTTTTTTTGGTGTTAGAGTGTATTTCGAGAAAAAATAATTCTTTCGATTACAAAATTCCTATTCACGGTTGCCCCATTAGACATCAATCCCCATGCCACTATTGCTACGATATACGGTATGGAATATGATCCAACTTATAAATACGCGTCGAAACAGTGAGGTCCAAAAATGTGAGTTATTTTTCACGTGTGCTTCTCTCTACGTCCGGTCGCCACGAACGTCAGACCGGTACTGAAACGAACACCCTTCATACCTTTTGAAAATGAGGCCAAACTGCTGCTTGTGAGTCTCATCTTGATCACATTATTAAAGTTTGAAATTACTTCTATAGAATCTATCACTGAACTTGGACGAGATTGCCTTATCACGACAGACACTGGTTTCAATGACGCTATGTTATGGCTTATCTCACTTTCACTGTCTTTTAAGTTGCGCATGTAAGATGTTGACGCAAATTTCACGGTATTTGGAAATACCCAGTGAACATGGTAGGAAAGTACCGAATCATACTTAGGATCTCGGAAATAAGTCAGTATCTCAGTATCTTACAAAACTGCGGACCTCTGCTTATGCTTCAGTACGTTACGCAAAACATAGGTACAGTAATATACGGTGCGCATGACTGAAATTTTTCAGATACGTCTCATCTCAATGATCTGTTCGGTATCTGCATGTCTTCTGCAGTCACTACTCAATACCTCACCCTTACGAGAAGCTTTTCCTGCTGAAATTATGTAGTTAAGAAAAATAGTTCAAATGGCTCTAAGCACTATGGGACTTAACATCTGAGGTGATCAGACCCCTAGAACTTAGGTCTACTTAAACCTAACTAGCCTAAGGACATCACACACATCCATGCCCAAGGTAGGATTCGAACCTGTGACCGTAGCGGTCCCGCGGTTCCGGACTGAAGCGCCTAGAACCGCTCAGCCACAGCGGCCGGCTGCAGTTAAGAGTTCGATTAGGTTTTTAGTGGTACCACTATGGGAAACATATTTATATCAGTTCCAAAAGATGCGTTTTGTATTTGTACTGTGAGTATGAAAGAAACGTGTGTGAAATCTTATGGGACTTAGCTGCTAAGGTCATCAGTCCCTAAGCTTACACACTACTTAACCTAAATTATCCTAAGGACAAACACACACACCCATGCCCGAGGGAGGACTCGAACCGCCGTCTGGACTAGGTGCACAGTCTATGACTGCAGCGCTTAAGACCGCTCGGCTAATTCCGCGCGGCTACCGTGAGTAACAGCCCTTCAGCTGGCATCGCGTGCGTTTACGCACACGTGTTCTACGTTACCTCTAGTATATTCTTTACGTGGACTCCCAACAACAAAGCCATCTCTCACGATAACGGCCCAAATATTCTGAATTTCACTGTACTTTTAAACTTTTCTAGACTGCTTCACCCTGCCGACAATAAAAGATACAGTGCCCTTGAGGTTGATTCCAGAAGATGGAAATCGGTTACAACACGGCGTTAGTCATTTGTGGAGGTTGCATAACGGAGCTGTGTCAGGAGGAAGAGCTTTTTGTTTTTGTGGCGACGACTCTAGCGCTGCCGATAAGCGACTCCAGGAAGCAGACGCTCGGCAGTTAGTCAGCCCGGGCCCGGCTGCTCCTGACTCACAGAGCGGTACGCGTACGGTAGTCAGCAGCCGGCCTGAGCAAGCCGTATACATCGCTACACCCTGCTGGCGTGGCGGGTTGTTTTCGTGCGCCACTCCGTGAATCAGCGGCCGCGTCCACGCGGTCGCCAACCGCCGCTTCGTTTCCTGCTGGCGAATCTGCCTCCAGCCATCTCTCACCTAAAGTTCCACGATGCCTTGCGTGCCAAAATTACAAACAGTCGTGCAGGACTTCCTGCTACCAAACATATGTAGCTCACTAGGCCTCGCTGTTCTTACTCTTTCAGTATGATCTTTATAGCTACGGTAGATGTTTCTTTAAGTTGATGATGATTTATGACGATGATCGTTTACGAAAATTATCCATAGTATAACAGTACTCTCTCTAAAGGAACTGGTCATTAGAATATTGTCTTAAATTCCTCGAGAGAAGTGAGGCTGAATACATTTAAAACCTTACGTCTGAAACTAACACTTTTGGTTGGCTACTATAGCTTGACGCACTAGTTTATGAGATGGTCCAAACTCGGATCGAAACTGTGTGCCTCGTACTATGGCTGGCTTCAGCATGATTTTTTTAGTGGTTTCACATTCTAGTTTAGGCAAATGTCGGGCTGACTACCCACCTTCACCTTCTCACTCCTTCTTTCTTCCCAATCCTTTTCCAGTCTCAGTGGCAGCAAAGCACTCATGATTATATATATATATATATATATATATATATATATATATATATATATATATATATATACTCTTTTCATTGTACGTTGCGAGCTAACACCCCAAAGATGTTCGGGCTCACATACGGTTCCTCTTCGTCGAAATGTCTTGGTTCAAATTCGTCAAGGGTTGAAACGAACATGTCGCATTACACGCCCTAAATTAGCAACTTGTGACCGTTTGGTTAAATTGTATGGCTGAAGGCAAGTTTGCAAAATACAAAGTTAACAAACATATAAAAAAAAAAGTTAAGAGTTCACACAAGGCGCGCGGCTGCTCACCGCTCAGAGACAAAGTCCCGCGATACCACACATCGCGAAATTTTCTAAGTTGTTTCACTTCCTAGCTACCTAAAGACCGACTGTCCGCTTTCGCGTCTCATTCCGTACTGTACCCTTTGGTGCCGAACTGTCCGCTTTCGCGTCTGCACCAGCACTTTCCCCCTGCCCGTCCCCGGCCGCGTTACCCGCGCGCCGAATATCCTCGTTCAACTGACGAGGGCAGTTCCCTTTCCTGAAGCCGCCCATCTGATTGGCTACAGCTTATTCTACATTTTAACACATTAAATTATCAAAGCTTGACCACTTTCACGTTCTAAATAAAGGAAAAATAATAATCATTTTATAATAAACGTTAAATTCTTTTACATAAAACCAATGCAATTTCCTTCTTAGCTTTGAAAGTCACGGCCAGTAGGCTACCGCCAGCGTGCTTTTTGATAAATAAATAAAGAACAAAAGTAACTATTATTCACTAAACTTTACAAAAAATGTTCTATTAGCTAATGATTCAATAAGGTGTCATACTGTCATCAAAAAAATGGTTCAAATGCCTCAGAGCACTATGGGACTTAACTGCTGAGGTCATCAGTCCCCTAGAACTTAGAACTACCTAAACCTAACTAACCTAAGGACATCAGACACATCCATGCCCGAGGCAGGATTTGAACCTGCGACTGTAGCGGTCGCGCGGTTCCAGGCTGTAGCGCCTAGAACCGCTCGGCCACCTCGGCTGGCTCATGCTTTCATCGTTCAATGTGTTTTGTGTGGAGGAAATGATGATCTGATGCTTAAGCGGTAATTTAAATTTGGGTTGGGTTGTTTGGAGAAGGAGATCAGACAGCGAGGTCATCGGTCTCATCGGATTAGAGAAGGATGTGGAAGGAAGTCAGCCGTGCCCTTTGAAAGGAACCATCCCGGCATTTGCCTGGAGCCATTTAGGAAAATCACATAATTTAAATTTACTGTATCTTTTAAACAAAGAAAGTTACAGAGTTGATACTTACAACGTTTGTCATTTTAATGATGTGCATGAAATGTCGATGGTTAAGGTCGACCAAAGCGTTCAGATTTTAGCATTACAAAACTTGTTAATTCCACTTTAACAGTAAATCCTAAACTATTATAGATCTGGTCAATATTCAAGTATTTTTGGGATCACCATGAAAATTTGTGGAGCATGTCAGATTAAAGTTACTGTGGTTTGATTCCCTGCATTACTACGGCATTAAATAATTTCATAAATATTTCCCTTTATGACCGATCTTAGGTCCGCCATATTTTACACTGCTATGCTTTCCTGGATTTCTCTATGACGAAGGTTCTCATCTGTCTCGCTCGCACACTACAGCGCTTAGGCCTCAATAGACAATAGACGCCTGTGAGTTTCCCCATATCGTGGTGAGTCTGCTCCCTTTGTGGCATCCGGTCATGGGCGACAAGGTTCGTTTCACAATTCCTGAACGCTGACCCTTACGGCCATACACTTAAATGAGAGCGAAATGCTCGTTAATTCATAACGTGAATGGTTTATATAAGTTTTGTCCTACTACAAATATCACACATACACTGATAATTTCCACTCGTAATAAACCTGAAGACAGCTGTCGAGAATCTCAGTACCGAACTGTGGACGCAGGACGTAAAGTTAAAGCTCTACCCATTGAAAACCCAAGCGGAATCCGGAATCCCATCTTTAACTCTGAATTGGAAAAAATATCAATTCTCTCATGCAACCAAGTGTCTAAGAGTAATAATAGCCTAAAATCTAAATTGGACTGATCACGTAACTACAGTCTGCAAGAAGGCATCAGCATCTCTCCATACCTTACGAATGTAAAAACCTATTATCTCTTGACCTGAAAAAGAAACTAGTACAAACGCTTATACTTCTAATTATTGGTTACAGCGATGTTATCCTGCATGGTCTTTGTCGGGAAAGCTCAGGGCACCTGGAACTGGTTATCAACCCCTGTGTTCGTTATCTCTGTGGTGTTCGATCCTTTGATCGTATAGTGCATAATGTCACAAGGTGAAGAGTTTGCCGGATTGATTTGAGGAGCATATTGGCAAAATCCAACTGGCCCTCCAACTCGCCATATCTGAACCCGATCGAACGCATCTGGGATGTGATAGAATGTGACGTCAGAGCCCATCGCCCCTCTCCTCGGAATTTACGGGAATTAGGTGACTTGTGTGTGTGTGCGGATGTGGTGCCAACTCCCTCCGATGGCCTACCAAGGCCTCATCGTTTCCATGCCACGACGCGTCGCCGCTGTTATCCGTTTCAAAGGTGGGCATTCTTGCTATTAGGCACGTGGTCATAATGTTCTGCCTGATCAGTGTATCTTGAAACCGTGTACATGTCTTCGTTATTGAGACCGCGACACTCACGGTCAGGCGGCATTTGTACACAGGCATTTTTACACTGGTGCCTAATACAAGACACTGCTTCAGTAATGCTGTCAACGCTGCCACAACTTTCAAAATAGACTGTACCAAACTGTGAGTTCAATCCTTCTTTCGCTGCTAAAATTTTCAATATTACTGTACTATATCTACAAATACCTTTGGAAACGATATTTCCATCGTGGAGGACTAGTCAGGTAGAATTTTTTAAAATAAACTTCCGCTATTTAACTGTCAGTTGTTTAGTTATTTTACCCAATCATGATTTTGGCTTTACAGCCGTTCTCAACCGCCTGTCAAAACGTTAAAATGTGTGTGGCTGTACGTGACAAGTCACATAAAGGTCACATGTATTTTAACATTTCAACATGCACTTGAGAATGACTATAAAGCCGAAAATGAAGAATTAAGACTCAAATGGCGGAAATTTCTTTAAAAAAACCTGAATTTTGGAAAGAATGTTATAAAAAACTCCCTGTCAGAAACCCAGACCAATTGTTTCGACGAGCAACCCTCAACAGAGTTCTGGAGGTGGTGTCGTTCATGGGTAGCTCAGATGGCGATAGCACTGTCTGCGAAAGGCAAATTCGGCGGGTGAAGTCCCGATTCAGCACACACTTTTAATCTCTTGGGAGGTTTCAAAACGGCGCACACTCCGCTGCAGAGTGAGATACTGTTGTTTGAGAAATTTCAGTCTAGCTTAAGTACTTTATAATACTCTTCCGATTTATTCGTGAATCACTTCCAGGAAACATTATCATCATCATCATCATCATCTTCGGCCATTTGCCTCCCACTAGCACCCCACGAGACCTTACATGCTTTACTGTCTTCATCTATACGCATCCGAGCTGCTCTTACATATTTTTTAATTCCATATATTCAAGTCCTGTCATCTTTTCAACTCCTTGAATCTAGAGCACGAAACGTTGCTTGGTGAAGACGATGACACAGTCTCAAAACTCATATATCTGTAGAATATATGCATTTTTGTTGTATTGAGCCCCACTTCGCAGTAGACTCTTGCACTCTTTCTCTCGTCAGTGAGCAGATACTCTGTATTTTAACAACTTTAAGCTCTCTCAACATACCTTTCCCCATGAACTGTGACTTCATTTTTGAAATTTCCTTTGAGTGATTGAAAATGGTGTGATGGAGCACATGGAAACAAATTTGTCGGAAAGCCTGATACACCGGATGGAGATTTAAATTTAAACAAAGTTTGAGGTCCAGCGCTCAGTTTATTACCATCTCGCAAGTCTCCAACAGAGCTGGAGAACTATGAGGGGAAGAGCAGTGCGAGCTCTGGCCAACCAATGATCACCGAAGGGCACGGTGGGTGACGGGAGTCAAAACAGCGGGCGGCACCGACAGTTGAGAATCCACTTCACAGTGTGGATTAAGTCCAGGCACGGAATTACACATAGCAACACAAGTCGCAACACCTGAAAAAGACGTCAGTGTCACCATAAAAATGGAAACAACAGCTCGGTTGAAATTCCGAGAACAAAACAATTGGGCACCGCTATCTCGTGTGTTTTATCAGTTCTGTGCGCGTGAATGTGGTATGGAATCTGTCGCGGAACCGCGTGTTAGCTCGTACTGAAATGTAAATCATCCAACACCAAACGCTGGTTGCCGTGAGGCCGGCTTCCCATCTCCCTCGACTCGCGGTTTCGACTGCACGTGGGTAACGACGAGCTGTAACGCGTCGCACCCGGGGCGCCTCGCTAGGGCCGGCAGCCTCTGGAAGCGACGAGCACGGAGGCTGGAAGGAGGTTGTTTGCGCCGCTGATCCATGCTCAGCCGCGCTGACACACGCGGGGTGGTGGCCATCCTGTCCAAACAGCCGCCGGCGGTCACCCTGGCTGACGTGGCGCTTCTGCAAACCCGCTCTTATCACGGCGCACACTCACGCGAAAATGTCAAGGCCCAGACGGGCACACTCACAGATATTTGCCCTAACAATCTGTTCTCCAAATGTTGTGTGACAGAATCTCCTCACTTTTCTCAGAGACCCAATAACGTGCGGAAAGTACTGGAGGCGATTACTCAATTAACAGTGTCTACAATTTACGCAGATCTCATTTCAACCCTGGCAGGCGTCCTCGAAGGATGTGTTCTGCCACTGCTCCTTTATCTCCTATACACAGCCGATGTTCTTAAACCATCCTCTCCTGTGTACCTACTGAAGTATGATGATTACACCGTTTGTTTGGCTATCCTTGACACCTTATATTCCTTTCGATGAGCCCTCCAAATCCAAATGTAACCAATGGTACTGCTTTACAAATCCTGTAGACACGCAGGTGACAATTGTAGGAACAACCTAAAGAGTTTCCCGTCCGCAACACTTCTTCCTCACAGTACACTAACGACCAATTCACGAAATACTAAAACATCTTTTACTAACACTCGACCAAGATCTAACTTGGAACTTCCACCTACTCTCTATGCAGAAGAAAACGCGTAAAAAACGCAAGCTACTAAAATTATTAACTGGCTGAACATGCAGACGAAATTCCACGACCATGGTACATACCTAGAAGACCCTCCGTTTCATTCTCACGTAGGCACATGTTTTATCTTTCCAAGTTTTCCCTTGAACGCTACACCCTCCACCTCATTTTGCACACATGTTTAACCTCGCACACACATATCCAGTGCAGCTGATAAAGTAGCCACATTTCGTCAAACACAAGCAATACGTTCGCCTGTCTCCCGGCCCCCACTAAATCTTCCGTCCTTCAGAATCTTGTTCTGCACCACCACGGTCCACGTTCCTAACATCTCCAGAAGTTCCATTTGCTTTTGTAGGATAACTTAAACCACCTTCCCCTCTCAGACCATTAAATCATTCCTGAGACATATCCCGTCCTATCAACTAGAACCTGCCCTTTCTCTCCCATTCCAAATGAGGGTGAGCCTCATCTCGGACTCACCCTTTCTTCGCATGCTGAAATCCTAGCCTACTCCTACCTTCTACTACTGTTCGCTTGATTCTTCGCAAAACTCACACCTCATACTATTTTCTTCAAGTCACGTCGTTCATAACAGCATCACCTACAAACGATAATAGGTTCAAATGGCTCTGAGCACTATGGGACTCAACTGCTGAGGTCATTAGTCCCCTAGAACTTAGAACTAGTTAAACCTAACTAACCTAAGGACATCACAAACATCCATGCCCGAGGCAGGATTCGAACCTGCGACCGCAGCGGTCTTGCGGTTCCAGACTGCAGCGCCTTTAACCGCACGGCCACTTCGGCCGGCAAACGCTAATAGGTTTAAAGACTATGCATATCGCCAACGTCTCATTAAGCTTCAAATGATCTTTTTTACTCTTATCAAAGTGATTAATGTACTTAAATTGCTTCATTGAAATGCAGAAAAACGGCATGGTTGCTGCCAACTAAACTTCTACTGAAGGAAAGGATGGTTCAAATGGCTCTGAGCACTATGGGACTTAACTTCTAAGGTCATCAGTCCCCTAGAACTTAGAACTATTTAAACCTAACTAACCTAAGGACAGCACACACATCCATGCCCGAGGCAGGATTCGAACCTGCGACCGTAGCGGTCGCTCGGGTCCAGACTGTAGCGCCTAGAACCGCTCGGCCACTCCGGCCGGCTACCGCCCGAAGGAAAGGAAATAACACACACACACACACACACACACACACACACACACACAATAGTGCACATATCTGTTAGACCGTTAGATTTGCAGATCAGAGCCTTATTCGGATGAATTTTTCTCGTAACAGTTGATTTTTTTATTCTTCATTTTCATTAGACAGAGTAAATAAGTAAAAAAACAGAGAGATTGACGGCTAGCGATACCCACGAAGAAATTAAGTTACAGTCCGGTTTGATCTAACGAGAAAAGGTAGACTGCTTTATACGTCTACGTCTATAGTCCAAAAGCTGCCTTATGGCACGTGGCGGAAGGTACTTCCCTCTCTCTTCAATAGTGAGTGGCTCGTTGCCACAACGACTCTCGACAAACTTGCTCACGAACTCTAAATTTCTCTGATTGTTTGTCGTTATTTCGTGAAACATATTTGGAAGGAAGTAATATGTTGCGTGATTCTTCACATCGTCTTTTCAAGACAATATTGGGTCCATTCAACGGCTCTTCCATGTCCCTTGGCGTCTCTGACATAATTACATTCTCATCGGCAAACATCAAAGCTTTTATTTCTTCACCGTGAACTTTAATTCCTTTTAGAAATTTTTCTTTGGCTTCCTTTCGAGCTTGCTGAGCATACAGAATGGATGCGACTGTGAATCAGTCCCTTGTCAACCACTAGTCCCTTTTCATGTCCAGTATACAGAGCGTAAGCGATGTTTACAACGCACCACAGTGGAGTAGAGGAAGTCGAGACAAACGATTTGATATAGGACGCTTGTGGTCTGTAAAGCAGGGAAACTGACTAAAACTGACCTAGAAAAACCACCTCAGCTACAGCGCAAGTACGTGTCGCTAGGTTTTCAGTATTCCATCGCTCTCTTCGAGCAAACTAGTAGTCGTACAAAAAATGGATAGGAAATTTTGTTTAGAAATTTAATGTAGTTTAATATTATATCGGTATACGTTGTCACTAGAGACCACTGGTTTCGAGTTACTCAGGAAAAATGTACAGAACTGACCTCCAGACACACCCATCACCCCACATTCACCTCCACTCCGGCCAGGGTCTGTAACATGTTGTTCACGGCAGTCCCTCCGAGCACTGTACAAAAATTTGTGACTACACGAATTACTTCCCATGGTCTCCAATGACCTTGCTATTGTGGCACCATCTTATTCGTGCACTTATAAACTGTAAAACTGACGTTTGTGTGAATTTTACCTCACAATTTTGTGATCCTTACTGACATAGGATTGTTCGTCTGGCATTTTCACTATGAAACTATTCTGCTTGTAAGGGTTAAGTTTAGCTTGAACTGTAAACGTATTTAGAATTGTCACAACCTTTACACAAGTCTGTTTTGTTTCGTTAGCCACAGGGGAAAGTTTAAACTAACTGTGACAACGAAATAGATGACCAAGTAGATGGAATAATAGCCAATCAATGGAGACCAAAAAGGGTCGAATACGGGAAATAATTTCCGTTGTCGTAAAATTTTTTGTACCGTGGTATGAGGGAGTGTCATGAACAACATGTTGAAAATGCTGAGAGTCTGGAGATCACTTTTCAATATTTTTCTTGGGGAACTCGGAAACCGCGACCTCTTGTGATACGTATTCCAATATGAAATTAGACTAATTGAATCTCATACAAAAAGATTGTATTTTTTTTAGGATTAACATTTTGCGCGAAGAGAGTGAGAGAATACTGAAAATGTCGCACTACGCGCATGCGCTGTAGCTCAGGCGGTTTGTGTAGGCCAATTCGATGCAGTTTCCCGACTTGATAGACGACAAGCGTCCTATATCAAACTGTTGGTCTCGATTTCTTCTACTCCGTTCTGTTACATTGTGAACAGTTATTGTTTACAGCCTGTACACTGTAAACAGTAATATGTTATGCGGACACTGTATCGTGATGGCTTTAGGTGGGGAGTGTTTTGAACTACGATTTCGAAGCGTACCGGCAGAGGTCGGGCTTGAACTACCACTGCCAACCGCAGCAAACAGTTGCGCTATAGCCACTGTAAAATGCTTTGTGCGCTGTAATGTGCTTTTTTGTAATGGATTGCTTGTCCCCCCCTTCTTATTTTGAAATGAGTGAAGAGACTAATTCTGGTGTATGAAGGGATTCGAATGCGACTCTCACCATAGCAAAAGGAATTAGCGAACCTTATGTCAGTTCTGCTATAGTGGAAGCACAGAACGTGGACGTAGGATGGCAGCCCTTCGAGAGGGAGGTGGAACTTCCTCCCGCACCGCCTCCCCTTCTCCCTCCCCCTCCTCCTCTGTCGCGACAACCTTAAGTCCTCGTTTGTTTACGGTCGCGGCCGACTGCCACGATATACCGTCCGCATAAATGTCTATACGGGAAGGGGGAGGATGGGTCAGTTTCCTTCCCTTTAATAACTATGTGTTGAGTTCTGCTTCGTGGGAAGTCTTGGATGCAGTCACAAATCCTTACCCGTTACGTTATCAATCCGGACTAGGGGCAGGCTTCGCGGAGCCACCTGGACAGGCGAGGACAGGAGCGGAGAAGCCGGTCGCCGTCGCTCGCGAATGGCGGACGCAAGCATTCGCGGAATGCTGAACGCTGGCCGCGGCGTCAAGTAGTGGTGCGTGGCGCGGCGTGGCTTTCCTCGAACGCCGCGGCTGAGTGAGTGGGGCTGAGGCTGCTGTCGCCGCCGCTGGCACCTGCGCGCCGGTCGCCGAACCCGTCACCCGACACACGGGACGGCGCAGCTCAGTACTCGCTACAGCCCACACCATCGCCCTCTGCCCTTCTACACGTGTCTCAGTAGCCCTGTACTCCTTCTGCTCACCGCTGATACCTGTCCGCCGGCCGGCGTGACCGAGTGATTCTAGGCGCTTCAGTTTGGAACCGCGAGACAGGTTCGAATCCTGCCTCGGGCATGGATGTGTGTGATGTCCTTAGTTAGGTCTAAGTAGGTCTAAGTCTAGCGGACTGATAACCTCAGATGTTAAGTCCTATAGTTCTTAGAGCCATTTGAATTTTGATACCTGTCTGCACCACAATCTCTTTCCCCAGTAGCTTGTAGCTTATCTCTCTGGAAGAGGACGGGGAAAAGACAGGCACATAGATAGATAAATACTGAGAGATAGTGGAGAGAGGTGGGGAGGGAGAGAGGGAGGAAGGGAGGGCGGGGGGGAGGGGGTGAGAGAGAGAAAGAGAGAGAGAGAGAGAGAGAGAGAGGAAGAGAGGAGGAGGAGAAGAGAGAGAGGGAGGGAGTGGACGTGAAGAGGAGAAAGGGAGAGAGAGAGAGACAGATAGAGAGAGAGAGAGAGAGAGAGATGGGGTGATCATAGAGATGGGGCGACGTGAAGTCCTGTTGACATTAGTGTCATAGGAATCCAGCAAGGCAGCATGTAACGTCATCGGACAAAATGTCAGCACTCTGAATAAAGCTCCCCAGTTTGTTGGAGTATACTAGCTAATACTAGCTGAATTTTACTGCGGAACTCCGGGAGACTCTGCCATCTCTCATTTCTATTTCTGAACACGTTTCCCCTTGTGTTCTGTAGGTATAACGTTCCAATCCCCCCATCATTATTTTAGTTTACTCTCCCTTTGAATACTGAGCTGCTCGTTCAGTTCTCTCGTAAACTTCATCACAGCGATCAGTAATAGAGTGTAATATCACGGGCATCAGTTCGGAGCGATTTAAGGTGAAACGTCTACCTTAATTCAGTGACGTCCGAGGCAAACGTCAGTCGACCTTCATTAAAAGAAGACCAAATGTTCAAATGTGTGTGAAATCTTATGGAACTTCACTGCTAAGGTCATCAGTCCCTAAGCTTACACACTACTTAACCTAAATTATCCTAAGGACAAACACACACACACATGCCCGAGGGAGGACTCGAACCTCCGCCGGGACCAGCCGCACAGTCCATGACTGCAGCGCCTGAGAACGCTCGGCTAATCCCGCGCGGCAAAAGAAAACCGAGGAATTGTATTGACGATGGAGATCGACCTGTCGGAACAGCTACCGAGTACTGAAACTGAGCGACAGATTAAAAGTGTGTGGCGGAAAGAGAAATCTAACACTAGCCATTGACTTTCGCGGAAGATGTCGACCCATCGCTTCTAAACTTACAACCACTCTTCTCTGCTGCAAACCTTGCTACAGTAGCGAACATTGAAGAAACTATATAGTACAGGAGTCTGCAAATGAGATTCAGGCTGTGGTTAAGCCATATCTTAGGCAAGAGAGTTTGTGTGAGGTTTGAAAGGTACCAAACGATTACAGAAGACTCTTAGGCCACACTTTCAAGGTGTATGAAGAAACATGTTAGTTCTCTCAACACATTTGTTGCGTAATGAAATGATGGCAAGGCTAGACAAATGCGGGTGAGAAAGGTAGGCTCATTAGGTGCTCCCGGTGACGAGTAGGCTGTTGGAAAACTTACAGGCAGAGGTCCCCAGAGGTCGGATCCTAGTGGGCCCCCCTTTGCGAGTAATCAATAGAAAAAAATTCGGAATTTTGGGTGATGCTATACAGCTATAAAAAAGTAAAGTTTTCGGCACAGGTTGCATAAGGTAATGGTGCTATTATTAGGCTCATGTGACAGAAGTAGTGGGTTCGAATTTCGTCATACGCATTAAAATTTTTATTTTTAAATTTCTATCCAAATGACTTTGATGATTATTTTTATTCAGTTAATTGATTGAAATGTATTTTTTTCTTTAATTTCTATTCTTTTGTCACGTCATTTTAGTCACCATATTAACTTTTTTCAGTTGCTCTCGTTTTTAATTCCCATCATTTGCCTCCCAATTGGAATCTTTGTACATGTGATTTTAATGAGTGCCGTATACACTATTAACATCAATTTCTGTTTGGTCATCCCATATTTTCGTCCATGTTATTGCATTCATTAATTTGTATTTCTCGTTTTGGTTCAATTTCGCTTCTATTATAATCCATTCTTTATTCAAATTTATTTCTGCGTTAGTTTGCTCATAGTGCTACAAGAATTTATGTTTTAAATGCTTGTCCGCAGCTCGTGGTCGTGCGGTAGCGTTCTCGCTTCCCGCGCCCGGGTTCGATTCCCGGCGGGGTCAGAGATTTTCTCTGCCTTTTGATGACTGGGTGTTCTGTGATGTCCTTAGGTTAGTTAGGTTTAGGTAGTTCTAAGTTCTAGAGGACTGATGACCACAGATGTTAAGTCCCATAGTGCTCAGAGGCGTTTTTTTTTAAATGCTTGTGTGATGACTACCATCCAAGAAGATGTACATCTCGTAATGAAAATTACATATTCGACACCACTGCACATATAACAGATTACCTCCTCTTTTGTTTTTTAATAGATAGATCACCAATTTCAGCTGTTTAAATATTGTGACAGATAATTAAAAACTATTAATTAACTTCATATGAACAAAGCTCAAACTCGAAAATGAATGAGGGACATTAAAACAAGAGCAACTAGAAAAGTTAATCCGGTGATTAGAATGACGTGAAAAAGGACGATAAATAAAAAAAAATACATTTAAACGTATTAATTCAATAAAAATAATGATCAATGTCATTTCGGTTAAGGTTTACAAATGTAAAGATTTCAAGACACTTAAGTTTCGAAACCAGAATTCTTGCATATGATGTTAGCATCATTACCATTATCACTACGCTGAGCAACCAGCTCGTAGAAGACTACGTACTTGAAGTTGTAGAGCATCACACAAAATTCCGAAATTTTGTTTCGTCGATTTCTCGCAAACAAGGGTCCTCCAGGGTGAATGGTTGCAGGGTGTAATACCTGGGGCCTTATCCCAAATCACTGTATAGATAGTTTCAAAAAGCGGCTTCCATTCAGCTTGTTAGACAAATATGTGTATAACTGGGAAATGTCTGCCGCCTACGTTAGACAAACAAACTGCCAGAGTGATTGCACATGCAGCATTCGTGTTCTTCTCTGAAGAAACAATATGCGGCAATTCATGAAACTCGTTTCGTCATTTCCCAATGTCTCAGGCTTTACCGAGGGATCAAAGGCGATTCTGCGCTCGCCGTACGGACGCGCATAAACCGCTGCAGATGCCGCCCTGCTGAGACTTGCAAATGGCGCGGACAATCTCCGCGGCCGGTGCGCCGCCGCATGTGTGCTACATGTGTGCACGCTCTACGTGACGTGCGTGCGGCCGGCAGCCCGGCAGGCACACGCGACGACGCACGTCATGTCCTCGCTGTGACAGCGTCCCGTCCCGCTTTTGTCCGTCCCGACGACACGACGAGACTCGCTGTCCGCCGCCTGCTATCGCACATTAATAATCATTGCTATTGTCCCCAGCTGCAGGTAAAAAATGCGCTCTTCTTGTAGACAAAAGATGCGCTACTCGTCTTTCCAACTTACATTTTCTGTTCGTTGACCTGTGTTTCGACCTGTTCCTATTCACGTCTTGAGACATCTATGAAATGACATAACTTTAACCAACTTCCAATGTCGGAGGACATCCTTCATGACCTGACATTCTGTTTTCCTCTTCACATCAAGATAGTTTCTCTTCCTCCGCTCCCCACTAATCTTGTTTCCAGATCCGTACTCATTTACTATAACTCCTTCCCCAAACGTTTCCAGGTCAATCGCCCACACCTGCAATCCTCCGTATCATTGCCCTTTACGCTATCCTCCAAAAAGCGTCACCATACATCTTACTTTCCCGAAATGCAGGTTCTCTGTGGCTTGAATTACCACCCATATCACATATATATTGTGACCCTATTTTAGTTCAAATGGTTCAAATGGCTCTGAGCACTGTGCGACCTAACTTCTGAGGTCATCAGTCGCCTAGAACTTAGAACTAATTAAACCTAACTAAGCTACGGACATCACGCACATCCATGCCCGAGGCAGGATTCGAACCTGCGACCGTAGCCCTATTTTAGTATTAAACATGCGGAAAATTGCCTCGTTAGTATTTTCTCTTAAACCATTTATCTTCTTTGTCCTGGCCATATCGTGTGACTTAACTACATCGACAAATTAGTCTGGATTTGGCAATGTTAATAGTAGACGGTGGCTAGACAACCCTTAACCTTTTTATCACCACCTCCCCCCCGCCCTCCCACTCCCGGGACGGAACTTGTGTATCCATCTGTCAGCTTCTAATGTTATCCCACGTGAAAGTGTGTGGACGTTTCTGAAACATTTGCGAATGGCGTAACTGAGGCAAGCCGTGGGCGCCAGACCGGTATTCACCTACTCCGATGAGAGCCTAAACGCCAGATCCAGGCTGGCTGCCACACCCGCCCCTTGTCATTGTCTTTAATCTGCCGCGCGAATTCTACACGGGACCTGCGAGCCACCCGGAATCCCGAAAGTGCACATGGCTGTTCGTATGGCTCCCATAAACCCACAATTAAATATTAAAAATTGGGAATGATTAATTTAACACATTAAAAAAAATATTTGATTGTTATCACAATTCACCACCAGCGGCACTTGCATGTCACACATGTGCTTGTGGTTAATCCTCGTGACATTGTGGACGTCCCTAATGATGAAATGTAAGATTTTTAAGATATTTCGAAGGCGATTTAGTTCAGGAGACTGTCCTAAGCTGACCATATACTCTTGAGTTCTAAAAAAATGGTTCAAATGGCTCTGAGCACTGTGGGACTTAACATCTGTGGTCATCAGTCCCTTAGAACTACTTAAACCTAACTAACCTAAGGACATCACACACATCCACGCCCGAGGCAGGATTCGAACCTGCGACAGTAGCGGTCACGCGGTTCCAGACTGAAGCGACTAGCTTGAGTTCTAACTTGAAGCTGAAGTCGTGAGTTGAACCTTGGTTCGGACACTAATGTAGATTTTAAACGTGCAGTAGCTACGTGTGCGACCATACTTGCAGGAATCGGAAGCGTGTGTAGCAACTGTAAAAATAATGACGAATGACATATGCTGGAATTAGTGAGCTGGCTATAAGCCCGAGCTGCTGAACGCATCTGCGGTTTTATTACTACTCGTTCAACCCACAACGATACAGGTAGCCCAAGTCGTCAGCTGACAATAGGCTGTTGCGCTCCAGTCAGGGGCAGCCTGTTCGAATGTTGGTTGTTGATGAAATTTATATAACCAGAGCTTGTGGCCAAGGAGAGAAAAGTCTTCTCACAGCAACTTCCTTCAAATTTCTGAATTAAACTGCACACATACCCACAGTACCTTGTGAAGTGTGGGCATGTGACAGCGCTGATGGCGATCCGTCCGTCGAGTGGAGACTTTAAGCTCAGTGGCCTCCTTAGTGATATAAGAGAGGAGTAGGCAATGTGTCGGCACCGGGCTTCACTCTCTCCCTCATCTTCAACATCTACATCTACATGGATACTCTGCAAATCACCTTCACAATTCTGTATTATTGCAATCTCGTATAGCGCGCGGAAAGAACGAACATCTGTATCTTTCCGTAGGAGCTCTGATTTCCCTTATTTTATCGTGGTGATCGTTCCTCCCTATGTATGTCGGTGACAGCAAAATATTTTCGCATTCGGAGGAGAAAGTTGGTGAAACTTCGTGGCAGGTTAAAACTGTGTGCCGGACCGAGACTCGAACTCGGGACCTTTGTCACCGCTCGGTCCGGCGCGCAGTTTTAATCTGTCAGGAAGTTTCATATCAGCCACACTCCGCTGCAGAGTGAAAATCTCATTCTGAGAAAGTTGGTGATTGGAATTTCGTGAGAAGATTCTATCGCAACGAGAAACGCCTTTGTTTTAATTATGTCCAGCCCAAATCCTGTATCATTTCAGTGACACTCTTTCCCATATTTCGCGATAATAAAAAACGTGCTGCCCTTCTTTGAACTTTTTCGATGTACTCCGTCAGTTCTATCTGTTAAGGATCCCACAACACGCAGTAATATTCTACAAGACGACGGACAAGCGTAGTGTAGGTAGTCTCCTTAGTAGATGTGTTACATTTTCTAAGTGTTCTGCCAATAAAACGCAGTCTTTGGTTAGCCTTCCCCACAACATTTTCTATGTGTTCCTTCCAATTTAAGTTGTTCCTAATTGTAATTCCTAGGTATTTAGTTGAATTTACGGCCTTTAGATTTGACTGATTTATCGTGTAACCGAAGTTTAACGAATTCCTTTTAGCACTCATGTGGATGACCTCACACTTTTCGTTATTTAGGCTAAACTGCCAATTTTCGCACCATTCAGATATCTTTTCTAAATCGTTTTGCAATTTGTTTTGATCTTCTGATGACTACTAGTCGATAAACGACAGCGTCATCTGCAAACAACTTAAGACGGCTGCTCAGATTCGCCCCCAAATCGTTTATATAGATAAGGAACAGCAGAGGGCCTGTAACACTACCCTGGGGAACGCCAGAAATCACTTCTGTTTTACTCGATGACTTTCCGTCAATTACTACGAACTGTGATCTCTCTGACAGGAAATCACGAATCCAGTCACATAATTGACACGATATTCCATACACACGCAATTTCACAACAAGCCGCTTGTGCGGTACAGTGTCAAAAGCCTTCCGGAAATCCAGAATACGGAATCGATCTGAAATCCCTCGCCGGCCGCGGTGGTCTAGCGGTTCTAGGCGCTCAGTCCGGAACCGCGGGACTGCTACGGTCGCAGGTTCGAATCCTGCCTCGGGCATGGATGTGTGTGATGTCCTTAGGTTAGTTAGGTTTAAGTAGTTCTAAGTTCTAGGGGACTGATGACCACAGATGTTCAGTCCCATAGTGCTCAGAGCCATTTTTTTTGAAATCCCTCGTCAATGGCACTCAGCACTTCATGCGAATAAATAGCTAGTTGTGTTTCACAGGAACGATGTTTTCTAAACCCATCATCATCATCATCATCATCATCATCATCATACTACTACACTAAAATAACACCAAAGTGTACCATCACTTATCTCAGTGATCCACGAATACACACTTCACACGTTCTCACAAGGTTTCTCGAGAACGCGCTGCTCGTATTTTGCAAGAACTTCTTTCCGTGTCGCTTTCTTCAACTGGATCAGGAATAAAACACGTTGATTGATGTACAAAAAATTATTCACCACAAGTTTAAAGGCTGCTTATACATCACCTTCTAGTGGGCGGCGCTGTTTCATCTCTGATGATTTAATCGTGGTCTTCATGGCAACATTTTGGACAAGACCCAAGAAATTTATCTAGCGTAACCGTCACTGATGTAACAACACCTTTACACTTGATAAGACTAATTGATTGTTGGAGAGACATCACAGTTACAGGCAGTCTTCGTAAACCAGTTATGCTGGTCATTGATGCATCGTATAAATGGATCGTGATAACACCTTCAGCATCAGCTAAGGCCTGAAGATGATGCACTGAACCGACGAAACTGATAGCTACACAATAAATGACACCTTAAGGACGGCTGTAGGTGTGTCATTTTCTTACAATAGTGAACGGCCCTAGTATCCCAGACCTCCACAGCCACAAAGATGCACACACAAAAACTTGATAAGACCAAGTCCACGGATCGGAGATCATGGATAAAATAAACGACACTGGTGATTGTAAGCAGAGTATTTTACTTGCTATTCAATGGGTAATATCCACGGGCGTAGCCTCAAATCCGAAATAATCCTTGTTATTCAGTACTTCGTGGGATATGTGACATGACTTCAGCCCTTAGGTACTCAGAGAAAGAAAAATCGCAAGCAATGGCCTTCCGAATTCATTACGCAATTGGCTTTTGAAAATTCTCCTCATTTACAATTTCGATCTACAGCAATAGTTTTCCTCGTACCTTGTTCCTTCAAAAATTTCTTATTCCGTGAGATCGGTTATTCGAATCCCGCTCTGTCGATACTGGTTTAGGCATCAATCATTTTCGGTGAATGCGTGGGGAGGGTGAGGGCGGTGGAGAGGGGAGAGAGTAGAGTTTCTTCAACGTACGACGACCACTTCTTTACTCCGCTCGCTTCCAAATGTGCTCCTGCGGCCTATCTAATGACTTCGACGTGGACGACAGGATAAAGTACCTTTCTTCCCTTCTTTCCTCATTAAACTGTGGACCCCTCTCGCTACTTTGGCTTCAGTGTTGCGGGTAGTGTGGCCGACGATTGTCAACTTAATGATTCCCTAACACTAAATTCCAAAACATGTCTTTGTTTTCAGCCTCAGAAACGCTACTCATGGATGAACAACACAATTGTTGCACAACTCGCCGTGTTTCCTGAGTCCTCGCGGTTTAGTTCTTGCAAAATGGCTCTGAGAACTATGGGACTTAACAACGGAGGTCATCAGTCCGCCAGAACTTAGAACTACTTAAACCTAACTAACCTAAGGACATCACACACATCCATGCCCGAGGCAGGATTTGTACCTGCGACCGTAGTAGTCGCGCAGTTCCGGACTGAAGCGCCTAGAACCGCTCGGCCATTAGTTCTTGCACTATCGACACTTTCTAGGGATGCATTCCAAGTCCCTGGTGCAACATTCTCCTTACTCTTCAATAGGAGTCCAAAGGACAGAGCAGTGCTTCTTTCTTCAAGGCCAAGGAGATTGTTCCATAGGCTTTCTCGCTGTGTGAGCGTTTCGATGCGTTTCGACAACTTAGGCAGAGCTGCAGCTTACTAACACTGTCGCTTACATTGTATGTCATGGACTAGGCAGTAATTGTTCTAATACTGACTCAGTAGCTTTTCAGCTTGAAATCAAAAGCAAAGTCGGTGTCTGACGAGGAAGGACAGCGAGTGAGACGCGCATGCTGGGAGAGGTGGCGCATTGGGAGGACGAGGCTTACATTCCGGAGGATGGCCTTTCGAATCCCCGTCGGGCCATTCAGATTTAGATTTTTCAGAACTTCCCTTAAGGGCAAATCCCGGAATAGTTCGACTGTCGGGACACTGTCGTTTACCTTTCTCAGCCTCCTCCAATGCGAGTTGCTGTTCCGTCCCCAATGACCTCGTCGACGACGGGACGTTAAAGACTCCTAATCCTTCCTTCCTGTTCACGTTCTTTGCACCCCCCCCCCCCCACCCACTTACTTTCTTCAAATGCCAAAGGCATAAAACTTCATCAAGAGGTTGTTAACTATTAATTTGTTCAATTTTCTGTTCGATATCTTGGTTATACATTATTTACGACTCAAATAAATTGTTTCAAAAATCTATGACACTGAACTGCGTTAACTGGTTTTCATTAGCACTACCAGTTTCGGCCGTAAGACAACCTATGGTACGAAAATCACACATTTCATTCATGACAAATGAAATGTAATAAGTGATTTTCGTACTAGGTGTTGGCTTACGGTCGAAACCGGCAGTGCTAATAAAATTCAGTTAATGCAGTTCAGTGTTGTGATCTTCTTGTTACACATATCGACTGCTGATAACTGCCTGAAAAGAACCTATATAAATAATAAATCGTTTAGTGAGTTCAAGGAAATGTTCTACTCTGTACGTGTTCGCATTCTTATTCACCGATCATTATAACTAAAAATGACAAGGACAATGTCACTATGATCTTCCTCCCCATTTTCATCCCCCTCTCCCTCCTCTCTCTCTCTCTCTCTCTCTCTCTCTCTCTCTCTCTCTCTCTCTTTCTCTCCCCCTCATACATCATACACACAAACGCACACACGCGCACAATACTGGAATATTTTGATGAAACCACGTGCGTGCAAGCAGACATACACTTACAAACACTTACACACACCACTCCCAACCTATTGGAATATTTGGATAAAAAGAACAAACTTTGTTCTGCAACAGACCGCCATCGACTCTCAGTAGCAGGGAATGTCTACATCTACATGGATACTCTGCAAATCACACTTCAGTTCCATATGCACACAATTTCACTACAAACCACTTGTGTGTGCAATGTCAAAAGTCTTTTGGAAATCTAGAAATACAGAATGAATTTGAAATTATTTGTCAAAAGCACTCAACACCTCGTGTGTGTAAAGAGGTTTTCTAAATCTATATTGACCGACTGTCAATAATGTTCGAACACAATATCTGTTCCAGAATCCTGCTGCATATCGGCGTTAATGAAATGGCCTGTAATTTAACGGATTACGTCTGTTACCTTTCTTGAATACTGGTGTGAAAAGTTGTGAAAAAAAATAAAAAATGGAACTCTTGACGTTATTTTTGTATCTACAAACTTTTCCCTGCAGATGTTTTTCGTTTCGTAGACTTACAACGTCTTACGTTAACGACGCGCCCGCGGGTTTTAGGCGTTGCACAACTTGTACTAGTCTGAAATACGATAATTCTGATGTAAATCACGGAATTTGGAAGCGAAGGTAGCGTGTATATGTTTGTTGTAGCTCTGAAAACCGTATGTCGAATAGGGTGGGCAGCAATGTGAGACTGCAGTTGGCGCCGTTGTGCAAGGGGAAAATATCGTCGAAGCGTGACTGTAGAATATAAGGGGATTCAGAACGACTTCGACTGAATTCCTGTTCTATAGAACGAATGCAATTAGCTTCAAATGTGGGTGAAAATAAGTTAACGAGGTTGGATGGAAGAAACAGTTTCATAATGTTCGAATACTTTGTTAGAGATAAACTGCTGAACTCAGCCACCTCAATTAAATACACTACTGGCCATTAAAATTGCTACACCACGAAGATGACGTGCTACAGACGCGAAATTTAACCGACTGGAAGAAGATGATGTGATATGCAAATGATTAGCTTTTCAGAGCATTCACACAAGGTTGGCGCCGGTGGCGACACCTTACAACGTGCTGACATGAGGAAAGTTTTCAACCGATTTCTCATACAAAAACAGCAGTTGACCGGCCGGCGTTGCCTGGTGAAACGTTGTTGTGATGCCTCGTGTAAGGAGGAGAAATGCGTACCATCACGTTTCCGACTTTGATAAATGTCGGATTGTAGACTATCGCGATTGCGCTTTATCGTCTCGCGACATTGTTGCTTGCGTTGGTCGAGATCCAGTGACTGTCAGCAGAATATGGAATCTGTGGGTTCAGGAGGGTAATACGGAACGCCGTGCTGGGTCCCAACGGCCTCGTATCACTAGCAGTCGAGATGACTGTGGCTGTAACGGATGGTGCAGCCACGTCTCGATCCCTGAGTCAACAGATGGGTTCGTTTGCAAGACAACAACCATCTGCGCGAACAATTCGACGACGTTTGCAGCAGCATGGACTATCAGCTCGGACACCATGGCTGCGGTTACACTTGACGCAGCGTCACAGACAGGAGCACCTGCGATGGTGTACTCAATGACGAACCTGGGTGCACGAATGGCAAAACGTCATTTTTTCGGATGAATCCAGGTTCTGTTTACAGCATCACGATGGTCGCATCCGTGTTTGGCGACATCGCGGTGAACGCACATTGGAAGAGTGTATTCGTCATCGCGATACTGTCGTATCACCCGGCGTGATGGTATGGGGTGCCATTGGTTGCATGTGTCGGTCACCTCTTGTTTGCATTGACGGCACTTTGAGCAGTGGACGTTACATTTCAGATGTGTTACGACCGTTGGCTCTATCCTTCATTCGATCCCTGTGAAACCCTACATTTCAGCAGGATAATGCACGACCGTATGTTGCAGGTCCTGTACGGGACTTTCTGGATACAGAAAATGTTCGGCTGCTGCCCTGGCCAGCACATTTTCCAGATCTCTCACCAATTGAAAACGTCTGGTCAATGGTGGCCGAGCAACTGGCTCGTGACAATACGCCAGTCACTACTCTTGATGAACAGTGGCATCGTGTTGAAGCTGCATGGGCGGCTGTACCTGTACAAGCCATCCAAGCTCTGTTTGACTCAATGCCTTGGCGTATCAAGGCCGTTATTATGGCCAGAGGTACTGAGTTCTCAGGATCTATGCACCCAAAGTGCGTGAAAATGTAATCACATGTCAGTTCTAGTATAATATATTTGTCCAATGAATTCCCGTTTATCATCTGCATTTCTTCTTGGTGTAGCAATTTTAATGGCCAGTAGTGTAGTCTAGTCGCAATGTTGACGAGACGACATGACACGGAGTGAGCACTCAGGATCAGCTGTATGGAAGGCGAGTGCCCGCCCACGGTTCATGGGGATTTATTGGGACTGTTTAGAGAATGTGTAGCGCTCTAGCTAATGTCTGATTGCAATCAGGGATAACGGTCTAAGAAAGGTTCTGCAGCTACTGTGACGGGGAGCGACGCGCCCTGGCCGTGTGGCAGGAGCCAGGCGGCTGTGCCATCGGCGCGCCACGACTCAAGCGGGAATGTCGGGCGCCGCTTTGAAACGGCGCCAGTGAATCAGGCCTGTGTGTGGCGGCACACACACACACACACACACACACACACACACATAGCTCAGACACGTTCCACTTTCCACAAAGCTGACTTACGCATACTGAAAGGTAGCTCAGATTTAACATAATATACACTTTTTGTACACCATTCTCTCTCTGTCCTCGTTTTTACCCGTCGTATTGAATCCGCTGCTCCCAAGATTTGGCAAATTTATTTATTCTAACTTCGTGGTCACAAGCCGATGCTGTCGCCATAGCCTTTGCTAAGCAAGGTTGGCAAGTTGTATGCACCTCTGCCGATAAATCGTGCCGACTTAGCTCCGTACGCTCTCGTGTGTTAACTGTTGGCGCAGTATGTTCTGTGAGTGAAAGACGAAGAACGAAGTGCTCGGATTAAGAAGGATGTAAGACAGGGGTGTAGTCTTTCGTCTCTACTGTTCAATGTGTACATCGAAGAACAGTGATGGAATTAAAAGAAAGGTTCAGAAGTGGAGTTAAATTCAAGGTGAAAGAATATCAATGATACGATTCGCTGATGACATTGTTATGCTCAGTGGCAGAAGCAGAATTACAGCACCTGCTGAATGAAATGAACTGTCTAATGTGTACAGAATATGGACTGCTGATCACAATGTAATGGAGTTAAGGAATTCAGCTACCTAGCAAGTAGAATAGCCCATGGATCCATGACGGACGGAGCAGGATGGACATCAAAAGCAGATTAGCACTGGTAAAAAGAGCACTCCTGGCCAAGAGAAGTGTACCAGTACCAAACGTAGGTCTTAATTTGAGGAAGAAATTTATGAGAATGTACTTTTGGAGAACAGCATTGAAACACTGACTGTGCGAAAACCAGAACAGAAGAGAAACGTTTGAGATGTGGTGCTACGGAAGATGGACTGATAAGGTAAAGAATGAGGAGGTTCTCCTGAGAATCTGCGAGGAAAAGAACATATGGAAAACACTAACAAGGAGAAGAGACAGCATGATAGGACGTGTATTAAGGTATCGTGGAATAACTTCCCTCGTACTGTAGGGAGCTGTAGAGGGCATAAACTGTAGTGGAAGAATACACCGAGCAAGTAATTGACGACGTAGGCTGCAAGTGCTACTCTGAGATAAAGTGTTTGCAATAGGAGAGGAATTCGTCGTGGGCCGCATTAAACCAGTCAGGAGACTGATGGAAAAAAAAGAGTTCTGGATGCATGTGGCATCTGGTAGCGTAGCGGTAAAGTGTCTGGAAACTGAGGAGTCGCGGCGACGGACCACGGAGTTTTCAGTCTTCGCCTTCACCTCTCCCAAACACTCGCGTAAAATCTTTGACGACAAAACCGATTCTGACTTTCATTTCCAATAATTCATGGACTATTTTTGGCGTAAGGCTGCGTCAAAATAGCGACGAGTCTCAACTAGGGTGAAGTTCCCTCTTTATTATTAAAACGGTTTAATATATGGTACCAAAAAGTGCTTGATGAAAGTGACTGTTCCTCTCGCAACAGAGTCTTATGGTATCTTATAACCTGAAATGCACCTATTAAATACCTGCGTAGTGTGGTTCAGAATTTAAGGACGAACGACCCAGCTTCCCTGAGCAATTCTCGTCAGCTGTACGGTTGGCACAGACGTAATTCTCTCACTTCTGTGAAGATCCACTCACCTGCAACAGAAAAGAAGGGCATATTAGTGGGAAACACGACTTTCATGGCCTCTAAAAACATGTTTACATTATATACTGAGGTGAAATCTTTATGAGGTTTATACCATGCATGCTTTCACTGCCGGTAGCTACTCCAGTTAAGACTTTTGGGCTGACACGCCGTGGTCTACATACAAAACTATTTCCTGACGAATCATCTCCGACTGCGGGAAACATCTTCGGAGATAAAACGGCCATTGCATCAACGGCACAGAATTTATGGAGCTGACGATTCGTCACGTAAAGCCCCCAGAACCCTTGAAGCTGCCCTTAACGCTGTTGTCATTTTATCTCCGAAGACGTCTGCGTCAACAGGAAAGGAAATGTCAATTAGCAGTTTTATGCACGGTGGTCAAAATGAAACTGGTACGAAAAATGTAAATAAGACTGATGTGGAAATGATGCTTGTTAATTTAACAGGAGAACAGCTCGTCACAGAAAATACTGGAAACCGTGATTTCGATGCACCAATCGGTTGCTGCCAAATTTCTGCGCATACGCATCTCCCACATGCTCTGTCCTGAATACTTTGCTGTTCTATTACGTCTGATGAGAGGAAAAGGCACGTTTAATGACTAGCTGAATGCAAAGGAAAGTTGTGCTAAGAATAAACCAGCGCGTCTTCATTGTCGAGTGTAAGGCGAAGCACATGTGTGGGGGAATGCTTGCGCAAGAGTTCAAGACGAAGTGTTTTGGCAGAAGCAATACAATGTGAAACTTAGTGGAAAAATGTTGCGAAACGGGTTCTGTAGCGAATAAAAACCCCAAGTATCCGAAAAGAGCTCGAACACCAGATAACTCTCCTCGACTGTCATTGTAAATATTTTCTGAGTCACGTTTATTTTGCCCACACTGTATTTCGACCCTGTCCTCTCAGCCGTGGACTGTTAACAAAAGCTTCCCGGGACTGTCACCGAAAATGGGCAGATACGACTCCAGATTTGTGTGGCTACAGCGAATGCTTCAGGAACGTTTTAACTGTGCGTTGTTATTCGGCCGTTAGAGCCGTTGTAATGGGTGCATTACTGAAGAATGCGCTGCCACAGTCGCGTCAACAGGTCGGGACTCGCCGCCGTCTGGCGGGCGCCGTTAAATGCCGCTACGACATTCTGAGGCAGCGGCGTAACTGTAGTGGTACGAAATAGATTCCACGGTTACGCCATAAGGTGCACAGCTAGCAGTATGCCACAATAGTGCGACAATTTTATCGCCACATTGCGATATTCTTGGATCGCAGACTCTAACTCTGGAGCTACATGTACACCTGCACTCGACAAACCACATTTCGGTGTCTGGCGGTGAGTGCTGCTTGTACGAGAAACATTTCATCCTAGTCCTCTTCGGCAGCAAGTAATGGCGGTAGGTATCCCCACTTCCGCGTGTTGTATGTCTTCTACCATACTGTAGCGTTTACCGTCAGACCTTTTTTACGTTGAAACAGGATCGTTAAGGAGAAATAACACTTCACGTTTCTCTAGCCCACATTAAAAATACGCACAAGTGAACTGCCTGCCTCCGTGCACTCTGTTCCTATTTATACATATTTCGAGCGTTTTAGCAAGTTACAATATTCTACAAATAAACAATTCCCAGAACCTTCTTAAAGTCACAAATGTTCAAAAATAAATAATTGTGGGGGGGAGTACTGCTCGTTGATATCCACACGCCGCAAGGAGACGGTCGTAACTGCCGCAGCAGGCCATACGACGTACACTGCCTTGTGCCACTAAGGGAAACTACCCATCATGTCCCCATCAGATTTAGTGGGAAGGGCACCCAGTGGATAGCCCGTTAAAAACTGAACACAGATCAAACATGAAAATAGGAAGAACGTGTGCTGAACTATGAAACAAGAAGCAAAATACACTCCTGGAAATGGAAAAGAGAACACATTGACACCGGTGTGTCAGACCCACCATACTTGCTCCGGACACTGCGAGAGGGCTGTACAAGCAATGATCACACGCACGGCACAGCGGACACACCAGGAACCGCGGTGTTGGCCGTCGAATGGCGCTAGCTGCGCAGCATTTGTGCACCGCCGCCGTCAGTGTCAGCCAGTTTGCCGTGGCATACGGAGCTCCATCGCAGTCTTTAACACTGGTAGCATGCCGCGACAGCGTGCACGTGAACCGTATGTGCAGTTGACGGACTTTGAGCGAGGGCGTATAGTGGGCATGCGGGAGGCCGGGTGGACGTACCGCCGAATTGCTCAACACGTGGGGCGTGAGGTCTCCACAGTACATCGATGTTGTCGCCAGTGGTCGGCGGAAGGTGCACGTGCCCGTTGACCTTGGACCGGACCGCAGCGACGCACGGATGCACGCCAAGACCGTAGGATCCTACGTAGTGCCGTAGGGGACCGCACCGCCACTTCCCAGCAAATTAGGGACACTGTTGCTCCTGGGGTATCGGCGAGGACCATTCGCTACCGTCTCCATGAAGCTGGGCTACGGTCCCGCACACCGTTAGGCCGTCTTCCGCTCACGCCCCAACATCGTGCAGCCCGCCTCCAGTGGTGTCGCGACAGGCGTGAATGGAGGGACGAATGGAGACGTGTCGTCTTCAGCGATGAGAGTCGCTTCTGCCTTGGTGCCAATGATGGTCGTATGCGTGTTTGGCGCCGTGCAGGTGAGCGCCACAATCAGGACTGCATACGACCGAGGCACACAGGGCCAACACCCGGCATCACGGTGTGGGGAGCGATCTCCTACACTGGCCGTACACCACTGGTGATCGTCGAGGGGACACTGAATAGTGCACGGTACATCCAAACCGTCATCGAACCCATCGTTCTACCATTCCTAGACCGGCAAGGGAACTTGCTGTTCCAACAGGACAATGCACGTCCGTATGTATCCCGTGCCACCCAACGTGCTCTAGAAGGTGTAAGTCAACTACCCTGGCCGGCAAGATCTCCGGATCTGTCCCCCATTGAGCATGTTTGGGACTGGATGAAGCGTCGTCTCACGCGGTCTGCACGTCCAGCACGAACGCTGGTCCAACTGAGGCGCCAGGTGGAAATGGCATGGCAAGCCGTTCCACAGGACTACATCCAGCATCTCTACGATCGTCTCCATGGGAGAATAGCAGCCTGCATTGCTGCGAAAGGTGGATATACACTGTACTAGTGCCGACATTGTGCATGCTCTGATGCCTGTGTCTATGTGCCTGTGGTTCTGTCAGTGTGATCATGTGATGTATCTGACCCCAGGAATGTGTCAATAAAGTTTCCCCTTCCTGGGACAATGAATTCACGGTGTTCTTATTTCAATTTCCAGGAGTGTAGAAACAATGAACGGTCCAAGCTCAACATGTGCAACATCGAGCGAACATAAATAGCCATGGTGTCGTGGTTATCCGGCTACGGTGTTCGACGGCAAAGCCGGAGATTCGGGTTCTCATCTCGAGCCGCATTTTTTTTTTTTCACGAAATGATGAATAACTGTCCCTGTGGTCATTGACGTGTCTGTTCGCTGTATTCAAATTTGTGTGTGTGTGTGTGTGTGTGTGTGTGTGTGTGTTAATTCTTAAGGGACCAAACTGCTGAGGTCATCGGTCCCTAGAATTAAACACTACTTAAATTAACTTGTCCTAAGACAAACACACACATGCCCGAGGGAGGACTCGAACCTCCGGCGGGAGGAGCCGCGCAGTCCGTGACGAGGCTCCCCAAACCGCGCGGCCACTCCGCGCGGCTTCAAATTTGTGTCTATGTGGTGGTGTAACGTCCGTTTGCAACACCGAGGGATGAAGAAAGAACCTCCAGACGTATGTACCTCCTATTTTCTCTACACAAGTACGGGGGGTTGGGTTTTTCGGGGGAAGAGACCAAACAGCGAGGTCATCGGTCTCATCGGATTAGGGAAGGAAGTCGGCCGTGCCCTTTCAAAGGAACCATCCCGGCATTTGCCTGGAGCGATTTAGGGAAATCACGGAAAACCTAAATCTGGATGGCCGGAAGCGGGATTGAACCGTCGTCCTCCCGAATGCGAGTCCTGTGTGCTAACCACTGCGCCACCTCGCTCGGTATACAAGTACGACATGTTATGACTCTTGCGTTCTGTTTTGGAAGTTCTGACTCTTGAATTCCTTTGTTGTAACATAGTTCACATCCGTTTATTTGTCGTTTTTATTTCTGTGAGAGGTATATGCGGCATCTCGCCTGCTCCTACTGTTCATCACATTTACTCGGAACGGTAATATATTCTTATCATTTGACTCATATTCTATAACCTATGTATAGTATGACAACTACCAAGACTACAGAAGGAAAGCAGATACGTCGAAGACAGGACGGAAAGTTCATAATTTTATGAAAAAAAAAGGTTCACGAGCGAGATTTTTACACGGACCTCCTGGTCTGCAGTCCAACACTGTGATCACATAACCACAACGCCGTGATTCTTGCAGTTCGCTCGATGTTGCACATCTAGGGCTTGGACCGTTCACTTTTTCTGTTTTGCTTCTTTTTTTTCAGAGTTCAGTACACCTTTTTCATGATTACACGCTTGATCTATGCATGTTCAGTTTTTGGCAGGCTATCCACTGGGACATTTTACCACTAAATTTGAGGTAGCGGGATGTAAACATGAGCCGGCTCTGCTCTGGACAGGCGCGTCTGAGTCTGCTGTACCACCACACATTAAAGATAAAAAGTGTAACAAGTAATTAGAAATTAGATATAATTTTAATTTAATATCATTTAAAGAATATCTTGAAGTAGATCGGTGATACAATGATGAGTCGGACGACATCCTTAATAGCGGGCAACTCAACATTTGGAAAACAGTGGTAGAGTGGTTCTGTGTGGCATGGATTGGACAGGTCCTTGGTATATTCCCCGAGGTACGTGACACGAGATGTGGCTAAGCATAGGTCAAGTAATTCCCAAAAATTACGGGCGGTACCTTGAGAGCACGGAGCCAGCGTCCGATAAGGCCTCAGGAGTGTTTCATAGGGTTCAGATCAAGCGAATTTGGAGGCCAATACATCAACATAGGTTCATTACCACGCTCCTCAAGCCACTGAAGCACGATTGTGGCCTTTTGACGCTGTCAGTTATCCTGCTGGAAGACACCAGTCCTGTCACGGAAGACATGAAGCATGAAGGGACGAAGGTGGTCCGAAACGATGTTCACGTGGTCTGCTGCCGTCACGGTGCCTTCCGCTGCTGCCACAGATCGCTTGGAAGCATTAGACACGATACCCGACGGCACGCTGTTGACGAAGGAATGAGCATATGGAACTGTTTCCCAGATATGTGAGTGGTTCGAGGACTTCTTAAGTAATAGAACCCATTATGTTTTCCTCGACGGCGAGGGTTGATCAAACACAAAGCTATCTTCAGTAATGCCCCAGGGAAGTGCGACAGGAGACTTATTACGTTCTATATACATCAATGATTTGGCGGACAGGGTGGGCAGCAATCTGCGGTTCTTTGTTAATGATGCTCTGGTGTACGGGAAGGTATCGAAGATTATAGGATGATAAAAGATGACTTAGACAAAATTTCTAGTTGGTGTCATGAATGGCAGCTAGCTCTAAACTCTAAATGAAAAAAAAAAATGTAATCCGAATGAGTAGGAAAACAACCCACAATCTTCGGATACAGCACCAGTAGTGTTCTGCTTGACACAGTCAAGTCGGTTAAATATCTCACCGTAACGTTGCAAAGCGATTTGAAATGGAACAAGCATCTAAGGATTGTACGAGGTAATACGAATGGTCGAATTCGGTCTACTGGGAGAAGTTTACGGAAGTGTGGGTCATCTGCAAAGGAGACCACGTATAGGACGCTGATTCTTGAGTACTGCTCTGCTGTTTGGAATCCGCACCAAGTCGGATTAAAGGAAGACATTCAAGCAATCCAGGGGCGAGATGCTTGATTTGTTACCGGTAGGTTCGAACAACAGGCAAATGTTACGGAGATGCTTCGGGGACTGAAATGGGAATCCCTGGAGTGAAGACGATGTTCCTTTCGAGGAACAGTATTGAGAAATTTTAGAGAACCGGTATTTGAAGCTGACTACAGAATGATCCTACTGCCGCCATACATTTCACAAAGGACCACGATGATTAAATTCGGGAAATTAAGGCTCATACGGAGGCATATAAGCAGTCGCTTACCCCTCGCTTTACTTGCGAGTGGAACAGGAGAAGAAACGACTTTTGGTGTTACACGGTTGTATGGATGTGGATGTAGGAGCTCGGGTGAATGTCGTCCATAATATATATCGAGTAGCCGTTCAGCCGGATGACGGCCTATCCGGAACGAGCTTTAAAAAAAAAAAAAAACAAAAACAGTCATCCAATCGACCGGGCGATGTGCTTCCATTCATCCACAATGACCTCATACCCGCTGCAGTCGTAACTGACGATGTCGTCGCGTCAATGTGGGAAAACATAAGGGTCACCCGCTGCTGAGCCCGATGTTAAACATTCTGGGCAGAACTGTACGCTCCGAAACACTTGTCCCTGCATCAGTATCGTGCCACATATCGCCGCCTATCCGGTTTTACAGAGCTGGTAAGTCTCCGACCTCCACTTTCCGTGACGATGTGTACACGTCCAAGATCTTTTCGGTCGCTCGTGGTTTCGCCGTCCTTCGACCACATTTCATACATGGTGGCGGCGGTAGCACGTGCTCAGCTGACCAGATTCGCCGTTTCCGAGATACTTATTTTCAGGCGTTCGGCCCTTCGCCAAAGTCGCTTATGTCAATGGATTTCTCCGTTTCCGGCCCCTATATTCGTTGCATTGGTTCCCCATTCTTCTCTGCTCAGGCTATACAGGGTGTTACAAAAAGGTACGGCCAAACTTTCAGAAAACATTCCTCACACACAAATATAGAAAAGATGTTATGTGAACATGTGTCCGGAAACGCTTAATTTCCATGTTAGAGCTCATTTTAGTTTCGTCATTATGTACTGTACTTCCTCGATTCACCGCCAGTTGGCCCAATTGAAGGAAGGTAATGTTGACTTCGGTGCTTGTGTTGACATGCGACTCATTTCTCTACAGTACTAGCATCAAGCACATCAGTACGTAGCATCAACAGGTTAGTGTTCATCACGAACGTGGTTTTGCAGTCAGTGCAACGTTTACAAATGTGGAGTTGGCAGATGCCCATTTTATGTATGGATTAGCACGGAGAAATAGCCGTGGCGCGGTACGTTTGTATCGAGACAGATTTCCAGAACGAAGGTGTCCCGACAGGAAGACGTTCGAAGCAATTGATCGGCGTCTTAGGGAGCACGGAACATTCCAGCCTATGACTCGCGACTGGGGAAGACCTAGAACGACGAGGACATCTGCAATGGACGAGGCAATTCTTCGTGCAGTTGACGATAACCCTAATGTCAGCGTCAGAGAAGTTGGTGCTGTACAAGGTAACGTTGACCACGTCACTGTATGTCGAAGTGTTCGTACGCTTCTCAACAACAGATTCGGTGACCGATGGATTGGTAGAGGCGGACCAATTCCATGGCCTCCACGCTCTCCTGACCTCAACCCTCTTGACTTTCATTTATGGGGGCATTTGAAAGCTCTTGTCTACGCAACCCGGTACCAAATGTAGAGGCTCTTCGTGCTCGTATTGTGGACGGCTGTGATACAATACACCATTCTCCAGGGCTGCATCAGCGCATCAGGGATTCCATGCGACGGAGGGTGGATGCATGTATCCTCGCTAACGGAGGACATTTTGAACATTTCCTGTAACAAAGTGGTTGAAGTCACGCTGGTACGTTCTGTTGCTGTGTGTTTCCATTCCATGATTAATGTGATTTGAAGAAAAGTAATAAAATGAGCTGTAACATGGAAAGTAAGCGTTTCCGGACACATGTCCGCATAACATATTTTCTTTCTTTGTGTGTGAGGAATGTTTCCTGAAAGTTTGGTCGTACCTTTTTGTAACACCCTGTATACTTTTCTTACTGTGTCATGTGTACGCAACGCCACCAGGTGTCATTCAGATTGTAGGCCTTAATCTGCTGCTGATAAAATACTTTATTTATACTTATACCTCCAGTCTATCGTCTGACCGTCATCAGGTTCATAAAGGTATTCACGGTAAGGTGTAACACAAACTCGTTATCGTCAAGTGATAAACGTAATTTGACTACTGTGTACTGTTCATGGTTTCATCACTTGACGGTAGCACGATGCTGTGAATACTCTTATGAACCTGACGATGGTCAGACATCAGAAACTGGATGTATAAGTGTAAATAATTTTACCAGCTGCTCATGGCAGTAATACGACATTTTTCAAATATATAAGAGCTGAGGGGCACCGACTTCTGAAAACATATGATAACATTTTCACTCATTAGCATTTATTATTGTGTAATTTATGTAACAACAGCAACTGGAATATACCCTCCATATCCTTCTGTAGTAATTCGGACTATTTGTTATAGCCACTACAAGACAAAACTTTCATACCAAATAAATGCGGAAATAAATATATACCCCGGCATTTCTCCGACTTTATCCTCGTGTTCACTATACAATGGAGAAAGTACTGTCTTGCCAGCGAAAGGCAATGGTCTCGAGTTCGATTCTTGGTCCGGCACACAGTTTTAAACTGCCAGGAAGTTTCATATCAGCGCACACTCCGCTGCAGAGTGAAAATCTCATTCTGGACACAGATTTCTTTCTCTCAGTTGAAGTTCACAGTCAGGTAAAATTTTGTAAATGGCATCATGGTCGCCTAGGACCATAAAATTATTTATTAGTACAGCACGCTATTGCCATTTACGCTGTGTGGCAATTATCTAGTGGTACTGCAAAAACACTTCTCCTGCTCCCCCCTCTCTGTGGCCGCCTATTCCTCCCTCATCTCTGTCCACTTCATTCTCCCACCTCTATCTGCTCCATCTCCTCCTCCCCCTCTCTGTACACCTTCTCTTTCCCATTCCCCTCTCCCTCTGTCCATCTCCTCCTTTCCTCTTCATCTACTTACTCCTCCCTCTCTTTCCGTCCATCTACTCCTCCTCCTCTTCTGTCCACCTTCCCTTGTACCTCTGTGCTTCTCTTTCTCTTACCATCTCTCCCTCTTCATCTCCTTCCTCTCCTCCCCTTTTCTGCCTGTCCTCTCTCTCTCTCTCTCTCTCTGTCGATGTACTCCTCCTCCTCTTTTTGTCCATGCAGGCTCCTCCCTCGCCTTGTGTCCACCTCCTCCTGCCTTCCTATCTTTATCCATTTCCTCGTCCCTACCCACCCTATCCATCTGCTCTTCCCCTCTCTCTGCTGTTCCCTCCTCGTCCTCCATACGCTCTCTGTCCATCTCCTTCTCTCCCTCCTCCTCTTTCCTATACATCCTCATCCTCTGTTCTCACTCCTTCCTCTCGCTCTCTCCTCCTCCTTCAGCCTCTTTCTCTTCATCCTCTCTTTCCCCACGTCTCTATTCATCAATTCATCAATTGATTAAGTGAACTTCTTGTGTCTTTTTTTTTCAAGGTTTCAAAAGCAATAGCTTTCATTGTGTCTGTCCACGATTTTTATTACGTAGCGTTGTAAGCTCCCCACCTCTCATAAATTTCTATTGGTAGCTTGTGTATTAGGACAGTGATTACGCTAGAGATCAAAGCTAATTACGTCCGCAAGTACGAGAGGAAACTGATGCCCTTGTCACGGTCAGGACAGGAAGCTGTAACGTGGACGCCATTTCAACAAGAGCAGGCAGCACCAGTGCAGGCTTGTTACAAATGGTCCACGTACATCACCAAGCTGAGACGCCCTGTATCGGTCGATTTACCCTGCTTTGCCGGCCGCTGTGGCCGAGCGGTTCTAAGCGCTTCAGTCAGGAAACGTGCTGCTGCTACGGTTGCAGGTTCGAATCCTGCCTTGGGCATGGGTGTGTGTGATGTCCTTAGGTTAGTTAGGTTTAGGTAGTTCTAAGTCTAGGGGACTGATGACCTCAGATGTTAAGTCCCATAGTGCTTAGAGCCATTTGAAACATTTGAACCTGCTTTGTCCTCCCTACAGTGTTGGGGGTCTCTAGTCACCTGCCTGCGACCTGCACGCCGCTCCCTCCAGAGCCAGGGCCGGTGTTGTCTTCGCCTGGAGCGCTGCTCCCCTTGCTGGCAGCGGCCGCGGATGCAGGAAGGAGGTTTCTCTCTGCCTGTCGCGAGCTGCTGCAGGCAGCAGTTGGTCCGGTCAGCTCAACTCTCTGCTGACCCAACCTGAGGTGTAGCGCCTTGCATCGCGTCTTTGTAAGTAAGGGAGGGAGGCGAGAGGACAGATGCGATGAGTCACGATTATTGCGTGACAGATGCGCTCGGATCCAGCAGCTGGCTGCAAGTACACTGATGTCCAAAATTAAAGCAACAAACGGAAATTTTGCAAGGTTGCGTTTATTATGCCACACTCCAATATCCATCGCGGTAGACAAGGATATTCTTCGTTTTTTCCAACTTAACGGATTTGCACACACATCGACAACTGGTTAATGTACTCAGTATGATGTGTGACCATCGCGGGCACTAATACAGGTCTGACACCGACGGGACATTGTGTGGATGATGTCAACAATCTCATGTTGAGGCAATAATGTCCATCCTTCCTGCAGAGCTGCTCACAAGTCTTGGAGTGTGATTGGTGGATGTTGACGTGATGCAAACCTAATGCATCCCAGATATGCTCCATGTGATTCAAATCGGGAGAGCGAGCAGGCCACGCCATGTGTGCAATATCTTCCGTTTTCCAAGACAACATCAGCCAACCGTGCTCTATGAGAACGAGCATTATCGTCCATCAATACGAAGTCTGGGCCACAGCACCTCTCAACAACACAGACGAGGTCCCAAGAACTCGTCACTATACCTGACAGTAGTTAAACCTTTCCAAATCACCCGTACAGTTTCATGAAGAGGTGTTCGAGTGGTCACCACAATCCCTGCCAACACCATTAACATTCCTCCTCGATATCTGTCTTTTCCGAAATCATGTTCCACTTTACCTCCAGATGCGAAAGCGTCGAGAATCACTCTCCAGACCAAACTGGGACTCATATGCGAAAGGAACATTGGCCCACTGTTCGACCGTCCATGTGGCAAGTTGACACCTCCACCCTAGACGTTCCCCTCTGTGAAGATGCATCAGAGGTACACATACAGAAGGTCTCTGACAATAAAGGCTACCATGTCGAAGCCTTCTGTACACCGTTTGTCTCGATACAACAAGTTCAGTGGATGCTGCGAGGTAAAATTCCAGCTGACGTACAGTATTAAGGCGGTACTGTCGCGCCCTTCGGGCCAAATAATGGTCCTCTCCTTTTGATATCACATATGGACGGCCATGCCCTCGCCTTCGGGATACTGTTTCGGTCTCTATAAACTGTCGCCACATCCGAGAAACAACAGAGCGATACACATTAAATTCTCGGGCCACATCAGTTTGCGACTGTCCTGCTTCCATTCTTCTTATGGGCCTCAAACACAGTGAGACTAGTACGTATCTTCTTTGTGCCATATTGCACCGCCTGTGAATGTATACACAGCGACTGTGGAGTTGGGCCTACCCGGAAAAAACTACCGCGTTTACCCTGACATCATCGTCGACGTGCTTGTCCATTGACCGGAATGTCTCCTTCCATGAAGAATCCGGTTGTAAGGACATTTGTTGACATTTTGTATGATTATACCGTGAAATAGACACAACACGGGGAAATAGCGGCTTACTGCTTTAATTTTGGACACCAGTGTAGTTACAACTGTGGCCGAAAGGTGTCAGCTTCTTAAGGACTGTGAAATTATCAAGCAGTTAAAACTGTATATTTGGGAAACAAAACTGTATTTATTGCAGCTGTTTAACTATCGCTGATTTGTTTAATTCTTAATGCGAATGATGGTGTGAAGGTGAGGTATTAAATCAATGGATATTTTTTTGTGTATTAACTGGGTATACCTTAGCGTGAGAAATGTGTACAGAGAGAGTGAGTTATACTGAGGGGAAATCGCAGAGTGCAACCAGCCAGTTTATGGGACTGAGAAACAAGATACATTTTACGATAATTTAGTTTCTTAAAGAGGGAGTTACTTTCATATTTGTGGATTTTATAAATTTGTTCTTTTGATGAATTGTTCTTAATAACTACTAAGTTGTGGTTCGTCTAAATAGTTGGTCAAAACTAAAAAAAAACTAGTATTGGATTGATCACGATGTATATCAGCCAATCAGACGACCATATGTTCGCGCATATTTTGTGGACTAAGAGGATTGCTTTGTGGAGTCTAGATCGGTTCGGATATTAGCCGTGATGATGTTCGGACGTAGGTATAAGGAGCTCTGAATAGAGTGATAATTTTGTGGAATGATTAAAACGTGACCGTGGAGTGCCGCAAAGTGGACGCGAACGTGTGAAAAAGACGAACACGTGAAACTCCGATTTTAATATGTAAACCGTGACTTTTGAATAACCAAAATTGAGCGGCGTGTTATACAAGCCGTGAGCGTAGACTGAACATTCGTAGTGGTCAAATTCTGTAATATTTCAGTGAGCATTCTGTCACAGACAATCCGTTTGTTACCTTTTTTTATATCAGGTTCGCTTAACTACCATAAGTGGTTATAACGAGTGAATGTGGTTCAAATGGTTCAAATGGCTCTGAGTACTATGGGACTTAACATCTGAGGTCATCAGTCCCCTAGAACTTAGAACTAATTAAACCTAACTAACCTAAGGACATCACACACATCCATGCCCGAGGCAGGATTCGAACCTGCAACCGTAGCGGTCGCGCGGTTCCAGACTAAAGCGCTTAGAACCGCATGGCCACTGCGGCCGGCGAGTGAATGTGATTGCGTGTCAATGTCGGAAGTATAACTTCGGATTGGAATGGACTTGGCAGAGTCTTGTATCAAAAAAGTGACTATCCAGTTGTTAGCCGATGGCTGCAGACACAACATCGCTGTTACAGTAGCCTTTGGAAGCCGTTTACCGATACAGACCACTGATGGGATCGTGTATGCGATTAGAGTTCAACCCCTCAGCGTCTGCCTGAATAAAACTAAACTCGGATGATGAGTAAAATTGAGCAACAGTAATGATTAAAAATGCAGAGAGTTCACGTGAGTCCAACAGAGCCATGTCTTGTGTAGATGCAAAGATTAATGTTACGCCAGACACAATTATTGAAGATCTAAAACAATAAGCTGAAATTACAAACAAAGTGCCAGTACACATCGTCGATTTTAAATGGACATTGGAAAGAACACAGAGAACCTTTAACCGTATATGAGACAACTGCTAATGTCTCTTACAACTGCGATTTCTAAGACACTGGAGATAAACGTTGTAGGGACACACGAGAATTAGAATACGTGAAATATATTACAGAATACATTAGGCATACATAGGAAATGGCAAAAAGAGAGTTTCCGAATGGTCGAAAGACTCATTACTTTTTTGTTTTCTTTTGTTATTTATCAATTTGCTGACTGGTTTGATGCGGCCAATCACGAACTGCTCTCCCGTGCGCGACCTCTTAATCCCAGAGTAGCACTTGCAATCTGCGTCCTCAATTATTTGCTGGATGTAAACCAATCTCTGTCTTCCTCTACAGTTTCTGCCTTCTACAGCTCCCTCTAGTAGCATGGAAGTCATTCCTTGATGTCTTAGGAGATGTCCTATCATCCTGATCCTTCTCCTTGTCAGTGTTTTCCACATATTCCTTTCCTCTCCGATTCTGCGCAGAACCTCCTTATTCGTCACCTTATCAGTCCACCTAATTTTTAACATTCGTTTATAGCACGCCATCTCAAATGCTTCGATTCTCTTCTGTTCCAGCTTTCCCCAAGTCCACTTTACACTACCATCCAATGCTGTGTTCCAAACGTACATTCTCAGAAACTTCTTCCTCAAATTAAGGCCTATGTTTGATACTAGTAGACTTCTCTTGGCCAGGAACGCCTTTTTTGCCACTGCTACTCTACTTTTGATGTCCTTTACCGCCCATCATTTGTTATTTTTCTTCCTACGCAGCAGAAATCCTTAACTTCATCTACTTCATGACAATCAATCCTGATGTGAAGTTTCTCGTTGTTGCCAACCGCGGTGGTCTCGTGGTTCTAGGCGCGCAGTCCGGAGCCGTGCGACTGCTACGGTCGCAGGTTCGAATCCTGCCTCGGGCATGGATGTGTGTGATGTCCTTAGGTTAGTTAGGTTTAAGTAGTTCTAAGTTCTAGGGGACTGATAACCACAGCAGTTGAGTCCCATAGTGCTCAGAGCCATTTGAACCATTTTTCTCTTTGTTCTCATTTCTGCTACTTCTCATTGCTTTTGTCTTTCTTCGGTTTACTCTCAACCCATATTGTGTACTCATTAGACTGTCCATTCCATTCAGCATATCATGCAATTCTCCTTCTCTCTCACTTAAGAGAGCAATGTCATTGGCGAATCATATCATTGATATCCTTTCACCTTGAATTTTAATTCCACCTTTGAACCTTACTCTTATTTCCATCACTGCTTTTTCGATGTACAGATTGAACAGTAGGGGCGAAAGACTACACCCTTTTTAATCAGAGCACTTTGTTCTTGGTCGTCCACTCTTATTATTCCATCTTGGCTCTTGTACATATTGTGCATTACCCGTTTTTCCCTATACCTTACCCCTATTTTTCTCAGAATTTCGAATATATGCAGGCTCCTTTCATGATTAACGCGTGCATCCGCTAGAAGGCTATTGCTCGGAGCTCTACGTCTGACCTCGCCCGAGACACGTGGTTGAGTCACGTACTCGTAACGAGTCACGGAATCGTCGTTGTTTCTGCGCGAAGAGTACCGAACATTTACGATCTCGAGTAAATCCGTGAAGCAGACGCACCCACTCCTTGCCGCGCATAAACCAGGATACGGCCTGAGCGCAACCGAGACCACGCGCAACACAATGCCGCACTCCACAAACGTCGTCGTCAGGATGAGAACAAAGCAAGTATTAGTGCGCGACAGTTTGTCGACTTTGAAGGCTGTGTCCTTACGGTGTGACGAGATTCAATCGAAACTCTATCAGTTCAGCAACAGTGGACGAGCAGTTTCTGTTGTAGTGCTTCGCCAGAAAATTTCGCCGCGACCGAAATGAGACAGATGTGGCAAATTTATGTAATTAACAAATGGTTCAAATGGCTCTAAGCACTAAGGGACTTAACATCTGAGGTCATCTGTCCCCTAGACTTAGAACTACTTAAACCTAACTAACCTAAGGACATCACACATATCCATGCCCGAGACAGGATTCGAACCTGTGACCGTAGTAGCAGCGTGGTTCCGGACTGAAGCGCCTAGAACCGCTCAGCCACAGCACCCGGCAAGTACTTAATAAGTGACTTCAGTTGATGATGAACGCCTCCAAAGCAGAACCGTTTCCACTTGACACGTGTCTATGTCCGCCCCTCTTGTTGCTCAAAAAGTTTCTGTGAGGCTGCCGAAGAGTTCCGCTGCTATTGTCAGTTTATGCGTATCGAAATATGTTCGGCAGTGAGTCTAAAAAGCTAATGACCGCAATATTTCGTGACCGATATTACGGGCAAATGCGTGTCGTACTTAATTAACTTCTGTGAAACGTGTTCGCAGTTGCGCATATGGACAACCATCACCTGTAAAATGTAATGACGACAACGAAAATTTGTGCCGCAACGGGAGGCGAATTCGGATTTCCCGATTACCACGATCTGTCTTCCTACCATTAGACAACCTGACCACGCTTCAAGGCCAGTCCAAAACTTCCGTATGTTCTCAATCATGTTTCTGCAACCAACACTCGTACAACCATTATGTACATTCCTGCACAGGGGAGATATTTTAATTGAAAGTCGCTTATCAGTTGTCGGCAGATAAATACAACATTCCAGTACCTGCGTTGTTCAGAAGCACAATGCATCTATATCTGCAGGAACTTCGCATCGTACTTTTGAACAACACTTAACTTCCAGCTTCTGCATAAAGGTTGAGAGAATTGTGTTCTTTAGACGCCATATGAAACCTTCAGCTTTACTATTTTCTTATGTTACTTTACTTGGCTTTCGGTGCTGCTGCATCACAGAGCCGTCACATTGTACAATAAATTTTCAAATTAAAAAATACGGGGTGGTCAGAAACAGTCTGAAAACCTTGAAAGGGTGTTGCAGGCGAGGTTGCGCCGCGATATAATTCTTAAGAAATAATTCGATACGTACGCTGTTCACAAGTTATTTAGCATTGAAGTTAGGCAATTTGGTCATTTCGCACCCAAATTCAAGAACATGCACGCGCTAGAATGCGGTGTTGCACAGACATCTGTGGTTCGTGAGTTACCAATTGTTCAAATGTTCAATACTTATTAAAATGTGCTATTCTCCGAAAGCAATAAATTTAAGCTAGGTGAGAGAAAGCTATGTTTGTTCCGTTTGAGGAAATCAAACATAATACAAATTTGGTGACGCTGTGGCAGACTGCTTGAATACGAGCGCGACTATCTGGTTGGCTAACTTCAATGTTAAGTAACTCGGAAACTGTGCAAAGTATCGAATTTTTTTCTTAACAGTTATTTCTCAGTAGAACCTCCCCTGCATCACACTTACAAGTTTTTCGGACTGTTTCTATGCACCCCCGTACATTGATAACAAACTTGTTCCTAGCACGTTCTGGTGATTTTCACAATTAGTTTCTAAGGATTGCAAATAGTTAAATGCAACTGATGCGCACTGTGCAAGAGAGCAATAATAATCAGATTAATAGTATTTGTAGATGTGTTTTGCTATTTGAGCAGTAAAATAGTTGAGGATGGCCGTAATGGAGAGGATACAAAATGTAGAATGACCACTCCGTAGAATAGTCACGTCAAAATTCCACGCTTTTCACTGACGCTGGGGTTGCACGAAATATGTGATGAGCAGCATTTGTTAGGGTTGACTACATGTACACGTTTGCAAAAAAGAAATTGAAATCATCTGCCGAAACACCAGAAAAAAAATCGGCTGACGACTCCTAGGATATACACCCTGTACATCTGACCGTAGCAACATTATATTTCAGCTTCGGAAAAAAACCTTTCAGATGGTAAAGCGTAAAGCAGTCTAAATAAAAGAAACCACTTAAAATTACCAAGTCGTCAGATCAACTGGTAAGTCGAGTTTCCATAAAAATTGTAAAGCGCATTCAGCCGAATACAAGTTGAACTGGAATTCGAGTGACAAAATTTGAGAGGTTATTGACTGATATTGTCTGAATATTTGCGCCCGTGGTTTCCGGTGATGTATTACGGAGTAAATGTATTTGGTTTGATTTCTTACCTCAATTTTCCTTTGTGTCTGTTCTGCAGTGAAAATATCTGCACAACAGTTGAAATGACAATTGTATGCAGTTCGTACCTTCTTTGGAAAGGAACTTTTGCGATCAGCTCACAACACTAATGCCCACCCTAGTCTTCGCCCTCAGGCTTGTATTCAGTAGTACTGCTCTGGTCTGTCTCGTGTTGGTTTTTCCGCGAGTTTTAGTCGTACGCTAAACGGTGATAAACAGCAGTATGGTCAGGTTTACTGATCATGAGTTGACCGATAGGGATCTCCTTAATGCGTTTTCTGAATGCAGTGGAAGATCGTCACAACGAACAAAGAAGCTTTAGTGAAGTGTTCCAGGAAAGAAGGCAACCACATCACGCTACTTTTGCGTTTTGCATGTTGTTGAATTTTTATTCCGTCTTAAATTAATGTTCCTTTCTGTTTCATTCACGGCTGTTTGTAGTCCTTGTATTAGACGCAGCTAAAGAGCTACGATGGGGAAAATGCCGGAGCAGCAGTGCTAAGACATGGTGGTTCAGAGCCCCTTGACGCCCTTAAGCAGCTCAAGACGAATGCCGGGATGGCTCCTTTGAAAGGGCACGCCCCGTATCCATCCTCCATTCGAACTTGTTCTTTGTCTCACTTGACATTGTCGTTGACGGGGCGTTAGAGACTATACTTCGTTCATCTTAAGTGCAAACATAATGTAAACAAATAGGAACTCAATGACTGGTGTTATTGCGCTCTTGGAGGTAGGTCCAACCTACGTATTATATATTTTATTACAGTGTCATTGTAAATGAAAGTTTAAGGTAGTCTAATGTCTTAATAGCCATCAAAGTTTTTCTTAGTCATGCTTTAGCTACGTAGTTTTTACCTTAAAAACCGCGTACAGTCGCAGGCTCTGTAAACGCTGCTTCTGCGCGATTATCGCGCTGTCAATACGTAATGTGAAAATCGCTCATACTTCTTCCTGCACTGAAGTAAAACATTCACGGATCACCGTCAAAAATGATGAGAAACAAGTTGTTCTTAATGTTTTTCACGGCCGGCCGAAGTGGCCGTGCGGTTAAAGGCGCAAGACCGCAAGACCGCTACGGTCGCAGGTTCGAATCCTGCATCGGACATGGATGTTTATGATGTCCTTCGGTTAGTTAGGTTTAACTAGTTCTAAGTTCTAGGGGACTAATGACCTCAGCAGGTGAGTCCCACAGTGCTCAGAGCCATTTGAACCATTTCACGAAATTACAGAAAAAAATAGGCATTTAAGTTTTTCGAGAAACTCTGTTTACTAAATGGAACATATTTGGGATAATCGGTAGCATTGGAAAAAAAAAGTGGCTCTGAGCACTATGGGACTTAACTTCTGAGGTCAGCAGTGGCTCTGAGCACTATGGGACTTAACATCTGTGGTCATCAGTCCCCTAGAACTTAGAACTACTTAAACCTAACTAACATTAGGACATCACACACATCCATGCCCGAGGCAGGATTCGAACCTGCGACCGTAGCAGTAGGTCAGCAGTCCTCTAGAACATAGAACTACTTATACCTAACTAACCTAAGGACATCACACACTTCCATGCTCGAAGCATGATTCGAACCTGCGACCGTAGCGTTCCGCGGTTCCAGACTATAGCGCCTAGAACCGTTCGGCCACCCAGGCCGGCGGTAGCGTTGAAGTTTGGTATTGTGTGAGTCAATGGTTTCCATCTTTTGCCGATCACTTCCATTCTTTGCACATTCAAATGTGAAATTCATCAAGTATATGCTAATTAATATGTACTTAATCATTATTTTTATGACAAATGCACATCTTCTTCTTTCCGATTACGTATCGCACGCAGAATCCAAGTTTTCACTGTAAATATAAATTCTTAATCATCTATATTTTATAAAAGATTGTTAAAGTTTCGTAAGTTAACAAAACAAAAAATTAAATTTTTGGGAGAAAAATGAAAAATCAAATTCTCTTTATTTTGATGACTCCATTGTCTTACACCAGAGATGTTGTCTCACAAGAGCGAGCGTGATAACCGTCGGAATAACAGTTTTCACGGCGCCGAGCACACCATACAATTGCCGCATGTTTACAGTTGCAACTGTATCACTGCAGTATGAATACCACCCCAGTATGAATCCAACAGAATTGATCTGGAGCCAAGTTAAGGGATTTATTGCGAGAAATAACAATTTATTTAAGCTGCCACACGTACTGGAACTAATGCACGACGCTTTGTCACACGTCACCACGGAACGTTGGCGGGGTACATACGGCACGTCATAAAAGAAGGGTAGAAAAGTGGCGCTTGGATGGCTTCGTGGAGTCTGTTGTTCATCGACTCCTTATCAATGTAGCAGATGACAGTTCCAGTAATAAAATTTGTTCCGTGGAGACGGATATGGATGAAATTCAAAGATTAGAAGAGAACTGGCTGTAATACCTTCAATGGCTTCAATATTTAACTGTATGGTGAAATGTCTAGATATGCTTTTACGTCAGACATAGCTCACGCAGAAAAATTAACGTCTGTATAAGTTAGGAATTTTCATTAATCTTGCTTTTATTTACAATACTATTTTAGCTAAGATAGAGAGAGAGCATGCTTGTTTCCGTATGGTGACCTGAGAAGCGAAGTGCCGGTGTTTTCCCGTGTATCATTTCATTCTGTTTAGAAACGAAATGGCAGTCGATGTTATATTTTCTACTCTGATCGTCTCATTTTACATCTTAACTGCAATTGTTCACTTCATTGGAGGTTAGATTAGCCCACCTGGTCAGTGCTGTCCAAGTTAAATGCGCTGCTAAACCTACTATCTCTCGTCACTGCTGAGTCGATGTGGACGTTGTGGTGTCACCGCCAGACACCACACTTGCTAGGTGGTAGTTTTAAATCGGCCGCGGTCCATTAGTACATGTCGGACCCGCGTGTCGCCATTGTGTGATCGCAGACCGAGCGCCACCACAAGGCAGGTCTCGAGATACGGGATAGCACTCGCCCCAGTTGTACGGACGACGTAGCTAGCGATGCACACTGACGAAGCCTCGCTCATTTGCCGAGCCGATAGTTAGAATAGCCTTCAGCTAAGTCAATGGCTACGACCTAGCAAGGCGCCATTAGTAACATTGCATGTATCTAAAGAGTCTCACTTGTATCGCCACAATCTCCAGATGTACCAAAAGGATGGATTAAAGTTAAGTATTCCAGAAGCTACGTACTTTTCTTTATAGCATTCATAACGTATCCTGTTTCAGACCTCACGCACCATGCTTTGGCTTAGCGCGTGCCTTTCGGCTTCCTCTCATTGTCTTGTCTAGACACAACAGACGTAACGCACAGCACAGAACGTAAGCTTATTGTCGTACTTGACTGTAATCGAGACAGCTTGGCTGAAACGAAATCCAGTGAGGATCAAGCGAACGCGAAAGAGTACACGGTGTAATGTTTACATCAGGTTTATTCCTAGGATGAACACAGTATACTATCGCTGTCTTTCTTTCCGTGCTTGCTGCTATTTGTCTAGAGTTATCCGCGCGATCTGTTACGGGGCAGACACGTAAAATAAACGGTAAATACGGCCGTCTGCTGTTTGCGAGGAAAGGGCCCGAGAGTGCGGCGTCACGCTCCCTACAGCAGTTGTTTGACATTTACCCAGCCACCGGCGCTGGCAATGCGCTTACGAAGCCCGGCGCTCGTAATTGCCGAGTAGCTGGCAATTTGAGCGCTTTCGCGGACAAACCGGGCAATACCGCTCGCGGTGAACAAAGCGCCGCGACGCGGCTAATTGCAGTACTGAGCCGGGCCGGCTGCAACTGAGACTTAATTAGGGGCTGTTGTGCAGCACGGGATTAACCTGCGCGCATCACGACTACCAGAGAGACGCCTCGGTGTCGTTCAAGCGCGCACTTCTCTGAGTGTATGAGGCAGCTCGTAATGCGCAGCGCTGGGCCGAAACAGACGCAACGACCACCCGAGAAGCACTGTTCGCGCTTTACGACTGCGTGCTCCGCCATAAGATCGGTCTCGGCGCGGGACAGAGCGTGTGACATTCCGCCGTGACTGAGTTCTCTCACTTTCCGATAATTGTCGCAAGTGTGTCTAGCGTGTACATGACTCACCACAAATGCTCAGCGGTAAGGTACCGGCTTCTTTGAAACGGAATGAGCCGCTTTCCCTTGGACATAGTAAACATTAAAGTCTAATGTCTTGCTGAACGATAATTTCTCGGCATCCCTTCTTCGTTATGATTGTTGACTCTGATTTGATATTGAATACAGTTTACTATCAAGTTTGTTGACAGTGTCAACGAGATTAGACGCGATCTGTTGTAATTTTTTAATTTATGTTGTTTTTGTTCTTGTTGTGGTCTTCATTCGAAAGAGTAGTTTGATGCAGCTCTCCATGCGACTCTATCCTGTGCAAACCTTTTCCTCTCCGAGTAACTACTGCAACCTCTGAATTGCTTACTGTAGTCATCCCTTGGTCTCCCTCTGCGATTTATATCCCTCACGCTTCCCTCCAGTACTAAATTGGTGATCCCTTTATGCCTCAGAATGTGCCCTACCAACCGATCCCTACTTTTAGCGAGGTTGTACCACAAATTTCTCATCTCCACAGTTCTATTCAGTACCTCCTCAATAGTTACGTGATCTACCCACATAATCTTCAGCATTCTTCTGGAGCACCACATTTCGAAAGCTTTTGTTCTCTTCTTATTTAAACTGTTTATCGTCCATATTTCACTTCCATACATGGTTACACTGCATTTCTAAAATTTGTTTTAAAAAAAGGGAAGACTTCTTGGCAATTAAATCTATACACGATGTTAACAAATTTCTCTTCTTCAGAAACGCTTTTCTTGCCATTGCCAGTCTACATTATATATCCTTTGCACTTCGACCGTCATCAGTTATTTTGCCCCCCAAATAGCAAAACTCATCTACCACATTAAGTGCCTCATTTCCTAAACTAATTCCCTCAGCATCACCTTGTTTAATGTCCGCCCTCGGTAGCTGAGTGGTAGCCGGCACAGTGGCTCAGCGTTTTCGGTCAGACGGTTTAGCTACCCTCTGTAATAGAAAACAGAGTGAACAGATCAACGAACAACCTGAACGGGTGTCATCGGACGCCCGCCACGAAAAAAGTCCAAGAACAATATACAACAAAATAACATTTTAAAAAAGTGGTCAGCGCGAAAGACTGTCAATCCTAAGGGCCCGAGTTCGATTCCCGGCAGCGGTCGGAGATTTTCTCCGCTCAGGGACTGGGTCTTGTGTTGTCCTAGTCATTATCATTTCATCCCCATCGACGCAGAAGTCGCCGAAATGGCGTCAAATCGAAAGACCTGCACACGGCGAACGGTCTACCCGACGGGAGGCCCTAGTCACACGACATTTACATTTACCTTATTTAATTCGACCACATTCCATTATCCTCGTTTTGCTTTTGTTGATGTGCATCTTATATCTTCCTTTCAACAAACCGTCCATTCCGTTCAACTTCTCTTCCAAGTCCTTTGCTGTCTCTGACAGAATTACAATATTATGGGCAAACCTCAAAGTTTTTATTTCTTCTCCATGGATTATAATTCCTGCTCCAAATTTTTCTTTTGTTTCCTTTCCTGCATGCTGAGTATACAGATTGAATAACATTGGGGATAGACTACAACCTTGTCTCACTCCCTTCTCAGCCACTGCTTCCCTTTGGTGCCCCTCGACTCTTATATTTATATTAGGGACTGAAAACCTATGAAGTCAAGATTGCACATTAAATCATATTTATTTCGACTGATAACTAGTTTCGGCTAACAATCTAGCCATATTCCGATCATAAAAAACCGTTGATTAGTGTTAATACCTTTACGACTTCACACATATTTAATTTCTTCCTTAAATTGACAGCATCCATAGATTACATAGTTAAAAACAGCTTTTCATCGTTCCTGGCCAGTATAATTGAAAGGCTTTTATGAAACAAAGGCGTTATGCCGTTACAATTTCGTACCTAATACACTCATAATATCATAACAGAGAGCATCATATATATTTTGCTGTAATGCACAAACTACGAGCTACGAAATATCAGACCAGTTGTTTGCCTACGCGGAAGAGTCACTAAAAAATAGAACACAACATGTTCACTGATGAGCCAAAGCATTATGACCACCTAATTAAAAGCGTGCTGGTCCACTTCTGGAGCGCACTTCAGCAATCAATCAGCGTGCCATGGATTCGGCGATTACTTGATAGGTTTCACAGCTTTGTGGCACTAGAGGCGTAGGAACAGGTCACACACACTTCCCGTAATTTAAGGGCAGTTGGTTTCTGGGCGCGGAGCCGGCACCCGATAGTGCCCCAGTTGATTTTCGTGGGATTCAGATAAGCCGAATTTGATGGCCAAGCTCCCCAAACTACTGCAGCACGGTTCTGGCCTTGTGACGCAAACAGTTATCCTGCTGGAAGATGCCACCGGTTTTGGGGAAGACATCAAAACGTAAGGTGTTACAGGTGGTCCCTAATAATGTTCACATAGTCCACACCTGTCACGGTGCATCCTATTACTACCACAGGCCCCATGGAACCCCATGAGTGTCTCCCATAATATAATACTGATCTCACCGGCCTGCGTCCGTGGCGCGCTGCATGTTTCGAGCAACCGTTCGCCTGGATGATGGCGTAACTGTACACGACCACCGAACTGGTTTGACAATAAACGGGATTCATCCGACCAGGCGACACGACTGCATTGATCCGCGATACAATCTCGATGATGCCGTGCCTGCTGTAATCATAACTGACGATGTTGCTGGGTCAACTTGGGAACACGTAGGGACCCTCTGCTGCAGAACATCGTGTCCAACGATGTGCGCCGAAGGGTGTGCTCCAAAACGTGTCTGCGCCAGCACTGTACTCTGTCGTCAGATCTGCCACAGATCACCGTCTATCCTGCTTCAGAGAGTTGGCAAGCCTCCTATCCCTATGTTCTGTGTCGAGGTACGGACGTCCACCTCCTTGTCGCCTACTCGTGGTGTCAGCATTCTTCAAACACTTCCCACTGACGCTCACGACAGCAGCACGCAAACAGCCGACCAGCTTCGCCGTTTCCGAGGTGCTCGATCCCAGGCAATGGGCCACAACAGTCTGGTTTGTCATAGTTGTTTAAGTCGTCGGATTTCCGCCTTCGCGCCACTAAGCGTCACTAGAACGTTTTCCTATTCGTCTCTGCTCCGCTCATATACTCTCTTACCGCGTTACGTGACCTACCTCTGCACCACCAGGCAGCATACAGCCAGGCGGTGGGCAGTGGTCATAATGTTTTGGCGAATTAGTGTCTATCACCGAGTGGATAACGTCGGAAGTTGCCGGAGGATTCTTACCGATACAGATAAGTCGCAACGGTATAAAATTGTAGTAAAATGTAGGAAGACCTGCAAAAGACACGTTTTGGTGCAGATATTGGAAACTGACTCTTAACAAAAACAAAAGTAGGCGGATGTACCCAATAATTTGTTATTAAAAGATTGTACACCAATCACTGAAAGCAGTCAGATCCATTAAGCAACTAGGAGTATGCTGACGGAACGATTACAAGTTGAATGGCCACACAAAAACAAATCGTGGGATATGCGCATGTCTGACTGAGATTCATTAGCAGAACCCTCAGGAACTGTAGTCCATAAATACTCATATTGCCCATCTGACTGGAAACGTTAATGTATAGGAAATTCGGAACATCAAAAGAAGAGCAGCGCGTTTCGTCACGTAATAGTTTAGTAAACGCTAGAATATCACGCACATTCTCAGCCGACTCCAGTGACACACGCTGCAAGAGAAGCGTTGCTCATAGAAGTCTCATTTTAAGGTTAGAGTTTCGAGAGCGTACTTTCTTCGAAGAGTGAACCGGTACACTGATTCCTAGTACGTGTCTCCCGCGAAAAGACCAAGAAGTAGAAATTTTCCGGGCACTACTCGCGACTGGAACGGGGGAATTGCCACTGGTTCCCCAAAGTACCCTCCACCACACTCCATAAGGTTGCTTTTGGAGTACAGACGTAGACTAGAGGTACGTCATCGTAATCCTCATTATCAGCACCTGTTTCACAACCTCCCATGTATGAGAAACTTCATCAAACGGCGTTGGATATTTTCCTCTATTTACACTCATTGCATTGCCTTTAGTAAGCTGCCAATCTTTCAGCGAGCCGCAGATTACCTGCAACTGTCTCTGCATTTCGTAATATTTTTTTAATGATAACACCTCCCTTTGCCCTACTGTAAACCACAGTGGTTCTAGGGCAGGGAGGCAGGGGGAGGGTCCGAGTCCGGTGGATCAGGGTATTATGAATAGGACATTCATAGAGGCTAGAACCCCATTTGAAAATGTTCTGCACAATTGGGGACGAAACGTTGGGCTACTCCAGGAAATTTATTCGACCATGGTAATATAGCCCAAAACATAAGTGTAACCCAATGTACACTGCCGGAAAAAAATAGACACCTGGAAAGATTACGTCGATTTTTATCCAGTGATGGCATATGCCGCCTGAGGGATAGTAGATGTACTGATAATGGCTTCAGATTTATCAGCCAACAGATATTGCAGCGGGATAGCTACCAGAGCGCCATATGTGTGTGCCCTTTAATAGCAAACGCTCACAGCTAGAAGGTACAGTCTGGTGCAGACGTGTGAAGCTCGCAGTGAAGCACGAGATGGAGACGCGCTCGTGCTTCCTACAGCCAAGTGAGTGGGTTTGAACGGGGTTAGGATGGTCCTCCGGAGAAGTAGAACGTCACTAGTGCAACAATGCTGGTATCAGTGCTCACGTGAACACTCTCACACCTGTAAACGAGGTTCTATGTCCATGCACCACAGACGCCACGTTTTAAGGGCAGCAGTGGCAGATTGTACAACTACCACAGCACAGGTGAGAAGGCTTGGGATCCCAGCCCGGTGGGACTACGGGCACGCACACCTCTAGCCTGACCTCCACTCGCGCCACAGCATCGACACGCACTGCTCGACTGGGGCCGTCAGAGAATCACTAGAAGATGGATTGATGCGTCGTGGTGTTCAGCGATGAAAGTAGATTCTGCCTGCACGCCAGTGATGGTCATTTACACTTACGACTCAGACATGGTGAGTGCTATCTTGTAGAATGAATTTGCCCAAGACACCCTTCTCCCGCTCGCCCCCCCCCCCCCCCCCCTGGTCTTACGGTTCAAAATGTTCAAATGCGTGTGAAATCTTATGGGACTTAACTGCTAAGGTCATCAGTCCCTAAGCTTACACACTACTTAACCTAAATTATCCTAAGGACAAACACACACACCTATACCCGAGGGAGGACTCGAACCTCCGCCGGGACCAGCCGCACAGTCCATGACTGCAGCGCCACAGACAGCTCGGCTAATCCCGCGCGGCTGGTCTTATCGTTTGGGAAGCGATAAGCTGCAACTCTCGTTCACCTCTAGTGTTTCTGGAGCGAACGCCAATCAGCGCTCGGCAATGCAGAATGTTGCTAGACCCGTTATTTTCCGTTCTTGCAACAGGAAGGCGGTGTGGTGTTCCAACTGTTTAATGCTCGCCCACACACTGCGAGTGAAACTCAACGTGCTCTGCAAGGCGTGCAGCAACTTCCCTGGCCAGCACGATGTCCACACTTGTCTGCAATCAAGCACATGTGGGATATGATGGCACGAAAAGTGACTCGTGCCGCTCGCCAACCAACAACTCTACGTGAAGTCGAGCTAGCATGGAACAACGTATCCCAGGACTATTCCGCCCGTGGAGGCCACAGCACACACAGATATGTATGTTTCAGCATGGGTCGATACCTGGTACGTCTGAACTGCTTGTGGTAATTGATCTTCAAATGTAATCATTTCACCGCGCGGGATTAGCCGAGTGGTCTGGGCGCTGCAGTCAAAGACTGTGCGGCTGGTCCTGGCGGAGGTTCGAGTCCTCCCTCGGGCATGGGTGCGTGTGTTTGTCCTTAGGATAATTTAGGTTAAGTAGTGTGTAAGCTATCAGTTTAATAAGTCACGGCTGCAAAATACTAACACGAATTCTTTACAGACGAATGGAAAAACTAGCAGAAGCCAACCTCGGGGAAGATCAGTTTGGATTCCGTAGAAATACTGGAACACGTGAGGCAATACTGACCCTACGACTTATTTTAGAAGCTAGATTAAGGAAAGACAAACCTACGTTTCTAGCATTTGTAGACTTAAAGAAAGCTTTTGACAATGTTGACTGGAATACTCTCTTTCAAATTCTGAAGGTGGCAGGGGTAAAATATAGGGAGCGAAAGGCTATTTACAATTTGTACAGAAAACAGATGGCAGTTATAAGAGTCGAGGGTCATGAAAGGGAAGCAGTGGTTGGGAAGGGAGTGAGACAGGGTTGTAGCAACACCGACTCAAAGGAAGGCCTCGGCGCTTGTTGGTGATGTCACTTCAGCTAGGCACGACGAACGCCAGTTCTGTTGCAGGCAGAAACGCCTGGGCGTGCTTATCACTATAAATCTCTTATTTTTTGACAAAATGTTTGGTATTCTTTTGGATTCTGCAGTTTTATTTAGATGAAAGATTTTCTTACTATCGTAAAACTTCAAATGAAGATCATAGTTCTGTATTACTGAATCTTGTCGAAACAATCGTAGATCAATATGAGAAGATGCTTTGCCCCTTGGCAAGCTTCGGAAATTTTACGTTCAAGTAACTATATTTACTTAATGCATTTTGTTATCGAAACTTACCCCAACCCCCTACAATTAACTCGTTTCTTTTATTTATTTATTTTCGTTTCACATCGTCACTGGAAATGTGAACTAATTTACATGTGTAAATGTCCAACTGTTGCCAGTCATTATATTACAGTCGTTATCAACGAAGGAATTCTAAACAGGAAACAAAATAGTTTCATACATCGAAAATACTGCTGAGCTTAAACTTTTTTTAAACATGCACATTAGAAAAGATAAATATTCCCCTCTTGCAACTGAAAGGAGAAATTTTATAAGATAAAAAATTTTATTTGATAAAACAAGTATCTCTCTTTTGCCTCTTCTTCCGTCCCCCACCCCCTCCCCTAACGTGTAGAATCGCAAGATATTTCATTAACATTCAGTGCTTCTCACCCCATAGTCAACCAAGATACCTAAAGAAGAGCACCAATATGTTCATGATGAGCACCAATATGTTCACAGTTTCTTGTAAAAGCAACCCAGTACAAACGTAACTTCCTCAGATTTACAAATAAGGTAAAGAAGCACGAATTCTGTTGCTGCTGGACCATGAAGTTCTTTTTGTATGTCAATCCTTAAAACAGGTGGAAATTTAAGTTCAGGAGTACACTATTTGTTAAGTAGTGTAATGAATTGCACAATTAATTGATTGCAGAAATCTTTCAGAACAATGTGTGTTGGTCAACTACCGCCAATAGTTTCACATTTTCCTGTTTCAGAGAGGGAGACACTAACATTATGAGTATGCCTGCAACAGACCTGGCGTTCGCCGTGCCTAGCTGACGTAACGTCACGAACAAGCGCTGAGGCCTTCCTTTGAGTCGGTGTTGGTTGTAGCCTCTCCCTGATGTTATTCAATCTGTATATTGAGCAAGCAGTAAAGGAAACAAAAGAAAAATTCGGAGTAGGTATTAAAATCCATGGAGAAGAAATAAAAACTTTGAGGTTCGCCGATGACATTGTAATTCTGTCAGAGACAACAAAGGACTTGGAAGAGCAGTTGAACGGAATGGACAGCGTCTTGAAAGGAGGATATAACATGAACATCAACAAAAGCAAAACGAGGATAATGGAATGTAGTCGTATTAAGTCGGGTGATGCTGAGGGAATTAGATTAGGAAATGAGACACTTAAAGTGGTAAAGGAGTTTTGCTATTTGGGGAGCAAAATAACTGATGATGGTCGAAGTAGAGAGGATATCAAATGTAGACTGGCAATGGCAAGGAAAGCGTTTCTGAAGAAGAGAAATTTGTTAACATCGAGTATAGATTTAAGTGTCAGGAAGTCGTTTCTGAAAGTATTTGTATGGATTGTAGCCATGTATGGAAGTGAAACATGGACGATAACTAGTTTGGACAAGAAGAGAATAGAAGCTTTTGAAATGTGGTGCTACAGAAGAATGCTGAAGATTAGATGGGTAGATCACATAACTAATGAGGAGGTATTGAATAGGATTGGGGAGAAGAGGAGTTTGTGCACAACTTGACTAGAAGAAGGGATCGGTTGGTAGGACATGTTCTGAGGCATCAAGGGCTCACCAATTTAGTATTAGAGGGCAGCGTGGAGGGTAAAAATCGTAGAGGGAGACCAAGAGATGAATACACTAAGCAGATTAAGAAGGATGTAGGTTGCAGTAGTTACTGGGATAGAGTAGCATGGAAAGCTGCATCAAACCAGTCTCAGGACTGAAGACCACAACAACAACAGTGTGTAAGCTTAGGGACTGATGACCTTAGCAGTTAAGTCCCATAAGATTTCACACACATTCGAACATTTTTGTAATCATTTCATACATATGCATTGTTAAAAGAATAAATCTTGAGTGTACTACTATTTGCGGGAAGTATATCGTCCATAATTGTGCAAGAATTATTACTACGCAGTGATCTATGTGAGAATACGCTTTCAGCTGATGGTCATAAACCTGAGGAATCTCTCGATATGAAACTGATGACGCTGACTGTTGCGGAACTTCACATGCGCATGCGGTTCTGCACCGCGACTTCGGACGGGAAGTTGTGCGCGCTTATCTCGCATATCGCCGGCCCTGCGGAAGATAATTACAGACCGCTAATTTCCTCTACAAAATTGGTTTTTGGCCGACGGAGAGTGGCTGGCTGCACGGGGGTTTCGTCAACGTGCGGCTCTGCTTGCGACACACATTCTAGAGCTGCGTCTCTATAGCCGTCTCGTACATCTCACGCGATAAATTACGAAGACGATCTCTTCAATATTATAATTGACTGCACTTTTCGAAAATGCTGTTGTTTACCCTTTCGTTTAGTATGTGTAAAATTAGGTAAATGAGAATTAACGAAAAACCTAGCCTACCTGATAGTAAGATCATAGATAATGCGTCGTTGTGGCTCTACGGCCAGAAAAGAATATGTGAAGAACGCGCGGAATCCTGTACCCGTGAAGATTATATAGCAAGAATTTTCGAGATTGCGGAAGTCATTCGCGACATGCCAGGAATTTTGTAGATGGTGCACCATTCTTCCACAATGTCAACTTCGTAGTGATGTAGCATGCAAGAATTTAGAGTGTTTATTGTAAAAAGTGTTTAAAATATTATTTCTGCTTCTTTTCCAATCTGTATTAATTCACTCCTACTCGTCTTCTGTACTTTCTTACTTCCCCTTCCAGGATTAGACTATTAGCCTGTACTGGCCTCAGTTTTCATGCCATCTCTTCATTGGCTGACCAACGTCTCATCTTCTGCTAACATTGCATCTAAGGCCAAGATTCGGAATTCTGTTGTCCTCCATTCTAAAAATATGGTTTTCCCAATTCTGTTGTTTCGGGGGACTTCTATCATTCAAAGAGAACGTATTTAATTGCTACTCTCTCTTTCTTCAAAAATGGATAGTGCTTAGGCTCTATGGGACTTAACATCTGAGGTCATCAGTCCCTAGACTTAAAACTACTTAAACCTAACTAACCTAAGGACATCACGCACATCGATGCCCGAGGCAGGATTCGGACCTGCGATCGCAGCAGCAACGCGGTTAGGAACTGAAGCGCCTAGAACCGCTCGGCCACAGCGGCCGGCCGTTCTCTCTTCATTAGTGTTTTGTCATTTAGGGAATATGTCCTTTCACCGATTTGAGTAACCGCATTTCAGACGACTGCTTTTTTTTCATGATCTATTTTATTCACTCATCTCTCGCTTTTATACTCCAGTGTTAGGACAACGAATTTGTCTCCCTTCTCTCAGTTTATTCTTCACTGGCTCAAAAATTGTTCAAATGGACTTAACTTCTGAGGTCATCTGTCCCCTAGAACTTAGAACTACTTAAATCTAACTAACCTAAGGGCATCACACACACCCATGCCCGAGGCAGGATTCGAACCTGCGACCGAAGTGGTCGCGTGGTTCCAGACCGTAGCCTAGAACCGCTCAGCCACCCCGGCAAGCTGTTCTTCACTGGTCGCCGAATCATTCGACACATATAGTTAAAAAGAGAGAGATAAACGACGCACCACCAAGGAATTATATCCGGATGGGGCGGAATCGGTAGATGTGATGTACACGTATAGACAGACATATAATTACAATTTCAAAAAAATTGGATGAGTCATTGAAGAGAAAGAGCTTCACAAATGGAGCGTTGGTCCAAGTGTGACCCTTAAGCATGAAGTCATTAGGCTTGGTCTTGGGTGACAGAGTTGTTTGATGTCCTCCTGAGGGACATCGTGCCACATTTTGTACGACTGGAACCTTAGATCGTCAGAATCCCGAGCTGGTTGGAGGGCCCTCCTCTTAACGCTACAAACGTTCTCAGTTGGGAGGAGATCCGGCGAACTTGCTGGCCAAGGTAAGTTCTGCCAAGGAAGAAGACAAGCAGTAAAGACTCTCGCCGTGTGCAAGCGGGCATTATCTTGCTGAAATGTAAGCCCAGGCTACAAAACGGGGCGTTGAATATCGTGAACATACCGCTGTGCTGTAAGAGCCCCACGGATGACAAACAAACGGACCCTGCTATGAAATGAAAGGTATGCCCAGACCATCACTCCTGGCTGTAGAGCCGTGCGGCGAGCGACAGTTAGGTTCGTATCCCACCGCTGTCTGAGGCATCTCCAGACACCTCTTCCCTGGTCATAGCGGCTCAGTTCGAAGCGAAACTCATCACTGAATACAGTCCTGCTCCAATCGATGAGATTCCAGGCCGAATATTCCCAGCACCACTGAAAAGGCTTGTTGATATTCAGATATCAACGGTAGACGGCTCAAGTGGCGCCGTGAGGTCACTTCCCTTTCTGTGAGCCGCCTATTAAAGGTCCTTGGGGGCACTGAATCACCAGTTGCAATTCGGATCGACGATAATGGTGAATCCGAGGCTCTGACTGCCTTTCTGACGACTGCTCTGTCCTCACGTTCTGTCGTCTGTCTAGGTAGACATCTTCCTTCTTGACACTGTGTTCGGCCATGTTTCATCCACTCCTGCCAACATCGTCGAAAAGTGGCACTACTTCTGTTCAGACGTTGAGCGATTTGCTGATCACCCCAGCTGGCTTCTTTGAATCTAACTACACGTCCTCTCTCAAATGCGTCTACTGTTCACGTGCCTGTCTGCGAGGTTTTGTTACTGTCCAAATGAGTCCGCGGAATGAAATTCGCAAAGACATTATGCCCTGACATCGACACGTCCCTCGTTTACTATCCTTGCCAGCTGCGCCGTGGAGTTTCGCTGCAGCATCACACATTCATCCATCGGCTGCCGAAGTTTACAGTTTTGCATTTTCCGTTGGCACCTTCAGGGATATCGATTTTTGACCAATTTGCATAACTCTTTCTTGGTGCGTCGTTTTCTTATTTTGGCTTAAAGTGTATATTAAAGGTGATAAATTTTTTCTTCTCTTTGTCATCATGATTAAAAGATAAATTACAACTAAGATAATTAAAGTTTGAAATTTGATCTGTCGCTTGACTGTCAGTTATTACGTTGTCTCTAATTGGGAATTTTCTTATCGCGCCATATCTCAAAATTATAATTTTCAAAATTAATATTTGGCACATGTAATCACTTCTAGAGCTTATTTTCATCGTCCTGTAGGATGAACCGATCATCTACAAAAAGCATAGTGTCTATGTACATTTCCAATGTGCATATATTCCTTCCAGTTTCTAATTCTTTCGGTTGCAGCCTTGGTGTAGTTATTTAATAATTAGAATTTATTCCGTTATTGCTCTTCCGTACTTCTTAGATTCAAAGTTCCTTCATGCTATCTGGACATCAGCTAAATTTAAAGCATGTGGCCTCTATATGTCACAGTTAATAACATTGCACTTCACAGAACAACATATCGACTACATTACTGCAGCTCCATCTATGCAGTACAGTTTACAACCTTAGCAAATTAATGGCATTGCGACAATGTCTGCGTAGCTGATGCAAGAGTCAAGCTTTAAACACTAAACATAAAAGCTAATTCGCTTTTGACATTATCAGCTATGGATAGGAATTTAAAGTATGTGTAGGTCTGACTGTTCACCTGAAACTAGGATATTTGTCTAAGTTAATCAGAAACTACACTCTTTAGCGTAAAAGATACTGTTTACGTAGAGGAAATATCAGTAATCCACTAAATTACACGTGCGTCAGCTACAGTCGCAGGTTCGAATCCTGCCTCGGGCAGGGATGTGTGTGATGTCCTTAGGTTAGTTAGGTTTAAGTAGTTCTAAGTCCCATAGTGCTCAGAGCCATTTGAACCACTAAATTACAGACCCATATCAGTGACGGATTTGCAGTAGGACTTTGAAACATATATTTGTCGAACATTATGAATTCCCTCGAAGAAAATGATCTATCAAAGTGTAGTCAGCTCGGGGCCAAACAAAATATCGTTCTTGAGAAACAAGATAAGCTCTTTATTCACACGAAGTAATGAGTGCTATCAACAGGAGATGTCAAGTTTGTTCGACATTTCCAAATTTCCAGAAATCTTTGGCACCGTTGCTCGCAAGCACTGATTGCCTATGGAGTATCGTCTCAGATGTTCGTCTAGATTCGTGATTTCCCGTTCAAAAATGGTTCAAATGGCTCTGAGCACTATGGGACTTAACTTCTAAGGTCATCAGTCCCCTAGAACTTAGAACTATTTAAACCTAACTAACCTAAGGACATCACACACATCCATGCCCGAGGCAGGATTCGAGACCTGCGACCGTAGCGGTCGCGCTGTTCCACACTGTAGCGCCTAGAACCGCTAGGCCACCCCGGCTGGCTGATTTCCCGTCAGAAAGTTCACAGTTAGTAGTAGTTGGTGGAAAGTCACTGAGTAAATCAAGAAGTGATATCTGCATTCTCCAAGGAATTTTTACAGGCCCATGCTGTTCCTAATCTATATAAATTATTCAGGACGCAATCTGAGCATAGATTTTCGATTGTTGGCAAATGCTAGTAAAGTCACCAGACGATCGAATCGAACTGGGAAATGATTCAGACAAGATATCTGTCAGATGCGAAAAGTGGCACTTGACTACAAATAATCAAAAGTACGTATTCGCCGACACGAGCATTAAAAGGAATCTGTTAAAATTCGTGTACACGGTACTTTACACAAATGTAATGGCTATAAATTCATGTAAATACCGAGGGATTGCAGTTAGGACTTGAGCTGGAATTATCAAGTAGATAAGTTATGGAGAGGGCAAACCAAAGATTGCGTTTAGTTAGCAGCACGCATGGAAAATGCAACAGATCTACTAAAGAGACTGCCTACACTACGCTTATCTACCCTCTTCTGGAGTACTGCTGCGTGTGGGATGCGCATCAGCTAGAACTGATCGAGGACGTCGAAAAAGTTTAAAGAAGAGCAGTTCGTTTTGTATTATCACGAAATAGGGGAGAGAGTGCGACGGATATGATACACCAGTTGGGGTGACCAAAAAAGGCGTATTTCTTTCCGGTGTGATCTTTTCGTGAAATGTCAAGCACCTGCTTTCTTCTTCGCATGCGGAAATATTTTGTCGATTATCGTAACAGAGTAAGAGAAATTAGTTGTGTTCGCTTTTCCCACGCGCTGTTCTGGAATGGAACGGTAGAGAAATAGTCTGACGGTGGTTCGATGAACCCTCTGCCAGGCACTTAAGAGTGAACTGCAGAGTAATCATGTAAATGTAGATGTACGTAAGTTTAAGTGCACACACCTCCACGCACCCGTCCCTGATCGGCTGTCGTTTTACGGCAATTCTGAGCTGTGGTTATCTCGAAACTATGTTCATGTTCTATGTTCATAGCCTCACTCTGATCTTCTTTCTAGGTTGCTTTCCTCACGCCTATCTCTAAATTGCTTATCGATGGCGACATTCAGGTACGCTTTTTAGGAATTAATACATATTTGAGAAGCAATAAAGTGTTTTTACGACAAACACACACACACACACACACACACACACACACACACACACACACACAGCCGCGCGGGATTAGCCGAGAGGTCTTGGGCGCGGCAGTCATGGACTGTGCGGCTCGTCCTGGCGGAGGTTCGAATCCTCCCTCGGGCATGGGTGTGTGTGTGTTTGTCCTTAGCATAATTTAGGTTAAGTAGTGTGTAAGCTTAGGGACTGATGACCTCAGCAGTTAAGTCCCATTTTTGAACACACACACACACACACACACACAAAACACAGTTTGAGATCTACTTTACTGGACCACCGTCCTGTGAATTTCCCAGAGCAGGTGGTACTTCCGTTGAGACACACTAAAGCGATAGCCAGTTGGCAACGTCCTGAATGGATGCTATGGTGGATACGGCCTCTGCTGACGTATCCGCGCCGGACGAGTACTGTTGCATTCTGCGAATTGTTTACTGCTCCGACGTGTGCGTCGCTGACTCCACAAATTCCCATATCTATTGGTCGGCCAACGCAACGCCAGGAAATGATAAAGCGTTCGATGGCCTGCATCAGGATATTTCCGTCGATGATATCCGAGCGCAATATCCTTCCGTGCGTCACAGCCTGTTATGATGTCCGTATCTCCTGCAACTGAAGCGGTAAACATTTGTGCAAAAATATTCATGAAATCATTACTTCCATACGTACACCCTGTATCGATTCTGACTCTTCACCATCCATCTCTAATCAGTTGTGCGGCTGTCTTTCCTTTCCATCGCCATTTAATAATTACGGAACGATGGGAATCGAAACAAGGGGGAGGTACATGGAGACTGTACCATGATAGACATTTTATTTTCAATATGTGTACATTAGAATTTAACAAGTGGTTTGAAATTATGCCCAAGAGGACTGACAGACTGTACAAGGTGCCGGAAGGGTCATGTTGAGAATAAAATACTATGACCAGAAACCACATCCCAGGCTCTTCAGCCCGGAACCGCGCGACCGCTACGGTCGCAGGTTCGAATCCTGCCTCGGGCTTGGATGTGTGTGGTGTCCTTAGGTTGGTTAGGTCTAAGTAGTTCTGAGTCTAGGGAACGGATGACCTCAGATTTTAAGTCCCATAGTGCTTAGAGACATTTGAACGATTTTTTTTTTTTGAGCGCACAGAATTTTGATGTAAGCGCCTCGATAGTCCAAGCTCATTAAGGCCGTTTAAACTATTGTCTCTGTAAATATTCGGTGAAGTGGTGAAGCGAAACAAGCGCTGTATCGTGTGTGAGACACAGAGGGGAGAGAGTGTGCCGGGACTTACCCCACTTCACTGTTAGTAGCGCCACGACACCTTAACGCGTCTGCGCGCATCGCACAAGTTTTTGCACCAGAATTAAGTATAAAATTAAAAGTAAAAATTTCCGTTTAAAACTTGGTGAACATATATTTTATTGTAATAACGTTTTAAATATCAAGTCTTAAGGTATTTTAACTTATAGCTACCGTAAAAATGCAGTTTTAAGAAAAAAATAAGTGGCGCGAAATATAAGGCTAGAAAGCCATAGTTTGGTCAGAGTGTGCCTATGGAAGTCAGAAATAAGTGGTGCAGTTTTCAAAGTAAAAGAATGAAAATTACAACCGGAATCCGCGTTTTTAAGAAAAATGGAAGGCGCTTAAAACTGGACTTAGAAACGTAAAATTTTGTTTTATGATTTAGTTCACCCTAAAAATAATAACTAAGAGACCACGTTAAACTACCTTTTATAGTTTTTGAGTAATTTAATGAAAACGACATTTGTAACTAAAATATACCCATTTGTAGTAGATTAAGTACCTGTAATTTGAATGATAGAAAATTTTGATTACAGCAGCCGGCCGAAGTGGCCGCGCGGTTCTGGGCGCTGCAGTTTGGAACCGCGAGACCGCTACGGTCGCGGGTTCGAATCCTGGCTCGGGCATGGATGTGTGTGATGTCCTTAGGTTAGTTAGGTTTAAGTAGTTCTAACAAGGGAACCTCCCCATCGCACCCCCCTCAGATTTAGTTATACGTTGGCACAGTGGACAGATCTTGAAAAACTGAACACAGATCAATCGAGAAAACAGGAAGAAGTTGTGTGGAACTATGAAAAAAATAAGCAAAATATACAAACTGAGTAGTCCATGTGCAAGATAGGCAACATCAAGGCCACAGCGAGCACAGGAGCGCCGTGGTCCCGTGGTTAGCGTGAGCAGCTGCGGGATGAGAGGTCCTTGGTTCAAATCTTCCCTCGAGTTAAAATTTTGCTTTTTTTATTTTCGCAAAGCTATGATCTGTCCGTTCGTTCATTGACGTCTCTGTTCACTGTAATAAGTTTAGTGTCTGTGTTTTCCGACCGCACCGCAAAACCGTGCGATTAGTAGACGAAAGGACGTGCCTCTCCAATGGTAACCGAATACATTTGATCGCAAGGTCATAGGTCAACCGATTCCTCCACAGGAAAACACGTCTGATGTATTCTATTCGGCACTGGTAACGGCATGTGCGTCACATGACATGAATATGTTGTCGACCCACCTAACTTGTACACTTGGCGAATGGGTAAAAAGATTCTTCTACCTTCCCCGATTTAGGTTTTCTTATGGATGTGATAACCACTCCCAAAAAAAGTGATCGCATCGGACGGACAGATAATAATTGTCTGAAAATAAAAAATTAAGTTTTTCACTTGAGGGAAGACTTGAACGAAGAACCTCTCGCACGGCAGCTGCTCACGCTAACCACGGGACCACGGCGCTTCTGAGCTCACATTAGCCTTGATGGTGCCTGTCCTGTTCATGGACTACTCAGTTTGTATATTTTGCTTTTTTTTCATAGTTCCACACAACTTCTTCCTGTTTTCTCGATTGATTTGTGTTAAGTTTTTCAAGGCCTCTCCACTGTGCCAATTTATAACTAAATCTGAGGGTGGTGCGATGGGGATGTTCCCTTGTAAGTTCTAGGGGACTGATGACCTCAGAAGTTGAGTCCCATAGTGCTCAGAGCCATTTTTTTGATTACAGCACATGGTGAAAAATTATTAAATAATAGAGCTACACCAAATTTTAGAACTTTAATAGTAATAACATCCAATACAAGTTCTAGTAAATGTATCTTTCAGACGTAACGATCTACCGTTAGTTCCAGTATAAAAATTCTAGAAGGCAAACCTTTTATTCGAGCAAGCTGAAACTTTTTCTGTGTGTTCAAACAACTTACCTAAATACATGTAAAAATTAAGAAGATTCCAAATTAATTCATAACTTTGTTATTAAAGATTATGTGTCCGAGAAAGCGGTCGGTCTGAGGCTGCTGCCGTGTACATTGGCAGATAACAACAGATATTCTCTCGGCCGCTGCGGCATATACATAAATAGAGCCCGAGAGGAAGGAAAAAGGTAAACTTCGCACCCAGCCACTGTAAGATCCACGCGTGTTAACCGTCGGTTTGCGCTTTGCCTCGGATGACATTAGAGACGGACTGTGATAAATCGCGTATTAGCGGTAAAAACTGATAGTAGACTAGCGAGGACTGTACACCGGCCTGGATCGCTTAGAATTCGCTAAAGTAACAGTTAGTGTTCCATCCGTGATAATTACAAATCCGCGTGGCAAGTGGTGACTATTATTTCCACTTTTGTGGCGAGCATTTATTTTGAACATTTATTTGAGTATTAGTAGTCAGGGCATAGGACAACTTAGTAGGGACGTACCGTACAGTCCATTCGGAACTGATAATAGTGCCGTTTAAGAAGAGAAATATTTACTGTCAATTGAACCTAGTGACTTTCGATGTGTTGTACGTGAGATACTTCACTCAATATACGTATGAACTAGAACATTATAGAATGAGATTTTCACTCAGCAGCGGAGTGTGCGCTTATATGAAACTTCCTGCCCGACCGAGAATCGAACTCGGGACCTTTGCCTTTCGCGGGCAAGTGCTCTACCATCTGAGCTACCGAAGCACGACTCACGCCCAGTCCTCACACCTTTACTTCTGCCAGTGCCTCGTCTCCTACCTTCCAAACTTTACAGAAGCTCTCCTGCGAACCTTACAGAACTAGCACTCCTGAAAGAAAGGATACTGCGGAGACATGGCTTAGCCACAGCCTGGGGGATGTTTCCAGAATGAGATTTTCACTCTGCAGCGGAGTGTGCGCTGATATGAAACTTCCTGGCAGATTAAAACTGTGTGCCCGACCGAGACTCGAACTCGGGACCTTTGCCTTTCGCGGGCAAGTGCTCTACCATCTGAGCTACCGAAGCACGACTCACGCCCGGTCCTCACATCTTTACTTCTGCCAGTGCCTCGTCTCCTACCTTCCAAATCATAGCCCTGATCCCGCAAAGCAAAAGGAGAATAGAAAAAATTCTTTCAGTGGGCTGGAACAAAATGTGGCCGTGCAGCCTGGAAACTAAGGTCAGTACGTTCTCCATCGCTTTGTGGCTGACCATAAAAATAGTTGCCAGGCTCGCGTTAGAAAGACGGCGTGTTATTCAATCAACCAACTAAATAATTAAACCCACCGCCCCGCAGAGGGACGGGCATCAATATCTGTTAATACACTTAGACATCACAAACCATCCTACGGTGTGTTTTGAAGGGTACTTGTTGTAGTTCTGTCATTTCCCTTCTTCCTGTTTGATTCGCGGACGGTGCACGGGTTGTGTTGTCATGGCGCAGTGATAAGACAATCAACCCGTTTCCATGAGGGTTCGGCTGAACTATTGTAATGGTACAGTTTTATACGTTTTTGTTATTCTCTGCTGAAATATTAATATCAATTATTAAGCTCAGAAAATATTAATCTCAAACTGTTGCTGATTGATGATAGATGGGCTAAAAGTAAATGAAAACCCTTTTAGTGATAAAAAACACAGTGTTGGTTGCGGAGGTTTTTATTTTCAAATTTCAATGACGCGTTTCGCCTTTGGTGGGCATCTTTAAATTATAGAAACTGATCACAGCGCACGCCGTTTGTAAAATGATTACACGATGCAAATACATCGGCAAAATGCGCTTGGGATGTCAAAACGTTGATAATCCCTAATGCCCGTCAAGTGAGATCTTTTTCAGGACGGTGTGCGTTGTCACTAGTTTCTCTAATCTGAAGATGCCTACCAAAAGCGAAACGCGTCACTGAAATTTGAAAACATAAACCTCCGCAACCACGGCCGTATTTTCATCTCAAATTTTACACTGACTGCTGTATCAGCCGAACTGATGGAATGGAAGAAAAATGCTATTGTTAGTAATTTTGGAAAAATCTGTCAAACGTTAAGAACATTCGAGCTGCCGCTCAGGTACGAGTTTCGGGTAATGTTGCATTCCGAAGACTGATTTGGTTGCGGTGGATGCGCGGAACAACCGTCTAACAAGAGGCATGACACTCTACAATCCACAACCTGACAAAAAAAACCTGCTCAACACTGCATGAGCAGTTTCTGCATTGCGTTCGTTCTAGACTGACGTGTTTTTACCTGCGCTAGATTAGAGCTAATGCAATTACTATTAATACTGCGGTTGTAGTCTTCAGTCCGAAGACTCGTTTGATGCAGTTGTCCACGCTACTCTATTCCGTGGAAGCCTCTTCATCTCCGTAAAACTATGTCCTTTTGAACCAGGTTACTGTATTCATCTCCTGGTCTCCCTCTACAATTTTTTGCTCTCACACTTCCATACAGTACTAAATCGGTGATACCTTGATCGCCCGGGTTCGATTCCCGGCGGGGTCAGGGATTTTCTCTGACTCGTGATGACTGGGTGTTGTGTGATGTCCTTAGGTTAGTTAGGTTTAAGTAGTTCTAAGTTCTAGGGGACTGATGACCATAGATGTTAAGTCCCATAGCGCTCAGAGCCATTTGAACCATTTTGATACCTTGATGTTTCAGATTGAGTCCTACTAACCGATCCCCTCTTTTAATCAAGTTGTACTAAGAATGCCTTCTCAGTCCAATTCTATTGAGTAGTCAAGCGATCTACTCATATAATCTTCAGTACTATTCTCTAGCACCACATTGCAAAAGATTCCAATCACTTGTTGTCGAAAATGTTTATCTCCACATTCCACTTTCATACATACATTATGTGATCAAAACTACCCGGAAACCCCCCAAAAACATACGTTTCTCATATTAGGGGCATTGTGCTGCCATCTACTGCCTGGTACTCCATGTCAGCGACCTCAGTAGTCATTCGACATCGTGAGAAAGCAGAGCGGTGCGCTCCGCGAAACTCACGGACTTCAAACGTGGTCAGGTGCTTGAGTGTCACCTGTGTCATACTTCTGCACGCTAGATTTCCACACTCCTAAACATCCCTAGGTCCACTGTTTCCGATGTGATAGTGAAGTGGAAACGTGAAGGGACACTTACAGCACAAAAGCGTACAGGCCGACATCGTCTGTTGACTGACAGAGACCGCCGATTGTTGAAAAGGGTCGTAATGTGTAACAGGCAGACATCTATCCAGACCATCACACAGGAATTACAAATTGCATCCGGATCCACTGCAAGCACTATGACAGTTAGGTGGGAGGTGAGAAAACTTGGATTTCCTGGTCGAGCAGCTGCTCATAAGCCACACATCACGCCGGTAAATGCCAAACGACGCCTCGCTTGGTGTAAGCAGCCTAAACATTGAACGACTGAACTGTGGAAAAACGTTGTGGAGGGACGAATCACGGTACGCAATGTGGCGATCCGATGGCAGATTGTAGGTATAGCGAATGCCCGGTGAGCATTATCTGCCAGCGTGTGTAGTGCCAACAGTAAAATTCGGAGGTGGTGGTGGTACGTTGCGGTAGTGTTTTTAATGGAGGGGTCTTGCACCCCTTGTTGTTTTGCGTGGCACTATCACAGCACAGGCCTACATTGATGTTTTAAGCACCTTCTTGCTTCCCACTATTGAAGAACAATTCGAGGATGGCGATTGCATCTTTCCACACGATCGAGCACCTTTTCATAACGCACGGCCTGTGGTGGAGTGGTTACACGACAATAACATCCCTGTAATGGACTGGCCTGCACAGAGTCCTGACCTGAATCCTATAGAACACCTTTGGGATGTTTTGGAACGCCGACTTCATGCAAGGCCTCACTGACCGACATCGTTACCTCTCCTCAGTGGAGCACTCCGTGAAGAATGGGCTGCCATTTCCCAAGAAACCTTCCAGCACCTGATTGAACGTATGCCTGTGAGTGGAAACTGTCATCAAGGCTAAGGGTGGCCCAATGTCACACTGAATTCGAAAATTACTAATGGAGGACGCCACGAACTTGTAAGCCATTTTCAGTCAGGTGTTCCGATACTTTTGATCACACAGTGTGTATTCACTGCACCTTTTGGAGTGGTGAGGCGACACGGGCGGGCTTAGCAGTAAACATTGTATTCTGGAAAGACCGGTAAGGTCCAGAGCACTCTGGCGGCATGGGACACGGTTCGTTAGCTATGCGATGACTGCTGTCGCGACATGGCGTCTTCTGCCACAGTGTCGCGGAAGACCAGTATGTGCGCTGAGTGGCCTGAAGTCCTACTTCACCCTGTGCATTACAGGCAGGGCAGTTCACCCAGGAACCGAGACAGATAATGCTTGGTTTCTGTCAACCTATCCTTCAGAAGTTCGCATTGGCATTAGAGCTGAAACTCTATCCTCTAGTGCTGTCGTATGTGAAACGTTCCCGCCGATTACTTCTCCATCGCTTGTGACTGGCATCCACAACCTATCTCTACTGAATTTTTATTCTCCACTTCTCTTTTCCTAATAGTGCCAGTTAACAGCTCCTAGATCCAAGAACCTGAATACACTGATTTACATTTGCCAAGGAACAACTGTTCTTGCTATCGAAAAACCGACGATTGATAAGGAATACCTGAGGAATGATAGTAAAAGGAAATATGCACTGCTACAACACGACGTGGCATGGACTTCACTAACGTCTGAAGTAGTGCTGGAGGGAACTGAAAACATGAATACTGAACGGCTGTCCTTAAATCCGTAAGAGTACGACAGGGTGGAGATCTCTTCTGAAGAGCACGTTGCAAGGCATCCCCCGATATGCTCAATAATGTTCATGTCTGGGGAGTTTGGTGGCCAACGGAAGTGTTTAAACTCAGAAGAGTGTTCCTGGAGCCACTCTGTAAAATTCTGGGCGTGTGGGGTGTCGCATTGTCCTGCTGAAATTGCCCAAGTCCGTCGGAATCCACAATGGACATGAATGGCTGCAGGTGATCAGACAGGATGCTTACGTACGTATCATCTGTCACGAGTGTATCTAGACGTATCGGGGCGCCATATAACTGAAGACGCCCCACACCATTACAGAGCATCCACCAGCTAGCACAATCCCCTGCTGACATGCAGGGTCCATGGATTCATGATGTTGTCTCCATATCCGAAGATGTACATCCGCTCGACACAATTTGAAACGAGACTCATCCGACCAGGCAACATGTTTCCAGTCATTAACAATCCAGTGTCGGTTTTGACGGGCGCAGGCGAGGCGTAAAGCTTTGCGTCGTGCAGTCATCAAGAGTGGGTCTTCGTCTTCGAAAACCCATATTGATGATGTTTCGTCGAATGGTTTTCACGCTGGCACTTGTTGATTGCTCAGCATTTAAATATGCAGCAACCTGCGGAAGGATTACGCTTCTGTCTCACTGAACGATTCTCTTCAGTCGTCGTTGGTCTCGTTGTTGCAGGATCTTTTTCCGGCCGCAACGATGTCGAAGATTCGATGTTTTTACCGGATTCCTGATATTGACGGTAAACTCGTGAAATGATCGTACGGGAAATGTCCCCACTTCATCGTTCTCTCGGAGATTCTGTGTCCCATCGCTCGTGCCCGACTATAACACCACGTTCAACCTCCCTTAAATCTTGATACCCTGCTATTGTAGCTGCAGTAACCGATCTCATAACTGCGCCAGGCAGTTGTTGTCTTAGGTATAGGTGTTGCCGACCGCAGCACCGTATTCTGCCTGTTTACATATCTCTGTTTTGGAATACGCATGCCTATACCAGTTTCTTTGGCGCTTCAGTGTAGAGGGCGGGACGTGTTAAATACAGCGATGCCCGTGCATAAACGCTCTGTATGCATTCGACAGTTCAAGCAGTGCGGTGTTTAACGGAGGTTATTGTTAAACCGATTAGTGTGACAATCCACATGGTATAGCGACATGTTTGCAAAACCTTTGAGTGTTTACGATTGTGGACGGGCAGTTGGACAACTCGAAGCCAGTCATAGTGTCCCTACTGTAGGCATTAGTAACGTGTGTGTCCAAATGTATAACCTCGTAACTGAAAAGTTCGCTGAAGGTGGAAGTGCTACACGAAACCATGCTGCTGGTCGTTACATGGACCACGCCTCACTGTGGCAAATGATTATGGCCAAGAGTCAGTGGCAAGTGATTCTGGCCATGAGTTAATGTCAAGTGATTGTGGCGACGAGTTACTGTGGAGAGAGAGAGAGAGGGGAACACGTCAGACACTAGACCTCTGGCGTGGCTCTCCACAGAGTCGCGGTTGGCGTTCGGACCGTGCGGCTGCCAGGCGGCGGGGTTTCCGCCAAAATGCAGTAACTGGAAATCTTGCACTGACTGGCCCGACCGAATGTTATGTATCATCAAGTACTATAATTTTCAACGTCTGAAGACGGGATTTTAAAATCTCGAAATCGGTCGTGGTTTAAATAAATACACTCACGTACAGAAAAAAAATAGAACGCCTTGAACCACAAGAGATAGGACGTTCATATTCACAGGAGTGTACATTGTTATGTTCTGCAGAAATTTCAGTCACCTTGCTTCAGCATGGGTCGTGTTGCCTAGTAGGCACAGCGTTCGCCATGGGCCCCGAAAACTTTTTCCATGCGTGATGGCATCGACGCGTATAAGACGCGAAAGGCGTACTGTGGTATAACCCTCCATGCTACATTCACCTAGTTGCAAAGTTATTCTGTGATGGTTGGCAATGAATCACAGCGCTGCAGCTGTCGTTTCATCATATGCCACACATTTTCGATTGGCGGCAAGTCTGGTAATCTGTAGCGCCAGGGCAAGAGGCTGACATCCTGTGGCACCAAGAAAGCACGTGTTCGTGCAGCAGCATGTGGTCGTGCATTATCTTGCTGAAAAATGGCGAGTGGGGTGTTGTGCAGGAAGAATAAGGCCACGGGTCTCGGGATGCCATTCACGTAGGTCACGCTGGTCACAGTCCCGTGGACACGCGCCAGTTATGATTTGTAGTTTTACCCAACGGCACCACAAGGCCTTGAGTTGGCACTGTATGTCTTGTGCGAATGCAGTCACTACGATGCCGCTCGCCTTGTCTGTGGCGAACCAAAATGCGGCCATACATTTCAAACAAACAGAACCTGGATTCGTCCGAAAACGCTATCTGATGTCATTCCTGTCCCCAGCGACGTCGTTCCTCACATCATTGCCGTCTAGCATTTTTCTGCACACTCGTCAAAGGTAGGCGGAGAAGTGGAAGACGTGCACGTAAGGCGTGCCATAATAAACGACAACGGACTGTCACTCCTGATGGTGAACGATGTGTTATACTGTTCCACCGTTGCGCCGGAGCCGAGGGGGACGCAGATCTGTCCTGCAGTGTCATTTGGATGAGGCCATCTCGTCGTGTTCCACGGCCTTCCGTGAAAAATTCTGCACACACCCGTTGCACTGCCGAAACAACGCGTCCAACACAACAGCAATTTCCCGGATGGATGCATCACATTCTCTCATGCCAATAATGCGCCCTCTTTCAGACTCACTGATTTGACGGTAAGGTTCGCGTATACGTCTGAGAGGCATCCTCCATGTCTGATCAAGTCTGACAGATCCATTACCTCCGGTTTATAGCGACAACGACAGCTGCAGGCACATTTTACTGGTCGGTGGTGTTGCGCCGCGATATCGATGTTGAGCTTCAACCGGCTGACCGACATGGCTCAAACGCTACTCATTTCTGCAGAACATATTAATGTACATGTCCTGTGAATATGAACGTTCTATACATGTTCTGTGACTACGGACGTCCTCAAGGTGTTCTGTTTTCTCCTGAACGTGAATGAATTAGAAAAACTGAAGCCGATCTCTAAATTATCGTGCCTCGGTGTTGCCGATCTCCTACATACCTAATCCTGCGGACCACAGAATATTCCCGGACGTCATCTATATGGCCTAGGCGTTATGGTGAGGGCAGACGTCGACCGAACACCGCTGCATATCTTTGCGCGAGGTACCATTGCATAAGAGCGGTATTGCAGAGAGATTATTCTGGATGATGTCCGTTCGTTTAGGGTTGTGGTAGGTGCTGGCGTTCTGTTTATGGACGAAAACGCCCGCTGACAAAGAACTGATGAGGTGTCGGACACACACCAGAAAGTGAACGTTTGGAATGGCCTGCGTACTTCCCGTAACTAAACCCTCTAGAGTTGAACGTGATTGAATTAGAAAAACTGAAGCCGATCTCTAAATTATCATGCCTCGGTGTTGCCTATCTCCTACATACCTAATCCTGCGGACCACAGAATATTCACGGACGTCATCTATATGGCCTAGGCGATATGGTGAGGGCAGACGTCGACCGAACACCGCTGCATATCTTTGCGCGAGGTACCATTACATAAGAGCGGTATTGCAGAGAGATTATTCTGGATGATGTCCGTTCGTTTAGGGGTGTGGTAGGTGCTGGCGTTCTGTTTATGGACGAAAACGCCCGCTGACAAAGAACTGATGAGGTGTCGGACACACACCAGAAAGTGAACGTTTGGAATGGCCTGCGTACTTCCCGTAACTAAACCCTACAGAGTATGCCTGGAATGCTCTCGGCAGACATGTCAGTCAACGAAAACGCTATCCCCGAACCGTACAAGGACTGTAAACAATTTTTGAACAGGAGTGGGATAACACCTCCCAAGGACCCATCAACATTTCGGTAGCCAGCATGAATAACAGGTGCTAAATGTGTATTCCATACTTAGAGTCCCATTTCGACCTTTTATGTTGAGAATCAAATCTGTGGAAGTATGAACGTTAGTTATGCACGTTGTCATGATTTCCTATGTGGTGAAATCTGTACCATACTTCGCCGTGCGGGATTAGCCGAGCGGTCTAGGGCGCTGCAGACATTGCCGCGCGGTTGATCCCGGCGGAGGCTCGAGTCCTCCCTCGGGCATGAGTGTGTGTGTTTGTCCTTAGGATAATTTAGGTTGAGTAGTGTGTAAGCTTAGGGACTGATGACCTTAGCAGTTAAGTCCCATAAGTTTTCACACACATTTGAACTTTTTTTTACCATACTTCGTTACAAATGCACAACGCCACCTCTATTATATACGTACTGTGTTTCAATCGTCCATCAGTGCCTGTAATTATCCTTGGCTAACGTCTCTGTTCCTTAGCAATTGTCAAGCAGTCTATCACAGATATCCATAGCCGTTTTTATTTCTATACACCTTTTTGTACTGAACGGTTCATTATATCGAATCGTATTTTTCGACAATGATAGTATGGACGGGGGAACAGACTTCGTTAGCTAGCTAATACTGTTAACTCTTACAAGAGCCCCGGGGTAGAAACTGTCTGCTGACGTGACGGCAGAAGAAGTGGACATCAATTTCGAAGAAGCAGGGGTTGGTTAGAGCTTTGGAAGACTTGCGAACAAAAAAGGTAGAAGGGATGGAGAAAATTCCTTCGGAAGTTCTAAAATCATGGAAGGAAGGGGCATTACTCAGGTTAGTGCGCAGAGTCGCTTCATTTTGCAATAGAAAGCGAGGCAGTTCTGACATTGCGCTTGATAAAGGAAGAAGTACGTAGGAAAAATCGAGCGACCTTCATTGAAGTTTTCCTCCTAAAAACGCGTTCGACAATTTAAAGTAAAACAAGATGTTTGAAATTATCAGGAAATACGTATAAGCTATAGGGAAGCACTGCTAATTTACAAGATTTAGGCACTATAAGAAGCAAGAGAAAAAAAGAATGAAAGATGAAAAGAGAAGTGTTCAGGTTAAAAAAGACGTTGGGTAGTGATGCAGTTTCCACTGCTCTTGTTCGGCCTGCGTATAGAATTAGCGATGGTGGAGAAAAAAGTAAGTTTACGGAGTGTGATTTGTCTTTGGAGTGAAAATATATCAGGTTCTCCTGAATATCTACTGATCACAGAATACGTAATGAAAGCAAATTTAAAAAAAGGCGAAAATAGTGAAGAGTGAAGATAAACATAACCTTTGAATTGGGGACTATATTCTAGATGAAGTGAATAAATCCTCCTAACCTGGCAGTAGAATAATGCATAACGGACGAAGCAAGTAACGATGATATCAGGATCAGACTAGCACAGCAGAGAGAACATTCCTCGCAAAATCAAGTTCACTAGCAACAAACATCACTAGCCACTTGGGGAAGATGCTTTTGAGAATATATGTCCGGAGCCCAGCATTGTATTGTAGTGAATCGTGGGCAGTGGCGAAACCAGAAAAGAAGGGTGTCGTAGTGTTCGAAAAGTGATTTTACAGATAAATTATGAAAATTAAATTGACTGATAACACAAGAAAAAAGAAGGCTATACACAAATCGCTCGAAGAGAGAAATATATGGAAAACACTAGAAGAAGGAACAGGGTGATGAGACATGTATTAAATACTGAATACACGATCTGAGAGCGAATAACTACTTTTCCATGAAGGTTGTCATACTGCCACGTCGTCTTTTATTTATTTCGTGAGCACTACTCGGGGTTAGGATACATTCATAGCTTCATGAGAAGTATTTATATGTCAACGGTATGGTGTGTTTGTTTAACGTGCTAACATGTCTCGCCTATCACGAATGCCAGTGAGCTGACAAGCCGAGAAAAGTCAGCGAAGAAAGCGAAATGTGTTATTGATTGCATGCCGCGTGTGAGCTGGCATATTTTACGGGTCGACGGCACGGAACCCTTCGTTAGCATCTGAATGTGCGGTTCACGTGTCTACATCATCACATGTGTTGACCTGCACTTGATGGAGTGACTCGAAAGAGATTTGAAGTTGAGAACAGAGAGCTGTCTCCAAACCTGTCTGTTTATTCGTGCTCTAGTTTCGTAAATTCTAAATTTGTGGTAAGATCTTATGGGAGCAAACTGCTTAGATCATCGGTCCCTATACTTACAAACTACTTAATCTAACTTACGCTATGAACAACACACACATCTATGCCCAAGGGAGGACTCGAACCTCCGACGGGGGGAGCCGCGCGGACCGTGACAAGGCGCCTGAGACCGTGCGGCTACCCCGCGCGGCTCTAATTTCGCTTATGTATATATACAGGGTGTAAGGGGTACAGGTATTGTGATAATTTCATGTGTACCCACTTCAGCATGTTAGATGCTTTTTTCTCTGTTGCTAACAATTTTCCTGCAAAAGCATCACATAATTTACTATCCAATGTTTTTTGCGTGGTCGTAACTGTTCCACGAAGTACCCTACGCCTGTCAGTACAGACTACCCGTTTTGCGTCCATGCGACCACACATCAAAACCTGACCTTCTAATCATGGCTAGCATGAGCCACTCTTACTTGGAGGCACTAACCAACACAAAAACATACTGTTGGTAGAGCTCTAATTATTAGTCTGCAAACGAAGTAAATACTGATTTAATGTTGTTCAGTATTGTCCCGAATCGTCAACATAAATATCTGCACGTATACCAAAAATGGTTCAAATGGCTCTGAGCACTATCGGACTTAACATCTATGGTCATCAGTCCCTAGAACTTAGAACTACGTAAACCTAATTAACCTAAGGACATCACACAACACCCAGTCGTCAAGAGGCAGAGAATGCACGTATACCCCTGACACGTTGTATATATACTTTTGGATTAAAGGAGACCAATCACCGAAAAACAGAAGTGTTGAGTTGTTTATAGGCACACACAAAAGAAAGAAAATATCTAGCTTGTGCTTGTGTGTGTGTGTGTGTGTGTGTGTGTGTGTGTGTGTGTGTGTGTACGCGCGCGCGCGAGCGTGCGCACACGTACATGCACGATTGTGACAATTTTCATATAGTTATTGATCCATTTGTATGTACTTCTTGATCAATTTTGTTGTAGTTATTGATCAATTTTGATATAATTGTTGCTCAGTTTTGCTGTAGTTGTTGATCAATTTTGGTTTAATTGTTGATCAGATTTTATGTATCTTTTGATTATTTGTTACAAAACTGTTGATAAGTTTATAAGAAGTTATTATGAATATTCATATAGTTATTAATCAATTCTGACTAAAACGCTGTTAAGTTGTAATGTTGTTGATGAGCCACAGTTGTTGAGAGCCTTTAAGGAAGCTGTTGATCACTGCCGGCCGCTGTGGCAGAGCGGTTCTAGGCATTTCACTCTGGAACCACGAGACCGCTACGGTCGCAGGTTCGATTCCTGCCTCTGTCATGGATGTGTGTGATGTCCTTAGGTTAGTTAAGTTTACGTAGTTCTACGTTCTAGGGGACTGATGACCTCAGATGTTAAATCCCATAGCGCTCAGAGCCTTTTTTGTTGTTGTTGATCACTTTTGATGTAGTTGTTGCTTATTTTTGATGTGTGTTATAATCGTTTTCGACGTATCATTTTTATCAGTTTTGACATAGGTGTGATAAGTTTTCACATAGGTGATGGTCATTACTAAGAAACACACTTTCTCGAGGGCTGTCAGTGGATAATGTATCGGAGAAACGTCTCCAGAAATTACATAAGACTATTTATATAACTTTATCATATAGAGGCAATTGAGAGAGACCTACCTGAAGTACTTCTTCTGTAAGATGGACCTTCTCCTTTTAGCGGCGACAAGAATTTGTCCACGCAGTATCGAAACTAGTAGATTTTTTTGCAGCATAGATACATAACAATGCAATGCACTGTACAGGGCCACGTCACAGTGTGGACGCCTAGATCGAAGTGGGTACTGCGCTGCCTGAGGGATAACTGCAAAGGGCTCTGTGACATGCAGCATTGAGAAATAGTTAAAATAAACAATAGTAATGCGTCACGGTCTACAAAAAGACTATTACAGCCAATGAAGCATTTACTACTGCAGTTTACCATGTGATTCCCGGAACAAGGTGCGCTGTGTATGACGCTGATGGTGCACATGATATAGTCAGCAGTTGTACTTTATACGCCATTTAAAGCGATTCGCACTGCTTAGGATATGTCCAACATATATAAACAGTTGTGCTATTGTGTGCCGTGTTTGTATGATGTAGCAAGCGTCAGTGAGCAATATGTGTAAGGACATGGCCTTCTGCACAAGGTCATTTATGTTTTATATTTTAGCGATGACAAACCTTTCATAATATGCTGATTTGTATCCACTTCACATCTTGTGCGTGAGGTCCAGCGTAAAATGAAAATTTTTACAACAGAAAGATTTTATGACACGAAGATGACAGCGAATCTATTGAAACCGGTTGTCTTAAATAAAGAAATATTTTATGCGATTTTGGCTGCTGAATGGTCTTACCCGATCGAATATGTGCTTTTAAAGGTGGCCTCTGCGGCAGATCTTCTACATGTACACTATATGAATCGTTCGATGTACTGCATGGTTGACTGAGATGAACAGCCGTGGAAAGTGGAATTAAATAACTGCGAAATCGATAACAAAAAGTAAATATGAGCATCATAAAGAAAGACAGCTGGGCAAAACACTCCCATATTATTCCCATTTGACTTGCCTGCCCTTAGCTTTTAACATGACTTATAGCGATCTGTAGCAGGTCTCTAAACTCATTCGAAGTCCGCTGCCGTTACACGTAGAGGTATAAATGATACGAGGGTTTCAAGAAATTCCCCGCTGATCTTTTAATCGATATCGGATTTTTTATCCAACTGTGAAGAGAACTGCCATTCCGTAAAAATTAAGTCTTATCGCCCGTCGACCTCTACCTGGATACGCACGGTAGATAAGAATGAAAAACGAAAATATTCCTGGCCCGCAGGTGACGACGTGCAGCGGGAAGGTTGTAGATGTAGATGTAGACTGGTGGCAGAGGGACTTCCAGGATGCGGTGGCGCCACTGCGGGCGAAACTCCCAGAAGGGCCTCGGGGAAGGTAGGTACAGCTTTCATATTCATAATCAGGGGAAAGCACTCGCCTTGCGCCGTAGGAAAAAAAAAGCCTGCCATCAGTGCTCAGTGTACAGACTCAGCGTCTCCTGTGTCGTTTCTGTCAGGCAGAAGTGTACATTGCCGTACATAACTTATGCTGGCTACACATGACTTATGTTGGCTACACATGATGCAAATGCACTTGCTCTGCCTCATAAACAGTACCGATATCAGTGTCATTTTGTTTTTATTATACTGCCAGATATTATGAAGCACTCAACCCCAGTTTATACGGTGTGTCGCAAATGTACAAATGTGTGTGAAATCTTATGGGACTTAACTGCTAAGGTCATCAGTCCCTAAGCTTATACACTACTTAACCTAACTTATCCTAAGGACAAACACACACACCCATGCCCGAGGGAGAACTCGAACCTCCGCCGGGACCAGTCGCACAGTCCACGACTGCAGCGCCTTAGACCGCTAGGCTAATTCCACGCGGCTATACGGTGTGCTCTGCACCTACAGCAACATGTAACCCCCGCGAGCCGCCTTACTGTACGTGGTGGATGGTAGCCTACCTTGTGTACCACTGTGGCTTCCGCCGTTTCCTGTTAGTCACGAATACTGCGCAGGAAGAAAGACTCTTGGTGAGCCTCCGAATAAGTTTGGATTTCTCTAATTTTACCTTCATGGTCTTCTCACGAGATATGTGTAGAAGGTATCCATATGTTTAGGAAAGTAGGCTCTTGGAATTTTAACCCCTAATACATAAAGCGCGTTGAACATCTCCGTGGTCATTTCTCGCTTCCTAAACGAACCTATACCGAACCACTCTGTTCTCCTTCGGATCTTCTCTACTTCCCCTCAATCCTACGTGGAGAATGTCTCACACTGACGAGTAACATCAGAACAGTCTTGTAACCAACAACTGCAACAACAGGTACCATATTTACTCTTAATTATCTTTTGCGTTTAGGGGCTAAATTCTGCACGGTGTGATGTTCACTCAGCGTCTGTTGTTTCATACGACATGCGTTGCAACGTGAGGCCTTCCTCCCCCCCCCCCCCCCCCCCCATCTCCCCCTGTAATCTAGAACACGGAGCTTTTATGTTCTACAGAATCCTGGACCACTTCTAGAAGTGATTTCCCGTGGTTCCGCTGAACCCTTCATTACGTGGCTGTCCGCAATGACACATAATGGCATTAGCTGTTGCTGTGCAACATATGTCTGAGAGACTCATTTACTGTGTATCAGAACTGTAGATTTTAGAGTCTTGTGTCCCTGGAAAATTTTCTGCAGACGCCAGTGATCAGTAAGTTAGTGCAATTTTGCTTCTACTCTTTGTTAAGTACGAGGTCCGTTAAACAATTCCAGAACACTCGTAATTTCGCGCCAATTGTGTACTGGAGCGAAATACGGTTGGCATTCCTGCACACGCCTGTGTTTAATGTTTAACTGCCGAAAATTTCGTTGTTGTATGTCTGTTATTGTTCAGTGCTTCATTGAGTAGAATGCACAGTCTGCGAATTTCGAGATGGCAGAGTTAGAGAAACAGCGCGTCAGCATTAATTGTTACGTGACACTCAAGAATACCTTTACAGAGACACTCAAAATGATGCAGAAAGCCTACGGTTATGAGTGCTTAAGCCGTACTCGGTGTCACGAATGGTTCATACGGTTTAAAACGACCGGACGGAAGTTAAAGATGACCCTTATTCAAGATGCCCTTCGACGTCTACCAATACGCTCATGTCACGAACGTCAACGAAGTTGAGCGTGCCAATTGAAGGCTGACTGTCCGAGAGAGTGCAGAAGAATGTAACTTTTTTGTAGGATCATGTCACGAAATCATGATACAGCATCTTGAAATGCATCGTGTTGCCGCCAAGTTCGTCCCACAGCTTATGAGTCAAGACCAGAAAGACGTTCGCCTCGTAATCTGTAAAGAGCTTTTGGATCGCGCAACTGACAACGAGATGTTCCTTAAAGAATCGTAACTGGTGATGAGACGTGGGTCTACGGTTTTGACGTTGTGACTAAGGTTCAATCTTCACAATGGGTCGGGAAAGGTTTTATATTTATAATCCTCAGGTCAAGTCAAAGCCATGCTCATAGTACAGCTTTTAATCGATAGTACTATCGGGACGTCTTGCGACGCCTGCAAGAAAATGTGAGAAGGAAACGGCCTGAAATGTGGCGAGACAATTCTCGGCTTTCACATCACGATAACGCACCAGCATATCCATCCTTGTGGGTGCGTGACTATTGCGCAAAGAACGAAATCACTGTGCTGCGTCATCCTCCATACTCTCCAGACCTGGCCCGTGAGTACTTTTTTTTTTATTTCCGAAGTTGGAAACCCCGTTAAAAGCAGGAAGATTTGCAACAATAGACGAGGTAAAAGAAAGTTAGCGAACGGCGCTTGTGCCCGAACCAGCAAGGGGCATACAAAGACTACTTCCGGAAGTGTAAACGGCGATAGGAGCGGTGTATCAGTTGTGGAGGAGAGTATTTCCAAGGAGACCATGCACAATAATGAAAAGGTAAGCGTAGAACGGACCTCTTATACCGTCACATATTCGATGTGCGAATATGCGAAGTTACTTAAAAGGATGCCAGTGTGAGATCAGAATCGAAAATTGCGTTCGACAAACGGCGCAGTAGCCGAGTGCTCGTATCGCACAAGGAGATCGTAAGGGCGCAAAAAGAAACGGGAGCAGAGCAGTGCAGTGCGGGCTGCGCCGCGCTCCCCCCCACACACACACAGGCGGGAAGGCCGCCGATCCCGGCTATCGGAAGGCGCGTAACTCAGGGCCGCGGCGCGTGAACCACCGCCACTGTGCGCCGGGCCTCTGACACAGCGTGCAGATTTATACGGCCAGCTCCAAGTTTCTTTAAATGTGACTGTGCTGTAACAACCACCGGTGTGTTTTACCAGCTTCACTCAGATTATCGCTAAAAATTGTTGCCTTTTTTCCCCAGGGTAATGCTCGGATGTAGTATGCCCATGAGTATCTGATTTAGATACGCTCCACCACAACCATGGCGGCGTCGCTTCATGGCACGGACTCTGTGGGATACAGAAAGGGTTGTGGATTCTCCAGATGTACATGGTCGGACATTATAAGCTTTTGTACTGTTTGCCACTCAGAAATAATGGAAAACTTATCAACAGCACCCGTTTATCATATGTAAACATCCTCCAGAGAGAATACCGTCGCCAACTGCACGAACGGCGACCTCTTGGAAAGGAAGTGGAAATATTCAATTCAACTGAAAAATTTAGGAAGTGATTAAAAATTTCAACTACTTAAGTAGTACGATGATATATAATGGGAAGATATTAGGAAGGGAATACATCCAGTAGCTTTTGGAGAGCGATATTCTACAGGAAGGGGATGTCCCAGAGGAATGTAAAAAAGAGTTGTATATTCAACTTATTTCATATAATTATATCCAGTTGGTACATGGACTACAACAAAAAGGGAAGAGAGGAGGATGCAAACAAAGGGAGATGGAATTTTTAAGAGGTATCAAAGCAAGACAAGAAACGATAGATCAGAAATGAGACCAGAAAACGCTTGGAAATCTTGAATCTTCAGGAACAGAAAGAAACAACAAAGTGCAATGTAGACAAGTAATGAGAATTGGAAAGAAGTATTTTCAGAAAAGTTAACTGTGAAGAGACGACGAGGACGATCTAAAAAGAAAAGGCCCAATACAGTAAGGGATTCTGTGAACAGAGGAAGAAAACCAGAAGATCTACCTAAAGAAGGAGAGGGATGGCGGAGAGACAGAGAACAATGGCGGTCCATGTTGCAATACCTGATCCAGGAAGGTGGAAACGGGCAAAGTGGAAGGAGAAGGAGAAGAAGGAGGAGGAGGAGGAGGAGGAGGAGGAGGAGGAGGAGGAACAGGAGCAGGAGGAGAATAAGTATTCAGCGAATCTGTAAGTGCACCATCGTGCCTTGCACGGAGATCTTTACATCTCCATGACCGCATTGACGTCTTGTGGAGCATCTCTGGTGTTATGCTCCGAAGGCCTCCCTCTACCCTTTTGCGTCACTCCTCGTCAGTCTTGGACATCATAACCATTTGTTTGGTGTGGTATGTTTCGGACACCTTGGTGGCTATTTCAGTATGGCTGGAGATGTTTCTGAACTTAGCACAATCCAGTGACCTAGAAATTCTTCACCACGCATCTCACGCACCTAAATAACAACGTATTCTGGAGCTCCGTCCTGCAGAAATCGCAGGTGATCCGTAATTTCCTACGCTTGCAAGATGTCCAAAATTAATCATGCCAAGTAAAATGAATTAGTAATAAATAAAATCGTCCAAGTAGGTAAAGTATAACACGAGTCAGGTTTTTCTTTCAAAATCTTGCACGTAAAAACAACGAAATCGTTATACGGTACTGTTGGCTACGAGATCTTGATTGGGCTCAGCCGCCGAATCGGAAAGTATTTTGTTTCTGCGCACTCAATTTCCACTTCCTACTCGTTGTATAGGAGTTGTTTCTCACGTGTGTTGAGTGTAGGCCACTGACATAGACGTGTGTATAGTGTGACACCGTGTTAAGATGGTAGAATGAAGGGGAGGCATATGTATTTTATGACGTCGTGTAATGATAGTAGAATGAAGAGGGTGAAACCAAGTTTCGTTACACAGCCTATTCCTCCAAACAGCGCCAAGCGTCTAACAGGTTTCGCCTCCACATCTGAAGATCAGTCCAGAGGACCTGTACTCATTCTTCGGAGACCAAAAATTTTACAAATCCATGTTCAAGAGCAGAGTGATAGAAAAAAAAGAAGAAAGAGAAAGACAGAAACTGGATACGCAGACAGAAAAATAAATAACCCTCCTCCCTTTAATATCTTCAACATTTCGCGGTCCTGTCAGGATCTGTGTAAATATTTTAATTTTAATAATGAACAGCCTCAGTTGCACCACGTACCTAGGATTTACCTAGGTTTCAGTCGGGATAGCCCAACCTTCTTCAGAATAACAGTATCTAACTGAGTTCCAGTACAGCATTCGTGGCTGCCGCATCGCGGTCGCGAAGTGGGGCCGAGGCAGTGCCAGATAAGTTTTACAGTCTGACGATAATTTCATGGATTTGTAGTTTTAGCTTGACGATGTCCACTATTGACAAACGATAGATACTGTTATTCTGGAGAAGGTTGGGTTATTCCGACTGAAAACTAGGTAAATTCTAGGTAAACGGCGAAACTGAGGCTGTTCATTATTAAAATTAAAATTAACATCCTCCATTTAATGAATTAGTAGGGCGTGCTGAAAAGTAATGCCTCCGAATTTTTTATGTGAAAACTCTTAATCTTATCGAATAAAACAAACTTTATTAACATTCTACATATTTGCAGCCTCTGGCGCTAGAGGGCACCGAATTATAGCGTGTAACACGGCGGTGTGTAACGTACTTCGTCACCGCGTAGAAACAACATGCTGATACCGAGGTTTGTGTTCGAAGTCTTCGTACAAACATGGAGCATCCTCTCCTTCAGCATGACAATGCCACACCACACACACGAGGACTGCGACATCTGCAACAATCCGACGCCATGAGTTCATTCACATCGATCATCCTCCATACAGTCCCGACTTCACCTCATCCGATTTTGATCTGTTTCCAAAACTTACAGAACGATTTCGAGGACTTCACTTTGATAGTGAGGAAACGGTGCAAGCTGAGGTGAGGTTGTGGCTCTGTCAATAAAGTCAAACATTCTACAGTGACGGTATCAAAAAATGGTTCAAATTGCTCTGAGCACTATGGGACTTAACATAGGAGGTCATCACTCCCCTAGAACTTAGAACTACTTAAACCTAACTAACCTAAGGACATCACACACATCCATGCCCGAGGCAGGATTCGAAACTGCGACCGTAGCCGTCGCGCGGTTCCAGATTGAAGCGCCTAGAACCGCTCGGCCATTCCGGCCGGCACGGTACCAACAAAGTCGTCTCTCGTTAGAAGAAATATGTTCGTCACCAGGGTAACTAGATAGAGGAATAGATATGTCGACATTAAGAATAAAGATGAAGGATGTTAATAACATTTGTTTCATTTGGAAAGGTTTACGAGATTCGGAGGAATTACTTTTCAGCACCGCCACATAATAACTGTCATGAAAGAAGTTTCGACAATAGTATTCGTTTTGAAAAAGTTTGCATCATTTTGACTCCTTAAGTCTACTGCTAACGTTGCGAAACCTGCCTAACTCTTTTTGTGTTTGCTACTCCTCATATTATAGATTACATAATGTAGGACACACTAATCATGAAAAATATTTTATTGATGTAGTGACATTATTAAAATCTATTAATATCTACGTAATTTATTTCATCTGTAATCAGAGTGACGGACGTATTTATCGACATGAATGACAATAGGGCAGTACGACAGTGGTGAGGAGATGGTGACGACCTTTAGATTGTGTGTTGTTATCGTCGCCGCGAATGTAACTTTATGTCACACCATTTTTCTACTGCATGTAAGGGCTTCTTATTGATTCACCTTCTTATTATCTGCTACAGATATTCTCCGAAACGCATACAGCTATATAAACTAAAATATTTTTTCTACATTTTCGCATATAATGTAGTGTTAGAGTCTATTCTCCTTGCATACGCGTTTCTAACACTCAGGGGCAACTAAACAGAAAATTGGAAAATACAATCAGTCAAGTTCGATAGCCAGCTGAGAGGCATATTGGTTAGTTGGCGTCATCGTCTGTTCCTCGAAAGCTTATTTCAAGTCACGGAAGCACTGCATGGCAATGTCCTTCGACTGTAGATCACATTGACGACTTTTGAAGGTAACGTTATAAATACAGTGTCTGGGTGAGAGCACATGTGTGTGACTCCATTCTGTACTGGGCTACATCGTTTGCTGTGTGGTTAGCGTGGAGAAGGATCCCTTTATCTGAAGTGACGGAGGAGTACTGTGAATTCAACTGATGAAATGATTTGATAACACTTTACAGAGGCTTTCTGACTTTTTGTTTTTGTTGTCACAGATTGCTGGCTCATCTGATGTGGCTGTTTGGTGTGGATCGGCGTGGAGTCCGGGGCTGCAGTGTTTAGGCTATTTCTTCGCAGCGACTGCTACTTTTTCAGGTGGGCGTCTGCTGTCATGGACCAGACCTCTACATCCATACAGCACTGTGCGAAAAATTACTTGTCTCCAGAACTTTAACTTAATATGTTCTATCAGTGACGCTCTTACTGAGCGGGTACGTCCGATATGCAGAGAAACTACTAGTTCTGTAAATTGTTCGTCAAAAAGTTAATATCTTACCTATCCGAATTCTTAAATCAATTGCGAAATTATATCATTGCACGTTTCCGCCGCCAACATAGATCTGAAATCGGGGAGTCTCACTTTCGTAATGAATACAACAGCAACACTTAAGTTTTTAGTTTAGTTTAATTTAGTTATGTCATGTTCCGTAGATCATTTTCCCGATTATTTTATCGATATGATGTGGAACAAGTCAGATTACAAGATATACATTCCTGGAAATGGAAAAAAGAACACATTGACACCGGTGTGTCAGACCCACCATACTTGCTCCGGACACTGCGAGAGGGCTGTACAAGCAATGATCACACGCACGGCTCAGCGGACACACCAGGAACCGCGGTGTTGGCCGTCGAATGGCGCTAGCTGCGCAGCATTTGTGCACCGCCGCCGTCAGTGTCAGCCACTTTGCCGTGGCATACGGAGCTCCATCGCAGTCTTTAACACTGGTAGCATGCCGCGACAGCGTGGACGTGAACCGTATGTGCAGTTGACGGACTTTGAGCGAGGGCGTATAGTGGGCATGCGGGAGGCCGGGTGGACGTACCGCCGAATTGCTCAACACGTGGGGCGTGAGGTCTCCACAGTACATCGATGTTGTCGCCAGTGGTCGGCGGAAGGTGCACGTGCCCGTCGACCTGGGACCGGACCGCAGCGACGCACGGATGCACGCCAAGACCGTAGGATCCTACGCAGTGCCGTAGGGGACCGCACCGCCACTTCCTAGCAAATTAGGGATACTGTTGCTCCTGGGGTATCGGCGAGGACCATTCGCAACCGTCTCCATGAAGCTGGGCTACGGTCCCGCACACCGTTAGGCCGTCTTCCGCTCACGCCCCAACATCGTGCAGCCCGCCTCCAGTGGTGTCGCGACAGGCGTGAATGGAGGGACGAATGGAGACGTGTCGTCTTCAGCGATGAGAGTCGCTTCTGCCTTGGTGCTAATGATGGTCGTATGCGTGTTTGGCGCCGTGCAGGTGAGCGCCACAATCAGGACTGCATACGACCGAGGCACACAGGGCCAACACCCGGAATCATGGTGTGGGGAGCGATTTCCTACACTGGCCGTACACCACTGGTGATCGTCGAGGGGACACTGAATAGTGCACGGTACATCCAAACCGTCATCGAACCCATCATTCTACCATTCCTAGTCCGGCAAGGGAACGTGCTGTTCCAACAGGACAATGCACGTCCGCATGTATCCCGTGCCACCCAACGTGCTCTAGAAGGTGTAAGTCAACTACCCTGGCCAGCAAGATCTCCGGATCTGTCTCCCATTGAGCATGTTTGGGACTGGATGAAGCGTCGTCTCACGCGGTCTGCACGTCTAGCACGAACGCTGTTCCAACTGAAGCGCCAGGTGGAAATGGCATGGCAAGCCGTTCCACAGGACTACATCCAGCATCTCTACGATCGTCTCCATGGGAGAATAGCAGCCTGCATTGCTGCGAAAGGTGGATATACACTGTACTAGTGCCGACATTGTGCATGCTCTGTTGCCTGTGTCTATGTGCCTGTGGTTCTGTCAGTGTGATCATGTGATGTATCTGACCCCAGGAATGTGTCAATAAAGTTTCCCCTTCCTGGGACAATGAATTCACGGTGTTCTTATTTCAATTTCCAGGAGTGTATATGCACACATGAATAGTGCTTAATTAATATAAATGAAGTTTTTAGTTCTACGCATGCAGCTACATTTAGAGGTGCATCTTTTTCTTTTTTTTTACCATTTCTGAAACAGAAATTTTTCCATGGAGTAGAAGGAGTTGTCCAAAAGAAATGATTTTAAGCTAGATTTAAAACTTGATCTGCTACCTTCCAGACACTTTATGTTGTTGGGCAAATGATCAAAGATTTTTGTTGCTGAATAATGTACTCCTTTTTGAGCAACTGACAGCTTCAGTAACGGATAGGAAAGGTTAATTTTCCCTCTAGTGTTCTTCGCGGATTGAGATGGATTATTTGTAACGTATTTCATTAGCGAGTATATGTACTCTGATGGTGCAGTTAAAATACCTAACTCTTTGAATAGGTGCCTACATGACGTCCTTGGGTGAACCCACCACTAATTATTCTCACTGCTCTCTTTTGTGCAATCAATACTTTACGTCTAAGTGGTGAGTTACCCCAGAAAACTATTAATGTTGTCTTTAATTATCAAATTCCAGACTTTAGGTAAGGTTGTGAGGGAATTTCCTTTGTACGAAATTATGGTTGCAACTGCTCTTAAACACAACCGTAATCGTTTGCTCAAACATCTCCTTTCCTTCCAGGCATTTTCTGTACGTTTCGTAACACAAAAGCAGATACCCTGGCAAGTCATAAAATCGTTTGCATCTCTTGAAGCTCTATTCAGTTCCACATTTCTGAAGCAAAGTCCACTTGACTCGCTGCCTAAGAGGCCACCCAGCGATTATCTCGCGAAAAGCGCACTTGTTACGTCTTTTTATCTACACAGCTGTCACACGAGTTTGACAAGGAAATGAGTAATCTGGCAAGCATTTTCATTCGCGGCCTTTTAACGCCCGAGAAAAGTATGTCTGCAAAATGCAAACAACGCTGTTAAATATAGTCACTGGTGATCTCAGAGTGGCGACAGGAAGAACAAAAACTAGCGCAGTGCCTCTGTCCTTTGACGAAGCGACGAATTCACCAAGCGGCAGACGGGACTCTGCTGACAGACGCAAAGAATGGGAGGGGTTAACGTCCCCTCTATGACGAGGTCGTTAGAGATGAAGGACAAATTCAGACCGGTCAAAGGTTGGGGATGATATAGGCTGTGTCTTTTCAACAAAAACATAGCAGCCCCCCACGTTTAGTAGTATTTTTATTCATGTGCGAATAACTCTTTGAAGGATGGTGGACATTTCGTAGTATTAACGATTCACAACGGGAAAACAACTCCTATACAGATTTTGTGGTAACTAGTAAACAGTCGGTAGGTTTGAGTCAATGGTCGAGCTTCGCATTACAGCCCCATCGTCGTAGGATATTCCAATGGTCTAGCGTTTGCATTATCGCACGTTTATCTTACGAGAAATTTTAAAGTCAACGTTAAGAAGTGCTACAAGCGATCAGCTCTAAAGAAAAGAAACGAACAGGACTTTCCTTGTAAGAAATGTAAAATAATTTTTTATTTGCTACAGGCCGTAATTTTCGAGTTACTCAAGAACGACGTACAAAAGTTATCTTCAAACACACTCCCAGTCCATCGACATCGTTAGGGGTGCAGCTGAATATTAGATAAATAGATAGATAAATAGAGAGAGGGAGAGAGAGAGAGACGCACACAAAATTCACGATTAAACGTTTCGGCTGACGTAAGCACTAAGTTACGTGGTACCCTTCCCCTTTTGCCAGAAACCACATTTCGATATCTTGAAACTTTCACGAAATAAAAGCGGTGCAAGTTTTGAGTGATTAACGCTCTGTATGGGCATTAACGTACCTACAGGTCCAGTTTGACAAGGATGGGACAGGTAGTCGGTCGTGGCCTCGGACCCACCCCGGCAATTACACGAATTAATTTAGGGAAAAACCAGAAAAACCTAATTCAGGATTTCGAGTTGCAGATTACAGCCTCCATTCCATCGAATATAAGGCCAGTCTGTTTACAAGAGCGCGATCTCTTTCGGTTTACCCTTAATGTACAATAATATTTTGTTCATACATTCCTGTAAAGAGGTTATTTCATAATGTATAAAAAGTTATCGCTGCTTTGCTTATTCTTTTTTCGACACCAGTCACTGGGTATCTATTATATCCACATCTATACTCATCTCTGTTCTACAAATCACTGTGAAGTTCGTGGTAGAGAGTACTTTTTGTTGTTTTAGGCATCCACGTAAGGAACGAACAAGTGTTTTGTGTGCGACTATCTGGCTGACGAACTGTAATTTCCCAGTATGGTGACATCGAATCGTATCCTACATTTGTTTACCTATAACGGAGCCCATGTGGTAGTTGGACCTCACATAGCTACACACTGTTACAGTACTACATGAATCTCATTCATCCTACATTCAAAGAATACCACACTCTGGGCCCAGCTTTGCACTTCAGTACAGTCACAACGAATTACCAATATTTTCATCAGGATTATATTTTGTACAGAGGCAACTGGTGACACGCCCCCTTAGAAAAATTTATGAATGGTTGTGCTGATAAACCCCTTACGTTATTTGATTTTCAAACAGCTGAGCAAAACTGAACGTGCACAGACATTTCTCTCTTTTAGCACAACGCAATCTGACTTTCAACAATCCCTACAAAAGAATGGCCCTGACTAACAACAACCTATACCTTTCATGAATCACTTACCTCACAAAAATCTTCGTTACTCTAACTACTGCAATACAGCGAGCGCCAATACTGCCAGCTAAATAAAAGATTCTAACTACTGAAGTCACTAACTACTGATAGGTATAGTTAGCAAATGAAAGATTTTGATAGAGAACAAACAATGTATTTACCTTAATAGTGTTCAAAAGTCATTTTATATATAAAATTTACTGTCTCTGAGGACACACGTCCAGATCATCCGCTCTCAAAACTCCGCCATCTCTCTCTCCCCACATCCACCACTGCTGGCGGCTCACCTCCCACTGCGCAACGCTACGCACTGTTCGCATACAGCTGCCCAACACTACAATAGCGAATATTACAACAATGCCAACGAACCACAGACTGCACACAGCACAGTTAATGATTTTCATACAGAGCGCTACGTGGCGTTACCAACATAAAAACCTGAACAGTCTACTTACACTGGATATTACTGCAAATTTTACCTCATAAAAAATTGTGCCATTTTTGAAAAGTGCGAGATTTCATCTAGTACTGTCCGCTAAGTCATTAATGTGCAACTTTACGGCATCCACGTGGTACACTAATTACTTTTGTGCCTGTAAGATAACTCTCCATCCAGGGTAACGTCCTGCGAGAAACCAAGGAAACCTCAAATCTCTATGACCGCACTTGTGCTTAAAGTCCGACATTCTCGGGTGTGATTCCAGTACGTTCGCTGTTGCGCCGTTTGGCTCCTTGCTGATACATGGAACCAGTGACCGCGCAGGCGGTGCTGTGGTAAATGGCGACCCCTCAAAGAGGTCAGCAAGCTGTTGATTCACACAGTATCCGTCCCGATAAACTCACAGCCCAGCCGAATTTTAGAGCAACCAAACGAGAATTTTACGACCTACAGGAGGACTGAGCTAACGCCAACACCACTCAGCAGTTTCATAAGTCGAGTGTTAAAAGTTCTGGTATGGGCCTAGCTATTCTTGAGATCAGTCATGTAAATACATCTGAGGCGACAACTGATGACTGGAATGCGTCAGGATAGATGCTTTGGGAATCAACAAAACTGATTTTCCTGACTAGAGCGCGCTACCACACAAGCTAGTGGATGCAGTAGGCCATCCTGGAAAGAAGAATGGGATTAATAACAATGTGACACGCTCTTTAACCAGTGTACAGACAAAGAGGCGACTTCAGTAAGGGGGTTGAAATGGGTAGAAGCTGCAGTAGTTGTTTAGAGATGAAGAGACTTGCACAGGATAAAGTAGCTTGAGGAACTGTATCGAGTCAGACTTCGGACTGAATACCGCATCAACATAAAGTAATGGGAACATGGGAAGAAAACCAGAAGTCACTGATCTGAACGAATCACTTTTTGTCAAAGACTTTCAAACTATCTTACAGAAACTGAACGCTTCAACTTTCGTCTTCTAGAGAATAAAATTGTTTTGAACATGATATCTTTGTTTGCATGTCCATCTTCTAAAGTAGCTATTATTATCGTTTAATATTTTTTGTGTCTCATATGCGCTACGATGTAAGAGTGTTTTACAGCAGACGCGTTTCAATTTGATTTACAAAGCATCATCAGTGATCGTTGGCGTTTACTGTGAAAGAAAAGCGACAAGCATCAATGACCACTCTTGATATTTTATGAACAAAATTGAAACGCGTCTGGTGTAAAACGCTCTTAAATGTCGCCACATTGAATTCATAAATAAGACCTAATATTTGACATAATGTATAAAAGTTATGAATCTTAGTAACAAGGCAGGAATTATGACTTCAAAGCAAAATCAACAGTGAGATCATACATTGTTCATAATGATATCATCCTTGAACATGTGTTCACATTTTATTCCTTAGAGTCTGCATATATCTAAAGAATAACAATGATTCAGCGTATAAATGAAAGAGGTTTAACAGTTCTTGTGGGATTACTCAGTTAACGCTTTGACATAAACGAATGGTAAATTTACGTTCGGCAACACTGTGGTTCTGCCTTTATTACCGTATGAAAGCGAGATCTGGATGTTGGGGTTCAAGGAAGAAAGTGGAACATCAGCTGCGGAAACGCACTCCATGGAGCACAGAAGGTGAGAACCTTAGGTTTCTCACGTGACATAACTGTTGACTCGTTAAAAGTATTCTCAGTCTCTTTTCATTTAGGCCAGGGGATCATAAGACAAACAGCATCGCGCATTCACAGCTACATTAACCTCCGAGATACAGGCATCAATTTTGTCTTTGTTTTCAATGTAACTATGACCTTTTGCGACAGAATAGCAGAAATACATGAGAAACATTCAGTAGTATAGCTCTTTAAGAGACGTGACGAGAAATTCCCTCGACAGCAACAAGTTTACAACCTAATTCATTCTATGATTTTATTGGAATTCAAGTCATCGGTGTAAGTGTGTGTGCGATTGAATATGTCATGTATTGGAGGCTGGCTCAATGGATCAAGGCAGCAGGACACATATAAAACACACTAAAAATAATTTCCAACGTAAAAAATACACTGAAGTACTTTTATGCTGTCGTTGCAGACGTTTAAATCGCACGCCGCCCGAAAGATTACTGATTTTCGACAGAAACTAGCAAAATTTGAAATTTCTGGTAATTTCCTATGGGGCCAAACTGCTGAGGTCATCGGTCCCTGGGCTTACATACTACTAACTTGCGCTAAGGACAAAACACACACACACACACACACACACACACCCATGCCCAAGGGAGGACTCGAACCTCCGACGGGGGAAGCAGCGCGAACCGTGGCAAGGCCCCTAAGACCTCGCGGCTACCCCACGGGGCCCGCCAAAACAAGCGGCAAGTGATGTTTACGCCGCTCTTGGTGGAAACCACCGTCGCCGTGAAAACAATTTCTTTATTAGGCTACGAAAATCTCGCTGAATGATTTTCAGCGATATGACATTGTCTTTGGTCAAAAAAGTGTCAAAACCTTTTAACCTCTCAATCGAGGGGTGGGTACCACTTTCTCCGGAGACCAGAAATATACCCAATTTCATTTGGTTCTTAGCAGCGTACGAGTATATCGTAACGTGTATTGTTAAAAGGTAACTGAAATTAGGAAGGCCGCCGATTCTGACAGTGATTCCGTGTTTTAGAGTGCAAGATGATAAAGATGTAAACATTCAGCATCAAACAGGGACACGTAGTGCCATTGAATAAATCATTCTTAGGTAGCTGTTAATATTCGGTTTCCACGGCATTGACGACGTCAAAAAAACCAAGGCTGTGGGAAAATATCCGCCAAGGGAGTGTGCATCTTACGATGAAAGTAATTATTATAATTACCGGTTGGCACGGGTAGCACAGAATATCTACGGCCGGACTACTTGTCTGGCTTAGCTGTAATAAATTATATGCACCAACCTTCCTTGTGAATCAGCATACATATTAGAGACAGGGACATGTAGTGCCTGCAGTAGTCCTCCTCAGATTAGTCTTCATATACAACCAGAAAAAACACGGCGGGAGACTTCAGTTTATAATGAGAAGTGATGTACGTAGGAAGATAACGGTACGTGCACCTTCGCTAAAAACCAGGTCTTGTTACTTGAGCTTTTCTTCTCAGCAGGAGTTACTTTGTAAAAGTTATTCGTAGGTGATAGAGACATGAACGATACGACGGCACTGAAAAGGTAGGTTGGTGTTTAACGTGCCGTCGACGACTATATCGTTGAGATATTCAGAGCAGTGACGACGTAGAAGGAAACCGACCGTGACTTCGTCAAGGGAAGAAGCACAGCATTCAGCTGAGCCAATGCGGACAGAATGTTTTTGTTTTTCTTCCGTTAACCCGTTTTGGTTCCCAAATCGATGAACAGTACTCAAGGATTGGTCGAACGAAGATTTTGTAAGCGACGTCTTTCTTGTGTGAATTACAGTTCCTTACAATTCTCCCGATAAATCTACGTGTGATATATACCTTCCCCACGACTAGATGTATGTCATCATTGACTTTACATGACTAGACAGAACCTCGTAGGTGCAATAATGTTGTGACTGATTCCAGCAACTGATCGCTGACCGCAGAGCTAATCGTCTGCTTACGCTGATTAAATTACATCTGTTTCGATTTACAGTCAACTGGCAGTCTATCCATAAGGTGGTGATCACCTGAAAGTCTCTCTGCATTTTGAACAAGTTACCAACTGCAACATCTGAATCCAAACCGCGTCCTCTGCGAGCAGCTTAACAGAACTGCCGACGTTATCCGCCAGGTCGTTTACACATGTCGAGAACAACAGCGGACCGCTACGGTCGCAAGTTCGAATCCTGCCTCGGGCATGGATGTGTCTGATGTCCTTAGGTTAGCTAGGTTTAAGTAGTTCTAAGTTCTAGGGGACTGATGACCACAGCAGTTAAGTCCCATAGTGCTCAGAGCCATTTGAACCATTTGAAGAACAACAACGGTCCTGTCGCTCTATCTTGTGGTATGCTGGGTGGTACCCTCGCCTTTGATGATGCCCAGTAAGAACGATTTACCGAGTTCTGTCTCCTATGAGGTCTTATCTTCAGTCGTACGTTTCTCAGGTATTTCTGTAACCATGGATTGTGGCATGGCGCTTACTTGCTGGTCTCGCATTTCGGAGCGTCCAAATTTTAGCGGCAACCCACCCCTTCGGAACATTCGTAGCTTCACTGATGAAAGTGTGTACAGCGGTGGTGAGTGAATGAACGTGACATTTCGTACTACATGGAAAATGCATGTTTTCGGATACAGCTGGGTTGTAAACGCTCAATAACCAAGTGCGACGCAGCCATCTGAAAATGGGCAAAATGTTCGAAACGAGTACTGGCAAGGAAGAATAGAATCTAAAAAAAATATAAAACTTTCGTAATGGATGAATGTGGCACACTGCGTTGGTGCTGAACAAAACATTTCGAATTAACTGCAAACAGTCGCATTTGTGATGGTTCAGTTATTATTAAAGCATGACCGGTTACAAGTCGCCTAGCTGCTTATCATCAAAGGGTACATGTTTTTAATGATTGCTTGTAGCATTGTGGAAGTCTTTCTTTAGCTGTGTCAAGATAGAAAAAATGAAACAAGTAAACATTTAATGTGGCGTGGTGTTAGGAATTGTCTACATCATAAGGTCGACTTGAGGGCATTAATCACAGTTGTTAGCATCCATGGATTTAATCCTGGTGCGCGTATCACTCTGGAAAATACACTCCTGGAAATGGAAAAAAGAACACATTGACACCGGTGTGTCAGACCCATCATACTTGCTCCGGACACTGCGAGAGGGCTGTACAAGCAATGATCACACGCACGGCACAGCGGACACACCAGGAACCGCGGTGTTGGCCGTCGAATGGCGCTAGCTGCGCAGTATTTGTGCACCGCCGCCGTCAGTGTCAGCCAGTTTGCCGTGGCATACGGAGCTCCATCGGAGTCTTTAACACTGGTAGCATGCCGCGACAGCGTGGACGTGAACCGTATGTGCAGTTGACAGACTTTGAGCGAGGGCGTATAGTGGGCATGCGGGAGGCCGGGTGGACGCACCGCCGAATTGCTCAACACGTGGGGTGTGAGGTCTCCACAGTACATCGATGTTGTCGCCAGTGGTCGGCGGAAGGTGCACGTGCCCGTCGACCTGGGACCGGACCGCAGCGACGCACGGATGCACGCCAAGACCGTAGGATCCTACGCAGTGCCGTAGGGGACCGCACCGCCACTTCCCAGCAAATTAGGGACACTGTTGCTCCTGGGGTATCGGCGAGGACCATTCGCAACCGTCTCCATGAAGCTGGGCTACGGTCCGCTCACGCCCCAACATCGTGCAGCCCGCCTCCAGTGGTGTCGCGACAGGTGTGAATGGAGGGACGAATGGAGACGTGTCGTCTTCAGCGATGAGAGTCGCTTCTGCCTTGGTGCCAATGATGGTCGTATGCGTGTTTGGCGCCGTGCAGGTGAGCGCCACAATCAGGACTGCATACGACCGAGGCACACAGGGCCAACACTCGGCATCATGGTGTGGGGAGCGATCTCCTACACTGGCCGTACACCACTGGTGATCGTCGAGGGGACACTGAATAGTGCACGGTACATCCAAACCGTCATCGAACCCATCGTTCTACCATTCCTAGACCGGCAAGGGAACTTGCTGTTCCAACAGGACAATGCACGTCCGCATGTATCCCGTGCCACCCAACGTGCTCTAGAAGGTGTAAGTCAACTACCCTGGCCAGCAAGATCTCCGGATCTGTCCCCCATTGAGCATGTTTGGGACTGGATGAAGCGTCGTCTCACGCGGTCTGCACGTCCAGCACGAACGCTGGTCCAACTGAGGCGCCAGGTGGAAATGGCATGGCAAGCCGTTCCACAGGACTACATCCAGCATCTCTACTATCGTCTCCATGGGAGAATAGCAGCCTGCATTGCTGCGAAAGGTGGATATACACTGTACTAGTGCCGACATTGTGTATGCTCTGTTGCCTGTGTCTATGTGACTGCGGTTCTGTCAGTGTGATCATGTGATGTATCTGACCCCAGGAATGTGTCAATAAAGTTTCCCCTTCCTGGGACAATGAATTCACGGTGTTCTTATTTCAATTTCCAGGAGTGTATAATTTATGTTTTCCAGTTATATTAGTTTCACAGCAATACACAAACATTGCCATGGGGAACAACTATTACGTGCAAATCAGGCATTAGACAAACCACAGAGTGTTCAAAGATTTTGTGTCGCAGCAGAGATTTTCTTGGTCGAAACTCCAAGGTCCACATTTTCGAAAGTTGCACACTGATGACAGTGGACATATACATGGTGTTCCAGAAATGTTGCGAGGAAGTTCGAGGGGTTATAGAGGGTGTCTTGAGGAACAAATCTAGAATAGGAACTCGTGTCCGGAAACGTCATCCAACGACGCTGCCACTAGGCCACCCGTTCGGCAGCAGACGTGACTTTGTACGCTGACAGACTGTAGGGAGAACATATATGAAGATGGCATCTGTTCTTTCGGACATGTTCGAAAGAACAGATACCATCCTCATATAGTTAGGGCTAACCGGCCATTGACCTTCTTCTGTACTGTGTGCACGTGCATTGCCTGAACTCTTACGGGACTCGGTAAGATTGCCGCGACTAATGAGTGTAATAGGCAGGGGCACTACGAATGTCGTGCGTGGACATTAAGTTGGGAAAGTGGGTCTCACGGGGAGCGTGCAAGGGATAAATACCTGCAGTCGCAATATCCTCTGTGCCCTAGGTGGCTGAGATAGATAGAGCGTCTGCCATAGAAGCAGGAGATCCCGGGTTCGAGTCCCGGTCGGGGCACACATTTTCAACTGTGCCCGTTGAAGTATATCAACGCCTGTTGACAGCTTAGGGTTTTGATTTAATTATCATTTCAATGTAGGGAGTCCGCATCTAGTGGTCTTGCGGTAGCGTTCTCGCTGCCCTCACACAGGGTCCCAGGTTCTATTCCCGGCGGGGTCAGGGTTTTTCCTGCCTCGAGATGACTGGGTGTTGTTGTGTCGTCTTCATCATCAACATTCATCCCCATAACGGTCGGAGGAAGGCAACGGCAAACCACCTCCACTAGGACCTTGCCTTGTACAGCGGTGCGGGTCTCCCGCATCGTCCTCTACGCTCCTCGGAGTATGGGAGCTCATCATCAATAGCGTAGGGAGAACGTCTCGCAACGTCGTTTGTTATTCAGTGATAACAACTAATTGTTTCGATCGCTAGTTGAGAGATGACTACTGCAATGATAGGCCTTGTCTCCTATGAATGCGATATTCCGTTGCCTTGGCAGAAGACAGTTTCGGACATGGGTTTCCATCCACAGATTATTTTTCTCCTGGAATCCTCAATGTTTTTTCGGTGTATATCTTGGGAACGAACATAACAACGAATATCGCTTTTTACTAGTCCCAGTTCTTTTGTACTTCAAAATAGCAGCCACAGCATAATGACTAGAAAATATGAATAATGGAATCAAATGCAGACATTTAAAATAAGATGGAACGAATATATCAAGAAGCACTACTAGAAGACGTTATTGTTACGGACAATATTGCAGTTCTAAATCTAAGAATTGGTACAGAAGTGAGCAGTTTTGAAATGCGATGGTACAAAAGAACGCTGAAGATTAGATGAGTAGGTCATGTAACTAATGAGGAGGTGCTGAGTCGAGTTGGACAAAAAAGAAATTTGTGGTACAGCTTGACTAAAACAAGGCATCGTTACATAGAACACATTTTGAGGCATGAAGGAATTGTCAGTTTCGAACTGGAACTAAGTGTAAGGGCTAAAAAAAGTTGAACGAGTCCAAGAAACGAATACAGTAACCAGATTCAAACGGACGTATATTGCAGAAGTTATTCTGAGATGAAGAGGCTTGCGGAAGGACTGCCTATGGAACATGCAGGGAGACACATGGCAGCAGGATGATCTTCGTAATAATACGGATAGCATGTCAGAAAAGGACGTTTGAATGCCTATTATCTCCGGCATGTGAACTGCTCGTACGAAGGGAAATTACGCAAAAGAGGCAGCGTTCTGTACGGCAATCATTTGTGCGTAGTGTATAAAAGTGCACAGGCCAAGATGCCGCAGAAGGCAAAAAAAAAAAAAAAAAAAAGACTGTACGCTGTGGTGGCCCTGCAGGGGAAGAAGCTGTATGCCGAGTCCCGCGAGTGCGTTGGCACCGCAGCTGCAAATACTTCGCGCTATGCGCGGTGCGGAGTGGTATAACAGATTCACGACGAGCGGCCAGCAACCTCTTCCGAGTTTTTGCCAGACATGGGGGACCCAGCGCACTGTCACTCCATCCGATACACGGCTTCAAATATTTTTACTGGAGCTTTCTTCGAGTGCAACGCTTCTGATTACTTGCTACTAGAGCTGTAAAACTAACGGATGCTACCGTGGACTATCATAAGTAAGTGTAGACTATGAAACGTCCCCTTTGAACAATTTATACATGACTGTGCTTAAACTGACATAAAATATTTTTAGCGCAACGCAATCTGACTATCAAAGATCCCTGCAAAAGAATGGCCCTGACTAACATTAAACTATACCTTTCACAAATCACTTACCTCACAAAAATCTTCGCTGCTCAAGCTACTGCAATACAGCGAGCGCCACTACTGCCAGCTAAATAAAAGTTTCAAACTACTGAAGGCACTAACTACTGATAGGGATAGTTAGCAAATGAAAGATATTAATAGAGAACGAACAATGTATTTACCTTGATATCATCATATACAAATATAGCAGTTCATGACAAATTTCAAAACTCCGCCATATCTCTCCCAACATCCACCACTGCTGGCGGCTCACCTCCAACTGCGCAACGCTACGCGCTGTTCACAGCCAGCTGCCTAACACTACAATGGCGAGTATTACAACAATGCAAAGCAGCCACAGACTGCACACAGCACAGCCAGTGATTTTCATACAGAGGTGGCGTTACCAATAAAAAACCTAAACAGCCTACTTACAACTACGATAGTTTTGCTAGTAGCTTTGGTCAGTTAAGATCGTAGCCGCGTTACGTGACGTTAGGTGTGTTGCATATATCGAGCGTTACCTCGTTCCGATCGCTGTGTGTGCGTATGCGATCAATCTCTTACTATGTTTCTCTAGAAACGGGGTGCGGTAAACCTTCTACAAACTGAGTGAGGATATACAAAGGGCCACTTAATCTACGAAACATTTTTGATCTACATAGTTGTCCTGCTGTCTGTTATTTAAAAGTAAAAGTAATTACAGCAAAACTGAAACTGTCAGTGTTGAATCCAGGTTTTATTCGAAAATTGGTGATTTGTAACGTGAAACTCAAGGATGTTTCAGCAAAATGAAATAAAAACAATACAGATTTATCATGTAGCGCTAGAAAACGCAATTTCCGCATAAAAGGGTAAAAATTAAAAAAGAGACGCAAAACAAAAGCATATCAAACATTGTTTCAATACTTCGACGAGCTTATATAAAACATGTTTGTGTTTTTTACAGACTTTCAAACTTATCAGTAATAACAGGAAACTCTTACCTTTCATCAATTAGCGACAAAAATTATATAGATTCTTTATGTTTGTGCATGTGAACCGTACTTGCATCAGAAGTAATTTCTTCGGTTACGTAGAAGTGCATAAGTTACGCTATCAACTCATTTTTATCACTTATAAAATGCAATTTATATTTTGGAAGACTATAAGATACTCAGTGGACTAACAGCAAACGATATGCTGTTTTATTATGTGCAAAACAAACAAACAAATAAAAAAATATAAAAAACAAAAAACAAAGAGAAGCCGTCGAATCCCAGTTCCTCTCTCACGCATCCATTTATGTTTCTTTCCCTACCAATGCTAAAAGTACTTCTGATAATCCTACCATTCACTACGCCATTTAAGTACTGCACCAAAACGACCGAACCGTAGTTTTGGCAGAGCGCAGCTTTGATTGCTACAATGATATCGATCAAGCTCGAGCGTTTTGGCGGCTGTGGCAGGTGATCTGTTTTCATCATTGTATTAACAACGTATGAAGTACAAGGTGGCCATAAAGTCCTGCTACCATTTAACTATTGGAGATAGAGAATCGAGATTTGTTGTGAAACGTTAAACAATTTCTAATTTTTTTTACTTTGTCCTTTGTTACAGATCTGACATGGAGTGCATCAAAATGACGACAGACCAGGAGAAGGAGACACGTATCATCCGTATGCACAATACAAATCTTTGATAACAGTACTGCGAAATTGCTAACGCCAGTATGGGAACGCACCACCGGCAACAACAACGATAATTAGGTGGTCTCTTTAAAGGGACATGCAGTGTCAAAGTTCTTCCTCAAAGTGGATGACCCCCTGTGTCTCCAGCATTTGTTGACAGATTGCAAAATCATTTGAACAGAGCACATAGAAGTCAATTCCTCGTGCACCACGCGGATTGCACGAAGCGAGATCAACTGTCCATAAAGTGTTAAATAAGCGGTTATGCCTTTTTGTGTAAAAAGACCTAATGGTACAAACATTCCGGGAAAAGGATCGTCCTCTGCCGTTTTCATTGGCGTATTCCACGATGGCATCTATAGATACTGACAAGACTACCTAATGCCTGTCTTTACATAAAGCAACATTCCACATGTGAATCAACACAACATTGTGATTTGGGGCTGCGAAAACTAACACAACACAAGTGAACACATCCGTCATAGTCCGAAGCTTAATTTTTGATGTGGCATAATGGAGGATAGGATGATGGGCCTATTTCTCTTCGCAGAGAAAACAGAAACGGGGAATGTTCGTATGGACATGGTGGAACAGTTCCTGCTACCACAGATCGAAGAGCTGCAGCTGTCCATTATCATCCATTATCACAATGCTCCGCCATGGCCCGAGCGAGGTGGTGCAGTGGTTAACAGACTGGACTCGCATTCGGGAGGACGACGGTTCAAACCCGCGTCCGGCCATCGTGATTTAAGTTTTTCACGATTTCCCTAAATCGCTTTCTTTGAAAGGGCACGGCCGACTTCCTTCCCCATTCTTCCCTAATCCGATGGGACCGATGACCTCGCTGTGTGGTCCCCTCTAACAAATCAACCAACCAAATGGTTCAAATGGCTCTGAGCACTATGGGACTTAACAGCTGAGGTCATCAGTCCCCTAGAACTTAGAACTACTTAAACCTAACTAACCTAAGGACATCACACACATCCATGCCCGAGGCAGGAATCGAACCTGCGACCGTAGCGATCGCGCGGTTCCAGATTGAAGCGCCTAGAACCGCTCGGCCACTACGGTCGGCTCAACCAACCAACCCCGCCATTGGAGCTGAGCGTTCAGGATTTTCTGAATGACAGTTCTTGAGAGGAGGATAGGTCGTGATGACCCCATCACACGGCCCACGCACCCTTCCGATGTTTCACCACCACACATCCTTTTTGTGGAGTGCGTGCGTGTAACACCAGTCAATGACCTCGCTACTGTTCGTGCACGAATCAATGAAGCAATCAGAACTGATAATGCTGCAGTGGGAGAAGTCGAATATCGCCTTGATGTCCTACTAGCGACAAATGGGGCACAAGCCGAAAGAACTTCGAGAGCTGCTAAACATTTTGCAAAAAACCACGGTGTTCTACACTTAATACTTCACAAGCTTGGATTTTTGAAACGATAGCGAGACTTTATGGACATCCTGAATAAGGAATATTACCGTGTAAGTTACGTGTTTCCACGGACGTTTGATGGTGGTGTGACGCACGCTCTATCAGACATCTTTCTGATCTCGTAAAAGTTGGTCAACAACACGAGTGTGACTTTACATGTTTTTTACGAACGCACCCTGCATGGCGCTAGTGAGATGTGACATTAGTATTGTCTTAAAATTTGTAGTTTGCTACAACTAAAAACAATGGCAGCTCAGAAACTATAGGAGTAGATCCGTTACAATGAGCGTTAAAAGAAACAGGGTAATAGAGGGTTGGAAACTTCATTCGAAAGTTTGCATTGGATGAGTTTTAACGATCTGCGTGAAGATGTAACTCAGTAATAATGAAACTTCCTGGCAGATTAGAACTGTGTGCCCGACCGACACTCGAACTCGGGACCTTTGCCTTTCGCGGGCAAGTTCTCTATCATCTGAGCTACCGAAGCACTACTCACGCTCGGTTCTCACAGCTTTACTTCTGCCAGTAACTCGTCTCCTCAGTAATAATGCCTCTAACCATTTGTTTCGGCTTTGGATAATCAGCCACCTTCAGGGCCTCGAAGACTTCTTAAGTAATAGAAACCTGTATGTTGTCCTCGACGGCGAGTGTTCATCAGACACAAGGATATCGTCAGGATTGCCCCAGAGAAGTGTGACAGGACTGCTCTTGTTCTCTACATGCATAAATGGTCTGACGGATAGGGTGAGCAGCAATTTGCGACTGTTAGCTGATGAAGCCGTAGTGAACGAGAAAGTGACGGTGTTGAAAGACTGTAGGATACAGGATGACTCAAAAAAGATTTCTATTTGGCATAATGAATGGTTGCTTCCTCTAAATGTAGAAAAATCTAAATTAATGCAGATGAGTTGGATAAACGGTTCTGTACCGTTCGAATATAGTATAAGAGGTGTGTTGCTTGGCACAGTCACCCAGATTAAATATCAGGCGTAGCATTGCAGAGCGATATGTAGTGGTACAAGCATTAACAACGGTGGTAGGGGAGGCTTTGGTTTATTGCGAGAATTCTAGGAAAGTGTACCTCATCTATAAGCGACTGGAAAAAAGCGCACGTGACTCTTGCATATGACAGGCGTAAGAGAACGGCCCCCTCAATTAGAAACCAATATCCTTAATATCGGTTTGCTGCAGAATTCTAGACCATATTCTGTGTTCGAATATAATAAATTTCCTAGAGTCCGAAAAGCTCATGTCCATGGATCAGCACAGTTTTAGAAAGCATCGCTCGTGCGAAACCTAGCTGGCTCTTTTCTCACATGATATACCGCGAACTATGGATAAAGAGCAAAAGGCAGATTCCATATTTCTAGATTTCCGAAAAGCGTTCGACACGGTACCCACCGCAGACTATTAACGATGGTACGTGCATACGGAATAGGCTCCCAGATACCTGACTGGCTCGAAGACTTCTTAACTATTAGAACTCTGTACGTCCATTATAATTATCCGGGCTGTTATGCCGTGGTCGGTTGATGAATTCTGTGGTGATTCCCAACGTTTCGTCTCCGACTACGGGAGACATTTTCAAGGGGGTCCGTAGCTTGATGGAAGGTCCAACACACACACTGGCTCGCTAGTCAGTAGCGAGCCAGTGTGTGTGTTGGACCTTCCATCAAGCTACGGACCCCCTTGAAGATGTCTCCCGCAGTCGGAGACGAAACGTTGGGAATCACCACAGAATTCATCAACCGACCACGGCATAACAGCCCGGATAATTATAATGGACATGATATTTCCGGCCGTGAAAGTTTACATTTTAGTATCAGAACTCTGTGTGTTTTCCTCGACGGCGAGTGTTCACCGGAGATGTGGTAACAGCGGGAGTGCGTCAGAGTGCGATACTTCTCAACTATTTTCTGAATACATTAATGATCTGGCGGACAGGGTGAGCAGAAATCTGCGGTTGTTCTTTGATGATGCTACGTTGTACAGTAAGGTGTCTGAGATGACTTTTGGGTCATACAAGATGACCTAGACAAAATTTCTAGTTGGCGTGATGAATGCCAGATGGCTCTTAATGTAGAAAAATGTTATTTAATGCAGAAGAATAGAGAAAAAAAAACTCGTAATGTTCGGATACAGCATTAATAGTGTCCTGCTTGACACAGTCCCGTCGTTTAAGTACCTGGGCGTAATGTTGTGAAGCGATATGAACGAGCGTGTGAAGACTGTGGTAGGAAAGACGAATGTTCGACTTCGTTTACTGGGAGAATTTTTGAAAAGTGTGCTTCATCTGAAATGGAGACCGCATATAGGACGCTAGTGCGACCTATTCTTGAGTACTGCACGAATCTTTGGGATCCGCACCAGGTCGGATTGAAAGAAGACATCGAAGCAACTCAGAGGCGGGCTGATAGATTTGTTGCCGGTAGGTTCGATCAGCGTGCAAGTGTTACGGGCATGGTTCGGCAACTCAAATGCGAGTCCCTGGAGAGAAGAAGACATTCGTTTCGAAGAACACTACTGAGAAAGTTTAGAAAACTGGCATCTGAAGCTGGCTGCTGAACGATCCTACTGCGGGCAACGTACATTTTGCGTAGGGACCACGAAGATACGAGAAATTATCGCTTATACGGAGGCATATAGACAGTCGTTTTTTCGTCGCTCTATCTGCGAATGGAACGGAAAAGGAAACGACTAGTTGTCGTAGAGGGTACCCTCCGCCAGGCACCGTATGGTGGCTTAAGGAGTACGTATGTAGATGTAGATGTATGAAGGAGAACGCATATAGAGCACTAGTGCGACCTCTTCTTGAGTACTGCTCGAGTGTTTGGAATCCCCACGAGGTCGGATTAAATGAAGATATCGAGGCAATTCAGAGACGTGTCGCTAGGTTTGTTATCGGTAGGTTCGATCAACACGCAAGTATTTCGGAGATGTTTCGGCAACTCAGGCGAGAATTCCTGGAGGGAAGACAACTTTTTTTTCACGAAATGCTGTTGAGAAAAATTAGAGAACTAGCATTTGCGGTTGACTGCAGAACGAATCTACTGCCCACCAAAGCACATTTCTTGTAAGGAGCATTAAAACAAGATAGGAGAAATTAGGGTTCGTACGGAGGCTTGTGGACAATTGGTTTTCCCCTCGCTCTATTTGCGAGCGAAACAGAAAAGGAAATTACTACTACTACTACTACTAGTAGAGGACCTTTCGTCATGCATCATATGAAAGCTTTCAGAGTATGTATTTATAAATGTGTAGAAAATATTGTTTACAATGGTTTTGGAGACTTCATCGTGGTTGTGCTTCCGTCAGCGATGAACCAGAAAGATCGCGATAGATTCCGCACAAATTGACCAAAGCTCAAATACGAGTTCCAGTAATATGATGCAAAGATATGCTGAGGAAATGCAAAAGCCGTTTACAACGTCTAAAGGTGAGATACAACTTTTATAGAGCCGGAAACCAAGCAGCAGCAAACTGTTAGCGCACTGCAAGATGAGCGTAAACCAACAGAAGTGGATCCTTCGCGAAGTACTTCTATGAAAATGATCACTTGTCTATTTACCTGGACTGAGTCTGTCGTGACGATTGCTTTAGAGGATCCTGAATCGTATACAACAATATGTTTGTCAAAAGTCACTGATGACGCTACGAAAGCCAACTGAAAACGTAGCATTATTAATGATAGTAATGCCAGGTGTCAGATGTCTGGCGGAAGGTGTTCTGGCTGATCCCCCAGTCCCGTTCCACTAGCGAATAGTGCGTACGAAGAATCATTGTCGCTAATCCTCTGTAGTAGCTCTAATTTCTCGAATTTTCTTGTAAGACCAAAATTTCTTTGAGTTTTTAGTCAGATTGTTTGGCACAATCTTATGTTCAAAGTCATTTAACGCTTCTCTCATTGGTCTCCTTACCCTCATTTTGGCTTCGCTTAGCTTTTGTATGTCAGCTAGGTTGCGACTTCTCTTCAATCTGTGATGAAGCTCTCCTTGTCTACGTAACAGTTTTCTAACACGGCTATTAAATCATCATCGTTCTTTCCCATCACTAAAGATCTTGCTCGAAACATACTTGTCTAAGGAATACTGAAAAATGCTTTTGAACTTTTTCCATCTGTGCTCCACATATTCGTCCCCAGCACTGAATAATTAATATTGATTATTCAGATACTCTGAAATTCGTGTCCTGTCATTCTTGCTAAGCAAAAATATTCTCCTACCTTTCTTATATTCCTTGTTGTACATGCTGTTACAGCCTTATGATCACTGATACCTTACTCTGAGTTAAATGATTCAGGAAGTTCATGTCTGGTTGTTGCTATGGGGTCAAAGACGTTACCTTCTCGAGTTGTTTCTCTAATTATCGAAATAATTTTTGGGCAAGACATTCAGAATAGTGTCACACGAATCCCTGTCTCTAGCACCAGTTTTGATAGCGAGACTCTCCCAATCTACAATTGGCAAGGTTGGGTCACACCCTACAACAACAGGCATGATCAGGATACTTACTCACGAAATTGTACAAGTTCTCTCTGAACGTCTCTACCACTACATCTCCTGACGCTGGTAGTCTAGGAAAGCTTTCGGTTACCATTTTTGATCCACTATTGATGCTCAACTTCACATCGCGAGATATTGTCGAATTCTTTACTGCGATAAATACGCCGTTATGAGTACGTTAAGCATTAATTATCTGACGCCCAAAAATATCGAATTAATATCTCTTTGCCAGTATTCGGCTGGTTAAATACAGGACGACTTCTTTTTGTTTCCTTGCGTCAAACAAAATATGCAAGATAATGAAGCACCTGCAAGCGAAAGACAAAAGTCCCAGGTTCGAGTCCCGGCTAACCACACAGTTTTAATCTGGCAAGAAGTTTTAAAAGATACGACGACAATGACTTTCATCACATCAAGGACCTATCGAATACTTCCAATGTTTTTGAGACAGCAACATGAAGAGTGGAAAAATGTTTCCAGAAGTGGTTCCAACGTATGCAAAAGTGTACAAATTTTAAAGGCGAATATTTTAAGAAATAATAAACTGATTTTTATCAAAAAATTTTTCTTTCATTGTTTTTGTAAAATAAAGAAACTCGGCCCTAAAATTAGTCTGCACATTTAAGAGCCTCTTTTTCGCTGTAATTTTACTGGACTAATACCGGTGGGAGTTGGTGGATTGAGTGGGTGTCGAATGTGAAGTCGAATACACGTTCACCGCGAAAATAAAAGAATGTGGAAAGAGAGAAACCATCAGAAATGGATGCAGCTGCCGATCTGTGTTCACAATTCAAATTCATTCAGAGAAATTCCCACTCACAATTCGCCCAAAAATTTCTCGTAGCGCACAAATTTGGAGGGAGTTATGTCCAACTCACAAATTAAGCACCCTGTCGCTCCATGAATTTTTAGCAGAATAACAAAACAAAACTCCAACACTTGATGTAGGTTGTATTCTTACACACCAGTATCAAGGCAGCAGCGAATGATGTGAACGTTATGTCTTTTATCTGTAGTCGTAAGTAAACTCATTTGCTGAATGCAGAAAACAAGGCGGGATTCTCTCAGTAATTATTCACACTGAAAGATGAACTTGAAACTTCACGCAGAAAATGGAAATTTCGAGCTAACTGCAGGTACAAGAATGAGTGAAAGCCGACTCCAGCATATTACACTTATTTTCATAAAATTAATGTCCGGTACACAGGAAAAAAACGTACTGTGAAAAGTCTCTTATCATAAATTAAAAATAAGAAATGCTAGGATGCAATGAGGATGGTTTTGCCGAAATGATTAAAGACAATGGAACAAAACACTAATTCACTGTTAAATTACTAATTAGTACTCTAATAATCCATATTTTTCGACACTGATTTTACGTCAAGTAATGCGAGGAAAACTTTATGAAACAGAATCTGCGAGACAAAGAAGTTGAAGCATCCCGAATTGTATTTTCCACACAGATCACGGGGTCCCTGATTCGATTCCCGGCCGGGTCGGTGATTTTCTCCGCCCCGGGACTGGGTGTTTGTGCTGTCCTCATCATCTCATCATCATTCGGGAAATGGAAAGATTTGGAACTTTTACGGGCGCTGATGACCACGATGTTAAGCGTCCCACAAACCATCATCATCATCATCATCATCATCATCATCATCATTCACACATGGAGAAACTGAATCAGTTTCGATCTACATGATCAAGAAGACACCGATCGAGTATAGACAAACACTGCACTTCACATTATTGCGCATGTAAACAAGAATGGTTACACTGCAGTAGATTGACAGAAACGAAATTGTCAAAGTGGTTTATGTTGTGAGAAAGGTTCAGATCTGTTTACAGATTGTAATGAGAGAAATGACTACTTAATCTGCTCGCAATGCAGGATGTAATGTTAATAAACTGGCATGATTATTAGCAGGTACGACGCACGCGTGAGCGAAGGAAAAATGAAACAGGTATTCTTTTACTGAAAATGATAAACTCTTTGGGGTTGGTCTATCGCGCGTAATAAATAGAATGTATTAACGTGTTGCGTCAAACTGGTGTTTAGGTTATCCGTTACAAAAAACCAGATGTGAGAGTTGACGAAATAGTCTAAGATACGTTAACAATCATTGAACTTCCGAGAACACTCTTAGCCGTTTCCAGTTCGTGTATCATAAGTAATTGATCGAATCTATGTAATGCATGAATCCGCCGAGGAAAGAAAATTTGAAAATACTGAAAGCGCTTGTGTGTCAAACTGACGAGCACACATTGACAGTTCCGCAACTGCAAGCGTACCAGTCAGCGAAATTCTCAGAAAATAGCATGTTGTTACCATCTTGAAGAAAAATGACACTCTTGCGGTTAGGGTGCAGTCTATACTACGTCTCTTCAAGAATCTGACACTTCGAAGACAAACACCAAACGATACGAAAATTCTTCGAATACTTAGTAGCATGAAATTATTTCAGCTAATCTATTGCATTTAGTACGCCAAATCGACACCGTCATCGAGAAACTGATATATGAAAATACTTTGTCGTGACGAACGCGCTCGCCTAGCTGACAGACAACTACACTACTGGCCATTAAAATTGCTACACCAAGAAGAAATGCAGATGATAAACAGGTATGCATTGGACAAATATATTATACTAGAACTGACATGTGATTACATTTTCACGCAATTTGGGTGCATAGATCCTGAGAACTCAGTACCTCTGGCCATAATAACGACCTTGATACGCCAAGGCATTGAGTCAAACAGAGCTTGGATGGCGTGTACAGTTACAGCTGCCCATGCAGCATCAACATGATACCACAGTTCATCAAGAGTAGTGACTGGCGTATTGTGACGAGCCAGTTCCTCGACCACCTTGACGAGACGTTTTAAGTTGGTGAGAGATCTGGAGAATGTGTTGGCCAGGGCAGCAGTCGAACATTTTCTGTATCCAGAAAAACCCGTACAGGACCTGCAACATGCGATCGTGCATTATCCTGCTGAAATGTAGGGTTTCGCAGGGATCGAATGAAGGGTAGAGCCACGGGTCGTAACACATCTGAAATGTAACGTCCACTGTTCAAAATGCCGACGATGCGAACAAGAGGTGACCGAGACGTGTAACCAATGGCACCCCATACCATCACGCCGGGTGATACGCCAGTATGGCGATGACGAATACACGCTTGCAATGTGCGTTCACCGCAATGTCGCCAAACAGGGATGCGACCATCATGATGCTGTAAACAGAACCTGGGTTCATCTGAAAAAATGAAGTTTTGACATTCGTGCACCCAGGTTCGTCGTTGAGTACACCATCGCAGGTGCTCCTGTCTGTGATGCAGCGGCAAGGGTAACCGCAGCCATGGTCTCCGAGCTGATAGTCCATGCTGCTGCTAACGTTGTCGAACTGTTCGTGCAGATGGTTGTTGTCTTGCAAAGGTCCCCATCTGTTGACTCAGGGATCGCGACGTGGCTGCACGATCCGTTACAGCCATGCGGATAAGATGCCTGTTATCTCAACTGCTAGTGATACGAAGCCGTTGGGATCCAGCACGGCGTTCCGTATTACCCTCCTGAAATCACCGATTCCATATTCTGCTAACAGTCATTGGATCTCGACCAACACGAGTAGCAATGTCGCGATACGATAAACCGCAATCGCGATAGGCTACAATCCGACCTTTATCAAAGTCGGAATCGTGATGGTAGGCATTTCTCCTCCTTACACGAGGCATCACAACAACGTTTCACCAGGCAACGCCGGTCAACTGCTGTTTGGGTATGAGAAATCGGTTGGAAATTTTCCTCACGTCATCACGTTGTAGGTGTCGCCACCGGCGCCAACCTTGTGTGAATGCTCTGAAAAGCCTATCATTTGCATATCACAGCATCTTCTTCCTGTCGGTTAAATTTCACGTCTGTAGCACGTCATCTTCGTGGTGTAGCAATTTTAATGGCCAGTAGTGTAGTTGTTCGAGGCGCAAATCCACTCACGAGTGTTAGCGAAAATCTCTGAGGAATGCATTGTTGATACCACATTGGAGAAAAATGGATTTCTTACGGCTGGTGTATCGCCTGCACCCAGACAGAGCTTGCGTAACGTGTGATAAACTGAAGTTCTTGGTACATCGGACACTTTTGAAAACACGCGTCAAGCTGAACAGATAAGTTGTCGGGTACGTAAGTGCATGAATGAAATTTTCTGATACGCTATCAGTGTGTAATGAACAAGCCATTGCTGCAACAGGAGAAATTGACCTCTCGAACGAACAGCATCTGGATCTGCACGCCAAGAACAAAAGCGAAGTGTGTGGCAGAGGGTAATTTTTATTACAGCTTATGTAGAGTATTTTTCTCGTTCTTTTCACGGACTGCTCTTACACCAGTGTGCGATGTTTTTATCTAATTTTATCTGCACAATCTCTGCTTAATATTCCTAGTTTACGACCTGGAATGCGGTTCTTTTGTCTCTGTGAACAGTTTCTCGAGAGTTTTACAGTGACTTTCTTCGAGTGTCAGTTTGCAGTCAAGCGAGCTTGTGACTGTTCGTATCGCTCTTCTGTGTACAAGCTCGATGTCACCTGTTAATTCGATTTGATAAGGGTCCTATACATCCACCAAGTTTTAAGTAAGGGTCGTAAAAGTGTTTCGTATGTAATCATTTTGTTGACAAATTACAGTCTCCCAATATCTTACAAATGAATCGTGGCCTACAGTTTGTGGTAGTTGCGTTTCATACCTCCACACAGTGTTGCTTCCAAATCTTTACGCGAAATGGCACACTCTGGTTTTGGGTAATTAATTCTGTAGCTGGAAAAGACACACTTTTACGTTTCTCGCGAAGAATCCAACTTTGTATTTCTCTACATCAAGAGCAAGTTGTCAATGTTGGTATCAAGCTGATATTTTTTCGAGATTTAATAGGATACTGAAATTTTCCCATGTAGGAAAGATTCGGGATTCTAGTCCCGAACCGGCACACAGTTTTCGTCTTCCAAGAAACTTGAAGACGACGCAACACGCTGGATATTACTGCAGTTTTACGGGATAGTGTTTCCACAGAAGCAACTGCATAATCTGACAAAAATCTGAGACTGTAACAAAAGCTATGCGCTCTGTTGTCGATGTTAACACGAAAAAGACTGGTCCTGTTACCCATCCCTCGGGTACAACAGCTATTATAGACGATTATCACTCCGGGAGAACATGCAACTTCTTGAACCGTCGGAAAGGTTTCGATCCAGCAGATGTCGCCAGCGTAACACTGGAGAAATGGTCACAGAAGAAGAACGTTGGCTGTAGTGTATGTCGGACAGTTACGAGAAAGCTGATACGTGTGAGTTTCGGCGTGCGGCGGCGACGTTGCAGCGGCGTGCCGAGAGGAGAGTAAACATTATAGCGGAGCTGTCACACGGCGTGTGTGCTGAGAGGCGGGGACACGCGTCGCACAGTACCTTGGCTCGGCGAGGCAGCAGCGGGTCAGCGGGCAGCTGGCTGGCGTCCGTCTGGCAGCTGGTCTGCGCGTCGAGCACGTGACACGCGGCGACCTGGAACTGGAGGCGCTGGAGCCGTCCGGAGAGCACAGTCCGCAGCGCGCGGCGACCGGCCGTCCACTGGCCGCGGGCTGGCGCGGCCGCCGCCGCTGCGCCGGCCCGACCTGCCCCCACCACCTCCCCCACTCTCCCCCTCCCCCACTCTTTCTCTCTCTCTCTCTCGTTACTCTCTCCAGACACGCGCACTGGCCGCGCGGCCTCCGCTACCAGCGGCCGCAATTATCGCTGCCGGCACGGGACTGCGACCGCCACGGCGCCCGTGCGGCTGCGACTGGCCCCACAGTTACGATGATCCAGTCGAGGCGAGGCGCCACTCTGCTTTCTTTTCCCCTCTGGCGTCTTTTCTCCGCCGCCTCGGGCGTTTTCCTTCCTCCCATCCCAAAGACTGTACAATGACACCTTCTCCTGTACAAAAACAAGAAAAAAAGTACACTATTTCGTCTTGGATCGCATCTGGCCAACTGTGACCAATCTAAAGCACTCAGCGTCTCTTTCAAATGAAATTTCTCGACTGTACGGAAGCTGCACTCAGTTCCTATAAACCACCTGCCCAGTATATCGTGACCCACCCGTACGCTGGTAATCCTCGTCCACGGGAAACTGTCCCTGCGCCCAGCGTGATGTGCTGTGCCACCCTGTCCGAGCCATGTCGACGGCGCCGTGCAGCTCACCGGCAACGTAAACATCCTACTATAGACGGTGGTGGTTGATTTAAACTTTAAATGCTGGTTTTCTTTTATGACGCGTACACTGTCTTAATATGAAAAGTGACATGCGTTGTTACCTTAAAATCTATTTGGTTTTTGTTACCCAAGTCATTTTAATATACGCTTATATGTATAACTTGCCAACGGCATTGCCACAGTGGTAATACCGGTTCCACTCACATCACCGAAGTTGAGGGCTGTCGCGTTTGTCTATCACTTGAATGGGTGACCGTCCGGATCTGTCAAGCTCTCTGGGGAAGCAGGGTGCGCTCAACGCTTATGACGCAATTGAGGAGCTACTTGTCTCAGAAGTTGCAGCTCCGGTCGTCAAAACTGACAACTGCCGGGAGACCACAAGCTTCCCACATCCGCATCCAGACTCGGTTAGTCGATACCGTCGGACCTTCAGAGACCTCTTAAGACGGAGTTTATAGAATTTTAGATAGGTATAGGTTGAAAATAACTTTCGCATGATCTGTCACTGCCAATTAACATAGCTCCATGAAACTTGGACCGTACTGCTACAGTATAGGACAGAAGGTGACTGAAAGAAATACGCCAGTGAGACGAAGAGAAATGACACATTTATACAAAGACAATAATTCACTGACGTCACCGCAATTTATGATGGTCTCCTGCACGTTACAAAAGGCGGGACATGGTTCTTAATAGGTTGTGTGATCACCACGGACGGCAAAGCACGCTCCGCAACTTGCTCCCAAGCTGGCCATAAGGTTCTTTAGGAGTTCTTTTGGTAGGGCGTTCCATTCCACCATCTGCTGGGCATCGTTGGTGCATGAAGACGTGCTGCAGTACTCAGTCTGCTCGAGTTCCGTTAGGATTGTGACTACCAAAAATAAAGGTAATGGATTATGTTCACAAGATCGCTGTATTTATTCGAAATAATCTCTACCTAAATCAATAAACAGGAAAGACCGTTTCAAAAGTGTTTCAAAACTGATACTGTGTGAACCGTGCACGGCTCGTGTGCATGCCATTTATGGTTTGTCATCTTATATTACGGTACTGCCACCTCATTTCCTTATTCCATTTATTGGCGTCACTAACTTCCTGCCTTACTTGCCCGTGAGCGGCAGCAGCAGCGCGTGTCGATAAGTGCACTGTCGTACCATCTCTGGGGCGACCGATAGCATTTCCGGGTCGTCGTGTGTCTGGAGTTGTTTGGAGACGGACCAGCAGTGCAGTCGGGACGCAGCAGCAGTGAAGTCGGGGGACGGAGCGCCGGTGAGGCGCCGACAGCCAGTGCTCGCCGACCGCTGGCGACACACATGAACTGTCCGACGGAGGGAGATTGGAGCGGGACGACCGTTGTTGAGTAGTTCGGTTGGTCATCTCATCGTCTGACGTATATTTGGTCCTTCCACCGTTTCCGGGCCTGGGAAGTTGGTCGGTTGGCGTGGAGCAGCGAGTAAATCTCCGCGGCGAACAGTTTGGCCGAAGCCACTGGCGGCCTCTATGTGGTGTCTGAGAGTTTGGTGCTGTTCCCATTGCTACGACGTTCGTGGCTCACCGATCCTGGATACGAAAGTTGAGTTCTGACTTAATCTTCCAGCAAGTCGCGACTGTTGACATTGTGTCGTTTGGATTTCGTTGTCGGCTGTTGGGACATTCCCGCGAGCAACAACGTGTGTTTTCAAGTTGGCAAATTTTAGCCACCCTCCGGTGGAGTTTAACTGTACTTGGTTATTTGAATTGAAGTGCACCAGCGGAATCTTCTGCCTTGTGGCCGTTAACATTCCGGTTACCTGCCTGGCCTTTGACGTAAATTCAGGCAGTGTATTTTCTTCATCGTGTTATCGCTGTCCAGCACGGTGTGTAGTTTGACAGATCAATGTGTAATTGGTTGTGGGCGCTAATACTTTCTACGTTGTTCCATTGAACTCCCTGTTGTGTGCTGGTCGGCTGGAGAGGAAGTTATCTTGTCGGTGGGTCCATTGACGGTCTGTCGGTTGGTTTGTCGTTGGATCGAGAATGGTTGGGCGAGAGTTAGTGTTTGAATTTCAGGCCGACCCTCGGAAACTTCTGAGCGCCGTTGGGTGTACTGCCTTTTCTTATTTGTTCTTGTTTGTATTTATATGGCTTCTAGCCGATTTTTAAATTAAGGTTGTTTTGCCCTTAAGATTGTTTGGGTCTTCAGCCTAATTGAAAGAACTATTTTAAGTAGGGCCTTTGGCCATTTTAAAAATTTATTTTGGTTTTGCTCTTAAGGTGTGAGATCGTGTGGGTATTCAGCCTAATTGAAAGAACTGATTTAAGATAAGGTCTTCTGCCTTTTAAATTTCTGATTTTGATTTGAGTCTTAAGTTATTGGCTTTCAGCCGATTTTAAATGAAAGTGGTCTTGCCGTTAAGGCTGAGATTGTATGGTGTATTCAGCTGGTTATTAAGTTCCAAAAATTAATGCTGTGTTTGTTTTAATTTTCTTGGCTCTTGTAATGTTTGTTGAAATAAATAAAGTTGTATGTTCGAGTGTAACTGACAGACTCTTATTTTGGCCCCTTTACACAATTTAAACTACCTGACCTGTCCTGCGCGTTAAGCATGGTGTCTTACTATGGTCCTTTTTGGAAGTGCATTTAGTACTGCAGTACAATTTCCTTGGGTGTTCTCAGTTGTATCGCAATTGTGTCCTTTCAGTCTCAACTTCAATTCGGGAAACAATCAGTAGTCAGCTGGGACAAAATCCGGCGAATACGGCCAGTGATCCAGGACTGTGATCCATTTGCCGACGAAAAAGTCGCAAACGACCATCGCTTTGTGGGCTGTGGCACTGTCGTGGAGGAGCGACCAGCAACCTGCCTCGCCCAAAAACGATGGAGGATTAAAAAAAATAATAATAATTCATGTCTCACTGCTCCACGGCCATTTTACGACAAGTACCAGTTCACTCGCAGCCAGGACATCTGCTGTAGTGAAGCTAGCAGTTTGACCTTCTACATGGTTGTCGCTGAAATTCCAAGTATCAAAACACCACATCTCGCTACGAGATAGCATTGCAGTTTGGAATTTCGCACAAGCAGTTCTAACGGATCTGGGACACAAGTTGTACGTCTCCCCAACACATCCATCACGTGTTCGATGGGGTTTAAGTCGGAGGCACGGGCAGGCCACTCCATTCGCTGAATGTGCTCTCATTTCAAGGCCTCCTTCACCTGAGCAGTTCGATGGAACCAGGGTCGAATGCACCCCTACAATGACGCACGTGGGGAAGGAGTAAAGTGTCACAATAATCTTTACTGGTGAGTGTACCATGTTCAAAAATTTGGAGGTTAGTACGCCCACGCAAAATAATGCCTCCGTATACCACAACAACTGCGCCACCAAAGCGACCATGTTAGTATTGATGTATAACATGATTGTTTTGGTGGTCCATCTGTTACGGTGCTGTGGTGGTGGTGGTGGTTAGTGTTTAACGTCACGTCGACAACGAGGTCATTAGAGACGGAGCTCATGCTCGGGTTAGGGAAGGATTGGGAAGGAAATCGGCCGTGCCCTTTCAAAGGAACCATCCCGGCATTTGCCTGAAGCGATTTAGGGAAATCACGGAAAACCTAAATCAGGATGGCTGTAGACGGGATTGAACCGTCGTCCTTCCGAATACGAGTCCAGTGTGCTAACCACTGCGCCACCTCGCTCGGTACGGTGCTGTTATCTTTGAAATAGTGTGCAGTAAGGGATCCTTAGTAGATGGGACTGACGGAGGATATCAAAAAGCTCAAAGAAGGGCACCACGTTGTGTATTATCGCGAAACAGAGTAGAAGGTGTCACGGATATGATAAGGGATCTGCGGGGCCAATCATTATAACAAAGGCGTCTTTCTTTGCGGCGGGATTTGTCCACGAAATTTTCAGTCGCCAATTTTCTCCTCCGAAAGCGAAAATATTTTGTTGACTCTCACCTACGCAGGAAGAAAAGGTCATCGTAACAAAACAACAGAAATCGGAGTTCGCTCATTTTTCTCGCGTTATGTTCGAGAATGTAGCGCTAGTAAAATAGATGTCTTAATATTGTGCCAAACACTTATGTGTGAATTGCAGAGTAATCATGTAGCTGTAGATATAGAGCCCTGCATGGAGCTGAGCTGGTCTGCTCGTTCACTGTGGTGCAGAGCGATCACAACAGATAGCAAACTCTTCGAAATTGGATATAATCCATGTGTCTGTAATACAACTTGCAAGAAAGCGTACGGAAGAGACCGTTAAGTAGGGAAACACGGATTAAATGAAAACGCAGGAGAGAAAAATTGTCTGTTATGCACTGAGATGACAGAAGTCATGGAACAGCAATCAGATGTACAGATTGCGGAAGTATAGCGTACACAAGGTATAAAAGGCCAGTCCGTTGGGGGAGCTGTCACTTGTACTCAGGTGATTCATGTGAAAAGTTCCCCACGTGATTATGGCCATCCGACGGGGAACGCGGAACGGTAGTTGGAGCTAGGGAACATTCCATTTCGGAAATCTTTAGGGAATCCACAATGTTACGAGTGTGCCGAGAATACCAAATTTCAGGCATCTGTCGCCACAGACAACACAGTCATCAACGGCCTTCATTAATGACCGAGAGCAGCGACGTTTGCGTATAGTTGTTAGTGCTAACAGAAAACTGTGTGTAATAACAGCAGACGAACGTATCCGTTAGGACAGCGCGGCGAAATTTGGCGTTAATGGGCTATCGCAGCAGACAACCGACGCGAGTGGTTTGATAACAGCACGATATCGCTGCAGCGCATTTGCTGGGCTCGTGACCATAGTGGTTGGATCCTAGACGACAGGAAAACCGCGGGCTGGTCAGATGAGTCCCGATTTCAATTGATAAAGGCTGATGGTAGGGTTCGAGTGCAGCACAGGTTGTCAAGAAGGCACTGTGAAAGCTGGTAGTGGCTCCAGAATTGTGTAGGCAATGTTTACTTGGGTCCAACTGATCCGATCATTCACTGAAAATAGTTATGCTCGTTTACTTGCTGACCATTTTAAGGGGGCTAGGGCGTCAAATTGGCTGACATGGAGCAGGAGAGGCACCACAGGACATTTTAATTTCCACTGTCTATATTTCCACAAATAAATTCATAAAAATTTGTCAGCATGATCAGGAAGAATTCAGGATTCACATTTATAGCAGGGGAAGTTCAAAAACACAACAAAATAATTTTTTTTACATGTGAAATATCATTTTCTACTTACTGTTGGCTGCATTTGTTGCTATAGGTACAGTTTTCTTTATAAGTAAGAGGGATTCTTTGATGAATTTTGCACAGTGTAAAAACCATACTTATAAGTGTCTGAGACTGTAGAATTTTCGAAATCTATTAAAAATTATGATAAAAATTGAGATAATTAACTATAAAATTTGAGTTTTTTTTGAATATGAAGTTTAAAATGTAACAACTCATTCAGTTTTTCATAAATTAAATAAATTCTTTAGTTTCATACACTTGTAAGCATAGTTTGTATACTGTGCTAAATTCATCAAAGAATTTCTCTTACTTATGAAGAAAAGTGTACCTATAGCAACAAATGCAACCAATAGTATTTTAAAAATGATGAAATTTCACATGTAAAAAAACATTATTTTGTTACGTGTTTGAACTTCCACTGCTATGATTGCGAATCCTGAATCCTTTTTGGTCATTCTGACAAAATTTTATGAATTTATTTGTAAAAGTATTGGCAGTGGAAATCAAAAGTCCTGTGGTGCCTGTCCTGCTCCAAGTCCTACCCTCCCTTAAGCCATTCACGGACTTTATGTTCCAAAATGAGGGATGAAATCTTAACGGATGACAATGCGCCGTGTGACCAGACCACAATTGTCCTCGATTGGTTTGAAGAACATTCTGGAGAGTTCGAGCGAATGATTTGTCTACCCGTCGAACATTTATGGGGCGAAATTAACGTCGTTGTAATTGGGACATCGCTTAGCATTATAACCACAGTAGACACGTTGCTTCTGGACAAGGCAATGTATCAGAAAATAGAAAAGAACGCGTACTGGTGGTCACTAGAGAACTGCACACACTGCGTGATGTCGAGGTGAAACGAGACAAACGTGGAAAATTGCGGGCATTACAATATCACGAAACATAACTAAACACAGAAACATGAAAAATAAAATGAAACTTCGCAAGATTCTTGACAGTTATTATAGCTCATTAACTTATCGTTTTGAGACAAATGCAGAGTAAAATGTCAAAGCACAGTCGAGCCGAAAGAAACAAGATACAACTGCTACAAAGAATCGTTTTCATAGATTGCTTCCAAAGATCACAAACAATATGTATAATGCGTACTCCCACAAATTCGACGCTACAAAATGAAATGTGGATATATGTTAACAATATCCACAATTATTTATAGAGTGAGTTCCTTTCCTGTTGTTTCGCTGTGATAGTGCGACATGTTTTATTCGAGCAGTAATGCCTGAGATAAAGAAGTCGCCTGTGGTGCTAGAGAGGCTACGCTCCTGTAAGTGTCGCATCGGAGGCAGCGCGTGACTCATTGGTGTGTGGGCACTCTACCAACACTGCTGGAATGACAAGTTGCAGCGCATATCTGCATCGACCGGCTCCTACCTTCACGGGGTTCTGTCGTTACTGCTTAGGATTCTGTACGTTTCCGTAGGTGGTATTCGTTTCTGGCGATTTTATTAGCAGATCTACTCTCGAAACACAGTGGTCTTGTCCAAAGAAGAAGTACATAAAAAATTGCGAATTTCTACGAGCAACCAGGAGAAATCGATGCTTACATGCTAAGGAAAAATAAAAGCAAGCGAGTGAAGCAAAACACATGGCAATATACACGGTGTTTCACAGTTCCTCTTACAGGCTTCTTTGAGCCGTAGAGGAGACTTAATGGATAAAGTTTTGATGATAAAACAACATCTGGAAATGTACCATTTAGATGTAAAATAAGTTTGAAGGTCGGATCACTTTCAAATCTCCTGCTTCACGGTACGCACACAAGCTGAGAAGAGGGTGCCATCACCAGTCCCTGTTTTAATTATAACGTCACACAGAATTTTTGTCCTACTACAGAAACGGTTGCGAGAAACTGATTTCTCAACTGGGAGGTTTGACTGCGGTGCTCCGCGTGCGCACCGCGCTCTCGACTTTGAATAGGACGTCCTTCGCCACATAGAAGAGAATCCGACGACGATTTGTCAAAACTTTCGCCGTGCTATGGGCTCCTGTAGAGCACACAGGCCAGGGATCAACGTCTCCTCTGTATGCATACCGTGGAGCGGGAGATTCGAAAGTTATCCCTTCTTCACACTTATTTTATATTCAAATGGTACATTTCCGGACATGGGTCATTACCAAACTTTGTCTACCAACTCTCCTCAACAACCCGAAGTCTTTAATAGGAATTTTGTAACGTCCTGTATATATGTGACTTGGTGGCAACAATCTGGGATTGTGGGTCCCCCTTGATGCAAAACACTTTCGTTATTTACTTATCTATTCCCAAACTAGCTTTAGCAACAAACATCGCCATCATCAGTGGGTTCTTTGATTCTTATTTACTATACGTCACAACATGGTTTTACGATTGTTGGGGTTATTTCCGGCATATTTCTGTGTTTTTTTTCTTTTTTTGCCTTTTTTCTCGGCATGCATCATGTCATCTGTAAGTTCGTTGGATGGCTTGCAGCTACTTTTAGACAAAAAAAACGCAGAAAACACGCCGGAAACAGCAGTAACAATAATGAGATCATGAAACCAGCTGCAATGTATAGTAAATAAGCATCAAAGAGCCCACTGGTGATGGTGATATTTGTCGCTGAAACTAGTTTGCAAGTAAGTAAATAAATAACAAAAGTATTTTGCATCAAGGGGGACCTGCCATCCCACGTTGTTTTTTTATGCAAACACGGACTAGTGGAAGAGTCTCAAGATAAAATGATATGATCTATAGATTTCGTTTCTGATGGTTTACAATATTGCTACGCAGTACTAGACAGAAGACACACATAATGATGACTTGTTATAATTAGGTCAGTATATTAGTTAGATTCATGTTCCATGGATCATTTGTGCGACAAATCGTAGTGATTTTCAACGAGTCATTTTACATTTACCGGTACATCACAAATTATTACGTAGACATGTCATTTACGAGTGGGATTTTTTTCAAAGACATAGAGATGAGAGTTACTAATTCCAACTTACCAATTTTCATAGATTACAATATTAGAAATTCTTCTACGGAATGTAAGAAGTTGTCAAGGATTAATTTTTAGTTTATTTTCAAATTTTACTTTCCGATCTGTCTGGTATTTTGTATCACTGCGCGAGTGATCGAATATTTTGGTCGAAGCCCATTGAACCAATTTTTGTTAAAGTAAATGCAGCTTAATGGATGTCATTTTATCTTCTGGTATTGTAATTATGTACATGATTGTTTCTTTTGAACAGCAGTGGATTGTTTAAAACGAACTTCATGAGGCAATAAATATATTGTGAAGCAATGATCAAGATGCCTAACTCCTTAAACAGATGCCTATAAGATGATCGTGGGTGAGTACCACATGTTATTCTTACAACAGGTAAAGCTATCATCGACTCGAGGGCCCTACTAGGCACGGGTGGTATGTGCGCCGTTGCCTTCCTTCCACCGACCTTTGAACAGCATCACCCTGCCAGTCAAAGGGGGGACCTACAGATAATTTGGACTTCGGACCACTGTGCGATTCGGCATTCCTCAGCAAACATTGCCAGAGGTGGCGGCGCCCTGCAGCGTTCGCGTCCGCTGGCTGCGCCCCTAACTGTCGCGGCTTAGGCAGCCCGCCACACTCCCGAGTCCTCTATTGTGTAAGGAGGGAATATCGCAGTGCCACGTCACCCGCCAGGCGCTTCGGTGGGTTTCCGCCACTACTTGAATCTCTATACAGCTTAGCAGCTGCTTACAGGATATTAGCAGTTCTGCACGGCGAAATGCGGCGGTGACGTTGGAAGTGGAAACGGCTAAAGAAAGGAATTTCAGAGTGCTGTTTATTCAGGAAGACTACGGTATTTTACGGACTATAAGACCGACTTTTTTCTTCGAAAAATTTCCTCCAAAATTCAGGTACGTTTTACACTCTAAATTAATATATAAATATCCAGAGTTCGATTTAAAATTCCCTCCAGTATAAAAAATTGCCATATATTCTATACCGCGGGAAACTTATCTCCATCTGGCAACATTGGCAACAATTGGCAACAGCAGTGCACCGATGCGACGAACATGAGTTGCGGGGATTCACAAGCTTCACTGTCTTCCTCCCGTGCCTCCATCACAAAACAAGAACACTGTCTTAGCCTATGATGCGTCATTGCAGTCTACGGTTCTAATAAACTTGAAAGCGATTTGTATTATCGGTAACAGTACAATATTTTTGTTAGTAGGAAGTTTCGTAAAGGAAGAAAATTAATGTATGCCTATGATACGGGCCATAGATTGAAAGTAATAGCATATGCACAAGAAAATAAAACAGAGCAGCTGAGTGGCATTTCGGCCCTACAGCGACAGAAAAAACCATTCGCGATTGGCGGGCTAGTATATAGGAACTGAAGAAAATGAGGAAGATTAAATGTGCGAATAGAGGACTGAATGCAAAATGGCTAAAACCAGAAGATGATGATTTTCAGGACTTTTAAACTTTGCTGTCCGCATGTCTCGTACAAATTTATTCGTTTGGCGCCGGCAGCGCTCAGTCGGATTACTTGGCTTGTCGCCAGCCTGTTGTCACCTTTCCGTTCATGACAAGCTTAAAACACATTGACTTTTGCGCTCTTTAATTTTCCGGAAATCCTCTATTTTGACGTATCGTCCCAAAAACTCGAATTTTCTTTTCAAGTAAATTCTCTGCAAGTTCTACACTGTTATAATAAATATCCATGCAAAGGTGATGCCACTTTCAATAAGAAGGTGTCAATAGTTCCATCACTGTTTTTGCTAAAGGTTGTCCAAGGCCGGAATATATCTTGAACGAGGAAATGTATCCCGTACTCGAATCACACAGCATCCGAATGAGTATGTCGTATTTCGTAATTTTCGACGGATTGAAAACTTTAAAATTTAACCGTCCACGCCACGGTATCATTACTTCATCAACTTAGATGTTTTGACTTAGATTAAACGTTTCTTTAAACTTTTTGGAAAAGTAATCAATTACGAATTACACTTTGACAAGCCGGTCGGCATTATCCAGTTTATTGTTGCTGTCGGAAAAATATAAAAATGATAATATTTGCCTGAATCGGTTGCGGGACACCGTTTTGCGACATATCGGTGTGTCTATCAACGGATTCGTTGACCAATAATCATTGATCCTTGCTTTTCGTACAGTTTCCATAAGGATAGCAACCCCAAACCATTTTCTAAGTTCGGGTCCCGTAACGTCGACAAATTTGGCGTTCTTTAAATCCGGTTTCCTTCTATTGCAATTCTGACTGTAGTACTTTTTGGTTTCGTTGCTAATATATTCAAATAGATAGTTCCCAATATATAATTGTACGATATCCTCGATGCTCTGTGTATCTTTTGGAAATAAGTTTGGACCCAGGGATCCTTCAAATTAATTATTGGTCCTCGGTAAATCAAAGTCTGACCACTGTGCACTGTCTTCTTCGTCTGATTCATCCGAATTAGTTAGCAACCGAAGCGTTCGCCGGATTCTTCTCGGAGGTATTTCACTATCTTCCTACGACTCTGCTTCACTTTAATTTTTTTTGTATCCAATGTCTTCTTCCCAGTCGGCCATGTCGTCCGGAACGTCAGACAAGACGTCCGCGCATTCGTCGTAAATACAAGTAATTGTATTGTCTCTTTCGTCCGCCGTTCTGAAAGGGCTCAAGTACTTATAAAAACAAGACACTTGTTGACGTGTGTAACTTATTGTTACCTAAACAAAACACCAACGGAATGCAAAAGATACTAAAGTGCTGACGCCGGCCACTGCACGATACAATGTTCAGGACACCACTGTGGTGTCGCCGGCTACTGAGCGATACTATGCAGACGACACCACTGTCGTGTCGCCGGCCATTGACCGCTATTTCGCGCACTGTGATGTCGCCGGACGGCATAGTGTTAAAGGTCAGTTCGGTTTTATAAACTAAAAATTTTTTAAAGTCTGGCTATGCAATCTAATTATAAAAATTGTAAAAATGTTATTTTTAAAAAAAAATCATTGCTTAAAAATAAACGTGCGTCTTATAGACCACAGCGTCTTATAGTCCGTAAAATACGGTAAAGGTAATCGAGTGAAACATGATACACGGGGATATATGCATCTGATTTTTGATGCTATTTGCCAAACCGGAATCTTCATACCAGCCTGTGAAACGTATAGCGTGATTAATCTCTCCAGATCACTCGTTTCCAATCATACGCTGTCCAGTGACGTTGCTGTTTAGAGCATCTCAAATGTCACTTATGAGGAGCTGCTCGAGCGTTGTACCCCATTCTTTTTAACTCCCTACGCACGGTCATTGTGCTGGCAAGACTGCTGATTGCACTTTGGACTCACGACTGATTCGTTCCACTGATTTCATGCGATTTTTACAACCAATATCCGCAGTTCTCGACGGCCCGTGTCTGTCGTTACATGAAGTCTTGCAGGTGTTGGTTCAGATGTGGTTGATCCTTCGCGTTTCTTCCTCACAGTCACATCACCAACAATCGACCTGGGAAGATTTTAGAAGGCTTGTAACATTCCTCATGCATTTGTTGCTCTGGTGACATGCAATGGCTAGTCCATTTCGAAGTTACTGAGCTCTTCAGACGACCTGTTTTGCTATTACTGCTTCTCTGCTGAGAACACAAAATTACCTGCCGCCTTTTATGTGTCGTATCCGCCTCACAAGACATCTAGTGGTCAATTCCGTATTACATAGGGTGTTCGGATATTTTTCATCAGTTACTGTAAATATATAAACAGCAAACGGCAGTGTACTAATTTTCGTCTGCTTTACCATGTGACGCTGTGATGTATATATTAGTAACGTATTTTATGTATTTTTAAACATATAGCTAATTACTGTATGAACATTTTATTAGATTACATGTTTCCATTTAACGATATGTCAGTTCTTAAACAAAGGTTTAACCGATAATTGGTTCAGTAACTGCAAATATTTGGTTTCGTATTTCAGTCTAATTTTTTCCAATGAACCATGAAGTGTTCTGTCCGAAGTTACTTTCTGCTTTCAAGAAATTAAAATATTTCTGGAGATTATTTGGAAATGGAATTAAACTTCATGGAAAATAAACTGAAATTTAAAGTTTGCCGATGATATTCTAATTTTAAGGCATCAAAGGAGCAAGAAGACTAGTTAAACGAAATGGATACTGGAACGAGATTTTCACTCTGCAGCGGAGTGTGCGCTGATATGAAACTTCCTGGAAGATTAAAACTGTGTGCCCGACCGAGACTCGAAATCGGGACCTTTGCCTTTCGCGGGCAAGTGCTCTACCGTCTGAGCTACCAAAGCACGACTCACGCCCGATCTCACAGCTTTACTTCCGCCAGTATCTCGTCTCCTACCTTCCAAACTTTACAGAAGCTATCCTGCGAACCTTGCAGAACTAGCACTCCTGAAAGAAAGGATACTGCGGAGACATGGCTTAGCCACAGCCTGGGGGATGTTTCCAGAATGAGATTTTCACTCTGCAACGGAGTGTGCGCTGATATGAAACTTCCTGGCGGATTAAAACTGTGTGCCCGACCGAGACTCGAACTCGGTACCTTTGCCTTTCGCGGTCAACTGCTCTACCGTCTGAGCTACCGAAGCACGACTCACGCTCGATCTCACACCTTTACTTCTGCCAGTATCTCGTCTCCTACCTTCCAAGCTTTACAGAAGCTCTCCTGCGAATCTTGCAGAACTAGCACTCCTGAAAGAAAGGATACTGCGGGGACATGGCTTAGCCACAGCCTGGGGGATGTTTCCAGAATGAGATTTCCATTCTGCAGCGGAGTGTGCGCTGATATGAAACTTCCTGGCAGCGCACACTCCGCTGCAGAGTGAAAATCTCATTCTGGAAACATCCCCCAGGCTGTTGCTAAACCATGTCTCCGCAGTATCCTTTCTTTAAGGAGTGCTAGTTCTGCAAGGTTCGCAGGAGAGCTTCTGTGAAGTTTGGAAGGTAGGAGACGAGATACTGGCAGAAGTAAAGGTGTGAGATCGAGCGTGAGTCGTGCTTCGGTAGCTCAGACGGTAGAGCAGTTGACCGCGAAAGGCAAAGGTACCGAGTTCGAGTCTCGGTCGGGCACACAGTTTTAATCTGCCAGGAAGTTTCGAAATGGATACTGTCTTAAAAAGACGTTTTATGATAAACATCAAGAAAAGTGAGGAATGAAGGAGCGTATTCGAATTAAATTAGGAGATGCTGAGGGACATATATGAGGAAACGAGACACCAAAAAAAGTAGGAGATGAGTAGGTAGAAAAATAACTGACTATGGCAGCAATAAAGAGGATATAAAATGTAGCAATTAGCATCGAATAGAAATGTGTTAGAATGGCGGATTTTGTAAATGTTTGTCTGCAGTGTAAGTTACATGAAATGAAGACGAATGAGAAACGGCACATACAAGACGAGAACGGAAACTTGAGAACCATGGTGCTGTAGAAACATACTGAAGGTTACAAGGGCAGATCGAGTAACTAACAACGAGGAACTGAATCTAACTGAAGGCAAGATTAACTCATAGCAAAAATTGATTAAGTCGTGAGGTAAGTTGATGGGATGCATCCTGAGACATTAAGGGAATAATTAATTAGGGAGTCAAGAGAAGCTCAGGGACGGGTGGGGGATTTATACAGGGTATCTTTCCTAAGGGTCGCCAGGCGTAACGACACCGCTCATCAGGTCATTCGTGCGATGCCCATGACTCACAGAAAGTGTCGGTTTGTTTCCCGTTAAGAGCAAAGTGCTTTTTTAAAGCGGAATTGCACGTGCCCGTTCAGTTGAGAGCTCCCATATTAATCTAACGCCATATTTGTTTTATCGATGTACGTTGACAGCGACAGTAAAACTCTAAGTAAAACCAGTCCTCCAGCAACGACTGAGCAGCGCTGCAGCTCGGCGGCAGCAGTGAGCGCGGGCCTGGGCGGTGCTGCCGCGGATGGAACACCGGTTATTCCTTTTCTTTTACTGTCGCTGTTAACAGAAATCGGTAAAACGGATGTCACACTAGTTCTAATTTTATGCCACTCAATCGAATGGGCATGTAAATTTCAGCTCTAAAAATCGTTTAGCTCGTAAAAAAGAAACTCTCTGTCGGCACCGGGCGTCATATAAAAGACGCGATGAGCAGTATTCATTTGGGCTGACTCCAGCTACACAATGCAGAAACCACATAGTAAGTATTTGCCGAAACACCGGAGAAAATACGTCTGACGACGTGTTCAGTTTGAGTTAGTTTGCTGTTGTTACACATAGTGTAGACTAATCTCTTGACTGAAGACTACAACGATAACATTAAAGAATACAACTTTCACTTTTAAGTACATTTGAAGAAACTGGTATTTATAACCTATTATTATATAGCAACAAAATGTTTCTCGAATATTTTAAAGGAAGTAAAGCAACGATAAAGATCATTACGTGTAAACTTAGAAATGCTGTAACTGAAAGCAGGAGTTCTCAGATGGAAAGTGTTTCTAGAAGACCCATGATATACGATCCATGACCGACATATCGCCGCTGTGTCTATTGTCACCCACATGTGTTCAGAAGGGAACACGTAAGGAATCTTTAATGTCATGAAGTCACTATTGAGTCTCAGGACTACTCTACACATTGCTTGACAAAACAGGTATTTGAAAACGGGTGAATTATAAATTTTAATGGTTTTTACAACAATATGATTTGACAACAACCTGATTTTGATTGATTAGAATCAGTTCTCAAATTTAGGGAGACAAACACAAAAATTGACTTTCAGATAATGTGGAAACGTCATAACAATGTTTGAAAAACATACATTTTTATAAAAAATTATTAAAAAAAATTCTAAATAAGGACCTTGTTTACAATGTAATATTGGTACCTGAAAACAGCGTTCACATCGTCTGTACGACAGCTACCGTAAAACCAGAAGGGCTGCGCATGTTTGCTAGCTACTACGGAGGTTTACCAAACACGTGGCGCACAAGATCATACAGAAGAGCTAACATTATTACAGTATATACCGATCAAAACTTATCGAGTAAACTTCGCTTACACGATAAATCAGTCTAATCTAAAAGCCGTAAATTCAACTAAATACCTAGGAATTACGAATAACTTAAATTGGAAGGAACACATAGAAAATGTAGTGGGGAAGGCTAACCAAAGACTGCGTTTTATTGGCAGGACACTTAGAAAATGTAAAAGACCTACTAAGGAGACTGCCTACACTACGCTTGTCCGTCCTCTTTTAGAATACTGCTGCACGGTGTGGGAACCTTACCAAATAGGATTGACGGAATACATAGAAAAAGTTCAAAGAAAAGCATCACGTTTTGTATTATCGCGAAATATGGGAGAGAGTGTCACAGAAATGATACAGGATTTGGGCTGGAAATCATTAAAAGAAAGGCGTTTTTTGTTGCGACGGAATCTTCTTACGAATTTCCAATCACCATCTTTCTCCTCCGAATGCGAAAATGTTTTGTTGACACCGATCTACATAGGGAGCATAGGGAGGAACGATCACCACGATAAAATAAGGGAAGTCAGATCTCGTACGGAAAGATATAGGTGTTCATTCTTTCCGCGCGCTATACGAGATTGGAACAATAGAGTATTTTGAAGGTGGTTCGATGAACCCTCTGCCAGACACTTAAATGTGATTTGCAGAGTATCCATTAACATTTATAAAAATAATACAGATTGCCGTGTGTGGCTCACCTTCCGCGGCCTGAAATCTCATTTACTGGAGTAGGACTGTCTTTTGTCATGAGGTCCACTTCGAACTGAGCCCCGACGCCCAGCTAAGATGTGTCTGTAGACGCACCGAACAGTGGTGGGTGACCAACTTGACTGCCGCCCGCCAAACGGCTACACATCTGGGAGTGATAGTCTGGGATGCCACTAACAGAAGCCCTGTGGTTGTCATCCGCGGTATCCTTACAGTACAGCTGTCTGTCCACGGTATTCTACGCCCTGTTTTGGTGCCCTTTATGGCAAGCGAACCTGAGCTTAAATTTCGGCAAGATAAAACCTGCCGCGTACGATGAGAGTTTCTGCTGCTCGTCTTCGTGCTTTCCAAACCCTACTTGCCCAGAAACGTGTCTGGAGCTCTCCCAGTCTCATTACGTTAGAAGTATTTGAGCTGGGTCCTACAACCAGCTGGGTACTTTGACGATCTAACACGCCAACTGGACAGAATTTGGCACGATATCCTCAGGAGGACATCCAACAACTCTATCAATCAATGCCAAGCCGAATAAGGGCAGAGATGGACTAACTCGTTACTGAATTGCTCAGTTTGTGAAGCCTTTTCTCTTGAATAAAAAGCACTCCGTCTTCAGGCCACAAGTGGCCCATCGAGACCATCCGACCGTCGTGTCATCCTCAGCTGAAGATGCGGATAGGAGGGGCGTGTGGTCAGCACACCGCTCTCCCGGTCGTTATGATGCTTTTCTTTGACCGGGGCCGCTATTTTTCGGTGGAGTAGCTCCTCAGTTGGCATCACGAGGCTGAGGGCACCCCGAAAAATGGCAACAGCGCATGGCGGCCCGGATGGTCACTCATCCAAGTGCCGGCCACGCCCGACAGAGCTTAACTTCGGTGACCTGACGGGAACCGGTGTATCCACTGCGGCAGGGCCATTGCCATTTTCTCTTGAATAACTCATCCAGTTTTTCTGAAATTGTGATCACTTGTTTTTCTGTACATGTAAATCACATTTACCGATATCTGCTCCATTCGGATAATTCTTTTGCGATGCGTCGCCTTTTTTATGTCACCCAAGCAATGGAAAGTAGCACGATTGGAAAAACCACCAGATCACTCCCGTAGTTAGCAATAGTGGAAGGCAATCTGATGTGAAATTACGGAAGACTTATATGCACGTGTATTAGGACCTTTTTGGGGAACGAATATATCCCGTGAAACAAAAGCAGTACGGTGTCTCAAACACAGAGAGTGAAACTCATCTAGTTCTGCTCGCCCAAATAATCCAGAGAATAGGAGACAATGGCTTTCATGTTGATTACCTATTCGTCCGCTTTTGGAAGGCATTCGATACAACTCTGCACTGTCGCTTAGTGAACAAAATACGAAAAATCCAATATTCGTCCAGATCTATGAATCGGTTAAAGACTTTCTAGCAGGCAGACGTCGTTTTTAACGGGACGGAATCGATAAATGTAAAATTGACTCCGGAAGTACGCCAAAACACATTCGAGAGCAATTGATGTTTACAGTGAGTAGTATATAGGGCGGTACAGGAGGAATGCTCAACATTCAGGGGTATGGCATGAACGATCATTCTAAGCAAAAAGTCTAGTAAACATGTACTCTAAAACGCACATCTTAAGAGCTACGAGAACTTGTTCAGTAGAAGCGATGTTCTTAACAGAATCGCAGTAGCAGAGACCATGTTTACTCGACATTTTTTCCTTGTTTTGGTCTATACTACCACCTCAAAGTATGGAGAGCAAAGAACCTGCAGCAGAAGAGATTCGTTTCACAGTACCGAAGACGAAGCAATGCCCATAGCTCTTAAGGTACGCGTTTTAGAGCCCATGTTTACTACGCTTTTTTGCTTCGAATGATCGTTCCTGTCATAATACGGAGTACTGACCATTCCTCCCGGGACACCCTGTACAAGTGTTCATGTGTGCAGGTTATTGTGGCTGTTCGGAAACAATGCGGTTGCCCAGAAAAAAATCGCAGCTCACGAGACTAACGAGATCCGCTGCTCGGCACCTTTGTCAGGAAGCATTAATCGAAGAGATAGAGAAGAGCCAAAGAAGGTCAGTGTGATTCATTTCTGGTTAGTTCCGCGAGCAATATAGCGTTACAAAGATACTCAACAAACGCCAGCAGCAGACGCTACAAGATAGGTGTTATGTATCAGATAGTGGTTTGTTGTTGAAATTTCAAGTGCGTATGGTCATAGAAGGGTCTAGAAATATATTAGTTCCTCTCGCTTTTTTCTCGTGAAATGATCATCTCGAGAAAATCAGAAAACCTAGGACGTTCACGAAAACTCGACGATTGCGTTCTGCGTTCTTGCCATACATCGTTTGGAACTCAGTCTCCTCTTTCAATACATACCCTTTATACTGTTGGCCGTACTACATTGAGAGAAGGAAATAGCAGCACCAAGAAGGAGTTGTGCGACACAAAGGAAAGTTGGTAGGCGCGTATCTACACCTGAAGCATGATGTCTGTTCAAATTTTGCGCCAGTCGCATAAGATGGCACTTGTTGCGCCACTATGAGGATGCAAATAAGGTTTGATTTAAATACACGGTTGAATTTGGAAGTGGTGAGTTGATGTTAGCCGAGAATGCCTTTAAGACGACAAAGACGCCATTACCAACACCTCAATGAGTTTGAACGAAGTCGTGTAATAGGGCTACAAGAATCTGGATGTTCCTTCTAGGATACTCCAGAAAGACTTCGCAATGATGTAGCCACTGTACACGATTGATGGCAGCAGTGGTCAAGAGAATGCACTGTCGCAAGAAGACCGGTCTCCGGACGGTCACGTGGCACTACCGAGAGGGAAGACCATCTTGTTCGGTTTATGGCTCTGGCGCATCGTACTACATCTGCAGCAGCAATTTGAGCAGCACTTGGGATCACAGTCATACAACGAACTGTTACAACTCTGGTGTTTCAAGGATAGCTCCGTTTTAGGCGCCCGATAACGTGCATTCCACTCGCCTCAAACAACCACCATTTGCGACATCAGTAGTGTAAAGTGTGGGATCATTGGAGGGCAGGTTGGAGGTCTGTTGTGTTTTCCGATGAAAGCTAGTTCGGCCTTGGTGCCAGTGATGGCCGCGTACTGATTAAAAGTAGGCCAGTTAAGGGCCTGCAACCAACCTGTCTCATGGTAGACATACTAGACCTACACCTGGAGTTACGGTATGGGTTTGATTTCTTTTGACAGCAGGAGTGGTTAGCCCACGAACCCTGACTGCAAATTTGTACGTCGATATGGTGATTGGACCTTTTGTGCAGCTATTCATGAACCGCATTCAATTTGTTGTTTTTCAACAGGAAAACGCTCGTCTAGAAGCCAACATGCTGTACAGAGTGTCGACATATTTTTGGGCTGCTCGATCACCAGATCAGTCTCCAATCGAGCGCCTATGGGACATCATCGTATGACAAGTCCAATATCATCCTCAACCAACATTAACTGTCCCTATAAGAGTATTGACCGACCAAGTGCTACAGGCATAGATCTGCATCGCACAAACCGACGTCCGGCACCTGTAGAACACCATGCATGCACGTATGCATGCTTGAATTAAACATTCTGGCGGTGACGGAAGAAAAAAAAAAAAGACTTTGAGCACTATGGGACTTAACATCTATGGTCACCAGTCCCCTAGAACTTAGAACTACTTAAACCTAACTAACCTAAGGACATCACACACATCCATGCCCGAGGCAGGATTCGAACCTGCGACCGTAGCGGTCACGCGGTTCCAGACTGAAGCGCCAGAACCGCACGGCCACACCGGCCGGCGGTGACGGAAGATATGCAGCATTTCACATTTGCAATGGCTTATCTCCCTCTTACATTTATCTGTTATCTTCAATGTTAATCACTTAAATATGTTACCTAGGCAAATATATTCCCGAAATTTCATTACTCTAAATTATACAGTTTTATACATGGCTCTTATTCAGCAACCGTATACTAGTATCGACGTAGAATTATACAGTCAACCAGTTGCAGCTAACTGGTAGATACAGTGACCCAGGTTTCGACATCTACTAGTGGTGTCTTCATCAGAATTCTGGTTGCAATCGGGTGACTGTATAATCTTATGTTGTTACTCTAAATTATTTTTTGATGTTGCAATTTTTTGCCCGTCATTGTACGTTTAGAATAGTTCCTCTGACGTCTTAGGAAAATAACGTTCATCAGCGCAGGGTTAACCGACATAGGTTAGACATTTCGTGATCGCAGCTTCTGGAAATTCTGCAGATGCCGATGCTCACTTTACGAAGTCGAAAATTCCACCACACTCTAGGGTGATCGTAAATTACGCTTGCTCCGACAAGGCTAGTAGGTATCATATTATAATTTTGACAGATGGATACGTTACTGATAATTGTTGTGTAGCCGTCTCCCTACATTCTCTCTTTTTTACGCAATATTCTAACACTCACTGATATTCCAACATTCTCCCAATTATACGCCGCCTACGTGTTTGCCGCTTGAGACACCGCCTTAGCTTCTAGCGCTAACTTGAGGCATCTATTGTTACCGGTACACAATGCCGTCTCAGGAACCCCAGGCGACGTGATTTGGAGACAACATCGAGCAGTTTGATGGTCTGGCAGTAGCTTCCGCGGTAGTTGCGCTTGCGTCCTTGACAACGGCCATCCACAACGATCTGGCAAGTCACAACATGCTGGCGTTCCGCGGTTCTTCAGATAAGGTAACAGAAGCTCTGCGAACAACTGCCATGTTTTATTGTGCGAAGCATCCGCGTCTACATCGTTAGCCGCAAAATATTCAATATTCCCGCAGCTAGAAAGAAAAGGGAAGAGACATACAGGTTTAACGTCCCGTCGATAACATTGTCATTAAAGACAGAACACAAGCTCATACTGCACAAGAAAACAGTCGACTCCTTTCCGAAGCGACCGTTGCAGTAGCTCAGAAGGAATCTTCACTCTGCAGTGTACTATGCACTCATTTAAAACTCATTGGCAAACAAAACTGTGTGCCAGACCAGGGGCTCGAACCTGGGACTTCCGCCTCTGTGCTAACCTTCTAACCACCGTGTTACCTCGCTTCGTAGGTGAGTTGGAATCGCTGTTACAGAACACATATGCGACTGGAACGAAGGCTAAAATATGTTTTATACAGCTACGAGTAACTAATCTCGTATCATATTTTTAAAACACTCTATTCTTTCTTTCGATTAATGATTTCGAAGATTTTGTCCGACTTCAGGTGGCTGCACTACACATACATGTTGACTTAATAGCCAGTTGTTGAGTGTTTACAGCGTCATCAGGGTAAAAAAGTCCTGTTGTTTCCAAAAACGTGCGTTTACCATGTAGGCACGACTGTTTTTGTCAGTTCAATCATCAGTACTTCGGCAGAGAGGCAGTTGCACTCTGAACAGCCTGATTTCACGTTGACATTGCATGTTTCAAGTTGTACTGGAACCACTGGAACCACACAGAGAGGATATAATAGACAATTAAGATTCACCTGCGCACAGAACGTAGTACGTTGTTCTTGAAAAGTAGAGAACGAAGTGACGAGGTCTGCAGACGGACCGCGGCACCGCCGTGACTCAACGCCTGCCTGGTTCAAAGCCTCCAGCTGCTGTCCTAATTTACACTGACGCGCCAAAGAAACTGGTACAGGCATGCGTATTCAAATATAGAAATACCCAAACAGGCAGTATACGGCGCTGTATACGGCAACGCCTTTACAAGACAACAAGTGTCTGGTGCAGTCGTTAGATCGGTTACTGCTACTACAATGGTAGGTTATCAAGATTTAAGTGACTTTGAACCTGGTGTTATGGTTGGCACATGAGCAATGGGATACAGCATCTCCGAGATGGCGATGAAGTGGGGATTTTCCCGTACGACCATTTCACGAATGTACCGTGATTATCAAAAATCCGATGAAACATCAAATCTGCGACATCGCTGCGACCGGAAAAAGATCTTGCAAGAACGGAACCAACGACGAATGAAGAGAATCGTTCAACGTGACAGAAGTGCAACCCTTTCGCAAATTGTTGCAGATTTCAATGGTTCAAATGGCTCTGAGCACTAGGGGACTTAACATCTGAGGTCATCAGTCCCCTAGAACTTAGGACTACTTAAACCTAACTAACCTAAGGATATCACACACATATATTCCCGAGGCATGATTCGAACCTGCGACCGTAGCGGTCGCGCGGTTCCAGACTGAAGCACCTAGAACCGCTTGGCCACACCGGCCGGCTGCAGATTTTAATGCTGGGCCGTGAACAAGTGTCAGTGTAATTACCATACAACGAAGCATCATCGATATGGACTTTCGGAGCTGAAGGCCCACTCGTCTACCCTTGATGACTGGAGGATACAAAGCTGTACGCTTCGCCTGAGCCCGTCAACACCGACATTGGACTGGTGATGACAGGAAACATGTTGCCTGGTCGTACGAGTCTCGTTTCAAATTGTATCGAGTGGATGGACGAATACGTGTATGGAGACAACCTCAAGAAGTCACGGGCACTGCATGTCAGCAGGGGACTGTTCAAGTTGTCGGAGACTCTGTAACGGTGTGGGGCGTGTGCAGTTGGAGTGGTATGGGACCCCTGATACGTCTAGATACGACCCTGACACGTAACACGCACGCAAGCATCCTGTCTGATCACCTGCATCCATTCCTGTCCATTGTGCGTTCCGATGGACTTGGGCAACTGGAGCAGGGCAATGCGACACCACACACGTCCAGAATTGCTACAGAGTGGCACCAGGAACACTCATCTGAATTTAAACACTTCCATTGGCCGCCAAACTTCCCAGATATGAACATTATTGAGCACATCTGGGACGCCTTGCAACGTTCTGTTCAGAAGAGATCTCCACCCTCTCGTACTCTTAGGGATTTATGAACAGCCCCGCAGGATTCATGCTATCTGTTCCCTCCAGCACCAGCACTTCTTCAGACATTAGTCGAGTCCATGCCACGTTGTGCTGCGGCACATCTGCGAGCGCGTGGGGCCCTACACGATATTAGGGAGGTGTACCAGCTTCTTTGGCTCTTCAACAAACAACTGACAGAGAAGTGGTTAGGGAAAAAGTATTGAATATTTCAAATTCTCTTATTGTCGAGAACGCTATTCTGTAAAATACTTGATTAAAAGTTGAGGATTGTCAGGTGTAAATCATTTGAAAAACGTCGCAAAAATATGAATTTTGTGTAGCAGTCGGCCTCCATATCCATGTATTTGCCTATCACAGCATGGTACCTGTTATGGCCACTTCTTTTGATTTGCGCTGCCAACAGAACAGACTGAACGTTTAAAGCTTTGCTGGCTTCATTGCTGGGCAGAGTTCTCCCTCAGGAGGACTGCCTCACCGATTTCAGGCAAAGCACACATGTTCCTGCTGCCCCACCAGACACTCTCCCCTTTCGCCTTGGACATCCGTTACTTTCGTTGTCTTAAGAAAGTCATCATAAATGTAAAAGCAGGCATTGTGATTGAATTCTCTTTACCGATTCCAATCCGGATTTCGTTTTCTGTCAAGGTAAAACTTTTAACTTCTTATAAGGCGTTTTCGAGCTCCGTCCCATACTTCCAAATCCTGTTCAATTTTTGTGGTAGAAAGCTTTATTGTTCACATTTTTTCAAGTATGCATTTTCTCCGCGTACTGAACTTAGGAGCTGATCCTCGACTGCCATATGTACAGTTTACAACAGTCATTGTACTTCATCTTACGGATTCCTGATTCCCAAAAATGTATTTGTATTTTATGGTGAAACCTTAATTTTAGCATGTTATTTGTGAGGAAACTTGTTTTTAGTGGAGAGGCGGCCTTAATAACCTATACAGTGGTACGACTCAGGCTGTTGCGAGACTGCTACTTCGCTCTTTTTTGTAATTAATTACTTGTATTCATCAGCCAGTGTGACAGATTTTTCCGTTTTTCTTCTCCATTAATTCAAACTTTCGTGTCCAAATGGGTGATACAAATGATTGCAGAGATCAAGTCATCCCTCTATAAAATAAATATGATTGACTCTGAGTATTTAGTTTGCATGCAGTGCTGGACTGGAGAATTTGGCTGAGTCTTGGTGAGCTATCTAGCTATGAGCCACTTGGTAGCTATGGACTGGAGAGGTGATCCCAGGAGACAGTTAACGCGAGATACACTGATGAGCCAGATCTTATGACCACCTGCTCAATAACTTGTTTGTCCGTCTTTGAAACGAAATAAGCCACTGATTCTGCGTATCAGGGATACGACAGTTTCATGCTAGGTTTGTGGAGGTATGTGGTTCAAATGGTTCAAATGGCTCTGAGCACTATGGGACTCAACATCTTAGGTCATAAGTCCCCTAGAACTTAGAACTATTTAAACCTAACTAAACTAAGGACATCACACACACTCATGCCCGAGGCAGGATTCAAACCTGCGACCGTAGCAGTCCCGCGGTTCCGGACTGCAGCGCCAGAACCGCACGGCCACCGCGGCCGGCGGAGGTATGTGGCCCTAGATGTCTACGCATAGGTCATGTAGTTTGCATAAATAAAAGGCCGCTGATTTTCGTACGTAATGATGGCGCCCAGTAGCGACCCAGATGGCGTCTATAGGATTTTCATCAGGCGAATTTGGTCGCTAAGACATTAGCGTCAGTTCGTTATGATACTCTTCAAATCTCTGTAGCACGGTTTTGGCTCCGAGATACGGACAGTTATACTGCTGAATGACGACATCGCCATCGGGAAAGACATCAAGCATGAAGGGTTGCAGGATGCTGGCAGCTGTCGGCCTGTCTTCGATTACTGCGACAGGTCCTGTGCAAGCGCTGCACGTTTTGAGCCGCCCTCCACCTCCATGACGGCGATTGTGGAGACGACCATTGGCCTAGTGTTGCAAAAACATGATTCGCCCGAAGAGCCGACCCGTTTCCATTAATCGATGGAGGAATCCCTATGGTCCCGTGCCCACTGCAATCGTAATTGACAATGTCGTTGGGTCAACATGTGAACGTGTATGGGTGGTCGGCTGCGGAGTTCCATGTTCAACAACGTACGGTGAATGGTATGCTGCAAAGCACTTGTACGTGCACCAGCATTGAGCTCTTTCGGCAGAGATGCCATCGATCACCATCTATCCTAGTTTACAGAACAGACAAACCTCCGAACCCGATGTTCTGTAACTACCCTAGTAGTAGTTTCACTGTCCTACCTCTTTCCGTAGATGTCAGTAGCAAGTGAATGTTCGACTAGCTTCGTCGCTCTCGAGAATCTCATTCACAGGTTGTGCGTAATAACTATCTGCCCTTCGTCAAAGTCGCTTATTTCAATGGATTTTCCCATTTGCAGCCCATATATTCGCTAGGCTGACCCGGCGCCCCTGTCTGCCTAAATATATACCGTTTCACCTGCCCGCAAAGCCAAAAGACGGCACGAAATGCCTGGCGGGCAGGTGCCACCGAATATCCCTTAGAAATGTGCCCTAATCAGAAAGCTAGAACTGTGCGTGGCCTGTGAATTTCTTTACGTGGTGTCCCACACATCAAAATAGCATCACGCCCTGCTTGTTGGTCACAGGCTGGACGATGGTCGTGGAAGAAGGATGTGTGAGTGGTAGGAGAAAGAGATAAAATCTTGTCTGACTTGTGGGTTTGCATGTCGGCGACACCTTTTTTAAAAAAAAGCAGTGGGAGACGTTCTGACACCAGGCCGCAAAGTTTGCCAACCCGAGCACTGCAGTAAATTGCGGAACAACAGTGGCTGGCCAGTACTAAAAACAACTCAAACGGGGGATTGGACGCTATTTTCTGGGAAAAGACAGCGCAACTCCTATTCACACCGGCTGGCGCAAAAACGTTTCTATAGATTCAGAGGTTGTCGCTAAATTTTAAAGCTTTCCCATATTGAGAAAACAAGAGCTTGGCTGGTTTTTAAATTAACCGTTTCGGAGAAGAGAGAGCATGTTTTGTTCGAGGTATCCCACTGGGATAACCACGAACAACTTTTTGATCGGAAAATGAGTATGTTTTGGCGCTTCTCTCTGCCGAACTGGGACTAGAGAGGATTTCTCGGACAACTGGCTTTTAGACGAACAATCGATCGGATGATAGAGACATTTGTACTGTACTGTATGTTAATTGTGGGCCTAGAAACGACGGAGAGGCTCCGTCCCTGCCGCAGCCGCAGTGGTCCACAACCCCATCGATGACTACCGCAATCCACTTCACCCCTCCGCCGCCCCATACTGAACCACTCTTTCAAGGTTATTGTGCGGTTCTGGCCCCGGTCCTGGTGGCCGGTGCCCCCCCCCCCCCCCCCCCCCCTCCCGCGCCAGGGAACGTCTCACACCAGACGAGTGTAGCTCCTATGTCTGCGTGGTAGAGTAATGGTGGTGTACGCGTACGTGGAGAACTTGTTTGCGCAGCAATCGCCGACATAGTGTAGCTGAGGCAGAATAAGGGGGACCAGCCCGCATTCGCCGAGGCAGATGGAAAACCGCCTAAAAACCATCCACAGGCTGGCCGGCTCACCGAACCTCGACACAAGTCCGCCGGGTGGATTCGTGCCGGGGACCAGGCGCTCCTTCCCAACCCGGAATAGAGACACTTGCTTGCACATTACATTTGGACATGAACGCTAAATTGAAAAATCTTGACTGTTAAGAGAGGTATATTTGAAGCCTGCAGTCTTCAGTGGGGCTCGTGTCCATCACCGAACCCTCAACCGTGAGTGACAAGGCGGTGAATGCAGTCCAAGTTGCACTGAAGAGGAAATATGGTAAGAACTTGCTGCCATGGCCAAGGGCAGCTGAGGGCTGTTCGGAATATGGAGGCACGTTTCTAAAACTTAGGGGAATCTTATTTCAGAAATTCGCAAAGTGTTAGTGGCTCACTAATGATTCAGAAACTTTGGGGCTTTGCATGCGATAGCCTGTCACCCAATGGCAGATCGAAGCAGTTATCATGTCCTCACCGGAATTGTGCATTTGGTTTTTTTGATGAACCTTGCTGAGTCTGTAGTGTTGCAGTGGCCTCTAATTGAGTCTGTTAACGATTATTAATTCTGATTGTTCTGAAGTGAAAACGTGTTTTTATCTAACCATGTTTGTCCTGTTTCAATTTGTGGTTATAAGAAAACTTGGGCCACTCTTTAATTGCAGTAGCTAGTGAATTCAGTAACGCCTTATTAAGACTGATTTTTGTAAGGACCACTGCCTCACTCATTTGTTAGGGTGATTAATTTTCTAACATTTCCGTTACGTAAAGCTTTTCTGTTCACATCTGTGTCTGCAAGGAGCGATCGGCATCTCGGTAGAGCCCAGTCGATGCAGATCAAAATGTCAGCAGAGAAAAGAATCTGCGAGCTCGGTGGCACAACACTACTTTATTAAAATAATCTATAGGGATGGAAAAATTGGAGAACCAATTTACTAGCATTCGATCACAGTGTTCATAGTGTAATAGTTCCCATTTCTGTTCATAGTGTAATAGTTTCCTTTCCATCACAGTATTTCCGGAAATTTTCTAGGCTACGGAACAGCAATACAATTTCAGTGAAAAAAATTGAGAAGTTTAGAAAGGATGTAATACCATGAAACGAAAACTACTCATAGTTAATTCAGTGGAATAAATATATTGTGAAACTGAAAAATTCAGGTTAGAATTCCGGTCTCGCACAAAGTTTGAGTTGTTACAAAAATCCAGGCTAGTGGAGAAAACCTACTCTGATGAAAAAAAAAAAATCACAACGCTAAGAAGTTGTCTTGTCACAGTAATACAGCTGGCAATCCACTTTAAGTTCAGAACGACAGCCCTCTGCTTTATCGTTTCAAGATCGCATCCAGTTTACTAACATATCGCTCGGCAACCAAGCCATTGTGTTGGATTCCACGTGTCTGACTAGAAGTAGAGCCGGCGTCTTTGATTTTCTTGGAAACCACTCTTAGGAATTTTGCTCGTTTCACGCCCAAGTTGAAGCTTTAATGCAGAGGTGCCCGTCTCCACCTTTTGTTCCACGACCTAGACGGCGACGGAAAGTTAATTTCTGGCCTTCCTTCTCTCTTTTCGAAATTCCGCGAATGCACGCGTTTTCCCCGTACAAAACAGCGACTTAGCTCTCTCGCATTCTGCTAGCGCTTATTGTTCCGCAATATTGCTCGTGACTAATTGAAGCTCCATCTCGTTGCCAATGAATAAAAGGAGGGGCTGAACACTCTCGCAAATGCTCGTTCGAGGCAACCTTCTGTAGGCGAATTAACAACGTTCCTGACTGCTGAACTGACTCTCAGGCGATCATGCGGCAGCACGTTTCCGTCGACAACAGCGATCCTGCCGCTAGTAGCGCCACTACGAGGATGCCAATTAGGTTTGTCTTAAATACACGCTGTAACAGTCGCGAGCATTAGTTACCTTTGAGATTGGACGTGGTGAGCTGATGTTAGTCAGTTATTCTTTTGAGGGCGTAAAGGCACTGTTATCAACACCTCACTGAGTTTTAACGAGGTCCTGCGATATGGCTACGAGAAGCTGGATGTTCCATCTGACATACTGTAGAAAGACTTAGCAGGAATGTAACCTCTGTACATGGTTGTTGACAGCAGTGGGCACGGGAATGTACGGACGGAAGATCTACATCTACATCTACATCCATACTCCGCAAGCCACGTGACGGTGTGTGGCGGAGGGTACCTTGAGTACCTCTATGGGTCCTCCCTTCTATTCCAGTCTCGTATTGTTCGTGGAAAGAAGGATTGTCGGTATGCCTCTGTGTGGGCTCTAATCTCTCTGATTTTATCCTCATGGTCTCTTCGCGAGATATACGTAGGAGGGATCAATATACTGCTTGACTCTTCGGTGAAGGTATGTTCTCGACACTTTGACAAAAGCCCGTACCGAGCTACTGAGCGTCTCTCCTGCAGAGTCTTCCACTGGAGTTTATCTATCATCTCCGTAACGCTTTCGCGATTACTAAATGATCCTGTAACGAAGCGCGCTGCTCTCCGTTGGATCTTTTCTATATCTTCTATCAACCCTATCTGGTACGGATCCCACACTGCTGAGCAGTATTCAAGCAGTGGGCGAACAAGCGTACTGTAACCTACTTCCTTTGTTTTCGGATTGCATTTCCTTAAGATTCTTCCAATGAATCTGTCTGGCATCTGCCCTATCGACGATCAACATTATATGATCATTCCGTTTTAAATCACTCCTAATGCGTACTCCCAGATAATTTATGGTATTAACTGCTTCCAGTTGCTGACCTGCTATTTTGTAGCTAAATGATAAAGGATCTATCTTTCTGTGTATTCGCAGCACATTACACTTGTCTACATTGAGATTCAATTGCCATTCCCTGCACCATGCGTCAATTCGCTGCAGATCCTCCTGGATTTCAGTACAATTTTCCATTGTTACAACCTCTCGATACACCACAGCATCATCTGCAAAAAGCCTCAGTGAACTTCCGATGTCATCCACAAGGTCATTTATGTATATTGTGAATCATGACGGCCACGTGGCATTACCGAGAGGGAAGACCATTGTGTTCGGCGTACGGCTGTGGCGCATCGCACTGCATCTGCAGCAGCAATGCGAGCAGCAGTTGGCACCACAGTGACACAACCAACTGTGACAATTCAGTCACCTCAGCGACAGCTCCGAGCCGAATGCCCTGTAACGTGCATTCTGCTGCCAGGAAACCAACACAATTTGCGACTTCAGTGTTTTCAAGCCATTGGAGGGCAGGATGGAGGTTTCTTGCGTTTTCTGTTGAAAGCTGGTTCCGCCTCGGTGTCAGTGATGGCCAAGTGTTAATGAGAAGGAAGCAAGTTGAGGGCGTGCTGCCAACCTCTCTGCCAGCTACAGTCACTGGGTCTACACCTGGAGCTATGGCCTGAAGCGCGATTTCGTATGACAACAGGAGCACTCTTGTGTTTATACCACGCATCCTGACTGCAAGTCTGTATGTCAGTCTGGTGATCCGAACTGTTATGCTGCCATTCATGACCCGCATCCAAAAATTGGTTCAAATGGCTCTGAGCATTATGGGACTTAGCATGTGAGGCCTTCAGTCCCCTAGAACTTAGAACTACTTAAACCTAACTAACCTTAAGGACATCACACACATCCATGCCCGAGGCAGGATTCGAACCTGCGACCGCAGCGATCGTGTGGTTCCAGGTTGAAGCGCCTAGAACCGATCGGTCACAGAGGCCGGCTCCCACATTCCTTTTGGTGTTTTCCGAAAGGATAACGCTCGCCACGTACCGCTGTCGTAAGTCTACGTGCTCTACAGTGTGTCGACACGTTGCCTTGGCCTGCTCGATCCGTCTCCAATCGAGCGCATACTGGACGTAATCGGGCAACAACTGCAGCGTCATTCACAACCAGCATTAGCCGTTCCTGTTCTGACCAAACCAGGTGCAACAGACGTGGAACTGCATCACAGAAACTGGCATCCGGCACCTGTAGAGCACAATGCATGTACGAGGTGCGGCTAGAAAAAAACCGGACTGATGCTGGAAAAAACATTTATTTACAATTTCATGGTATCTCCTTCAATGTACTCTCCTCCTCGGTCTCTACACCGCTCCATACGAATTTTCCACTGTTCATAGCAATGCTGCAGATCATTTTCGGTAAGTCCATACATTACTTCCGTCGCTTTTTCTTTTACTGCTTCAACAGTCTCAAATCTAGTTCCTTTCAAAGCTGACTTGACTTTAGGGAAAAGAAAAAAGTCACAGGGGGCCAAATCAGGTGAGTAGGGTGGATGATCTAAGATGGGAATGTTGTGTTTTGCCAAAAACGTCTTCACTGACAACGCACTGTGATCTGGGGCATTGTCTTGGTGAAGGATCCATGACTTTTTTCTCCACAAATCGTTCCGTTTTCTCCGTACTCGCTCACGTAGGGTAGCCAGGACGCTAATGTAGTAATGCTGATTCACTGTTTGTCCCTCTGGTACCCAATCAATGTGCACAATCCCTTTGATGTCAAAAAAAAAAAAAAACAATCATCATTGCCTTGAATTTCGATTTTGACATTCGGGCTTTTTTTGTCGTGGAGAACCAGGAGTTTTCCAATGCATCGATTGGCGTTTAGTTTCGGGATCGTAAGTAAAAAACCACGATTCATCGCAAGTAATAACATTTTGTAAGAAGGTGGGATCACTTTCAATGTTTTCCAGGATGTCAAAACAAATCATTCTTCGGCGTTCCTTCTGTTCAATTGTGAGACACTTTGAAACCATTTTTGAACACACTTTGTTCATGTTGAAACTTTCATGAAGAATCTGCCTAACACTTTCCTTGTCAACTCCTGTTTACTCAGACACTGCTCTGATTGTTAAACGGCGATCTTGTCGAACAAGTTTACCGATTTTTTCAATGTTTGCATCAGTTTTTGCTGACAATGGTCTGCCAGTGCGAGTGTCATCACTGGTGTCTTCGCGGCCATCTTTAAATCGTTTAAACCACTCAAACACTTGTGTTCGCGAAACCACTCAAACACTTGTGTTCGCGATAAACAATCATCGCCGTACACTTGTTGTAACATTACAAACATTTCACTTGCAGATTTTCCTAGTTTGAAACAAAATTTGATGTTAACACGCTGTTCTTTCTGTACACTCAACATTTTCCGACGCACAGACAAAATGTCAACTACTTAAAACAGACGCCACGGGCAGACTGAGTGCAGGAGGCAGATGAAACTCGAGCAGTAGGCGGGGCGAGAGTCACGTGACAGGCCACGCGACTTTCAGCCTTATTGCATTCGTTTTATTGTTTCACCAGTACTAGTCCGGTTTTTTTCTAGCCACACCTCGTACGTTGTCTTGCGTGCATTCAACATTCTGGCGGCTACACCGATTATTAACGTACCAGAATTTCACATTTGCAGTGGCTTATTTCGCGCTTACTTTAACCTGGGATCTTACAATGTTAATCACTTAACTATGTTACCTAGACAAATATATTCCCAAAATTTCATTAGTCTACATTAATTATTTTATGGTGTTTCGTCTTTTTTGTCAGTGTGTCACGTTCGGCATGGTTTTAGAAATTCTCAGCGGCGAATGCACTTTTCGGATGCAGGTGGCGTTGTCTCGACAGTGGCGCTGCAGTCGAGGAGCGGTGAACAACGGACGAGCTGCGTACTTGCGCGCGAAACAAAAGCACAGGGCGCGCCGGCTCGGCACTCGCTCATGGACGCGCGTGCCGCCGCGTGCGCCAGCGGCCGCTTCTGAGGCGAAGCACGTTCCACGGCGCGCAATTACGCGCGGGTACCGGGTACCGGGCGCCGGGCGCGTGGTACCGGACACCGGGTAACCCGGCTGTCGCGAGCCGCCTTTGTCCTCCGGCCCCGCTTTTTCAGCCGCAATCGGGAGCGGCAGGGGTGCTGCTGCCCACGGAAACGTGCTGCCGCATGATCGCCTGAGAGTCAATTCAGCAGTCAGGAACGCTGTTAATTCGCGTGAAGAAGTTTGCTTCGAACGCGCCTTTGCGAGAGTGTTCAGCCCCTCCCTTTATTCATTGGCAACGAGATGGAGCTTCAATTAGTCACGAGCAATATTGCGGAACAATAAGCGCTAGCGGAATGCGAGAGAGCTAAGTCGCTGTTTGGTACGGGGAAAACGTGTGCATTCGTGGAATTTCGAAAAGAGTGAAGGAAGGCCAGAAATTAACTTTCCATCGCCGTCTAGGTCGTGGAACAAAAGGTGGAGACGGGCACCGCTGCATTAAAGCTTCAACTTGGGCGTGAAACGAGCATATTTCCTAAGAGTGGTTTCCGAGAAAATCAAAGACGCCGGTTCTACTTCTAGTCAGACACGTGGAATCCAACACAATGTCTTGCCTACCGAGCGATATTTGGTAAACAAATTGGTAAACAATTGGTTGTGATCTTGAAACGATGAAGCAGAGGGCTGTCGCTCTGAACTTAAAGTAGATTGCCAGCTGTATTACTGAGACAAGACAGCAAATTTCTGTACTGTTAATTGGCGACTCCATGGAGTGCTGTGTGCACAACGACCGTACATGTTAAATTAAAAGGGTCAGCGTTGGCCGTAATATTGATGATTTATTGATAACTTGATACCAGTGTCTGAGTTTAATTTGTACAGCACTGAAGATGATCACATAGCGATTCTGCTATCAATAAACCATCAATATTACGGCCAACGCTGACCTTCCTTTTAATTTCTGTACTGTGTTGAGAGTATCAGTGATGTCGAAAGATAAATTGTAAAACAGTGTACCTTGTAAAACGTCATCTTACTGTACCACCGACGAGGTAATTGATGCCTTAATTGGTGTCCCTGGAATTCGGGTGGGAACAACTGGGGAGAAGTGGCGCTAAAGTGCAATCGGATTTTTCCGCAGGCAAACAGTGTACCTTGTAAAACGTCATCTTACCGTACCACCGACGAGGTAATTGATGCCTTAATTGGTGTCCCTGGAATTCGGGTGGGAACAACTGGGGAGAAGTGGCGCTAAAGTGCAATCGGATTTTTCCGCAGGCGTTTTTTGTTGAATGGAGAAAAAAGAATCGAGAGAAGAGAGCCACACTTGGACGGGAGCCTGGAGCTGGCAGCCGTCTGGTTTGAAAGGGAGACGGCGTGAGTAGATCGCGAACCAGTGTAGGTCCCGGGTGTGAGCCACCATCATGCCAATGAAACAACTTCACGTGTGTTCGATGTGACTGGGTGTGAAATTCTGTGACGCACTGTGGTGCAGGGGTGGGTGCGAAGTGAATACCACACTTCAGGGGAAATAGCATACTGAGTTTTCTAAAGAACAGCTTCTGGCGCGCGCACTGGCGCTTGAATATATTTCTAGTGCTGGGGTGTCGTTCGTAGCCGTGGCGAAAATTTCATCATCTATGATTTGCTGATTGGACACGGAATTTATTCAACTGAAATTGAATAAATGATTTTTGCTATTCTGTATATAGTCATTTGTTTCTTTGTCAGTACTTGATGATATGGCTGGACGAAACTACAATCATCCTGCCATAAATGTGGATTTTTTGTTTGCTCTAGGAGATAGCTCATGGAACACTCACTTTATTACACTCAATCGGTAGATGTGATGTACATGTGCAAACAAACAAACGATTACAATTTACAATTTCAGGAAAATTGGGCGACTTATTTAATAGAAAGAGGTTCACAAACTGAGCAAGTCAATAACACGTTTGTTCACTTCTGGCCCTTATGCAAGCTGATATTCGTCATTGCATTGACTGGTATGTTCATTGGGGATGTTCACCCGAGAGACACCGTGCCAAATTCTGTTCAACTGGAGAGGTCAAAATTCCGAGCTTTTTTAGGGCGCTGCCTATAACTCTCTAAACGTTCTCCATTGGGGAAAGATCTGGCGACTTTGCTGGCCAAGGAAGGGTTTGGTAAGCACGAAGAACAGGCTGGCTTGCCATGTGTAAGTGGGCTGGTTCTGTGTTGGCAGCGCTGTGTAGCGCTTTGCATTGGATCTCTGACTGCGTTTTCTTTGTAAGAGACTCTGTGGCTGGTTGGACTCGTTGTTGGAAGTTAATCGCCAGAAGTGTTGGGCAGTTAGTTGGAAGTTAGTTGCCAACAGTGATGGAAGTACTGTTGGGCAGTTGGAGGTGAACAGCCAGCAGTGATGGATGTAAATGTGAAAAGTTAGCATTGATGGAGGGTAGAGTTCTGAAGTGTTAGCGTAGGCTAACGATCTGTACATGTTCGACTTGGAGACTGAATATTAGTCATGATTATATGCCTTTGTACAAGATGTCAATTACGATTTATATTCGTGTCTGAAGTGGATGTCACATTATTAAGGTAAAAATTACGTTATTTGGTTTGCAACAAAATCTTTCCTTTGCTAACCACATGCCTATTAGTAGTTATTGGCTTTAGTAGTTAGAATCTTTTATTTCGCTGGCAGTACTGACGCTCGCTGTATTGCAGTAGTTCGCGTAATGAAGATTTTTGTGAGGTAAGTGCTTAATAAAATGTATAGGTTATTGTCAGGATTGCTTCTTATTCAGGGCCATTCTCTTGTATTAATTATTTGAAGTCAGGTTGTAATTTTTTTGAGCAGTCACATTGCGTTACGCTAGAATATTGTGGGTCAGTGTTGAAATGATAAGAAAAAGTAAAGAGAAAGTAGGCTCAATACGTTCAGTTTTACTCAGCTGTTTCAGAATCAAATAACGTAGAAGTTTCATCTTCTCTGTCATTCAGCAATTTAAGTACAGACACACATTTAAAACCGAAGTTTCACATGAAGGGTAATAAAACAGGGCGTACAATATCATTTAAGGCTGCAGCAGATGACAACCGACGAGGTCCTGCTGTGAAAATCAATGAGACCCCAGATTGGCGGATCGTATGGGGGGCAAGAGTCAGGTTGGTATTCAACCGCTGTCTGGAGCGTCTCCAGACACGTCTTCGTTGGTCATCATGGTTCAGTTCAAAGGCAATTGTACTCTAGTCGATGAGATTCCAGGCCGAAGATGTGTCTGACGACGCCCCAGGCAGTGAGGGAAGACCAACCTGATTGTCGTCCACCATACGCCCCGACAGTCAGGAGTGACGGTCCGAGGCGCCATTTCATTTCACTGCGGGACTCCACTGGTTGTTATCCGCGGTATCCTTACAGCACAGGGATATGTCGACGATATTGTACGCCCCGGTTTGTTGCCCATCATGGCCAGTCATCCTGGGCATACATTTCAGCAAGATAATGCCCATGCGCTCTCCGCGATAGATTCTAATCGCTTGTCTTCATCCTTACCAAACCCTACCTTGACCAGCGAGATTGCTGGATCTCTCTCCAGCTGAGAACTTTGGAGCTTAATCGGCAGGGCCGCACAACCAGCTGGGGATTTTGACGATATAGTACCGCAATTGGACAGAATTTGGCAAGATATTACTGAGGAGGACATCCAACAACTGAATCAATCAGTGCCAAGACGAGTATCACCTTGAATAATGTCAAGAGAAGAACCAACGCATTATTGGCTTGCTCAGTTTATGAAGCTCTTTCTCTATTAATTATCCACGTTCTCTGAGAATGTAATTATTTGTTTGTCTACAGATCTGTACATGTAAATTATGTCTCCCAATTTCTGTCCATTTGGATAATCCCTTCATAGCGCATCCTTCTTTTAAAGCATCACTTTAAACACTATTTAGCAAACTATGAATTTATCTTGGAACTCTTCCATTTGGTCCGTGTTTGCCTAGAAAAACAGTAATATCAGAAATTGAGTCCGCCTTGACGAAAAACACCTTGTTATTCGTTTGTTTCTTTACTATCCCAAACTAGTTTCGGCGACAAATATCACCATCATCAGGGGGTTTTTAAATCTAAAACATGCAGAAAATAGCATGGTTATACAAACACAGTAAAACATTGTTCTTTTGAAATATAGTTTTCTATTGATACTTTCATACTGCCTTATTTATTGTGTTTGAAGCAATTATTGGCGCTGTTTGCGACATATTTTCTGTGCTCTTTTTTTCTGTTGCCGTTTTTTTACTTAGCGAACATCATGTCATCTGCAACCACGTGAGCGGCTGTTAGTAAACAAATACTAGAAGGTGAACTTCGTATGTCAGCAATATATACTTGGCGTTGTGGTAGTGTTGTGGAAACCAGCTATTAGGTATTCGTGTACTCACGTTCGTTGCATCAAGGCGGACTCAATTTCTGATATTACAATTAGCAAACTCTTCTCCTGAAGTACAATTTTCAACATTTACAAAAGTACATTTCTTTTTGAGATATGAGTAACACTTTTATCCTACTATGATGCTGACTGTCTCAGTTGAGGTCACGAACTGGCGCTGAGCGCTTCCAAGGTCGGTTCTATACTGGCCTCTGTGTGAGGGTGCTGCTGGCTGAGATAGAAGGCGTGTCTTCTTCAGCCTCTCGCATTCGTCGTTGCGGACTGCAGCGAGACATCGCTAATGTCTGTGGTATCGATGTTATGTGATGTTAGGACGGTACCACATGCCCACCTGAGTATCCTAATCTCTCCTGTTCCCATGATGCCTACATGAGATATACGGTAGTGTCAATATAATGGTCACATGGTCTTCTTCTTCAGGTGTCGCGCGAGAATTTCATCGTGTTTCTTTCAAGGATTCACATTTCAGTTACCCGAGAATTTTGTTATTCTTCCGTAAGGGCTATACCGTCCACTTACGATCCCAGCGGCGCGTCTCTGACATCGTTCTATGTCTGCTGTCACGCCTGCTTGATGAGGACTCCAGACATTGGAACAGTACTCTAGAACTGGTCGCACTAGCGCCTTGTAAGTGATTTCTTCTGCAGATTTACTGAATAGTTGACGTATTAGCCTTTGGTCGGTGTCTCGGGTGAAACTGAAGTTCGAGAAACAGACACAGAGGAGGAAAACGTTTTTATGGACATGTGTCCGGAAGTGCTTCGTTTCCATATCAGAGCTCATTTTGTGTTTCTCTTAATAATCACATTAATGATGGGAAACACACAGAAACAGAACGAACCAGCATTACATGAAACGTTTCTTACATAAAATGTTCAAATTATGCAATTCGTTACTTTTGTTAAAATGTACAGTATATTGTATTTCTGAGGTTTACAAGCGACTGAATTCATTCTTTGTATTGACAGGCGGCTAACATCATTGCTCTGTTAGCATCAAGAACGTAGCACCAGCTGTTCAGTGTTCATCACGGACATGGTTTCGGTACAGTGCGGTGGAAGTGTGCCAAAATGCGGGGTTGGCAGAATGTCCATTTGTTGTGCGGATTAGCATACGGTAATGGTCATTATGCTCAACTTTTGTATCTGGAGATATTTCCAGAACGATGGTGTCCCGACAGGAGGCCGTTTGAAGCAAATGATCGTCGTCTTACAGAGCATTACAGAGCAGGCGAAGCTTAAGCCAACTACTCGCGATTGCGGGAAATTGCGGGAACCCTAGAAGGAAAAGGACACCTCCATTGGAGGAGGAACGTCTTCTGTAGTTGACGGCAATGCTAGTGTCAGTGTAAGGCAGTTAACTGTAACCATTCATGTTGACCATGTGACTGACTGGATAGTGCTACATGAGAACCTGCTGTATTCTTGCTATGTACAAAGCATGCAGGAACTACGAGCAGCAGCTGATTGTCCTGCACGAGTACACTTCTGCTAAAGGTCCGTTCAACAATGAGTCAACTGTCACTTAACTGTAGACATTCTGTTCAGTTATAAGACTTTGTTTCAACTTGATTATAAATTTTCACAATCAGCATGTACGGGCTGCCGAGAATCCTTATGAAATGGTTGAGTCACGTCATCAACAAAGATCTTCTGTCAACGTTTGGGCCTGCATTGTTGGTGACTGTTAGGGCCTCATGTTCTTCACCCAGGCACGACGTAGAAACTTACTATGCTTTCTTATAGAAAGCTCTACCCGTCCTACTAGAACATGAGTCTTTACGAGTGCGATAGAACACGTACTTCATGTACGATGAAAGCCCTATTCATATCAATGGCAATGTTCGCGGGCTTCTTTCTAATAAGTGACTCCATGACAAATGGATAGGTGGAGGCGGATCAATTCCTTTTCTTCGACGCTCCTCGGACCTAAACCCACTAGGATTATTTGTAGGTGCATTTGAAAGCTCTTATGTACAGAACCCCGGTACAAGATGTACAGAGTCTTCGTTCTCGTACTGTGGAAGGGTGTGAAACAACACACAATTCTCCAGGGATACACTAGAGCGTCAGCTGTTCAACGCGACAGCTGGCTGATGCACGTTCCTTGCTAACGGTGGGAATTTTGAACATTTCGCCTAGGATACTATTTTCTACTGTACTGATAGTTTTTTCCTGTGTGTTTCCCATGATTAAAGTGTTTATGAAGAGGAGTAGAAAATGAGTTCTAATACGGAAATGAAGCGTTTTCGGACCCACGGGCCTTTTTGTTAATCCTTGTATTACAGTTTGTGCTTAGATAGCAATCAGACAAACCAGCGGCAAGGCGTTCATTGCGAGCCGGAACGAGGGCATACCCATGAAGGGGCAATGAAAGGTTTTGCAGAACTTGGAATACTTATTTCAGTACTACTCACGAGTTTTTGAGGTAATCAAACACTGGTAAGGTAGCAGTAATCTCATCCGTGTACCGTATTTCAAATTTAGAATTTAAGGATTAGGTTGTCTGATTGTAGACTTAGATTTCGACACGAGGCTGACAGACTGGAGAGAAGGCAGCGTTCAAATTTTTATCTGATTTTCTGAAAGATGTAGATAAGATTAAGTTGGTACTCCACACTGTTTTGAGCTCCGTAGCACTTCTACTCAGAAAACTTCATATAACTGATTACTGGGCTGGATCTGTAATTGTCAGCAAATATTTAAATAATAATTTACACACTGGGAAAAATTCGCGTACGTTTGTTGCCAAACGCGTAGGAAAACGTTCGGTACTGGCTGCTTACAAATATACACATTATGACCACATTACGACCACCTACTTAAAAGCGTGTTGGTCTACTTCTGAAACGCAATTCAGATGTGATTCTGGGTGTCATGGATTCGACAAGTAGTTGATAGGTTTCCAGAGGTCTGGGGCACCATATGCCTATGCACAGGTCACAAATTTCCCGTAATTTATGGGCGGTCGGTTTGTGGGCGCGAAGCTGTCGCCCGTTAACGTCCAAGATGAGTTTCATCGGATTCACATAAGCCGAGTTTGATGGCCATGACACCAACTAGAGTTCACTATCAAACCTTTGCAGCACGATTCTGGCCTTGTGACACGTACAGTTATCCTGCTGGAAGATGCCGGCACTTTTGGAGAAGATGTCGAGCATGAGGGTGTACAGGTGGCCCCCAACACGTTCACTTAGTTCATGGTTGTCATGGTGCCTTCGATTACTTGCGCAGGTCACATAAAAACCCAGGTGAATGTCACCAGTAACATAATACTACTCCCACAGGCCTGCGTCCTTGTCGTGCTGCATATTTCGAGCAGACGCTCGCCTGGATGCCGGCGTACCTGCACACGACCATCGATCTGGTTTTCAGTTCACACGACCAGGCGACACTGTGTCACTGATCCGAACTCCACTTTCGATGATCCCGTTCCCACTGTAATCATGACTGACGATGGTCACTGTCAACATGGGAACACGTAGGGGTGCTCTGCTGGGGAACACCATGTTCAACGCTGTGTGCTGAACGGTGAGCTCCAAAACACCTGTGCCTGCGCCAGTACTGTACTCTGTAGTCAGATCTGCCACAGATCGCCGCCCATCCTGCTTTAGAGAGCGGGCAGGCCTCCGCTTCCTGTGATGAGATATGGACGTCAATCTCTTGAAGCCTACTCGTGGTTTCAGCACTCTTCAACCACTTCCCACAGTCGCTCACGACAGCAGGACGCGAACAGCCGACCAGCTTCGCCGTTTCCGAGATGCTCGCCCCCAGGCGCTGGCGCACAACGCTCTGGCTTTTGTGAAAGTCATTTAAGTCGTCGGATTTCCTCATTTGCGCCACTTATCGTCGCTAGAATGATTCCCTATTCGTCTCCCCTCCACTCATATACTTCTATTACAACGCCATGTGACCTCAGCACCACCAGGCACCATACAAACTCGCGGTGGGCGGTGACCATAATGTTTTGGCTCACCACTGTATAATTTAAAATTCGTATTTTCTCGCCTCCTACAAGAAATGCCCTGGAAAACTATCTACACTATTTGAAAGAAGTTTTCGCAGGAGTGCGCTACAGTCTGGAACCGCGCGACCGCTACGGTCGCAGGTTCGAATCCTACCTCGGGCATGGATGTGTGTGATGTCCGTAGGTTAGTTAGGTTTAAGTAGTTCTAAGTTCTAGGGGACTGTTCACAACAGCAGTTAGGTCCCATAGTGCTAAGAGCCATTTGATTTTGTTCGCAGGAGAGAGTTTGTTTCTGCATCTCGAAAATGCACATCTCACCAGCATTTGGTTCGGCTTGTCAGAAATACACGTCTGTCTCATTTCATTTAATTAAAAAAAAAGTTGGAAGTCGTTTTTGGCTGAGCTTCAAAAATGGCTCTAAGCACTATGGGACTTAACATCTGAGGTCATCAGTCCCCTAGACTTAGAACTAATTAAACCTAACTAACCTAAGGGCATTACACACAACAATGCGCGAGGCAGGATTCGAATCTGTGACCGTAGCAGCAGCGCAGTTCTGGACTGAAGCACCTGGAACCGCTCGGCCACCTCGTTAACCTCATCTTGCGCCCTCATATTTTCAAATTTTCTGTTCTTTATCGAATAACCTTCAGGAAACTTCCTTTCCGGATAAAATTGGCCTCCGAACATGGCTCGGCGAGTTCTTCGTCTCAAAACTGCGTGATTTCTACAGTCGCTGGTTCGAAAAGTTACCCCAGCGTTGGCAGACTATTATAAATACTGAAGGAGAACTTATTATTGATGGCTAAAGTCTACGTTATGTGTCTCTATTATATTTTTTAACTTATGGAAAACGCTACGTACTTAAGCACAGATCTAGTATAACTTTCGACTCTGCGAAATAATTCAAGGTGAAGAGCAGCTCTAAACCATAATAACACTCGTCCAGCTGACTGGCTGGCACGCTGTGTCCTGGTAAAGTCCTGATTCACAGTGCTAGCGAAAAATCTCAAGCGCCCACAGACGAAACCCCAAGTCGTTAAATCAGCACCCACAGGAACACAGCTCTTGCCTTTTTAAATGTTTCCGACTAATATGTAATAATAAATCTTAACATGAGTAGTTAGCCCACAATCGCAATTAAAGTGAAAGCAATTTTCACGTAACGAAGACTGTTTTCAGTTCTATGTACCGTGCCTGGAACATCACAGCATAAATATAAGTAGCACGCCTTATAGAAAATGGGCTACTCTTTCTGCTGGTGTCACCGAAATTTATGTATCCCTGTCAGAATTAAAATTATGGGCAACGCTATGCAAAAAGCTAATGAATCAAGTAGAAACAGCCATTAAATAAAATTTAGAACAGTCGCTTCATAATTAATTACTATTTTCTGTGGATTTTTACGGCGGGACGCAAAAAGGGTTTCAAATTCTAAATCATTGATGCGAATAACTAACTGTGGAATTTATCCGTAGTTAAGTTAGTAGCAGAAAAAGCAGAACGTTTTTACACACTTCTAATAATCAGTAATGCAGTATGTCACTAATCATCATTACTCCATTGCACACGGATTTCATTAGTCCATTCCATACTGATTTTTTTTTGAGTCATCAGATCTCTGGTTGGTTCGAAGCGGCCCGCCATGAAATCCTCTCCTCTGCCAACCTCTTCATCTCAGAGTAGCACTTGCAACCTACGTCCTCAGTTATTTGCTCGGTGTATTCAAGTCTCTGTCTTCCTATCCTGCTTTTGTCCTCTACAGCACCCTCCAGTACCATGGAAGTCACTCCCTGAAGTAGTAACAGATGTTCTATCTTCCTGTTTCTTCTCCTTGTCAGTGTCTTCCAGATATTCCTTTCAAAAATGGTTCAAATGGCTGTGAGCACTATAGGACTCAACTGCTGTGGTCATAAGTCCCCTAGAACTTAGAACTACTTAAACCTAACCAACCTAAGGACATCACACACATCCATGCCTGAGGCAGGATTAGAACCTGCGACGGTAGCGGGCGTACGGTTCCAGACTGTAGCACCTTTAACCGCTCGGCCACTCCGGCCGGCTATTCCTTTCCTCTCCCATTCTGCGCAGAAGTTCCTCATCTGCCAACTTATCAGAGCACCTAATTTTCAACAGTCGTCTATATCAAATGCTTCGATACTCTTCTGTTACGGTTTTCCCACAGTCCATGTTTCACTACCGTACATTTCTGTGCTCCAAACGTACATTCTCAGAAATTTCTTCCTGAAATTAATGCCTATTCTTGACACTAGTAGACCTCTCTTGGCTAGGAATGCCCTTTTTGCCAGTATTAGTCTGTTTTTGACTTCCTCCTTGCTCCGTCCGTCATTGGTTACCTAGGTAGCAGAATTCCTTAACTTCATTTACTTCGTGATCATCAATCCTGATGTTCTACATCTACATCTACATTTATACTCTGCAAGCCACCCAACAGTGTGTGGCGCAGGGCACTTTACGTGCCACTGTCATTACCTCCCTTTCCTGTTCCAGTCGCGTATGGTTCGCGGGAAGAACGACTGTCTGAAAGCCTCCGTGCGCGCTCCAATCTCTCTAATTTTACATTGGTGATCTCCTCGGGAGGTATAAGTAGGGGGAAGCAATATATTCGATACCTCATCCAGAAACGCACCTTCTCGAAACCTGGACAGCAAGCTACACCGCAATGCAGAGCGCCTCTCTTGCAGAGTCTGCCACTTGAGTTTGTTAAACATCTCCGTAACGCTATCACTGTTACCAAATAACCCTGTGACGAAACGCGCCGCTCTTCTTTGGATCTTCTCTATCTCCTCCGTCAACCCGATCTGGTACGAATCCCACACTGATGAGCAATACTCAAGTATAGGTCGAACGAGTGTTTTGTAAGCCACCTCCTTTGTTGATGGACTACATTTTCTAAGGACTCTCCCAATGAATCTCAACCTGGTACTCGCCTTACCAACAATTAATTTTATATGATCATTCCACTTCAAATCGTTCCGCACGCATACTCCCAGATATTTTACAGAAGTAACTGCTACCAGTGTTTGTTCCGCTATCATATAATCATACAATAAAGAATCCTTCTTTCTATGTATTCGCAAAACATTACATTTGTCTATGTTAAGGGTCAGTTGCCACTCCCTGCACCAAGTGCCTATCCGCTGCAGATCTTCCTGCATTTCGCTACAATTTTCTAATGCTGCAACTTCTCTGTATACTACAGCATCATTCGCGAAAAGCCGCATGGGACTTCCAACACTATCTACTAGGTCATTTATATATATTGTGAAAAGCAATGGTCCCATAACACTCCCCTGTGGCATGCCAGAGGTTACTTTAACGTCTGTAGACGTCTCTCCATTGATAACGACATGCCGTGTTCTGTTTGCTAAAAACTCTTCAATCCAGCCGCACAGCTGGTCTGATATTCCGTAGGCTCTTACTTTGTTTATCAGGCGACAGTGCGGAACTGTATCGAACGCCTTCCGGAAGTCAAGAAAAATAGCATCTACCTGGGAGCCTGTTTCTAATATTTTCTGGGTCTCATGAACAAATAAAGCGAGTTGGGTCTCACACGATCGCTGTTTCCGGAATCCATGTTGATTCCTACATAGTAGATTCTGGGTTTCCAAAAACGACATGACACTCGAGCAAAAAACATGTTCTAAAATTCTACAACAGATCGAAGTCAGAGATATAGGTCTATAGTTTTGCGCATCTGCTCGACGACCCTTCTTGAAGACTGGGACTACCTGTGCTCTTTTCCAATCATTTGGAACCTTCCGTTCCTGTAGAGACTTGCGGTACACGGCTGTTAGAAGGGGGGCAAGTTCTTTCGCGTACTCTGTGTAGAATCGAATTGGTATCTCGTCAGGTCCAGTGGACTTTCCTCTGTTGAGTGATTCCAGTTGCTTTTCTATTCCTTGGACACTTATTTCGATGTCAGCCATTTTTTAGTTTGTGCGAGGATTTAGAGAAGGAACTGCAGTGCGGTCTTCCTCTGTGAAACAGCTTTGGAAAAATGTATATAGTATTCCAGCTTTACGCGTGTCATCCTCTGTTTCAATGCCATCATCATCCCGTAGTGTCTGGATATGCTGTTTCGAGCCACTTACTGATTTAACGTAAGACCAGAACTTCCTAGGATTTTCTGTCAAGCCGGTACATAGAATTTTACTTTCGAATTCACTGAACGCTTCACGCATAGCCCTCGTTACGATAACTTTGACATCGTTTAGCTTCTGTTTGTCTGAGAGGTTTTGTTGCGTTTAAACTTGGAGTGAAGCTCTCTTTGCTTTCGCAGTAGTTTCCTAAGTTTGTTGTTGTACCACGGTGGGTTTTTCCCGTCCCTCTCAGTTTTACTCGGCACGTACCTGTCTAAAACGCATTTTACGATTGCCTTGAACTTTTTCCATAAACACTCAACATTGTCAGTGTCGCAACAGAAATTTTCGTTTTGATCTGTCAGGTAGTCTGAAATTTGCCTTCTATTTCTCTTGCTAAACAGATAAACCTTCCTCCCTTTTTTATATTCCTACTAACTTCCATATTCAGGGATGCTGCAACGGCCTTATGATCACTGATTCCCTGTTCTGTACATACAGAGTCGAAAAGTTCGGGTCTGTTTGTTATCAGTAGGTCCAAGATGTTATCTCCACGAGTCGGTTCTCTGTTTAATTGCTCGAGGTAATTTTCGGATAGTGCACTCAGTATAATGTCACTCGATGCTCTGTCCCTACCACCCGTCCTAAACATCTGAGTGTCCCAGTCTATATCTAGTAAATTGAAATCTCCACCTAAGACTACAATATGCTGAGAAAATTTATGTGAAATGTATTCCAAATTTTCTCTCAGTTGTTCTGCCACTAATGCTGCTGAGTCGGGAGTCCGGTAAAAGGAGCCAATTATTAACCTAGCTCGGTTGTTGAGTGTAACCTCCACCCATAATAATTCACAGGAACTATCCACTTCTATTTCACTACAGGATAAACTACTACTAACAGCGATGAACACTCCACCACCGGTTGCATGCAATCTATCCTTTCTAAACACCGTCTGTACCTTTGTAAAAATTTCGGCAGAATTTATCTCTGGCTTCAACCAGCTTTCTGTGCCTATAACGATTTCGGCTTCGGTGCTTTCTATCAGCGCTTGAAGTTCCGGTACTTTACCAACGCAGCTTCGACAGTTTACAATTACAATACCGATTGCTGCTTGGTCCCCGCATGTCCTGACTTTGCCCTGCACCCGTTGAGGCTGTTGCCCTTTCTGTACTTGCCCAAGGCCATCTAACCTAAAAAACCGCCCAGCCCACGCCACACAACCCCTGCTACCCGTGTAGCCGCTTGTTGCGTGTAGTGGACTGCTGACCTATCCAGCGGAACCCGAAACCCCACCACCCTATGGCGCAAGTCGAGGAATCTGCAGCCCACACGGTCGCAGAACCGTCTGGCCTCTGTTTTCATTTCTGCTACCTCTCATTCCTTTCGTCTTTCTTCGATTTACTTTCAATCCTTATTCTGTACTCATTAGACTGTTCATTCCATTCTGCAGATCATGTAATTCTTCTTCACTTTCACTCAGCATAGCAATGTCATCAGCGAATCGTACCGGTGATATCCTTTCACCTTGAATTTTAATTCTACTCCTAAACCTTTCTTTTATTTACATCATTGCGTCCTCGATGTAGAGATTGAACAGTGGGGGCGAAAGGCTACATCCCTAACTTACACCCTTCTTAAGTCGAGCAGTTCGTTCTTGGTTGTTCACCCTTATTAGTCTCTCTCGGCTCTTGTACATATTATGTATTACCCATCTCTCCCTATAGCTCACCCCTATTTTGCTCGGAATATCTAACACCTTGCAACATCTTCCATGTCGGACGCTTTTTCCAGGTCGACAAGTCCTATGAACGTGTTTCGAGTTTTCTTTACTCATGCTTCCATTATCAAAAATGGTTGAAATGGCTCTGAGCACCATGGGACTTAACATCTGAGATCATCAGTCCCCTAGACGTAGAACTACTGAAACCTAGCTAACGTAAGGACATGACACACATCCATGCCCGAGGCAGGATTCGAATCTGCGATCGTAGCAGCAGCACAATTCCGGAATGAAGCGCCTAGAACCGCTCAGCCACAGCGGCCGGCCTTCCATTATCAACCGGAACGTAAGAATTGCCCCTCTGGTCCCTTTACCTTTCATAAAGCCAAACAGATCGTGATAGCGCAGTTAATTGCCAATTATGATTTTTGATGACAGATTCCATTATTACAAAAAACTTTGTACTCTGGGCAGCCACAGTTGTGGAAATACGTCTTGATAAATGAACCGCAACAGATGCTAAATGATCCTTTATTAAGTGGCGAAATTGGTCATTTTTATAAAGGATCATTTAACAGATGTTGCGGTTCATTTACCAAGACTCAACTTCACTGACTGGGCCCGTCCGGATCTTTTGTTCCGACGCATAAACTGTCGATCCACAGTTCATCACTGTTATTGAGATACTACTTCAATTTGTAGTTTCACCAACTAAAGTTGATGTACGCTCAGAAATGTAAATTTTACAATAATATTAAGATGTAAATAATATTAAAATACCCGTAAAATCTCGACGTGCGAGGATACCAAAACCCTACAGTGCCCTCCGCCATACACCGTACAATTGCTTGTGAAGCACACATGCAAATTCAGATGGAATACACATAACAAAAATGTGTAGAAGCTACTTTGCCGAAAGGTCGAATGTCAAAGCAGCGCCTTGAAGTGTGATTGTCCACTAAGTCGGCTGTCGTAAAGGTAACGGATAACGGTGCCCACCAGCTTTCGTAGACTGTGGAAAATTAGCACAGCGCCATCCTGGACGTCGTAGCCTGCACATCTCGTGGGTGAGCCAGGAAATCAAAACTACGAGAGGCTCTTAGCGACCAGGGCGATGGCGGGGTATCTCGAAGTTTACTCGCAATAAAACATAACAACACAAAGGGTCCTTAAGGAGGACATGAAATGCCGAGTGCGGCTATAAAACACGTTTATAGGCTGATACGGCGGCGCAGTGATGAAGGGTAAGCACGCTAACTGCAGAAACCGGAAGACAAAGCGACCGCATGCGGCGAGACGACAGCTTTCACAACAGACAGGAATACGGCCCCGAGTAACGGGCAGGCCGCTTTGACCGGGAAGGGAAGGCACACCCGCGCTTCCATCCACTCAGATCCGGCGTCATTGTCTCCAGAACAGTTAGCGGCGCCACAAGAAAGCGGCTAGCGCGAGGCGAATTCTAGATGGCTAGCGCGCGGAAAGCGGGGCGGTGTTCACACAATAGTTTCGTTCTTCCACGATGTCGTGATGGTATTTACGCGCTTATGGGCATTAACGGCCTCGATAATAGCATACAACATTCCTCTAGCCTTGGTAATGGCATCATTTCCTCGGGTCCTCAAGGTTCTTCAGGTATGCCAAATTTAGCCAAGTAAAGGAAATAAATATACATAGTAACCATAGGTATCACAGTAAATTGCCGTAGCTGGATTAGAAAAGAACCTGAGCACCAGGTGCTAAAAAATCCACTGAAGCACAAATCGTTACACATACTAAAAGCTGGCTAAAGCTGCACGGAATGTCAGCCGAAATTTTGAACAAAGGGCCTGACGGTGTTATGAAAGGATAGATAAAAAACAGTTGGTGGTGGCGTGTTTGTTGCCGTTCGAAGTAATCTTACAGCGAAATTGAAGAAAATAGTTCTTGTGAGTTAGTATGGGTAGAGATTATACCTTACAATAGGAGTAAATTAGTAATTAGCTCCTTTTACTGATCTCCAGACTCAGTTGCTGATCAGTTCAAAGGAAACTTTCCTTTCAAATAGATAATCCACTCATAGAACCAAACTTGGTGGTGATTTCAGTCTACCCTCGATATGTTAGCGAAAATACTTGTTTAAAGTCGGTGGTAAGCATAAAACGTGGTTCGAAATCGTAACAAGCGCTCTCTCCGAAAATTATTTTGAACAGTCACTTCTACATCTATATCTACGTAGACACTCAGCAATCCGCCCTAGGGACCGTGGCGGAGGGTTCCCTCTACCACTATTTGTCATTTACCCTCCTGTTCCACTCGCAAATAGAGCGACGGGAAAACTACAGGAACCTGCCCGAAACATAACACATGTTGCGAAAACATATTCAGCCTCTTAGCAACAAATAATCGCTAGGAAATATGGAGGATTATGACGGATACAGGGCTTAGTCGTTGTAGGGCCTAAAATAGTATAACGTCGAAACCCATCAAAAGTAAACAAAAAATATATCTATTTAAATGAGCAGATAAAAATTCATTCGAATCCTTCCTAAGACACAGCTTCCATTCCTTTCCAACTAACCACGTAAGCGTAGACCAGATGTGGCTTGAATTTAGAGAAATAGTATCTACAGCAGTGGAGAGATTTATACCAGATAAATTAATAAGATACTGAACTGACACTAAACAGATCAGGACACTGTTTAAAAAATGCCAAATTTAAAACAACGCAAAATCAGCGAAGTTGCTCAGAAGCTCGAAATGTAACGCGATTTCACTGCGAAAGGCTTTTAGTAGTTTCCACAATGGAACTCTGTCTCAAAAATTCCAAAGATATTCTGGTCGTATCTGAAGTACACCAGGGGCAAGACGCAAACAATATCTTCACCTGTGCGATAGCTGTAGTAATGTTACCAGTGGCAGTGCCAATAAAACGAGGTTACTAAATGTCAGTTTCTGAAATTCTTTCACCAAAGAAGACGAAGTAAATTTTCCAGAATTCGCATCAAGAATTTCTACCAACATGGGTGACTTAAAAGTAGATAACCCCCCTGTAGCAAACAGCTTAAATCACTTAACAAAAGTCCTCCGGTCCAGACTGTGCACGAATCCTTTCAGAATATGCTGATATACAAACTCCGCGCTTACACAATACTCGCTCGACAAAAGACTGGAGAGCTACACAGGTAGCGCCAGTACTGAAGAAAGATTGTAGGAGTAATCTGATGAATTACGGATGCATATCACTGACGGAGTTTGGAACACATACTGTGTTCAAACATAATTACGTCGAGGAAAACGATCTGCTGATACACGCCATTCAGAAAATATCGTTCTTGTGAAACACAACTATCTCTTTATTCTGATGAAATAATAAGTGCTATGGACAGGGGAACTCAAATTGATTTCATATTATTCTAGATTTCTAGAAGACTTTTGACACCGTTCCTCACAAGTGACAGTAATAAAACTGTATGCTAAGGAATATCGTCTGAGTTGTGCACCTGGATTCGTGATTTCGTGTCACCAGGGTCACATTTCATACCAACTGACGGAAAGTCTTCGAATAGAACAGAAGTGAGGCTCGGCGTACCCCGCGGAAGTGTTAGAAGCCCTCTGCCGATTCTAATCTACACTCCTGGAAATTGAAATAAGAACACCGTGAATTCATTGTCCCAGGAAGGGGAAACTTTATTGACACATTCCTGGGGTCAGATACATCACATGATCACACTGACAGAACCACAGGCACATAGACACAGGCAACAGAGCATGCACAATGTCGGCACTAGTACAGTGTATATCCACCTTTCGCAGCAATGCAGGTTGCTATTCTCCCATGGAGACGATCGTAGAGATGATGGATGTAGTCCTGTGGAACGGCTTGCCATGCCATTTCCACCTGACGCCTCAGTTGGACCAGCGTTCGTGCTGGACGTGCAGACCGCGTGAGACGACGCTTCATCCAGTCCCAAACATGCTCAATGGGGGACAGATCCGGAGATCTTGCTGGCCAGGGTAGTTGACTTACACCTTCTAGAGCACGTTGGGTGGCACGGGATACATGCGGACGTGCAGTGTCCTGGAATGGTAGAACGATGGGTTCGATGACGGTTTGGATGTACCATACACTATTCAGTGTCCCCTCGACGATCACCAGTGGTGTACGGCCAGTGTAGGAGATCGCTCCCCACACCATGATGCCGGGTGTTGGCCCTGTGTGCCTCGGTCGTATGCAGTCCTAATTGTGGCGCTCACCTGCACGGCGCCAAACACGCATACGACCATCATTGGCACCAAGGCAGAAGCGACTCTCATCGCTGAAGACGACACGTCTCCATTCGTCCCTCCATTCACGCCTGTCGCGACACCACTGAAGGCGGGCTGCACGATGTTGGGGCGTGAGCGGAAGACGGCCTAACGGTGTGCGGGACCGTAGCCCAGCTTCATGGAGACGGTTGCGAACGGTCCTCGCCGATACCCCAGGAGCAACAGTGTCCCTAATGTGCTGGGAAGTGGCGGTGCGGTCCCCTACGGCACTGCGTAGGATCCTACGGTCTTGGCGTGCATCCGTGCGTCGCTGCGGTCCGGTCCCAGGTCGACGGGCACGTGCACCTTCCGCCGACCACTGGCGACAACATCGATGTACTGTGGAGACCTCACGCCCCACGTGTTGAGCAATTCGGCGGTACGTCCACCCGGCCTCCCGCATGCCCACTATACGCCCTCGCTCAAAGTCCGTCAACTGCACATACGGTTCACGTCCACGCTGTCGCGGCATGCTACCAATGTTAAAGACTGCGATGGAGCTCCGTATACCACGGCAAACTGGCTGGCACTGACGGCGGCGGTGCACAAATGCTGCGCAGCTAGCGCCATTCGACGGCCAACACCACGGTTCCTGGTGTGTCCGCTGTGCCGTGCGTGTGATTATTGCTTGTACAGCCCTCTCGCAGTGTCCGGAGCAAGTATGGTGGGTCTGACACACCGGTGTCAATGTGTTCTTTTTTCCATTTCTAGGAGTGTACATAAATGATTTTGGAGACAGTTCGAGCTGCCATCTTAGATTGTTTGCAGATGTATTTACCGCCTAGTAAAGACATCAGCAGATCAAAACATATATATATATATATATATATATATATATATATATATATATATATATATATATATAGAGAGAGAGAGAGAGAGAGAGAGAGAGAGAGAGAGAGAGTGAGAGAGAGGGAGGGAGGGAGGGAGGGGGGGGAGCGAGAAACAATGAAACAATGTAAGTGGTATGAGCTGCCAGAAAAATCCTATTAGTAGAACGCAAGTAATTGATTTAAAACGTCTAGTAACGTGGTTGTCCATTTCCTACGGTTTTCCCAGAAAAAAAGACATTTCATCTCGGGACAATATTTTTGGAAAAGTACACACTACCGCTGCACCTATTAACAACGCGAGAGAGAATCGCAAGCTCACGGGCAACGACGGCCTGCGTGCTTGAGTCACTGCCATACGCCGATCGTCGGCAGTCGTCGCATTACCTGTGCAGACGTTACTGCAACTCTGTTGAACGTTGGGATGGAAGGGAGATTTATTACCACTGAACTTCGCGAGATTCATTTAAATTATGGCGAAGCAAAAGGTGTTGATAGGCCAACTGCACGAATTTTTCCAGAATGCTTCCCACAACGAAGACTTCCCGCACGATCGACATTTCTTACTGTTCACCAATGGTTTGTATCACCATAATTCTCTACTTTTATTCGATTATTTTGCGATTCTTTCGTAACAAAGTACAGTAGTTATCTTTACATTTCATTCTGTATGCAAAACATATTGTCTGCTCCGATACGCTTTCGTTTTATTATTAAGTAAGTCGCGATAGAATACAGCTTACCAGTACGTATTTAATTTGCATGGATTGAAAGATACTGGCCCTTTACCACCCAGCGTGGAAGGCAGAGGCCCACAATGTGAAGAAAGTACTTTGGAAGCTGAGGAACACATTCTGGGCCGCATCCACGTCGGTCCTATTCAGAGTACTAGGAAGCATCCTTACAACATTCAACGCTTACAGGGATTGAAAGATTAAGATTTCCCTCCGCGACAAGAATTCTCAGAGTGGTTCTTATTGCAAAGTGCGCAGCATGATTTTGTAAACAAAATACTCAACACAAATGTAGCGTGTTTCTCTCGCAACACAATAGCTAATTTCCATTGAATGCGCACGTGGAGTGTTCACGAGGAGACAAACACCACAGCATCAAAGGCGTAAGTAACACGAAAACAACGCGATACATACTCATTTTCGTTCGGAAATGCACAATGAACTAAAGTAAAAAGTTACGTTTTGCTGTTTGCAGATGACAAGTGTAAGCAGGCTGTTTAGGTTCTTTTATTGATAACGCCACGTAGCGCTCTGTATGAAAATCACTGGCTGTGCTGTGTGCAGTCTGTGGCTGATTTGCGTTGTTGGAATATTGTTATTGTAGTGTTGGGCAGTTGGCTATTAACAGCACGTAGCATTGTGCAGTTGGAGGTGAGCCGCCAGCAATGGTGGATTTGGGATGGGAGGATGTGTGTCCATCAGAGAGAGTATATATATATATATATATATATATATATATATATATATATATGACATTTGAACACTACTAAGGTAAATACATTGTTTGTTCTCTATCAAAATCTTTCATTTGCTAACTATGCCTACCAGTAGTTAGTGCCTTCAGTAGTTAGAATCTTTTATTTAGCTGGCAGTAGTGGCACTCTCTGTATTGCAGTAGTTCGAGTAACAAAGATTTTTGTGAGGTAAGTGATTCATGAAAGGTGTAGGTTATTGTTAGTCAGGGCCATTCTTTTGTAGGGATTTTTGAAAGTCAGATTGCGTTGCGCTAAAAATATTGTGTCAGTTTAAGCACAGTTATTAATAATTTTTCCAAGGGAACGTTTCATATGGCGACCCTGCCAGGATACCTCACTGGAATCTTCTAATTTTTTTCTTGTAGTTTGTGCAATTAGTGTAGCTATTGTTTATTGCTACTACATAATTATAGAGAGAATTTCCTTTGTAGTTGTAGTTTTTCATTGTTGTACAGTAAAACAGTTGTGGCATGGATGTAGATTTACACCAAGTATTTTGCAGCTGCACTTGCAATTAACTAGATATTATTTTCAGTGCTATGTTAATGTGTTTTCTAATTTTTGCTCTTCAAATTGTGCTTTTCTTGTTATCGTGTGAAATATTGTGACAATAATGGCGTGTGAAAAACGTAACACTAGGCTCCAAAGTAAACTGAGCAATAATAGTGATGACGAGCTTAGCTTATCAGCACCACTGTGTAATGAATTAACAGACATTCAAAGTAGTTATTTGGTAATTGTGCATAGGGTAATGGAGTGGACAGCAAATAATGCTGTAGACAGTGAAACAATTAGTGAACAGGGAAGCATTATTGATCGATCGGTCGGCAACAGCTCGCCTCAGGAATCCGAAATGACAGGACACAATCTTGCAAATACTGTAGATTCAGGTTTTGTGTCCTCACTGTTTTCTCAACTAAGTCAAGACACATATTCTGTTTTTCAAAATGCGAATATTGGCGGTTCAAATGTACTGCCGAATAGCACTGAGGAACATGTTTCAGACACCAGTGTATTGTTATTGCAATTAATGCAACAAATGGGACAAAAGCTTCAAAAGTTAGACACAATGGAACAAAATCTTCAAAAGTTAGACACAATGGAACAAAATCTTCAAAAGTTAGACACAATGGAACAAAATCTTCAAAAGTTAGACACAATGGAACAAAATCTTCAAAAGTTAGACACAGTGGAACAAAATCAGAGACAAACACAGCAAAAGTTAGACACAATGGAACAAAATCAGAGAGAAACACACCAAAAGTTAGACACAATGGAACAAAATCAGAGAGAAACACAGCAACAGCTTCAAAAGTTAGCCTCAATGGAACAAATGCTTGAACAAACACGTGAAGGTTTAACTGCTGAGTTACTTAAAATCGAATCGAAATGTCAAAAAGTCTGTAATGACATAAAAACACAAATTTGTGAGGATTTTCAAACTATTTTTCTGCGTCACGAAAATGCGTTACAGAATCACGAAGCAGCCAGAAAAGAACAGCAAACTATTGTTCATGAAAATCACGACACCTTGCAAGCTAAAATTGACTCAGTTGCATCTACCGATTCGGTTACGCAAAACTTAAAGGACACAGTAGAAAGACACATGGAGGAAATTAGTTCATTATCAGAGAAAGTAGTTGAACTTTCGGATCAGCTAAATAATTTATCTACGAAGGTAGGTGATAATCTGAATGACACAAAACCGGTAGTCTTTAATGACACAGAAGAGTGCAAACAAATTAGGAAATTCAAACAAAATCAGAATCAAATTAATACGCAACAGCAAAGAGAAATCTGGGAAGTACAAGATCAGCTGACACAAGTAATACAAAAATTACACATTTCAGAGGCCACTCGCGCTCCAATACGGGAAGAGGGACATAGAAATACGGAAGAACCACAAAATAATAACACAGGACACTTCGGAAATTATGAAAGAAATTGGCAAGGCACACTGAATTTTGAGATGGAACCGCCGAAACGACGGAACAATGACCGACATGCGACTCGCCGACATGATGATTTTGACTATAAGCTGTTCATTACTACACGTAAATTCAAAACATTTAAGAATTACGGCAAAGACATTCATCCACAAGCGTGGCTTCATCAATTCTCTCATTGTTTTCCTCCCAACTGGTCATTAGAACACAGATTAGAATTTATGTGTGGCTACTTAGAGAATCAACCAGCTGTAAGAATGCGATCGGTCATTCACGATTGTCACAGTGAAGGAGAATTTTATCATGCCTTCCTCTCAGCGTATTGGTCTCAAGCTACACAAGACCGAGTAAAACATAGCATCATGATGATGAAACACTTTGAACAATCTGAATTTTCCAGTCTTGTCAAATATTTTGAAGACATGTTGCATAAGAATCAATATCTTTCAAACCCATACAGCCCTTCAGAACTCATCCGCATTTGCTTAATGAAATTACCCGAACATTTACGACATATTATTTTGGCAGGACGTTGCAAAGACGACACTGAAGCTTTTCAGGGACTGTTACAAGAATTGGAAATTGACACTGACAATCGTAGAACGCGAAAACAGGAACACAATAATTACAGGTCACATCCGTCGCAATTCCGCGATGAAAGAAATAATAACTGGACAAGACAAGGCTATTCGCACAACACAAATAGTGACCAAAACAGACACCACCCATATGACAACCGTTGGCAGAGTAGTAATAATTATAGGGAAAGATCACCTCTCCACGGTAATGACTATCACAGAGACAATCAGAGAAACAGACAATATGGGAACCAAAATAATTATGATCAAGGGAGACAGAATAACTTCAGACATAATGGTCCAGTGCGCAGTTAAGATTCAGGCAGAAATTCTCCATCTCATGACCGACAAGAAAGAAACTATGGAATCTACCGATACGACGACAGACGATATAATCGTAACGACAGACCTGAATTGCATCAGAACTGGTAGGATTCAAACAGGACAGGGCCCTCTCGACAAGATGAATTTGTAGAAGTTAGGTCTCTTAATCCCAACAACGACACACGCCAACAAAGAGATAGCAGACAATGACTCGCACCGCAGGCAGCCATGTGCGCCAGCTGGCTCAGAGAAAAATAACATAGACGCTAACTTTGAGAAAAATTTTAGCATTCCTTACCGACGTATACCGCATGATAATTGTGTTCAAGTTGAAACTCTGCGCACTAGGAAGAGTAAAGGATTGCAACACATTTCACATGTAAAACCGTTTATTGAGAGATGATCTGTTTTTTTTTTTTTTTTAACTTAGTCTTTGCTACAAAATTTTTCACTTCACGTTACTAGTACTCTTTGTCACACTTAGAAATTGTTAACATGCAACAATGTTTGAAGTTAAATATCCAGTCAAGAACCAAGAGAAATTATTTAGACAGTAATTACGAATGCATTGTTATAGTGAACAGATGACAAAGTGTTATTGTGTGTGTACATTCTTGCTTATTAGTTGCACAGTTAAGTAACGACTATAAGGCTTTCATACTTAGAACATATACCAGTACTGCTAATGAGATCTTACTGCAACATTTTGGTTTACTTGAAAAGACATTCTTTATTTTAAGTACTTTCCGTGGGATTAAAGATGACTTAACACTTGATTTCTTTGACAGCTACACGATTATATCACGACGCTACTAATATGTGACACAATTTACATTGTTGCTTTTGCGGTGTATCTGTTTTATGTCTGCACAGTTTTTCTGTATTATTCTGGAAAGTAAAACATTTTTTAGTAGTAACTTTTGTGGTGTAGCTATAATGAGACCGCCTCTTCTGTAGCACAACAATATATTATATTACAGTACTTTCTTGATCACGGTACTGTACGTGATAAATACGATATCTATACACATAGCATTTCGCTTTTGTTTATTACAAGATAAGTACATTGACTTCCACAGAACTTTGGTTACAGACGACGATAATTACGACACTTGGCACACTTTTTACCCTTAAGTAATGACAGAGATTAAGTTGCAACAAGACGCACAATTTAGCACGGCAGTACACGTATTTGAGTGATTAATTTTGTACTTAAAACATTTATTTTTAAAGATTTTTGAATTACAAAGAAAGTTTTCCGTGATACATTGCATTCCATTGCTGTAATCTGTAACACCTGAAGGTATAATTACATTAACCCTCATGGGGGTACACGCTTACTTTGTGTACCATGTGTTTGGCAAGCACAAGGAGCCCTAGCTAATACGGTATTTGCTTATACAACTTTACACTTCGGTACCATATTTCTCTAACACATAAATTACACACCTATCTGATCATTTGACTGAGAGAGACAAACATTTTTCTTACTATGTCAGTGACACATGTTTACACAATTACACGGTTGGATAATTTCACACTTATGAAATTGAATTTTCTCTGCACTGTGTGAACTGTTCATATTTTTTTTGGAACCATTGAGATACTATGAGAGCTTTGAATGATGTATTTGGTATGGGATCATGATTTTTAAAGTACGTTTGAGGTAGGTGACATTATTGAAATGAGCAGAGAATTTTTTTAGGTTTTGAAATTATTGCAGAAAGCTACGACGTTTTTGAGATTTGACTGAAGTGTTATGATATTGTTATTACGATGACAATATGTACTATGCTGTTGAGGTATGTTTATCATCAATAAGATTATGCTACCGTGTATGAGGAATGTGATTACCTGTTTATATGTATATGAATAATGAGTAGTGGTTAGGGACTGATTTGTGGAAAAGGATGTTGGAAACCAAGAATCATACTTTAAGAATTATGAAATGTGAGTACGTGCGTGAATGTATCACAATGCCAAATTTTTTGGACACTGTTATGTTTATAGGATTTAGTTTCTACACATTTGTAAGGCAAATTCTAGACCTGTGAAATTTTTTTATGAGACTGTCACCTATGAAATATCTCGGTAAGAAAACTAAGTAACCTTGATGTAATGCGTTGTGGATGCCCAGCTGTGCCAATCGCCTGAAGAAAGAGAGCCATTAGTGTGTGCCTTTCAGAGGCACAGGTGGAAAAAGAAGAGACCATTATCCTTGCTATTAACATTTCTTTGTAGAAAGCATCGCAAATACGACACGCTCAAACTTGAAAACATATGATTACACTGTGGAGCTCTTAATTTATGACATTTACTAAAATGCCTAATGAAATGATGAGAAACATTTTACATCTATTGTCTTTCCAGTTGAGAGATTGCTCATTTTGTTTAATATCTAGTTTCTAGCTTCACTGCAGCATTGGTTAAAATAAAATTTAAAGATGTACTTTGTAACACCCCACCCATCATTTAGCTGGTTTTGGCGTGTGTTCACCCCAACTAATTGACTAACAGATCAACAGAGAGTGCAAAACTGCCGCAATATCGGATAACGAAAAAAAGGAATATGGCCCTGTAACTCCTGATTGAACTGCGGTGGCAGTGTTGACATTAATTTATTAAGAATTGTTCACTTTTAATTAAAAAGGGGTGCACATTGAAGTTATATTCAGCTATTGAACACCAGATGCAAATGTTGACCATAAAATTAATTAAGAAAGTGACTTGGGATTTCAACTACTCCCAACCTTCAATCATCACATTACAAGTCTCTCCTGTCAGGCAGTGGTAATAAATTGCGTTTGCGTGGAGTAAAGCGCGATAACTCGAAAGTAATTCCTATCGACTGACCCAGGCGTAATGCGAAGAGCGAGGAGAATTCTACAATACGCGGCCAACGAAACCCTCGTGAAAACTTTGCCGACGTGATCCAACAAATTAATCAGTGTCCGGAGCGGGCGCAATATCACCGAATGCAGCGTGGCTGACCGGCGTCGTTGTGTGGACGTCGGCCGACCTCGTGGCGCTGCAAGGCTGCGCTCGTCTATTCACTCCTAGCTATCTTGCTCAGTACATAGCTGAACCAAAACTTTCTATCTCCAAGCTCAATCGTTCCATTTGCAAAGTCCTAAACTGCAGAGATGCTCACTCTTTGTCAGGCAAGCTGAGTAAAGAACGCCACGTCCGCACTCTAGGCAAGCTGGGAATGGAAGACCTCTACGGAGACTTCTCACAGTCCGCTCTTCGCCTCGGTTTCCCCTCCAGCAAAATCACTTACGACAATTGCAGCGCAAGTCGCGTTAATTATGCATTGCTTCCCAGTGCCGACCAGTGCCTGCTCTGGGAAGTGAACAAATTCCCACAAAATTTCCCTTCCTCTCAACTTCTGTTATTTAGCTCCTCCCAGGCCACCCATCAAAGACAGCATCTGCACAAACAACAATTTTTCCGGAATTCTGACTCCCAGGAGAGTACTTCAAATTCTTTGGTCCTACGTTCCCATCGGAGGCCGGTATATTTCATTCTGTCGCTCTTCACCTGATTTACTTCAGACTCCACAGACCATGAATTCAGCGTGAAGTTGCTATAGTCACAAACATGCATATTTTGATCTCTGTGTACCGCTCCACCATAGCTTTGCGCTACCTTCTCGCATGTTTCACTGAAAATGGGAAGACGGAAATTTATCAACAGCCGAAAAAGTTCTCCATCTGCTTCCCGATACACCAGTATGGGGTCAGGGTCAACCACCCATGCTGTCACTCATCTTAAGGCGGCTGGAGGCTGCGCCCCGTTACCACTTTCTCAGAGCCTGAGCCGCCCTAAGCTGCCCATTGTCGCTTCCCTTAGGTGCTCCCCCGGTGACCACAGTCAGTTATGAGTACTTCCCTGGGATAAACTATCCTCCAGTAAATCGACCTGTTTCCAAAAAATTTTTCATGTCGTGTGAATTACTTTAAAACCATCACCCAACATTAATTATTTCAATATGTCCATACTATACCCTCTACAAGATGCACTGAGCCTTGTCAGTCATTTTTTGTTCAGACCTACTGTTTGCTCAACGTGAGTTAGGTGATCTTTGACTTCATGTAAGGGGCATAGTTCTTGCCATCTTACATAGCCCTTCTCTTCAAATCAATGCCAGCCGAAGCGGACGTGCGGTTAAAGGTGCTGCAGTCTGGAACCGCAAGACCGCTACGGTCGCAGGTTCGAATCCTGCCTCGGGCATGGATGTTTGTGATGTCCTTAGGTTAGTTAGGTTTAACTAGTTCTAAGTTCTAGGGGACTAATGACCTCAGAAGTTGAGTCCCATAGTGCTCAGAGCCATTTGAACCATTTTTTTTTTCAAATCAATTTTGTAGTACAGGTGATGACTCCTATGGTGTTACCATCCGTGCTACAAAAGTAATATCTCCATAACTGTTATTTTAATCCGTTCGCATGGTTAGTTACGGGCGACTGATTACCACTGCCTCCTCTCTGATGCAAACTCCCACTCATTCCTAGGGTACCTGCATTCAATGACTGGATTTACTGTTAAAGACGTGGCCATTATTTAGTCTAATTTTACTTTAATCTCTGCCGGTTCCTGAGACAATTATTGGTCAGAGTACTCAAAAGAAAACTACAATTATATTACAAGGACACACGTCGCAAAGGGCAAATACACACGTTTAAGCACCTCTGTGCTTGTCATTTGAATGGCAAGGCCCACAATTATAACTGAAGGTGCATTCACTCTCAGTTATCCATCCCTACTCAGCTTAAATTACTAAAAACATACATGAACAGTATTCGTGTAACATTTTGTGAAGTTGTTAGTGGTTGCTCTTATTCAATAATATGTGAACGGCCGTTTGACATTTTCTAAATATAGTTTTTTTTTTTGTGTCTCACTGTCTCTGGACGTTTATATTGTGCATGGTGTAAGTGTCATCCTTACACAATTCAATAACGTCTGGCCCAGTCCAGTGTCTGGATTGTGTACACGCATGTACCTTTTATATATATATAAGACAACCAAAATGACAAGAATCATTGCGTATTGAGCAACCACTGTTGTGTATTTGTAGCAAGGTATAAGTATGAAATCTTATTCTAACACAAAGAGACGTGGCATGACAAATATATGACGTTTTAACAAATGGCACATTTATAAAATCATAACCTTCTTATAACATATTCATAAACAGAACAAATGAGTATGTTCGTTGAGGAGCATGTTATTCATTTGAATTCACACTGACAGACTCACACACGGCACAAGTTTCTTGCAGGAACGAAAGTGACATTAGCTCTGACTAGCAAGTTGAGGGATGGCTAACGGCTGAGAAGAGAGCAACGTTGATTACGGAGATGGCGCCCAGGCACCCGCATCTTCTTGAGGCAGGATGGCTCACACCTAAGAGCTCGTTGTTGACATCTTGTCCGACAGGCCCAAGATCCCATCGGTGCATCTATGATCGGTGACCTCTCGCAGCTCCGCCACAGGTCATTGACGCTTTAGGGCAAGGGAGGGACCATAATCAGACGAGAGCCTATTTTTTGCTCAGGCCCTCAAAGTTGGTGTCATTAGGCACAAAAGGTCAGCTGGGCTGTCGCTCCACCTGACGTGGCGAGCAACAAATATAGAAACCTTCTTGGACCTCTTCATTGCTGCCCCCGATCCGCACTGTGTACAGAGACCAGGACCGACCTCTTTGTTGTACACAGTGATGCTGGATCTCACCTCTCCTTGGCTGCTGAGTTGACCACCGGTCCCGTCGATTCAGGGCGTGGTCTGCATGCCATCATCATCGCCTGCTGTGTGCTCCCCTCATTGCTGTCGTCCTCGTTCCTTGTCAGCTCGTGTGTGGTGTGCCAGGTGTAGTAGCTTCAACTTCCTCTTGCTCAGTTACGCCACCTTAACAAACTAAGACAACTAATTTTAGTACATGGAAAGCGCTGATGTTTAACCATCAGTACCATACATTTTTTTAAAGACAGTGACATTGTCTCATTACAAAAGGAATGATTTTCTTGTTTGTAAATCAACTTCAGGATCAATTAAAATTGAAATGTAACAGAACTTTTTTTTTATACATAAACATAAAAAAAATGTACAAGACAACTTGCTTCACAGTAATTCACACACACACAATCAAGGGATAGGGAATCAAGATTATCTGGACAGGATCCCATCACCATTTCTAAGTACCAATTCCTACGACTAACAGGGTGTTGGCCAACCCGACTACATATTTACTGTTTGCTACCTTTTATCTCTAATCTTGTTTTTTTTCTGAGTTCCCTATGTGGCAGACGTCCCTCTAATTGTGCCTGCGAACATGTATAAAACACAACAAACTTAGACATGTGTCAGTCTTACCAAGATATTTGTTGGAAGTTTGGATAGCGTCCTTTATCGTGTTCTATTGCGACACTTCTTCTCTCCTCTATTTTCTTCCCGTTTTCTCCTTTTGTCACGAATTGTTTTATAAGGCCTGTGAACATGTTTCGGATTAGCAATGTCATAATGGCCCAACACATATATAGCTCACTGCTCACACTCGCAGTTGTTACACTGTCTTGGTATCAACAAGTATTTCTGGCGTATCAATGCTGCCCCTGCTATTCGCCCTGTAGATAATTACATCCGGTTCATTTTAATATACGCTGGGTGCTCTAATTCATGCAACTGCGCAAGCTGTCCACCTGTCACTTTTTCAGGGCATACGAGATGTGTCCGTGCGTCCTCGTAACGACCTACGGGACTGGCCACCTTAAATATGTTCTCCAATGACGGAGATACAATTACGGGGAACTTTTCTGTAGTTTACACTATCTCTTTCTAGGGGTACGCCCAGAAATACTTGTTTTCCATTATTTAGTCATGTGTCTTTACAAAATACTCTAGTGCACTTTACTTTCACAACATCGAGAGGCGAGATATCATTATTAACAATAAAAACGCAAAATATCGGCACATATAGACGAGACATTCTACCACTAAGTCAGTATATACACAAACAAAGAAGACACTTTAGCAAAAATCCTTATTCTATGCCTATATTTACTACGTCTGCGTTCTGGTCTAGTCATTCGTAATCCTGCCCGTTAAGGTGGGATAGACCAGGCTTTGGAGGGCGGACTTCGACCTCTTACTGGTTGTTATTTTGGTAACCATTATTCCTGTTCCTTCCCGATTGCTGGTTACCGCCCCAAGTCCTTTGTAATTTATTATGTTGCACCGGAGAGTGTCGCTCTTCTTCCGTGTACCTTCTTTTCGAGTTTCCATTACTCTTATCTTGATTGTGGCCGTTGTAGTTCGGCACTGGCCTACTATCCCACTGAGGTCCATTATTGCGACGGTTGTTATTTTGTTCACGCTGTCGGCGTTTATCCCGCGCCTGTTCCTCTTGAAATACGAATTACAGTTCGCGCAAAGTGCCCTTAAATACCTCAGTATCGCTACCACAACGACCGGCAAGTGATTGTTGATACGAGATGGGAAGTTTCATGTAGCACAATCTGATGATTTCCGCACCGCTACGTGGGTTGTCTAGGTACTGGTTCCTTTTTGTCATATTTTCAAAAAATTTGACCGGACTCCGGTACCCTGCCCCTTCCATATCTCTGGACATCATAATTTCTTGTTTGATCCTTTCTTGGGTTTCTTTAGACCAATACTTGCCCAAGAAGGCATTTTTGAATTCTTCGAACGAGACGCTCGTCTTCGCTACATTTCTCATGTACTCAGCGGTCGCGCCCTCCGTATGGGAGCACACAAAATCCAGCTGGTACATCAATGGCCAGTGTGGGGGCAAAGATAACTCGAATTGTCCCATAGAAGTTTTTGGATGCAAGCTATTACCTTCGTCCTTGTAGTGATAGAACTTTCGGACTGATACAAAATGCTTGTAGTCAAACAGGTCATCATTCCAGTTATCATTTCGGCCGTTCTTACGATTCGTATGAAGTTCGGGACGTGGACTAATTCGTTCCGACACGCTATCGTCATCTCTCCCCCTCTGTATTTTCGACAGTTGTTTGGTACATCTAATCAGCTGACAGCAATTGTGCTCACTGGACTGCTGCGCGCTGTCCGTGTTTACCTCGGTCGTTGCCTCAGAGCTGTGAATGAAGGCGTGCGTGGCTCCCGTTGCTAATAGTGTCAACTTTGTCACACCGTGAAGCGGTTACCTGTGTTCCGACAAGTGACGGTTCAGTCGACGCAGTAACTACACCCTTCCACTTTCCGGATGTCTCTGTAATGAGACGTTTTACCTCGTCCTCTAAATTTCTTTTTAATATCGCCGCCTCCTCTTTCAACATCTCGTTCGGCCCTATGTCCGGTTGCTTTTGTTGCTTTTCTTCAACACATTTTATCCGTCTTTGTAGCCTTGATAACATGACCTTTCCTACTTTTGCCGTGCTTAGCGTGGAGTCCCGAGTTTCTCTCGCTACTTTCCTTGCACCTTTCGCAATTAATTTGGCTTCAATTGCCGTTCGTTTGATGATGGCAATCTCTTTCTGTGTTTTGACGCCGAGATTCTTTGCCTCCTCTTTTACTTCCCTGTGAACTTCTGTGAGCCTATAGTTCAGCTCCGAATTCGCCTTTTTAATTTCGGCATTAAGGTTGTCTTTCAGCTCCGAATTCGCCTTTTTGATTTCGGCATTAAGGTTGTCTTTCAGCTCCGAATTCGCCTTATAATTTCGGCATTAAGGTTGCCGCTCTGCTCTAAGTTCACCGTTTGCATCTGTTGCAACAGGTCTATAATGTTTTTGAGAGTAGCTGCATTTTGATCCTCGTCCTTTCGTGGTTGAAAATGCGACTCTTCTCCTCTGTTTTGAGGAACCCTTCGATATCTAGACAAGTACCGTCTCCGCGGCCCCGTCGGATCACTTGTGAATGAATCGTTTGATAATGGTCGGACACCGTTTTGTTCCAACACACTCTGGCTTCTTAGGCTGGATCTTCCATACTTATGGATTAATCCTGTACTCCCTGCGTCCCACGAGCCCTCAGTAGCACTGCCTGAATCAACGTCCTCGCTATTCAGCAGACTAAACCAGTCGTGAGACGCAGTTTCAGGAAGTTGCAACTCGCGTTCGTCACGCCCATCGATAGAGCTTTCCCTACTATCACCCACGTTCTCCCGAGTAACAGTCTGATTATATTCTGCCGTTGTCTTGGCTTTTCCCCTCGTTATCATTGCACTTTTATGTTACACGAAAGCTCAAAACCCACGTACCCCTTACACTCAATAATTAGATAACACAAAACATATATCAGGACACAAATTGATACACTGGATGTGAGCAGTGACCCGACAAACAGTTCATAAAGAATTCCCCCAAAATTCTAGTACAAATGATTGTGTTCTGTGTGCTCAGCATCGGCTGATTACGGCACTGCACATCATAAGTACTCCAGCAACTCACAAATACAATGCAGACGCACCTATAAATGTCGATTTGAAAGGACAGCACATGAAGAAGACAATGTAACTTATTGTAACTAATGCTAGCCCGTTTTTCAATTAAAAATGGCTAAACAATGGATAACGTGGAAAAATTTCCTTTTTTAAGACTACTTCCTAGCAAATGCCGAAGTATCGTATCCTGGCATGGGTCAGCCATATGTAACACCCCACCCATTACTTAGCTGGTTTTGGTGTGTGTTCACCCCAACTAATTGACTAACAGATCAACAGAGAGTGCAAAACTGCCGGAATATCGGATAGCGCAAAAAAGTAATAGGGCCCTGTGACTCCTGACTGAACTGCGATGGCAGTGTTGACATTAATTTATTCAGAATTGATCACTTTTAATTATAAAGGGGTGCACATTGATGTTATATTCAGCTATTGAACACCAGATGCAAATGTTGAACATAAAATTAATTAAGAAAGTGACTTGGGATATCAACTATTTGATTGAAAACAGATGCAGTCGATTAGCACAAATTTATTTTTTAACTCCCGACCTTCAACCATCACATTACAAGTCTCTCCTATCAGGCAGTGGTAACAAATTGCGTTTGCGTGGAGTAAAGCACGATAACTCAAAAGTAATTCCTATCGACTGACACAGGCGTAATGCGAAGTGCGAGAAGAATTCAACAATACACAGCCCATGAAACCCTCGTGGAAACTTTGCCGACGTGATCCAACAAATTAATCAGTGTCCGGAGCGGGCGCAATATCACCGAATGCAGCGTGGCGGTGTGGCGTCGTTGTGTGGACGTTGGCCGACCTCGTGGCGCTGCAAGGCTGCGCTCGTCTATTCACTCCTAGCTATCTTGCTCAGTACATAGCTGAACCAAAACTTTCTATCTCCAAGCTCAATCGTTCCATTTGCAAAGTCCTAAACTGCAAAGATGCTCACTCTTTGTCAGGCAAGCTGAGTAAAGAATGCCACGTCCGCACTCTAGGCAAGCTGGGAATGGAAGACCTCTATGGAGACTCTTCGCTTCGGTTTCCCCTCCAGCAAAATCACTTACGACAATTGCAGCGCAAGTCGCGTTAATTATGCATCGCTTTCCAGTGCCGACCAGTGCCTGCTCTGGGAAGTGAACAAATTCCCACAAAATTTCCCTTCCTCTCAACTTCTGTTATTTAGCTCCTCCCAGGCCACCCATCAAAGATAGCATCTGCACAAACACCAATTTTTCCGGAATTCTGACTCCCAGGAGAGTACTTCAAATTCTTTGGTCCTACGTTCCCATCGGAGGCCGGCATATTTCATTCTGTCGCTCTTCACCTGATTTACTTCAGACTCCACAGACCATGAATTCAGCGTGAAGTTGCTATAGTCACAAACATGCATATTTTGACCTCTGTGTACCGCTCCACCATAGCTTTGCGCTACCTTCTCGCATGTTTCACTGAAAACGGGACGACAGACATTTATCAACAGCCGAGAAAGTTCTCCGTCTGCTTCCCGATACACCAGCATGGGGTCAGGGTCAACCACCCATGCTGTCACTCATCTTAAGGCAGCTGGAGGCTGCACCCCATTACCATTTTCTCAGAGCTTGAGCCGCCCTAAGCTGCCCATTGTCGCTTCCCTTAGGTGCTCCCCCAGTGACCATGGTCAGTTATAAGTACTTCCCTGGGATAAACTATCCTCCAGTAAATCGACCCATTTCCACAAAGTTTTCAAGTCGTGTGAATTACTTTAAAACCATCACCCAACATTAATTATTTCAATATGTCCATACTATACCCTCTACTAGATGCATTGTGCCTTGTCAGTCATTTTTTGTTCAGCCCTACTGTTTGCTCAACGTGAGTTAGGTGATCTTTAATGACGTCATGTAAGGGGCATAGTTCTTGCCATCTTACAACTAATATAGATATTTTATGCCTACAGATCCAGTAACTAATAATTTTATGATCTACTTCCAAAAAAAAAAAAAAAGAAACAAGAAAACAAGGGAACACAAATAGACATTTCCCTTCACAGTAATTGCATAAATAATTTTTTTACGGTTTGGTAACTTGTCTGCTAGAGGAAGTTCTCGTGATGCATCACTCTAGTGTTAAGATGTGACATAGGTATTAGACATCGCCATCTTAAGTGTAATATTTTTCTGCTTGAGCTTTGTAATGTTTAGATATAAGTTATAGCATTTGCTGCTGCTGTTTGCCAGGCATAGTGTTACTGAATTTGACTTTGTATTACTCTGTTAAGCCAGTTTTACTACTGATTTATTTTTCTTGTTGCTGCACATTGGCTCATATTAGTTGTAATGTTGCATTTGCTCTGCCAATCTATGTATATTGCTGCTTGCTTTGGCAATTTGCATTTTTTTGGTCATTGCTGTTTGTGTTAATTGTTTTGTGCTGCTGCATTGCCTCGTCCCTTAGTTTATGTATCTGAGCTCAGTAGATTTAAGTTAGCTTAAGAGGGGTAGGCTATAGAAGAGAATGAGTTGTGATGAATTGGAAGTAATGCATTGACAAGGTAAAAAAAAAAAAAGAGAAATAAGAGGAAACATCTATGAAATGAAGTTTTGGTGTGGACTACAGTACCAAATGTCACACTGAAAACAAACCCTGTCCTGTCCTTTTGTGTTATTCTACTATGTGTCTGTGTACCTTGTGTATCTGTGTTCTTTGTGTCTTTATGTGTTTAGCTGATACGAGTTATGTTGTAGAATTTTTTCTAATAATATGTTATTTTCTTTGTAAATATGTTTACACATTATTTATTCTGTTCTGTTTTAATGCTCATGTGTGAAATTAATGTTTCGAAAATTATTCTCATTATTTTATATATTTACTGGTGGTGGTGGTGGTTAGTGTTTAACGTCCCGTCGACAACGAGGTCATTAGAGACGGAGCGCAAGCTCGGGTTAGGGAAGGATTGGGAAGGAAATCGGCCGTGCCCTTGCAAAGGAACCATCTCGGCATTCGCCTGAAACGATTTAGGGAAATCACGGAAAACCTAAATCAGGATGGCCGGAGACGGGATTGAACCGTCGTCCTCCCGAATGCGAGTCCAGTGTGCTAACCACTGCGCCACTTCGCTCGGTGTTTACTTGTGTCATAATTCCTGTAACACATATGTATATGTCTATTTATATTCTTTTGTAAAGCCCTTATTACTCCAAATGTTATCTGTATTGTTATGTTCCTTAATGATGTATTTTGTACCTTTGTTATTGCATTCTCATGTTATAAAATTGTAATTGACGCCAATTCATCATATTAAGTAACTTTTAAGCATTCATTTCACTGCACACATTTCAGTTGGTCATAGTATATGCATAATATGTGAGAAGTTGGGACTGTTAACTGTTTACACGTTTGTTAACAATTCAGCAAGGGACTGGTTAACGGCATTGCTGGTTCTACGGACGATTCCAAAAACTTTGTGAGTGCACAAGTGGTGGTTTTTGGACTTGCTACGTTGTCTGCAAGTTTCTGTTGATCATAGTATATGCACAATATGTGAGAAGTTGGGACTGTTAGTGTTTGCACGTGTGTCAATAATTCAGCGAGGGACTGGTTAACAGCATTGCTGGTTCTAAGGACAATTCCAAAAACTTTGTGAGTGCACAAGTGATGGTTTATGGACTTGCTATATTGTCCGCAAGACTCGTCGATGGTGATTGTGTATTAGCACAGTCGCAACAGATGGCTGCTGGCCGTCTGTACAAGGACTGCACTGGGTGTGCGCCTTTGATGGCCCACCAATACCATTATTTCTACAAGGACTGCAGTGGATCTGCACCTCGGGTGACCCACCAATGCCATAATCTCTACCAGTACTGCAATGGGTCTACTCTGTGATGACCTGCCTACTAATATGCTTCAGCCGGCCGCGGTGGTCTAGCGGTTCTGGCGCTGCAGTCCGGAACCGCGGGACTGCTACGGTCGCAGGTTCGAATCCTGCCTCGGGCATGGGTGTGTGTGATGTCCTTAGGTTAGTTAGGTTTAAGTAGTTCTAAGTTCTAGGGGACTTATGACGTAAGATGTTGAGTCCCATAGTGCTCAGAGCCATTTGAACCATTTTAATATGCTTCAAAACTTCGACTGACTCTGCTGTGGGTTTGCTCTGTTGTGGCCCATTACCCGTCTTCATGTCAGGAGTCAGCACTGTCTTTCCGTTGGAAGGACAACACTACTTCTTCAAGACTGCATGGAAATCCACTACTTCCGTGTGCATCTTCTTTTAATGCTCAGACTTTGAGAAAAACACTGCAGTTTTACTGTGATGAACGATCAGGACTGTCTTTATCGACTGTGAGAAAATTTTAGCTTTTGACCAACATTGTATTAATAAATGTGTGCATTTGATTTATTTGTTATTTTAATTGTGAAAAAATTTTAACAAATATGTATTGGCCAGTGCCCAAAACAATTTGTAAATTTTTTTGTGGGGAGTATGGGGGCTATGTAAGTAGGCTGTTTAGGTTCTTTTATTGGTAACGCCACGTAGCGTTCTGTATGAAAATCACTGGCTGTGCTGTGTGCAGTCTGTGGCTGATTTGGATTGTTGGAACACTGGTATTGTAGTGTTGAGCAGTTGGCTGTTAACAGCGCGTAGCACAGTTATTAATAATTTTTCTAAGGGGACGTTTCATACGATACATACTCATTTTCGTTCGGAAATGCACAATGAACTAAAGTAAAAAGTTACGTTTTGCTGTTTGCAGATGACAAGTTGTAGATTGTGTAGCAGACTCACAGCTACCAACATAAACATTCAATAGCTTCATGTAAGGTGTGTAAAGTAATGCATGCATCCACCATTTTCCCAAACAAGCTATAAAACCAAAACTTTAGACATAAAAAACTGGAAACTGGTGGTAAGGACTATGGGACCAAACTGCTGAGGTCATCGTCTCTAGGCTTACACACTAATTAATCTAACTTAAACTAATTTGCGCTATGGACAATATACACACCCATGTGCGAGGGAGGACTCGAACCTCCGACGGGGGGACTTTAGACATACTGTAACAAACAACATACAGTACATCAGCCCAATAATACATATCTCATCTGTGAACCGTAAACAAACCATGTATAATATCTGACAACAATCACTTCATTTACAAATGTAACTATTTTGAATAAATGTTTTTTTTCTGAAAGTTATATGTAATAACAATTTTACAAAAAGGAAATAAAGTAATCCACTGAAATAGCACAAAAGTGCTGAAACATGTATGGGTGAAACAAATCTCCAAAGGTGTATTGCATAAGGCGGAATTCCTCATCCACCTAGTAGACACACTGATTCAGGAGGAAAGTTTGTGTATATAATTTGTTACCGCTACGCGAGAAAAGTCAGCCGGTCGCACATAATTAGTGCTGCCAGGGCAGATCGTTTGTTAATGTTTGAAGTACAACACAAGGAAAGGTAGAAAATAACGAAACTTTGCTTGCTGTGCGTGCACATTACAGCAGGAAGAATACATAAATATATTTGGAAGTGGTTTGCAAAATGTTGTTTTTATGATATTCTGTCTGAAGACTATTTGTTGCAGCTCTCCACGCCAGCCTGTCCTGTGCATGAGGTTTGATTCCATAGGGAAACAGCTGTATGCAGCGACTGTATTCATTTCACGTAGTAAGAGGAACAGCACTCAATCCTACATGATGTTTATTGCAAATCTAAAAAAATGTGGAAGTTTGTGGTAAGATCCTATGGGACCAAACTGCTGAGGTCATCTGTCCCTAAGCTTCCACCCTACTTAATCTAACTTAAACTAACTTACGCTAAGGACAACGCACAAACCTATGCCCGAGGTCGGTTCGAACATGCGACGGGAGGAGCCCTGCGAACCGTGCAGGACGCCTCAGTGCTCGCGGCTGTAAGTCTAGATTTTGGTCTGTGTGTGGTCAGCTTCAGTGCAGTAAATGCAAATTAAGATACTAAAACCACACGTATATGCACATAGTTCCACCTGGACTCTGTTGATCCATTGTGGACGTGGGACAGCGTCTGGTCGAATATTTAACAAAGAAATTCGGCAAACAGGCTTGCAAATTGAGAATTTGTTTTATTTAATTTGTACTAACAGTTTCGGCAATTCAATATGTCATCTACGAGTACATGCCCCAGATGCACCTCTCAAAAATTGTCGGTATTGGCATACTGGGACCATCTATTTCTGGATGTCGTGAATTTCTTCGAAGACTGCAAGTCCGCACAGTTGCAGTCAAGTTTTCGAAGAAAGCATTTTAGAATTCACGACATCCAGAAACAGATAACCCTAGTATGGTAGTATCGATAATTTTCGAAAGGTGTGTATGGGGACTGAAGATGGTATATTGAATTGCCGAAACTCGTAGCGAAAACTTAAATAACTTCTCAATTTGCACGGGTGTTTGGCGAATTTTTTTGTTAAAAATTCGTGTCAGAGGTAAATTTCACAAATGCCAGATCGGTAACATTCACACATGTGAGCATCAGCACTCGTTTGCAGTAAGAATTATTACATTCCCCTCGAAGTACTTCGCCTGTCTCGCGTATCTTGCATTACCACATGGAACAGTTTTGTCACAGTCGTCTCTCCCAAGGATAGTTCTGATAGGCTATCTACTCCATGGCCATGTTCCGACCTAAGTCTTTCAGTGCTCCGTCAAATTCTTCTCCGTCCTCTCACCGCATCTCCATCTCCTTCCTTTTCTATAATACTGTCTTCAAATTTATTCCCGTTATATAGATCACGTATATACTGTATTAGCTTTACCTTCCAGCCTTCCTACTTCACTGCAATTCCTTTAGTTTCAGTCTGTGGTTCATAACCCGGGAAATGTTTTCTACTTTAAGACCTAGTTTCGAAATCTCTGTCTTATCGTTATTTACTCTTTCTGAAATCTTCTACTGTCTGCAGGCCGCTTCCATGCACAAAACTTTCTTTCATGTATCTGAAACGAAGTATTAACGAAGGTTAGATTGTGTTTCGTGTACAATTTTGCCAGATGGTTTCCTCTTTCATTCATTTCCTCCTCTCCATATTCATCTACTCTTATTCCTTTTCGTACTTTTCCTGCTATAGAATTCCATTTCCGATCGGAATTAAACTCTAATTTTCCTTAACTAAGTATCTAATTTATATCTCGTCACAAATTCTCTCAACTTCTTCATAATCCGTGGAGTTAGTAGGCATACAAACTTGCAATGCGGGTGTTAGCTTCGCGTTTATCTTGGCTACGATAACGTGTTCATTATTCTGTTCATAGTAGCTTACCAGAATTCCCACTTTCTTATTCATTTATAGGACATACTCCTGTATTACCTCATTTGATTTGGCGTTTATAACCCTGTATTCACCTGACCAACAGTCCTGTTCTTTCTGTCATCGCGTTTCACTCATTTCCACAATATCTAAATCTAAGCTACCCATCTCTTTTTTTTAAAAAAAAAAAATTCTCTGCCCACTCGATTAAGGAATCAATTATTCCACTCTCAGACCCGTAGAAGGCCAGTTTTGTTTTTCGTGATGACATCTTCCTGAATATCCCTCGTCCGAAGACCCTAATGGGGGATTTTTGTACCTCTTAAATACTTTACCCAAGATAACGCCATCATGATGAAGCCACACAGTAGAGCCACAAGTCCTTGTGAAACGGGCACGGCTGACTTCCTTCCCCGTCCTTCCCTAATCCGATGAGACCGATGACCTCGCTGTCTGGTCTCCTTCCCCAAAACAACCAACCAACCTTGTGAAACAAGATTCTTGTGTTTAATTGAATATTTCGATTCCTTGCTCGTATGTGCCTCGGTTGCTTCTCAATTGTTCTCGACCTTGGTGTTTCCTGTTGCTGTCTACCTCAGTTCAGAATAAAACTGCACTTCAGCTCTGTAAGATAGCAATCAGATTCTAGTTTTTTTTATGCTTGACGACGTTGACGCTCACGATCCTTTTTTATGTTTTTATTTTCATATTTTATTTACTTTTTTCCCAACTGGAATGCTTGTGCGTTGTGCGTGGGCTCGGCCACGCTGTTTTCTTAATCGGTTCGAGACAGCAGTTTGTCGTCATTAATATGATGTGTTTTCGACGCTATTAAGATAAAATTTCGCCGCTTATGTTTGTCCTCCGATATGCCGAGTAGTCTCCTATTGTTCACTTGTGTTGGCCCTCACTTCGAATCTGTGTATCATAATCACCTACGAATATCTTAATTTGTCCGTTTCTTACGATTTTCAGCGTATTATCTTTCTTCTCCCAGAAACTGTTCATAACTTTCTTGTCCTTCCTGTTCTTGCTTTTAGTAGGGGCGTGTCCGTTTGGTATTGCATACTTTTTGTTTCCTTCTCGGATAGCCAGCGTTGACGCCCTATTCGGCCTGCTCTTCACTTCAGATATGCCACACTCGTGCCTCTTGTCTATCGTGAACCCCTTAGCAAAACACGTAGGTGTGTGTCTGTACTTCCCCAAACTGATTCATGGTTTTACTTACAGCACTGCGGAGCCTTCTGATTTCACTGTATCTTGCTTCTTGCAGCTCGTGTACTACAAGCATCATTAATTGTGTGCACGTTTATGGCACTCGATCTGAAAGTGTAATAACAGAAATTGGATCTGAATCCGTTGTCTAGCAGGTGTTTATGAAACACAGTGCAAATGCGAGTTTTCTTCCGTAATATCCATGTCTTTACCTTATGACGATCTTATCAACACAGAGGCTGTGTGTATCATGTTCTCATGGATTCTTATTTCTGTCTCTAACTCATTTATAGTGTTTGGCAATATGTCTTTTGCCAACGGCTTTGCCGCAGTGGTGACATCGTTTCCCGCCAGATCACCGAAGTTAAGCGCTGTCGGGCTGGGATAGCACTTGGATGGGTGACCATCTGGTCTGCTGAGCGCTGTTGGCAAGCGGGGTGCACTCAACCCTTGTCAGGCAAACTGTGGAGCTACTTGACTGAGAAGTAGCGGCTCCGGTCTCGGCCGGGAGAGCAGTGTGCTGACCACATGCCCCTCCATATTCGCATCCAGTGACGTCTGTGGGCTGAGAATGACACGGCGGCCGGCCGGTACCGTTGGGCCTTCATGGTCTGTTCGGGAGGAGCTAAGTTAATATGTCTTTTGAGGACTGAAACAACACCCGGCAAAACACCGTAACCAAAAACACGTTAACTCATCTGTCGCTTTATTTAATGTCAACACAGTTGATTATTTCAAAAATGATTTATGCACACGAAAATTGGATCCCTAATCTATTTAAAAAAAGGCCGTGTAGTAACCGAAAGTTTTTGACCACATATTTCATTACAATGTCATCACCAATTTATTTGACAAAGACGTAATTAATAACTTCATTTTACAAGAAAATGGAATGACTGCATCATTAAAGTGACATATTGAAAGTTACACTTGAGATAAGAATAACGTTCTATTATGTCGGGTCCGATATCAAGATCATTAGTGAGGCTTGGAACAAAACCGAGGGAAAGATAGCACAACAGATGATTGCCAAGGCTATTAAGCAATTAACTGCTTTCGAGATGGGAGTGTATTCTATGTCACAGTTCTGGAATTGAAAGGAGAAGTCATCAAGAAAGCCAAAGGTGGGCTCCATACATATTTCACGAAGTACATCGTTACATTACAGACACCTACGTTGGTCACTCGAACTGAGATATTAATTATGCTACGTCCTGACGTGATTATTTTGTAAATAACATTCAACAAAAGATTCTGTTTGTCAGTAGCGTCTTGGGCAGTCTGACGGTATGGTGGTACGTTGTGTCTTTACAGGGTCCCCTGACGTTCCTCAATAGATCAGTTGATGATGACCATTTTGTTTGAAAGTAGCTGATTCTCTGGCGTTGGGTTTCCTTTCTTAGAACACAAAAAAAACGAGAAAAGATTATTTGCTCGTTTAGCTCTTGTAGAAAGTCATGTAGAGTTCTACTCGTGTGTAATTATTTTCATTACTTATTCCAAACTTCGATATTGGGACTTTCAGGTTTTTATTTATTCATTTATTTATTTCCTACGTCATACTCCTCCATTTGTACATCTCTTAGGGCTGTCGAGGGTGTGTCGGCTTCATGATATTTTTTGACCGGAAAGTAACTCACACGTGCCCAAAGTGTGATTGATACCACAGCCCGAATGAAAACAATTTCGTCTTAATTGTTGCTCTGCAAGTTCTTGGCAAAAACGCACGACTGGATTTTCAGGGCTAGCACTGTGGCATTCTTAAGACATAAGAATTTTTGGTATGTATTCCAAGTCTTCTATGTGCAAGGAGTGACGAAGACTCATCAACGGATACATTGTCCGAATAAATAACGACCTTGTCGAGTGTAAATGTGCATTGCATGTAGCTTCTGATGTATATACTTAGTAGGAGAATGTGTCCCCATCCATATATTCATTTTAAAATACGCTTAAGTTTAAAACTGGGCAAACAAAGTACTTATATGAACCAAACAGCCTGCTGGAAACAATGTCTTTCTTTGAATTTGTCGTGCCTACCCGGAAGAAATCAATCATTTATGTTCCCCAGTTCTTGTATGTCTTGCTCTCTTCGCCTTGCCAGTACAGACGTTTTCTGGGGAACATGGAATACGGTAAACATGTTATGTTGGAAGTGGATCATGCGAACCTAAAAACTGACCAATCGGTCACTGATTTTTAATGCGTCACTAATTTTGGATATTCTAAGTGTGATGTCGTTTCTGATCATGACACTTGGAATTCCTTGGAGGGTTCTCATCAAGGACTGTAACGGGACCATTTGTTTTTTTGGTCAAATGTAGCTGAGCATCCATGCACAGCTGTCTTCTCCGCTGTTCGCGAACTCAATGGAAACGATGAGTTTTTATGCTTGGTTGGTTGGTTGATTTGGGGGAGGGATTCAAACAGCGAGGTCATCAGTCTCATCGGGTTAGGGAAGGACGGTATCGCTGTGTAGCTTGCTGTCCAGGTTTCGAGAGGGTGCATTTCTGGATGAGGTATCGAATATATTGCTTACCCCTACTTATACCTCCCGAGGAGATCACGAATGTAAACTTAGAGAGATTAGAGCGCGCACGGAGGCTTTCCGGCAGTCGTTCTTCCCTTGAACCATACGCGACTGGAATAGGAAAGGGAGGTAATGACAGTGGCACGTTAAGTGCCCTCCGCCACACACCGTGGGGTGGCTTGCAGAGTATAAATGTAGATGTAGATGCAGACGGCGAAGGAAGTCTGCCGTGCCCTTTCAAAGGGATCATCCGGGCATTTGCCTCAAGCGATTTAGGGAAATCACGGAAAACCTAAATCAGGATGTCATCCTCCCGAATGCGAGTCCGGTGTGCTAACCATTGCGCCACCTAGCTCGGTGAGATTTTATGGTTTACGCACCATCACATTAGCACTAGCTTAGGTGGCATTACATAACACAAATAGATGAGTACAAAATATCGTCACTTAACCCCGATCGATTTGTGCTCATGGAGGAGTGTACAAAGTGTTGTGTGGCGTAAAAAGTCAGTTGGACCAGCAGAACGCTGGGAATAAATATCCATAAATTTTACCAGAGATGTCAATAGGAATCGTTCATCGAATTGTGCAGTGTCGAATTTCCATGTTCTTGGGATTGCCTCAATATCTCCTTGTGCCACAAGCTACGTCGTTTATAACAAAATGCAGTAGCCGTGCAAAGCGTGTTTTTCAGCCTAGTGAGCCACTTGAAAGCCATTGTAAAGAGACAAAAGAACAACTCCGCACTGACTCACTGATATACAGATTGCGGAAACTATTCACGGGCACAAAGGAGCTGCGCTCTCGAGTGGCTGATGTAACAGGTGGGCCGGCCGTGTGATCGCCGGCGAGCAGGGTTCCCGGGGCCCTGCCTCCTTTGTTGACCGACGGGCGATAACAGAACTGGGCTAATCTCGCGCGATCTGCTGCTGTGACGGCCGTGACGACAGCTCCTGTCGCCGGGCCTCGTCGCGCTGATTAAGCTGCCATTTGCATAGGGCCTTCTTTGTTTGCCTCGCCGCGTTAACCACTTCGAAAGGTGTAAACACGTGACGAAGCGTGGGGCATGACCACGACGGTTGTAGCTTTTCTCACGCAATGACAACAACACTGGCTGTCTTTGTCTCGTTACTACAGGCGTAGTTAGCAGCGTACCTGTTGCCAAGTTCACGTGCGTTTCCTGCCTTACTGTCACATCCCACCCACATCAACGTTAAACTTCTTACATTACATGTCACACTTTGCTGTGTTGGTTCAGGGTACTTTGGATATATAGTGTGTAGTACATATTACACTGAAGTGTCAAAGAAACTGGTACATCCGCCTAATATCGTGCAGGGCCCCCGCGAGCACGCGGAAGTGCCGCAACACGACGTGACATGGACCCGACTAATGTCTGAAGTAGTACTGAAGGGAACTGACATCATGAATTCTGAAGGACTGTCCATAAATCCGTAAGAGTACGACAGGCGGGAGATCTCTTATGAAAAGCACGTTACAAGGCGTCCCATATATGCTCAATAATGTTCATGTCTGGGGAGTTTGTTGGTTAGCGGAAGTGTTTAAACTCAGTGTTCCTGTGGACGTGTGGGGTGTCGCATTGTCTTTCTGGAATTGGCCAAGTCCATCGGAATGCACAATGGAGATGAATGGATGCAGTGATCAGACAGGATGCTTACGTACGTGTCACCTGTCAGATTCGTATCTAAAGGTATCAGGAGTCCCATATCACTCTAACTGCTCACACCCAACATCATTACAACACCTCCACCAACTTTAACAGCCCCCTGTTGACATGCAGGGTCCATGGATTCATGAAGTTGTCTCCATACCGGTACACTTCCTTCCGCTCGATACAATTTGAAACGAGATTCGTCCGACCAGGCAGCATGTTTCCAGCCATCAACAGCCAGATGACGGTATTGGGTGAGGGGGGGGGGGGGGGGGGGCGGGGTTAAAGCTTTGTGTCATGCAGTCATCAAGGGTACACGAGTGGGCCTTCAGCTCCGAAAGCCCATATCGAAGATATTCCGTTGAATGGTACGCACGCTGACACTTGTTAATGGCCCAGCATTGAAATATGCAGCAATTTGCGGAAGGGTTGCACTCCTGTCAAGTTGAGCGGTTCTCTTCAGTCGTCGTTGGTCCCATTCTTGCAGGATCTTTTACCGGCCGCAGCGATGTCGGAGACCTGATGTTTTACCGGATTCCTGATATTCACGGTACACTCGTGAAATGGTCGTAAGGGAAAATCCCCACTTCATCGCTACCTCGGAGATGCTGTGACCATGGCTCGTGCGCCGACTATTACACCTCGTTGAAACTCATTTAAATGTTGATAATCTGCTATTGTAGCAGCAGTAACCGATCTAACAACTGCGCCAGACACTTGTTGTCTTTTATAGGCGTTGCCGTCCACAGCGCCGTATTCTGCATGTTTACATATCTCTGTATTTGAATACGCATGCCTATACCAGTTTCTTTGGCGCTTCAGTGTATATCTGCGAAGAGACAGACGACGAGACACAGTGACTGCGAAGGAGACAAAACCCCTCGTTGATCCGTAGCGTTATTCTATTTACGGAATGATCGATGGTGCAGTTAATTTTGAAAAAGGAGAATTACACGAACAAATCAAATATCATCGACATAGAAAAGATATTGTGCAAGTTTATTTCACGATAATGTATTTACTTATGAACTTACTTTGGTCGCTGTGTCATCCAGAGGAACTCAGTTGCGCATGAACACCAAGATCATACGATACTAGTTGGCAATGATTTTAACATACAGAGTATAGACTGATAGACTGGGACGTGTATGGATTCATTGCAGAGGGTACAGACAGACAGTCTTGTGAAGTACGTTTCAACACGTTTTCCGAAAACTACCTTGAGCAGCTAGCTCGGCAGCCCACACGCAATGGAAATACCTTGGACCTTATAGCTACAAACAGGCCAGACCAGACGGGGATTGGTGATCGTGATGTCATCATAGCGACTGCGGTTACGAAAGTTAATAAATCAGTCAAAAGGGCTAGGGGAGTGATTATGCTAGAAAGAGCAGATAAGCAGTTGTTAGCACCTCACTTAGTCAATGAAATGCAATCATTTAGTTCCAGAATGATGCAGACAGAGGAATTATGCGCAAAGTTTAAACAGAATGTAAATCGTGCTCTGGACAAGTATGTGTCTAGTAAGAGGATTAAGGACGGAAAAGACCTACCAGGGAAAGATCCACCATGGTTTAATAACGAAATTCGGAAAATGCTGAGGAAGCAAAGGCTGTTGCACTCGCAGTTCAAATGAGGACGCGCAGATGACAGGGAAAGATTAGCAGTGCGTCTGCGGAAAGATCTATGCGCGATGCATACAGCACTGCCACGGTCATACTTTGGCAAAAGATCTGGCAGTGAACCGAAAAAAAAATTTGGTCCTATGTAAAATCGCTGAGCAAGTTTATGGCTTCCTTCCAGTCACTTGTTGATCAGTCTGTTTTGCCAGCAGAAGATAGCAAAAGATAGGCCGAAGTTTTAAATACCATATTTTGAAAAATCGTTCACGCAGGAGAATCGTACTGTGACACAGAGACCTGTATGGATGCCCAACTAATAAGCATCCTTGATGTAGAGAAACGACTGAAAGAGACGAGAACAAGTAAGCAAGTAAGTACCTACGTCAGGTTGGTATCCCAGTTCGGCTTTACAAAGAGTACTCTATGTCATTGGTTCCTTACTTAGCTCGCATTTATCGTGATATCTCCACCAGTGCAAAGTGCCAAGTGACTGGAAAAGAGCGCAGGTGACTGCTGTACATAAGTGTAAAAGAACGGACCTGCAAAGTTACAGACCAATGTCCTTAACACAGCTTTGGTGCAGAATTATAGAGCATATTCTGTGTTCGAATATAATAACTATAGATGAAGGTTAACAGGAGATTCTTTATTTCTAGATTTTTGAAAAACATCCTACACAGTGCCCACTGCAGACTGTTAACCAAGATACGAGCATACGGAATAGGCTCCAAGACATGAGACTGGCTCGAAGATTTCTTAAGTAAAAGAACCAAGTATGTTGTCCTCGACGGCGTGTGTTCATCGGAGACAGGGATAACATCAGGGGCACCCCAGGAAAGTGCGACAGGACCGTTTCTGTTTTATGAATACATAAATTATCTGGCGGATAGGGTGGACAACAGTCTGCGGTTGTTCGCTGATGATGCTGTGGTGTACAGGAAGGTGTCGAAGATCAGTGACTGTAGGGAGATGATGTCCTAGACAAAATTTCTAGTTGGTGTGAAGAATAGCAGCTGGCTCTAAATGTAGAAAAATGTAATTTAATGCGGATGAGGAGGAAATACAAACCCGTAATGTTTGGATAAAGTATTATTAGTGTCTTGCTTGACATAGTTACATCGTTTATAAATCTTGGCGTAACGTTGCGAAGTGATGTGAAATGGAACGAACATGTGAATATTGTGGTAGAGAAGGCGAATGTTCGACTTCGGTTTATTGGGAGAATTTTAGGAAAGTATGATTCATCTGTAAAGGGGACCACATATAGGACGCTAGTGTGACATATTCGTGAATACTACTCGAGTGTGCGGGATTCGCACCAGGTCTGATTGAAAGAAGACAATGAAGAAGTTCAAGTGCGACCTACTAGATTTGATACTGGTACGTTCGATTAGCATGCTATGGATACGCTTCGGGAACTCAAGTGGGAATATCTGGAGGGAAGAAGACTACTGAGAAAGTTTAGAGAAACAGTATTTGAAGCTGACTACAGAACAATCCTACTGCTATCAACATTCGTCTTGTGTAGGGACCGCGAAGATAAGATTCGAGAAATCGGGGCTCATATGGAGACATATAGTCATTTTTACCTCACTCTAACTACCAGCAAAGTAAGTTCATAATTACATACTTTCACGCTCACTAAGGAAAGCGACTAGTTATGGTGTAGCATACCCTTCGCCACGCAAAGTACTGTGACTTTTGGAGCATGTATGTAGATGTAGACATTACACCATCTAATCTTTGCAATGCGGAACTGACCTTTAGATGTCATGAGTAGCAGGCCCTCCAAAGTAGTAGGGAGATGGGTTTGTCCGTGCAATTTTGGCATCAAATTGATATGCAATTTAATTAAACTGATCAATTAATTTCTCCTCCCGCCATGTCCACCCTCAACTCCGACCACACCCACCCCCACCCCCAGATGATGTCATGTGTTTTTTATCAGCTGCCACGTGGACCCTAGCCCCTAGCCGCCTACCCCCTCCCTACCCTCCTCCTCACCCATGTACCCTATTGGCTGGAATTTCGAATTTTGGTTTGAATATCTTTGTCCCAGGTTGGGCTTATACCCCACCCCACCCACCACCCAGGAATTGGCGGGAAATTATAATTGGCAGTGCCCTTTCCGGAGCTCAAACCTTGGCCCTTCTGGATGGAAAGCCCAAGTGCACCCCGCTAACACAATTATACCATCAGACGCACTTGGAATTCTTGGGAAATTACAAATGGCAGTGCCCTTTCTTTGAATCGAACTGTGTTTCTACTGTATGGAAAGCCCGTGAGCACCCCCAACACATGGAAACTGTCCAGATGCAGGAGAGGAAGGTTAGATTAGTGTGCTTTATTTATTTTGGTCTGGAAAATAAAGTAAAAAAGGTTCTAATTTAGTAATTAATCATAAAGATCAGGCCTAATTACACCACCATATGCGTAGTAATACACAAGGACAGCCCAAATTGCAATACACCTCAAAAACTGACGATACCATACTGCTGGTTTACCCTGCTTGGAAAAAAAAGTGTCGCAATTTCACTCAAAACTAGTGACAGAAACGATCAAACTCTACCTTCACCTACAAGCTGTCTGGAAAAAGGCAGAGGTGTAAGGTACTATTTTTATTCTTTTTGGCTAGGAATATATATAACTGATGAGATGCTAGTGTTGGACAGAGAGGAGTTTAAAAAGTGTATTACCTGTAAGCATACAGCATCTACCGGTGTTTGACGTCAGAATTTGTTACACAAGCCTCCTCAGGAGCCACCCTGCAGCCCAGGCAGCCGAAGCCAATACACGCTACCACAACAGATGGAAAAAAATGCATCACAGTTCTAACTACACTTCAAAATTGTGAAAAAACCAGCACTCATGATGAAGAGGTCATAATGCAACATATGTACTGGGGAAAATCATTGTCCCAAAAGACTGCAAAGGGACAGTAGTTGCACATTCATTCTCATCAATAGGCGTCCACAAACTGTTGAAAATCGATGCCCTCTTACCTCTCCTCATGCCTACCCTTCCCTCCCTCCCTCCATCTCAGTCTAGCACCTGCCTTTCTTCCGATTTGTGTTATGTGATTGTCCAATTTAAACCACTACGTTTGCTTAGTCCCAGGTATTTAATGGATATGAAAACCTCCTGTGACTTTTCGAGTAACGCGTAAACGTATAATAACGGGGCTTTATGCTTGTTTATCTGTAACAAGTTAACTTTGTTTATGTTGAGGATGAGCTGCCAATCTCTGAAGCAATGTTCGATCCCGGCAATGTTGATTGCAACACTTGCCTTGAACTCTTTTATCCCAACCAAAAATTACATATCGTATGAATTTCATTTTTTATACATAATACACAAGAGTATTCACGACAACAGTGCAATACTGCTGATGATTCCGCTGATGCATTGTAATTCTTCTGAGCTTATATCATAGAAATGCTGTAAGAAATCCACACTTCGAATGGTAAAACGATTTAAATGAATTATCCCACATTTGCTGTTGCAAATTGAGGACTATAGTAACTAAACATGGTAGTAGGATAATAAGCTTCATGGGAAACCAACTCCTTTGGCTAATTCTTAAGTTCTGTCGCATATCAACATAAGAAGAAAGGAAAGAAAGGATGATGAGGGTTTAACGTCCCATCTACAACGAGAGAAACCATTCCTGCATTTGCCTGGGGTGACTGAGAGAAATCGTGGAAAACCTAAGTCTAGCTGGCCGGAAGCGGATTTGAACCGCTGTCCTCCCGAATGCGAGTCAGTGGTGCTAATCACTGCGCCACGTCGCACGGTACGAACACAGGGAACTGTTGGGTAACGTTAATGTCCTGTTAAATGACTATTAACACAGTAGGTGCCGGAAGACAAAAGATAATGATTTACACATATAATGACAATCCAATCACATCAGTTGAAATAATATTACTAAAATATAAATTAGAATGTTAAATCCTATGGAACTTTTAAACTATTGCAGATTCACCAAATCTAAGGACAGTTTTGCAATCAGCACGTAAATCCCTTTGAGATGAGACACTTGTAAATTCTCAGTCGTTTAAATGTAATGACTTTTAGCTTATATGTTTTAAAGAGACGGCAGACAGATTTCAGAATATAATACCAGGCACAAGTATGGTTGCTAGCACATTGATATACTCTACTTTCACACTGATTTTATATGCAACAGGAAAGCTCTTGTAACTTGATATTACATTCAACACTGTGAACGGCAGATACACTTTTACCCTGAAACGTTTTTAGAAGGGTCGTCGTGCAGCGTGAGTCCACCATTGTTGCGCCTCTATTGTTTGGAGAATAAATGCAGCCACCGTGAGTTAAGGCACGTCCGAATAAACCTCTCTGGTTTCAACAATCAGAGCGCACAGCGTGCCTGTCGTGGTTGTCATTCAGAGCTGACCAGATTCGTCAATGTGTATCGTTGAAGAGCTGCCGTAACCTGTTTTCAGCCGCGTGCTCCAATAATATTTAAAGTTAGCGCGAGCGTAAGAAATGTCGCCTTAGAATGAATGACTTCTGAAAGCAAGTTGTTAGAATATCGTGGCGCAACATGATTCCGATTTCATAACTGTCGTCTACAAAAGAGAATAGTTACTTCTTAGTCTGCTGCACTTTCTGTACGTCACCCAACAGTTACTAAGCGTCATTAATTAATCAACGATTTTCTCAGAGAAGTGAGGCAAGGGGACTGACATCACTGTGTTGCAGAATTACAAAATACGTTCTATGTTCACGTAGTGTGACCTTTTGGCAAAATGACATCTCATTTCTATAAACGTCAGCATGTATTCCGCAAACAGAGATCTTTTGCTTCTTTCGCCCTTGAGATCCAGCGAGCTGTAGACAGTTGTATCAAGATCGACGCTGTGTTCCTTGACTGTGGGAGGCATTCGGTATAGTTCCGTACTGTAGTTTAGATAACAAAATACGAGGTTACAGATTATCGGCCCAAATTTGTGATTGGAGTCAGAATTTCACAGACGATAGGCCTCAACGCATTTTTCTTAACGGCGAGAAATAGTCAGTTGTAAGCGTAACTTACGAGGGTTGGAACTTAAATAGTGGCAACTATTTATTCACAACTGATACAAAAGAGTTACATACACTACTGGCCATTAAAATTGCTACACCAAGAAGAAATGCAGATGATAACCGGGTATCCATTGGACAAATACATTATACTAGAGCTGACATGTGATTACATTTTCACACAATTTGGGTGCATAGATCCTGAGATATCAGTACCCAGAACAACCACCTCTGGCCGTAATAACGCCCTTGATACGCCTGTGTATTGAGTCAAACAGAGCTTGGATGGCGTGTACAGGTACAGCTGCCCATGCAGCTTCAAAACAATGCCACAGTTCATCAAGAGTAACGGCTGGCGTATTGTGACGAGCCAGTTGCTCGGCCACCACTGACCAGACGTTTTCAGTTGGTGAGAGATCTGGAGAATGTGTTGGCCAGGGCAGCAGTCGAACATTTTCTGTATCCAGAAAGGCCCGTACAGGACCTGCAACATGCGGTCGTGCATTATCCTGTTGAAATGTAGGGTTTCGCAGGGATCGAATGAAGGGTAGAGCCGCGGGTCGTAACACATTTGAAATGTAACGTCCACTCTTCACAGTGCCGTCAATGCGAAAAAGAGGTGACCGAGACGTGTAACCAATGGCACCCAATACCATCACGCCGGGTGATCCCGCCAATATGGCGATGACGAATACACGCTTCCAATGTGCGATCACCGCAATGTCGCCAAACATGGATGCGACCATCATGATATTGTAAGCAGAACCTGCATTCATCCGAAAAAATGACGTTTTGCCATTCGTGCACCCAGGTTCGTCATTGAGTACACCATCGCAGGCGCTCCTGTCTGTGATGCAGCATCAAGGATAACCGCAGCCATGGTCCCCGAGCTGATAGTCCATGCTGCTGCAAACGTCGTCGAACTGTTCGTGCTGATAGTCGTTGTCTTGCAGACGTCCCCATCTGATGACTCAGGGATCGAGACGTGGCTGCACGATCCGTTACAGCCATGCGGGTAAGATGCCTGTCATCTCGACTGCTAGTGATATGAGGCCGTTGGGATCCAGCACGGCGTTCCGTATTACCCTCCTGAACCCACGGATTCCATATTGTGCCAACAGTCATTGGATCCCGACCAACGCGAGCAGCAATGTCGTGATACGATAAACCACAATCGCGATAGGCTACAATCCGACCTTTATTATAGTCGGAAACGTGATGGTACGCATTTCCTCCTCCTTACACGAGGCATCACAACAACGTTTCACCAGGCAACGCCGGTCAACTGCTGTTTGTGTATGAGAAATCGGTTGGAAACTTTCCTTATGTCAGCACGTTGTAGGAGTCGGCACCGGCGCCAACCTTGTGTGAATGCTCTGAAAAGCTAATCATTTGCATATCACAGCATCTTCTTCCAGTCGGTTAAATTTCGCGTCTGTATCACGTCGTCTTCGTGGTGTAGCAATTTTAATGGCCAATAGTGTATTTGCATCTGTTACTGTCCTTCAAAGTAGTCACCAGCGTTGTGTAGAAACCGTTGCCAGTGATGTGGAAGCCGTAGTATACCATTAGCAGAGCCTGTTCTGTTGATGGTGCGAATGGAGCGATCTAAAGTTATGGTAATTCTCGTGTACGACTGTGACGATATTATTCTAAGCATTACGTTCCTCCACGGCAGACCGTCAGTGCACAGTATTACTGTTCGGTTTTGGAGCATCACCCGCGAGCAGCTTTGCGAAAGAATCGGTGACACTTTCTGCACAACTCATCCATCATTTTTCACGACAATGCGCGGGCGCATACAGCGCAAGCTGTGGCTGCTCTGTTCGGTCGATGGTACTGGGATGTACTGCACCATCCACCATACTCGCCGGACTTAAGTGCTTGTGACTTTGATTTGATTCCGAAGATGAAGGAACCACTTCGTAGCATTCGCTTCAGAACTGTTCCAGAGATTCGACAGGCAGTAGACCGCTCCATTCGCACCATCAACAGAACAGGCTCTGCTAACGATATACTACGCCTTCCACATCGCTGGCAACGTGTTCCACATAACGCTGGTGACTACTTTGAAGGAAGGCTGCTCTCAGGTAATTCTACTGTATGTATGAAAGTTGCAACAAAGATAAAGAAAGACTGTCATTAACACGAATAAATGAAGCGTACTGAACATAAACGTGAGGAAAGTTCTACTGTTGATGAATTACACCAATGGCAACCAATCACTGCGCACATTAAGAACCATAAAAAAACCTGGGACTGTGCGTCTCGTCGACCTAGGATAAAACGATCACATAAAACTGATTACAGCAAAAGCATATGCCAGTATGAGACTCATCGGAGAAATGCTATAGAAATGAAATTCATCTATGAAACAGGTGGCTCAGGAAACCTTCTACCAACCGATTCTTGTATATTGACCAAAAGTGTGGAAATTTTACCATTTAGGGTTAATAAAGAGTACAAAGAAAGTAAAAACAGGGGCTGCATGTTTTGTCCCGCTTTTCCTTTACTACCCGCGTGAGCGTTATGGAGATGCTCATTTAACTCCAGTGATAGAAGCTACAAAAGAAGCGTTCTGTATCACGGACAAGTCTTCTGACAAAATTGAAAGAGTGTAGGTTCAAAGAAGAGTTACGCGACACACCCTCTCCCACGAATCACATAAAGTGACTAGTACGGGAAAATCAGTGAAATCAGAAGTCATTCAGAGGCTTACGGACAAACGTTTATTCCGCACATTTTCGAACCGAACACGAAAGAGGAGAAACGACAGTGATACTAAAAGTGCCGTCCGCCACACACTGTAATACAGTTTGTGGAGCATTCAAAAAGATTTCGGGCTTGCAGCCGGTCGTCGTTTAGAGACCTTTGGAGAAAAGAGAGCCACTTGTATGAATATCAAGAGCTTAGATGGAAACCCTGTTCTAAGCAAAGAAGGGAAAGCAGAAAGGTGGAAGGAGTATATAGAGGGTCTATACAAGGGCGATGTACTTGAGAACAGTATTATGGAAATGGAAGAGGATGTAGATGAAGATGAAAAGGGAGATACGATACTGCGTGAAGAGTTCGACAGAGCACTGAAAGACGAGAGTCGAAACAAGGCCCCGGGAGTAGACAACATTCCATTAGAACTACTGACGGCCTTGGGAGAGAAAGTCATGACAAAACTCTACCATCTGGTGATCAAGATGTATGAGACAGGCGAAATAGCCTCAGACTTCAAGAAGAACATAAAAATTCCAATCCCAAAGAAAGCAGGTGTTGACAGATCTGAAAATTACCGAGCTATCGGTATAATAAGTCACAGCTGCAAAATACTAACGCGAATTCTTTATAGACGAATGGAAAAACTGGTAGAAGCCGACCTCGGGGAAGATCAGTTTGGATTCCGTAGAAATGTTGGAACACGTGAGGCAATACTGACCATACGACTTATCTTAGAAGAAAGATTAAGGAAAAGCAAACCTACGTTTCTGGCACTTGTGGACTTAGAGAAAGCTTTTGACAATGTTGACTGGAATACTCTCTTTCAAATTCTAAAGGTGGCAGTGGTAAAATACAGGGAGCGAAAGGCTATTTACAATTTGTACAGAAACCAGATGGCAGTTATAAGAGTCGAGTGGCATGAAAGGGAAGTAGTTGTTGGGAAGGGAGTGAGACAGGATTGTAGCCTCTCCCCGATGTTAATCAATCTGTATATTGAGCAAGCAATAAAGGAAACAAAAGAAAAATTCGGAGTAGGTATTAAAATCCAGGGAGAAGAAATAAAAACTTTGAGGTTCGCCATTGTAATTCTGTCAGAGACAGCAAAGGACTTGTAAGAGCAGTTGAACGGAATGGACAGTGTCTTGAAAGGAGGATATAAGATGAACATCAACAAAAGCAAAACGAGGATAATGGAATGTAGTCGAATTAAGTCGGATGATGCTGAGGGAATTAGATTAGGAAATGAGACACTTAAAGTAGTAAAGGAGTTTTGCTACTTGGGGAGCAAAATAACTGATGATGGTCGAAGCAGAGAGGATATAAAATGTAGACTGACAATGGCAAGGAAAGCGTTTCCGAAGAAGAGGAATTTGTTAACATCGAGTATAGATTTAAGTGTCAGGAAGTCGTTCCTAAAAGTATTTGTATGGAGTGCAGCCATGTATGGAAGTGAAACATGGATGATAAATAGTTTAGACAAGAAGAGTATAGAAGCTTTTGAAATGTGGTGCTACAGAAGAATGCTGAAGATTAGATGGGTAGATCATGTAACTAATGAGGAGGTACTGAATAGAATAGGGGAGAAGAGTAGTTTGTGGCAGAACGTGACAAGAAGAAGGGACCGGTTGGCAGGACACGTTCTGAAGCATCAAGGGATCACAATTTAGCATTGAAGGGCAGCGTGGAGGGTAAAAATCGTAGAGGGAGACCAAGAGATGAATACACTAAGCAGATTCAGAAGGATGTAGGTTGCAGTAAGTATTGGGAGATGAAGAAGCTTGCACAGGATAGAGTAACATGGAGAGCTGCATCAAACCAGTCTCAGGACTGAAGTCCACAACAACAATAACACGTAAAAACTGCCGAATGACACTGATTATGTCATAAAGCTAATTTTCAGCTATGAAAAACACTTTCGAATATATTTGCTGCTTATTCCGCTGAAAGCAATGGAATACATAAACCCATTTCATGGATGCATGAGAAGTATTTGTTTCCGTTACTGTCCGTTGTTATTATCATGGGCTCAGACCTTGAAACTTAAAAAATTATAATGAAGTCCAATGATTCGCCCTTTCTTACATTTTACTCGACTTCCTGATATAAGAATATTTTTGTAAATGTAATTACCTTCGTTTCAAAAGCGATTTAGCAACAGTTGAGGAATTCGTTCCTCCTGTGTTAGGAAACAGTTTTTTTTTACGACTTATATCACGTCCTTATGGTTTTCCCTTAAGCTAGAGTTTTGGTAACTTATTTAATACGTTAAATAATGTAGCTATTACGTTCCATATAGGTGTCCTACGTTCCACATTCACTGATTTGGCTCAAAGCGTAGCGAGCAAAATTCTACTTTGTTGGATAAATATACGACGTCTTTCTGTAAAAGGTCAGATCTTCTTACGTTTACTCGCAATTTTTTATTAAAGGTGAAAACGTTATTCAGAAAAAATCTACACATTAAGAGAATAATAAATAAACTGTCCTGTAATGTACCGTTTCTTATCTCCTAGGGCCATTAGGGAACTAAATAATCACAAATGTGTAATTTTTAGATATTGTTTGTTTTTATGCCACTAGATACACTTTATATTGTAAATATCATGTCACAAATCAGTATAAACTTTATTATTCGTACACATCCGATATCATATTCAGAAGTGTAGCCTGCTGGCCACTTGGGGCAGTGCTACCTCTAGGGATAACCAAACCGAGACGGAGCGTCGTGACTGTTATTTAAACTGTGGTGGAATGTGGTACAACAGCCTTTGGAGTGAGCATAGCCTTCTGACAGACGAAAGTGACTAGATTGGCAGTACCGTGTACACTGTCACTGGTGTCAACGAACTCAACACTTTAGAATCGCAATGTGGCGGCGAGTGTAAATGTCGTTTAAACAGCTCTTTATTTACCGATAAAAGAGTTGTAAGAAAAGGAGATATTAATCCGTTACCTCTAGAATTTGGACTTAATGTTCAATACATGCATCGAGTTTGACTGTAATTTCTCGTGCAGTAGATGAAAGATTCAAGGAAAGGAACATGTCTCCATGCACGCATAACTAGAAACATCTCACTTATTTTTGCTTTAGTACTGTATGTAAGCCGAAATAATTGCTTTATAGTTTGTCTAACCTGAAATACCGGAAGTGTTTAAATACTTTGTGTATATTTTTAGGAGTTTAATAAGTCTGTTTTTAACAGACGTAGATTAATATTGTGTTATAACCACTTTTGATTAACTCCGGCTTTTCTACGAACGTGCTATTTGTCGGTGAAAACAAGTGTCTTTGTTCATTTGAGTGTTCTTACGAAAGTAAAAATCTGCTTTAAACCTGTGTATATGTAACTTGACGTTCTTCTCATAATGCTATTCTACATGTGCAGTATGTGTTAAACTCAAATACTGCAAAATATTTGCTCAACAGCAGAATTTGGTTAGACCACCTCTTAAAGCTTACAACATCTTTTCGCATCAGAAAATCCTAGTAGTACTGTACAAAAATATCCTGAGCCAACCGTCTTACCTCACTAAACGTCAGATTTCAGAAAAAGATGCGCCTTTGTCAGTCTAGTAATGTATGTCTGTGAGCCTACTGCGCATGTAATGAGCAACCTGCGATTATCATATGGCTGTGCTATACTGTTATTTGTTCCCGCTTTACACAGAAATGGAAACACAAGTATTACATACATCTGCCTGCTTTTAGTTAGTTAGTGTTTTTTTTAACGTCCCGTCGACAACGAGGTCATTAGAGACGGAGCGCAAGCTCGGGTCAGGGAAGGATGGGGAAGGAAATCGGCCGTGCCCTTTCAAAGGAACCATCCCGCCATTTGCCTGAAACGATTTAGGGAAATCACGGAAAACCTAAATCAGGATGGCTGGAGACGGGATTGAACCGTCGTCCTCCCGACTGCGACTCCAGTGTGCCAACCACTGCGCCACCTCGCTCGGTTTGCCCGCTTTTACGCATTTGTTTATTTGTAATTACAATGACGTATTTCTATTGTTGCTATGGATGTAAAGAGAGATTAGTGTAAGGAAGAACAGTTACTTTTCACAGAAAAGTTATAGGAATACATTGAAACTCCGAAGAAACTGGTATAAGCATGCGTATTCAAACACAGAGATATGTAAACAGGCAGAGTACGGCGCTGCGGTCGCAACGCCTGTATAAGACAAGTGTCTGGCGCAGGTGTTAGATCGGTTAGTGCTGCTACAAAAGCAGATTATCAACATTTAAGTGAGTTTGAAAGTAGTGTTACAGTCGTCCCCCGAGAGCGATGGGACACAGCATCTCTGAGATAGTGACGAAGAGAGGACTTTCCCGTACGACCATTTCACGAGTGTACCGTGAATATCAGGAATCCGGTCAAACATAAAATATCCGACATCACTGCGGCCGGAAAGAGATCCTGTAACAAAGGTGCCAACGACAACTGAAGGTAATAGTTCAACGTCACATAAGTTCAACCCTTCCGCAAATTGCTGCAGATTTCAATGCTGTGTAAGCATTGAAATCAACAAGTGTAAGAGAGCGAATCATTCAACGATGCATTATCGGTACGGGCTTTCGGGACGAAGGTCCACTCGTGCACGCTTGATGACTCCACGACGCAAAGGGTTACGCCTCGCCTGGCTCCGTCAACACTGACATTGGGCTATTGATGACTATAAACAGGTTGCCTGCTGGGACGAGTCGCGTTTCAGATTGTATCGAGCGGATGCACGTGTACGGGTATAGAGACAACCTAAGGAAACCATGTCAGCAGGGGACCGTTCCAGCTGGTGGAGGCTCTATAACGGCGTGGGGTGTATGCAGTTGGAGTTATATGGGGCCCCTGATATGCCTAGACACGACTCTGACAGGTGGCTTGTAACGTAAGAATCCTGTCTGATCACCTGCATCCATTCATGTCCATTGTGCATTCCGACGGACGTGGGCAATTCCAGCAGGACAATGCGACACCCCACACGTCCAGAATTGCTACAGAATGATTCCAGGAACACTCTCCTGATTTTGAACACTTCCGCTGGCCACCAAACTCCCCAGACATGAACATTATTGAGCATATCTGGGATGCCTTGCAACGTGCTGTTCAGAAGAGATCTCCACCCCCTCATACGCTTACGCAGTTATGGACAGCCCTGCAGGATTCATGCTGTCAGTTCCCTCCAGCACCAGCAGTCCTTCAGACATTAGTCGAGCCCATACCATGTCGTGTTGCGGCATTTCTGTGTGCTCACGCGGGCCCTAAACAATGTCAGGCAGATGTACCAGTTTCTTTGGCTTTCCAGTGTAGTAAGCGGCGCTTTATGCCTTGAAAATCATCGAGTTACATTGTGATGAGGGCATAATGTAGTAATGACTATTTTTTGAATCTGTGATCATTATTTATCAAACAAGAGACAAATTAATTTAGTAGTTCGGGAGTATGCTGCTAGTCAATCCATTGAATGTTCACACATGGTCAGGGGCTTCTCAGATAATTTGATGTATGACAGTGTGAATTACGTAGGTCTATTCTGTTATATGCAGATTTTCAGGAGTATTCTACTATACTATACTGTAAAGCACCCATATAAGCAAGGGATACTACCATTACCTAAGGTGTGGGGAAAGATTACGAGCAATTAAAAGTTCGGGTTCTCTAAGAATGAACGAAGAGTAATAGTGCGGTATCCGTTAATAAAAACGGAAGAATTTAGCGTTTACAAGATTTCAAAGTTAATAGTAGTAATGTCTCAAGATGAAGGTGTTACGAAACTCATATCATATGCAGAAAAAAGCACAATAATACATATTTTGTAAATATCGGCCCCTAATTTCATAAGAGTTTTACAATGGCCCTTATCAATAAACTCTTATCATTTGCGAGCACATAAATGCTTGCGATTAAGGAACTATTCGCATCTCCTCAGTAACAATACCACTAATTAGCTTCAGTTACCTGATGCTGTAAAAGAAACTTACCTATTGAGCGATTTCTTACTTCTTTTCACATATGAAAAGCACAAGAGAAGAACGTACCTTGCCCACATTATCATATTGTTAACGAGAGCAATTTTAAAGTTTGAAAGCGAATTTCATGGTTACTAATAGACAAATTTAATGAATACAAAAGTCATTTGAAAGAATATGTTATATACAATAAATTTAATATAACCTGAGTCCTTAAATACTTTAATTGTGGTTCTATTGGGATAATATTTAAAGTAATGTCACATATTACAAGGGAAAAACGTGCAACTTGTATTTAGCAGAATAGAAGGTATTGAAAGTAAAACTACTTTTTACTAAACATCATGTGTAAGATTATTTTGTAATGAAAAACAATATTTAAAACAATAAAGATACTTCTTGCTAAGCAGTTTCTCATGGCTATTTTAAATTCATGTGATAAAGTAGCAATAAGAATAAAACATAAAGCCACTTTGTCCCAAGATGCACTTTCAGCCTAGTGTAAAAGTTTTGTGTAAAACACTCTAGCTTCTTGTCTGCAATACTCCTTCAAAACCTGGAGGTACTGATACTTTTCTTTTGATGTTGCCAAAGGACTAATAAAGACAATTATTACTATTACTGTCAACATTATACAAAATTATTTTAAAATAATGTTTTATTAAATTTTTTTATTTTTATCTCTGTAAGCAGGGGATTGATATTCTCCAGACTGCTGCTTTTGAGGCTGCTGTAAAACTCTCACCACTGAAAAATCCAAGCTCTGTTATAAGTTTCTCGATGATGAATGGGACAGGGGTGTTTTTTGTGATGATTACTTCTCTGACAGACCTTGTTAAGAACGGACATTTTGTCAAATATTACTTCTTCAGAAATGACCCCAAATTTTGTATCATATCTTGACTGACCACCACGACATCAAAAGGCTTACGTTTGCGCCGAGCTTCAACCGTGATCCACGCCCAGTGCATTGGAATTTCCTGGTATTCCTTATGTATCAATCAGGCCCATATTACCATCACACTCCATTAAAGAGTGTCCTCTTATAGGGGAAGTTACTTTCATTGTCTCCAAAAGTTTCAGTTCACTCACAAGATAATTAAGATATCCTTGGTACAGTGTAACTGTTGTTCTGGTTTGAACATGAATCACATGAAACTTCAAGATGTTTTACATTTTGTGCAATAATGCTGTCACAAAGCCGTCTAAAAAGAAAAAAAAACTTTATTGCCCCATTTTGTTCCAGTATCTTCATTGTAAATGTAGAACACTGAAGTTTTTGTTAATAGTTGATGAATATTGAAAGAGTAAACAGACAACTGCCTTTTGTAATAGACGTCATCAGTAATTTGTGTGGTAAGCATATATTTTTTTCGTAGTCAATGCAGGCTGCTTCTGTTTCATTAGACTTATGGCTTCTTAAACCAGCATTTCTCTTCCTGGAATAAAATGTTTCAGCTTCGACTTTGTGTACTTTCTGTTTAACAGTGAGCTTGTTAATTTCTTTCAAAACTTTTTTTCATGTCATTATCTAAATTTTTTGGTAACATTACATTCAACACTTTCATCTTAGCAGTGTACTTTTCATAAACTGAGCATGTATCATTCATTGGATACCCAAAAGCTATATTGAATGTGGTGTTGAATACTGTTCTGTGCTTTTCATACGAAACGTCAAAATTAGGGTTTTTTTTCATAGAACATTTCATGCAAATGTTTCACTAAAAGGTCCTCTAGGTGATACAACTTCTCGGTCTTGTCATTGCTGTAATTAACTGATCTACTTTTAAATGAATGAATGTGACCATAAACTGCCATTTGTATTTCTTCCTTAATTTTACATTGCCTACTTCCATGCTTACCGATCCCAGAACGAGGAGACTTGTCCAATTTCAAAAATTTCTGTACCTTCATTAATCGTCGACTTGTTACGCCACATTCTACTGTGTACACTCCTGGAAATTGAAATAAGAACACCGTGAATTCATTGTCCCAGGAAGGGGAAACTTTATTGACACATTCCTGGGGTCAGATACATCACATGATCACACTGACAGAACCACAGGCACATAGACACAGGCAACAGAGCATGCACAATGTCGGCACTAGTACAGTGTATATCCACCTTTCGCAGCAATGCAGGCTGCTATTCTCCCATGGAGACGATCGTAGAGATGCTGGATGTAGTCCTGTGGAACGGCTTGCCATGCCATTTCCACCTGGCGCCTCAGTTGGACCAGCGTTCGTGCTGGACGTGCAGACCGCGTGAGACGACGCTTCATCCAGTCCCAAACATGCTCAATGGGGGACAGATCCGGAGATCTTGCTGGCCAGGGTAGTTGACTTACACCTTCTAGAGCACGTTGGGTGGCACGGGATACATGCGGACGTGCAGTGTCCTGGAATGGTAGAACGATGGGTTCGATGACGGTTTGGATGTACCATACACTATTCAGTGTCCCCTCGACGATCACCAGTGGTGTACGGCCAGTGTAGGAGATCGCTCCCCACACCATGATGCCGGGTGTTGGCCCTGTGTGCCTCGGTCGTATGCAGTCCTGATTGTGGCGCTCACCTGCACGGCGCCAAACACGCATACGACCATCATTGGCACCAAGGCAGAAGCGACTCTCATCGCTGAAGACGACACGTCTCCATTCGTCCCTCCATTCACGCCTGTCGCGACACCACTGGAGGCGGGCTGCACGATGTTGGGGCGTGAGCGGAAGACGGCCTAATGGTGTGCGGGACCGTAGCCCAGCTTCATGGAGACGGTTGCGAATGGTCCTCGCCAATACCCCAGGAGCAACAGTGTCCCTAATTTGCTGGGAAGTGGCGGTGCGGTCCCCTACGGCACTGCGTAGGATCCTACGGTCTTGGCGTGCATCCGTGCGTCGCTGCGGTCCGGTCCCAGGTCGACGGGCACGTGCACCTTCCGCCGACCACTGGCGACAACATCGATGTACTGTGGAGACCTCACGCCCCACGTGTTGAGCAATTCGGCGGTACGTCCACCCGGCCTCCCGCATGCCCACTATACGCCCTCGCTCAAAGTCCGTCAACTGCACATACGGTTCACGTCCACGCTGTCGCGGCATGCTACCAGTGTTAAAGACTGCGATGGAGCTCCGTATGCCACGGCAAACTGGCTGACACTGACGGCGGCGGTGCACAAATGCTGCGCAGCTAGCGCCATTCTACGGCCAACACCGCGGTTCCTGGTGTGTCCGCTGTGCCGTGCGTGTGATCATTGCTTGTACAGCCCTCTCGCAGTGTCCGGAGCAAGCATGGTGGGTCTGACGCACCGGTGTCAATGTGTTCTTTTTTCCATTTCCAGGAGTGTATATGGATTCTATTTGCGATGTCGTCACTCTACAGTTGAAATTTCACTCTCGATGCTGTGCTTCATCTTCATACTTTCTTGATCGCCTTCCGCGCAGTGGAATTATTGTAATGAGGCCTGTCAGATACAATTACAATATCACTAAATTTTTATATAGTATTTAATCTTTTTTCAGCTCTTACTACCTCAAAATTCTTTAACTTACAGTTGCAGTCTTCTCTTCGTTCGTGCGACTGAAACCTTAAATTCTTCACGACTCTACTCATTCGCCCTCGTACTTGCCTTTTCCTAACACTATTAGAACCTGAAGGTCTCTGTCTCTCATCCTCAGACGAAGTACTCTTCATTCAATATAAATAATAAACTATTAAAACTCAAGTGAATTACTTACAACACCTGCATCTCTAAACAGTATGTCTCAAACTAAAGTAATGGTTTTCACTTGTACCAACATTGCACGATAAAATAAAATTCTCTATTTCTTGCTTCGAAATTGTTTGCCAGCCCGTAAGGAAGCTAAAAATGAATAAACAACATTGGACAAGGCACATTTATTCCTTATAGAGAGAGGCATCAGCAAGTCCCTTCCTTGCGTGCTCTACATTAAGTGGTTTATAGACCGTGGACTATTCATATTATCACAATGGTTGATTAACAGTATTAAAGAATACGCGATCCTGCATCCCACTGCATACATAACTAACTTTTTTTTTTTTTAAAAAGTGGAAAAAACGCATTCTTTCGTGTACTCCTCATATTTTATAATGACATAATGAGTTGTGTATCTCATTAATTCTATAAGGGTCGCAGACAAAATTCATATATCTCTAGGCATCTAACTGCAATTCATAATAAGATTTGATAAAATCATTTATCTCATAGAAAACATCAGTTTTCCATCCAAATCGACTGATAAACAAAAATTAATACAAAAAATCGACAAATGTTAATTGCTTCGCACTTCACTTAATTCCTTTACATACAGGCCAAAGTGCCTGTAAAGACAAGGTATTCAAAAAACGACGAATGTTGCAAGAATCTACTTGCAGTTTTCAAGAATCGACTATGATTTAGAACGTAGAACAGGTGTAAGCCTTGAATCGGTAGCTCAGTGTTTCTCTCTGGAAATGATTTCTTAAAAAAAAAAAAAAAAAAAAGCTGAGCTACACAGCGGTTCGTAGTCCGCGTTAAACTGTAGGCACCCCTACATGTGGCTACGTAAATCCATTTGGAAGTCAGAGGAAGAACTTAGAGTATCACCGTGCGTAATAAAGTACTGCGGTTTTCAAACCAATCTTTGGCCTGTAATTGGCTTACCCATTTCATTACTTCGCACCCTATTGCCACCCTTATAGGAATAATAGACAAAAGACTGGTGCGCGTTTTTGTTACTATAAATTACAGAGTATTATTTGGAATGCTTTCTGAGGATGCAGCGAAACAGGAACGTCAGTTGAGACGTAACTTCTCCTTAAAAATAGGAGTGAGATTATACCAACTTACTGTAAGTAGCTCAGGTTGAAATTACACAATTCAGATGGATGGTGTAAAGCAGATGAGTGAGTTCTTCTTATTCGATGTTCTAGTGCTCTTAAAAAGAACAGGATCGGTACAATTACGATCAGCGTTCAGTGTGACTCGAAATAACAGGTACAACTTTATACGTTTCTTAAGACATTTTATTAGTCAGAGCGACAGAGGTGGTCCATCGGAAACAACAAGTCAACAGTGGATCTCCAACACCCCAACTCACATCTACATCTACATTACGTAGGTACTCCGGAAGCCACCGTACGGTGCTTGGCGGAGGGTAACCTGTAACATTACTAACGGTTTCCTTTCCTGTTCCACTCGCAAGCAGAGCGAAGGAAAAACTACTATCTGTATGCCTCCGTACGAGATTTAATTTCTCGTATCTTATTTTCGTGGTCCTTACACACAGTGTATGTTGGCGGCAGTAGAATCATTCAGCAGACAGCTTCAAATGCCTGAACTCCAAATTTTCTGAATAGTGTTTCTCAAAAAGAACGTCGCCTCCCCACCAGCAATTCGCGTATGACTTCTCGAAGCATCTCCGTAACACTTATGAGTTGTTCGAACTTGCCCGTAACAAATCTAGCAGCCCGCCTCTGGAATGCTTCAGTGCCTTCCATCCCAAATACTCGAGCAACGCTCAAGAAATGGTTGCACCTGCGTCCTACATGCACTCTCTTTACAGACGAACCACTTTTTCCTAAAATTCTCACAATAAACTGAAGTCGACCGTTCGCCTTCCCTACCACAGTTATTACATGCTCTTTCCATTTCATATCTCTTTGCAACGTTACACCCAGATATTTAAACGCCTTGAATGTGTCAAGCAAGACACTAGTAATACTGAATCCGAACGTTACATGTTTGTTCTTCCTCCTCATCCGCATTCAATTACAGTACATTTTTCCACATTTAGAACTGGGTGCAATTCATCACACCAACTATAAATTTGGTTCAAATCGTCTTTTATCTTCCTACAGTTCTCAACTTCGACATCCTACCGCGCGCCACAGCATCATCAGCCAACAAGTGCATATTTCTACTCATCGTATCCGCCGAATCAGTTATGTATACAGAGCGTAAGAGCGGTCCTGTCACACTCCTGACAATACCCTTGTCTGACGGACACTCGCTGTCGAGGACATCCAGTTATACACTTTCTAACAATAACGCCGTTATTGATTTTGCAGTTTGAGTAATTACATTTGAAAAATATTTCATTTAGTCAGGTTTAACCACGTGTAGAAACAGTATAAACACGACTATTTCCTCACTCATACAAATTAGGCAAAATATAATGATAACATTTTGAAATTACATCAGATAAGCGGAATAAACGATGATTTTGACAATTTTGTTAATTACACAACAAAAAAAATTAAGCATGGTGTTCCTACCATGCTTGCCCGCATCTCGTGGTCGTGCGGTAGCGTTCTCGCTTCCCACGCCCGGGTTCCCGGGTTCGATTCCCGGCGGGGTCAGGGATTTTCTCTGCCTCGTGATGGCTGGGTGTTGTGTGCTGTCCTTAGGTTAGTTAGGTTTAAGTAGTTCTAAGTTCTAGGGGACTGATGACCATAGATGTTAAGTCCCATAGTGCTCAGAGCCATTTGAACCATTTGAACCTACCATGCTTTCGACATACATTTAAACAGAGCTTTCAGCTAATGCTGACAGTAACTTTGTATTTTAGACAGAAAGTATGTTTTGACGAGTTCTTTACATGTGTTGGGTTTCGTTATTTCGATAAACTCTCACAATTACTTCGAATGCCAGTAAACTTTGAAACATACGTTGTTAATAAGGATGGACAAAAGCAGTTCTTACTCTGAACATTGCTTTATTTATTTTGGCCGATAAACAAAAATGATTGGCGTGGTATAACAAATTTTCCATCCATCTTAATTAAAACAGGATACGACAATTTCAGATGTTCCTGTAATCGCCTGAACATGACATGTTGAATTGGGAAAACTGGTTGTGAAAATAAAATTTCACAAACCACGCAGTTGCTTGAAGATTTTCCTTGCTAAGAATTATGATTAGTTCGTCCTTTGTCTGATTTGGCATGGTGCGTACGAAATAATTGGTGTACTAAGGTAATATACAACACATATCCATTACATTCTTATAAAAGTATTGGAATATGGGTGGTGTCAAGCCTCAATGCACTAAGAGCTGTGTTAACTTTCTGTTCAATCTACTTCCCATTCTGGACTGTTACGTTTCGTAATGCACTTAAGAGACTGCTTAGCAAGTATGCTATTCTGTAATTGTGATTTATTTATTGTTCATGTAGGTAACCGAGCATCTGCAGTTATACAATGCATAGTTCCCTGACTCTGTTCTTTTAGTTGCGTGTTTACATTCCTGGACTTGGAAGGAATTAAATAAAGCGATTCACTATAACGTAACATGTAAACATTCTATGTTCTGTCTTTGCATGAAGATTTTTTTTTTTAATTTTAGTTGGCCGGAGTGGCACAGCGGTTCCAGACGTTACAGTCTGGAACCGCGCGTCCGCTATGGTCACAGGTTCGAATCCTGCCTTGGGCAGGGATGTGTGTGATGTCCTTAGCTTAGTTAGGTTTAAGTAGTTCTAAGTTATAGGGGACTGATGACCCAGGAAGTCAAGTCCCATAGTGCTCAGAGCCATGTGAATCATTTTTTTTTAAATTTTAAGAACACTTTTTAGAGGAATGAGCCTACTAACATCAACACGTGCATAATAATTCATGCAATCTACGTCAGAACTCCCTATTCCAGGGTGTTTGTGTGTGCAGTTTTTTTATATACCTTTCATTAAGTGGGGTTGTTGGAGATATGATTATTGATCTCATGGAATTACGTTTGCCTGGAGGCATATTGAGTCTCACCTTTGTCTTCGATAAGGATAGAAACTGAAGTAATGAATTAAAATTTGTGCCTGAGGCACTGGCAGGATTTACCCATTATGTACAAAGCTGAGGTGCTATTCCAGTATCGGAGAGCCTGAGCAATGCTGACCACCTAAGAAGGACAAAATCAAAGTGAGCTGAGGTGTGACTTGAACTCTGTGTTGGGAAGGGCATTCTGCGAGGATAATCTGTGCAGCCGTGTTAGCCACCACGCCAGGGCCGTGTAGTGGATAACACATGTGTCTAGCAAGCAGGAGACCCGGATTGAAATCCTGGCCTTGGCATAAATTTTAATTCATTACTTTAGTTTCTATCTTTACAGGAGATCTGATTAATTATAAAGCCATTATTTGCACCCAAATACCAGGTGGACTGATGCTAGGGCAGAAGACGTCCAAATTGACGGAATCCTGTCAGTTTTTGAGGTCGGGTGTATCACAATATACTTCATGAATTTGAGTGAAACATGCCTTTAAAAAAATGGACCTTATCTAACGTCTACGTTTTTTAAGGCTACGCAGAAAAAGGCTACAAACTTTCAAATACACCAGTTTTTGAAATTTTCTGACAGATTAAAACTGTGTACCGCATGAAGACTCGAACCTAGGAGAACTTCTGTGAAATCTGGAAGGTGCAAATAATGTGAAAATGAAATGTTCTTATGGCATTATTGGCTGTGTCTGGGATTGCTCGGCCGCCTGGTGCATCATTCAATTAGATACCTCTTCGGCGTCTTGCTCATCAATGAAAATGAAATGACAACACAAATGTCCAGTCCACGAGCGAAGAAAATCTCCAATCCGGCTAGGAGTCGAACCTGAGACCCCACTATATATGTCATCATATAGTCATCTCCGCCTTTGTGAAGAAGTAATTATGTATCACGTAGAGTTACATGCACTGTATTCCCAGGCTATTGCCTAAAATTAGGCATCAATCATACAGTCGTGTACCGTGGGTTGCCGAAGCTCTGGCCCGCCAATGAATCTACTACATAACCACGATATTATATCACTGGGCCGTTAAGGGAAACACAGGGTGATGTTACAGTAAAAAAGTGCAGAAGTTTTAATCCCTGACACAGTACTCGTTAAAGCCTGTGCTATGGTAAGTGAGCGGGATTCACCTTATGGGAAAGGATTTTCGCATAGATATCGACCACGTGTACCTGAATGGTGGCAAATCAGACTAACATCCACTCTGTAATAACAATGATACGTCAAGTAAGTTCGAAAAGAAATCACACATCTGGATGGATCAAAAGCAAACCAGAAGATGCTACCAAAGTGACAATAATGCGGTCGCCAGCCTAATTAAGCACTAACTGAGTTTCTTGCCTGTAAAATTTGGTATATATTCATGCAAAACAACAAGTTGTAACAATGCACAATACAGTTGAATTTTAGAACCAGAAAATCTATTGAACTGATAGTTTCACATTCTGTACTGATATGGAAAATCATGAATACATAACACTACACTATAATGTTTACTACAAAACTTTATACCTTCTATTAATCTGATTAAAATTGGGCATAGGTTACCCTAGAAATTGTACTTTCATGCTACACACAAAATGTCAATTTTGATAAAGATAAAACACTGATAAATTTTGACTTTTATATTGACTTTTAACTTTTGCTGGTCAAACCAATTTAGAACACTTCAGAATTCAAATTAATGAGAGGGGACCCTGAAACTGTTATGATCGCTATACTTTAAAAAAAAATAATTACTGATTTTATTATTCATTCAAGATTTACAGTATATAAGTTATTACTCTTTTCATCTTATTTACTGCTCATTTAAATGCCTTTAAATCTGTCTCGAAATAATAAACTTCATTACTATATAAATACTGAAGTTATCTTTCGACTTCTTTAGACCTTCGCTATTCATTTACTGGTTCATTAACAAAACATTTCTTTAAACGCCATTCTAATATAGCTAGTTCTGCAAATAATTATTACTAACACAATTCTTAATTTTTATTTCGGGACACTTGGATCGCACAACGTTTGGAAAGGACCCTGTCTAGGTTAGTTGTGAGGATAATTGAATGACGGAAAAGTTCTGGTAAAATTTAGGTTATTATTGCACCAAACAAACACAGCTCACTCTCTGATCCATACGAATACAGTACTAAAAGTTTCAACCTGCTAGTATCGATGCGGCGGTTGGCGGGCGGCAAGATGGCGAGGCACAGAGCACACATACAACCACAGCTATGGCTCTTGATGTATCGGCACTTTAATTCTTCTTAGCGTCGCAATACTTTTCCATTCAGTGCCTATGGAATTTTACCATGCTGTGTGGGCGTTGGAACGGCATATCCGAGGCTCAGTGAAGCTATGTCTTCCAGGAGAGCCTCCTCGCTCCAGAAGGTGTTGCTCAAACCAGTGCCAAACTCCAACTACTACTGTGCCCGTTGTGCCGTGCAGTGCCCGCGCGCATTTTTCCGCGCTCGCCTGCCATCCACATTTTACCGCTCTCCGACAGACGCGGTATTCACCCGAGGTTTTGCATTCTACATATCCTAACACATCCTATGGACCAGACGCACAGTTACAATTTTAAACATCTTACAACAGTTTCAACATTTGTTACATTTCAATTCTATTACAATATTACTTGACATTTGACATAAACATTAATATTCACATTGAAACTTATTTACAGTTTTCTTAACATAATGGCATGAAACAAAAAGAAATGAAATCAGAACATCAATTATACAAGTTTATCGTAAAGTCAGATGAAAAGAATTACTTATATGTACAATAGTACAGAGTCGTTGTTGTTACAAGGTGACTATGAGAAAAACATTCTATGTTCAAAGCTTTCAGTTGTGCGTGTTTGAAACCTTAATTACGCACTTGAATCGCGATAAGCCGAACTAAGCATCTTCACTTTCAGGCGCAATAATATTGTGGTCGACCAACAATTCTGGTGATTGAACACAAACAATACGACGTCAACACATTGTTTTCAGACTAACCTCCTGCAGTTGCTACGGTACCGTGAGTCGACAGCCTAGGAGCCACTACAGCGTTCTTCCGCCAGTTAATTAAACCTTTTCAATGGTTCACAACAGAAGGTATTTCCTTTTTCCTCAACATCATGTATATCGATTTCTTCCATCTCAACCGTTTTCTGATCATTAATTCATCTGTTAATTGCTTTATTTTGTTCGAGTGCTATGTATAATACCTAGATATCCCTGTGTGGATACGGCTGTAGATTTTGCCCAATTGTCAGTTGTCCCAGAAATACCTTGGTCTTAACTAAACTGCCTGAGTATGCATTTCTACTGCAGTATATATAAATAAAATATCTAATCGTGCTGTGACCCCATGTATCATTGGGTGACGTTAATAACGTAAATTGTACAGGTCACTATGTATTTAGATACTAATATTGCCGGCCGCGGTGGTCTAGCGGTTCTAGGCGCTCAGTCCGGAACCGCGCGACAGGTTCGAATCCTGCCTTGGGCATGGATGTGTGTGATGTCCTTAGGTTAGTTAGGTTAAGTAGTTCTAAGTTCTAGGGGACTGATGACCACAGATGTTAAGTCCCATAGTGCTCAGAGCCATTTGAACCATTTTGAACTAATATATGTTCAAATGGACGTCTCAGTTTCCTTACAGGTAGTATAATTTTGCCAAGTCGAGTAGGATATGCTACTAGATGAATCTCATAAGATGCTTTGAATTCTAAAAAGTCATGCCTCGATCTATACAGTACATGACATTGTATCAATTATTTCATGCTCCCTTTTTCTTAAAACAGTCTCAACCTCAACTGGTAACGTGTATCTGTGGATTTCTAGGGAACTGGTCTAGCTTTCAGGCATCATTTCGTTTTTCGATGCCTTTCTAAATTCCTTGCACTTCTCATCAAGTCAACAAATCATTGTAGCGAGTGCGTCTTGATCTGCTTGAAACACATTTTTCTAAGTCCAAAATTCGGAGTTTCGTTATTTAAATTGGTTGAATATTTTGCCAGCCGAATTTGACACCATTTTTGCTGTTCAGAAATTTAGTTTTGATTTGTTACTCTCAGTTTTCGAGCTGGATGTGATTAGAGAGAAAGTTCCGCCTTCATTCTATCCTTTCGTGAGTAACTCAGTAATTTGTTGTTGTCATAGGTTTTACTTTATTGTTGTTATTACTAAAATCTGGGCATCTGTGGTTCTGTGGTACGTTTAATGTGGAGGTGACGGTATGTTATTGTAGAATCGTGGACCTGCGCCTGCAAGAAGGAAGTCGACAATGGACTGTCATTCCATACTGACAATATTTTTCATTCAGTAACCAATTAAACATTGAAACAAATATAATTTCTACCTTGCTCGTTTTAAATAAGGTTGACAAGACGTATTACAATGAATATAAATCTAAAGTAACAAAATAATACAACCTATTTTTTCTAATAGGGGAAAAAGTGCGTCAACGTTTCCCGCGACAGAAGTTGCTAAAATACAAGAAACTAACATGCTGAAGTATTTATGAGAGACAGTTCGAGAAAATAGGTCCGAAAAATCTGCTGTAGGTGAAAGAACACATAAAATAGAAAGAGGATTTGGAACAGCAAAGATTGTTTGCAATACGAAGAGGATACTGAAGAATGTAGAAGTAACAGATACAACGTAGTAGGGGAAACCAGCTTGGCTTCATCCAGCCTAGTGCCTATGACTACGTAATACACAAGACAAACTAGAAGTATTGGAAAGGCGAACTATGAGGAAAATGTAGATCCATTAAGAATATCGGGCTAAATAAACAAAAAATAACTGGAACAAACGGAAAAGGAAGACTGATATGTTTTGGACATTTATACTGAAAAATTGTTACAGCTACTCCTAGTATGATAGTAAGGCGAGAGAGATGGAGAGGAGAGAGAGAGAGAGAGAGAGAGAGAGAGAGAAACGGCAAAGTTCGCGTAGGAATCGCACACTAAACGAACTTAAAAGTATATATATTTACAGTTCATACATCTTGACAATCGATGATCGCAACGATTTTTGCCTGTTATCGATATCGATACTGGCAAGATATTGGACCCGAAAATTTCAAAACCGTATCAAAAGCTCTATAGTGTTTCCTCAGACTAGCCCGAATGTAAAAAGAAAAAAAAAAACGTGCAGGGGACTTCCGCTTATATATATATGTAGAGAGAGAAGTTTTAATAAAACATTATTTATTTACTTATTAAAATGTGATTGCAACTTACATTTTATGTTTGCATGCAGTAATCTTCGTTTGTTATGCTCTTGACGAGTGATGAATACAATGTGGTGGTACGTTTCTACGGGGCCAAACTGCTGAGGTCATCGGCCCCTAGGCTTACACCCTACTTAATCTAACTTAACCGGACTTACACTAAAGGCAGCACACACACACATGCCCGAGGGTGGACTCGAACCTCCGACGGGAGGGAGCAGCGCGAACCGTGGCTTGGCCCCTCAGACCACTCGGATACCCCGCGCAGAGAATGCAATGTATGTTCAATGGCAGAAAGATAATTGTTATGTGACATAATTACAATTTAACGAATATCAGATTTTTTCTTTACTTGTACTGTTAAACCATGCTTCCTGCCGAATATCATGATTCGAGGTCAAAGGGAAATACTCTATAGGTTTGCGAATGTCAAAATATATGAAATAAATGACCGCAGCGTTCGACTGTGTTGAGTTAAAAATTTAAATTTTTTACAACGCCAAGGGCCCATGTGTGAAATAAATTTGAAGTTGATACATCTATCCGTTACTGAGAAAAAGCGTTCTTAACAATCGGACAGACAGACAGACAACAAAGTTGTTCTAAAAGGCTTCTGTTTTTACAGATTGAGCACGGAACCCTGAGAAAGAAGCAAGAGAACGAAATATTTCCAAAAATGGAGTGCTGAAACTAGATGTCCCCAAGATAAAGCACTAAGAGAACAGGTGTGAAGTGGTCTGAAGGAAGAGAAAACTGAAAAGCATATTGGAGGAAAAGAAAAAATGCGAATGAGAATGAACTGAAACTGGAACTTGGTTCCTACCTTTCAAAGCGAAAAGAATACAAAAAGAACAATATTTACATTTTTCTCATGTCTTGCTGGCACGATGCTAACTGCAACAACATGCTAACACGCACATTTATAAAGAAAAATGAAGCAATGAAACGTCGGTATTCGTAAACTCCAACAGCAGAGTCAGATGGCGTCAACAACAAAGATGCCGGCAGCAGCTGACACCAGGAGTGTGTTCCAGCGAGACTCTGGAATGCGGCTCTATCTGGAGATAGGTGCGGAACTGTTCCAGCTGCGCCGCTGCTATCTGTGCAGCGAGTGCTGCCGAGGCTAGGCAAGGCACGCGGGGCAACTGCACCACTGGCGGACAACAGGTGCGAGTGTGGCGTGCCACGGCGGACTGGCTATATTCACCTCGTCCGGTTAGAGGAACTATAGTGAAAGCGAAACATGGATAATGCGATGTAGTCGAAATAAATCAGGCGATGCCGAACGTCCGGCCGTTGTGGCCGAGAGGTTCTAGGCGCTTCAGTCTGGAACCGCGTGACCGCTACGGTCGCAGGTTCGAATCCTGCCTCGGGCATGGATGTGTGTGATGTCCTTAGGTTAGTTAGGTTTAAGTAGTTCTAAGTTCTAGGGGACTGATAACCACAGATGTTAAGTCCCATAGTGCTCAGAGCCATTTGAACCATTTGATGCCGAACGAATTAGATTAGGAAATGAGATACTAATAGTATCAGACACGTTTTTCTGTTTGCACACCAAAATAAATGTTGGTGTCCGAAGTAGAGAAGATGAAAAGCACACATTGCCAATAACGAGAGAAATTTGATAGCATGGAATATTAATTTAAGTACTAGGAAGCCATTTCTGAAAGACTTCATTTTGAGTGAAGCATTGTATAGAAGTGAAACGTCGACGATGAACAGTTAAGACAAGAAGAGAATAGTAGCTTTTGAAATGAAGTGTTACGGAAGAATGTTGACTCTTAGTGGTTCAGAAATACTGAGTTGAAGAGAGAAAAATGAACCTTATGTCACAATTACAATAAAAGAAGAAATGTGGCAATAGGAGACGTGGCGAGAAAGCAGTGAATCGTCACTGTGGCAAGGTAGGAAAGAGTGTGGGTAAAAATTGTAGACCATGACTTAACTATGGCAAGGCACGTTCAGTTTTTATTTAACCTGATCAGATGGATGTAGGATAGAAAGCTGCCATTACTGATATGTAATGCAGAGATGAAGAGACTTGGCCAAGATAGACTAGCTTGGAGACCTGCTTCGAAGCAGTCTTTCGACTGATGACTACAACAAAATTAACGTGTTCCTAATATTTACTAAGAGTTTTTGAAACGTAGTTTCTTTATGGCCTCGCTAACAGAACCTCATGATGCGAATATTGTTTTGAAACTAGTAATTGAGTTTTTCAGTCTATCACCCATAGTACGGCCCGCCATCCAGTAGTGATAGTCTGTGGTGCCATTTTTTTACTTAGAAAGATCTCTTTGGTTGACATCCGTGGCATATCACAGCTGTACGTCGACGTTATTCTACGTCCCGTTTTGTTGCCCTCCCTAGCAAGCCATCCTGGGCGTATATTTCAGCAAGATAATGCGCGCCCACACACGGCGAGTGTCTCTCCTGCTTGTCTTCGTCCTTGCCAAACCCTACCTTGGTTAGCAGGGTGGCCGGATCTCTCCCCAGTTTAGAACGCTTGGAGAATTATGGGCAGGGCACACCAACCAGTTCGGAATTTCATTATATAATTCGCCAGTTGCACAGAACTTGGTACTATATCTGTCAGGAGGAAATCAAATAACTCGGTCACTCAGTGCCAAGCCGAACAACTGCTTGCATAAGGGCCAGAGTTGGATCAACGCGTTATTGACTCGCATAGTTTGTGTAGCTCTTTCTCTTGAAAAAGTCAACCAATGTTTCTGAAATTGTAATCATTTCGTTGTCTGTACATGTACATCGCATTGCCGATTTCCGTTCAGTGGTGCACACGTCACGGCAGCACTCCAAACGTAGATGTTTGTGTTGTGACGTTAATGGCAACCTACGCAACGGACGGTAATTCGACAGTCCGACTGCTGTTACTCTCCAGTCAGTTGTGCGGGATGAGACATAATGTTGTAAGGTGTCCATTACTTGTACTAGATGCCAGTCACAGAGGTGAAGGTGTTACAATGTGTTTGGTCCATAAAACGGCGATCGTCGGTTGTGGTAGTTAGACGTAGTCCACCAGAACCTCACGTTTCCGTGCAGTTCAACCTTGGGTTACTGTTACATTCGAATGCCCTGCAAAACTGGTTATTTCACGATTCGATCGGCTAACGAAAAGGAGACCACAATGAGGGTCCTAAAACTTACATGCTAATAACGCTTTCTCACAGGCGTACGCGGCATCTCAGTGTGCTCCACAGTGATCGCTCTACACTTGACGCTGTTCATGTCCCTTATAGACCCGACCAAACCTGGACTTTTTCTTTTTGAGTCATCAGTCTTCCGACTGGTTATATGCTGACCGCCGCAAATTGTCTCTCCTGTGCCAACCTCTTCATCTCAGTGTAACACTTGCAACCTACGTCCTCAATTATCTGTTGGATGTATTCCAATCTCTGTCTTCCTCTACTGTTTTTGCCATCTACAGCTCCCTCTAGTGCCATAGAAGTCAGTCCCTGATGTCGTAACGGATGTCCTATCCTCTTGCCCCTTCTCCTTTTCAGTGTTTTCCTCATATTCCTTTCCTCTCCGATTCTGTGCAGAAACTCCCCATTCCTTACCTTATCAACACACCTAATTTTCAACATTAGTCTGTAGCACCACATCTCAAATGCTTCGATTCCCTTTTTCACCCAAATTCCATGTTTCACTACCACACAAACTGTGATCCAAACGTACATTCTCAGAAATTTCTTACTCAAACTGAGGCCTGTGTTTGACACTAGTGGAATTCTCTTGGCCAGGAATGCCCTTTTTGCCAGTGCTAGTCTGCTTTTAATGTCCTCCTTGCTCCCTCTATCATTGGTTATTTTTCTGCCGAAGTAGTAGAATTCGTTAAATTCATCAACTTCGTGACCATCAATCCTAATATTAAGTTTCTCGCTGTTCTCATTTCTGCAACTTTTCATTACTATCTTATTTATTCGATTTACTCTCAATCCATATTCTGTACTCGTTAGACTCATCATTCCATTCAGCAGATATTGTAGTTCTCCTTCACTTTCACTAAAAATAGCAATGTCATCAACGAATCGTTGCATTGATATCCTTTCACCTTGAATTTTAACTCCACTGTTCAACCTTACTTTTATTTCCATCATTGCTTCTTCGATCTACAGATTGAACATTAGGGGCATTTCGTTGTTGAGCGTATACGCTTATTATTCCCTCTTGGTTCTTGTATATATTGTATATTACCTGTCTCTCCCTATAGCTTGCCCCTATTTTTCTCAGAATTTCAAACGTCTTGCACCATTTTACATTATCGGACGCTTTTTCCAGAACGACAGATCCTTTGAACGTGTCTTCACTTTTCTTTAGTCTTGCTTCCAATATCAACCGCAACGTCAGAATTGCCTCTCTGGTGTCTTTGTCTTTCCTAAAGCCAAAATGATCGTCACCTGACACATCCTCAATTTTCTTTTTCCTTCTTCTGCATGTTATTCCTGACAGCAACTTGGATGCATGAGCTGTAAGGCTGATTGTGCGAATTCCGAAAGTCAGACTTTCTCCTCTGCATTTAACAATTGAATTTCGGTTGCACTCTTAATGTTACCACTCTTAATGTTACTTGCTTTTAATTTCACTGAAAATTGTTTTGACTTTTCTATATGCAGAGTCAGTCCTTCCGACTATCATTTCTTTTTCGATTTCTCCACACTTTTCACGCAGCCATTTCGTCTTAGCTTCCCTGCAATTCCTATTTATTTCATTCCTCAGCGACTTGTATTTTTGTATTTCTGAATTTTCCTTAACATTTTTTGTACTTCCTTCTTCCATCGATCAGCTGAAGTATTTCTTCTGTTGCCCATGGTTTCTTTATAATTACCTTCTTTGCTATGTTTCTGTGATTGTCCTTTTTAGATATGTCGATTCCTCTTCAACTGCAGAGCCTACTGGACTATTCTTTATTACTTTATCTACAATCAGAGAGAACTTCAAGCGTATCTCGTCATTCCTTAGTACTATCGTATCCTACTTCTTTGCGTATGGATTCTTCCTGACTAATGTCTTAAAATTCAGCCTACTGTTCAGCACTACTGCATTGTGATCTGAGTCTATATCGGTTCCTGGGTACGCCTTATAATCCAGAATCTGATTTCGAAGTCTCCGTCTGACCATAATGTTATCGAAGGGAAATCTTCCCGTAACACCCGGCCTTTTCCAAATATACGTCCTCCTCTTGTGATTCTTGAACAGAATATTCGCTATTAATAGCTGAGACATGTTACAGAACTCAATTAGTCTTTTTCCTCTCTCATTCCTTGCCCCAAGCCAGTATTCCCCTGTAACCTTTTCCTCTACTCCTTCCCCTACAATTTCATTCCAGTCTCCCATGACTATTAGATTTTCGTCCCGCTTTACGTACTGTATTACCCTTTCAATATCCTCATATACTTTCCCTAGCTCTTCATCTTCAGCTTGTGACGTCGGGATGTATGCCTGTACTGTCGTTGTCGGTGTTGGTTTGCTGTCGATTCTGGTAAGAATAACCCAATCACTGAATATTCACAGTAACACACTCTCTGCCCTACCTTCTTATTCATCAACTAATCGTAATCCTGTTATACCATTTTCCGCTGCTGTTGATATTCCCCTATACTCGTCTGACCAGAAATCCTTGTCCTCTCCATTTCACTTCACTGACCCTTACTATATCTAGATTCAGCCTTTGCATTTCCCTTTTCAGATTCTAGCTTCCCTACCACGTTCAATCTTCTGACATTCCATGCCCCTACTCGTAGAACGTTATCGTTTCGGTGATTATTCATGCTTTTTCTCATGGCCACCACCCCCTTGGCAGTCCCCTCCCGGAGATCCGAATGGGGGACTATTCCGGAATCTTTTGCCAATGATGGAGAGATCGTCATGACACTTTTTCAATTACAGGCCAGATGTCCTGAGGATGCACGTCACGTGTCTTTAATGTAGTCTTTTGCATTGTCTTCTGCCTCCTCATGCAGATGATTGTTTCTGATTCTTCTGCCTCTTGGAGCAGTTTTCCACCCCAAGGACAAGAGAGTGTCCTAAATCTCTGTCCGCTACTCCGCCCTCTTTGACAACGCCGTTAGCAGAATGAGGGTGACTTCTTATGCCGGAAGTCTCCGGCCGCCAATGTTGATTATTAATCATAATTTAAACGGTGGCGGGTTTCGACCCCGGGACCGAGGACGTTTTGATTATGAATCAAAGACGCTACACCTAGACCAAAGCTGGTAACAGCACTAAATACGAAGAACACTAATGCACTCTGGAGACCGTCCTTACTGTCACAGTCTATTGGAAGTCCAGTCACGCACACAGCCGCCGAACTTTTGTACTCGTACGTGTACGAAGTTACAGCGACATCCAACCTTGTCTTCTTGGTGCTTCACACATCTTGTCAGGCATTGTATTTTAGTTGTATACTTAATGGTATTAAGCTTGTGATAAGGAGCAGTCAAATGAAAAAAGAGATAGATCGTAAACAGGTAAATAAGTTGCTTATTATTTCAAAAGTAATCGACATAACTGTTAATACATTTAACCCACTGTGAGACAAGACGGTCAGTGCTTTCATCGAAAAATGTTTGCAGTAGCCAAGCGTACACATCTTCTTCGTCCGACGTAAATCGATGACCACGAATTGTTTCTTGAGGTAATCATATGGAGAGAGGTCGGGACTATATGGAGGAAGTGCAAGGGCTTCCCGGAGAACCTTCTGCAGCGTAGTCGAAACAGACTTGGCAGTCTGTGCTCGGGTATTTCGCTGGCAGCCATGTCTTCCCATGCGATTTCCATGTGTCTGGAACTCAGAGGAAAGACGTTCGTGGTCGTCGATTTGTTTCGGACGAAGACACTTTTCCGTGAAGATACTGACCGTCTTGTCTCACAGTGGGATAAAAGTATTAACAGTTATGGGGATTACTTTTGAAGTAATAAACAATGTATTTACTTTTTTCCCATCTGCCTCGTTTACATTTGATTGCCCCTATAGATCTTAAGAATGTCTTCTTCTTTTATTCTGAATGGAAAGAAGAGCTATTGTGGAGTCAGAACACTATCAAGAAAGGAAGGGAAATTAGCCTTTAACGTGCCGTCAACGAGGTCATCAGACGTGGAGTACAAGATCGGATTTGTTGAAGAAAGGCTGAGGAAACTGAGCATGATCTCAACAAGAGCCATCCCGGGATATGCCTCAGTCGATTCAGTGAAACCACGGAGAACGTAAATAACAATGGACAGACGCCGTCTTCCGGACTGCAGGTTCCCTCTATCTAGCGTTCGGGTCGGCTTGCGGGCCCCTGACGGCTGCCAGACGCCCGGCACCTCCAGCGGCCTGCCCGCCACTGACCTTTCACGACTGAAGATCCCAGGTGATAGGGCGGCAGCAACAGACGGCTCTGCGAGGAGCAAACGACGTTCTTCCTCTCTCAGGCCCAACAACCTAACTCTGTGGAAAGACGGGACGTACTTCTTGGCCATTGTGGAGGACAGACGTATTCTTCATAGTCTGTCTCCATTCCCGCATACACTACATGTTAGAATGAAGAAGGTCAGTAATCGCATGTTTTTTGTTATCTGTGTACGTATCGACTCCTTGTAAAGACATTGCTTTCCCCGAAAGTCGATAATTTTTTTTCTTTTGTGCATTACCTTATCATAGTACAGGGTTATTACAAATGATTAAAGCGATTTCATAAATTCACTGTAGCTCCATTCATTGACATATAGTCACGAAACACTACAGATACGTAGACAAACTCATAAAGTTTTGTTCGGCTGAAGCCGCACTTCAGGTTTCTGCCGCCAGAGCGCTCTAGAGCGCAGTGAGACAAAACGGCGACATGAGCCGAGAAAGCGTATGTCGTGCTTGAAATGCACTCACATCAGTCAGTCATAACAGTGCAACGACCCTTCAGGACGAAGTTCAACAAAGATCCACCAACTGCTAACTCCATTCGGCGATGGTATGCGCAGTTTAAAGCTTCTGGATGCCTCTGTAAGGGGAAATAAACAGGTCGGCCTGCAGTGAGCGAAGAAACGGTTGAACGCGTGCGGGCAAGTTTCACGCGTAGCCCGCTTAAGTCGACGAATAAAGCAAGCAGGGAGCTAAACGTACCACAGCCGACGGTTTGGAAAATCTTACGGAAAAGGCTAAAGCAGAAGCCTTACCATTTACAATTGCTACAAGCCCTGACACCCGATGAGAAAGTCAAACGCTTTGAATTTTCGGCGCGATTGCAACAGCTCATGGAAGAGGATGCGTTCAGTGCGAAACTTGTTTTCAGTGATGATGCAACATTTTTTCTTAATGGTGAAGTGAACAGACACAATGTGTGAATCTGGGCGGTAGAGAATCCTCACGCATTCGTGCAGCAAATTCGCAATTCACCAAAAGTTAACGTGTTTTGTGCAATCTCACGGTTTAAAGTTTACGGCCCCTTTTTCTTCTGCGAAACAAACGTTACAGGACATGTGTATCTGGACATGCTGGAAAATTGGCTCATGCCACAACTGGAGACCGACAGCGCCGACTTCATCTTTCAACAGGATGGTACTCCACCGCACTTTCCGTCATGATGTTCGGCATTTCTTAAACAGGAGATTGGAAAACCGATGGATCGGTCGTGGTGGAGATGATGTCATGGCCTCCACGCTCTCCCGACTTAACACCATGCGATTTCTTTCTGTGGAGTTATGTGAAAGATTCAGTGTTTAAACCTCCTCTATCAAGAAACGTGCCAGAACTGCGAGCTCGCATCAACGATGCTTTCGAACTCATTGATGGGGACATGCTGCGCCGATTGCGGGAGGAACTTGATTATCGGCTTGATGTCTGCCGAATCACTAAAGGGGCACATATCTAACATTTGTGAATGCCTAAAAAAAACTTGTTGAGTTTTTGTATGTGTGTGCAAAGCATTGTGAAAATATCTCAAATAATAAAGTTATTGTAGAGGTGTGAAATCGCTTCAATCATCTGTAATAACCCTGTACGTATGTATCATTTATTTCAACTATTCTTTATTTGTCAATACGTCACATTGTTTCTTCATTTATTTTGCCACTATTTTATATATTATATTGTACGAATATGAATGTTCTGGTTTTATATGCTTTGTAATCTTTGGTTAGGCTAGGAGAAGTACTGTGTCAGATAGAGAGCGAACGACTATCGACAGAGAGCGTGCGAGTTGTGGTGGTATCTTTGCCGGTTCGTGGGTGGAATAACGTTGCAAAGTTCGGCGTGAAAGACGGTGATACGCGGAGGAATAATTAATTACAGTGCGTCCGCTGTGTTAATAGGAGATCGTGCATTATTAAGTGAACAGTAACAAAATGGTTCAAATGGCTCTGAGCACTATGGGATTTAACTTCTGAGGTCATCAGTCCCCTAGAACTTAGAACTACTTAAACCTAACTAACCTAAGGACATCACACACATTCATGCCCGAGGCACGATTCGAACCTGAGACAGTAGCGGTCGCGCGGTTCCAGACGGTAGCGCCTAGAACCGCTCGGCCACCCCGGCCTGCTAAGTGAAGAGTAAAACGTGAAAAGTATATCGAGTGTTTGCTGTGACGATTTTACATACTGTGTGAACTTCTGACAATTAGCCGTGAACTAGACACCATTGTCCTGTGGAGACACTAACTATTAGAATTGGGTGAAAGTGGAACAAACCAAAATTTTAAGTAAAAGAACAGTGCTGTGATTTGATCAAGAAACGTTTATTATATCATCCAAACTGTCTTAAAGACGACGACGTAAATTGAACTGATGTTTAACGGACTGTTATAGTGATAAACACATGTTGTAAGTAGACAGTTTAGGTTTTCTTATTGGTAACGCCACGTAGTGCTCTGTATGAAAACCACTGGCTGTGCTGTGTGCAGTCTGTGGCTAGTTTGCATTGTTGTCTGCCATTGTAGCTTTGGGCAGTTGGCTGTTAACAGCGCGTAGCGTTGCGCAGTTGGAGATGAGCCGCCAGCAGTGGTGGATGTGGGGAGAGAGATGGCGGAGTTTTGAAATTTGTAATACTGGATATCATGAACTGCTATGTATATTATGATTTTTCAACACTATTAAGGTAAATACATTGTTTGTTCTCTATTAAAATCTTTCATTTGCTAACTATGCCTATCAGTAGTTAGTGCCTTAAGTAGTTTGAATCTTTTATTTATCTGGCAGTAGTGACGCTTACTGTATTGCAGTAGTTCGAGTAACGAAGATTTTTGTGAGGTAAGTGATTTGTGAAAGGTATAGGTTAATGTTACTCAGGGCCACTCTTTTGTAGGGATTATTGAAAGTCAGATTGCGTTGCGCTGAAAATATTGTGTGTCGGTTTAAGCCCAGTCACGTATATAATTTTTCAAAAGGGGACGTTTCAATGTGACTGCTTTCCTGTGGCAACACTGTGAAAGAACTGTGCGAAGTATTGGATTATATATCGTAAATACTAAAGATATTGCATAATTCCGACCTACCCGCACGGCGTGATTAATAAACTTTTAATATTAAAACGCCGAGCGCGTAACGACAACGCCCACACTGGAACTATTATTATCGCGCCAGTGCTGCCAGCTGATTCGACTGCAACGGAGACGTGGACCACCGTCGTAACTGGAATATTAATGAAACAGGAGGATCTATCATTATCTTCACGCCACGAACCAAGATTAACTTCACACGTCGTCTCGCGGACCACCGCTGATGTCATCGCACTGCCTGCAGCAACAGTTAAGACACTAAAAGAAAATTATTACGCTCTCTCTCGTTTCAAAATTAAAGACAATTGCCGTTAAATTATCTATTTTAAAAATACTGTCACAATATCAAGATTCTTCCCATTATTTCGTCTTGTTGACAGTGTTGAAAACCCGCCAAATTAAAGTTCAATTAATAACTTTCTTTCAAAATTCTTCTCAAATATTTTGCTGCTCATCATAATTTTATATTAATGTTGGTGTGTAACTTCTTTTGGAGGGAGTACATATTTTATTTTTTGTGCAGTAAAATTAGCTACCATAAAATTACTTATATTACCAGCTGATGCTGTCAGCCATTACTGCTTGAAAACTGACCAATGGTATTTTTACACCTATTTTCTCATTGGCTGTCGGCTTCAAAACAAAATTACGAATTCCGTGGACATCTAGCAGATGCGCGATGTCTATGTAGGCCCTTACAATTTTCTTTCTCTCTCTCTCTCCCTCTCTCTCTTTTTTTTATACTGCGTGAAGGTGATTAAATTGTTCATTTGGCCCCCGCTAGAGTGAGTTATCGTTGCAGCTATATAATAATTGAACTGAATTACCTAATTTATTTTTTTAGTACGTAAACATTGGAGTACCATATTTAGATTAAAATTGACGTCTTATTGGCCCCACATGAGACTCTGCACGTTCTGACAAAGACTAAGCCAATTTTTTTTTCTTTCGTCCATGACTAACAGGGGTAGTCAGATTCCTTGTATAGGTCATGTTTTATTATTTAAAAAAATGGCTCTGAGCACTATGGGACTTAACATCTATGGTCATCAGTCCCCTAGAACTTAGAACTACTTAAACTTAACTAACCTAAGGACATAACACAACACTCAGTCATCACGAGGCAGAGAAAATCCCTGAACCCACCGGGAATCGAACCCGGGAACCCAGGCGTGGGAAGCGAGAACGTTTATTATTTAAAGGGGGTTTGTTTTTAGAAGTAGAGAACCAGTTTCTTTACATTCTCCAGAAATTATCTCATTTGCTCATCACTTTTCTGTCTGATTTGACGCGGCCCGCCATGAATTCCTCTCCTGTGCCAACCTCTTCATCTCAGAGTAGCACTTGCAACCTACGTCCTCAATTATTTGCTGGATGCATTCCAATCTCTGTCTTCCTCTACAGCTTTTGCCCTCTACAGCTCCCTCTAGTACCATGGAAGTCATTCCCTTATGTCTTAATAGGTGTCCTATCGTCCTGTCCCTTCTTATCAGTGCTTTCCACATATACCTTTCCTCTCCAATTCTGCGCAGGACCTCCTCTTTCCTTACCTTATCAGTTCACCTAATTTTTAACAATCCTCTGTAACACCTCCAGAACTATAGCCGATGTATCTGGCAACGTGAACTGACTCGAGTGTAGTATAAAGGCAGTGAACGGCTGTCTTGCAAACAGCGCAACTCCATGTACTGTTCAGATGTGAAATTTAGCTTTCATTAGGGCAGCACGTTTAATGAACCCACACTTGCTGTACCTGTGCAGGGACCTGTACAGGCGACAAACGTCTAGCCATCGGAGACAGATTGGGGGAAAAATATATGTACCAGTCGGCAGAATAACTCAGACGAGATCTCCTGGCCAATACTGGCACCCTGTCATTTCATGACGTTAGTGTAAGTATACATTTAGAATGTTTGTCTCAAATGGTCGACCACCAGTTCTACAAAAGCTTTATGAAAAGGCTATACAGAAAAAAAAGAAAGAAAGAAAACACGGCAGAAAGAGTCCACATTTGTGGGCAAGAAAGATAATGATTCTTTCACAGTTGTAAAACGCCTGCCCGTTTAGCGTTGCCAATTAGCGAGTTTCAGCCAAATGAATAAGACTTACTATCTTACTATTTAAGGCAAAACTTAAGTAAGAGAAGGGATCGTTTGACAGGATAAATCTTGAGGCATTAAGGAATCCTCTGTTTGGTAATGGAAGTAAGTGTGGTTGATAAAAATTGTAGAGGGGGACCAAGAGATGGATACAGTAAGAAGATTCAGATGGATGAAGGGCGCAGTAGTTTCGCAGCGCTGAAGAGACTTCTACAGGATAGAGTATCGTGGAGAGTTGCATCAAACCGGTCTTCAGACTGAAGACCACAACAAAAACAGTAAATCCCGGAGATATAAACGTCTAACATGATTTCAAACCTCGTTTTGAATGGAGGATACCCGTGTATGCACTACTGCTAAACAGATTTATACGGACAAGGCGTGAAGGTCGGTATTTCACGGCATGTCGTGTCTACAAAATCTGTAAGAATCCCCTCATGAAGGCACATGTCACTCACTGTTGTGGAAAACACCCTTTAGAGCAATGTCATATCTGGCTCTGCATTAAAACAACAAATACACGGCATCGCTGGCGGTAGAGACAAAAACATTTCAGGGAGTGGCGTTGATAGGCAGTCGTTATCACGACCGAGTTATCAGATGTCCGTACAAAGGTGAAGCGGGTGGGCTCTGTTCGCAGAAATCGCTGGCCGCTGTTTGGAGAAGCTCTGGCTTTGTCTGCATTCAAAGAATGGGGGAAGGGCGGTCAGGCTGTAGAACGTCCCATTGCCGACGCTGTCGTTAGAGCGTGACAACAGTTGCTGATAGCAGAGCACAAAGGATCCCGTGGGACAGTAAACGTCCCGCCCTCTTTTCAGAGGATGTCTTCTGAAGTGACAACCACAGAAGTCCTTTATCTACAGGATAACACCGGTATTTGTAGTACGACCTTCGCTATTGTACATCCAGTGTCGCAAATCGATATTTCATCAGTTAGTTGTTCCTTCGACAACGGCAACTGGAGTCGCTTGGAAAACAGAGATAATAGAAAATATCATACTCGCCCTTCAAGAAGTATCTCGGGAAGATGGTCGTGAAAACAAGAAGCACAGTGGTATTTAATCAGGCTTTCTGCCTGCAGTCCGTACTGGACTCGAACTGCAAGAAACACTGACATGTGGTATTAAATGAAACAACAAGTTTACTGTTACCAGTGATGACTGGGTGTTGTGTGATGCCTTAGGTTAGTTAGGTTTAAGTAGTTCTAAGTTCTAGGGGACTGATGACCATAGATGTTAAGTCCCAAAGTGCTCAGAGCCATTTGAACTGTTACCAGTCAGGGTTTTATTTATTTCCACGACGCGTTTCAAAGGTTTAAACCTCCATCATCGGGTGGATTTACATTATTTAGTACGAAATTTGTGTGGGTTTTGCGTTACGATTTTTGGAGGAACTTGTGGCACTGCCTAGTGGAGAATCAAGACACTATTTCAGAACATGGCTTTGGATTTCTTCTGACAAAAAATTAAACTGATATCTAATGGTAAACATAAAATAAGTAAAACAGAGTACCTCCAGTGGTCACAGGTTCCTATTCGCTGTCGTAACACATCACATGTATACTGTCACATTTGTAAACAAATATGGCGTCTGGAATCTGCTGGGTTCAAGGTTCGTATAGCAGAAGAGAAGACATAATCGCAACGTACATAGAATATACATCGTAACAATATTATTACAGAATAATTATTTAAAGGATTTGGAGGTGTTTGTTTTGAGGTGTCGAATATATGTGTGTGTACTTCAGGTGACATATAAATACGATTTTGACAAGTTAAAACAGCTTAACATTCGTACTCGTTTATACAACCACGTGATATGTTAAAATGGCTTAAATTTCATACTTGTTAATAATAATTAGGTGAAATGTTACAGACTTTGCATGCTAAGAACTCTCCGCCATACATTTCTCAGTCGTTTGCAGAGTATGTATGTAGAGGTAGAAAAGCTCAATCGATAACATCGAATGACATCGACACCTACTGATTGTATTTGGTCGCTGGCAACGTTAGGTTACCGGCAGGTCTATGCTCAAAAGTCTACGTTTACGAACGCTGAAGTCACAAAGTAGAGTTCACGGCCGTTGACATGTCGTGTTTACTTATATATGAAACAATCTTGTTTTTTCACATTTCATTTATGTACTATTATTAGCGTCCGAAAAACATTCACTATCAAGACATACACTGACGAGCCAAAACATTATGATCACCTGTTTAGTAGCGTGTTTGGCAATATAATGCAATATGTCACCGATTTCCCGTATCATCGATTCTGCAGTTCGTTGGTAGATATTTGAAGCTATGTGGTACCAGGTATCCACGCACAAGTCATGTAATTCCAGTAAATAACTGGCCTCTGATTTGTGATTGCGCTCGATAGCCACACTGATGGGAACTATCGGATCCACATTAGGCGAATTTGGCGACCAACGTGATTTCACCATCATGTTCCGCGAAGCACTGTAGCCAGCCGCGGTGGCCGAGCGGTTCTAGGCGTCTCAGTCAGGAACCGCGCGACTGCTAAGGTCGCAGATTCGAATCCTGCCTCGGGCATGGATGTGTGTGATGTCCTTAGGTTAGTTAGGTTTAATTACTTCTAAGTTCTAGGGGACTGATGACCTCAGATGTTAAGTGTTATAGTGCCCAGAGCCATTTGAACCATTTTTGAAGCACTGTAGCGCGATTCTGGCCTCGAGACACGGACAATTATATTGCTGAAGGATGACGTCGACGTCAGGGAAGACATCACGCATAGAGGGATGCAGGTGATCCACAGCTGACATGGTCTCTTTGATTACTACCACAGGTCCCACGCAAGCGCAGAAGAATGTCTATATAGCATAACACCGCTCCGACCAGCCTGCGTCCGTGGCGCACCCGTTAGCCAGGATGACGGCGTTTGTGCAGACGACCATCGACCTGGTGCAGCAAAAACGTGATTCATCCGACAAGCCGACACGTTTCCAATGATACACAGTCTAATCTAGATGATTCCTACACACTACAATCTCAACTGACGATGGTCGTGCGGTAGCGTTCTCGCTTCCCACGCCCGGGTTCGCGGGTTCGATTCCCGGCGGGGTCAGGGATTTTCTCTGCCTCGTGATGGCTGGGTGTTGTGTGCTGTCCTTAGGTTAGTTAGGTTTAAGTAGTTCTAAGTTCTAGGGGACTTATGACCACAGCAGTTGAGTCCCATAGTGCTCAGAGCCATTTGAACCATCAACTGACGATGTTGGTGGCTCAACATGTGAACACTCTTGTTCAACAATGTGCTCTGAATGGTGTACTCCAAAACACATCTGCGTCCACCGACATTGTGTCCTTTCGCCAGAGGTGCCAAGGACAAGCAAAAAAGCCTCCAGACCCCAAGTTTTGTGAAGAGTAGTGGACTTCTAGCCATTTAGGGTCTAGTGGTAGTTTCACTGTCCGTCTATCACTTTCCGTAGATCCTCACGACAGTAGCACGTGAAGATTCTATCAGCTTCGCCATATTCGAGATACTCATTCACAGGCTCTGCGCAATAACAATCTGCCCTTTGGAGAAGTCGCTTATCTGAGTGCATTTCTCCATTTGCAGCGCATGTCTTCGCTAGGGTAAAGTCCCATCCGGCTTACATACTTTTATTACTACGTCACGCGCCCGCAATGCCACCAGGAGGCATCCAACCTTGCATCGGATTGTGGTCATAATGCTTTCGCGAATCAGTGTATTTCTATGCCTACGTACTAAGCAGCTCGTATCAGCCACCTAGTCGAGGTTGCGTGCGCGATAAACTGATGAACCGAAACCGTATCAGCACTGACCACAGCGGAATCGAATGCCACGCGCTGGCGTTATGGGCATACAGTGCGGCAAAGAAAATATACAAGTGGATCAGAGACGAAGGGGAATCATTATAGCTGCGGTAGCCGTCGCAAATGGGGAAATTCACTAATATAAGCGATTTTGAGAAAGGGCAGACAATTATGGCTCAGCGTCTGGGAGCGAACATCTGAGAAACGGGAAAACTTGTCGGCTGTTTGCTTGCCACTGTGGCGAGCGCCTATGAAAAGCGGCTGAAGAGCGGTTAAACTTGGAGTAGGTGACAAGGTGTAGGACGTCCACACCTCACTGAACGTGCATCTCGGCGGTTTGCAAGCTCAGTAAAGCAGAACAGGCTGCGATCTGTGGTATATTTGACGGCAGAGCACACTGCTGGTGGAGGCACAAGATTTTCGGGGTACGACGTTCAGAGTACTCTACTGGACACATGACACCCCGGCGAACAGCTCGTACGTATCCCCATGTTGACACAACGATATCGTCAGTTATGATTGCAGTGGTGCTGGGATCATCAATATTGGACTGTGGATCAACGGTAACGTGTCGTCTGATCGGACGATTCGCATTTCTTATTTGCACCAGGTGGATGGTCCTGTCCAGACACGACAGCGTCCTGGTCAACGGTCGTTGGAAACATATAGCACATCAGGGAAGCAGGCCAGTGAGGACAGTATATTGCTATGGAGGAAGGATATTGACCTTGGCCTCCATGGGATCTCTGCTAGTAATCGAAAACACGATGACAACCGTGGACAATGTGAATAATGTTGAGAGCCACTTACAAAGGAAACAGTTTTTGTTTCTTTTTTCAAATGAACTCCACAAGTACGTGTAGTAAGGATATAAGTGCACCATAAAAATAAACAAATAAAAAAAATCCAAGCCACTTTCAATCCGTATTCTGCACTAATTAGACTGTTTATTCCATTCAATTTTCTGGTTTACTACTTTTTTTTTAATACTACATACATGGAGAAGTCATTTGGTTAACATTAAGTGAAATTCTAGTGAACGCTACAGACTTTATTAGTTATTCACAAATCACAATAGAGACTGAAGAAAACAGAATGCATTGTTTTAAGTTTGAACGAAAGCTTGGTGGTAACTTTCGAAGGTCAACTTGTAACTGATTGGACTCTGTAAGGAATGAAGAAGTATTTTCTTCAGTTGCATGCTACACTGAATATAGTGAATAGATATAAACACTATGTGCCACCTAAGAATAATATAAAATAATTACTGCAATTTAGTTTATAAATTTGCGTAATGAGAAAGTAACATTGTTGCTACGAAACTGTCCTGCCTGTGTACAAATAAGAGTACAAATATTCCACCCGCACCGAGGATCTCTACAATGAATACCACCTTGAAACCCTCAAGGGAGATTCAAAAAACTCGCCACAAGACTATACAGGAACTCGAGACACTCGATCACTCCTTTCATCCTTATTCTGTGGTACTATGATCACAACCATAGGTGGAAGCATAAGCGGCCAAAGACGTTGGTAGCTGGGGCATAACCACCAATGGCGAGCTAAAATACACTCACAAGCGACAACATCGGCAAGCCCCTGCACATCAGCAATACTGACTTGATATGCCAGCTGCTATCACAGCCGACCAACAGCAAACAGCAGGGAAGCCGACAAGCTCGCACCCTGAATCACAAACAAACCGCCAGCACTAAACACACTGTGAATCCGGTGTAACACCTGTCGGGCACTGACTGATGATGAACCCAACTGTCACAGGCTTACTGATGCTGACCGAGAAGCCAACACCGGTATGCAGCTGCAGCCGCCGAGTAACACCGCTGCACAACGTCAAAGGTATCCGCCGGCATGATGCCCACTACTACTAACAAAGCCTACCCTCGCATGGCAGCAAGAAAACCGCTACTGCTCTTACAACCGAACCACGCTGTAGCAGAAGTTTTTTCCTTTTGACATTTCGCTTATCACATTTTTTTTTCTCTGTCCTTCAAATCGCTACCCATCCTTCAAATATCGACCCAATCTCCAGATGGGCGCGTATTAATGGTTAATCATAATCAGACGTACGCAAGCATCGCAGTACCCACATCCTGCGAGACCTCACTTAGTAGAAACTAACCAATATGCAGAGTGGGGTAAACCTTTTGTGTTGGCCATCATGCCGGTGCGGGCGTGGAAGGGCTCCATTACAACCGTGCTTTTGCATATATACAAGAACTTAAAACAGCTGGAACACACGGAAACTTTAGCAAATGTATTATACGTACTTTTCACTACTTCAGAAACTTGACCTAGATAGAGAAAGCAATCCTTAATATCCTGATTTATGTACATTATATATTTACTCAATACGGATTTTGTATGAGGTAATTCGGATATTTCGTTTTGCTTTTTTGAGTATGAATAGAAATATACCTTAAGATTTTGAAAATTTAATAATATCCACGCAAATATACAAATAACATGAGTAAGTATTCCATAGTTTTAGTAGAATTTTTTATTTTGTATTTAGTATTTTATAGCAAAAGACTATTTGAAAAAAATGAATTTCAGTTTGTGGGCAGATGTAAGATACATAGCTTAATCTCCGTAATCGTGTTATAGCACCGAAGAGCATACTCATTTTTATCAACAATAACGGAAGCAACTCGAAGTGCCAACAATGCAAGAGTATACGGATGGCAACTAGCTGTGGGCGATAGTGTATAAAGGAGTACTGCTATTTTTGATGTAATAACGTATCGATATTGTACTCCTCACTTATCGCCGGCTTCTGGAGGTTTCAGAGCCAAGCACAGTTTGTCTCTGAGGGAGCACTGTCATGCCGCATAATGACAATGATGCGCCAGCTTTGTGGTCACGCGCTGTCTTGGTGCGTGCGAGGAGAGTCTGTGTTGGGGTCCCGCATGGAGCGGTCGCGCACAGAAGCATCGCGGATAATTAGTGGCAAGAATATGGTAGAAAGTGGAATCAGTAGTTGAAAGTATCACGTTGATTTGTAAAAGAAAGGTATTTCAGTAAATCAGTTATTTTGCGGAACGGTGCGCGGGATCGAAATTTTATGGCTAATACAGTGTTGTTGAGAAACATGTTAGTCGTGGAAAGTGAAATGCAAAAGATTCCTTTAGCAATGATTACTTGTTTGGCTAATGTTCAAACTCATCGTAGTAATCGTTATTTTGATGTTGATGTGAAACAAATATAACTGGTAAACACCGGTCGGAGTGGCCGAGCGGTTCTAGGCGCTACTGTCTGGAACTGCGCGACCGCTACGGTCGCAGGTTAGAATCCTGCCGCGGGCATGGATGTGTGTGATGTCCTTAGGTTAGTTAGGTTTAAGTAGTTCTAAGTTCTAGGGGACTGATGACCTCCAATGTTAAGTCCCATGGTGCTCAGAGCCATTTGAACTGGTAAACGAGACTGGGTGAACGTGGGCATTGTTAGGGAAGTGTGTAGCGCCCAAAATGAACAATAACCCAAAGTAATTTGACTTTTACTGTTATCACTTCAAGGTCCCATTCTTAAGTGAGTTACAACATCAGCTCAACTCACCGCCACCATAAACTGTCATGGTATGACGGTCTAAGGAAGGTCAAAAACTGACCGAGACCGTTTACAATCAAGATAAATGTTTTTGAAGTCGAGATTGTTTGTGTCCATTCTTAAAATTCTTCATAATTTAATTAAATCATTTCAATATTTGAAAGCATGCATCGTCGCTGGTCACTGGGGCTCATCACTGAAGACAATTCTGTTCCAGTAACTGACATTTCTGGCCGTAGACGTGTGTGGAGACACCCCATACAGCAATGGGATGCCAACCTGTCGCCTAACATACAGCCGAAAACCAGAAGTGACGGTCTGAGCTGCCATTTCTTTTCACAGCAGCACCCCTTTGGTTACAAACCTCCAACACATCACACTGCCAGTTCCTTTGAGGACCATCGAACTGACAAACCTACAACGACATGGCTATGTTACAGGAGCAGCAGCAGCAGCAGCAGCAGCTGGCCCAGGAGACATCGTCGACCCAGCAGCAGTAGCGCTCACCTACTCGACAGGACTGATCATTCCATGACAATCTGGCATTGCTTCTATAGTACTGATGCAGGATACCCAACCTCTAACATAACCTTACCTTGCACGATCTGTCGCAGATAGCAAGAAACTGCTACTGCCCTTACTACCCTTTTCTTCTCCTTGGCACTTGCCTTGGCACTTTTTTCCCTCCGCGCTTCAAACCGCTCTTCTTTCAAGCTTGATTCTGTCGAGCTTTTTCGACCACTGCTATCACCCAGATGCGCCCGTATTAATGGGTAACCCTACCCAGACGTACGGATAACATCGCAGTCCCTCGCTCCTGCGATCTCCTCGATTGTAAATACTAACGATGCAGAGGTGACAGTAGAACTTTTGAGTTGGTAACTATGCTTGTGTGAGCGTGGAGGGACTCACACCTTAGTTAAAAAAAGGTTGTCATCCGCAGCATTCTCACAGCACAACGGTTCGTCGACGATGTTCTCCGCCCCATTTTGTTGCCGATCATGGCAAACCGTCCTGGGCTTACATTTCAGTACGATAAAACACGCCTAGCTTGGCGAGAGGGTTTACCGCTTCTCTTCGTGTCTGCTAAACCCTACATTGGCCAGCAAGGTCGCTGGATGTCTCCCCAATTCAGAATATTTCGAGTATTATGGGCAGGACCCTATAACCAGCTCAGGATTTTGACCATATAACGTGCCAATTGAACAGAACTCGGCACGACACCCCTCAGGAGGACATCCAAGAACTGTATCAATCAGTGTCAAGCCTAATAACTGCTTTCATAATAGTCAGAGAGACCAACGCATTATTGTCATGCTCACATTGTGAAGCTCTTTCTCTTGAATATATCATCAAATTTTACTGCAATTGTAACCATTTGTTTATCTGTACATCACATAACACCTGCGATTTCCATCCCATTCGTTTTTTTCCCCTTAGGATATACGTTATCAAAACTAAAGAGACGGGGACAGAGAGGTTATACTTGTCTCTTGCTACAGGACACAGTTTATATTTTATTACCGCAACGCCCCATACACAGGGTGTCCCATTTATCTTGTCCACCGGAAATAACTGTTTGTCCAGATGCAAATCCCAAAGATTTCAAGCAAATGTTCTTTAACCGTCAGGGGGACATCAATCAGAATGATTACCTTCGTTGCAGCTTTGTTTTTTTACAAAGATATGAACAGCGGTATGACTTTTTTAAATGACACCCTGTATTTTTTATTCGGTAGCACGCCGGTAGATAGTCAAAACAAAATTGCGCAGCCCACTGATGACCAAGAAAAACAAAACATTAATTACGCAACTCTGTTTTTTCGAGGTGGTAGGTGAAACTTTAAAACTACCCCTCGTATTTAGGAGATCCATTTATTTAAGACGCAGACTAATATCGAATGTAGTGAGCAGAGTCTCTTCTTCTCGTACTGAAACGACAGTGTCGTGAGCTGCAATTTGCGTTTCACGGTTGACAGCTCTTGCTGAATGAGAACAGAGCGAACATCAATATGTCAATGCACTGACATGTATTGATGTTGCAGCTCTCTTATCTACTTTATTTATGTTGCCGATAAAAGAGCAGATGTAGTGAAAGAAGAGCTGCACTCGTAATGGAAACCAAGAAGAAAATATTGTTCGTCCATTAACCACGCGGTCCCTCTCTTAGTACCTCTCACTTGGATGCAAAGAACCGTAAACCTCAGCCGGGAGACAGATGCTGGTTGCGTGGCTTACACGAGTCAGAGTGAAAACAACAGGAATTTGAGAGCTTTCTGATTCCCCACGAGAGATCTGAGTCAAACGTCATTATTGAGAACCAACACGGTTTTAGAAAATGTAGTTCTTGTAAAACAGTGCTAGCTCTTCATTTTCACCAAATAATGAGTGATATTGACGGGGGACATAAAATTGATTGCATTTTTTTTTAATTTACGGAAAGCTTTTCAGAGCGTTCTTCACAAGCTACTTCTAATCAAGTTTCCTGACTGTGGACTATCGTGTCAGCTGTAGGACTGGATTCGTGAATTCCTGTCAGAAAGACCATAGTTCGTAGTAACCGATTGAAAGTAACAGATGTAACATCTGGTGTTCCCTCTGCTGTTCCTGAGCTACCTAAATAATTCAGGAAATTCAGCTAAATACTTAGCGATTACGTTTACGAATAACTTAAGCTGGAAAGATCACATAGATAATGTTGAGGATAAAGCACACCAAAGACTACGGTTTGTTGGTAGAACACTGACAAAATGGAACAAGTCTACTAAAGAGACTCCCTACACTTCGCTCGTACGTCCTTTTCTAGAGTACTGCTGTTCGGTGTGGGATCCACACCAGGTAGGCTCGACGGAGTACGTCGATAAAGCTTAAAGTACTATCGCAAAATAGGAGAGAGAGTGCCACGGACATGATAAGCGAATTGGGATGCCAGTCATTAAAACAAAGCCATTTCTCGTTGTGGCAGGATCTTCTCATGAAATTTCAATCACCAACTTTGTGCTCAGAGTGTGAAAACAATACACTTGGAGGAATGAGCAGCATAAGAAAATCAGAGAAATCACAGCTCACACAGAAGGATTTAAGTGTTCGTTTTTCCTGCGCGTTGTTCGAGTGTGGAACCTTAGAGAATTGGCTTGAAGGTGGTTCGATGAACCTTCGGCTAGGCATTTAATTGTGAATTGGAGAGTAATCATGTAGATGTTGATGAACTGTGGTAAATGGTCGTTGATATCTTGAGTATCCTCTGATGAAGCTCTCGTCCTAGCTGATCCCACACACGTTTTGTTGAGGCCAGATCTGGCGATCTTGCCAGCCAGGGAGAACCTCAACATCATGCAAACCACACATAGAAACACGTGCCATGTGTAGACGAGTTTTACTATTGAAAACATGGCACCACGATACTGTCACAAGAGAGATAAAGATCAGGATGCAAGGTGTCCATGACGCAACGTTCAATCGTCAGGGTCTCTCAGTCACAACCAACCAGTATCTGAAGCCAACCCAATGGGTCCTCACACTCGCCAGGAATAACACCGCTGTGGTTCTACAACACATTGTAAGAACAGGACTTCTACAGTGGTCGCTGCCACAGTGCCCAACAATGGTCAGGCTGGGTAGTGCATTACCACGATACATCGCTGAACACAGTGCGACGACTTTCATCAGCAGTCAATGCTTCCCGGTCATGGCACCACTCCAAGCAAAGTCGTTTGTGTTGAGGTGTCAACGACAGCCTAAGCATGGGATGGTGTTCCTCTGCTGCCAGTCTAAGGTGGACGGTGTGGGATGGCTCAGAATGTTGTAATGACTCAATCACTTGTTAACGGACGATAGGCGCAGATGTGAAGGGGTTGCGATGTGATTCGTGCAGACTACAACGACCTACCTTCTGGTGATCAGCTGTAGTCTACTACAACTTTGACGACGAGTATGGGAGAGGCTTGTAGCAACTTGAAGCAGCGTGTGCCTCTATCTTTGGTGTTTACTCTCTGGCTGCAGTCTTCTTCACACCAAAGGCTGCCAACTATTAGTATAGCCCGCTGTTGCTACAGGGGTAACGCTAGTTTCACAGCAATTCCCACAAACGTGACATCATTTTGACGTAATACACAATATCGACGACCGTACCATAGAAGCGGCTATCGACTTTCTTTAGCATTCGATACGGGGTGCTCACAAGATTTCATGCACGCATACCAAAGAATCAGGGTGTCCCAACCAAGCCTCCCTGATTTCAAAGACCCAAAAAAGAAACCACAGTAGATACGACAATGAAAAATGTACCACATTGTAGAGCATCTAAAAGAATTTGTTTATTTATCATCAATACACCTCTACATGTGAACCATTTGTAGCATGAAGAATATCGAGTGTACATTCAATTTCTTGCCAAGATCCTTGTAACACTTCCTCTGATATTGTTGCAGTCGCATTAGCGATTCGATGTCGCAACATAGGAATATCGTCCACTTTGGTCGCATACACACAGCCCTTCATGAAGCCCCACACGAAGAAATCAAGTGGCGTAATGTCGGGTGAATATGGTGGCCAGGCAGTGGGTCCTCCGCGTTCGATCCAACGATTAGGAAATTTCCTATCCAGGAACTTGCGAACAGCCATTGACCAATGCATTGGAGCTCCATCTTGTTGAAAAATGATGTTGGGTTGGAAGTCTTGTATCTGAGGGTACACAAACTGCTCCAACATGTCCAGACACACTGACCCATTTACTGTTTGTTCTGCAAAGAAGAACAATCCAACAATCCTGTAGTGCATTATCCCGCACCTCACATTTAGTTTAGGGTTATCCTGAACATGTTCAATGACAGTGTCCGGATTTTGCGAACCCCAAATCCGAACATTATGCCTATTAACCCTTCCTGATATATGAAAGGTTGCCTCATCTAAGAATAAACATCTTTCCAGAACGCTGGCATCCATATCAATACGCTGCAGCATATCTGCAGCAAATTGTTGTCGGCGTGGATTGTCGTTCGGCGTCAGATGTTGTAGAATTTGCACTTCGTAAGCACACATACAAAGACGCTGGTGAACTGCATGATGCAATGTTGATCGGGGTACATCAAGTTGCCTAGATGCTTGACGAATTGACTGACCTGGACTTCTGATAACTGTTTGTCTGATGTCCTCCACTGTATCTTCTGAAACTCCGTAACATGCACTGTCAGAATGATTTAGAACACTTCCTGCTGCCAGAAACTTCATATACCATTCCTTAATTGTTTTCATATCAGGTGTGGATCACATTCATACACACGACGATAATTTCTTTGGACAGTAATCGGCGATTTTGTTTCTGCGAACCACACTACTGCTTGCGCGCGCAGCTGTGTAGTCGCCATTTTCACTTCATACGACCATGCTACACTCTGGCGATGATACTTGGAACTTCTGAGGAGGGAATATAAATTCTTTGAGACAGTACGCAGGGGTGGTGCTGCTTGATGTCTCTAGGGCCTTCGATTGCGTGTGGCACGAGGGCCTCCTCTACAAACTGTTTGCATTGGGGGTACCTACGCCACACGTTCGACTCATCAAGTCTTACCTTAGTGGACGAACGTTCGATGTCCGTGCGGGAGCGGATATATCCACCGCAAGGCCCATACAGGCGGGAGTGCCACAGGGTTCTGTCCTTGGCCCCCTGTTGTACTCCTTATACACCTCGGACACGCCAAAGGCTAACAGAGTCTCACTCGCATTGTACGCCGACGACACCGCGTTTTATACCAGAATCGCGAACGTGAACCTCATGCGCCGCCGCCTGCAGACGGCATGTGAAGCTCTAGGTGCATGGGCCACAAAGTGGCGCCTGAAATATAATGCCAGCAAAAGCCAGGCAATCATCATTACGAGGAAAAGAATCCCCATCGACCTACAGCCAGTGCGGATCATGGTAGGCCCCATCACATGGACCCACACTGCGAAATACCTTGGGGTGACCCTAGACAGGCGCCTCACGTGGGGACCACACATAAGGGACATTGTGGGTAAAGCCTATGGCAGATTGAGAGCGCTATACCCAATCCTGAACCAGAAGACAACCCTACCCACACGCTGCGGCATTACGCTGTTTCTCGCCCTTATAAGGTCGGTGATGCAGTATGCGGCAGTAGTGTGGGGCAACGCGGCAGACTGCCACATCCGGAGATTACAGGGCCTCCAGGGTAGAGTACTTAGGATGATTATGAAACTCCCGCGTGATTTTCCCACTAGGGAGTTGCATACCATCACTGGAGTGCAGCCAATAAAGGAAAGAATAAGACAGACCGCTCAATTTTTCTATGAGAAATCACAGCAGTCAGAGAACAGACTGGTCTCGAACCTCGGGAACCAGATACATAGAAGGGGCACCACAAGATGGCCCGACCTGCTACGGCAGTAAAAACCACCACAGTAACGATTATTAACTAACATAAAATGCTCATCACAAAATAGGACCAACACACATGATAGGCCCACTCAAAATACATATTAGGAAACGCAGGAATAGTGCAAAGCACTTACTTGCTCAACCTAGAGATACTCAGGCACTATCCAACTTGAACCCAGGTTGTATATAAATACACATCATTGTTGGAATGATTTATTATATTTATCGCTGTAATAAAATGTCACGTAATGATTCACTGACTTTAATGCCTTCATAAAAGAGTGCTTAAGAATGAAATACACTTCTTTTGAAGTATGCCATGTCATTGTGATGGAGCACTGAAACTTTATCACAAACGCATCACCATTATGATTAAATGTCACTTTTTAGCGATCAACGATACAACCCTTGGAGATAAAATATGGTAACCAAGACCGGTGTTAAACATCGCATGGTTAACTGCTAACGTAATGATTAATGGCGTGGTTTCTGGAGTGGAATGTTGTTGGTTCACATCCCGTTACATGCCATTTGTTTTATGTCAGCGTTATTAGCTCGTTCTGTTGCTTCCTTATGAATGTAATACAAGAATGTTCTGCAGTGTGGATGTTATTTACATTCAGTCAAATCTGAGAGCGAAGGATGAAATAAATATTTAGCGATTTCCGAGTATTTGGTTAGGCAGGAAACTAAGAGGACAGTTTTAAAATTCATATTCTTCCTTCTCACAGATATTTGGCTCTTTATTTCCGAATATGTAGTGACTTACGTGTGTGTGGCTAGGGAGGAATCTAAGGACAGCTTAAATTGCTGCGAGTGAAGCGAGGAGCAATAATACTGATACTCTTCCTTGTCATAAAGTCTATAGTCAATCATCCGGTCGTCGATATTGCGCGTGAATAATGACATGTTTTCGGTAATTGTTGTGAAAGGAGAATTACTCTCGTTACAGGAGTAAGGAGCAATTATTCCAGTTTCGTACATATATTGTTTGTCTTTCTTTAACCAAAAAGTAAGTTTTTATGTTCTTAATTCTATGTTATACCAGCTACAAACACAACAATAAAATTAAAGTTAAATGGTTAATACACTCCTGGAAATGGAAAAAAGAACACATTGACACCGGTGTGTCAGACCCACCATACTTGCTCCGGACACTGCGAGAGGGCTGTACAAGCAATGATCACACGCACGGCACAGCGGACACACCAGGAGCCGCGGTGTTGGCCGTCGAATGGCGCTAGCTGCGCAGTATTTGTGCACCGCCGCCGTCAGTGTCAGCCAGTTTGCCGTGGCATACGGAGCTCCATCGCAGTCTTTAACACTGGTAGCATGCCGCGACAGCGTGGACGTGAACCGTATGTGGAGTTGACGGACTTTGAGCGAGGGCGTATAGTGGGCATGCGGGAGGCCGGGTGGACGTACCGCCGAATTGCTCAACACGTGGGGCGTGAGGTCTCCACAGTACATCGATGTTGTCGCCAGTGGTCGGCGGAAGGTGCACGTGCCCGTCGACCTGGGACCGGACCGCAGCGACGCACGGATGCACGCCAAGACCGTAGGATCCTACGCAGTGCCGTAGGGGACCGCACCGCCACTTCCCAGCAAATTAGGGACACTGTTGCTCCTGGGGTATCGGCGAGGACCATTCGCAACCGTCTCCATGAAGCTGGGCTACGGTCCCGCACACCGTTAGGCCGTCTTCCGCTCACGCCCCAACATCGTGCAGCCCGCCTCCAGTGGTGTCGCGACAGGCGTGAATGGAGGGACGAATGGAGACGTGTCGTCTTCAGCGATGAGAGTCGCTTCTGCCTTGGTGCCAATGATGGTCGTATGCGTGTTTGGCGCCGTGCATGTGAGCGCCACAATCAGGACTGCATACGACCGAGGCACACAGGGCCAACACCCGGCATCATGGTGTGGGGAGCGATCTCCTACACTGGCCGTACACCACTGGTGATCGTCGAGGGGACACTGAATAGTGCACGGTACATCCAAACCGTCATCGAACCCATCGTTCCACCATTCCTAGACCGGCAAGGGAACTTGCTGTTCCAACAGGACAATGCACGTCCGCATGTATCCCGTGCCACCCAACGTGCTCTAGAAGGTGTAAGTCAACTACCCTGGCCAGCAAGATCTCCGGATCTGTCCCCCATTGAGCATGTTTGGGACTGGATGAAGCGTCGTCTCACGCGGTCTGCACGTCCAGCACGAACGCTGGTCCAACTGAGGCGCCAGGTGGAAATGGCATGGCAAGCCGTTCCACAGGACTACATCCAGCATCTCTACGATCGTCTCCATGGGAGAATAGCAGCCTGCATTGCTGCGAAAGGTGGATATACACTGTACTAGTGCCGACATTGTGCATGCTCTGTTGCCTGTGTCTATGTGCCTGTGGTTCTGTCAGTGTGATCATGTGATGTATCTGACCCCAGGAATGTGTCAATAAAGTTTCCCCTTCCTGGGACAATGAATTCACGGTGTTCTTATTTCAATTTCCAGGAGTGTAATTATGACAGAAATTTATCTTACTAACCATGCTGTGAATTTTTCAATCATTTTATTATTTTAAGTTCTGTTAATCGTTTATCTAACTGGGAGGAAAATTGTACCTTGAGCCAGTTGGTGATACTGCAGCATGATCATACCTTAAGATCCTTTGTAATATACGTTAGAATATGGCAATAGAGATTAATAATATAGAAATGCTACATAGGCTTAAAACAATAAAGCAGCACGTTGCTTTTAAATATTAACATCAATTTTTATGTCTAATTTGTTAAAAAGAAATATTTGTGAAACTTCCTGGCAGATTAAAACTATGTGCCAGACCGAGACTCGAACTCGGGACCTTTGCCTTTCGCGGGCAAGTGCTCTACCATCTGAGCTACCGAAGCACTACTCAAGCCCCCTCCGCACAGCTTTACTTCTGCCAGTACATCGTCTCCTACCTTCCAAACTTTACAGAAGCTCTCCTGTGAACCCTGCAAAACTAGCACTTTGCCCGCATCTCGTGGTCGTGCGGTAGCGTTCTCACTTCCCGCGCCCGGGTTCCCGGGTTCGATTCCCAGCGGGGTCAGGGATTTTCTCTGCCTCGTGATGGCTGGGTGTTGTGTGTTGTCCTTAGGTTAGTTAGGTTTAAGTAGTTCTAAGTTCTAGGGGACTGATGACCATAGATGTTAAGTCCCATAGTGCTCAGAGCCATTTGAACCATTTGAACTAGCACTCCTGAAAAAAAGGACATTGCGGAGACATGGCTTAGCCACAGCCTGGGGGATGTTTCTAGAATCAGATTTTCACTCTGCAGCGGAGTGTGCGCTGATGTGAAACTTTCTGGCAGGTTCCTCATTGTACGAGACCAAGTGTACTTAGGCCAAATATAAAATTTAGAAAAATTATCTCTACGATACATTCAATAAATTGATTATGTGTTGTCATTGATTTGATGGGAAATTAGGCAAGTATTGAAACGGTTAAATGAGCACAACAAAAATTCAATTATTGTGTCTGCAATGAACATCCTAAGGAAAACGTGCCCAAAGTTCGAGCCCCACCCCTGTAGGTGCCCTCAGATTCGCATGCAGTCCATCACTGGGCCACTGTCTCATGCGAGTGCCCCTAAAACCTGGATACTGCACTATTCGATTAGCCGGACAAATGGAGACCCACAACTGCACCACTTTCAAATGTTGTCAGCTGCTGATAACGCTGTCTCACAAGAGCGCGTGGCATCTTCGTGTTGCTTACAGCGGTACTTAACACCTGATGCTGTTCACGCCCTTTGCATACCATACCAATCCCGGTAACAACACTAAACACGAACAACATTGATGCCCTCTGCTGGCATTCCACCTATCACAGAGAATCGCAACTCTGACCATTTACATACCCGCTGATGGTGTGACCGTGTACGAAGTCACCCTGACATTGCACCATGTCGTCTGGGTGCTTCGCTTTTTTTGTCCCGTAGTCTATGCTGTGTCAGCATTGCAGAATAACTTCACAAAATTTGCTACAGAAAATCTGGTTCTAATCATTGCCAGCTCATTGGAAGAATCAATGGGATATGTAGTTCTTCAAAGAAAGAAGTGACATACAAAAAACTCGTGTGACTGGTTCTCGAGTACTGTCCTATAAGACACCCTTGCGATTCTCCTGAAATTACTTTTACATCTTTTTTAAAAGAGTAAACCACCATTTGAATGTGTATTACTGTATTTGTCATCTGTAAGATCTAGATTTAGGCTTTTATGCCACTATCAAGAACAACTCTGAAAGTTGTTAGACCAGACTCATGTCTGGTTTACCTGCTTTGGACTACTTTGACAGATATAACATAATAATACTCTAACAACTTTAAGCGTTATACAGAAAACTATGTAGTGCAGAAGATAACATAGTAATTTTTTCTTGAGTCATCAGTATTTTGACTGGTTTGGTACGGCCCGGCACGAATTTCTCTCCTGTGCCAACCTCTTCATCTCAGAGTAGCACTTGCAACCGACGTCCTCAATTATTTCTTGGATTATTCCCATCTCTGTGTTCCTCTACAGTTTTTGCCCTCTACAGATCCCTCTAGTACCATGGAGTCGTTCCCTGATGTATTAACGGGTCCTACCTTCATGTCCCTCCTCCTTGCCAGTGTTTTCCACATATTCCTTTGCTCTCCGATTCTGCGCAGAACCTCCTCATTCTTATCAGTCCACTTAACTTTCAACATTCGTCTGTAGCACCACATCTCAAATGCTTCGATTCTCTTCTGTTCCAGTGTTCCCACAGTTCATGTTTCACTGCCATACAATGCTGTGCTCCAAAATTCTCAGAAATTTCTTCCTGAAATTAAGGCCATTGTTTGATGTTAGTAGATTTCTCTTGGCCAGGAATGTCCCTTTTGTCTCTGGCTAGCCTGCTTGTGATGTCTTCCTTGCTCAGGTTATCATTTGTTATTTTACTGCCTAGGTAGCTGAATTCCTTGACTTCATCTACTTCGTGACCATCAAACCTAATGTTAACTTTCTCGCTGTTCTCATTTCTGCTTCTTCTCAGTACTTTCGCCTTCTTTCGATTTACGCTCAATCCATATTCTGTACTCATTAGATTGTTCATATCATTCAACAAATCATGTAATTCTTCTTCACTTTCACCCAGGATAGCAATGTCATCAGCGAATCGTTTCATTTATATCCTTTCACCTTTAATTTTAATTCCATTCTTGACCCTATCTTTTATTTCCATCATCACTTCTTCAATGCGTAGACTGAAGACTACATTCCCGTCTTACACCCTTTTTTAAACTAAGCACTTCATTCCTGGTATTCCACCTGTTATTATTCCCTCTCGGCTCTTGTACATATTGTATATTGCTCGTCTCTCCCTATACCTAACCACTATCTTTCTCAGCATTTCGAACATCTTACAACCAATTTACACTGTCGAACGCTTTTTCCCGGTCGACATGTCCTAAGAACGTGTCTTGATTTTTCTTTAGTCTTGCTTTCATTATCATTCGCAACATCAGAATTGCCTCTCTGGTGCCTTTACCTTTCCTAAAACCAAACTGATCGTCATCTAACACATCCTCAATTTTCTTTTCTATTCTTCTGTATATTATTCGTGTCAGCAACTTGGATGCATGAACTGTTAAGCTGACTGTGCGATTTTCTTCGCACCTGTCAGTTCTTATAGTAATACACAGTCAAATGGCAATTTACTCTTTTAAACAGTGTTGCACGTCTGTGGCTCATCACTTTCGAAAACTTTTTACTTTTACATCTGTTGACTTCGGCCCCATAAACGACGACGTGCACAATTCCATTCGCTAGAAAGTTCTGGCTAGTAAGTCGTGAACCCAGTCACTAATCTGCTCCGATACTCTGTCCGTTAGTAGCCGCTGCGAAACTGTGTCGATTGCCTTCCGGAAGTCAAGCAAGAGAGCAGGAACCTGCGCACCGGTGTCACCCCGTTCCCGGTGGAGCACACACAGCAGAGCTCTGGCAGGTACCCGCGCGGCCACGTGGGCTGGTTTTGAGGTCGTGATAAGGCGGCGCTTCCGCGGCACCTGCGCCCCTGATAAACAGGAAGCCGGGCGTCGAGCCGGGGACCGCGATAGCGCCGCCTCTTCCCAGGGTCAGAGACCTCCACAGCACACAGCGTCCCAACCCGCTCCACGCCACAACATAAGCGAGCCGCTCTTCCTGGAACACGCCGTGCTAAAACTATTCGTTTCCCAGAAGGGGTCTTCCGGCGTCTCTGCTGTAAAACGACCCAACGGTAAACAGACCTCCGCATCTTAATGAAAAACTGTTTTGTTTCGTCTTGCGATACGGTATCAGCTTCTGCTGCGCACAGGCAGAGACTGGCCTCTTAGCATAAAACACAGGTCTGTTCGCGCTGAGGTTACAGCGGAGGCGCGATTACAGATGAGCAAGACACGAGATTACTGATACCGAGGCAGATGGAAACCTCTCGTTAAAGGCACGCGGTCGTCATCTTCTGCTCCCCTGCTGAAGCAGAATGCTGTCAGAATCCGTGGTAAATTCAAACTTGCTTATATCTTTATCCACACGTGGACTGTTAAGAAAACAAACGCTGCATGGCTCAGAGGACTTACGGTACAACGATTGTTTTCCACATTTCCTTCGATTGTTTTCCTTTTCACCATTAAATATGAAACTGTTCTGTGAAGAAAATGTAAAAAATCGGTTGCTATTGTTGTGTCACTCGGCATGTCGCCGTTTCACACCATGCATCCATCTGACTAGGCTGTTTTCTGTAACGTGTTCCCAAGACACCTCAGATGTCACCTCACATTTTTACTAAGACGCATTTACAAATTTGTAATAGACAGTGCGCCAAATAAGTAATGAGTCAACAATTTTCAACACATCTGTCAGCTGTAATTTCATTATAAATTTCTTGGCAACCAGTTTCGATGATACACTTGGTCATCATCAGGCCATCTAAATACAAAATGACTGAAATTTCTCGAAAGACATGTCAGAAAATCCCACGTGAAAATAACCGGTATCGGCATCAGTTCCTGTAAGCAATCACACGCGGTGAAACCGCAAACAGAGGTAGTGACTGATTCATTTCAGGAAAATTCAGCAGTTTGTATTTAGAGGGTCTGATGATGAAATGTATCTCCGAAGCCCGTTGCCAAATAAACTGATGATGAAATTACAGCTGACGATAGTGTTGATAATTGTAATATTCCCCTCGGCTGTGGTCCTGTCTTTCTATTTAACGAGGATGGATAGGCTGAAACGTGTTTTACGTCTAATTTAATTTCAACTGTGCTGTTACATGGATCCAAAATAATTCCCTTGCATCTCCACACAATGTTTACACTGATCACACAAATTTCTGAAAGAAAGCTGCAAGTCCTTTTGTCTGTTGGTCGCGACAACATGTATATCCTCAATGTCACTGAAACTTTCCCCTTTTAAAGTACGTTTAATTTTCCAAACTAGAAAAAAGTCTGCAGGTGCCATTATAGGCGATTAGGATGGGTGTCCGAGTACACATGATATATACTAAAAGCAGTTTCACGAGTAGTGCACCTGTGCATTGTGCACTGAATGTGGCATGAACCGGCACCAAATCTGTCTCTTCCGCAAATATTTCTCTAAAATGGAGCTGACACCAAGTTTGACTGCAAGCATTTTGGTGGTAATTTTTGTATCACTGATAACGATTTCCTTGGACTTCCCTTATTTTCATCTTCCTGAGCAGCTGACTCCTTATAATGGATCTTTGCCATCCTCACAACCAGCGAAATACTTGTGCAAGACTAACACAACATGTCTTTGCAAGTAAAATTCTATCACAGCTCTTGATGCTACGCTTGACCTCCGCTACTTGAATGAGGTTACTTTCCCAGGAGCTGTACATGCACTGGCTGAGTCATCGACACGATCGAAGCACCTGCGTGTTCTGGCTAATAACAACGGGTGAAATGGTAAACACGTCTGCTGCGTTTCTTGAAAGTGTTCCTGGAAAAACAGTCAGTATCATTACTTACAAAAGTCATTGGATAGAGATGTGCACGTATACAGATGGCTATAGTATCGCTTACACAAGGTATAAAAGGGCAGTGGGTTGGCGGAGCTGTCATATGTAGTCACGTGATTCAAGTGAAAAGGTTCCGACGTAATGATAGCCACACGACGGGACTTACCGGACTTTCAACGCGGAATTGTAGCTGGAGCTAGACGCATGGGAAATTCCATTTTGGAAATCGTTAGGAATTCAAAATCCCGAGATCCGCCGTGTCAAGAGTGTACCGAGAATACCAAATTTCAGGCATTACCTCTCAACACACAGTGGTCGACGGCCTTCACATAACGACCGAGAGCAGCGCCGTTTACGTAGAGTTGTCAGTGGCGACAGACAAGCAGTACCGAGTGAAATAATGCAAAATCAATGTCGGAGGTACGACGGACGTATCCATTATGAATGAAAGAAACACAGCACTGGCGTAATATTCTATACTAACATTACACCAACATTCTATACTAAATTTACACTAGAGTTGAGTGTTTCATTCATAATGCATAAAATACCCTACCAAGAACCGACGGAGTAGTCAGTCAGTACGAAGGCATCCGCCATGAGAGTCCGCCGAAATCTTGGGTTAGTTGGATATTGCAGAAGATGACCTACGTGAGTGCCCGTGCTAACAGCACAACATCGCCTGCAGCGCCTCTCCTGTGAGCTGTGTTTACATGGAATGAACTTTGTCTTCTCATCCATCAGAACCCATCATTGACAGGAAATATTTACGTTCGGCTGCTTGGAGGGCATTTACAGCCATTTATGGACTTCATGTTCCCAAATTACGATGGAATTTTTATGGATGAGAATGCGCTATGTCACCGGCTCACGTCTGTTCAAGAGTGGTTTGAAGAACATTTTGGACAGTTCGAGCGAATCATTTGACCACTCAGATCGCCCGACATGAATTTAATCGAGCACTTAAGGCACATAACTGAGAGATAAGTTTGTGCACAGAATTCTGAGTCCATGATACGTCGAATTGCTGCACTATGTCGGGAAAAAAGTCCGACACAGTATTAGGAAGCATCCCATGACTTTTGTTACCTCAGTGTATTTGGCACAGGGTGCATGTTAACTATTACCTGAATTTGATTCTGGACTCTGCATTGATTTCTTGATTCTTTGTTTGTAAAAATGCTGTGAAAAAAAAAAGAAACATTGTTCAGAAGAGTAATGTACTCGCCGGACTATTGCGTGAGAAACGCATGCTTTACTACCGTGAACCCTTGCGTGGTATTCATGTGTCCAGAGAGTGAGTGGACATACTGTGTGAAAGAGGACACCGCATGGGCACATTCTACGAATCTGAGCATGGAATGTAAGAAGCTTGAACGTGGTAGGAAAGCTATAAAATCTAAAAAGGGAAATGCAAGGGCTTAATCTAGATATAGTGGGGGGTCAGTAAAGTAAAATGGAAAGAAGACAAGGATTTCTGGTCAGTAAAGTCATGAGAAGTAGCAGAAATGAGAACAGCGAGAAACTTAACATCAGGATAGATGGTCACGAAGTAGATAAAGTTAAGGAATTCTGCTACCTAGGCAGTAAAATAACGAATGGCGGACGGAGTAAGGAGGACATCAAAAGTAGACTAGGAATGGCAAAACGGGCATTCTTGGCCAAGAGAAGTCTACTAGTACTAAACATAGACCTTAATTTGAGGAAGAAATTTCTGAAAATGTACGCCTGGAGTACAGTATTGTACGGTAGTGAAACATGGACTGTGTGAAAACCGGAACAGAAGAGAATCGAAACATCTGAGATGTGGTGCTACAGACGAATGTTGAAAATTAGGTGGACTGATAAGGTAAGGAATGTAGAGGTTCTGCTTGGAATCGGAGAGGAAAAGAATATGTGGAAAACACTGGTAAGGAGAAGAGACAGAATGATACGACATCTGTTAAGACATGACGGAATGACTTTCATGGTACTAGAGGGAGCTGTAGGGTGCAAAGACTATATAGGAAGATACAGTTTGGAATACATCCAGCAAATTACTGAGGACGTAGGTTGCAAGTGGTACTCTGAGATGATGATGTTGGCACATGAGAGGAATTAGTGGCGGACCGCATCAAACCAGTCAGAAGACTGATGGCCTAAAGAAAATAAACAAAAAAAGAAAGAAAAACAGATGAAATTGTACGGCTGAACGATAGCAGGCCCAGCGGTCAAGGAGCCCCTCAGCGCCTCCGTCTGGCCGACCGGTTACGGGCGAGTCCAGGTACAAAGGCGAAGAGCGCCGCCGCAAATGGGTAAATCCCAAAACTGGAAAGTTGGACGGCTGTTGCTTCCAACGCCTCTGTGCAGGGGATGCATCAAAAATGGTGGAGTTCCAGACAAGCCGAAAGATCGCCTCGTACAGCTCTTTGAGAATCTATAACAATTCACAGTCAAGTATTAAAGCAAATCTCAATACGTCTACGATCTGAGAAAAATGAGGCGCATCCAGTGACGCAACATTATTTTAAATTTCATTCAGTCACACTCCCTGATGACAGTTATCTCAAAATAAAAAGAAAGAGTTGAAATTATGTGTAAAGCTTGTTGTAAGTCAGTAAGGGCACTTACGTTTTAATATTTGACGAATAGTGTCTTGGTAATTTGCGCGCCATGAGTTACACCGCCGCAATACATACACATGGTTTCCAACTTGTACTACTTGTCTTACTGTGTTAAGCCTTTGACATACGATTAAACTTCTTAATGAGTAGGTTATGAGAGCATTTTCAATTTTTAAATTCGGTCACTATTTTAATGAAATTTTGAAAATCAAATATTTGTTTACCCTGGAAGTCGTTAGATGAGGAACCTGCAACTCTGACCGTGCACTGTACACTGGGTTATCCATTTAGAATGAAGATAACCAATGAGGAGGTACTGACTCGAGATAGGGAAAACAGAAATATTGATATAATTTGACTAAAAGAAGGGATAGAGGGATTGGACACACCCTGAGCCACCAAGGAATCGCCACTTTAGTGATGGAGAAAAGTGTGGGATTAAAAGTTTTAGAGGGATCAAGGCTTGATTACAGTGAGCAGGTTCAAATCGATATACGTTGCAGTAGCCATGAAGAGATGGAAAGGCTTAATCTGTTCTCACATGTGATGAGTTTGCCGGCACTAACTGTGGCGAAACAAGCGCTGTATCGTGTGTGAGATACAGAGGCGAGCGAGTGTGCCGGGACTTACCCCTGTTCACTGCTAGTAGCGCCACGTCACCTTAACGCGTCTGTGCGTAATACACAAGTATTGCACCATAATTAAGAATGAAATTAAAGGTTAAAGTTGCTTTTTCAAACTTTGTCAACATAGCATATCAGCATATGCAAATGTTACTACAAATGTTTGAACAGTAAAGTATCAGGTTGATTAGGTCAATATTTTTACCTAAATACATCGTTTCAAAAAAAAAAAAAAAAAGTGGCGCTAAATAATAAAGCTAGGAAGCCAGAAATTGGTCATAATGTGAAGATGTCAAAATGAACTGGTACAAGAGATTAAAGCAATATTTTGGTCAGAATCCACGTTTTTAAGTAAAATTGAAGGCGCTAAATATTAGACTTAGAAATGTGAAAATATATATATCGCTTCAGTTCAACATATAAATAATAACTAAGCGACCCCATTAAGCTACCTCTAAAAGTTTTCGAGTGATTTACTGAGAACTAAATTTGGAGGAACAAAAAAGCCCTTGTTTGTAGTAGATTAAGTATCTGTTATATTAACGCTAGAAAGTTTTGGTACAGTACGTAATGAAACCTATAAAATAATACAGCTATAACAAGTTTTAGGACGTTGATGTTAATAAGAACGAATACAAGGTCTCTTAAAGTTGTAGTTCAGAGGTCATGTTCTATTGTCAGTTCTGTTCTAAAAATTCTGAAAGGATAGGTTTTAATGCAAGCGAGTTAAAACTTTTTCTATGATTTTAACCAACTTAACTACATTCATACAAAAAGTACGAAGATTCTAAATTGATTCATAACATTGTTATTAAATACTGTGTGTCCGAGAAAGCGACCGTTTAGAAACTGCTACCGTGTGCATAGGGCGGATGACAGCAGTTGTTCCCTTGGCCGTCCGCTGCGCCACATATACATAAATACAGCCCGAGAGGCATGACTAGGATTCACTTCGCACCCAGCCAACGTAACATCCGCCGCTTCAGTTAAACGCCGGAATGCGAACTGCCTCGGGTGACGTCAGAGAAAGTCTGTTACAAAATACTTATTTTCAGTAATAATAGAAAGTGAACCCGTGAGGACTGTACACCGTCCTGGATCGAATAGATTTCGCAAAAGTAACTGTCAGTGTGCCACCCGTAGTGTTAACAAATCCGTGTATCAAGTGGTGGCAATTACTTTCCATTTTTGTGGCGAGCATTGATTTTGATGATCAATAGTCAGGGCGAAAGACAATTTAGTACGAACTTACCGTAGAGGTCGCCTCTGAATTGCTCATAGTGTTGTTTAGAATAGAGAGATTTACTGTCAGTATGAACATAATGAATATTACAATGTTGGGCGTGTGAAACTTTACCAAATATATGTATCAATTAGAACTCAAAATCTTCATTTTTAATCATAGTCCTGATCCCGTTGAGCAAATAGAGAATATAAACATTTCTTTCAGTGGGCTGGACAGAAACGTGGACTTGGAGACTGGGAACCAAGGTCAGTATGTTCTCCATCGCTTTCTGGCTGACCACAGAAATAGTGGCCAGGCTCTCGTAAAAGACAGCGAACAATATTTACAACAATTCCAATTTCCTCCTATGACTAATTATTATTACCAGAATGAGATTTTCACTCTGCAGCGGAGTGTGCGCTGATATGAAACTTCCTGGCAGATTAAAACTGTGTGCCCGACCGAGACTCGAACTCGGGACCTTTTGCCTTTCGCGGGCAAGTGCTCTACCAACTGAGCTACCGAAGCACGACTCACGCCCGGTACTCACAGCTTTACTTCCGCCAGTACCTCGTCTCCTACCTTCCAAACTTTACAGAAGCTCTCCTGCGAAACTTGCAGAACTAATACTCCTGAAAGAAAGGATATTGCCGAGACATGGCTTAGCCACAGCCTGGGGGATGTTTCCAGAATGAGATTTTCACTCTGCAGCGGAGTGTGCGCTGATATGAAACTTCCTGGCAGATTAAAACTGTGTGCCCGACCGAGACTCGAACTCGGGACCTTTTGCCTAACAAGGCGAAAGGTCCCGAGTTCGAGTCTCGGTCGGGCACACAGTTTTAATCTGCCAGGAAGTTTCTTAATTATTATTATATTATGATAATCAACCCGCCACCCCACATAACGTCGAGCTGTGCACGTTTTGTGACGTCGCTTCCTGCTATTTGGCGTCGAGGATTCATTTCGTCGCATGAAACACCATATAAATTCTGCGATATTTTGGCAGAGTGCAGCGAATGATCTCTGCGTCACCAGCAGAACTCACGAGACACTTCACTGTACTGGCCGTTTTCAGTTCAAGCCCATATTTGTTAGGTTTTCTATTGTAACTTAAACTCTATGAATATACGCTGTTTCTAAACACACCAGGACGCTGAGGATCTCTCGAAAACGCATCGTTATTGGCACGAGTTTTTGTAAAGAAGTGACGGGAATTTTCTCATGTAGTTGTTTTTTTTTTTTTTATTATTATAACTCGCATATTTTGAAAGTGCCTCTATTCAAGGCAACGGCACATTGATAATTCATCAAGAACGGACCGCTGTTGGTGGAATTCGTTATAATTAAATGTCAGTTAATAACACGTCGGCGAAAAAAGCCTTCTCAACACCGTAACATAAAATAAAAGGCCATTTGTCGTAGAACTACAGCATAGTATAGTTGGTCGAGGTCTGTGTGGAGCAGGTTCCAAAAATGGTTCAAATGGCTCTGAGTACTATGGGACTTAACTTCTAAGGTCATCAGTCCCCTAGAATTTAGAACTACTTAAACCTAACTAACCTAAGGACATCACACACATCCATGCCCGAGGCCGGATTCGAACCTGCGACCGTAGCGTGTGGAGCGAGTTTGTGCCTTACTGGATTAAGACACTTTTTACCCCCGCTTTTTTAAAAAGATTGCGGGACTTTCTTGACAAGTTAAAATTTCTTTATATCCGTCGTTATGCGAATATAAGTGCATACTTTCTGAGGACTGATTTTGCCCGATTTTGTGAAGTTTTACAAGCTAATGTGGTTAGTGACTGGACACGGAACTTTCCTTTTCATTTTATAGCATTTTCATGGACGTCGGTCTTCAGGCTTCCTCGGCAAGGCGTGGTCATCTTGGAAAATCTGGTTTTCTGCCGGTAATCCGTGTCAGACTTGCAAGATATGCGATCGCGTAATTCGAAATCTTCATCAAGCGCTCCCTGAAGCTCAGCTTCAGGGAGCAGTTGATGAAGATTACGAGTTATACGATGGACAAATCGTCCAAGTGGACGAGGATTACTGGCAGAAAGCTCGATTTTCCAACATTTTCATGGATGCTGAAGATTTTATGTATACTACAGGAAGATCAACATGAGTAGCATATGGACAAGGGAGGAATCGTGCGTTTTTATAGACCTAGCGCAGGAATTTTACGCGTGTCCATTTTCGTAAAGATACTGTGTGGTTTTCGCACCAGACAAGTGCCGTTGGAGAGAATTGCAGTTACGAATCGCGCTAACCAGAGGGTTCCGTGTGAGGCGGGAGCTGTCTCGTGCGGATAGATTTTCCCTTCGCGTCCACATCAACGTTAACTGCCACGTCCAGTGTGAGGACGAATTCACACTCGATTGACTGGAGTGTGGTGAGTCTTCCGACTGAAGGCCACATCAGCAGCTGCTGTTACGTTTATTTTTGCCCTGGCCTCGTACCTAACGAACGCTTTTAGTTCTCTGCTAGAGCAATCAGAAACTGAGAGCAGTCATCTCGCAGATCCAGCAGGTGTACACACAACCGGCAAGAACCTTGCACAGCCCCCTGTTCAATATCGCCCACGCTTATTAATCGTCGGCGCAATTACGTTTTCGGTCTGCGAAGGTGAGAGAATATAATGACGCCGTATTAAGCGTAATGCCCCGCGGGAGCGCACGGTGTAATGGGAACGCAACGCAACAGACGGATGAGAGTACAAAATACACGGGCGATTCGAGTGTAGCCTCCCTGCGTGTCTCATTACTGGCCGCTGTAGCGGGACACCCCGCTAACATCTCGCGCTACGTGGTTCCCAGCACTACGCTCTCCAGCTGCGGATAATTACGGCATAAGTGGCCGTGATTGAGCATGTACTTCGATACAGCATTATTGCTGTGAATTTAAACGCAGGCGTTTCCCGTGCAAGGACGTTTCGCGAGATGTAGGGCTATTGGAACGTAATGGCCTGATGTAACGCGCTGCCATCAGAAGACTTTCGGTTTCGCCTACTTCCGTCGCTATTAATTCGCTCTCCAACTCCCCCATCCCAAAAGTAGTTAATATTCAGGGAAAGATAACTCGCCGGCCGGAGCGGCCGAGCGGTTCTAGGCGCTTCAGTCTGGAACCGCCCGACCGCTACGGTCGCAGGTTCGAATCCTGCCTCGGGCATGGATGTGTGTGATGTCCTTACGTTAGTTAGGTTTAAGTAGTTCGAAGTTCTAGGGGAGTGATGACTCAGATGTTAAGACCCATAATGCTCAGAGCCATTTGAACCATTTTTGGAGATAACTCAATTGGGACGTGCTATTAATTAAATAAATGGTTTGAAAAAGTTAACAACAAAAAGAAGTTTACCTATTTAAAATACATTTGTAAATGTGTATGAATTAGAAAATAATAAATAGTCAGTGTTTCTTTTTTTTCCCTACAGCTACACTACGCAAGTCTCCTTACGGTATGTGATGGAGCTACTTTCGGGACCACCACCACCCTCCCGTGTTGCATTCATTCGTGAATGGTGGATGGGAAGAGTGACTGTCCGCAAGCCTACATGAATTATAATTTCCCTGAGTTTCTCGTCGTGTTGTGTTGCTTCGCTCATCTTTTGAATTTGAATGGAAAACCTCGATATGAAGTACAATGCCTCTCTTGTACTGTCTGTCACCGGAGTTATGAGCAATGCTCCAACGCTCTTGTGCTTACTATAACAACCGACTGTAGCAACCGGCGACGAAATCTGCCGGTGATCTTTGGATCTTCTCGCCCTCTTTTAGTAATCCTGACTGATAAGAGTCCCAGGCTGACGAGAAATCTCAAGAATCGGTAGAATTCACGTCTTGTAAGCTGATTACTCGTAGGAACATTTCTAAATCTCTGTTTATATTATTAAAACATCACTTGGTTCAAAGGTTCAAAGCAGTTTATTAAAAATTATTATAATGACACCAGAAACAGAATGGGCATTCTACGAGTCCGAGACTGCAATGTTAGATCCCTTAATGGGATAGATAGGAAATTTAAAAAGAGAAATGTTCGGTTTCAAGTAATATACAGTGGGAATCAGTGAACTTCAGAGGCAGAGGAATGGGAGTTCTGGTCAGGTGAGTACATGGTTATAAAGACAAAATAAAATAGGAGCAGATCTAATAATCAATAGGGAAACAGGAATGCAGGTAATCTACTATGAGCAGCATAGTGAATGCATTATCGTATCCAAGACTGACATGAAGGCAACACCCGCCACACTAATACAGTTTTATTTGCCAACTAGCACAGCAGATGATCACGAGGTTGGAACAATGTATGATCAAATAAAAGAAATTATTCAAATAGTTAAGAAAGAGCAAAATTTAATTGTGATGACAGACTGGGATTCGATAATAGAACAGAAAGAGAAGGCAAAATGGGTGGAGAATATGGGCTGGGGAAAGGACTGAAAGAGGGAGCCGCCTGGTAGAATGTTGTACGGAACGTCATGTAATCATCGGTAACGTTTAGTTTTAGAATCATCAAAGAAAGTTGTATACGTGGATAAGATCTGGAGATACTGGGAGGCTTCCTATTGATTACACAGTGTTCAGGCAGATATTTCTGAATCAGATTTTTAACTGTAACAAATTTCATAGAATGCACGTTTGGAGCACAGCATGTGAAACATGGACAGTTGCAAAACCAAAACAGAAGAGAATCGAAACATGTGAGATGTGGTATTACAAAAGAATGTCGAAATTAATTGGACTGATAAAGTAAGGAAAGAGAAGGCTCTCCGCGTAGTCGGTGAGTAGAGGACTATCTGGAAAAGACTGACTAGAAATACGGAGAGCTTGACAGCACATGTGTTGAGACGCCATGGAATAACGTCCATGGCAGTAGAGGAAACTGTAGGGCTTAAAAACTGTAGGGGAAGACAGAGACAGGAATATACGCAGCAAATAACTCAGGACGTAGGCTGCAAGTGGTACTCTGTGATGAAGAGGTTAGCACAGGAGAGGAATTCGTGACGTGCTGCGTCAAACCACTCAGAAGACTGATGACTCATTGAAACTGGAGAAATTATAAGAAGTTAGAAACTAAGGAGATGGGATATGGATACGTTGAAAGAACGAGACGTCGTTGAGAGTTCTTCAGGCAGCATTAGGCAAACGATTGACTGAAACAGATGAAAGGAATACAGTGGAAGATGACTGGGTAGGCGAGGTGAAATAGTGAAACCAGCAGAAGATCAAATACTTAAAAATACAAGGCCTGGTAGAAAACTTTGGCTATCACAGGAGATAGTGATTTAAAATAACGAAAGGAAAAAATATAAAAATGGAGGAACTGAAGCAGGTGAAAGGGAATACAAATGCCTAAAAAATGAGATTGAGAGGAACTGCAAAAAGGCTAAGCAGAAATGATTACAGGACAGATCTAAAGATATAGAAGAATGTATAGCTAGGGAAAGACAGACTGCCTACAGGAAGACTGAAGAGACCTTTGATGATAAGAGAAGCAGCTGTATGAATACCAAGAGCTTAGTAAGACAACCAATACCAAGAAAAGATGCGAGAGCCGACAGATGGAAGGAATATATGGAGCGGAAATGAACTTGAAGGCAGTATCAAACAGACATCAAAAAAGGTTTTGCATCACCTCGGTTGCGAGAGTTCAGGAACCTGCATGGAAAACTGGAACAGAGATCAACATAAACATATCCGCCCTTTTTATTGCTCATTATTGGCATGTCATCGACAGTTCCTGTCTCTCCGTATCTCCTCCCTGTCCGGAAATCGCTTTGGTTCACTCTGAGACGCCTGGACATTTCGCTTGTTGAGAGCCCTTCCTGGCACAAAAAAACAAAAAGGACGAGATGGAACTGCGGTATTAACCGTGTAGGCATGGTAGAACTAAAGGCAACACGACCGTGTACCTCCTTCCTTGTGGAATGACTGGAACTGATCGGCTGTCGGACCCCCTTCGTAAAACAGGCGCTGATCATGCATTGTTGTTGAAATCTTTGGGTGGATTTAGTGACATCTCAGAACAGTCAAAGAGACTGTGTCTGTGATACAATATCTACAGTCAAAGTTGACCTTCAGGAGTTCTGGGAACCAGGGTGTGTAGAACGGGAAGAGAATGTAGCTGAAGATGAAATAGGAGGTATAATACTGATAGTACAATTCGTCACACCACTGAAAGTGAAGCAAGGCCTGGAGTAGATGAGCTTTGGAGAGCCAGCTATGAGCAAACGATTCCACGAGTATGCAAAACATATGAGACAGACGATATATCCCACAATTAAAGAAGAGTGTAATAGTTGCAAATCCAAAGAAAGGAGCTGCTGACGGGTGTGAACATTACCGAACGATCAGTTTAATAAGTCAGGACTGCAAAGCACTGACACGAATTAAGAGAAGAATGGAAAAGCTGTTAGAAGCCGAACCCAGGAAAGATAATTTTGGGTTCCGGAGAAATGTGGAAACATGCAAGGCATTACGAACCCGCCCCTGCGGCTTCTCTTACAAGACAAACCTACGTCTATAGTATTTGTAGACATAGGGACAGCTTTTGATAATGTTGACTGGAATATTGTCTTTGAAATGCAGAAAGAAACTGGGGAAAAATATAAGGAGCGAAATGCAGTTTAAACTTGTGCAAAACCAGACGGCAGTTATCAAGTCGAGGAGCATGAAGGGGAAGCAGTGGTTGAGAAGGAAGTGAGTTGGGGTTGTAGTGTATTCGCAATATTCTTCAATGTGTACAGCGTGCAAGCAGTAAAAGAAATCAAAGAAAACTTTGAGGGAAGGAACTGAATTTCAGTGAGAATAATTCAAAACGTCGAGGTTTGCCGAAGACGCTGTAATTCTGTCAAGAGTCAGCAAATAACTTTTAAGAGCATTTGAGCAGAATGGACAGTGTCTTGAAAGTTGAATATAAGATAAACATCAACAAAAGGAAAACAAATGTAATGGGAAACCCTGATTAAATCAGGCGACGCTGAGGAAATTAGAATAGTAAATGAGACACTAAAAGTAATAGATGAGTTTTGCTATTACGGCAGCAAAATAACTGATGATTGCCGAAGCAGGGAGGATATAAAATGTAGACTGGAAATGGCAAGAAAAGCGTTTCTGAAGGAGTGAATATAGATTTGTGTTAGGAGCTCTTTTCTGAAAGTATTTGTATGAAGTGTAGCCATGTATGGAAATGAAACATGGACTATGAACAGTACAGACAAGAAGAGAATAGAAGCTTTTGAAATGTGGTGCTATAGAAGAATGCTGAAAATTCAATGGGTGGATCATGTAACTAATGAGGGGCTCTGGATATAATTGGGGAGAAGAGGAATTTGAGGCACAACTTGACCAGAAGAAGGGATCGGTTGGTAAGACATGTTCTGAGGCATCAAGGCATCATCTATTTAGTGCTGGTGGGAAGCGTAGAGGGTAAAATACGTAGAGGTAAACCAAGAATGAATACACTAAGCAGATTCAGAAGGATGTAGTTTGCAGTAGTTACTCGGAGCTGAAGAGGCTTGCACAGGATAGAGTAGCATGGATAGCTGCATCAAACCAGTCTTTGGACTGAAGATCACAACAACAACATACTGGGTAGATGCAAAAAATTAGCTGTTGGTCAAAATAGATAATTATTGTGAAAATGAAATCAGTTGTAATGTATAATCGTAATCGTGCAAATAGCACATACAATCTCCTCTATTATTAGTTAACACTGGTGCATTCAAGTAAACTATTTGCAATTAAACAAATATATTAGTCAGTTCCTAATACAGACACGGATACAGATTAAAAGATCAAAACTACCCACAACAGCACAGTTAAGCTTGAGGATCCATTATCGTTGTTTTCATATCAGGTGTTAATAACGCATTTACTTTTGGAAATTCTTTTGTTTCCAGTCCTCAATAATCTGTGATGAAGGTATTTATATTTTATTTCTTATACTGCACACGTGATTGCCAAATTACTAGCCCTGCATGTTCCAACACATGTTTGGAAACTCTTCTTCTGAGGGTGAGTAGGTGCCATACACATTTCCCACCTGGTCTTTTAGATGGTTCTTGATTCTGGAAGAGAGCAGTGATCCTGATCTACGGTGGACTGATGATCTCTGATTGGCCGCTCAATTGACAACAACTGTTTTGGTTATTTAGCAATTCTTTCTTCTTCTCGGCACTTATATCTACTTGGTTCTCCCATATTGTAATCAGAGCTTCAGAAAGGACAACTCACTGAATTCTGCAATTGCGTAACTTGGTGATATCCATGAATAGATATTAACCAAATATTTCAGGATAGCTATTCCATGGATCTATGTTACGTTCAATGAAGACAATGCTATCAAAACGGTGCACAGATGAAGACTGTTCTCCCACTGTTAACTTAATCCTAGTCTTCAGTTCAGAATGATCGCAGTTCGTAGTGTAACATCCACGTGATAAATTTTTGGCTACAGTGCAACGAGAGGAAATTATGCCTCTAACAGTTACAAACATTATCTATTCGACATATGAAAAAACAGTGAAAACTTATAAATATTAATTATTTATATAATATTCTGTGATATAATTGGACATATCGATGTGTATGATACAAAGACAATGATAATTATTTGTGTCATACAAAGACAATGATAATTGTAAATTACTTTTATGATCTGCGTTTGTCTTCCTTTGTTTTTACCTTTTGTTGGTTGACTTCTGTAAGTTGCGGACGCATATCAAACTGAGGTCTGTTAAGAAATTGTAATTATTTGTTGATTAATACTTGAAAATAGAGTTCATTATTATAATAATTATTTGTAACTTTAATTCCTCTTCCAGTAAGCATTATCTGTGTTAATTATTTCTTTCCGCTGCAACGAGCGCAGCCATTGATGATAGCGATTTGTATCGCGTTTTTGTCTGTGTTTTCCTTAGAAACAAATCAAATGTTTGCTTGATGAGGTCTAAATAGTGCACAATATGAAAGTATAGTTTATAGAGTTTAATAATCATTTCAAATACTTACTTATTTGGTCTAACAATAGAAAGTCTCTATCAATTGTCTGCCGCCATCTTAACAATCATCTCAGCGGCAAATTCAAATTACGCAACTCTGCTTACATAAATGCCGATCGTAATACAAATGTGTAAAATTAAATGTGCACCGGTGGTTCCGAACTCATGTTAATGAAAATAATTCGAATTAGATTGGTTCTTTAAAAACAGTGCTCATAGCACGATCGTTATAACAAACTTTTCTAGCTGATGTATGGAGCCGAAATTAATTACGCACGAGTTGCGAAGAATATTGTTTCAGGTATTGTTTCGGCTGATATTCTGTGGTTTTAATGATCATTTTGCTGAAGATAACTGTTTCCACCATAATACATAGTTGTCTAGAATCTGTTGTATGAAATGTGATTTAGTGACACTTACACAACTTACAGACAACGCTTTAACACGACGTTAACTTGGAGTTCTTTAGCAACTTGATCAAATGTTTAGCCGGGAGAAAAATTATTTAGTAATAACTCAATGTAATAAAATAAGATTATCATTTCCATTTAAAAATTAGTTAAATACCAAACCACTGAATAACACAGCGACGTCACACTGGCGCCCAACGTGGGGCCACCAATGCACATTTATTCATTTTAATAATTGTAATTTTGATCTATTACAGGTACGGGGTACCAAAACAAACTATTAATAATTGTTTATTCATTTGTTTCAAGAGCATTGACATCTTCCTACCAAGCTTCTGTACGAATCTGTATCTGCATTGCTGCCAGACACACGACTAACTTCACATAAGCAGTGCAGTCCATAACTGTCAATCAATTCAGGTAGGAACAGATGTGCCATACCTGCAGCCATAAGTAGTAATAATCCAATATTCTGGCTGCGAGAATAATATTTTTGAGTGCTATTTGTGTATATGTGTTAGTTATAAGATCATTTTGTGTCAACTGGTGCTTGTCAGTGGTTTATATATTTGTTGTGCTACATTGGTGATAGAATTGTTAAACAAAGGAAAAATAAACCGAATGAGCATACTGATGCAGAGATGACATCAGAGTCTCAGGTAGAACAATCTACCGATATTTCTGTCGAATTATTAGAAAATTTAATTATCAATGATAATTTAGAAACTGATGTCCCGAGTAATAGTAAAACCGAGGAGCTGCCAAAAAAAACTAACACTCCTGGATTCAAACAGTTAGGAATTAATGACAATATTTCTTCTGGGCAAGGGGCAGAAGTTAGCAATGCTCAAGCTATGTCCATACTGGATATGCTAACAACATTTTTTGAAAAGTTTACTATTAAAGAGCAGGAGCGTGAAAGACAACGTCAGCAGGAAAAGGAAAAACGCAGACAGGAAAAGCTTATAGAAAAACAGCAAGAGGAGCTCAGGGACCAAGAAAAGGAAAAGAAATTTATGGAAAATATAAACAATATTTTCCTGGAAAGAGATAAAGAAATTGTCTGTAGGAAAGTGTTGGTCGATCGTGATAATGCTATTACTACCCATTTTAAGCAGGAGATCGATGCAGTAAAAACCACTATTGAACCGTTAACAAACATTCCAGTTCAGGTCGATGGTCTTCAAACTGAAGTAGATAGACTAGAGAACCAATTCAAAGCCTTGGCTACCGCTGTGGAAACAATGCAGGAGGACATTTCCTCGGAAATCCGAAAGCAAGTCCGAACAGAAGTAGCCAGGGTGCTGAGCTCTGAAAATCAAAACTTTGAAAATCTGACAGTATGCAGTAATGACAACACTGGTACTGACAGGGAAAAGATCGCAGATAATCTAACGGCGAATTTTAATGCACCAGAAGGAAGACCAAATTTTGGTAATCAACCGATATTACCAGAGCAATATGTGACACCAAGGAACAATAATAGTGGAATAGAATATACTTGTAATAAAGTAACCACACTACCTACGAATGATAGCAATTCCATGCCTTAACTGCTTTGATGCATGAAGAAAGCCTGATTAAGCATAAACAGTTTCAAATATTTAACGAAGAAAGCAAGAAAAACATACATCCAGTAGTTTTCATTCGAAACTTCAAAAGTGTTCTTCCAAAATCATGGTCGGAAGAACAGAAAATGCAGTTTGTGGTTTCACATATTTCTGGTGATGCGTCGCTCTGGGCATTAAATGCAGCAGAAACTGGCAAGACTTTCCACGACTTTGAGAAGGCGTTCCTTGATGAATTCTGGTCAGCGTCTACTCAAGAGCGACTCCGTAAAATTGTTTACAATGCAGAAATGTACAATCCGAAGTCAGGTTCCTTAAGGAAGTACTTTGAAAAATATATTAACATGACCCAGTACTGGGATGAGCCAGTAACCACCAGAGACTTATTGCGAGTGTTAAAAGCTAGATTACCCATACATATTAGAGAAAAATTATTTAGTGTTACAGACACCGATCTGAAAGAATTTCTGTCTGTAATTAATTCTCTGGATCTAGTGCTAGAAGACGCCAGAAAAAATTCTGACGTGATCAGCAATAATAATAGTCCTAATAGAAAAAATTCATGGAATGGAAATAATGGAAATAGGGGCGAAGGTAGTCCAAAGAAAAATAAAAGTAAAGCTTATAGTAACGGAAAATAGAATAATAATAACAGTAATTATCAAAAGGCCGAAGAACACCAACAACCGAATGGTAATCAGAGGCCGTACCATAATGAAAACCCAAACAATAACAATAGCATCCGAAAGAGACGAAATGACAACAGGTCAGACAGTCCATATAAAGACAAGCCTAAAAATATGCGGGGTGACAGTGAATATTGGCGACAGCCAGGGCCAAGTCATTGGCAGCCGCAGCAAAATTCTATCGTTTCAGGTCAGCCAATAAATTATCTACAGGCTATACTTATACCAAGCAATCAATATCCACCGTGGTGGGATCCAAGCAGGCCTCCTCCGACTGAAAACTCACAAAATGTTAGAATAGTGGAGGTACCTTCGGAAGCAAAACAAAACACTCAGAAGCCAACAAACTAATTTTGGTCCCTGTAGGCCTTCGCCAGGTGACCGAGGCCAACAATGAAGGCAATAGGTCGACAGAACAAAAAATAAACATTATACGGTATCAGGATGGCAACAGGATTGAAGATGAGCTATAACAGGAACCTGCTGTCTCTGATAAGCCACAAAGGGAAAATATCCAAGCAAGTGTCACCGGAGCTGTAAATGGTGTAACAACTACTATTCTGCTTGACACAGGTGCGAATGTATCAGTTATGAACACGCAGTTTTTCAAGAAGGTATCGGAGATAAGGAGATTGCCGATTTTGCAGGTTGCAAATTGTAAGGTTATAGGGGCATTGGGAAAAAAGGCACATAGTATAAAATACCAGACACAGGTGGAAGTTTCCTTAGGAAATGATCGCTTATTATGCACGTTCCTACTAATGGATAACTTGTCCATACGGGTGCTTCTGGGTCTTGACTTCCTTCGGGAAAGAGAAGCCGTAATTGATCTCGCCCGTGGGACATGTGCACTTAAGTACCAACAGCGACCCATAACATTAATGCTGAATCGGGAATTCGGTGCGAACCTTCTGCTGAAGAGAAAAATGAATCTTTCTGTCAGCAAACAGAAGTTCTTAGTGTTGGATCATAAGCACCCACACATGTGTCACAAAAATCGAAATAACGATGCACCCAGCAACGTGAGTGACATCGTCACAACAATAGAAGAGAGAGTACAGGAGGCAACTTGCATTAATGCTTCAGAGACTAGAAAATTAACAGAATTATTATCCGGATACCTCAAAGTATTCACTTGTATCATAAAAGATTACCAGTATAATATGAAAGTATATCCGTACAAGATCTATTGCAGAGCATCTTACTCGGTCCCTTGGACTAAGAAAAACGAAGTGATACAAAGGACCAATCAGAAGTGCAAGTGCACTACCCCATAACTGTAAATATAATGTTTATCGTAAAATAATTAGCAGTAATAATTTGATATTATTATGTATGTATTAGTTTATAAGCTTTTATTTCCAGTATTGCACTCTAATGTTGTTGAATTATTTGAACAAGGAGTAGAGAATCCCCATAATAAATGTATTTTTACTCTAAAAGGAATAAATAACTCGATAAACACTTCAGTGTTATTGCATTAAATGTGAGGAATTTTACCTTTCTATACGTAGCATAGAAATAATATATTTGATCGTGTGTAAGAATGGATATAACAAAAATATTTTCATAAGATCGAGTCATGTAGTCCCACACATGTAGTGCGTGTTGGTGGTGTGTGAGCTGTGTGACTGAGAAAAAAAAAATAAATAAATAAAATAAACTGCTTTCACCACTAGTGAAGCGAAATCTTAATGTGTACTGATTTACGTACACGGTTTCATTACGAAGTCATTTAAAATGCTCTTATGAGCAACATTCCTGTTAGATAAACCGAACATGGACATCTGTCCCAGAAACATGGTAAATTACAATCCCAATAAAAAAATAAATAATATAAGTATGTGTATCTGTAACAAAAATGGAAATGTACCGTTATCTGAACAGTTCAGTAATGATCTCACGGTCAAGATAATGTAGCAGATTCTGAAAGTTTTATATTGTCTCATGTTTATGTGACAGTGTAAAATTTTAAATTTTGTTATTCAGTCATGGTAATATGAACTCATGTGCAAGTGTACCAGATCTCATTACTTGAAAAGTGTCATTTGCATATAGATTGTCTGTTAAGTACTGTGGAAAACTACTGACACCAATCAGAACAGTGAAACGTGTTTCGCAGGAACTAGTTAGTGGACGCGTGAAGAACTGTTATTTACATTGTGAATAATGATGAACAGTGATAACATTCCGCTTAAGTAAACGAAGCACACTACGGACACTTGTATGATTAACGGTGCAGTGTTCAAAATGTGCATATTGTGATAAACTTACATGTGAATCACTACATTGTGTTGAACAGTGTCAAAATACAGAACATACTACAAAAACAGTCTAATTCCATCCGTGTGAATGCAAGTGAAATGGACACTAATAAACTTTTCCACAGAATGAGAACAGTAATTATCTTGTCACTGATGCTTATATTTTGACATTTCATGTGCCCATCTTAAACTGAGGGACGTGGGAAAGGAGAAACAAGACCTGCTGCAGCGCGACTTCTAGCCAGCAGCAGATCCAAACCACGATGCAGCCGACGGCAACCGACGCCCCACCGCCTCAGCCGGGGGCGGTCCAGCAGCAGCCACTACCTGTCTGCGTTCCAACGGCTCGACACGGGGGCGGTCTTACGACGTCAGCGGCAAATTGTTATGAGATTCGATAAACGAGTGACTTTAGAAATTTTATGATATACCACCATGAAAAAATATTCATTATCTCAGAAGCTTAAAACAGAGTCATAAATTTGCATTTTCCAGCATATTTTTTTACATTCATGTCAAGCCTGACTGTTAAAAGTAGGTGTCTGTATTTTCTTGAAGCCCCTTGGACGGTTTTATTCCCGGTTTTCCGAGGAGTCCTGTGAACCCAAATGGGGGGGGGGGGGCATAGGTTAATCCGGGAAGTATCCACAGCAATTTCCGAGATAATACAGTCACTGAAGTCATTTAAAGTACACGATTGAACTATAATTTTATCATGTCTAAAACAACATTGAAACTAAACATATGCTTCTTGAGAGTAGCAAATCTACGTGGATTACGTGGACTGATAAAAAAATATACAATAGATAAACTAATATTTTTCTCAGCCCAAGGGGCATTGTAACATCCACGTGATAAATATTTGGCTACAGTGCGACGAGATGAAATTATGCCTCTAACAGTTATAAACATTATCTATTCGACATATGAAAAAACAGTGAAAACTTATAAATATTAGTTATTTACATAATATTCTATGATATAATTGGACATATCGATGTGTATCAGACAAAGACAATGATAATTGTAAATAACTTTTATGATCTGCGTTTGTCTTCCTTTGTTTTTACCTTTTGTTGGTTGGCTTTTGTAAGTTCGGACGCATATCAAACTGAGGTCTGTTAAGAAATTGTAATTATTTGTTAATTAATACTTGAAAATAGAGTTCATTATTATAATAAATATGAGTGAATAATTATTTGTAACTTTAATTCCTCTCTCAGTAAGCATTATCTGTGTTAATTATTTCCTTCCGCTGCAACGAGCGCAGGTATTGATGATAGCGATTTGTATCGCGATTTTGTCTGTGTTTTCCTTAGAAACAAATCAAATGTTTGCTTGATGAGGTCTAAATAGTGCACAATATGAAAGTATAGTTTATCGGGTTTAATAATCATTTCAAATACTTACTTATTTGGTCTAACAATAGAAAGTCTCTATCAATTGTCTGCCGCCATCTTAACAATTATCTCAGCGGCAAATTCAAATTACGCTACTCTGCGTACATAAATGCCGAACGTAATACAAATGTGTAAAATTAAATGTGCACCGGTGGTTCCGAACTCATGTTAATGAAAATAATTCGAATCAGATTGGTTCTTTAAAAACAGTGCTCATAGCACGATCGTTATAAGAAACTTTTCTGGCTGATGTATGGAGCCGAAATTAATTACGCACGAGTTGCGAAGAATATTGTTTCAGGTATTGTTTCGGCTGATATTCTGTGGTTTTAATGATCATTTTGCTGAAGATAACTGTTTCCATCATAATCCATAGTTGTCTAGAATCTGTTGTATGAAATGTAATTTAGTGACACTTACACAACTTACAGACAACACTTTAACACGACGTTGACTTGGAGTTCTTTAGCAACTTGATCAAATCTTTAGCCGGGAGAAAAATTATTTAGTAATTACTCAATGTAATAAAATAAGATTATCATTTCCATTTACAAATTAGTTAAATACCAAACCACTGAATAACACTGCGAACTCCACAGTAGCAACTGACGGGAAGTCTTCGAGTGAAACAGAATTGATACCTCGGGTTCCCCAAGAAAGGCGCTCTGCTCTTATTATGGTTCAAATGGCTCTGAGCACTATGGGACTAAACTTCTGAGGTCATCAGTCCCCTAGAACTTAGAACTACTTAAACCTAACTAACCTAAGGACATCACCCACATCCATGCCCGAGGCAGGATTCGAACCTGCGACCGTAGCGGTTCCAAACTGCAGCGCCTGGAACCCAACCAATGAATACCTAAGCTATCTGACTGTGTACTTGAATAAGTATTTACAAGTGATACAGAATCAGGATTGTGTAACAAATTTACTGGATTAGACGACATGAACTGTTGAGGTGTGTCAGTGTCTCTGTTTGGTCGTTAGTTTTGTACTCACCTGTTTAGATGACTGCCATTCTCTAAGCGGTTTACGGTAATTCGCAGCAGCATGCAGAAGCAGCGGCCAAAGCTTATTATTAATAAGAATGAATTTAATAAAAAGGATTTTGCTTGGGTCCTGTTGATTACTAAATAACTTGTAAGAAGGGATTTCATAAATTAAATCTGTTTAAAAACTTCAGAAATCATCATGACCAATAACAGTTTGACAAGTATTAACAGTAGCGAAATGCTTGCCAATAATGGCTGAGTGACAGATTAACAAATTATTTCAATTTCAAAGTTACATTAACATTTAATATCCACGGTATATTTATGAATTAGATGTGGAGAATAATTATTATTTGAAGGATAAGGAGGCTTCTTTAACTGACAAGCAAAACATGGGATTTCCCGCAAACTCAGACTAACAATCACGAGCCTAACCCTGCAATTGCGCTTTACGCTATGCTTGCGAATTTTACCTTGAATTCCATCTCCAAGCGTAGTCAAGCCATCTAAATCTGTCCTAGCCATACAAATGAAATCAGGCCTTGGGTGTGGTAAGATCTGCCACCAGCGACAAGAGGGCAGCGTGACATGTATTCTGTCTTCGAGCTCTCGACGAACAGCACTGAAATTTTACTCTCGCAGGCAGACTTCATCTCACAAGAATGCTTAGAATCGCGCTCCCATGTTTCGCCCTCAGATTGTAACAATTGATATCTGAGTGCTTATTTATTTCCATATACAATCTCAGACTCTTACACAATGCAAAGAATAGTCTTAAGTTCGCTATATTGTTTTCAATACTCAAAGTAATATTTAATCAATGTAATGGAGAGTTCTGACACACTTTCTACAGGGTTAAGGGGAGACGGAAGGCAAGTGTGCTTCAAAAATTCGATTTTTAGATTTTAGCATATTTGAAATGCCTGGTCCTTCCAGCGTGAAGCAGTTTTTGTTTTATATAAATACGACAATTTTTTCGTGAAATATGATGGTTTCCCTGACGCTCTGTGGAATCTGGGGACGGTGACAGCAAGGCTTATGACCGGGTATTTGCAGAACAACCCTATGGTCCTAATGTCTCAATTTCTAAATTAGAGTGCATTGGGCATGTCCAGAGGAGAATGGGGTTCAGGTTGAGAAGATTATTGAAAAAAAAGTAAAAAATAGTATTGGAAGATGGTAAGAAGGTAGGTGGTAAAGGTCGCCTGTCAAATGTTGAAACAGATTGATTACAGAATTCTTATGGCTTGGCCATAAGAAGAAATGTAAGGAATTTAGAAAACATGAAAAAAGCTATATGGGCTGTCTTTTTCCATAAACTTTCCACAAATGAAAATCCAGTGCACAGTCTTTGCCCAAATGATCCTGACACTTGGTGCAAGTACAGAAGAAGTGCCAGATATGAGCACAAACATTCTTTACCTGCATCAGTAATGAATGAAATTACTCCCATATTTAGAGACCTTTGTAAAGATACCTTGTTGAAGAAATGTCTCCACGGGAAAACCCAAAATATAAATGAATGTGTGAATTCTGTCATTTGGTGCTGGTTACCGAAAACTGTATTTGTTCAGCTTATAACCCTCAAATTTAATGTTTATGATGCTATTTTATGCTTCAATGATGGTGTAACTAGAAAACTGTATGTTTTGGAATTATTGGGCATTAAATCTAGTGGAAATACTGCAAAATCCTTGGTGCAAATAGATAAAGAGAGAATCCGCAAAGCAGATATTGCTAATTTAAAATGCACAAAAGAAGCCAGACAGAAAAAAAGAGGGACCAAGAGAAGAAAAGATCAGTATGCTTCAGATGATGCTCAGTATGGTGCAGGCAAATATCAGTGGTAAGTAAGTCTCATCAATAACTATACTAGAATTGCAATATTAAACTTTAAATGGCTTTTTCTCAAACAACATTTTTTTTTAATTTCAGGTACCATTGTTTGATAAACTAATGGGGTTAGAAACATGAAATTTGGTCGTTTTGTACTGCAGATGGTAATAAGTTATTACACGTAAATTGAAACCCACCAAACAATCAGAAACTGTTTTATACTAATTATTGTGCAAAAAAGGTAAATTTTACTAGTGAAAGAATAAATTTTTTTCTTCAAAACCATAAGAGGTATTTGTTCATTTTACTTGTAAATTGAGGCATATATGTTATATAAATGCAGTAAAAATTTCATTGTTTTATGATTTATAGTTCTTTTGGAAAGTGTACATATTCAAAGGGTAAAATAGCATTGGCGGAATAGGGTAAAAAACTGCCGTTCGTCTCTCCTTAAGGTGTTCTTTTAGCGCAGACTGCAGATATTTTAATGTTCTGGTTTCATGAATTGGACTGTTTGAGAAATATCTAGGACAGAACGTTTGGGTGGCGAGTCATTCCATGTCAAATCAACACACTTTAAATAAAAATTTTACCTCACCCTCTTAGATTTTGCTGAAAGTTTGTATACTTATGGTGGGTGCTGAAACTAAGAGAAATACCAAATTTCAATTTTTTACCTCAAACCATTCCTGAAATATGGTCATGTAAACTTTTCAAAAACTGGCCAAAAATGTGTGAACGGACTTTATTTAAATTGCCCTAGGAGCTGCCCTAATTGAGCTGGGAAAGATGTCATTTTGCATAATTTTTTGTGCTCTTTCCAGTGATAGACAAAAAACATAGCTTCTAATTAATAACCTTTTTCAAAATGGTAATTAATATTTTGATTTAATTTTTTTTATAGAAGTACATAATTGAAAATTTTCAAAATATTTCCATAGCTACTTCATACTGTTGTAAATCACATGGCAAAATATAAATGTGGGATGATGATGGGTTCATTGTTAAAAAAAATTATTCTGGACTCTTGTTTTTCACTAACAGCCCTAGTTTGACCAAACTGGCCTTTAAGGTAGTAGGTCAGTAGAGGACCATATACATAGGGTTTCATTTCTGTAAAATTGTGCACTGTGGTTTTAGTGCAAATCAATTGTTACCTCTGTGTTGACCAGTCTATCTACTATATTTAATAGTTCATTTTCAAGTAAATCTATACATTGAAGGACAGTTTATTAGTGGTTTTTATATAAATATGGAACCAAGTAAAAAGTGCAGTGCTGTAAGGGTGCAGTGTTGTAATCCATTGAAGAAGTCAAATCATTTTATTAGAGACAGAAAAAAACTGAGAAATGTCACAACATGGATGCCCAAATTATTTCCTCAAATACCAAGTGGTGCCAAGATTTGTGATGAATGTAGGAAAGATGCAACCATATTGAAAAATACACCAGAGCCCATTAGTGATGGAAGTGTTGAAGAAGAATCTTCTGGATCAGAGATAATCATCCGAGACAAAGACCCCAACTTCACTCCAACTTCAGTAGCTGTTAAAACCATTTAACACAACACTTCAAGAACTAGGTGAGTCCCAAACTGACAAGAGAAAACTAACATCTGAGTATTACGCCAAATAAAAAGTGAAGAAAATCTCATCAGTGACATGTAAACTTTTTGTTGCTCCTGAAACTTCTTCGTCAGATACTGAACTGATGAATCCGTTCTTGAAAATCTTAAAAGAAAATTTAAAAATTCTATAAGTAGAGCAAAAAAACTAATGATTCTAACAAGTTTACCTGAAAAGCGGAGTGTCAGGAAAGTAATGAGGGAATTTAATGCTCCTAATTACATTGTTCAGCAGTCCAAAAAAAATTTGAAAGAGAGAGGATTCATGGAAGGTCCAAACCCAAAACCAGGGAAGTGTTTACCAACAGAAACTGTCAAAACTGTACATTCATTTTATGAAAATGATGAAGTTATCAGGGCAATGCCAGGTATTAAAGATTGTGTGACAATTACAGAAACAAGTGGAAATAAAACAAAAATATCAAAAAGACTTATTTTGTGTAACCTTAAAGAAGCTTACAAACATTTTAAAGACAAGTTTCCTAACATAAAAATAGGTTTCTCTAAATTTGCTGAGTTGAGACCAAAACATTGTGTATTAGCTGGCCAGAGTGGCACACACACTGTCTGCGTGTGCACAACTCACCAAAACATAAAATTAATGATAGAAAATCCCAAACTAAATACAGTAACAAACAGCAGCTTAAACAATTATAAGCAGTGCATTGCAAAAATGCTTTGCAACCCATCATCAGTTGATTGTAACATGGGAACTGTGAATACTGCCAAGGAGCAACTGTCATACGTAAAATTTTAAAAGACTCTTTTCATGAGAACTTAATTGAACAAGTTCAGTTCCGACAGTGGATGTCAGTTGACCGATGTAATCTGTAAATTGTTCAGAAAACTTCTGAAGAATTCATAGATTTATTTTGTAGTATGATGTCGACTTTGATTCGGCATGACTTCATTGCCAAGCAACAATGAACATTCCTTAACACCACAAGAGAAAACCTTGTGGAATCTGAATTTGTTGTCATATGTGATTTTTCAGAAAATTATAGTATAGTTCTACAGGATGAAGCTCAGAGTTTCCACTAGACAAGACAACAGATTACCATTCATCCTTTTGTTATATATTACAAACAGGAAGGCAAAATTGAGCATATGAGCTTTGTCATTGTTTCTGACTGCCTGGAGCACAATACAACTGCTGTTTACACCTTTCAAAAGAAGCTAATTTCATATCTAACAAATAAATTTAAAAAGATTACAAATAGATATTTCTATTATTCTGACGGTTCTGCCGCTCAGTATAAAAATAAGAAAAACTTCCTGAACCTATGCCTTCATGAGGAAGACTTCAACATAAAAGCTGAGTGGCACTTTTCAGCCACAGCACATGGGAAAGGGCCTTGTGATGGAGTAGGGGGTTCAGTAAAGAGACTGGCAGCTCGTGCAAGTTTGTAAAGGCCATACCAAAATCAGATCCAAACCGCACAAGATCTATTTGAGTGGGCAGTAGATAATATCACAAATGTTGATTTTGCATATTCCACTCAAGAAGACTACGCTGCTTCAGAAATATTCTCAAAAAGCCGACTTGAAGATGCACTGACAATCAAAGGAACACAGCAATTTCACGCTTTCATTCCCAACACTACATCAAAATTAATAGTCAAATACTTCTCACGTGATATGCAGAGTTGGGAGAGGGAAGTAATTACATCACCAGACAAACTGAAGTTACAGGATGTATCAGGCTATGTCACCACTGTGATGACTGGGTGTTGTGTGGTGTCCTTAGGTTAGTTAGGTTTAAGTAGTTCTTAGTTCTAGGAGACTGATGACCATAGATGTTAAGTCCCATAGTGCTTAGAGCCATTTGAACCATTTTTTATGTCACCACTGTATATGGCAGAAACTGGTGGCTTGGGTACATTTTAGAAAAAACGAAGAACTTGATGAAGTGAAAATAACTTCTCTCCATCCATGTGGACCAGCTAAGTCATTCTCTTAGCCTGCACATGCAGATGTCCTGTGGGTGTCAGTTGTGGATGTTCTTACAAAAGTGAATCGATTTACTCCGAAAGGGAGAACATACATTCTTAATGAAAGTGATGTAAACCAAACCCAGTCAGCTTTATTAAAATGCAATATGTGAAGTTCCAAGACAATTTATTGGGAAACTGCTTTCAACTCAAAACTTAATTTTTGTTTCAGGTTAATGTTAATGTATATTTTATAGAAAGTTGTTTCAAAATTATTGTTGGTACCTATTTTGTTAAATTTAGCTATGGACAGATACCTGTTACTCAAAAGCAAGCGTTACGTATTTAATTTGTTTAATAGTTCCATTTCAAACATCAGGGACCAGAACTATTATGTAAATACTTGTACTTATTCATACTTTATTTCAGTTTGTAGTTAAATGCTCAATTTCTTGTTTTTGTTATATTGGTTACTATACTGTTAGTGAAGTTGTATGAAATTAAAATAAGCAATTAACTTAATTATAAAATATGCTGATTAGTTTTGGTTTAATAAGGTGATGTTTTGATATTTCTAATACTTTTATTGCTTACCTTTCAGTATATTTTAAAGAAATTCCTGTTTGTTAAAGGTCAATTTGGTCAAACTAGGGCCGTTAGTGAAAAACAAGAGTCCGGAATAATGTTTTTTAACAATGAACCAATCATCATCCCAGATTTATATTTTGCCACGTGATTTACAATAGTATGAAGTAATTATGGAAATATTTTGAAAATTTTCAATTATGGACTTTTTGTAAAAAAATTAAATCAAAATATTCATTAGTATTTTGAAAAAGGCTATTAATTAGAAGCCATGTTTTGTTGTATATCCCTGTAAATAGCATGCAAAATGCTGCAAAATGACACCTTTCCCAGTTCTCTAGCTCAATTAGGGCAGCTCCTAGGTCAATTTAAAAAAAGTCCATTCACACATTTTTGGCTGGTTTTTGAAAAGTTTACATAGCCATATTTCAGGAATGGTTTGAGATAAAAAATTGAAATTTGGTATTTTTCTTAGTCTCAGTGCCCACTATAAGTATACCAACTTTTAGCAAAATCTAAGAGGGTGAGGTAAAATAGGTGTGTTGATTTGACTCTGGCATATTATTGCCTGTGGTTTTCCAGGATTTATGGAAAAGTATCACCGATGTTGTTGAGATGGATTTGGAGGGATCATTGGGATGTCAGGAGATGTGGACAGCAAGGAAAGTAATGTTGTCAGCATACATAAGAAAGTACAGGGGAAGGGATAGTTTAGGAGATAAAGGAGCGCCGACAGAACCAATCCTTAGTGTGCGGCTGCAGTTGGGTGGAAGATGCGCGAGTGTTTTTGTTTACTGGATCAGAGAATCGTTTCGTTTAGTATAACTAACTGCAGTTTGATTTCTGTATTCGGTAACAGAGTCTAGATATCAAACTTAGGTAATGCTAGACCTCAAAAAATGCCTTTTCTGGTGTTTGAACCAAGAATAATTTAGTGGCTCACCAACCTTCCGTAACAACGTTAAAAATTAAATTAGAGAACCACCATTTCCGAATATTCGGCGCTTTTAATGAAGAGACAGATACCTTTGTGTCGTTATCATGAATATTCACGTCAACGATTACAAAGTGGATGTTGCGTAGAAAATAGAGAGCGGTGAAGCAGCGAGTCTTAAACAATGTTTTACGCATTTTAACGGGATTGAAGATGAGATAGTTCTGGGTATCGGGCGTGACAGTAGAAGAATTATTTAGATCTCACTTTGCTCCGTAATTTCAAAAATGCAGATAAGAGCTTGGAATTTCGATTCTTATCTGCATTGTCAGAAGCATGTGTCAGCTCACACAAGTACTTCAAAGAATTTGAGATAAAAACGTTACATCTAGTGTCGTAAGACGCACTGATTCAACAACGCATGAACGACTAATTGCTGTCGAGAATCCAGTACTTCATATTGCCCATACTGTCTCCAATGTTAGCAGACGCTGTACCATCTGCAGAGTGCTTCAAGCGCGACGGAACACAGTCTCATTTATCACTGTTATCACGCACACAGCGTCACAACGCTTTATCCGACCGAGTTTACTTACGTAACAGAAATCTTAGTACTCCAGCAAAGCTATGGGCTGAACCCCAGTGATTTTCATCTTTTGAGCTTATATAAATCATCATCGTAGTCGTCATCTATCAGCAATTATGGGCGATTTATTGCGCTTAGAGTAAAAGGATTATTTATTCCATTTACATTGCGCAGCTCTTAAATCTGTCTTCTTGTGGTCTCTATTGCACAATTTGACGTCGTTAGCTAATCTCTAGTAACATTAGTGAAGGTGGCATTTAGACTCGTTCCTTTGGACATTTCTGTATATCATTGTCCCATTATGTATATCCTCAGTCCGTAACACAACAACCCAGCGCCTCAAGTATTTTGCAGCTACTTGATTTCTCGAACTTAAAAGTTTGTTTGTAAATAAATAAATCTATTAATGAACTCTGTTAGTAATTAATGTTTATGAAAATTAATGTACGTGCACATGATAAATGAGAATTATTTATATCATATAAGTGTAGGAAACTCGCTGGCCATGTCAGGGAAATTTTTATTGTATAAAGCACAGAGAATATTTTTCGTGTACCAATAACATCTTTGGCTCGAATGCGCACAGTCGTAGAGGTGAAGGCAGATAATTAGTTGTGAACTATCTATGATGTGGAGCAGACGTGTGTGTCGGCACGCAAATGCCAGACTGTTTTACGCCGAAATTTTGTTGTTCTAATATGTCACCAGACAAATTGCAAGTGACCGATTAAGTATGTGGGTACAGCAAATGGTCGCAAGAAGATTTTGGTAGTAATGTAGAATACCCTGTGGCCCAAATTTATTCAACCTAGTCGATAATGAAGAAGAGCCTGTTGCCAGCAATAGATCTCACAGTAAGCAGTACTTCGCACTACAAGCAACGCGTCACAAAGGAAAACCCAGCCAGTATTTTGTAGCTGTGTAATGGGCACGGCGGCGTCTTAGTAACCTTATCCATTATAGTGTGTTTAGTCAAAGAACAGACTTGTCGAAAGAAACTTCATTGACCCGAATCATTCATCATAAGCAGGGCCCTATGCTTTCAGTGTAAATTACGAGAAAGTCACAAGTGAAAGAAATTGTGAAAAACAAGCCAAATCTAGTTAAATTTCCGTTGATTTTTAACCAAGTACTTACTGTGTTCGAAAGCAGTTGGGACTATAGTGCAAACAATCAAATTGAAAGTCGTGACAAACGAATGCTTGCTTTCTTGTAGTCAACATAGTTCTACAATTTTATGTTTCATTTTGTAAATGGTATGTGTGTACGCCTACGTAACATAAGTACAGAAAAGTAGTTGTTGCCATGGATGAAAGTTATTACGGCGTTAATCTGAGACGGACGCAACCATTTACAAAATAGTAAGTAAAGAATGATAAACTATTTTTGTCTCGGTTAGGCCTTTTTTTCAAACAAATAGCATTATCGTGAGTTACGTAATACAGTGCCATTTCCATGAAGTGTTGCTAGTGATTACTCATTGTTGGTGACCATTTAGGCAACTAACATCATTGCATTCCAAACCAACGTCTTTTGTGTTCATGTCACACTTGTTTTTTACATGTAAATTGCGTGTGCGCATTTCGTCTAGCTGCTGCTTTGTCTTCTCACATGATATTTACGTGATTTCAAAATCATTACAGTCTTTTACCATAGTTAACATTTGCTTGTTTATGAAGCTAACGACAGTTTTATTCCGCGATCTAAATTCATTCAGACTATTTTCTGGCATTCAAAATTACCGCTAACTACTGTTGAACTCCAATTTATTACCATGTTTCACATTTAATTCGTTGTTGTAATTATTAAAAAACACTCGTGCGACAGGTATCAGGTTGTAACAATCTATATTCTATTGGTATGTATATAATAATAATGGCGTGTAACGAGGGCCTCCCGTCGGGTAGACCGCCCGCCTACTGCAAGTCTTTCGATTTGACGCCACTTCGGCGACTTGCACGTCGATGGGGATGAAATTATGATGATTAGGACAACACAACACCCAGTCCCTGAGCGGAGAAAATCTCCGACCCAGCCGGGAATCGAACCCGGGCCCCTTAGGATTGACAGGCTGTCGCGCTGCCCACTCAGCTACCGGGGGCGGGTCTATTGGTATGTACACTCCTGGAAATTGAAATAAGAACACCGTGAATTCATTGTCCCAGGAAGGGGAAACTTTATTGCCACATTCCTGGGGTCAGATACATCACATGATCACACTGACAGAACCACAGGCACATAGACACAGGCAACGGAGCATGCACAATGTCGGCACTAGTACAGTGTATATCCACCTTTCGCAGCAATGCAGGCTGCTATTCTCCCATGGAGACGGTCGTAGAGATGCTGGATGTAGTCCTGTGGAACGGCTTGCCATGCCATTTCCACCTGGCGCCTCAGTTGGACCAGCGTTCGTGCTGGACGTGCAGACCGCGTGAGACGACGCTTCATCCAGTCCCAAACATGCTCAATGGGGGACAGATCCGGAGATCTTGCTGGCCAGGGTAGTTGACTTACACCTTCTAGAGCACGTTGGGTGGCACGGGATACATGCGGACGTGCATTGTCCTGTTGGAACAGCAAGTTCCCCTGCCGGTCTAGGAATGGTAGAACGATGGGTTCGATGACGGTTTGGATGTATCGTGCACTATTCAGTGTCCCCTCGACGATCACCAGTGGTGTACGGCCAGTGTAGGAGATCGCTCTCCACACCATGATGCCGGGTGTTGGCCCTGTGGGCCTCGGTCGTATGCAGTCCTGATTGTGGCGCTCACCTGCACGGCGCCAAACACGCATACGACCATCATTGGCCCCAAGGCAGAAGCGACTCTCATCGCTGAAGACGACACGTCCCCATTCGTCCCTCCATTCACGCCTGTCGCGACACCACTGGAGGCGGGCTGCACGATGTTGGGGCGTGAGCGGAAGACGGCCTAACGGTGTGCGGGACCGTAGCCCAGCTTCATGGAGACGGTTGCGAATGGTCCTCGCCGATACCCCAAGAGCAACAGTGTCCCTAATATGCTGGGAAGTGGCGGTGTGGTCCCCTACGGCACTGCGTAGGGTCCTACGGTCTTGGTGTACATCCGTGCGTCGCTGCGGTCCGGTCCCAGGTCGACGGGCACGTGCACCTTCCGCCGACCACTGGCGACAACATCGATGTACTGTGGAGACCTCACGCCCCACGTGTTGAGCAATTCGGCAGTACGTCCACCCGGCCTCCCGCATGCCCACTATACGCCCTCGCTCAAAGTCCGTCAACTGCACATACGGTTCACGTCCACGCTGTCGCGGCATGCTACCAGTGTTAAAGACTGCGATGGAGCTCCGTATGCCACGGCAAACTGGCTGACACTGACGGCGGCGGTGCACAAATGCTGCGCAGCTAGCGCCATTCGACGGCCAACACCGCGGTTCCTGGTGTGTCCGCTGTGCCGTGCGTGTGATCATTTCTTGTACAGCCCTCTCGCAGTGTCCGGAGCAAGTATGGTGTGTCTGACACACCGGTGTCAATGTGTTCTTTTTTCCATTTCCAGGAGTGTATTTATCTTCAGGCTCGATGCCTTGTTTCCACTAACAGAGGGGAATTAGGTACACGTGCCACAATAAAACCTCACATACAAAGATAGAGTATAAGTACGCTACAAATTTTCATTCCGACCTTCGAAGCCGAGGCACTCAAGGAAGATGTAGCTGTCATATGTGAGCCATTTTTTCTTTTTTATCTTGGAGATGTTAATATCCATTACTAGCTTTTTGGAGCAGAATTTTTACTGTCGTTACTATCACAAATATTTCACCTAATTCTGTTAGGCAACTTCAGTGAACGTATTGCTTTTTTAATGTTTCGTGCGTTATGTGGAGCTCGGTGGTTCAGTCGCAAGTACCTGATTACGGAGGCGAAGGCCACGAGTTCGATTCGCGGCTGTTTACACCTACATCCTCATCCGTACTCCCGAAGTCACATTACTGTGTGTGGTGGAGGGTACTTTGTGTACGAGTGTCACTCCGCACTTTTGCTGTGAATGATTTACGGAAAGAACGATCTCTTCAATCTTACCTTCCCGGTCTTTTCGCGAGATCAGTGTAGGAAGAAGAAACACTTGTACATCGGTTGACTCTTCTAGGGACGTACTCTCTCGAAAATTTAGTAGTAAACCACACTATGATGCAGTGCACCTCCCTTGCAGCGTCTCCCACTGGAGTTAGTTGAGCGTCTCCATAACACTTCCGCGCTTACTACGTAAGTGAACCTGCAACGAAACGTGCTGCTCTCCTTTGGATCTCTATTCCCCTTATCAATCATATCTAATACTGATACTATACTGACGAGCAATATTTAAGTATTGGTAGAACGAGGGTTTTGTAACCCGCCTCGTTTGTGGACAGACTACATTTTCTAACCAATGTATTTCTAGCATCTGCCTTACCTGTGATTAGTTTTACGTGGTCGTTCTACTTTAAATCACTTCGCACTCGTATTCCTAGATGTTTTCTGCAAATCTCTGCTTCCAGTTATTGTTCTGCAGTTGTGTAATCTTGCATTAAGGAATCTATGGGCCTACTCATAATCAATACGTTGCACTTGCCAAACCCTGCACCAAAAGTCGATATTCTGCTCGTTTCCTGCGTTTCGCTACAGTTTTTAACCGTTGCGACTTCTCTGTATACAACAGCATCGCCCGCGAAAAGTGTCATGGAATCTCCGACTTTATCCATTAGGTCATTTATACACATATCAACAAAAGTTTTGCATCATCCCGGTTCCCAGACGTTGAATGTGGATATTGATAGACACAGTCCCTTTGACTGTTTAGAGATGTTACGAAACGCTCCCAAAGATGTAAACAACCACGCACGAGTAGCGCCTGTTAGTCGGAAGGGGTCCGATAGCCGATCAGTTCCAGGTGATTCCTCCAGGAAGGAGGTACTCGGCTCGTGTTGTCTTTAGTTCAACCATGCCTAGATGTCAATACCGCGGTTTGATCGTGCCCTCATTGTTACTTTGTGACAGGAAGGGCTCTAAATGAGGGAAGTGTCCAGGCGTCTCGCAGTGAACCAAAGCGATGTTGTTCGGACATGGAGGAGATACAGAGAGACAGGAACTGTCCATGACATGCCTCGCTCAGGCCGCCCAAGGGATACTACTGCAATGGATGACCAACACCTACGGACTGTGGCTCGGAGGAACGCTAACAGCAAGCCACCATGTACAATAATGCTTTTCGTGCAGCCACAGGACGTTGTGTTACGACTCAAATGCTGCATGATGCGCAACTTCACTCCCGACGTCCATGGCGAGGTCCATTTTTGCAACCACGACACCATGCAGCGCGGTACAGATGGGCCCAAAAACATGCCGAATTGACCGCTCAGGATTGGCATCACGTTCTCTTCACCGATGAATGTCGCATATGCCTTCAACCAGACAATCGTCGGAGAAGTGTTTGGAGGGAAGCCGGCGAGGCTGAACGCCTTAGACACACTGTCCAGCGAGTGCAGCATGGTGGAGGTTCCCCGATCTTTTGGGGAGGCACTATGTGGGACCGACGTACGCTGCTGGTGGTCATGGAAGGCGCCATAACGGCTGTACGATACGTGAATGCCATTCTCCGACCGATAGTGCAACCATTTTGGCAGCATATTAGCGAGGCATTCGTCTTCATGGACTACAGTTCTCAGCCTCATCATGTTCATCTTGTGAATGACTTCCTTCAGGATAACGACATCGCTCGAGTAGAGTGCCCAGCATGGTCTCCAGACATGAACCCAATCGAACATGCTTGGGATAGATTGAAAAGAGCTGTTTTGGACGACGTGACCCACCAACCACTCTGAGGGATCTACACCGAATCGCCGTGGAGAAGAGGGACAATCTGCCCCAAAAGTGCCTTTAAGAACTTGTGGATAGTATGCCATGACGAATACAGGCATGCTTCAATGCAAGAAGACGAGCTACTCGGTATTAGAGGTACCGGTGTGTACAGCAATCTGTACCACCACCTCTGAAGGGTTCGCTGCATGGTGGCACAACATGCAATGTGTGGTTTTCATGAGCAATAAAAAGGGTGGAAATGATGTTTATGTTGACCTCTATTCCTATTTTCCGTACAGGTTCCGGATATCTCGGAACCGAGGTGATGTGTGTATATGCTGCGAAAAGTAATGATCCAGTAATCCTCCATTTGGTATGTCTGAAATTAGCTTTACGTATGAAGATTTTTCTCCGTTGAGAATGACGTACTGCGTTCGGTTTGTACAAACTTTTCAGTCCAGTCACACAGTATGTGTGATATTCTGTGTGGTCGTATTGTATTTTGTAGATAGCAGTGCGGATCTGTACGGAATGCTTTCCAGAAGTCAAGGGGCAGGGCATCAACCTGGCCTCCGGTATTAGTGCTAGATGTGTCTCGTGGACGAATAGGAGAACTGTGTTTCACACCATCGTTGTTTTCGGAACACATGTTGATTCCTACATAGGAAATTTTTGTCTCCAGATCAATCTTAATACGGGAACAAAAAACATGTTCCAATATTCTGCAACAAACTAACGCCAGAGGTATGACCCTACGCTTTCGTGCGTCTATTCTAGCATCTTTCTACAAAAGAGGACTGACCTGTGAATTTTTCGAATCATTAGGAACGCTGCGCTCCACTAGTGACCTAACGGTCCACTGCTACTAGAACAGGAGCAGCCTTTTGCATGCTTTACGTGGAGTCGTACTGGTATACCGTCAGGTCAAGTAGCCTTTCATGTGTTAAGCTATTTCACTTTCTTTTCTATCCCACTGTCACATATTTCAATGCCATTTCGCTGTTCACGCTATACTTAAAGAAGTAACTACAGTGTGATCTTTTTCAGTGGACGATTTTGGAAATATAAGTGTAGTATTTCGGCATTCTCTGCGTCATCCTCAGTTTTGATGCCATTGTAGTGGCAGAGTCTTTGGAGAGTAGGCGGCTTTGATCCGTTCACTGATTTCCTGCCAAGTCCATAGACATAATTATACTTTCGAAGTCCTTGAACGCTTCATGCATGGGTCTCCGTAAGCAAATTTTGGCTTTGTTTAGGTTTTCTTTGTCTGTGAGGCTTTGGCTTCGTTTAAATCTGCAGTGAATTTCTCTTTGCTTTCGTAACAGTTTTCTAACACGGCCATCCTATCAAGGCGCGTATTTCCCATTACTCATAACTTTAGTCGAAATATACCCGTCATTAGGGCATATAGTTAAGGACTCTTAAACTTTTTCTGTATATGCTCAATATTGTCAGTGCTGGAAACGAAGCTTTCCTGGGAGTTTTATCTATCACGTATTGTTTGTTTCACCCCTATGTTTATAATGTGCAAACTGCTGAACTGCTCAGTGAGCTGGAATCCACGTTAACCTGTTAAGTTGCCCCTAAATGTGGTTGGGTAAGTCAGCTTGTAACGCCGGAAATGCATATCCTTCTATTTCCATCTATTGTACTATAGATTTTTCCTTATTTTGTTACCTGAAGATATGACATTTCTATTCCTTTATATATTGTAATTGTTTTACTATTTGTATATATATATATATATATATATATATATATATATATATTTATTTATTTATGCATTTATGACGATGTATAATTTGTTTGTTTTGTAAATATTATTTGTATTTTTACGCTGGGTCTAGCTTAGGGAAAACTATGCTATCGAACTATTACATCGATAGGTCGTGTGGAGAACAAAAGTATTTGGGACCTTTGGTAGTGTTAACTTTGCCGCATGGAGCGCGGGCAGAGCAGAGTCTGGCTGGGGTAGGGCGGTGGAGCAGGTGTGTTGTGTGACGCTCCCGGGAGTTGCCGCGCTTACGGGGTTTGGCAGCATGTAATTGCGCTCGACTTGCTATGATAGTTTCTGACACGGTGTCGCGGACGGGAAGCATTAGCTGGCGCACATCAAGAGCCCGTTTCGCCTGGTGACCGTGTCGAGAAGAAGGCGCGCCAACATCCAGCTTCTGCAACAGCGACGGCCGACAATGAGTGACTGTCGCCACCTCCTCGATCGACGGCTTCAAACCTTCAATCAACCACCAAGGAAGACTGGAAGCACGTAAAGTTTTAGAACTGTATGGCAGAACTCAGCTTTTAAAACTGTTCCATTTGCCTCGCAAAATTACAGCAACTTAGCATGAACCTTTGTTGCTCATTGTCCCAGTTGCATTGCCAAGCAGGATCCCTTCCTTTTCCGAAATGAACTCGAGTGTCGAAATTCAAACGCCAGCATTAAAGTAATATCAATCCATTTCAGTGCTTTAATTTCAAAGTTCAGTTAAGGTATTCATAGCTGGCTACAATATTTAGATTACACAAGCACAAATTAAGAGTGCGAGTTTTGTTACCATATTTTTGCTTACCTGTGACTGCAGCTCAGCTTGGTACGTACTAAATTTTACTATTGTTAATTGTTAAGAATCACTTAATTCAAGTTCAAAGTTAAATCTCTTATTTCTAAATTGCGTAGATTCAAGTAGCTTTTGAAATGATTGTTGAAGTACCCCAAGACTAACCTTATTTTATTGAATTTCGTAGTGCTTCAGAAACAAAGTTCACTATTAATTTCAGTCACTAAGTTAACTTTCAATTTTCCGGTTTTATTAATTCTTTTGCTAAATTAATTCAGAGTGTAGCGAAATTTATTACTTCTGACAAACATTCAGTTTTCACACAACACGTGTCAACCTTCAGTTGCCACGCTTTTCGTGCTAATTATATGTGCATTAATCTTTCATTTTCAGTTATTATAGTAGTTGTCCATAGGACTGGAGACAGTAATTTTCCCCAAATCTCAAATACCCAATTAACGCCAATTAATTATTAACGTAACGACCGCACATTTACTTTCCTTATTAATTTAACTCTTTTCTCAAAATTAATTTTCACAAATTTCATTTGCATTTTTCCTTTCATTTAGATGTAACCCTTTCCTTCCTCTTTACCGACAAATTAACTTTGGTGACGATTGCTTTTCCAAAATTTCCATTAGGTGCACGCGGTTTAATTTTTCACTGTCATTAAGGTCGATAAGTGAGGGGGAGGTTACAAGCTCACGTCTGAGGAAGACAACGGCGTACCAAAACCAACAGGAGCTTGCCAAGTATTGCTCTGTGCTGTTTAAACCATCCTTCAAATTGATCACTGCCTTACTTCATCTTTCACATGTGCCCATTGGTTGTTGTGTAAACCTTTCTGGACGCAAAACCATTTATTAAGTTTCCGATCAACTGTAAGTCACTGGAAATAACATTGCTGGTACCAACTTGCTAAGCGGGGCACTTGGCCGTACTATTAGCTCATAACGTAAGATAGTGAACTGGCAGATGTCTGAAGTTCCCAGAGGCCGTTCGATAGCTTATCAACTAATGCTGCCAGTATTGAGGCTCTATCACAGTAGTATCCTTACTGCCATTGCTGGAGTAGTTGCAACCTATGGGCACACAATATGCACTTCGAACACCTGAAAACAACCTCTGACGTGCGCTAAGGAGGGAGAACATCATGAACAGCGCACACCGCGAGACTGAAAGCAGGCTGATAGTGTCGGAGACATGTAACGCTGTAAGGAAAGTATGTAAGTGGGGCGTAAGCGAATGGAGAAAGATCATGCGAGTAAACAGATACTACCGAATAAGGGATCTACACTACAACAACTACAAAGAGATGCTGGAAGAGGGAATTCAGAGACGTTCTGTGCACTTCATCACAAGAACGAAGAGCAACAGCCAAGCAACAACAATATATCGGCATCTCATTTTGTTCTATATTATTCGTTGACTTTGTTCGTGGTAGACGTCCGATGACACTCGTTCAGGATGTTCGTTGATCGGTTCACGGATCACGGAACTCTGGCACAAATATAAGGTTCCCAGGACGTTGATAAATGAGTTTTAGTACAGCATTGCAGGTGATAGGATTGCGGACCTTAGATTTGCTCTCATGCTCTTCACCACAGTGCTGGAAGAATGCATATAAAATTTCCTTACATGCCACGAGTATATTGGTGAGCCAGAACATTATGACCGCTCGCTTAATAGCTTGTTCCTGCGTATCTGGGATTCGACAGTCTGTTGACAGGTTTGTGGAGGTATGTAGTATTAGATTGGGTAATACAATTCGCGTAAATAACGGGGCACTGATTTCCGTTCGCGATGATGACGCAAGGCAGCAACCCTGATGAGTTCCACAGGATTTACATCAGACGAAGCTTGTCGCCGAGACATCAACGTGAGATATCTATAACGCTCCTCAAATCGCTGGGACATGGTTCTGACTCCGAGACATGGACAATTATACCACTGAAAGATGACATAGCCGTCGGGGAAGACATCAAGCATGAAGGGATGCAGGACGTTCACAGCTGTCAGTGTGTCTTCAATTACCACGACAAGTCTCATGTAAACGCAGAATGTCTCCCACAAAATAATACTGTTCCCACCAGCCTGTGTCCGCGACGCGCTGCACTTTTTGAGCCGGCGTTTACCTGGATGACGGCGTTTGTGGAGGCGACCATCGACCTAGTGTAGTACAAACGTGATTCAGCCAAAGAGCCGCCACGTTTCCATTGATTTACGGTCGAATCCCAGTGGTCCCGTGCCCACTGTAATCGTAATCGACGATGTCGTTGGGTCAACATATGAACACGTTGGGGTGGTCAGGTGCAGAGCTCAATGTGCGACGATGAACGATGAACACTGTGCTCCGAAACACTTGTGCGTGCGCCAGCATTGTGCTGTTTCGGCAGAGATGCCACAGATCACCATATATCCTACTATACAGAGCAGACAAGCCTTCGAACCTCACGGCCGACCGGGGTGGCCGAGCGGTTCTGGGCGCTACAGTCTGGAACCGCACGACCGCTACGGTCGCAGGTTCGAATCCTACCTCGGGCATGGATGTGTGTGATGTCCTTAGGTTAGCTAGGTTTAAGTAGTTCTAAGTTCTAGGGGACTGATGATCTTAGAAGCTAAGTCCCATAGTGCTCAGAGCCATTTGAACCTTCGAACCTCACGTTCGGCGAAGAGTCGTAGACGTCAAACCGTTTAGCGCCTACTGGTAGTTCTACTGTCCTTTTACCTCTTCCCACAGATGCTTACGCCAGTAGCACGTGAACATTCGACCAGCTTCGCCATTTTCGAGATCCTCGTTCACAGGCTTCGCTTAATAACCATCTCCCCTTTGTCAAAGTCGCTTATCTCAATGAATTTCCCCATTTGCAGTCCGTATCTTCGCTAGAGTGATCCTCCGTCCGTGTCTGCTCGTCTTACATACTTTCGTTCCTGCGTCATGTGCCTGCAACGCCACCACGTGGCATCCAACGTCGCGGTGGACAGCGGTCATTATGCTTTGGCTGATTAGTGTGTGGCACCAGTAAGTGATGTGGCTGATGTGGCCTCAAACACTCAAAGACAAAAATAAAGAGGAAATGATTCTAGTGACGAAAAGGGCTGCAAATGTGGAAATCCACTGACATAAGCGACGTTGACAAAGGAATGACTGTTATAGCGCGGCGCGTGGAAACGATGATCTCGCAAAATGGCGAAGGTGCTCGGCTGTTCACGTGCTGCTATCATGAGCGTGTGTGGAAAATGATTGAAGGGCGCTGAAATCATTCGTAGGTGACAAGCTGTCGGGCGTCCAAGCTTCATCTCAGAACGTCGATGTCACGGGCTTGGCCCCTTTGCAGAGCAGGATAGGCAGTCATCTGTGCCAGTGTGGACGACAGAGCAGAATGCTGGTGCAAGCACACGTGTTTTAGAGCACACCATTCAATGGGGCTCTGCAGCAGACGACCCCTGCGCGTTCTCATGTCGACCCAAAGCATCAAAAATGGCTCTGAGCACTATGGGACTTAACTCCTAAGGTCATCAGTCCCCTAGAACTTAGAACTACTTAAACCTAACTAACCTAAGGACATCACACACACCAATGCCCGAGGCAGGATTCGAACCTGCGACTGTAGCGGTTGGGCGGTTCCAGACTGTAGCGCCTAGAACTACTCGGCCACCCCGGCCGGCCCAAAAGCATCGGCAACTACGATTACAGTGTTCACAGGCTCATAGAGACTGAACCGTGAATCATTGATGACGTATCACCTGGTCAGATGAATCACGTTACACGAGACCGATGATCATATCCGTATACGGCGTCAGGGAGGAGTACGGCTGCTCGAAACGTGCACCACACCACGCAAGCAGGCCGGTGGGTGTAGTTCTATGCTACGGGGAACACTCATTGGGCTTCCATGGGATCTGTCGATCCGTCGTAGAAATCGAAGACACGCAACTGTGTACTATGTAAATTCTGTTGCGTACCACCTCATTTTTTCGTGTTTGATGTCTTCTGTGACTATGGTGACGTCTTCTTTCAGCGGGGTAACCGTCAGTTTTACATGGCAGGGTTGTGCTACAGGGATTTGAAGAGCATTGCGGTGAACTTAGGTTGATGTCTTGGCCACCAAATTCGACTGGCGGGAGTTCTATGGAGAACATCTGCGACACTATCGTGCACTAGCTGCGTGCCCACAAACCAACGGCCAGTAGCTTACGGGAACTGCATGACCTACGTGTAGACATCTAGCGACACCTATCTCCAGATCTTGTAGGATCCATACCACACAGAATCGCTACCTTGTTGCCTCACCAGTACGCGTTGAAAAATAATAATTGGCGCACTTTGGAAGAAAGTCACTGTTAATGTCTGGAGAACCTTCTCTTAAGACTCGATGACCCTTCTTTCAGGGTAGGAATAACGAATATCGTTCATCCTCCTTCGCATGTATGCCGACAGAGTTTGCAGCTAAATGAGGATAACAACTCGCAAAGATATGTGTAAGGATTCCTACCACGCTCCATCTGTGAATGTTGAGGAGGCGGGGGGGGGGGGGGGGGGGGGAATAAACCTTATGGTATGATAAAAAGCAATATCCTCCTCCCAGTTCATGGTGATTCAGAAAGTGCATATGTAGATACGTATTGGGGCTTGACTCAGGGACCTTTGTGGCACTATCAGACCAATCAGAAGGCTTGGAGAGCTACTGATAGTAAGAATGGGCGACAGAGCAAGAGGGTCGGAAGACACTGGGCCCCTGTTCTCTTCTCCAGTACGGAACTGCCTCAGCTGGAGCCGCTGGAACTGCTGGAACCGGTCGCGTGGGCCCGCGGCGCGGCCTTGCAGCCAGTGGCCGGCCGGTCTTCTTCTCTTTTGCAGACCTTCCAGCCGCACACTCCAGCTCCACTAGCTACGCCGCCCTGGCCTCTGGACTCCAGGAACTCAGGTCAGCTCTAGGCGACGTGGCTTGTAGTGGCGTACCATCGCTAGACTGAATGTGCAGTTCTCTAATTACGACAATGCGGGCACGCGAAGGGATGTGATGTGGTCTATTTCCAGATCTCTGGCTACCAAGGCCGTCTTTAGTTTTCAACATATTTCCTTCGCACGTAATTTGTGAGGTTCCAGAGGAAATCTTTTCCTGTATCATTCGCTGACTTCACTGCGTTCATGTGTATGTGACGTATTAGGAAAAATAAGGAAGAATAGAATCGTTTTATCGTATCAGAAACATGATCACCGCATTATTCACTGACGATGCTGTTGTTGTTGTTGTTGTTGTTATAATAGTGCAGCTGCACAACCACAAATAGGGACTTCAACAAGGTGCCAGAATAACGGAGGTTACCTACTTGCACCTAAATAATAAACTCGCTGGAAAAGAAAACTCAACATACAATCTGAAAACACTATGCTTACTCACAACAAAATGTCATAGTATGTGGAGATAATCACAGACAGAGCTTTGTGTGTCGGAGAGCGCCTCACAAAAAACAGCTAGTCATCTAAAAGCAGTGTGGGTAGCTTCGCCATCCAACCTGAATTCTTCTGCCCTGTGCCTTTTACTCTCAACTACCGGGGATTACTGGTGATGTCGAACCAGCCCCTAAGCAATGGCTGACAGTACAAGCCAAATTCCACTCCATTAATTATGATGTGTAAATGCCCTCATGTACGAGTAAGGAGACGTCATGGATAACAGAAGTCTGCCCGTCTATCAAGATATCTATGACACCAAGTCGAAAAAAATATAGAGAGAAAAAAAAGCAAAACGGGGATTTGCTGTGGAAGACAAGTCACCAACGCATGGACCAAAGAATGAACTGGACAACAACATGATAATATACCCTTATGACCTGAAAACCATCACGAAACTCGGCCATTGCTGGACAGGATTAGAGACAACGATGACGTATATATGTGTATTTTGCATAGTTAGGTTGAGCAACTCTGTGTTTACGAAGAATCACAAATCATCAGTCACATTACGGAAGAACGACCCGCAACATCATAAGATGGTAGGCTTGAGGACTTCCTGCTAGCGATCCCAGAGTCGATAGATTACGCAAATGGCCTAGACTAGACTAGTGGCGTTCCTAAAATGTTCAAATGTGTGTGAATTCCTAAGGGACCAAAATGCTGAGGTCACCGGCCCCTAGACTTACACACTACTTAAACTAACTTATGCTAGGAACAACACACACACACACACACACACACACACACACACACACACACACACACACATATGCCCGAGGGAGGACTCGAACCTCCGAGGGGAGCGGCCCCGCAGGCCATGACATGACGCCACTAACCGCGCGGCCACTCCGAGCTGCGTGGCTTTCTTCGTTGTGTGTTACACAACAGCCTAGCGTAAATTACTGCATTCGCTTTCTTAAATAAGAACTATGTCAGGCATTTACTAAACTACATATTCCATAAAAACTTAACTTCTCTAATCGAATATTACTACTGAAGCAATCAAATACCTTCGATAACTCACAGAAGACCCCAGCTGACGATATGTTCTGATTTAAAGAGTATTATGCGCTCCAAAAGAATGTAGGCTTCAGACTTAGAAGGGCACTTTTGAAATGCAGATCGTGATTCGCTAGGTATCTTAGTACTAAACAGGTTGGTAGTAGCCCTGGAGTACATCACCTTTTCCAAAATATTAGAAAATGATAGTACATTACCTTCCCAAAAATTTAAGAAAATGATGTAAGAAGTTACTCTGGGCGGTAGTCATTGATATCGGTGGAGTCACCATTGTTATAGAGAGGCCTTACAGTGGCATATTTTAATGTGAATTAATGATACATTGTATAAGTATCTACGAACATTACACACTATAAGGTGAACACGTCTGTCGAGTGGAGGCCCGCTAAGTCCCACATACCACTGCTTTTGATTCATTTGCTCAGAATCAATACCATGTTTGTACCAGGCGATGAAAATTTGGTGCTGATCTACATCTGCATCTACATCTTACGCCGCAAACCACCTAACTGTATGTGGTGGAGGGTATTTCTGGTACCTTGTTCCACTCGCGAATGGCGCTTGGGCAGATTAATTGTAGGTAAGCCTCTGTATTACCTCTTATTTTTCAATTTTTCTCGTCGTGTCATTTAGCGAGATGTATATGGGTGGAAGTAATGTGTTGTTCTACTCTTCCCGGAAAGCACTCTCTCGAAATTTCAATAGCAAACGTCTCTGTGATACGCAATACCTCTGTTCTAGCGTCTGCCACACGTTTGTTGACCATCTCTATAAAGCTCTCGCACTGGCCAAACCATCCCGTGACGAAGCGCGCCGCTCTTCATTTGATCTTCTCCATCTCTTCTATCAGTACGACCTGATAAGGAGCCCAGGTTGACGAACGATACTCAAGAATCGTTGTAACAAGCGTCTTGTGTGCCATTTTCTTCGTGGATGAGCAAAATTTCCTTAAGATTCTTGCTATGAATCTCAATTTGGCATCTGCTTTTCCTGTTATCTGTTTTACATGGTCACTCCACTTAAGGTCGCTCTAGATAGGTACTTGCAGATATTTTACGTAATTAATTACTATTAAAAACAGTCTTGATCACGATTTATTTTATAAGGTGACCGGTTTCGACCACTACTGTGGTCATCTTCAGACCATTGAGTGGAAACCCCTTTCTGTTGTGATTCTCCAACAGAAAGGGGTTTCCACTCAATGGTCTGAAGATGACCACAGTAGTGGTCGAAACCGGTCACCTTATAAAATAAATCGTGATCAAGACTGTTTTTAATAGTAATTATTTACAAGACATTGATCACTGCTGTTCCCATAATGCATTCAAAAGTAAAGATATTTTACGGTTGATACTGTTTCTAGCAATTTGTCATCAATAGTTAGTTGTTCAGTAGGGGATTTTCTTCCCTACGTCTGTGCAATATCGTACATTTATTTATGTTCAGGATCAACTGCCAAAGCCTACATGATGCATCAATCCTCTGCAGGACATTCTGCAAATCGATACTGTCATCTGGCGTTGCTACTTTGTTACAGACAACTGCATGATAAAGAGCTTCCGACTATTTCCACTAGATTATTTATATGCTTTCCAAACAGTAATGATCTTATCACACACCCTTGGGATCATCCAGAACTTACCTTTTTACATCCATCGATTTTATTTTGTTGCGTTAAGAGCGACATATGGAGTTCCATTGCAATGTTGTTGTTGTTGTTGTTGTTGTCTTCAGTCCTGAGACTGGTTTGATGCAGCTCTCCAGTAAAGCTGCATGCCCTCGGGAAAAATTACGGCTGTAGTTTCCCCTTGCTTTCAGCCGTTCGCAGTACCAGCACAGCAAGGCCGTTTTGGTTAGTGCTGCAAGGCCAGATCAGTCAATCATCCAGACTGTTGCCCTTGCAACTACTGAAAAGGCTGCTGCCCCTCTTCAGGAACCACACGTTTGTCTGGCCTCTCAACAGATACCCCTCCGTTGTGGTTGCAGCTACGGTACGGCCATCTCTATCGCTGAGGCACGCAAGCCTCCCCATCGGCAAGGTCCATGGTTCATGGGGGTTCATTGCAAAGAGGTCTTGAAAGTGTTTAGCTTGAATTCTTTTACTAAACGGCAGTGCAGGACGGTGTCAAATGCCTCCCTGAACTGAAGGAACACGGCATCAACATGAGCGCCGTTGTTTACAGCGCTATGGATCTCGTGGCGGGACAAGGCGAGCTGAGTTTCGCAAGCTCTCTGTTTGCGGAATCCATGTTTACTTTTACAGAGGAAATTTTCGTTCTCCAAAAGTCGTAACTCTTAAGCATAAACCATGTTTCAGAATTCCACAACAGATTGACGTCAACGATCATGGGCTGTGCCGGCCGTTGTGGCCGAACGGTTCTACGTGTTTCAGTCTGGAACCGCACAGCTGCTACGGTCGCAGGATCGAATCCTGCCTCGGGCACAGATGTGATATCCTTAGGTTAGTTAGGTTTAAGTAGTTCCAAGTTCTAGGGGACTGATGACCTCAGTGCTCAGAGCCATTTGAACCATGGGCTGTAATTATGTGCACCTGTCCTACGACCCTTCTTGAAACCGGGAATGGCCTGTGCTTTTTTACACTCGCTAGGTACCCGTGGTCTAGGGGTAGCGTCTTTGATTCATAATCGTCTTCGGTCCCGGGTTCGATCCCCGCCACTGCCTAAATATTGATAAATAATCAGCATTGGCGGCCGAAGACTTCTGGCATAAGAAGTCAGCCTCATTCTGCCAACGGCCTTGTCAAAGAGGGCGGAGGAGTGGATAGAGGTTCAGGGCACTCTCTTGTCCTAGGGGTGGGAAATTGCCCCTAAAGGCGGAAGAATCAGCAATGATCAACGACATGAGGATGCAGAAGGCAATGGAAGCCACTGCATTAAAGACACGTAACGTGTATCCTCAGGACATGTGGCCTATAATTGACGAAGTGTCATGATGATCTCTCCATTGGCAAAATATTCCGGAATAGTCCCCCATTCGGATCTCCGGGAGGGGACTGCCAAGGGGGAGGTTACCATGAGAAAAAGATTGAATAATCAACGAAAGGATAACGTTCTACGAGTCGGGGCGTGGAATGTCAGAAGCTTGAACGTGGTAGGGAAACTAGAAAATCTGAAAAGGGAAATGCAAAGGCTCAATCTAGATATAGTAGGGGTTAGTGAAGTGAAGTGAAGTGGAAGGAAGACAAGGATTTCTGGTCAGATGAGTATCGGGAAATATCAACAGCAGCAGAAAATGGTATAACAGGTGCAGGATTCGTTATGAATAGGAAGGTAGGGCAGAGGGTGTGTTACTGTGAACAGTTCAGTGCCAGGGTTGTTCTAATCAGAATCGACAGCAGACCAACACCGACAACGATAGTTCAGGTATACATGCCGACGTCGCAAGCTGAAGATGAACAGATAGAGAAAGTGTATGAGGATATTGAAAGGGTAATGCAGTATGTAAATGGGGACGAAAATCTAATAGTCATGGGCGACTGGAATGCAGTTGTAGGGGAAGGAGTAGAAGAAAAGGTTACAGGAGAGTATGGGCTTGGGAAAAGGAATGAAAGAGGAGAAAGACTAATTGAGTTCTGTAACAAGTTTCAGCTAGTAATAGCGAATACCCTGTTCAAGAATCACAAGAGGAGGAGGTATACTTGGAAAAGGCCGGGAGATACGGGAAGATTTCAATTAGATTACATCATGGTCAGACAGAGATTCCGAAATCAGATACTGGATTGTAAGGCTTACCCAGGAGCAGATATAGACTCAGATCACAATATAGTAGTGATGAAGAGTAGGATGAAGTTCAAGACATTAGTCAGGAAGAATCAATACGCAAAGAAGTGGGATACGGAAGTACTAAGGAATGACGAGATACGTTTGAAGTTCTCTAACGCTATAGATACAGCAATAAAGAATAGCGCAGTAGGCAGTACAATTGACTAAGCATACAGGAAAGTCAAAATAACCTTTGGTGACATTAAAAGCAACGGTGGTAACATTAAGAGTGCAACGGGAATTCCACTGTTAAATGCAGAGGAAAGAGCAGGTAGGTGGAAAGAATACATTGAAAGCCTCAATGAGGGTGAAGATTTGTCTGATGTGATAGAAGAAGAAACAAGAGTCGATTTAGAAGAGATAGGGGATCCAGTATTAGAATCGGAATTTAAAAGAGCTTTGGAGGACTTACGGTCAAATGAGGCAGAAGGGATAGATAATATTCCATCAGAATTTCTAAAATCATTGGGGGAAGTGGCAACAAAACGACTATTCACGTTGGTGTGTACAATATATGAGTCTGGCGATACACCATCTGACTTTCGGAAAAGCATCATCCACACAATTCCGAAGACGGCAAGAGCTGACAAGTGCGAGAATTATCGCACAATCAGCTTAACAGCTCATGCATCGAAGTTACTTACAATATACAGAAGAATGGAAAAGAAAATTGAGAATGCGCTAGGTGACGATCAGTTCGGCTTTAGGAAAAGTAAAGGGACGAGAGAGGCAATTCTGACGTTATGGCTAATAATAGAAGTAAGGCTAAAGAAAAATCAAGACACTTTCATAGGATTTGTCGACCTGGAAAAAGCGTTCGACAATATAAAATGGTGCAAGCTGTTCGAGATTCTGAAAAAAGTAGGGGTAAGCTATAGGGAGAGACGGGTCACATACAATATGTACAACAACCAAGAGGGAATAATAAGAGTGGACGATCAAGAACGAAGTGCTCGTATTAAGAAGGGTGTAAGACAAGGCTGTAGCCTTTCGCCCCTACTGTTCAATCTGTACATCGAGGAAGCAATGATGGAAATAAAACAAAGGTTCAGGAGTGGAATTAAAATAAAAGGTGAAAGGATATCGATGATACGTTGATGACATTGCTATCCTGAGTGAAAGTGAAGAAGAATTAAATGATCCGCTGAACGGAATGAACAGTCTAATGAGTACACAGTATGGTTTGAGAGTAAATCGGAGAAAGACGAAGGTAATGAGAAGTAGTAGAAATGAGAACAGCGAGAAACTTAACATCAGGATTGATGGTCACGAAGTCAATGAAGTTAAGGAATTCTGCTACCTAGGCAGTAAAATAACCAACGACGGACGGAGCAAGGAGGACATCAAAAGCAGACTCGCTATGGCAAAAATGGCATTTCTGGCCAAGAGAAGTCTACTATCAAATACCGGCCTTAATTTGAGGAAGAAATATCTGAGGATGTACGTCTGGAGTACAGCATTGTATGGTAGTGAAACGTGGACTATGGGAAAACCGGAACAGAAGAGAATCAAAGCATTTGAGATGTGGTGCTATAGACGAATGTTGAAAATTAGGCGGACTGATAAGGTAAGGAATGAGGAGGTTCTACGCAGAATCGGAGAGGAAAGGAATATGTGGAAAACACTGATAAGGAGAAGGGACAGGATGATAGGACATCTGCTAAGACATGAGGGAATGACTTCCATGGTACTAGAGGGAGCTGTAGAGGGCAAAAAGTGTAGAGGAAGAAAGAGATTGGAATACGTCAAGCAAATAATTGAGGACGTAGGTTGCAAGTGCTACTCTGAGATGAAGAGGTTAGCACAGGAAAGGAACTCGTGGCGGGCTGCATGAAACCAGCAGTCAGTAGACTGATGACCAAAAGAAAAAAAAAAAAAAAAAAAAAAAAAAAAAGGTACCCTTGGTTGCTTCAACTATCTAATATAAACCGATTTCGCATAATCTTATGGGTACGTCATCTCGTCCTGATGCCTTCCGTACTAAGTGATTGTAGTTGCTTGCTGTTCTGCGATCGGTTATCTATCTGCCATTCCGATGGTCGTATGGTGACGGAAAGGAGGGAGCGTATTTCTATCTTGAGCGATGAAACGATCTGCAAGACCGAATTTAGCATTTCGGCCTTCTGTGATTTTACGTTTCGGTGCCACTGTGGAGCGAATGAATAGAGGATTTCGAACCGATTACTGATTTTAAGTCAGTCTAAAACCTCTTAGGATTTTTACTGAATCGGCTGACAAAATTTTATTTTCAAAGTCGTTGAACGCTTCTCTCATTGCTCTGAGTTTTGCTTCGCCCAGCCTTTGTTTGTCAGCCAGGTTTTGACGTCTTTTAAATGTGTGATGAAGCTCTTTGTTTAGGCAGCAGTTTTCTAACCCTGCTAATAAACCACGTTAGGTCTTTCCCATCCCTTAAGGTCTTGCGCGGAACGTACTTGTTTCAGGCCCGCTGAACGATGATTTTGAAATTTTTGCATTTGTGCTCCACCTGTTCGTCCTCAGTACCGAATATTTGATGCTGAGTACTCAGATATTTTGTAATTTGCATCCTGTCATTCTTGCTAAACATAACTTTATTAACGTTCACTTTAAAACCCGTAGTCATAGTTGCTGTCACAGCCTTATGATGACAGATACCTTGCACTACGTTAACTGATTCGCGAGCTCAAAGTAATTTTCTGAGAAGACATCCGGAACAATGTCACACGAATCCTTGTCTCTGGCATCATTTTTGATAGTGTGAGTCTTCCAATCTATAGCCGGCGAGCTGAAGTCACTCCCCTCCCCCCCCCCTCTCGCCTCCAACCTATTACCACAGAATGATCAGGAAAATTACTAACGACATTCTGCAAGTTGTCTCTGAAGAGCTATCACTCCTGACCAGTCGTTCTATAAAAGCATCCATTTACAGTTTTTGGCCGACCTTTGATATTTAACTTCATCCAGACTAATTTATATTCGGAATCCGTGATAACATTGGTAGATTTTATCTAATTGATTACTGCAATAAAAACGTCGCCACCACTGGAGACTGACCTGTCGTTACGATGAATATTGTAACCTGAACTTGGGATTTCCTCGCAATTAACTTCCGGTTTCAATCAACTTTCTGTTTTTAATACTATGAGGCCATTATAATCTTCAATAAACAATACTAATTCAGGCATCTTTTCTTGGATTTTCCTGCAGTTTATTAATATCATATTAATCTTTTCCGTGTCTTATCTGTGAGGAAGAGCATTTCTGAGAACATTGTGACTGATGTAACTTCGATCTTGGTGGGGGCAGGGCATTTCTTTATCTAAAACATATGGGTGATGTAGGTGATAACAAGAACGAGGCTCTAACACATGTAATAAATTCCCTCCGTCTCTGTAGTTACTCGTCTGACCATCAAGATTTAGGTTTTCAGTGATTTTCCTAAACTGCTCCATGCAAATGCCGGGATGTTTCCTTTCAAAGGGCACGGCCGATTTTCTTTCTCAACCTTGGCGCAATCTGAGCTTGTGCTCCATCTCTAATGACCTCGATGTCGACGGGACGTTAAACATAGTAGTGGGGAAAGCACATGACAGACTCAGATTCATAGAAAAAAACCTTAAGCAAATGTAACTCTTCCACGAAGGAAGTGGCTTATAAGGCGTTTGTTCAACCGATTGTTCAGTATTGTTGATCTATGTGGGATCCCTGTCAGGCACATACTGATAGAAGAGATACAGAAGGTCCAACGAAGAGCGGCTCGCTTCTTCACGGGATGGTTTCGTCAGTGCGAGAGCGTTACAGAGATGGTCAACAAACTTAAGTGGCAGACGCTATAAGAGAGGTATTGTGCATCACGAAGACGTTTACTATTGAAATTTCGAAAGAGAACTTTCGGGAAGAGTAGGACAACATATTGCTTCCCCCCACATACAACTTGCGTAATATTCACAAGGAGAAACGTCGAGAAATTAGAGCCAGTATGGAGGCTTACCGATAATTATTCTTCCCACGCGCTATTGGAGAGTGGAACACGGTAAAAGGGCCGAGTTAGTAGTACGAAACGTACCCTCTGTCACGTACCATTAAGTGGTTTGTGGAGTGTGACGTAGATATAGATGTCGTGTACTTTTTGTGCTGTATGAGTCCGATGGAGCCTTGGATGAGCACTCACGGAAGGAGAGGATGGGGAACGCTGCCGACCAGCCCGGAAGCGGAATGTGGACCCTCTGGAAGAAGGCGCAATTGGACGTTTCTTCGTTCCGTTGCATCTGAACTTGAGTAGGTTCCGTGATTTAAAAACTGATCAGAGATTCGAGGGCTCATCCGTGACCGAACCGATTCTGTCTTTTGCGTGCGGATTTAATTTGACTTTCCGGCACGTTCGGGCTTATCACTGCAGAGCCATCAGCGGCTATGCATTTTCGAGAATGACTTACTAAGACGCAGGTTACTCCCAGCCCACTTGTTTCCTTTACACTTGGTCAAACCAGTCCACCTTCGATTTAACAGTGTTGAAATGTTCACAAATAGTAGTTCTCTCACTTTGTGATTGATTGCCCACGTAAATATAGATTAAATATCTGCTTACGAGCAGTTATGCCGCTAGACGGAATGGTAGGACTGGGTTAAGCTGTGAGTGGTTCTTCCTTCTTGATAAAATAATTTTTATTTTATTCAAAAAAGTTCTGCATATTTATTTTCTCATAAAAATAGCATAGTTTAGAAAATTAAAGGACGATTACTTTTTCCAGGCCAAAGCTGTTACAATATGGGCAAATAAATCAGCTTTGTAGCTTTTCAACGAGAGGAATTTATTCAACACTGTAACGCTCACGTAACAGTACGCAATTCCACTACAGTGAAAACAAATGAAGTATTAATGCTGCTTCGTAATAAAAAACTGATTTAAAATACATACATATTACATGTTACATACGAAACCATTACGCAAGGAGAAAATTCTACATCAAATCTTTAAAAGAATTTTTATAATCCAAATAAGCGTCACGTGCAACGTGAGAGTTAAATAAGGCACGGGTTGATTGCATAGAAAAAAAAAAAATGTTCAAATGTGTGTGAAATCTTGTGGGACTTAACTGCTAAGGTCATCAGTCCCTAAGCTTACACACTACTTAACCTAAATTATCCTAAGGAGAAACACACACACCCATGCACGAGGGAGGACTCGAACCTCCGCTGGGACCAGCTGCACAGTCCATGACTGCAGCGCCTAAGACCGCTCGGATAATCCCACGCGGCAATTGCATAGAACATAAAGAAAACTCAAATGACATCAGATCCAGTGGCCAAAAGAACAAGCATCTGAAAAACGTAGGAAATCGAGAATTGACAGATATGAAGCACAGTTGGAAGGCAAGTACTGGTTTTATACGTGTGTTGATCAGGCTGAATTTACGCAGTACACAGACCAGCGTACACCACTTAATAAGTCTTGTGACGGCTTAGGAATGATTGTAATAAATTGGGTCAGGACTTTTAATTCAGTGGTTTCATGAAATCTCATTTTAGTTGTTAAACATTTAACGCTTTTTGTAAGAACCAACACCTGGAACTCATTTCCGATGGCCATTCCATTCACATTATTCAATCCGTTACGCAGCAAATCATTTGAGTTCGCGAGAAGCGATCTGTCTCTCGGTCGGTCCTCCCGATAAAGGTCACTCTTCCAGCCAAGAGACCAGCTATCTTAGTTGGCGTCTTACGGTGGCTACAACCTTTTAGTGTCTTACTGGAGATACCCACATAGTACGAACTTTTACTTGAAAGCTGGCCACTCCTTTCGAAGTGAACCTGTCAGTTCATATAAGATTATGGACCTGTGTTCTGCTCTGAAACATATCACCAGACAATGAACGTTCTTCCGAGCTAGCTTGCTGTCGATTGAAGTCACATTCGCGACTTCGGTCCGATTCTTCGCACTCTTGGCTGTGTGCGAGAAACGAATTACTCGTGTACTGCCGCGCGTATTTGATTGGAAACTTTTATTGGTGGAGCCGGATTAATTGTCTGCACTGCTATGTTGCCAAATCAATATAAGTAAATATCATCACCATCACTTCTACCCGTAGGACAGGGTTAACCTTCACAACTAAAAAGTTAGCAACGAAAAGACCCTGCAGCTATCTAACTACTTTCAGGGATCAGCTCGACGTCTGACCTCTGTACTCGAATATGCTCGCCACTAACAGTTCAACACGCCACATTCAACTGGCTGTTAGCATCTGCCGTTGGTAATTAACACAACAACAAAACAGGAACACACTTCGAAAGGCAATACGTGACACAAATATATAACACCCCAAATGGCACGGAAGCAATTCAGGTTTATTGATATGAATTAACCGTAGCCAAGTCCCCCACTTTTGTCCAACACCATCTCCAGCTAGCTAATGTCTCTACCCCATGCTATTAGGTCTCTCTTTTTACTGAACAAGTTCACACTCACTAATCCACAACGTGTGCAGAACTAAACAGGGAAGTACCTGACCAGAATACCATGCCCGCGCCTTTAAACGAACTCCGAATTCTCTGTTTTCCATGCTGCGCTGAGTAACTTGGTTGATCACAAAGCATCCCCCACTCGGTGCTTCTGAAATACACAACGGAAACACCATCTCCGACCCAGAAGACACATGACCTCTACACTCCGTCAGGGTTTCCGGGCTATTTTCGATTTCGCGAGCTCCATACGACACCGCGAAATTATTTATCACGTATGTTATTCAGCCTGTCAGAATTACGAGCAGAATTTAGGGCTTGTGGCCGCGCGGGATTAGCCGAGCGGTCTTAGGCGCTGCAGTCATGGACTGTGCGGCTGGTCCAGGCAGAGGTTCGAGTCCTCCCTCGGGCATGGGTGTGTGTGTTTGTCCTAAGGATAATATAGGTTAAGTAGTGTGTAAGCTTAGGGACTGATGGCCTTAGCAGTTAAGTCCCATAAGATTTCACACACACTTTTTAGGGCTTGTGATTGCCCATTTCCTACTCCTACTTACAGTACTTTGATAATGAACTGTCTCCCGGCAAGACTTTAAGAATTTTCCCTGCAACGGCCGTCATGGTGTCCCTACAGGCCAGCCTAGTCGGCTCCAATCCGCACGCTGTAGGAGGACTGCGGACAAACGAGCCCATGTTCTCCAGACCGAAAAGAAAAAACCCTTACTCGCCTGAGGTAAGAGCAATAGCGAAGAGGGCTAGCGCACGTGGACAACTAGGAAATGATGTGTTACACAGTCCCACATTTTCGGGTAAAGCCATTCTCGAAAGATAACAAGATATTGGAGTGGAAAAATTTATGCAAGGTGAAGGAACAATACCTAGCAGCCTAGTGCTTACGGAGGCCACATATTCCAGCTATTGACTGAAAATGAAAACTGGCATAGCTACATTTCTAATATACAGAAGTCTATCGAGATGATATAAACCGATTAAATAATTTATGAAAGAAAACAATTAAAACTGATGTTACTTAAAATTAAAACTGTTCATGATCCACAAAAATTGTTGTCTAATGGAAAAAATGAAACGGCTAATCAATGCAGGGTAGGTCAGTCCTACTACCTCATTCCTTCAGTTGTCAAAGCCTCTAGACTAACAAGCTAATTAAGAAAAAAAATCAAAAAGATTATCCATTTAAGTGTAAAGAAATCTAAAATTGTCGCGGAAAATCCGTTGGAAAATGCGGAGTCTATATTTGTCAAAACAGGGAGCAAAGAACATCAATAAAATGTAGCAAGAATCACGAACAGTAACTGCGATTTGTAAAACAACATAGCACAATACATATCGTAAAAACAATGCTGTCGTTGCGAGTGCGTCTTTACGTCCTGGGAACGCATTTGCAAACATTCAGATTCGACCCCTGGTTAGAGTATGTTGCTACTGCTGTCCAATAACGCAGTACTTCCCCTCCATTGCAGTCTTAGGGAGATTTCAGGAAACACGCTGCCGTTTATATTTCCTTCGGTACCCGTTTATCCTGGAGCGCTCTAAAACGAGCAATAGCAACGTAAGCGTTTAATGCCTCGTCAACAACGAGATCGTTAGAGATGGCACGAACGAGAATTCGAATTTCTGCTTTGCTGTCGCTCCGCTGTGAGTATAGTTGTTCTTCCAAACGGCAGTCCATACGAGCGAACCAACTGCGATTTTACCTGCGATTACTTGTAACTCGGTAATGGGGCTATGTACAGCAGTGTTTAAACAGAATAGCCCCAGGTAGTCATAGGCTCGGGCAGCACACGTCTGCTTTCATGCCCCACAGCTAATTCGCTGCAAATAATAACCTGTGGCTGTGCTGCTACCGTCAAACAGTCTATGCACTGGCTAGAATGGCGAGTTAGTAAAATACACAGAAATATAAAAGATGAACGAATAATTTAATAAGAATGATTTGACTCAACATTACCGCTCCGATAGTACGACTAAACTTATAAGTTACAATAATATTTCAATAAAGAAATATCGTAAACATTGGGCTACACTCAAATTATTCGCAATACTTACAAACAAAAGTTTGTTCATTAATAAATAAGCCAGCTTTCTTGCTTAAACAATTATTTATGCCTGCTTGATATTCAGTTGTCGTGTCTGCTAACACATGCGATTCACCACTTTTATACCATCTCAGTTTTTTTGATACCACTTGAAGTCAACATTTAAATAAAGTTACTTCCAAAGTACTAAAATGCTCATGAAATAAATACACAAAAAACTAAACTCCGCCCGAACAGCCATGAAGGCCCAGCGGTATCAACCGGCCGCCGTGTCATCCTCAGCCCACAACTGTCACCGGATGAGATATGGAGGGGCATGTGGTCAACACACAGTTCAGCCGGCCGTATGCCTGTTTACGAGACCAGAGCAGCTACTTCTCAGTCAAGTAGCTCCTCAGTTTGCCTCACAAGTGCTGAGTGCACCCCTCTTGCCAACAGTGCTCGGCAGACCGGATGGTCACCTATCCAAGTGCTAGCCCAGCCTGACAGCACTTAACTTCGGTGATCTGACGGAAACCGGTGTTACCACTGCGACGAATACACAAATATGACAAAATATGAGGTATTCATACTGCAAACATTTACTGTGTAAGTTTGGAGAATACGATGTTCTGACAAACGTTTGCATAATGAAAATGCCGTTAAAACGCAATAAATCAATAAATAAAATAAATACAGCTACGTAGCTTTCAAGGACGATAGTTGCAGTGCAATGTTATCATCTGAGATGCCGTTTGTTGAGATCTCATGAAACGATTAAAAGTAGTTAATTCAGATGTTCACTGTGTAAATGTTTATCCACAGTAAAATATTAACTTCTGCAGTTTTAAAAATATTGATATATTTTTGTGTCTTTGGATGTGGCTCATTCTTCGGAGATCCCAGATGTATTCAGATTTGCAATAATATCTGACTGTGAGTTACTGTCGAATCTCTGAGCTGTAACTTAGCCATCTTTAATATTTTATTAACCGACACACCGCCTGTTGCTGGAGCGTGCACCGCCGTAGCTGAGTGGACAGCGCGCCAGTTTGTCATGCCGGGAGGCCCGGGTTCGATTTCCGGCTGGAATGGAGATTTTCTCCGCTCAGGGACTGGGTGTTCGTGCCGTCTTCATCATCATTTCATCCTCATCGACGCGCAAGTCACCGAAGTGGCGTCACCTCAAAAGACTTGTGCCAGGCGATCAGGTTTACCCGTCAGGATGCTCTCGCTACACGACATTTCATTTCATTTCCTGGAGCATCTCCTGAACAACGGATGTGCAAGTAACAGTGAAACTTCTGCGTTTAATTCTGAAACTGCTGAATGCAACAGTGAAACTGAACCTACTGGCTCTTTGCTTGTTTTTATCATTTCGCTGATGTACAGAATTTTCCCCGCCAAATACAACTCAAACTTATCCTGTTCATTAAAACCCACAATATACGAGGGTTGGAACTTAAATAGTGACACCTATTTATTCACTACCGATACAAGAGAGTTACATGTTTGCACCTGTTACTGTCCCTTAAAGTAGTCACCAGCGTTGTGTAGAACCCGTTGCCAGTGATGTGGAAGGCATATTATACCGTTAGCAGAGCCTGTTCTGTTGATGGTGCGAATGGGGCGGTCTACTGCCTGACGAATCTCTGGAACGGTTCTGAAGCAAATGCCACGAAGTAGTGCCAGTGGTGCCTTCATCTTCGGAATCAAATCAAAATCACAAGGACTTAAGTCCGGGGAGTATGGTGGATGGTACAGTACTTCCCAGTCCCATCGACCGAACAGAGCAGCCACAGCTTGCGCTGTATGCGCCCGCGCATTGTCGTACAAAATGATGGGTGAGTTGCGCAGAAAGTGTCGCCGCTTCTTTCGCAAAGCTGGTCGCAGGTGTTGCTCCAAAAACGAACAGCAATACTGTGCACTGACGGTCTGCCGTGGAGGAACGTAATGCGTTAGGATAACAATAACACAGTCGTACACAAGAACACCATAACTTTAACCATAATGAAGCTCTGAAGCACTTTAGACTTCCACAGCGACCCAAAATGACGCCATTCGTTGGATTGGCATTTCACTTTTGGCTCGCACGATGTGGCCCATGTCTCATCAAGTGCTCCAAGTGCGTCTGAGCATCGTCGTGAGGCATCCATTTCCGAATTTCCATCAAGTCATACGATACCCATCGTGATGGAATTTTTCGCATGCCCAGGCGTTCCTTCAGGATGCAAAGCACAGTCATACGTGCTAATGCGGTTTCGTGGGCGAGCTCACGAATCGTATGCCGTCGATCACTGTCCACTAACGCGGCAACAGCATGCAATTCTTCAGAGACGCTAGGACGACCAACCCGATGCATGTCTCCCACAGTCTGCCGACCTTCGCTGAAGGCTTTTACCCAACGTGCCACTGTTCTGTATGGCAATGCCGATTACCCGTAAAAGAAAATGCACACGTGAGTATTGGACCACCGTGCAATATTGAAGAGATAGTATCGTGCTCCCCATGGAAACACAGTGCTCTTGACATCAAGATTTCAGTTGAGATTGGTAATGGGCCACAACACAGCAGACCCACAGCAGAGACAGTAGAAGTCTTGAAGAATATCGGTAGAACTGGTATGTCACCAGAGCAGACCCACAGTATTCATTGTAGGGGTTGATAGTATGGGCCACCAAAGTTGCAGACCCACTGTAGTCCTTGTAGAAATTATGGTAGTAGTGGGCCACAAAAGTGCAGACCCACTGTAGTCCTTGTTGAGATGGCCGGCAACCATCCGTTGCGACTGTGCGGGTGCACAATCACAACCGAAGAGTCTTGAGTATAATATAGCAAGTGCACTCACAAATTTTTTGCCATATTCTTAGAACCAGCAATGCTGTTAAGCAGTCCGTTGCTCAATTATCACACACTTGCAAGCACTAACACAATCAAATAACCTCTGATATTTTATACATATCGTTGACCAACAGACAAATGTGTGCAGTAAAATGAATCCCTACTATTTATCTAACCTGGAGAACTGGTGTCTATAAAATTACAATTTTACAGCATACGAATACAATTACAAGAGTAAAGAAAACATCATTACAGTCAAGAACATGATAATACAGATAACATTTGTAGTAATACAGGCTTTACAAAAAGAATAGTAATAAGCATAAATTCGAATATTACAGGAATTATGACATAAGTAAATAAATGAAAAATGAGAATATCCTTGGAAACATTAACTTGACACATGAGCATTAAAAGAAAACATAACAGAATAAATAATATCTGAACATCTTTTCAAACTAAAGAATGTGATATAAAACTATTGCTTAGATTTGAAGATAAGAGTATTCCTCTTTATAGTGAATGCAGCTTAGTATAAGAAGAAAAAATAATTCTACCTAATTTATCTTATCAGGTAAACACACAGAGACAGGAAGAACACAGACACACAAGGGTACACACAAACATAGCAGAATAACATGAAAGGAAAGGACAGGGTCTGTTTTCAGTGCAAAATTTAGTGCTGTAGTACCTCTAGTCAGCATCTTATACCTCTGTTTCATTTTTCTCTTTAATAATATCCTTCATGTTCATGCCGCCTTTACTTTCAGCCAAAACTACTTCATTTCCAACTAAAACTTATTTACCTCTCTTACTTCAACATTCGTTCCCACAAAAAAGTCCTATCTAAGCATTCTTTCTGTATTTATTTTTTCAACCAGTGTTTATACTTCCATATTCTTCTTACCTCATAATTCGTTTCCAAGAAAATCCTACCTAAACCTGTTGTCACTATTCCCTACTTATCTCTGTGCATTTCCTCTTTCAAAATAGTTGTTCCTCATTATACAAAACTCTTTGGCCATACCTTTTCCTTATAGCTTCTCAATGCACTTCTTCCCAACTCATCATAACTCATTTTCTTACATATCATACCCCCTCTTAAACTAACTTCAACCTACTGAGCTCAGTTACATAAACTAGAGAACAGGGATGAGGTAATGCAGCAGCACAAAACAATTAACGCAAACAACAATGAAAAAATGCAAAATGGCAAATCAAGCAACAGCATATCTAAATTAGCAAAGAGAATGCAACATTACAATACAAGGCAATATGCAGCAAATAAGAAAAATAAATCAGTGGTAAAACTGGCTTAGCACCATAATACAATATAAAATTCAGCAGAACATTGCCTGACACATAGCAGCAACAAGTGCAATAACTAATACCTAAACATGACAAAGCACAAGCAGAAAAAATATTACACTAAAGACAGCAATGCAGATAAAGGAAATATACATGTAAACTTACAATAGCATATGCGCATCTGTGATCATCAAAACTCCCATGTGAAATGCAGTGATTCTATGTCATATCTTACAATAAAGTGATGCAACACAACAACTTCTTCCACCAAAAAGATTACCAAGTCCTTGAAAAGAAAATTATGCATGCAGTTCCTGTTACTATTCCCTTCTCCTTCTAAATGTTCTTTCCTTTTCAAGTTCTCCCCTCTTTTTTAAAGAAAGTGGATCATAAAATTAATATTTAATGAATCTATTGACAGAAAGTGTTCACATTAACATATTTATTAAATTTTATTTTATAAAACCAATGCTCCAGGGCAACTATAAACTAGATAGCAAATAAAATAAGCAAATATGTACAAAGCAAAGCATAAAACATCATTCAGTAGCTATGTGGCATTACATAAGTCAGTAGAAATTCTCTCAACTCTCGTAGAGAGACTCTTGTCATAATCAGGTGTGTAGACGTAAGTATATTTCTCATCAATTCATAAGCATTTCAGTAAGTAGCACAAAGTACGAGCTCCAAAGTGTAATAATTTGTTTACAAGTACTAGTGTGTCATGTTTGTGGTATAGTCTGCAAAGAAATGTCAGTAGTGAGGTCAATGGACTCTCCTTTCTACAGCTGTGCGAGTGCTTGTGGGAGTGCAGTAAGCTTAAAAATGGCTAAAGCGACACCGTTAAAGTTGACAAGTAACACAACAATGGGTTTTTCCAGGCGGCTAGTGCGCAGCCAGGAACAGCAGAGCATTGCGTCGAGGTCACATATACTCTTTACCGAAATATTTATGACAGAAGTGTCAACTACAATTATAGTTTGATACCAATAAAGAATTCCACAGGTTGAAAAATTACAGGAGAAGTGTATGGAAACGAAATCTCATCAATATCAGTGTCCAAAAATTTCCGTCGGAATTCTGGTACTCACATACACATATATACTCACATTTCATAGCTCTTAAAGTACAATTCTTGGTCTCCAACATTATTGTCCACAACCAGAGTCCCTAACCATTATTCATTATTCATATAGATATTTGTCGTTACTGCTTCAATACTTCATCATAATAAACACGTAGCATAATCACATTCCTCATATAACATCACCTTATTGATCATAAACATATCTCAACATCATAATACACACCGCCTTTGTAAGAACATCATCATAACACATCAATCAAATCTCAAAATCTTTCAGTAATCTCAAAACTTCTGGTCAGGTGACTACAGGGTTATAAACACAATATCAAATAGGGGTAATGCAGGAGTAGGTTTCATAATGAATAAAAAAATAGGAGTGCGGGTTAGCTACTACAAGCAGCATAGTGAACGCATTATTGTGGCCAAGATAGACACAAAGCCCATGCCTACTACAGTAGTACAAGTTTATATGCCAACTAGCTCTGCAGATGATGAAGAAATTGAAGAAATGTATGACGAGATAAAAGAAATTATTCAGGTAATGAAGGGAGACGAAAATTTAACAGTCATGGGTGACTGGAATTCGTCAGTAGGAAAAGGGAGAGAAGGAAACATAGTAGGTGAATATGGATTGGAGGGAAGAAATGGAAGAGGAAGGCGCCTTGTAGAATTTTGCACAGAGCATAACTTAATCATAGCTAACACTTGGTTCAAGAATCATAGAAGAAGGTTGCATACCTGGAAGAATCCTGGAGATACTAAAAGGTACCAGATAGATTATATAATGGTAAGGCAGAGATTTAGGAACCAGGTTTTAAATTGTAAGACATTTCCATGGGCAGATGTGGAATCTGACAACAATCTATTGGTTATGAACTGTAGATTAAAACTGAAGAAACTGCAAAAAGGTGGGAATTTAAGGAGATGGGACCTGGATAAACTGGCTAAACCTGAGGTTTTACAGAGTTTCAGGGAGTGCATAAGGGAACAATTGACAAGAATGGGGGAAAGAAATACAGTAGAAGAAGAATGGGTAGCTTTGAGGGATGAAGTGGTGAAGGCAGCAGAGGATCAAGCAGGTATAAAGACGAGGGCTGGTAACAGAAGAAATATTGAATTTAATTAATGAAAGGAGAAAATATAAAAATGCAGTAAATGAAACAGGCGAAAAGTAATACAAACGTCTCAAAAATGAGATCGACAGAAAGTGCAAAATGCCTAAGCAGGGATGGCTAGAGGAAAAATGTAAGGATGTAGAGGCTTATCTCACTAGCGTTAAGACAGATACTGCCTACAGGAAAATAAAAGAGACGTTTGGAGAAAAGAGAGCCACTTGTATGAATATCAAGAGCTCAGATGGAAACCCAGTTCTAAGCAAAGAAGGGAAAGCAGAAAGGTGGAAGGAGTATATAAAGGGCGATGTTCTTGAGGACAATATTATGGAAATGGAAGAAGATGTAGATGAAGATGAAATGGGAGATATGATACTGCGTGAAGAGTTTGACAGAGCACTGAAAGACCTGTGTCGCAACAAAGCTCCCGGAGTAGACAACATTCCATTAGAACCATTGACAGCCTTGGGAGAGCCAGTCCTGACAAAACTCTACCATCTGGTGAGCAAGATGTATGAGAGAGGCGAAATACCCTAAAACTTCAAGAAGAATATAATAATTCCAATCCCAACCCCCCCCCCCCCCCATGAACCATGGACCTTGCCGTTGGTGGGGAGGCTTGCGTGCCTCAGCGATACAGATAGCCGTACCGTAGGTGCAACCACAACGGAGGGGTATCTGTTGAGAGGCCAGACAAACGTGTGGTTCCTGAAGAGGGGCAGCAGCCTTTTCAGTAGTTGCAAGGGCAACAGTCTGGATGATTGACTGATCTGGGCTTGTAACAATAACCAAAACGGCCTTGCTGTGCTGGTACTGCAAACGGCTGAAAGCAAGGGGAAACTACAGCCGTAATTTTTCCCGAGGGCATGCAGCTTTACTGTATGATTACATGATGATGGAGTCCTCTTGGGTAAAATATTCCGGAGGTAAAATAGTCTCCCATTCGGATCTCCGGGCGGGGACTACTCAAGAGGATGTCGTTATCAGGAGAAAGAAAACTGGCGTTGTACGGATCGGAGCGTGGAATGTCAGATCCCTTAATCGGGCAGGTAGGTTAGAAAATTTAAAAAGGGAAATGGATAGGTTGAAGTTAGATATAGTGGGAATTAGTGAAGTTCGGTGGCAGGAGGAACAAGACTTCTGGTCAGGTGACTACAGGGTTATAAACACAAAATCAAATAGGGGTAATGCAGGAGTAGGTTTAATAATTAATAGGAAAATAGGAATGCGGGTAAGCTACTACAAACAGCATAGTGAACGCATTATTGTGGCCAAGATAGATACGAAGCCCACACCTACTACAGTAGTACAAGTTTATATGCCAACTAGCTCTGCAGATGACGAAGAAATTGAAGAAATGTATGATGAAATAAAAGAAATTATTCAGATAGTGAAGGGAGACGAAAATTTAATAGTCATGGGTGACTGGAATTCGAGTGTAGGAAAAGGGAGAGAAGGAAACATAGTAGGTGAATATGGATTGGGGGACAGAAATGAAAGAGGAAGCCGCCTGGTAGAATTTTGCACAGAGCACAACATAATCATAACTAACACTTGGTTTAAGAATCATGAAAGAAGGTTGTATACGTGGAAGAACCCTGGAGATACTAAAAGGTATCAGATAGATTATATAATGGTAAGACAGAGACTTAGGAACCAGGTTATAAATTGTAAGACATTTCCAGGGGCAGATGTGGACTCTGACCACAATCTATTGGTTATGACCTGTAGATTAAAACTGAAGAAACTGCAAAAAGGTGGGAATTTAAGGAGATGGGACCTGGATAAACTAAAAGAACCAGAGGTTGTACAGAGATTCAGGGAGAGCATAAGGGAGCAATTGACAGGAATGGGGGAAATAAATACAGTAGAAGAAGAATGGGTAGCTTTGAGGGATGAAGTAGTGAAGGCAGCAGAGGATCAAGTAGGTAAAAAGACGAGGGCTAGTAGAAATCCTTGGGTAACAGAAGAAATATTGAATTTAATTGATGAAAGGAGAAAATATAAAAATGCAGTAAGTGAAACAGGCAAAAAAGAATACAAACGTCTCAAAAATGAGATCGACAGGAAGTGCAAAATGGCTAAGCAGGCATGGCTAGAGGACAAATGTAAGGATGTAAAGGCCTATCTCACTAGGGGTAAGATAGATACCGCCTACAGGAAAATTAAAGAGACCTTTGGAGATAAGAGAACCACATGTATGAACATCAAGAGCTCAGATGGAAACCCAGTTCTAAGCAAAGAATGGAAAGCAGAAAGGTGGAAGGAGTATATAGAGGGTCTATACAAGGGCGATGTACTTGAGGACAATGTTATGGAAATGGAAGAGGATGTAGATGAAGATGAAATGGGAGATACGATACTGCGTGAAGAGTTTGACAGAGCACTGAAAGACCTGAGTCGAAACAAGGCCCCCGGAGTAGACAATATTCCATTGGAGCTACTGACGGCCGTGGGAGAGCCAGTCCTGACAAAACTCTACCATCTGGTGAGCAAGATGTATGAAACAGGCAAAATACCCTCAGACTTCAAGAAGAATATAATAATTCCAATCCCAAAGAAAGCAGGTGTTGACAGATGTGAAAATTACCGAACTATCAGCTTAATAAGTCACAGCTGCAAAATACTAACACGAATTCTTTACAGACGAATGGAAAAACTAGTAGAAGCCAACCTCGGGGAAGATCAGTTTGGATTCCGTAGAAATGTTGGAACACGTGAGGCAATACTGACCTTACGACTTATCTTAGAAGAAAGATTAAGGAAAGGCAAACCTACGTCTCTAGCATTTGTAGACTTAGAGAAAGCTTTTGACAATGTTGACTGGAATACTTTCTTTCAAATTCTGAAGGTGGCAGGGGTAAAATACAGGGAGCGAAAGGCTATTTACAATTTGTACAGAAACCAGATGGCAGTTATAAGAGTCGAGGGACATGAAAGGGAAGCAGTGGTTGGGAAGGGAGTAAGACAGGGTTGTAGCCTCTCACCGATGTTGTTCAATCTGTATATTGAGCAAGCAGTAAAGGAAACAAAAGAAAAATTCGGGGTAGGTATTAAAATTCATGGAGAAGAAATAAAAACTTTGAGGTTCGCCGATGACATTGTAATTCTGTCAGAGACAGCAAAGGACTTGGAAGAGCAGTTGAATGGAATGGACAGTGTCTTGAAAGGAGGATATAAGATGAACATCAACAAAAGCAAAACAAGGATAATGGAATGTAGTCTAATTAAGTCGGGTGATGCTGAGGGAATTAGATTAGGAAATGAGGCACTTAAAGTAGTAAAGGAGTTTTGCTATTTGGGGAGTAAAATAACTGATGATGGTCGAAGTAGAGAGGATATAAAATGTAGGCTGGCAATGGCAAGGAAAGCGTTTCTGAAGAAGAGAAATTTGTTAACATCCAGTACTGATTTAAGTGTCAGGAAGTCATTTCTGAAAGTATTCGTATGGAGTGTAGCCATGTATGGAAGTGAAACATGGACGATAAATAGTTTGGACAAGAAGAGAATAGAAGCTTTCGAAATGTGGAGCTACAGAAGAATGCTGAAGATTAGATGGGTAGATCACATAACTAATGAGGAAGTATTGAATAGGATTGGGGAGAAGAGAAGTTTGTGGCACAACTTGACCAGAAGAAGGGATCGGTTGGTAGGACATGTTCTGAGGCATCAAGGGATCACCAATTTAGTATTGGAGGGCAGCGTGGAGGGTAAAAATCGTAGAGGGAGACCAAGAGATGAATACACTAAGCAGATTCAGAAGGATGTAGGTTGCAGTAGGTACTGGGAGATGAAAAGCTTGCACAGGATAGAGTAGCATGGAGAGCTGCATCAAACCAGTCTCAGGACTGAAGACCACAACAACAACAATCCCAAAGAAAGCAGGTGTTGACAGATGTGAAAATTACCGAACTATCAGTTTAATAAGTCACGGCTGCAAAATACTAACACGAATTCTTTACAGACGAATGGAAAAACTAGTAGAAGCCGACCTCGGGGAAGATCAGTTTGGATTCCGTAGAAATATTGGAACACCTGAGGCAATACTAACCTTACGATTTATCTTAGAAGCTAGATTAAGGAAAGGCAAACCTACGTTTCTAGCATTTGTAGACTTAGAGAAAGCTTTTGACAATGGTGACTGGAATAACCTCTTTCAAATTCTGAAGGTGGCAGGGATAAAATACAGGGAGCAAAAAGCTATTTACAATTTGTACAGAAACCAGATGGCAGTTGTAAGAGTTTAGGGACATCAAAGGGAAGCAGTGGTTGGGAAGGGAGTGAGACAGGGTTGTAGCCTCTCCCCAGTGTTGTTCAATCTGTATATTGAGCAAGCAGTAAAAGAAAAAAAAGAAAAATTCGGAGTAGGTATTAAAATCCATGGAGAAGAAATAAAAACTTTAAGGTTCGCCGATGACACTGTAATTCTGTCAGAGACAGCAAAGGACTTGGAAGAGCAGTTGAACGGAATGGACAGTGTCTTGAAAGGAGGATATAAGATGAACATCAACAAAAGCAAAACAAGGATAATGGAATGTAGTCGAATTAAGTCGGGTGATGCTGAGGGAATTAGATTAGGAAATGAGACACTTAAAGTAGTAAAGGAGTTGTGCTATTTGGGGATCAAAATAACTGATGATGGTCGAAGTAGAGAGGATATAAAATGTAGACTGGCAGTGGAAAGGAAAGCGTTTCTGAAGAAGAGAAATTTGTTAACATCGAGTATAGATTTATGTGTCAGGAAGTCGTTTCTGAAAGTATTTGTATGGAGCGTAGCCATGTATGGAAGTGAAGCATGGACGGTAACTAGTTCGGACAAGAAGAGAATAGAAGCTTTCGAAATGTGGTGCTACAGAAGAATGCTGAAGATTAGATGGGTAGATCATATATCTAATGAGGAGGTATTGAATAGGATTGGGGAGAAGAGAAGTTTGTGGCACTACTTGACTAGAAGAAGGGATCGGTTGGTAGGACATGTTCTGAGGCATCAAGGGACCACCAGTTTAATACTGGAGTGCAGCGTGGAGGGCAAAAATTGTAGAGGGAGACCAAGAGGTGAATACACTAAGCAGATTCAGAAGGATGTAGGTTGCAGTAGGTACTGGGAGATGAAAAGCTTGTACAGGATAGAGTAGTATGGAGAGCTGCATCAAACCAGTCTCAGGACTGAAGACCACAACAACAACAATCTCAAAACCATAAAAAAATTCTCATCTCGTTTCAATAGTGTCAACCCTCAAACATACTTTTAAAATCATTATCCCATACAAAATGCATCACTCAAATCTCTCTCAGTATCACGATGGTTCCGAAAATATATGAATAATGCAAAGTAATCGATCTGTGTAATTATATAAATATGTGTCAGAGATGTAGTAAAAGAAATATTTATCTCTCTCAGTTAAACGATCAGATAGCTTTGTAATTCTGTGTTAGAGAAATATGGTACCGACGTGTAAAATTGTATAAGCAAATACCATATTAGCAAGGGCTCCTTGCGCTTGCCACATGCATGTTACACAAAGTAGGTGCACCCGCATGAGCGATATAGTAATTTATACCTCAGATGTTACAGATTAAAACCGTGGAATGAAATGTATCACCGAAAACATTCTCTGTATCATTGAAGTACCAAGTACAAAAAGAAAACACTCAGATATGTGTCATGTAGCGCTAAACTATGCTTCTCACTGTAAGAAAATTTCTGTCATTGCTTAACAGTAAAAATATGCCAAGTGTCGTAGTTGTCGTCGTTCATAAGCCAAGTTCTCCAAAAATCGATGTACTTACCTTGTCATATACAAAAGTAAAGTACTATGCATATAAATATCGTAGTTATTACATTCATTGCCATGACCTTGAAAGTACTGTACTGTAACGTATTGTCGTGTTACGAAAATAACTGTCTCACTGTAGCTATGCTACGAAAGTCATTACCAAAACGTGTTTTACTTTTCAGAAGAACGCAGAAAAACTGTGCTAACATAAAACGGATTCAGCATAAATCCAAGAATGAAAATTGTATCACTCATAAGTAGCGTCGTACTATAATCGTATAGTTGTCAAACAAACCAAATACTGTGTGATCTGTGACCTCTCAGAAAGTACTTTAAATAAAAATGTATTTTCAAGTAAACCAAAATGTTGCAGTAAAATCTCATTGTCAGTATATGTTCCAAGAATGTGGACGTTATAGTGATGACGTAATCGTGGAAATAAGAAGCAAAAATTTACACACAATAAGACTATGTTGTCCGTTCCCTATGAAAGTGTACTCATGAAATTACAGTCTTACTAAATTCCATAGGTTCTTGATTAGATAGCTGACTTCAGAACATCGCTGCATGCTAAATGTGACAAAGTGTAACAGTAACGTGAAACGAAAAATTTAATAGCAACGACTAAGTCAGGAAGCAAATTATTTCTCAATAAACGGTTTTATACGAGAAATGTGGTATAATCTTTGTTAATTTTTTTTGGTACTCTAATGACCAGTTAGGAGGAAAGCAATAAGAAAATTGATGAAGCCAAGCCTATGGATGAATGTTATTAGTAAAATTCTTGAATGTTTTAAATTTACGCGTTGTGATGAATAGCTTATAGTCAAAGTCATCATGGCGATGAGTAGCAAATCAGTCATACTTACATCGTGTCGGCGTTCCATCTCAAAATTCGGTACACCTTGCCGACTCCTTTCAAGATCTACGAAATACCATGTATTATTGCGGTGTGACTTTTGTGTCATAAGCGTATCTACTGTTTCCTTAAGGTTTTCCTGATATTTTACAAGTTGCGTGACCGTATCGGTAGATGCAGCTGAGTCAGGTTTAGCTTGCAAGGTGTCGTGATTTTCGTGAACAGTGATCTGCAATTCTTTTATGGCTGCTTCATGATTCTGTAATGCGTTTTCATGTCGAGAAAAAAATTGGCTGAAAATGCTTCCAAATTTGTGTTTCTACATCTTCAGAAACCTTAGATATTCCGATTCGATTTTAAATAGCTCAGCAGTTAAATCTTCAAGTGTTTGTTCATGCGTTGTGTCTAACTTTTGAAGCTGTTGCTGTGTTTGTTTCTGATTTTGTTCCATTGCGTCTAACTTCTGAAGATTTTGTTCCATTGGGTCTAACATTTGAAGCTGTTGCTGTATTCGTTCCATTTGTTGCTGTGCTTGTTTCTGATTTTGTATTAATTGCAGTAACAATGAATTACTGACCGAAACATGTTCCTCTGTGCTTTTCGTCAGTGCGTTTGCATCGGCAGTATTCGTAGTTTGAAAACCAGAGAGTGTGTCTTGACTTAATTAAGAAAAGTTGTAACCTCCCCACCGAAATTTCATAGACAATATTATATGGAAATGGAGCCAAGCGGCAATATCGTCCCCTCAGAAATATTTAAATAAAAAATATAATAATAAGTGGGACCCAAGAATAACCTCCCTGCAATCAAATGTACTGACAAAGGCAACAAAAATGTGAAAATCGCAATCTGACTCTGGTGTAAGCTCCCACAAAAATAATGAAAGTCAATTCAGTGATAAGAAAATCTCAGAAAAATGATAATAATGATTCAATTAAACCGAAATATCGGTCTTTGGCCCTGTGCAAAAATCAAAATTAAATTCTTACCTCATTGCAACACCTAGTCAAATTTCTGCTCTTGTTGTTGCGCACCGCTTGGAGGAACTGCATTGCAAATAATAATATTCCTTTTTTTTTTTTTTTTTTTTGTAATCTAATTGAAAACTGAAACTTTTGTTTAAGGGAAGTGGAACGAGATAGTTACTTCAATTAAATGAAAATTTTATGTAAAATTGCTTTTGAAATCAAAGTTATTATTGGGGGCACTTGTTGAAAATTAGTTACAATAGTTAAACTTTACATTATCCGATGATTATCTTAATTAACAGTATACCTCATTCAGCATCTTGACCAGTGTTGTCGCCAGACCACATCACGCAACCCCACTGGGCTGCTACCACTGATCGACCGCTCTGCATGACGACTACTAGCGTACTGCACGCCACTGAACAGAGCTACTGCTCGCAACGACTACTGACAGAGTACTGCCCTCAACTAGACAGAGCTACAGACTCGCAACGACTGACCGACAGACTGAGAACCGCTCGCAACACTCGCGCGGTCAAGCGCATACTCTCTGGTCACAGATGCTACAATGCCTCGCCATCGCTGCTATGTTACATACGTGTTTCATAACCCGCCACTGGGGGGGCAAAAATTTGGCAGCGATGGTGAGTCATTTGGACTTGCCAAGCGCGGCAAAATTTTTCTTTAATTAACAAAATTCTACAACTTACAGAATATTTAAATGTTGTGCACACGCACTAAGTACAAAATATATCAGACAAAGACAAAATGTGAGTACAAAACATAGTAGCAAATCAGAAAAATGTATATACAAATTATTTGACAGATAACAAAGTGCACAGGCACTGAAAAAAAAATTCTTTAGCATATTCAGAACAAATAAACAGACTGGCAAAATATTATGTTGACAAGTGACATGAGTGCACATGCACTGCAGTTGAGAACATATCAGTAATTGATGAAATGTATGTACAATTAGTAACAAATGACATAAGTGCATACGCATTAAAGTATTGAATATACAGAATAGTAGAAATCATATTGAAAAATGAGAAAAGTGTACAGGCACTGAAGTTCAGTAGAAAACATATTAACACCTAACAGAAGTGCACATGCACTGTAGTTCAGAAAATAAAAAAAATGTATATACAGTATAAAAGACAAAAGTGCACATATACTGTACTTCAGAACAAATCAAAAAAAAAGTCTTTAGCATTTTGGCAATAAATAAACATAATAGCAAAAAAAATCATGTCGACCAGTGACATAAGTGTACTCGCACTGGAGTTTAGCGAATTGAAAAAATGTATAGCCATGAACATAAATAATGTTAGCAAAAATGATTTTCACTATGTGACAAGAATTAGGATAGGAAAGGGAAGGATTGCATCATGGTTGTAGCACTTTAGATTGCACACAGCTGTTTTGAAAGTCCATATCTTTCCACAGAAGTACAACACCAAGTGACACAACTTGAAGTACTTTTCCCCTCAGAATTTATCAGCGTAGCCAAGACACTGAACTGTCGTATTAATGTTTCATGTTTTAATTTTGGCAGTACATTAGGTACACCAAACAGTGGGACCATAATAACGTCTTCATCGCTCACGGTGGTGGACAGCATGTCGTGTCAACACCACGCTCTTACAAGGCACACCAACGTAGAATTAGTGCAGAACCAAAGATAGTGCTCCATGATCACTAGGATAAACAGGACAAATGGACATCACAGTAATTCAGGGTAGTTAGCTCATAAGGTGAAGGACATTAAGTCACATAATATTGTCAATTACAGTAGTAGTTTGCGGCATTCATAGCCCAGTTATTGAGCATTTCTGTACCATGTATGTAGTATTACAGAAAAATGTTCATTAATTGTTTTACATAGAATCAGTAATCTTCTTTTCCTAGTTACAAAGCATTATTAAATAATCCCTTTTTTTCCAGTTACAAAGCATAGCATAGTTAATTAATCATTTGTCATTCCAATATTGTATTAATCATTAACCTTCTCCTAATTACAAAGCATCATGAAACAATCGCATTCTTTTCCAGTTACAAAGTATGGCATAGTTAATTAATTATTTGTCATTTCAGTAGTAATAATCATTAGTTTTTTTTCTAATTACAAAGCATTATTAAACAGTCACATTCATTTCCAATTATAAAGCATAGTTAATTAATCATTTGTCATTTCAATATAGTAAGAATCATTAGCCTTCTAATTAAAAAGCATTATGAAACAATCACATTCATTTCCACTTACAAAGTATAGCATAGGTAATTAATCATTTGTCATTTCAATAGTAATAATCATTAGCTTTCTAATTACAAAGCATTATTAAACAGTCACATTCATTTCCAATTATAAAGCATAGTTAATTAATCATTTGTCATCTCAATAGTAATAATCATTAGCTTTTTCCTAATTACAAAGCATTATTAAACAGTCACATTCATTTCCAATTATAAAGCATAGTTAATTAATCATTTGTCATTTCAATAGTAATAATCATTAGCTTTCTAATTACAAAGCATTATGAAACAATCGCATTCATTTCCAGTTATAAAGTATAGCATAATTAATTAATCATTTGTCTTCCAATAGTAATAATCATTAGCTTTTTCCTAATCACAAAGCATTATGAAACAATAGCATAGTTAATTAATCATTTGTCATCTCAATAGTAATAATCATTAGCTTTCTAATTACAAAGCATTATTAAACAGTCACATTCATTTCCAATTACAAAGTATGAACATTGAAAACAAGAGCTAATTAATGGCATAGTTAATAACAATTCATTAAGTGACACTAATTATTGGCACTCAGTGGCCATCAGGTATCGAATAGTATAAAGCATTGTTCCTCATTCAGTATTATTTAGATCATCACGAAGTCATTATTAAAAATCAGTTAATTATAGTCATAGCATTAATAATCATGGGGATTATAAGTAGTCTCATTACAATAACAGTGGCAATTACTAGCCAGTTACTAAGAATTATTTTATATATGTGTGTATTTTTGTTGTCTCATTAAGAAGTCATTACTCAAGTGACATACTATTCAGAGCTAATCAGTATTATTCAGAATTTTCTCAAACTGGTATCACTATTTGGGACTGTTAATACATTTTTTTGTTAGCAATGCATTGCATTGGGATCGATAATTAATTGCTGAGGCATAACACTTTTTGCCTTTGACCTATTGCTGCAAATGAGGATAGGTAACGTCATTCGTCATGAGTCAGCTGTAGCAAGGTTATGTAACAAGGCAGTATATGTGATTACATTTATAAATGGTAAACACAAATGGGTAAAAAAAAAAATAAAAATGCAAGTACTAGAACAGGTATAATAAGTAACAGTTTTAGTAAGTATCATGACAAGCATCTCCTGGAAAAAATACAAAATGGATTATTGACCTGAAAGAAGAAACGCACACTATGCTGAAAAGTAGTGAACTTCGAATTAACAAGTAGTGAAATGTGTATAAAATGTGTTCCATAGCCGTCCTTTCCAAAACTTTCCGTCATCCTACTATGCAATATAACACCTGCTGTCAAAACAAACTGCAACAAATACTTAAATAACTACATAGCATAAATATAAAACTCCAACATTATCCTCGTCTGTAAAGAAAAAACTTCATTATCAATCACTTCATTATCCATATTATCATAACTTCATTATTATCATCACCTGTAAATAAAAACTTCATTATTCATAATACCACATCCTTCATCATTATTCATCAGTATTCATTATCATCTGCAAAAAATCACTTCATTACTCATTATACAACTATTCCTTATCTCTAGCATATTTCATCACTAAAACTAAGATGTGTAGTTCAGTCTGACAGCCTGCATCAATCACCTTGTATTCTGAAAGAAAAATTTAGTTAAGACTGCTATTCTACAAAGAGTATAGTATATTCTTGTTAATGCTTGTTAATCCTGATCCATTTACTCTTCCTCATAAAGTTATTGCATCTTCTTTCGTTTATTCTGTAGGTGAAATTCCCATTTCTGTTGAATTTATTTCTTACACGCACCATTTCTTTCTGAAATTGATGAACAAAGATTAATGTCTTACATTTAAATCATATACCCACTAAATAATGACTGGTTTATGGTAACATAATTAACCATACAGCATAACATGACAGAAAACGTAATATGTCAAAGGCATTGACAGTGTTCAGAGGCAAAATGTACAGATAATATCACAATGCAGCAGCAAAAATGTAAAACAGTCACGATGTTGAGATGTCATAAGGCAAAAAATGTCAAAGTCAACAGGTGTGTTATATCTTAACTATTTCACAGTGCATACAAACAAAACTGGAGTACAATCATATACACAAAAAAAAAGTGGAAAATGTGCACGGTCTGATGTGTAACGACAAGAAAAGCGACCTGCTAACCTTACCTTGCCGGGCACTTGCCAAGAAAAAATGCGATAATCATCAGTAATTAGTCAAGTGAAATAATTGCATTAATAAATGACATCATAGTGTGTTGAATCATAAAGTGTCTTCATTCAATAAACGGTTTAATGTTTGAGATATGGTGGTTGCCTTTCGATTTTCTAGTTCTCAGAGTTTCGACGTGTACAACATTGGGGTGAGGGATGCTGCGAATCCGATATGGACCTGCGTATAGAAGTTCAAATTTACTGCACTTACCTTTTAATTTACTGGATAAATAATGTGTACGTACTAATATTTTCTGTCCAACGTGAAAGTCTCGGCGTCTACAAACCTGTTTTTGCTGTCTTCTCCGGCGCTCTGCGGCACGTTTGATGTTGTTCAGCGCAATGTCAATTATTTCGTGGTGTCTTAGTCGACGACATTTAGGGAAATTTACTAATTCTTTAATTTTGTTTGGTGGTTCAACGTTTTTCAGTATAACAGACGGAGATAGCATAGTGGATTCATTTGGAATGCAATTAATTACATCTTGGAATGAGAGTATGTGTGTATCCCAATCAATATGTCTTTTGTGGCAGTATATTCGGCACAGTTTACCAATTTCTTTCATTAACCGTTCACAGGGGTTCGAAGAAGCGTGGTACTTGGATATATAGATCGGAGAAATGTTTCTGGCTCGTAACATGCGTGTCCATACACTACTACGAAATTGTGATCCATTGTCGGAAATTACTTTCATCACATGCCCTACATGAAATAGAAAATGTTTTACAAATGCTTTCGAAACAGTTTTAGCAGTAGCTTTGCGTGATAGAGTGAAAGTAACAAATTTTGAAGTGAGCTCAACAGCGACAAAGATGTAGCAAAAACCTCTGTTAGTTCTCGGAATTGGACCAAAAATATCTACTGCGGCCATGTGTCTTAATTTAACAGGTATAATGGGATATAATGGAGGAATATGTGAAGTGGTGTCTGATTTAGCTTTCTGGCAAATTTTACAAGACGCTAAAACTCGTCGTATACGTTTCTCCATGTTAGTAAAATAAGAGTTCTGTCTCAGTATAAGAAAACATTTTCGTGCTCCGTAATGTGCGTAACTTAAATGAGTGTACCAAATTAATTTGTTAACCAGTTCGTCAGGAATGCATAATAACCAATTGTTGCTGTCAAGATGAGAGCGGCGAAACAGAATGTCATTGCGTACAGTGTAGTGGCTCCTAATCGTAACATTTTTCCTATCTTGCCAAAGGTGTTTAATTTCTTTCCACACATTGTCTTTATTTTGCTCTTGTGCTATGTCCTGTAATGACGATGAAATAAAGTTTTCAAATGCGACTTGCTGAATGTACATGACACTGAAATTTGTTTTGCAGAAGTTGGTTGCTACGTCTTGCTGATTGTTGCCGAGAGAACGCGATAGTGCGTCTGCTATAACATTTTGTGTGCCGGGAATGTGAACAATCGTAAAATTAAATTCTTGCAAATAAAGTTTCCATCTGCTTAATCTGTCGTGAGTAAATTTACCTGAAAGCAAAAATTGTATTGCTCTGTGGTCTGTGTAGACGGTGGTATGTCTGCCATAAAGAAAGTGCCTAAATCTCGTAAAAGCCCATACAACACATAATGTTTCAAGTTCTGTAACAGAATAATTTCGTTCAGCAGGTGACAAAATGCGACTTGCAAATGCGATGTTTTTAATAACTGTTGAACCATCTTCTTCAATTTCCTGGAAAATGTGTACGCCTAAAGCGGTGTTGGAACTGTCAGTGGCAATGGAAAAATTTCTGGTAAGATCTGGGTGCGATAAAAGTGGAGCATTCAACAGAGCATGTTTCCAATAACATTCTCGTGAGCAAAATTCTGCGTGTCAAAAGTAATGTTTGCGTTACTGTAATATGCAATCTGTGCTGTATCTGGTTAAAAACTATCGTATGTGTTATTATTTACGGGAGAATGTTGTGGCATATCCACTATATGAACTGTTCTGTTATTTCTTACTGACGTGTTACGCTATGGATGACACCTATTGTCTGTTTCATTCATGATTATTTGTTGTTGCTGATGTTGTTGCTGCTCATAAGATCGACTGTTATTAAATGTACGCCGAGAATTGTGCTCATTATTTTTACGTCTGTCGTGATAGTCATTCCTATACGGTGTATTGCGATACGAGTTGAAATAGAGTGTTGTCTGTACGTAGTTATTTCTTTGCTGCCATGCGTTACCATTTGTTGGAGCTTGGACTATATGCGCACGCGGCGAAACATTAAAGCCTGGTTGACCTTGTAGACTGCATTGTTGGTTAGGTATGCTAAGCGGTTGACTTTCATGCTATTGTGGTGAAAAACATCTATTGTTACAAAAAATGTGGTTGCGACTGCCGAAAATTTTGTACATACTGATGATTACGATTTTATTTGTCATTAAAGTTACGGCGGTAGTTGTCATTACGGGAGTGCCTACTGAAAATTGTCACATTCGGTAAAATATTTCTCATATCCGGTTTTCATTACTCGTTTCTTAATACTAGGTAGAGCAATAGTTGAAGAGCAGTTTTGATAGATATAAAGGATAGTAGAAGAAAAGGCAGCAGTGCAGAAAACTAAAGATGAAATAGCACTACTACAGCTCGGGGCCCTATGCTCGCTACGGCACATATTCATTAAAGCGTAATGAATCCCCTGAGGTCTATTACGCACTGCAAATAAATTTTAGCTTTTGCGTTGCAAGCAATAGCGGTAAAATTCCAAAGGCAAATTGTTGTATCCGTGCTAATTCCAGTTTCTGCATTATAGGCAATGCTGTTGTAAATACAAAAATAAATTGTCGCATCTGGTTCAAAGCTAGCTTCTGCATTACAGGTAATAGCGGTGAATGTACAAAGATAAATTGTCGTATACAGTGTAAAGCGTGTACCTGTACGCTGTCATTATTAAATTCCTTACATTTTCTTACAAATGCAAACTGCTTATTATCAACGTTCTCGTCACTGGATTTGAGAACACGTTCGGGTTTGTGTGAGAATTTGTTTGTCTGTGTCATTTCGTACTTCAAGTTACGTAGCTTTTCAGATTTTATGTCGCGTGGCTTTTCGGATTTTAAGTCGCGTAGTTGCTGTAAATTGCTCACATTATACACGCTGCGTGAGTCAGACAAATGTTCGCTAAGTGGCGGATTCTGTGACGTATTGCTGACTGAAATAATTGTTAATTCTGTTACTTTACTACTTTCGTCAATTTGGTTGTTCTGACGTTCAAATTTCTCGTCAGCTTCCGTATTTGGAGTGTGTGAAACTTCTACTGACTCTAAATTAATTTCGTCGCGAATCTGTACTTCGTTTTTAGGGCATTCTTCAGTGACTGCATTAATTTCGTGTATCAGTGTTGCGTTTGCTGAACATTGTTCAGTGACTACATTAACTTCGTCTTTATGTGATTCTGTTGTGCCTACACGTGTGCTACTTAATTCTTGTGCAACAGTGCCAACTTTTTCATTACTGTTATTAGCACAAGTCTTAGTATTCACACGTAATTGTACTTTAGTGTCCTGACATTGTATGGTAACAGCTGTAATCTGTTCGCTAGCTTGTTTGTTCTGTTCATTAAGGTTATCGTGTTTTTCCCTCGGCTGTTTAATACATTCAGAAAATTGTTTGTTCCGTTATCTAAATTGTTTGTTCTCTTCTTCCAGACGTTTGTTCTGCTTATCAAGTTTTTCATTAAGTTGTTTATACTGTTCATTAAGTTGTTTGAAATAATCATCCATCATTTCCTTCCGCTGTTTGTACTGTTCATCAAGTTCGTTCCTAAACTGTAGCATTATTGCCATAAATTGATCCAAAGTAATATTACCCACTCTATCAACTGTGCTGTTTGATTGTGTACCTGCAACTGTCGCGCTAAATGAATCCGTCGAATTTTCAGTACACTGACCATTTTCATTCGAAAAACTTGTCTGCACATTATTTGAATTTTCTAAATCGGGTGTGTTAAGCTCGGCAGCGCTCATTACAATAGAGCGTCCCGCGTCATCGATTGTCGACAAATCAACAGAGGACATAACCGAGTTCGTTTGTTCGTCATTAAGACAAAAATCATCATTAGTGGTTGTAATACACTGATTGTTAGTGAACGCAGGATTGACATCATTACACTGCGTGTCACATGTCCTATCGGTAAAGTTGTTTAAATCGGTAGTTTCGTTCGTAATACCTCGCGATACACTATTCACAGTCTTTCGCGGCATTTTTACAATAGTCACAATTTTTCACAAAATAAATCAGCACAATACAAAAGCAACACACAAATACAACAGAGCAACGAATTGCCGATGACCTGTAGAAAGAAAGTCACAAGTTAATAAAAGCGTAGCGCCAAATCCTAATTATATCTAAGCAAATAAGAGCAGATATCTGACTGTTGCTCAAAAGACTCTCAACGAAATTCGATCCTGGACTGGGTGTCGCCAAGTGTAACCTCCCCACCGAAATTTCATAGACAATATTATATGGAAATGGAGCCAAGCGGCAATATCGTCCCCTCAGAAATATTTAAATAAAAAATATAATAATAAGTGGGACCCAAGAATAACCTCCCTGCAATCAAATGTACTGACAAAGGCAACAAAAATGTGAAAATCGCAATCTGACTCTGGTGTAAGCTCCCACAAAAATAATGAAAGTCAATTCAGTGATAAGAAAATCTCAGAAAAATGATAATAATGATTCAATTAAACCGAAATATCGGTCTTTGGCCCTGTGCAAAAATCAAAATTAAATTCTTACCTCATTGCAACACCTAGTCAAATTTCTGCTCTTGTTGTTGCGCACCGCTTGGAGGAACTGCATTGCAAATAATAATATTCCTTTTTTTTTTTTTTTTTTTTTTGTAATCTAATTGAAAACTGAAACTTTTGTTTAAGGGAAGTGGAACGAGATAGTTACTTCAATTAAATGAAAATTTTATGTAAAATTGCTTTTGAAATCAAAGTTATTATTGGGAGCACTTGTTGAAAATTAGTTACAATAGTTAAACTTTACATTATCCGATGATTATCTTAATTAACAGTATACCTCATTCAGCATCTTGACCAGTGTTGTCGCCAGACCACATCACGCAACCCCACTGGGCTGCTACCACTGATCGACCGCTCTGCATGACGACTACTAGCGTACTGCACGCCACTGAACAGAGCTACTGCTCGCGACGACTACTGACAGAGTACTGCCCTCAACTAGACAGAGCTACAGACTCGCAACGACTGACCGACAGACTGAGAACCGCTCGCAACACTCGCGCGGTCAAGCGCATACTCTCTGGTCACAGATGCTACAATGCCTCGCCATCGCTGCTATGTTACATACGTGTTTCAAAGTGTAATGACGCAAAACCTGACTTTGCAAGATTTCTTTCTGCTATTCCGCATTCCTGTGGCGAACAGTTACTAACCGATCAATCGACTGTAGTTCCGAGTTCACTGATTGTTTCCATATCTACACCGCTATTTACTACCTGGTCCATGTCCCTATGCACAATTATCAAATTACTTTCTTGAACATTTGTCAATTCGTTACAAGGTCGTACTAACACGCTACGCTCGTCGTCATCGTCATTTGTCAATTTACTTTGCAGCCTAGTATTAAGCTTTTCATACGCCATGATTATCACACTATTTCACACGATGACACACAAAAAACAATTTGAAAAGCAAAAATAAGAAGATACACTTAAACAGCACTGAAAATAATAAATATCTAATTAGTTGCAAACGCGACTGCGAAATACTTAGTGCAAATCCACGTTCATACCACAACTGCTTTGCTCATAACAATATAGTACAACAATAAGGAACTACAACTACTAAGGGAATCCCATATACAATTATGCGCTATCAGTCAACAATAACTAATTTTTAATCATGCACTAATTATTCAAACTACAAAAAAATCAGAAGATTCCAGTGAAGTATCCTCGGCTAAGGGTCGACAGGTGAAACTTCTACGTTTAATTCTGAAACTGCTGAATGCAACTGAGTGGAACTGAACCTACTGTCTCTTTGCCTGTTTTTATCATTTCACTGACCTATAGAATTTTCTCTGATAAATATAACTCAAACTTATCCTATACATTTATGACGCGTAATATACAGAAGCACTCCAATCTGACTGCAAATGATTAACACAAATGAATGGCCCTGAATTAGAAGAAATCCTAACAATAACCTATACCTTTTTATGACTCACTTACTTCTCTAAAAATATTCATTACACGAACTACAACAAGTTCGCCACGCAGAAACTACAGCCAGCTACATAAAAAGATTGTAACTACTGTAGGCTTTAACTACTAACAGGCATTTGGTTAGCAAAGGAAAGATTTTGTTGCAGAGCAAACAATGTGTTTCACAGATTTTACCTTAATCATGTGACATCCAGTTCCAAAAATTATATAATCATCAATAATTCCACTTCCCCGACATTATCAAATACATCAATCATCATTTTACAATCCATTTCCAACCAATATTAAATCTCCATGACGGACACACGTCCAAACCGTCCGTTCGTGCTAACACTGCTGTCCTCCATCACTGCTAACTATTAACTTCCAACTGCGAGTCCGTCCAGCCTGAGTCTCTTACAGAAGGCGCACTGCGCTGTCAGTGATATTAATGCAGTCCATAGCGCTGCCAACATACAAATATACAAACAGGCTACTTACAACAGCCATACAAATTTCCAGCTTCGGGATTTTGCCCACATCCGGTCCTTTGCTAAAGCACGTGGCCCGCTGCCGTCGTTCTATCGGCATTTGGGCCATACGGCTTCGCAAACGAATCCACTACACCTTGCACTAATTCTAGGTGGCCTTTTAGCTTGCTTATATACGGATAATATCACAACGTTACGAACGTTTCATGGACGAGTGACCAATCACGCCTGATTCTAAGATATTGCCACCCCTCTCACCACCTCCCTCATTCCCCCCTCCCTCCCCAATGAGAATTAGCGTTACTATCTATGATCTGAGAGGTAGGACAAACTTACGTCTCGCGTAAAAACTCTAACGCACTTCTAGTTATTCAGACGTCCACTACCATCGCCAACTCCTTGCGCTCCTCACTGGGCCATTTTTCCGAAACCAACTGCTTACCCATTTAGGTCCTGTGAATACCAGTACTCAGTAATTGGGGACGCACACAACCTACAATCATTCTTACTCCCCTATATTTCCACCTGGTAGTGTCTATTCCTGAGAGAGTGAACAGCATGGCTGTTTCGCCCAAGAAAAAACAGATCGTCAAAAAATGAAACAATACGATGCAAGGAAGAGCTAAATGCAACATGCCTGTTACTTCTTTAACGTTGATATCTGATAGGGTGAGATAAATGCAACTTATTACTTCCTGAATTTGTTTTCCTGTCAATCATCTCAACTAGTGGATCATGAAATGTTCGTAATGCTCTTACCTAATGCGCGTGTAAGGTCGGCCGAATGGAAATGAATAAAAACAAAACCCACCTATAGAAATGTTGCAGCTGAAATACACTACTGGCCATTAAAATTGCTACACCACGAAGATGACGTCCTACAGACGCGAAATTTAACCGACAGGAAGCAGATTCTGTGATATGCAAATGATTAGCTTTTCAGAGCATTCACACAAGGTTGGCGCCGGTGGCGACACCTACAACGTGCTGACATGAGGAAAGTTTCCAACCGATTTCTCATACACAAACAGCAGTTCACCGGCGTTGCCTGGTGAAACGTTGTTGTGATGCCCCGTGTAACGAGGAGAAATGGGTACCATCAAGTTTCCGACTTTGATAAAGGTCGGATTGTAGCCTATCGCGATTACGGTTTATCGTATCGCGACACTGCTGCTCCCGTTGGTCGAGATCTAATGACTGTTAGCAGAATATGGAATCGGTGGGTTTAGGAGGGTAATACGGAACGCCGTGCTGGATCCCAACGGCCTCGTATCACTAGTAGTCGAGATGACAGGTATCTTACCCACATGGCTGTAACGGATCGTGCAGCCACGTCTCCAGCCCCGAGGCAACATATGGGGACGTTTGCAAGACGACAACCATCTGCACGAACAGTTCGACGACGTTTGCAGCAGCATGGACTGTCAGCTCGGAGACCATGGTTGCGGTAACCCTTGACGCTGCATCACAGACAGGAGCGCCTGCGATGGTGTACTCAACGACGAACCTGGGTGCACGAATGGCAAAACGTCATTCTTTCGGATGAATCGAGATTCTGTTTACAACATCATGATGGTCGCATTCGTGTTTGGCGACGACGCGGTGAACGCACATTGGAAGCGTGTATTCGTCATCGCCATACTGGCGTATCACCCGGCGAGACGGTATGGGGTGCCATTGGTTACACGTCTCGATCACCTCTTGTTCGCATTGACGGCACTTTGAACAAGGGACGTTACATTTCAGATGTGTTACGACCCGTGGCTCTACCCTTCATTCGATCCCTGCAAAACCGTATATTTCAGCACGATAATGCACGACCGCATGTTGCAGGTCCTGTACGGGCCTCACTGGATACAGAAAATGTTCGACTGCTGCCCTGGCCAGCACATTCTCCGGATCTCTCACCAATTGAAAACGCCTGGTCAATGGTGGCCGCGCAACTGGCTCGTCACAGTACACCAGTCACTACTCTTGATGAACTGTGGTATCGTGTTGAAGCTGCATGGGCAGCTGTACCTGCACACGCCATCCAAGCTCTGACTCAATGCCCAGGCGTATCAAGGCCGTTATTACGGCCAGAGGTGGTTGTTCTGGGTACTGATTTCTCAGGATCTATGCACACAAATTGCGTGGAAATGTAATCACATGTCAGTTCTAGCATAATATATTTGTCCAATGAATACCCGTTTATCATCTGTATTTCTTCTTTGTGTTGCAATTTTAATGGCCAGTAGTGTACTACATATGATTCAGTCCGACCACACATAGACGTGGTATACATTAAATGAGCATTCTGCAAGTGGCGACTATTGGGAGGGGTGGCAGATGGATAGTCTGTTAGGAGACACTCTCCCATTTCGCCACTTGCCGATTCCTCAGTGAAGAGGGTTGCAACCTGTGTACGTCGGCGGGCGCAGTAAAAGAAGAGTGACTTTTAACAATTTATTTCTGCAAATACACCTCTCCTTTAGCGATGCTACGGCGGTCCTCTACCACTGCTTGTACGGGTGCGCCGCGAGCTTCCGGCAGTCACTCAGTAAGTGGATCCTGCATCTCCACACTCCGCTTTCGAAGAAGGAGGCGCGTGCGTATGTGGACTACACACGCCGGCCTTGGAGGTCCTCGATCCCCTCCCGTAACTGTGGCTCATCTCTGCTCTCCGAACCACGATGACGGCTGTCGTGTGCTCGAGAAGTGCGCCGATCCTGGCCTGCAATGCAGATAGGTCCCGAAGCTCCGCTTAAGTGTCAGGAACGCTGGTGTCCTGGCCCAAGTCGACACGGTAGAACCCCAGGCCTTTCCATCTGCGTTGGAAGCTGCTAAAAGCGCCGAACTCGTGACTGGTGCTTATGGAGAGGAAGACATCTCTCCGGCGGCTATTGGCGGTGTTGAGTTCGAGCAGGAAATCTGCAACAGACTTACATCCAGCGTTAATACCGTGTCAGGGCATCGAGTACGCGCGTCCTGTACATCACCGATCCTTCTGACCGACTCCCCTCTGATCTCAATGCTGGAGTATTTACGGTGTGAAATATCGGCTGGTGTTGACCAAACGTTATTTGTAATGACCGCATAGGCTTTCCTAATAAGCATGTATCAACGATTTATATCGCGCCCTATTTGCTTAACACATTTGTTATACCAACAGACTGGTCCGTAACAATATTCAGTGCGCCTTCTTGCGTTAGCGACGCGGCTTCTTACTTCACGTAAGAAGGTGATATAATATTTCTCAGTCGTATTGCTTTACTAAGCTCCTGCTGATGCTAGCTAGCCAGTTCGGGCAAAGCGGTGATGTCCTGATTTCCGTCTGACCCGCTAACGTCATGAAACGCTGTCGTTTCGTGTCGCGCTTGTTGACATTCCCGCAAGGAACACGAAGTGAACGAGGTCTCGCAATTATGAAATTCTACGGCCAGCTGCCTCGTACACGGTTAGTACTTAACAATACTGTCTTACTCTCTTATAGGTTGGTCATAATAAACTTTCTGATTAACCCTATGACGGGAATGATCTGACGAGGCGGGAAGTAATGAAACGATGGAGATAGAAGTATTGACGAGACAGACTCTTGTGGTACTGTCCATTAACTGTGGGTGGAAAAACAACCCACGTAAAGTACTTAAGCTAATTTAGAAAACGAATGATAATTGTTAGTCCCTTACATGTAACGGCTGTATGTGGCAAAATCAAATTACAGGGGAGTAGCCAGCACGTATAAGTAAGAGGAAAATGGAGAGTTGCTTAAAAATGGGACAACGTCTGTGAGGAAGCAAGCGACATATCTGGATGTCTATGGTGACGAGTGAGAGATAGCTTCACCCCTACCCTCTCCCCTCATAGTCACTCCCACCTGGCAAGATCAATCCAGCAGCGCCTGACACATACCATATACAGCGAATAAATCTTTTGTGAAATTAAATGTTTAAAAATTGTTACAAAACTTGGTCAGATTAAGTAACATTAAGCTAATGTCAAATGACGTGACCTGCTGATTTGTTTCCCCAAAAACCCACTTTCGACGGCTTTTCAAAAAATGCATAATAAAAAGTAGAAAGTTGTACTTTTGGAATTAGGTTCAGTTTTTAGAAAACATTCTGCAGAGCTTTTCATGAACCTACCCCTTTTATGTTTGGACTTAATAGGTAAAAACCAACTATCGTACAAAAGTTTGTTAAAAAGAGTTAGATTAACTAACTTTTGTAATTTATCTACATAACTAAAATAACAGCACTCTGTTTAATATATGTAACGATGAAACTGTGCCATCTTTCACGATCATACTGTAATTTAACTAAGGTACAGAAATTAGAAAGGAGACAGTTTAGAGGACACTGTCTACCCTTGGTTCCTTTTGAAAAATTCTGGAAGTCAAAGTTTTACATCATCGAACCGAGAATTTAACACAAGATAAACGAAGTACTGATTTACTAAAAGAAAAACTGGAATCGTTGTTACTGTTAAACTAACAACGATATAAGCAATTTTGTAGTCAAATAGGGTGCCAGATGGGTACTGCTCCTGGCACCAGTATGTAAAGACCATTGTAGTGATATATATATATATATATATATATATATATATATATATATATATATATATATTTTAAATTGGGAATTCTTACTGCGTCAAGTGAGTACATATGTCAATCTGCGGTGCATATCAGGGAAAACATTACTAAATAGTCCACTAACAGTTCTATTCACAATCATGGAACCTGAGCTAATTTGGAGTTCCATTTACACAAGAAAACAAACAAATAAGTCAAAAAAGCATTTTGTATCGAGAGAGAAAAATGTGTAATAAATGGCCAAAGGAAGTGAAAAAGATTACAACACACTTTCTTAAAAAAGGCAACTGACACGTTCTTCATAGGTAGTGCATATTACACTGTTAAAGAGTACATAGAGGACTCAGAGCAGTGAATAGTAATGAAAGGGGTGTACTGCACCACTTTGTCACATTTCAAAACATGGTTATGGTTTACTGCTTACACAAGGATCACGTGTCAAGATGTATAACGCATGACGGTACTGTCCGCTGGCTTAGTTTTTCAGAGGGACAGTTGAGTGTGGAATCCAGAACTGAGGCAAGGGGAAGAGCAGCGTCTTGTCAGTTCAGGAGTCGGAGGCGGGCGCCCTTGTTTGAGCAGCAGTGAAGGTTGAAACTGTGTTTCACATTGCAAGTGATCGGAAACAATCCAGGAGTCATCAGCGGAAGTCCTCGGTGTGTGGGCAGTGACTCATAATGAAACAGTTTGTATGTAAATCCAGAAACATTACTCATTAGAGGATTACCGAATGCGGCAACGCAGCTGTTAGAACACTAACCTCATATTAGGGAGGACGTAGCTGTTCTGTCCAGCCATCCTGATCTGGCTTTTCCATGGTTATCCTGGATACTATGGCAAACGCTTGGATGGTTCCTTTATCAAGGCCACGGACGACCATCTGTCCTATCCCTGCAGGCTACCTGTCCTACACAATTAAACCGTGTGAAGTGTGTTGTCTTTTATATTTTGTCCTACTGATTGGCATTGCATTACCTTGACAAATTCGATGTCATTGTGAGATGATCCTTGGATGAATAAAGATATTTAATCAGATAAATAAACTAATGTCTCTTCGCTTGAGAGGTTATTCGATCGTCGTCAGTCATACATGATATGTTACGCACCGCTACATAATGTGCCGTTATTCTGTCCACGACAGTTCCACTAAGCCTTGGGGATGGCGCTAAAGACGACTGACATAAGGTTTTTTTTTTTTTTTTTCTTCACTCGAATGAGATATCGCAGTAGTTTACTGCAAATGTGCAAAAGTGAAATTTCATGGATTAATAATTTACTAGAAAGCACGTGTTTCGTTTTCGATGTTTTGGTTTATGTCACCCACTATATTATAGGAAACCATGTGGAAAGTGGCGCTAATTACCCTTCATCTTTAAGGCGAGCAATTGACTTCACGTAACTAACAGTCGGGATAATAACTGCCATTCTTGGGACTTAGAACAGAATACCTCTTTGAACTGTGTCGACTGCTGAGTACGATAGAAAAAATTTTAATTATTTGCAAAATTAATACTTATGTATGTCAGTTGTACACCAGAAAGTGCTGCTTCGTTAAACGGCAGCAGACTTTTATTTGTCATCATAGTTTCTGACTCCTTTGCATTATTCTTAGAGTTGGAACATTTCATTTCAACTTCTATTTGACACACCTTATTATTGATTACTTCATCAATTTTTTCCTGGGATGTTACAAAATTTAGTTTTCATCTGCATATCTCAAAACCACTATCCTCATTTACATTAACACAAGATACGCTATCCTTATCATACACAGTAAAATTTGATTCATCCCCACAAGTTGCATTTATGGTATATGTAGCTTCCATTAATCTGTCGCAACTTTCATCAGGGTGTCCATAAATTTTATCTTTCCAGTTGTCTCTCAATATTAACCCACCACATAATCCTGGAATTATAGTTACATGAACACTATGAGCTTACTGTTTGCACCAACAGCTACAGTAATTCTTACCCTTTGTATCGGCGTTTCCAGAGTAATCGTTCCCTCTATTATTTTCAAATAAAGTTCCTCATTAATTAAAAAAATGTGATTTCCAGAATCTAAAATTCCTGAAACTTCTGGACCATGTATTTCTACCATTAATGTGCGCTCATAGACTTCATTTATCTCATTTACATTCTCAAATATTACTTTTCCTTAATAACATCGCTTTTGTAATATCCTCAGTAAGTAACATTTATTGGTAAATGTTCTACATCAATTCTCAGTTGGACTGCATCGAAACCCCCAATTAGTTTTCTTGATCTGGCCCATCCATTTCTCTTGGCTCTATTCTTTCCTCCTTATTTCTTACCCCTCCTTGATTATGCCCATAATTATTATGATAACCACCATGATTCCATCCATGCCTCTGTTAGTTGCTTGTCTAAAATTGTAACTTCATCTTTCATCGTTATTACCTCCTCTCTATCTGAAAGCTCTCCATCCTTCTCTACCGAGTATGGTAGTGCAGTGGTTGGCACACTGGATTTGCATTCAGGACGGCGACGGTTCAAACCCACATCTGGCCATCCTGATACAGGTTTTCTGTGATTTCCCTAAATCGCTTAAGGCAAATAATTCGAAATGGCACGACCGACTTCCTTCTCCATCCTTCCATAATTCAAGCTTGTGCTCTGTCTCTAACGACCATGTTGTTGACAGGTCGTTAACCGTTAATCTCTCCCTCCAGCCTTCTTTGTGCTAATGAACGACAGACAAAGAATACAGCTGTTCAAGATTGTTTTTCAGACTCCTTATTAACTACTGTTGCACACTTACTAGCAACTTCTCCTTTAATTGATCATCCAAATATATACAAAATCTTCTCTCAGTAGTTTTGAAGAAATTGTGGGTAACTTTGACATCAACTATCAGCAAAGGTTCCTCTCATGAAAATGTCACTATGCACATTGCTTTGTGCGATGCTTGACCAATATTGGCTTACAAACTCATTAACAGATTCCTCATATATTTTATATCAGGACTCCATTTTCATTCCCCATGACAGTGCATCACTGATCAATATAGTGACAAAAACCAATTTTTTTCTATCATCCCATGATTTAGGTAAAGCATTATCAAATTGTCTCATGAAAGCAACAGGATGAATAGTACCTCATGTCAAAACTTGTGGAACTTACAAACCCACACGAAACTATAGTTAACTGCCTCATAATAACTTACTCCTATTTTGTTTTCTTTTTCAATTTCAGCTCCATACTTAAGTCCTCCTTATTAACGTGAACATTTTCAGTCGAATAATTTTAAATTTCACTTATTTTTAGGAAAATCTCAGCTGCCTTGTTATTACACTGAGATTTGATATTACTCTTGTACATATATAAATACTCGTATAATCATACTTAGTACAAAAATTTTCTGTCTACTTACTTGATTTCTGGCACACAGCTTTTGTCTTATCAAGGCAAATTTTAACAATTTGATCTGATTTGTGTACCACTTTCTCAAAATGAGATGATAAATTCACTAAGTTGAACATCACGATCCCCAGTTTTAGTTTCATGTTTCTACATTTTGTTTTCATTACAAAATTCTTTTCTGACATTTCCTCTTTTGTTTTTCCTAGTGGCTGACTCACCTGATCTGCTCTGGTGTTCAGTTTTTTTTACAGTCTTTTGTCGACACATTTTCCATGCTTGCCATTTTGTACCCAGTTTTAGCCAATTCTGTTTTAACTTCCTTATTTCACATTTTGCCAGATTTGCTCAGCTGATCAATTCACTCATTAGTTGCTTTTTAGTTTTTTTTTAAATTCCCTATGCAATTATTTTAATAAATCTCTCCTAGTTTGATCAATCTTGTTACTTTATTCCACCTGCTTGTCGTTGATGTGGTCTTCAGTCCGAAGACTGGTGCATTGCACCTCTCCAGGCTACTCCATCGTGTGCGAGCCTATTTATCTCCGAATAACTGCTGTAACCTACATCTTTCTGAATCCACTTATTGTATTCATCTCTTGGGCTCCCTCTGGGATTTTTATCACCCACACTTTCCTCCAATACAAAACTGGTGATCACTTGATGTATCACAATGTTTTGTCGAATCCCTGCCACGGAGAATCGCTAGAGTTTTGTGTCCGAAATGTGCACCAACACGTTATTGTGCAGATGTTCATAATGCTGTCGTTCATCAGTGGTTTTTAAACCCCGTATTTGTGAATCTGGGAACAGTCCAGGCTAACTTCTTCATGATTCGAGCGTGCAGTGATGGTGTTATTGCGCCGACACTAATCCCTTCCCTCTGAGACGTGCAGTGAGCATAGGTACTGGTGTAGGGCTGCGTTACTGCACCCCTTGGTGGGGTGTTTTAGGAAGGGATGGCAGCAAAACGGTTGTTGCTGTGCAGAATTCTCGGGGTATTAAATGTTAAAACCTGATTCATAAAATTAATAATGAAACACACACTCGTAAGAGCGAAGCCAAATTACTGAAAACAAACTTATTAATAAACGCAATGAAATGGTAAGGCCATGGGTGTAGGCCCTAAAGGGAGAAACGCATACTATAAAAATGAAAATGTTTAAAGATGTTAACAAACACAGGATTTGAGTGAAGTTATTAATTTATTCCGATAAAGCACAAATATAGAAAAAATATAAAAATCTACGAAGAACTCTAGATTTAAGTGTTAGGAAGTCTTTTCTGAAAGCATTTGTCTGGAGTGTAGCCTTGTATGGAAGTGAAATGTGGACAAACGGTTTAGATAAAAAGAGAGTAGAAACTTTCGAAATGTGGTGTTACAGAAGAATGCTCAAGATTAGACGGGTAGATCACGTAACTAATAAGGAGGTACTGAATGGAATTGGGGAGAAGAGGAATTTATAGCACAACTTGAGCAAAAGAAGGAATCGGTCGCCAGGACACATTCTGAGATATCTAGGGATCAACAATTTGGTACTGGACGGGAGTGTAGGAGGTAAAAATCGTAGAGGGAGACCAAGAAATGAATACAGTAAGCAGATTTAGAAGGATGTAGGTTGCAATAGTTACTCGGAGATGAAGATGGAATAGCATGGAGAGCTGCATCAAAACAGTCTTCGGATTGAAGACCACATCAACAACAACAACCAAGAACTCCAAGCAAAATGAATCTTCCTGCATTACTTCAAAAGTTCATAGGGCAGCTGTAAATGCAATTGACGTTCTGAAAATAACTCATGATTTCCTACCGATTCATTAGAGTGGCGGCCTGGCTGAATGTTAAATTGAGAAGACGCATGCATTTGCCAGTGCACTGATGGGCGTGGAACTGCAATGTTCAGACTGAATTCTGACCATGGACTGTCCTAACTTGCCAGTGTTGCTATTCTTCTCACCATAAATTATCAGTGGAAGATGAATATCGTGTTTGCTCCGTCTTTGGGTTTCTGAAATGCGGCAATAGGATCGCTCTTCCGCCGACTCATCCAATTGGCTGCTGGAGTGGAGACTGCAGCCTGCAGAAATGCTTTCAGTACCACAACCCACCTCGAAGTTCTTCCTTGTCTATTAGAAGCCAGCAGTCTGCTCATTTCTTCCTGCCAAGACAACATAACCACGAATCATTTTCCCCCTCTGTGCCCACCAGTGGGGTAACTGCTCTTTCAGCAGAAATCCTGCCAAGAAAGCGTGTCACGTAAAATCTCCGATGACTTGTCTAACCTCCCCTCTTCTCTACAGAAAACTTCTCTCTATGTGATCTACCTCGTGACATGTACTTTCATCAATCGGCGTTTATCGAGCCCAGCAGTTAGTCTCACTTCTCAGGTCCTGGGTAAGTTAAAAAGCTGTGCCCAGGGCTACCCACCAATTCTGTGCTCTCTTCATGGTTTTTCGAGATTGTTATCTCTGGAAGGCATTATCCTGAACATGGCAAAATATCATCATCCTGCTGATACAAGTTCTTTCTCTCATCCTACAGCTCTGCCCTACTGGCCAGAGTAGACATACTACAAAACTGAACAACAACTTCAATAGGCTGGGGGCCACCTGGTCATGCAACACATAGCTTCCAAGCTGCGACCTGGCCCAGCGCCATTTCTGCGAACACCCGAGTCCCTGTTACATACCAAGCCCTGTTTTTTTTTTCTGGTCCCGCATAGCGTGTACTCAGTCCATCGAGCGTGCGATCGCCAAACACTCTCAGAAAAGCAAAGAGCAGACCCAAACCAGCTTAAATGTGGAAACGCTAATTAAGGCAAGAAGTTACTAAGAAGTCAACAAGTATTGTCACTGTAGCCGTATTTACTCTCCAAAGCTGTTATTCTTAGATTCTGTCTCATCATACCTGTCACTGAAATTAATTCTCATATTGACTGAAAAGAGGCAAACTGAGTGGATTGCCGCCTTCCGGCTGCCCGTTACTGAACTGGTGAATGAGTCACCATGCTGCGTGCTATCTACCCGCTGAAGCAGTCCGCCACAGCCGACACCGATCCTTCCTGTTCTGGCTGTGTGTTAGCGGTGGTTTTCCCAAAATCGAGGTGTTCAAGGTACATTGATGGTGCGGTTGTTACGGAAGAGTCCAATCCAAATCACGAGGAACGTTCCAAACGTCGAACATTCACCAGCTGGACGTGACGTCGTCGCGTGAAACTGTTTATGGCGTAAAACGTGACACTCATAAACCTTATTACAATAATTGTTGTAACCTCCCCACAAAAAAATTTAAAAGGAATGACAATACTTAATAGAAATGGGACCCAAGTGTAACCTCCCGCAATGAAATGTACTGACAATGGCAACAAAAATGTGAAATTCGCAATCTGACTCAAATATAAATTCTTCACAAAAAATTAAAGTCCATTCAGTGATAAGAAAATTCAATTAAACCGAAATATCGGTCTTTGGCCCTGTGTAAAACAATCAGAATTAAAGTCTTACCTCAGAATAACTGGATGTCAAATTTCTGCTCTTATTTCAGCGCACGGCTTGGAGGAACTGCATTGCAAATAATAATATTCCTTTTTTCTGTGAATTTACTGAAATTTTTCTTCAAAAGAAGTGGAATGAAATGGGAAGTGCAACGAAATCTTTAGTTCTATAAAAAATAAAATTTTTGAAAAAATGCTTTTAAAATAAAAATTATTATTGGGGGACTTGTTGGAGATTGATTACAATAAATAAGTTTTACATTGTCTAATGATTATATTAATTAACAGTATACCTCATTCAGCATCTTGACCAGTGTTGCCGACCGCCTACATCACACAACCGCACTGGGCTGTTACTACTGACCGACCGCTCTGCATGACGACTACTGACCGAGTACTGCACTGCACGACTACCTGACAGACTCGCAACGACTACCTGACAGACTCGCAACGACTCACTGACTGACTGAGAACCGCTCGCAACACTCGCGCGGTCAAGCGCAAACTCTCTGGTCACAGATGCTACAATGCCTCGCCATCGCTGCTATGTTACATACGTGTTTCATAACCCTCCACTGGGGGGGCAAAATTTGGCAGCGATGGTGAGTCATTTGGACTTGCCAAGCGCGGCAAAATTTTTCTTTAATTAACAAAATTTTACAACTTACAGAATATTTAAATGTTGTGCACACGCACTAAGTACAAAATATATCAGACAAAGACAAAATGTGAGTACAAAACACAGTAGCAAATCAGAAAAATGTATATACAAATTTTTGGACAGATAACAAAGTGCACAGGCACTGAAAAAATCCTTTAGCATATTCAGAACAAATAAACAGACTGGCAAAATATTATGTTGACAAGTGACATGAGTGCACATGCACTGTAGTTCAGAAAATAAAAAAATGTATATACAATATAAAAGACAAGAGTGTACATATACTGTACTTCAGAACAAATCGAAAAATGTCTTTAGCATTTTCGCAATAAATAAACATAATGGCAAGAAAATCATGTCCAAAGTGCACATGCACTGAAAAATGTCTTTAGCATTTTCACAACAAATAAACATAATGGCAAACATCATGTCGACCAGTGACATAAGTGTACTCGCACTGGAGTTCAGGAATCGAAAAATATGTATAACCTACGAACAGAAATGATGTTACCAAAAAAATGATTTTCATTATGTGACAAGAATTAGGATAGGAAAGGGAAGGATTGCATCATGGTTGTAGCACTTTAGATTGCACACAGCTGTTCTGAAAGTCCATATCTTTCCACAGAAGTACAGCACCAAGTGACACAACTTGAAGTTCTTTTCCCATCAGAATTTATCAGTGTAGCCAAGACACTGAACTGTCGTAGTAATGTTCCATGTTTTCATTTTGGCAGTACATTAGGTACACCAAACAGTGGGACCATAATAACGTCTTCATTGCTCACGGTGGTGGACAGCATGTCGTGTCAACACCACGCTCTTACAAGGCACACCAACGTAGAATCAGTGCAAAAACCAAATATAGTGCTCCATGATCACTAGGATAAACAGGACAAATGGCCATTGCAGTAATTTAGGGTAGTCAGCACATGAGGTGAAGGACATCAAGTCACATAATATTGACAATTACAGTCTTCATTGATAGTTTGTGGCATTCATAGCCCAGTTATTGAACATTTCTGTACCAAGTATGTAGTATTACAGAAAAATGTTCATTAATTGTTTTACATAGAATCAGTAGCCTTCTTTTCCTGGTTACAAAGTATTATGAAATAATCGCATTCTTTTCAGTTACAGAGTATAATTAAGAGTCATTAACCTTCTCCTAATTACAGTTAATTAATCATTTGTCATTCCAATAATAATCATTAGCCTTTTCCTAATTACAGTTAATTAATCATTTGTCGTTAATTAATCATTTGTCTAATTACAGTTAAGTAATCATTTGTCTAATTACAGTTAATTAATCATTTGTCGTTAATTAATCATTTGTCTAATTACAGTTAATTAATCATTTGTCGTTAATTAATCATTTGTCTAATTACAGTTAATTAATCATTTGTCGTTAATTAATCATTTGTCATTCTAATATAGTAAGAATCATTAGTCTTCTCTTAATTACAAAGCATTATTACACAGTCACATTCATTTCCAATTACAAAGTATGAACATTGAAAACAAGAGTTAATTAATGGCATAATTAATAACAATTCATCGAGTGACATTAATTATTGGCACTCAGTGGCCACCAAATATTGAATAGAATAAAACATAGTTCATCATTCAGTATTATTCAGATCATTACGAAGTCATTATTAAAAATCATTTAATTACAGTCATAGCATTAATAATCACAGGCATTATAAGTAGTCTCATTACCATAAACAGTGTTCCTCATTCAGTAGTATTCAGATCATTACAAAGTCATTATTAAAATCAGTTAATTACAGTCAAATCATTAATAATCATGGGCATTATAAGTAGTCTCATTACAATAAACAGTGGCAGTTATTAGCTAGTGACAAAGCATTATTTTATATATATATATATATATTTTTTTTGTCTCATTAGGAAGTCATTACTCAAGTGACATACTATTCAGAGTTGATCAGTATTATTCAGAATTATCATAAACTAGTGACATTATGTGGGACTGGTAATACCTCTTTTAGCAATGCATTGCGTTGGGATCGATAATTAATTGGTGAGGCATAACACTATTTGCTTTTGACCTATTGCTGCAAATGAGGATAGGTAACGTCATTCGTCATGAGTCAGCTGTAGCAAGATTATGTAACAAGGCAGTATGTGTGATCACATCTATAAATGATAAACACAAATGGGTAAAATACAAAAAAAATGCAAGTACTAGAACAGGTATAATAAGTAACAGGTTTAGTAAGCATCATGAAAAACTTCTCCTGGAAAAATTACAAAATGGATTATTAACCTGAAAGAAGAAACGCACACTATGCTGAAAAGTAGTGAACTTCGAATTAACAGGTAGTGAAATGTGTATAAAATGTGTTCCATAGCTGTCCTTTCCAAAACTTTCTGTCATCCTACTATGCAATATAACACCTGCTGTCAAAACAAACTGCAACAAATACTTAAATAATTACGTAGCATAAATACATACTTTCAACATTATCCTCATCTGTAAAGAAAAAAACTTCATTATCAATCACTTCATTATCCACATTATCATAACTTCATTATTATCATCACCTGTAAAGAAAAACTTCATTATTCATAATACCATATCCTTCATTATTATTCATCAGTATTCATTATCATCTGCAAAAAAATCACTTCATTACTCATTATACAACTATTCCTTATCTCTAGCATATTTCATCACTAAAACTAAGATGTGTAGTTCAGTCTGACAGCCTGCATCAATCACCTTGTATTCTGAAAGAAAAAATTAGTTAAGACTGCTATTCTACGATGAGTATAGTATATTCTTGTTAATGCCTGCCAATCCTGATCCATTTACTCTTCCTCATAAAGTTATTGCATCTTCTTTCGTTTATTCCGTAGGTGAAATTCCCATTTCTGTTGAATTTATTTCTTACACGCATCATTTTTTTCTGAAATTGATGAACAAAGATTAATGTCTTGCATTTAAATCATATACCCACTAAATAAGGACTGGTTTATGGTAACATACTTAAGCATACAGCATAACATGACAGAAAACGTAGTATGTCAAAGACATTGACAGTGTTCAGATGCAAAAATGTACACAGAATATCACAATGCAGCAGCAAAAGGAAAAATGTAAAACAGTCACGATGTTGAGATATCATAGGGCAAAAAAAAAAAAAAAAAGAGAAAGTCAAAGTCGACTGGTGTGTGTTATATCTTAACTATTTCACAGTGCATATAAACAAAACTGGAATACAATCGTACATAAAAAGACAAATGTGACGTTCGTTGTGTTCAGCTTGTATGTAGTGTAATTAATCAAGGCGAGAATTAAAGACTTTAATAAAAAAATGTAATGAAATTAACATGTCATTAGCTAACATTGCATAATTAGTCATAAAATACGTAAGTGTGTCTGAAAAAATATGCACGGTCTGATGTGTAACGACAAGAAGAGCGACCTGCTAACCTTACCTTGCCAGGCACTTGCCAAAAAAAAATACGATAATCATCAGTAATTAGTCAGGTGAATTAATTGCATTAGTAAATGACATCATAGTGTGTTGAATCATACAGTGGTTTCACTCAATAAACGGTTTAATGTTTGAGATATGGTGATTGCCTTTCTATTTTCTGGTTCTCAAAGTTTCGACGTGTACAACATTGGGGTGAGGGATGCTGCGAATCCGATACGGACCTGCGTATAGAAGTTCAAATTTACGGCACTTACCTTTTAATTTGCTGGATAAATAGTGTGTACGTACTAATATCTTCTGTCCAACGTGAAAGTCGCGGCGTGTACAAACCTGTTTTTGCTGTCTTCTCCGGCGCTCTGCGGCACGTTTGATGTTCTTCAGCGCAATGTCAATTATTTCGTGGTGTCTTAGTCGCCTACATTTGGGTAATTTTACTAATTCTTTAATTTTGTTCGGTGGTTCAACGTTTTTCAGTATAACAGTCGGAGATAGCATAGTGGATTCATTTGGAATGGAATTAATTACATCTTGGAATGAGAGTATGTGTGTATCCCAATCAATATGTCTTTTGTGGCAGTATATTCTACACAGTTTACCAATTTCCTTCATTAATCTTTCACAGGGGTTCGAAGAAGCGTGGTACTTGGATATATAGATCGGAGAAATGTTTCTAGCTCGTAACATGCGTGTCCATGTAGCTTGCTGTAAAAGAATTTTGCGTAGTTGCGTGCGTTCGTCGTCTGTATTTGCACTGCTCTCTTTAACCTTATCAGAAATCATCTGTATTACGTCGTAGTCAGCTTCGTCTGGAGTATCATAGTTGTGTACGTACGTATCCGTGAACAATGTGGGATTACAGTCTATGTTACGTGTTGCGGAAATGACCTCTGTGCGATTAATTGTTTGTTCTTCCGCAGATAGCGAGTGCTGAAATTCTAAAGCAAGTTGTACATTTTCATCCTTTAGCATTAAATAAGAATTTTGAAAATCAACCACTGCATCGTGTTGTACGAGAAAATTAGTACCTAAAATTACGTCTGTCGTCAATAAAGTAACAATCCAAAAATTTGAGTGAAATGTGTGACCTGCAATACTAAATGACAAATGCGTCTGCAATTTAACGTCTATTCCTTTACTCGGTACTGCTCCTTTCACTTTTGTTTTGCCTAATGGTAATGTCGGATACGTATTCTCTTTGTTGCACTCGTTGAAAGTCTCCTCATTTATTACTGATATAGGTGAGCCGGAATCGATTACTGCTGAAAATTTCGATGAACCAATTTTAATTTCGATAACAGGATGTGAAATGGTTTTCTGAATAACTGGTCTTTCCTGCAAGAGAGTGTCTCTGATATCGTCAAAAGTAATTACATTTTCGTGAACAACATTTTGCGTGTCTAAAGTAGTGCTTACGTTACTGGAATATGCAATCTGTACTGTGTCTGGTCAAATTCTGTCGTACGTGCTATTATTTACGGGAGGATGCTGTGGCATTTCGACTATTTGAACTGTTCTGTTAACTATTCCTGACGTATTACGCTATGGATGACACCTAATGTCTGGATCATTCATGATAATGTGTTGTTGCTGATGTTGTTGCTGCTGAAAGGATCGACTGTTATTAAATGTACGCTGAAAATTGTGCTCGTTATTTTTACGTTGGTCATGATAGTCATTCCTATACGGTGTATTGCGATGGGAATTGAAATACTGTCTTCTTTGTACATAGTTGTTTCTCTGCTCCCGTGCGTTACTATTTGTTGGACCAGGGGCTATACGTCCACGCGGCGAAACATTAAAGTTTAGTTGACCTTGTAGACTGCATTGTTGGTTACGTATGCTAAGCGGCTGACTTTCATGCTATTGTGGTGGAAAACGTCTATTGTTACCAAAATGTGGTTGCGACTGCCGAAAATTTTGTACATACTGATGATTACGATTTTATCTGTTAATAAAGTTACGGCGGTAGTTGTCATTACGGGAGTGCCTGCTGAAAATTGTCACATTCGGTAAAAGATTGTCTTATCGGGTTTTCAGTACAATGTTTCTTAATTCTAGATAGAGCAATAGTTAAAGAGCTGTTTTGATAGATATAAAGGATAGTAGAAGAGAAGGCAGCAGTGCAGAAAACTAAAGATGAAACAGCACTACTACAGCTCGGGGCCCTATGCTCGCTACGGCACATATTCATTAAAGCGTAATGAATCCCCTGAGGTCTTTTACGCACTGCAAATAAATTTTGGCTTTTGCGTTGCAAGCAATAGCGGTAAAATTCCAAAGGCAAATTGTTGTATCCGTGCTAATTCCAGTTTCTGCATTATAGGCAATGCTGTTGTAAATACAAAAATAAATTGTCGCATCTGGTTCAAAGCTAGCTTCTGCATTACAGGTAATAGCGGTGAATGTACAAAGATAAATTGTCGTATACAGTGTAAAGCGTGTACCTGTACGCTGTCATTATTAAATTCCTTACATTTTCTTACAAATGCAAACTGCTTATTATCAACGTTCTCGTCACTGGATTTGAGAACACGTTCGGGTTTGTGTGAGAATTTGTTTGTCTGTGTCATTTCGTACTTCAAGTTACGTAGCTTTTCAGATTTCAAGTCGCGTGGCTTTTCGGATCTTAAGTCGCGTAGTTGCTGTAAATTGCTCACATTATACACGCTGCGTGACTCTGACAAATGCTCGCAACGTGGCGGATTCTGTGACGTATTGGTGACTGAAATAGTTTTCCACTCTGTTACTGTAACACTTTCGTCAATTTGGTTGATCTGTCGTGCAAATTTCTCATCAGCTTCCGTATTCGGAGTGTGTGAAACTTCCACTGACTCTAAATTAATCTCGTCGCGAATCTGTACTGCGTTCTTAAGGCATTGTTCAGTGACTGCATTAATTTCGTGTATCTGTGTTTCGTTTGCTGAACATTGTTCAGTGACTGCATTGATCTCGTCTTTATGTGATTCTGTTGTGTCTACACGTGTACTATTTAATTCTTGTGCAACAGTGCCAACCTTTTCATTACTGTTATTAGCACAAGCCTCAGTATCCTCACGTAATTGTTCTTCACTGTCCTGACATTGCACGGTGATAGCTGTATTCTGTTCACTAACTTGTCTGCTCCGTTCGTTAAGGTTGTCTTGTTTTTCGTTCGTCAGTTTGAAACTTTCATTAATTGTTTCGCTAAGTTGTTTGTAATGGTTGTCAAAACTTCCATTAAGTTCTTTGAAATAATTATTCATCATTTCCTTCCGCTGTTTGAACTGTTTACTAAGTTGTTTGATATTTTCACTAATTTTATTAAATTTTTTGTCCTGTTCACTAAAATGTTGTTGTAGCAATCTTGTCACAATTCGTACCAAGTCAGAACTAACGTATATACTATCTGTACTGTTTAGTGGTGGATCTGGAATTGTCTCGCTTTCCGTGACCATTTGGTCATTCTGTAATTTACAAAAACGTTTATCAGTCGGATGTACATTGTCAGACACTGTTCCGGAATTAAATAAATCCGTCCTACTTTGTGTGATCTGTTCATTTTCATTAGACAAATTTGTCTGTTCGTCACGTGAATTTAGAAAATCGGTTGTGTTAGGCTGGGCAGCGCTCATTACAAGAGAGCGTCCCGCGTCATCGATTGTCGTCAAATCAACAGAGGACATAACCGAGTCCGTTTGTTCATCATTAAGACAAAAGTCATCATTAGTGGTTGTAATGCACTGATTGTTAGTGAACGCAGGATTGTCATCATTACACTGCGTGTCACATGTCCTGTCGGTAAAGTTGTTGAAATCGGTAGTTTCGTTCGTAATACCTCGCGATACACTATTCACAGTCTTTCGCGGCATTTTTTACAACAGTCAATTATTCACAAAACAAATAATCACAAATGCAAAAGCAACACACAATTACAACAGAGCAAAGAATTGCCGTTGACCTGTAGAAAGAAAGTCACAAGTTAATAAAAGCGTTGCGCCAAATCCTAATTATATCTAAGCAAATAAGAGCAGATATCTGACTGTTGCTCAAAAGACTCTCAACGAAATACGATCCTGGACTGGGTGTCGCCAAGTGTAACCTCCCCACAAAAAAATTTAAAAGGAATGACAATACTTAATAGAAATGGGACCCAAGTGTAACCTCCCGCAATGAAATGTACTGACAATGGCAACAAAAATGTGAAATTCGCAATCTGACTCAAATATAAATTCTTCACAAAAAATTAAAGTCCATTCAGTGATAAGAAAATTCAATTAAACCGAAATATCGGTCTTTGGCCCTGTGTAAAACAATCAGAATTAAAGTCTTACCTCAGAATAACTGGATGTCAAATTTCTGCTCTTATTTCAACGCACGGCTTGGAGGAACTGCATTGCAAATAATAATATTCCTTTTTTCTGTGAATTTACTGAAATTTTTCTTCAAAAGAAGTGGAATGAAATGGGAAGTACAACGAAATCTTTAGTTCAATAAAAAATAAAATTTTTGAAAAAATGCTTTTAAAATAAAAATTATTATTGGGGGACTTGTTGGAGATTGATTACAATAAATAAGTTTTACATTGTCTAATGATTATATTAATTAACAGTATACCTCATTCAGCATCTTGACCAGTGTTGCCGACCGCCTACATCACACAACCGCACTGGGCTGCTACTACTGACCGACCGCTCTGCATGACGACTACTGACCGAGTACTGCACTGCACGACTACCTGACAGACTCGCAACGACTACCTGACAGACTCGCAACGACTCACTGACTGACTGAGAACCGCTCGCAACACTCGCGCGGTCAAGCGCAAACTCTCTGGTCACAGATGCTACAATGCCTCGCCATCGCTGCTATGTTACATACGTGTTTCATTGTTCACTTTTATTTTTACTGTGAAGTTTGTGGTGACATCTCCATCTCTAGTGTAATAAGAAGTCTAGATTAGGTTGATAGGTGATAATTTGGTTGTGTGTTCAAGCTTAGGAATAGGAATTACAGAAAGCTATTCATAGGACCGCAGGTCCTGGTCTGTAGAGTACCCGAAGTCTGTTTTTCAATCGGTGATGTAATTTGCTTGCTCAGCTACTGTGATTTCGTACGAAGTTATCACAGCACTCGTATCTGTGAATCAGCGGTCACGTTGTAGTCAGCATGTTGAATGAGGCTGTCATTAACTTGGTAAGGAGGAGGATGACATTAATCAAGATGAAATGTTTAAGAATGTTATCGACAGCAATCAGTGCGTGGGAAACTTTTATTACACCCGCTCTGATCAAGAGCGTTGTGAAAAGTGGTTGTTTGAGGAACATTTTAGAGATTGGACATTTCAGAGACTTGGGGAAAAAAGGACCTAACGAATAAGGACTCATTCCTGTTCCTGTGCACAGAATTAGTGAATGTATTGTCAGCAGCCACTGACTTTATAGGAGAGCCTTCCCAACTAGAAGAGAGAATGGGTCTAGTAGTTAACAAATTAATCATTTCTGCACGATATACGGTTGGTTGGCAAAAGATTCCAGTTAGTTAATTCAAGAAATATGTTAACATTTGCATATACTAAGCCCTTCCACAGACGTACAGTGAATGTTTTCCTTGAAGATAATGAATCATCCGATAGACTCACACTAGTTATAAATCAAAAAGGCCACGCTGACAGTTCAGTTTCCTCAGCCGTGGCAGTGAACCAAGGCGTCTGTTTTACGATATTAGGCTGCACGATGCCGTCCGAAACCGGTCATTTCGTTAGAAACTATTGTCAATGTTTTTCTGTCCTGCTCTGCGTAGGTAAAACACCGTTTATGATCACTCGCATCGGCCGTAACGCAGAGACCGGAAGAACGAACAGGCGGTTCCCGAGGTCAATGGCAGCTGAGGTAACGAAGTGAAAGGTTAACCAAAAGAAAGTATAGACTTAAGTGTCTTAAGTGTATACATACAGCCTAGGGAGCAATCCGAATGGGAAACTTAATTAACAAAAAAATGGTTCAAATGGTTCTGAGCACTATGGGACCTAACTTCTGAGGTCATCAGTCCCCTAGAACTTAGAAGTTCTTAAAACTAACTAACCTAAGGACATCACACACATCCATGCCCGAGGCAGGATTCGACCGTAGCGGTCGCGCGGTTCCAGACTGTAGCGCCTAGGATCGCTCGGCCACTCCGGCCGGCTCTTAATTAATACAGGCAAGGCCAAAATTCTACTGATCAATGGCATTCACTAAACGTATCAATGTTTACAGACAGCCTAGCGTAAGTGGAGGGCTGTAAACAGCTGCCACTCGCCGGAGCTAGCTGCGCCCAGGGTATCAAGCCGGGTTATCGCCGACTTGTCTTCCATACCGATACTTGCGCTGGTGACGAATCCGAATCACTGTCGGGTGCTAAACCCCTGTCCCTTTTAATATCCGTGTGTACTTCCGTTAAATGTTACTTGTATTGCGACTGTAACCTGAATATGAGGTTTGTATCTCTAAACATGTTGTTTCATTAAAGAATTTAAGTAAATAACAACATTTTCATATTTTCGTACTGTGTAAACAGCCTCGTCGATATAGATTTAAACTGTAGAATTTTCAGACTGGCTATTAGCATGTTTATTTAGCATGTTTATTTGAAATATCGCATTTTGAAACCCATGTAAAGGTACTAATAGTTGTCTGGCTACCAGGAGTGGGGGGCGGGGGGGAGGGATGGGTGGGGGATGGGCAGCGTTCTTGCTCTTCAGTTTGCCGAAGAAGAGAAAGCAGTGCGTTGGACCCTCTGCCCTCTTCCATTTCCGTTCTGACTGAAACAGCGGCTGCGGCGGCATCTCAAAGGCGCGGTGAGCACTGCCCCGCACTGTGTGCAGCGGGTGTGCGGCCACGCGCCGCCAGGAATGCCTGGTCGGTGAGGCGGCGGGGGAAGGGGAGACGAGAAAGCCATACGTATCCTCTCTCTTCCGCCCCCCCCCCCCCCCCTGCCAGAGGCAGCGCCTGCGCAGGCGCCACCTGTCCTGGCGCCACCTGCTTCGCTGCCTCTGCCGTACCGGACCTCCCCCCCCTCCACCCCCACTCCCCCTCTCCCCACCACCATAGGCGCCTGACCTCAAACTGACGCCGGCTCCGGCAAACACTTCCGTATCCGATGTCCCCCTCCTTCCTCACTACCTGCAGCAGCTTGGTCACAAGTTTCGCTTTCGCTTTGGGCTTCCTTCTCGCTTCAGTGCAGGTAACGCTTTTGTCGCTGAACTGTTGGTGCCCCCATTACCTCGTTGATAGCAAAGGGCATACCCCGGACTTCACCCGCCGGGGGGGGGGGGGGGGGGGGGGGGGGGGGAGCGGGACTCGAACAGGGGCCAATCCAAATGGTTCTGGGTACATTCGCTGTTATAGTTGGAGTCACGACCGATGGCGGTCCAGTTTAGACTTGGCCTGCGCACCTACGTCACTTATTTTCCAACAGTCAATGAGCGTTTAGTAGTGTTTTGAGCACTCTCCTGTGAATGCCGTAGCTAGGTGAACATTAAAAGTGATCGTAGCGAGTCGTTTAGAAAATTTCGATTCCATTTGTTGCGAATTATCATCGCTCATTGTGGGATCAAGTGATAAATCCTGCATAAGCAAGCGAGAGATGTAGTTTGCAGGCGATAAGGTTTCTTCAAGAGGAAAAAACTGTCGCTTAGAATCGTCAACAACGCAATAACCGTCCGTGTCTCGACATGCGGGAACCGCGGTCGTTCGTGGATCGGGCTGTAATCAATATCCATTACGTGTTACGGCTTTCTTCAAACGTACTGAATTAATACGTCTGTCTGCCTCACGACGACGGACTGGTGTTCTGTTTCAGAAAAGTGTCACATGAAGTGAAAGGTATTTGTGTAACGAGAAATGTTTGTAAAAAAAAGAAAATAATATGAGAAATCACAGTTAATAGTCCAGTGAAACTGTCAGAAAAAAAACCTGTACCTTGCAAAAGGTGGGGTAGAAGATTTTATTTTTTTAACTCGGTCATACGGTTGGAAACATTAGAAAACCGAGTTTTGCCAACAAAATTTCGCTTGGGAAATCTTTCTGCAGTCAAAAAACTTCGAAAATTTCGGATTTTTTTCAGTTTTTTCAAAATATCTCAGTTTCATTTGCTCCTATCGCTTTAACGTCTATTTCCTTTTTTGAAAAGCACAAAATTCTCTACAAATTTGATTCTTGCCATTTTTTTCTACTCCCAATATCTAAGGCGCTACAGCGCCTCAAAAAATAGCAATTTTTCAAATTTTGAGTATAGTGGCAAGATACCTTATTTTTGAACATTATTTTTTCAGTTTCTGATTGTGTAGTATAAATACATTATACATCATGTTATAAGTTGGAATTTACCACCTCACTTTCAGGTATTCAATTTCTCTGTATGCAACATGAGGATTGCTGGGCACCCAACTATTGTGACTCTTACATCATTACCTGAAGTTCACTATGGGCCACCTCAGCCCTGGTATTCGTAAAACTATAAATATAAAAATACATCATTAAGAGACATAAACACATTATTCTTGTGTATAAAAGCCACACAGTTGACATTAAAAATAAGTAGCTTTATTACAATTAAAATGCACTGTCAGTTACTAAAAAATATTGACAGTTCTGGGTGTGTAATACTTGTAATATTGCCTTTAAGCGCACTTGAGACAGATATAAGCATCACTTCCAACGTTTTAATGGGCCAGGTTCCTCAGTGTCACCAGAAACCTTGAGTTACGGATTCAGGGTCTGTACATAGAGCTGATCCCAGATTGACCTCTTCTTTCAACAGTGAGTCAGCCTCAGCAAGTTCGTTGGTTTTGTCAGCGGTTTCCTCAACATCCTCCGTAACATCTTCTTCACTGTCTTCATATAAAAATTTTGGCACGTTTTCACAGTTGACCCCAATACATTTCTTGCAAAGAAGTTGGCCACCATGGAACAATTCGAAGCATAGGCACTGGACTCGGCGATTTGCAAACCTAAGGTGTGGTACAGATACGTCGTTGATACCTTCGTGGTGTGGAGCAGTGGTGAAGAACAGCTCGGTGACTTCCTAAGACACTTGAACAGCCTCCATGCCAACATAACATATACTATGGAAGTAGAAAAGGACAAGAAACTGCCATTTCTAGATGTGCTGGTCACAAGGGACAGCGAAAACCTGGGACACAGCGTGTATCTAAAACCGACTCACACGGACCGATACCTGCACAAACTGTCAAACCACCATCCGAGCCAGAAAAGAGGCATGATTAGTACGCTCGTAACGAGAGCAGGCCGAATATGTGAGCCGAAACACCTCAAACGAGAAATACAACACCTGGAAACTGTCCTGAGGAGCAATGGGTACTCCACAAAGTATATTAGAAGTGTAACAGAGCCAAACACTCGGCGAAAAAAGGAACCAGAAAAAGAAATGTCGGGTACGGCCTTTCTGCCAAACATTCCCAGAGTGACGGACAGAATCGGCCGTATATTGCGCAAACATGGCGTAAAGACGATTTTCAAACCGACAAGGAAGATCAAAGAGTGTCTTAGATCGGCGAAGGAGAAAAGAGACCCACTTGCAATGTCGGGAATATACCGCATACCATGCACATGCGTAAAAGTTTATGTCGGAATGACTGGACGATCCATTAACACCAGGATCAAAGAGCATAAGCGACATTGCAGGTTGGGGCAGGTGGAGAAATCGGCCGTGGCAGAGCACGCACTGAATGAGATCGACCACGTAATAAAATTCGCCGACACGGAAGTTCTGGCTGTAGAGAATCACTATCACACGCGCTTGTTCAGAGAAGCTGTAGAAATACAAAAACACGCGAACAGTTTCAACAAGAAAGAGGAAAGCCTTAAGGTAAACGGATCCTGGCTTCCCGTACTGCAGCTAACGACCGTCGCAGGTAGCAAGAGGAGAACCGCACCGCAAATGACCGCGTAGAAGCCCTCGGACGTTGGCGCGCCAGGTACATATAGTCTGCGCCTGCGAGCTCGGCTCCAATTCACCACCGGCAATGGAGGGTGAAGCTTTGACAATGCCAGCCACTCGTGCTGGCGAAACGACAGAAAAATCATTAGATGAACGTCGGCCGAAGAACCCGAGACAGAAGCCAATAGGCAGTTTGTCAACAAGTAGCCACGAAAGCCTCAACAATTTTGTAACCGTATATATGTTTCAGTGGAGAAATAACACAGCCAACCGGTTGCAATAACTGTTTAATATACACTCCTGGAAATTGAAATAAGAACACCGTGAATTCATTGTTCCAGGAAGGGGAAACTTTATTAACACATTCCTGGGGTCAGATACATCACATGATCACACTGACAGAACCACAGGCACATAGACACAGGCAACAGAGCATGCACAATGTCGGCACTAGTACAGTGTATATCCACCTTACGCAGCAATGCAGGCTGCTATTCTCCCATGGAGACGATCGTAGAGATGCTGGATGTAGTCCTGTGGAACGGCTTGCCATGCCATTTCCACCTGGCGCCTCAGTTGGACCAGCGGTCGTGCTGGACGTGCAGACCGCGTGAGATGACGCTTCATCCAGTCCCAAACATGCTCAATGGGGGACAGATCCGGAGATCTTGCTGGCCAGGGTAGTTGACTTACACCTTCTAGAGCACGTTGGGTGGCACGGGATACATGCGGACGTGCATTGTCCTGTTGGAACAGCAAGTTCCCGTGCCGGTCTAGGAATGGTAGAACGATGGGTTCGATGACGGTTTGGATGTACCGTGCACTATTCAGTGTCCCCTCGACGATCACCAGTGGTGTACGGCCAGTGTAGGAGATCGCTCCCCACACCATGATGCCGGGTGTTGGCCCTGTGTGCCTCGGTCGTATGCAGTCCTGATTGTGGCGCTCACCTGCACGGCGCCAAACACGCATACGACCATCATTGGAACCAAGGCAGAAGCGACTCTCATCGCTGAAGACGACACGTCTCCATTCGTCCCTCCATTCACGCCTGTCGCGACACCACTGGAGGCGGGCTGCACGATGTTGGGGCGTGAGCGGAAGACGGCCTAACGGTGTGCGGGACCGTAGCCCAGCTTCACAGAGACGGTTGCGAATGGTCCTCGCCGATACCCCAGGAGCAACAGTGTCCCTAATTTGCTGGGAAGTGGCGGTGCGGTCCCCTACGGCACTGCGTAGGATCCTACGGTCTTGGCGTGCATCCGTGCGTCGCTGCGGTCCGGTCCCAGGTCGACGGGCACGTGCACCTTCCGCCGACTACTGGCGACAACATCGATGTACTGTGGAGACCTCACGCCCCACGTGTTGAGCAATTCGGCGGTACGTCCACCCGGCCTCCCGCATGCCCACTATACGCCCTCGCTCAAAGTCCGTCAACTGCACATACGGTTCACGTCCACGCTGTCGCGGCATGCTACCAGTGTTAAAGACTGCGATGGAGCTCCGTATGCCACGGCAAACTGGCTGACACTGACGGCGGCGGTGCACAAACGCTGCGCAGCTAGCGCCATTCGACGGCCAACACCGCGGTTCCTGGTGTGTCCGCTGTGCCGTGCATGTGATCATTGCTTGTACAGCCCTCTCGCAGTGTCTGGAGCAAGTATGGTGGGTCTGACACACCGGTGTCAATGTGTTCTTTTTTCCATTTCCAGGAGTGTATTTACTTAGGTTTCGACACCTCTAAGGATCTCTTCATCAGAATGAAAATTTAAAAGCCGTAAGGTTACATTGCAAGAAGGCAGTTCTCATGATGACATCCTTAGAGGTGTCGAAACCTAGGTAAATATATAAAATAATTATTTACAACCGGTTGGTTGTGTTATTTCTCCATTCAAAAGAATGTTACGAAACGTTTCACTGAAGCTTATCTTCACCATTTAAATGAAAAACGTGTTTGGTAAAAAGTTTCATTGTCACGCCTTGCACCATTACGTGAACAGTGATTATAATTTTTGAAAAAAGGACAGCTAAAACGTAATTTCCTATGCATCTAGGTGAAAGAGTTAGAAAGGAAACTGCCGTGCAGTAATTCATTTCAGCTCGTCATTTTTGCGGTTCACACTGAGCGGAGTCGAGTTATCCAGTGCCCAGGTATCAGAAACGACTGTCATTAACAAAATTTCATATGAGTTCAGCAGATGCGTTTTTATAAAAGGGTGCATTTTGTTATGCAACAGTTACGCACTGTGTATGATTGTTTTATGACAACGGCATTCTGACTATTACAGAAGGCTTTTCTTTGTTTTTAATTTCATTTACTGACCGTCAGATCAATTAAAATCACGCATCTAAAATGTAATTAGCATAAATATGTCCGTGTTTGGAAGTAGGATAGCAAAGGTGGTTCTAGATCGATACTGTAATTGGAATATTAAAAGTATTGACTTTCACATTGTTAGCCAGAGGTTTTGGCACACACACAGTTTTCAGTTAACTAGTTTCCCCCTCTTAAGTAGTGTAGTTGCTATGGGAGGTAGTACTGGCCAAAGCTAAGAGATAAGTTGCTATAACGATGTGTCCAGAAACCAATACGTGGCCATCTTTCCTCTCTCTCCCATCTGTCTTTTGACAGAAAATCATCACGTTTTGGTCTTACGTTACGCATCAGTAAACGGATGGAACCCATCTGTCCAAGCACTCTCTGACCATAATGGCACTAAAACAGGTGATAACTCAGAAAATGCCGGAAAAATGAACGTCTTGTTCCGAAATTGTTTCACAGAGGATGATCCCACTGCAGTGCCTCCCTTAAATCGTCGCACGAACAACAAAGTAGCTGATATCGAAATAATTCACTGTGGGATAGATAATAAACTGTAATCGTTCAATAGAGGGAAGGCTACTGAATTTGAGGGGATTTCAATAAGATTCTACACAGAGTATGGGAAAGAATTTGCCCCACTCCTAGCAGAAGTGGAATGTAGGTCTCTGGGGGAGCGAAGTGTTCCTGATGATTGGAAAAAAGCATAGGTCATTTCCATATTGAAGAAGGGTCGTCAAACAGACGCACTAAACTGTAGTCCTTCATGTCTAACCTCGGTCTGTAAGGATTTTGGAACATCTTTTATGGTCGCGTGTTATGACATTTCTGGAGATCGAAAATCTTCTCTCTACGAATTAACATGGATGCCGGACACGATGATCGTGTGAAACCCAGTTCGCTCTGTTCGCCTAAGTGATCCAGAAAGCAGTAGATACAGGCTCCTAGGTAGATACCACGCTCCCTGACTTCATTAATGCTTTCGATATAGTTCCGTACTACAACCAAATAAAATACAAGCCTACAGAATATGAGACCACCTGTGTGTTTGGAGGGATGGGTTTATAGCGAACAGAACAGAGTGTCTTCGGGCGTACCGCAAGGGAGTGTTAAAGTTACATAAAAGATACGCACAGATACGTTGGAACATTTATATTCTTATAATATTTGAATTCACTGACATTTATAGCTAAACAAAAAGTGGGAGTCTTAAACTACACCTTTACAACTGATACTCTTTGTTCAACAACCGGGCGCGGTGGCCGAGCGGTTCTAGGAGCTTCAGTTTGGAACCGCGCTACTGCTACGGTCGCAGGTTCGATTCCTGCCTCGGGCATGGATGTGTGTGTTGTCCTTAGGTTAGTTAGCTGTACGTAGATCTAAGTTGTAGGGGACTGATGACCTCAGAAGTTAAGTCCCATAGTGCTCAGAGCCATTTATTTCTTTGTTCAACAACATCGGTCCATATGTTTGTGAGAACTACATTTAATGTCGTCCTAACCGCCGTCTGCTTCACGTCTGCTGTGCAGCGAGCTACCTTAATTTAAGTATTAACTGTATTTTTCTTACTTGTCACTTCTTCTTCCGTGTGTTTTTGCTTTCAGGAAGCTTTAATTGTCGAGTGCTATTAATAGTGTTCCATAGATTTCGTGTTTGTTTTGAATACAGTCAGAGAGAGTCCCTCTAGTCAGCCATAGTGCCAATAGTGCTAGTGTTTGTTTTCAATATAGTCCAGAGACAGGTAGTGTTATTTTCATTGTTTTCTACAAGAAGTGTCTAGTTTAGTGAATTAGCAGTCTAGTTAAAAGTTGATTAACTCTCTACAGTAAATTGATTTCTTAGGATGGATAGGATGTGTGACTGCTGTGTACGGACGCAGGAGGAGCTGGCCACTGTTCGCGAACAGCTGAACGTGTTGATGGCCGCAGTCAGCCGTCTTCAGGCTGCTGCCTCGGAGTGTAGCGGCAGTGGGGAGTCTGGTGCGTCGCAAGGTACACCCCAGGTGTTACATGCTTTACCCACTGTCCCTGCTGTCGAGACATCTTCGCGGGTACCGGGCGCGGTTGGGCCACCCTCTCCCCAAGGGGAGTGGCGGGTTCAGCGGCGTTCGCGGCGCACGAGGCGGAGGGTAAATGTGGAGGCTGGCCGTGTGGCATCGCCCGCTCTGCCTGTGAGTGGACATGTGGCTGCTCCTTCAGCAAGGTCCGAGCAGGCACACGGGGGGAGGGGTTTGTTAGTTATTGGGAGCTCCAACGTTAGGCGGGTGATGGAGCCCATTAGGGAAATAGCGCAAAGGTCGGGAAAGAAGGCCAGTGTTCACTCTGTCTGCTTGCCGGGGGGTCTCATCCGAGATGTGGAGGAGGCCCTACCAGCGGCGATAGAGAGCACTGGGTGCACCCGACTGCAAATTGTTGCTCATGTCGGCACCAATAACACATGCCGTCTGGGTTCAGAGGTCATCCTCAGTTCGTACAGGCGGTTGGTGGAATTGGTGAAGGCGGAAAGCCTCGCTCGCGGGGTGGAATCAGAGCTAAATATTTGTAGTATCGTTCCCAGAACCGATCGCGGTCCTCTGGTTTGGAGCCGAGTGGAAGGCTTAAACCAGAGGCTCAAAACGATTCTGCGGAGATCTGGGGTGCAAATTTCTCGACCTCCGCTATCGGGTGGAGAAATGTAGGGTCCCCCTCAATAGGTCAGGTGTGCACTACACGCCGGAAGCGGCTACAAGGGTAGCGGAGTTCGTGTGGAGTGCCCATGGGGGTTTTTTAGGTTAGAGAATTCCCTCCCTAGGCCCGACAAGACGCCTCCTGAGAAGCGGCAAGGTAGGAGTAGGCAAAAAACAGGGAATAACAATATTAATGTGCTAATAGTAAACTGCAGGAGCGTCTATAGAAAGGTCCCAGAACTGCTCTCATTAATAAACGGTCATAACGCCCATATAGTACTACGGACAGAAAGTTGGCTGAAACCAGACGTAAACAGTAATGAAATCCTAAACTCAGATTGGAATGTATACCGCAGAGACAGGCTGGACAGTGAAGGGGGAGGCGTGTTTATAGCGATAACAAGTGCAATGGTATCGAAGGAAATTGACGGAGATCCGAAATGTGAGATGATTTGGGTGAAGGTCACGGTTAAAGCAGGCTCAGACATAGTAATTGGATGTCTCTATAGGCTCAGCAGCTGTTGTGGCTGAGCACCTGAAGGATAATTTGGAAAATATTTCGAGTAGATTTCCTCACCATGTTATAGTTCTGGGTGGAGATTTTAATTTGCCGGATGTAGACTTGGAGACTCAAACGTTCATAACGGGTGGCAGGGACAAAGAATCCAATGAAATTTTAAGTGCTTTACCTGAAAACTACCTTGACCAGTTGAACAGAGAACCGACTCGTGGCGATAACATATTAGACCGTCTGGTGACAAACAGAGCCGAACTATTTGAAACAGTTAACGCAGAACAGGGAATCAGCGATCATAAAGCGGTTACGGCATCGATGATTTCAGCCGTAAATAGAAATATTAAAAAAGGTAGGAAGATTTTTCTGTTTAGCAAAAGTGACAAAAAGCAGATTACAGAGTACCTGACGGCTCAACACAAAAGTTTTGTCTCAAGTACAGATAGTGTTGAGGATCAGTGGACAAAGTTCAAAACCATCGTACAATATGCGTTAGATGAGTATGTGCCAAGCAAGATCGTAAGAGATGGAAAAGAGCCACCGTGGTACAAAAACCGAGCTAGAAAACTGCTGCGGAAGCAAAGGGAACTTCACAGCAAACTTAAACATTGCCAAAGCCTTGCAGACAAACAAAAATTACGCGAACCGAAATGTAGTGTGAGGAGGGCTATGTGAGAGGCGTTCAATGAATTCGAAAGTAAAGTTCTATGTACTGACTTGGCAAAAAATCCTAAGAAATTTTGGTCTTATGTCAAAGCGGTAGGTGGATCAAAACAAAATGTCCAGACACTCTGTGACCAAAATGGTACTGAAACAGAAGATGACAGACTAAAGGCCGAAATACTAAATGTCTTTTTCCAAAGCTGTTTCACAGAGGAAGACTGCACTGTAGTTCCTTCTCTAGATTGTCGCACAGATGACAAAATGGTAGATATCGAAATAGACGACAGAGGGATAGAGAAACAATTAAAATCGCTCAAAAGAGGAAAGGCTGCTGGACCTGATGGGATATCAGTTCGATTTTACACAGAGTACGCGAAGGAACTTACCCCCCTTCTTGCAGCGGTGTACCGTAGGTCTCTAGAAGAGCGTAGCGTTCCAAAGGATTGGAAAAGGGCACAGGTCATCCCCGTTTTCAAGAAGGGACGTCGAACAGATGTGCAGAACTATAGACCTATATCTCTAACGTCGATCAGTTGTAGAATTTTGGAACACGTATTATGCTCGAGTATAATGACTTTTCTGGAGACTAGAAATCTACTCTGTAGGAATCAGCATGGGTTTCGAAAAAGACGGTCGTGTGAAACCCAGCTCGCGCTATTCGTCCACGAGACTCAGAGGGCCATAGACACGGGTTCACAGGTAGATGCCGTGTTTCTTGACTTCCGCAAGGCGTTCGATACAGTTCCCCACAGTCGTTTAATGAACAAAGTAAGAGCATATGGACTATCAGACCAATTGTGTGATTGGATTGAGGAGTTCCTAGATAACAGAACGCAGCATGTCATTCTCAATGGAGAGAAGTCTTCCGAAGTAAGAGTGATTTCAGGTGTGCCGCAGGGGAGTGTCATAGGAGCGTTGCTATTCACAATATACATAAATGACCTTGTGGATGACGTCGGAAGTTCACTGGGGCTTTTTGCAGATTATGCTGTGGTGTATCGAGAGGTTGTAACAATGGAAAATTGTACTGAAATGCAGGAGGATCTGCAGCGGATTGACGCATGGTGCAGGGAATGGCAATTGAATATCAATGTAGACAAGTGTAATGTGCTGCGAATACATAGAAAGATAGATCCCTTATCATTTAGCTACAAAATAGCAGGTCAGCAACTGGAAGCAGTTAATTCCATAAATTATCTGGGAGTACGCATTAGGAGTGATTTAAAATGGAATGATCATATAAAGTTGATCGTCGGTAAAGCAGATGCCAGACTGAGATTCATTGGAAGAATCCTACGGAAATGCAATCCGAAAACAAAGGAAGTAGGTTATAGTCCGCTTGTTCGCCCACTGCTTGAATACTGCTCAGCAGTGTGGGATCCGTACCAGATAGGTTTGATAGAAGAGATAGAGAAGATCCAATGGAGAGCAGCGCGCTTCGTTACAGGATCATTTAGTCATCGCGAAAGCGTTACTTAGATGATAGATAAACTCCAGTGGAAGACTCTGCAGGAGAGACGCTCAGTAGCTCGGTACGGGCTTTTGTTAAAGTTTCGAGAACATACCTTCACCGAAGAGTCGAGCAGTATATTGCTCCCTCCTACGTATATCTCACGAAGAGACCATGAGGATAAAATCAAAGAGATTAGAGCCCACACAGAAGCATACCGACAATCCTTCTTTCCACGAACAATACGAGACTGGAATAGAAGGGAGAACAGATAGAGGTACTCAAGGTACCCTCCGCCACACACCGTCATGTGGTTTGCGGAGTATGGATGTAGATGTAGATGTAATGACAACGAATAATATTTATTCACATTCTTAATCCTGCTTTCTGCGTGATTCAGAAAGTTATAGGACGAGTATATGAATACAGCTTCATTGACTTTGAGTTGTGCAGTAAATTTAATTTCTTTCTGCGTCAGAACCCCGCGCGTGAAATGTAAATCTTTCTTTACGAACATGTTTTAGGTCATTAGATGTAGCAAAGTGATTAGGTCACCACTTGACTGAAAGTTCGTTTACACTATTTCAATTCAGGCCAAACGTCGCACTGTATTAGAACTTTATTAGCGGTTTTCAAAGATATTCGGAGGAAACCTTGAAGAACTTCGTGGAGATTTGAGTGGATAAATGAGTCTCGGAAGACGTGGGAAAGAGAACGGAAACGGATCTCACTGATGACAACATACGAAAGAGGTACACGTCGCTGTCGATGCTGGGGAGGAAGCAGAAGCCGTCGATCTCGTGCCGGCCTGCAGCAGCGAGGCACGAGTAGCGGGATTCCCTCACGGGTCTGTACTGCGTGGATTTACAGCGAGCGGAGCACACAGGCGAGCTCGTGACGTAACGCAGAGCTGGCGCGTAATTCCTCGAAACACACCTGCACGCAGCCGACGGCTTCTTGCCCGTCGAGAGCTGTTTCCGCCACGCGGTTCTATCCTGGTTCACTTAAAAACAGAGGCTCTCATAGCCGGGGATGGGGGTGGGGGAGTGGGGGGGAGGGAGGGGGGGAGGGCGGAAGGAGCGGGCTGTGTCTGCAGCTGCGCCTAGTGAGAATTCATTTAGCTTACCAGTATTAAAAAAGACCTGTAACCGCAGGATTCGGATGTTTGACCTAAAATACCTGCAAAATTATCACTTAAATCTTTTCGTGCGAGCTCTGATTTCTTTTATTTTATTACGATGATAATTCCTTCGTATGCTAGTGGGTGCCAACAAAATATTTCTGGAATTTCATGAGAATATCCTGCCGCAGCTGCAAACACCTTTGTTTTAACGACTGCCCCTACTCGTGTATCATATCCGTGGCGCTCTCTCCCTGTTTCGCGATAATACAAAACGAACTACCCTTCTGCGAAGGTTTTCGATGTCCTCTGTCAATCCTATCTGATGCTAATCTCACACAGCACAGCAATACCCCAAAAAAGGGCGGGCAAGCGTGGTGTAAACAGTCTCTAGCACACCTGTTGCATTTTCTTAGTGTCCTGCCAATGAATCGCAGTCTTTGGTTTGCTCTACCCACAACATTATCTATATGAACTTTGCAATTTAGCCGGCCGGAGTGGCCGAGCCGTTCTAGGCGCTACGATCGCAGGTTCGAATCCTGCCCCGGGCATGGATGTGTGTGATGTCCTTAGGTTAGTTAGATTTAAGTAGTTCGAAGTTCTAGGGGACTGATGACCTCAGAAGTTAATTCCCATAGTGCTCAGAGCCATTTCAACCATTTTTGCAGTTTCAGTTATTTGTAACTGTAATCCCTACGTATTTATGTGAATTTACAGCTTTCAGATTTGTTTCATTTATTTTGTAATCGAAATTTAACGGATTTCGTTTAGTCCTCATGTTGATGACTTCACACTTTTCATTATTTAGAGTCGATTGCCACTTTTCGCGCAATAAGTCTAAAGCATTTGCGATTTGTTTTGATCACCTTACGACTTTATAAGACGATAAATGATAGCAACATCTGCTAACAATATAAGAGAGCTGGTCATATTGTCTCCTAAATCGTTTCTGTACATCAGGAACAAGAGAGAGCTATAACAGTTCTTTGAGGAACGCTGGATATCACTTCTGCTTTGCACTACGATTTCCCATCGATTACTATTCACTGTGGCCTTTCTTACAGGAAATTACGAATCTAGTCACACGACTGAATCGATACTCCATAGTCACGCAATTTGGTTGTTAGAAGTCTCGTCTTAAGAAGAGTGTCAAAAGACCTCTGGAAATTTAAAAATATGCAATCAACTTGTCACCCACTGTCGGTGGTACTTCGTGAGAGTAAAGAGCTATTTGTGTTTCATAATAACGATATTTTCTGAACCTGTGTTGGTTGTTCGTCAATAAATCGTTTTCTCCGAGGTAACTCATAATGTTCGAACACAGTATATGTTCAAAAATCCTACTACAAACTGACAGCGATGTGGGTCTGTAATTCAGCGGATTAGTCCTATTTCCTTTCTTGAGTATTCGTGTGACTTATGCAACTTTCCATTCTTTGGGTATGGAACTTTCGACGAGTGTGCGGTTGCATGGAGCTGTTGTATCAGCATACTCTCAAAGGAACCTGACTGGTGCCGGCCGGGGTGGCCGAGCGGTTCTAGGCGCTTCAGTCTGGAACCGTGCGATCGCTACGGTCGCAGGTTCGAATCCTGCCTCGGGCATCTATGAGTGTAAAGTCCTTAGATTAGTTAGGTTTAAGCAGTTCTAAGTTCTAGGGGACTGACCTCAGATGTTAAGTCCCTTAGTGCTTAGAGCCATTTTTTGAACCTGACTGGTGTACAATGTGGACAAGAGGACTTGACATTATTAAGTGATTTAAGGTGCTTCGCTACATCGCTACTGAGTTACACACGTTGGCAGTTATTCTTGATTCGAATTCTGATATATTTACTTCGTCTTCTTTGGTGAAGGAATTTCGGAAAACTGTATTTAGTAACTCAGCTTTAGTGGCAAAGCCATCCGTGACATCACCATTGTTATACCGCAGTGAAAGTATTGATTGTGTATTTACGCTGGCGTACTTCACATACGACCAGAATCTCTTTGGATTTTATGACAGATTTTGAAACGTAGTTTATTTGTGGAAACTATTAAAAGCATCTCGCATTGAAGTTCGCTTTAAATTTTGAACTTATATAAAACTTTGCCAATCTTGGGGATTTGGCATCCTTTCCAATTTGGCATGATTTTTCGTTGCTTCTGCAACAGTGTTCTGCGTTGTTGGTGTACCATGGTCGATCAATACCATCTTTTATTAATTAATGTACAGTGTGTTTGAAAATGAATATCGGGGTTTTAACACTTTATAATATTTATTATATTAAACTTACAGCTATAAATGATATGGCAAATGAAAGAGCAACTCAAACAGTTCTACCAAGAACCTTATAAACGTTCAATGTGAGCACCATTTGTCACACGGCATACATCAAGTATATAGCCGAGTTCTTTCCAAACGTTGATAGATGTGTCTTCAGTGATTGTAGCAACAGCTGCTTCAGTCCGGTTTCTTAATTCAGGGAGGTCTGGTGGTAGCGGAGGCACGTACACACGATCCTTGATGAAGCCTCAAAGGAAAAAATCGCATGGCGTTAGGTCGGGTGAACGTGCAGGCCATGTAAAGCAAGCCCTGTCATTGGGCCCCTTGCGGCCTATCCAGCGCTTGGGTACAGGCTTGACGTGTGCCGTGTGACATATGGTGCTCACATTGAATGTTTATAAGGTTCATGGTAAGAGTTCGAGTTGCTCTTTCATTTGACATATCATTTATATCTTAAGTTTAATGTAATAAATATTATAAAGCCTTAAAACCCCTATATTCATTTATAAACACTCTGTATTATACACTGAGGTGTCAAAAGTCATGAGATACCTCCTAATATCGTGTCAGACCTCCCTGTGCCCGGCGTAGTGTAACACCTCGACTGGCATCTACTCAACGGGATTCATGTGTGGCCGGCCGGTGTGGCCGAGCGGTTCTAGGCGCTTCAGTCTGGAAAAGCGCTGCCGCTACGGTCGCAGGTTCGAATCCTGCCTCGGGCATGGATGTATGTGCGTGGTGTCCCTAGTTTAGTTAGGTTTTTTTTTGTCATCAGTCTACTGACTGGTTTGATGCGGCCCGCCACGAATTCCTGCGCTAACCTCTTCATCTCAGAGTAGCACTTACAACCTACGTCCTCAATTATTTGCTTGACGTATTCCAACCTCTGTCTTCCTCTACAGTTTTTGCCCTCTACAGCTCCCTCTAATACCATGGAAGTCTCAGCAGATGTCCTATCATCCTGTATCTTCTCCTTATCAGTGTTTTCCACATATTCATTTCCTCTCCGATTCTGCGTAGAACCTCCTCATTCCTTACCTTATCAGTCCACCTAATTTTCAACATTCGTCTGTAGCACCATATCTCAAATGCTTCGATTCTCTTCTGTTCCGGTTTTCCCACAGTCCATGTTTCACTACCATACAATACTGTACTCCAGACGTATATCCTCAGAAATTTCTTCCTCAAATTAAGGCCGGTATTTGATATTAGTAGACTTCTCGTGGCCAGAAATGCCTTTTTTGCCATAGCGAGTCTGCTTTTGATGTCCTCCTTGCTCCGTCCGTCATTGGTTATTTTACTGCCTAGGTAGCAGAATTCCTTAACTTCATTGACTTCGTGACCATCAATCCTGATGTTAAGTTTCTCGCTGTTCTCATTTCTACTACTTCTCATTACCTTCGTCTTTCTCCGATTTACTCTCAAACCATACTGTGTACTCATTAGACTGTTCATTCCGTTCAGCGGATCATTTAATTCTTCTTCACTTTCACTCAAGATAGCAATGTCATCAACGTATCATCGATATCCTTTCACCTTGTATTTTAATTCCACTCCTGAACCTTTCTTTTATTTCCATCATTGCTTCCTCGATGTACAGATTGAACAGTAGAGGCGAAAGGCTACAGCCTTGTCTTACACCCTTCTTAATACGAGCACTTCGTTCTTGATCGTCCACTCTTATTATTCCCTCTTGGTTGTTGTACATATTGTATGTGACCCGTCTCTCCCTATAGCTTACCCCTACTTTTTTCAGAATCTCGAACAGCTTGCACCATTTTATATTGTCGAACGCTTTTTCCAGGTCGACAAATCCTATGAAAGTGTCTTGATTTTTCTTTAGCCTTGCTTCCATTATTAGCCGTAACGTCAGAATTGCCTCTCTCGTCCCTTTACTTTTCCTAAAGCCAAACTGATCGTCACCTAGCGCATTCTCAATTTTCTTTTCCATTCTTCTGTGTATTATTCTTGTAAGTAGCTTCGATGCATGAGCTGTTAAGCTGATTGTGCGATAATTCTCGCACTTGTCAGCTCTTTCCGTCTTCGGAATTGTGTGGATGATGCTTTTCCGAAAGTCAGATGGTATATCGCCAGACTCATATATTCTACACACCAACGTGAATAGTCGTTTTGTTGCGACTTCCCCCAATGATTTTAGAAATTCTGATGGAATATTATCTATCCCTTCTGCCTTATTTGACCGTAAGTCCTCCAAAGCTCTTTTAAATTCCGATTCTAATACTGGATCCCCTATCTCTTCTAAATCGACTCCTGTTTCTTCTTCTATCACATCAGACAAATCTTCACCCTCATTGAGGCTTTCAATGTATTCTTTCCACCTATCTGCTCTCTCCTCTGCATTTAACAGTGGAATTCCCGTTGCACTCTTAATGTTACCACCGTTGCTTTTAATGTCACCAAAGGTTATTTTGACTTTCCTGTATGCTTAGTCAATTGTACTGCCTACTGCGCTATTCTTTATTGCTGTATCTATAGCGTTAGAGAACTTCAAACGTATCTCGTCATTCCTTAGTACTTCCGTGTCCCACTTCTTTGAGTATTGATTCTTCCTGACTAATGTCTTGAACTTCATCGTACTCTTCATCACTACTATATTGTGATCCCAGTCTATATCTTCTCCTGGGTACGCCTTACAATCCAGTATCTGATTTCGGAATCTCTGTCTGACCATGATGTAATCTAATTGAAATCTTCCCATATCTCCCGGCCTTTTCCAAGTATACCTCCTCCTCTTGCGATTCTTGAACAGGGTATTCGCTATTACTAGCTGAAACTTGTTGCAGAACTCAATTGGTCTTTTCTTCTTGATCGTCCACTCTTATTATTCCCTCTTGGTTGTTGTACATATTGTATGTGACCCGTCTCTCCCTATAGCTTACCCCTACTTTTTTCAGAATCTCGAACAGCTTGCACTATTTTATATTGTCGAACGCTTTTTCCAGGTCGACAAATCCTATGAAAGTGTCTTGATTTTTCTTTAGCTTTGCTTTCATTACTAGCCGTAACGTCAGAATTGCCTCTCTCGTCCCTTTACTTTTTCTAAATCCAAACTGATCGTAACCTAGCGCATTCTCAATTTTCTTTTCCATTCTTCTGTATATTATTCTTGTAAGCACCTTCGATGCATGAGCTGTTAAGCTGATTGTGCGATAATTCTCGCACTTGTCAGCTCTTGCCGTCTTCGGAATTGTGTGGATGATGCTTTTAGGTTTAAGTAGTTCTAAGTCTAGGATACTGATGACCTCAGATGTTAAGTCCCATGGTGCTTAGAGCCATTTTCAATTGATCTGGAGTGATCTGGGTGGCCAAATCATTCGTTCCAGTTGTCCAGAATGTTCTACACACCAATTTTGAACAATTTTGGCCCGGTGACACGGCGCGTTGTCATCTATAAAAATTCCAAAGTTTCTTGGGAACGTAATTCCATGAATGGCTGCAAATGTTCTTCAAGTAGCCGAACATAACTATTTCCAGTCACTGATCGGTTCAGTTAGACCACAGGGCCTAGCCCATTCCATGTAAATACAGCCCACATGGTTACTGAGCCATCACCATCTTACACAGTACGTTGTTGACAACTTCGGGCCATGGCTTCGTGGGGTCTGCGCCACGCTCGAACCCTACCAAAAGCTCTTATCAACTGAAGTCGGGACTTATCTTACCAAATCGTAGTTTTCAAGGTGTCTGAGGTCAAACCAATATGGCCACGAGCCGAAAAGGCGAGCTGCAGGCGATGTCGTGCTGTTAGCAATGGCGCTCGCGTCGCTCGTCTGCTGCAACAGCCCACTGACGCAAATTTCGCCGCACTGTCATGACGGATACGTTCGTTGTAGGTTCTATAGTAATTTCTTCGATTATTTCACGCAGTGCTCCATGGCTGTTAGTAATGACAACTCTAGTCAAACGCCGCAGCTCGGGGTCGTTAAGTGAAGGCTGACAGCCGCTGCGTTGTCCACGGTGAGAGGTAATGCATGAAATGTTATTCCCGGCACTGTCTTGACACTGTGAATCTCGGCACGGTCTTGACACTGTGGATCTCGAAATATTGAATTCCCTAACGAGTTCCGAAACAGAATGTCCCATGCGTCTAGCTCCAGCTGCCATTCCACGTTCAAAGTTTTTTAACTCACGTCGTGAGACCATAATAACGTCGGACACCTTTCCTTACGAATCATATGAGTACAAATGACAGCTCTGGCAATGCACTGCCCTTTTACAGTTTGTGTACGCGATACTACCGCCGTTTGTATACGTGCATACGGCTATCCCATGATTTTTGCCACCTCAATGTGTGTCTCTGTTTTGCCGTCAATACAATTTCGTTGAATATAAATCAGATCCGGTGTACGCTTACATAGTCAGATTGGAAGGAGAGGTGACTGTCTTATAGAAATGCTTCAATCGAATTTATGTCTGCTTCCTTAAATAGATGTATTTTGCGTTTTTTTGGTGGGTTTTATGTTACGGAATTTAGTGGTCATTAATATCTGTATCCGTCTGATGCTCCTAATTTGCTTGTCATTATTTGTTGCAAAGAGGTCAAGTATGCTTTCGCATCCATTTAAACTTCGAGTGGGCTGCTGAACTAATTGTTCAAAACATTTTTCTGAGAATTGATTGCCGCGCGAAGCGGGCGCTTGGTTAGAGGTGCCATGTCACTAATTGCGTGGCCCCTCCCGCCGGAGGTTCGAGTCCTCTCTCGGGCATGGGTGTCTGTGTTGTTCTCAGCATAAGTTATATTAAGTTAGTTTAAGTAGTGTGTAAATCTAGGGACCGATGACCTCAGCAGTTTGGTCCCTTAGGAATTCACACATATTTGAACATTTTGAGAATGGATTCAGAACGACTTCAGAAGACGTTTTATATCCACACCGAATTTAAACATGTATTTTCGCCACCATATCGAGGAGAGATTGAAGTCTCCACCAACTACAATCGTGTAGTCGGGATATGTAATGCGCCGCCCTTTAGATAGGACTAACTCGTAGGAGATATACTGTATGAACAGTCTCTAGCAGCAGTGTAATACGTAGGTGAAAAACAACGTCAGACAATGTAGCCCACTCTCGTAATACTACAATAAGTTGCACTTACAAGACGTTGCCTACGCTCAACAACGTAATCTATGTGACTTGAAATAATCGTCTGTACTAACACGTCAAGTAAGATCTGATATTCAGCTTCTTCTCTGTAAATCACACTACTGCTCGTTATAACATCACTATTCACAAAAGGATGAACACAATAAAACTCTTCGTGGTATAATGGGGTCAGTGGATATTAAGTGCAACAACGCGTCTCACTGTCAGCGTTCACTAGATTCGGAAGATGAAGTACCACCAAAGCTGGTATCAGTCACCAGAAAAACACTAAATGCGGGAGCCTACGGACAGTAGGAATGATATATTTACTTTACCAGTAACAGGAACCTACAGCGAAGCTTACTCTTTGTAGTCTTACAACTACTTTCTCAACAACGTATGCATCAGAAACGACAGCTTTCGTATATAACTGATGAATATGTCATATAGATCCGTTGACTCTTGTAGTTGCTCCTCTTTTAAAGCTTCAACGAATAGTGGTATATACAAGCAATCAGTGTGAATGTTATAAATTTTTACGTAAACTGGAGAATACGTTCACAAGGCAAAGATATAATTTAATATTGTTCACCTTCCGTTGTCAATCAATGATAACCTCTATAAGCAGGGCCTTGATAATGCAATGTCCTTGACTCCATTGAAATTTTATCTTAACAAACTATTTCGTCAATCTCAACATTTCAGAATTAAATGGAATCACTTTTAATGTGTAATTAATTACTTTTCAATAAAACGTAAACTACGTTTCCCTGTCTGAATTAAGATAAACTATCTTTCTTTTCGTTGCAAGTTATTCACTAAGAAATACTATTCCTTCTCTTTAGGTTTTTAATTTCTTTGAACTATGCTTTTACCAATATGACCTTTGGATTTAATTTGATACGAAAAAATATATTCGAGATATTAGTCTGCTTTGAAATAAACTTTTGAATTTTTCTTGTATTAGTTTATGAATAAAGGACAGGTCGGGTACTGATTTTTTCAGTTTAAAAAAGTTAATTCTTCATTTACAGCAGTTAATTTGTTCACAGGTACAAGTCAGCCACAAGGCGCTACATCTCCACGGCGTGGTTGTTTGCATTAGGAAAATGCTGACCCTCACCTACAATGAGCCACGTCACCAAACACTGCTTCTAGTTTCACCAGTTGGCGGTAGTTCCCTCTCCCGTCCTAATAATGATCTGCACCAGGTTAGTAATGGGATGCCAGAGATAAATTATGCAGTGACTGAGGACACTTTTGAAGAGTGAATCTGCTTTCTTTCAAACTGGGAACCCAGCAAGGGGATACAAAGACCCAGTAGGGTTTGTGAAATCGTGCCTTCCCCTGCTGGAGAGAGATCTGACTCTCCATTAAGTGCAGGACAGTGCAGTGCTGTGAGATCACGCGCCCCAAACAAGGCAGTGTTCCAGAGGAGACCAAGCATTATCTATGTTTGGGAGTGGTATCATGGAGCACCTCAATCGCTATGTGGTTTGAAGATTTCACCTTGAGTGCTATAAGAGACATGTTTTCTAAAATGCATGTCAGAGGCCCAGGTAAAGCACTCAGCCAAGTAATATACCCCGACATCCACAAGGATGTCCATAATTCAGTCAGTGGAGGCTCCAGCTGTATCAAGCTTCCTGATGATACAGCTAACAAGAAGAAATGTATTAATGTTATAAACGACGCTCAGTATTGCTTTGCATGGTCAATTCCAACTTTGAAAAAATATTAAAAGGGGCATCCAGATTACTTATCTCAATAGGCGGAGGTATTGACGATTGCGGGTTGTGTAAGTTTGACGGTATCAAGTTCTCCATTAACCCGGGATCTACCGAAATTTGAGGCGCAGAATACTGATAATTCAGTTCATGTCTATACATTGGATAAGTGCAAGTCAGATGAAGGTGAAGTTTCGAACAGAGTCGTTGGACCCGTCCATTTATAGGAATTTTACAGCTCATCGCAAGATACGTGTGAACATTCTATTATTCTCAGATGAAGAAAATAAGAAGAAAGACTATTACTATTATCTCCCACTTCCTCTCCCTCTCTATAAACAGCATATTTGCTTGGGGTGTCTGAGTGCCTTTTCCACAAGTGACTTTTCAGTAAACCGACATGTGTTACAGTGTATACCGAGGAAAACAAATTCTTAAAGTTTAAGAAGGCCTTTGTAGTTTATGCTAATTTCAATGTTTCCTCGCTCTTGTGACACACTGTGAAGGTAACCCTACACCCTCACTTACAACCTTCATAGAAAGACACCTACTACAAGCGGTAGCGTCCCAGGTTGTGTGTACACATGATTAAAATCTTAACAGTCAAAAACCATATGTCGGGGGTAGTCCCGCTATTTGATTGCCCACTGTGCTGGATAAACTTTCGTGGGAGATTGATAAGCTTTAAGCACCATCGTTTCCATAACTGAGGCAAAGGAGAATAATGATGTCTGCATCAAAGCTGTTGACTGTCGTCCCCTATTCCCCTATCAAACGGCCTTTTCCAAGTGTACCTCGTCCCATTGTGATTCTTGAACAGAGTATTCGCTATTACTAGGTGAAATTTATTACAGAACGCAAGTAGTCTTTCTCCTCTCAGATTCATTGTCGCAAGCCCATACTCTCCTCTAACATTTTCTTCTATTCCTTTCCTTGCAACTGCATTCCAGCTCCCATGATTATTAGACTTTCATTTGCCTTTACGTACCGTATTGCCTTTTTAATGGAAAAATAATGGTAGAAATACACTGGCATTCAGAACTTTCAAAAGCTTTATATGCTGCTCATCCAACACAGTAATGTGTGGCATTTTGCATATTATTTTACTGACGGTGACTTCAGTCTCCTCTTGAGCTCGCTGAAGATATTATAAGAGTTGTTATCTGTTGCACTCTGTATCAGAGTTAAGTTCCAAGTCTATGTATGTCCATCCTTCTGATTGGAGGTTTGAGGGACATCGGGCGTTCACTTTTGTAATTAAATGGAACACCTACAGCCGTCCTTGGATTGTTATTAATTGTATGGTTACCAGTTTCGGTACTTCAGTACAAAATTTCAGCGTTTGTTAAGGCCTGAAGATGGTGTATTGAAGCACCGAAACTGTTAACCATGTAATAAATAACATCGTAAGGACGGCTGTAGGTGTTTCATTTTATTACATACAGAATAAGTTCCTGTTTAGCATTCCAAAAAATTCACTGCTTCTTTTCAAAGTACCCCATAAGCAGTGGTGGTGGTGGTTAGTGTTTAACGCCCCGTCGACATCGAGGTCATTAGAGACGGAGCGCAAGCTCGGGTTACGGAAGGATTGGGAAGGAAATCGGCCGTGCCCTTTCAAAGGAACCATCCCGGCATTTGCCTGAAACGATTTAGGGAAATCACGGAAAACCTAAATCAGGATGGTCGGAGACGGGATTGAACCGTCGTCCTCCCGAATGCGAGTCCAGTGTGCTAACCACTGCGACACCTCGCTCGGTCATAAGCAGTTTTAGAGGTATAAAAGCAGTATATCTCTTGTACTCTTCCATAGTTCTACCTACAGGGTCATCTATGAACCATCTAGGATCTTCTAAATAGCTCCGATCCGAGAGAGAAGCAGAGGCATACATTTCACGAGTTTATTCTATGTCTGCATTGCATGTACGGTCTGTCTCGACCCCATTCACTTCACATCGTATCTCAAGAAACACGAACACTAAAGCATTACATGTAAGGATCGAGACCACTGTAGCAATACCACCCCTTTTCGTAAATGGTCCATCAAGATATATAAAACTCTTGCTTGTGAGGGTTGAAGCATCTTGGCGTTGGATGAGAAATCTAATTTCATCATTCTTGTTACATGTGGTTAAATAACATATTTCATACATGAAGTATTCTCGACGTATAATACGCTCTGCATATTCTATCAGGTTAGTTATATCGAATGAGGTCATTGCGAGGTTCATACCTAGAAACTCATAGTTTGCACTTGTTACCACATTGCTGTTCTGCTGTGAAGTGCCGCACTGGCAGTTGCGTGTTGTGGTTTTATGCATTACACCCAGCCTGTATTCATTGACACTACACAGGCGCTGGGTGCTGGTGGCTTCTGCGAGTCCCGGCTGATTGAAAGTCACTGCCACTTCCGCTCCTGAAGGTTCCAGCATGTTGGAGGTCATCGTCGTCGCTTCCGCCTCCGACAGCTCCCGGCAGGTTGAGTGTCGCCGTTGCTTCCATGTCCCTGCATATTCGAGGTCACTGCTGGTATAGCTTTAGTTATAGTTGTACAATGATTTCCTCACCACGAGAGTCGAAAACTCCATTATCCTGGTCCACAACAAACAGCTCCAGATCGTCCAATGTCTGAACTGGTACTGGGAGGTGCGTAATATTGGTAGGGGTCGCAGTTATCTTACACCCTGTTGCAACTGACAGGAGGAATCTGTAAATTGTATGAATCAATTTACTGTTGAGATAGGAGTTAACTGCTATGTTACACTCGACATGGATTGTACTGACACGAAGTATATCCTCTGACTGGTCGGATCTGCAAAATTTATTAGGGTCCTTCTTCAAAATCTATCCTTATGTGAAATACAGTAGTTGTCCTACTGAACGTTTTTGGTTAAAGTCTTTATTTCAGATTTAAGTGTACTGATGTTTGCACATAGCACAACCTCTTTTCTAGACAGTTTTAAAATGTCGCTTAAACCATCAATATCATATGTACCAGGTTCTACTTCCACAATTTCTTTTCTACCATTAATTTCCAGATGAAGTTTATTGTTAGCCTATGTGATATTCAGAATAAAGTTGTATGTCCCCGTCCAATCAGTACAATATTCCACTTTCCATTGCTACATTAATCCATGGGAGATAATTTGCACGTAATACTGACGATTGGATTTTTAAAGTCGTCCGGCCGGTGTGGCCGAGCGATTCTAGGCGCTTCAGTCTGGAACCGCGCGATCGCTACGGTCGCAGGTTCAAATCCTGCCTCGGGCATGGATGTGTGTGATGTCCTTAGGTTAGTTAGCTTTAAGCAGTTCTAAGTTCTAGGGGATTGATGAGCTCAGATGTTAAGTCCCATAGTGCTCAGAGCCATTTGAATGATTTTTTTTTTTAAGTCATAGTATACGACACTGCATCTGAACCTCAACTGATGAGTGGATGCTTAATGTACCTTTTGTACACTGAAGAGCCAAACTGTTACACCTGCCTAATATCGTGTAGGGCCCCAGCGAGCACGCAGAAGTGTCGCAGCACGACGTGGCATGTCTGGAGTAGCGCTGGAGGGAAATGACATCATGAATCCTGTAGGGCTGTCCATAAATCCGTAAGAGTACGAGGGCGTGGAGATCTCTTCTCAACAGCACGTTGCAAGGCACCCCAAATACGCACAACAATGTTCATGTCTGGGGAGTCTGGTGGCCAGTGGAGGTGTTTTAACTCAGACGAGTGTTCTTGAAGCCTGTCTGTAGGAATTCTGGACGTGTGGGGTGTCGCATTGTCCTGCTGGAATTGCCCAAGTCAGTCGGAATGCACAATGGACATGAATGGGCGCAGGTGATCAGACAGGGTGCTTACGTAGGTGTCACCTGTGAGAGTCGTATCTAGACGTATCAGGGGTCCCATATCACTCCAACTGCACGCCCCACGACATTATAGAGCCTCCATCTGCTTGAACAGTCCCCTGCTGACATGCAGGGTCCACGGATTCATGAGGTTGTCTCCATACCCGTACACGTCCATCCGCTCCATACAATTTGAAACGAGACTCGTCCGACCAGGCGACATGTTTTCAGTCGATGATGTTTCGTTGAATGCATCGTACCTGACACTTAGAAGTGGTCCAGCATTGAAATCTGCAGTAATTTGCGAAAGGATTGCACTTCAATCACGTTGAACGATTCTCTTCAGTCCTCGTTGGCCCCGTTCTTGCAGGATCTTTTTCCGGCGGCAGCGATGTCGGAGACTGATGTTTTAGCGGATTCCTGATATTCGTGGCACACTCGTGAAATAGTCGTACAGGAATATCCCCACTTCATTGCTACCTCGGAGATGATATGTTCCACGCTCGTGCGCCGCCTGTAACTCCACGTGCAAACTCACTTAAATCCCTTGAGCCGTGGCGGCTGGCGCTAGGGTGTTCTACATGCATCGCTGATGTCGATATTCGGCTGTCTTGCTATCTTTGACTGCTCCCCCCGGTGGTTTTCCGGGTGAACGCGTGACGGGAGAGTCTCCGGTCGGCGTTCAACGAGCCAACTTGTGTTGAAACCAAGCCGGCGTCCGTAACCGTGGTGCTCGGGCCTCGCCGTGCCCGCCGCCTCTCGTCTTTTGTCGCGCCGGATGTACGGTGCCGATCATTGGACGCCTCGACGTGCGAAACTTGTGGTGGTGGGGGGGCTCGTCGTCTCGCACTCAACAGCTTACCGGCTCGTAATTTGCAAGCTCCAAGTTACGTATGACTTTTATTCTGTGTTTAACTAAGAGGTTTGTTGCAACTTATTGTGGCATGGGTAGCTGCCGGAGATGATTCTGAACTTGGTTCCACAGTGGCTATTTTAAGGAGGCTGATGTTCCTCATTTCGTTTGTCAACATCTGTGGAGTGTGTGTTTTAAGTGGTTTTCATGCAAGTTTTAACTTGTTTTAGGACATATTGACCGCTTGGTGACTGGTTGCCGTTGTGTACGCGCCCGGCAGCCGTAGAGTTAATGGTTTAATCATTTGTCACGCAGGATTTGGTGTGTTTATTTAATGTTGACTGGAAGTGATCTCTAAGTTTCTTGCTTATTTACTGGGAGACGGGTAACGTTAGAGTATTGCTCCACAACAATTTGGGGGCGTTCTTATTATATATTCCAGTGTGGCTGCGATTTCACCTAGTTTTCATTGCAATCTATTTGTGCTGCAGGCCATTTGTTAAGTCTGCTCGTTTCCTGGTGTCGGTGCGGTTATGGATTCCTGTCAGGACCGCTCATTGTGAGGCCGGTCGGACTGTACATAAATATATACCGCCAGCTAGTGAGCCTGTGCACAAGCCGTGGGGAGTGAACGCTCGTATTGCTTGCCGGCCGTAGCGTTATTGCTTCCAAATACTGCTGTGGGCTTTAACGCTGTTCTCTAAAGTTAAGTGCAATTTGGGAATCATTCAGGGTCATTATGTCCATTAGTTAAGTGAGACCACTTTGTTAATATTTGCGTTTCTGTAAGTTATTTTACTGGTTGAGTTATTATTAGCCATTCTTATATAACACTTATGTTAATCATTTGAGTTTCTTTAATGAATGTGCAACTTGTTATTTTTCCTGTGTGCCAGTTTTGCGACCTTGGTTGGCCCACTTTTCATTTTTAGTGTAAGCGTGTTTTACTGTGGACCTTAATGTGGACAGTTCAGTTTTATTAAGCTTTATGACCCTCGTTTTTTTTAATGAAGTTGAAGTATTATGTGGCTGTGTAACTTTGGGTTGGAAGTGTATAGCGTTACTAGTTATTTGACATATGGCTAAACAAGAACGATTGTTTATGTTTGATTATTCACCGTTCCTACTTCTGTGATTTTGGTTTCGGACGCAAAATATGATTCTTATTCGTGTTTATGTAATTCAGTGAAAGTGAAGATTTGTATATGGAATCAGTAAGAGGGCAAACGTCCGAATTGAAGTTTATAATGAAGTCTGTTTTGAGTCAAATTAAAATTGTAAAACAATCACAAACTTGTCCATCACCCCGTGATCCCGGGCTTCCTGTTTCCTTTAAATAACTGTAGTGAGATTGTGAATTTTGATTTTCTAAAGAATTGAGTACTACCACTGTTCATCTTCATAACCTGCCATTGTAGCAGCCTTAACTGATCTAACAACTGCGCCAGACCGCAGCACCGCATTCCGCCTGTTTACATATCTCTGTATTTGAATACACATGCCTATACCGGTTTCTTTGGTGCTTCATTGAATATCCTTCTTCGTAAACGTTAGGAGGAACTTGGTGCACACGTCCCCATGCCTGTGAGTATTAAAGTCTTGGTGGCGATGAAAATTGTAGAACACACATCTTCTGTCGGTGTAACTCTTCTGGTGGTTGAAGACCTCCTTATGAATCTAAATAGTAGACGATATTTGTATTTTTCGTAACATCTAAGTTCACAGTTCTACATTCTTTGGATTCCCACATAGTCTTCTGTAAGCATCCCACATAAACATACCTGATTTTTCCTTAACAAACTTGAGAAGATCTGCGTTTGTAAGTGGGCTATCTAGTAGGCTGACTAACGGGCTTTTTTCATTTATGAAGAGGCCTAGTCCTTTATTGTATGGTTTCAGGCATAGTCCTTTTCCGATTGCTACTGCTTACATTATATGATTATGTCTCCTTGAATCCTGTAGTTCCTCCTTGGAGTTCTGTGCATTACTGACTGTTCTGGCAATAGCCGCAGCACCACTAGCCAGTGAAGCCATCACTGAGAGACCTGCGACGGCAGGAATGAAAAAGGGAATAATTCTGGCAGCTGTCTTGGGTATCGGTACAACCCGGTTGCTTTAACTGCCTTTAATACTTCAGGATGGTTTTAACATACATCGCTGTTAGGACATAGTTTTTTAAACGCCTCTTCCCTGGGTTCTTCTCGTTCTTTATCGTTGTCTTGTTCTTCTTGTTCTTCTCCCTTTTCTTCTTCAGTGAAAGACATGTCTCGTTCATAACTTGCTTGAAATTCACACCGAACCCCAACTTAAGTTTACCATGCTGCAGTGCGCTGCCCTATACCAATACCCTTTGTTGCACGTATTGCCTTGTCTTTATCAGTTAAAAATCGATCTGCAGCGTAATGTCCTGGAAAATCTTTATGTTTTACGTATGCAATGTTGTGTTCCAAACATGCCTTGTTAACAGGTTAAGCTCCTTTATCGCCAGGAGTAACCCCCTTATCGACAGAAGCCAAAGTGATTTGAAGCTTTGTACCAAGTCTGCAATAGTTATACCCTGGAATAAGCAATCCAACTGGATGTTATGCTACTGTGGTGGTTGTGTTCTGTGCACCCCATTATACAACAGATCGTTGGCGTCAGTTCAGCTGTTTTGTGTTGCAGGAAAACCAAGCCATTTAACTAATGCTCTATTCGCTCAACATCTAACGACACATATCATGAGAAACACCTGTGGTTCTGAGCTCTTCTCTAACTCTTCTTTGTTAAAGCGTCCTCAACTTTCACTGCCACAGCTAACCTTTAAGATGTAAGTTCTGGGATTTCATCTCTTCACTCTGGAAACTGTGAACATTTCACTCGACCAATTGCTAGGTGTGACTTCTGAAATGCTGCCTTATGTTTTGAGATATATGGTAAATCATTTGAAGCCATTTTGACTATTTTTCGAATGTGACTGTCTCAAAAATTTGTAAAGGGTTAACTAATGTTAACGTACTGCCTTGTCTTTATCAGCAAAAATTCGATCTGCAGCGTGATGTCCTGGGAAATCTTTATGTTTTATGTTTGCTATGTTGTGTTCCAAACGTGCCTTGTCAACAGATTCTTCTCCTTATCGCCAGGAGACAATCTCCGCAACATGTTTCGAGGGTATATCTCATCATCAGGCATATGGCATTACAAAAACAATTTTACGATAGGATCATACAGATGTTAAACAGTCTTTTAATAATGCTGTGGTTTCCTGTGGAAGAAGAGAAAACCTAGTAAGAGGCGATGTCACTTTGTAAGCTGGACTTATGATTGCATGAAATTGTATGGTAACAGTCACTCACTTTGTTCTTATGGCGTGGGAGTCTGGTTGTGATGATCTGAAGGGTTTCCATTTCTGTGGCACTCTTGACTTTTTTGATCACTGTTCACAAATTTTCACAAACGTACGAGTAACTTGGAAACACGATCAGAGAAACAAATCTGTAGTCGCAGTGGGTAAGATGGCCGTCAAAATACAGCAGGTTTCGATTTTACTATCGATCTGTCGGTCTATGTGTTGTCAAATGTTTACAAAGTCTTCTGCACATCTTGTTATCGTATTAAAGATGTAGGTTGACGAAATACATTACAAATTGAGCACCTGTTACATTATTGTACAAATTATGATTTAAAAACTGTAATTGAGCACCTGTTACAACATTATTGTACAAATTATGATTTAAAAACTATTTATTTTATACATTTTTAAATTATTGCTAGGGCTAGAGTCAAATGATTGTGATGTTAGTATCTTTTATTCTAAAAGTATTGTAGTGAAATTGGAAAATGAATGTGAATTTTTTAAGTCTGTCATTTCATTCATGATCTCGTTATTCCCCATGTGGCCATGGACGAATATTTCCATTTCTTCCAAGATGTCCATTTTATAGCTCATTTCTAAATTATGTAATACTTTGAGATCGTTGTCTATTGTAACGCTGCGTCCTGTTTCATTTATATGTTTCGCTATAGCAGACTTATTCGGTTTGCCGGGTCTGAAACAGTCAATGCTTTCTTTAAAGTGGGTTTTAAAATTTCTTCCCGTTTGGCCAATATAATAATTGTTGCAATGACTGCATGTAATTTTATAAATTCTTGATTTGTTCAGTTTCTTTGTAGGCTGTTAGGTTAGTGTTGTTTTAACGTCCCGTCGACAACGAGGTCATTAGAGACGGAGCGCAAGCTTGGATTAGTGAAGGATGGGGAAGGAAATCGGCCGTGCCCTTTCAAAGGAACCATCCCGGCATTTGCCTCAAACGATTTAGGGAAATCACGGAAAACCTAAATCAGGATGGCTGGAGATGGGATTGAACCGTCGTCCTCCCGAATGCGAGTCCAGTGTACTAACCATTGCGCCACCTCGCTCGGTTTTGTAGGCTGTGAGATGGCATGTATCAGTTTCTTTTTTAAGTTTTTGTTGGTGTCAAAGGTGATCCTGATATCTGTTTTTTTTTAAACAGCTTGGCTATTTGGTCTGATATGACATCTAAATATGGTAACGTTATATACTTGGGTTTTTGGATGTTGTGTGAGGAAGCTGTGTCACATTGTTTGTTGTCATTTGCAGTTGTGCATTGTGAAAGTGTGTCTACTTGATGTTTGTGATAGCCATTATTATGTGCAATGTACGAGGGTGAGTCAAATGAAAACCTTAAATTTGTAATAACAAATCGAAATTTCGCGCTGTTATCCTGTAAGTTGGTAAGCATGCTACAGACAGCGTGCAGAATGTCCTGTAGGTGGCAGCATAATGCAAATGCACACATACCCTCGCAGTATCAGTATAAAGATGGTCGCCCCACTTGCGACTTTCATCAGCGATGAACACCCTTCTAAGTGAATTCTAAGTGTGTTTTTACCGCTGCAAACTTGACGCACCGTGTAAACGGCTGTAGTGACTTGGTGTGTCACTCTGACGGCATTGCTCGCTGGCTGCAAGCAGGGTTTCGTTTTCCAACGTTATATGGCTTTATCACTGTCACAAGTGACTGTTCATTTCGGTAAACATAAACGCTATACCGTGTGTGTTGACTTGTGGAGTTTGCTTTGTGTTGTTTAACTGTTAAACTTTGCATATTTGACGAATTTCGCTCATACCTGTTTTACTTATTTGGTTTGTGGATAACAATATGCCCCATGTCAGCAATCGAGTGTTTAAGAAAAGGCACAGTAAGTGGAAAAAATCTTTTGTTGTTTCGAAGGGAAATACTGTTCAGACTGCTTCATTGACTACTCCAAATGAATGTGATAGAACTTCTTCCAGCAAGAAACTTTGGGACAGCAAAGAAAATTTGAAAACTATGAAAGTGACAGTAATGATGTCAATGAAATAATTAACATTTCCTTGCTCTCTAATATTTTGAAACATCACGTATTATGCCAAGTTTGCAAAGAAAGAGGACTGGAATTGAAAATAACTTCACACATTGGTTTGGCATGTAAAATGTTATTGAAGTGTAATAAATGTGCTGCAGAAGTTTCGTTTTCTAATTCTAACAGTATTCCTCATAGTGGCAATAGTGGAAAGAAGGTGTATGATATAAATGTTAAGCTAGTGTATGGCTTACGTTGCATTGGCAAGGGCAGTGCTGCAGGGACAATGTTATATGGAATTATGAACTTGCCAAAACCACCAACCAAGTACGGATTTTATAATGAATTGGTGGGATATTCTGTTGAAGATACTGTTCAAACATCGACGAAGAAAGCAAGCCGTGTCAGATAATGGGAATTGTAGAGATTTAACTGTTGCTTTAGATGGATCATAGCAACATAGAGGTCATAAATCTCTAAAGGGTGTTGTGACAGCTACTTGATGTAATTAAGCCCATATTCAGAGATTTACCAGAGCCAAGTTTATTCAAAAAGTGTTTACATAGGAAAACACAAAATCCAAATGAAAGAGTAAATAATTTTATTTGGATTCCCAAAAGAGTGTTTGTACAGACAAAAACATTGCATTTTGGAGTGTATGATGCAGTGGCAACATACAGTGAAGGAAACATTATGAAATGTGATGTGCTGAAACGTTTAGGTTTCCAACCAGGACACAACAACATTTCCACAATGCACCTAATTGATGAAGAAAGATTAAGAGGTGCAGGAAGAAGAGACAAAAGCCTACAACATGCAGCAAATGGGAAGAAAAGACCAGTGAAAAGGAAACTAGCACTGAAAGAAGAAGAGGATGCTGATAATCTATCATAAGGGACAGGAATGTATTAAAAAACTTTGGAAGTCATTTCCCGTAACTTTAAAATTTTCATCTTTGAGGAACCTTTTCTCAAAAACTGCTAACAGTATCTCAATGAAATTTATAAAAATATTGTTTATTTCTTTTCCTTCATTTTTATTACAAATTGTAAAAAAACATTGTACAATTCAAGAGTTATAGAAGAAATAGTGCAAAATTTTAGAGAAAAAATAACCATCTGTTTGACAAAATTGTAAAACAAAAACCAATAAATATTTCTTAACATGGCATTATAGCTTTGTAGAGAAATATTCACTGAACATGTAGTCCAAATTTCAGAGCAATATGTTTAATGGTTTTAGAAAAAATGTTCCTTCCATTTGCTAAAATTAACATGGATGGGATGGGTTGTTCCAGCTCCCCTACAAAATTATATTTGATTATATCTGTGGATTCTTTGATGGGGTATTCTTCTATATAAGTGTACTAGCTCATCTCCCTCAACATAGATATCATCACAACAGGACTGCCACATCATAAGAACAAAGTGAGTGTCTGGTACAAAAAATTTTCAAGCAAGCATCAGTCCAGCTTACAAAATGACACTGCCCCTTGCTAGGTTTTCTCTTCTTCCACAGGATAATCACAGCATTTATGAAAAGACTGTTTAAGGTCTACATGATCCTATTGTAAAATTGTTTTTGATGTTGTTTTTTGATGTTGAGCAATATCCTTGAAACATGTCACACAATAAACAAACAATACATTAGTTAACAAATTTTGTGACTGGTCGTGACAGTTAAAAAACCTTTACATATATGGCAAATCACCCACATCAAATTTTTGTTTGCATGAATCCAACATTTTAATACGATAGTATATCACATCTATGGGTCTATTATCACAAACATCGATTGATCTCATTTTTATTGTGCTATTTCTTGTTTGATTATACTGTGTATTTATTTCTGGCAGGATATCCATCTATTTGTGTGAACTATGAAGATTAAAGCACATCCACATTCGAGCTTTTATTGTTCTGTTTAGATCTGTCACAAGGTTCTCTTTCAGGTGGGTGAATGTTGAATAGTGACGTATTCCATACCTCTGCATCAGTGTCCTTCAATACCTATAGTAAAACTCTGCTCCATGATCGGTTTGGAGGTTGTCAGGCCATCGATTTTCCCCTGTCTGCAAGAATGCTCAAACACCTCTGTGACATCCCTAGCCATTTTTGTCTTGACAGGTATTCCCAGGCAAATTTAGAGTATGTATCAATGACTAATAAACATTTTTGAATATATTATTCATTTGCGATCTACAAGATCACCCAACCTTAAGCCATCCAAACCCATAATGATAACAAGCCTCTGAGGGTATGTTTTGTATGCTCATTTGTGCAGTTCTAGAACTACTATCTCCATACTTATTTGACTACACCTCTCTCTCTCTCTCTCTCTCTCTCTCTCTCTCTCTCTCACACACACACACCCACACACACTCTCTCTCTCTCTCTCTCTCTCTCTCTCTCTCTCACACACACTCTCTCTCTGTCTGTCTGTCTGTCTGTCTGTCTCTCTCTCTCTCTCTCTCTAAGCTCAGAGATTATTGAAACAACATCATTTGAATTATCAGCTGATGCCATGAGTGGTTGTAATCTATCTATTAACTTACAGGGATCGTCATACTGGGGGGAGGGGATTTAAACACCTGATATAGGTTTTATAACGGTCCTGTATTTTGCATTGCACCAGTTTCCCCCTTTCCTTTGTTCATCTGTCAATTGAGGCATTTCACCATATATCTCCAGATCTTTGGCTGAATAATTTACAGTTTCTGCAGGATTTCGGAAAATGCGATTCATTAGATAATTTGGTCTTTGAAATTTCATATCGCTTGTCTTTATTGTTATTTTCTATTAAACGATGTCTTGCTTGATTGTACTGTACAGTTATTTCTAAGAAGATATCCATCCATTTGTATGAACTACAAAGACTAAGGCACAACCCCAAGCTGGCAGTAACAGAACAGATACCAAATGTTTTGGGTATCCTACCATTGCTGTGAAGGTTAGTGAAATTGGCAACTGCACTGATGTTGTTGTATAATTCGCTGAGAGTTCACTGAGAGATTCAGTAAGTAGTGTAAAGGTTTCTCTCCGTGTCTGCTCTCAATCCAAATGCCCTAACCTTAGCAGTCATAACTTCCTCTCGAACAACCTTTTGTGCCATGATAACCTTATGCTTAATCAACATCTCGTTATATACTAAGTGAGCTCCTTCACAGGATGCACTTTATATACTTTCCTATCGACCTTTGCAGTTAAGTCATGTACATTCTTTTGAGTTCTGTCAATCTTTTTGGTTAAGTCATTTACTTTCTTTTCATGTGGAGCATTCCTAAACATGTAATGATATGATCTCTTTCAGTACTTGCTGTAAATACGTCTCTAGATACTTAACTTTATGTTCAAGAGGCGGAAATTTTCTGTCTATGTCTCGATGAATTTCTAGATTAGATTAGATACACTTTTTGTTCCTTAGACCCAAAAATGAGATGATTCTCATGGATATGGAACAAGCCAGAAAGTACAAAATAAAAAACATAAAACATCTTAATATAATATTCACTACCCTAAGCATCTGACAGGAGGTAGTCAAAATAAGTGAATACATCACAGTAAACTGGACTTGCTAATATTTACAGAATTAATACCCTGTCAGAATGAAACATAGTTATGTACTTTTAATGAATTTATCATACACAAAATACCTAATCTTGACTGTTGTGACAAACTGCTGTCAAAAATTAATCTAACAGACATTTCTACTTATGCTGGTCTAACAGTTCCCATTAAGATACTCATCTTTAGAGCAGAAGGAGTTGCCTATCAGAAAGCCTTTCAAGCATTGTTTAAACTGTGCTTTATCTGAAATCAATTTCTTATTGTTGCTGTCAATTTATTGAAAATGTCAAGGTTAGTGATTTTAGGTCTTTATGTAACTTGTTCTTATTCTTATTACTGATACTATGTATTCAGCTAGTGTTTGAAAATAGAGATATATTACTTGCAACAAATGTCGTTAAGGAATAAATATACTGAGAAACAGTGGTTAGAATACAATGTTCCTTGAAGAGGTTCCTACATTAAGCTCTTAAATTTACACCACAAATGAGTTACCCCAGAATATGATCCTGCATAACATAATGGAATGAAAGTAAGCAAAGTGTACAAGTTTTTTCTATATTTATCTCTCTTACATCTGACATCATTCTCATTGCAAACACAGGCTTGTTTAGGAACTTCAGAAATCCTGTGGTGTGCTCTTCCCAACTGAATTTATTATTGAGAAATTTAACACTTTCAGCCTCTTTGATCTGCATGTTTTCTTATTCTATGCACATGTGGGAAGGAAATGTCTTACAGCTTCTGAACTGCTTATTTGAAAGTTTAGTGACAGTGAATTAGCTTTAAACCATTTATTAATGTCAGTGAAAATTTGATAAGCAGCTTTTTCTAAATCTCTACTTGACTTTCTACTTATTGCAATTCTTGTATCAGCTGCAAACAAAGCAAACTTAGCATCTGCAATGTAACAGATGAGAGGTCATTAATGTACACAAGAAAAAGCAACAGACGCAAGATGGAATCTTGAGGAACACCACATGTAATTAATTCAACTCAGATGAAGACTTACTCTTACAGCACTGGTACTTTGCAACAACAGCCTTTGTTTCCTGTCAGTCTGATTCGACTCAAACCATTTCGTAGCACTGCTGGTGACACCTTAATATTATAATTTACTTAAGAGAATTCTGTGATTCACACAGTCACAGGCATTTGACAGGTCACAAAAATGCCAGAAGCTTCTAATTTGTTATCTAATGGATTAAGTACATTCTCACTGTACATGTAAATAGCTTTCTCTGTATTGGAACCCTTAAGAAACCCACACTGTGACTTGGAAAATATATTATTTGCAATTTGATGCTAAGGAGATGCTTGAATACAACTTTTTCAAATATTTTCAAATAAATTGGAAAAAGTGAAAATGGTTGATACTTTGATGGCATCTCTTTATCCACCTTCTTACAAAAAGGCTTAACTTCAGCATATCTTAGAAAGTCTGGAAATGTTTTGCTGATAAGAGATTGATTACAAGAATAACTTAAGACAGAAGTCATCTTGTTTGAACACTCTTTCATTAGCTTTGTTGATATATTATCATAAACACTAGAATACTTAGATTTTAAGGATTTTATGATGAATGCTACTTCACTGGGAAATGTGTCATTTTTATTCTACTGAAGGTATCTGTAAAGATTTGTCTCAGGCACTCCATTACACTTTTTACTGAACCTGGTAACACCAAGCTGTCAGTAACAGAAACGAAGTGCTTGTTTAAGAGGTTTCCTACATTGTTACCAATGTGTCAATTATTTTTAGAGCTACCTGTTCCTCTTCCATTGTGGCCCACTGTCTCTGTCTTCACTTTGTTGCATATAATTTGATTTTTGTTGCCTGATGTAATTATCTTTTCCTCATAATAAAGCTGCTTAGATTTCATGATTACTTGCTTCAGTATTTCGCAATATTCTTTGTAATGATTTACAATGCTGATCTCAGAGCTGTTCCTAGATAGTAGATACAGTCTCCTTTTTGTCCCACATGATATCTTTATGTTTCATCTAGCTTTGGGGGAAAACAGTTTTCGAAAGAGGAAGTAATTTTAATAATGATTGCTTTGTATTTTCCATTTTTGTCAGAGGGACTGTGAACGTCTATCCAGTTCTTGACTTTGAGCAATCTCCTAAACTTCTCAATTTATTACCCTCCTGTACTCAGATTTAATAGATTTCTTATCCTGACAAGTGTTAACATTTAACACAAGGTTCTGCATGTCATGATCAGAAAGCACATTTACTTTTGGTTTTGTGATGTGACTTTTTACCTGGATCTGTCTACAAAGATATTATCAATAGCAGTCTCAGAACATTTACATACCCTAGTTGCAAAGTGTACAGTAGAAATTAAACTGAATGACAGTGCTACTGATTGCAATAATTGTTCACTGACAGAGGCTTTTCAATAAATCCACATTAAAATCACCAGTGACGACTATTTCTTTATTTCACACTGTGAGATGGCACAACAGAGCTTCCAGATTTTTTATGAAGAGGTTAAAGTTTCCCAAAGGAGCTCTGTATGTACTTACTATTATAAAGGACTTAATACTACTGCACAAGCTTCTAAGTGCTGTTCTGAGCAATTTTTATCAATATCAATATTCTTGAAATCAAAAGCGTTTCTTACAAATGTGGCAACTCCTCCTTTCTCCATATTTTCTGTACAGAGGTAGGAAGCTAACTTTAATCCTGTAACATTTAACATATCTTCTCTATATGCACCCACCCTCTTGGGTGGAGAGCTGAAGATGCATGTAAACCTGTCTGTCATAATGTACACCAATGTACCAACATCTCTCATAGCTTATATATATATATTTGCAGCTGTGTCTGTATCTACCATAACTCAATTTTCTTGCTGAATCAATAATAAGAAATCCATCCATCTCCACATAATCTTATAAGTTTATTGGATGACATATCAATTCCTATATGAGCTGTGTAGGTGTTCTTTGAATTCACATTGTCTTGTTTGAAGGCTACAATGAGGATTACATTATACTGCACCAAATGTTTTGAAATTCTGGAGTATGTCTGACACAAATAAAAATAAGTCAACACCTATATTATGACCAAAACAGAAATATCTTTGAATGTTGATCTCATTATCTGTTGCAATATCATCAAATATGAACACTATGGTTGGGTTTGCTTTTTATATTGGGAGGGTGTCACTGCTCTGACTGTTGTGTGTGTTATACTATCGACACTTCATAATAATTGTTGTAAAAGTTAATATTTAGACTGAAACAATGTTTTTGAAGATACATGTACATTGTCAAAGCTGAGACCATTGGAGTGTGTTAGCAGTGACATGAGAACATTTGTCTTGCCACAGCTGGAAGGGACCTGCAATTATAGCTTGTATGTTATCAGGCTGCTGGTTTTCTACTCCATCACAAGACGGATCACTCACAACAAAGTTCTTATGTTGAGGATGCTTCACACACCCTGCCATGATACCAACTACAATGGGTTTTGGCATACATTGAGGTTTTATAGGAAAAAAGCAAATAATATTATATGTAGCCACTGTAGCACAGTCACTTTACCAACTGAGCCACAATGGCTACAGAGGTACATGCACCCCTGATTATTTCATCTATAATGAATGAAGATGTTGGTTGTTGTGGTGAGGACATGCTTCAAGAAGTCTGGTGCTGTTAGACATTGCTGTGAAAATATTGGTGTTAGCAGCGTTATTACTGTGGTAATCTAGACATTGCACAGAAAATACATACATTATTATGAGAGGTATGAAAAAACAAAAACAAACATGGTTTGTGATACATTCATTTTTTCATTTAGAAACTGTACATTGGACTCACTACATGCAAAAAATTTCTGGTTCTTTCTTTATCTTCTTCACAACTGTACAATATTTACCAAATAAAGCTTTCCCGTGTGCTCTAAATTCAGCTTGCCCCTGAAACTGATGGGTGTATCATACAACTCAGGTATAAAAAGGGTACATTTAGCGCAGATGGCTTTTGTGTCTATAGAGGTCCACTTTGGCACTACACTGATATGTGAACTGAAGCATTGTTCTAAATCAACCACATGTACACTATGCACACAAAGATAGTTCACAATGTAATTGTACATGGATTGAGTACTCAGCAGCCAGCATTTCAGTCTCTCCAACACAAAAGATGACACCACACTGAGACTGTAGAAGTTCATAATGGTGGCAAGCTGTAGACAAAATGGACAGGTACCCCGATTTCATCCTGAGTGTAGCATCATCATACACAGTTGTAATGGATAGCATTAGAGCAATACAGTATATGACCAGCAGAGAACGAGATGCATAACAGTCAGTAGTCATTTATACATTTATGTAGGGTATATTGCAACGTAGTTCATCATATTTCTACTCAGTGAGCCACACTTTAACACTCTTCAGCACATTTGTTTATCTACAGCACAACGCAACAGTCACTGTGTGCTGATGCTTATATAGCAATATTTAGATGCATTAACTAGCAGTTAAATTATGTCAAAGTAAAAAGCAGAAGCATATTGGGAGCAACTGGCATGTTCTTACCCATAGCATATGCACTCTATCCGTGCACTACCACCAGAGTGTCCAGGGACAGTATGTATGTCAAAGCCCAGTACCTACCTGCACCCTACTGTTTAGGACCACCAGGACACTTCTGTGAACTGGCGGTAGGATGAGTTTTATTTTATTTATTTCTTACACTTCACGTTCTGTAGGACCAAACTGATGAGCAAATCTCCAAGGTCATGGAACGTGTCATTACATGAAATTACAACATAAAAGTAATAACAGATAAAAAAATGCTTATGAACCTGAAAATTTTACCCTAAATTTAAGTAAACGCAATCAACAATACAACAAGAATTAGCTTAATTTGTCAATGAACTCCTCGACAGAATAGAAGGAGTGACCCATGAGGAAACTCTTCAGTTTAGATTTGAAAGCACGTGGATTACTGCTAAGATTTTTGAATTCTTATGGTAGCTTACTGAAAATGGCTGTAGCAGAATGCTGCACACATTTCTGCACAAGAGTTAAGGAAGTCCAATCCAAATGCAGATTTGATTTCTTCTGAGTATTAACTGAGTGAAAGCTGCTTATTCTTGGGAATAAGCTAATATTGTTAACAAGAAATGACAATAAGGAATATATATATTGAGAGCCCAATGTCAAAACACACAGATTCGTGAACGGGGTCTACAAGGAGTTCGTGAACTTACACCACTTATTTCCCAAACCTCCAGTTCCTGAACCAAAAATATCCTCTTAGAATGGGAAGAGTTACCCCAAAATATAATACCATATGACATAAGTGAATGAAAATAAGCAAAGTACACGAATTTTCGTGTCGGACGATCACTTACTTCATACACCATTCGAATAGTAAAAATGATAGCATTAAGTCTTTGAACAAGATCCTGAACACAAGCTTTCCCCAACAGTTTACTATCTATCTGAACACCTAGAAATCTGAACTGTTCAGTTGCACAAATCATATGCCCATTCTGTGAAATTAAAACATCTTACTGTGATTTAGCGTTAGTTTATTTTCTACAAGCCATGAACTTACGTCATGAACTGCACTATTTGAAACTGAGCCAATGTTGTACACAACATCCTTTACTGTCATCAGCAAACAGGAATATTTTAGAGTTATGTATAATACTAGAGGCCATATCATTTATATAAATAAGGAACAGGAGTGGCCCCAACACTGATCCCTGGGGCACCCCGTATTTGACAACACCCCCCTTAGACCCCACATAACAGCCATTCTCAACACTGTGAATAATGACCTTTTGCTGTCTGTGGCTAAAGTAAGAGGGGCACCAATTATGAGCTACTCCCTGACTCCCTGTATTCCATAATGGTCCAACTTCTGGAGCAATATTTTGTGATCAACACAATCAAACACCTTAGTTAATTAAAAAATACGCCTAGCGTTCGAAAACTTTTTTAACCCATCCAGTAACTCACAGAGGAAAGAGAATATAGCATTTTAAGTTGTTGTACGACTTTTAAAGCCGAACTGTACATTTGATAGCAAATCATGTGATATAAAATGATCAATTATCCTTACATACGCAGCCTTTTCAATAAGTTCAGCAAACGCTGATGGCTTAGAAATAGGTCTAAAATTGTCTACATTTTCCCTTTCTCCCTTTTCATAAAGCAGCTTTACTACTGCATACTTTAATCATTCAGGAAACTGACCATTCCTAAAGGAAAAATTACAAATATGGCTAAATACAGTGCTACATGCGCAGCACAGTACTTCAATATTCTACTAGGCACACCATCGTATTCATGAATGTCCTTAGTCTTCAGTGATTTAATTATGGGCTCAGTCTCCCCATTGTCTGTATCACAGAAGAGTATTTCAGACGTCAATCTTGGAAAGGCATTTGCCAAGAGAGTTATATGATTTCCTGTAGAAACTAAATTTTTATTTAATTCACCAGCAATGCTCAGAAAATGATTGTTAAATACTGTACACATATCTGATTTATCAGTAACAGAAATATATTTAGTATGAACTGACTTTATATCATTGACCTTGTGCTGCTGACCGGACACTTCCTTTGCAACTGACCATATGGTTTTAATTTTATCCTGTGAATTAGCTATTCTATTTGCGTATCACATGCTCTTTGGCTTCCTAATAACATTTGTAAGCACCTTACAGTACTGTTTGTAATAGGCTACTGTAGCTTGATTGTGACTACTTCTAACATTTTGATATAATTCCCACTTTGTTCTACATGATATCCTAATCCCACCAGTCAGCCACCCAGGAAGCCTTTTACGACTAGTACCCTGTTTAGAACGTTTTAATGGAAAGCAACTCTCAAAAAGCACGATAAATGTGTTAAGGAAAGCATTATATTTGTCATCTATTTTATCAGCACTATAAACATCCTGCCACTCTTGTTCCTTGTTGAGGTTTAAAAAACTCTCTATTGCTGTTGGATTAACTTTAATACTTAGTTTGTAATTATATGTAACATTTGTTTGAGTACAAAAGCATTTTAGTGTTAAAATTTGTGAATCATGGTCTGAATGGCCATTCACCCTTTTACTGACAGAATGCCCATCTAGTAATTAAGAAGGAATTGGAAAAAACGTAGTCTGCATCAGATCATATGAATTTAGATCTACCAACATCCTTTTTCTTGCGCCATCGTATACAAAATTAATACTGAAGTCACCACATGTAACTACAAGTAATTTCTGGTACTTCCTATAAAGTGAATCAAGAACCCTCTCTAACATGAGCAGAAGTGCTCTGAAGTCAGAGTTAGGGGACTTATTACCAACAACAATTATCAATTTAGTTTCACTAATACAACATTCAGATATCTGTTCAGTGCAGTGCCACAATACTTCTATGGACTCAAATGGAATACTGTTTTTTGCGTACTTGCCCACTTCCCCACCCCACAAGGAACTCCTTGAAAAATAGCCACCTAATCTGTATCCTGGTAAAGGAAGCCTCTGAATTGTCAAATTATTTAAGTGGTACTCTGATACACCAATAATTTCAGAGTCGATATCTGTAAGCAGTTCACTAACTTTATCTCTAATACTTCTTATATTTTGATGAAAATGCTAATTCCTTCTCTACTTGGAAACATGACGTTCTCTGAAGGTGAGCTCTTAGTTAGAGGGACTTCCTTTAAGCAGGTATACCTGTCAGCTGACTTCAATCTAAAAAAGTTGCAGCTCTAACACCAACTACTACAGGAATTTTTCCATGAGTGATCCCACCACCACCCACTACGCTATCACCTATTAACATTGCCAGCCTCCTCTTCCCATTCAGGTGCAAGCCATGCCTAGTGAAACCCAATCTACTGATAGACTTAACTGGCACCACTGCAATGTAACCCATGACCTATGCCATCATTGCCTCCTCTAGCCCATGTTAACGTGCCTAACAGCCACACTAAGATGAGGCCGATTATGACGCTGAAACAGTTGCACGAAATGCACATTAGTGCTACCAGTTTGTGTAACTGTCTTTACCAGGTCATTTTCATCACACAAATCGATGGGCGGAACAGGCATCAGAGTCCAGCAGTGACCTGGATCTTGCTGTATAGAACTGTCAGCAGCACACTTTTGTGAGGGCTAGGCAGGGTGATTTCCTCACACAAATCGATTAATGGAACAGACATTGGCAGGTCCTTGCTGACCAGGTGCACTATAGGATCCCACATGGTCGCCGCATGTCCACAAACGTTGGAGAACATTGCAGGTGCTGACATTTTGGACCTCACTGCCGGTATCAGCATGTTGGCTGTCACCTCTGCGTGTCTAGACAGTTCGAAGGCTGCTGAACAAGGTGGAAGAACCACCACTGCAGGAACAAGACCTGAACAAACAATAATAATAATAATAACTACAGACAAAGATATAATATCCAGTATTGACTTTTCTGCTTCTTCCCATTCTGCAGGGTGGCGCTGGTGTCTCAACTGCTGCAGCTGACTCTTCATGGTTCTTCTTCTTCCACTGACCCACCACTTTATATCCACTCAAGTTGTGATCGTGTGGCGAGATGCAGCATCCTCGCTTATTTCTGGGAAATGCAACATTCCTATTGGCTCTCATCATCTTTTTCTTTCATCCAGAACATCAGTATTTCCAGCACCCCCTGGTTTTTAGAACTAGCCACTCGGTGTGGAGCTATTCAAGAGGACACAACCACTATTCCCGCCATTTTCCAATTAGGGGGAGGGGTGGGAGAGGGAAAGGAAAGGGCAAAGTGGGAGAGGGTAGGAGAAAGTAGGGAAGTGGGTGACGTCAGCAGTGATGTCACCAGTGGCATCATCAGTGCAATGATGAAACATCTTGAATAAATTTGGCAACAATGCAGACTGTCTAAGTATCAGCTTTATTCCCCCGTACCATCTCTGCAGGAGTCAGCTGTGTGCAGGTGGCTGATCAGACAGGTTTGTGCGAACTTGTTGTGATGATGAAAACACCTTGTTCGATGACCGACCATGCTTTTGTTCACTCCAAGGCCTCCATAGACATTATGAAAGGCCTGTGAATACCTGTGACGGTCTTGTTTCCCGCCAAAAGGAAGTTAGTAACAGCTCTCTGCTTGGAATGCAGCACTGTTGCAGAAGCCATTTTGCAGGTTACCTATAGCGTCGCCATCTATCTGAACTTCATGAACCTACAGTGGCCGGAACAAAAATGTTCTATGATGTACCACAGCAAATTTTGCATTTTTTTTTTAAGCGAAAGTGGCCGATAATGAAATGTGTTGCGGTGGATAGGACACATCTTGAGACATGAAGCATGGGGGTAAAAATTGTAGAGGGAGACCAAGAGATGAATACTGTAAGGAGATTCAGAAGGGTGTAGGTTGTAGTAGTTAACTCGGAGATGAAGGGGCTTGCACAGGATAGAGTAGTCTCTGGACTGAAGACCACAACAACAAACAACTTGTTCAATACCTCTCGTATTACGGATTGCCGAAGGCATTAGTTCAGTAAATGAGCACGTAGCGCTGTTAGACGACGTGGACTTTGACTTTAGGGAAACAAAAGCACCAGGGAGACACAGAAGAAGCAATGACAGAACTAAAAGGAAGGTTTACGAGTGGGATTAAAATTCAGTGCGAATGGAAAACACTGATAAAATTCGATGGTGAAATTGCTGTCTTCAGTGATGGTAATGGCCGCGCTGTATTAGCCGAGCGGTCTAAGGCGCTGCAGTCATGGACCGTGAGGCTGATCGCGGCGGAGGTTCGAGTCCTCCCTCTGGCATGGGTGTGTGTGTTTGTCTTTAGGACAATTTAGGTTAAGTAGTGTTTAAGCTTAGGGACTGATGACCTTAGCAGTTAAGTCCCATAAGTTTTCACACATATTTGAACATTTGAAGTGATGGTAATGAAGAGTTACGGAATGTGTTGAAGGGAATGAATGGTCAAGTGAGTACAGAATACGGTTTCTTCGGTTTACAGACTGAGGTAATGAAAAGTAGCAGAAATCAGAACAGCGAGAAGCTTAATATAAAAATTTGTGATCATGAAGTAGACATAGTTAAGAAGTTCTTCTACGTTGGAAGCGAAATAACCCATCAGGGACGAAACGAAGAGGATATAAAAAACAAACTAAAACTGGGAAAGAGGGCGTTCCTGGCCAAAGGAAGTGTAGTAGTATGAAACGAAGGACTTAATCTGAGGAAGAAATTTCTGAGAAGGCACGTTTGGAAGGCAGCATTGTATGACAGTGAATCGTGGTTGTGAGAAAAATCGCAACAAAGGGGAATCGAAGTGCCCGAGGTGTGGTAGGGAAGAATGTTGAAAATTAGATGGACAAATAAGATAAGGAAATAAGGTTCTCCTAATAATCGAGGAAGAAAGGAACATAATAATATGGAAATCCTTGACAGGAAGGAGCGACAGGATGCCTATTCTGGAACACGTCCTACCTCGTTCTGCATCTGCTGTGGACGTGCATACTCGCTTCGTATGGGTTTCCCATGTGCCCGAGACCCCTGTATGCCTCCTGAGCCGCTGACGTCTCATTGCTGCTAACAAGTTAATTCCGTATCTCGGTGAATAAATGAGTTTCGCGTATTTATCATACAAAATAAGTGCATAATTGCATGCTCTCATTTGTAGAAACCTCGCTTCAATATCTTGGACCGTTTATGAGGTATGACGATTGTAGAGAGCACATGTTCTTCGATGCACAAGGACGTGAGTGGGAGCGTCGGGCGCGACCGCCCTTCGTGCATAAAACCCGATAGCTCGAGAACAATATGAGATTCCGTTCTGCTCTCAGTTTTAAATAAAATTGCGACTTCTTAACTACATTTCATTCCCAGCAATGTACGAGCTAAAATCAACCATACATAAAGTTTAAGCAATGCGCTTTTACCTCCGCAAACTTTTTAAAATTTCTTGCGATGTTTTACTTAATTTGATGCAGCGCAGTAAGTATGACGGATAATGAGGAGAAATTCAGTTCTTCATAATGAAACACTGGACAATAATTATTTCAAATCGGCCGGAAAGCCGTCACTCATTACGGGCACAACCATCTGGCAAGCAGTACAGCAATAACAAAAGACACCCTCAGCATGGAATGCAGAGAGGACGTCTGTGGCAGCGAAAGGGTTAACACATCAGGGAATAACCCACATGATACTAGAAGGTGCTACAGAGAGTGAAAACAGAGGAAGACAAAGATTGGAGCACATACAACAAATAATTGAGGTCGCAGGGTGTAAGTGCTACTCTGAGATGAAGAGGTTGGCACAGGAGAGGATTTCGTTGCGGTCCGCGTCAGACCAGCCAGAAGACTGATGAATAAAAAGGAAAAATGTCTGCTGGGTCGTCCGGACGGACGTACTGAGTCGGGACGCCGCCCGCCCCTGTGCACTGTACAGTATTCCGCGCAGCGGCCTGCAGCACCGCAGGCTGACACGAGCGACGCCGCCTCCATTACGCGTCGCGCTGCCCGCCGTATCGACCCAGATCAACAGGGCGGCGTGGCGTGGGGCGTCGCGACGCCGTGGGACGCCCACGCACTGCGGCGGCGTGGGCGGCGGCGGAGCGCGCGGGCCGTGGCGGCGCCGGCGCCAGCGGGGGTGGCAGCAGCGGCGGCGGCAGATGCGGGGGCGGCGTCGCCGGCGTCGGCGTCTGCGTCCGCCTCGGCTGGGCATGCAGATGAGCCGCGGCATCGATCCCCGTGCGTTCCGCTCAGCCTGCATGTCTTAGATAATCAGCAATCCAGTTCACCGTGCCTCCCCTCAGAGTGTGCAGTACTTCATTCATTCTCGTGCGGGGGAGAACGCTTGCAGCTGTGCCAGAACGCCACTGCTCATACTGCCTTAGCTGAGGCCGCTAGAAGGACCGGAGGTGGCCTGTGCGATGCCTTGGGAACGATAGAATGTTTCATCACAGTAACAACTGGAATCTGTCATCTCTACAATGGTGTGAGCTGTGTTTACATGGAATGGTCTGGGTACTCTGGTCCAATTAAACCTCCCGATCGCTCACCCAACATAATTCCGAAGATATACACTGGAAATGATTTCTCTATAATCCCGAAACTTTATCTATGTGGAGCGGGATCTAGACCACTGAGTAACTAGAAACAAACACATTAAAAATCATATTTCCACTCTCGAATACCGAAGTCTATCATCTAACAGATCCCAAATCATCCATATAGTTTACAAGTCAACTAAGGTCTTTCCCAAGTCTAGAGAACAGGCAAACGTGTCGCCTACACACCACATTAGATCTTTTCTCAACTAAATAAACGCCCGAAATGTGCACAAACAGTCAACCGAACAATTTACGTGGGAGGGAATAACACTCCATCGCAATCATCCCATCTTCTCAAAGTTCCACTTGATCACGAAAGCCGCCCAACACATAATAAGTATTAGTTCGCTATCTGGTCGTCTAGACAAGGGCAAAGTTAACTCATATACATTCCTGCATTTGAATAAGCGTCTGCTGCATTCGTGAATCATTACCACCACGGACTTTGCATACATGGAATCATACCGGAAAACTGGTCGCATACATGTTTATGATTATACTTAGAATTAAATGTTACCATCGCGCTCCCAATTGAACGGCATTCGTGAATGAGCGAAGTATCGGAAATACACCGTCTTGTCGGCAGTGGCTCTGGAAATAGCTGTACCTTCCTTACAACTGGACATACTCCCCCCCCCCCCCCCCCCTTTGCTATCACAGTACTCCAAGTCAAATCCTTACCTTCGCTACAACAGGGCATATTCATCTCGGTTCCACAAACACACATACTTTATAAACTTGATGCTCAAATGCTAACGTATCACGCACCCTACAATATTAGTAAGTATATTACTTCGTCAGTAACTGATTGCCTATCATACCAAATAATACTGATCGAAAATCAGCGATGGGCATGTATCTCTCTTAAGTTCTTCTTTCGAGTCCTACCACTGGGTCCTAGAAAGAGACACGTAATCGGCGAGATGTTACAGAAAAAACCGATCCCAGCAACTATTGCATGTTACTCTCACAATCAGTCCTGGTTCTACAGGTGCACACAAGTATCCATGTTAGAAACTATACCCGATTTACGAATTGAGGTACTACATTACCTCTGAATGAGACGTTTTTTCTGGATAAATACCTTGACAGTGATCATAGGAGTACGTATTATCAGCCAACGATGCAGCCTAGGGACAAAATCACTGAACTTTGAAAGTGATTCGGCTAAGGAACATTGTATGTACGCGGTATTTGCGACTCCCTCACACCCCCCCCCCCCCCCCAACTAGACAATTGTTTAGTATTTGTAACGCACTCTGTCTCGACATCATATCAGATGTTCCGCTATATATCCACGAAGGTATAGGCGATCACTGATTGAGAAGGAACACAAACACTAGTAGTAGATGTTGTGCTGACTGAGATCATAAGAAGAATAATGTACAGTAGCTTCTCAGATCTCTAGTGTTACGCTATATGTTCGAAATGATGTCAATCATTTGGAATCACCTCCCACCATTCAAACACATACATGCATCGGATTACAACCACTACTCAGTCATATTTCTGGCACTCTCATAACTCCAAACGAGTCAGCTTTCCCGAACCTAGCTTCTACAGTAAAATCCCAACGTGGTTTTAGTCGCCCTCTACACATCGTGCAACTGCTCCCATTTCTACAGCTTCACGCATGTGATCAGTCCAATTTCATTCTGTACTGACCAGAAGTCGGAGAACGACATATCCACCACCTTCAGCAACCTCTGTAGAAACAGAACGACCTGAATTTCTGAAACAGGACCGTGTTTTGACCATTCGGTGGAAATGCACGCAATGTGGTACGTCCCCAAACTATATACAAGTACTACAAATCCACATCCATTCAAATCAATCAGCCCAACAGATAAAAGTTACGAACTATAAAAGCTCATACGATTTAGAAGTCACCAACGCACTGATGCGGGCGCAATGACGCATAGCTGCGGTCGGTCTCCAGCGAGGGGAAACATATTTCACAGTACTTCCCACAATAGCGTAGCGTGCAGCCATCCAAGCATTCCTAGTGGTGTAACCCCTTACTCACCGGCTCTCACCTCAAACTGCTACTGCTACTGCCGCTGTATGTAAGACACGATTCTATTAAATATACAGACACCGCCGATGCGAATTTAAAATTTGATCATCTATACTCTAGGGCTAGGCGAATTATCGTATGACACGCTCCCTCTGGACCTGTTTAATTGTCTCAAACACCGTTTTCTAACACGCTTTTGTACAACGCCAAACATTTCGATTTTCTGCAACGACTTCGATGCCTGTGTCGTGTTCTAAACTAACCTTAAGACGCCCTGATACACGGCACTCACAGAAAGCTAGACATCGCACGGTGTAAAACATTTTATTACTGCAACTACCATAACACGGGACACTCAGTGGATGATTTTAAATAAAAGAGAGTTACAGCATTACGAAACTACACTCCCGGAAATGGAAAAAAGAACACATTAACACCGGTGTGTCAGACCCACCATACTTGCTCCGGACACTGCGAGAGGGCTGTACAAGCAATGATCACACGCACGGCACAGCGGACACACCAGGAACCGCGGTGTTGGCCGTCGAATGGCGCTAGCTGCGCAGCATTTGTGCACCGCCGCCGTCAGTGTCAGCCTGTTTGCCGTGGCATACGGAGCTCCATCGCAGTCTTTAACACTGGTAGCATGCCGCGACAGCGTGGACGTGAACCATATGTGCAGTTGACGGACTTTGAGCGAGGGCGTATAGTGGGCATGCGGGAGGCTGGGTGGACGTACCGCCGAATTGCTCAACACGTGGGGCGTGAGGTCTCCACAGTACATCGATGTTGTCGCCAGTGGTCGGCGGAAGGTGCACGTGCCCGTCGACCTGGGACCGGACCGCAGCGACGCACGGATGCACGCCAAGACCGTAGGATCCTACGCAGTGCCGTAGGGGACCGCACCGCCACTTCCCAGCAAATTAGGGACACTGTTGCTCCTGGGGTATCGGCGAGGACCATTCGCAACCGTCTCCATGAAGCTGGGCTACGGTCCCGCCCACCGTTAGGCCGTCTTCCGCTCACGCCCCAACATCGTGCAGCCCGCCTCCAGTGGTGTCGCGACAGGCGTGAATGGAGGGACGAATGGAGATGTGTCGTCTTCAGCGATGAGAGTCGCTTCTGCCTTGGTGCCAATGATGGTCGTATGCGTGTTTGGCGCCGTGCAGGTGAGCGCCACAATCAGGACTGCATACGACCGAGGCACACAGGGCCAACACCCAGCATCATGGTGTGGGGAGCGATCTCCTACACTGGCCGTACACCACTGGTGATCGTCGAGGGGACACTGAATAGTGCACGGTACATCCAAACCGTCATCGAACCCATCATTCTATCATTCCTAGACCGGCAAGGGAACTTGCTGTTCCAACAGGACAATGCACGTCCGCATGTATCCCGTGCCACCCAACGTGCTCTAGAAGGTGTAAGTCAACTACCCTGGCCAGCAAGATCTCCGGATCTGTCCCCCATTGAGCATGTTTGGGACTGGATGAAGCGTCGTCTCACGCGGTCTGCACGTCCAGCACGAACGCTGGTCCAACTGAGGCGCCAGGTGGAAATGGCATGGCAAGCCGTTCCACAGGACTACATCCAGCATCTCTACGATCGTCTCCATGGGAGAATAGCAGCCTGCATTGCTGCGAAAGGTGGATATACACTGTACTAGTGCCGACATTGTGCATGCTCTGTTGCCTGTGTCTATGTGCCTGTGGTTCTGTCAGTGTGATCATGTGATGTATCTGACCCCAGGAATGTGTCAATAAAGTTTCCCCTTCCTGGGACAATGAATTCACGGTGTTCTTATTTCAGTTTCCAGGAGTGTAGCTGTATACGTGTAGAACGCAGGCTATGTCACGTGACTGATCCATCCGGACAGAACAACGGGAAAAAAATTGACCTGCAGCAACTTCTCCTTCTCTAGAATGAACCAGTCAGCCATTAAATCGTACCTCGTTACAACTCTAACTCAATCGATCAACCCGTCCACTCTCCGTTATCCTTTAACACAGATGCAAGTAAGTTTAGAGCTGAATCGATCCCTGTCATCCTCAAAAGCACCAAATACAGTAGAGAACTCGCGTGTACCTCATAGATATACAGTATAATACTGCCTCAACAGAAAAAATTTACTGCATCTGTTGACTCAGGGATCGAGACGGGGCTGCAGGATCCGTTACAGCCATGCGGATAAGATGCCTGTCATCTCGACTGCTAGTGATACGAGGCCGTTGGGATCCAGCACGGCGTTCCGTATTGTCCTCCTGAACCCACCGATTCCATATTCTGCTAACAGTAATTGGATCTCGACCAACGCGAGCAGCAATGTCGCGATACGATAAACCGCAATCGCGATAGGCTACAATCCGACATTTATCAAAGTCGGAAACGTGATGGTACGCATTTCCACTCCTTACACGAGGCATCACAACAACATTTCACCAGGCAACGCCTGTCAGCTGCTGTTTGTCTATGAGAAATCGGTTGCAAACTTTCCCCATGTCAGCATGTTGTAGGTGTCGCCACCGGCGCCAACTTTGTGTAAATGCTCTGAAAATCTAATCATTTGCATATCACAGCATCTTCTTCCTGTCGCTTAAATTTCGCGTCTGTAGCACGTCATTTTCGTGGTGTAGCAATTTTAATGACCAGTAGTGTATATTAGATCAATTTATACCAATTCCCTCCTCATTTTCCGCAGTTCTACCGATTTTATGTCAGATCTGTCCATGCGATCGCGACGTAAGCGCTCGTTCCCTGTTCAAAAATTGATTGTAAATGAACACAGATGCCAACACCCAACTCAAATGCACTGATCGGGAGGCGTAATATAGCGCTGTACTTGACTGTATCCAGTCACCTCCACATTCGGGGAGGGTTTGCTCTGTTTTCTATATGTCTGTGTATATGCACGCCTCGCCGAAGGCTCTCAGGACTCAGTCCTCTCCCATGGTGGACAAACTTCGAACGTAGAATAGGTGTCCGGACGTAACGTGTGTTTGGTCCACCCGCGAACCCTATCGCGGATGTGGCGTGTGGTGGATCCGCCTCCGAACATGGCTCCGGATACATAGTCCACGGCAGATCCACACTCGAACGCTAACTTGGATGTGATATATTGTGGATCTGCATCCAAACACCGCTTCGTACACTGCGCGTTGTGGATCCACATTCAAACACTATCCCATGCGTGGCATGTTGTGGATCCGCATCTGAACACTCTTCCGGATATTACACGTAGCGGATCCACATTCGAACGCTAACTCGGGTCTATTGCGGGTCTGAGAGACTTCGGCGAGGCGTGCATGTACACAGACATATAGAAAACAGAGCAAACGCTCCCCGAATGTGGAGGTGACTGGATACAGTCGAGTACAGTGCTATTTCACGCCTTCCGAACAGTGCACTTGAGTTATGTGTTGGCATCTGTGTTACATTTACAATCAGATTTAGAACACGGAAAGAGATCTTATGTCGCGAGCGCATGGACGGATCTGATATAAAATCGATAGAACTGCGAAAAATGAGGAGGGAATAGGTATAAATTGATCTAATATACACCAAAAATTTAGGAAGTACTTGTGTATCTTCTAGTTCGCGCAGAACAGTTTGTACATGGGAACAAGTATGCGGTAACAAGAGAAATCCGAGAAAACGTTGACATCAAAAGGAAGGGAATCGGGGAGGCAGTCAATATTTTCTGTTGAGGCAGTATTATACTGTATATCTATTGAGGTACCAGTTGTCCAGAAAAAACCATCTCATTCAGAGGTAATGTCGTACCTCTATTCTTAAAGCGGGTATAGTTAATAACATGGATACTTGTGTGCACCTGTAGAACCAAGAGTGATGGTGACAGTAACATGCAGTAGTTGCTAGGATCGGTTTTTTCTTTAACATCTCGCCGATTACGTGTCTCTTTCTAGGACACAGTGGAAGGACTCGAAAGAAGAACTTAAGAGAGATACATGCTCATCGCTGATTTTCGATCAGTATTATTGGGTATGGTAGGCAATCAGTTATTGACGAAGTAATATACTTACTAATATTGGTGGGTGCGTGATTTGTTAGCATTTGTGTATCAGGTTTATAAAGTATGTTTGTGGAAACGAGATGACTATGCCCTGTTATAGGGAAGGTATGGATTTGACTTGGAGCACCGTGATGGCAAAGGGAGGGAGTATGTCCGGTTGTAAGGAAGGTACAGCTATTTCCAGAGCCACTGCCGACAAGAGGGTGTATTTGCGATACTTCGTTCATTCTCGAATGCCGTTCAATTGAGAGCGCGATGCCTCAAATGGCTCTGAGCACCATGGGACATAACTGCTGAGGTCATCAGTCCATTAGAACTTAGAACTACTTAAACCTAACTAACCTAAGGACATCACACACATCCATGCCCGAGGCAGGATTCGAACCTGCGACCGTAGCGTTCGTGAAGTTCCAGACTGTAGCACCTAGAACCGCTCGGCCACTCCGGCCGGCTGCGATGGTAACATTTAATTCTGAGTATAATCATAAACATATATACGACGAGTTTTCCGGTATGATTCCATGTATGCAAAGTCCGTGGTGCTAATGATTCACGTTTGTTGTTAACAACAGTATCCGTGAAAATGCAGAGGCCTATTGGATTGTAGGAATGTATATGAGTTAACTTTGCACTTTTCTAGACGACCAGATAGCGAACTTTTACTTAGTATGTGTCGGGCGGCTTTTGTGATCAAGTGGAACTTTGAGAAGATGGTATGATTGCGATGGAGTGTTATTCCCTCCCATGTAAATTGTTCGGTAGACTGTTTGTACACATTTCACGCGATTATTTAGTTTGTGGATTATTTAGTTGAGACAAGATCGAATTTGGAGTGTGGGAGACACGTTTGCCTGTTCTCTAGACATGGGAAAGACCTTAGTTGACTTGCAAACTATATGGATGATTTGGGATCTGTTAGATAATAGACTTCGGCATTCGAGAGTGGTAATATGATTTTTAATGTGTTTGTTTGTAGTTACTCAGTCTTCTAGAACACGCTCCACGTAGATAAAGTTTCGGGTTTGTAGAGAAATAATTTGCAGTGTATATCTTCGGAATTACGTTGCGTGAGCGATCGGAAGGCTGCTGCTATGTGCTTGATATCGAGAAGTAAGGCGAAAATGATATAATATTATGGTGAAAATAGGTGTTTTCATGTAATACCAGAGATGCCTGTAGAAACGCAAGCAAGCAGGCAGGTCCGGACCAGAAAGAGTAACGCGTTTGTGCCGATGGGGGACGAATGTGTCTTAGTACATCAGTTCTGAGAGTGTCTTCTGTTCGCTGATGTAAGAGGGATGATTTTGTAAGGTGGGGGATATGAATTGCATGTTCACTAGATCGAGACGGTACTCGATGATATATTGCAGGGATAGAGATAGGTTTCACGCTCTAATATCCTTGCGAGTCTCGTATGTATTTGATGATCTGTAGACAACTTTGCGAAGTTTAATTGTCGGCGCAGTATGGTGATCAGAGTAAAATAGTTTATTACCGCTGAATGTCGTGTCTGTAGAATGACAGAAAAGGTTGACGGTGCTTCCCTATCGGTGTCAGAATATAGAAGCAATTGTAATATTTACTTCTATTTATAGTGGTAAATATATTCCTGGCTTCAAATATTCTTCTGAGTATAGTATGTATTTTATGATCTGTAGCCGGCCGGAGTGGCCGAGTGGTTCTAGGCACTACAGTCTGGAGCCGCGCGGCCGCTACGGTCGCAGGTTCGAATCCTGTCTCGGGCATGGATGTGTGTGTTGGCCTTAGGTTAGTTAGGTTTAAGTCGTTCTAAGTTCTAGGGGACTGATGGCCTCAGAAGTTAAGTACCATAGTGCTCAAAGCCATTTATGATCTGTAGACAACTTTGCGGGTTTAACTGTCAATGCAGTTTAGCGATGTGTGGAATATAATTTTACCTCTGAAAGGTCCCAGAGAACAGATAGATGGTCCTTCGATACCGGCGGCACCAGTAATTCGTCGGGTAAAATCTGTAAGAGCTAATCATAATGCTCCATCGTTTGTGCTGGTATATAGGAGTGTCTACATAGCGTAGGGAACATTTGTGTGTGTTGAGAGCAGGAAGGGTAACACGTTAGGATCGCTGGGGAGAGTGCAGTGGGCGTTATGTTCGTAAACAGGTTCTGTTAGGGTAAAAATTTCCGTCCAAACAAGCTGAGACATGAAGAAAGGGAGGGTTAAATATTTCTGGAACAGTGTAGAATTGTCGAGAGGTTGACTTGGCTGTTATTTTTTTACAAAGAGATGTGATGTAAGAATAACATTGGGAACGTTGTTAGATGCGTTTGTAAGTATGTGCGTGCACTTGGCGGTGTTGCGTCAGTCACGCTGGGAAGTTATGCATGGTTAAACGCGTGTGTCATGTCGCGTTAGGAGCAGTGCGCCCTGTGCTATTGTGTCATAGGTGGTAAAGACATCTGCTGCTAGGAGGTGTCTCGCGTATGGGGGCTGCACCTTGGAATTCTACGACGTGAGTATAACAGTGACCGTATGGACCCGACTTTCACCTGCGTTCGGCGGCCGCACCTCGGGGCTGTGACGGAGCTCGGTCCTGAACGGACGCCTGTGTGTGCTTTGACAGCTGACGGCCGCATCGACCCCAAGCACGCGGACTAGTTTCTAGCGTTTGCGCCCTGTAAATATATCTTCGTTCCCGTCTGATCGCGTCATCATCGGCGTCTAGGTGAACACGTATTGCGATAGCAATTTCTCAGAAATGAAGTATGAAAAGGATGTGGCCGCCTGAGGGACCCGAGCGGTAGCCTGTGCGTGGTTTGACAGCTAACGACCGCGTCACTTGGCGGTCCTGTGGACAGGGTGTGGCGTGTTGATTGCATTATTTTGCGATCAGGTCTGTAGGCTGTGATATGTGCTATTTGGACAGTTTACGAGTACTTAGCCTGTCTACACATGACTGTGCTGTATTATTTCGGAGCAGTTTGCAGGTCTGTACTGAAATTACTTCGGAAAATTAGGAGTTGTTTGCGTGTCTGCAGACTGTGTATTGTGAGCGCAAGCATAAGATGGAGAGTGTTATGCCTCAATGTGATAAATATATTCGATCTCTATATATCCTTACTCTCCCCAGCAGCTTTGCGCAGCCTGAGTAGTTTTAGCATAATTACCGCCCCCTACAGACCACCATGTGGGATTAGGTCATAGGAGGGATGAGGGTACGATGTGATGGCAGTAATGTGTACTATGCCAGTTGGACAGTAAATCTCGTGGTAGTGATACCGCCTGCAAAATAAGGCTCGTGATGAGATCTGTTTTCCCGCCATTTCACCCCACCATCTTGGATGACGTCATTTGCTGTATAAGTTTGTACACGTTAGTACATGTTAGTGCATGTTAGCCCCCCAACATGGGTCGGTAAGGGAACATGTTGCTTGGTTGAGGATTGTGGTCGAGAATTTAACTATTTGATTCCAAGTCCGGGTGAGTGCGGCATTGGTGAAAATTGATTCCAAGTCCTGGGTTCTATGAAGTCGAATCACGTGACTAATGCAGTAGCCAATAGGAGTGCAGCCTTCGAGGGGTAGGGGGTGCTAGGTGATGAATGAACACCGCTCTTATAGTGGTAAAATGTGGAACTTCTCAATTGATCATTGAACATTGAACTTGTGGACTTATTGAATATGTTTAAAATTGAAATGGAATTAAATACTTAGGTAATTGATAGGTTAGATGAGTGATGTTGGTGTCACGTGTGTTCAGTTAAATTGGTTAGCATATTTACAGACTATGCCCGGCGCGAGTATAGAGGTGCGGGCTTGAGGCTGTGATGTAAGCGGTCGCTCGCGGGCCGCAGACGCGGCGCGTGTCCGGTTATAACGCCCCCTGGAGAGAGAGCACACGAACTTGTGTCATCACCTGACTTCACGGTAGAGCCATCTGGTGGTCATATGAACTAAGTCACTTTGGCTCTGGAGCTCGCGGTGAACACACTGGGTGCCTTCATCTTGAATACCGGTACTTGCGTCATGATCTGATGTCAGGAGAACGTCCTGTGGTGGCGACGCAATTAATTAAGCCAGTTGGAGTCCAGACCCAGTAGAGAACACACCTGCTTGAAATTGGTTAAATAATAAAGATAAGTCCTTTTTTCGCGTCATTTTCTTTCCTTAGTAGAGATAAGTGTGGTGTGATACATCATCATGTTGGCATTTGAACTTCGCGCCATTTTTCTGGGCGTGGGGGCGTGGCACCTTCCCGCCAAAATCCATCATCTTCATTGACGTCACGGCCGCCATCTTGGATGACGTCACCGCCGCCATCTTGGCTAACGGTACTTTGGAATGCTATACAGGTTGTTCCAATACTTGCAAGAATGTATACCACTCTCTACAAGCATCGACATCTACATCTATGTAGATACAGACTCCCCTCCATGGCAGAAGGTACCTTGTGCCACTACCGGTCGCTTCCTTTCCTGTTTCTGATTTCAAACTAATTCCGAATTTCTAGACTTCCAGAAGGCTTTTGACACAGTACCTCGCAAACGGCTTGCAATCAGATAGCGTGCTCACGGATTATTGTCTCGGTTATGCTATTGGATACATGATTTCCTGTCAGAGAGGTCACAGTTTTAGTAACTGAGGCAAAGTCATCGAGTAATACGGAAGCGATTTCTGACGTTTCCCAACGTAGTGTTATAGGCCCTCTGCTGTCCTTTAACTGTATAAATGACCTAGGACACAATCTGAACAGTCATCTTAGACTATTTGCAGATGACGCTGTCGTTTACTGTCTTGTAAAGTCATCAGAAGATGTAAAGAAATTGTAAAATTATTTAGAAAAGATATCTGTACAGTGCGAAAATTGGAAATTGCCCCTAAATAGTGAAAAGTGTGAGGTCATGAACATGAATGCTAAATGGGATGCGCTAAACTTCGGTTACACGGTAAATCAATCAAATTTGAATGCCGTAAATTCAACCAAAAACCTACCAATTACAATTACGAACGACTTAAATTGGAAGTAGCACATAGACCATGTTGCGGGGAAGGCGAACCAAAAATCTGCCTTTTATTGGCAGGACACTTGGAATATGTAACAGATCTACTAAAGAGATTTCCTACATTGTGCTTGCCAGTCTTCTATTAGAATGCTACTGCGCGGTGTGGGATAGTTACCGGATAGGATTAACGGAGAACATGGGGAAAGTTCAAAGAAGAGCAACACATTTTGAATTATCGATGAAGAGCCGAGAGAATGTCACTGACATGATACAGGACTTGTGGTGGACATCATTAAATCAAAAGCGTTTCTCGTTGCGGCGGGATCTTTTTATGAAATTTCAATCACGAGCTTCCTTCTCCGAATGCGAAAATATTTTGTTGACGCCGACCTCCATAGGGGGAACGATCATAATAATAAAATAAGGGAAATCCTCGAACGGAAAAATATAGGAGTTCGTTTTTTTCCACGCGCTGTTCGAGAGCGGAAATGTAGGGAATTATTGTGAAGGTGGTTCGATGAACCCTCTGTCAGGAATCTAAGTGTGATGTGCAGAGCATCTATACAGATGTAGATATAGATGTTCTACTAGCAAACGGAGCAATGGGAAAACGACTGTCTATGTGCCTCCGTACAAGCTCTAATTTCTCTTATATTTACGGTCCTTACGCGAAAAGTACGTCAGCGAAAGTAGAATCATTTTGCAGCCAGCTTCAGATTCCAGTTCCTTAAATTTTCTCACCAGTAGTTCGCGGAAAGAACGTCGTCTAACCTCGAGGTATTCCTATTTGAGTTTACGAAGCATCTCCATATTACCCGAGTGTTGATCAAACTTACCGGTAACAAAGCTGGCAGCCCTCCCCTGAATTGCTTCGATGTCTTCCTTTAATCCGACCTGGTGTGGATTCCAAACGTTAGAGCAGTACACAGGAATTTGTCGCACAAGTGTTCCATATGCGGCCTTCTTTACCTACGGATAAGTATTCATGAAATTCCCGCGATAATCCGAAGTCGGCCATTGGCTTCCGTACCACCAACCTTACGTGCGCGTTCTGTATCATATCACTTTGGAACGTTATTACCAGATATTTAATCGACATGACTGTGTCAAGTCGCGCAATACGAACGTTGTATTCGAACATTACAGTCTTGTGTTTCCCACTCATCTACACTAACTTACATTTTTCCACATTCAGAGTATACAACCATTCGTAGTACAACTACAAATTTTGTCCAAGTCATCTGGTGTCCTCCCACGGTCACTCAACGGCGACACCTTCTTGTACACTGCAGCTTCATCAGCAAACAGTCACTGACTGCCGCTCACCCTGGCCGTCAGCTTATCTCCCCGTAAGTACGTGTACAGAGAACAAGAGCGAGCCTGTCATGCTACCATGGGGCACTCTAAAAACTGTTCAAATGTGTGTGAAATCTTATGGGACTTAACTGCTAAGGTCATCAGTCCCTAAGCTTACACACTACTTAACTTAAATTATCCTAAGGACAAACACACACACCCATGCCCGAGGGAGGACTCGAACCTCCGCCGGGACCAGCCCACAGTCCATGACTGCAGCGCCCAGACCGCTCGGCTAATCCCGCGCGGGTGGGGAACTACTGTCGATACGCTTGTCTCTGATGAACACTCGCTGTTGAGGACAACATACTGGGTTCTATTGGTTAAGAAGTCTCAAGTATTTGTATGCTCGTACCTTCGTTAACAATCCACAGTGGGGCACCGTGTCAATCGTTATTCGGAAACTATCAACCGTTTATGGTGATAAAAACAAACATCTATGATGAAATAGAGTGAAAATTATTATAAAAGCCATCGAGCATGCAGGTTACATAGCCACAGATTAAAATTAGGTGAATGTTCAGCACCGAGAACGTATACGATAATTTAAAAGTCGCTAAAATCAATAGCAATGTTTTGTTTAATCCAAGTTGTGATTGCTCAATCGTAGACAAAATATCAGTACAGTAATATGATGACATTTAAGACACCCGAGACGGAAAATATATTGCCTTACTATTTGGTCTATGACTATGACTTTAATTTGAATATTGTTTTATCCACGATGGACCTTATGAATGTCACAGCCATTAATGATGGTTGGTGAATGGCTCAACCAGACATAAAAAATTTTTAAAACGTTTTATTTCAGTCTCACAAACGGTTTTGGGCTACTATGCCGGTCTCCAGATGGTTAATACTTTCAGTTACATAGATATTTTGATCGTGGCATATTGTCTGAGCCTACATTGCACAAGAATATTTGGATATTTAATACCATTTTTTATGCTACTTCATTAATCAAAACACGATAAACTGTTTGCATTTATTTTGATATAATGTGAAATACTTGTATTCACTCATGTAAGCTCCATTAGATCGTGATTTGTTTTGTTGTGTTCCATATGGTTCTCCAAGTCGATATATACTCGTATGTTATTGAATTGCAAACACCAGACATATTGCAAATAAATTACTGTGGCACTTGATAATATTCTTATTGTCAGTGTTGAGCGTCACATAAGTGCTATGCACTTGATATTTTTGTTTAAAATGCTAACTTCATTCTTTAAGCAAAGATACAAAGATTTCATCCCTTTTCCTATTGAGCAGGGATGTAAATGGAGCGAAGATGATGTGTGGGATATGCAAAATGCAACATTTTAATAACACAAAAGTTATTGCACACTAAGAGGGAACATATTATTACCATAATTATTATTTTTATGCCGCTGTCAGCGTAAAATTTGACTAAATATTTAAAGCCAACGATTGTATACCATAAATTAGACATACGTGAACACACATTCATACATACAGACATCCAAATATGACTACAAATAAGTTGGTTAGGGAAATACAGAATAAAAGGAGGGGAGGGTGGGATGAGAGCAAATATTTGTTCACCTTTATACCTTACATTTACACAATTTTATACTGATATCATAAGTATGTTTTATTTTTGTGCAGCACTCTGATGTTAGATGTCCGAGTTGTGTTTAATTTCTGTGAACAGACCAAGGAAAAAATTGTTTATTAGCTGGCTTCAGCTGCTGATTTAAAATATATTGGGAAGAACTGATTTCACAAACCACCAGCAGAAAAGGAACGGATTGCATGCATCCCCTTCCTAGGTGCAATCTCACAACAAGTTGGCAATTTTTTCCGAAGGAGTTCAGACAAATTCCTGCACCGATAAACACTGTGCCTAGACCTTGAAAAATCAAAAATTTACGAGATTCTTTATGCTAACTACCCCAGCTTTTGTCTTGGATGGACTGACAGAAGCTCAGTACAATATATTGTGAAAACATGGATGCCTTCAGATTAAAAAGAAAACTGTAATAGCCACTCACATAAATCAATATGATCACTCTGTTTCTAACATTAATGACAACGTACAGATATTACACACCTCTTAGAAAGACAAGCAAATGGTCCTCCTACGGGAACTAGAAACATGTATTCACAGCCTGAGTTCACCCCAGTACATTCTAAATGAGCACCTGGAGCTAGCCAATAAACAATTTCTACATAATTTCCTTGGTCTGCGCACAGAAATAAAACACAACTTGGACGCCTAACAGTCAGAGCTCTGCAAAAGAAACAAAATCTATTTCTGATTTCACTATAACGTTCTATAAATTTAAGCTTTCATGGTGAACAGATGTCTGCTCTCATCCCACCCTCCCCCTTTTTAATTTTGCGTTTCACTCAACCAACTTGTTTGTAATAATATTCAGATGTGTGTGTGTGTGTGTGTGTGTGTGTGTGTGTGTGTGTGTGTGTGTACACATGTCTAATTTATAGTATCCATACAGTTGGACTTAAAATATTTCGTCAAATGTTTGTTAACAGTTGCATTACATAACAACATTATTCTGTTACTAACATGTTACATTTTGCGCATCTCACACATTATCTTTGCTCTGTTTAGACCTTTCTTCAGTAGGAAATGGATCTTTTCTTAGTGGACAATCTTTGCATTATACACGAAAACAGCAGATGTATAGCACATTTGTTACTCTCAACACTGAGATTAAGAATACTATCAAGTGTGCCATGGTAGTTTATGTACAATATGTTTGCTGTTTGCAATTCAAGAACATATACATCGATCTGAAAACCCTATGGACGCCAACAAAACAAATCGCCTCTTACGGGAACTATTTCACCTTACGTCTAAATAAATGCAAGCACTCTACCGTGTTTTGATTAATGAAACAACTTATAAAGTAGCACTAAATATTCAAATACTGCTGTGCACTGCTGGAGCAGATGACATGCTGTTGACGAAAACATCTTGGTACGAGGCATGGTGAGAAATAAGTTACCAGATTTTTATATTTTTTTAGAAAAAGTATATTTTAAAAAATTCCAGGGTCTTGTTAATACACATTCTCGTCTATGCTTCCACTTATTCACCATGTGGTGAGCCATGGCAGACGCTTTTCTATGCTCTGCTCGCAGAACTGTCCCATTAGCTGCTTCCTCCACTTCAGAACCACTTTCTGTGCATGCTCGCTGGTTAAAAATTTAAGTACACTTATATGTGTCTTCAGGGAGGTGAAAAGATGATAATATGAAGGCGTCAGGAATATGATGTGAGTGATTCAAAACATACCAACCGAGAGAATTGAAGAGCGCCTCAGTTTCGAAGGCTGTGTGAGGACGAACTTGTCGTACATATTGCTCTCTTTAGTATGCCCCTCCTTTTGTTTTTAATGCTCCTTTTGAGTTTTTTAGGGTTTCAAAATGCCGTTGTGCATTGATGGTCTCTCCTTGAAGAAGAAATTCGAAAAAAATATGCATAAAACATTGAGGCCATAATGTTCGAAATTTTTTGGGAGATGGGGAACTGTCGTGACACCACTGTGATGATTGGCTTTGTTTCAGGCGCGTAATGAGCCAACCACATTTTATCTCCATTCACAATAGAGCTCAGAAAATCCTCCTTCCAGTTCAAGTCGCTCACGAAACTCGGGGGCATTATTCACCCTATTTTTCTTGTACTGGTCTGACAGCTATTTTGGGACCCATCTTGCGCACAGTTTCCTGTGAGTTTCTGTTTCTCCTATAAGACAGTTCTGCAAAGCTGTGTTAAAATCACAGTAATTTCATCCACGGTGAATCCGCGGTCTCCACTATCAGTTTCCTCTTTTTTTCCCACTAAACTCCCTACAACACTTAATCATACTCGTTCTGTTCATAACAGCTTCGCCGTAAATCGATTTGATTCGCAAAAAAATTCGGTATTTGTTATTCCTTTCCCGAGTAGGAAGCGGATCGCAGCATGTGGCTCGCACCGATCAGGGAATCCCCCTCTACCACACAGTGTGTCATCCTTAGTAACTGAAATTATTAGTCATATGAAGATGGACCTGGCAGTCTGGAAACGGCTATGATTATAATCTTACATAAAGTTACAATAATTTAAAAAACTTCTATAATCGTTTTAAATTTTAGAACATTTTCTATTTATTGTCTCAATCACACTTAATTTTTCTTTTTTCTGAGTTTCGGTATTTTATACATTGAAACGTCTACTTAATTATTACGGCACTGTGCAGGCTCTTTGTTTCAATTGCTGTTACAAACAGCGTGGCTATACATAACAGATTTTATCTGAAGACTTAAAACAATAATAGTATTGACAATACAACAGTGTTGCACACTGCTAGTGAATTTATAACACTAAATGTGATCTGACGATGGAATTTATGCTACCGAAACTGGTAAAAAAAAAATAAGAAAAAAGGAAAATGAAAAACGGGACTAATGGTAAGGGCGATTGAAACAATGTAAAGAAAATTTTTATAATTTTATATTTGATTATCTGCTTGCAATCTCTTTTACCTGTTCTGCTATCCTGACAATGTAAGATATATTCGGTTATTGTTGTTGCTATCTTTCATGTAACTGGAGATTACACCTCGAGTTCAAGTACTACCATGTTCCGGTAACGCACCCTCTGGTCCGGGGATCCCCCTCTATCACTCAGTGTTGCCTACCCTCATAACTGAAAATATGAAAACACTACGCATCTGAAGATGAGCATGGTAACCCATACCGGTTATAGCATTGAACTAACCATTTTGAAAAGTAGTTGTGGTTGTTTGCGTCATTCACCAACTTTACTTTGATCTATGACGTGTAGGTCTGACAACATAGTATACGAGTAATGCTGTCATGTTGTTTGCATGAACAATGTAATGGAAAATTCGGAAAATTTTGGTATGTGAACGGGTGCATCTGAAGATCGGACTGGCACTCCAGAAATCGACTACGCATCGAAGAAATTAAAAACCATGCTTACAGCATTGATTGTTCCCAGGCATAAAAAGTCCGCTAAAAGCAAAATGACATCAGTTTTTGTCCTAAGACCGGGTCAACACTTGCTCAATGTGCTGTCCACCGTTAACTGCCACAAACTGAAATCGAGAAACAGCATGTTCCACAACATTTGGGAGCGTCTCAGGGGTCACGTTCAGAATGCCATGAGCAGTGCGTGCTTTCATTTCAGCTAAGTTCATAATTGGAGCACTCAACGCAACCTCTTCCAGATAACCCCACAGCCAGAAGTCGCACAAATTAAGATCAAATGATCTGGATCGTCAGGCCGTAGGGAAATGACGGCTGACAACTCTAGCACTTCCGAAACGCCTCTGCAGCAGCCGCTTCCCTGGCAGAGCAATGTATGGAGGAGTGGCATTTTGCATAAAAATAATCCTGCACACACATCCACGCTGTTGAAGGCTTGGAATGAAGTTGGTGCACAAAAGACTCTCATAGCGTTTACCACTTGCGGTACAGTAAACAGGACCCACACCACTCATGTCCTCAAAGAAATACGGTCCTGCGATCAATGATGCAGTCAACCTACACCACACAATCAACTTCGCAGAATGAAGGGGTATCGGTCGATGTGAGTGCGAATTTTCCGTTAACCATATTCTGACATTCTGCGTATTGACATGTCCTCCGATATGAAAATGGGCTTCGTTTGTCCACAGATTGTTTTATGACCTTTGGCTCTAAGCACTATGGGACTTAACATCTATGGTCATCAGTCCCCTAGAACTTAGAACTACTTAAACCTAACTAACCTAAGGGCATCACACAACACCCAGTCATCACGAGGCAGAGAAAATCCCTGACCCCGCCGGGAATTGAACCCGGGAACCCGGGCGTGGGAAGCGAGAACGCTACCGCACGACCACGAGCTGCGGACTATGACCATTCATTGACCACTTTGTGACGATATTTCTAATTATGAGAGATAATTTCCTTCTCTTCTTTCATTTCCTTTGCTTCCCTTTACTCTGTACGTATATCTTTGATGGTCTCGAATATTATTTTCGATTTATCCTGTTATATGAAATGAGACTGTGTTTTGATTTGATACAAGAAACTTTCGCACACTCATTTAAAAGGAGATTCAATACATGCTTCATTTTCCTTGTAATGCTTTTGTGAAATGCACTGTGGGAAACCAAATGTAGTATGCAGCACTGTTGTATGAACTGAGATGCGACAGCGATATCGATATTTGATATCGGACAGTGAAGGACAGTCAGGTGTGCGGTGTCGCGACATATGCGCTGTTTATGTTGTCTAATCGTGCTAGACAGAATCTCACAAAAGCTTAAACTAAACTTCAGCGCGAAGGTTGTGGAACAAAACTTTAGACTGAGTGAGTGCTGTGTGTTTCGTTGAGTACTATAAACAGCAATGCCAAGGTTTGCGCTAATAGTCTGTGATTGTCGTTATGAGAAGTGAACTGTTTGTAGCTAACCGAACACCTCAGACTAATATATTCTCGAGTTACTATCCCGCATGTTACTAAATGAGCTGCCGCACCTGCTATAAAACGTTTACAGTCGCTGTGGAGACTCGCAAACTGATTGTGACGTGTGCCACTGTTTCCGCGATCTTCATTGCTAAAACTGTATGGATTTTTATATAGCGATCAGCGGGTGGAACTGAATACTATACTGTTTTATAGCCGTGTGCGAAACATTAGAAATAGAAACGTGTGTGCATGGAATGTTGTAATCGCTCATGCACAAAATTGGATATACACGACGATTACATCCGAGCAGCCTGTGACCACAAAACCTCAAAGGAGGGTAATATTATAGCATGGTGGAGCCTATACCAATCAAGAGGATGTATCCATCGCAATTTAATGACCAATGGAGTCGTAGCAATTACAGCGCCGGTACCAACGAGCTGCCGCTGACGTCACGACGCATCGTCTGTAAAAAGATAAGCTGAACGCTAAGCGCTCTCCTTTATAAAGACTGAAATCATTTTCGACAGTTCCAAATGTAATTTATTTTTGCTTTTAACGAACTTCTCTCAATATTTCCTTTTCTTAAATATATGTAGACCTAGTTATTGTAACGTGTATGTGCAACCAGTTTTGTCATTATCAATTTCACCACAAACAGTAGTTATTGTATTTGCTACATCCACATTTTTCCTTTATTTTAGTGTAGCTGTTATATGATGTGTTCGTTAAGTATTCTTTTGGAGAGTGCGTTTTCATGTTTGTGGACCATGTTTTGTCTGATATATTTAGGTTTTCTGTTGTGGTATTCGCCATCCGCGTAAGTTGCGGTGTCAGCCATTACATTGTGAACGCCTACCAATCACAGCAAAGCTACTCCCTTGCTATTGGTGCAAGGCATGCCACAGGTGGGAACTTTGAATCTGACAGCTATTAACTGCATAAACTGTGTTTACATTCCGTAAGAAGTGATATTACGGCATTCCCATTCCCATTAAAACAACGGCGTTTTTCGTTGCGGTGGAATCTTCTCACGAAATTTCAATTACCAACATTCTCCTCCGAATGCGAAAGTATTTTGTTGAGGACGACCTACATAGGGAGAAACGATCATCATAATAAAGTAAGCGAAATCAGAGCTCGCACGGAAAGATATAGGTGCTCGCTTTTTCCGCGCTGTTCGAGTTTGAAATAATACAGAATCTGAAGGTGATTCGATGAACCCTCTGCCAGGCACTTAGTGTGATTTGCAGAGTATCCCCATGGATGCAGATGTAGAAGTGCGAGTTTATTTGGCTTTTACAGTTATAAATAAACAAAATTGTAGTCGTTTCCTTAATTATTCACGAACTTATTTACGAGAGTTTCGTGTTGTATGTTCTTTTGGGTGTTTGTTGCCAAACTCTGACGTGGTTACTTTCGTTAAGTTTGGGAAGTAAAACGGGCTTCTTTTGACTTCAGATAATAGAAATTCATGGTCAGAATTACGCAAAAGGGATTTCTGGGAACCACTTTTTTCGCAAATTCATGCGAACAAGAAATTCCAGAGCGAACGTTTATCTTGCAGGCAGGTCAACAGGAATCAACTCCTGATCGTAGATGATTAGATATTTCAAATTTTAGGTACTATGCTTGCAGGCGTGTCCAATGTTCGGGCAGTTCCCTCTGGACTGAACGTTTGCACACCACGACTCGACCCCTCCTATAGTGCTGTGGCCACATCTTCGATAGACGTCGGATAAACTTCTTTCCTCCCTCTGCCACATTTCACTTCAAAATAACCTCTCTTCTCGAATTCTGTAATTTTTTCTGCAGACCATTAGCAGACATCGAACCACTGCCTTTCTCATACCCTTGAGTGATCGATACTTCTGCAGGGCTACTGGCACACAGTGACCGTTCTTGTAAGAGACCTTTAACAGCAGGCCGCGATCCTGGATGGAGACAGTCATCTTTGGTGTCTCGGAAGTAAACTGAGCAAGGCGGTGTGCTGCTCTTTTGTTAGTGTGCATATTCTGACACTTACAGCTCTATCTGAAACGGCAACTTCAGAAGCAGGTTCTGGGAACCTTCCCAGACTATCACCCATCTCGAGGGAAGCTTTTCTGCTGCAACGACAAAACAAGCATACTTTTTTCCCTGGAGGTGATTGTAGTTTCTGCTGCTGTTACTACTCAGGTGAAGTTCCTCAAGCAAATCACCCATTGTGTTGGTATCAAAACAAGACACAGCGTCATCTATAGAGTAATAATTTTCCTTGGTGAAAGGCGAGACTGGCCCTGGAGAGGGGCAGTGTGGTACAAATTAACACTCTTCTTTGACTGATTGACATTTCATCTAAGATTCTAAACTATAGGCTAGAGAAAACAGGTACATCATACTGAAAATTCGTACTATTTACGAAGTGATTATTAGGGTCACGAAGCGCCTTGAGTTAGGCAATAAACGACGCAGCCATTGTAAGAACGTTTGCCATGAAGCAAATAAAGAAAATGTGACGCTGATGTGCCCTGACTGGCAGGAACCCCGAAGTGATACCAAGTGCAACAGTAAATTTTTGTAGGTTGAGTGATCTATAAGTAGAGTGCACGTGCTTGTCGGTGCAGTCCGAGTTCACTGAGAGAAAGAAATGAAAATAAAAGAAAAGATTGCGGTACTGTGCGTAATCGTTCATGGTTATGTGTACAGCAGGGAGCGTTTAACACGCTTTTCCGTACGTCGTGTGCGGCCGTGTACACACGCACACACACACACACACACACACACACACGCACACACACACACACACACACACACACACACACACCTGAAGCTACGTGCGTGTCGGCGCGTGCGGCCTGTTTGTGTCCGTCGCGACCACTTGCGGCGTGTTGTGACGGCACGCCTTATCGAAGCAAACACGGCGGGCGGCCCTGGTTCGGCAGCGGGGAAGGTCGCGCCCGCCGTGCCGAGACCAAAGGAGAGTAGGGCGAAGCCCAGTCGATGCTACATTAAGTGCGGAAAAGCGGAGGTACTCAAACCGCGTGACCCTGACGGCGAGTATCCCTTAAACGCCTCCATTCGTCAGTGATCAGCGTCCCTCTACACCTAGATCTACATTTACAATTGTACTCTGCAAGCCACATTACGATTTTTTTTTTTGAAGGGTGGAACCCCTTGACCCCCACACAGGTATTATGACCGACACGAAAGGTCTACTAAAAATGGTTCAAATGGCTCTGAGTTATGGCTATGACCGTGAACGGCATCCGTATCGTCAACATCTATGCACCCTCCGGATCTGACAATCGACAGGCGCGTGCACGATTCTACTCGGAGGAGATTGCCCCCCTCTTCCATGGGAGGTATGACCACACCTTGGTAGGGGGGGATTTTAACTGTGTACTCACACCGAAGGATCAAACTCCTAATTTCAGCTCCTGCCACGCATTGAACACGATCTGCCGGGACATGGCCCTTATGGACACGTGGGAAAAGATCCATGGGCAGCGAGAGGGCTACACGTATTTTACTAGCCACTCGGCGAGCAGGCTGGATCGGATTTATGTTTCTGACGGATTAAGAGATCACGTGTTGGCTGCTGAATGTTGGCCCACGGCTTTTACGGATCACCTTGCATATTTATGCACGTTAACCCTCCCAAGGCAGAGGGTCTGGCGGAGTCGTAGTTCCTGGAAACTTAATTCCTCCTTATTGGTGGATCTCGAATGTCGCCAGCGGATCGAAGAAACATGGCAGACTTGCACTCGCCGTCTGCCGCTGCACCGTACGGTTCTTTCGTGGTGGCTGCAGTGTGCAAAACCGGCGATACGAAGAGCTCTCATCACGTATGGCAAGGAAAAAGAGAAATGGCTCCGAGATACACTTGATTATTACTACATGGTGCTCCGCGACCTGTCCTCCAGGGCCCCATCGCCCGAGCGTCAAGCGGAAGTCCATCGCATTCAGGCCTGCATTTTATCGATCACGAGACGTCGACTGGAGGAACTTTCGATCTGTGCTCGGTGCTTGGACAACGTCGATGGAGAACGTACTGGCATGCATCATGTGTCCAAGGGACATGCGCGTAATCGCCGATCCCTAATCACAGTCCTCCATGATGACGATGGTCGGCCCTTGACGTCACAACAGGACATTGCTACTGAGTTTCTGGAGCATTACCGCCTCCTTTTCACTGGGACGCTGACGGACAATCGGACAGGAGAAGAAATTTTGCGACAGATGCGAACGGAGGTGGATGGTCCGGATGCAGAGGCGCTATTGGAACCCCTAACGGAAGATGACATCCGGGGCGCACTCGCGAAGGGTGCGGTGCATAAATCCCCTGGGCCGGATGAGTTGACACTCGAATTTTACCGCGCATTTGCGGATTTAATGATGTCCCAGTTGGTATTGATGTATAATGAGTTATTGAGCCCTGCCACGGACGTTCCGTCGCAGTTCATGGCGGGAATACTTATACCAATACCGAAATCGACAGCGAGTGTCAGCGCCCATCAATTTAGACCGCTCACGATGCTCAATACTGATTATAAGATCTTTGCGCGAATGTTGGCGGCAAGGCTCAAGACTGTAATATCCCATACAATACCACCAGACCAGGCTTGTCTAGGGGTTCGGAGCAACATACATTCTATCCTCGGCGAATACCGTGACGTAATTTCCCTGACGGAAGCTTGTCGCATGCGAGCGGCGTTCGTATCGGTGGATTTTGATCGTGCCTTTGACAGGATCAACCATGATTTCCTTGACTCGACCATGCGACGCATGGCGATACCACAGGATTTTATTACCGTCCTCATGCGCCTCCTTCGCGGCGCTTCTTCGACGGTGAGAGTCAATGGCAGGGAGGTAGGAACGATTCCTGTTTGCAGCTCAGTTAGGCAAGGATGTCCCTTGTCGATGATACTGTTTACAATAGCGCTCGAACCATTGATGCAGACTCTTAGACGGACTCTAACAGGCGTGCGACTCCGTGCGAGCTCCTTCACGTGTCATGCATATGCCGACGACTTGATGATACTCGTCCGGTCGGAGAACGAAGTAAGTCAGGTGGTTACCCTTCTTACTACGTACGGAGTAGCTGCGGGAAGCAGGGTCAACATGAGTAAAACCAAGATCATGCACATCGGTCGAGGGCTGGACGCTCTGCACAGTCCGTTTACGACGGTGGACATCTTGCGATGCTTAGGTGTATTCTTCACCCGATCGCTACGGCAATCAGCGGCGGCGAGCTATCGACGTCTCCTCCAGAACGTCCGACTGCACATACGCAACAATTCACTCCGAACGCACGACCTGCTCCAAAGGATGGACTACACTAATGTTCATCTGGCCTCGCGACTGCCGCATCTGGCACAGATACTGCCAATGCCACATGGTATTGCTGACAGATTACTGGCGGCCTTTGGATACTATGTCAGCCAAGGAATGTTGTTTAAGGTCAAATACAAGACTTTAACTGTCCCACACCATTCTGGAGGACTTAACCTATCACGGATGTGCGGAACAAGGCTCTAGCTCTATACCTGCGAGCGACGCTACGCACTTGGAACCAACGGCAACACGCCATCACGTCGGCCATCCTGGATGTGCTTCTTCCCACGTCCTTTGAACCAGCAGTGGCGGTAGGCACAATCTCGCCCTCTTTTTCTCACGTCGCGCGATTTTTTGTTGATTTTTAGTTCAGTTACAGATACCTTCTACAAGAATCCCCACTACCCGTGAGATATATCGATACTTGCGTCGTCATCATTGCAGCAATGTTGTCGAACTTAAATACCCAACACGAAACTGGTGACAGATCCTCACCACAGCAGCGCGATCGTCGTGGTATACACTAATCAACCGCAAGACAGTCAACCGCCAACGGTTGTACGACATTCGCATGGTAGATTCCCCGCTCTGCCTTATATGTGGCATGCACGACACCGACGAACATTCCCTGCAGTGCGGTGATGCAAAGGATGTCTGGCGGCTGACGCAACGCATCATGGCCCTCCTCCGACGCACCGACGAATCAACGATCACGACGGACGCTTTATTTTTCCCTGACGCAGTATTTTTCCCCTCACAAAAAACTTCGGCAATCCGATGGATTGGAGGACACGCATCGCACTACGTGCTCTCGCGGACCTTCATATCGGGCATGGACTATTGGCATTATCTGCTAGAACAACACGAAATCATCCGACGCCACTCTAAATATAAAACGCATTTTGCGAACTTTCTAGGCAGCATGTTCCATAACCCCCCGAAGCGGTGGGGAGTCCCAGGTTTACTTTGTTTCGAGGGATAGGATGTACTCCCAGTGAAGTGACGAGGAAGTCACTTCAGCCCTATATTTCTTTCCCTTCTTTTTTATATATGATTTTTTTTGGGACATTAAAATTAAATGAATCAATAAAATATTATTGTTACTAACAAAAAAAAATTACAATGTACAATGTTTCCTTCCTGTTGCCTCTCCCTTATATATAAAAAAAAAAAGATGGATAGAGCGTATGCCATGTAAGCAGGAGATCCCGGGTTCGAGTCCCGGTCGGGGCACAATAAAAAAAAGAAAAAAAAGCGGTCTGAAGCGCTGCATTCGTGAGCTGTGCGGCTGCTCCCGGCGGAGGTTCGAGTCCTCCCTCGGGCATGGGTGTGTGTGTTTATCCTTAGGATAATTTAGGTTAAGTAGTGTGTAAGCTTAGGGACCGATGACCTTAGCAGTTAAGTCCCATAAGAATTCACACACATTTGAACATTTTTTTTTTGCTAAGTTCAACAGTGCACAACATCCTGCAACAAAGCGTTGGATAGAACATTTGCAAAATGCAGTTTATTGGAAGCAAATGTTAAACCAAGACGAAAATAATTTGCATTTAACATGTTGGAACAAGTGTCTGCTTAAGAAATATTTCTTCACCCGAATTTTCTTCAATCTTTCATCTTTCACTGACACTGTAAATATACAATGCGACAGTCCAGGGATCATAAAACTCGCATGTAACTACGGAAATTAAGCGATAGAGTCCACAGGCGAATGTGTAGTGTGGTATGACGTGTAATCGCATCACGATACCATTTTCTTCGATGAGACATCAATAACTACAAATGTTTATCTGGACTTTTTGGTGGAATATGCGAGCCAGAAGTGTACCACCAACCAATCAACATTTTCCAACAAGATGTTTCACCATCGGACTGTCGACTGAACATTCGTATTCTCCTACATCAAACATTTTCAGACCGGTCGACTGAGAGCTGTGATCCAATTCGGTTGCCGCCACTCCATTGACCAGATATCATTTCGCTCTACTTCTTTTCTACCTTTATGTTAAATAATTCGTCTATCGTACATTAGAGCAGTACGTCACTGATCTCGAACAGAGCTTCATCGCCACCACTGATGAGGGTCTGCTGCTACGAACATAGCAAGAAATCGAGCACCGTCTTCATCTGCCTCGTGCAACTCGTTGTGCCCATAGAGGAGTGTGTTCATTGGGGTAAAGATTAAATATGTGTGTCCTATTTTGTAATTTCAAATATTCATCTTTTTATTTGGCTATGTAAAAGTCATATAACACTCACCGTCAATTTATTCGTGTCAAGAACGACGTGTTTGCTCCTCTCGCACATTTCGGACAGTACGAGCAAAGACACTTACTAGAGGAAAACCATTAGGAACAGGGAGCTGATCACGTAGTGTGTATTACAAGAGTGTGACCCAATTTCTGGCGGAACATTTCTCGAGATTCAGAATTTAGGTCATAAATAGCGATACACTTCGATCAGACTTAGCACATCTGGGACCCATCAAGACGGTATGTTTTCAGCGATTTGTTTGTGGCACTACGGAAATCTCCATCACATTTATCGACAACGTCGTAATAAAGGCAAAGCTGGTATTTACGGGCGCCCTTCTACGTTCCTGACAGATCCTTGAATCAGTCCTGAAGTGTCGATCCTTTGAAGTCTAGTTGCGTAACAGGAGCGAAATTTTGTTGGAGGACGGCTGCGAAACATTCTGCAAAGCTCATTCAAGTTTGCTTGCAGTTTTCCCATCGGAATCATTACGCTTCCACTCGACGAATAAGCAGTGCAAAAATGCAAAATTAACAAAGGAAGAAGAGGGTCTCTTAAACTTAAAAACTCGCAAAAGTTGAAAGTGCAACTAATTTTTACAACTTTTATGTCCCTCCCACGCTCCCTCCGGCTGATCAACCGCCACCGCTCCCCCACCCCTGCACACACACACACACACACACACACACACACACACACACACACACACACACACACACACACACACATCGAGAGAAAACTAATTTTATATTCACACCCGCACATTTAGCACCAGGGAGCATTTTGATGATTAATTAATTAATAAAAATTCTTCTCGGTGTTGTGCCCCGTCATTTAATAAAACTTCAGTTATAAACTTAAACCAACGATTAGACCGTATTACAACGGCTTCCTCGGGAAAAGTCTTGCCATGAGGAAGGCCTTTGTATTAAGGTCTAAACGTTGGTTTTAAGTTTATAATTAAAGTATATTATACTACGACGCGGTATAACACTCAGAAGAATCATAATCATCATGAAACTGGCCGTGGAAGCCTATGTAGTTGTGTCAGGGATCATTTTCTTACTGACATCCCCCAAGCTTCAACAGAACTTTCCCAGATGTGTAATGTTTTGATTACTGTTGCAGAGGCGGCCGCGGTGGCCGACATGCAAAAAATTTAAATAAAAAAATAAGTTTTTCCATGAAGACACTGCCCGTCTTGTCTCACAGTGTAATAAATGCCTAGAAGGCGCTTCAGTCCAGAGCCGCGCTGCTGTTACGGTCGCAGGTTCGAATCCTACCTCGGGCATGGATGTGTGTTCTGTCCTTAGGTTAGTTAGCTTTAAGTAGTTCTAAGTTCTAGGGGACTGATGACCTCAGATGTTAAGTCCCATAGTGCTCAGAGCCATAGGGGTACTATGAGTGCGTTATTGTGGCAGTAAATTTTTCCAAATAGCAAGTTATAAATGACAAATTTTGGTAGAAATTCATTCAGGCGTTACAGAGATATTTGCTGAATCTCTTTGCACCTCCAGCTCCACCGCCGTTCCTACCCCAACTCTAAGGATGAAACCTAATTGTCAATGTCAGCGATAAGTCTAGCGACCCCGGAAACTGTGGATTTTATGTTAATAGGGCCGTTACCTAACATTTTTGGATATCACGTGTTCTCACCCCCAACCACTACCCCTAATAGTTCAGCTATATTATCCTCATAATATTTTAATACAAATAGTGAGTCATTTATAAGGGACAGTCAAATCAAAACGGGGCAGATGGCAAAAAAGTAAGCAAACTGTTATTATTTCAAAAGTAATCATCATAATTGCCAACACATTTATCACACTGTGAGACAAGACGGGCAGTGTCTTCATGGAAAAATTTATTTTTTTATTTAAATTTTTTGCATGTTGGCCATCAAGTTGATGCCTTTTGCAAGCGTTGAGTAGATTACTATAGGTAGCACTAACATACAGTAATGGTCAATACATTTGTTTTAGTATTCTAATTATATTATGTGTTACAAGAGAGGGCAAGTAGATTAGAATTAGTTGAGTGAATATAAACATTTATTTACTAAGAAGACTTTTACCTTCCTTTGGAACAGCTTTGGTTCACAAGTTTTCAAACCTTGTGGCAGCTTGTTAAACCATATCTGTCCATTAATACAAAGAGTATTACCTTAATTACAGAATGTATGTATAGCCACCTGGGCTGCATAAAATTGTTGTCAAATTGACCATGGTTTCGACAGCACTAAGGCGGTCTTCATCAGAATAAAAATTACATAGGATTACATGTAATCACACCATAGGTGAGACACATCTGAGCAAAACTGCTCTTGTCAAATTGAAATTATCACAAGAATAAAATTTAAACTGTAAAAATATAACGTCTTTGTCAGTTGGAATAAAATGTTCCATCGAAAAACAGTGGCAGTCGGGAAATCGCTTAGGGCCAAGAACTGCATCAAACCGCCGCTACCGTCACACTAGAGGGCTGCCTTGGCCTGTCAGCCGTCTAGTATCTTTCATATGTGTGTTTAAGTAATCGGAGTATAATGTTAAGTACTTCGCAAAAAAAATTTTATGGGTGAGAACGAATTAGTAAAACTCATTGAAAACACAATGAAACTGACTATTAAGGAAGCAGAAGAGTAACCAAATATCTGCTTTGTGACAGAAGACTAGCACGTAGCTTAGAATTTCTTCATTATTTTGGGCTGCAGACTCTGTCGTTGCCTTCAAAATCGATATCTTTAGCTGGCCTATTTTTATTGATTAACTGCTGAATTAGTCGTGCTTGACTCACAGTGGACCGAAGATAATTCTTAATTAATTTGAATTTCTAAAAAAAAAAAAGAATTCTCTTACACAGTGCTATAGAAACAGAGTTAAGAAATCTTAACGACAACATAAACTTGGGAAGAGTTCTCGGAAAAAAATCTTCTTATTTCCGAAATTTCTGCTAGGATACCGTGTTGAGGTATCTCACAATAATTGGCAATTGATTTTTGTATAATTTATGGGAAGTTTCATTCCTGAAGTTTTAATCAAAGACAAGGAACCCAAACGACATCTAATATACGTGCCCTGGTATTGCAACGTGTATCGAATTCTTGTAGAATGCTGTCAATCGCCAGTGACCTTCTCGGTTCACGGCGTTCTGTGCAGTATGGCTTGAAACTCTTCTACCTGCCGGACAAGGGGATCCTTGCTCGATACGTTCTGGGCGCAAATTTCACTGGGCGCAGTTTTCAGTACACCCCTTCAGGCTCTTTAAATGGTTCAAATGGCTCTGAGCACTATGGGACTTAACATCTGATGTCATCAGTCCCCTAGAACTTAGAACTACTTAAACCTAACTGACCTAAGGACATCACACACATCCATGCCCGAGGCAGAATTCGAACCTGCGACCGTAGTGGTCGCGCGGCTCCAGACTGTAGCGCCCAGAACCGTTCGGCCACTGGCGCCGGCCCTTCAGGCTCTACCAGATGAAAGTACGAGGGTCGTTCAATAAGCAATGCCCCACAATTTTTTTCTCAGAACGTATTTATTTTTAAGAGTCAGAATTTGGTAACAGTCTACATCAACATGTGTAGTCCACGTCCTATTTTTCTACGTAGTCTCCATCACCTTCTACGGCAGTACACCAATGTTGTGGAAGAGCATGTGTTCCCTGCTGGTAAAAGCTCTTGTCCTGTAGGCGTAGCCCCGTTTTCACTGCATGACTGATACTCGCGTCATCTTCAAAGTGTGTTCTCTGAGGCCTCTCCGTCGGTCTCAAAACGCTCCAACAATTCAAGTGAAATGGCCTGTCTTTGAATCTTATGGTCCTCTGTGAGCATTTGTGGAAACCATCGTGAGCACGTCCTTGAATATCCGATCATTGCAAAGGCACTTCAATGCTGACCGACAACTGTAGGGCCAGTTGTCGAGTTGTGATGATCCGGTCGGTATGAATAATGACACCCGCACGATTCTGTCTGGAACAGTAGCTGTGACAGGACGTCCCGAGCGTGGCTGCTCATGGAGCTCCGTTTCTGCATTTCCTGAGGCTGTAACTTTGTTTACCCATCGCCCGACCGGACTCCTATCAGCTGCAGCATCGCCATACACTGCACACAAACGTTTATCGATGATCACCACGGTCACTTTTTCTGCATACAAGAATTCAGTAGCACCATGCTGCTTGTAACGTAAGTCGTATGTAGACGCCATTTTGAAGCTGTACTACGGTCTGCCATCTGTCAGAACGGTTCGAAACTTCACCGGCACACAGAACAAATTTCAAATGTGAAGCACCAACAAGGACGTTTGTCTATGTGTTTCTTTCTTTCTTTCTTTTTCTTTCGCTTACGCCATAGTCCATCAGTGATCGCAGGGTCGGCGTGGTTACAACGGATTTGGCAAGGTTAGTTTTAGGGGTGGCCAGATACCCTTCCTGCCGCCACCCCGTACCTCCCAGGATGGAATCAGTGTACCCCAGCTGTCTGCATCTAGCGTAAATCGTGGAATAGTGCGAACTTGGTTCAAATGGCTCTGAGCACTATGGGACTCAACTGCTGAGGTCATTAGTCCCCTAGAACTTAGAACTAGTTAAACCTAACTAACCTAAGGACATCACAAACATCCATGCCCGAGGCAGGATTCGAACCTGCGACCGTAGCGGTCTTGCGGTTCCAGACTGCAGCGCCTTTAACCGCACGGCCACTTCGGCCGGCAGTGCGAACTTGTTTCAGATGTCTGCGACACGTGTAACTGAGGCGGAACGTGAGGACCAGCCCGGTATTCACCTAGCGAGATGTGGAAAACCGCCTAAAAACCACATCCAGGCTGGCCGGCACACCAGCGCTCGTCGTTAATCCGCCGGGCGGGTTCGATCCAGATCCGGGGCGCCTATCCGAGTCCAGGAAGCAGCGTGTTAGAGCTCTCGGCGACCCTGGCGGGTGACGTTTGTCTATGTATATTAATGACTTTTTTTAAAAACAATGTGGGTCATTACTTATTGAATGACCCTCGTACAAAGAACTAATGTAACTATATATGCCGGTAGTATCTGTTCCCGAAAGAACAGTTACTGTAGATGACCATGCAGCTTTGCTAGAATGAAACGATAATTAAATGGACACCCTGGCTCCAACCAGGCGTTGATATACTTCATTGGAGACATGTTGAAAATGTGTGCGCCGACCGGGACTCAACCCGGGATCTCCTGCTTATATGGCAGACGCTCTATCCATCTGAGAACTAACGTGTTTGTATGTGTGTGTGTGTAGCTTAATGCAGCTGACGACTTTATTTGAGTGTGAGCAGGGAACCCGCTGCCTGCCAGCTGTTACCACAGGCAGTTTTAAGGGAAGCACGCGGCGGAGAGTTACGGCGGACTATTAGCGCGGCAGCTCCCGGATACTTGCTAGGGGCCCAGCTGCCGCGGTGTGGGCCACCTACTCTCCACGGCGAGGGCGAGAGGTGGGCGGCGTTAATATTAGCGGCGGCCGGCCGCTTTGGTGGGCGGCGCGTGACAACTTGTTGACGCTTCCTGGAAGCCGGCGCAGAGTACGTGCCGCGGCCCAAGGGTGCGCAGGACGCACGACGTAAACATCCTGCGGCCAAGGCGGCCACCGGGCCAGCGGCAGAACCTGCCGGCTCTGCTATGTGTCCCGGCGCGCGCTAAATCCGGAACGCGCAGACATTGTGGCAGGACCGCCACAACTTTGTGCTCGCCCGCCGCGGCCGGCCACCGGCCACCCGCTCTTGGCGTCCCGGCCGTTACTGGCAGGTGCCGGCGCCTGCACCGCAGGGACTGTCGCAGCTACCGATGTTGTGGAAGCCTGCTTGCTCATTCTACAATGAGGTGACAAGAGTCATGGGATAACTGATGCCTATCGATCTTCCACCATAATTGAGTCCATCAACATGAGGTGGCAAATATGAGGTAGCCAAGGAGGTAGAAACGTGGATTCTACTATGCCAACACTGCTTGGTAGCTGCAACATGAAAACATAATTAATTAGCATGAGTACAGAATAAGAAAGTACACTACTGGCCATTAAATTTCTACACCAAGAACGAAAGCAAATGATAAACGGGTATTCATTGGACAAATATATTATGCTAGAACTGACATGTGATTACATTGTTACGCAATTTGGGTGCTTAGATCCTGAGAAATCAGTACCCAGAATAACCACCTCTGGCCGTAATAACGGCCTTGATACGCCTGGGCATTGAGTCAAACAGAGCTTGGATGGCGTGTACAGGTACAGCAGCCCACGCAGCTTCAACACGATACCACAGATCATTAAGAGTAGTGACCGGCGTGTTGTGACGAGCCAGTTGCTCGGCTACCATTGACCAGACCTTTTCAGTTGGTGAGAGATCTAGAGAATGTGTTGGCCAGGGCAGCAGTCGAACATTTTCTGTATCCAGAAAGGCCCGTACAGGACCTGCAACATGCGGTCGTGCACTATCCTGCTGAACTGTAGGGTTTCGCAGGGATCGAATGATGGGTAGAGCCACGGGTCATAACACATCTGAAATGTAACGTTCACTGTTCAAAGTGCCGTCAATGTGAACAAGAGGTGACCGAGACATGTAACCAGTGGCATCCCATACCATCACGCCGGGTGATACGCCAGTATGGGGATGACAAACATGCGCTTCCAATGTGCGTTCACCGCGCTGCCGCCAAACACGGATGTGACCATCATGATGCTGTAAACAGAACCTGGATTCATCAGCAAAAATGACGTTTGGCTTTCGTGCACCCAGGTTCGTCGTTAAGTACACCATCGCAGGCACTCCTGTCTGTGATGCAACGTCAAGGGTAACCACAGCCATGGTCTCCGAGCTGATAGTCCATACTGCTGCAATCTTCGTCGAACTGTTCGTGAAGATGGTTGTTGTCTTGCAAACGTCCCCATCTGTTGACTCAGGGATCGAGACGTGGCTGCACGATCCGTTACAGCCATGCGGATAAGATGCCTGTCATCTCGACATGTAGTGATACGAGGCTGTTGGGATCCAGCACGGCGTTCCGTATTACCCTCCTGAAACCACCGATTCCATATTGTGCTAACAGTCAGTGGATCCCGACCAACGCGAGCAGCAATCTCGCGATACGATAAACCGCAATCGCGATAGGCTACAGTCCGACCTTTATCAGAGTCGGAAACGTGATGGTACGCATTTCCTCCTCCATACACGAGGCATCACAACAACGTTTCACCAGGCAACGCAGGTCAACTGCTGTTTGTGTATGAGAAATCGGTTGGAAGTTCCCTCATGTCAGCACGTTGTAGGTGTCGGCACCGGCGCCAACCTTGTGTGAATGCTCTGAAAAGCTAATCACTTGCATATCACAGCATCTTCTTCCTGTCGGTTAAATTTCGCGTCTGTAGCACGTCATCTTCGTGGTGTAGCAATTTTAAAGGCCAGTAGTGTATTTATTACTTAACTTTGCTGTAATCCATGATTAGTTTGTTGACAATTACAGAAGACGCGACTAGACTAAGCGTCTGTAGGATGACAGCATTTACAAGTAACAAATCTTGCAGTGACGAATTAATCTCTCGTAATCTTCAATGTCGAATCCGGTGAATTTGAAGACTAACTTGGAACTGGGCTACAAAGACTTGATGGCAGCAATGACTGAGCTGCAGACGATGACTAACATTGGTGCTGGCTGACCGCTGAGCTCGGCTACGAACTGTAGACTGGTACAACTGCACTACTCTCCTGCTACACATGAAGTGGCCTCGCGGCGACCATAAGTACTGCAACTGGCTGTGTACTCTTTGGCTAACACTGCCGTTCTTCTGTTCCGTTTATGGCATCCGGCGGATCGATCTCTCAGTCGGCGGTGTGGTCGTATGACTGACGACATCACAATAACGATATGCACAGACACAGATTCCAGTAGTATCGCGTACACAAGGTATAAAAGGGCAGTGCATTGGCGGAGCTGTCATTTGTACTCGGGTGATTCATGTGAAAGGTGTCCGACGTGATTATGAACGGCCGACGGGAATTAACATACACTGAGCGCGGATGGTACGTAGAGCTAGACGCATTGGACATTCCATTTCCTAAATCGTTAGGGAATTCAATATTCCGAAATCATCAGCGTCACGAATGTATAGAGAACACCACATTTCAGGCAATACTTCTCACTATGGACAACGCAGTGACCGACATCCTTCATTTAACGACTGAGAGCAGTGTAGAGTTGTCAGTGGTAATAGACAAGTAGTAATTCGTGAAATAACAGCAGAAATCAATACCGCCCATACGACGAACATATCCGTTAGGACAGTGCGGCGAAATTTGGCATTAATGGGCTCCGGCAGCAGAGGCAGTGTATTCCCCTTTCACACAAATAAATGGGTGAATGGGTGTATAGGGTCCAGTTCAAATTATTTTTAAGTAATGTAGAAGAACCATAAGTAAAAAATAGGAATGGAAAACCAAGAACGAAGTGGTAGGATTAGAAACGATTGGTGAATCTACACATCGAAGAAGCAATCACTAAAATGAAAAAAATATTCGAGAGTGTAATTGCAATTAGAAGTGAAATGTTTGCAACGATAACATTCGCTGATGACTTCATTGTTCTCAGCAAAAGTGACGAAGAACTTCATGACATGTAATAAGGAGTGGACAGTCTAAAGAGGACGCACTATGGTTTGACAGTAACCTGTTGAAAGGCAAAGTGATAGGGAGTAGCAGAAATGAGGTTGGTAAAAAGAATTAAACTAAGAATTTGGGATCACGGAGTAGACGAAGTGAAGAAAGGAATTCTGATGGCTTGGAAGCAAAGTAAAGTGACAGAAGAACAAAGAAGGACATAAAGAGCAGACAGGTAAGGAAGACATTCGTAATAAAAAGAAGTGTAGTAGTATCAGGCATTGGCTTTAATTTGGACGACCAGCTAACATGAACGAAAGGGTGTCGTTGCGAAATATCTTTACAGTAAGCAGTCAATATTCATCTGATTGGGAATTAATTACATGTGATTTTCGTCTAGGCTCCATCTTGGGTCTATTGCTTTTTCTTGTGTACATTAATGACCTTTCGTGTGTTACATCGCCAGATCCTAAGTTTGTTTTGTTTGTAGATGATACAAACATTGCAATAAGTAGCAAGACAAGTACAGATTTAGAAACAGCTGACAATCAAATTTGGCTGACATTAATAATATGAAGACATGCAGATCGAAGGGGTTGACATTATTAAATTTCTGGGATTACAACTCGATAACAAATTCGGTTGGGAAGGGCATACCATAGAATTGCATAAGCTCCCAAACAAGTCTGTATTTGCAGGGAGAATGACGTCAGGTGTAGGAGATATGAATATAAAAAAACTTGCATACTTTTCTTACTTCCATTCTATTATGTCATACGGGATCATATTTTTTGTATCCCGCCTGGGAAGCGGCGCGTGGGTTGTTGTTGTTGTTGTTGTTGTTGTGGTCTTCAGTCCTGAGACTGGTTTGATGCAGCTCTCCATGCTACTCTATCCTGTGCAAGCTTCTTCATCTCCCAGTACCTACTGCAACCTACATCCTTCTGAATCTGCTTAGTGTATTCATCTCTTGGTCTCCCTCTACGATTTTTATCCTCCACGCTGCCCTCCAATGCTAAATTTGTGATCACTTGATGCCTCAAAACATGTCCTACCAACCGATCCCTTCTTCTAGTCAAGTTGTGCCACAAACTTCTCTTCTCGCCAATCCTATTCAATACCTCCTCATTAGTTACGTGATCTACCCACCTTATCTTCAGCATTCTTCTGTAGCACCACATTTCGAAAGCTTCTATTCTCTTCTTGTCCAAACTGGTTATCGTCCATGTTTCACTTCCATACATGGCTACACTCCATACAAATACTTTCAGAAACGACTTCCTGACACTTAAATCTATACTCGATGTTAACAAATTTCTCTTCTTCAGAAACGATTTCCTTGCCATTGCCAGTCTACATTTTATATCCTCTCTACTTCGACCATCATCAGTTATTTTACTCCCTAAATAGCAAAACTCCTTTACTACTTTAAGTGTCTCATTTCCCAATCTAATCCCCTCAGCATCACCCGATTTAATTTGACTACATTCCATTACCCTCGTTTTGCTTTTGTTGATGTTCATGTTATATCCTCCTTTCAAGACACTGTCCATTCCGTTCAACTGCTCTTCCAAGCCCTTTGCTGTCTCTGACAGAATTACAATGTCATCGGCGAACCTCAAAGTTTTTACTTCTTCTCCATGAATTTTAATACCTACTCCGAATTTTTCTTTTGTTTCCTTTACTGCTTGCTCAATATACAGATTGAATAACATCGGGGAGAGGCTACAACCCTGTCTCACTCCTTTCCCAACCACTGCTTCCCTTTCATGCCCCTCGAATCTTATAACTACCATCTGGTTTCTGTACAAATTGTAAATAGCCTTTCGCTCCCTGTATTTTACCCCTGCCACCTTCAGAATTTGAAAGAGAGTATTCCAGTTAACGTTGTCAAAAGCTTTCTCTAAGTCTACTAATACTAGAAACGTAGGTTTGCCTTTTCTTAATCTTTCTTCTAAGATAAGTCGTAAGGTTAGTATTGCCTCACGTGTTCCAACATTTCTACGGAATCCAAACTGATCTTCCCCGAGGTCAGCTTCTACCAGTTTTTCCATTCGTCTGTAAAGAATTCGCGTTAGTACGTTGCAGCTGTGACTTATTAAACTGATGGTTCGGTAATTTTCACATCTGTCAACACCTGCTTTCTTTGGGATTGGAATTATTGTATTCTTCCTGAAGTCTGTGGGTATTTCGCCTGTCTCATACATCTTGCTCACCAGATGGTAGAGTTTTGTCATGACTGGCTCTACCAAGTCCATCAGTAGTTCTAATGGAATGTTGTCTACTCCGGGGGCCTTGTTTCGACTCAGGTCTTTCAGTGCTCTGTCAAACTCTTCACGCAGTATCTTATCTCCCATTTCGTCTTCATCTACATCCTCTTCCATTTCCATAATATTGTCCTCAAGTACATCGCCCTTGTATAAACCCTCTATATACTCCTTCCACCTTTCTGCCTTCCCTTCTTTGCTTAGAACTGGTTTGCCATCTGAGCTCTTGATATTCATACAAGTGGTTCTCTTCTCTCCAAAGGTCACTTTAATTTTCCTGTAGGCAGTATCTATCTTACCCCTAGTGAGATAAGCCTCTACATCCTTACATTTGTCCTCTATCCATCCCTGCTTAGCCATTTTGCACTTCCTGTCGATCTCATTTTTGAGACGTTTGTATTCCTTTTTGCCTGCTTCATTTACTGCATTTTTATATTTTCTCCTTTCGTCAATTAAATTCAATATTTCTTCTGTTACCCAAGGATTTCTATTAGCCCTCGTCTTTTTACCTACTTGATCCTCTGCTGCCTTCACTATTTCATCCCTCAAAGCTACCCATTCTTCTTCTACTGTATTCCTTTCCCCCATTCCTGTCAATTGTTCTCTTATGCTCTCCCTCAAAACTCTCTACAACCTCTGGTTCTTTGAGTTTATCCAGGTCCCATCTCCTTAAATTCCCGCCTTTTTGCAGTTTCTTCAGTTTCAATCTGCAGTTCATAACCAATAGATTGTGGTCAGAATCCACATCTGCCCCTGGAAATGTCTTACAATTTAAAACCTGGTTCCTAAATCTCTGTCTTACCATTATGTAATCTATCTGATACCTATTAGTATCTCCAGGATTCTTCCAGGTATACAACCTTCTTTCATGATTCTTGAACCAAGTGTTAGCTATGATTAAGTTATGCTCTGTGCAAAATTCTACAAGGCGGCTTCCTCTTTCATTTCTTCCCCCCAATCCATATTCACCTACTATGTTTACTTCTCTCCCTTTTCCTACTGACGAATTCCAGTCACCCATGACTATTAAATTTTCGTCTCCCTTCACTACCTGAATAATTTCTTTTATCTCGTAATACATTTCATCAATTTCTTCATAATCTGCAGAGCTAGTTAGCATATAAACTTGTACTACTGTAGTAGGTATGGGCTTTGTGTCTATCTTGGCAACAATAATGCGTTTACTATGCTGTTTGTAGTAGCTAACCCGCACTCCTATTTTTTTATTCATTATGAAACCTACTCCTGCATTACCCCTATTTGATTTTGTATTTATAACCCTGTAATCACCTGACCAAAAGTCTTGTTCCTCCTGCCACCGAACTTCACTAATTCCCACTATATCTAACTTTAACCTATCCATTTCCGTTTTTAAATTTTCTAACCTACCTGCCCGATTAAGGGATGTGAAATTCCACGCTCCTATCCGTAGAATTCCAATTTTCTTTCTCCTGATAACGACTTGCATACTTTTCTTACTTCCATTCTATTATGTCATACGGGATCATATTTTTTGTATCCCGCCTGGGAAGCGGCGCGTGGGTAGGAACGGGAAAACGTAATACAAGTCGGTTGAAAGGGTCCTGTAGCCACCTTTCATTAGTCCGGAAGCCCATTTTCACTAGTATTTCTCTTTCTTTCCTTGTTTATCTTTTCTCATATCTCAAAGTGGTGTGATTGAATGAATGTCGTTGTGTGTCACGTTGCTAGACGGTGGCGTAGTCTGCTGCAGAAAGTCTGCGATAATCATACAGATTCAGCAGCAGTTGTACAGAATAGCCAACTCTCGCAGTGGTCAAGTAGGCAAAGAGGTTTTCGCTACTTGTGAGAAATCCACCTGCGTTAGGTTGGTGGTGGAAATGGCATCTTTGGGTTTTCCGGTCCACGCGGAGCGTGGAGGAGGCTGGAGAGGAAAAAGGGTGGCAGTCTGCCGCCGGTACGGGAAGCGTCCACAGCTGTGCTCCAGTCGAAGAAGGGTGAGTTAGACTGACCGCGTGGCGCGCTGTTACTTGGCGAGAGGAGAGCTGTTAGCTTTTGGTCTCGCTTTTCAAATTTGAAAGATTGCTTTGCCTTGTCGCAGCAAGGAATGCAAAACTTTGGCAGATTTTTCTTTTAGTAAATTTCTGTAGCAGACTTGGATCCGCCGGAAGAGCGCCACACAAAGGTGTCGATAAGAAGTGATCACTCGCTTCTGTATGAATGTCTGTTTGCCTTCAGCTGTGCCTGTATAAGCTTTCATCTTTCTAAATATTTATAGCTTTGCCTTCTCGTAAATTTTCCTTGCCTTGTGTGTCTTTCGTCCGTGGGGAGCCAACCACGTGGTAGAACATTATAGTTTGTTGGGCTACCGGCATCAGTAACTGTCCGATCGCATGTTTGTTTTAGATAATGTTAACACGATTTTGTGATGTGATGTTGTTGCAATTTGGGCACTATACCTAGAAATTGTGTCTCCACAAACCACGTGGGCACGCGGGTGTACTGCGAAACGTGTACCGTTTCACGAGTTATTGCGATCAGTTATCAGGCAACAGCAGTTGTATGAATGATTCACACCAATGATTTTAGGTGTAGATTATAGCGGTGAACGTATCGACGCACTTCTTCAATGTTATCAGGAATTGTGTACATGCTTCACATCCATGTCTTACAAATAAATGATTTTATCCACAATTTCCTCTTGTATTCCGAGGTTACGTTTTTGCACCTAAGACACTTACCTCGTAGCTTTACTGTTACCACATCCAACGCGTTTCCTTACGCACAGGTCCAGTGATTAGTTTCCCTTTATTCTAAGACAAATGCCTTAGATTAAGTCTTATTTTCAGGTGTGTTGCTGGGAGCTGATCTTCTGCACAGTGTTCTTGCATAGGATATTTTATTTTAAATGTTTGATTGTCGTGAACAGTGCACGGGGAATACTATTAATTATATCGTATCCCCTGTGAGCGACATCTCAACGTATGTATTTTTGTGAGTTTTTGGTCTGTGATCAAATTAATTTATTTTCCGACTCGACCAAACCTTTGATTAGATGTATGGTTAGAGTCGGTGGCGACCCTAATCTTCTCACGTTAATTTCATAAGCAATAAGTATTTCCATTCCCAATAATAACGTAATAACCCGTAGTAACAGGTTAGTTACACGGTACTGCACCAAAGTGGTTTACTGGTGCAAAAACAAGGTGATAAACGATTACACAAATTTGTACGTAGGTGCGATGCTGAAGCGAAGTGTCCTGGCTGGCTGCACCTGATGAAAAGGGCTGAAGCAGTCGCGGAGCTCGTAGACCTCGACAGTACCGGCTAGAGGGCGCTGTTGTCGGTGTCTCTCGTAGTGCCAACTTTAGAAACTATTCCGTGGCATCGTTGCTATCGATACCACAATATTCTGGGTAACTCATCAAACCGAGCAAAAGCTTTTAGCCTACAAAAGAGTATAATTAGAATAATTTGTGATGTAATTCAAGAACATCATGTGGAAACCTGTTCAAGGAACATTGTATCCTAACCACTGCTCCTCAGTATATTTATTCCTTAGTGAAATTTGTTACAAGTAATATATCTCTATTTCCAAGCAATAGCTCAATACATAGCATCAATACTAGGAATAGGAAGAATCTACATAAAGACCTAAAATCACTTACCTTGGTCCAAACAGGTGCCCAGTATTCAAGAACACACATTTTCAATAAATTGCCAGCAACCATTAAAAGCTTGGTTTCAGATAAAGCACGGTTTGAACAGAATTTGAAAGACTTTCTGATATGCAACTCCTTCTAGTCTATAGATGAATATCTTAACAGAGACTGTTAGGCCAGCTTAAGTATCTTTTAGATTTCAGTTTTGACAGCACTTGGTCACAACAGTCAACATTAAGTATTTTGTGTATGATAAATTTATTAATAGTACATAAGTATGTTTCATTCTGACAGCGTATTAATTCTGTAAATGTTAGCTGTTTCAGTTTACTGTATTGTATTCACCTATTTTGAGAATCACCTGACAAATGATTAGGGCAGTAAGTATTATACTCAAATGTTTTATGTGTTTTTACGTATACTTTCTGACTTGTTCCACGCTCACGAGAATTATCTCATTTTTTGGGTCTATGGAACGAAAACTGAATTTAATCTACTGTATACAGATTTGTGTGGAAGTGAGTCATGGACTGTGGGAAAACCGGAGAAACTAGAATCGAAGTTATTGCGATGTAGTGCTATAGAAGGATGTCGAAAATTTGAGCCGGCCGCTGTGGCCGAGCTGTTCTAGGCGCTTCAGTCCGGAACCGCGCTGCTGCTACGGTCGCAGGTTCGAATCCTGCCTCGGACATGGATGTGTGTGATGTCCTTAGGTTAGTTAGGTTTAAGTAGTTCTGAGCCTCGGGGGACTGATGACCTCAAGAAGAAGGAAGAGGACGACAACCATGTGTTAACACATCAGGGAATAGCTTTCATGCTAATTGATGGAACTGTAGAGGGGTTTTTTTTTTTTTTTTTTTTTTGCTCATCAGTCTACTGACTGGTTTGATGCGGCCCGCCACGAATTCCTTTCCTGTAGAGGGTAAGATTGTAATATATCCAAAAATAGTGGAGGTGATTGGATGCAAGTGCTACTCTGAAATGAAGAGGTTAGCACACGGGAGGAATGCTTGGAGCACTGCACCAAACTGAAGACAGATAATTTCCCTCCCCCTCCCAAAAAAGAAAGTTTATTTATAGCCGAGATCCGCGACAGCGTTACACCTTGACTCCCTCTGGCGTGACGAGAAACGCAAAGTAGGCAGCCAGAGGCTGTTGCGTGTCGGGACAGAGGGCGTGCCACCCACGCGGGTCTGGCGCAGCCTCCAGAAGCAAGCGGTGTGCGCCGTGCCGTATGACGGCCGCGTTGTCCATTGTACTGATGCAAATCAGCGTGCACTGCGCGTGTCCGAAGCGCACGCCACACGCTCTGCAGCGAAACCGTACTCCTCTGACGCAGCAAACAGCCACTGCCTAACATTCTTCCACTTGAAGAAAAAAACACGAATGTTTCTTCTGTAGCTACAACTGCGCTCTGCAGTCAACATCACTGGACTTTGCGTACTGTATTTATGATGTCACTACCGTAGCCCTCGTATCCTGTTACATTTGAGAACGAGAAAGAACAGTTTCTTTTTTAGCCTCTGTATGACTCTCTCCCGCTCCCAGTTTCTTCTATACTCGCCATTGATTCACGATGTACACTGAAGCGCCAAATTCAGAGATATGTAAACAGGCCGGATACGGCGCTGTGGTCGGTAACGCTATATAAGACAATAAGTGTCTGGCGCAGTTGTTAGGTCGGTTACTGCTACTACAGTGGTTGGTTAGCGCGATTTGAGTGAGTTTGAACGTGGTGTTATAGTCGGCGGACGAGCGATAGGACACAGCATCTCCGAGGTAGCGATGAAGTGAGGATTTTCCCGTACAACCGTTTTACGAGTGTACCGTGAATATCAGGAATCCCGTAAAGCATCAAATCTCCGATATCGCTGCGGCCGGAAAAGGATCCTGCAAGAACGTGACCGACGACGACTGAAGAGAATCGTTCAACGTGACAGAAGTGCAATCCTTCCTCAAATTGCTGCAGATTTCAGTGCTGGGCCATCAAAAAGTGTCGGCGTGCGAACCATTCAAAAATGTTTCAAATGGCTCTGAGCACTATGCGACTTAACTTATGAGGTCATCAGTCGCCTAGAACGTAGAACTAATTAAACCTAATACCGAGCGACGTGGCGCAGTGGTTAGCACACTGGACATTCGGGAGGACGACGGTTCAATCCCGTCTCCGGCCATCCTGATTTAGGTTTTCCGTGATTTCCCTAAATCGTTTCAGGCAAATGCCGGGATGGTTCCTTTGAAAGGGCACGGCCGATTTCCTTCCCGATCCTTCCCTAACCCGAGCTTGTGCTCCGTCTCTAATGACCTCGTTGTCGACGGGACGTTAAACACTAACCACCACCAACACCTAATTAAACCTAACTAACCTAGGGACATCACACACATCCATGCCTGAGGCAGGGTTCCAACCTGCGACCGTAGCAGTCGCTCGGTTCCAGTCTGCAGCGCCTAGAAACGCACGGCCACACCGGCCGGCGCGAACCATTCAATGAAATATCATGGATATGGGGTTTAGGAGCCGAAGGCCGACTCGTGTACCCTTGATGACTGCGCGACACAAAGCTTTACACCTCACTTGGGCCCATCAACACCGACATTGGACTTTTAATGACTAGAAACACGTTGCCTGGTCGGACGAGTCTCGCTTCAAATTGTATCGAGCGGATGGACATATACGGGTATGGAGAGAACCTTGTGAACCCATGGACCCAGCATGTCAGCAGCGAGCTGTATCAGCTGGTGGAGGCTATATAATGGTGTGGGGCGTGTGCAGTTGGAGTGATATAGGATCCCTGATACGTCTAGATACGACTCTTGACAGGTCACACACACGCGAGCATTCTGTCCGATCACGTGCGTCAATTCATGTCCTTTATGCATTGCAGCGGACTTTCGCGATTCCAGCAGGACAATGCGACACCCCACAAGTCCAGAATTGCTACAGAGCGGCTCCTGAGACACTATTCTGAGTTTAAACACTTCCGCTAGCCACCAAACTCTCCAAACATGAACATTATTGAGCATATCTGGGATGCCTTGCTCCGTGTTGTTCAGAAGAGATCTCCACCCTCTATTACTCTTACGGATTTATGTTTTGTTTTGGTTTGCTTTAGGGCGCAAACAGAGAGGAGTTAAACGACTATATGTCAGTCCCAATGGACAGGATAGGAGACAGCTAAAAACAGGGGCGTGGAAAAAGGGCTAAAAAAAGATCATGCAGAAATGGAGGTCCAAAACTAAAAATTAAATGGTCTTCGCCATATTGCCTCGGCGGATAAAAAGTAAAACGCGGTCGACAGCCCTCGCGCCATTCGCCAAAACGGCTGATAAATCAGAGAGCAAAACCAAGCTGGAACGTAAGTTGATAAAAAAAGAGCATTCCAGCAGGAAGTAGCGGACAGTTAAAATTCGGGCGCAATGTGTACAAAGTGGTGCGGTAGCGCCACTTAGCAAATGACGATAGCTAAACAGGCAGTGCCCAATACGTAGCTGAGTTAAAATAATCTCCTCCCAGCGGGAGGGACGAGAGGAGGTTGTCCAAGGCGCTGGGAGAGGCTTAATGAGCTAAAGTTTATTCCCGTGAAGGGAGGACCATTGGCGATGCTAAAAGGACACCATATCCTGACAGACGGCCAAACAGAGATCACTGGAGGGAATATAGGTACTCGTGGGCTGAGGTACGAGGACTGCGGCCTTGGCAGCATCGTCAGCAGCCTCGTTTCCTGGCAGACCGACATGACCAGGGACCCACAAAAACATGAGACTGGCTCCACGAAGAGTCAGCAGGTGACAGTTTGCCTGGACCCGCTGCACTAAGAGATAAGAAATGTACAGCGCAGATTGACTTCGGAGGGCACTGAGTGAGCCTGAGCAGACACAGCTGGAAAGGCCGTGTCGCCGGATGCACTCCGTGGCCTGATATAGGGCAAAGAGATCGGCTGCAAACACTGAGGAGTGCTCCAGATGCCGATATCAAAAGACAATGGTGCCAATGACGAAGGCACACCCGACACCATGGTCAGCCCGAGAGCCATCAGTGTAGAGAAAGGTACTAACGCTACGTTCCATGTGAAGATTGTGAAACTGGAGACGATAGACCGAGTGTGGAGTAGTGTCCTTAAGAAGCGAATGAAGGACAGGGTTAACATGGGCCGCTTCACGAAGCCAAGGAGGTGATGGGTTAACACCCACCGGGAAAGTTGCAGGTGGTGTGAAGTTAAGCCACAGTAGAAGTGGCGAAAGCGGACTCCAGGAGGTAACAGAGAAGAGGGATGAGCCCCATACTGACGATCAAAGGAATCCTCAAGGAAGGAGGCATAGAAGGGGTGGCAACGCATAGCACACAAACGTTATGCGTAACTGTTGAGGACAAAGTCATGGCGGTAGGACAGTGGTAGTTCAGCAGCTTCAATATACAGACTCTCAACCGGGCTGGTGTAAAAGGCGCCTGTGGCCGAACAGATGCCATAATGGTGGATAGTGTTGAAGTGGCGTAAGAGAGATGGGCGTGCAGACGCATAAACAAAGCACCCATAGTCGAGTTTCGAACGGACAAGGGACCTATACAAAAGAAGGAGAGTGGTTCTATCGGCACCCCAGGAAGTACCATTTAGGACACGTAGGAGACTGAGGGACCGCGTACAGGGGGCTGCCAGATAAGGCACATGGGAATACCAAGAGAGTTTCCTATTGAGCATGAGCCGCAGAGATTTCGTAGTTTCAACGAACGGAAGGGCAACAGGCCCAAGATGTAGAGACGGTGGAAGAAATGAATTGCACCGCCAGAAATGCATACAGACGATTTTGTCAGAGGAAAAGCGAAAGACATTGTCGACGCTCCAGGAGTAAAGACGATCAAGACAGCGTTGAAGAGACCGCTCGGTGAGACAGGTCCATGGAGAACTGCAATAGATGGCAAAATCGTCTACAAAAAGAGAGCCAGAAATTCCCGGCGGGAGACAGATCATTATAAGTTAATGGCGATAGTAAAGAGGATTGCGCTCAGGAAGGAGCCCTGAGGCACACCATTTTCCTGGATAAATGTGTCCAACAAGGCAGACCACACACTTAACTTGAAAACTCGGCCTTGTAAAAATGTCCAAAGAAAGAAAAAAAGTACAGAGGATACCAGTTCTCCAGCAGGTGTCGTAGACCTTCTCCAGATCGAAAAACACCGTCACAGTCCGGGATTTCCGCAGAAAACCATTCATGACATAGGTGGACAAAGTAACAAGATGGCTAACTGCAGAACGCTGCACTCAAAATCCACACTCTGCATTCATTAGTGAATGTCGATACTCGAGACACCACACCAGCTGGGCATGAATCTTTTGTTCCATCACCTTGAAAACGCAGCTGGTAAGAGAGATGGGGCGGTAGTTAAAAGGAAGGTTTTTGTCCTTACCGGGCGTAGGTATGGGTATGACGGTGACTTCACGCCAGCGCCCAGGAAATGTGCCCTCTGCCCAGATGTAGTTGTACATGTTAAGCGGAAAGTGCTTGCTCGCAAGCGAAAGGTGCTGCAACATCTGAATATGGATGGCATGTGGCCTTGGGGCGGAGGATTGGGATGAACTGAGAGCATGATCTAGCTCCCTCATAGTAAAGACGGCATTGTAGCACTCAAGATTCGGAGGAGGCCATCGCCCGAGCCTCCTCCGCTCGTTTCATATGGAGGAAGGCAGGGTGATAGTGGGACGAGCTCGAAACTTCTGAAAATGGCAGCCAAAGGTGGAGATAGCAATAGGGTCCACTATGACATCGTCAGCGACTGTCAGGCCGGAAATTGGTGAATGGTTCAAATGGTTCAAATGGCTCTGAGCACTATGGGACTTAACATCTTAGGTCATCAGTCCCCTAGAACTTAGAACTACTTAAACCTAACTAACCTAAGGACATCACACACATCCATGCCCGAGGCAGGATTCGAACCTGCGACCGTAGCAGAATTGGGGAATGGATCTTGGTTCGAGAGAGCCGTCTGCGGTCGGCCCACACGACAGAGGAAGGTGTGAAACTGTTGAAAGAACTAGTGAATGAAATCTAGCTAGCTCTTTTGCTATCCCTAAGAACGCAACGACACTTTGCACGCATCTGTTTATAATGAACGCAGTTTGCCACAGCAGGGTGGCGGTTAAAAACGCGGAGAGCACTTCTACGTGCGCAAATTGCGTCGCGGCATGCCTTAGTCCACCAAGGGACTGCTACACGACATGGTAGAAAGGAAGTGGGGGGGATGGAACGTTCTGCAGCAGTAAGGATAACGTTTGTGAGATATTCGACCTGGGCATCACAACTGGAGAGTCGTTTTCTTCGAAGGTCGCCAGGGAGGAGTAAAGCTGCTAGTCAGCCCTAGGAAGCTGCCACTTAGGAGTGCACATAGGTGGGGTAGGGATCAGCAAATAGATAGTACACAGGAAATGGTCGCTCGAGTAGGTGTCAGAAAGAACGGACCACTCAAGACAATGGTCAAACCGGCACTGCAGAGGTATAGGTCCAAATGGGAATAGGTGTGCGAGGAGTCGGAAAGGAAAGTGGGTGCTCCAGTGTTAAGGCAGAAGAGTTTAAGTTGGTTAAGAAGGTCAGCCAAGAGGGCACCTCTCTGACAGGTCTTGGGAGAACCTCAAAAGGGATGATGTGCATTAAAATCACCAAGTAGCAAAAATGGGGGAGGCAGCTGCCCAATAAGTTGAAGGTAGTCTGCCTGGGTGAAAGTGAATGATGGGGGAGGGGGGTGGACATATATAGTACAGAGGGAAAAAATCAGGTGGGGTGAGAAAAGGTGAACTGCCACAACTTGGAGATTGGTAGTCAGGGAGATGGATTAACTATGAATGTCATCTCTTATGAGCACGATGACTCCCCACGTGAGAGGGAATGCCGATCTCAGGGGGAAGGTCAAAACAGCATGGTAAGAATTGTGAACGCTCAAAGCGGTCGTGAGTGTGAAATATCGTTTCCTAAAGGCAGCGTACAAGGGGACGCTGACTTGCTAGAAGTAGCTGTAAATACTCTTTGTGGGACCGAGGGCCACAAACATCCCGTTGGAGGAGAGTCATGATGAAGAGACATACAGGTGTCACCTCGGCGGTTGCCGAGTGACAGCTGGGTAAGAGGCGCTACTACTGGGCACAGAAGCAGGAGTATCCTGCTCCATGGAGTCCACAGAAGCATCTGCTTTCTTGTGTGGTCTGTCTGTGGAGTCCAAGACCGAAAAATGGTTGTTGGTGTGCACAGACGACACGGAGGCTGGCCGGTCGAGGGCATCATGTGCCAACATCATCGAAGGGGATCTTTGAGGTGGTGAAGGAGACCGTTTGCCTTTGGAGAACTTCTTCGAGCTTTTCTGGGTAGATGAAGACTCGAGTGGTGTTTGGCTGGAGGGACGGAGGAATTCTTCATGGGAGCACTCCTTCTGTCCTTTTCAGCCTACCGGTTGTGTAGCTGTTGGTTTCACCCCTCTATGCGAGAGTTTGACGGCTTGTTGCACAACTGGACAGGGGGATGGCGATGCTACCTTGGCAATGGGCGATTTCACGACCTCAGAGCTGAATTGGAGGTCGCATGTCTGTATGGCCATGTCCTTCACAGAGCGAGGGTAACAACAAAAAAACTATAGGTACCAGACAGGAGAACACAGGGTTTGCGACTAGCCAGTAATTTTCGAGCAATTGGATAAAGCACCTTTTTCTTTAACCAGATCTCTTGAACATCCCGCTCTTCAAGAATCACTGGAAACTCTCGAGAGAAGACGACATGGCCGCCATTGCAGTTGATACATTGGAGAGAAGGAGATTGACAACTACCCTCGCGTGCATCCCTACCACAGGTGACACATTTGGTTGGGTGTCGACAAGACAGACTAGTGTGGCTAAATGATGACACTGGTAGCAGCGCATCAGATTCAGAATGTATGGTCGGACGGTGATAATTTCATTGCCTGCTTTGGGCTTGGATGGAAGCACCACTGTATCAAAGGTGAGAAAGAGAGTCCAGGTAGGCACTAAGGAGGAATCTACCTTTTTCATTACGTGGTGATTAGCAATGACTCCCTGATCAGAAAGGTAAGATTGTATTTTGGCATTGGTTAGACCGTCGAGCAGCCTGGTGTAAATTACATGACCGCAAGAATTCAAAGTTCTGTCTGTGGGTCCCGACATAAACAGGGTAACTGTGGAGAAGCCAGGTAGCAAGCAGTTGTTGTGCTTGAGAATCAGAAGTGGTCTCCAAAAGCAAAGAGCCATTCCATAAACGAGAGCAGGATTTCACAGGCCAGCAATTGCATATACACCTTTCTGAATAATAAACGGATTTACCGTGGTGAAGGACTGACTGTCTTCAGTACGTGAGACCATGAGGAACCATGGTACAGTGGGAAGGGTCTTTGAATCATTAGTCTCGTTGCGTTTACGTTTTGTAGAAGTTGAGTGGGAAGATGACTCGTCACGAGGAAGTCCCCCTGATTGCCAGCGTCTCCGATGGCGCACTCCTTCCAACTGGGACCCCCTTCACGTGGGGACGCACCCACCTTAGGAGGTTGTTCATACCTCGGGTCACACCTCTTGAGCACCTGACGGAGGGGCCAATTGGAAAATTGGGAAGGTTATAGCTCAGTTATTCACCCCTCCTTGGGCCTGGCCTGTACTAGGGGGTACATGCGAACCCTACCTGTCGACCTGGAGCTGGGAATTACGCTGTTGTTACACGTCAGACGTGTGAGCTGCCATTCAGGAGCGCACAGGGGCTAAGAAGAAAAAAGAGGATTCTCAAACGCCGAAGCGGAGGAATGAGAGGAGTAGGAAAACAAAGAAAGGAAAAGGGAGCAAAAAACAAAGGTAAGGCTGTTCACACGTCACCTACAGAATGCAGAACATTCCCAAGAATACCCCAGAAAGGTTCTCCAAGGGAGGCGAAAAAGAATAGCAAGAGGATAGACATGCGGTACAGTAGGGAAAAAATTCTGCAAAGGTTGGGGCGCATGGTAGCCAAACACTAACCCTCCAAAGAGTGACGAGCCCCTTGGAGGGACGTATTTATGGACAGCCCTGTAGGATTCATGGCGTCAGTTCCCTCCAGCACTACTTCACACATTAGTCGAGTACATGCTACACCGTGTTGCAGCACTTTTGCGTGCTCGCCGGGGCCCTACACGATATTTGGCAAGTGTATCAGTTTCTTTGGCTCTTCACTGTATATGTACTGCCTCATTCCTCTTGGAACGTGCGTTCTCGTAGTTTCAACTGTAAGTTTCTGCATGATGTATTGTTTCCTGAAGCGTTTACCATTGGAGTTGGACCAGTGACACTCTCCTCCATATAGCAAGTTGTGTGCCGCTCTTGTTTGGATTTTCTTCATTCGCTTTGAGAATGCTGCATGATGGACTCCGAGCATTTGTCTAGAAACTGCCTAATCTGCAGGTGAACTACATTTCCTAATGATTCCTCCAATCAATCTCTTTATGAAGCCTGCTTTTTCTAATGCACCCAGTTTTTAGTGGTTGGCAGTGAGAGGCTGGATTTTAACAACTGACGAAGTCTGGAGAGTAACATTTATTGAAGAATTCGTTTGCGATTGTATTATCGAATGCTACTTCATAGATGTGGGCCCATCAGCTCAAAAGGGAACGTCAGGCACCACGGATCCGCCAGTAATGAGGTACAGACGCCTTCCTGCAACGGATCAGTATTAGAGTCAGGGCCGTTTTACAGAGTTACTACCCTTCAAATACGACAGACAGCACAACAAGACTAGAGACTTTATACGAGAAAGAGTACCACCACTGCCCGCGCCCGGGTTCCCGGGTTCGATTCCCGGCGGGGTCAGGGATTTTCTCTGCCTCGTGATGACTGGGTGTTGTGTGATGTCCTTAGGTTAGTTAGGTTTAAGTAGTTCTAAGTTCTAGGGGACTGATGACCATAGCTGTTAAGTCCCATAGTGCTCAGAGCCATTTGAACCATTTTTTTAGTACCACCACAGCTGTATCTTGAGACATTCTTTATTATATCACACGACTTGTTTCGGTGGTACATTGCGGCCATCCTCAGGCCCTGTTTATCAAAGAACAGTAACATAATGCCAGTCTTTGAAAACTAACAACTATAAAATAACCAACACTTAAAATTATGGTACCCTTGTATATTAGCTGAAGTAACCTTAAGATAATATTCTACGAGTATCGATGGAGCACCTATGTCAATACCTCCATTTTTTTCTGCTCCAGTCCAGAAACGTATAAGCCTATAAAACACAAACACAGAATAAACCTGAATCACAGTCACAAAACACATGACTCTCGTCATATATAAAGACAATTGAAATCTAAAAAGCAACTTTCGCTCCTTTCAAACCAAATCATTATAACAACGCAATATACTACCGTTATAAATTTAACAAAGTGTTTCAAATATCAGACATGATCGAACTAAAAGTGTTCATTAATGTTCAAAGACATATGCCAAAGGTGCATACGTAAGGGCACAACAAACTTTCAGCAAGAAAATTGAAAACCAAGAACGTAGGGAAATCAGTAAGGAGAAAGCAAGTGATGTTATTAGGTAGTTCCCATGGAAGAAGTGTTGACCAACTGAGGTGTCAGGTCAGAGTGGTGTTCTGAACACAATTTCGACACAAAGCAGCTCAATAGGCTGTGGAGTGGAAGGGGTAGGCTAGCAATAGAACAGTGCATCACCATTGACTAGACACTCATTTATTGAACACGTAAGTCAGGTATTACCCAAAAGGAACAATCAGTACAAATTACAAAATAATATTCTTTTCTTTTAAGTCACTCAAACATTCAAACAGGCAAATAGCAATCATTTAACTGAAAACCTTTTAAGAAAGCAAGACTAGAAAATTTGAATGATGAGTTAAAATCATATTTAAATAGGCTCTGACCGAGCACATATTTTAAAACGAAATACTTCCTTTAAGGAACCAGCGATCAAAATTAATTACATAATCCTCAACAACCATATTACATCCAAGACATTTAAGATTAAACAGTAATATATAACATCAGAGAGCTGCAGTCCGAAGTTTTAATCAGCACGTTTCAGATGGACTGCACTGCAACAGTACAATACAAGTCCCTCAGAGGATCTCCCCACACAGGAAGTTATTGCCGCAATCGACAAAATATCAACATCATTCCATGTACAGACCTAAAACAAACTTAAAGCTCTCTTAAGTTTGGTACAGTTAATTCCCTTTCAACATAACATATATCACAAGTCTAGCACCGGCACCGACACCCCGCAATTTAGCACGCGGAAAACTACAGCGATGCACTCATCACGTGTCCTTACAAATTCCAAGAACAGAGAGCCGGCTCCCCAATACATTTAACCGCGCGCAGCGTGCGGGTTTGCGGGATGCTGATCTCGCCCTTAACATCAACACCGGTTCAAATACTAGTCAGCCTACAATCTTGAACCACCATACACATTCCTTTAGTTACTGCATAGAAAGCCAATGTGATAGGCAAACAGACCAGCATATGATAAAAGTTTAAGCAATTTCCTTACTAGACAACCCTTATGAATAGTAGCCGTGATTTTTTTTTTTTTTTACGTGAGCACACCTACAATCAAAAGACAAACAACGCCAATCATAAGGACAGTAGCACATAAGCAAGTAGCAATGGTAACTTCTGCTTAGACTGGCTACAAATCAGCGCGTGATTTAACACACCAGAGAATAGTCTTTACAACATAACCATCAATACAATAGCAAATTACTCACACGTGTACTCCCCCACGATTTCGATTCGCAAAGCCATAGACAAAACGTGGAGAATGTATCACATAGACCAACATAATGGTGCTCCCTCAGTTACCCCAAATAACTGACTCCCTTAGTTGTACAGCAAAGAACCAGACCTGATGAAACCAGCACAGTTTTCGCTTCTAAATTGTCATAGTACAAGTGAGACCCAATCATAAATGTAATTTTACATCACCAGTTCCCGTATAGTCAATACAAGCGCCTGTTTTTCACCCGTTTATAACGGCAGGCAGCAACATCGTACGGAAAAGAGCGTAGCCACCGCAGCTCTCGGGAACCACTGGGACATCCATTGCAAAATCGTTACTCCTTCACACAAATTACAGGACGCCCGCTTCCCGCAGCTTGCTACGGCGCCTTCCGTTCAGAGACAATTTGTATATCTCCACGCGATAGGTCCGGTCCCACACTCTCTGCGTCAACCCGACAACCGTCTTCCACCACGTCCCGGAGCACAGATAAACCACCAGAGTGGCACTATCGATATGAGCCGCCACGGCTCACCAACTTTTGCAAGATGAGCTAGGATCAGAATACCATGTCACCAATTTTTTAAACCTAGTGCTGGTCTGGAGCAGGTGACAAGAGGATGTAGGATCACGTTGCGAAGATTTCACTAAGGAAGATACTATGGTTATAGTGGGTGTGCGAGGTAATAGTATTAACAGAGCTCCTGGATACAATATAGAGTTTGACCTGGCAAAGATTTCGTCAACATCGAAGCATACGAGTGTTGAGTTTCTATCTGTTCTTGGGCACCATGACCGACCTAATTTGAACTCTTCTGTCAAGAGAGTTAATTTGGAGTTGGAACGGCTGCTTATGTCGGGTGCAGGGTCACATGTTGGTGTGGTTTCTGTTGATTCTCTCAATAGGTGTGATTATACTATGCATAGCCTTCATCTCAACAGCAAAGGGAAAGGTAAACTGGCTGGGAAAATAGCAGGAAAGTAAGAGGGGGGAGGCACTGTCATGAGTGATAAAATAACAGTGGTTATAGGGTTCAGAAGACACCCATTTTAGGTAAGGGTGTACAGAAAGAAAACAAGTCTTAAGAGAGGTTAGGATTGAGACAAACCTTCAGTTTGAGAAAGAAACCAAAAAACATAATTCTAGCTTATTACGTCGGCATAAAAAGCTGTTGGATAAGAATTTTCAACAATCAGCAGAAATTTCAACTCTAACCAATTTTAACTCAATCAGTGTGAAATGTCAACTATCTTTACTGCAACAAATTAATCGAGGACTGAGAAATAAAATTGCGAGGTGACGGGGCTAGCAGTGTATTTAACACTAAATTCTTCTAGAATCTTGATATGGAAATGATGCTTTAAGCCCCCACCCCCTTTTCTAACTTCGACTTTTGCTGTTGCACATGCATTAAGAAGAAACGCGAACGGACTGTAATCGACCCAGCAAGTGGAGCAGAAAAGAGTTTGCCACTTGCAATAATTTAATTTGATAGAAATTAATTTGATAAAGGAAAGTTTCATTAACGTAGTGAGAAATGAGAGGGTTGCTCTACCAATCAACTGAATGAAAGTTCTGTCCAAAATAACAATTTGATTTATTATGACTAAACTCAAAATAATAAACAAAACACATGAAATTTTTACAATATGTCCAACTGGATACTCAAATAAATGCTGTGAAGGTGAAGTTGTCCATAAGCTAGATTGTGACATTCATGACCAAGTGGTATGTGGAGCCAATTCCTTGCAACTCAAATCTTAAGAGAAACACCCAGCCAGCCCAACATTAATTGCTGCTACTGTAGTGAGAACTCAGACAATGAACATCCAAGAGAGAACCACGTAAGAAAAGGCGGGAACAGGCGCGCTCTGCTGAGCTCTGATTATCATAGAGCAAATTCCCGAATCTGCCGATGCTGTGGACATACATTACCAAGCTGTCTTCATAACTGCAAGGACACGATCTGGCATACTGGAGAAGATGGCTGCTTGTTTCGACGTCCAGTCGTGGTGATGATAATGTCGCGAGTATAGCCCAAAACAAATTATCCTGCTCTGGTTGTTCCAGACTAAATACTTCCTAGCAACACAAATGCGCCTCTGAGGGAGATGAAGAAGGCTCGCCACACAATCACTGACGGTACAGTGATTGATTTTAACAAGCGAAGTAAACACAGTAACTCCGATACAGTCAACTTTAGCCAAAACTGCTCAAGACGGACAACATAGGCCGCTTGTACGCAGAACGCTCAATTGCCAACTGTACTCTGAAACTTACGTTGAAGTCGAAACTTCAGCAACTTCGTCTAACAGTTACAATTAAATGACAGTATATTAGACAGCCAACGGAAGGCAGGCTGTCCAGAGCAGCGAGAGCTCAGTCTTGTAATCTACTCCGACCGAAAGACGAGAGCCGACTCTTCAAGAGCACACATATAGGCCGAACACAGAACATTACCGCCCCCACGACCGTGGTCGTGGTTAAATGTGCCAATCAGCAACTCGAAAACCGGCGAAAAATTCCGCTCTATTGCCGAATTACTACTATTCCACCAATGGAGATACTGGGCGCCAATTTCTGCTCCGATTTTGCTACATAACGGAACTATCCCCTGAGCAGATGATTTTGCAGAAAACGCGGGACTTTGCCGGCCAAAACTGCCTGGGAACACAAGTCATTCCCACGCCTCGCTCATAGCACGCCAGAAAGTGTTTTCACTAAGTTTCTGCAAAGTAACGGAATCTCTAGCCCCAGCTGCTCCTTCAGGCCCCTGTGGGCGTGTTGCCCCCGCTCTTATGACAATGTCGACGTCTGGCAAGCATCCACTCGACTCTCTCACACCTGTCGGCATAACACTTTCAAGATCAGCAGAATCCACCTGTCACTGGACCACCCGGGTGACGAGAGATTCTGCGTGGGAAGTCTGTGTGTGAAGCAATAGCAACTTTTCACCACATGCAATTAGAGAGGAAAATATTCATATCTTATGAGTTCTCAATACTAGCCTTGTAATGACAATACTCGGCCATACTTCCTCAAATCGAATTACTGAGAGTAAGATATAAATATGAGAGGGGGCAAGTCAATGTGTGCATCTAAAGGCATGCCACCTCTCAAAATTAATAAACTAATTATCTGCATAGATGAATTAGAGTCCTCAAACCCAGCTGCCATAATCTGCCTCTCTGAACTCCATGTGACCACTGGTATGGAACTTTTAAGTGTTACAGGATTTAGATTAGCATCTTACTTTTGTAGAGCAGAAATGGAGAAAGGAGGAGTTCCACATTCATCAGGAACTGTCATAAATTTAAGAACATAGACATTCATATATTTTGCCTAGAACAGCATATGGAAGTATGTGCAACAGAAGTGGAATTTTCCATAAAATTCTTCATAATATTAAATGTATATCGAGCACCTGCAGGTAACTTTAATCTGTTCATAAACCATCTTGAAGCTGTACTGGCCCATTTAACAACCAAAAACAAAGAAATGGTGGTTGCTGGTGACTTCAATGTAGATTTCTTTTTAAGGCTCTCCCAATAAGAACTTATTTGAGTTAGTAACACTATCATTCAACTTAATTCCCACTCTAAAATTTCCTACTAGGGTAGCCAATTGCTCACAAACAACTATTGATAATATCTTTATAGAAAAGTCCAATGAACAAAATTATATTACAAAACCAATAGTCAATGGCCTCTCAGACCATGACATTAAGTTCCTTCTGCTAAATGTTAATACTGAACAGGATATAAAATCTGTTAAATCTGAGCTCAAGAGGGTAATCAATAAGCCAAAAATTGATTATTTTAGGACACTCCTCGTAGAAATTCACTGGAGTGACGTTTGCAGTGCTCATGGCATGAATGAAAAATATAACACTTTAACTAATAAAGTTCTTAAATTATTTGAACACTGTTTTCCCGCAAAACTAACCAAGGTTAGAGCAAAGTCTCCAAAGAAGCCATGGCTTACTCAAGGAATAGAGGCATCTTGTAAACCAAAGAGAAAACTGTATCTGTCAATCCGAAACAGTTCTGATGTTGATGCTATAGCACATTACAAGGAATACTGCAAACTATTAGACTGTAATATGGACATCAAAGCAAATGTATTACAAGGAAAATATAGTCATATCAGATAACAAAATAGAGACAATATTGGATATAGTGAAGGAGGAGAGCAGTAGAACCAGATATTAAGAGGGACAGATTAAGATTATATGATACATTGGTGACAGATGTGAATAGTGTTGCAGAACTTTTTAATAAACATTTCATAACAGTTACTGAAAAGATGGGATTGTCACATTCTGTAGATGCTGCTATGGAATACCTCTGACCAGACATTTAAAATACCTTCCATAATATGAATTTGACCCTCACTACCCAGCAGAAGTAATGTCCATCACAAAATCTTTAAAATCAAAAACGTTAATTGGGTATGATGAAATATCAACAAAGTTATTTAAAGAATATGAGTCTGAGTTAAGTAACATATTAAGCTATCTATGTAACTAGTCGTTTGTCTGTGGAATATTTCCTGAATGGTTGAAATAAGCTGAAGTTAAGCCACTGTTTAAGAAGGGAGATGAAGAAATAACATCAAATTTCTGTCCAGTTTCACTGTTGCGAGCATTCTCAAAAATTTTAGGAAAGGTAATGTACAATCGACTATTATCACAAACGACATACTGTCAAAGTCGCAGTTCGGATTTCTGAAGGGTTCTGTTACTGAGAAGGCTATCTACAATCACAGTGAAAATGTACTAAATTAATTAGACAAAATTTTGCAGGCAACTGGTATATTTTGTGATCTGTCAACGGCAGTTGACTGTGTAAATCACAATATCATTTTAAGTAAATTAGAATATTATGGTGTAAAAGGAAATGCTACAAAACTGTTCAAATCTTATATCTATGGCAGGAAACAAAGGGTGTTATTAGGAAAGAGACATGTATTAAGCTGTCAGGAATCTTCCAACTGGGAACTAATTACATGTGGGATGTTTCATCTTAGCGCCCTTCTTTTTCTTGTGTATATCAATGACTTTTCATCAGTAACATTACCAGATACCAATCTTCTTTTGTTTGCCAATGATACAAACATTGCAATAAATAGCAAATCAAGTGTAGTCTTAGAAAGATCGGCTAGTAAAATATTTGTGGATCTTAATCACTGGTTCCTAGCCAATTCTTTGTCACTAAACTTTGAAAAAACACACTACATGCATTTCAGAACTTGTAAGGAGTATTCCAAGAATATATGCCTAACATCTGATGACAAGCAGATAAAAGAAGTGGACAGTGTTAAATTCTTGGGATTAAAGCTAGATAATAAATTCAGCTTGGAGGAACATACCACAGAACTGCAGAAACATCTTAACAAATCTCTATTGGTAATGCAAATTGTGTCAGATATAGGGAATATAAAAATGAAAAAGCTGGCTTGCTATGACAGCGTGTAGGTTTTCACAGCAGGCGTCTTCAGTAATCTGGCTGGCGTCATTACTCTCGATCGAAGTTAATCGATTGTCACATCTTTCATACAAAATCGATCGCCACATCTTATCTAACTTGCCAGAGATACTTTTACTGTTGACAACACGTGACGAGTGGTGGCGCCCTCTACGCGCTCTATATAAACAGGACCTCCACGGCCTAGCGGCCAGTCGTAGACACACCTCAGATGATGTTGCCCGCAGCTGCCAACGAAACGTCAGGGAGAAGTATTTCTATTATTGGACCACGGCCTCTTAGTCCGGAAGTTTTAATTACTGGCTTATTATGCTTACTTTCATTTCATAATGTCATATAGGATTTATTTTTGTGGTAATTCATCAAGTCTAGCGAAAGTTTTCCGGGCACAAAAACGTGTAATAAGAGTTATATGTTGTGTGAACTCAAGAACATCCTGAAAAAGCCTGTTTAGGGAACTAGGGATACTAACTACCGCTTCCCAATACATTTATTCCTTAATGAAACTTGTCATTAAAAATATATCACTTTTTCAAACCAGCAGCTCAATTCATGGAGTCAATACTAGAAATAAGAATAGTCTTCACAAGGACTTAAAGTCACCTACCCTTGTACAAAGAGGTGTGCATTATTCAGGAACACACATTTTCAGTAACTTGCCAGCAGCCATAAGGAACTTAACAACCAATGAAATTCAGTTTAAGAGAAGACTAAAGGATTTATTGGTGGCCAACTCCTTCTACTCCATTGATGTATTTCTCAGTATGACTAAATGATTTGTGTGGGTTTGTATGTGTGTATATATATAAGTACAACCTCACTTCTGCACTATTTCAGTGCATTAAATTGTTCATTCTAAATAAGTATTTTAGTAGTTCTATTACATGTTTATTACCTTATAAATAAATAAATTATTTTAATTTTAAATTCAGTGCACTAATGCGATCTTAGTAAATTAGTGTTTGTAAAGTGATTCTTTCATGTGGTGTTCATTAAAACAGTGACGATCATACTACTTGGGACCTTTGGAACGTACACTAGCTTATTTGTTTCAATTGTAAATATTTGTCATGTTTTATTGTTTTTCTGACATGTTCTACATCCTGGACGACCTTCTCATTACGGATCAATTGGAATGAAAGTTAATCTAATCTAATGCAAGAACCTAAAGGTAAAAGTGAAACCAACCTGGTACAGGCTGACCACAGACCCATCGAAAAATGCAGACATTGACAAATCTACTGTATTGATATTTTGTAGAATATTACCTTAAGGTTCCTTCGACTAAGACATAAGTGTACCATAAATTTATGTGTTTGTTGTTTTGTAGTTTTTTATTTTTCAAATGTTGGCGTTGTGTTATTGGTCTTTCATAAACAGCGTCTGAGGATGGCGGAAATGTGCCGCCGAAACTAGTCGTGTGATAGAATAAAGACATTCCCAAGTTACTGTTGTGGTGGTATTTTTCCTCATATATATCATTAGCTGAAGTCTCTCGTCCATGCAATAAGATGGACATCCATATACTAGAGATCTTGTATCAAAGACATTCTGAAAAGATTTTACTTTGATATCTCATAAAAGCAATTTTAACGAATTGTTGTAGTGCTTTTAAAAAACTAAAATCGACATATCGTCATTTAATAGAAAATGAAAAACTAGCACCAAATTCTACCATTACTGGAAAAGTTAACTTTAATCATTGTAGCAATAAAAACTTAGTTTAAATAATCAGTATCAACACTTGCCTTTTCTTAAGATTTCTACCTTAAAATCCCGATAACAATTAAATTCAAGCTGCATTTAATTTATAGTCGCGGACGAGAACTGACCCACAACAAATTACACCTCATTTTACAGACCTTAGCAATTTACATCACGTTTAACAGCTAATAAACATCTGGTCATCAATCACCACAGGACAACACGACACACAACTACGAGCATTCACTGCACCATCTTAAAGGTACAGGGATAAGCACATTGTTGTCTACATGCAAAAGCGTCAGCTCAACTACTTTTCTCTTGCGTAGCAGAAGTTAAATAGCTAAGCGCGCATTAAGATGGATATATTTTGAAATGGGCCAGTTCAACAGCGCGAGATTTACATAACTACCTGTTACGACTCATTACTAAGCAGCCAACTAGCCTAAAAACGTGGTGCACCACATCTAGCTTAGAATTAGGGGGCAGCCTTATTGGGCGCAAGAACAGTCTTATACTCACACTTTTAATTAAAAGCACACTGGCACTAATATCAAAAAGCTACGCCATTTGTGCCTTATCTCAAATTATGGAATCTTCGGTTCTTTGCTCACACTGAATGTGACAAAGTGCCAGCACATTTCCTGCTATATTTCACCAGGATATACAGGGTGGTCCATTGATCGTGACGGGCCAAATATCTCACGAAATAAGCGTCAAACGAAAAAACTACAAAGAACGACATTTGTCTACCTAGAAGGGGGAAACCAGATGGCGCTATGGTTGGCCCGCTAGATGGCGCTGCCTTGGGCCAAACGGATATCAACTGCGTTATTTTAAATAGGAGCCCCCATTTTATATTACATATTCGTGTAGTACGTAAAGAAATATGAATGTTTTAGTTGGGCCACTTTTTTCGCTTTGTGATAGATGGCGCTGTAACAGTCACAAACGTGTAAGTACGTGGTATCACGTAACATTTCACCAGTGCGGACGGTATTTGCTTCGTGATACATTACCTGTGTTAAAGTGGGCCGTTTACGAATTGCGGAAAAGGTCGATATCGTGTTGATGTATGGCTATTGTGATCAAAATGCTCGACGGGCGTGTTCTATGTATGCTGCTCGGTATCCTGGATGACATCATCCAAGTGTCCGGACCGTTCGCAGGATAGTCACGTTATTTGAGGAAACAGGAAGTGTTCAGCCACATGTGAAACATCAACCACAACCTGCAACAAATAATGATGCCCAAGTAGGTGTCTTAGCTGCTGTGGCGGCTAATCCGCACAACAGTAGCAGACAAATTGCGCGAGATTCGGGAATCTCAAGAACGTCGGTGTTGAGAATGCTACATCAACATCGATTGCACCCGTACCACATTTCTGTGCACCAGAAATTGCATGGCGACGACTTTCAACGTCATGTACAGTTCTGTCAATTGGCACAAGAGGAATTACGGGACGATGGCAGATTTTTTGCACGCGTTCTGTTTAGTGACGAAGCGTCATTCACCAACAGCGGTAACGTAAACCGGCATAATATGCACTATTGGGCAACGGAAAATCCACGATGGCTGCGACAAGTGGAACATCAGCGACTTTGGCGGGTTAATGTATGGTGCGGCATTATGGGAGGAAGGATAGTTGGCCCCCATTTTATTGATGGCAATCGAAATGGTGCAATGTATGCTCATTTCCTACGTAATGCTCTACCGATGTTACTACAAGGTTTTTCACTGCATGACAGAATGGCGATGTACTTCCAACATGACTGATCTTTGGCACATAGCTCGCGTGCGGTTGAAGCGGTACTGAATAGCATATTTCGTGACAGGTGGATTGGTCTTCGAAGCACCATACCATGGCCCGCACGTTCACCAGATCTGAGGTCCCCGGGTTTCTTTCTGTGCGTCAGCGCATTGTCAATGCATGTGCGAACATTACGGAAGGCGAACTACTCGCTGTTGAGAGGAATGTCGTTATGCGTATTGCCAAATTCACTGAGGTTTGAGCATTTATTGCATTAATGTGGCATTTACAGGTAATCACGCTGTAACAGCATGCGTTCACAAAGGTACATGTATCACATTGGAACAACCGAAATAAAACGTTCATACGTACCTACGCTCTGTATTTTAATTTAAAAAACCTGCCTGTTACCAACTGTTCGTCTAAAATTGTCTGCCATATGTTTGTGACTATTACAGCATCATCTATCACAAAGGGAAAAAAGTGGTCCAATTAAAACATTCATATTTCTTTACGTACTAGACGAATATGTAATACAAATGAGGGTTCCTATTTTAAAAAACGCAGTTGATATCCGTTTGACCTATGGCAGCGCCATCTAGCGGGCCAACCATAGCGCCATCTGGTTTCCCCCTTCAAGGTAGACAATTTCGTTCTTTGTAGTTTTTTCGTTTGACGCTAATTTCGTGAGGTATTTGGCCCGGTCACGATCAATGGACCACCCTGTATATGACATGTAATACTTTTACAGACAGTGACGTTAACCTCGCGTGTGGCGCTGGAAAAACAAGTCCGAGCAGGAATCGCAAATTTAATCTTGCTCGATCAACACTCATGCATAAACCTGTAATCACGTCTCGCCGCAGGAGTATAAAACGTCAAGTGAAAAGCTCTTATAGCAATAAACGTAGAGAGAAAGGGAGAATTGGCGACCGACGGCCTGCTGTTATCCTCAAGTCAGTCACACAGAATAACAGCAATACCCCGTGATGACGGTACAAGAACTAACGTGGCCGCACTTCCGTGCTGGCAGTTGGCATCAGAGACAAACAACACTGACCTCGCTCCGCACCTGTCGAAGGTGCACGTAGCCGACCAGGCAAAGCCCATAATTAATTGCCAGCTGGGGTGGCCGAACGGTTCTAGGCGCTATAGTCTGGAACCGCGCAACCGCTACGGTCGCAGGTTCGAATCCTGCCTCGGGCATGGATGTGTGTGATGTCCTTAGGTTAGTTAGGTTTAAGTAGTTCTAAGTTATAGGGGACTGATAACCTCAGAAGTTAAGTCCCATAGTGCTCAGAGCCATTTTTGAACCATAATTAATTTGTAGCGTCTGCTGTCCAGAAGCTTCCACAGAATTCCAGTCCTGCTAGCTGCACACCCTGTAGCACCTCTTTACACCCTAAGACAAGTTCCCTAAGCAAGTGAACACTCGCCATAACAGCCAAGGAGCTCGCAGTAGTGGCAGCCCTGTACAAAATCCAAACTGCGCACCACTAGCAACTCCATCGACCAAAGCGTGTCTAGAGAGAGCTAACAACAACTAAGCCAACGACGCTGGACTAAACCAATAGCAGACCCAAGGTACGACCCAAAACCAACCAATTCAGCGTAATGAACGGTATTCATTCAATAACCGGGCGTCTGCCTGTTGCGTCGAAGACCCCCTACACTATTGTGATACCACTGCTGTCGAACAGATAATTCAATAAATCACGCGGAAACAATATGTTCACGAACTGCAGATCAGTGATGTGGCCACAGATACTCTTAACAAAATGGTTCAAATGGCTCTGAGCACTATGGGACTTAACATATGTGGTCATCAGTCCCCTAGAACTTGGAACTACTTAAACCTAACTAACCTAAGGACATCACACACATCCATGCCCGAGGCAGGATTCGAACCTGCGACGGCAGCAGCAGCGCGGCTCCGGACTGAAGCGCCTAGAAACGCTCGGCCACAGCGGCCGGCCTGCCAGTAGAGAAGCGCTACACAGTCAGATCTGGTCGATCAGGAGAACGCAGCCACTTCGAACTGTGATTAACCATTAGACGTCACCTGAGTAACAGATCTATCAGGAACATTGTAAGCCCTTTTAAAGCTGCCCAAGTCGACTGTTGCTGATGTGATTGAAAAGTGCAAAAGCAAAGACGGAACCACAGTTTAAACCAAGAGCAAGCAGACTTTATATACAGATTGACTGGTACCATAGAGCATGGTAGTAATGTCTCAAAAAAAAAATAATGTGAGAAATTAGGAAATTAGGGGAATAAATCACTCGTGAGGTCCAAAGTGCTACCAGGAGTCTAGCTAGCACAATGCATGTGCACAGAGTTTTAAAAAGAATGGGGATGGAAAGGAAGGAAAGGAGTTCCATGGCCTGTGGCAGGAGTCCAAAATCATGTGTACGTACGCTTGCGGATTAATAGAACTCTTAATTTTTAAAAAGGGAAGAAACACAACTTAACTTCTCGTTATGTACTGGCTTGATATGCTTCCTGTGCCTCCTACATGCAATTACTTTTGCTCTCTATTGCCACTCTCAGAACGCAGGCTAAGTATCGAATTCCCATTCCTCATTACTGATGCTCCCGAAGTCTGTAACCGAAGTGCGCCCGACCAGCGATATGTGGCTGGTTAAGTCAGCGTTGACAGCAAGCGCTGAACTCTGTCTTCCTGAGGTGTGGCGCTGCCCGCTCTTTCCATTGGCGCACGTCATCGCCTTCTTGATGCCATTTTGCGGCGCTGCGCTGGTCGGTGTGCAGTCGATGCTTTGAGAATGCACACCATGAATGACTCGAAACAAACCCTTTGGAGTGATGTATCACGTTATAGCCTGTGGCCATGGAGCATACTACTTCTCCTCGTGTATAGTAGCAACAGTGAAGTACGGAAGAGCCGGTGTTTGACATGGGGGGTGTTTTTCGTGGTTAGGGTGTTCTCCCCATACTGCGCTTAAGAAATTACTTGCTGAGGAAGGATATGAGCACAGTTCACAGTGTTGTGTATTGCGTACATCAGACGAACATTTCAGAGACGATGGTTGTATCAGCTTCACAATTCACACTGTTGTTACGGTTTGCTTCTGGGTGTTCTGCCGAGTTGTTGTTTCCATGTCATGGACAAAATGGAGAGAACAACTCTGCAGAGCACCCGGAAGGTGCTATTAATCAATCACACTGAGAAAACTTAAGAGATGACACCATACCATAAAACAGCATCGGTGATGCAGTGGTTTGTGAACAATAACATTCCTGAAATGAATTGACCTGAATCCAGTAGAGCAATGAGTCGGGACATTGACTTTGCTCCAAAATCCAGAGTCCACCATCACTACCTTCTGTGATTTCGGTGAGGAACAATGGACTGCCATTCCTCTACAGCCATACAGAGACCTCAACAGTGAAGGATAAGTAGTGTTCGAGGCGAAGGTTGGACACTTTTTGATCAAAAAGTGTACCTCAAGCAGGAGAATCTTTGGGTTCGAGTCGCAAGTGCGTTTCTGTGTTTTCTTTGATGGAAGTTGTCAGGGAATGTGACGACAACTTCTGTAGCCTTAAATGTGGTTATAACGTTTTGTGTGGGCTATTGGTCATTTCTACCATTGGTGCTAATTATCAGTCGAAATTAAAGCCGCATGAATGATATATTATGGTCGAGGAATTTACATTCGTTGGTTTTCATGGGTTCCATACTATAATATCAACGTGTAGAGTGGTTAATTGATAATTCGAAGCACTTTCTATTCTACATGGACGTTCTTGTTTCCCATATACTTCCATTATAGCGTCTTGCGCACTTACTCTACCTGTATCCTTGTGCCTCTTTTAATTACAGTTGATGTATGAATTCGCGAGGCTTGTACTTCCAGTAAGACGTAGTCTCGCATCTTGTGCCTTTACTATTTGGCCCTTTATGTACCTACATTGCCATAACTGAAACTTGAATTGTTTTATATAAATTGACTTACAGTATATATACTGATTTCAATCACATCGTCTAGTGGTTTCTTAGCCCAAGCTCCTAGTTTTAGGTGTCCTTCCCTTGGCCACAATCCCACTCTTTTTGTAACCGACCGAGCCGCGTACGTTGCACACCCTAGCACGTGGGTTTCTTTTCTTGCAGTATATGAGGTAAACATGACGGTGCACGATTCTGAGAGATGCAGAACAGGCAGAGCAAAAAGTTCATCCGCTGTGCATGATCACTTGTCTAATCAGAAGTATTTTCAATTTGAGGTCATAATTCTGTCAGTAAATTCATGTTCTTTTCAAAGAAGGAGTTCAGTGCACGCAGATAATGCTGAATTCAAGACAGATTAAGGTCTAAGCTATAGGCTGTTGGATGATTCTCCTGTAACATTCAAATTAATTTCTGTATAAATCAGGGCAGTAATTTACAAGTACTCTCCCAGATACGAGTTTCCGAAAAAGTTTAAAATACAAACATAACGAATTCCAGTCACTATAAGTCAGGCCAATTAAATTTTCACCCTTCAAAACACGTTATCACACAGGGCATGACTAACAACATTCACAGACACACGGTGAACGTGAATTCTCTTCCTTCGGTTATATGTTCAGTTGAAGGTTCAAGCAAAATGAATTTATAAATGCTAAAAAAAAAATTCGAGGCGAATAATAATTAATCTTCCCGTCTATTTACGTTCTGGGCGTTATACGTACTCGTTTTGAGCCAGCTGCCAGACCCTACACGAATCATCTATCTTCAACAGGTCTTTCTCCACTTGTCTAGAATCTTCTTGCATTTCGACTTTCCTACATACGGCAGTCTCGCCTGTGTACAGCCCCACCGACATTCCGACGTCGCCCACCAAATACAGCTTGTTTCATATGAATAAATATAAATAATAAATTAAAGGAATATTTGTTTAGGTAGGAAAAAAGTAAGAAATATTACTCTTTCCGCGAAGTTGTGAAATAGTTTAGTTAGTTATCTACCAGAGAGTTTACAACAACGTATAATAATTTTTTTAAATGTCATTTTTTCTGTAATGTAGCTGAAATATTTAAACCGAATAAAAATAAGTAAAATTTAATTAGTGTGCTAGAGACATTCCAAGTTTTAGGACTTGATGCAAGATGTTGTACATGAGTTTGCTCAGATGGATGTTCTGGTGGCTGAATGTCCACTGAACTGGAGCGTTCAAACGAGTGTTCCTTTTGCTGAATTCACACTCAGTTGCATTTTAAATGACCCGTGGACGAGATGTAAAGCTACTGGCGTCACAGAGCGACATGCTTCCTCGATGAACTGTTTGAAGATATGTTCGGTTAGATTTTAAATTGTTTCGTTACTGTGTCCTGTACAGGGCAGCTCAGAATGCACAAGCAAACGAGTTTCAGTCTGTCATGGATATTCATGTGGAAGTAATATGACAGACACATCCAACATGTATAGTGACATGTTGCTGATGGTTACCGACACGATGTCAATGAAACAGACGTGGCTTATGGTGTGAGATATCCTGCTCCAAGAGTTCCATCTGGAATTGCGTTCTTACGTGCTGAATAACGACTTCTAGAAACAAACTGTCTGAGAAGGCACGGCGCTAATAGACGATCAGTAAGAAGTGAGGGTGTGGAAATGTTTGTTTTAGTATTATACACTAGATACCAGATACTAGGCAATAACAGGGAGCACAATCAAGATACCTTCTGCATGTTTATTGACTTCAACAAAGTTTATGACAGCATAGTGAGAGGGGAGATTGGAGAATAATGACAGAGTATGGCATACTGGACAAGCTGATAAAGCTAACTGAAATTCGTGTGATAGAATCAAAGAGTAGAGTGAAATTACAGTGGTGGGGGCGGGGGGGGGGCGAATTCTCAGAAACATATGAGGTAAAAACACGAATAAGGCAGGGAGATTTAATATCACCAACACTGTTCAATTTGGAACTCAACAACATCCTGAGAAGAGTAACACGAGAATAAGCAGCCGTCACCATAGGGAAAAAGATAAACGTTCTGGCTTTCGCAGATGATATTGTGGAAGAGGAGAAGGACGAGATTAGTGTTTAACGTCCCTTCGACAACAAGGTCATTACAGATGGAGCACAAGCTCAGATTAGGGAGCGATGGGGAAGGAAATCGGCAGTGCCCTTTCAAAGGAACCATCCCGGCATTCACCTGAAGCGATTTAGGGAAATCACGAAAACCTAAATCTGGATCGCCGGACGCGGGTTTGAACCGGATGATATTGTGGTGAGAGGAAGGGACATGGTAGACCTGGAGAAAATGTGAACTGTACGGATGGGAGAAGCTAAGAAAGTAGGTGTAAGTATAAATGAAAATAAAACGAAGTTCATGGTAAAAGGAAGAGGAGCTCAGTTAAGACCAAACCATCTAACAGTCAGGAACCTAACAATACACATGACGGATACGTTCACGTACCTCAATGCCAACATCAACCAGCAAAACCTTACAGAGGAAAAGATCGTGACGAGAATTCAAGCCGGGGGAAGATATCTAGGGGTACACATAACATTACAAGATCTAAGTTACTATACAGGCAGGCAAAAATAAGTATATTTCAGACCATAATCAAACCAATACTGTGCTACTCAAGCGAAATATGGATCCTGAAACAACAAGCACAGAAATAACTCATCACTTTTGAAAATGTAGTACTGAAAAAAATATATATGGACTTGTGAAAGAAAATGAACTGTGGAGACTAAGAAAAGCTGCGCGGAGTGGCCGCGTGGCTTGAGGCGCCATGTCACGGATTGCGCGCCTCCTCCCGTCGGAGGTTCGAGTCCTCCCTGGGGCATGGGTGTGTGTGTTGTTTAAGTAGTGTATAAGTCTAGGAACCAATGGCCTCAGCAGTTTGGTCCCTCAGGAATTCACACACATTTGAACATTTTTTGGATTAAGGAAAAACAGAGAACTCAGACAATTATACCCACTACCTGACTTCGTAGCGAGTGTGAAATCTAAAAGACTTGTGTGGTACGGATATGTGAGGACGAGAGGAGTGAACATGGTAATAAAGCAGTTATCGATGGAGAAGCCGAAGAACGAGATGGAAGGATAATACCATGGGAGACGTGTAGATACAGGATGAAGTTGCAGCTGATAGGGATGTGCTGAAGGCTTGAATGAGTGAACCTAAGGATCGGTTGCGGTTTGTGTGTCATAAACTAAGTGTAAGATTACGATAAATGTCAGCCTTACATCTGCCTCACGAAGAGTGCACGATTAGAAGTTTTACCAGTACCACCTGTCACAAACGCTGGAACTGCATGGCAACGATTTCAGTCAGGGAATTTGAGAATGGGTCTGAATAATTTCGCTCTGTAGGCCTTACAAAACGTTGTGTTTTCTGAGGACTCCAGATCCACAAATTATGATGCAGTGAACTGTCAATATAAACACAGAAAGTTACTGGACCACAGAAAATCCTACGTAGTTACGTCACATCAGTCGTCAGAGGGGGTGGTCCACTAATGTGTGGTGTGGAAGTCTTGTAAGTGAGGCTATCGGTCCACATCACATCGCAGGTACTCTGACGCTTGAGATGTATCGAGCAGTTATCACGTAACGGGATAGAAAAGTGGTTAACACGCCGTTGTCGCATTTGGGAAGACCGCGGTTCAAATCAGCATCCGTTCATTCTGATGTAGGTTTTCCATGATTCCCTAAATAGCTTAAGGCAAGTGCCAGGACAGTTCTTTTGACAGAACACGATGGATTTCCTTCCCCACACTTCGTTAATCCTAGCGTGTCCCGTATGTAATCACATTAAACAAAAACATTCCTTCCTTCCTTCTTTCCTGCAAGCTGTTGACGTCGACAGGACGTTAAGCAGTAACCTGCCTTCCTTACTTCTTTTCTTCGAGCTGTTGTCGTCGACAATTTGGGTAATCTCTTTGAAAATGTCATTCTTGACGGCATTAGATGCTGTATGTGGATGCAGCACGATGGTCACCCAGCCCATTGTGCACGCGATGGCCTCCAAGTGCTGAACAACAGATTTCTTCTTCGAAGATGGTTAGCTCACCGTAGTCCTCAGGAATGGCCTGCACAGCTTCCCGATTTAACCCCGGTAGATATCTCTTTGAGACGATGTCTAAAGAATCGTGCGTTCATCCCAGCGAGCCCACAGCATCAGATGTCTTCAAACAGCGCAACGAGGAACCTTGTCGCACTGTGACACCAACAACTTGATGTCTTCAGATAGGTTAGAAGACGCATTGAGTTATGCGTTCAGGAAAAGAGACACTCATTTCAAAACCTCCCTTAAAGAAACATTGCGCCATCAGAACATCAATATGAACAAACACAAGTATTTTCAGCGTGTTGTATGCACCCCTAAAGCTCCGCAAGCTAAAACTCGTAGAGGGGTTATTCAAATTGATTTGTACGCAGTTAGTTTCAGCACATCAGCCGCATGATAGAAAACGATAAGACTGTATTTTAAAAAATACGGCTCGTCGCTGCAGCTTTCTGGAAGATAAAGAAATATGTTCGTATCTCTGCCGAAAAGCAATGTTTCTCATATTTCCCAATCTAAATAAATATTCCTTTCACCCTATATGAAGCACTCTATATATAAATTCATACAATGTGTGATAACAATATGCCCCACAGCCTGCAAGGGGTTGTAGATGGTGCCGTAAGGAAGGAACTAATGGCTGGAACCCATATCTGTATACATTATCCAATAAATCGATGACGTCCATCGAAAGTACGGGGAAGGACGCCCCCGGTGGCTCACACTTTCGACGGCAAATGTGAGTTAAATACGGGACGCCTGTGACGTCACTACAATTAACGTCCTCTGCTGTGTTGCTGTGACAGCTGTGGACGGGTCAGACGGCCCGCAATGCCCTGGAACACGTGCTCGCTGGTCCATTGAGGGGACCGTCCGGCAGCGTCACCACTCGCTATTGCTGCACACAGAGTAGCCTAAGTGGCAGGCGTTACGATCTGCACTTTAGACGGTTCTTATTACTTCTTCGATATTTTTTTATGTTCAGGATGTGACGGGTATAAGTGCAGATACCTTTATATGTGATATCTAAACATGTATACACATCACTGTGTTGGTTGTTTTTTCTTTGCGTCGAAAAGTCTCCCGACAAGCATGTCACAAATTTTTACGACCTGATGTTCTCTCCGTGATCGTACTGCACAACTAAGTGGACTGTGCCTGTCAGTATGGACTACCGTTTTGCGTCTTGTGTCCACACTTTTCCCATGGGAAACTAAGCATTAATGGCTTGCTGTTGCCACATGTACTTCTAGGTACTAATCAACCAACAAACATATGATTTGTAATGGCTATAATTATTAGTCTGCAGAGGACGTAAATACTGATGTAATGTTGTTCAGTAGACCGTCCTCAGCAGCCAATAGAAATATCTGCATTTATACCACTTACACCTTCTATATTGATATCGTTGATATATACTGGTGTAAACTGTATATGAATCAAAAGGAGGCGTTATGAGACCATTACTGTTCACGACTTCACATGTGAAAATTTCTCCCCGTTAAGAATGATTTTTAACTCTAGCTGCTGTGATACTCAATACGTTAACAAGGTTCAATGGTGGTACAATATTGCATAAGATTTATTGCCTTCTGAAGTTAATAGCGTTTCACATATTTTCTGTCAACAAGAGTTTTATAAGCCAGTTATTTCGTGGATGAATTACATTTCCTTAAGATTCTTATAATGCATCTCGGCCTGGCATACACTTTTCTTAACAATCTGTTTCATGTGGTCATTTCAATTTGAGTAGATCCTAACACTTACTGTTCCCAATGACTTCCCAGTGATTGTTTGCCATTAGCGTTAATGAACAGTAACAGATCTCTCCACGTATTTACGCACAATTCTTTACATTTGTTTACGTTCAGCTCAAATTCCAGTACCTGCACTAATCGTCGTTTCTCTGTGGGTCTTACTGCATTTCACTGCGCGCTGAAACCTTCCATTAGACGACAAGACCGTCCGCAAAAACCCTCATGGGGCTTCCGACGTCTTCCACTAAATAATTTATACATATTTTTTACAGTAATGGGTATATAACGTTCCTCTGAGGGACTGAAGACATTACCTCTGCATCGTCGAGTTCATCCCTTTGAAAATTAGTTGGACTGACAGGAAATGCGATACGGTGAGAACAGAAATGTGTGGAAAACACTGACAAGAAGACGGAACAGGATGACAGGACATGCGTTCAGACATTAGGGAGTCACTTCCATAGTACTAGAGGGAGCTGTCGAGGGTAAAGCAGCAGGGGAAGCCAGAGATTGGTACACATCTAAGAAATGTTTGAGACGTATGTTGTAACTGCTACTCTGAGACGATGTGGTTGGCGGGACAGGAGAGGAGTTCGTCGTGCTCCGCATCGAAGCAGTCTGAAACTGACGACTCAAAAAAAAAAAAAAAAAAAGTTCCATTGACATATTGAGTTCTGTCACTTAGAATTTTCTGAATCCAGTCAAAAGTACGGTCTGATACTCGGTAAGCTAGTGTTTTGTTCACTAAACGGCAGTGTCGAGCTGTATCGAAAGCCTTACGGAAGTCAAGCAATGTGGCATCAACGAATTTTAGTCAAGTGTCTGGAACCCACATCAGGTCGTACGAACAAGGGAGCAACTTTTACGAAGCAGGACACAGCGAACAGTGACAGGCTTAACTTTAAATTAGAACCTTTCCTGGTTAGGCTTTACACAGAATCTTGACGTCGAATGAAAAAATTTCAAAGGTTTAAACGTCCATCACCAAGTGGATTTATTTGGGTAAGTGCGACATGTGTATGTTGTGCTTCGTCTCCAGTGATCATGGGCTTCTTTTTTAGTCATCTCACATCACATGCGCTATCACACTTTGTAAACACTGTAGTAAGTCAGAAAAAGGAGAGTAACTTACTGACCGATTGATATTTGTGTCCTCTGCTTATTTTTATTTTTCTTTAGTTGTGTTTTGATTTTGTTAACGAATGTTTGAATTATATCGGTGTCCTACTAATTATTTTCGCCTATGGGGTGTATTACTTCTGATTTTGCTAAGGACCGACAGCAACAGAAAACGACAGTTTTAGAAAATTAGTCAAGTGTTTACAACCCTTACTAAATAGGATTAACAGGCGGCAGTGTACGTACAGAATGGGCAGTTCGAGTAATCACAGGTTTGTTAGTCCAACGAGAGAGCATTACTGAGGTGCTGAAAACTTTAACACTTGAAAACAAATGACAACTGCCATGTGAAAGGTTGGTTGCTTACAAAGGTTTAAGACAAAGTATTGCCAAACGTAGGAACACACTATAACTCCATGCTTATCGCTTACACAGATAGCACGAAGATGAGATTATGTCGACTATGGCACGTACGGGGGGTAATTAAGAAAGCATTCTTGCCGGTTTCATACACGAATAAGGCGGATAGAAGAACCCTTCATACGTCGTATACTGGGAAGTACCTCCTCCAATACTCTCCATAGTGGTTTGCACAGACGCACTAGCATAGCAGTAAGCACCTTCATGCGCTCACGAAGTGCTGTTCAGTACATCTGTAGGAAATAAATTTCCAAGAGGATTTATTTGCGCATGTTGGAAAGGCATGGCTAGATTCGGGCATTAAATCTGAGGAAAAAGCATTGGTCGTGATGTACGAGTATACACTGACGCCGATGCAGTACGAACGGAAGAAAGAAAGATAACTGAACGGAAGCCAGGACCAGCACTGGAGTGCCCGTTCATAACTCGGTGCCGGCGGGAGCTTTACGGCGCTCATACCACAATGGCTTCCTGGAGCGGCTCCAGCGCATCTGCACTGGAGGCGAGCCGAGCCGGGGCGGCTTGCACTCGGCCCCGCCCCCTCGCCTGGAACTGGACCGAATCCAGCCGCCTCGCAGATGCGCCGATCCTGGTCCTTCTCCAGGGAGAGACTTCTCCTTGAACTCAGTCATTCAACTCTGGACTCCCCATTCCACTCTGCCCTGTCCTCCTCTCCCACTGTGGCACTGGCGAAAGCTTTACTCGCGTACACCCCAACACATATAGCTATCAACAGGCAAAAAAGTATTGTTTGAAGCCAAACAAAGAGAGAATGTCACTGAAGAATATATATATATATATATATATATATATATATATATATATATATATATATATATATATATATATATCACTAAAAACATTCTGAAGCCAAGATCGCATAAATATTCATTTATTTAAAACAGCCAGTTTTGACAAACTTTGCTATCCTTTTCAGGTCTTAAAATTTTTTTGTTATGAAACGTGTGCGTTTAAAGTTGGACCTCATGTCAAGGCGTCGTATGGATAAAACAAGGTTTGTCACAATGTGCTGGTTTTCATCCACACCCAGGCCGGAGTGGGCGAGCGGTTCTAGGCGCTTCAGTCTGGAACCGCGCGACCGCTATGGTCGCAGGTTCGAATCCTGCCTCGGGAATGGATGTATGTGATGTCCTTAGGTTAGTTAGGTTTAAGTAGTTCTAAGTTCTAGGGGACTGATGACCTCAGAAATTAAGTCCCATAATGCTCAAAACCATTTGAACCATTCATCCACACGACACCTTGGCCTGAAGTCCAATTTCAAATGAACACATTTCATAACAAAAACATTTTTAAAACCTGAAGATGACAGGAAAGTCTGCCGAAAGCGGCTGTTTTAAATAAAGAGACAATTATGGAATCTTGGCTTTAGTATGTAAAACAGAGAACTCCTTCTGTCTCCTCAAAATAAGAAACTTCAATCATATACACTGAAGCGCCAAAAAACTGGTAGAGGCATGTGTATTTAAATAATGAGATACGTAAACAGGCAGAATACGGCGCTTCTGTCCACAACGTCTACATAAGACAACAAGTGTCCGGCGCAGTTTTTGAACCGGTTACTGCTGCTACAATGGCAGGTTATCAAGATTTAAGTGAGTTTGAACGTAGTGTGATAGTCGGCGCACGAGCGATGGGACACAGCTTCTCTGAGGTGGCGATGAAGTGGAGATTTTCTTGTACGACCGTTTCAAAAGTGAACCGTGAATATCAGGAAGCTGGCAAAACATAAAATCCCCGTCATTGCTGCAGCTAGAAAAAGATCCTGCAATAACGGGACCAACGAAAATTGAAGAGAATCGTTCAATGTGATAGAAATGCTGCCCTTCCGCAAACTACTGCAGATTTCAATGCTAGGCCATCAACAAGTGTCAGTATGCGAGCCATTCAACGAAACATCGTTGATATGGGCTTTTGGAACCGAAGACTCACTCGTGTACCCTTGATGACTGCACGAGACAAATCTTTACGCCTCACCTGGGCCCGTAAACACTGACATTGGACTGTTGATGACTGGAAATACACTCCTGGAAATTGAAATAAGAACACCGTGAATTCATTGTCCCAGGAAGGGGAAACTTTATTGACACATTCCTGGGGTCAGATACATCACATGATCACACTGACAGAACCACAGGCACATAGACACAGGCAACAGAGCATGCACAATGTCGGCACTAGTACAGTGTATATCCACCTTTCGCACCAATGCAGGCTGCTATTCTCCCATGGAGACGATCGTAGAGATGCTGGATGTAGTCCTGTGGAACGGCTTGCCATGCCATTTCCACCTGGCGCCTCAGTTAGACCAGCGTTCGTGCTGGACGTGCAGACCGCGTGAGACGACGCTTCATCCAGTCCTAAACATGCTCAATGGGGGACAGATCCGGAGATCTTGCTGGCCGGGGTAGTTGACTTACACCTTCTAGAGCACGTTGGGTGGCACGGGATACATGCGGACGTGCATTGTCCTGTTGGAACAGCAAGTTCCCTTGCCGGTCTAGGAATGGTAGAACGATGGGTTCGATGACGGTTTGGATGTACCGTGCACTATTCAGTGTCCCCTCGACGATCACCAGTGGTGTACGGCCAGTGTAGGAGATCGCTCCCCACACCATGATGCCGGGTGTTGGCCCTGTGTGCCTCGGTCGTATGCAGTCCTGATTGTGGCGCTCACCTGCACGGCGCCAAACACGCATACCACCATCATTGGCACCAAGGCAGAAGCGACTCTCATCGCTGAAGACGACACGTCTCCATTCGTCCCTCCATTCACGCCTGTCGCGACACCACTGGAGGCGGGCTGCACGATGTTGGGGCGTGAGCGGAAGACGGCCTAACGGTGTGCGGGACCGTACCCCAGCTTCATGGAGACGGTTGCGAATGGTCCTCGCCGATACCCCAGGAGCAACAGTGTCCCTAATTTGCTGGGAAGTGGCGGTGCGGTCCCCTACGGCACTGCGTAGGATCCTACGGTCTTGGTGTGCATCCGTGCGTCGCTGCGGTCCGGTCCCAGGTCGACAGGCACGTGCACCTTCCGCCGACCACTGGCGACAACATCGATGTACTGTGGAGACCTCACGCCCCACGTGTTGAGCAATTCGGCGGTACGTCCACCCGGCCTCCCGCATGCCCACTATACGCCCTCGCTCAAAGTCCGTCAACTGCACATACGGTTCACGTCCACGCTGTCGCGGCATGCTACCAGTGTTAAAGACTGCGATGGAGCTCCGTATGCCACGGCAAACTGGCTGAAACTGACGGCGGCGGTGCACAAATGCTGCGCAGCTAGCGCCATTCGACGGCCAACACCGCGGTTCCTGGTGTGTCCGCTGTGCCGTGCGTGTGATCATTGCTTGTACAGCCCTCTCGCAGTGTCCGGAGCAAGTATGGTGGGTCTGACACACCGGTGTCAATGTGTTCTTTTTTCAATTTCCAGGAGTGTATGTTGCTTGGTCGAACGAGTCACGTTTATAATTGTATCGAGCGGGTGGACGTGTACGGGTATGGAGTCAGCCTCACGAATCCATTGCCTGCATGTCAGCAGGCGACTGTTCAAGCTGGTGGAGGCTTGTAATGGTGTGGTACGTGTGCATTTGGAGTGATATGGGACTCCTGATACTTCTAGATACGACTCTGACAGTTGACACTACGTAAACATCATGTCTGATCACCTGCATCCATTCATGTGCATTGTGCATTCCAACGGACTTAGACAATTTTAGCAGAACAATGGGAAATCCCACATGACCAGAATTACCACAGAATTGCTCCAGGAACACTCTTCTGAGTTTAAACATTTCCGAGACATGAACGTTAATGAGCATATCTGGGATGCATTGCAACGTGCTGTTCAGAAAAGGTCTCCGTCCCCTCGTACTTTTACGGATTTATTGGCAAAATTTATGGACAGCCCTGTAGGTGTCAATTCCCTCCAGACTTCAGACATTTGTCGAGTGCATGCCACGTCGTGTTGCGGCACTTCTGGGTGATCGGGGGAACCTTACACGATATAAGGATGGTGTACCAGTTTCTTTAGCTCTTCAGTATATATTACGTCTTACTTAACGTATTCATCTGTGCGGCTGGTCCCGGCGGAGGTTCGAGTCCTCACTCGGGCACGGGTGTGTATTTTTGTCCTTAGGATAATTTAGGTTAAGTAGAGTGTAAGCTTAGGAACTGATGACCTTCGTAGTTAATTCCCATAAAATTTCACACACATTTGAACATTTAACGTATTCCTAATACATTTCTGGAACTGAAGTCATCGAACAAAATATTAGTCGTCGCTCAAAAGAGCACACCAATCCCTTGGAGCGCTTTAAATGGTATATGACCGTCCGTTGCTGATTCAATTCATGGCAGTGAAGTGTTGTACCGTACCAGTCGGTTGTATGAAATCGTCGTATGGATACAGGTCAAAGTGAATGACTGGCAGAAAGGAGCTACCGTATTCTGGCGTGCCCGTAACCACATCGTGATTGAACTTTCCCCATCAATTAGTGTATGAACTCGGTCTGTCCAACATGTCTACAAGGAGACTCGCAACCATGAAATACAGCCTATGAACAGCGACCATAAAACGATCCGAAAAGGGCCGCAGATGGCTCTCACTCCTTGCCAACGACAGTCGTTTTCCAACCAGAAACGGATTGTTGCTGTTAGTGAATGGAGGTCCGTATCAAGCAATTTGAGGGGGAACACTGTAAAGGGCACTATGTGCTATGGACATATGGAATCGGGTGCCTAACTAAGGACCACTGCTCACAGCTGTACATGAAGCTACACATAATTAATGTACCAAACAAAGCGTAAATTGTACTGGTGACGGGTAGTGCGGGCCGATGAACTGCGATGTTGCCTCCGATGGCCCAGTGGGAGTTACATTTGCACTGTAGCTCAGACCTGAGGTGGTTCTGTGATGTTTTGTGGATCTCTTTCGTACCATGCCTTGGGACCACTCATTCGGGTTACCCCGAACGTGGACCAGGAATTTTATTCCAGCACTGTTGATGCCAACTGTTGCCTTTCCCCCTTCACCTGTGTTCAGCCCCACTTACCAAGGTTGCAGCCGTGTTCACAAGCCTGCTCGCAATCGTTCCTGACTTGACGAATACTCAGATGTGATGGTATCTCGACTGGCACGCTAGTTCACCCGATCTTCATCCTGCAGAAAATATCTGGGTCTCATTGGAATAGTGGATGGAATGTAGAAATCAAAATCCCCGAATTCAGCAGATCTACGACATCCAAACATTAATGGGCTGGACATTGTATAGTCAAGAAACCTGTGGACTTTCTTCGTTGCCTAACTGAGGCCGTTATCAGGGGTAGGGGCGTGCTGCTATTTTGACTTCTGCTTGGGGAGTTTAACTTTTTGCCTGGCGTGCTTACTAAACAGCAGATCTAGAACAGACTCAAAATAATTAAAATTTTTGATTCCAGGCTACTGGTATGTTTTAAATGACTAAAACGAAATGCGTATGATAAATACACATTTTGATAGTCGCAGATACGGATATTGAAAGTCTTAAATAACTGTACAGGAATTATTTGCACATATGAGAAAAACTGCGTTTTATGGAGAACGATGTGCAGATGAATTTGTTGAATGAATTATAAATTCACAGCCAGAGTCACAACAACGCTGAACGTATCTTGAATGACCACTTCGAATTAAGAAACCAAATCTAGCTACAAAATTTTATGCAACTCCTATAAGTTGGCATTCAGTGAAAAAAATGTGTATATATGACATATAAAATGCTCATGCAAATAAAATCAGAATGTGATTCATATATGTAATTTTCAGAATTGTTTGTGCAGGATACTACAAAACAAACTATTACTATACAAGTTAACAGTTTGACTTTGTTAGTCATTCAATAAGACGTAGGCATTATCCCGAAAGTCTAGAAAGTACACTAGACTGTACTTCCTACTAGCTCAAAAATTAAAATTTCGCCTTTTTCCGTGGACTGGAGTAAGAAGTTTTAGCTGATACACTAAGAGACAGAATTTTCTGTAGAATTGTTTTATTACCGTAAGTTTCTCCTTTAGTTTCAATGGTGCTATTTTTTCTAAGTAAAAACAACACCAACATCTTGCTTATTATGTTCATAATATATGAGGCATGTCTGGAAGTTAAGTAGACTTTTGGAAAAAAACTTTTTTTTTAAAACCAAAATTTATTTTTACAAGAAAGAATATTTCTTTAAACTATTTTTTGCTACATAGCTTTCATCACTGTTCAGACAGTTATCGTACAAGGAAACCAACTTTTCTATCATCTCTTCATATAAAGTTGCCGCCAGTGAAGACAGCCACTGTTGAACACAGTTTTCTGCGTCGTCATCGCCGTCAGAGTGCCCTCCTCGAAAGTCACGCTTCTAGCTCAAGAACAAGCGGCAGTCAGTTGAGAGGTCGTGGCTGTACGGCGGGTAATCGGACTGCTCGCAGCCGAATGGTTGAATAAAGTTTTGTGTGACACCAGCGGAATGGAGACGTGCGTCGTCATGACACAACATAATACCGTGACTGAGCATTCCACGACATTTGTTTCCAACTGCGCAACGAAGTTTTTTCAATGTATTACAGTATCGTAACGCACTGAAGGTTTCACCTCTGGGGAAGAAATTCAACAAGCAGAATTCCCTGTCTGTGCCAGCACACGCCGCACATGACCCTTTTGTGCTTACAATGTTGTTTTGAACTTTTGTGTTTTGGGGGATGGTGATTGTCTCACTCCATCGATTGTTGTGTTGATCCTCGAGTGATATGACAAACCCAAGTTTCATCACCACTCAAAAATCCGCTTAAGAATTCATCTCCCTCACCGCTGTATCGGGTAAGAAATGTCAAAGCACTGCCACGTCGTTTCAATTTGTGGACATCCATAAGCACTTTTTCAACCAAATGGGGACACAATTTGCAAAAATTTAAGCCATTTTTGAAAATCTCGTGCAAAACTTTTTTTGAAATTTGTGGAAATTCATCAAAAAGCGTTCTTATTGTGGTCGTCTGTTATCACGAATTTTCTTATTCAGTTTAGCAAGCAAAGCATGAATGACAAAGGAAGGCAGCCCACTCCGTACCCTGTACTTCATCATTAAACTGTCTCATCCACTTTCTCACCACTCAGTCAGTTATTACATTTCCACCATAAATCCCTACAAGTTGACCATAAATATCAGCTGGTTTTACACTCTTTGCTTTCAGAAACTCTGCTACAGAAGGCACTTCACAGTCGACGGGCTCAGAGATTGTCTTACACATGTTGAACGATGACTGTCAAATGTAAACGCAACACAATACGGCTGTAATGGAGTCAGTGGAAGGACAATGGACCAAAGATACGGGTGAGAATATGCGGACCTGTGGCACAAGTGCTGTGGTGTCGTTAGTACGAAACTGTACTTACTCTCCGGACAACATTTTAATTGAATGGTATAAAATAAGACATAATATAGCGAAAAGTAAAATCTGCAGTACGTATATTTGGGAGAAGGAAAAGGAAATACGGAAGGATCTGTACAAAATTCCTATTGGCCCATGTCTTTAGACGTGGATAAATTGGAAAAAATGTCCACAGGAAAGAAAAAGAACCCGACAGCATCTGATAAGAAAAGCGACGAACATTTGAAGGTCGTCACATCGTTATTAGTGATCCTGCAGCACTAAGGCGTTTGGCTACCGTATTTGATGTCAATACACCTCTTAAAGTTGCACTGTAAAAGCAGGCAAAGTTATAGTAACAAAAATGGACAGATGCAGATGATATTACTACAGGTAGGACTGTGAGAGTTTTTAAGAACTATAGAAGAGCGCTGGAAAATGTACTCAGACCCGTACGATCATCACATTGAACAGATATGTGGAAATGCTGGCTACTAATTTATGTACTATCTCCTGTGTCTATTCACTCACAATTGTAAGTAACCCAAGAAAGTCTCTCTACGTGGACAACTTAAATTGACCATGACATAAGATGGGAGGTACATGTGGAGATAAGCCGAAAAGAGCGCATAAACTTAGGCCGTGGTAACTGTCTCGGTTACGCACTTTTGTTTTAAACTCATTCACGTCGATTTTTCCAACAGAAGAAAGAGATGTGTACCAGTCGCTCGGCAAATGTTGTTTGACAACCGCCAGGAAACGGCTGTTAATCGTCGCCACACGCTGTAAAAATTCATTTCGTACAACAAGAAAACTGGAAGCGTTTCGTAACCCACATAATAGCCCGTTGTTAGCTCCGGTATAGTTTGTGGCACCTCGTCTCCTATTGGCTGCCTGACGAGGGCGGTCGACATCCGCTGTCCTCGGGCACTCGCAGCCGCCTGCTGCGATAACTCGATTCACACACACCCTGGACGGAGGGGGGCTGAGATGCTCCCACACAGGCGGAATCTCCTGTTCCGCCCCCATTACGGGCTACCGAGTGACGAAGTCGACTTCTCTTAACGAAGATCCCAGTTCAGAAACAACTGGAGAACATCAGTGTAACTACTGCATTTAATCTATATTTTACGGCTTCACTGGCTGCGTAAAAGGTACAGACCGTCGCAGTCGATTATTTTAGAGGATGACAGCGGATCAATAAACAGTCGCCAATATACATTACATTTCTTTGAAGTAGAAGAACACAGGTTGACGCGTGCTGTAACTATACCGCGTTACAGCAACTCGTAACTTGCTCTCTCCAGCAACATTACCGGGACCACCTGTCCACTAGAACTAGCAAATTTTATGAACTTTTAGCGGGCAAAATTGTGGCTTTAGCGGAAAAAAAATTTTAGCCGCTTCTAGCGACTTTTTAGGCAGTCAAGACTAAGTTACCTTTTAAATCTTTTGCATATGAGGCGGTCTTAAAACTCAGTCACTTTCGGCTATGGACCACCGCTACATCCTCAGTGTCGTGCTAATTTTCTGTTCGTAATAAATATCAACATTCCTTTACTTCCCTAATTCCCCTTGTGGGGAGGAAAATAAAAGATTACTCTATGGAGAAAAACTCAACGCATGCATATTGTACCGCAAAATACTTTTACACCACCAGTTTCCGCTAGAAACTTTAATTAACTCTTCGTTTATATTCGCATACTGTAGTCAATTGCGTTTCATAACGCTTCCTTGCTCTCATGAACGTTCTTACGACCTGCTAATTTTAACAATTTTCTTGGAAACTTATACACGGCTATCTTAATTATGTACAAAAAGATCCACATATTTCCTTAATCTAGTACAAAAATGCACAGCTGTGTTTACTTTTCTTTCTTAATGAAACTGAAGTATGAAACCAAATACTAGTATATCAATAGGTAAAGATTGGAAAAGTTGTCAACTGACAAGCTTATTTGTATCCGAGAAATGGTCAGCCATTTACACAGTAGTAAGATCATGAAAAGATGATAAAGATATTTTTGCCAGTCTCGTTAAGTGTCAAAGTTCTTATGCCAAACGAGTGAGTAGAAAATGTAAATATTTTCTCGCAAGCCTAAAAGTGTAAATGGGCATTTTATTAAATTCCTATAATAATTATTCACTTTCCTCACAGCATTCTTTGGAAATCGAGAAAGTGATAGTTTTGAAAGCTGCTGCAATTTATAGTGCCATAATAAGTCCGAAATACGACCGCATTTTTTATTTTGAATGTGCTTTTGCACTTCATTTACAAAACGCACAATCGTTTCGCAGCGTTTACACAGAACAGCCGAAGAGTACTGTATTGGAACTGGACTGTTTGCAATGTCATACTCATTTTAGTTGTATCGAGGTGTTGCGGTGTCGTTAGTTCTTGCAGTTGTTTACAAATTATCGGTTTTGATTGTATAACGATAGTAGTTGTATGGAATTAACGCAGTTATAAAAAGAAATCATGGTAGTGCCGCCTAAAAGAAAAGTCTACAGCCAAAGTAATAGAAAAGAGTGGGAAAACTGCATGCAGTTCAAACATTGGTTGAAGCTCGTGCCAGGTAACTCAACTAAAGCCTATTGTAGCTATTGTCAGTCCGAAATGTGTGCAAAAATTGACGATTTGAAAAAGCATTTTGAAACGGAAAAACAGAGCAAAACATGAACTAATTTCTCAAAATAAGCAACTGACATTTTCTGCAGTACCAGTGTAAACATGTAACTCATGTGCAAGAGCTAAGTGTACGTTAGCGTTGTACATTGCTGAAGATAGCTCAATTTCCAACATTGATCACTTGACTGACGTGTGTAAAAAATGCTTTAAGGATTCGAAATCAACAAACGACATGAAATTACATAGAACCAAATGTACAGAGCTAATAAATTATATTCTAGCACCTCATTTCAAAAAGGAACTTTTAAGTGGCACAGGTGACCAAAAATATAGTTTATCATTAGATGAATCAACAGATGCAAGCATCAGGAAATATCTCGGGATCGTGGTAAGATATTTCAGTTTCAATATAAAAAAAAGTTGTGTCTATGCTTTTAGCTTTGCAGCCCCTGGTGAGTTCTGATGCCGTTGGAATGGTATCGGCACTTCTACAGTGTTTAAAAGTGGAAGGCCTCAAACAACAAAATTTAATTGCAATAGGAACCGATAATGCAGCTGTTATGACTGGTTCCAGCCATAGCGTGTATCAATTCTGAAAAGTAACACAATCTTCCACATCTCATTTTGATACCTTGTGTATGTCACTCATTACAGTTGGCAGTAACGCACGCATCAGAAGTCACTTTGCCGCGAAACATAGAGTTTCTGGTCCGTGAAACCTACACTTGGTTTACACACTCGTCAAAGCGCCTAATTGAGTATAAAAATATTTTTCAGCTAATTAATTGCGGTGATGCATCGTTAAAAATACTGAAAGCGTGTGACACACGATGGCTCTCTGTCGAACCGGCTATAGTAAGAATTTTATCCCAGTGGGATGAATTAAAATTGCATTTTAAGACTAGTCAAGATCGATGTTACACAGCGGAGATGCTTTATAATATGTACTCAGACGAACAGAATCGACTCTATATGTTCTTTTTGAAAACAATTCTTGGTGAGGTGCAACAGACAATCAAAATCTTTGAGAATGAAAAAGCAAACCCTCTAAAACTGTTAAGTTGTCTGATGGCTTTGCTACGTTCAGTCTGCCAAAGAATTCTGTTGCCGACGGCAGCAATAACCGACCAAGACTACATAGATCTCAAAATAAGAGATCACCTTAATCCCGTCCCCTACCTCGGATATCTTTTTAAGTCACATGTGCAGAAGCTTCCACTAAATCATAATGTTAGTATCGCAGGAATAAAAAAAACGGTGTTTTGATTTTTTTAGGATCAGAAATCCAAAAAAGACTTCCAGCCAACTACAAAGCTTTAGAAAAAATGACACTCTTGAGTGAGGAAGAAACTTTGAAACAATCAAAAGATACGTCATTAACTAATCTTGTAAAGGAAATGGGATACCCTGACGAAAAAATTTACAAAATCTTGCAGCAGTGGCAAACTATTCACTTCGTTGATTGGAATCCGCTAAATGCGGACACTATTAGCTTTTGGGCTAAAGTAGCCGAATATAAAAGTGCGATTGGAATAAGCACCTTCAAGGATTCAAGTGATTTCGCTATTGCTGTTCTGTCCTTACCACATTCAAACGCCGAAGTAGAAAGGGTGTTTAGCTCCATGAATATTGTGAAAAATAAGTTTCGGAACAGACTTTCTGAACAAACTGTAAATTCTCTTCTTCTCATCAGAAACCAGCTAAAGACTAAAAACATGGGTTGCTCGACTTATGATCTCACAGATTAACCAAGTCGGCAAAGGAAGACCAAGAGAAACTGGAGAGGCTTCAACTTCTTCTTCAGTTAACGCAATTGATGATCCTGGAGACTTCTTACATGATTTTGAAATTTAGGTAAAAGCATTCAGCTAATAATTATATTTTCTTTCATGAAAGTGCAGCGTAATATATACACCGTGACATGCTGCATCAAAAATCGAATCGAAGTTACTCATCACTGCGAACAACTTCTGCTATGGGACCAGCCGTGAAATCGCAAAAAATTAGGTATTCCATATATTTTTTGGGTGGTATTGGTCTTTTTATGTGAAATAGCCGATTTTTTCTGCGATTTCAGGGTTTGTCTCATAATAAAAGTTGGAATTATGAGTAGCTACATTGTTTGGGCTTTCAAAGTAACACGTTTAAAATGTTACAGTATATGTATTTTATTTTATTAATAATCTAATGTAGAAAGTTACAACTACAGAATTTTAATAGCTAAAAGCATACTTTCTACTTTGTCTTTTCAGATCGGAACCTTGAGACACGAATAATTTCGATTGAGTGGAACATTTAATGGCTTCGTTTACAAGTTTAATTTTTTTCAGATTTTTTAACTGTGCATATGTTAGACTAATTTTGTTGTTGAAAATAATAAACTTTCAGTACCATTTATCAATAAATTAATGTGATTTGTAGTGTTTCATACTAAGTTTCTAAAATATCGCTGGAATAAAAGCAAAATAGGACCATTAAAAATATGTTGTAAGCGTTGTAGTACGTTATTGTCTGGCAATACCCAAGATCTGAAAATAAATATAATAATTCCCCCCGCCCGCCGACACATCTTTGCCCTTAAGAAATCTTAGCGACATCTTGCAGATATTTAGTGACCGTTATTTTAGATATCTAGGGGATTTTTTAACATCGGCTAGCGACTTTACATTTATGCAACGGAAACTATGGCGTGAGAAACCGCCTTTTGCAGCGCGGATTGCTGCGAGACGTGTAGGAAGAGATTCAGTGAGGTTGTGGAAGGGACCGAGATGGATGTGCAGCCATGGCGACTCCAGTGCCGTGGCCAGCTGTGGTTGAGCATTGATGGTACGAACAGCCCGATCGAGGTGATCCCACGCATTCTCGACTTGGTTTAAATCCGGGACTTTGGAGGTAAAGGAAGTACGGTAAACTCATCCTGATGCTCTTTGAACCACATACGTACACTGCGAGCTACGTGACACGTTGCATTGTCCTTCATGTGGATGCCATCGTCCTGACGAACAACAAACTGCATGTATATTCACTCATTTGCTCTTTTAGCGTATGGTTATTGGTTACGTGCTAGGCGTAGTGTGACCTTGATGCACCTGATGTGTTTTGTCTGGTGACGAGGCACTTGGCTACCTTAAGAGAGCGGACTGCTCTTGCGCGGCCGTCTTCAGGCCGAAACTGGAAGCCCTAGAAAATAACAGTTTGGGAATCAAGTGGCTGAAAGGTGTTTGATCTTGCATTCTGTCCTGAACAGCCGAATCCCGCCACCGTCTCTGAGAAGGTGGACATACAGAGTCCAACAGCCATCAATCCCATGAAGCATAAAACGTGATTCATCTGAAAAGACCACCTGTCGGCACTCAGTGACGTCCAGTTGCGGTACTGGCGTGCAAATTCCAGCCTTCATCGCCGATGAACAGCGGTCAGTATGGGTGCATGAGCCAGACCCATGGACAGCAACGTTCGCTGAACGGTCTTTGAGGAGGCACTGTTGGTAGCAGCTTGGTCCTTCTGGGCGGTAAACAGGTCCACAGTTGCTCGTCTACTCCCCCTTACGTCGTTCACCCTTGTCAGCTACGGCCCGGGGTGCACGACAGTTGCCTCGGCGCCGAGTTTGCTTACCGCCATTTTGACATGGGCTGTATACTTTAACCATGGTGGCAGGCGGACAGCTTACAAATTTAGCCGATTCGGAAATGCTTCCACTCTGTGGCACGAAAGCCAGTGATCGTGCCCTTTGGACGTCAGATAAAACGCTCCGTTTCCAGATTATGATAATCATTGGAAATGATCAGCATTTCAGTGCATCCACATGAAGTACGGAGGCGTAACACAGTCTACATTCTGTACACCAGGAAAGATTAGCTAGCTGGGTTCTCACTCGTGAATTCGATTTGAACGTTGGTTGTATATGAGAATATCGTGTTATGACATATTGTAAGTAGGCTGTTTATGTTTCCTTATTGACAACGTTACGTAGCGCTCTGTATGAAAATCACTGGCTGTGCTAGTAGGCTGTTTATGTTTTCTTATTGGCAACGTTACGTAGCGCTCTGTATGAAAATCACTGGCTATGCTGTGTGCAGTCTGTGGCTAGTTTGCATTGTTGTCTGCCATTGTAGTGTTTGGCAGCTGGATGCGAACAGCGCGTAGCGTTGCACAGTTGGAGGTGAGCTGCCAGCAGTGGTGGATGTGGGGAGAGAAATGGCGGGGTTTTGAAATTTGTAACACTGGATGTCATGAACTGCTATGTATATTATGATTTTTCAACACTATTATGGTAAATGCATTGTTTGTTCTCTATTAAAATCTTTCATTTGCTAACCATGCCTATCAGTAGTTAGTGCCTTCCGTAGTTTGAATCTTTCATTTAGCTGGCAGTAGTGGCGCTCGCTGTATTGCAGTAGTTCGAGTAACGAAGATTTTTGTGAGGTAAGTGATTTGTGAAAGGTATAGGTTAATGTTAGTCAGGGCTATTCTTTTGTAGGGATTATTGAAAGTCAGATTGCGTTGCGCCAAAAAAATATTGTGTGTCAGTAATTTTTCCACGTTTAATATGTCGACTCTTAACCGAGGATACCTCACTGGAATCTTCTGATGTTTTCTTGTAGTTTGTGTAATTAGTGTAGCTTTCGTTTATTGCTAGCGCGTAATTGTAGAGAGGATTTCCTTTGTAGTTGTAGTTTTTCATTCTTGTACAGTAAAACAGTTGTGGCATGCATGTAGATTTGCACTAAGTATTTCGCAGCTGCACTTGCAATTAACGAGATATCATTTTCAATGCTATGTTAATGTGTTTTCTTATTTTGCTCTTCAAATTGTGCTTTTCTGTGTTGTCGTGTGAAATATTGTGACAATAATGGCGTGTGAAAAACATAATACTAGGCTCCAAAGTAAACTGAGAAATGACAGTGAAGACGAAAGCAGTGTGTTAGCGCCACCGTGTAATGAATTAACTAATGTTCAACATAGTAATTTGGTAATTGTGCATAGGGAAATGGAGCGGGCTGCAAATAATGGTGTAGACAGTGAAACAATTAGTGAACAGGGAAGCATTATCGATCGATCGGTCGGCAACAGCTCGCCTCAGGATTCCGAAATGACAGGACACAATCTTGCAAATACTGTAGGTTAAGGTTTTGCGTCCTCACCATTTTCGCAAATAAATCAAGACACATTTTCTGCTTTTCAAAATGCGAATAGCACTGAGGAACATGTTTCAGACACCAGTGCATTGTTATTACTGTTAATGCAACAAATGGGACAAAGGCTACAAAAGTTAGACACAATGGAACAAAATCTTCAAAAGTTAGACACAATGGAACAAAATCTTCAAAAGTTAGACACAATGGAACAACACCAGATACAAACACAGCAACATTTAGACGCAATGGAACTAAATCTTCAAAAGTTAGACACCACACTTGAACAAACACGTGAAGATTTAACTACTGAGTTACATAAAATCGAATCGAAATGTCAAAAAGTCTGTAATGACGTAAAAATACAAATTTGTGAGCATTTCCAACCTATTTTTTCGCGTCATGAAAATGCATTACAGAATCACGAAGCAGCCATAAAGTGACTGCAAACTATAGTTCATAAAAATCACGACACCTTGCAAGCTAAAATTGAGACAGTTACATCTACCGATTCGGTTACGCAACTTGCAAAAACTCAAGAAAACTTAAAGGACACAGTAGATACTCTGAAAATTGGTTCAGAAAGACACATGGAGGAAATTAGTTCATTATCAGAGAAAGTAGTTGAACTTTCGGATCAGCTAAATAATTTATCTACGAAGGTAGATGATAATCTGAATGACACAAAACTGGTAGTCTTTAATGACACAGAAGAGTGCGAACAAATTAGGAAATTCAAACAAAATCAGAATCAAATTAATACGCAACACCAAAGAGAAATCCGGGAAGTACAAGATCAGTTGACACAGGTAATACAGGAATTACATATTTTAGAGGCCACTCGCGCTCCAATTCGGGAAGAGGGACATAGAAATACGGAACAGTCACAAAATAATAACTCAGGGCACTTTGCCGGCCGCTGTGGTCTAGTGGTTCTAGGCGCGCAGTCCGGAACCGCGGGACTGCTACGGTCGCAGGTTCGAATCCTGCCTCGGGCATGGATGTGTGTGATGTCCTTAGGTTAGTTAGGTTTAAGTAGTTCTAAGTTCTCGGGGACTGATGACCACAGAAGTTAAGTCCCATAGTGCTCAGAGCCAGTTGAACCAGTTCAGAGCACTTCGGAAATTATGAAAGAAATTGGCAAGGTACACCGAATTTTGAGATGGAATAGCCGAAACGACGTAACAATGACCGACTTGCGACTCGCCGACATGATCATTTTGACTATAAGCTGTTCATTACTACACGTAAATTCAAAACATTTAAGAATTCTAGCAACGACATTCATCCACAAGCATGGCTCCATCAATTCTCTCATTGTTTTCCTCCCAACTGGTCATTAGAGCACAGATTAGAATTTATGTGTGGCTATTTAGAGAATGAACCAGCTGTAAGAATGCAATCGGTCATTCACGATTGCCACAGTGAAGGAAAATTTTATCATGCCTTCCTCTCAGCATACTGGTCTCAAGCTACACAAGACCGAGTAAAACATAGCATCATAAAGATGAAACATTTCGAACAATCCGAATTTTCCAGTCTTGTGAAATATTTTGAAGACATGTTGCACAAGAATCAGTACCTGTCAAACCCATACAGCCCCTCAGAACTCATCCGCATTTGCTTAATCAAATCGCCTGAACATTTACGACATATTATTTTGGCCGGACGTTGCAAAGACGACATTGAAGCTTTTCAGGGACTCTTACAAGAATTAGAAATTGACACTGACAATCGTGGAACGCAAAAACAGGAACACAACAATTACAGGTCACATCCGTCGCAATTCCGCGATGAAAGAAATAATAACTGGACACGACAAGGCTATTCTCACAACACAAATCGTGACCAAAACAGACACCACCCATATGACAACCATTGGCAGAGTAGTAATAATTACAGGGAAAGATCACCTCTCCATGGTAGTGACTATCACAGAAACAATCAGAGAAACAGACAATTTGGGAACCAAAATAATTATTATCAAGGGAGACAGAATAACTTTAGACGCAACGGTCCAGCGCTCAGTTACGATTCAGGGAGAAATTCTCCAGCACATGACCGACAAGAAAGAAACTATGGAATCTACTGACATGACGACAGACGATATGATCGTAACGACAGACCTGAATTGCATCAGAACTGGTGGGATTCAAACAGAGGAGGGCCCTGTCGACAAGGTGAATTTACAGAAGTTAGGTCTCCAAATCCCAATAACGACGCGCGCCATCAAAGAGACAATAGGCAATGACTCATATCGCTGGCAGCCACAAAACGTACTTATGAAACTGACGACGCAGCTGCCGTAGCTAGTAATTACGTAAAAATGGAAGACATTAGGGACATCTTACTCCAGGAACACGACGTAAAACATAACAAAATTGCATATACTGTGATTCACATTACAGTAAATGACGTAAAATTTATGGCAGTACTTGACTCTGGCAGTCCCATTTCAGTAATTTATGAAACAGTCTTTAGCAAATGCAACAAATCGAACGATTGTCCCACACTTCCATTACGTAAGATTAAATTACAAGGTGCAATCTTTGGAAAAAGTGTAGATGTACGCCAACAAATCAACTTAGAATTCCGTTGTCAAAGCCACAGCTTCTCTATGAACTTTCTTATTGTCCTATTATTGTCGACGGAAATTATATTGGGAGAAGACTTTTTTAATGAATACAAAGCAATCTTTAGCTTTCACGATGCTGAAATAAGTTTAGAGAGAGAAGGTAAGTCATTAGCTTTGAAATTTGAAGATTGGCTCTCAAACCATGACGAGGAAATTAATCGGCTTTACCTCCTGTTAGACAACAATATGGAATTTTCGACGGAACTTGACACTAAGAATCACTCTGCAAGTACTGACAGGGATGATATCGACGGCGCATTTGATACTAATGAGTTAATTCAGAATAAAATTCAAACAATTGAGAATTGTAATGACACTGATAGGCAAGACCTTTTTGAGATTTTACAAGCACATTCCACAGTTTTTACTCACAAAACAGGAACAATCAAGGGATATCAATACCAATTTCATGTTCGTGAACATACTAAATTTTGTGTTAGACCATACGTAATTCCAGCACATTATAGGGACCGTGTTAGAACAGAAACAGACAGGCCGCAAACGTTGGAAGAACTACTTCAAAATTTTAATGGTGTAAAAGTGTTGTCTTCTATTGATCTCAGATCCAGCTTGTATCAGATCGAACTTCATCCAGAATGTAGAAAATACACAGCTTTCCTTTGTTTCGGCGTTTGTTATCAGTTTCGGAAACTTCCTTTTGGTTTGAACATTTCTTCGGCAGCAATCATTCGCGGGCTAAATTCCATATTACCTGAGTTATTAAAACGTCACATCATCTTATATGTGGACGACATTCTGATAGCAGAAGCCTCATGGGAACAACACAATCGCATCCTCAACAGTGTGTTACATATTTGTGCAGAATCTGGAATTACAGTTAACTTGGAAAAATCTGAATTCGGTAGGACAAAGGTGAAGTTTCTGGGACATATTATTTCTTCTGAAGGCATTCAGCCAGATCCTGAAAAGTTAGAAGCAATCAGAGCCATTCCAGTTCCATCCACAAAAAAAAACAAGTCCGCAGTTTTCTAGGTCTCGTAAATTTTTACCGTCGTTTTCTGAATATGCAAATTCTAGCTACACAAAAACTTTGTTCTCTCACTGGAAAAAATACTATTTGGAACTGGGACGAACAAGCACAGTTGGAATTCAATTCTTTGAAAGAAACGTTACTTAACGCGCCAATACTAACTCATCCAGATATGTCACAAGATTTCTGCCTTAGCACGGATTCTTCTAAAGTCGGTCTTGGTGTCCATTTATTTCAAGAAGCCATAGAAAATGACACTACTGTTCAGAAAACCATTGCTTTTGCTAGCCGAGTGCTAACAAAATCTAAAAAAAATTATTCCGTTACTGAATTAGAAGCTTTAGCTATCGTTTGGGCATTTAACAAATTCCGTTTCTTTCTTTCTGGTAAGCACGTAAAAGTATACAGTGATCATCGTGCATTACAATTTCTTCTGTCTTCAAAATTAAATCATGACAGGTTAAAACGTTGGGCATTTTTTCTGCAAGAATTCCACTTCACAATAATCTACATTCCCGGCAAGGAGAACATTGTTGTGGACGCACTGTCACGCGCACCGGCTGGGCTTGAGAAAAGTAACACAGAAGGCAACCTCGAGAAAAATTTCAGTATTCTTTACATTCAGAAAGTCGCCTTTGAAAACTTCATCACCACATCTTTAAAGGACATTGCTCATGCACAAGATAAAGATCCTATTTGGAAAGACATCAAAAGCAAATGGCATGAAAAGACACACACACAGATTCGGCATTATTATCTGGTTAGAAACAACATACTGTTCAAACGCTGCACTGTTGATGACAAGCTATGGGTACTTTGCATTCCAGATGTTTTTGTTAATAAGCTCATTTGGTACATTCATTTCAGCTACGCACATTTTGGTAAACGAAAATGTTATCATATTCTTCGGACAACTTGTTATTTTAACAATATGGAAAAGAGAATTCGAAGAGTCTTGTCTAATTGTAAACTTTGTCAAAAGGCGAAATCATCTACTATCTCACATCGTGCTCTGTTGTTTCCTATCATTCCTTCTAAATTAAAAGAATTTGCTGCTGTTGATCTCTTGGGACCCCTTGTCAGAACATCGAATGGATTTTCGTACGTTCTAGTCGCTGTTGAACTTACTTCAAAATTTGTTTCTCTCACTCCGTTACGTAAAGCCACTGGACGGTCTGTATCCAACGCCTTTGTTAAAAATTTCTTACGTGAAGTTGGCCACGTTGCTAAAGTCATTTCAGATAACGGACCGCAATTCAGATCTGCTGTTTGGTCACGCATGCTTTGGAACCATAAAATCAAACCTGTTTTTATATCATTGTACTCACCACATTGTAACCCGTCTGAACGGATTATGAAAGAAATCAATAAGCTTTGCAGATTTTATTGTCACAGAAAGCATCAGCATTGGGACAGATATTTACACTTATTTCAAAATGTGGTGAATGAAATGCCTCATGACTCCACTGCTTTACCACCTACTCTTGTACTGAAGAATGAAGAACCACCGAACAGAATCAGAGAGCTTGTACCTTTCCCGAATACACGTAAACTTCGACACAAAGACATAATTGGTTTGGCTATTAAAAATACAAAATCTGCAGCAGACAAAAGGAGAAAACCACACGGTAAAGCAAATGCAAAGAAATTATGTATTGGTCAGAAAATTCGCATTAAAGCTCATTTATTGTCGCATAAGAAGAAACACTTGAGTCACAAATTCTTTCTAGTTTACAATGGACCTTACAGAATCCGACGTATACCACATGATAATTGCGTTGAAGTTGAAACTCTGCGCACTAGGAAGAGTAAAGGTTAATACCACATTTCACATGTAAAACCGTTTGTTGAAATATAATCTGCTTTTTAACTTTGTCTTTGCCATAAAACTTTTCACTTCACATTTCTAGTATGCTTTGTCAGACTTAAGAAACTGTTACCATGCAACAATGTTTGAAGTTAAATATCCAGTCAAGAACCTGGGCAACTTATTTAGACAATAATTACGAATGCATTGTTATAGCGAACAGACGACACAGTGTTACACATTCTTGCAACAAGTTGCACTATTACGTAACTAGTATCTGGCTTACATACATACAACTTATACTGCTAATGAGATTTTAATGCAACATTTTGGTTTACTTGAAAAGATACTCTTTATTTGAAGTACATTCGGTGAGATTAAAGATGACTTAGCATTTGGTTTCTTTGATAGCTACACGATTATATCACGACGCTATTAATATGTGACACAATTTACATTGTTGCTTTTGCAGTGTATCTGTTTTATATCTGCACAGTTTTTCTGTATAATTCTGGAAAGTAAAACATGTTTTAGTAGTAACTTTTGTGGTATAGCTACAATGAGACAGCCTTTTTCGTAGCACAGCAATACGTCACATTATAGTACTTTCTTGATCACGGTAAGGTACGTAATAACTACGATATATATACGCAAAGCATTTCACTTTCGTTTATGATGAGGTAAGTACATTAGCTTCAGCAGAACTTTGCTTACAGAGGACGATAGCTACAACACTTCCACTGAGATTATCTTACGACAAGAGCACAGTTTAGCACAACAGGACACGCATTTGAGTGATTAATTTTGTACTTAAACCATTTATTTTTTAAGATTTTTGAATTACAAAGAAAGTTTTCCGTGATACATTTCATTCCATTGCTGTAATCTGTAACACCTGAGGGTATAATTACATTAATCCTCAGGGGGGTACACGTTTACTTTGTTTACCATGTGTTTGGCAAGCACAAGGAGCCCTAGCTAATATGGTATTTGCTTATACGACTTTACACATCAGTACCATATTTCTCTAACACACAAATTACACAGCTATCTGATCATTTAACTGAGAGATAAACTTTTTTTTACTACATCAGTGACACATGTTTACGCAATTACACAGTTGGGTAACTTCACACTTATGAAATTGTATTTTGTCTGTACTTTGTGAACTGTTCATACTTTTTCGGAACCATTGTGATACTATGAGAGCTTTGAATGATGTATTTGGTATGGGATCGTGATTTTTAAAGTACTTTTGAGGTAGATGACACTATTAAATGAGCAGAGAAATTTCTTTAGGTTTTGATATTATTGGAGGAAGCTACGACGTTTTTGAGATTTGACTGAGGTGTTATGATGTTATTTTTTACGACAACGATGTGTATTATGCTGCTGAGGTATGTTTATGATCAGTAAGCTGATGCTATATGAGGAATTTGATTATGCTACGTATTTGTTATGATGAAATATTGAAGAAGTGTCGACGAATATGTATATGTGTAATAAGGTACGGAATAATGAGTAGGGGTTAGGGACTCTGGTTTGTGAAAAAGGATATTGGAAACCAAGAATCGTACTTTAAGATTTATGAAATGTGTGTAAATGCGTGAATGTATCACAACGCCGGCGAAAATTTTTTGACACTGTTATATTTACAGGATTTTGTTTCTACACATTTGTAACGCAAATTCTCGACCTGTGAAATTTCTATATGACACTGTCACTGCTGTCGTAAATATTTCGGTAAGAAAGTTAAGTGACCTTCACGTAATGCGTCGTGGATGCCCAGCTGTACCACCTGCCTGGAAAAAAGTCATTAGTGTGTGCTTTTCTGAGGCACAGGTGGAGTAAAAAAGAGGTCATTACCCTCGCTATTGACATTTCTTTGTAGAAAGCATCGCAAATACGACACGCTCATTACTTGGAAACATTACTACAAATGTTATCTGTATTGTTATGTTCTTTAATGATGTATTCTGTATCTTTGTAATTGTATTCTTATGTTATAAAATTGTAATTGACACCAGTTCATCATATTATTAACTTGTAAGTTCCATTTCACTGCACACATTTCTGTTGGTCATAGTATATGGACAATATGTGAGAAGTAAGGACTGATAGTGTATGCACGTGTGTTAATAATTCAGCAAGAGACTGGATAACAGCATTGCTGGTTCTAAACACATTTCAGACAAATTTTTGTGAGTGGACAAGTGGTGGTTTAAGGACTGGCTATATTCTCCGCAAGACTCTTCGATGGTGATTGTGCACCTGCACAGTCGCAAAAGATGGCTGCTGGCCGTCTCTACAAGGACTACAGTGGGTCTGCATCTTTGATGGCCCACCAGTACCATTATTTCTACAGGGACTACAGTGGGTCTGCACGTTTGATGGCCCACCAATACCATTATCTCTACAAGGACTATAGTGGGTCTGCATCTTTGATGGCCCACCAATACTGTAATCTCTAATAGGACTAGAGTGGGTCTACTCTGTGATGACCTACCCACCAGTATTCTTCAAAACTTCGACTGACTCTGCGGTGGGTTTGCTCTGCTGTGGCACATTACCTGTCTGCATGTCGAGAGTCAGCACTGTCTTTCCGTTGGAAGGACAACACTACTTTTTCAAGACTGCATGGAAATCCACTACTTCCGTGTGCATTTTCTTTTATTGCTCAGACTTTGAGAAAAACACTGCAATTTTACTGTGATGAATGATCAGGACTGTCTTTATGGACTGTGAGAAAATTTTAGCTTTTGACCAACATTGTATCAATAAGTGTGTGCATTTGATATCTTTGTTATTGTAATTATGAAAAATTTTATCAAATAATTATTGGCCACTGCCCAAATCAATTTGTAAAATTTTTTTGTGGGGAGCATGAGGGCTATGTAAGCAGGCTGTTTATGGTTTCTTATTGGCAACGTTACGTAGCGCTCTGTATGAAAATCACTGGCTATGCTGTGTGCAGTCTGTGGCTAGTTTGCATTGTTGTGTGCCATTGTAGTGTTGGGCAGCTGGATGCGAACAGCACGTAGCGTTGCACAGTTGGAGGTGAGCCGCCAGCAGTGGTGGATGTGGGGAGAGAAATGGTGGGGTTTTGAAATTTGTAACACTAGATGTCATGGACTGCTATGTATATTATGATTTTTCAACACTATTAAGGTAAATACGTTGTTTGTTCTCTATTAAAATCTTTCATTTGCTAAATATGCCTATCAGTAGTTAGTACCTTCCATAGTTTGAATCTTTTATTTAGCTGGCAGTAGTGGCGCTCGCTGTATTGCAGTAGTTCGAGTAACAAAGATTTTTGTGAGGTAAGTGATGTGTGAAACGTATAGGTTAATGTTAGTCAGGGCCATTCTTTCGTAGGGATTATTGAAAGTCAGATTGCGTTGCGCCAAAAAAATATTGTGTGTCAGTAATTTTTGCTAAGGGGACGTTTCAATATGTGATACGCAAAACCTTCTACCATTAGGTGTCGAAATTCGACACCAATACGATTTTCGCATATTGACATTGCAATTTATCGTTTTGCAATATTGCTGCTCATGTTGGTCAGGGTTCTAGAACTGTCATGCGAACATGGAACTGATGGATACACTCATCGTCACAGAAAGAGCTGTACCTAGAAGGACAGTACCAACATGTACTGTGCTATATGGCCACCAAACGTATATGGTGGTATTTCGTTGGGCCACCATGGGTGGTAATACAAGTCTCAGGATGTGCGGTGTGGAGTTGTACAGATGTCGGACGTAGTGCTGTGATACACTATTCCATGCCACTTGCACCTTGGTGTGCAGGTCGTATAGACTTCTGGGTGGAAGTGGAGTCTTCATGACACACAGCGTGCCATGGCATACATTCTCGGCTGAGGAGAGGTCAGATGATGGCAGAGTACCTACAGCTGCAAGGCACGGTCAGAAGGTTGAGAGGATGAGCGATGTCCTGTTAAAATAGGGCACTGGCGTGGGAGTCCACAAACAGCAGACCTACTACTTTCAGGGCCTGTTCCATGTATTGTGAGTCCGTCATGAAGCCTGTTAGCAACACTGATGGTGAATGGGCACCTTAGGGTAACTCTACCCACACCATCACATCAAGATGGTGGAACATACAATGGGAGACCAAATCACTCTTTGTGACGCTGTCCACTGTCCTCCAAACATGGAGCCATTGACCATTGGCTTCAAGAAAGATGCACTAAAGATTGGGTACTGCCAGTCTGCATAGCACCATCTCAGTCATTTTCGACCCCAGGCGAGTCTGGTGCTTTTGGGGTATTTGTGGCAGTGTGTGTTTAAAGTGTGGAGAACCCTGCATCATGCATCTGCATGGCAGTGGTGATAGCACCTACAGGATGTTGTGTGGATGAGAGATCTGCATGCACGTAGTGCTCATTCGGTGCTCTATCGTTGCAGTGGGTGTTGGATGTGCAGATCCTACCTGTCATGCATGTGTGCCGTCCCGTATGCATTGCTGCCTGCAATGGGCAGTCGTGCATTGTTAGTGCCGATAAAAGCAGTGTGCAGTGCAGTGCAACGATAGGAGCAACCCGCCTCCCGCAGTCCCACGATGTCGCCCCTCTCGAATTCAGCCAGCTGGGCAATCTACTGTCAAACTTGTCACTTTAGTGACGCTACCCACTGTCGTACTGGCCGGCATAGCCGTTTGAGGCTCTATTATATCAACCTATGCGCATGAATTCACAGCTTCATCTGCGCTTCCGGACTGCATGGCTGACCGTGCAAAAGTAATCTCTGGTACAGCTGATGGTGTGCAACAGACCCACTCATGTTTCAGTGGATAGGACGGGTCCTCCTTGGTTCAGCTTTTCATCGCAAAGAGCGTGTTATTAGCTCGAAAAATGGTTTAAATGGCTCTGAGCACTATGGGACTTAACATATGTGGTCATCAGTCCCCTAGAACTTAGAACTACTTAAACCTAACTAACCTAAGGACATCACACACGTCCATGCCCGAGGCAGGATTCGAACCTGCGACCGTAGCGGTCACGCGGTTCCAGACTGAAGCGCCTAGAACCGCACGGCCACACCGGCCGGCTATTATTACCTCAGCCATGCAGGGTCATACAGCCTCATTCCATAATTTGAGTAAGGAAGTGGACTTGTGGCTGCAAGACAGTTGCCCACGTGAGAAGTACGGCGACGGACTTTCAGTATGGCAACCATTGTTGCTGCTTTCCTTGACACAATAGCAGGGAGAGTTGCACCTACAGCGACAAAACTGGACGCTAGGCAGTTTCATATTGGACAAATCCATACGTATAGGCTCTGACAGGAACGAACGTTGCCACATTTCATCCGTCATCATACAGACTTAGCTTCTGGTGTGGTGGTATGTGGGTGCCATCGGGTAAACAACACGATGACTTCTGACGTGCAAAGCAGATAAGTTGTACGGCAAGTTATCTGTGCCCAGTCTTTCAACAAGGTAACTCAAGAACGCACATTGGCCGTGCTCTCCTTCCATATTCCAGTACACAGGGTATTCGACAGTTGCCCTGGCCAATACGTTCTCGAGACGTCTCATCTTTTGAAAACGCCTGGACACGGGTTGCCCAAACAGTGGCATGCCAGCATGTACAATCGTTGAACTCTAGCAGAAAGGTGGAGCAGCACAGAATGACTTACTTGTACGTGTCGTCCAGGCTCAGTTCGACTCGATGCCAAGCAGGATAACCTAAAAATTTAATTATATATACTTCCTAGTAGGTAGGCTTATTTATTTATTATTATTTATTATTTTTAGGATTTCATTCCTCGATCGCTCAGAACGACCAATTTTCTCAGAAACGGGCAGAGACATCAAGTTGAAATTTATGTAACACCCTAAGATGGAGCTGTAAAAGATTCATTCATGTCACTTTATTTATTCGACGAAAAGTGTTCACAACAGAAAACTTACATAAGTTTTCCGGGTAGAAAATGATTAAAATATACTAACAGTTATATTCACAACGGTAAACTCCTGTATTATCGATATAAGGTTTCCAGGTAGATCATTTTTTTTAAAAGGCTTCTAGTAATATAAATATTCGTGTGCTGGGAGACGTTATTAAATTGCAAAATTTGTGAAATTCGTTCACTTATAGCCTTACTAAAACTGGTTTATTGACGCCAGCTGCATCCCTTTCCTGTAACACTCCTCCTCATGGCATCTCTCTCTGTATTAAGTTCGCTACAAACCCATAGGAGATGATCTACTGATTGATCGCCCTCTCCACAAGGGGCTAGCCTGAACCGATGGTGGCAAGACTTTAATTTTTCTTGCCTAGTTAGGTTAGTGTTGTTTAACGTCCCGTCGATAACGAGGTCATTAGAGACGGAGCACAAGCTCGGGTTAGGGAAGGATGGCGAAGGAAATCGGCCGTGCCATTTCAAAGGAACCATCCCGGCATTTGCCTGAAACTATTTAGGGAAATCACGGAAAACCTAAATCAGGATGGCTGGAGACGGGATTGAACCGTCGTCCTCCCGAATGCGAGTCCAGTGTCTTGCCTAGTTAACATTGTTGAAAGATTAGGTGACTGCAATACAATTATGGAAGCACGGAGAGTCTCGAAAAATCTTTTGTGATAGCCCCTTTTGTGGTTTCAGCCTATTCTCTTTCGCATTTTTTCTATCGCAGTGCGTCTAACTTTCTTTTGATCACAGACGAAGGGATTCTGTTACAGCTTTGCGTTACATTTTCTCTAACTGCTTCTTCGGCAAACTTGTCTGCCAGTTCATTCCCAGGAGTTCCTACATGTGCTTTCGTACATTCGAAGTTAATACGCCATTTCCTCTGCCGCAGTTTCCTAATTTTTTTTCTAATCTCTTCTGTCAAACAGTTATGATTCCTGGAATTTTTTAATGAATCCAGCGTAATTCTACTGCCCGTGCCTATTACAGTTGCCATTTCAACATTTTTTTCTGGTAAGTTCTCTAGTCTAAGGCTCGCAAGATTGATAATTGTTTTGCTTGGTTTATGGTGCATGTATGTTTTAGTGTGTACTTTAACTGACAGACAGGTGTCCCATCAATCATTATTACCACTCCTGAACCTGTTCCGTTCTCTGAATAACTCCCATCAGCATAAATAGTTATAGGATATTTATTGAGGTTGCAATTTTCTTTTAAAGTTACTGTTCTTGCTGTATGAGGCAACTGTTTGTAACCTAAAGGAGAGTCTACAGATTGGGCCACATGTTCAATTTTTGTAATTTTGTGTTTTTCAGCTATTGCCTGTAGTTTAATAATTATTGGTGTAAAACCTGTTAGAATGCAAAACGCTTCAGTAGACGTCGCTCTGTGAGCCTTGGCAATCTCTATGTTGATCAAGCGCTGGATTCTCCGAATCTTCATGCAGTTAGATTTTCTTCTTAGTGTGTGAATCCAACCAGGAGCTGTATATGTTAATATTTGTAGTATGGCGCCTTTCAAGTCCACAGTTGAGCCTTGTTAATTTAGATAAAGAATGAAAAGTTTCGTGCATTTTTCAGGCACCTACTTTATATGTCCATTAAACACAAATTTAGAATCAATAATTATATCCAAGTGTTTTAATCATTCAACTTGTTGCGAAACATTGCTTTGTCTGTACGCCTTCTCCTTGTTATTAACACTACTTTCGATTTTTGCTGATTGAAACGGATTTTATTGTTTTGGGCCCAAGCCATGATTTTTTTCCCATTTCTCTATTGCAGAGCTCCTCAGCAATAAGGGCAGTATCTGCTTTGGTCAACACGATTAAGTCGTTTTTTTGTTTGCTGTGTTATCCAAATTAAGCAGAGAAGTATACTGTATCTGCCAAAACCCTGGGCCACAGCAGGACTCCTATAGGCAACCTTTTGTCACCTTGATTTCTAATTTGATGACGTTAAACGCCAACACTGCTGTACTGCCTCTGAAATACTCTTTTGCTACGTTATGTAAGTTTCTAGGACATTCAAATTCTAGTAGCGCTTTATGGACGCTGGGCTACCAAGTTGTGTCAGAAGCTCCCTGAACATCAAGACTGACCGTTATTACATACCGTCCTTGTGATACGTTTTCCTCTACGAAGTTCTTAACAGCCAACAATGCATCGACTGTCCCTTTCTGTGGAGTAAATCCATACTGATTGTTGCTTAAGAAATCCTTAGAGAAGACATGGTGCATAATTCCGTTAATTAACAGCTTTTTCAATACTTTTCCGTCCATATACAGAAGATTGACGGGACAAAATTTGGACACTTTCTTGCTGTTTTCTTTACTAGGTTTGAGAATGGGTACTATTTTAGCACTTTTCCATAATCTCGGAAAGCAACCGTTCCTTAGGCAACTGTTATAGAGCGGTAAGATAATTGGGAAAAACGCAATATCATCGTCGAAAGGTCCTACTACTAATACCATTTTGATCAGAAGTATTGTTTAAAAAAAAAATGGTTCAAATGGCCCTACGCACCATGGGACTTAACATCTGAGGTCATCAGTCCCCTAGAACTTAGAACTACTTAAACCTAACTAACCTAAGGACATCACACACATCCATGCCCGAGGCAGGATTCGAGCCTGCAACTGCAGCAGCAGTGAGGTTCCGCACTGAAGCGTCTAGAACCGCTCGGCCACAACGCCCGACTCTTGTTTTCCGGAAAGTTCGTTATTATTTCTTCCATTATGTCTGTGTAAAAGCTACGTCATCTGCAGTTCCGTTGGATCGTAGAGTGTGAGATCTTGTTAGCTTATGGTATTCCGCCCCTTCAGTTTGATCGTTCTCAGCCACAAAATATTCGAGCATATAGGTGGCCGTTTTGCTTAAATCCGTTTTCGTGTTATCACTTTTTCTTAGCGTTGTCATGGGTGCACTTTTCTGATTTTCCCTGACGCGATTCGATAGACTGCGATGCAAGGGTTATGTGTTGGGGTCAAGCTGCAGTATTGCTTCCAGGACTCGCTTTCTGTATAGCTGTGCTGTATTCCTCCTCCTCTTCAAAATATTATTGTCTTCGTACCTCCCTCAACTGTTCGTTCTCCTTTGAAGTTTGATAAATTCTCCTTAATGCGAGGTTCTTTCTTTTTTTTTTTTTTTCGCGGTTAGTCCAGATGTCTATTACGGGACACATTTTTTTCCCAGTTCTTAGCTGGATTTGTGTACTCAACGCTAAATTGTACGATGTATATAGAACTACTTCAGGTTCTGTGATAACAGTTTGAGTATTTGTTTCCGCTTCAACTTTTGCTGTCAGATTCTGGTCTACTTCCTTTAAGTTGTGTAAGTCCGTATTTAGTAAATACGAGGGGCTGTCGAAAAGTTTCTAGTACGAGGTAGTTACCGTAATGTTTCACACAAACAAACCACCTACTTTTATGGTGACCCTTTGTGGGTATGAAAAACAAATTTCGGAGCTCCAGCTTCGTTAATTTTACCGCAAGAATGTGTTGTATACCGCAGCGTAAGCAAAATGGCGAATATCGATAAAACCAAGAACCGTGCTGTTATTGTATATCTTCATTTGAAGGGAATGACGCCCGAGGAAATCGCGGAGGGCATGCGGTATACACTTAAGGACAGTGCTCCGTCATACGCAACAGTGAAAAATTGGGTGTCCGACTTCAGACGTGGAAGAAGGAGTGCGGAAGACGCGCCAAGGAGCGGAAGGCCCGCCACAGTTGCCACTGATGGAACAGTGGCTGCAATTCACGATACGATTTTGCAGGATCCTCGAACAACGCAGCACCACATTGAAACCACATATGGAATCTCCTATGGGGGTGCTCGGGACATTGTTGCGGATATTTTAGGAATGAGGAAAGTTTCATCTCCGTCCCGAAAGACCTAAATGCAAATCAGAGACGTGAACGTGTTCAGTGTCTTGAAGAAATTGTTTGCCAATTTGAGGCGGGTGAAGACGGCTTACTTGCAATCTATGTGACAATGGGCGAAACGTGGGTTCACCACTTTTATCCTGAGACAAAATAAGTCACAAAAATGGAAACATCCTACATCCCCTACCCCAAAAAAAATTCCAGGCGCAAAAACCAGCTGATAAATTGATGGCATCTGTTTTCTGGGATGCAGAAGGGGTAATTACGGTGGATTACCTGCAAAAGGGCGTAACTATCAGTGCATCATACCACTGCACCCTCCTGCGCCGTCTGAAAGAAGAGATATAGAAAAAAAGGCGCGGAAAACTGGCGCGGGGAGTTCTTTTACGTCAGGACAACGCATCGGCGCACAAAGCCCTGGCGACACTACAAACTCTGCGTGACTGCGGGTTCGAATTGTTACGTCATTTCTACAAATACTGCATCTTCGTCGGACAAGCTGCTGATCATTACGGAATCAATACCTGTGTTGGTTATCAGTAGAGACTGGATTACATGCATCATAAAAAACCTTGAAATATGCATGCAAATTAGTATGAAAAATGTTTAAAAAAGCATGAAAAGTGTCTCAATATGCAAGATCAAATAATAAGAATAAATGGTAGTTACTGCGTGCATTATATCTCAAAGTCAAAGGAAGAGCGCCAGCCACGCGAAAAATAGCTACATTTAGAACGCTGATATCATTTTATGAATACTTTCCGGTAGAGGCTAGGAAGGGTTCCTTTCTGGGACTATTTTCTAAAAACTTGCAAGATGGGGACGCATACCGCGTTTCAAGAATAGTTCCTTATTTGCTATTGTTATCGATTGCGATGCGAGTGAGTAGCTGTGAAACAATCGATATGCACAAGACCAACAACGTGATATATCGCATGGAGAGGGGTACTCTCAAAAACTCCATATTTCATTTTAAGAATCAGAATAAAATCATGAATTTTTTTGAGCAGCATTAACTTTTAATTAATACAATTGGACCAAAGCATCGTTTACAATTTATTTTACATTTTTCTACTACTGTAAACGTAAACGACCAAGTACTGTTAGAAATGTTCAGTAGTAAGATCAGTCTTCGGTTACTCAAAAGATTTTTATAAACAGGAAAGGACCGTCCTACATCAACTGAAGTAACTGGGCGGTATTTGAATTTGGGTGCTATGTTGGCAATTATTGTTTTTGGTAAATTTCACCCGTCCCATTAATAAAACTATCAATTGGCACAAAGTTTCAAAGCCTGGGTTATTGTTCAAAATGTTTTCAAACTTTTCTTTAAGTTTTCTTGGGAATACCTACGGCAATCAGGAGTTCACTAGAATAATTTTATTCATTAACTTTCGGCCTGAATCTCTTAGAAGTAGGTTCCGCCCGGAGATCCGAATGGGACCCATGCCCAGCAGTTTCAATCTGCAGTTTATAACCAATAAATTAAGATAGTAGTAGATATTTGCACCTACATATGTTTTTCAGTTAAAACTGTGTAGGAACTCTGTTTGTCATTTCGTAAGCTAACGGCCTGCCGCAATGGTAACAACGGTTCCCATCTGATCACCGGCGTTAAGCGCTGCCGGGCTTGGCTAGCACTTGGATGGGTCAACGTCCGGGTATGCTGGGTGTGTTGGCAAGCGGGGTGCGCTCAGCTATTTTGAGGCCAATTGAGGAGCTACTTGGCCGAGAAATAGCTGCACCGGTCACGAAAACTGTCAACGGCTGGGAGAGCGGTGTGCTGACCACATGCCCCTCCGTATCCGCATCCGGTGACGCCTAAGGGCTCAAGAAGAGACAGCGGCCAGTCGGTACCGTTGGGCATTCAACGCCTTTTCGGACGGTGTTTTTTCTCTTTTTTTAGAATTGCATAAACTATTTGAATCTTTCTTGTGTCTCCATGTCTCTTCCACCTTATCAATCTCCTTTCATCATGTGATTTACTTTTTTGTTTTTGTTTTTTATCATTAGCAATAGTTAAATTAACCTTTTTGCAAAATTCCAACATCTCCAAAATTTCATGAGAAGATCCTGCCCCAAACGCTTTGCTTTTAATGACTGCCACCACAATTCATATTTCATATACGTAACACTCTCTCACTTATGTCGTGATAATACAAAACGATCTGCCCTTCTCTGAAAGTTTTGGATCTTCCCCGTCAATCCTACGTGGTGCGAAACCATACGCCACAGCGATACTACAGAAGAAGGCGGGAAAGTGTAATGTAAGCAGTCTATTTGATAGACTTGTTCCATTTTCTAAATTGCCTCCCAATAAATGGTAGTCTTTGCTTTGCCTTCTCCATAACATAATCTATGTGATCATTCCAATTTCAATTATTCGTGACTGCAATTTACAGTGTTTAGATTTGTATGATTTATCCCGTAACGGAAATTTAGTGCATTGTTTTAGTACTCATATGGATGAAGTTACACCTTTCATCTGATGGGGGCCAATCGCCACTTTTCACACCCTACAGATATCCTATCTAAATCATTTTACTATTACTCTGTGTCTTGATTTTGAAATTGATTTAGATCAACTGAAGACTTCAGAAAACGATAAATAACAGTATCATCTAAAAAGGATCTAAGTGTCCCACTTAGATTGTCTCCTAGATCGTTTGTGTAGGTTACGTAGGTACAACAGAGGACCTATAACACTTTGCTGAGGAACGCCAGATAAAACTCTCATTTTAGTCGATGAGTTTATATCAGTTACTACGAACTGTGACCTTTCTGACAGGAAATGACGAATCCATTTGCACTGCTGAGGCGACACTCCATAGGCACGCAATTTCATTAGAAGTCGCTTGTGAGGGACGGTGTCAAAAGCCTTCTGGAAATTTAAAGATATATGTAGATTCAGTTTGACGTCCCCTGTCGATAACACTTCTTACAGAGTGAGAATTAAGAGTTGGTTGTGTTTCACAAGAAATATATTTTCTGAATCCGTATTCGCTACTTGCCAATAAATGATTTTCTTTGAGGTAGTTCACAATTTTCGAAGACAGTGTATGTTCCAAAATCGTACTGCAAATCGACGTTAGTGATATGGCTATTGGTGTGACATGTGCAACTTTCCTATCTTTGGGTTCGGATCTTTGTATGAGCCAGCGACTGTACGTGTTTGCTGAGAATGGAGCTATTGCATCGGCATACTCTGGAAGAACCTGAACTTGTATAGAATCTGGATCGGTGGCCTTGTCTTTAATAAGTAATTTAAGCTCCTTCGCTACGCTTAGGATATCTACTTATAAATTACTCATGTTGGCAATTGTTCTTGATTCTCTGCAAACCACTCTGAAGTGCAGCGCAGAGAATACTTCCAATTGTGCACGTATTATATTTTGTAGGCGTTACATTCGCGTATGGAGTACGAAAAGAATGACTATTTCTGCTTTCTAGTTGTAATTAGTCAAATTTCTCCTTGGTTCTTACGGGAGAAATTCGTAGGGGTTGCAATTTGTTTCACAACTTCTCACATAGTACTGTTTCTTGAAACTTAATAAGTAGTTTTTCGCGTAATGGGACTGCGAGATCTTCAATCGTCTGCCAGTTTAGGAATTTCAGCAAATCACTGGCTCTGTTCATGGATCAAAAGGTCCTATGACAATCCATATTGTCTTCTCTGTATGCGTTCAATATCCCCCGATAGCCCTATTTGCTAGAGATCCCGTTAATTTTTCTTTTCTTTTTCTTTTTTTGATTCATAGTTTTGATGCGGCCGCCACCAATTCCGCTCCTGTGCCAGCTTCTTCATCCCAGAGTAGCATCTGCGACCTACGTCCTCAATTATTTACTGGATCTATTCCAATCTCTGTCTTCCTCTACAGTTTTTTCCTTGTACCGCTCCCTCTAGCACCATGGAAGTCAGTAACTGATGTCTTAACAGATGTCCTATCACTCTGTCAGTGTTTTCCACATTTTCCTTTCATCTCCGATTCTGCGAAGAACCTCCTTATTCGGCACCTTATCAGTCCTCCTGACTTTCAACATTCGTCTGTAGCACCACATCTCAAATGCTTCGATTCTCCTCTGTTCCGGTTTTCCCACAATCCATGTTTCACTACCATACAATGCTGTACTCCAGACGTACAGACGTACACTCTCAGGAATTTCTTCCTCAAATTAAGACCTATGTTTGATATTAGTAGACTTCTCTTGGCTATGAATGCTCTTTTTGCCAGTGCTAGTCTAATTTTCATATCCTCCTTGCTCCGCCCGTCATTGGTTATTTTGCTGTCCAGGTAGTAGAATTCTTTAACTTCATCTACTTCGTGACCGTGAATCCCGGTGCTAAGTTTCTCGCTGTACTCATTTATGCTACTTCTCATGACTTTCATCTTTCTTCGATTTACTCACAATCCACATTCTGTACTCATTAGACTGTTCATTCCATCCAGCATATCACGTAATTTTTCTTCACTTTCACTCAGGACAGCAATGTTATCAGTAAATCGTATTACTGATATCCTTTCACCTTGCATTTTAATTCCACTCCTGAACCTTTCTTTGATTTCCCTCATTGCTTCTTCGATGTAGAAATCGAACAGTAGGGTCGAGAGACTACATCCCTGCCTTCCACCCTTTTTAATCCGAGAGCTTCGTTCTTGGTCGTTCACTGTTATTATTCCGTCTTGGCTACATATTGTATATTACCCGTCTCTCCCTACAGCTTAGCCCTATTCTTCTCAGAATTGAGTAGGTTTTGCACCATTTTACATTGTCAGTCTCTTTTTCTCTTGATATTTCTTTAGTCTCGCTACCTTTATCAACTGAAACGCCAGAATTTTCTCTATGGTGCTTTACATTTCGTAAAGTCAAACTGATCGTCATCTAACACATCCTCAATTTTCTTTTCCATTTTTCTGTATATTATTCTTGTCAGCTAGTTGTATCCATGAGCTGTTATGCTGACTGTGCCATAATCCTCGCACTTGTCAGCTCTTTCAGTCTTCAGAATTGTGACGATGATATTTTTCCGAAAGTCAGACTGTATATTACCAGACTCATACATTCTACACACCAACTTGAACAGTCGTTTTGTTGCCACTTCCCCCAATCGTTACACAGATTATGATGGGTTGTTATCTATCCTTTATGCCTTATTTGACCTTTAAGTCCTCCAAAGATCTCTTCAATTCTGATTCTAATACAAGAATCCCTGTTTCTTCTAAATCGACTCCGCTGACTGATCCCATACACCAGCAATATTCTAGAACTGACACAGTTTTTTTTTATAGCAGTCTCCTTTGTAGACCAACTGCGTATCCCAGGTATCCTGCGAATAAACTGGTGTCTGCCACCTGCCTTACGTACGAATGAGCCTCTCTGATCGTTCATATCCCTACATACTGATAAATGTATGATACGACTTATTCCAACTATGACGTGTTCAAATTGTAGTCATAGTGTTTTGTGAAGTGCAACATTTTACAGAGCCGAACGTTTCAAGTACGTAATCAGTTTTTGCACAAGTTTGAAATCTTATCAATATCTAACTGAATATTTGTGTGGCTTTTTTAGTTTTATCTAGTTGTTCCCTTTTAACTCATAGACACATACTTCTGGATATTTAATGGCGTGTGACTTTGTCCAGTGAAAATCCAGCGAGTATTAGTACAATAATGGGCTTCTTAAGTAACATGTGTATCAATCGACAGTCCACATACTAAGCGCTGTACCACTAGAAGTCTTCCAGTAATTATCTATGATTTTCTCGGTGACGACTTCCCTACACGGACAGTCATCATCTGGGAACATTTAACTTTTAGTTCATACCAGATTGACCAAATAGGCCAAGCATGCAGGAATTTTTAATAGGTATTCTAAGCAGCTGAGAACCTCTAGAACTGACAAGACATGCTCCATTTTTGCAGATCATCTCATAGGGAGAAACCAAACCTCCGACGTCATATTGAAACTGATGAGGTCTCAGCGAAAATTATAGTCTCTACCAAACACATACAACATAGGAGAACTACCATGCACAAAATCAGTAGCAAAAAGAAGTAAAGATTGGAATGAATACACAACAGTATGCGACAAAGACTGTTTGCAAAACTTAATGATTATACAAAGACGCTTCCTCAAAGTAAGCATGGTCTGTCAAAAATACTCAGTTATCCAAAACATCTGCGTCATAACTCTCCCCCCTCATCTTTCTCTCTCTCTCTCTCTCTCTCTCTCTCTCTCTCTCTCTCTCTCTCTCTCTGTCACACACACACGCACGCTCGCATGTACGCGGATGATCGTGAAATAAGTTCTGTTAAAACTGCGATTTATTGCATCAGTGTCTGGCGCATTTGAGCGCTCGAAGACTACGACTGTAATACTATAATACTTACCGACGGAATAGGAGCTCTGTTAGTTTCGGATGGTATCACAGAGGCATTAGTGTCACATAAAATACTATTCTCAAGAAGCTTCATCTCCGTAACACAATTCATTTACGGTAAACGATGCGAAAGCACGTGCTTCTCTCGCGACTGGTCATTTCACTTGTTTTTTATACGAAGTAAAACGTGAGTGCTTGAAAATGACAAACTGTACGGATAGAAAAGTTCTAAAAGTAATCCCAGTAATGAGGCCTCACTTGGTTAGCGGAACCCAGTTAAGCGATATAATTTCGTCGAAATGAGTTTCTGCATCGGCGAGAAAAAAATTAACTGTACGGTGCTGATAATGTCGACTAAAGGTTTGTTGAGTATCATTATTATAAAAAACAACTTTAAACTTTAAACGCTTGTTTCTCCAAAATAATATTTTTCAAGTTGGCGGGAGCTATAACTCATGAAATATGCAATTACATTATACCGTTTTGTAACTTATGAGTCGCCGTTCTTGCTTCTGTACTGCGTGGCATTTTTGCAATATAATTAAATTTCGATTTTTTTGCATGTTTTTATAACGACTTTTTGTCGAAAAAATTGATTTTTATTGCAGGGCGCCGCCGCTTTGTTAAAAAATTTTAAAAAATATCTCTATGTAATACATTAGATAATATCATTAGTTTCAAAGCAGTTTTTGAAATATTGTTCTAGGTTGAAAATTGTGGCGTTCAGAACTTCCACCAACCTCCCTCGCACTCCGTGTATGCCGGTCGTCGGTATCGTGTAGTGTACTCTGAGAGCAAGTTTTTTACTTAAGAAAATACAGAACACAATCTTAAAAGGATGCAATAGAGGTCTAAAATCAGTTTTGTAACTTGTTATTGTGTTGAAAAGAAAATCCAGAATATTGGTTCCAAAATCGAGTGACACCCTGGTCTGTCCCCTTAATGGTAGCCTACGCATGGGACAGTAATTACTATGTCGTGGTGTACAACGGGCGACCCTCCCTTATGGTGGTAGGAGTTGGTGCACTGGAATCTTGACTACAAGTATGTCTGCTCTTAGGGTGACACGCAGTCGAACATCGGGCCACTGTTACATTAGATAGCCACACAGATCTGCACATCGTACGATTCGGCTAGACGGCCAGATGGAGACCCACAGTGACGCCCCTTTCTAACTCCGCCAGCAACTGAGAACTCTCTTTCACACGAGTACGCGTCATTGTCGTGTCCTCAACATCTGACGCTGTTCACGGACCTTACGTACCCTACCAGGCCCGGTAACAACACGAACAACTCTAATGAACTCTGGTGGCCGTTCGACGAGTCACAGAGAATTGCAGCTCCAATCATACATAAGTATTCGCCGATGGAGAGTATGAAGTTACACTGGCATACGATCGTGTCTTCTGGGTACCTCACGGTTTTTTGTGAGTCAGTGCTCCTTTCCCATATTATGCTCGTATCTATATCTTTGCATTTCTCGTCCAGCCACTCTTGCTTCGCCATTTTGCACTTCCTTTCACACTCATTTTCTAAAATACGAGGAGCGTTCAATACGTAAGGCAACACTTTTTTTTTCTGAAAGCATGTTGGTTGCCGATACACCATATTTTTCCTCACTCTTTTCGCTGCAGAGCTCTAGTTTCCGACATAATCTCCGTTCAGTGCGACGGCCTTACACCACTTTAATAGGAGGGCCTGTATTCCCGCTTGGTACCGCTCTACTGATTCACGGTGGAGCCATCGACGTCGGAGTTAACTGCTTCCCGGAATTGCATCCCTCAATGCGCCAAACAGAACTCGAGAGGCCATCTCCTTAATCTTCTAAATTTCTGCAATTTCTTCAGTTTTAAACTCCAGTTTATAGACAATAAATTGAGGCCATAGCAGACATTTGCCCCTAGAAATGTTTTTCAGTTTGAAACCGATTTAGAAGTTTCTTTATCATTTTATAAACTATTTGAATCTTTCTTGCGTCTCCACGTCTCTTCCACCTTATCAATCATTTTTCATGTTTTTTTAACCATTAGCAATAACTATATTATGCTTTGTGTAAAATGCTACCAAGTGGCTTCCACTTTAATTGTTTTACTGTAGTTCGTGTTGTCCTACTATTTTTCCTTCTCTTCCTTTTACTCGTATTACTACCAGATTCCAGTCACCAATCACAATTAAATTCTCGTCTGTCTTAGTTATCAGAATAATTTCTTTTATTTCAGTATACATTCTTCCTAAATCTACATCCATACCGTGAAATCCACTCTGAAGTGCATGGCAGAGGTCAATTATTACTATACCATTTATTAGGACTTCTTCCAGTTCCGTTCAGGTATGAAGAGCAGAAAAATGTTTATTTAATTTATTTATTTAACCTGATCTGATTAGCGTCATCAGGTCCTCTCTTTCATCGGACCAGGATTTCACACACACAGTACGTTTTTTACATTATAGTTACCTAAAATGTAACAGTTCCAATATGACACATAGCATTAAAATTATATGAGTGTCTGTAGTGGTAATGTGAGTAAATGATACTGACTGTGAACTAGTGATGTTAATACTGGTGGTACCTGTGCTATTGCTGCTGCTGTTATTAATAGTAACAGCAGTAATAATAATAATAGTAATAATAATAATGACAATACTAATGACAATAACAATAATAATGACGCTTGTTAAAATTCATGGTGAAACCTTCGGCTGTCATTTAATTTGAACAATTCGCTACTAGTTCCTGTCAGTGACCATTATCAACGTTTGCCTAAAACGACTAAATCAAACCATTAGAGATTACACAGTTTACAGGGTAATATGAGGTCAAATAGAGTTTCGCTTACTGGCATGAACGGCAGGAAACTTATACCATAATTTCAACATCGGTAATTTGCTCTTTTAAGCCCATCATAGGAATTAAAACATTTCTCACAATAACAACTGTGTACGATACTTATCATCAAGGACTTGCTTGTTGACGAAAATTATCGTACTCATTTGCTGCTGTGAGAAATTCTTTTACGTACTACGGTGGGCTTAAACGAGGAAATAGCAAATTACTGTTGGTATAACTTTCCTGCCGTTTATGCCAGTAATTGAAACACTATTTAACCTCATATTTCTCTGGAAACTGTGTAATTTTTAATGGTTTGATTTATTCGTTTTAAGCTAAGATTGATGATGGTCACTCACAGAAACTAGTAGGGATCTGTGCAAAATAAATTATAGTTGAACGTTTCAACATGAATTTTAACACTTATTAGCTGGCTGAATATCCCCACCTGCAAGCATACATAAAGAATTACATAGGCAGATATAAAAAGAATTTATAGGTATACAAAATAGATGTTTTCTGATATAGTGAGTTCTGGGGAAAACAAATTCAAGGTGACTGCACCAGCTAAGAATACTGGGAAATGAGGAAGATCCGGTTCAAAAAGAAGGATTTGTAAGGTTAATGAGTGCATACAGGGAGAATTGTAGACGGTACTGTTGCTTTAGTGACTCTCTTCTGAAGCTGAAGATGATATTCAGCCTAAAAACCTGTGACTGCGCCGTCATCAGGCTAATTCTGCCCTCGTAATCCCTACGAGAGCGATAAGTAGGTGGCTGTAGTATATCCATGGAGTCATCATTTAAGGCTGGTTCTTGAAACTTTACAGGATTTCTCGTAATAATTTGCGTCTATTTTCAAGTGTCAGTTTCTTCACTACCCTCGTAACAATCTCTCACACGTCAAGCAAAGCTGTGACATTTCGTGCTGTCCTTCTCTGTACACGTCCGCTATCCCTTGTTAGTCCTGTTTGGCGCAGGTTCCATACATTTGATCTATATTCTATGAAGGTTACATGAGTGTTTTGTAAACAGTCTCCTCTGTAGAATGATTGTATTTTACCAGTATTTCTACCAATAAACCGAAATCTGCCACCTGACTTACCTGAGCCCATGTGATCGTTCCATTTCATAGCCTTAGAAATTGTTACACACACGAATTTGACTGAGTTGACCAATTGCTCTTCTGACACACTGGTACTGTAATTATAGAATACTACTTTCTTTCTTACTTTCGGTTCGAAACCGGTAATTGCGATATTTAAGTAAATAAACAGTATTGTAAAAAGTGGCCGGTTGCTGTAATCTTCTATGTAAGAGTCAAGCAATATTTTGAACACAGCCACGGGCTCAAAATGTCAGTTTTTGCCAAAATGGCAGTAATTTCTTTCTTTCTGTGAACAACACTTTTTTTCATTTTTGAGCATTTCAAGTTAGTTGGCAAGATTTGAATCACGTTGAAATCTGGTCAGCATCTGATTGAATATTTGTGCAGCCTCTTTCAGGCATGCAGTGGTTACCACACCGGACCCGCTTTCGGGAGGACGACCTTTCAAACCCGCGTCCGGCAATCCTGATTTAGGTTTTCCGTGATTTCCCTAAATATCGCTTCAGAAAAATGCCGGGTTGGTTCCTTTGAAAGGACACGGCCGATTTCCCTCATCCTTTCCTAATCCGAGCTTCTGCTCCGTCTCTAAAGACCTCCTTGTCGACGGGACATTTGAAACGTCCCCATAGAACAATTATACGTGACTGTGTTTAAACTGGCACACAATATTTTTAGCGCAACGCAATCTGACTTTCAATAATCCCTACAAAAGATTGGCCCTGACTAACATTAACCTATACCTTTCACAAATCACTTACCTCACCAAAACTCTTCGTTACTCGAACTACTGCAATACAGCGAGCGCCACTACTGCTAGCTAAATAAAAGATTCAAACTACTGAAGGCACTAACTGCTAATAGGCATAGTTAGCAAATGAAAGATTTTGATAGAGAACAAACAATGTATTTACCTTACTAGTGTTCAAAAGTCATAATATGTATAGCAGTTCATGACATCTAGTCTTACAAATTTCAAAACTCCGCCATCTCTCACCACACATCCACCACTGCTGGCGGCTCACCTCCAACTGCGCAACGCTACGCGCTGTTCACATCCACCTGCCCAACACTACAGTGGCAGACAACAATGCAAACTAGCCACAGACTGTACACAGCACAGCCAGTGATTTTCATACAGAGCGCTACGTAACGTTGCCAATAAGAAAACATAAACAGCCTACTTACATAGCCCCCATGCTCCCCACAAAAAATTTTACAAATTGTTTTAGGCAGTGGCCAATAATGATTTGATAAAATTTTTCATAATTACAATAACAAAGAAATCAAATGCACACACTTATTGATACAATGTTTGTCAAAAGCTAAAATTTTCTCACAGTCCCATAAAGACAGTCCTGATCATTCATCACAGTAAAATAGCAGTGTTTTTCTCAAAGTCTGAGCAGTAAAAGAAAATGCACACGGAAGTAGTGGATTTCCATGCAGTCTTGAAGAAGTAGTGTTGTCCTTCCAACGGAAAGGCAGTGCTGACTCTCAACATGCGGACAGGTGATGGGCCACAACAGAGCAAACCCACAGCAGAGTCAGTCGAAGTTTTGAAGAATATTGGTAGGTAGGTCATCAAAGAGCAGACCCACTGTAGTCCTTGTAGAGATGGCCAGCAGCCAACTGTTGCGACTGTGCAGGTGCACAATCACCATCGAAGAGTCTTGTGGAGAATATAGCAAGTCCATAAACCACCACTTGTGTACTCACAAAGTTTTTGGAATTGTCCTTAGATCCAGCAATGCTGTTAACCAGTCCCTTGCTGAATTATCAACACACATGCAAACACTATCAGTCCCTACTTCTGACATATTGTCCATATACTATGACCAACAGAAATGTGCGCAGTGAAATGAATGCTTACAAGTTACTTAATTTGCTGAACTGGTGTCTATTAGAGCAATATTATAACATGAGAATACAATGACAAAGGTACACAATATATCATTAAAGAACATATCAATACAGATAACATTTGTAGTAATATGGGCTTTACAAAAGAATCGAACTAACATATACATCAGTTGTATAGGAATTATGACATAAGTAAATACATAAAAGATCAGAATAACTTTTGAAACATCAACTTTACACATGAGCATTAAAACAAAACAGAATAAATAATGTCTAAGCATCTTTACAAGGTAAATAACATATTATCAGAAAAAATGCTACAACATAAATCTTATTAGCTAAACATATACAGACAGGAAAAACACAAATTCACATAGTGTAATAACACAGAAATACAGGACAGGGTTTGTTTTCAGTGTAACATTTTGTACTGCAGTCCAACCCCAAAACTTTATTTCATAGATCGTCCCTCTTATTTTGACATTTGCTCCAGCCAAAAAAAAAAATCCTATCCAAGCATGCTTTCTGTATTCTGTTCACATCCTCTTTCAAAAATAGTTTTTCTCCACTGTACACTTCTTTTTTGGCCAAACCATTTTCTTATAGCTTCTCAATGCATTTCTTCCAATCCATCATAGTTAGTTTCTTATATAGTCTACCCCCTCTTAAGCTAACTTAAATCTACTGAGCTCAAATGCTAAACTAAGGGACGAGACAATGCAGCAGCACAAAACAGTTAACACAAACAGCAATGAGAAAAAATGCAGATTTGCAAAGCAAGCAGCATTATAGAAATTAGCAAAGCAATTGCAATATTACAACTGATATAAGGCAATGTGCAGCAAAGAAGAAAAATAAATCAGTAGTAAAACTGGCTTAACAGAGTAATACAAAGTGAAATTCAGTAGCACTATGCCTGGCAAACAGCAGCAGCAAATGCAATATCTTATACCTAAATATGACAAAGCTCAAGCAGAAAAAATATTACAGTAAAAATGGCCATGTTTAATACCTATGTCACATCTTAACACTAGAGTGATGCATCACGAGAACTTACTCTAGCAGACAAGTTACCAAATCGTAAAAAAATTATTTATGCAGTTCCTGTGAAAGGAAATGTCTATTTGTACTCTCTTTTCTAAGAAAGTATATCATAAACGTATTCTTTACTGCGTCTGTAGACAGAAAATAGCGATATTAGTACATCTATTAAATTTTATAATAACCAATGCTGCAGTGCAGCTAGAACCTAGATATTAAAGAAAATGAGCAAATATGTATATAAAGCAACATATGAAACGTCATTCACTAGGCAAATGGCGTCTCCAAAGGCAAAAAAAAAAAATTCTCTCCGCTAGAAAGACAATAGATGTAAAATGTTTCTCAATATTTCATTAGGCATTTTAGTAAATTCGTAAATTAAGAGCTCCACAGGAATGTCAATAGCGAGGATAATGGCCCCTTTTTTTTCTCCACCTGTGCCTCTGAAAGGCACACACTAATGGCTTTTTCCCAGATGACTAACGCGCAGCTGGGTGCCCAACACGCATTACATGAAGGTCACTTCACTCTCCTACCGAAATATATACGACAGCAGTTTGCGCTACGGTGACAGTCTCATATAAAAAATTTCACAGGTCGAGAATTTGCGTTGCAAATGTGTAGAAACAAAATCCTATGAATATAACAGTGTTAAAAAATTTTCGTCGGCATTGTGATACATTCGCGCATTTACACACATTTCATAACTCTTAAAGTACGATTCTTGGTTTCCAACATCCTTTTTCACAAACCAAAGTCCCTAACTTCTATTCATTATTCATATACATATAAACATGTAATCACATTCCACATATAGCATCAGCTTATTGATCATAAACATACCTCAACAGCATAACACACATTGTCATCATAATAATAACATCATAAAAACTCAGTCAAATCTTAAAATCGTTGGAGCTTTCTGCAATAATTTCAAACCATACAAAAATATTCTCTGCTCATTTCAATAGTGTCATCTACCTCGAACGTACTTTAAAAATCATGATCTCATACCAAATACATCATTCAAAGCCCTCATAGTATCACAACAGTTCTGAGAAAATATGAAGAGTTCACAAAGTACAGACAAAATACAGTTTCATAAGTGTGAAGTTATCCAACTGTGTAATTGCGTAAACATGTCACTGATGTAGTAAAAAAAAATGTTTGTCTCTATCAGTTAAATGATCAGATAACTGTGTAATTTATGTGTTAGAGAAATATGGTACCGATGTGTAAAGTTGTATAAGCAAATACCACATTAGCTAGGGCTCCTTGTGCTTGCCAAACACATGGTACACAAACTAAGTGTGTACCCCCCTGAGGATTAATGTGACTATACCCTGAGGTGTTACAGATTACAGCAATGGAATGAAATGTATCATGGAAAACCTTTGTATCATTGTACTTCAAATATCTTTAAAAGTAAATGTTTTAATTACAAAATTAATCAAACAAATACGTGTACTGTAGCGCTAAACTGTGCATCTTGTTGTAAGATGATCTTTGTGGAAGTGTTGTAGTTATCGTCCTCCGAAAGCTAAGTTCTGCAGAAGTCAATGTACTTACCTCATGATAAACAAAAGTGAAATGCTTTGCGTATAGATATCTTAGTTATTACGCTTATTGCCGTGATGAAGAAAGTACTGTGCTGTAACATATTGTTGTGGTACGGAAAAGGCTGTCTCATTGTAGCTATACCACAAAAGTTACTACTAAAACATGTTTTGCTTTTCAGAATAATTCAGAAAAACTGTGCAGATATAAAACAGATACAGCGCAAAAGCAATAATATAAATTGTGTCACTCATTAGTAGCGTTGTGATATAATCGTGTAGCTGTCAAATAAACTAACCACTGTGTCATCTGGTATCTCACAGAAAGTACTTTAAATCCAGAATGTATTTTCAAGTAAACCAAAATGTTGCATTAAAATCTCATTAGCAGTACCAGCAAATGTTCTAAGTATGTGAGCCTTATAGTCGTTACGTAATCGTGCAACTAACAAGTAAGAATGTACACACACATTAACACTGTGTCGTCTGTTCACAATAACAATGCATTCGTAATTTCTGTTTAAATAAGTTCTCTTGGTTCTTGGCTGGATATTTAACTTCAAACATTGTTGCATGTTAACAGATTCTAAGTCTGACGAAGCATACTAGTAACGTGAAGTGAAAAGTTTTATGGCAAAGACTAAGTTATAAAACAGATTATCTCTCAATAAACGGTTTTACATGTGAAATGTAGTGTAAACCTTTACTCTTCCTAGTACGCAGTGTTTCAACTTCGACGCAATTATCATGTGGTATACGTCGGATTCTGTAAGGTCCATTGTAAACTAGAAAGAATTTGTGACTCAAGTGTTTCTTCTTATGTGACAATGAATGAGCTTTAATGAGAACTTTCTAACCAATATATAATTTCTTTGCATTTGCTTTACCGTGTAGTTTCCTCCTTTTGTCTGCTGCAGATTTTATATTTATAATAGCCAAATCAATTATGTCTTTGTGTCGAAGTTTACGTGTATTTGGGAAAGGTACAAGCTCTCTGATTCTGTTCGGTGGTTCTTCATTCTTCAGGACAAGAGTAGGTGGTAAAGCAGTGGAGTCATGAGCATTTCATTCAGCACGTTTTGAAATAAGTGTAAATATCTGTCCCAATGCTGATGCTTTCTGTGACAATAAAGTCTGCAAAGCTTATTGATTTCTTTCATAATACGTTCGGAGGGGTTACAATGTGGTGCGTAAAGTGAAATAAAAACAGGTTTGATTTTATGACTCCGAAGCATGCGTGACCAAACAGCAGATCTGAATTGCGGTCCGTTATCTGAAATGGCTTTACTAACGTGTCCGACTTCACGTAAGAAATTTTTAACAAAGGCGTTGGATACAGACCGTCCAGTGGCTTTACGTAATGGTGTGAAAGAAACAAATTTTGAAGTAAGTTCAACAGCGACTAGAACATACGAAAATCCATTAGATGTTCTGACAAGCGGTCCCAAGAGACCAACAGCAGCAAATTCTTTTAATTTAGAAGGAATGATAGGAAACAGCGGAGCACGATGGGAGATAGTAGATGGTTTCGCCTTTTGAGAAAGTTTACAAATAGATAAGACTCTTCGAATTCTCTTTTCCATATTGTTAAAATAACAAGTCGTTCAAAGAATATGATAACATTTTCGTGGGCCAAAATGTGCATAGCTGAAATGAATGTACCAAATGAGCTTATTAACAAAATCGTCAGGATTGCAAAGTACCCATAGCTTGTCATCAACAGTGCAGCATTTGAACAGTATGTTGTTTCTAACCAGATAATAATGCCGAATCTGTGTGTGTGTCTTTTCATGCCATTTGCTTTTGATGTCTTTCCAAATCGGATCTTTATCTTGTTCATGAGCAATGTCCTTTAAAGATGTGGTGATGAAGTTTTCAAAGGCGACTTTCTGAATGTAAAGAATACTGAAATTTTTCTCGAGGTTGCCTTCTGTGTTACTTTTCTCAAGCTCAGCCGGTGCGCGTGACAGTGCGTCCGCAACAATGTTCTCCTTGCCGGGAATGTAGATTATTGTGAAGTGGAATTCTTGCAGAAACAATGCTCAACGTTTTAACCTGTCATGATTTAATTTTGAAGACACAAGAAATTGTAATGCACGATGATCACTGTATACTTTTATGTGCTTACCAGAAAGAAAGAAACGGAATTTGTTAAATGCCCAAACGATAGCTAAAGCTTCTAATTCAGTAACTGAATAATTTTTTTCAGATTTTGTTAGCACTCGGCTAGCAAAAGCAATGGTTTTCTGAACAGTAGTGCCATTTTCTATGGCTTCTTGAAATAAATGGACACCAAGACCGACTTTAGAAGAATCCGTGTTAAGGCAGAAATCTTGTGGCAGACCTGGATGAGCTAGTATTGGCGCGTTAAGTAACGCTTCTTTCAAAGAATTGAATTCCAACTGTGCTTGTTCATCCCAGTTCCAAATAGTATTTTTTGCAGTGAGAGAACAAAGTTTTGGTGTAACAAGAATTTGCATATTCAGAAACCGACGGTAAAAATTTACGAGACCTAGAAAACTGCGAACTTGTTTTTTTTGGTGGATGGAACTGGAATGGCTCTGATTGCTTCTAACTTTTCAGGATCCGGCTGAATGCCTTCAGAAGAAATAATATGTTCCAAAAACCTCACCTTTGACCTACCGAATTCAGACTTTTCCAAGTTAACTGTAATTCCAGATTCTGCAAAAATACGTAACAAACTGTTGAGGATGCGATTACGTTGTTCCCATGAAGCTTCTGCTATTAGAATATCGTCCACATATAAGGTGATGTGACGTTTTAAGAACTCAGGTAATATGGAATTTAGCCCGCGAATGAATGCTGCCGAAGAAATGTTCAAACCAAAAGGAAGTTTCCGAAACTGATAACAAACGCCGAAACAAAGGAAAGCTGTGTATTTTCTACATTCTGGATGAAGTTCGATCTGATACAAGCTGGATCTGGATCAATGGAAGACAACACTTTTACACCATTAAAATTTTGAAGAAGTTCTTCCAACGTTTGCGGCCTGTCTGTTTCAGGAATAATGATAGTATTGATTTGTCTTGAATCTAAGACAAGCCTGATCTATCCATTTTTCTCCTCACCAACATGTAATGGATTGTTGTATGAGCTTACTGCAGGCTCAATAATGCCGTCGTCAAGCATAGATTGTATTTCTGTTCTAACAAGGTCCCTATAATGTGCTGGAATTACGTATGGTCTAACACAAAATTTAGTATGCTCACGAACACGAAATTGGTATTGAAATTCCTTGATTGTTCCTGTTTTGTGAGTAAAATCTGTGGAATGTGCTTGTAAAATCTCAAAAAGGTCTTGCCTATCAGTATCATTACAATTCTCAATTGTTTGAATTTTATTCTGAATTAACTCATTAATATCAAATGCGCCGTCGATATCATCCCTGTCAGTACTTGCAGAGTCTTGTTAGTGTCAAGTTCCGTCGAAATTTCCGAACTGTTGTCTAACAGGAGGTAAAGCCGATTAATTTCTTCGTCATGGTTTAAAAGCCAATCTTCAATTTTCAAAGCTACTGACTTACCTTCTTTCTCTAAACTTATTTCAGCATCGTGAAAGATTAAGATTGCTTTGTATTCATTCAAAAAGTCTACTCCCAATATAAAATCCGTCGACAATAATGGAACAATAAGAAAGTTCATAGAGAAGCTATGGCTTTGGCAAAAGAATTCTAAGTTGGTTTGTAGGCGTACATCTACACTTTTTCCGACGATTGCACCTTGTAATTTAATCTTACGTAACGGAAGTGTGGGGCAATCGTTCGATTTGTTGCATTTGCTAAAAGCTGTTTTACTAATTACTGAAATGGGACTGCCAGAGTCAAGTACTGCTGTAAATTTTACGTCATTTACAGTAATGTGAATCACAGGATATGCAATGTTGTTATGTTTTACGTCGTGTTCCTGTCCCTAATGTCTTCCATTTTTACTTAATTACTAGCTACGGCAGCTGCGTTGTCAGTTTCATAAGTATGTTTCGTGGCTGCCAGCGGTATGAGTCACTGCCTATTGTGTCTTTGTTGGCGCGCGTCGTTATTGGGATTTGGAGACCTAACTTCTAGAAATTCACCTTGTCGAGAGGGCCCTGCTCTGTTTGAATCCCGCCAGTTCTGATGCAATTCAGGTCTGTCGTTACGATCATATCGTCTGTCGTCATGTCGGTAGATTCCATAGTTTCTTTCTTGTCGGTCACGTGGTGGTGAATTTCTCCCTGAATCGTAACTGCACTCTGGACCGTTGCATCTAAAGTTATTCTGTCTCCCTTGATAATAATTATTTTGGTTCCCATATTGTCTGTTTCTCTGATTGTCTCTGTGATAGTCATTACTGCAGAGAGGTGATCTTTCCCTGTAATTATTACTACTCTGCTAACGGTTGTCATATGGGTGGTGTCTGTTTTGGTCACTATTTGTGTTGAGAGAATAGCCTTGTCGTGTCCAGTTATTATTTCTTTCATCGCGGAATTGCGACGGATGTGACCTGTAATTGTTGTGTTCCTGTTTCCGCGTTCCGCGATTGTCAATGTCAATTTCTAATTCTTGTAAGAGTCCCTGAAAAGCTTCAATGTCGTCTTTGCTACGTCTTGCCAAAATAATATGTCGTAAATGTTCAGGTAGTTTGATTAAGCAAATGCGGATGAGTTCTGAGGGTCTGTATGGGTTTGACAGGTACTGATTCTTGTGCTACATGTCTTCAAAATATTTCACAAGACTGGAAAATTCAGATTGTTCGAAATGTTTCATCATTATAATGCTATGTTTTACTCGGTCTTGTGTAGCTTGAGACCAATATGCTGAGAGGAAGGCATGATAAAATTCTCCTTCACTGTGACAATCGTGAATGACCGAACGCATTCTTTCAGCTGGTTCATTCTCTAAGTAGCCACACATAAATTCTAATCTGTGCTCTAATGACCAGTTGGGAGGAAAACAATGAGAGAATTGATGGAGCCACGCTTGTGGATGAATGTGGTTGCTAGAATTCTTAAATGTTTTGAAGTTACGTGTAGTAATGAACAGCTTATAGTCAAAATCATCGTGTCGGTGAGTAGCAGATCGCTCATTGTTACGTCGTTTCGGCGGTTCCATTTCAAAATTCAATGCGCCTTGCCAATTCCTTTCACAATTTCCGACGTGTCCTGTATTATTATTTTGTGGTTGTTCCATATTTCTATGTCCCTCTGCACGCACTGGAGCGTGAGTGTCCTCTGAAAAATGTAATTCTTGTATTACTTGTGCCAACTGATCTTGTACTTCCCGGATTTCTCTTTTGTACAGTGTATTGATTTGATTTTGATTTTCTTTGAATTTTCTAATTTGTTCATATTCTTCAGTGTCAGTGAAGGCTAGAGGTCTTGTGTCATTCAGATCATCTTCTACCTTTGTAGATAAGTTAGTGAACTGATCTGAAAGTTCGGCTACTTTACCCGATAGTGAAATTATTTCCTCTGTGTGTTTTTCTGAGCCAAGTTTCAGAGTGTCCATTTGTGTTGAAATCGTATCTACTGTGTTCTTTAAGTTTTCCTGAGTTTTTGCAAGTAGCGTAACCGAATCGGTAGATGCAACTGAGTCAATTTTAGCTTGCAAGGTCTCATGACTTTCATGAACAATAGTTTGCAGTTCTTTTATGGCTCCTTCGTGTTATAACTGTAAATAATGTTTTATTTTATCAACAATTTCCATTTTGTTTCATTAAAGAGTGCTGTATTTTTTTATGGCCAGTCTCCCGCCCTTCCTCCGCTACAACAAAAAGAATAAATAAAAAAGATATTCTTAGTTATAACGCCCCCTCGACGTTTGGTCCACAGAATAGATAACTGCATCATCTGTGGAAAGTCGGAGGTTACTGTTAATATTATCTAGAAATTATTAATCTACAACATGAAAGGAACGCTTCCCAACACACTTCTTAGGACAGACCCTGAGTTACTTCTACATCTGTCTATGACTCTCCATTAAAGATAATATACTGCATCCCTCTACCAACAAATCCTCAGTCCAGTCACAAATTTCTCTTGACACCACACACAATCGTACTTCTGATAATAAGCGCAGGTGCGGCAAGAACGCATACGCTTTCTGGAAATTAAGAAGTACTGCATCTAGTTGATTGCCTTGATCCATGGCTTTCAATAGACTCAAGTCATGTGAGAACATTGCGAAATGGTTTCAGGTGATTGATGTTTTCGGAATCCATGTTGGTTGACAAGGAGGATATCATTGTGTTCGATATAACTCATAAACATCATGTTTTGTGTTATCAAATACAATAATTTCGTACATCTGAAGATGGGATTTTAAAATCTCGAAACTGATCCTGGTTTAAGTAAATATTAGTACCTTAAAGCGTTTATTAATGATTCTGACAACAGCTGCAGTTGTTTACCAGGCTTCTAATTTCTAACTCTTAAAGGTTTAATTTGAATCCTGGCCCACTGAGGTTGCACTGACAGTGCCTGGTGTTAATAATAAACATTGAATGGCAACACCTACTCCATAAACGTTGGCAATACCCACATGCCTGTTACAAGTGAAAATCAAATTATTTTTAACTTGGTAACAGTCTTGTTACCAGGTCATTTTTACATGTTTATTATTAACATCAGGCACTTTCAGTACAGCCTCAGTGGACCAGGCTTGAAAATGAATCTGTAAGGGTTTGATACTAGTCACCTAGTAAATAATTTCTCCGGTTGACAGAACCATTAATAAATGCTTTAAGGAAATTAAATAAAAAAAGTGGTTGTTCCCTATCAAGGAAATACTCAAACTGAAGAAATATTAATACAACTGAAGTGAATCTCTCAACATTAACTACCATATGCCATTAAGTTTGAGCTCGGAATAATTTATAATTTCTACAATAAACAGGTATCAGGGTTATTGGTTTTTTTTTTAATTTTTTTTAGATCACTTCTGCTATCCATTTTGGAGATGGGTGTGACTTGTCCTTTCTTTTAACTACCAACTACTGACCAAGGTTTTTCGTTGGAGGGATTTACGATAAATTATGGTCAAAAGATGGGATAACTCATAAGCAAATTCAGTACAATACAGAATCAGATAAGGATCCTATTGGATTCTGGATCTACAGTTTTAGCGATTACAGCTGTTTCTCAACACTACTGTTACCAATATCTACATCACTTGTTTTTGCAGTGATGTGAGATATAAATTGTGACAATACTCATGGATTTTTCTTTATAATGGTACACGTGAAAACGAAATTCAACGTTCCTGCTTTTGCTATGCTACCCTCAATTTAAGTTCCTGTGTCGTCCATGAGGCAACATTTCAGAAGCACTTCACTTACTTGAAAAGAACACATCTACAGACAACGATTTCAATTTTTCTGCTTTTCTTCTCGTGGAATGCTAAAGCAAGAGAGCCGCACTCCCTTGCAATGGCTCGCTTTCTTTCACTTTGCTGTCATGCTACGGCACATCTAAGCACTTCTGGCCCGAAAATGTATTGCCGCAAAACATTGCCGGACACTATAGGCAATCACACTGGCCAGAAATATTTCCAGGCAACATTATCGGGCTTTATTGTCGGCAGTAAGCAATTTCTATGGTCAGTGATTAATGACAGCTATCATGGTATTGTGCTACGTCATTTTTCTGTGACATAAAATGTTCAAGTAGCTGTTTAGTATTTTACCCATCCCCAGCAACAGCAGTCGTCTATATCGAAATAATAAGCAATCAGTTGTATAAAAGAAATGTAATTTCCTTACCGGTTTCGGTCACTTAGTGCCGTTCTTTAGAAGGTTATGCCTATCGCACTATACGCGAGTGTCAGCAATAAGATGCATACAACAAAATACCATGGTCTTTATGGTTCATAGTGTTTGTATTGACACTATGAACCACAAGACAATGGCATTTTGCTGTATGCATGTTATTGTTGACAATCGCAAATAGTGCGACAGGTATAACCTACTGAAGAACTGCGCTAGGTGCCCGAAATCGGTACAGAAATTAAATTTCTTTTGCAACTGATTGCTTATTATTTCGTTATAAGTAGCGGACTGTTTTGGCTGACCACCCGACACTTGTCATGACAATACCAGACGGCGAATGAAGAAGCTGGATTAGATCAGGGTCGAGGGCAGTAGAGACGTGGTAACCCATATCTACACCTTGCAAACCACTGTGAAGTGCACGGTAGAGGATGCTTCCAAAAGAACCATTTATCAAGGCTTCTTCCCGTTCTACTCACGTATGGAGCATGGGAAGAATGATTGTTTCAGCGTCTCGTCCTGTTTAATCTAATTTTGTCTTCGCGATCGCTATGGGAACGATGAGTAGGGGTTGCACTGCAATCCTGGAGTTATCACTTCATGTCGATTCTAGAAACTTTGTAAGAAGGCTTTCACGGGATAGTTTCTGTCTCTCTTCAAGAATTTGCCAATTCAATTCTTTCAGCGTCATCCGTGACCTCCTCCCGTGAGTTAAACAAACCTGTGACCATTCCTGCTCCCGTTCTTTGCATAAGTTCAATGTCTGCTGTTCGTACTGCTTGATACAGGTCCCAACAACATTCTAGGACGGGTCGCATGAGTGTTTTTTTTATCGAACGTCCTTTGTAGATTGATTGCACTTCCATAGTTATATACCTGTGAACCGAAGTCTGCCACCTGCTCTACTTACCCTGAGGTAATGTGATCGCTCTATTTAATATATGTATAAGTTGTTAGACGCAGGGATTTGTATGAGTAGATGATTGCAATTGTGACCCAATGATACTGTAGTTTTGGGATATTATGTCCTTTCGTTTTGTGAAGTGCGCTTTTACAATAAGTTGTCAAACTTTGGAAATATTATCAGGATACTACTGACTATCTGATCAGCCTTTTCCAGACAGTAATTCATCACAGATAACAGCATCATCTGCGAAAAGTCTAAGGTTACTACTAAGAATGCCCACATGGTCATTAATATCCAACAGGAATAGCAAGGGTCCTATCTTCCTGGGGAACGTCTGAAATTAGTTTCACTTCTTTCAGTATCTCTCCCTCCAGGGAAACATGTTGCTTCCTCCCTAGCAAGAGATCCTCAGTCTATTCAAGAATTTCGCTTGATATCCCATGCCCTTGCACTTTCGCTTTTATTTGCGAATATCAACAATGCAATAGGCATAACCTTCTGAAGAAGGGCACTAAGTGCACGAAACCCATAAAGGAATTAAATTTCTTTTATGCATCTGCTTGCCTGTTATTTCATTATAAACGATCACAGTTGCTCAGGATGGATAAAATACTAAACTTTCGATAATAACCATATAGTACTGAGTTTAAAGGCTATTAGGAAGTCGAGAAATACTGCATATGTTTGACTGTTTCTATAAGGCCTGCAAGATGTCATACAAGGTAACTGCGGTTTCAGTTGATCGACAATTTGGTAATCCTTGTTTGTTGGGAAGAGGAATCTCACTCTGTTCGAGGTGCCTCGTTATATTTGAGCTCAGATTATGTTCAAAAATTCTACGCAAATGGATGTCGCCAGTGGTATACGACAGTAATTTTACAGATCACGTCTGCTACTTTTTCTGTAGGCGAATGTGACCTGTACTTTATTCCAACTAGGGGGCCACAGTTTTTCGTTCCAATGATCTTGGTTATTTTATGATTAACTCATTTCTTGACTCGAGTGCATTAATTCATGAGAGGTTATATACACGGCACGAAACTGTGATGTAAGTGGCTCACCGCTACTCACTACTGCGGTAGCAGCCTCCGCCCCCGCCGCCACCAGCTGCTCGCTGCCGCCCCCCGGCCTCTGGAATTTCGAGTGCCTGCGGGTGTGTGCCGTCGCTATCTTTACCGCCAGCGCCGGCGCGCCCTGCATTACGGGGTAGCGCTGCCCTATCCCGCTCTCCGGCCCTTATCTCGCTCGCCCTGCGAGTGACACGGGACAAGCCTGTGTGAACCGGGCGATAATGCGTGTCCCTTAAAACGGCCGGCCGCCACATGACGAGCGCACGTTTGTAGCGCCACTGAGACTGATTTACTGAGTCCCTCCTCCCCCTCCTCCCTCTTGCCCTCGACCCTCTCGAGTCCGCATTCTCGAGCTGTATACGACAAACTATTAGGTCGTGCCCCGAAGTGGCTGACTGTGGCCTCTTTAGGGCCAGACAACTCGCAGCCAAACAACACTTCATCTGTATCCGGTGCGCCAGTGCGACATATCCCGCAATTCGTTGTTTAGTTTACAAAACTGAGGCCCAACAGCAGTTTTTCAAATCCACAACTTGTCCGTCTTTATAGAGGCGCGGATCAGTTCTTTGCTTGACATGAGTTGAAGAACAAGAACTTTTAGTAATGTTCGCATGTTATCGCCTAGTATAAAAACAAAGTGTACGACCGCACAGAGTCAGCGCTGCTCTGAGAGTACATCCATAACACGCAACGTGACTTGTCCGCTGTGGAGCGCATGTATTCGTATTATTTAATAACATCGAAAAATCGGAATCACTGGCCTAACTATCTCAATTCTCTCCAAAATTGCGCAGACAAGTGCTCACCTTCATCTGGAGCTGTTACTTTTATTTTGCTGGCTTGTGACATCATTCCCTAGGCGTCAAACAAGCACGACGTTAGAATTACGTTCCATGTAACTTGTAACTGTGCTGATGCCAATTATGTGGATAATTAAGTGCGTTTAAATGATATTAGATGTCCCTCACAAATTTCCAGTTCTGTTTGCATGAGAACTGTCTGTTTAGTACATTGACTGAGCCATGTACAATGGGGCATGGAAGGGAAAAAACATAAAAAATTACTTGCAAAATGCCAAAACAAAAGTCAGAGTATTATTACGACATGGAAAGCTAAGAAACTCATAGAGTCACTAATACAACCCATAGCTGACTATGGTGATGCTATTATCCAAGGACTTTCGTATGAAAACTCGAATAAGTTATAACAGGCAATGAATGCTTATGTACGGTACGTTTGCGACGTACGCTGTTTCTTTATATCACTCCTGTCTACAAACAATTATGATGGTTGCGTGCCGATAAGCACAGAGACTATCGTACCGTATGACTGCTCAACCGTCTTCTCGATCACTGCACTTATTTGTTTTCAACTGTTGCACTACCGTCTGAACAGGACAGCAGAAATACTCGCCCTCAACAACATTAAATCTTCTCTTTACCAACACATAACACTGTCACGTTCTCTAGATTATTTTCTGTAGCAGGAACCTGACTTTGGAACAATATCCTCAAAATATCAGAGAAATTAAATCCCCTTCAAACTTGAAGAGACATCTAAAGACCCACGAATCAGAAAAGCCATCTCTCCCACACCATCTCTCCCACATTCTGTACGGCTTAAACTCGTCATTTTCCCCTCCCCCTCTCTCCCACACCTTTTACTCTCCATTGTGGGAAGAGTTTAAACTCTGTTTCTTCCTAACAGTCACTGCCACTGTCAGTTCAACCTTCTCCTCTTTCTTTATACTATCAGCTTCTGACAATACTAAACATGTCTTCAAATATGTTAAATTAATCTATATCATCTTAATTTTTACTCTTCACTCTTTTTATTATTATTATTATTATACTATTATTACTATCATTATTAGTGTCAATAACTATTGCAATCTTACTATCATTAATAATATTACTATTATTGAGCCGGCCGCGGTGGTCTAGTGGTTCTAGGCGCGCAGTCCGGAACCGCGGGACTGCTACGGTCGCAGGTTCGAATCCTGCCTCGGGTATGGATGTGTGCGATGTCCTTAGGTTAGTTAGGTTTAAGTAGTTCCAAGTTCTAGGGGACTGATGACCACAGAAGTTAAGTCCCATAGTGCTCAGAGCCATTTGAACCATTTTTTATTATTGTGAATCTTTAGTATGAGTTGTTCCTGGTCAAATGCAACTGGCAGCATGAAGGCCCTGATCTGGTCAGGCTAAGTAAGCACTAAAAAAATAAGCGTATGAAACGTTCCCGTTTGGTCAGAGGATTACTTAACAGAAACTGGATATCTTCTAGGCTGAGAATTATAGAAGCTATCGATGTATCATTTGTGTATGTTTTAGATAATTAATATTAATTAAAACATCGTATTTTAAGTAAAAGTAGTTGTCAAAATACAGGCAATTTAACCAAGTGCTTGCAATGAAATATCTTAATTGCCACAGGTTTCTCTTTACGGGATATCTAAAACTGATATTCATTCTCAATGATAAAATCCGCAGTCGTAAAAATTATTTATTTCTAAAAACGAAAGCATTTCCCGGTTACAGGACATATGTTGCACCTTCAGGTATATATCAAAATGTGAGTCCACAAAGGATGCATAACTAAGGTTAAAATATGTTAAAGTAGTGCATCCCTGGTACATCACAGGCAAGAGAATGTCATTTTCAGTTCTAGGCTTTCAGGCAGTCATAGGATAGAATAGAATATTCTCTTGCATGTCATATATCAGGGATGCACTATTTTAACATATTTTAACCTTAGTTATGCATCCTTTGTGGACTCACATTTTAATATGCACCTGAAGAGGGGACATTTGGGTAATGCTTTCCTTTTTAGAAATAAATAATTATTACAACTATAGCGGATTTTATCTTCGACGACACCTTAATTGCTTCAAAATGCTTTTCTAAAACATATCAGTGACGTGTAGTTTTCTGACATCAGGTTTTGGAGGATTGGTTACTGGAAGCCATCTCTCCACAAAACATATTAATTCATTTACTTATTTTGTTTTACATGATAAAGATTTAGATAACACAAAAAATGTTGTCACTAACCCTTTCGGTAAGTGTATTTCGCCATAACTCTCTTGGGCGAGATCCAGGTGCTGATGTAATTTCTGACATTGTGTGCATGGAGCTCCGCCTTGACCTCATCCTAGGATTTTGGGTTCATATCCACACAAGGATGTTTGATGTGGATTTGTTGTCTCTTTTTCTCATTTTCTGCGACCGTTCTTCTGCGGATGTAATGTGGCGCTATACCTATAATTCGTTTACTTTTGGTGACAGAAGTCGGTTGTGGCAGTACGTCCAATTTCAGTCGACGCCGTATCCACCTGTTCGGCATGTGTGAAGTTTCGCCGAACTGATGCTGCGTATTCTGCTACAGGAAAGCATAGTGCCAGAACAAATGTACAGAGCACGTTTGGCTGTGAGTCTCAGGTGGTGGCAGTAATTTTAACGATGATGTTGCTCTGGACACATGCTTAAAGCTTTGCTTCTTGGCAATGATCTTCGAATGTGAGACTACGATGCAACTTTTCTCAAAGGTGTTTTGTAGTATCGCTGTGCCATAGTTACTGCTCTCTCCAGATCATATTTAACTCCCTCCAGCCTTTGCAATTTCTCAGATGCAAGGCACAGACCTGCATTTTTCCGGGCCTTGGGTTTAGGTTCAAATGGTTCTGAGCACTATGGGACTTAACATCGGAGGTCATCAGTCCCCTAGAACGTAGAACTACTTAAACTTAACTAACCGAAGGACATCACACACATCTATGCCCGAGGAAGGATTCGAACCTGCGACCGTAGCGGGCACGCGGTTCCAGACTGAAGCGCCTAGAACCGCTCGGTCTTCCTAGCCGGACTTGGGTTTGGTAGTTATGACAACGCTAGTTGCTAAAGTCTTCAATGGCTGCTGCCAGCTTCATCTCCAATTTCGCAAAGGTTTTGCCTTGAGCATCTGCTGCTTGAACTGCATAAATAAATGTTCTTGCCCCTGGGTTGATTGACTGGTCGTTTGTGTAGATGTTGTAGGGTTGCCAGCACACTACCCTGAAGGAGACAATTTTTCAGGGTCCTCCATCGGCTCTTCTTATTATGCACAGTAGCAAAAAACCTCCTGTTTCACAGCAATCACTGGATAAATGTGTTAAACTGGTAATGAGTTTTGCAACTGAATATATCTTTTTAACCAACTTCCTGTGGTAGACAGTGTTGTACTTTGCTGGCACATCTATGCATTCCACTCCTGTAAGATGTCCTGTTTCGTATCCACCTCCTATGTACTGTGTCATGTTAAGGATTTGACCTCAGCACGACTTTCCGGGCAGAAACAAGATTTCACATTTATAATGTTTTTATCAAAATGTTGTGAGATGCGCTTGAGGATCAGGCTTCACAAAACTTTATACTTTTGGTTAACTGGTCGGAAATGATTCTTATCAATTGATTCTTTTCCAGGCTTCAGCAGTGCTACAACTTTGGCTTTGCGCCAGATCGTACGTCTCTGTAATTTTGAAACGCACGTGTTCACTGATTCAAGATACATTCTACATTTTCATCTACAAATGTACTCCACAAGCCAGTGTACGGTGCGTGGCGGAGGCTATCTTGTCATTTCGTTTCCTGCTCCACTCACAAATAGAGGAACGGAAAAACGGCTGCCTGTATGCCTCCGTACGAGCCCGAATTTCATGTATCTTCTCTTTCTGATCCTTACTCGGAATTTACGTTAGGGGCAGTGGAATCGTTCTGCAGTCAGCTTCACATTCTGGTTCGTGTTCCGTGAACCGAACGTCTCCTTCGCTCAAGGGATTCCCATTTGAGTTACCGATGCGTCTCTATAATACTGACTTATTGATACATAACCAACACGGATACAGAAAATATCGTTCTTGTGCAACACTGCTAGCTCTTTATTCCCGTGAAGTAATGAGTGCTGTCGACAAGGGATCTCAGATCGATTCCATATTACTAGAGCTCCAGAAGACTTTTGATACCGTTCCTCACAAGCGACTATTAATCAAATTGCGTGCATATGGAGTATCGTCTCAGTTGTGTGACTGGATTCGTGATTTCCTCTCAGAGAGGTCATAGTTCGTAGTGATAGGCCGTAAATCATCGAGTAGAACATAAGTGGTATCTGGCGTTCCGCAAGGTAGTGTCATAGGCCTGTAACGCCGGAAATGCATATCCTCCTATTTCCATCTATTGTACTAAAATTTTTTTCCTTATTTTGTTACCTGAAGATATGACATTTCTGTGTCTTTATATATTGTAATTGTTTTACTGTTTGTATATATATATATATATGCATTTATGTTGGTTTGTTTTGTGAATATTATTTGTATTTATACGCTGGGTCTGGCCTAGGAAAAACTATGCTATCGAACGAATACATCGATAGGTCATGTGGAGAACCAAAGTGTTTAGGATCTTTGGTAGTGTTAACTCTGTCGCGTGGAGCGCAGGCAGAGGGAGAGTCTGGCTGGGGTGGTGCAGTGGAGCAGGTGTGTTGTGTGACGCTCCCGCGAGTTGCCGCGCTTTCGGGGTTGGGCAGCATGTAATTGCGCTCGACTTGCTATGATAGTTTCTGACACGGTGTCGCGGACGGGAAGCATTAGCTGGCGTACATCAAGAGCCCGTTTCACCTGGTGACCGTGTCGAGAAGAAGGCGCGCCAACATCCAGCTTCTGCAACAGCGACGGCCGACAATGAGTGACTGTCGCCACCTCCTCGATCGACGGCTTCAAACCTTCAATCAACCAACAAGGAAGCCTGGAAGCACGTAAAATTTTAGAACTGTATGGCAGACCTCAGCTTTTCAAACTGTTCCATTTTCATAACTAAATTACAGCAACTTAGCATGAACCTTTGTTGCTCATTGTCCCAATTGCATTACCAAGCAGGGTCCCTTCCTTTTTCGGAATGAACCCGAGTGTCGTTGAAATTCAAACGTCAGCATCATTCGATTTCACTGCTTTAATTTCAAAGTTCAGTTAAGGCATTCATAGCTGGGTACAATATTTAGATTACACAAGCACAAATTAACAGTGCGAGTTTTGTTACCGTATTTTAGCTTACCTGTGACTGCAGCTCAGCTTGGTACGTACGAAATTTTACTATTGTTAATTGTTCAGAATCATTTAATTCAAGTTCAAAGTTAAATCTCTTATTTCTTAATTGCATAGATTCAAGTAGCTTTTGAAATGATTGTTGAGGTAGTTCAAGACTAACCGTATTTTACTGAATTTCGATGTGCTTCAGAAAGAAAGCTCACTATTAACTTCAGTCACTAAATTAACTTTCGATTTTCCGGTTTTATTAATTCTTTTGCTAAATTAAGTCAGAGTGTAGCGAAATTTATTACTTCTGACAAACTTTCAGTTTTCACACAACACGTGTCAACCTTTAGTTGCCACGCTTCTAGTGCTAATTATATGTGTAATAACCTTTCTTTTTCAGTTACTATAGTAATTGTCCTTAGGAGTGGCGACCGTAATTTCCCCCAAATCTCAAATATCTAATTACCGCTAGTTAATTGTCAACGTAACGGCCGCACATTTACTTTCTTTATTAACTTCACCCCTTTTCAAAATTAATTTCCACCAGTTTCATTTGCATTTTTCCTTTCATTTAGATGTAACCTTTTCCTCCCTCTTTACCGACAAATTAACTTCGGTGACGATTGCTTTTCCCAAATTTCCATTAGGTACACGCGGTTTAATTTTTCACTGTCATTAAGGTCGATAAGTGAGGGGGAGGTTACAGGCCCATTGCTGTTCCTCATTTACAAAAATGATCTAGGTGATAATCTGAGCAGCCCCCTTAGATTGTTTGCAGATGATGCTGTAATTTACCGTCTAGTAAAATCATCAGACGATCAATTCCAATTACAAAATGATCAAGAGAGAATTTCTGCATGGTGCGAAAAGTGGCAATTGGCACTAAACAAAGAAAAGTGCGAGGTCATCCACATGGGTACTAAAAGAAATACGATAGATTTTGGGTATACGATAAATCCCACAAATCTAAGGGCTGCCAATTCATCTACATACCTAGGGATTACAATTACGCGCAACTTAAATTGGAAAGACCACATAGATAATATTGTGGGGAAGGCGAAACAAAGACTGCGCTTTGCTGGTAGAACACTTAGCAGGTAGGACTGACGGAGAACATCGAAAAAGTGCAAAGAACGGCAGCCCGTTCCGTGTTATCGCGCAATAGGGGTGAGAGTGCCACTGATATGATACGCGAGTTGGGGTGGCAGTCACTGAAACGAAGGCGGTTTTCTTTGCGGCGAGATCTATTTACGAAATTTCAATCACCAACTTTCTCTTCCGAATACGAAAATATATTGTTGACACCCACCTACGCAGGGAGAAATGATCATCATAATAAAATAAGAGAAATCAGAGCTCAAATGGAAAGATTTAGGTGTTCCTTTTACCCACGCGCCATTCGAGAGTGGACTGCGAGGCACTTAAGTGTGAATTGCAGAGTAACCATGTAGATGTAGATGTAGATACTGGCGCGTTCTCCGAACCTACCGGTAACAAATCTAGCAGCCCGCCTCTGAACTTTATTCTAATCTAACGTGGTAGCAATGTCAAACACCCGACTAGTACACAAGAATAGGTCGCAATAGTTTTCTTTATGCTGTCTCCTTTAAAGATGAACCACACTTTCCCAAAATTCTTCCAACAAACTGAAGTCGACCATTCACTTTCCCTACTACAATCCTTACATGTTCATTCCATTTCATATCGCTTTGCAGCATTACGCCTAAATATTTAATCGACGGAACTGAGTCAAGCAGCACACTCCTAATTCTGCGTTCGATTTTGCAGGATCGTGTTTCGTGCTAATCTGCGTTACCTTAAATTTTTCTGCATTTAAAACTAGTTGCCATTCATCATACGAACTAGGTTTAAGTCATCTTTTATCTTCTTTCACTCAACTTTGATACGTTCCCATACACTATCAGTAAACCACAGCATATGGCTACTCATTCTGTCCGCAAGATAATTTGTGTACACAGAAAATAACAGTGGTCCTATCACACTTCCCTGTGGCACTCATGACGATACCCTTGTCTCTGATGAACACTCGCCGTCGAGGACACCATACTGGGTTCTATTACTTAAGAAGTCTTCGAGCCATTCGTATATCTGGAAACTTATTCCTCACGCTCGTACCTTCCTTAACAGTCTGCAGTGCGACACAGTGTCAAATGCTTCTTGGAAATCTAAGAATATGGAATGTACCTCTTGTCCTTCATCCACGGTTCGCAGTATACCATGTGAGAATAGGGAAAGCTGAACTTCACACGAGCGATTCTTCCTCGTGGAAGCTTTTCCCTCACAAGGAAACTTATCATGTTAGAACTGAAAATCTGTTCAAGGATTCTGCAGGAAACCGATGTTAGAGATATCGGTCTGCAATTTTGCAGGCCCGGTCTTTTACTCTTCTTGTATACGGGAGACACCTGCGCTTCTCTCCAGTCGCTTGGGATTTAGTGTTGGGCGAGAGATTCGCGATAAAGTTGACAGCGGTCCAATGCTGTAGAGTTCTCTTTGTAAATTCGAATTAGGATTCCATCAGGACCTGGCGACTTATTTACTTTCAACTGTTTCAGTTGTTTCTCTATGCCATAGATGCATATTACTATATTCTCCAAACGGGAGTGTGTGGCGTAGTGAAACAGCGGTATGTTTGTACGATTCTTTTGCGGAAATGATTTCTTAAATGTTAATTTAAAACGTTGGCTTTTCTTTTGCTATCTTTTACTACCATATTAGACTGATCAACGAGTTATTGGATAGAAGTCTTACATCTGATTAGCAGTTTTACGTACAACCAGAATTTCCTCAGGTTCTTGGGAAGATCTTTTGCTAAGATGTTCCGGAGGCAGTACTTGTGTGCTTCGCACATCGATCTTTTTAAAGACGCAGAAATATCTACCAACTTTCACCTGTCGCCAATTGCGTGTGCTCTTTTGAACCTAGAGTACAATAGCGTTTGCTTCCTCAGTATCTTCCGAATTTCGTTGTTGGGTTGGGTTGTTATGATGGAGGAGACCAGACAGCGAGGTCATCGGTCTCATCGTATTAGGGAAGGACAGGGAAGGGAGTCGGCGGTGCTTTTTCATAGGAACCATTCCAGCATTTTCCTGGAGTGATTTAGGGAAATCACGGAAAACCTAAAGCAGGATGGCCGGACGCGGGATTGAACCGTCGTCCTCCCGAATGCGAGTCCAGTGTGCTAACCACTGCGCCACCTCGCTCGGTGTAATTTCGTCGACACATATTTCTTCAGAGCACGATTCACAATCAGCTCAAGGTTTGCCCAGTATTCCTCTACGACCATCACTCTGGAATTAAATGATATCAATCACTGCTTTGTTACTGGCCCAAACATTTTTATTATTATTATGTCACTGCGAATAAGAGGTGTTTCAGATTTCCAATACTAGTTAGTAAAGCTAAAGCTAAAGTAAAGCTAAAAGAGAAAACGAAAACGGAAAATCGAACCAGCGAAGAATACTGATTAATTAAAATAAACGAAAGTAAATCGACATGGAAATGAACGCATAAGTGCAAGTAAATTTATGTAGCGAGCGAAAGTGTCTGCTGCTTTGCATCAGAACCTACTTTTACTACGTAAAATTTTAAGTTCCGGTTTACATTCATCTCGTACTGATGAAAAGAGACGCGAGTTCAGCAGAACTGTATCTCCCTTGTAGCAAACTATCCGACGGTAAACCAAGAAGTAACGATCATTCGGCTTTAATAGATGCAGGAAACTTGATTTTTAACTAAAACATGTAACAAATTCCTGTTATACTCTCGTACGTAATCACAGAGATTTTAAAGATTTCTCTGTTTTTGACGACACGCAGCAGCAGATACCGATCTTTGTGGAATATGTTACATTTAATTATATACTCCTTTCATGTATTACTTTAAATAAATTAGATGACAGATAATAGTGTTTTTATTCTCCTTTTAGGTATGGAGATGGGCTGATTATTTGAAAAGGTTATTACAAAAAGATCTACGTTTTCTAAAGCAACACTAACGTGGTATTCTAGACCTGTGTTGTTTACACAAATTGGGGTCACCTTATCTAATTCCCAGGATTATATTAAGAGTGATCATGTGGCATACCATGAATTGCTTTTCGATCATCCTAAGAATACGACACCAATAAAGGGATCTGACCCAAGGTTCTGATGATATAGTAATTTGGCAATGATACTAATCTATACAGTCGCCAGCTCAAATCGAGCAATTAGTTACAGCACGGAAGGTAAAGACGTTAACACTCCATGATGAAACTATTGCGCCGTACTCCCTTTAAGTCTGATCAGCAGAACAAGAACAGAAACAGTCAAGAAAATACTAGCAGCAACAGGTACGTTATTATGAAACACTAATACCACTCTGATTGTCTCAAAATGACGTGCACTGAAGTAGTAAGTTACGCAGCCTATGTGTTAAGTAATTGAGACTTCTAACGAGCAACAAGCATAGTAGTATATGGGGATCGTGAATCACATTGCATTAATGGACATTTAAACAAATCATTACTTTACGTACATAAGAGATAGGAACAAAATGTTCCCAATGATCAATGGCTGATCAATAAAGGACACAATAACTTGTATAAGAGGTCCCATAACCCGTTTAAGTGAACTATTGCACTGTAGGTTAAACTTTCACTCAAAGGAATTGTTTAAATATCAACACAGGTATTACGTAGGCACTTTATACCAACTAACTATCAGCGCAACAGTTGAAGTAAGGGAGTCCTTAACCCGTTACATACTCTTGAACCCTCTTTGTTCAGATGTTCAAATGTGTGTGAAATCTTATGGGACTTAACTGCTAACGTCATCAGTCCCTAAGTTTACACACTACTTAACTTAAATTATCCTAAGGACAAACACACAAGCCCGAGGGAGGACTCGAACCTCCGCCAGGAACAAGCCGCACAGCCCATGACTGCAGCGCCTTAGACCGCTCGGCTAATCCGGCGCGGCGAACCCTCTTTTGTAAATACGTTTAGAAACCTGTCTGATAGTAGGATAAAATTGTAGACCATTAAACTGACATAAAAATGGTTCAAATGGCTCTGAGCACTATGGGACTCAACTGCTGTGGTCATAAGTCCCCTAGAACTTAGAACTACTTAAACCTAACTAACCTAAGGACATCACACACATCCATGCCCGAGGCAGGATTCGAACCTGCGACCGTAGCGGCCATGCGGTTCCAGACTGAAGCGCCTTTAACCGCGCGGCCGCTCCGGCCGGCTAAACTGGCATAGAGCATATCTACACTTCTACACTTTGTATACTAACAAAATTACTTTTTATAGGCGTTCTTCGAGAAATATTAAACTAAACCATTTAATCATGATGCAATTCTCTTTTACTAGCATTAGAGCACTCGAAACAAACAAAATATCTGTGATTAAACTGCTAACACCACTTAATAATTAACGCAATGAATCAATCAAATTAGTTGCTTGATTGAATAAGCACTTGTGATTTCATAAAATGGAGGATGATATAAAGGAACAGGACCGAAACCTAACGTAGGTGCCGGCCAGGGCGGCCGAGCAGTTCTAGGCGCTACAGTCTGGAACCACGCGACCGCTACGGTCGCAGGTTCGAATCCTGCCTCGGGCATGGATGTGTGTGAAGCCCTTAGGTTAGTTAGGTTTAAGTAATTCTAAGTTCTAGGGGACTGATGACCTCAGAAGTTAAGTCCCATAGTGCTCAGAGCCATTTGAACCTAACGTAGGTAGCATGACTCAGGCGAATATGGTAGGCCGGACACAATAAACTGAATTCCACACGTATATTAAGAAAAAATCATGAAGCTCTAGTTCATGCCAGTAACACAATTCTAAACTTTATTTTGCCTCGAGATAGACGAAGAACTGAGCTGTTGTGGCGACCGTGCTGATTGTAATTGCGCAACCGCTTTCTTCATGTAATATGTTCTATAAAAACGTTTTTAGCATGTAAGTCTATGCCAGACTGCTGTATACGCAAGCCGGTTTACATTCGAGGTGGCGCAGTGGTTAGCACACTGGATTCGCATTCGGGAGGACGATAGTTAAATCCCGAGTCCAGCCGTCCTGATTTAGGTTTTCCGTGATTTCCCTAAACCGCTACAGGCAAATGCAGGGATGGTTCCTCTGAAAGGGCACGGCCGATTTCCTTCCCCGTCCTTAACTAATTCGATGAGACCGATGACCTCGCTGTTTGGTCTCTTCCCAGAAACAACCCAACCCCCAACACCCGAGGCACATGTAGAAGAATTTATAAGTACTTTTGCCTTGCTAGTCACTCCACTCGCTTCCTCCTCTGACGCTGGCCGCAGACTGTATAAATGCTCTATTGTACAATTGGTGGGCTCTCTCAGCTCTGCCGCATCTTTTGCACCCTAGTGTGCACCTCTCAGGCACTGAGGGACTTGGTTCCGACATTTCCCTATGGGCTATAACTGTAATGCTCTGAGCATAAACTAGCGAAATTAAATAAAGTATGATCATCATATTGAAGAGCATACCAGAATATTATGCATTAGGTTAATACATTAAAATACATCGCAGAAAATATACAAAAAAAGTGACGTGCCACGAAGAAGTTATGCTAATTGGTCACAGACTGATATTGATACAGGTATCGAAGGAAAATGCAAAACTTTAACTTTCGCGGCCGATGGATGACTGTGTGACGTTGCAGCACAGTTTCACCAAATAACTGGCAAGAATAGTAAATAGGGTACATGTCGATACCAGTGCATAAAGTCGGCGAATTTCATTCACTGGACAATAACTACATCTCTCAGGCGAGTGATCAGTATGTGGAGATGTATTTGGAATTTTATGGTAAGGACTTTGGGACCAAACTGCTGAGGTCATCGGTCCCTAGACTTACGCACTACTTAATCTAATTTAAATTAACTTACGCGAAGGACAACACACACACCCATGCCCGAGGGAGGACTCGAACCTCCGAATGGGGGGAGCCGCACGAACCGCGGCAAGGCGCCTGAGACCGAACAGCTACCCCGGCTGTACAGATTTGAGCATTTGAGAGAGGAGGTGTAGTTGGGCTCAAAGAATTAGGTTGGAGCAATCGGCAAGTCGCTCGAGATCTGAATCGGCACTATTCTACGTTGTGGACAGGAAAGAACAGGACAGAACATGGCACGATAGAACCAGGGGATCGAGCAATTGTCCGAGAGCTCTCAGAGCCCCGGATTCATCATTATCATCGATCAGACATACAACTAAAGCTTCAGTGATCACAAGGTCCGCACCGACAGCTGTGTGGTCAGCGTGACGGATTGCCGTCCTACGTGCGCGGGTTCGATTCCCGGCTGAGTAGGAGATTTTTTCCGCTCATGGACTGGGTGTTGTGTTGTCTTCATTATTATTTCATCCCCATCTTGCGTGCAGATCGCCCACTGTGGCGTCGAATGTAATACACTACAGGCCACTAAAATTGCTACACCAAGAAGAAATGCAGATGATAAACGGGTATTCATTGGACAGATATAATATACTACAACTGACATGTGATTACATTTTCACGCAATTTGGGGTCATATGTCCTGAGAAACCAGTACCCAGAACAACCACCTACAGCCGTAATAACGGCCTTGATACGCCTGTGCATTGAGTCAAACAGAGCTTGGATGGCATGTAGAGGTACAGCTCCCCATGCAGCTTCAACACGATGCTACAGTTCATCAAGAATAGTGACTGGTGTATTGTGACGAGCCAGTTGCTCGGCCACCATTGACCAGACGTTTTCAGTTGGTGAGAGATCTGGAGAATGTGCTGCCCAGGTCAGCAGTCGAACATTTTCTGTATCCAGAAAGGCCCGTACAGGACCTGCAACATGCGGTCGTGCACTATCCTGCTGAACTGTAGGGTTTCGCAGGGATCGAATGATGGGTAGAGCCACGGGTCATAACACATCTGAAATGTAACGTCCACTGTTCAAAGTGCCGTCAATGCGAACAAGAGGTGACCGAGACGTGTAACCAATGGCACCCCATACCACCACGCCTGGTGATACGCCAGTACCGCGATGACGAATACACGCTTCCACTGTGCGTTCACCGCTATGTCGCCAAACACGGATGCGACCATCATGATGCTGTAAACAGAACCTGGACTCATCCGAAAAAATGACGTTTTGCCAGTCGTGCACCCAGGTTCGTCGTTGAGTACACCATCGCAGGCGCTCCTGACTGTGATGCAGCGTCAAGGGTAACCGCAGCCGTAGTCTCCGAGCTGGTAGTCCATGCTGCTGGAAACGTCGTCGAACTGTTCGTGCAGATGGTTGATGTCTTGCAAACGTCCCCATCTGTTGACTCAGTGATCTAGACGTGGCTGCACGATCCGTTACAGCCATGCTGATAAGATGCCTGTCACCTCGACTGCTAGTGATACGAGGCCGTTGGAATTCAGCACGGCATCCCGTGTTACCCTCCTGAACCCACCGATTCCATATTGTGCTAACAGTCATTGGATCTCGACCAACGCCAGCAGCAATGTCGCGATACGATAAACCGCAATCGCAATGGGCTACAATCCGACCTTTATCAAAGTACGCATTTCTCCTCCTTACACGAGTCATCACAACAACGTTTCACCAGGCAACGCCGGTCAACTGCTATTTGTGTATGAGAATCGGTTGGAAACTTTCCTCATGTCAGCACGTTGTAGGTTTCGCCACCGGCGCTAGCCTTGTGTGAGTGCTCTGAAAAGCTAATCATTTGCATATCACAGCATCTGCTTCCGATCGGTTAAATTTCGCGTCTGTAGCACGTCACCTTCGTGGTGTAGCAATTTTAATGGCCAGTAGTGTGAGACCTGCACCAAGGCGGCCGGACCTACCCCGCAAGGGGCCTCCCGGCCAGTGACGCCAAACGCTCACTCCCATTTCAGTGACGACAAGGAACAGTAAAAGGCCGCTCACAGGTAGGAGACCGCTCTCTCGGCACCCCTTGCGCCTTCTGCCATTGACCTCTGTACAGCATCAAGCCCGTCTGCATAGGTGTTGGGCTCATTCTGCCTGGAATCTGACGAAATGGAATAGAATTATCGTCAGTGATGAGCTCCGATTCAAATTAACTCCAATAACCAGCGAAGACGTGGCTGGAGACGCCCCAGACGGCGGCGATACACCAACCTGACTGTCGCTCGCCAAACGGCTAGACATTCAAGAGTGATGGTCTGGGGTGGCATTTCATTGCACAACAGCACCCCTTTGGTTGTGATCCGCTGCACTCTTACAGCACAGTGGGACGTCCCTGATATTCTACGCCCCGCGTCGTTGCCCTTCGTGGCAGGCATTCTGAGCTTAAATTTCAGCAAAACAATGCTCACCCGCACAGGGCGACCGTATCTATTGCTTGTCTTCGTTCTTGTCAAACCCTGCCTTGGCCAGTTCGAGATTTTGACGAACTAACGTACCAGTTCTACAGAACTTGGCTCGATATCCCTCAGGAGGACATCCAACAACTCTGTCACTGAATGACAAGCTGAAAAACTGCTTGCATATGGGGCAGAGGTAGAGCAACGCGTTACTGACTTGCTCAATTTGTAAAGCCCTCCCTCTCGGATAAATTATCTAGTTTTTCTGAGACTGTAATCGTTTGTTTGTCTGACATTACACCTACCGATTCCGGTCGCTTCAGCTAATTTTCCGTGATGAGTCATTTTTTTCTCTTACAGAGTATTACACCCAACAAGTTGTAACTTCCTCTATTTCTCTACATAATCACTTCCGTTATTTGAGCATTTGTCACATGTGCCCATGAACTTGAGAATTCTCATGCCGTGGACATCGCCACCAATCCGTTCTGACAGTTGCTCAGTGCATTCTCCACCTCGGTATCGCTTCCGTAGCGTTTCCTGCCCCAGATATTTCTGGACTTTTGAACAGTACTACTTTGCTTTTTATGTCCTCCTTCCTTCCTCCGTCATACGGTAATTTACTTCCAAGGCAGTAGAATTCCTTCCTCTCGTCTATAACTTTGTTGCGTTTGTTTTCTCATTACTTTCAATTTTCTCACAATTCATATTCTTTGCCCAGCTTGTTCACTCCTTTCAACAGGTCCTGTAATTCTTCCTCACATTACCAAGGATAGCAACGTCGTCAGCGAATCATATCGTTGATGTCGATTCACTTTGAATTTTTATCCCGCCTTGTTTAGTTCCCTTCATTGCTTCTTCGGTATACTGGTTGAACAGCAGAGGAATGCAGTTTTGGATTTTTAATCCGTTCGTTTTTCTCCCCCTGGGTTCTTCTACATATTTTGTAGTATTCGTGTTTGTGACACCACGTAGCCATTTCGCTGAGGTTTCCAAATACCTTGCAGTCCGCAGATCGCGGTCGTGCGGTAGCGTTCTCGTTTCCCATGCCCGGGTTCCCGGGTTCGATTCCCGGCGGGGTCAGGAATTTCCTTTGCCTCCTGATGACTGGGTGTTGTGTGATGTCCTTAGGTTAGTTAGGTTTAAGTAGTTCTAAGTTCTAGGGGACTGATGACCATAGATGTTTAGTCTCATAGTGCTCAGAGCCATTTGAACCATTTCAAATACCTTGCAACATTTTACATTATCTAGCGGTTTTTCTAGGGCGATAAAAAACCAACATTAGCATGAGTTAACTACCTGAGATCAAACAGCTTCGGTGATCAAACTGCTTCTGTGATATAATCATCTAGGGAGTTATTGATGCAGAATACGGCAATTCACGTTTCAGTGACCCACATGAGAAAATGTCTACCAAGAACTGTACTCCAGTCGGTCTAATTAATTCAGTTTTTGCAATTAAGGCTACAACTTTCTAGAAGCCAGTTCGCTCACTTCTCTACCAACAGTGCCAGTTTTTGCCTCGAGTTATGACAAGCGACCAATTAATCTAGTCACGCACTGGCATTTCCCTCGTGATGTTAATAGAAATCAGGCCGGCGGCGTGTCTAGATCACTAAGTTGGTTCCTGCGCTGGATGCTGTGGGCAATATTTTCTGCAATTATTCTCAAATATTGACACACCAATTATTTTTGAACTGACACGTTCCGTATTGCTTCTGTGTTCTTCTAACATATTGTAGTTTACAAACTCTGGGCGTTAGTATGAAACAAAATCCATTAATATTTGTTCGAACATTAATCGGCCTTTTGATTTTGGTCCAAGAGAACAATAAATATTTCGTCATTTCCTTTGTGCATCTGAAAAATTAAAAGTTGCGCCATGATTCCAATTAAGTAAGCCCCTTATCTAGCAAATGGTCTGGTGCTCAAGAAGTAGTAAAGAACTTAAAAAAATAAAAGAAAAAAAGGGCAGTGGTGCCTATACTGTGGTGTACACCATATGCACTGTTGCAATGATAAATCTTGAGTGAATTGGAAACCTTTAAATAGCTGTATCAATTTTTTTCTGGAAATGTATTTCAAGGTAAAATTTTAGTGGTTATGCAGATAGTGTAACAGTGGCTATCTAAATAACACTAATAGAATCATAATTAAATATATACAAAAAATACAAAATAATATGGTTTGTTTGACATATGAGGCTAATCTATTTCAAAGGCAGAATGCCGATGTTCATCAATGCGCTGAGGTAATATTATCTTCTACGCAAAATGTCGTAGCAGATTATACCACTCATGTCGATTTAGTTGTCGTTCTGTTAGTACTACCCTAGTAGTCACCGCTCCGATAATTGGGTCATCATTTAAAGTCTGCCTTAAAATATGATATTAATTTTAATGTTTCAGTTTTTCATATAAGTCACACAATATGTTAGTGTTCTGTTTGCGCCATCCGAAAAGTCGTTCTTACAGTAACCCAGATAGGTAAAAGTCGGCGATGTAAGATAGGCCTAGTCATTATAGTACATACAATATGCTAAGTTTTAGTTTTACTTTCACACACAGGCTTCTACAAACTTTGTAGGTATTCAGTTATAAGTCTTATAAAGTAATCTAATTCTGAAGGAATTACTCAACGTATAGAAAATTGTAATCCGATTTTAGACGTAATTTCCGATTCGATTATTTTCTGTTGTCCTTTCCAAATAATTTCCGATCGTAACAAAAGCTTACACCGACTGTATGGCAAATTATATAAAAGTGTTGCGGTACTTATATAATAAATAGACGAAGAGTTGCATATGCAGAATAAAAGTACACATAAACGTAAATTAGACGCGAATATACGACTGTTAAAAGTTTGTTAATTTGCGAAGGAAAACCGTCACAACGAAAATTCAGTCAGCCTAAACATAAAACTGATGAATATGTAACTGTGTTACTCCTAATGATGATGAGTGGAAATCTGAAACGTGACTTCGTATTAATAAAGTCAAGAAACTGGCTCGTTGCTATATTTCTTTTTTTCTGTTTTTTTTTTTCAAATAATAACCTAATATTCGATTAACTTTTGATGTTACGTCATCAAGCACGTTTTAGAATCACTGAATTTGTCATCAGACGGTTACAGTACACGTAGAATATTTACCGACAGTAATAATAATTCAGTACAAGATTTCTAGTAATGGAAAGTGTAGATGTAACTCACTGTGTTGACAAAATTGCAAACTATTAACGCTATCTTTTTGCACTCATGTCCAATAAGATTCAAGGAGTTTGAGGAAAAGAGGGGATGTTTTATCTTTAAGTCGGCCAATTACACATTTCCCTTACCGCTTTTCCATTGTGAATGACAAGGAACCAACTTCTTACTTCCGTTTCACATGATATAAACTAGTTTTCTAAGTATTTCATCCATTAATAATTGTACATAATGCGAGTGATAATGTAGATGATAATATTAAAATTTCTGTGCTAATCACAAGACATTTATTCATTAACATCGCATTTCGGCGGATTGCTTTAATATTCGATGGATACCATCTTTTATGAAACTGGACTTTGAAAAAAACTCTGGAAATTTCTTGACACAGCGCACAAGGTGGCCAGAAATGAAAATATATATGAGGTTTTCCACATTATAACGCAGCACATCACTCGTACGTTTTGCACATGTAGGATGCAACACAAACTTCTGGCTATCTCACATACTGCTGCAAAAAAATGCGTGTGCTTTCAAAAAGAAGAGATGTATGTAGAATGCGCCCCACATGATGATGGCGTACCTTTTAAACGCGTAGCGAATAATCTTTTGACTTTCACAGATTCTGTAATATTGCCATAGACCTGTCTTGTTTTGTAGGGTACGTAAGCAGTAGAAATGTTGGAGAGTACATCTAAAAAATACTCCTACCGTCTTACAATATCGCACCATATTAACCGAAGTATATTCGAAGGGCAGTTTCAGCTAACAGTGGAAGGAGATACCTGAGTATAGATGTATTCAGTACCTTTAAAAACTACCTTCAAGGTCTTATATCCAGTATGGTGGTGTCTAAGGCTGAGTCAAAGAACTTTCCTTCAACTCCAAAACATTACGCTGTACTCAAATAAAATCAACATTTTTTACCAATTTCTACATCCCAGAGGGCCCAACTTGCCCTATCGACGGAATGAGACTGATGATGTTAGTGCCAAGCGAATACGTATCAATGAAGGCCCCTCCCCCAATCTTTGCAGTGACTTTGTTTTGATGCTGCCCGCTACTTGCAACCTACGCTCTCAATCATCTGTTGAATATATTCGTATCTTTGTCTTCCTCTAGAGATTTTCCCTTGTACAGTTGCCTCGAAAACCATGTTAGTAATTCCCTGATGTCTTATCACATGACCCACCATACTGCCTCTCCATCTTGGGTGAGTTTTCCCGATATTTCTTTCCTGGACGATTCTGCGGACAATCTCCTTACACGCTATCTCATCAGTCTATTTAATTTTCAGCGTTATTCTGTAGCACCACATCTCAAATGCTTCGATTCTCCTCTGTTCTAGTTTACCAGCAGTCCATAATACAGTTACATAAAATGCTGTGCTCCAGATTTATGTTCTCAGAAATTTATTGATGCACGAGCTGTTAAGCTGGCTGTACGATTTTTTCACCCTTTTCTGTCCTTGTATTGTATTGTATGTTAAACGGGGGCCTAAAAACGACGGAAAGGCTCCGTCCCCTCTGCAGCCGCAGTAGTCCACTACCCCACGAAGACTACCGCAGTCCACTTCACCCCTCCGCCGCCCCACACCGAACCACTCTTTCAGGGCTATTGTGCGTTTCGGCCCCGATGGACCCCCCCCCACCCCCCACCCCCCACCCAGCGGAACGTCTCACACCAGACGAGTGTAACTATGTTTGCGTGGTAGAGTAATGGTGGTGTACACATACGTGGAGAACGTGTTTGCACAGCAATCGCTGACATAGTGTAGCTGAAGCGGATTAAGGGAAACCAGCCAGCATTCGCCGTGGCAGATGGAAAACTGCCTAAAAACCATCCACAGACTGGCTGGCTCACTGGACCTCGACACAAGTCCGCTGGACGGATTCGTGTTGGGGACCACCCGCTCCTTCCCGCCCGGAATTTCTGCCGTTACTATCATTGGGATTGTGTGGATGATATTTTTCCAGAAGACTGATAGTACGTTTATATCTTTATAGATTCTACAAGTCGACTTCCATAGTCGTTTGATTCCCAGCACCGCCAATAACTTTAGGAATTCTGAAGCGCTTCGATCTGTGACTTTCGCCTTATATGAACTCAAATCTGTTAAATTCTGATCAATACCGCATCCACTGTTGTTGTTGTGGTCGTCAGTCCTGAGACTGGTTTGATGCAGCTCTCCATGCTACTCTATCCTGTGCAAGCTTCTTCATCTCCCAGTACCTACTGCAACCTACATCCTTCTGAATCTGTTTAGTGTATTCAGCTCTTGGTCTCCCTCTACGATTTTTATCCTCCACGCTTCCCTCCAATATTAAATTGGTTATCCCTTGATGCCTCAGAACATGTCCTACCAACCGATTCCTTCTTCTAGTCAAGTTGTGCCACAAACTTTTCTTCTCCCCAATCCTATTCAATACCTCCTCATTAGTTATATGATCTGCCCATCTAATCTTCAGCATTCTTCTGTCCAAACTAGTTATTGTCCATGTTTCACTTCCATACATGGCTACACTCCATACAAATACTTTCAGAAACGACTTCCTGACACGTAAATCTACACTCGCTGTTAACAAATTTCTCTTCTTCAGAAACGCTTTCCTTGCCATTGCCAGTCTACATTTTATATCCTCTCTACTTCGATCATCATCAGTTATTTTGCTACCCAAATATCAAAACTCCTTTACTACTACTACCGCATCCACTATACCATTTATATGAACTCTCATTTCTTCTTCTATAACGACGTCAGACAATTCCTTCCCTTCAGCGTACTTTTTCCATCTATCGCTCTTTCCTTCTCGTTTAAAAGAGGAATTCCCTTTGAATTGCAATATTGAGCTGTGTTGTTACTTCCACTGAAGGTTGTTTTGACTTTTATATACGCCGATTATGTCCTTCTGATGACCTTTTTTCGATTTCTTGACATTTTTCCTGCAACCATTTCGCTTTAGCTTCCCGGCATACACTATTTATTTCATTCCTAGATGACTTATTTTTCTGTAATCCTGTGTCTTCCGAACATTTTTTAAACTTCATTCTTTCGTCGATCAACTGAAATATTTCTTCTGTTACCAAAGACTTCTTCATAGCTACCTCTTTAGCACCTATATTTGTCTCTCTTTTTTAGAGATGTCCGTATCTCTTCAACTGAACTACCAACTCTATAGAAGAACTTCAAACGCACCTCATCATTGCTCAGTACTTCACTATCTCACTTCTATCCAAACATTCTTCCGGACGATTCTCCTAATTTTCGCCAGCTCTATGTCATTACTTAATTTTGATCTGAATCTGTATCTGCTCCTAGATATGCCTTACAATCCACTACCTGATCTCGGCATTTCTATGTCTCCACGATGCAATCCAAATGGAATTTTCCGGTGTCTCCAGATCGTTTCCAAGTACACATTCTTCTCTCGTGTTCTTTGAACAGATTATTGGCTGTTACTACCCGGAATTTCTTGCACAGCCCAGTTAGCTTTTATCTTCTCTACTTCCTTGTACAGAGCCCGTATCCTCCTGTAATCCTTTCTTCTAATCCTTCCCCTGCAGCCGCTTTCCAATCTCCCTTGACCATTAGATTTTCATCTCCCTTTACATAGTGGATTACCCGTTCAATGGCTTCACACATTTTCACCTTCTAGTTATTTCGGTGTTTCTAAGTCATTAGTCTTCTGACTTGTGTGATGCGGACCGCTACGAATTCCTCTCATATACCAATTTCTTCTCCTCAGTGTAGCACCTGCGACTTACGTCCTAAATTATTTGCCGGATGTATTTCAGTCACTGCCTTCCTCTACAGTTTTGCCGCTCCCTATAGTACAGAGCCGGGCACGGTGCGCTATCTTCACCCGTGCAGCGTGTGCAAGCAAAGCCTTCTAGATACACACAGCGGCCATATTGGCACGTGACGTCACAAACTTTTGGCCATCTTACCTTTAGTCGGCAGCCCTGTTGGCGTGTATGTTGTGTTTGAAGTGTGTGCCACGTGAAAGTGATATATATTTCATACAATATTCGCCTACAGTTCTTCGAAGTATGGGATACAAGTGTTGTTTCCTTTTGCCAGGGAAATTATAAACCCCAAAAAGGCATGAAAGTGCACATGTTTAGATTTCCCAAATGTGAGAAGTTGAGAAATCGCTGGATTGAAGCTATTTCCAGACAGGAATTTGTGTCTACGCATCATTCAAGGGTAAGTAAATGACAAAAATTTATAGAGTGTTATTTGTTTCCATTGCACCACATTTGCCAATTGTTTTTAAAAGCAGTTATGTATCATGTACCACTATAATTTGTTTCTTAATTCTACCATTGCTGCGAGGTTAGTACGAAGCTGGCTGTGAAATGTCTCTCATATTTGCAACTATTGTCACACAGAATATTTATATTAATTAGTGGTCCGCAGCTCGTGGTCGTGCGGTAGCGTTCTCGCTTCCCACGTCCGGGTTCCTGGGTTCGATTCCTGGCGGGGTCAGGGATTTTGTCTGCCTCGTGATGACTGGGTGTTGTGTGATGTCCTTAGGTTAGTTAGGATTAAGTAGTTCTAAGTTCTAGTGGACTGATGACCATAGAAGCTAAGTCCCATAGTGCTCAGAGCCATTTGAATCATTAATTAGTGTGGCTCGAAAATGTTTAGTATTCCTTATCATTCCTACCAGATTATTAAGTTTCCAGTACTTTTATTTGGAAGAGCTACAGAATGATTTTGTTCGGTTTTACATATACAGCTATTCAGAAATAATTTCAATTTGAGTAAACTACCCTAGAAAATTGCGGTAATGAATTCGGTGATCGACAGATTAAGCAGTATAGAAAGCAGAATTTCGAGGGAAGTGCATTGTGATTAAATTAACAGCACTCTGTTACACGAATTTCAGTCAAGGATATGCGAAGAACAATCTTTTCATGTTTAAGGTTCTAAACTTCTGGAGAAACAGCAAAATAAAATATTTTTTCGGGTTTTTTGATTTACTAAATATTATGTCAGGAGGTACTTCATTTCGTCAAATGATTTGAGTTTCGTGTGAGGTCAGCAAATTTTGAAGTGGAGAGGAAAATTTACGAAAATAACTGGGGAAACAAATTCTTAAATGCTGTAGGAGCTCCAGCTGCTTTATTTAAAACCGAAAACGTCTGCTTGTTGTTGCATATTGCCAATTTTTTACTGCAAAAAAAACGTAACTCCTGAGGTAAAAGACAGAATTTAAAATTAAATTTTGTATTCAAGCCTAGAAACCCGTATTTAAGGCAAATCGTCAAAATAATTTTACATCTTGAAATAAAATAGGGCAGTTTTGTTCAGTTACTTTACGCAATGATATAAATTTCCATACTTTCATTACAAGGCCATGTAGAAGAGGAAAGCACGAGAATCCCTACGCGGTTTCAGCTCGTAAAGTTCGTATAGCTACAGAGTGCTTAACAGGAGCGTTCCGATACAGACCCGGCCATCAGTATGTGACGTCACAAGTGTGCGCGCAGGCCTGTAGTCTAGGTGGTATTGGTGCAAGTCGCGTGCGGGCCAATGTCATTCGGCTTTGCGCGGTTCTTCTCGGAAGTATTCGGAACAGCGTGACATTTCATCTAGTACTGCGATGCGGCATGTTTCAGTCGTCACAACTCTCTGAGTTCGACAGAATCGTGCTGTCAGCGCTGTCTATCCTTTGCCATTTCTTAGTCGTATGCGGAACGTTCGCAGGTCCAGTGGCTGTTTGCACAAAAAGACTCAGTCTACCGATCTGGTGTAGGATATGCCGTGGTGCATATCCTACTACTTTGCATTATGCGCATAGTGACTTGTCGCTATGCTCGGATCGACTAATTCCTTGCAGTGGTTCCACCCCCCAAGCTAATGACGATGCTGGGAAATGTAACGAGGTACGTTATGCAGCGTCTGAGTTTAGGGATGAAACTTATTAGAATCATCCGCGCCATCGCCTTTAATCAGTCGCTCTGGTTGAAAGAGTACTAAATGTCAATATCGAAAAGGTGGCCCTTCCGACATCTGATTCTGAAAAGAACTTTTTAAGTTAATGAACAATTCAGTGTTCATCAAACCCATTAAGGAACCACCGCAAAATTCAGTTAGTTTACTACAGGGATGGGCATTAAGCCGCAAGGGATTACATCGTTAGACCAAATTTTAAGTGTACCACTCTCTGAAATCAAGGATTAGTCGCTATGGAGATGGCTAAGATTTCAGTAGAGTTCACGAAGCCTCTTTCTATCAGTATGTTTATACCAGACCTTTCCTAACTCCACATCTACGAACTTCACCACGAGTTTCTGAAACCTCATTTCGCTGATCCGGAGGTGCCCTTTTAGATTTTCAGAAGGCTTTTGACACCGTTCCGCACAAGCGAATTCTAATCAAATAGCGTGCCTGTATAATATCACCTCGTTGTGCGGTTGGTTTCCTGTAACAAGGGCCATAGTTCGTAGTCATTGGCGGAAAAGCCATCCAGGAAAACTGAAGTAATATCTGGCGTTTCCCAGTGAGGAGTTACAGGTTCTCTGCTGGTCCTGATCTACATAAACGACATAGGAAATAATTTTAGCGGCCTTGTTAGATTGTTTGCAGACGTTGCTGTCATTTACTTTCTTGTAAAGTCATCAGATGATCAAAACCAATTGCAAAGTGATATAGACAAGAGGTCTGTATGGTATAAAAAATGGCAATTTACTCTAAATAATGAACTGACTACTAGATGAAGTCCGCTAAATTTCAGTTATGCAATAAATCACATACATCTAAAAGCTGTAAATTCAGTTAAATATAACTTAGGGATTACAATTACGAATAACTTAATGTGGAACGATCACAAAGACAGTATTGTGGAGAAAGCAAACCAAATACTGCGACTTATTGTCAGAACAGTTTAAAAAAATGCAACAGCTCTACTAAAGAGACTGGGTACACCATGCTTGCCGGCCGAAGTGGCCGTGCGGTTAAAGGCGCTGCAGTCTGGAACCGCAAGACCGCTACGGTCGCAGGTTCGAATCCTGACTCGGGCATGGATGTTTGTGATGTCCTTAGGTTAGTTAGGTTTAACTAGTTCTAAGTTCTAGGGGACTAATGACCTCAGCAGTTGAGTCCCATAGTGCTCAGAGCCATTTGAACCATTTTTTTTACACCATGCTTGTCCACCCTCTTTTGGAGTAGTACTGTGCACTATGGGACCGCATCAGACGGGACTGGCGGAGGACATCGAAAAAGTTAAAAGAGGGCATTACCGCGGAGAGAGTGTCACGGACGTGATACGAGGTGCGGCTAGAAAAAAACCGGACTGATGCTGGAAAAAACATTTATTTACAATTATTTACAATTTCATGTTATCTCCTTCAATGTACTCTCCTCCTCGGTCTCTACACCGCTCCATACGAATTTTCCACTGTTCATAGCAATGCTGCAGATCAGTTTCGGTAAGTCCATACATTACTTCCGTCGCTTTTTCTTTTACTGCTTCAACAGTCTCAAATCTAGTTCCTTTCAAAGCTGACTTGACTTTAGGGAAAAGAAAAAAGTCACATGAGGCCAAATCAGGTGAGTAGGGTGGATGATCTAAGATGGGAATGTTGTGTTTTGCGAAAAACGTCTTCACTGACAACGCATTGTGAGCTGGGGCGTTGTCTTGGTGGAGGATCCATGACTTTTTTCTCCACAAATCTTTCCGTTTTCTCCGTACTCGCTCACGTAGGGTAGCCAGGACGCTAATGTAGTAATGCTGACTCACTGTTTGTCCCTCTGGTACCCAATCAATGTGCACAAAAAAAACAATCATCATTGCCTTGAATTTCGATTTTGACATTCGTGCTTTTTTTTGTCGTGGAGAACCAGGAGTTTTCCAATGCATCGATTGGCGTTTAGTTTCGGGATCGTAAGTAAAAAACCACGATTCATCGCAAGTAATAACATTTTGTAAGAAGGTGGGATCACTTTCAATGTTTTCCAGGATGTCAGAACAAATCATTCTTCGGCGTTCCTTCTGTTCAATTGTGAGACACTTTGGAACCATTTTTGAACACACTTTGTCCATGTTGAAACTTTCATCAAGAATCTGCCTAACACTTTCCTTGTCAACTCCTGTTAACTCAGACACTGCTCTGATTGTTAAACGGCGATCTTGTCGAACAAGTTTACCGATTTTTTCAATGTTTGCATCAGTTTTTGCTGACAATGGTCTGCCAGTGCGAGTGTCATCACTGGTGTCTTCGCGGCCATCTTTAAATCGTTTAAACCACTCAAACACTTGTGTTCGCGATAAACAATCATCGCCGTACACTTGTTGTAACATTACAAACGTTTCACTTGCAGATTTTCCTAGTTTGAAACAAAATTTGATGTTAACACGCTGTTCTTTCTGTATACTCAACATTTTCCGACGCACAGACAAAACGCCAACTACTTAAAACAGACGCCACGGGCAGACTGAGTGCAGGAGGCAGATGAAACTCGAGCAGTAGGCGGAGCGAGAGTCACGTGACAGGCCACGCGACATTCAGCCTTATTGCATTCGTTTTATTGTTTCACCAGTACTAGTCCGGTTTTTTTCTAGCCACACCTCGTGAATTGGGGTGGCAATCATTAAAACAAAGGGGTTCTTCCTTGCGCGAGCATCTTCTGGGAAACTTCAATCACCGACTTTCTCCTCCGATTGCGAAAATATTTTGTTGGCGCCCACTTACATAGGGAGAAATGATCGTCATAATAAAATAAGAGAAATCTGAGCTAGCACAGAATAGTTTAAGATTTCATTTTTCCCGTGTGCCTTTCGAGAGTGAAACGCTAAATAAATAGCTTTAAAATGGTTTGGTGAACCATCTCCCGAGTGCTTAATTGTGAACCACAGAATAATCATGTAGCTGCAGATGTAGACACAGACAGTTTCATCAGCTGTGTCAAGGGCTGCGATCCATATGAAGTAATAAGGTGCCACCCTGCATTCTTGTTTCTTCTAATATGTGTAAGACAGCTGGTGACCTCGGTGTTGAGCGTTCGTAAGCTCCAAACACACAACAGTTATACGTTCAACATGTCTGGCTCTGTAGCTGATAAATATATAATATATGCATAAACACTCTGATCTCAAACAATACTGATCATTTCACTATGGTGAATACACCAATAATGAGGAGACTTATGTAACTGCTCTAGTAAGAAAAGGGCGAGGAGGTTTCCCACTATTTTAATGTGTTCCTATTGCTCTAGAGATAAAAAGAGGGCAAGGGTTCACAGCCTTTTCTTAAGCCATCCTGTTGGCCTAGACCGTGTGTTTGTGTGTGTAGGGGGGGGGGGGGGGAGGGGGGGAAGGGTGAAGGATGTCCTTGTCTTAGAACATTATCTGCGCCAGAACCGGGATACTGGATGAGTGACCCTCATTTTTGTGCCACGTAAGTGCATAAAATGTATTCGCAGGTATCGGGTTAAATCCTGACCTTGAATATAGCACATACAATCGGTCCACAAGCGTGGGCAGCAGGAACGGGTGGGGGTGGGGAAGCGAGGAATGTCAGGTTACATCAACTACACTATAGGAAATACTGGAAATAGCCACATGTTTTCTTGAAATTCTTTTACTGTACTATCACCAGCCAGTTCCGATTCTGAGCCCATCATCAGAGTGTAGCGTTTCATCTTTCACATTTGTGTCCTAAAGTACAACAAAATTTTTGTAATGCATAGTTTACAAAAGATTTCACATTTGCGTCCTAAAATTTTGACAAAGTTTTTTGATTACATCGTTTTACACTTGTATATGCTCTATACATTACACTTCCAAACTCCTTCACATATTATAGGACCGAGGTTCCTCTCTTTCTCCTGGCTGTTGTTGTGGCTTTCAGTCCTAGTACTGGTTTGATGCAGCTCTCCATCGTACTCTGTCCTATACAAGTTTCTTCCTCTCCGAGCAATTGCTACAACCCACATCCTACATCCTTCTGAATCTGCTTACTGCATTCATCTCTTGGCCTCCCTCTACGATTTTTACCCTCCACGCCTCCTCCCAGTACTAAACTGGTAATCCCTTTATCTCTCAGATTGTATCCTATTAACTGGTCCCTTCTGTTGGTCAAGTTCTTTCACAAATTTCTTCTCTCGCCAATTCTGTTCAGTACCTCCTTATTAATTATGTAATCTACGCACTTAATCTGCAATATTCTTCTGTTGGACCACATTTAAAAAGCTTGTATTCTGTTTTTCCATTAACTCTTTGTCGTCCATATTTCACCTTCTTACATGGCTGCACTACACACAAATTCTTTCAGAAAAGTCTTCCCAACACTTAAATCTACATTCGATGCTAAATAATTTCTCCTCTGCAGAAATGCTTTTCTTGCCATTGGCAGTCTACATTTTACATCCTCTCTACTTCGGTCATCATACGCTATTTTTCTATCCAAATAGCAAAATTCATCTACTAATTTAAGAGTCTCGTTTCCTAACCTAATTTTCTTAGCATCATCTGTCTTAATTCGACTACATTCCATTATCCTTCTTTTGCTTGTGTTGATGTTCATCTTATATCCTCGTTTCAGAACATTGTCCAATCCGTTCAACTGCTCTCTCAAGTCCTTTACTGTCACTGACAGAATTACAAAGACATTGTCAAACCTCAAGGTTTTTGTTTCTTCTCCCTGAACTTTAATTCTTGCTCCAAATTTTTCTTTTGTCCCCTTTACTGCTTGTTCAATGCACAGACCAAATGACATAGGGGACCATGCTACAGGCCGGAGTGGCCGTGCGGTTCTATGTGCTACAGTCTGGAGCCGAGCGACCGCTATGGTCGCAGGTTCGAATCCTGCCTCGGGCATGGATGTGTGTGATGTCCTTAGGTTAGTCAGGTTTAATTAGTTCTAATATCTAGGCGACTGATGACCTCAGAAGTTAAGTCGCATAGTGCTCAGAGCTATCTGAACCAGGCTACAACACTGTGTCACCCCCTTCCCAACGACGGCTTTCCTTTCATACCCCTCGACTGTTGTAACTGCTATCTGATTTCTCTACAAGTTGTAAATAGCCTTCCGCTCGTTGCAGTACAAGACTTCGCCTGAAGATGATGGATAGGAAATCCATTGGAACACTGCGACAATACGACGACGCCATTCGGCTGATAACCCGAGAAGATTTCATAGAAGGTCGGTGTCTGATCACACTGCAGTGCTCCTCTCCGGCTAAGACGCCAGGGAAGAAGAAGAAGAAGAGGGGGACAGAGTAATGCTGTCCACGAGCGCATACAGCGCTGACCTTGTGGGCGCACGCGCAGCGCCTGCAGGCCGAGGCGCCCATTATTCGACGGTGCACCGTAGGCGCGACGACCTTCCATAAGAAAGGCGCACGGCGGCTGCCAAACCACGTTCCCCACATCACATTACGCTCGCCTCGCCGTGCTACGCCCGTCTGCGCCCCGCCAGATTCCAAGTTGCTCATTTCTGATACATTGTATCTCTATCTTGGTCGCCGTGCGTGGGTGGCCTCCCTTTGATTCTCCAAGGTACAAGATATTGAGACACAATTTTTGTAGCAATCATTACTCCTTTCTTCGCTTATAATACTGTTTGGATCCTTTAATATTGGATAGAACTGTTCTGAACATTAAATATTCTGAAGAGCCAAAGAAACTGGTGCACCTGCCTTTATCTTGTAGGCCTCCCGCTAGCATGCAAAAGTGCCGCAACACAACGTGACATGGACTTGACTAATGTCTGCAGTAGTGCTGGAGGGAACTGACACCATGAATCCTGCAAGGCTGTTCATAAGTCCATAAGAGTACAAGGAAGTGGAGATCTCTTCTGAACACCACGTTGCAAGGCATCCAAGATATACTCAATAATGTTCATGTTTGGTGGCCAGAGGAAGTGTTTAAGCCCAGAAGAGTGATCCTGGAGCCACTCTGTAGCAATTCTGGACGTGTGAGGTGTCGCATTGTCCTGCTGGAACTGCCCAAGTCCGTCGGAATGCACAATGGACATGAATGGATGTAGGTGATCAGAAAGGATGCTTGAGTCTCGTAACTAGATGTATCATGGATCCCGTATCACTCCAACTGCATACGCCCCACACCATTACAGAGCCTCCACCAGCTTGAGCAGTCCCCTGCTGACGTGCAGGGTCCATTGATTCATGAGACTGTCTCCATGCCCGTACACGTTCATCCGCTCGATACAATTTGAAACGAGACTCGTCCTACAAGGTAACATGTTTCAGTCATCAACATTCCAATGTCGGTGTTGACAGGCCCAGGCGAGGCGTAAAACTTTGTGTCGTGCAGTCGTCAAGGGCCCACGAGTGGGCCTTCGGCTGCGAAAGCGCATATCGATGATGTTTCCTTGAATGGTTGGTACGCTGACACTTGTTGATGGCTCAGCATTGAAATCTGCAGCAATTCGCAGAAGGGCTGCACTTCTGTCACGTTGAACGGTTATCTTCAGTCGTCATTGTTCCCGTTTTTGTAGAATCTTTTTCCGGCCGCAGCGATGTCGAAGATTTGATATTTTACCGGATTCCTGATATTCACGGTACAATTGTGAAAGGGTCGTACGGGAAAGTTCCCTCTTCATCGCTACATCGAAGATGCTCTATCCCATCACTCGTGCGCGGACTGTGACACCACGTTCAAACTCACTTAAATCTTGATAACTTGCCATTGTAGCAGCAGTAACCGATCTTACAACTGCGCCAGACATTTGTTGTCTTATATAGCCGTTGCCGACCGCAGCGTCGTATTCTGCCTGCTTACATATCTCTGTATTTGAATACGTATGCCTGTACCTGTTTCAATGGCGGTTCAGTGTATAACGGGAGATATTTAGACTATGAGAGTACTCCCGTGAAGAAAACGGTTCTCGGACATCTACCTTGCGTAATTTTGAGCGTAGTTTCGATTATTTAAACTCAAATGTAACCCGTCTCGCTTCCCAAACTTAACGAAAGTAACCACGTCAGTGTTTGGCAACAAACATCAGCGTAGCGTGCCTTGCACCAATACTTTGATTGTTCGGCGTCCGGAATCAATGGCGGACGCCGCAGTTTACGCCGGCTAGCACACAATGTGATAAATACGTAAATTCACCTGACAAAATACTACCCACGTATGTAAAAGTACAACCCCCAAACGAACATGTACAAACTTTCCAAAACAACTACAATAAATAAATCTATAAGGTAGAGAGAGTAAAAAGCAATAACTGCTATTATTGGCGTGTCAACAACGCCAACACACGGAAAGATAGGAGATGACGTACGGTCGGAAGTAATTGTTTTTGTGTGCCCATCCACATGGTCGGAGGTCTGGAGGACTACGGCCGTTCATTTATCTACGCAAATGAAACACCTACAGGCGTCTTTATGTCATTTACTGCACAGCTACCAGTTTCGGTGCTTCATTGCAGCATCTTCAGGCCTTAGCTGATGCTGAGGCTGTTAACACCATCCTTACACGCGACTACCTGTTTCCTCTCCAACCATCAACTACCAACTATGAAGTTATAGGTGATGTAGTGACAACATAGCTGTTACAGGTATTCTGTGGTTACAGGTAGACTGCGGTGTTGTCTCCACTATCACCTGTCAGTGTATATAGATTGTGTTAACCCCCTCAGCATCAATTAAGGCCTGAAGATGGTTCACTACAGCACCGAAACTGGTAGCTATACAATAAATCACAACATAAGGACGGCTGTAGGTGCTTCATTTTATTACGGGGCGGAAATAAAGCTGTGAGGACGGGTCGTGTGTCGTGCTTGGGTGTCTCAGCCAGTAGAGGAGTTGCCCGCGAAAGGCAAAGGTCGTGATTTCGAGTCTCGGTCCAGCACACAGTTTTAATCTGCCAGGAGGTTTCATATCAATGCACACTCAGCTGGACAGCGAAAATTTCATTCCGGAATGTCAACATAGCTAGCTAACACGCTTCACTCAAGTTACCTTTATTTATAAGGTAAGCAAATACAGATAAAAGTTTGTTACAAAATAGGATGCAATCAAAACTGAATGTACATGAAATGCTTTAAGTTTTTTCAGGGAGAGTGTTTGCCGTTGCAGCTTATTTCAGTCTGTGATCGTTGCGTTGTGACGTCAGCGGTGGTTCGGTGATTCTGGCGGCGTAATTATCATATTTCCATCAGTCGTGAGAATGTCATGGGCGCTTCAGTCTGGAACCGTGTGACCGTTACGGTCGCAGGTTCGAATCCTGCCTCGGGCACGGATGTGTGTGATGTCCTTAGGTTAGTTAGGTTTAAGTAGTTCTAAGTTCTAGGGGACTGATGACCACATATGTTAAGTCCCATAGTGCTCAGAGCCATTTGAACCATTGTCATGGGCATATAATCCTGCTTTGTTTATAATTCTCCTAGCGGTAATATTATCCTCCATATATTTCCTTTGGTCACAGCCCGGTTAGATGTAGTTGTTGCTGCGTACATGCAAGTTCGTATGTGCTAGTCAGTGAGGTCTCTTACGCTCACGGCTCTGTTATCAACGTCCCGCGCACAGTTACAGAATAGCACAAATTCGCTATGACTTGCTCTTCGCGAAATTAAAGTCTATTCATTTTTTTCATGCGTGCCACTGAGCCGTGAGTAGCTCATGTTCGTGCCATCTATTATATAACAACTTGCTTTACCGTACAGCCGCCTCGTCATTTTAAATTTCAATTACTGGCGTCACTAAATTACTGTCTTGCCTGCAGCAGCAGCGCATATCGATATTTGCCCTGCCGTATTATCTTTGGTGGACGGCTATTACTTCCCGGTCGTGGTGGGTCGTGGGGAGAGATCGGATCAGTAGCGGTTGGAGTTGGAACGCGGCAGAAGTGCAGTCGGGACGTGGCAGCAGTCGGGGACGGAGCGCTGGGGAGGCGCGGACAGCCAGCACTCGCCAACCGCTCGCGACACAGGATGAACTGTCCGACGGACAGAGGTGGCAGCGGGATCGACCGTTGGTCGGTCGTTCAGTTGGTCACCTCTTTGGGCGACGTGCGTTTGGTCTTTTGACCGTTTCTGGGCCTCTTCACTGGGTCATCTGGCTGGACGTGGCTCGGTTCCTTCTTGTGCGGAGACGTCGTGGCCAATGGGAAAGAGTTACCTCTGCATTATTGGGTCCGAGCCAGTGTGCCCGGATCGCCGTGTCTTCCAGTTTCCGACGGACAGCCGACACACATGGTTTGAGTGCCAATGCCCTTGGTTGGTTGTTGGTCGGTCGCCTTGTGGGGCGGCGGGTGGAATTATTGTTATTTAAAATAATGTTTTGTTTGTTTTTCCCGGCCGATTAGCAACATATGTGGGGCGGCGGCTGGATATTAATTGAGAATAATAATGTAGAGTGTAATGTAGAAAGGGTGCATTTCCCGGCCGATGCACCACATGTGGGACGGCGGGTGGAATTATTGTTGTTAAATGTTCCTATTATTTATGCTGTCTTTTCCCGTTCTCATCACTGGCTCTCTAACTACAATATTGACAACCAGAAAGTGATTAGCAAAACGTGAAGCCTGTAATTAGAATTCCTAGTGCCCACTTCATCTGAGAAATACACTTATAGCTACAGCTTATAGCTCTGAGGAATTAGGAGATTGTCTGGGATTCATAATCAAAACGATTCTGTCTAAAATGTTCACTATATTCTGAAAGTCACAGACCAAAAAGAATCCACACAATCCAACTAACAGAGCAGTTCAGAGTCTAATGCGCTGATGCAACTATAACTGTTCAATTAAATGTTTAAGTGAATGCTCGCCATAATTTGATGATAATGTTCATCAAACGCCACTCTAAATAATGGTAGAATGTCAGTCCTGCGACGGCACGTGAAAATACGACCCACGCAAACTGAAGACAGATCATTAAAGTCATCCCAGAATTAACACTTCACTCGAAAACGATTTCATGGTTACGCATATCCCAAGTAATTTATTACGGCATCCGAGGCTCCTTATAGCAATGATACCGATGCGACGCGACTCCCTGCACAGATGATGCGCTAATCAGCGTCTGGAGAGAACTGGGGCCTTCTTCTCTCGCACAGCGTTCTTATATATAAAGCCGCGGTGCGGACGGCTAAGGGAACGCCTGATCAATTCCGCTCTCCCGACTAGCCGCTAGGCTAGTAATGCACCACTTTAAGTTATGGAATAAATCATCGCTTCCTTTGGTGATAGCAGATGAAGCTCTCAATTTAAATGTGCATTCAGCACACAGGTAAGTAATCATAATAAGAGTTTGACGTGGCTAAGTCAAATATTTTGGGCGAGAGAATTAATTTAATTACACTACATGCAGTAGACGAGCTCTGAACTTGCCCTTTGGAGATACGCTATCGCTACAGTTTTATAGTTATTCAGTTGAAACTTCTCACATCTTTATGATTATAGCGGATCTCCATTCTACTTAAATTTAAACATCCTAGCCTTATTTATTAGCCTACTTAATCTATCTTGCTTCCTTAATTTCTAAGACAAAAACCAGAAAATCATGAATTTCAACTAAAATTTTAGTTTGTGAGATCCAGAATACTGTTTCTACTAAATTATTATGCAAAAGGAATCTAAATACAAATTTTTTAAGTTTCTAGCTCTTTTCTGTTGTGCCAATGATTTTTACAGAAAAACATCCAAATTTCGAAAATGATTAAAGTTATTGAACTGATATTCAACACATATTGATTTAGTATTACTCCTGACATGCTAGAAACGTTTCAGTTTATTTACTTGATTTTTAAAGTATTGCGCAACATTTATGAAGTCAGAGCTAGTTACAGCGGACTAGGCTGGCACACAATGGAAAGGCTGATGTGAATTTTATACGGCGTGAGTAGGCTGCTTCCCTACAGCCTGGTTCGGGTTTGTGAGTGTTCCGCCGGTGATTTGTTCCAGTTGTTCATCAGTGATTCGTTTTACGAGTGTTCGAGTTTCTTGTGGCCGTGTTTCGTGCAACACTGTGTACCCTGTGTCGGTTCGACTGAGCAATGCTGTAATGCTGTCTGCGTACTGCAGTAGCCAGTTGGTCGGCTGCAACAGAGTAACGAGTGAGTGTTTCCTCTCCGTGTCTGCCACGGCGTGTAGTTCCACAGCCGTTGCGATGTTCATGTATGTCAGTAGTTATTGCGCCTTGGCTTATTAACAAACCAATATTTGAAGACGGTTGTTACTGGTCTCTTCGCCTCGCTGGCATTTTGGCTGTAGTGTTTTTGATCTGGTGACCGAAATCAGGTAGTTGGTTGGTTCGTCGGCCGTCTGTCGGTTGGGTTGCCTTCCGATTTAGAGATTGTTGGTCAGGCTGCCTGTCTCGCCAAAATGGGCGTTAGTGTTACAATTCCAAGCCGACCCTTGGAAACTTCTCAGCGCCGTTCCGTGTCTGTTACATAGTAACTTCCCTGTTTTAGTTATTTGGTTGATGTGTGGCCTTCAGCCGAGTTTTTATATATCCTGAATTAATGTTCCTGTCTTTCCCTTTAGACATAAGATTTTTATTCCTTATATGGGGCTTTCAGCCGAATTTTGCATCAAATCTTTTAAGGCCTTAAGCCGTTAAATTATTGTGTTGATGTGTGGCCGTAGGCCGAATATTAATATCTCTTAAATTAATGTCCTTGTCCTTGACCTTAAGGCAGGAGATACACTCCTGGAAATTGAAATAAGAACACCGTGAACTCGTTGTCCCAGGAAGGGGAAACTTTATTGACACATTCCTGGGGTCAGATACATCACATGATCACACTGACAGAACCACAGGCACATAGACACAGGCAACAGAGCATGCACAATGTCGGCACTAGTACAGCGTATATCCACCTTTCGCAGCAATGCAGGCTGCTATTCTCCCATGGAGACGATCGTAGAGATGCTGGATGTAGTCCTGTGGAACGGCTTGCCATGCCATTTCCACCTGGCGCCTCAGTTGGACCAGCGTTCGTGCTGGACGTGCAGACCGCGTGAGACGACGCTTCATCCAGTCCCAAACATGCTCAATGGGGGACAGATCCGGAGATCTTGCTGGCCAGGGTAGTTGACTTACACCTTCTAGAGCACGTTGGGTGGCACGGGATACATGCGGACGTGCATTGTCCTGTTGGAACAGCAAGTTCCCTTGCCGGTCTAGGAATGGTAGAACGATGGGTTCGATGACGGTTTGGATGTACCGTGCACTATTCAGTGTCCCCTCGACGATCACCAGTGGTGTACGGCCAGTGTAGGAGATCGCTCCCCACACCATGATGCCGGGTGTTGGCCCTGTGTGCCTCGGTCGTATGCAGTCCTGATTGTGGCGCTCACCTGCACGGCGCCAAACACGCATATGACCATCATTGGCACCAAGGCAGAAGCGACTCTCATCGCTGAAGACGACACGTCTCCATTCGTACCTCCATTCACGCCTGTCGCGACACCACTGGAGGCGGGCTGCACGATGTTGGGGCGTGAGCGGAAGACGGCCTAACGGTGTGCGGGACCGTAGCCCAGATTCATGGAGACGGTTGCGAATGATCCTCGCCGAAACCCCAGGAGCATCAGTGTCCCTAATTTGCTGGGAAGTGGCGGTGCGGTCCCCTACGGCACTGCGTAGGATCCTACGGTCTTGGCGTGCATCCGTGCGTCGCTGCGGTCCGGTCCCAGGTCGACGGGCACGTGCACCTTCCGCCGACCACTGGCGACAACATCGATGTACTGTGGAGACCTCACGCCCCACGTGTTGAGCAATTCGGCGGTACGTCCACCCGGCCTCCCGCATGCCCACTATACACCCTCGCTCAAAGTCCGTCAACTGCACATACGGTTCACGTCCACGCTGTCGCGGCATGCTACCAGTGTTAAAGACTGCGATGGAGCTCCGTATGCCACGGCAAACTGGCTGACACTGACGGCGGCGGTGCACAAATGCTGCGCAGCTAGCGCCATTCGAAGGCCAACACCGCGGTTCCTGGTGTGTCCGCTGTGCCGTGCGTGTGATCATTGCTTGTACAGCCCTCTCGCAGTGTCCGGAGCAAGTATGGTGGGTCTGACACGCCGGTGTCAATGTGATCTTTTTTCCATTTCCAGGACTGTATATTATTAATCCGTTCACATAATTCTTCATAAATAAATCCTCAGAACACGTGTTTCAACTTTAGTAGCATACACTATTTTACTAGCTTCCTACACATACAGATGTGAACTTGACCGTTGCCAAACTATAACTGACTTTTCAATAAGATTAAGCTCTATATGACGTCATTGTTGTACAAAAAGAGTACAAAAAATTCATTTTTAATTTTTTAGAAGCGCGACGCAACAACTCGGTTCCAGGATCTTCTGTTGCTCCTTGGCTGTCGACCCGCGACGTATAGCGGCCAGCAATTTCCTCTCTGGTCGCGGCAACGAAGATGCTGTCTCCGTTCCTTGCGCCGCCCTCTCCGTACATGAAACACATAAAAAAAAATACAAAACTTTTGGATAATTCACAGCTATTACAAATATTAAGAAAAATACATAAACAAAACTTATAGTCACCTGCAAACTGGGCTGATATTGGTGGATGGGTGACGCTTAATTTCGTCCCACTACAACGGCTAAGGGAACGCCTGATCAATTCCGCTCTCCCGACTAGCCGCGAGGCTAGTAATGCACCACTTTAAGTTATGGAATAAATCATCGCTTCCTTTGGTGATAGCCGATGAAGCTCTCAATTTAAATGTACATTCAGCACACAGGTAAGTAATCATAATAAAAGTCTGACGTGGCTAAGTCAGATATTTTGGGCGAGAGAATTAATTTAATTACGCTACATGCAGTAGACGAGCTCTGAACTTGCCCTTTGGAGATACGCTATCGCTACAGTTTTATAGTTATTCAGTTGAAACTTCTCACATCTTTATGATTATAGCGGATCTCCATTCTACTTAAATTTAAACATCCTAGCCTTATTTATTAGCCTACTTAATCTATCTTGCTTCCTTAATTTCTAAGACAAAAACCAGAAAATCATGAATTTCAACTAAAATTTTAGTTTGTGAGATCCAGAATACTGTTTCTACTAAATTATTATGCAAAAGGAATCCAAATTCCAATTTTTTTAAGTTTCTAGCTCTTTTTTGTTGCGCCAATGATTTTTACAGATAAACATCCAAATTTCGAAAATGATTAAAGTTATTGAACTGATATTCAACACATATTGATTTAGTATTACTCCTGACATGCTAGAAACGTTTCAGGTTATTTACTTGATTTTTAAAGTATTGCGCAACATTTATGACGTCAGAGCTAGTTACAGCGAACTAGGCTGGCACACAATGGAAAGACTGATGTGAATTTTATACGGCGTGAGTAGGCTACTTCCCTACAGCCTGGTTCGGGTTTGTGAGTGTTCCCGCCGGTGATTTGTTCCAGTTGTTCATCAGTGATTCGTTTTACGAGTGTTCGAGTTTCTTGTGGCCGTGTTTCGTGCAACACTGTGTACCTTGTGTCGGTTCGACTGAGCAATGCTGTAATGCTGTCTGCGTACTGCAGTAGCCAGTTGGTCGGCTGCAACAGAGTAACGAGTGAGTGTTTCCTCTCCGTGTCTGCCACGGCGTGTAGTTCCACAGCCGTTGCGATGTTCATGTATGTCAGTAGTTATTGCGCCTTGGCTTATTAACAAACCAATATTTGAAGACGGTTGTTACTGGTCTCTTCACCTCGCTGGCATTTTGGCTGTAGTGTTTTTTATCTGGTGACCGAAATCAGGTAGTTGGTTGGTTCGTCGGCCGTCTGTCGGTTGGGTTGCCTTCCGATTTAGAGAATGTTGGTCAGGCTGCCTGTCTCGCCAAAATGGGCGTTAGTGTTACAATTCCAAGCCGACCCTTGGAAACTTCTCAGCGCCGTTCCGTGTCTGTTACATAGTAACTTCCCTGTTTTAGTTATTTGGTTGATGTGTGGCCTTCAGCCGAGTTTTTATATATCCTGAATTAATGTTCCTGTCTTTCCCTTTAGACATAAGATTTTTATTCCTTATATGGGGCTTTCAGCCGAATTTCGCATCAAATCTTTTAAGGCCTTAAGCCGTTAAATTATTGTTTTGATGTGTGGCCGTAGGCCGAGTATTAATATCTCTTAAATTAATGTCCTTGTCCTTGACGTTAAGGCAGGAGATACACTCCTGGAAATTGAAATAAGAACACCGTGAATTCATTGTCCCAGGAAGGGGAAACTTTATTGACACATTCTTGGGGTCAGATACATCACATGATCACACTGACAGAACCACAGGCACATAGACACAGGCAACAGAGCATGCACAATGTCGGCACTAGTACAGTGTATATCCACCTTTCGCAGCAATGCAGGCTGCTATTCTCCCATGGAGACGATCGTAGAGATGCTGGATGTAGTCCTGTGGAACGGCTTGCCATGCCATTTCCACCTGGCGCCTCAGTTGGACCAGCGTTCGTGCTGGACGTGCAGACTGCGTGAGACGACGCTTCATCCAGTCCCAAACATGCTCAATGGGGGACAGATCCGGAGATCTTGCTGGCCAGGTTAGTTGACTTACACCTTCTAGAGCACGTTGGGTGGCATGGGATACATGCGGACGTGCATTGTCCTGTTGGAACAGCAAGTTCCCTTGCCGGTCTAGGAATGGTAGAACGATGGGTTCGATGACGGTTTGGATGTACCGTGCACTATTCAGTGTCCCCTCGACGATCACCAGTGGTGTACGGCCAGTGTAGGAGATCGCTCCCCACACCATGATGCCGGGTGTTGGCCCTGTGTGCCTCGGTCGTATGCAGTCCTGATTGTGGCGCTCACCTGCACGGCGCCAAACACTCATACGACCATCATTGGCACCAAGGCAGAAGCGACTCTCATCGCTGAAGACGACATGTCTCCATTCGTCCCTCCATTCACGCCTGTCGCGACACCACTGGAGGCGGGCTGCACGATGTTGGGGCGTGAGCGGAAGACGGCCTAACGGTGTGCGGGACCGCAGCCCAGCTTCATGGAGACGGTTGCGAATGGTCCTCGCCGATACCCCAGGAGCAACAGTGTCCCTAATTTGCTGGGAAGTGGTGGTGCGGTCCCCTACGGCACTGCGTAGGATCCTACGGTCTTGGCGTGCATCCGTGCGTCGCTGCGGTCCGGTCCCAGGTCGACGGGCATGTGCACCTTCCGCCGACCACTGGCGACAACATCGACGTACTGTAGAGACCTCACGCCCCACGTGTTGAGCAATTCGGCGGTACGTCCACCCGGCCTCCCGCATGGCCACTATACGCCCTCGCTCAAAGTCCGTCAACTGCACATACGGTTCACGTCCACGCTGTCGCGGCATGCTACCAGTGTTAAAGACTGCGATGGAGCTCCGTATGCCACGGCAAACTGGCTGACACTGACGGCGGCGGTGCACAAATGCTGCGCAGCTAGCGCCATTCGAAGGCCAACACCGCGGTTCCTGGTGTGTCCGCTGTGCCGTGCGTGTGATCATTGCTTGTACAGCCCTCTCGCAGTGTCCGGAGCAAGTATGGTGGGTCTGACACACCGGTGTCAATGTGTTCTTTTTTCCATTTCCAGGAGTATATATTATTAATCCGTTCACATAATTCTTCATAAATAAATCCTCAGAACACGTGTTTCAACTTTAGTAGCATACACTATTTTATTAGCTTCCTACACATACAGATGTGAACTTGACCGTTGCCAAACTATAACTGACTTTTCAATAAGATTAAGCTCTATATGACGTCATTGTTGTACAAAAAGAGTACAAAAAATTCATTTTTAATTTTTTAGAAGCACGACGCAACAACTCGGTTCCAGGATCTTCTGTTGCTCCTTGGCTGTCGACCCGCGACGTATAGCGGCCAGCAATTTCCTCTCTGGTCGCGGCAACGAAGATGCTGTCTCCGTTCCTTGCGCCGCCCTCTCCGTACATGAAACACATAAAAAAAATACAAAACTTTTGGATAATTCACAGCTATTTCAAATATTAAGAAAAATACATAAACAAAACTTATAGTCACCTGCAAACTGGGCTGATATTGGTGGATGGGTGACGCTTAATTTCGTCCCACTACAACGGCTAAGGGAACGCCTGATCAATTCCGCTCTCCCGACTAGCCGCTAGGCTAGTAATGCACCACTTTAAGTTATGGAATAAATCATCGCTTCCTTTGGTGACAGCCGATGAAGCTCTCAATTTAAATGTACATTCAGCACACAAGTAATCATAATAAAAGTCTGACGTGGCTAAGTCAAATATTTTGGGCGAGAGAATTAATTTAATTACACTACATGCAGTAGACGAGCTCTGAACTTGCCCTTTGGAGATACGCTATCGCTATAGTTTTATAGTTATTCAGTTGAAAGTTCTACATCTTTATGACTATAGCGGATCTCCCTTCTACTTAAATTTAAACATCCTAGCCTTATTTATTCGCCTACTTAATCTATCTTGCTTCCTTAGTTTCTAAGACAAAAACCAGAAAATCATGAATTTCAACTAAAATTTTAGTTTGTGAGATCCAGAATACTGTTTCTACTAAATTATTATGCAAAAGGAATCTAAATACAAATTTTTTAAGTTTCTAGCTCTTTTCTGTTGCGCCAATGATTTTTACAGAAAAACATCCAAATTTCGAAAATGATTAAAGTTATTGAACTGATATTCAACACATATTGATTTAGTATTACTCCTGACATGCTAGAAACGTTTCAGGTTATTTACTTGATTTTTAAAGTATTGCGCAACATTTATGACGTCAGAGCTAGTTACAGCGGACTAGGCTGGCACACAATGGAAAGACTGATGTGAATTTTATACGGCGTGAGTAGGCTGCTTCCCTACAGCCTGGTTCGGGTTTGTGAGTGTTCCGCCGGTGATTTGTTCCAGTTGTTCATCAGTGATTCGTTTTACGAGTGTTCGAGTTTCTTGTGGCCGTGTTTCGGTCAACACTGTGTACCCTGTGTCGGTTCGACTGAGCAATGCTGTAATGCTGTCTGCGTACTGCAGTAGCCAGTTGGTCGGCTGCAACAGAGTAACGAGTGAGTGTTTCCTCTCCGTGTCTGCCACGGCGTGTAGTTCCACAGCCGTTGCGATGTTCATGTATGTCAGTAGTTATTGCGCCTTGGCTTATTAACAAACCAATATTTGAAGACGGTTGTTACTGGTCTCTTCACCTCGCTGGCATTTTGGCTGTAATGTTTTTGATCTGGTGACCGAAATCAGGTAGTTGGTTGGTTCGTCGGCCGTCTGTCGGTTGGGTTGCCTTCCGATTTAGAGATTGTTGGTCAGGCTGCCTGTCTCGCCAAAATGGGCGTTAGTGTTACAATTCCAGGCCGACCCTTGGAAACTTCTGAGCGCCGTTCCGTGTCTGTTACATAGTAACTTCCCTGTTTTAGTTATTTGGTTGATGTGTGGCCTTCAGCCGAGTTTTTATATATCCTGAATTAATGTTCCTGTCTTTCCCTTTAGACATAAGATTTTTATTCCTTATATGGGGCTTTCAGCCGAATTTTGCATCAAATCTTTTAAGGCCTTAAGCCGTTAAATTATTGTGTTGATGTGTGGCCGTAGGCCGAGTATTAATATCTCTTAAATTAATGTCCTTGTCCTTGACCTTAAGGCAGGAGATAGTTATTCTTTATTTTATATGACATATTTTAAGGTAAGGCCTTCTGCCTTTTGATGAAACTCCTCTTATTGCTTAATATGCGACCTCCGGCCTAGTTCCATTAAAATTAAGTTGCTAAGGCCTTCAGCCAATTAGATTGAAGATTTAGAAAATGTTCTTGGGTGAAAACTCAGAAGAATCTTGCATTTCAGTTTTGCTTAGGCCTTGTATCTTGGATTTTGAATGTGGCCTTCAGCCGATCTAAAGTTAATCAAAGGAGGTCAATTAAAGTTTTTGTAATATTGTGTGTTGATAAATAAAGTTTGTATGTCGAGTGCTACTGACAGGAACTCATTTTGTCCCCTTTCCACAACCTAATCTTCTCTGTCCTGCTAGCCCAGGCATTTCAGCAACGATCGCGAAGTCACCGTTCTGGCGAAATAGACCATCACCCTTAATAAACAGTTTCAAACTCTCTACGGCGACAGTTAACGTTATAAAGGGCTCAGCAGTTCTTTAAGTTGCCAACGAAACAGTAACTTGGAAATATATTAGTTCGTGGAGTTCGCTTAGCTGCAAAACAGTTCAGTTCTCAATCACAGTCGATTCCCAAGAGTTGCCATTGCTGTTTATAGTGCTCCACAAAACTCACAGTACTCAAACAATTTAGCATTTAATTCCATGACGCCCAAGCTGAAGTTTAGTTTCAGCCACGCCAAAAAATTAAGAACGTGGCCATGAATTTACATGCGAATGTGTCTGGCACGGTCACACAACATAAACCACACGTACAGTCCGTGGCCAACGATCAGTGACCAGTTTTCGACCACAGCTGGGCGAGTTCATTCATTGGTTCGTAAGGGAAGGCCGGCAGGCGTCTGCCATCTTTCGGCCGGTCAGTGATGACAGAATCGAGGCGCACGCCCCGCAGTCTTTCTAAACTACATTGCGGAAACTGTGGAGTAAAAAAAAAAAATTGTTTTTGCTTTACTTGTAACTTTGGATGTCAGGTTCATGATGATGTGTCCATCATTTCGTTAATGGTCATAGTTAATGTTATATTTACGTGGAAGTAAGACACTGATCGAAATTCTAAAAAGTTGGCAATGAAAAACAGAGGTCACTGTAATTTTACATATGGTGCTTATTACACAGTACGTTGCTGCACATACATACCGTATTTTTCTTTAGAATTGGATAGAGGTGTCTATCTGACACCAATCTCGATACGTGGCACATTTGCGCTCCCCAGCGATAAGCAAAGTGAAATATCCACAACATTCCTCACATTGCATGAACGGTTCCATCTATTGAAATCAGATTTTGGTTAATGATAGCATGCAAAGAGGAGAGTATTTAGCCATATCGCTATTACGCAAATGTTTATTAACTACAGACTTTTTCGATGAAAGAATGTAATTTTTAAGGGCCATCGGTTGCTGATGAGACAAAAAATGCTACAGGTTTCGAAACAACATTAGTGAAGACATTACTCTTCTTTTGTACCGAGCATTTGCATTTTCATAAGCTTCTGACCTTTCTTTTCCTCAGTTCCTCACTTAACAAACCACTGTTTCAGAATTCTCTCAAAGTTGTGCCTGTGCAACATATTAAAGAGGTGAGTCTGTGTAAACTCCAGAGTGTTTTGCCAAAATAAGCAAATTTTAAGATGGCAACTAGAGAATTGTGTAGGTTTTACTTAAAATTCGCCATTCACGGTGCTTCTCTGAAAGCTACAAATGGTTAATCAGCCAGGCGAAATGAATCGCTGCATTTTCGGCGGAATTCTTTTTAGATACTAACCAAATTAGAGATGACAGATCTTTTTCAATAGTCACCATGCAAGTGTGAGCGTGGAAGGGCCCCACTTATCATTTACGAAAGAGGTGAGTGTAGGGTTCCTTCCCCTCCAGTGCTCCTCATTTCCCCTACAGCGCCTACATGTAACCCCCACCACTGCTGGCCGGAGTGGCCGAGCGGTTCTAGGCGCTACAGTCTGGAATCGCGCGACCGCTACGATCGCAGGTTCGAATCCTGCCTCGGGCATGAATGTGTGTGATGTCCTTAGGTTAGTTACGTTTAAGTAGTTCTAACTTCTAGGGGACTAATGACCTCAGTTGTTAAATCCCATAGTGCTCAGAGCCATTGGAACCATTTCATTCTGTCTTCCTGACATCCGACATGTAGCACACGATACATGCAATGTAATTGAGTATATGTGAATCGTATAGTGACTGAAGGTGAAATACAGATGCTTGCAGTCGTGTCAGTAGCCACTTCAGAGGCCCTTTACTCGCTCTCTGAATACGCCAAGCGTCGGTTCTCCCTCGAGAGCCCAAGAAGTTTGCGACTTCTCTCTTTTTCGAGTCTGTCACGTTTTCTCGCGCTTCACATCGAGATTCCTGTCACATCAATTAATGCCGCTGCGAGAGCTCAGACCTTGGAGCGGCCTCGACGCTCCATTCAAAACAAGACGAGAGGAGAGGAGAGGAGCCGGGGACAGGAGGAAGAGCAATGCCGAACGTCATTTCCGTTGCCTCACGACGCTGCTACGGAAGGTCGCCACTGGAAGGACTCACTGTTTCCAGGCGTCCCACATTTGTCTCGGACCTGTCTGCGACCTGAAGCACAGCTTCGTCTGGAGACGGTCCCGTGACTGAGGGAAGAATCAGTTTCTGCCTGAACAATGGGTCGGACAGTCTTTCTACTCCTAGTGGCGGTCCCTCACCAGCTGACAGCGCTGTCGCATCCGACTGATACTGCCCAGCTGACTGCCCCATGATGCCTCGCTTATGCTGCCTCATGCTGCGTGTCCGTCGCTCGCCGCGCTACGTATCGCAGGAGACCTCGGCTGCGGAAACCGACTTCTCTTTCCACCGATGACAACTGCAGCCTGGTTGACGGCACCTTCCTCGATTTATACTACCATAGGTTGAATTTCCGTTGCTTTAAGTCTATGGTCCCAAATACTTGGTCGTCAGGCTACCGGTTTCGGTCTTCAATGACGGTCTTCAGATCTGTTTTATAGAAACATATCCACATATACTTGAGCCATAATGGCGTTGTTAACCGCTAAACATAAAATCAGCGCCAGCATCGTCAAATGTATATAGATAATGGTGTATACAAGAGTCATCTTGACAGCAGCACTACTGTTGAAATCAAACTCTTGTATATACCATTATTCATATTCATTTGACGATCCTGGATTTTATGTTTAGCACTCACGATGCCACTATGGCTCCCGTATATTAGGACATGTTTTTATAAAACAAATCTGAAAACGGTCATTATAGACCGAAACCGGTAGTCTGATGACAAAAAATTTGTGACCATAGACATACGAGGTGCGGCTAGAAAAAAACCGGACTGATGCTGGAAAAAACATTTATTTACAATTATTTACAATTTCATGTTATCTCCTTCAATGTACTCTCCTCCTCGGTCTCTACACCGCTCCATACGAATTTTCAGCCGGCCGAAGTGGCCGAGCGGTTAAAGGCGCTACAGTCTGGAACCGCACGACCGCTACGGTCGCAGGTTCGAATCCTGCCTCGGGCATGGATGTGTGTGATGTCCTTAGGTTAGTTAGGTTTAAGTAGTTCTAAGTTCTAGGGGACTTATGACCACAGCAGTTGAGTCCCATAGTGCTCAGAGCCATTTGAAACATACGAATTTTCCACTGTTCATAGCAATGCTGCAGATCATTTTCGGTAAGTCCATACATTACTTCAGTCGCTTTTTCTTTTACTGCTTCAACAGTCTCAAATCTAGTTCCTTTCAAAGCTGACTTGACTTTAGGGAAAAGAAAAAAGTCACAGGGGGCCAAATCAGGTGAGTAGGGTGGATGATCTAAGATGGGAATGTTGTGTTTTGCCAAAAACGTCTTCACTGACAACGCACTGTGAGCTGGGGCATTGTCTTGGTGAAGGATCCATGACTTTTTTCTCCACAAATCGTTCCGTTTTCTCCGTACTCGCTCACGTGGGGTAGCCAGGACGCTAATGTAGTAATGCTGATTCACTGTTTGTCCCTCTGGTACCCAATCAATGTGCACAATCCCTTTGATGTCAAAAAAAACAATCATCATTGCCTTGAATTTCGATTTTGACATTCGTGCTTTTTTTTTGTCGTGGAGAACCAGGAGTTTTCCAATGCATCGATTGGCGTTTAGTTTCGGGATCGTAAGTAAAAAACCACGATTCATCGCAAGTAATAACATTTTGTAAGAAGGTGGGATCACTTTCAATGTTTTCCAGGATGTCAGAACAAATCATTCTTCGGCGTTCCTTCTGTTCAATTGTGAGGCACTTTGGAACCATTTTTGAACACACTTTGTTCATGTTGAAACTTTCATGAAGAATCTGCCTAACACTTTCCTTGTCAACTCCTATTAACTCAGACACTGCTCTGATTGTTAAACGGCGATCTTGTCGGACAAGTTTACCGATTTTTTCAATGTTTGCATCAGTTTTTGCTGACAATGGTCTGCCAGTGCGAGTGTCATCACTGGTGTCTTCGCGACCATCTTTAAATCGTTTAAACCACTCAAACACTTGTGTTCGCGATAAACAATCATCGCCATACACTTGTTGTAACATTACAAACGTTTCACTTGCAGATTTTCCTAGTTTGAAACAAAATTTGATGTTAACACGCTGTTCTTTCTGTACACTCAACATTTTCCGACGCACAGACAAAACGTCAACTACTTAAAACAGACGCCACGGGCAGACTGAGAGCAGGAGGCAGATGAAACTCGAGCAGTAGGCGGAGCGAGAGTCACGTGACAGGCCACGCGACTTTCAGCCTTATTGCATTCGTTTTATTGTTTCACCAGTACTAGTCCGGTTTTTTTTCTAGCCACACCTAGTAAAGTAACGGAAATTTATTCTATATATGGGTCACCGTTCAATACGCGACTACGCCGCAGCTTGTGAAAGTATTATAGGTGTAAAAGAAAGGGACGAATAGAAGACAATGAAACAAGCAATTAACTCTGATAAACGTAGGCGAGGAAACCAATGAACTCCCCGATACAAGGTATTACGACCGACTATGTGAACACCTTATAACAGATTCCCCGGGAATCCAAGCTACGGAATGAACTCGTAGAGAAACTCATTATGACAAGTGTCCGAAACAGCCACCGTTCATTTGAAGGCAGGCTCCATACGTCTCCTCAACATTGTCCCTACATGGTCAAAAATACACTGACAACCATCCACAATGTGTTCCCAGACTTCATACACATTATCAATAGTCTCTTTCGCTTCTGTCTCGGACATAGCGAATTGGCGCAGTGGTTAGCACAGTGGAGTCACATTCGGGAGGATGACGACCCAAACCGCGTCTGGCTATCCAGATTTAGGTTTTCCGTGATTTCCCTGAATCGCTTCACGGGAATTCCGTGATGGTTCCTTTGAAAGGGCGCGGCCGATTTTCTTCCCCATCCTTGAGACAATCCGAGCTTGCGCTCCTTCTCTAATGGCCGCATTGTCGACGGGATGTTAAATCCAGTCTTCCTTCCTTCTTCTGACTCGGGCTCTTCGGAGATTTTTCTGACGTTTCGCCAGCAAGAGTGCTGGCAATGTCTAAACTTTACCTTCCACTAGCTGGTGGTGGACTGGAGCCGAGCCCGCGACATGCAGGCCACCTGTTTGTCAACAGGTGGCCTTAAGAGTTTTGTACTATCAGCAGGGCTGGAATCATAGAGTAGAAATGTCTCTGGAGTGAGCATTCACATGCGCAGAACAGATTTTGTGTTGTCAACATACATTGCCGGCCTGGTCACGTGATCTCGAGACATCGTGTGTTTGTCCGTATAGCGCCCTGTATATTTAGAATGTCACTATATCCCCAGTACAGACGGATTCTATTCGTACGTGTCGTGGATTATTTATATATGTTGCGCAGACATTTTAACAGTATCCATTTGATACCGGGAATAAACCAGCTACGTAACTTTGAAACGTCCCCTTTGAAAAATTATACAAGACTGTCCTTAGACTGACATACAATATTTTTTTAGCGCAACGCAATCTGACTTTCAATAATCCCTACAAAAGAATGGCCCTGACTAACATTAACCTATACCTTTCAGAAATCACTTACCTCACAAAAACCTTCATTACTCGAACTACTGCAGTACAGCGAGCGCCACTACTGCCAGCTAAATAAAAGATTCAAACTACGGAAGGCACTAACTACTGATAGGGATAGTTAGCAAATGAAAGATATTAATAGAGAACAAACAATGTATTTACCTTAATAGTCATAATATATATAGCAGTTCATGACAAATTACAAAACTCCGCCATCTCTCTCCCCACATCCACCACTGCTGGCGGCTCACCTCCAACTGCGCAACGCTACGCGCTGTTCACAGCCAGCTGCCTAACACTACAATGGCGAGTATTACAACAATGCAAAGCAGCCACAGACTGCACACAGCACAGCCAGTGATTTTCATACAGAGGTGGCGTTACCAATAAAAAAACCTAAACAGCCTACTTACAACTTTTAAGGGCAAGTGATATTACATTCTGCTTCTTTGCGATAGGTGTCATAGTTCAGAGGCACTCGATTTTTGGTAGTTTTCGCTATGATACGGCACTTTATAGTATTAAAGAGCCTGACGTACATTTTTGCAGTGATAGTCGTTTTTGCGACCTAAAGCACAATTTTTCGTACTGGTGGCACTTTGAGGTATTTATTTAACGCATTTTAAGTACTTGCCCCCAGTTTATTAAATAAATAGTAGACTGAGTAATCTATATACATAATTGACAAGTCACTGATAAATGCATGGAGGATAGTATTTACTGAAGCAACTAACCTTTCCCTTTCCCGTTCCACTAGCAAATTTACGAGAGGAAACGGTTGTTTGTAAGCTTTTGTACGAGCCGTAATATCTGTTTTATAGCCATAAAACCGTAGAAAAATAGGTCTACAGAATCAAGCCTTAATTATAAGGCGTCTCGAAATTTTTAAACGTATACAGTGACGCTTACCAATATGATTACTATAATTAGAGCTACATGGTATGTACTCATGAAAAGCTACTATCCCTCCTTTCACATATTTTTCTTTGCATCCGTAGCAACAACAGTAATTCCCCTCGCTATTACACTATCAACAAACGGTGAAACACAACAAAAACTCTTGACATTATAAACCTCAAACGCTGCAGAAAGCACACACGCACAGCGAAGTCCCGAAAACACGTGGCAATCCTGGTTTAATGTTGACAACATGCGCAGAACGCAATGCTCACTCCAGAGATATTTACTCTATGGCTGGAATAGACCAAAGCTTTTCATTATCGTCAGAGTCAGTGCCAGTAGCGAAGCTGACTCATAAGCTAGCTTTAGATATTAAGACTGTTGCAAAGATAGCATGGCTACATATCTGCATACTCTTATCGACGAACCCATTGGTTTCCGCACCTATGGTTATTACGATTATTTCCTTGTTTCACCGTCCTTTACTCCCTCTTCCGTTTGTACCTTATAAGAGCTAAACAGCCTGTAGAAGGCCTTCCACACAGATCCCCACAGTTGCTTAATCTCGCCTTCTTTCGACGTTCACTGGACATGGCCCAGCCACACACAAGTGTCTCGACATCACTTACAATCATTCAAATATGTATTGTGCTTTACACGTTGTTCTATTGATGTCACTCGACGAATTATCGATAGTGTCCACCTTGCATGTATAACTTAGTCGCAAAGAGGCAGGCAACAAACAGCAATATTGGTCTGTGTAATCGTTGTGTTTTCTCTTTGTTCATGACCTCAGCAACAACATTCTGATAAAGTCATCTACTTAAATTCAAAAAGAAGATAAAAAAGCTGTATTTAAGTCTGAATCTATGTGGCCCGGGCTTAATCAAATGGTTCAAATGGCTCTGAGCACTATGGGACTTAACTTCTAAGGCCATCAGTCCCCTAGAACTTAGAACTTCTTAAACCTAACTAACCTAAGGACATCACACACATCCATGCGCGAGGCAGGATTCGAACCTGCGACCGTAGCGGTCACGCGGTTCCAGACTGAAGCACCTAGAACCGCACGGTTACAACGGCCGGCGGGCTTAATCGCCCACTCAAAATTTTTTATCTGAGACCCATTGCTAGCGCCATCAATTTCCCCGTATATCAGGTACTCGTTTGTGATATAATGGGAAAACTGACTCATATATATAAGACTCACAGCATTTTATAGAAAAACTTGAAGAGATGCTTTTGTCTAGTAAACATATTCCTGTAACTTGGGACACATTGTCTTTATTGCATAAGATACCATTTAACTAAGTTGTGATTTATATAGCAGATGTTTTCCTAGGGGATTTGACTGCTCTTTTTAGACATTGCTTCAGTTATAATGAGGACAATGAAATTTATAAGCAAATTGGTGGTGCGGCAATAGTTAAACCGTTGGATCCTACTATCACTTATTTGTTTATGAAAAATTCGAATAATCAACTCTAGAAAAAGCAAATAAGAAATCATTCATTTGGAACTGGTTTGTGGACTATACATTCGTAGTTTTGTTCAAAGGCGCAAAAGCTTTAGAAAAGATATTTTGTCAACTAGATAATATAAATCCGAAAATTCAGTTTACCATGGAAATGGAAAATACACTGCAGTATTCTTATCAGATGTTTCAATTATGAAAAGACCAATAGGAAGTTGGAATAATATTAACTTTTTCGGAAGTTCATGCATAGGAAACATATTTATATAAGAGCGCCAGACTTCATCAACAACAAAAGAGAATGTCATTAAAAGTCTTGTCGACAGAATTTGCACGGCGGGAGTCCTGGACGATAAATTAAAACATCTGAAGCAAGCTTTAGAGAAAATGGCTCTTCAGGAAAAGACGTATATAACATTCTGCAACCAAAAAAACACAACGGTGAATGAACACAGTTTCTCTTCCTTTTATCAAGAAAGTAACTGACAAGATGGGGAAGATTTTACAGAAACAAATCATCAGACCGGTTTTTAGACTAACAAAAAAACTGTGCCAAGCACTACAATCAGTAAACGACAAAGCGCCGTCTTCTGTCGGTTTGCGGAGAATAGAAGATTCTGTGTATGTACGGTAAGGTCTACATTGGATCTACTAAGAGAAGCGCGAATAAGCGGCTGAAGGAACATAAAGGTCTTTGGCGGTTTGCGAAACTAGAAAAATCGGCCAGAGCAGAGTACTCTCTAGTGTCGGCAAATCATGAAGCGAATTTATATGAAACCAGAATTTCTTCTGCAATGACGAAATGTTATCGACAGCTATATAGAGAAGCCATCGAAATACGTAAATATGGGGATACTTTTAGCAGAAAAGAAGAAGCCCTAAAATAGGAGCTCTGCAGAATCGATAGGTAACTTTTGTCTTTGACAGACACAATCGGCAGTTAAGTTTTATCTCTGCCGATCACATGTAAACTTCGACCACGCCCCTTTTACACAATATTTATGTCGCCTTCCGACGTCCGTCCCGCGAGTTGCCAAGACTCAGCGTAACAAGGAGCAATTCTGAAGATGCCCAGCGCAGCTCTAAACGAAACGTTGGGAGTGTAGAACATCGATAGGTGGCTTGCGGAGTATGATGTAGATGTAGACTACAGCTATTCTGCTCTGAAGATTCAGTAGCAGCTCATTCTTGCTGTCTCCCTGTTGTACGTGAGAAATTTATATCTTCTTCTGCCTGCGTCGGAAGTGCTCCATTCATTATGTCACAGCAATCGAATTCGAGAATTATTATTATTTTATTCGTATTAGCTTCAGTTACAAGTATCTTATGAGGCGCACTTACAGAGTTGTAATTGACAGCTAGAAAAAAATGAAGTCACATAATTAATGTTTTGTTTCTGTCAGTAAAATTCTTCTGGGCTGTTGACCGCTTTGTCAATACACAAAGTTGTACGGCGTTTCGGCCTTCCTCAGGGCTGGCTGAGCTGACTGCAGTCAGCCTTCGTTTAAATTTCCTTAAAACTTTTTGTCATCAGACTAACGGTTTCGGTCTATAATGACACTCTTCGGATCTGTTTTATAAAAACATGTGCTAATATACTGGAGCCATAGTGGTACCGTCAAATGTTAAGCACAAATTCAGCGCCAACATTGTGGCCGAAACGTGGACAACTTTATATATTGGCAATGCGGTCAACAGATTATTTTGTCTCCAGGTACATCTGTTCAGTGCTGGTATGCAATGAAACTCAAGTGCCACGGTGCCATAATAGTCCGGTAGAGGACTTGTGGTAATTCGTTGCAGCTGTCTCAGGCCAACACGGATGACTTCTGTAGCCGCGTGGTTTGTCCTGACACAGCTTCAACACCTCCACTGCCGCCGAAAACGAATTACCCCATGTTACCCTACCCAATCAATGGCGTGCGCAATTTTGTTTCGGCTCCTCAAGCGGACTGCTATGGCTCTGTGGCACGTGAGTTTCAAAAAGGGGTTCAAATGGCTCTGAGCACTATGGGACTTAACATCTGAGGTCATCAGTCCCCTATAACTTAGAACTACTTAAACCTAACTAAGCTAAGGACACCACACACAACCATGCCCGAGGCAGGATTCGAACCTGCGACCGTAGGTCGTTTCATTGGCTTGGCTTTACCCAAAGTAAGGTTCCACTTTCCCTACTTACTAGGTCCCACATTAAATGGCGATGAATCGATTGGGGCAGTCCAATGTGCCTTTCAGTCCCAGTGGCAGAATCCCTGTGCACTATTGTGAGGGCTGAAGCGACATGGGTATACAACCTCGTATTGTAGAAAAAGAGACACTTTGTGACAACTGCTTTGCGAGTGGTGCCTCTATTAATCAGGTTCCCCGCACCGAGTAATGAAGGACTAGTAGTTGGGATCACGCACCACTCCGCGATTTGCATAGCGCCCCGCAGTCGCACGCAGTGCGATACGCATGTGTGGGTCCGATGCGGGCCACGTGCGCACATAGGACTCTCCATTCAGCAGCCGGTTGCCCTCAGCCAAGGTCCACCGCGCACAGTGGAGGCAGCTTAGAATACCGCGGGCGTATCCGCAGACAGCGGGCAGAATACAAACACGTTATCCGGTGCAGCCTAGCCTACATGTGAATGCGGGAATCCCACCTCACCGTCTTCGTTATGCACTACCCCCTTTGACGACTTTACTTTCTTCTGGATGTTCCTGATGTTAAAACTCTTCTGCTGATATGCCGTATGATATACAGACGCGGGCGTCGGCATGCACTTGTCTGTGTCAAATAACCTGTAATCACTTCTCCTACTGCTAGACTAGTTTATACTTGAATGAGGAATGTGAGTTTATGTCTCAGCGACTCGCCCACTTCTCTTTGGCAATCCATCAAGCAAATTGGGACTGCAGCCGGACACGTAGTACTTGAATAATGGTAACAAAACCAGCTGCTGTATTTGAATCTAACGTCGTCTATTCTTTTTAACACATGCTAACAGTTTCGACACCACACGGTGTCATCTTCAGGCCCCGAACGCAACCTGCCACCCACAACCGTTTTCATGTGCAATGAACATAATCGTATGTAACGGGCCAAAATTTGCTGGACTTCGTACCTTCCGAGGCAACAACAAGCCCAGCGTGGTCAGACGTCTGATCATGTGGGAACTGAAGATAACACCATGTGGCTCCAAAACTGTTAGCATGAGCTAAAAAGAATAAACGACGTTAGATTCAAATACAACCGCTAGTTTTGCTACCATTATTCAAGTACTACGTTTCACCTTTATCTTGAGACAGCCAATAATGAAGCTTGGCATCAGGGTCGATTAGCACTCAGTGGAAGACAAGGCAGACTCTTCTTCCACCCGTTGCCGTGAGGACGTACTGATCTCTCTGGTGGAAATGAGAGGAGCACATCGAAGCGACTTCGTCCTCAATCATGGTTAGATGGTTGCTTGCTTGCGCTGTACTTGCATAATTGTAGGTTTCGTTGTTTCTCAGACTGCATAACATTAGGGTCCTTTCCGTGAGGTATATTGCAATTGTGTTTAATGTGGACGGCGTTTCGTTTTTGTTCGACTTCACAGTTTTCTTAGAATCGACTTCACAACTCTCTCAGACTGTGAGTGTGGCCAATATCACACTCGTCAGAAAGAACGTTCTTGTGATACTCGTTTTAGGGAACTTGCGTACGCCGAAAATAAAACGACGTTTGGTATGCGTATCGCTGCAGACGGACATACGTTGCAGGATATTGAGCACTGCATGGACATACTACACAGTGCGCCCAAACGTTGCAAATTTACAGTTGTAACCAAAAACCCCTAATCATAAGTCGAATGAACAGCGAGAACTTAATCAGAGCTACTTCTTTATTACTTTGGATGATCTTTTTTTAAAAATTAGGTGTGGCTGGCATGTACTTGAGAATTTTTTGTCGTGTGTGCTGCCCCGAAGACTGTGATCTGCGATTCTGTCTTCCTGCTTCCACGCCGGCCGCTGTGACCGAGCGGTTCTAGATGCTTCAGTCCGGAACCGCGCTGCTGCTACAGTCGCAGGTTCGAATCCTGCCTCGGGCATGGATATGTGTGCTGTCCTTAGGTTTAAGTAGTTCTAAGTCTAGGGGACTGATGACCTCAGATGTTAAGTCCCATAGAGCTCAGAGCCATTTGAACCTGCTTCCTTTTTATGTGGCGTTTCATCTGCTGTGGTAGCCACGCTGTTGTCGCGATGCTCTTGATCGGACGTGCCAGCCACTACAAAATACTTATCATTCGGTTTTAAGATGGGGGAGGCGAAGGGTTCTAAACACTTGCAACAAAATAATAAATGTTAGGTAAAGCACCTCGCTAAAGTACTGGAGGGACTAGGAATTGCCGTTTTGGTCCTAGGCTCGGATAATCCTGACGTTCACCTCCCAGTGACAAACGGCTGACGATCATAAGGGACCGAAAGATTCCCGGGATAAGGAACCCCACTCTGCCGAGTGCCAACGGGCACTTTGGTGGGCTGATGAGCCAATAGATATCTATGGCACCCTCTAATCCTTGGATGGAGAAATCCTTCCTAAAGATGAAAAAAACTCTTCACGAATAGTCGTTGTAGGATGTTGAAGCAAGCGGAAAACATCACATTAACGTTCAGCAGCAATTACCTAGAAACAGCAGTTCCGTTTCACTTGAGAAATTATGAACCGAATTTTATGCAAAGATGCCGGAATAGTCCCCCATTCAGATCTCCGGGAGGGAACTGCAGAAGTCTGTGCTTCCAATAAAATAAAGGTTATGAAGGATACAAGAAAACAAATCGCAGCTTGGAATGTCCGAACACTTCTGAGGTGCGGTAAGGTAGAGAAGATCAAGCTGGAAATGTCATTAATGAGAACTGACATATTAGGAGTGAGTGAGGTGAGATGGAATGATGGTGGAGACTTCTGGAGTGGCAACTACGGAGTTACATAAAGGTTAGGAGCGGTGCTTTGCAAGGAGCTCGGAAGTAGAGATGACGGTTACTAAAAAATAGGCGGAAGAATACTACCGGTACAACTGGACACAAAACCGAGCAAGACACAGATAAACCAAGTGTACATGCCGATATCCACCTATGATGAAGAAGAAGTAGAAAGAGTGTACACTGAGATAGAACGTGCTGTAAACACGTTCAGAGGACAAGACAACCTTATCATTAATCGAGACTGGAGTGCATCAGTGGGAGAAGGAATGGTTCAATAGTGGGACATTCTCGGATAGGAGAAGGAAATGAAGACGGAGATAGATTAGTAGAATTCTGTACAGAACGCCAACTACTAATATGTAACACGTGGTTTCATCATCATTCACGGAGAAGGTATACATGGAAAGCCTTGGAGATAGGAAGAGATATCAGATCAACTACATTCTATTTAGACAAAGGTTTCGGAGTCAAAAAAGAGACCGCAGAAGCAACTCAGGCCCAGACGTTGAAACTGAGCATAACGAGTGACAGGAGAAAGTCACCTGAAATTCAAAAAACTTAAGAAAAGAAACTTGTGAGAAATGGGATCTGAGTAGACCAAAGAATGATACTATTAGATCGACATACAAGGAATAAACAGACATGCCTACAATTATGAGCAACATCAGAAATGTTGAAGAAAGATGGGAGTCCGTGAAAGTAATATCCTACGAGCAGCAAACGAAGTTAATGGGAGGCAGAAGGCAAAGCATAAAAAAGAATAGATTACAGAAAACACACTAACAAAAATAAATTTAAGACCTAAGTTGCAACAATACAACAGAGAGGAAGGACAAAGTTAATATAGAACATTGAGGAATCGAATCAACCGAGAGTCAAAATTTTGTAAACAACAATTTTTGGAGGACCAATGCAAAGTGGTGAATGAAATGATCAAGGTAGGAAAGCTGGAATTTGCCTATAAATCAATTAATTAATTCTTTGGAATCAGACTATAAAAAGCAGTGGAGTCCGAAATGAAGACAGAGTAGAATTATATGAGCAGAAAGACGTAGTAGAAAGACGGAAGCAATGTCTCGAAAAACTGGGTGCAAGAAACTGGAGAACGCCGAGGAAATCGACCAGGAAGAAGAGGCAGATTGTATCTTTCGCGATGGGTTCAACCTTGCAGTCAGGTAGCTAAAACCTAGGAAAGCCACTGTAATTGAAGATAACCAACAGAACTCATCAAGGATGGTGGAAAACAGCTACATGAAGAACTGTTCCATCTCATAGACGTTGTATACGAAACCGAGGAGCTGCGAACAACTTTAAAAAAATGTAGCACAGTGCCAATACCAAATCAAGCATCTGCAGAGAAATGTGAAAAAAAAAAAAAATAGGGCTCTCAGTTTCGTAACATACGTCTTGAAAATATTGACCTCTATCATTCTAAGGCGGAAAAATGGAAGAATAGATGCAATGACCACGGACGACCAGTTTGTCTTCAGAAGAGTTGTAGTCACACGAGGAGCAATACTCGGCTTACGATGAATTCTTTAGAAAAGACTAAAGGAAGGGACAAAATACTTCTATTGCCTTTAGTGACTTAAGCGTTTGACGGGGTTAACTAGCGACAGCTTTTAGGTTGCTGAGAGACACTGGCATAAAGTATAAGGACAGATGAGTAATGCAGAGACTGTAAAGAGAAGAGGTGGTTATGGAAAGGTGTGGAGAACATCAAGAAGAAGCTACTGTTAACCAGACTCCTGTCTTCTTCAGTGGTTACATTCAGGGGGGAACAGATGAAGCTAGGAAGGAATTATGAAGTGTAGGAAGAATTAAAATTTATGGTAAGAAAATAGGCATGCTGACATATGGGTGATGATATCGCAGTGTAAAGTGAAGAAGCAGAACAATTACAATGAAGCGCCAAAGAAATTGGCATGGGCCTGCGTATTGAAATATAGAGATATGTTAACAGCCAGAATATCGCGCTGCGGTCGGCAGCACCTATATAAGATAAAAAGTGTCTGTTGCAGTTGTTAGATCGGTTACTGCTGCTACAATGGCAGGTTATCAAGATTTAAGTGAATCTGAACTGGTTTTATAGTCGGCGCACGAGCGATGGGACACGACATCTCCGAGGTAGCGATGAAGATTGGATTTTCCCGTACGACCATTTCACGAGTGTACCGCGAATATCAGGAATCCGGTAAAACATCAAATCTCCGACATCGCTGAGACCGGAAAAAGATTCTGCAAGAACGGGACCACTGACGACTGAACAAAATCGTTCAACGTGACAGCAGCGTAACCTTCTGTTGGTCCATTACGGCCAGGAGACATCGGCTGCTACGTACTTTTCAATTCAATAAACTTTACCATCAGCCGTATATTTCCAGATATTTTATTTCGAAATCAACCAGTTTCGGCAATTCATTTTTCCATCTTCAGGCCCCATACGCTTTTTTCGAATCAATGAGCTTATCGTATAGCACCATAAAACTGGATATCGTGAATCCCAACCGTTGTGCAGCTGATTCGTACGACTTCATACAATGAATTGCCGAAACTGGTTGCTTTAGAAATAAAATAAAGTATCTTGAAGTGCTCGGCTGTTGGCAAAGTTTATTGAATTGAGAATCGTAACCATTTCGCAAATTGATGCAGATTTCAATGCAGGGCCAGCAACAAGTGTCAGCGTGCGAACCATTCAACGAAACATCATCGATATGGCCCACGCGTGTACCCTTGATGATAAACGACACAAAGCTTTACGCCTCGCCTGGGCCCGTCAACACCGACATTGGGTCGTTGATAACTGGAAATATGTTGCCTGATCAGACGAGTCTCGTTTAAAATTGTATCGAGCGGATGGACGTGTACGGGTATGGAGACAAGCTCATGAATCCATGGACCATGCATCTCACAGCGGATTGTTCAAGCTGGTGGAGGCTGTATAATGGTGTGGGGGGAGGAGAAAGTGCAGTTGGAGTGATATGGGACCCCTGATACGTCTAGATACGACTGCGACAGGTGACACGCACATAAGCATCCTGTCTGATCACATGCATCCATTCATGTCCATTGTGCATTCCGACAGAGTTGGGAAATTCCAGTAGGATAATGCGACACCCCATACGTCCGGAATTGCTACAGAGTGGCTCCAGGAAACTGTTATGAATTTAAACGCTTCCACTGGCCACCAAACTCCACAGACATGAACAGTATTGAGCTTATCTGGGCTGCCTTGCAAAGTGCTGTTCAGAAGAGATTTCAACCCCTCGAACTCTTACACATATATGCACAGCCCCGCAGGATTCGTGGTGCCCTCCAACACTACTTCAGACATTAGTCGAGTCAATGCCACGTCGTGTTGCGGCACTAACGCATGCTCGTGGGGGCCCTATACGATATTAGGCTCTTCAGTGTAGAAGCGATGCCGACCAAGATGGAAACCACCCTGTTCTTCCTCTAATATGAAAATTAACAAAAGTAAAACAGAAATCTTAGTAGTGAGCAGACAAAGACGGTTGCTCACTGCTCACTTAACAATGAGTACCTGGAGACCATTGAATCCTTTACCTACTTAGGGAGTAAAATTATATCAGATCGGTCTGCCGCTGTGGTTGCCCCGGTTGCTGCCCGCAGTGGGGCTGAGCCCCCGCCTGTGGTTGATTGGGAGGTCGTTCCAAGGCGTGGCAGGCAGCGAAAGACGTCCCCGGAGGCTGATCAGAAAGCCTCCCCGGTGCGTCTGACAAACAGGTTTCAGCCACTGTCTCTGGCTGAGCCAGATGCAGCTGCCTGCCCTGTTTCAGAGGATGATTCTCAGCCTTCAAGGTCCGGGCAATCACAGAGGGTGGGCTTATTGGTAGTTCGGAGCTCCAATGTTAGGCACGTAATGTGGCCCCTTAGGGATATGGCGGCTAATGATGGGAAGAAATCCAGTGTGCGCTCCGTGTGCATTCCAGGTGGAGTCATTCCTGATGTGGAAAGGGTCCTTCCGGATGCCATGAAGAGCACAGGGTGCAGCCAGCTGCAGGTGGTGGCACATGTCGGCACTAATGATGTGTGTCGCTTTGGATCAGAGGAAATTCTCTCTGGATTCCAGCGGCTATCTGATTTGGTGCCGGTCTTGCTTAAGAGATAAAGGCAGAGCTCACCATCTGCAGCATCGTTGACAGAACCGACTGCGGACCTTTGGTTCAGAGCCGGGTGGAGGGTCTGAATCAGAGGCTCAGACGGTTTTGCGACCGAGTTGGCTGCAGATTCTTTGACTTGCGCCATAGGGTGGTGGGGTTTCGGGTTCCGCTGAATAGGTCAGGAGTTCACTACACTCAGTTGGCGGCTACACGGGTAGCGGAGGCTGTGTGGCGTGGACTGGACGTTTTTTTTTTTTTTTTTTTTTTTTTAGGTTAGAAGGCCTCGGGAAAGTACGGGGTGGGCTGCAATCTCAAAGGGTGCATGGCAAATACAGGATGTGCTTGGATCAAGGAACAGTCGGAATTGTGAATTGTTGTAGTTGTGCTGGGAAAGTCCCTGAGCTTCAAGCGCTAATAGAAAGCACAGAAGCTGAAATCGTTACAGGTACAGAAAGCTGGCTAAAGCCTGAAAAAAGTTCTGCAGATATTTTTACGAAGTCTCAGACGATATTCAGGAAAGACAGATTAGGCAGAATTGGTGGTGGAGTGTTTGTGTCTGTCAGTAGTGGTTTACCTTAAGTCGAAGTAGATACTCCGTGCGAATTGGTATGGGTGGAGGTTATACTTAACAGCCGAACTAAGTTAATAATTGGCTCCTTCTACCGACCCCCAGACTCCGATGATATAGTTGCTGAACAGTTCAGAGAAAATTTGAGTCTCGTAACAAATAAATACCCCACTCATACGGCTATAGTTGGTGGGGGCGTCAACCTTCCCTCGATATGTTGGCAAAAATGCTTGATCAAAACCAGTGATAGGCAGAAAACATCTTCCGAGATTGTCCTAAATGCTTTCTCCGAAAATTATTTCGAGCAGTTAGTCCACGAACCCATGCGAATTGTAAATGGTTGCGAAAACACACTTGACCTGTTAGCCACAAACAATCCAGAGCTAATAGAGAGCATCATGACTGATACAGGGATTAGTGATCACAAGGTCGTTGTAGCTAGGCTCAATACCGTTTCTTCCAAATTCTCCAGAAACAAACGCAAAATAATTTTATTTAAAAAAGCGGATAAAGTGTCACTAAAAGCCTTCCTAAGAGACAATCTCCATTCTTTCCGGACTGACTATGCAAATGTAGACGAGATGTGGCTAAAATTCAAAGATATAGTAGCAACAGGAACTGAGAGATTCAAACCTCATAAATTGTAAGAGATCGAACTGATCCCCCATCGTACACAAAACAGGTCCGAACGCTGTTGTAGAGGCAACGGAAAAAGCGTGCGAAGTTCAGAAGAACGCGAAATCCCGAAGATTGGCTAAAATTTACAGACGCGCGAAATTTGGCACGGACTTCAATGCGAGATGCCTTTAATAGGTTTCACAACGAAAAATCGTCTCGAAATTTGGTAGAAAATCCGAAGAAATTCTGGTCGTATGTAAAGTACACAAGCGGCAAGACGCAGTCAATAGCTTCGCTGCGCAGTGTCGATGGTACTGTTACTGATGACTGTGCCGCTAAAGCGGAGTTATTGAACGCAGTTTTCCGAAATTCCTTCACCAGGGAGGACGAATGGAATATTCCAGAATTTGAAACACGAACAGCTGCTAGCATGAGTTTCTTAGAAGTAGATACCTTAGGGGTTGCGAAGCAACTCAAATCGCTTGATACGGGCAAGTCTTCAGGTCCAGATTGTATACCGATTAGGTTCCTAACAGATTACGCTGATACAATAGCTCCCTACTTAGCAATCATATAAAACCGCTCGCTCACCGACAGATCTGTACCTACAGATTGGAAAATTGCGCAGGTCGTACCAGTGTTTAAGAAGGGTCGTAGGAGTAATCCATCGAAATACAGACCTATATCATTGACGTCGGTTTGCAGTAGGGTTTTGGAGCATATACTGTATTCATACATTATGAATCACCTCGAAGGGAACGATCTATTGATACGTAATCAGCATGGTTTCAGAAAACATCGTTCTTGTGCAACGCAGCTAGCTCTTTATTCGCACGAAGTAATGGCCGCTATCGACAGGGGATCTCAAGTTTATTCTGTATTTCTAGATTTCCGGAAAGCTTTTGACACCGTTCCTCACAAGCGGCTTCTAATCAAGCTGCGGGCCTATGGCGTATCGTCTCAGTTGTACGCCTGGATTCGTGATTTCCCGTCAGGAAGGTCGCAGTTCGTAGTAATAGACGGTAAATCATCGAGTAAAACTGAAGTGATATCAGGTGTTCCCCAGGGAAGCGTCCTGGGATCTCTGCTGTTCCTGATCTATATAAATGACCTGGGTGACAATCTGAGCAGTTCTCTTAGGTTGTTCGCAGATGATGCTGTAATTTACCGTCTAGTAAGGTCATCCGAAGACCAGTATCAGTTGCAAAGCGATTTAGAAAAGATTGCTGTATGGTGCGGCAGGTGGCAGGTGGCAGTTGATGCTAAATAACGAAATGTGTGAGGTGATCCACATGAGTTCCAGAAGAAATCCGTTGGAATTCGATTACTCAATAAATAGTACAATTCTCAAGGCTGTCAATTCAACTAAGTACCTGGGTGTTAAAATTACGAACTTCAGTTGGAAAGACCACATATATAATATTGTTGGGTAGGCGAGCCAAAGGTTGCGTTTCATTGGCAGAACACTTAGAAGATGCAACAAGTCCACTAAAGAGACAGCTTACACTACACTCGTTCGTTGTCTGTTAGAATATTGCTGCGCGGTGCGGGATCCTTGCCAGGTGGGATTGACGGAGGACATCGAAAGGGTGCAAAAAGGGCAGCTCGTTTTGTATTATCACATAATAGGGGAGAGAGTGTGGCAGATATGATACTCGAGTTGGGATGGAAGTCATTAAAGCAAAGACGTTTTTCGTCGCGGCGAGATCTACTTACGAAATTTCAGTCACCAACTTTCTCTTCCGAATGCGAAAATATTTTGTTGAGCCCAACCTACGTAGGTAGGAATGATCATCAAAATAAAATAAGAGAAATCAGAGCTCGAACAGAAAGGTTTAGGTGTTCGTTTTTCCCGCGCGCTGTTCGGGAGTGGAATGGTAGAGAGATAGTATGATTGTGGTTTGATGAACCCTCTGCCAAGCACTTAAATGTGAATTGCAGAGTAATCATGTAGATGTAGGTCACGTCAGGATATTGCAATATGAATCCACGAGGCAAAAGGTGCTATTAACAAGAGAATTAACCTTTCACATCCAGCAGCATATACAAGAATTTCAGGAAAAAAAAAGACATTCGTTTGGACTGTGCTGCTGTACGGAAGTGAAACATGAACACTCGGAGAAGCAGAAAAATATAAAATAACAGCGTTAGAGATGTAGTGTTACCGTAGAATACTCAAGATTTCCAGGGTACACCAGATATCAAACGCAGAGGTGCGCCACGGAGTGGAGGAAGAGAAGCCTTACGTCCTGAAGCTACTCGAACATCTGCTGAGACATAACGGAATCATTAAAAGTAACAATTAAGGGACAGCAGGAAGGAAAAATACAAGAGGCTGACAGGGAATATAATGCATCGACCACATCAAGGAGGATACCAGCAGTACCAACACTACCGCTCTCAAGAAGAAGGTCGAAGAGAGAAATGCATGGTGAACTGCTGCTAACCAACCCGATCATTGAATACCTAAGCAGGAGGAGGTGAACCGCACACTAGCTCTCTCTCAGTGTATTTTTACGCATAGTAAAACCAACACACTGTGGCTTTAGGCAACCATTCCTCACGGTTTTGCATGCTACGCAATACAAATAATTCATTACCCTGAACAAAGAGAGGTGGAGTGAAATAACGCCGTTACTTCAGAACGTTCAGTAAATGTAAAAATACGTCACGCCTTCTAGTGTCGAAGTAATGATTTCAGGTTACCGTAATGCGAAGCACGAACGCTAGTGGAATGGTGTTGGCGGAGGTAAATCACGGTGAAATTAAATAGACCAAAACATCAATAAGACTCCGTCGAGATAAGAGCCAAGTTCCTTAGTTGCTGTGGCGCCACTATTGTCCGTGATCTACCTATGAGTGCACGACAAAGATTGTAACATCGAAACTGCAGATAAAATATCTTCTGCACGACCCAAAATTTTCATCTTTTAATGTCCGTTGTACTTTTTATTCTGAATCTGTATTACAGAAACTATATTTAATACGTAATCGATGTACTACTGTATTTTTGACTGTATATAATTGATTGTAATTATAATGAAAATACTGTAAATTGCTGGGTAATAGCAAAGGGAACTTTATTGAAATGTATCGATAACAACGACGAAAGGGCTGTAGCTGTGCAGTTTATAAATATGCGTGTGGAGAGTCTCTGTCGCGTTGCGAGCAGAGAGGAGGCAGAGCAGGTTGGGTCATGAAAGAGTGCGGAAGTGTTTGCTGAGCGCTCGCGTCGGTGTGGACGCGCCTGTTTCGTTAACCCGCGAGTACCGAGCGCACGGTAGGAGTGGACAGGCGGAGGAAGCTGCAGTTCCAACCAACTATCGCTTGTCCCATTATTATCCGTGGCTCTGGAGACGACTCGGGGTTCTCAAACAGCAGCAGCAACAACGGCATCCCAACATTGTCGTCGGCTACATTCTTCGTCGTCCGCACAGCTACATCGTAAGACTGTTAAGTGAAAAATTATAACCTCTCGTTGGCATTTCCCAGCAACATTTCTTTCACAAAGTATGAATATAATGAATAATAACTTGGAATAGTTAAAACTTGTAGAGCACCTGTGTTGTCATTGTCCTCAGGCATTATTACCAAGCAAGATCCCTTTCCATGCAATCACCGAGTGTCGTAACAATATGAGAACTGATTAAATATTTACTGCCAGATTTGTGAGTTCGCTAATGACGAGCTTCAGTCTAAATTTTCTGCCTCAAAACTGTTCATTCTTGTATTGCATGACAGAGGCTACTTAAAGTAAAGTAAAATTTCACTGGCAAAACTAATAACTAAAGATACACCACAAATTAAGAATGCGCAGTTTCATTTACTTTCTATTTAGCTTACCGAGTGACTTCTATTGGCGTGGTATGAATTTCATTGTTGTTATTTTAAAAGTAAAATCAGTTGCACATTTGTTTAAACTAAATTCAGTTCAGTCTTTCAAGAATCAAAAGTAAATTGCTTGCCTTTTTCTAAATTCTGCATTACGTTACACTGAGGTTACTGAAAGCAATTTTTCTTTTTTTACGTAAGAGAGTTTAAGTTAAGCCAATCATTCATTTAACCAGTAACTCCATTCAATTTTACTTTCAAAATTTAGTATTTCAGAATAAGTAACTGCAAACACAATACTTCCTGATCCATTTATTTTCTCGTGAACTGTTGCGCTGTGGAAAAGCGTGACAGTCTTCTGTTGCAACGCCAGTGATTATTTGCTTAAATTTCTTTGCCATTACCTTTCTTAATATTTTGGAGATTCCTTGCCCTAGCGGACTGGAAACCGATTAATATCCAATTTTTAGCTAATTAGTGTTTTCTTTGTATTATCAGTAATTTTTGTAGTAAATATTACGTGATACCCTTTTTCCCCAGAGCGGTTCATCAGCGACAGCACTAAACTACATTCATTTCAAAATTAATATCAGTATTTACCTTAAGTTTCAACAGATTCTTCCTTCAGAAGGGTCTGTTGCACACTTTCCTCCAACTAACCGGCGTTATTTCCCTTCGGTAACGATAGCCTTACTCGGGGTAAAATTTCATTAGGCACAAGCGATCACGCTCAGTTATATCGCAATCCAGTAGGCCGATTAGGAAGGGGGATTTTACAAGATTATTGGCTTAATGCTGGAGTACTAAAAAATGAGATAGTTTTATCCAACTTAATTTGAGTCTTGTGATGTGTGTGTAAACTCGTAATTGAAGTGGCATAGTAGTCAGCACCCTCCACTCGTAAAGAAGACGCTTCATGGAGCTTCATATTCCAGAAATAGTTTCTGATCATCGAGTGAAGATTAGTACAGCTGTCGTTGTAGTTCATGACACGACCAGCAGAACACAACGAAGAGGGAGAGTATCTCTAACCTACATAATTCGCCAAAGCATTAAATCAACACATGGACTAAACATAAATATGGATTTCAGGCTTCATCCCTGCCATTATAACATAGAAAACTACTATCAAAGCCACTATGATGGCGATCATCAAGTTAAAAGCGTCCTTCTCCGAAGGTTGCAGAACATGTGTGATCTTACCTGTTCTTTGCAAACAAGGTTTTCTTTGTCTTTCACGACCAAGAGCCGTTCTAGCCAACCAAAGACTGTGGTTTCGTGAGTTCTTTTATGTCCGTGTAAGTGACACCAGGACACTCCCTATTCTACCTAACTTATGATTTTCACATTCCCTTCTTCTCATATTCCTCGGATTTTTCTTATCCTTGTCATCGGTAACAAACGGTGGCTTCACCGGAACAGAAATAATCAGAGTGCGTTATTTGGTTTTGCAATCATTAAAATTAATTCAGCTTGTGCATATCCAGTTATTTCACTTGAACTGTGGCCTGTGATTTGTTAACCGAGTAAGTAAGAGCACATCTCCTAGCGGAAGAGGTCCTTGGACATGACCAGTGCGTCTGGAAAGCTTGGTAGACGGTCAGAAATCCTCCAACAATTCCTTATTTGCAGCGTGGTGCCTTCTTCTTTGTAACGGAAGATGGCACATCTTTCCCTAAAGGTTGAGTAGAACGATTACCTGCCCTTGCTCCCTGACTCTCACCTTCCGACTTCTTCCCGAAGTTTGTTTCCTTATTAGCTAGCACGGTAACCAGAAATTGTTCAGTAATGTAGAACATGCAGTTACACTGCGTCATTGCGTCCAGTAAAATTTTCAAAGTTTGTTTCTCCAGATTTCCTCTTACATTTTGCTTTTGCTTCTAAATGATCTAAGGCATTTATTGACCTTTCCATGAACCTGACAATTTATCTAATCTTCTTTATTAAGTCACTCAGAAAACTCTGTATTCTATGAATGTATTATTATCGACTTCGACACATTATCGCTATTTACTGTGTACCGATATATCATTGGAACGTGAGTCGCAAATAAAAGTAAATTCATATGAATGCAAAACTAGATTAACTGTGAAGAAACCTTTGTGAGAAGAGCAGCACTAAAGGACTCGTGACTCACATTAACACGTCTTTTGCTGATGGTCTCGTAATGTTCATTATAACAAATAAGAATGAATCCAGTGTACAACTTTCCACAATTGTATAAATATGTTCTCTGCGTCGCATTGCAACGAAATTGCCTCAAGCTGTAATTCACATTTCCTGATCTGCTCGGGTATTATTACGCTTGAAGAGATTATACTGGAAAGTTTCTGAAGCACAATAAATGTAGAAATTGATTAAAGCCGTAAATCACATTTACTGAGATTATCACGACGTATTACGCCAGGTGGAGTTTACAGCGGGAAGACTATGAAATCCAGTAAATTTTGCCACTATGAATCTTCCTCGTACGTTTCTACGAGTTCGAGAACGCAATATGTTCAAAAGCGTATGACGCGGATGACAAGACAAAGTCCAGGAGACTGGTGCTTCTGCTTTTTGTCCCCGTTTCAGGGTTATCACAGTCATTTCATTATGTCGTGCGCTCACGTTAATTACGCCGTAAAGATTCTGTGCCGGACAGTTTTACGGCTCCGATGGGATGAGTTATCCGGTCGTCAGGTTACACAGCCGCTGCTGGCACCGAGATTTTAAAGCACGAAATGAAAGCCAACTGTAAAATACGACACGAAATTACGTGTTATATTAAAGGCGATCAATAGCATGAACGCGGGAGCAGGCAGGGTCGTCGAAAGTTTGTGGAGAGAGATTGAGAGAAAAAGAAGGAAGACAGACGCTCGGATACGAGCGTTGCCGCGGGGCACAGTATTGGGGCCTGTAGTACTCAGAACGTACACAAGCTATTTAGAAAGGCAATGGTGCCAACAGTCTCTCCGAGATGATGTGCTTCGCTTGTGGGGCAAAGACGACACAACCCATTCCATATGTCGAAGAGGAATTTCCTATGCTGTAGGACGGCACTGGACGAAGATCAGTTTGGTTACAGGAAGAAAAGGTACAAAGAGAGTTATTTATAACCCGGCCTCAGTAATGGAAGCAGTACTGAAGATCAATTACGATAATTTCGTAACATCTTTGTAGCTGGTAAAAGACTTCAACAGCGTAATATGGAATGAGATCCTCACAATCGTTAAAAGATTCGAAGTAAAGTAGAGAGACTTGAATAATCTACAAAATCTACATAAACCAAATGAGAATACAAAGAGGAGTCACAGGAAGGCAAGGTACAACACTCCTTTCGGTTATAGACGGTCAGTGGCATTAATGTGGCCACCGCCCATGTTCGATGTGTCAACGTGCAACAGCCATTCACAGACGGCAGTTGGAAGAACTGGCAGTGGAGAGTATATAAAGGGTGACTACAGTCATTGTAGTAATGTGGAAGCGAAACGATTTATCTGATGTCAACATGGGCACGTTACTAGCTTTCAGAATAAGATAGGAAACATTTCCAGAATGGCTAAGTTTGTAAAGTGCTGTAATGGTTGAAGTACGAGGGCTGTTTGTAAAGTAAGGATCGTTGAGTCACAAAATGGAAAACATAGTAAAAACCAAAAGTATTTTATTTTAAACAGTTAGCTACAACTTCCAGCTACTTCCCTGCATAGTCGCGGCTCCTACTGACACATTTGTCGTAGCATTGTACCAACTTTCTAATACTTTCGCCATAGAAGGCAGCCGCCTGTGCTTTCTGCCAATTCTCTAAACTCATCTACAACTTGTTGTCCATGCCAGAATGTTGCCTTCATAACGAGTGGCTCATTCGAGTAGAGATGAAAATCAGATGGAGCCAAGACCGGCTGTGAGGTGGGTGGTCAAACACATCCTATAGAAAACGCTGCAGGAGCGTCCTCATTCCCCTGCAGTGTGCGGCCGAGAATTTTCGTGAAGAAGGAAGTGCATGACACTTGTGTTGTGTGGGCTGCATGAAATCAGGCGAAACCTCTCACAGGTATTCATACTTGGTGGGAGACACGATTTTCTGGACATCTTTAGCTCTCACAGTGGGCTGAGAACTGAAAAGGGCCACGTGACGCGATGAATGGGCATACTAGAGACACTGCCCAACACATCTATGCAGAACTTCATCGTATCTTCGCTGTGGTTTCCATTTCGCGCCCGATGGAGTGGTTTGCATTTTGCGATCGATCGGACCTCACTTCCCGAATAGTCCTCGCGTACCATGCAGGGCGAAATGGTGCTATCAGAAATTGGAACCGAGGCAACAGTGGTGCACCACGAGCCACAGATGGCAGGGGTAAACGACGGGATTGTGTACCGATGAATAGATGTACAACTGTTGAGGAACCTCACTTCCCGAATAGTCCTCGTGTACCATGCAGGGCGAAATGGTGCTATCAGAAATTGGCACCGAGGCAACAGTGGTGCACCACGAGCCACAGATGGCAGGGGTAAACGACGGGATTGTGTACCGATGAATAGATGTACAACTGTTGAGGAACTAATCACCCAGAAGAATCAAGGGGCTACCAGCATTGTATTCATGCACCCACGCTGTTTATCGGCGACGAAGGCTGGAATTTACATAACAGTACCGCAACTGGACCACAACTGTAATCTTTTCAGATGATTCACGTTTTATGGTCCATCGGACAGAAACGTGTGCAAGCAAACACACTGCAACAATCGTCGAAAGTGTCCAGGTCGGAAGGAGCGCTGTGGTCCGGGGAATGTCTTCGTGGTATTCGCCTCGGTCATCTCGTCATTCTGGAAGGCACAATGGATAAACAATAGTATGTATCTAATTTCGTAGGCCATGTCCATCACTACATGCAATTTGTTTTTGCTTAGCACGATGACATCCACATGGCGGACAATGCAGCGTGTCACACAGCTCGTGTTGTACGTGTGTGGTTTGAAGACCTCAAGGATGAGTTTACCGAAGCAAACTCCCAGAACTTCAACACAGTCGAGAATCTGGGGGGCCACCTCGATCGGGCTGTTCGCAGCATGGATCCTCAACAGAGAAACCCATCGCAGCTGGACACGGCACTGGAGTCGATATGGACCCACATCCCTGTCGGCACCTTACAGAACTTTATTGATTCTCTTCCCATACGTCTCGCAGCGGTTCGCGCTGCACAAGGTCGTTATTTTGGCTCTTTACAGGTGTTCACATTAACGTGACTGGACAGTGTAGCAACAGCAATAATACAACCCAGTCACAGTAACCTCACGTACAAAACCTGTACTGTTGTGCTATAAGCAAAATTAGAGTTATTCCTTTTACAGGATTACTTGGCCATGGTCGTGTTTCTAAAGGATTAATGCAAACTGACATAGCATTGTATAAAAAACAGAAAATTTAACAGGCAACCGGATTCGAACCTAGGTTCCTTAAGCAACAGTGCTAATATGTGATCAGATAAATAGCAACTGGTCCAAAGTGAAATAATTATCAATATACTTTGTTTGTTCAGAATTCAAAAGAAAAATAGAAACAGTACTGAACGTATTACCAAGTGGTGATTTGAGGGAATTTTTTTTTCCGAAGTTCCATAATTAGACAAAGAGTAGGAAATGGAAAAACTGAAAGACTTTCTGAACAGCTGCTGCCAACTGTGTAAATGAAGTATCAAAAAAATCAAATCAGAAAATAAATTGAAACTTCTCTTGTTCCTCCTTACTTATATACTTTTAATAACAACAGAAAACCAATCCGTACAGAAATATATTGTATTTCATGGTTTCTGAATAACAAGTTGAAAATAAAAACTGTGAGAAAACGGTCAAATGTTTTGTGAAATGATTTGTCTAAAGGCAAAAAAAAAAAAATAGATTAGAGAATCATATGACGTACCTTTGGATGATGCTCGGAAACATGGATAACAAATGAGGTGCCGACTGGGAGTTTAAATTTAAATGTTTAACTCAGGATCTTGGAATTTTAAAGATACTAGAGGATATGAGCATCTGAGTTTTGTACGTGATTTCGAGAATCATTCAGAGTCGTGTCAAAAGTTTCTGTAGTCTACGATGGCGTCCTGAAAGTAATGCTTCCGAATTTTTTATGCGAAAACTCTTAAAACGTTTCAAATAAAGCAAACGCTATTAACATTCTGCATCCTTATTCTTCATGCCTACATATTTATTTCTCAACACAAACACCCTGGCGATGAACACGTTTCTGCCAATGAGAGACCAGTTTATTGATACCGAAACTGTAGAAAATTTGACGTTTCTGACGGAGCCACAATCTCACCTGTGCTTGCAACGCTTCATCGCTATCAAAGTTAAGCTCTCGAAGGTATTGTTGAAGTTTTGGAAACAGATAAAGGTCGGAGGGGACCAGATCGGGACTGTGTGGAAGATAATCGGTGACAGTGAACCTAAGGCGTGGGATGGTTGCAGATGTCGTAGTGCTCGTGTGTGCCCTGGCATTCTCATGCTGAAAGAGAGGGTGCTCCACGCGTGGACGAACTCTTCGAATTAGTGCTTTCAGGTTTCTGAGTTGTTTCTGACGCATCGATTTACACTACTGGCCATTAAAATTGCTACACCAAGAAGAAATGCAGATGATAAACGTGTGTTCATTGCACAAATATATTATACTAGAACTGACATGTGATTACATTTTCACGCAATTTGGGTGCATAGATCCTGAGAAATCAGTACCCAGAACAACCACATTTGGCCGTAATAACGGCCTTGATACGCCTGGACATTGAGGCAAACAGAGCTTGGATGGCGTGTACAGGTACAGCTGTCCAAGCAGCTTCAACACGGAATCACAGTTCGTCAAGAGTAGTGACTGGCGTATTGTGACGAGCCAGTTACTCGGCCACCATTGACCAGACGTTTTCAATTGGTGAGAGATCTGGAGAATGTGGCCAGGGCAGCAGTCGAACATATTCTGTATACTGCAAGGCCCTTACAGGACCTGCAACATGTGGTCGTGCATTATCCTGCTGAAATGTAGGGTTTCGCAGGGATCGAATGAAGGGTAGAGCCACGGGTCGTAACACATCTGAAATGTAACGTTCACTGTTCAAAGTGCCGCCAATGCGAACAAGAGGTGACCGAGACGTGTAACCAATGGCACCCCATACCATCACGCCAGGTAATACGCCAGTATGGCGATGACGAATACACGCTTCCAATGTGCGTTCACCGCGATGTCGCCGAACACGAATGCTATCATCATGATGCTGTAAACAGAACCTCTATTCATCCGAAAAAAATGACGTTTTGCCGTTCGTTCACCCAGGTTCGTCGTTGAGCACACCATCACAGACGCTCCTGTCTGTGATGCAGCGTCAAGGGTAACCGCAGCCATGGTCTCGAAGCTGATAGTCCATGCTGCTGCAAACGTCGTCGAACTGTTGGTGCAGGTGGTTGTTGTCTTGCAAACGTCCCCATCTGTTGACTCAGGGATCGAGACGTGGCTGCACGATCCGTTACGGCCATGCGGTTAAGATGCCTGCCATCTCGACTGATAGTGATACGAGGCCGTTGGGATCCAGCACGGCGTTCTGTATTACCCTCCTGAACCCACCGATTCCATATTCTGCTAACAGTCAGTGGATCTCGACCAACGCGAGCAGCAATGTCGCGATACGATAAACCGCAATCGCGATAAGCTACAATCCGCCATTTATCAAAGTCGGAAAAGTTATGATACGCATTTCTCTTCCTTACACGAGGCATCGCAACAACATTTCACCAGGCAAAGCCGGTCAACTGCTGTTTGAGTATGAGAAACCAGTTGGAAACTTTCCTCATGTCAGCACATTGTAGGTGTCACCACCGGTGCCAACCTTGTGTGAATGCTCTGAAACGCTTATCATTTGGATATCACTGCATCTTCTTCCGTTCGGTTAAATTTCGCGTCTGTAGCACTTCATCTTCGCGGTGTAGCAATTTTAATGACCAGTAGTGTAGTTATGTTAAGTCGGGCTTCCACAGGCATGACTTTCTTGTATGAGCATTCTTCCACCATCATTCTTGCGTTTACACACACCGAAGTTAGAAACGCCACTTACACTAGTTTCAAGATGGCGTCAAATGAAGGCAGGAAGTGATGGCATACTGCATCAAAATTAAACGCCCTTTAACTTACATACCTTATGCGGATGTTGGCATGACAGTTTGCAAAAAGGGTGTTTCGATATGTAAGATGGCTCAACGCGAGTGGTGATTCGGGCAATGCACGTGTATGAAATTCATGCCTGTTGAAGTCCAGCCTTACACACGGCCATATTGTACCCTACAATTCTGAGCCCTTTAGCGGTAGAGGGTTGGAACTTGCGTTAGATTGGAAATTCGACCGAGGAATGTGCACGACATGTAATTCGTAAGTTAATATTATGCGCAATTTAGTTATTTTTTGTTTATTTTGGTAGTACCGTCGTTTTACGTTGATACGCATGCTTTCTTTATTTGTTGTTATATCTCTGCAGTTTTCAAGCTGCTAAGTTAGTTTCGTTATCGCTGCCGTACTGTTAATCATGGCTGCTCCGCTGTCTATTTGCACCAAAGAAGAGCAACGTTCAGTGATTCGTTTTTTGCGGTCGTAAGGCGTATCAGGGGCCGAAATTCATCGAAGACTTTCGGTACAGTACCGCAACAGTGTTTTGCTACAATGAAATGTCTACGAATGGATTGAAAAATTTCGAAATGGTTGCACAAGTGTTACGCACGATGAAGGAGCCGGACGACCGTTTACCACTGCAAATGAAGAAACCATTGAGAGTTCCCGTGAAATGATTCTCTTAGACAGACAATTAACTATTGACGAAGTGGCACATCGTCTGCAAATTAGTCACGGTTCTGCCTACGAAATCATCCACAACAGACTTGGGTTTCATAAAGTTTGTGCAAGAGGGGTCCCAAAACAACTCACACAGTTGCATAAACCAACGCGCTTGATTCAAAAAATGGTTCAAATGGCCCTGAGCACTATGGGACTCAACATCTGAGGTCATCAGTCCCCTAGAACTTAGAACTACTTAAACCTAACTAACCTAAGGACATCACACACATCCATGCCTGAGGCAGGATTCGAACCTGCGGCCGTAGCGGTCGCGCGGTTCCACACTGAAGCGCCTAGAACCTCTCGGCCACAGCGGCGGGCAAACGCGCTTGGACATGTGCAAAAAACATTTGGATCACTATGGTAACGATGGGGACAGCTTCTTAGACAGGATCATTACTGGTGACAACACATGGATCCACCATTACGACCCGGAGAGTAAACGGCAGAGTACAGGATGGAAACATCCAAATTCGCCGTGCAAGAGAAAGTTCAAGATCCAACCGTCAACAGGAAAACTGATTCTTACGGTTTTTTGGGACGCACAGGGTCCAGTACTGGTACATTATGATGAAAGAGGCACAACATTAAACAGTGTACGTTACGGTGAGATGCTTACTGCCAGGATAAAGCCTGCAATTCAAAGCCAACGCCGAGGATTGCTGTCAAAAGGTGTGTTGTTCCACGACAATGCCCGTCCGCATACTGCTGCCCACACTGCTGAAACTCTCCAGAAACTCAAATTTGAAGTACTGGATCATCCTCCATATAGTCCCGATCTTGCCCCTTCTGACTATCACTTGTTTGGTCCACACATACAGGCATTAAGTGGTCGTCGATTTGCCTCGGATGAAGCAGTGAAAGAAGCGGTGCATTCCTGGCTCGCAGCTCAACCGAGAACCTTCTTTTATGAGGGCATCAGGAAGTTTGTACAACGATGGACCAAGTGCATTCGAACGCAAGGAGACTATGTCGAAAAACTACGTTCTTGTAAGTTTTCTATTTGATTACAATAAAATTTTATAACTACTTTGCGGATAATAATTTACTTACCCTCGTACAAGAGCTATTTGGAAAGTAAGGTTCGATGGGAAGCGAAATGAAAACCACAATGAAAATCTGTTGAAGCTTTGAACTGATGTGTTGGGCAGTTTCTCGAGTATGCCCGTCGATCGCGTCACGTCGCTCTTTTCAGATCTGAACGCACAGTGAGCACGTAAAGATGGCTGGAAAGTATGATGTCCTGGTGGGACATTTCGCCTGAAGCTATGCAGCCCACAAAACATAAATTTCATGCGTTTCCTTCTACATGACAATTCTCGACTGCACTCTGCAGGGGCAATGAAGATGCTCCTGAAGGATTTTCGATGGGAAGTGTTTGATCACCAACCATACAGTCTGATTGGCTCTCCCTGAGTGTTCTCTCTACTCACATGAACCGCTAGCTGTGAAGACAAATTTTGGCACAGACAACGAGCTGTAGACCAGCGAAGAGAACTGGCGAAAAGCACAGGCGGCTGCCTTCTATGACGAGGGTGCAACGCTACGAGAGGAAACTATGTAGAGAAGTAGGTTGAAGGTGTAGCTAACTGTTACTAATTATCGCAGTGATCTTTATTTCACCACCCATTGGACATTATCTTCTGAATAGCCCTCTTAATACCTCAACCGACACTGACAATGGCATAAAACATTCGGATGCATTACTTTCCAGCATTCTCATGTACACTGTTTCTTACTTTTAAAGAAATCATTTCACTAAACATCTGACCTTTCTTCAGATTTATTTTGTCTGTTTCTTGATGGATCTTCAGTAAGTTCGGCAACCGCGTATGTGTTTTCCAGAATACCCTAGCTTCCGCTCGCGCGCGCCGCCCCTAGCGCAAGAAGCCCCGGCGGAGACAAGAAGCGGTGGACTGCAGATACAGACGTAGGAGGTGGGGCGGCGCCGGGGATGCCGCATCCATTCCGCGCTGTCTCATTAATTCAAGGCCATCCAAACGCAGAAACAATAACACGCCGGGAATGCCGCCGCAGCCAGTGCATTCGGAACAGGGAGCCGCAGATTTATGTGCGGCCAGACGCGGGATGTTGCTCACAATTATGTACCCTCGCCGCCCCATAAAACTGGAACACCAGGCACATCCAGCTAGTTCCCTGAGTAATGCTTCAGCCACTGAGCACACTGGTACGGCTCCGCCAACTACACAGTATACCTGACTGCATAATTTACTAACTGCTGTGTCGCTGGAGTGAAGGATTCATAGCATTCGTAACTCTTACGGAGTCCTTATTGGGGAGACGTCGTCAAAAGTGTAGGTAGCATCCGGCGTACCTTAAGGTAGGTCGCTTCTACTCTAGATATTCATAAGTGAGCCGAAAGACAACGTCTTTAGCCCTAATGAACAGTTTTCAAGTACAGCAGTTACGTACAGGAGGTGAGACATCATTAGAACTTTGTTACGAAATGCTGAGAAATTTGACTACCACCTTTCCTTCAAAAACTTCGAAACGTCAGAAGTAGCAGATCACAGTCTCACTGCTACGGTGATGTTAGTGTAGTTGCGGTCTTCAGTCCGAAGACGGGTTTGACACAGCTCTCTATGCTATTCTATATTGTGTATTGTGCCAGTCTCTTCATCTCCGAGCCGGCCGGAGTGGCCGAGCGGTTCTAGGCGCTACAGTCTGGAACCGCGCGACCGCTACGGTCGGAGGTTCGAATTCTGCCTCGGGAATGGATGTGTGTGATGTCTCTAGGTTAGTTAGGTTCTAGGCGCTACAGTCTGGAACCGCGCGACCGCTACGGTCGGAGGTTCGAATTCTGCCTCGGGAATGGATGTGTGTGATGTCTCTAGGTTAGTTAGGTTTAAGTAGTTCTAAGTTCTACGGGACCGATGACCTCAGAAGTTAAGTCCCATAGTACTCAGAGCCTTTTTTTTTTTTTTTTTTTTTTTTTTTTTTTTTTTTTTTTTTTTTTTTTGCACAAGCGGAAGATAAAAGTTTGAGATACTCTTCCTCTTATCAAATCAATTTCAAAAAAGACTGTTTTATATGTGCTGAAATATGTGACAATGGCGCAAACAAACGTGGTGGGGTGTTTGATGTTCACTTTTTAACTGTCAAGCATGCGCTGCTTGAGAATGTAGAGAAACGCGATGACGATTTCAGTAGGAAGGTTGCCGAATACATCAAGAGTGTTTCGTGGTTAGTAACTGCCCAGTTATCATCAAGATTGCTATGCTAAATTAGTGTCGAAACCCTCTACTGTTCGAAAAATAGGCCACCCTCAAGATACCAATTTTGATACTGCTTTTCAAGAATTATGCAAATTTATAGATTGTTCAGAGGAATGACAATTTTCACTGCTCGATTTGTTGCAGAAAGTTAATGGATGTATCCTAGAAGGAGAGGCAGTGACTATAAAAACTCTGAATAACAAACTGACGTGAGCACTTCAGTGATGGGGTCTTGTTTGCCACAATTCCAAAAAATCCCTCAGTTGATGTTTTCGTGACAATGGCCACAAACTTTTGTCTCAATGCTACAATGAACGATCTGTTCATGAAAAAGATGAGATAAAGAGAACAGTGAGCGAAGTAGCAGCTATCATCCGTGTGATTCCTTACGGTATTGCCTATTATCCAGATATGAATGACTTGACAGAGAATGTTGATGTTATGGTTCCTGATAATTTACACGAATTTTTGAAGGGTGTGGTTTTATCAAAAAAGAAAGGTAGTGGACAGTCCCCTTTGAAAAAAAAATGTACAACAATATCCTATGCGACTGTGTCAGCTATCAGGCCTCATTCATTTATCTCCCCACTGCAACGCAGTACTGCCGTGTACTTGTTTCGTAAAGCTGGATCAAAAAACATTGTTGAAATAGTCTCGAATATGGGTTTCTGCTCTTCATATAGCACTGTGGCTTTGTTTGAGGCTTCTGCTGTTCAGTTCTGGAAACCAAATATTTCAGATGATTCGTTCTCGCAGTTCGTTTTCGATAATGCTGACTGTAATATTGCAACAATGACGGTCTATGGGTGGAATCTGGTGTGTGACTCCTGGCAGACCGATAGAGAATCAGAAAGTAATGAAACTCTCTGTCATGCCGAGCTCGACTGAAACATCAAGTGCACAAAAAATTAGTCTGCTAACACCTCGAAGGCAGAATATAGTTGGAATTGAAGAAATTGTTCTGCGAAATGTCTACTCAGAACAATCACTCACTAAAGCAACAGTGTCTACCAATCACGATGGGAAAGTTTTTACAGCTTTCTATTCCCTCATGGTAAGGTTTCATGGAGAAAATCACAACTGAAGAACCTTATACGCAATCAACAACCCGCCCACAGATTATAGTACTATTTTAACTGCTTTAACGTACGCCATCACAGAAAGAAGACCACACAGCAAATATGTATCGTGTCGTTTGATCAACCACTCTACGTGAAAGCTAAAGATATAGTTGCAGTGGAGGCTAATGGAGGGAATGAGCTATTCATTAATGTAGTTATTCGATTAGGAGGCTTTCACTTGACAATGTCTTTTCTAGGAGCGATAAGATTCTTAATGAGAGACAGTGGACCCTATCAGCTTTTGGAGACTGTATATGCTGCAGCTTATTTTCCCCATATACTTTCTGGTCTTGCATACACGAGGCAAATTTAGGTTCACTCTGGAGTCGTGTGTGCTCTTTCTATCATAATACTAGAGGAATTGGCAGTCATGGAGGGAGAGAAGCAACATATTAAAGACTGTATTCCTGATTTGAGTGGAAACGGTGCAACTTTCGGCGGTCTGGAAGAAGATCAAGTGATTGAAAAGTAAATTTGTCAACACAATGGATGACATTAAGCAAAGAGGGAAAACTTCCCATTTATGGATACATTACCTACAGCTTGCCGTCTTGGCATTGCATTTCATCCAGACAGAGGGTATGGGGAAATGGGAGCTCCATATAGAATGTGTGAGAGCTATGTTCCCCAATATTCCATACAACTGGACACTTTCCTTATGCTAAGACGTGTCATTTGTACCTCCAGGACACGGAAAAAGTGAAAGAAATCATGAAATCCACGGAGTTCGACAAATTCGCCAAGGACAGCTTATTCTCTATTTGACGCTCTGATGAGTACTGGTGTGGAGTATGGACCGCCATGACGATACAGCAAACGCTTATGGAGAACCTGAAGAGTGTTGGAGGTGTTTTACATGGAAGAGGTTTCACCGATAGTGTATTAAGCCGATGGATTTGCAGCATACCAATAGCCCATGACATATGTGAAGCTATGGAACAGTTCTGTAATTTACATTCGATTTCGAGTTTCAACATGTTGGATTGAGGAGTGGGAGGATAGAAACTGACGAGAAAATTCGCAGAGCGTTTCAGCTATGGTTGCAACAACACACTCCATTTGTTTATAAGAAGCAATTATATTCAATAGGATCTGGACTAATAGCTTCTCAGAAAGTAAACTGCCACAAAACTGTGTCTGTTGGTGAAGAGGCTCTTCGAGTAATAGTTGCTGTCTCGCCAAAATTTGGTTCTCTGAAGCTTAAACGATCCAGCATGGTTAGGACAATGTGCATGTCAACTGTTAGGGTTCAAAAAAAATGTAACTGAAGTAGATAAAATGCAGAATACTGAGCATGTTTCATTCAGCTAATAATTTAAAGGATTGCTTAACCAATGTCTGTTCGAAAGCAATGGATTGATGAGGAAAACAAAATAGTCGTGACTGTACAATCTTTCAATGAAGTACCTGAAAGGAATATTGATAATAATCAATCGAAGTTCTTTGTTATAGATGGAGTGTTTCTTATCCACCATGTCGTGTGGCCCGAGAATGGAACTTTTGGTGACATTTATAAAACCTTAGTAGCCTACATTATAAAGATGGGGTTGTTGTTGTATTTCACGGATATTCAGAAGGTTCTCTGAACATAAAAACTATTGAACGTCAAAGGCGAACGATTAAGAGGACCTCACGAGAAATTTTGTTTAATGACGAGACGTTATGTGTTGAATCACAATCCACCTTTCTTAGTAACCTCAGCAATAAGGAAATGTTTATTACACAGCTTGTACAAAAACTAGACAAGTTTTGGTATTGAAACCAGGATTGCGGATGACGATGCAGATGCTGAAATTGTTGCAAAAGCAATAAATGTCTCAAAATTTTACCAGCAAGTGATATAGTGGGTTAAGATGTAAATCTTCTTGTGCTACTTCTCGCTCTTGCTCCAGACGACACAGGCATAATCCTGATGAAGGAAAGTAAAGGTAGCATCAGAACAAGGTGTTACAATTCTAAAAATATACGTAACTCCTCACTCATTCATGAAAGCAAGAATTCAGTGCTGTTTCTTCATGCAGTAAGTGATTGCGAAAGCACTTCAGCCTTGTTTCGGAAAGGAAAGCTGCAGCTACTCAACCGGTATCCCCAACTTCATAATATTCCACGGATATTCAACGATCCTGCTTCCTCTCCTGATGCCATTGCAAAAGCAAGAGAGAAATTTGTACTCTCTCTCTCTCTACACGAAAACAGTAGAGATCCTGATGATGATAACTTAAATGCCATTCGATTTAAATGTTTTAGTGTAGCTGTGGATCAGGCAAACAATACTGTCATACCCTCTCGTTTGCCACCCACTACTGGTGCGGGACGCCTCCACTCTTAACGAGTTTACTTACCAGTCCAGCAACGGCTGAGGAACAACTTGGATCTTAGAAACCGGGGCTAGAGGGAATCAGATTCATCCCCCTCCCCGACTCATATGTAACGCCCACCTGCTACAGAGAAAATTTATTGATTTCATGCGGATGCACATAAGGCTGCGGAAGAAAGTGCGGATGTGGGAAAGCTGACCTACATTATGCAACAATGTGCAAAAACTGTCGTGGACAAAGCTACACTAATGTGCCTCGCAGTGATTTGACAGAAGATTTGGACAATGGTTTTATGTAAAAAAATATTTACAAGAATTTATTTGTTTGATAGATATTATGGTATTTCCATTGTCTACAGGCTGTACATATGATTGTAAGTATAGTATAACAAAAGTAATTGTTGATTAGTTTTACACTAATTCTTAATTTTCATGCAAAACGATTTTCATTCCAATAATACAAATTGAATAAATCTGAAGTAAAAGACGATAAATCAAAATGGTTCCATAAAATAAAACTATGTTTTAAAAGAAATTTCACTTTTTTGCCTTCAAATTTTAGCAGTCATAAACTAACTACCTTGTTTAAATATGCACTTGACCTTCTCTGAGTAGAATTTCACCAGAATTATTTTCTGTGATACAGATAACTTCGTTAAATGAACCGTTTTTCGTAAAGTTTGAAAAAAGGTAAATAAATTACATCAAGGGGTGTGGATAGGGAAGCTCCCCCGATAGGCGAGGGAAGTTTTCTGTTTTTTAATTCTACATCCCCTAAGATTGTTTTCCCAAAGTTTCAAAACTTTATAAATTTTTCCCCCATTTTTCCTAATTTGCCTGGACTATTAGTGAAACAAGACTGATAGATGAAGAACGAAGTGATATACCATCTCTTTCTGAAAAAGCGGGAACTGCAATAGGCGTGGAGGTTTTGGTGCTCAAACACCGGTGTATGATATGAAAATCATCAAAAGATCACCTTGCACGACACACTTATTCTGACAAAGGGTCGCCGGTGGCTAAGTTGTTGACTGATTACTCATATTCAAAACGCCCTCCGAACCGAGAGTGAAACGGAAATGTTGCAACTGTATCAGACCAATCCAGACGATTTCCTTATTTGCTTAATGACCATGGACAAGTGTTGCTTGTATCGCTATGACCCGGAGACAAAGCAAACAGTGAAACATACACAGGGAGCTAGATGTATAAATGCAGGTATTATAATCACTGGTACTTTAATATGTACCCACTGCAGTGTATCAGTTCTTTTTTTCTCTGCATCTAACAGTCTTTCCAAAAAGATGTCATAAAATTTATTACCTGATGTTTTCTGCATGGTCGTAACTGCACCAAAAAGCGGACTTACCCTGCCAGTACAGACTAACCGTTTTCGTCCACACGCCAACTCTTAAGCAGCTGACTGGCTGCCAAGGGGAAAATAAGCCTTGATGACTTAGTCTTGCCACATGTGCTCGGAGCTACTAACAAGCCTAAAAACATACTCCTTCTAGTAGCTATAGTTATTAGTCTGCAAATGATGTAAATACTGATATGTTGTTCGGTATACTGTACTTAATAATCGATAAAAATACCTGCATTTAGACCCCAAACACTTTGTGTATTCCACACTGCCAAGAGAGACGAAGACCCAACCATCGTCAGCAAGGTGAAGCTGATCATTTTCTGGGACTGACACGGTGTATTGTTCACAGATTTTGCTCTTAAGGTGAAAGTCATCTTAGGAAGACACTACCGCAAAAGCCCTGAATTGGATAAGGACGCTGTCCAAGGGAATGTGCCTTCCCCAGGAAAACGCCCCACCTTGTTATCCTCAGGACACATTCACATATGTTGTTTCTTTGCTCTATTAAATTTTGATTTACACACCATATTCTTGTAAGATAACACACTGACTTCTTCTGTTTTGCCGGCCGCGGTGGCCTTGCGGTTCTGGGCGCTTCAGTCCGGAATCGCGCGACTGCTACGGTCGCAGGTTCGAATCCTGCCTCGGGCATGGATGTGTGTGGTGTCCTTAGGTTAGTTAGGTTTAAGTAGTTCTAAGTTCTAGGGGACTTAGTTCCCATAGTGCTCAGAGCCTTTTGAACCATTTATTCTTTTTTTCTTGGATCAAGAAATCATGTGTGCTAGACATTCAAGAATGACGACGACTCCTTCTACTCTATACAGTTAGTCACATTAACGTGACCACCTGTCACACGTCAGAGTACCAGCTTTTTCAGTACAGACTACTTCAAGATTTGCAAGAAAAGAATCAGTGAGGGTCTGGAAGGTACTAACAGGGATGTGCAGCCATGTCAACTCCAATGACGTGGCCACCTGTGCTAAATTTCTCGGCTGAGGATCCATGATGCGAACAGCCCATTTGAGGTGCTCCCACAGATTCTTGATTGGGTTTAAATCTTGGGAGTCTGGTGGCCTCAGGAGTGTGGTGAACTCATCCTGGCGTTCTTCTAACCATGGATGTACACTGAGAGCTCTGACAGGTTGCATTGTACTGCTGGTGGATGCCTTCATACCAAGGAAGCAGAGAATGTACGTGCACAAACATGGATGCGTACTTATGTTGATCCACTATGCCTTCTAGAATGACGAGATTACCCAGGGGATGTCACGAAAGCATTCCCCAGAGTATGATGTGTGCAGGGTGTTTGCTTTCAGATGTTTCACGCTATTCACACCAATGGTCATCTGTCTGATGGAGCATAAAACGTGAGTCACCTGAAAAGACCACGTGTCATCACTCATAGGACGTGCACTTAAGATATCAGCGTGTAAACTCCAACGGATGAACAACAGTCAGCATGGGTGCATGAGTCAGGTGCCTGCTGTGGAGACTCATACACAGAAACGTTTGCTGAACGTTCGTTGAGCAGACACTGTTGATAGCCCCTTGGTTTACATGGGCAGTCAGTTGCTCAACAGTTGTACATTTATTCCCCCAGGCACATCTCCACAGCGATGGTTCACCCCCGTCATCTAAGCCCCGTGCTACACCACAACTGCCTCGGCGCCAGTTTTGGATAGCACCATTTTTCCATGCATGACATCCTTCAACCGTGGCAGCACACGAAGGGTATACAAACTTAACAATTATTGAGAAGCTTCTGTCCTTGGTACGAAATCCTATGATTATGCCCTTTTGGACGTCAGGTAAATCGCTCCATTTTCGCATTACAACAAGGATTGTACTGTTTAATCCATCCCCCTGAGATGCATTGTACACCCTCCTTTGCTACTGATGCCTCTTGCTGCCTGTCAGTGGTTATTTCATGCTGAAGTCGAATATAGGCGCTGTTCGCATTAAATGAGCCTGCACCATATAACCAATCTCTCCACCAAGTCATCATTAGTTGGAAAAATGTCTCACATTGAAGGATGGATACATTGACGATCCAATGCCCTGCTTCATAACTTGTCGGTCCACCTTTGGAATGCGACAGAGCAGTGATTCTACTTGGCATGTATAAAAAAAGTTCTTGGTAGGTTTCCACAGACATGTGGCAACACATACATATAGCTCCTGCAAACCATGAGACGGTGGCTTGTAGGCTTGGAGCTGCCAGCCAGTAATATCCCAGAATGTTCCATTTGTCGCTGGTAACCTCGCCGTTGAGCGCCCATACAACTCCCCACCCACCGTTGATTAGTTCAGATGAGGCGAATTTGGTGGGCAAAACATCAACGTGCGTTCACTACCAAGCAGCTCAAGCCACTGTAGCAGGCCATCGATATGTACAGTTATCTTGTTGGAAGGTGCCGTCGCTGTCGAGGGAGACATCATCCACGAAAGTATCCAGATGGGTCCGCAGTAATATTGTTGTAGACCACAACTTACACACAGCATTCATTTATTATAGCTGGTTTCAAGGCAATCCACGTGAATGTCTCCCATAGCATACTACTGACGGCAATCGCCAACGTCTGTAATGCGTTGCAGGTTATGAGCATCCGTTCACCTGCATGAGCGCGTATCAACACGCTACCATCAATCTGGTGTAACAAGTGACGTGATTCATGCAACCGAGTGACACGATTCCGTTAATCCACGGTCTAACCTCGGCGATCCTGTGGCCACGACGTCGTTGAATCAACATGGAAACATGGTGTCTCCTGGAGAGCCAGTTTTCAACAATTTGCGCTAAAATGTGTGTTCCGAAACGCTTGTGCGTGCACCAGCAATGTACCCTCTCGTCAGATCTGCCACAGATCCGACTTTACAGAGAAGAAAAGCGTCCGAATTGCACATTCTGTGAGCTGGCATTGTCGCCTACTCGTGGTTTCACCGAGGTTGAAGCACTTCCCATAGATCCAGAATACAATTTTCGCTATTTAGTGGAGTGAGCACTGATATGAAACTTCCTGGCAGACGCAAACTGTGTGCTGGACCATTGCCCTTTGCCGGAAACTGCTCTACCGACTGAACTACCCAAGCACGACTCGCGACTCGTCCTCACAGTCTTACTTTCGCCATTACATCGTATCCTAACTTCCAAACTTCACAGAAACTCTCTCGCTCTCCTCCGAGGATGGGTCTCGAGTCATGCTTATGTAGCTCAGCCGGTAGAGCACCTGTCTACGAAAGGCAAATGTTCCGAGATTGAGTCTTGCTCCGGCACACGGATTTAATCTGGCAGGAAGTTTCTGTTTCCATAGATACTGAAGGCATTATCATGCGAACAGCGGACCGGCTTCGCCGTTTACGAGGCGCAAGCTGGCAGGCGCTGCCCTTCCGCTTATGCACAGCTTTGGGGTTATAATGGTTCACATGGCTCTAAGCACTATGGGACTTAACATCTGAGGTCATCAGTCCCCTAGACTTAGAACTACTTAAACCTAACTAACCTAAGGACATCACACACATCCATGCCCGAGGCAGGATTCGAACCTGCGACTGTAGCAGCCGCGTGGTTCCGGACTGAAGCGCCTAGAACCGCTCGGCCACCGCAGCCGCAATTGGGGTTATAAGTGCAGATATTTTTGTTGGGGACTGAGGACAGTTTACTGAAGAACATACATCAGTATTAAGTCTTATTTGCATATAATGACTATAGCTTTTAGGAGTAGTATGTTTTTAGGTTGTTTAGTATCTCCAAGTACATGTGGTAAGAGCAAGCGATTAACGCCTATTTTCCTCTGGGCAGTAGGTCAGACGTTGAAGAGTGGATCAATGGACGCAAAACAGTTGGTCTATACTGACAGGTGCAGTCCACTTAGTTGTGCAATTACGACCATGCAGAAAACCTCAGGCAGTAAATTGTGTGACGTGTTTGTGGGAAGCCTGTTAGATACAGAGAAAACGGAAGTAACAAACTGAAATGGGAACATATTGAGGTACATATTATCACAATGTCTGCACTTATACCCCCAACAAACTGTATACTTCCCTTAATGCGTCAATGCCAACAATACCACCAGGTGGCATTCAATCTGGCAGTGGATAGTGGTTTTAGTGTTTTGGTCCATCAATGTAGGGCATAAATTGAAGCACTAGCTAGCACCCATTCTAACTCTCGTGGTCACAGCTTCAGTCTTTCGAAGTAATAATTATAAAACTCTGGGACGACCCTGGTACATATATATTCCATTCCAATAGAGGAGTATTCACCCCACCGAGCTAGCTGCGCATGTTAGCAGGCTGCTTCCGGGGTTCCGGCAGGCTAGTTGGCTGCGATTAGAGTCTGTCCAATCAATTAATGACGAAAGCGGTATACCACCCAGATTTGGTTTTGGCTTTGGTTTTATGTGATTTTCCACACACGGGCTGGTACCCATGTCACGCCTGTTATACGATTCTCAAACTGTTAGAAAACTCCTGCAAACTTTCACAAGGATATCATTAAACACAGACAGTTGGGGTCCACAATGTCTGTCCCAGGTGTAACGGTGTGACAACAGGCATGGCTTCCGGCTACCCTCTAACATTAGCAATCCCACATGATAAACGTTCCGATGCCGTGAAGCCTAGGGATAAAGGCAAAAGAAAAGCAAGAAGAAGAAGGAACAATACAGGAGTAGTCAGTATGCTGCTGACCTCATTGCTCCTATATTAAAACACTTCTAGACGTCTGAAGCTGGGGGTGATGGCCCGGAACCGATAAAGGCAATAGACTAATCCTTTTCTAAAATTAGTTTTGGCTGGCTGCAGTTTTCCTCAACAACATTTAACTCAGCACAGGTAAAGAGTTCAACTACATCCAGAATGGTTAAAGTAACTACCCATTCCGTTCAACTTTATCTGGGTCTGTCCAAATTACACTGTCACTGATAAACCTAATATTTCCTGTTTCCTGTCACTCAACTTCATTTTCCATGTTTCATCTTAGTTTTATTTTCTATTCTTTCTATGCAAGGTGAAGTAGCTAAGATAGGCAACATTGTGTACAGAATGAGGCGTTGTACAGGGTGATTCGGTGACGACGTTACAGACTTTCAGGAATGACGGAGAAGGGTAAATTTATCAGTCTGAAACAGGTGACCCTAGTCCGGGAACGACCGAGTGGAAAGTTGTTAGCGTAAACAGTTCTGATGCCTCTGTAAGTGGACCTCTTTTGCTGCATGCTCTTTGCTTCCCATATTTTGGGAGGACTTAGTATGGACCAAAATAAGACAAAAGTGTCCAGAAAACATGGCCTCTTTAAGGCAGACCTTAACACCTATGATCAGTTGTTTAGTAGAAGAGCCGGCCGGTGGGGCCGAGCGGTTCTAGGCGCTACAGTCTGGAACCGCGCGACCGCTACGGTCGCAGGTTCGAATCCTGCCTCGGGCATGGATGTGTGTGATGTCCTGAGGTTAGTTAGGTTTAAGTAGTTCTAAGTTCTAGGGGACTGATGACCTCAGATGTCAAGTCCCATAGTGCTCAGAGCCATTTGAACCATTTAGTAGATGTTCCACAGTAGCGAAGATGAACAACTCCTCATAAGGTATGCACTTCAGGGCCCATGTTTACCGAACCTTTTCTCCTTGCAGCCTGATCCCTGCACAGGTTAGGAATAACGCTTGTCTCCTCGCATTTTGTTGCAGATAATTTCGGAATTCCAAAGAGTACATTCCAGTCGATATTGTAAAAGCTTAATTCTATATCTACAAATTGTAGCTACAGGTAATTCATTGTAGTTCGGCATGAGCCAGACTCAAGCACATAATTATTTTGCAGTGGCTTGCAGCACATTTCACAGAGAATGCGAACAGCTTGGTTGTAATGAAGCGGTAAAATTGCAGCACCACCTAACGATGGCGGATGCGTGCTGCCGATGGCTCGGCGAGATACTGCGCAGGAAAAAGCTGCTCTGCTCTACGAGCCGGAGCAGTGTGTGCCCATATCTCGACCAAGTCTTCCAGCAACCGACACCAGCTGCCTCATCTGTCCAATTACAGGTCGTGCATACGAGTGTGGAGCAGCTGAGAGGTGCTCCCACAAAAACTGACCATCCCAGAGCGAGGTGCCCCTGTTCGGCTAATACATTGTACATCGTTAAAACTTGTTTACGACTGACTGCAGAGCTCAAGCTGTATGCGTGCCAGATGTGCGCAGGTCAGATGACGTATTGCACTGCTAATGAACTCTTCCAACACTTGTCGTTCCAGGACTTGTAGCACCCACAAAAGAGTATTATATGAACACTGTAAATGTGATTTTATTTTTTCCGTAACGTGTAAAACGTTCGATATTATTATAAAAATGTTTATGATTGAGTGCGGCTGTTGTTGTTTTTGTTGTTATCGTCTTCAGTCCAGAGACTGGTTTGACGCAGCTCTCCATGCTACTCTAACCTGTGCAAGCCTCTTCATCTCCGAGTAACTACTGCAACCTACATCCTTCTGAATCTGTTTACTGTATTCATCTCTTAGCCTCCCACTACGATTTTTACCATCCACACTTCCCTCCAGTACTAAATTGGTGATCCCTTGATGCCTCAGAACGTGTCCTACCAACCAATCTCTTCTTCTAGTCAAGTTGTGCCGCTGTTCTGTCAAATTCTTAACAGAGTACCATATCTCCCATTTCATTTTCATCTACATCCTCCTCCATTTCCGTAATATTGCCCTTAAGTACATTCCTTTTACAGACCCTCTATATACTCCTTCCACATTTCTGCTTTCTGTTTGTGTTTATGAACGCGAAAAGAGTCTATATACATTTGCTATTTTATGAAAAATATGTACAGTTACACTGTGTAAGATTGAGAAAACATGAATTTGGGCTCATCATGGTTATGGGTACATACTGAAGCCTGCTACTTTATCTGCAGTGCTCTATACGTACTTATCAAGGGGTTGGTGTGATCGAATGAGGATGATCCAGGAGATATGAGCCGATGAGGTTTGTATATTAGAATAGAGTGACTGGCTAACAGTCTCCGGGCAACTCCTCGCTATATTAAGGCAGCGTATTAATTTTCGAAAGCTTTTGAATACAGTTTCTAAATATTCGTTGTGTGACTTACTTTTTTACTCCGAAACATACGTCCTACGCCAGGATGCTGTGCCTCATCCAAACTGAACCGAGTTTTACGTTAAAAGAAAGTTTAATTGGTGAAATCATAATTTAAAATGACTAAAAGTTGGCACTATTGCAAATTGGAAGATAGACAACGGAAACCTAGTGTCATTTTTAAATTAACCCAATTTCAAGGTGGTGAATTTGGGATTGTAGTGTTTTACTACAAGTATTTGTGTACAAGTAAATCTGATTCTTTCTGATGTTAGTTGATAGAAACGGTGTTGAACCTGCGTCAGTTTTTATGTCTTTAAGTGCAAGTGTTATATTATCAGATCAGATTTATGCGGAGGGTGTTTGGTTATTTGATTAGTTAATTGCTGTTTGGTTTCTGGATCTTCAATGTCCTTCACTTGTTGCTGTTTACATATGAGTATCTAGGTTCAGCATTCACCACGAACTGTTTGAGGTCGACGATACGATTAATTGTTATAAAGCAGCGAAGAGTGTTGGAGAGGACGCTCCTTCAAGGAACATTAGATGGGTAGATGGAAGAGCTAATGAAGACTGAACTGAATCGAATCGGGAACAAAAGAAATTTATGGCACAACTTGAGGAAAAGATCGGTTGAAAAGAGACGTCGTAAGGCATCTGACGCCGCCAGTGTTTTGATGGACAAATGCGTTTGTGTAGTGGTTCAGTTTGGGAGGGTGGGGGGAGGAGGGGATGGGGAGGGGGAGGGGTGGAGGAGGGGGAGTAAAATTTAAGGTGGAAACCAAGGCTGTAACAGATGAAGTAGGTTCAGATAAATGTAGAGGGCAGTAGTTATACAGAGATGAATAGGTAGAGATAGGTTGCACAAGATGGACTAGCATGGTGAGCTGCATCAGAGCAGTGTTCTGCTCGAAACTACAGCATTATTCTGTGGCAGTGTTCCCTGCCTTGTGTCATCATTTTCATTTGCTGTAAGCAAGCCCAATCAAGGACCAGTGAATAATACTATACGGTACTGTATTTGTCAAAGCTTTGTGTTTAGTTGTAAGTAAAGATTTCGCAAACGTAATATCACCAATTCGGCCCAGCGCAGCGCTGCTACACATTTATCATCTGCACTTACGATTTATACCGACAACAGTAACAACATACTTCGTATCAGTCAGTTTCATTTACTTTTAAAGATGCCCAGTGATCGTATCACGTCGGGAAATTTAGTGAAATATTTGAGATGTCAGAAGCAAAATGCAGTGAGTGCACCAGAACATTTTTTAAGTAAACGCAAAAACTTCTTTTCTTCGCATGGCAGATATTCAGAATTCCTTTTCATCATAGATTTATGTTTACCTGACGAGTATATCTGGGACAGTTCCTGAATTATCCGGCTTTTCTTTTACTAGTTATAACCTACAATAATTTGAATTCAATCAAGTTTTGCTTCTGTTACTCAGATCTGCAGAGTTTTCCTTTCGTAGAGATAAAAGTGCATACGTTATTATATAACAACAAAAAAGAGACCTTAATACTCGTACAAATGAGAAAAGAAAACTATTTAATGACTATAATTGATTGCATCATTAAACAGGTCTGAAAGAAGTTAAAACGTCACTAGCTTACAAGACAAGTGTTTACCCGACTTAATTACACGGACAACTCGTTATCCATTGGATGAATTTCGAAGCCTGAGTCCTGTTCTGCATTGTTCACATGTGTTTCACAATCGATTATATTCTTGCAGAAAGCAAATTTTCCTTTCCTTCCGAAGTCTGCTCAAAATTATTTTTGAGCAGATAATCAATGTTCTTCACTTTTGCTTCCTTTAATGGTCTTCCAGTCGGATAACATTTGCTTCCATAGACGAGTAGGCTTTACCTCGTCTGAACATCGCTCTTGCTTCACCAGCACCCATTCTGTAGGCAATTTCACCTCTTAATAGTGGGTCTCCATGCTTACTTCCGCTGTTCATAACCCGTTCTACGGGGTAAAACCTGAAGCGCCACTGTCTGCCTGGCTTAACGACTCCAGAGACTGGATCCTTCCATCACCTATTCCCGACACCTCCTCCTAACTGGAAAACTATACCTTGATCCTTGAACACTTCACTGTACTCAGTCAGTGACGTAATTGCGATTTTAGACCTGAGAATATTTTCTATTGGACCAAACAGTCTGGCCACAGAAGAGGCCACCATCACTCCAATCGGCAACCTGCATCAACCACCAACGGAAGAACAGACGAAGGCCGTGCAAATAGCCAAAAACTGAGCGATACGGCGTAGTGGTCAGCACACTTGACTCGCATTCGGGAAGGTGACTGTTCAAACCAGCGTCCAGCCATCCAGATTTAGATTTATTTTGATTTTTCAAATCGCTTCGTGGAAATGCCGGGATGGTTCCTTTGAAGGGGCACTGCTGACTCCCTTTCCTAATCCGATGGGACCGATGACCTCGCTGTTTAGCCCCATCCCCCAAATCAACCAACCAAACGGCCAAAAACTCACAGAAGATGTAGCCAGCTGCAACCTGGAACTTCCTTCCAGGCAGTCTGAACATCGGCTTGCATTCATCATCATGGAGGGTAAAAAGGTCTACAAAGGATTCCTGCAGCGCACCGAACGGCCATCTTCACTATGAACGCTGCAGGGGATGACACTGTGTGAGTCCAACTCTCAGACGTCAAAGACTTCAGGAAGGTCACAAGCGAAAAAGAAGAGCTCTCGCTTCCTTTCTACACTTATGCTGTTGTCCCAGACAATCCCATCAAGGTGGTCTTCAAGGATTTCCCAAAGTGAGCAGACACTGACCTCTTAAAAGGAGCGCCCGCATCTCGTGGTCGTGCGGTAGCGTTCTCGCTTCCCACGCCCGGGTTCCCGGGTTCGATTCCCGGCGGGGTCAGGGATTTTTCTCTGCCTCGTGATGGCTGGGTGTTGTGTGCTGTCCTTAGGTTAGTTAGGTTTAAGTAGTTCTAAGTTCTAGGGGACTTATGACCACAGCAGTTGAGTCCCATAGTGCTCAGAGCCATTTGAACCATTTTTTTCTTAAAAGGAGCCTGCAGGAAATTGGATTTAGTGTGCGCACAGTGACTTGTATCAAATTCACCCAGACTCAGAAATGCTCACCTTCACTCCAAGTGATCGCCTACAACAAATAGGCGATCAAGAAGCTCTTTTCGATGAAGAGCGTGGCTAGCACTCAGCTCACTGTCGAATGTCTACGGAAAAAGAAAGGCTCACTCTTGTGTTTTCGCCGTCAAGGTTGGGATATGGGCATGCCACTGCAGCTTCTCCGAGGCACGCGTGAAGTGCGCCGGCGAAAACGAGAGCGCAAGATGCCCACTATCAAAGACGTACCCTCCCGAGTGCAAGAGCTGTGGTGGCCCGCATGTCTCGAGCTACTTTGGCTGTGCAGTGTTTAAGGTAGCTATATCCCGCCAACGTGGGGCCCCACTCAAGAAGAAGACCGACCGTACCGTTACACATCCGCGCCCAGGTACTCAGACGTTAGCTAGCCGGACCAACACAGCCAGAAACGAACACAGGCCGGCCGCCAACGCCTCTACATTTTGGGCCAGCAGTGATCAACACCCCAAGGGGAAACTCCATTGCCTGATAAAGACGCCATCACAGCGACTGACATTAGTGGCTCATGCGCTACCTGCCGCGCCTCACCACCCACCGTGGCCAACGAAGGCCTCGCTACCTGCGGCGCTCGAACAGGTCTGACACCTCGCTACGAAGAGTTTCCAAGGCACTGACATGGGCTGTCGAAACAGCACAATCGTCTACACAATGGGCGGCGCCATAAGATCACACCTGACGCAGTCCACGTTAGGAATCTCGATACGAGGCCAGCCATGACCTACAATACGCTGTCCGCGCCGCTGCCAGCCGCAGACGGCACAGGAACCCGGAAATGGGAAGCAAGAAGACAAACAAAAAAAAGTGAAAGTACATAAAAACGCGTGTTGCAGAATGTGGAGGTGAAGCACCATGCGCGAGTACTGTAGAACAAACCGGGCGTGAAAAGAAACGGCGCAAGGACACTGCAGCACTAATTACTTTTTACAGGTACGCTGATAATGAATTTCCTATTATTGCCGTGCATAGACGTAGCAGGAAATACGAGAATTGGCGACTGAATCTTATCTTAAGCGTTTTGCTTTGTTCCTCTTCCATTCAGGAGGATTTGCTGAGCTTCCATGGTGTTTCTCTTTCGGAACTGATTTCACACGTATTCCATCATTAACATCCATGATTATAGAGGATATGATAAAGTACTCTTGATATTTTATCAAACAAATACATCACAAACGTTCTGCTTGTTCTCACAAACAAGCTGAGCCAAGAAAAAGGCGCCAATGTTGTTAGGCAACAGTCGCCTTGCTACTGTTCTTTTGTTTCATGGTAGTGTGCAGTGGGAACAACTTGACGCAACTGCCACACATAGGCTCGAAAGTAACACTCATGAAATAATAATTTCGGAATGCAGACAGAGTACATAACGCGTACAAAGCAAGCTTTGCGTCTTCAAACCTTCTTTGATAATGGCGCTTCTAAGGATTCACCTAGTTCTGCTGGTATATCAAGCAAGTTGTAGGTTTGGTAAGCAGGGCACATGGGCTGCTGGAGTGGAATGCTTACCCCGTTTGAGGATACATAAATTTATTTTTGAGCACATTACCAGAGCACTGGTAACAACACAATGATTAATTAGAATTTGCAAATTGCGGTGATCTTCACAGACTATTCAATTACATAAAAGCAATGAGAACAATTCAAAAAAATTTAAAAGAAAAACAACCTCATGGCCCCAACTTTACACTAATAAAAACATTACTTTACACAAATATAATTTAACATAACTGCAGATCTGAGCTCACTAGTCTGAAATTAAGTCAGTTATCAGGCCTTGTGAATATGAAAAATAACAGTCTGTAAAAGCTATTAGGTTTCAAAAATTCTCAGATAGCAAGCTCTCATAATACGAAAATTAACTGCAAAACATTGGGCAATATGTTACGATAGCCTGAAAGATCTACACAGCAATCAGCACATTCTCGACGATTGGCGTTCACATCGGCCGCGCGTCTGAATTCCGTATTCAAGAGCTCGAGTGACAACAATAGGCAGGAGAGCCTGCACACACCAATAACGGCTTCTAGAACACACAAACCAAGTATTAATACACAGTTCACTAAAATACTAAAACTAACAGCCAAACACTGGATAGCACCAAATGCAGGAAGAGATTTTAAACGTTATAGAGTGACAACCGCAGTTACTATTAAAGCAACAGTTCATTAAACAATCTCCAATGACGTGAAATTTCTCTTAATAAATTTATAAAGCACAACTACCTCAAGGTGATAATGACCAGACAGTCCGCATACAACATTGAATACCAAAGCACAATTTGACGGCGAAAAATTGGTATTTTTATAGTTGCCAACAAGGAAGAAGTATGCTATTCCAATTTAAAGTAGCAGCTGAAGTTTTATACAGAGAATAAACTTACATTCATACAGTTGACCACTCTACATATTAACAATAATAATAAAAAAAGGAATCCCGAATATCGGCCACACTTGTAATTCAAGATAAAGGCAACGGAACCAGGGAACAGCGCTTACATGGACTTGCAATACCAAGTATCCTGGACACACGTCCAAGTGTTTTAAGGAAAGACTAGCAAAAATCAAAGTGGCTACACGGATCAGTCACATCCAAAAGTTCCATCACAAAATGGCGCAGCATTAAAATTAGTCCAGGAGCTCGTTGTTAACATGAACGCCAGGGTAAACTCCCGCGCTCTCCTCAGGATTCGAGATAGACACGGTTCTTAAACAGAGCCTATGTTGACCGGAGATTGCTTCCACACTCCAGTTCCGCTCGCCGCCAGACCAAGACACCAGAGTGTCAACACGGTGCGTCCTCGCAGTACACCAAGCGCCGACTGACTACTCACGATGCTCCGTGCGCTGTCTTCCCTCTGTCATTGCCGCCGACCGAATCGCCGTCACTGCCCGCGAGCGAGTCTCCCATAGCGAGTCTTTTTTTTTTTTCTTTATTGAATTTCGATTCCCCCCCGAAGGGGGCGGGCTGGCAGCAGCGTAGTATGCCGCTCTTCAGCCTACAGACTTTGCTTTAAAAAGATGAAGAGAATAAATAATAAAAACAGGCGATGAAACCGGAGACTTAAATAGTAACATGGCGAAAAAATCGTGGAACTTAAAACATAGAACAAATGGAATGATGATGCTAATAAAAAACATACGAAGCAGACAGGTAAAACAATAGACAGACAATTAAAAACACATGGCGATAGTCTGGTTTCTGTTCGCAAAAGATATAAAATGCACACACAACGACAGCATGGTTTCTGTTCGCAACACTAGAAAGACGAACAACACTGAACATTCACTGGAACACTGCACTAAAAAGTTGGCAAATGTGAGATACCACGGCCGAGAGGAGGTGTGGGGAAACTGGACACATGATGGGAAAATAAAAAAGGGGGGAAGGAGAGGAAAAGCGAAGGGGGGAGGGGGGAAAGGAGCCAATGGAGGATGAGGACCCATAAGAGGGGTGGGGGGTGCTGGGCAGACGCGACAGGGAGTGGGGAACACAAAAGGACTCTACAGGGGGGGGGGGGGGGAGAAGGGAGGTAGGGAGAGGTTTGACTGGTGAAAACAGGATGGAAGGGGGAGAGAGGGAGCCCAGGGAATGGACAGAGGGGGGATGAGGATCAGAGTTGATATGAGGGATAGATGGAGGGAGAGAGGGCATCATCCGGGAGGAGGAGTTGATGGAAGCCACCTTGGGAAAGGAGATGAAGGGCGTAGAGATGGAGGGTAGAGGGCCCTCGCGAGCTGCGTCTGTCCTAAATAGAGGGCGCTAGACAACCAGGGCGCCGCAAAGCGCATAACTTCGACAGAGAAACTATCCTGCCAGGAGCATCGCAGGAAGTTACGGCTCACTATTCATTCAGTTTTGCTTGACAACCAGAAATGGATACATCGACTTTTGCACCCGTAGCCTATTTTTCAAGTACGTTTCAGGGCAGACATAAGTAGCTTTTCTCGCGTTTTAAGAGTGTAATGGATAGACGACAGCAGAGAGAGAAAAATGGTGACAAAACTCAACTTCGAGAAAGAATTTGCTCTTGGGCGCCTCATTTGGGGGACAGAAAAGACATTTAATTAAATTACATAACTGTAATTATGAGCATTGTTTCTCAGTTTTTCGTTAACGCAATCTATTCCTGTTTATATTGATCTGCCGGCCGCGGTGGTCTTGCGGTTCTAGGCGCTGCAGTCCGGAACGGCGGAACTGCTACGGTCGCAGGTTCGAATCCTGCCTCGGGCATGGATGTGTGTGATGTCTTTAGGTTAGTTAGGTTTAAGTAGTTCTAAGTTCTAGGGGACTGATGACCTAAGATGTTAAGTCCCATAGTGCTCAGAGCCATTTGAACTTTATATTGATCTCTTGCGAGTACATATACCATCGTTCACCTTATAGATCTCCATTTCCATATGTAATTTTCTCAGCAAACTGAACTTAATCGAAAAATTCATTCTCTGTGAGAAGTCTGGTTCTGCAAATGTACAGATTTAGTCGATACACATCACACGATGGCGCATAGCGTAATGTTACTCCGAAACAATGATCTTGCAGTGCGGAAATTTCCTGGTGATGCTGGATTATGTCAGTTTCCTGTTTGTCGTAATTATTGCCTTAGATAACGAACTACTCTCGAGGCCACTGCATCGTAAAACGCAAAGTCGGCACGAATCGCAACCGTCAGCAGTTGGTTCATTCCAAAGGGATACAGGAGATAGCGCACAGCTCACATCTGACCTCAACAGACTCTGCCCCTTTGACTTACTCGCGTTGCCTTGTTACGCTAAACGTCTTCGTTTTAGAAGTGGACTCTTTATTTCGGGCAACGCTCGTTTCACAATTCCCGCAATTGTGGAGTCATTTTAACGTCACGCGCAATATCGACAACCGCAGGATCGGTTATCGATTTTCGTTAGCATTCGATAAGGGCTTCTCACATGATTTCATGCGCATACCTCTTTAATTACTTTTTATTAGACACTGACCTACAGAATTTTCCCTGACAAAGACAACTCAGACTTAACCTATTCATTTATTACGCACAATATACAACCTTAACTGAATCTGACTTCTATACATTGGCAACATGATTTCCAATAATTAACACAAAAGAATGGCCCCGAATTGCAAAAAATCCTAAAAATAATACAAATCCAAAAGATATGAAATTAAAGAAATATGAAACTACCTCCAGCTCTGTTAATTGGCATAACTCATTTCAGCCACGAATCCCAGCAGTGGAAACCCCAATCTTTTTGGTAAGTCTCTTACCTCACAGAAAACCTTCATAACACGAGCTACAGCAATTACAGAAAGTAGCAACTACAGCTTGCTAAATAAAAAGATTCTAATTACTATAGACTCTAACTATTAGAAGGCATATAGTAAACGAAAGAACGATTTTGTTGAAATGGTTCAAATGGCTCTGAGCACTATGGGACTTAACGTCTGAGCTCATCAGTTCCCTTGAACTTAGAACTATTTAAACGTAACTAATCTAATGACATCACACACATCCATGCCCGAGGCAGGATTCGAACCTGCGACCGGAGCGGTCGCGTGGTTCCAGACTGAGCGTCTAGAACCGCTCGGCCACCACGGTCGGCAAAGATTTCGTTGAAGAACAAACGATGTATTTAGAAAATTTTACCTTATTCACGTCACATCCAGTTCCAAAAATTGTACAGTTGTCAATAATTCCACTGCCCAAACATTATCAACCAGACATCCATCATCATAAGTTACCTTGCGTATTTTCTTATAAACACATCATTTCGTCTCACTTTACATTGCGTGTCCTACCAACACAGAGTCTCCACTAAGAATATCATGTCCATATACTTCCCTATCCACTCGCTAACTGGTAATCCGTTCAACCACAGAATCTCTTGCCGATGGCACAGAGCGCTGTCAGCGATATTAAAACAGTCTATAGCGCTGCCAACGTACGAACAGGCTACTTACATAATTATTGCTATAATAAAATGTCACGTAATTATTTACCGACCATTAATACCCTCGTGTAGGAGTGCTCTCTAAAGAGTGAGTTATTATCGCCAATAATTTACAGATTAAGAATGTAACACACTTGTTTTATGATTTATAGTATGTCGTTTCAATGTAATCGAGCACTGAAAATTTATCACAGACAGATCACCATTATCATTAAAGCTCACTTAATAACGCATCAGCGTTAAAAGCCTTCAAAAGAGAATATGATAAACAAGACCAGAGTTAAAGGTCACGACGTTAAGTGTTTGCGTAGTGAATAATGTCGTAGTTTCTGGAGTCGAAAGTTGTTGGTTCGCATCCCATTACATGCAGTTTTCGTTTTTCATGTTAGCGTCGTTAACACATTCTGTTACTTTCGTATGAATTAATAGAAGTATGTTGTGCAATGCTGGATGTTATTTACATTCTGTCTGGTCTGAGAACGGAAGATGAAATGAATATTTAGCGATTTCCAAGTATGTGGTTAGGCAGGAACCTAAGAGAACAGCTTAAATTGCTTCGACTGAAACGAGCAACAATAAAATTCATATTCTTCCTTCTCAGAAATATTTGTCTCTTAATTTCCGAATATATGCCACCTTTCGAGTATGTGGTTAGGCAGGAACCTAAGAGGACAGCTTCAGTTACTGCGAGTAAATCGAGGTGCAATAATATTCATGTTCTTCCTTGCCATAAAGTCGATAGCCGACCATGCGGTCGTCGATATTGCGCGTGACAACAAAATGGCGTCACGTTTACGAGAATCATAGTGAAAAGAGCACTACCCCTTTATTTCACTCCCAGAACATAAGCTCTCAGAGATTAAAAGATTGTTTGAATACGCAGTGTCTGTTCCCTGGGTAGAACAGACACTACGCAGATACAGCAGCCGTGAAATGAAATGTCGTGTGGCTAGGGCCTCCCGTCGGGTAGACCGTTCGCCTGTGCAGGTCTTTCGATTTGACGCCACTTCGGCGACCTGCGCGTCGATGGGGATGAAATGATGATGATTAGGACAACACAACACCCAGTCCCTGAGCGGAGAAAATTTCCTACCCAGCCGGGAATCGAACCCGGGCCCTTAGGATTGACAGTCTGTCACGCTGACCACTCAGCTACCGGGGCGGACACAGCAGCCGTGACCCTGTACAGTAAATCTAAACTGAAGGGGGATGGCTGCATCTGATAACAGTGATCCCCCTTCAATTTACTGTAAAAAAAAGAGTGGCGTTTTTATTTATTCACATAGTACAAATGACTTTCTATGAAAGAGGAAAGTGCTCACTGTATCAAAGAACACACCAAATGTCAACTCTCCATGTGTAAGTACTGACAAAGGCAAACAAACGCAAAGCAAAAGCGTCCAGTTTTCACTAACGCTCGTGTGACACATAACAAACGTCATACACTTCTGGTGTTACGAACGCGGGTCACATTTCTGGATTTCGTATATTTCGGTCATGTCACTCTCAATGGAGAGAAGTCTTCCGAAGTAAGAGTGTTTTCAGGCGTGCCGTAGGGAAGTGTCGTAGGACCACTGCTATTCACAATATATATAAATGACCTTGTGGATAACATCGGAAGTCCACTGAGGATATTTGCGGATGATGCTGTAGTATATCGAGAGGTTGTACTGAATGCAGGAGGATCTGCAACGAATTGACACATGGTGCAGGGAATGGCAATTGAATCTCAATGTAGACAAGTGTAATATACTGCGAATACATAAAAAGAAAGATCCTTTATCATTTACCTACAGTATAGCAGGTCAGTAACTGGTAGCATTAAATTTGATAAATTATCTGAGAATAGGCATTAGGAATGATTTAAAATGGAATGACCACATAAAATTAATCGTCGGTGAAGCAGATGGCACACAGATTCATTGGAAGAATCCTAAGGAAATGCAATCCGAAACAAAGGAAGTAGGTTACAGTACACTTGTTCACCCTTTGCCCCCTACTTGAATACTGCTCACCGGTGTGGGATCCGTACCAGATAGGGTTGATAGAAGGGATAGAGAAGATCCAACGGAGAGCAGTGCGCTTCGTTACAAGATCATTTAGTAATCGCGAAAGCGTTACGGAGATGATAGGTAAACTCCAGTGGAAGACTCTGCAAGAGAGACGCTCAGTAGCTCGGTACGGGCTTTTGTTGAAGTTTCGAGAACATACCTTCACCGAGGAGGCAGGCAGTATATTGCTCCCTCCTACGTATATCTCTCGAATAGACTATGAGGATAAAATCAGAGAGATTAGAGCCTACACAGTTGCATACCGACAATCTTTCTTTCCACGAAAAATACGAGACTGGAAAAGAAGGGAGAACCGATAGAGGTACTCAAGGTACCCTCCATCACACACTGTCAGGTGGCTTGCGGAGTATGGATGTAGATGTGGATGTACATTATAATCTAAGTGTGCAATTTTCACTATCCACATGTATTGAATAGTAAGAATTCGCAGTACCACAAAAAAAAACTATATCGTTAATACTGGCAGCAGACGTAAGTAAATATTCCCATTTTATTGCACAACTGCTAACCTGCAAATGCACAAATATGTTTTGGTGAGCAAGTGGCACAAACAAATTTCAGTTATCACCACAAAATTAGAACATGGATCCTTTTATCTTATGCATGAAACGCATTGGCATTTGCCAATGTCGACAACCACCAACTGTATAATGGAATGATGACAATGACGACCCGAAGCCAGATTTGCCGTTTATCGCGAGCGGTCGCTTTACCAGTAAGCTATCTCAGTACGACTCACGGCTGGACCCAAACTTTCATATGTCGACAACCCTGTGTCTATAACCTGTACTCATACGTCCATTGTGTGCATTCTCGTACAGGAGAGACACTGTACTTTCTCATTGTCAGCGGATAAATACTATATTGCAGTGTCTGTAGCCGGCCGCTGTGGCCGAGCGGTTCTAGGCGCTATAGTCTGGAACCGCGCGACCGCTACGGTCTAAGTTCTAGGGGACTGATGACCTCAGATGTTAAGTCCCATAGTGCTCAGAGCCATTTGAACCATTTTTTTGCAGTGTCTGTGTTATTCCAAATTACGATGTAATGTGACTTCGGATATCGTAATTCTGAATATCACAGGTGTTGCAGTATCGTACTTTTTTATCTCGGTGTGTGAATTTCTTCCAGTGTCGTTATCAGCAGTTCTTGTCTTCTTATACGAGCTTATAGTCAGAAATGACAGCTGGCATCTATCTGGTAGAAATAAAATTTCAAACAATGTACCAAACAGCTATAGACTAAAGTGAAATCCCTCTGTAGATAAATTAGAAATCCACATTATAATCGTCTAGACAAGTGGAACGTCCTTTGAAGCGGACACGGCTATCGTACTTAACAACTCAGGTGCGAGATTGTCGGAGCCAAGTGTTAGGAACTGTCATCGCCATCTTTTCCCGGAATTATAGCAAATACTCCTTACTCTTCAGCTTTTTCGGTGGTCCGAATCATTTATTAAATTGTCCCTAGTGGCACATAAAAACTGCTCGTAAAAATATCTCTGTCATATCTCAGTTATTAATTCAGAGGAGTCTATAAGTTGTAAGTTTTAATGTGCAACAGAACAGTTCATAAAATAGGTCTCATAACATTCGCGATAGACGTAGGATCCGTTAAGGAGTACTACAGGACGCCGATTCATTCACGTTTCGAATACGAGAGTTAGACAGGAGAACGATGTCACGTCCTGGAATCAGCCTGAGAGAGTTGCAGGGCACGAAGAACCCCATGTGGTGACGACGTCCTTTGGTGGACGCCATGAGTGACCTGATACCAGGACATAACAGTCAAGGATATGATACGCTAGTTAGGGTGACAATCAAAATAAAGGCATTTTTCGTTACGGTGAGATATTTTCCGAAATTTCGTACACCAACTCCCTCCTCCCAATGCCAAAATATTCTGTTCACGCCCACTTACATGGGGAAAAATTTTCGCAATAAAATAAGAGAAGTCACGGTTCGAGAGTGGTATGATGGAGAAACAGGGCGGAGGTGATTCTGTGAAGCCTTTGCCAGTCACTTCCGTCTGAATTGGAGAGTAATCACGTAGCTGTACAAGGCAATGACTTTTTAACGTACCACACCGCTGCAGCTAAATACAGCAAAGTGGCGATTGCATAGAAAAGAATATATACGATATGAATTGACAGACAGCCCTACTGGGAACCAGCAGAATGTCTCGCAGAGAACCAGAGCGCTACACTATTCCCTGTTTCAGATGATAGTTTTCATTTAGAACTAGGTTAATTTGAGACTTTTATACAATGCAGATCACTTGCTAAGTGGCGCACCCACAGCTGTAGAAAACCATTTGAATAATAAATAAGCGTAACAGCTGCCTTGAGAAGATTTATTGACTACCCATTCTTTCACAACTATTTTCGTGAGTATAAAATCAATCCTCAAGTGTCAAACGACTGACCTACAGAAGAGCAAACGAAAGGAGGAAAAACGAAAGACTATGAACTTTTTAAAGACATGTCTAAGAAAGGTTCATGGTCTTTCTTTTCTTATTTACATGTCTAAAACGATCCGTGGTCTTTTTTCTTTTTTACAATTTAATTACAAATTTTTTCATATAGTTTAACCTATGTACGTTGTAACGTACCTCAACAAAATAAAGCCTATCCCATATAGGCTTTCACGGCCGGCGTCTTCATCAGTAAACACTTCCGGGCTAAGTTGCCGTGGTCGATCTGTAGAACTTCTTCTCCCTGACGTTTCGTTCTCAACTACGGAGAACATCTTCCGAGGTGATTCGTCAACTCACCTTGGAAGATGTTCTCCGTAGTTGAGAACGAAACGTCAGGGAGAAGAAGTTCTACAGATCGACCATGGCAACTTAGCCCGGAAGTGTTTACTGATGAAAATAAAGCCTATGTTCGTCTGTGAAAATGGACTCGATAAGCAACCTTAGCTATCAGTAATCGGAATCTAACCTGCATAACACTGTGTGCGTCTTGTATGAGTGTCAGTTTCACTATCATTTAAACCCTCAATAGATCGTTACATGGAAGACTTAAAACCTACATTTGGGTAAGCTATCTGACTGCGTATTTGAATATGAATTTACAAGTGATACAGAATCTACCTTGTGCAACGGAATTTACGGGGTTACAGTACATGACATATTGCGTCAGTGTCTCTGTTTTGGCCCTACGTTTTGCACTCACATCTTTAGATGACTGCCTTTTTTCACGTAGTTTACAGCAATTTGCAGCAGCATGCAGCAGCAGCGGCTAAAGCTTGTTGTTACTAAGAGTGAAGTTAAGAAAAAGGAGTTTGCTTGGGTCATGTTAACAACTAAACAACTTGTAAGAAGGGACTTCACAAACTAAGTCTTTTTAAAAACTTCAGAAATCGTCATGTCCAATAATGGTTTGACAAGTATTAACAATGGCGAAATGCCTGAGAATGACCTTATAAGCATCAACAATGGCTGAGTGCCACATTAACAAATTATTTCATTTCAAAGTGACATTAACATTTAGTAACCAAAGCATATTTATAAATTAGATGTAGAGAATAATTATTATTATTTGGAGGATAAGGAGGCTTATTTAACTGACAAGCAAAACACGGGATTACTGCAAACTCGGACTAACAATCACGAGCCTAACTCTGAAATTTCGCTTTAGGCTATGCTTGAGAATTTTACCTTGAATTCCATCTTCAAGCATAGTTAAGCCATCTAAATCCCTTCTGGCCACATAAATTAAATCAGGCCTTGAGTGTGGTAAGATCTGCCATCACCGACGTGAGGACAGCGTGACACGTCTTCCATCTCCGAGCTCTCGACCAACACTACTGAAACTTTTCTCTAGCAGACAGACCTCGTCTCACAAAAATGCTTAGAATCGTGCTCCCATCTTTCGCCCGCAGACTGTTACTATCGATATCTGAGTGCTTATTTATTTCCATGGAGAATCGCAGAATCTTACACAATGCAAAGAATAGCCTTAAGTTGGCTATATTGTTTTCGATACTCAGTGCAATATTTAATCAATGTAATGGAGATTTCTGAGACACTCCTTTCATGTTTTACAAAGGGTCTCTTTCGCATCTTCTTTAGGTTACTTGTTTCGCATCTAAGGATGTAGCTTTATAGTAGTTGTGAACCAATAGGAAATCAATAAATCTTCTCACAGCAGCTGTTGCGATAATTTATAATTCAAATGAATTTTATAGGATACTGAGATTTTCTATGCTAGAATTTATTTTGTTGGGTAATTAATGTAATTGAACGCCTCTTTTTCTCATCTGTATGATTGTGGTACCAATTGTACGGTTGGAGTTTGCTTGTAGATGACAAATCATTGATATGATAGCAAAAAAAGTTCCTGTTGAAAAGTCGCAGAAGATAGTTTGAATTATGATTCAGAAGGCGTTGTATCAGCACACCAGTATGTTTTTCAGATACATGCCCGAAGATTCGCGTTTTCATTGTTGCAGTAGATTTACACAAACACACAAACATCGAAAACATCGATGATATGAAACCCAACTCGCACTTTTTTCACGTGATCACAGCAGCCAGGTACATCAAGTCTTTCTCCATTTGCGAACAGCATTTGACTCAGTACCACACCTACCCTTATTTTCAAAAGTACCATCAAATGGGGTATTAAGTGAAATTTATGACTGGATTCAGAACATTTTGGTAGGGAGGACGAACCATGTTATCTTGGATGGAGAGCCATCGTCATATGTAGAAGTACCGTCAAGTGGCCCCAGGGAAGTGTGTAGGGACCCTTGCTGTTCATATTGAATATTAATGACCTTGCAGAAAAAAAATTAAAGTAAAATCAGGCTTTCTGTAGATGATACAGTGATCTATAATGAAGTACTGTCTGAAAGAAGCTGCATAAATACTCAGTCAGATCTTGATAAGATTTCAACGTGGTGCAGAGACTGGAAACTTACCGGAAATGTGCAGAAATGTAAAACCGTGCACTTCACGAAACGAAAATATGTAGTATCCTATGAATTCAATATCAGTGAGTCACTGTTGGAACTGGCCAACTCATACATATACCTGGGTGTAACACTTTGTAGATATCTGAAATTGAATGATTACATAGGTTCAGTCGTGGAAAAAGCAGGTGGTAAACTTCGGTTTATCTGTAGAACACTGGGGAAGTGCAATCAGCCTACAAAGGAGGTTGCTTGCAAATCACTAGTGTGACCGGTTCTTGAATACTACTTCAGTGTGTGGGATCCGTATCAGATAGAACTGACAGTAGATATTAAACGTACACAGAGATGGGCAGCACGTATGGTCACAGGTTTGTTTAATCCGTGGGAGAGAGTCACACAGATACTGAATAAACTGAACTTGAACACTCTTGAAGACAGACGTAAACTATCCCGAGAAAGTCTGTTAAAGTTTGAAGAACCGGCTTTGTATGATTACTCTGGAAATACGATACAATCTCCTACATATCGCTCACATAGGGTTCGTGACGATCAGATTACAATAATTACTGCAGGCACAGCGGCATTCAAACAATCATTCTTCCCGCGCTCAATACGTGAATGGAACAGGGAGAAACACCAATAACTGGTACAGCGGAACGTACCCTCTGCCATGCGCCACATGGTAGTTTCCCGAGTATAGATGTACACGTAGATGTAGAAACAATTACCGGCACTTGTAACCTCCCATCTTACAAAATGAAAATCTTTCATATATATTTCTACCGATATTCATAACGAGTGAGTCACATTCCATGTGTCCGGAAAGCTAATTAACGCTGTAATCAAATCAATTAAGTATGTCACCTCTGTCGGTATTGCAAGATCACTGGAGAAGATTGATGAGCACGCAGTATTAAAAATCTCTGTACAATTAATCTGCGAGTGACAAATACTAGCGGACGCAGATAAGGGCAGCGCGGTCACTTCATCACCGAGACAGCAGGCGACATTTCTAGAGGGTGAAGCCATTAACAGAGTAAAGAATACCGATAAGGAATATATGGACGCAAAGTTCAATGGTCGCATATTCCTACCATACATCAACGCTCGTGTAAGTTCTGATTGCGTTTCTGTTTTCTAGGAAACTTAGTGACGATAACAACTAGAAGGAAAGGGCTAGCAAGATTAAATGGCACAAAAATAAATTCAAACAGCTAAAAGCATTCCAAACATATCGGTTACGTGGAAGGAGGCTAGCTGAGTTTTGTAACGGGTTGCTGTCCTTGGGTCATCACACACATGCAGAAATAAATTCGAAGTCAGTGAAAGATACTACGGAAAATCTGTGTGTGGTTCATACCTGGTGCTCTGCGTGCTGAAATTTCTTCACTGTTTACGATCACTGTGCAACAGTTCCGCTGAGAGCCACGACACAAATGACAGTTGCTATACGGAAAATGTATCCTACAACCTTCTACGCTGTCCTCCACCAACGGCAAGATTGACTGCAGTACTAATAGTTAGGTCTCAGAGTGTATCAGAAAGTTAAAGAAAGAAAACACCTTGGGTGTAGGTATGTTTCACGTTCTCTGTATGTTTTCGCCAGACCCCGTTAATGGCGATGGAGAAAACGGAATTAGTATGGTCTACCTGTATTGCTACATTTACGTCTATACACTCCGCTAGCCACCGTGCGATGCGTGGCTGAGGGTACTCTGTTCCACTATTAGCCATTTCTTTCTGTGTTCCACTCGCAAGTAGAACGAGGGAAAAACGACTACCTATATGCCTCAATACGAGCCCTAATTTCCTGTATCTTATCTCCGTCCGAATACCAGAGAGTAACAAATTGTGGGAATGTAAAATGAAATGGAACGACGACATAGTCACATTTACAGGTAAAGCAGGAGATATACTTAGGCGCATTGACAGCAGACTGCGAAAATGCAGTTACAACGGACCTGCACTTACGGTTAATTAGGATTTTTTAAATGAAGCATGCATCTAATATTGTGAGAGGCATCTGTTCCGAAGAATAATGAAAATCCGGATAAGTGCAAGTGCAGTTATAACCGAACTGTTACCGCGTGACAACTTTCGCACGATACCAATCGAAAGAAATTTTGACAAAAAAAGGAAAAAAGGAAGTAGTGAAATTTAGAACAAATAAACTGAAACTGTTATAATTTTAGATTGCAAATTACTTAAGAATTGTCGTCAGGTTACTGTGTGAGTAGAAGTTACAGTATTATTAATTGTTTGTAGTCTGAAATTACGTACTAATCACTGAATTGTAGTAAGGCGAGAACGGAACCAAAAACACTGACGAGAGCTCAGAAGCAACAAACACAGTTAATACCATGAATTAAAGTTAAGCAGAAAACCAGCAAAATAATTTGTCCAGAACACACACGCATAAAAATTAATTGTTTGCATAACAGTTCGCTTGAAGAATAGCTTTGCTTTACTCACTGTAATGCTGTTACTGATTTGTTTTCTGTTATAACAAGTTATTTCTGGAAAGTCTGTAATGTTTCATTTAGTGAAGAATAACTAATTTTACACTAGACTGTTGCATAATTCGTAAAAGTGGGCAGAATTTGCAATGCACACAAAAAACATGAAACTATTACTCTGAAATAATACTTTGTCAACATTTATTTTAATCGCACTTTTACTCTTTTACTTTTAGGTATTATTCTTGAACTAGTTGTTCTACCAAGCAACGAAGTTCGCTTCTATTAAACGACAGTTCAGGATAACGTCCAGTTTCGTAAATTGTACTTCTTTATCTTAATTATCGCAATTAAATAAGCTCGTCACTTTCAGTATTTTCCTATTCTTTCAGTGATGGTATTCTTGGAGTCAATAGTGGTGACAGGATAGGACCCTGTTAGATAAATGATTGAAGTAAAGTTCGGTTCCACTATAACAGTTGCTGCATTAAACATTGTGTTATTCAATTTAAGATAAATTACAACGCTAGATGGACTTGTACAATCTAAAGATGAAACTGTTCGGATTTTACTTTGATGAGTTGCTGCTCGTGCGATCTAAGGCAATATTCGTCGACAGTGTATCTCAAAAGACTCTTCTTCATCGTAGCTCCGTATAACAATCTTGAGCCCGCAGTGCTCTCCTTGAACATTAATTCCTCTTGATGACAATGTACTGTGCCCATTCACAACAACATAAAATGCCTTGGCAAGTATTAAAATTGTGACCACTTATCGCCTGCAACCTGTAACACCAAAAATGCAGATAAAATACCTTCTGCACCATCCAATGTTTTTCGCCGTTTAATATCTGCTGATAACTTGTAATACACTATTTCTGAATCCGTAAGCTTTATTACAGAAACTATATTTTATACGTAGTGGACATAATAGTGTATTTATTTATGAATGTACACAATTGATTGTAATTATAATGTAAATATTGTAAATTGCTGGGTAGCCTGTAAGGGATGCTTGTTTGAATGTATCGATAGCAAAGACGAAATCGCAGTAGCTATGCCATTGTTTATGTTTGCGTATGGAGAGTCTCTGTCGCGCTGCGAGCAGAGAGGACGCACAGCAGCTTGAATGATGAAAGAGTACAGAAGTGTCTGTTGGGCGCTCCTGCAGACTGGTTCAAATGGCTCTGAGCGCTATGGGACTTAGCATCTGAGGTCATCAGTCCCAGAGAACTACTTAAACCTAAGGACATCACAAACATCCATGCCCGAGGCAGTATTCGAACCTGGGACCGTAGCAGCAGCGCGATTCCGTACTGAAGCGCCTAGAACCGCTCGGCCACAGCGGCCGGCACTCGGTGTGCAGCTATGATCGCGCCAATGCAGGCGCACCTACTTTACTTACTAGCGAGCATTGAGGAGAGCACCGTCGGAGTGGACAGATGGAGGAAGCTGCACTTCTAACTGTTGCCTGTCCCATAAATATCAGTGGCTCTGGCGACGACTCGGGGTTCTCGAACAGCAGCAGCAGCAACAACAACGGTAGTTCAGCACTGTCGTCGGCTACATTCTCCGTCGTCCGCACAGCTACAACATAGTAAGACTCTTAAGTCACAGAGTATAACTAATATTGTACAGACCTTACCCAGTGGCGTTTCTTTCAAAAACTTTAATAAGTAACTTTCTGGAATAACAACTTGCAATAGTTATAGTTTAAACTTGGAGGGCAATTGTGTTCTCATTGTCCTCAGACATTATTAACAAGCAGGGTTCCTTTCCTTTCCACGCTATCACCGAGTCTCGTAAAAATATAAAAATTGATTAATCATTTACTAGCAGTTTTGTTTGTTTGCTAATGACCAATTTCAGTCTAAATTTTGCTGCCTCAGTAACAGTTCATTCTTTTACCGCGTAACAGAGGCTTTACTAATTTGCAGTTTTGAATATTAACTTCACTGGTTTAAAGTAACGTAATATTTCACTGGCAAAACTAAGAACTAGAGATACAGCACGAATTAACAGTGCTCAAATGCATTTATTCCGTATTCAGCTTAGCGAGTGACTTCTGCTAGCTTGGTATGTATTTTATTGTTATTATTTTAAAAGTAAAATCAGCTGCTCATTTGCTTAAAGTAAATTTAATTCATTCTTTCAATAATTAAGATTAAATTACTCGCCTTTTTCCAAATTTTGTATTACCTTACGCTGACGTTACCGAAAATCATTTTTTACGTAAAAAAGTTACGGTTGTAATCAGTCATATTTAACCAGCAACTTAATTTAACTTTGCCTTCAAAATTTAGTATTTCAGAGTAAGTAACTGCATACTCAGTGCCTTGCGATTCATTTATTTTCTCTTGAATTGTTGTGGAGAAACGTGACAACCTTCTGTTACCGCACCAGTGATTAATTTTCTTTGCCATTACCTTTTTTAGGATTTTGGATATTCGTTGCCCTAGTGGGCTGGCGACCGTTCAGCTATCCCTTTTTTGCTAATCAGTATTTTTTGTATTAAATATTACGTGGTACCCCTTTCCCTCCTCTGTGGTTCGTGGGCGATTGCACTAAAATCCATTCATTTCCAAATTATCATCAGTATTTAGATCAGGATTAGAATAGATTCATCCTTCAGAAGGGTCTGTTGTACACTTTCTTCCCACTAACCGGTATTATTTCCTTCGGTAAGGATAGCCTTACTCATTGTAAAATTTCATTTGGCATACGCAATGACGGCAATTTATATAGCAATCCAATAGCCCGATTAGGAAGGGGGAGGTTACAAATTCTCTTCGATGACTGCTTCTATCTGACTCCGCTCTTAAGCTCTTGGCGACAATACTCCTTACTTTAAAAGTGTTCTTTGGTTCTATATTGCAGCAAACTTCCTTGGTAGGCCAGCGTTTTTGCTAGACCACAGTTACAATATTCGTTTTTAAATAGTTCGTCTGAATTAATATTTTTATATTTAAGTACGTGACAACATTAATAAAATAATGAAAGGTACATGTGACAGGAATTAGATCACAGTAACATTATGGTTACAGAATTAATACGCGAAGAGATTATGAGGCACTGTGTTGTTATATTTCACAATGTGTGAGGGAGGCTGCTGAAACACTCCTATGTTGCTCAAGTGTGGGAGATCCGTGGGAAATAGGACTAACAGAGAGTCCCGCGCGTACACAAAGAGGGGAAGCATGAATGATCGCAGGTTTGTTTAACTCATGGCTGTCACGAAAATAGAGAAATCGTTGAATTGCCAGGAGCTCTAAGATAAACGCCTACGACAATAATTTAGATAATCCTACCTGAGTTATCGGTTGGTATGTGTATGATTGTCAGCTGACATATGGCTTGCTATATATATATGCAACAAATGGAGGCGAAAGAGAAGACAAACGATTAAAAAGCAGATTGATAAGAAGTGCGGAACGGTTACGCAGGAATGGCTAGAGGACCAATGTGAGGATTTATAAGCATGTTTCAAAGTATATTTCATTAGGCGAAAGACAGATTTAGGGAAAATGGAAATAGCTGTATGAATATCAAGAGCTCAGATGGAAAACCAGTCCCAAGCAAACAAGGAAAAGCTGAAAGGCGAAAAGGTATATAGATGGTCTATATAAGTGAGATAAACTTGAAGGAAATTTTATAGAAAGGGAAGTGAACGTAGATGAAGAAGAGTTGTGAGATAAGATACTGGGAGTAGACAACATTCCGTCAGAACTACTGAGAGCGAGCCATGACAAAATCCTTCCATCTGGTGTGTAAGATGTATGAGACAGACGAAATACTCTCAGACTTAAGAAGAATGTAATCATTCCAATTCCAAAGAAAGCAATTGCGGACAAGTGTGAAAATTACCGAACTATCAGTTTAATAAGTGATGGTTGCAAAGTACTAACACGAATTCTTCATAGAAAATGGAAAAAGTGATAGAAACTGAACTCGGGAAAGATCGGTTTAGATTCCGGAGAAATGTAGGAACACGCGTCGCTATGCTGTCCTTGCGACTTATCTTAGAAGATAGGTTAACGAAAGGCAAACCTACGTTTATACCATTTGTAGACTTAGAGGAAGTGGAACGTCCCCTTTGAACAATTATACATGACTGTGCTTAAACTGACACACAATATTTTTTAGCGCAACGCAATCTGACTTTCAAAAATCCCTACAAACGAACGGCCCTGACTAACATTAACCTATACCTTTCACAGATCACTTACCTCACCAAAAACCTTCGTTACTCGAACTACTGCAATACAGCGAGCGCCACTACTGCCAGCTAAATAAAAGATTCAAACTACTGAAAGCACTAACTACTAAAAGGCATAGTTAGCAAATGAAAGATTTTGATTGAGAACAAACAATATATTTACCTCAATAGTGTTCAAAAGTCATAATGTATATAGCAGTTCATGACATCCAGTCTTACAAATTTCAAAACTCCCACATCTCTCTCCCCACATCCACCACTGCTGGCGGCTCACCTCCAACTGCGCAACGCTATGTGCTGTTAACAGCCAACTGCCCAACACTACAATGGCAGACAACAATGCAAACTAGCCACAGACTGCATACAGCATAGCCAGTGATTTTCATACAGTGCGCTACGTGGCGTTACCAACAAGAAAACCTAAACAGCCTACTTACATAGCCCACATGCTCCCCACAAAAAATTTTACAAATTGTTTTGGGCAGTGGCCAATAACGATTTGATAAAATTTTTCATAATTACAATAACAAAGAAATCAAATGCACACACTTATTGATACAATGTTGGTCAAAAGCTAAAATTTTCTCACAGTCCACAAATACAGTCCTGATCATTCATCACAGTAAAATTGCAGTGTTTTTCTCAAAGGCTGAGCAGTAAAAGAAAATGCACATGGAAGTAGTGGATTTCCATGCCGTCTTGAAGAAGTAGTGTTGTCCTTCCAACAGCAAGACAGTGCTGATTCTTGACATGCAGACAGGTAATGGGCCACAACAGAGCAAACCCACAGCAGAGTCAGTCGAAGTTTTGAAGAATATTGGTAGGTAGGTCATCACAGAGCAGACCCACTGTAGTCCTGGTAGAGATTACGGTATTGGTGGCCCACCAGAGGTGCAGACCCACTGCAGTCCTTGTAGAAATAATGGTATTGGTGGGTCATCAAAGATGCAGACCCACTGTAGTTCCTGTAGAGATGGCCAACAGCCATCTGTTGCGACTGTGCAGGTGCACAATCACCATTGAAGAGTCTTGCAGATAATATAGCAAGTCCATGAACCACCACTTGTGCACTCACAAACATTTTTTTGAAATGTCCTTAGGACCAGCAATGCTGTTATCCATTCCCTTGCAGAATTATTAGCACACGTGCAAACACTATCAGTCCCTACTTCTCACATATTGTCCATACACTATGACCAACAGAAACGTGTACAGTGAAATGTAACTTACAAGTTACTTAATTTGATGGACTGGTGTCAATTACAATTTTGTAACATAAGAATACAATAACAAAGGTACAAAATACATTATTAAAGAACATAAAAATACAGATAACATTTGTAGTAATACGGCTTTACAAAAGAATAGAAATAGACATATGCATCAGTGTTACAGGAATTATGACATAAGTAAATAAATAAAATAATGAGAATAGTTCTTGAAACATTAATTTCGCACATGATCATTAAAACAAAACAGAATAAAAAATGTATAAACATCTTTACAAAGAAAATAACATAGTAGTTGAAAAATTCTACAACATAAATCTTATTAGCTGAACACATAAAGACAGGAAATACACAAATATACAAGAGTACACAAACACATAGCAGAATAACACAGGGGGAAAGGACAGGGTTTGTTTTCAGTGTAACATTTGGTACTGCAGTATTTTGCCAACAAAACCTTTTTTTCTTGGAGATCTCCCTTCATTCATTCCCAAAAAGTCCTATCTATACCTGCTTTCTGTACTTTTTTCGTATAACTTCTCAATGCATTTCTTCCAATTCATCGCAACTCATTCTCTTATATAGTCTACCCCCCTCTTAAGCTAACTTAAATCTACTGAGCTCAGATGCTAAACAAAGGGACGAGGCAATGCAGCAGCATAAAACAATTAATACAAACAGCAGTGAAAAAAATGGAAATTGTCAAAGCAAGCTGCAGTAAATCTAAATTACCAAGCAATGCAACTTTACAACTAATATGAGCCAATGTGCAGCAACAAGAAAAATAAATCAGTAGTAAAACTAGCTTAACAGAGTAATACAAAGTGAAATTTACTAGCACTATGCCTGGCAAACAGCCGCAGAAAATGCAATAACTTATATCTAAACAGGAGAAAGCTCAAGCAGAAAAAATATCACAGTAAAAATGGCCATGTTTAATACCTACGTCACATCTTAACACTAGAGTGATGCATCACTGTAACTTGCTCTAGCAGACAAGTTACCAAGTCACTGACAAAAATTATGTATGCAATTCCTGTGAAGTGGAAATGTCTTTTTGTGCTCCCTCATTTTTTTGGAGTACATCAATCATAAAGTTATTTTTTACTGGATCTGTAGGCATAAAATATTTATATTAGTACATCTACAAAATTTTATTTTAACCAATGCTGCAGTGCAGCTAGGAACTAGATATTAAACAAAATAGGCAAAGCAAGGCATGAAACGTCATTCACTAGCCATATGGCATTTCATAATGCAGTAAACAATCTTTCAACTAGCAAGACAATAGACATGAAATGTTTCTCATCATTTCATTTCAGTAAATATCATAAATTAAGAACTCTAAAGTGTAATCATGTTTTCAAGTTTGAGGGTGTCGTATTTAGGATGCTTTCTACAAAGGAATGTCAATAGCGAGGATAATGGCCTCTTTTTTTTTCTTCTCCACCTGTGCCTCTGAAAGGCACACACTAATGGCTTTTCTCCAGGCATCTGTTGCGCAGCTGGGTGCCCACGACGCATTACGTGAAGGTGGTCACTTAACTTTCTTACCGAAATATTTACGACAGCAGTTTCCACTACAGTGACAGTCTCATATAAAAATATGTCACAGGTCAAGAATTTGCATTACAAAACTGTAGAAACAAAAGCCTATTGATATAACAGTGTCCAAAAAATTTTCGTCGGCATTGTAATACATTCATGCATTTACATACATTTCATAACTCTTAAAGTACGATTCTTGGTTTCCAACAACCTTTTTCGCAAACCAGAGTCCCTAACCACTGCTCATTATTCCTTACCTTATTCGTCGACACTTCTTCAATATTTCTTCATAACAGATATGTAGCATAATCAAATAACTCATATAGCATCAGCTTATTGATCATAAACATACCGCAACAGCATAATACACATAGTCATCGTAATAATAATAATATAATAACAGATCAATCACATCTCAGAATCGTTGCAGCTTCTTTAAATAATTTCAAAACCTAAAAAAAATTCTCTGCTCATGTCAAAAGTGTCATCTGCCTCAAACGTACTTTAAAAATCATGATCCCATACCAAATATATCATTCAAAGCTCTCATAATATCACAATGGGTCCAAAAAATATGAACAGTTCACAAAGTACAGACAAAATACAATTTCGTAAGTGTGAAGTTATCCAACAGTGTAATTACGTAAACATCTGTCACTGCCATAGTAAAACAGTTCGTCTCTCTCAGTTACATGATCAGATAGCTATGTAATTCTGTGTTAGAGAAATATGGTACCGATGTGTAAAGTTGTATAAGCAAATACCATATTAGCTAGGGCTCCTTCTGCTTGCCAAACACATGGTACACAAACTAAGTGTGTACCCCCCTGAGGATTAATGTAATTATACCCTCAGGTGTTACAGATTACAGCAATGGAATGAAATGTATCACGGAAAACCTTTGTGTCATTGTACTTCAAATATCTTTAAAAATAAATATTTTAAGTACAAAAGTAATCGCTCAAATGCGTGTCCTGTAGCGCTAAATGTGCGTCTTGCTGTAAGATAATCTCTGTGGAAGTGTCGTAGTTATTGTCCTCCGAAAGCTAAGTTCTGCAGAAGTCAATGTACTTAGCTCATGATAAACAAAAGTGAAATGCTTTGCGTATAGATATCTTACTTATTACGCTTATTGCCATGATGAAGAAAGTACTGTGCTGTAACGTATTGTTGTGGTATGGAAAAGGCTGCCTCATTGTAGCTATACCACAAAAGTTACTACTAAAATGTGTTTTGCTTTCCAGAATAATTCAGAAAAACTGTGCAGATATAAAACAGATACAGTGCAAAAGCAATAATATAAATTGTGTCACTCATTAGTAGCGTCATGATATAATCGTGTAGCTGTCAAATAAACTAACCACTGTGTCATCTGGTATCTCTCAGAAAGTACTTTAAATCTAGAATGTATTTTCAAGTAAACCAAAATGTTGCATTAAAATCTCATTAGCAGTACCAGTATATGTTCAAAGTATGTAAGTCTTATAGTCGTTACGTAATTGTGCAACTAACAAGCAAGAATGTACACACACAATAACATTGTGTCATCTGTTCACCATAACAATGCATTCGTAATTTCTGTTTAAATAAGTTCTCTTGGTTCTTGATTGGATATTTAACTTCAGACATTGTTGTATGGTAACAGTTTCTAAGTCATTGTCAGACTTAGAAACTGTTACCATACAACAATGTCTGAAGTTAAATATCCAAATACTAGAAATGTGAAGTGAAAAGTTTTATGGCAAAGACAAAGTTATAAAGCAGATTATCTTTCAATAAACGGTTTTACATGTGAAATGTGGTGTAAACCTTTACTCTTCCTAGTACACAGAGTTTCAACTTGAACGCAATTATCATACGGTATACGTCGGTAAGGAATTCTGGAATTTTTCTCAATGTTAGCGTCTATGTTATTTTTCTCTGAGTCAGCCGACGCACGTGGCTGCCGGCAGTGCGGGTCATTGTCTGCTATCTCTTTGTTGGCATGCGTCGTTATTGGGATTAGGAGACCTATCTTCTACAAATTCACCTTGTCGAGAGTGCCCTGCTCTGTTTGAATCCCGCCAGTTCTGATGGAATTCAGGTCTGTCGTTTTGTCGGTAGTTTACATAGTTTCTTGTTTGTCGGTCATGTGGTGGAGAATTTCTCCCGGAATTGTAACTGCGCGCTGAACTGTTGCGTCTGAAGTTATTCTGTCTCCCTTGATAATAATTGTTTTTGTTCCCATATTGGCTGTTTCTATGGTAATCTCTGTCATATTCATTACTACGGAAATGCGATCTTTCTCTGTAACTATTATTACTCTGCCAACGGTTGTCATATGGGTGGTGTCTGTTTTGGTCACAATTTACGTTGTAAGAATAGCCTTGTCGTGTATTATTTCTGTCATCGCGGAATTGTGACAGATGTGACCTTTAATTGTTGTGCTCCTGTTTTCGCGTTCCGCGATTGTCAGTGTCAATTTCCAGTTCTTGTAACAGTCCCTGAAAAGCTTCAATGTAGTCTTTGCAACGTCCTGCTAAAATAATATTTCTTAAATGTTCAGGCAATTTCATTAAGCAAATGCTGATGAGTTCCGAGGGGCTGTATGGGTTTGACAGGTACTGATTCTTGTGCAACATGTCTTCAAAATATTTCATAAGACTGGAAAATTCAGATTGTTCGAAACGTTTCATCATTATGATGCTATGTTTTACTCGATATTGTGTAGCTTGAGACCAATACGCTGAGAGCAAGGCATGATAAAATTCTCCTTCACTGTGGCAATCGTGAATGAGCGATCGCATTCTTACAGCTGGTTCATTCTCTAAATAGCCACACATAAATTCTAACCTGTGCTCCAATGACCAGTTGGGAGGAAAACAATGAGAGAATTGATGAAGCCATGCTTGTGGATGAATGTCGTTGTCAGAATTCTTAAATGTTTTGAATTTACGTGTAGTAATGAACAGCTTCTAGTCAAAATCATCGTGTCGGCGAGTCGCACATCGCTCATTGTTACTTCGTTTCGGCGGTTCCATCTCAAAATCCAATGCACCTTGCCAATTTCTTTCATAATTTCCGAAGTGTCCTGTGTTATTATTTTGTGGTTATTCCGTATCTCTATATTCCTCTTCCCATGTTAGAGCGCGAGTGTCCTCTGAAATATGTAATTTTTGTGTTACTTGTGCCAGCTGATCTTGTACTTCCCGGATTTCTCTTTTGTACTGTGTATTGATTTGATTTTGATTTTGTTTGAATTTTCTAATTTGTTCATACTCTTCAGTGTCAGTGAAGGCTACAGGTCTTGTGTCATTCAGATCATCATCTACCTTTGTAGATAATTTAGTGAACTGATCTGAAAGTTCGGCTACTTTATCCGTTAGTGAAATTATTTCCTCTGTGTGTTTTTCTGAACCAAGTTTCAGAGTGTCCATTTGGGTTGAAATCGTATCTACTGTGTCTTTTAAGTTTTCCTGAGTTTTTGCAAGTTGCGTAACCGAATCGGAAGATGCAACTGAGTCAATTTTAGCTTGCAAGGTGTCGTGATTTTCATGAACAATAGTTTGCAGTTCCTTTATGGCTGCTTCGTCATTCTGTAATGCATTTTCATGACGTGAAAAAATAGGTTGTAAATGCTCACAAATTTGTGTTTTTACGTCGTTACAGACTTTTTGACATTTCGATTCGATTTTATGTAACTCAGTAGTTAAATCTTCAAGTGTTTGTTCAAGCGCGGTGTGAAGATTTTGTTCCATTGCGTCTAACTGTTGCTGTGTCTGTCTCTGGTGTTGTTCCATTGTGTCTAAATTTTGAACATTTTGTTCCATTGTGTCTAACTTTTGAAGATTTTCTCCATTTGTTTCTGATTTTGTTCAAGCGTTGTGTGTAACTTTTGAAGATTTTGTTCCATTGTGTCTAGCTTTTGTAGCCTTTGTCCCATTTGTTGCATTAACTGTAATAACAGTGCACTGGTGTCTGAAACATGTTCCTCAGTGCTATTCGGCAGTGCATTTGAACCGGCAATATTCGCATTTTGAAAAGCAGAAAATGTGCCTTGATTTATTTGAGAAAATGGTGAGGACGCAAAACCTGAATCTGCAGTATTTGCAAGATTGTGTTCTGTCATTTCGGAATCCTGAGGCGAGCTGTTGCCGACCGATCGATCGATAATGCTTCCCTGTTCACTAATTGTTTCACTGTCTACACCATTATTTGCCGCCCGCTCCATTTCCCTATGCACAATTACCAAATTACTACTTTGAATGTCTGTTAATGCTTTGCACAGTGGTGCTGATAAGCTACGCTCGTCGTCACTATTATTTCTCAGTTTACTTTGGAGCCTAGTGTTACGTTTTTCACACGCCATTATTGTCACAATATTTCACACGATATCACAGAAACGCACAATTTGAAGAGCAAAAATAAGAGAACACATTAACATAGCACTGAAAAAAATATCTAGTTAATTGCAAGTGCAGCTGCAAAATACTTGGTGCAAATTTATATGCATGCCACAACTGTTTTACTATACAACAATGAAAGACTGCAACTACAAAGGAAATTCTCTCTATAATTATGCACTAGCAATAAACAATAGCTACACTAATTACACAATCTACAATAAAAAAATCAGAAGATTCCAGTGAGGCATCCTGGCAGGGTCGCCATATGGAATGTCCCCTTTGAACAATTATACATGACTGTGCTTAAACTGACACACAATATTTTTTAGCACAACGCAGTCTGACTTTCAAAAATCCCTACAAAAGAATGGCCCTGACTAACATTAACCTATACCTTTCACAAATCACTTACCTCACCAAAAATCTTTGTTACTCGAACTACTGCAATACAGCGAGCGCCACTACTGCCAGCTAAATAAAAGATTGAAACTACCAAAGGCACTAACTACTAATAGGCATAGTTAGCAAATGAAAGATTTTGATAGAGAACAAACAATGTATTTACCTCAATAGTGTTCAAAAGTCATAATGTATATAGCAGTTCATGACATCCAGTCTTACAAATTTCAAAACTCCCACATCTCTCTCCCCACATCCACCACTGCTGGCAGCTCACCTCCAACTGCGCAACGCTACGTGCTGTTAACAGCCAACTGCCCAACACTACAATGGCAGACAACAATGCAAACTAGCCACAGACTGCATACAGCACAGCCAGTGATTTTCATACAGTGCGCTACGTGGCGTTACCAATAAGAAAACCTAAACAGACTACTGATAGAAGCATTTAGCAATGTTGACTGGAATTTTCTCTTTGAAATTCTGAAGGTACCAGGGGTAAAATACTGCGAGCAAAAGACTGTTTACAACTTGTACAGAAACCCGAGGGCAATAATAACAGTCGAGGGGCGGGAATTAGTGGTTCAGAAGCCAGTGTGACAGGGTTATAGCCTATACTCGATGTTATTCAATCCGTACTTTGAACAATCAGTAAAGAAAACTAAATAAAAATTTGGAGTAGGAATTTAATTCCAGGGGAAATAAATAAAAAATTTGAGGTTTGCCTATGACATTCTAATTCTGTCATAGACGCAAAGGACTTTTAATAGCTGTTGAACGAAATGGACAGTGTCTTGGTAGGAAGGTATAAGATGAGCATCAACAAAAGCAAAACTAGGATAGTAGAATGTAGTCGAATTAAATCAGATGATACTAAGGGAATTAGATTAGGAAACGAGACACTTAAGGTAGTAGATGAGATTTTGGTTTTTGGGCAGCAAAAAACTCATGATGGCCGAGGTAGAGAGTATATGAAATATAGACTGGCGTTGGCAAGAAAAACATTTCTGAAGAAGAGAAATTTGTTAACATCGAATATAGATCTAAGGGTTAGGAAGTCTTAAATCTTCGAAATGTGGTGCTGCAGAAGAATGTTGAAAATTATATGGGTAGATCACGTAATTAATGAGGAGGTACTGAACAGAATTGGAGAGACCAGAAATTTGTGGACCAACTTGCCCAAAAGAAGGGATCAGTTGACAGGACCCATTCTGAGGCATTAAGGTATCACCAAATTAGTATTGGAGGGAAGTGTTGGTGGTGAAAATCGTAGATGAAGACGAAGAGATGAATACAGTAAGCAGATTCAGGAGGTTGTAGGTGGCAGTAGTTATTTGGAGATGAAGAAAATTTTGGAAATTTGTGCTAAGATGTTATGGAACCAAAGTGCTGAGGTCATCGGTCCCTAAACTTACACACTACTTCATCTAACTTAAATTAACTTACGCTAAGGACGACACACACACCCACGCCCGAGGGAGGACTCGAACCTCCGACGGAGGCCGCGTGGACCGTGACAAGACGCCTCAGACCGCTCGGCTACACCGCGCTTCAGTAGGGAAATGAAGAGGCTCGCACAGGATAGAGTAGCATGGAGAGCTGCATCAAACCAGTCTTCGGACTCAAGACCACAACAACAACAACGTCTATTCTTAACACCCAGTTCCTATACTACAAGAACCTGGCGTGGTTACTTCACCAATTCCATTTTACGCTTCCTCATCTCCAGATTTAGCACATTATGTGCCCTAAAGTGATTCAAAAGTCAATTCATTAGAACGTGGCGTACCATTCTTCATGCAATACATCCAGGAGAGGGGAATATTTACGTTTATTTTAGCCTATGTTATACCTTTTTCTATTCTTTTAAGTTTTTTCCTTATTTAATATTTACCACTTAATAAAGTTTTTATGGTGAGAGTCAAACGCTAGACTGTAGTGAACTATGGCTATGATGGGGTCTCTGGGGCGACGTAGCAGCATTCCTTACGTGTTTCGTCTTGGTGCTGAAAAGAATACGTTTTCCGCTAGTATAAATGCCATAGTCCCAAATGGGTGTGAATAACTTCCAATTGACGCATTTCCAAAGTAAAGTACATTTTTTTTCAGTGATAAGAAGTTAAACAGCAGCTATGTTCCGATTGTATTGATATTGTGTGTTGCGCATCAAATGGTTTTGCTTGTCAACTTGAAGCGTAAAGGCAAGTTAACTACACAAAGATGATAAATGCAGGATATTCCCACGAAGCGGATGAACAATTGAAATGGAATGATTACCGGCGAATTCCAGTACACTAGCTACAGGTACGTCGGTCACTTCTGCGTACATAAATAGCCTACTGCAGTTACGAGATACATCTCAGATCAAGAATACGTGGTATGGTGAACTGATAGAGAAAGTTCTCGGCGTCAAATGCACGACATGTCAAATTTACTCCCTGATATAAATAAATGGAAACGGCTTGAATTTAAATATCTATTGTGTAAGTATGTCATTGTTGCTTAGTTTAACTCTCGGTCCTTTCTTTTAACAGTACTTCGTCTTTTTATCATTTTTACGTAATTCAGTAAAGATCTTGAGTGAAAAAGTGATTTGGAAGTGGTTATTAGTCATCTTCTTTCTTTTATGCTTTGAATTTTCCCACTAGATGTGATTCGTTTCGTCCTTCGAGCAGTCTCGGGCGTTTGAATTGAAAGATCGTCCATTGCTCGATGAATATGTGATTCCCATCACAAAGGCGACCGTCCCCTAAAATAAGCATACATAGGTGTCTTGTTAAGTTAAATTTTGATTCCTCATCACACCTCGGTCCGCCTCCGTAGCTTAATGATCAGAGTGTCTGTCTAGTATGCACAGGATTCACGTTCCATACCCGGTACCGCTAAGGACTTTCCTTTGGCGGGAGGAATTCTTAGAAAAGAGTCCCATATTCTTACAGGTCAGAGTATTCGTTAAGACTAGAAGAGGGTCCTATAACCATATGTCGGTGAACATGTACTTACTGGAGTGTGGGGGATTTTATTCGTTACCGACAATATTCACTGGATTACTTTCTTCTTTTTGAGGTTCATTGTTCATTTGTTATGTTTCTCTCTAAAATCAGTCCTCTTTGAGACAGTTGGCAGGCACAGCACTGTCTCCTGCATCTGCTATAATTTCGAGGTTGTGCTGGCGTCACGAAAAGATTAGTTTTTCCATGGAGTGTGAGAAACATAAACAGTGACACGTAGCGCTGTTAACAGGCCAGCTGTGGTGTTTTGTTAATTTTCAGCCAAGGGCGTTAATCAATAAACGTGTCATCTACACTGAACAACACACAAAACAGCACACTGTACTGGACGTATTAAGACGTGTAAACTTCAATTTTTGCGTAAAGAATGACCCAAGCTATTAGAAAACGTTTCTCCTGACGAAATACGGTGGATGCGTTTGATATAAGACGAGACTCCACCCGATGTTCTACGCCTCGTACGTTACTGACGATTAATGAGCGATGAATTGGTCGGGGTGAGGCGGGGGGGGGGGGGGGGGTCAATGGCATGGCCTCCCCGTTCACCTGACCTTAATCTCTCAGATTTATGTCAATGATGGAGTTTAAAGGCATTGGTGTATTCCTCACTCAATGACGACGTGCTCACGTTTCATGTGACAAAATTCGGAAGCAGTCACGTGTGTTAGCGGGAGTTGTCAGTCTTCTACAAGGGAGATTGAAGGCTGTGTAAGAGCACCTCCTGTCGTTATAGAAAGATGGCTGTTATACGACAGAATGGCTCACATTCTACCTACGCTTGTTATCCAACATATGTTCCAAACCGTCTTCCCAGTTTTGACCAACACAATCTTCTGGGAAAATATTTGCCGCCTCTTCTTTTTTCTGTAAAAAAAAATCTATGTTGTCTGTAGTTAACTTTGTCCAACGACTCTTCTCGAAAGCGGATATCACATGCGCATCTTTCCAATCGTTTGGAACGTATGGTTGCTCGAGGGACCTGCTATATATTGCTGCTAGAATGGAAGCAAATTCGGCCACATAATGTCTATAGAATCTTGCAGGTGCATCACCTTTCGTCTGTTGAGCGAATGCGATGACTGTGTCCCAAACTACTTTTTAATCGGTTTGTCCTACTGAGGGCCACAAGAAATAACTTATATCTTCTTCCTCTTCTCCTTCCTTTCCTTCCAGTAGTTTTTCACTCTTTCACTGTGTTGGTCTTCTGTCCGCACTGTGCCTTCCTTTTTCTTAAATTTCCCCTGGAAACCCTTGAAACTTTCTACTTTTGCTCTGAACTTTTCTCTTTTTCCTGTTTGTTTCTCTGTTAATTCCATTTCCTTGGTCCGCTTTAACTTCTTTCATTCACATCATTGACCTCATTGGGCTTCTGCCCAAAAACTTAAGAATTGTTTTTGTTATTTTTTATCATCTAACCGTTTCAAGTGTGCATAGAATACAACTCTTCCCTTATTGTGTGTACATGCATTCTAGTCTTCCATAAAATTGTTTATTACGTCTTAACTTCCATGTCCCATTGTCGCATTTTGGCCCTAAATTAGCCCTATTATTTTCCTTTCCTTTTCTTCTATTGTACCTAACCGTTGGCTGACTGAACGAAGGGCATTCTGAAGCGTAAAGGCATCCTGGTGTAATGACAGTATTGTAGTGCCTAACTTGTGCATTTATGAATCTGCGAATTGATTTTTTATTTTTTTATTTACCACCTAGCTGAATCTGTGGAAGATGCAACAGTGCAGACAAATCTCCAACAAGAAATAACTTCAAAAGCAAGAGGCAGGTTGATTGAAGATTTATCTGTACTGGGTGCATCGTCTACAGAGTCAGCTAAGAAGCACTTTCGTCCACAAAAGCCAAAAAACCAATTCGCAAATTATCCCATTTTCTCCGAATTGTGATTTTTTAAACGTCCTTCTGCCCTTCTTTTTCTCCATTTCTTGATTACCTTTTGTAGAAAACAAAATCGAATACCTATGGGGCCAACCAACTATTCATTGAACACCGGCTTTCGCCTCAAAAGCTTTGGAGATTTCGCCTAAAAATTTAATTTTGCGTTTTATATTTGCTAGTGTATCTTCTATGATTGCAACTGAATTTTTTTGAGCTCCAAACTCCTTTAAGATGTTGAATAATGTTTCTCTGTCAATCGAATCATTTTTTTAAGACTGCAAACGTTATATAACACGAACCGGCTTTCGTCTGTTTCGCCATCATCATCTACCTGGTGATAGCGTAACAGCCGAAAACCGTTCGTGTAACAAATAATAAATATTGTAGAATATTACACCTTTGTTGTGTGTGTTTCATTCACAGTGTATAAAACATTTTACCAAGAACCAACGGAACGATCAATCAATGCAGTTATACAAATCAGTGACTATTTATTAACTTGCATATTTATTGAAGCCGTTTTCTTGTTATCTACAGTGGGTTCCAATCCGCAAGATGTCTTCGAAAAAATTTACATCATACAAGTAATTCCATTATTTTAACACATTTACAGCTAACAGTGCTTACAAACAAACGAACATTATAGTGCTAATATTTGACAAAAGATAATCACACACCAAAAAGTAAAAACTCAACTTCGATAATACAAAATTAAGTACAATATGAATAAAAAGAAATAGTAGAGGCAGTTCACCAATAAATTCCTGCCTGTGTCCTAGGAAGAACTTTGGGTCTGTTCACACGTCAGCAGGCACCGACTACTACTTTTAATAATAGGAATAACATCTATTTTCATTAAAGCTACGTCTGCTGCCACTGGTATACTCTACCAAATCTGCAAGATTTCTGAATGGTTTCTAAAGAAATCCATTGTTCTAAATACAACATACATTGCACTGGCTGTATTTTTTAAATAACTAAACCCCTATAACGCATTATAAGCAGAACCTTTTTTTTGAGTCATCAGTCTTCTGACTGGTTTGATGCGGCTTACCACAAATTCTTCTCCTGTGCCAACCTCTTCCCCTCACCTAAGAGTAGCACTTGTAACCTACCTTCTCAATAATTTGCTGGACGTAGTCCGATCTGTCTTTCTCTATAGTTTTTACCCTTTACAGCTCCTTGTAGTACCATGAAAGTCATTCCCTCAAGTACAATGTTGTACTCAAGAGGTAGATTCTCAGAATTATATAGTAAGGCCTGTGTTGGATACTAGAAGATTTGTCTTGGCCAGGAATGCCCTTTTTGCCAATGCTAGCCTGCTTTTTGTGTCCTCCTTCCGTCCATTATGGGCTAGTCTGCTGCATAGATAGCAGAATTCCTTTATGTACTTCGTGACCATCAATCCAGATGTTAAGTTTCTAGCTGTTCTCATTTCTGCTACTTCTCATTACTTTCGTCTCTCTTCGACTTACACCCAATCCATACTTTGTACTTGTTACATTGTTCATTCCATTCAGGAGATCATGTAATTGTTCTTCACTTTCACAAAGAATATCAATGTCATCAACGAATCATTGATGTCCTTTCACCTTGAATTTTACTTCCACTCCTGAACCTTTCTTTTATTTCAGTCATTGCTTCTTCTAAATATAGAAGGAACAGTTGGGGCAAAAGACTACATCTATGTCTTACTCTATTTTTAATCCAAGCACTTCGTTCTTCGTCCCCCACTCTTATTTTTCTTTGTTCTTGTACATATTGCATACTATCCGTCTTTCCCTGCAGCTTACGTTTATTTTTGGCAGAATTTCCAACATCTTGTACCACCTGACATTGTCGAATGCTTTTTGCAGATTGGTAAATCCTATGAACATTTCTTGAATTTTCTTCAGTCTTGTTTCCAGCATCAGGGTGCCTTTACCTTTCCTAAAGCCGAACTGATTGTCATCTAACACATCTTCAGTTTTCATTTCAGTTCTTCTGTATATTATTCTTGTCAACAACTTGGATGGATGAGCTATTAAGCCGATTGTAAGGAAATTCTCGTAATTTCCAGGTCTTGCAGTCTTCGGAATTGTGTGGATGATATTTTTCCGGAAGTCAGATGGTATGTCGCCAGATTCATACATTCTACACACCAAGTGTATAGTCCTTATGTTGCCACTTGCCCCAATGATTTTAGAAATTCTGATGGAATGTTATCTATGACTCCTGCTCACTTGATCTCTTCCAAACCTCTGTTAAATTCTGATTCTAATACTGGAACCCCTGTCTCTCTTATATCGACTCCTGTTTCATCTTATATCACATAGTTAGACAAGTCTCCCCCTTCATAGAATCGCCAAATGTATTCTTTCCATCTATCCGCTCCCTCCTCTGAATTTAACAGTGAAATCCCCATTGTATTCTTAATGTTACCACCCTTGCGTTTAATTTAACCGCAGGTTGTCTTGACCTTCTTATATTCTGAGTCAGTTCTTCCGATAATCAGTTCTTTTTCAGTTTCTTTGCATTTTTCAAGCAACCATTTTGCCTTAGCTTCCCTTAAATCCTGTTGATTTCATTCCTAAATGTTTTTATTTGTGTATTCGTGAAATTCCCTGAACATTTTTGTATTGCTTCTTTCATCGACCAAGTGAGGTATTTCTTCTGTTAACCATGGTTACTTCGCATTCATCATGCGGCGGAACTCTATTAGTCTTTCTGCTCTCTCATTCCTAGTACCAAGCCCATATTTTCCAGTAATCTTTCATTATACTCCTTCCCCTACAACAGCATTCCAGTCCTCCATAACTATTAGATTTTCATCTTCCTTTACGTACTGAATCACCCTTTCAGTATCCTTGTATACTTTCTCTGTCCCTTCATGTTTGGCTTGCGATGTGGGATGTATATCTGAAGCATTGTTGTCGGTACTGGTTCGCTGTCGAATCCGATGAGTACAACCCTGTCACTCGACTGTTCACAGTAACTCAATCTCTGTCACACCTTCCTGTTCGTAACGAATCCTACTCTGGTTATACCAGTTCCTGCTGCCTTGATATTATCCTACCCATCTGACCAGAAATTCTTGACATCTTTCCCTTTCACTTCATTGACCTCCACTATATCTAGTTTCCTAGTTTCTTTCCAGATTTTGTAGCTCCCTTATCACGCTGAAACTTCTAACACTCCACGCCCCGACTCGTAGAATGTTATACTTCCGTTGGTTATTTAATCCTTTTCTCATGGTCACCTCTCCCTTGGCAATTCCCTCCAGGAGATGGGAATAGGGGACTGGTTCTGAATCTTTGGCCAGTGGAGAGTCCATCATGACACTTTTTTCTTTTGCAGGCAACATGAAACTTCCTTTCATATTAAAACTGAGTGCCGGACCAGGACTAGAATTCGGGACCTTTGCCTTTCGTGGACAAGTGGTCTACCGATTGAGCCACCAAAACACGACCCACGACCTGTCCTCTGTACAGGGCACGTGTACTGTGGATACACATTGCGTGTCCTTAATGCAGTAGTTTCCGTTGGCTCCTGCATTCTCATACCGTTGATCCGTTGATCATCGCTGATTCTTCCACCTGCAATGGAAACATCAGAAATACAGGATGGCCAAAGCAAAAATGGGCCCAAAAACTTCCAAGCGCCTTACAACAGGCAACCCGCCTTACTTAATCCATCCCTTGTGTTTACTTCCAGGTGCCAGAAATATTTTCTGAACCAGTTTTACTTTAGCCACCCCTTACTGGTGCTTAAGATTTAGGTTAAATTTATAGTTACCGTCAGCAACATTGCCTGTCGCTGTTCTCGTCAACAGGAGCGCTAGGAGGTGGTCACGATTATAGAGTGACACAGGCGAACATGACAGTCTGCTCCTAACCATAGCAACTCCTCCACACGAGCCCCCACACGATTTTGGAAGACGAGTTGAACTGTGTGGCACAACAGGCGCATTAACCATGCGCCCGTCTGAACGCCGGTCAAGTTCTCTAACACCAGACGCCGTCAACAGGACAAAATTGAGAGTGATTCAACTCTACGGGGAACTTAATGTGTTTCCGAAAACTGTCCAGTGACACAATGGAGTGAAGGTGCTGCAGCGTTCTGACTGCAAGCACACCCGTAAAAAGATTTTGGTCTTCATACAAAACCAGTAAACTGGCAATAACTGTGTCGAAAACGCCAGGACACTAAGTGCTGCCTTCAGTTTCACGCTCTTGTATTTCTAGTAGATGGCAGCAAGCATCGGGTGAGAGACATCACCTACATAGTATTTCACAGTCATCGGTTAGCGCACTGTTACCAGTACAAGACAGCGGCTGCGGCACAGCAGTTTACCCGACCACTAGGTGCGCGGTTTTTGCTGACCAAGCGGTTGTCCACAGTCGACGTTCAATGTGAAATGCATTCTGTATGGGGACGAGAATTAGACTTCACAGCTAGGTGTGTTCAACTGGATGCAGGAATTGGAGAAGGCACGAGACAGGAACACAATCAACGAGCACCCTTGCCGTCCTCTGAAGTTTTCCAGTGCCGATGAATTGCAAAATGTCGATCTGTGAAGCTCAGCTAGTACCAACTGATAACATGGCACGAGCCCGACGATGTTCTCACGGAACCGTGGACAACTTCTCTCCTAAGCGGTTCAGTTGTCCTAAAATTGTGCACGTGTCCTCTTATTTCCCCCCTCCCCCCCCCCCCCTTTCCTTTCCCTCAACCGCACGTGAATATTGACTCCGCAGCACAAATGGACAAAAAATGATACTACCAATGCAGCATCTAATATGTTACAGCAGAGAAAATAATTTTCTAGCACGTAAGTATTTATCCTCAGTAACTTTTACTGTGTAATGTCTTGTATGTGGTGTTATGGGTGAATGGAAGGGAGGTAAAACCTAGTGCCTGCACATATTCCTGACCTTTCAAACAGCAGCAAGTTGCCCGCGAAAGGCAAAGGTCCCGAGTACGAGTCTCGGTCCGGAACATAGTTTTAATCTGCCAGGACGTTTCTTCTCAGCGCACACTCCGCTGCAGAGTGAAAATCTCATTCTTGCAGCAACTTGGCCACTGAGCTTAACATCCACGTTCGAAGGACAAATTACTATCGACATTTCATTTGACCCTGCGGAACGGTTCGGAATATTAACCAACGATGTGGGCGCAAAATCTGGCCAACAGAGACGTTACGCCTCCATCCTTCCTGGCCAAAGTTTCTTTCCCCACCACGCAATTGCATTATCAGTTTCACTTCAACTGTTCTGCTTTGAAATGTTATCGCAAATATGAAGTGTCACTACAAGACACAGATCATCTGCTACTGTTGGAAGTTAGTGTTCACCATCAAAGATTGTAATATACATTCAATCCACATAGAGTAAACTTACGTGTCTGTAAATTCTCGCCATCAAATTGAAAACAAAAACCGCTACTCTACCAATATGAGGAAATGCTTTAAAGTTGTGGAAAAATGATCTGCATGAATGTTACTCAGAAACTGGAACATTTTTCACAGCATAAAAGTACAACTCGAAATACTATTATGAAAGATATCAGATTGCAGTGAACAAAAAAGGTGACAAATATTCCTAACAGATGATCGATATGTTAATAGACATTGAAAAGAATTAATTATGTCTCACAAACCTTTTATCGCGTGCATGAATTTTAGTTTGGTTCAAATGGCTCTGAGCACTATCGGACTTAACATCTGAGGTCATCAGTCCCCTAGAACTTGAAACACACCCATGCCCGAGGCAGGATTCGAACCTGCTACCGTAGCGGTCGTGCGGTTACAGACTGAAGCGCCTAGAACCGCTCGGCCACAGTGGCCGGCTTTAGTTTGGTAGCATTTTTCTTGTCTTGGGCCAGGGCATATCGAACAATGGTAAACTAACATATTTTAAGCCACAAACGCATGTTGTGGCACGGTTATATGTCGCACATGTTCCAAGAGTGTGTTCGGCAAAGACGTTGAAACTTCTTTATTTAAATTTTCTGCTTACATTGCTTAGTGAAATAGACTATACTGTCTATTTGTTATTCTTTATCATATCACCACTGACCTACAGAATTTGCCATGAGAAACGGAACTCAAACTTCTCCTATTCATTAATTACCTACAATATTCAACGGTAACGCGATCTGACTGCTTTCAGATTAACTCAAAGGAATGGCCCTGAATTAGCAGAAATTCTAACAATAACCTGTACATTTCATAAGTCACTTACCTCACAAAAATCTTCATTACACGAACTACTGCAATACAGCAAGCGCCAATACAACTAACTAAATAAAAGATTCTAACTACTGTAGGCTCTAACTGCTAATAGTCATATGGTTAACAAAGGAAATATTTTGTTGCAAAGCAAACAATAAACGTTTTTACCTTAATAATATGACAACCAGTTCAAAAATTATATAATCGCGCATGACATCTAGTTCCAAAAATTATATAATCATGAATCATATTCAATCTCCAAGTCGGATGGGTCCAGATTGTCTACTCCTGCTAATACTACAAACCTCTAACACTGCTAATTATTAATGTCTAATCTCCATCACTGCTGACTACTCACATCCAACTTCCATCACTACTAGCTGTTCACCCCCAACTGCAAGTCCGACCAGCCACAGAGAGTCTGTTACAGATTGAACACAGTGCAGTCAGAGATTTAATACAAACCGCTACCAGCATACAAACACATAAACAGCCTACTTACATAGCCCCTCAGATCCTCTAATAAAATTTTGCAAAATATTTTGGCCAGTGGCCAAGACTATTTGTTATAAATTTTTTTCGTCTTAACAATATCAGATAGATCAGACGAACACAATCAGTAATATATGTTGGTCAATAAATCAAAAAATTCACCTCACAGTCCCTAAAGACAGTCGTCATCATTCATAAAAAGAGTAGTCTATGACAGTTTTATGCACAAAGTCTGAACAGTAAAAGAAAATGCACACACACGTAGTGGACCTCCATGCAGTCTTGAAGAAGTAGAGTTGGCCTCCCAACGGAAACACAGTGCTGACTCTTGACATGAAGACTTGTAATGGGCCACAACAGAGCAAACTCACAGCAGAGTCAGTCGAAGTCTTGAAGAATATTGGTAGAATTAGTACGTCACCACAGAGTAGACCCACAGTATTTCTTGCAGAGATTATGGTAGTAACTGACCACCAAAGGTGCAGACCCCACTGTAGTCCTTGCAGAGATTATGGTAGTAGTGGACCACCAAAGATGCAGATCCATAAACCACCACTTGTGGACTCACAAACTGTTTACAATATCCTTAGAACCAACAATGCTATTAACCAGTCCCTTGCTGAGTTATCAACACATGTGCAAGCAAAAACATAGTCATATAACCTTTGACATTTTATACACATCGTATGACCAGCAGAAATGTGTGCAGTAAAATGAATCCCTGCTATTTACTTAACCTGATGAACAGGTGTCTATAAAATTACAATTTTACAGCATAAGAATACAATTACAAAGGTACAGGAAACATCATTAAAACCAAGAACTTGATAATACAAATAACATTTGTAGTAGTTCAGGGTTTACAAATGAATAGAAATAAACATACACAGGAGTATTACAGGATTTGTGACATAAGTCAATAAATGAAAAAATTAGAATATTCTTAGAAACATTATCTTTGACACTTGAGCATTAAAAGAAAACATAACAGAATAAATAATGTCTGAACATCTTTCCAAAGTGAAGAATATGTTACAAAACAAAATTAGATTTGAGGATAACAGTATTCCTCATCATAGTGAATGCAGCTTAGTATTAGACGAAGAAAAATTCTACCAAATTTATTTTATGAGGTAAACACACAGAGACAAGAAGAACACAGACACACACAAGGGTACATATAAACACACAGCGGAATAACACAAAAGGAAAGGGTGAGTCTGTTTTCAGTGTAACATTTGGTACTGCAGTCCAACCAAAACTTCATCCCACAGATCTTTCTTCTTATTTCAACATTCGTTCCCACAAAAAAACTATCTGTATTTATACTTTCATATCTTTCTTACCTCATCATTTGTTTCCTCATCATGTTTCCAAGAAAATCCTACATAAACCTACTGTCACTATTCCCTACTTACATCTGCTCATTTCATCTTCGGAAATAATTATTTCTCATTGTACAATACTCTTTGGCCAAACCTTTATCATATAGCTTCTCAATGCATTTCTTCCCAGTTCATCACAACTCATTTTCTTGTATCGCATACCCCCACTTAACTAACTTCAATCTACAGAGCTCAGATATGCAACATTACAACTAATATAAGGCAATATACAGCAAACAAGAAAACTAAATCAGTGGTAAAACTGGCTTATCAGAGTAATACAAAGAAAAACTCAGTAGGAAAATGCTCGACAGATAGCAGCAGCAAATGCAATAACTTATACCTAAACATGAGAAAGCACAAGCAGGAAAAATATTACAGTAAAGACAGCAATGCAGATACGGGAATGTCTCATCATATCTTAATGTCTATGTCACATCTTAACACTAGAGTGGTGCACCACAACACCTTATTCTACCAAAAAAATTATCAAATCCTTGAAATGAAAATTATATGTACAAGTCCTGTTATTGGTCACTTCTCCTGCTTATTCTTTCCTTTCCATGTGCTATTTTTTAAGAATGTGGATCATAAGATTATTATTTAATGGATCTGTAGACAGGAAGTGTTTACATTAGCATATGTATTAAATTTTATTTTATAGAGCCAATGCTACAGCACAGCTAGAAACTACATATCAAATAAAATAAGAAAATATGTACAAAGTAAATCATGGAAACATCATTGAATAGCCACATGGCATTTCATAAGTCAGTAAAAGTTCTTTCCACTCTCATAGAAAGACACTTGTCATAATCAGATGTGTAGACGTAAGAATATTTGTCATCAATTCATAAGCATTTCTGTAAGTAGAACAAAGTATAAACTCCAAAGTGTAATCATATGTTTCCAAGTAAGTGTGTCGTGTTTGTGGCGCGTTCTGCAAATAAATGTCAATAGTGAGGTCAACGGCTTCTCTTTTCTACAGCTATGTGAGCGCTTGCAGGATTGTGGCAAGCTTCAAAGTTGCTATTTCAAAGCAGCTAGTGCACAGCTCGGCGCAGCATTACATCATGGTCACATGTACTCTTTACCACAATATTTACAACAGTTTCTGCTACCATGACAGTTTCATATAAATAAAAAATTTCACAGGTTGAAAATTTACGTTGGAAGTGTATAGAAACGAAATCTCATAAATAACATTGTCCAAAACTTTCCGTCGGCATTGTGGTCCTCACATTCACATATATACTCACCTTTCATAACTCTTAAAGTACAATTCTTGGTTTCCAACATTTTTTCACAAACCGGAGTCCCTAACTACTACTCATTATTAATAGCCTATTAGTCGATACTTCTTCAATATTTCACTATAATAAATATGTAGCATAAACATATTCCTCATATAGCATCACCTTATCGATCATAACCACATCTCAACATCATAATACACATCGTCGTCGTAATAATATCATCACAGCACTTCAATCAAATTTCAGAAACATCGTAGCTTGTTTCAGTAATTTCAAAACCTAAAAAAAATTCTCTGCTCGTTGCAATAGTGTCATCTACCTCAAACATACTTCAAAAGTCATGATCCCATACAATATACATCAGTCAAAGCTCTCATAGTACCACAATGGTTCTGAACAAATATGAACAGTTCACAAAGTACAGACAAGTACAATTTCCTAAATATGAAGTAATCGAACTGTGTAATTACATAGGCGTGTGTCACTGATGTAGTAAAAAAATATTTGTCTCTCTCAGTTCAATGATCAGATAGCTATGTAGTTCTGTGTTAGAGAAATATGGTACGGATGTGTAAAATTGTATATGCAAATACCATATTAGATATGGCACCTTGTGCTTGCCACAAGCAAAATACACAAAGTAAGCGTAACCCCATGAGGGTTATACCTCAGATGTCACAGGCTCAAACTGCAGAATGAAATGTATCGCCGAAAACCCTCTCTGTATCATTGTAATTAAAAAATATTTCATAAAAATGTTCCGAGTACAAAACGTAATCACTCAAATGCGTGTCCTGTAGCACTAAACTATGCTTCTTGCTATATGAAAATTTCTGTCATTGCTTAACGGCAAAAATGTACCAAGTGTCGTAGTTATCGTCGTTCATAAGCAGTTCTCCAGAAGTCAATTTACTAATCATTTACATAAGTAAAATGCTGTGCGTATAAATGTCGTAGTTATTACGTTCATTGCCACGACATCTAAAATACTTTACTGTAACGTATTGTTGTGTTACGAAAATAACTGTCTCACTGTAGCCATGCCACACAAGTCACTACTAAAACATGTTTTACTTTTCAAAAGACGTAGAAAAACCGTGCAGGCACAAAACAGATTCAGCGTAAAAGCAATAATAAACATTATGTTACTCATTAGTAGCATCGTAATATAATCATGTGGCTGTCAAACAACCAAATACTGTGTCATCTGTAATCTCTCAGGAAGTACTTTAACTACAAACTGTCTTTTCACATAAACAAAAATGTTGCAGAAAAACCTCATTATCGGTATATGTTCCAAGAATGTGGACTTTATAGTCGTTAGTAATCGTGCAACTAACAAGCAAAAATGTAAACATAATAAGACAGTGTGTAACGCCGGAAATGCATATCCTCCTATTTCCATCTATTGTACTATAATTTGTTTTCCTTATTTTTGTTACCTGAATATATGACATTTCTGTGTCTTTACATATTGTAATTGTTTTACTATTTGTATATATATATTTATGCATTTATGTCGATGTATAATTGGTTTGTTTCGTAAATATTATTTGTATTTTTACGCTGGGTCTTGCCTAGGGAAAACTGCTATCGAACGATTACATCGATAGGTCGTGTGAAGACTCAAAGTGTGTAGGATCTTTGGTAGTGTTAACTCTGCCGCGTGGAGCGCGGGCAGAGCGGTGAGAGTCTGGCGGGAGTAGCGAGTGGAGCAGGTGTTGTGTGACGCTCCCGCGAGTTGCCGCGCTTTCGGGGTTTGGCAGCATGTAAGTGCGCTCGACTCGCGATGATAGTTTCTGACATGGTGTCACGGACGGGAAGTATTAGCTGGCGCACATCAAGAGCCCGTTTCGCCTGGTGACCGTGTCGAGAAGAAGGCGCGCCAACATCCAGCTTCTGCAACAGCGACGGCCGACAATGAGTGACTGTCGCCACCTCCTCGATCGACGGCTTCAAACCTTCAATCAACCAACAAGGAAGACTAAAAGCACATAAAGTTTCAGAACTGTATGGCAGACCTCAGCTTTTCAAATTGTTCCATTTGCCTCGCAAAATTACAGCAACTTAGCATGAACCTTTGTTGCTCATTGTCCCAATTGCATTGCCAAGCAGGGTCCCTTCCTTTTCCGAAATGAACCCGAGTGTCGTTGAAATTCAAACGCCAGCATTAAAATAATATAATTAGATTTCACTGCTTTAATTTCAAAGTTCAGTAGCTGGCTACAATATTTAGGTTACACGAGCACAAATTTAGAGTGCGAGTTTTGTTAGCGTATTTTAGATTACCTGTGACTGCAGCTCAGCTTGGTACGTACTAAATTTTACTATTGTTAATAGTTCAGAATCATTTAATTCAAGTTCAAAGTTAAATCTCTTGTTTCTAAATTGCGTAGAGTCAAGTTGCTTTTGAAATGATTGTTGAGGTAGTCCAAGACTAACCGTATTTTACTGGATTTCGATGTGCTTCAGAAAGAAAGCTCACTATTAACTTCAGTCACTAAATTAACTTTCGATTTTCCGGTTTTATTAATTCTTTTGCTAAATTAAGTCAGAGTGTAGCGAAATTTATTACTTCTGACAAACTTTCAGTTTTCACACTACACGTGTCAACCTTCAGTTGCCACGCTTCTAGTGTTAATTATATGTGTAATAACCTTTCTTTTTCAGTTACTATAGTAATTGTCCTTAGGACTGGCGACCGTGATTTCCCCCAAATCTCAAATATCTAATTACCGCTAGTTAATTGTTAACGTAATGGCCGCACATTTACTTTCTTTATTAACTTTATCCCTATTTCAAAATTAATTTCCACCAGTTTCACTTGCATTTTTCCTTTCGTTTAGATGTAACCCTTTCCTCCCTCTTTACCGATAGATTAACTTCGGTGACGATTGCTTTTCCCAAATTTCCATTAGGTACACGCGGTTTAATTTTTCACTGTCATTAAGGTCGATAAGTGAGGGGGGAGGTTACACGTGGCGACCTGGTGACAGGACAATCTTCAAATTTGAGGTTGTTCTGGACACGAATTTTGCATTGTGCAAATCTCGTAACAAAGTACTGGTTACGAAATGGTCGATACGTCAGCGAGAATATTCGTGTGAGGAATCCTAATTAGAGTTGAGATTTTGCATTTATATTGGAAATTATTAAAATGAGTGAAGGCAACAATTACCAAAATTTGGTAGACTTAGATACGGAACAATCGGCCGAACAGTGGGAAACGCGCACAGCGGTACCCATTGTTCCGGGGCAGGCGGCTAGCATGAAAGATGCGACCGCCGAAACGCAACAAAGAGCAGAAATGGAATTCCAGACTTTAGAAAATGTTTCGGAATCGGAAGTGAAAATCAAATCTGAATCCCTTGATGACGAATACGGGGGGACAATGAAAGAGGAAGCCGCTACGGAAGTAAAACCGGTGGTTTCCGGGAATTTAACTGATTTATTGAATGTTTTGATTAACGAAATCAAGAGTCAATCGGCAGAAATTAAAGATCAAGCTGCCAAGCAAGAAGCTCAGGCTGCCGAGCAAGCAGCTCAGGCTGCCAAGCAAGTAGCTCAGTCTGAAAAAATTGAACGAATGCTAGACAATCAGAACAAAGCTATTAATGTTGTTAACAACAATGTTGAAGTTGTTAACACAAAAGTTGATAAAATCAAAGACGATATTGTCGTGATTAATACCGAAATCGGTAACCTTAAACAGGAAATGATAGGCGTTCAGGCGGAAATTGCGAGCATAAATACTCGTTTTGATTCCGAAATTAGCAGAATCGAGAAAAGTGTAGGAGACGCAGTTGCTCCGATCATCGAGAATAAGGTGACGGAACAAATTCAATTAGTGAGAATAGAGGATCAACAGAAGGTGGAAACTTTAAAGGCTTTAGTATCCGGAGTAGATACCAAAGTGACGAAGCAGGCTAACACCTGCGAAGAGAAAAAGAGGGAAGTGGAAACGCTTGCGACAACCACTTGCCAAGTGATTACGAGGGTGTCGGAATTAGAAAGGAAACTTGACGAAAAACAGAGCTATGTGCCAATCTGTGCACATAGTTCGGAGTTGTTGACGAAAGAGGAGCGGTTCGACCCCTTGAAAAAAGGCGGTATACACCCGACGGATTTCATTAAAAATTGTGAAAGAGTTTTACCCAGATCATGGACTAATGAGAGAAAAATTAATGCGGTTATTGATGTGTTGGCTGGTGATGCCAAGCGTTGGGGCCTAAACCTCAACATTACGAACCTGACTTTTGACGAGTTTAAAAATTTGTTTCTGGCTGAATACTGGTCAGAGCAAAAACAGCAAAGTGTCTGGCGCGAATTTGTCGTATCGAGGCCTTTCGATGCGAATTCGCGCGGCTCGATGAAGGAGTTTTGTGAGGGCTGGATCCGCAAGTTGGAATATTTGCGTGATCGCCGCACGGAATCCGAAATAGTCTGGGAACTCTAGAAAAAGCTTCCAGATGATACAAAACGCTACGTAGGAAGCAATTACAGGACAATAAATGATTTCCTGGAAAGAGTGGAGGACGAGGACAATTGGCGCAATAATCGCGACAGTGGTAGAGGCCGTGGTAACAACAACGGGTACCACAGCAACCACACCAACGATAACCATGGGAATAATGCATACCGCAACCATGGCAGCAATAACAATAATGGTTCGGACCGTAATAACAATCGGTACAATGCAAATTATAACCGGAATGACGGAAACCAGTATCATACTAGCGTGATACGGGCTGCGCAGAATAGTAATAACGCCAGAGGGTGTGACCAGCCGCCTCAGCAGTATCCGGGGAGCGTATCTGCTGGGACGAGACAGAGAAACCATTAGCCGCGCCGGTGAGGGGCCGACCGGGCGTGGAGAAATTTTGGCGGCCCAATAACAGGAGAAAACCCAGGTGTCGTCGTTATGAAAATTCCGTATGGAATAATCAACGGCGGGAGAGTGTGCCAGTGTTAGGAGAAAGGAGTGCGCCCACAAGTAGTAGATCAGCTGTAGACACGGCAGTAGGAAGTACATTCACTGTCAGTGAGAACAATTTAAGTAGTGTTCCGGAAATCGATTATAAAGTGGCAGCTGTAATACCCACAGCGGAACTGGAGATTGAGTTTAAGAATGATTCGCAAGTGTTGAAAGAAGATCAGATGTCGGATAAAACGTCCGTCATCGAGCGAGGAGATGCAGAGAGGGATGAGGTCTGGTTAAGGCAGTTCGGTCGCTTATACGACGAACTAAGAGATTATAGGGGCCTGTACAGGAGAAGTGTTTATGGGGAGCGCGGGCAGGATTTGCCGCGTCTCGTCCCGCAGGAAGATAGTGATTGTGAAGTGATAGAAAGTTCTGGCCCTAACCGGCAGACTTTACTAGAAATAGTTGATGTGAATGGGGAGCACGAGCAAGATGCGTCGTGTTTCGTCCCGCAGGAGTTGAATGTTGAAGTAGTAACGGAAAGTTCTGGCCCTAACCGACAGACTTTACCGAAAGTTGTAATGGTAGAAGTAGCCGACCCATCCGACGCGAACATCCAGTTTAAACATTGCGAGAGTATTAAGGAGAAAGATTACGAAAATTTTAGTGATAGCCGAACACGATTGGTAGAAAAGCACGTAGATTACAGCGTGTATGAGGTTAGAGCTGACATTATACGGTCAGAAGATAACAGTGTGGGTTGCGCAGATCTAGAGGAAGTAATTGCAGATACTACTGGGCACATGTCTCCAGGTAGATTGGCAGATGAGATCAATCTGATTAAAGAGGAATCAACGAAGGTGACAATTAGTGAATTGATAGCAAAGCAACACTCACTAGTTGACGAGTTACAGGAAAAGGTTTCGGTATTGGAGGCGACGCTACAGACTAAGCCTCAGGACAAACGTGTTGAAATTAAAACTGTATGTGAACAGAGGCTGAAAAAGCCGCCAGATAAACCGGATTTAGGATCAAAGCCGGATGGTTTTTTCTGGAGTGACCTGGATATAGACGAGGATTTACTGTGGGAAAATAAAGAGACAGTCGAGGACAAGTGTAGACAGATAGTAGTGTCTGTTAATATGCACGACCTACAACTAAACGTATTGATTGACACCGGTGCAGAATTGAGTGCTGTATCTGGGAAAATATTTGAGTTACTGAAAGACAGACCTGGCATCGTAGTTATGCCAGTAACAGGAGTGAAAATTATCGGTGCTACTGGGAAGGCCAGTAAACCGGTCACAAAACAGATTTTTGTCCACTTCGAGATATGTGGGGCACGATTTGAACAAGAGTTTGTCGTCGTGCCAGACTTGACTACAGAAGTAATTATCGGATTAGATTGGCTATTAAAGTACCGTGCAGTGATTAATTGCGAAAGCAAAACTTTGACATGTACGTCACAAGATAAAACAATAGTAGTTAGTTTTGACGAGGCAGGAGACGGTGTGCATAGGCAATACCAGCCTATACACATTGTTAACTGGCCGAATGACATTGACGTAGGAATGAGTTTGAACTGCCGTAACATGAGGAATTTCGGCATTGGAAAAAGTGTAGAAAGTGAATTGGAAGAGATAATCAAATTCCCTCCACGGATTAACATTAGTATTGGTGTGAAAAAAGATCGTTTGCGAGAAGTAATGAAGCTAAAAGCCGATGCTCGCATACGTCGTCATGACGCTAAAGCGCGTTTTGCTAAGTTTGCAATCGGAGACTTAGTACCTGTAAAAGCACATGAGAAATCGAGCGAGATAGACAATGAAATCTCTAAATTTAAGTTTGTTTATAATGGACCATATAAAGTCATTGGTATACCTCACACAAATGCTTATTGCTTAGAGTATCCAAGCTCTGGAAAACGATTAGGTATACGGAATATAGTAGACTTGAAATTGTACCAACCTAGGATCGATTAATACCACACAATGCGTAATTTGTACAATATGTAAATATAGAGTGTAAGATTTAAGGTTTGCTAGACTGCCATGCTTTTGCCTGACCAAGAGGACATTAGAGAAGTTGTAATTAATAAGTAATTAATTTTGACTAAATGATTTAAGAGAAAGTGATTATTTATCAATTGAAAAATCCAAGCTGCTAGTTTAAGTTTTCAGCTGAGTCACAGTAGATTAAGCAATGTAAATATGATTTTGTAACTAGCTGTAAGATTTCTATGTGTTTTACTAGTCATTGCCGATGTACTTAGACGGTGTTTTAAGTTTCAGGCTAGTACATGCGTGTGATGATGGACAGTGTTGAGTTATCCACTGGGATAGTGTTAATGGACTCCTTGAGATTACTCGGGAGTGAGTTTTTCCCAAAGAATTCAGTGAAGCGGACGTTCTGGAAATGCCGTTAGACAGGCGAGTGAGATCAAGCGTGCCGCACAGGCGGGCGCAACAATACTGACGAGGCGGAGCCGCTGTCGGCTCTTGTACCGCCGTAGGCTCTCCGTGCCGCTCTCGGCATTCTTTGTACTTGCGGGTACGAAAGGCGGAATAGTTTTTCTTCCCGGACAGCTGATGTGAAAGAATTCTGCTGTCATTATTTATGTTTTTTTCGATCTACTGAATATTATTTTCTTGTTTAGCGTTAAGTAGTTTCTCGTGACGAGAATATTAATTATGAAAAGATTATATAAAATGTGTAGTCTATTTAATTATTTATTTGCGTATTTTGATCTACCTGTTTTTATGACCATGCAATCTAATTAATTTTGCAAATAGTATTCCATTTCTCATAGTGTTACGAATTTTAATGATTTTGGAATAGCTAAACCATTTTCTATATTTTCTATGAATTTTAATATGTTGTCAACCTGTTTTATTTTGTGCAAGGTGACAGAGTGGAATAAGATTAGGAGTGTCTCCACTCAATTATTATGGTCTAAAAATTGATTTATGGTTAATTAGACGAATGCTAACTTTTGTTGATGTTTTGAGCATATGCATTTCCGCTGTTTCTTTTTTTTTTTGGACATTTTCTGAGTCTGTTTACGTTACACGAACATCCTCAGACAATGTGGGGCACGTGTAACGCCGGAAATGCATATCCTCCTATTTCCATCTATTGTACTATAATTTGTTTTCCTTATTTTTGTTACCTGAATATATGACATTTCTGTGTCTTTACATATTGTAATTGTTTTACTATTTGTATATATATATTTATGCATTTATGTCGATGTATAATTGGTTTGTTTCGTAAATATTATTTGTATTTTTACGCTGGGTCTTGCCTAGGGAAAACTGCTATCGAACGATTACATCGATAGGTCGTGTGAAGACTCAAAGTGTGTAGGATCTTTGGTAGTGTTAACTCTGCCGCGTGGAGCGCGGGCAGAGCGGTGAGAGTCTGGCGGGAGTAGCGAGTGGAGCAGGTGTTGTGTGACGCTCCCGCGAGTTGCCGCGCTTTCGGGGTTTGGCAGCATGTAAGTGCGCTCGACTCGCGATGATAGTTTCTGACATGGTGTCGCGGACGGGAAGCATTAGCTGGCGCACATCAAGAGCCCGTTTCGCCTGGTGACCGTGTCGAGAAGAAGGCGCGCCAACATCCAGCTTCTGCAACAGCGACGGCCGACAATGAGTGACTGTCGCCACCTCCTCGATCGACGGCTTCAAACCTTCAATCAACCAACAAGGAAGACTAAAAGCACGTAAAGTTTCAGAACTGTATGGCAGACCTCAGCTTTTCAAATTGTTCCATTTGCCTCTCAAAATTACAGCAACTTAGCATGAACCTTTGTTGCTCATTGTCCCAATTGCATTGCCAAGCAGGGTCCCTTCCTTTTCCGAAATGAACCCGAGTGTCGTTGAAATTCAAACGCCAGCATTAAAATAATATAATTAGATTTCACTGCTTTAATTTCAAAGTTCAGTAGCTGGCTACAATATTTAGGTTACACGAGCACAAATTTAGAGTGCGAGTTTTGTTAGCGTATTTTAGATTACCTGTGACTGCAGCTCAGCTTGGTACGTACTAAATTTTACTATTGTTAATAGTTCAGAATCATTTAATTCAAGTTCAAAGTTAAATCTCTTGTTTCTAAATTGCGTAGAGTCAAGTTGCTTTTGAAATGATTGTTGAGGTAGTCCAAGACTAACCGTATTTTACTGGATTTCGATGTGCTTCAGAAAGAAAGCTCACTATTAACTTCAGTCACTAAATTAACTTTCGATTTTCCGGTTTTATTAATTCTTTTGCTAAATTAAGTCAGAGTGTAGCGAAATTTATTACTTCTGACAAACTTTCAGTTTTCACACTACACGTGTCAACCTTCAGTTGCCACGCTTCTAGTGTTAATTATATGTGTAATAACCTTTCTTTTTCAGTTACTATAGTAATTGTCCTTAGGACTGGCGACTGTGATTTCCCCCAAATCTCAAATATCTAATTACCGCTAGTTAATTGTTAACGTAACGGCCGCACATTTACTTTCTTTATTAACTTTATCCCTATTTCAAAATTAATTTCCACCAGTTTCACTTGCATTTTTCCTTTCGTTTAGATGTAACCCTTTCCTCCCTCTTTACCGATAGATTAACTTCGGTGACGATTGCTTTTCCCAAATTTCCATTAGGTACACGCGGTTTAATTTTTCACTGTCATTAAGGTCGATAAGTGAGGGGGGAGGTTACAAGTGTCGTCTGTTTCCTATAAAAGTGAACTCGTCAAATTGATGTCTTAATTAATATTTCTGCCAGCTACGTCGTCAGTTTCATAGGTTCTTGATTAGATAGTTGACTTCAAAACATCGCTGCATGCTAAATGTGACAAAGCGTAATAGCAACTTGAAGCGAGAAGTTTAGTGGTAAAGACCAAGTCAGAAAGCAAATTGTTTCTATATAATCGGCTTTACACGAGAAATGTGGTATAATCTTTTTTTCTTTTGTCTGTTTGTACTCTAATGATCAATTATGAGGAAAGCAGTAAGAAAATTGACAAAGCCAAGCCTGTGGATGTACATCATTACTAGAATTCTTGAATGCTCTGAATTTACGCGTAACGATGAAGAGCTTATTGTGAAAGTCATTGTGTTGCCCAGTCGCAAATCGGTTATCCTTACGTCGTGTCGGCGGTTCCATCTAAAGGTGCGGTGCACCCTGCCGACTCCTTTCAAATACCACGTATTATTGCTTTGCAACCTTCCATATTTCTAAATACCTCTTCCCCTGTCGGAGCGCGAGTATCCTCTGAAATGTGTAACTCTTGTATCACACGAGCCAACTGATCTTGTAGTTCGCACATTTTTCTTTTGTGTTGCGTGTTGACTTTCTTTGAATTTCCTAATTTCCTTTACTCCTCTGTGCCAATGACGGCTACCGGTCCTGTGTCATTCAGATCAATATTTACCTTCGTAGATAAATTAGTTAGCTGATCCGAAGATTCGGCTACTTTTTCCGATAATATGTTAATTTCCTCCGTGCGTTTTTCTGAACCAAGTTTTATAGTGTCCATTTGTGTCTACATAATATCTAATGAGTCCCTTAAGTTTTCTTGATTTTTTGCAGGTTGCGTAACCGAATCGGTAGATGCAGCTGAGTCAATTTCATCTAGCAAGGTGTCGTGATTTTCGTGCACAATAATCTGCAGTTCTTTTACGCCTGCTTCATGATCTGCAATGCGTTTTCATGTCACGAAAAAATAGGCTGAAAATGTTCACAAATTTGTTTTTACATATTTACAAACTTTTTGACATTTAGATTCGATTTTAAGTAACTCAGTTAAATCTTCACGTGTTTGTTCAAGTGTTTGCTCAATTATGTCTAACTTTTGAAGATTTTGTTCCATTTGTTGCATAAATTGTAATAACAATGTATTAGTGTCTGGCACAAGTTCTTTCATGCTTTTCGGCAGTGCGTTTGCATCGGCAGTATTCGTATTCTGAAAAGCAGAGAATGAATCTTGTCTTACTTGAGAAAAGGATAATGACGCAAAACCTGAATCTACGTTATTCGCAAGATTTTGTTCTATCGTTTCGCATTTCTGAGATGAACTGTTGCCGACCAATCGATCGACAATACTTCCCTGTTCACTAATTATTTCACTATATACACTGTTATTTATTGCCTGGTCCATGTCTCTATGCGCAATTACCAAATTATTTTGAACATTTGTCACTTCATTACAAGGAGGTGCTGACAAGCTACGCTCATCGTTACTATCATCTCTCAATTTACTTTGCAACCTAAAGTTGCGCTTTTCACACGCCATGATTGTCACACTACTTTAAACAGTAACACTCATCTGCCCAGTCGCAAATCGGTCATCCTTACGTCGTGTCGGCGGTTCCATCTACAGGTTCGGTGCACCCTGCCGACTCCTTTCAAATACCACGACAAGCAAACATAAAAACACTCACTCAAATGGCACTGAAAATAATAAATATCTAATTAGTTGCAGAAGCGACTGCGAGATACTTAATGCTACAACTACAAAGGAAATTCTCTATACAATTACGCACTAGCAACAATAACTAATTTCTAATCGAGCACTAAATATTTAAACTACAAGAAAAATCAGGAGATTCCAATGAAGTATCCTCAGCCAAGGGTCGACAGGTGAAACTTATTTGTTAAAATTTTCTGCTTATATTGCTGAGTGAAATATATACTGTCTATTTGCTACTCTTTATCATGTCAACACTGACCTTCCTATTTTGCCCTGAGAAACGGAACTCAAACTTCTCCTATTCATTAATTACCCACAATATTTAACGTTAACGCGATCTGACTGCTTTCAGATTAACTCAAAAGAATGGCCCTGAATCAGTAGAAATCCTGACAATAACCTATACATTTCATAAGTCACTTACCTCACAAAAATCTTCATTACACGAACTACTGCTAAATAAAAGATTCTAACTACTGTAGGCTCTAACTACTAATAGGCATATGGTTAGCAAAGGAAAGATTTTGTTGCAAAGCTAACAATATACTTTTTTACCTTAATAATGTGACAACCAGTTCAAAAATTATATAATCGTGCATGACGTCCAGTTCCAAAAATTATATAATCATGAAAAATATTCACTCTCTAAGTCGGACACTGCTAATAATTAACCTCTAACCTCCATCACTGCTAACTATTCAAATCCAACTTCCATCACTGCTGATTGATCACCCCCAACTGCAAGTCCGACCGTCTCTTAAAAGACTGCACACAGCGCAGTCAGAGTTTTAATACAGAGCGCTACATAGCGTTACCAACATAAAAACACATAAACAGCCTACTTACAACGTGACTGATAAGGCATTCCGATCTGCTTCCTGCTTCCGTAAACATCATGCGATGTACAGTTTCACCGGCTCGCAAGTATCGTGTCGAATATGAATATACTAAGTTTTATTTTACGTTTCCGACGGATTTTCCGCTTCCCATCATTAATTTTAGCAAAAACCAACGAATTTTACGTAGAGAAACTCGATAACTATATCGTTCATTGGGTAAGAAAGAGAGAGAGAGAGAGAGAAAGAAAGAGAGAGATAATCTATTTTCATTACTGTCTTCTTTGCCTAAATTTCCTTCAGATTTATTTATTATCCACAAATGTTAAAAATAATTGTGTTAAGAGTTACGGCTGGAAATAAAAAAAAAGTTCAAATGTTTGTGAAATCTTATGGGACTTAACTGCTAAGGTCATCAGTCCCTAGGCTTACACACTACTTAACCTAAATTATCCTAAGGACAAACACACACACCCATGCCCAAGGGAGGACTCGAACCTCCGCCGGGATCAGCCGCACAGTCAATGACTGCAGCGCCTCAAACCGCTCGGCTAATCCCGCGCGGTGGCTGGAAATTGTCGTGAATAATTACGAACGAATATTCATGACGAAGAACTATCAGGCCGACCCACAGTCGTGACTGACGAACTCAAATGGAATATGGACGAAAAGAATTTAACAGGACAGACGTTTCACTGTCAATTGCTGAGCTTGTGCTTTCCTGAAATTTTCAAGATTAGTTTTCCCTCAAATTCGTAGTTGTGAGTTGGAGTTTGGAAAAGTATGCTGCAAGTCCATTTCTCAACGTTCCACACAGGAACACAAGAAACAATAAACGAGAACTACACTGATATATGTCGCTATGATAAGGGTGTCGAGGAGTTTTTGAATCACACTGTCCATGGTGACGAGACCTGGATTTCACACAGTAGCCCAGAAATCAGTCAGTGGAATGACTACGTTCATAGTTCCCAATGAGAGCCAAAATAGCCAAACATATTCTGAGCACCATTAAAGTGGTGGGTAAGTGTTTATGGATCGAAAGGGGAGCCTTACCTTGAACTTTGTGCCTAGACGAGAAACGATAAATGTAGTGACCTACTGCCAGATCCTTCACCGACTGCGCCGCGACCTTGAAAACAAATGGCGCGTAATCTTGTCTAGCAAGAAGTTTTCGAACACCCGCTTGATAGACCCAAAACGGTCCCGAATGATTACAGCTGTGCCGTCCGAACAGCGGGAGCACCTGTTACAGTTGGTACCTCACGACGGAACCACAAGCTAAGTACAGTCACTGCCAGACGTAGCCATGAATGACAGACGTCGACGAAGACACGCCGTTAAGAGGTTCCGCAGGCCGCCGCTGCAGGAAGTCTAGTTACGTCAGAGCACAGCGCCACTGCCCCACTCTTTGATAGCCGACTATTACAGCCGCATCCTGGTGGTTCTGATACAGCAGCCAACGACTGCATTTAATCAGAAATATGTACAGGAGTTCAAAGTTAAATAAAAGTGATATCTGATTCTCATTCAGTACAAGACAGAAACAGTGCGGCGTCGCGTTACAGTATTATTCAGTACAACAACAGTTACACCACTGGCCATTAAAATTGCTACACCAAAAAGAAATGCGGATGATAAACGGGTATTCATTGGACAAATATCTCATACTAGAACTGACATGTGATCACATTTTCACGCAATTTGGGTGCATGTATCCTGAGAAATCAGTACCCAGAACAACCACCTCTGGCCGTAATAACGGCCTTAATACGCCTGGGCATTGAGTCAAACAGAGCTTGGATGGCGTGTCCAGGTACAGCTGCCCATGCAGCTTCACACGATACCACAGTTCAAGAGTAGGTACTGGCGTATTGTGACGAGCCAGTTGCTCGACCACCATTGACCAGACGTTTTCAATTGGTGAGAGCTCTAAAGAATGTGCTGGCCTGGGCAGCAGTCGAACATTTTCTGTATCCAGAATGGCCCGTACAGGACCTGCAACATGCGGTCGTGCATTATCCTGCTGAAATGTAGGGTTTCCTAGGGGTCGAATGAAGGGTAGAGCCACGGGTCGTAACACATCTGAAATGTAATGTCCATTGTTCAAAGTGACGTCAATGCGAACAAGAGGTGACCGCGACGTGTAACCAATGGCGCCCCATACCATCACGCCGGGTGATACGCCAGTATGGCGATGACGAATACATGCTTCCAATGTGCGTTCACAGCGATGTCGCCAAACATGGATGCGACCATCATGATGCTGTAAACAGAACCTCTATTCATCCGAAAAAATGACGTTCTGCCATTCGTGCACCCAGGTTCGTCGATGAGTACACCATCGCGGGCGCTCCTGTCTGTGATGCAGCGTCAAGAGTATCCGTGGCCATGGTCTCCGAGCTGATAGTCCATGCTGCTGAAAACGTCGTCGAACTGTTCGTGCAGATGGTTGTTGTCTTGCAAACGTCCCCATCTGTTGTCTCAGGGATCGAGACGTGGCTGCACGATCCGTTACAGCCATGCGGATAAGATGCCTGTCATCTCGACTGCTAGTGATACGAGACCGTTGGGATCCAGCACGGCGTTTCGTATTACCCTCCTGAACCCACCGATTCCATATTCTGCTAACAGTCATTGGATCTCGACTAACGCGAGCAGCAATGTCGCGATACGATAAACCGCAATCGCGATAGGCTACAATCCGAGCTTTATCGAAGTCTGAAACGTGATGGTATGTATTTCTCCTTCTTACACGCGGCATCACAACAACGTTTCACCAGGTAACGCCAGTCAACTGCTGTTTCTGTATGAGAAATCGGTTGGAAATTTTCCTCACGTCATCACGTTGTAGGTGTCGCACCCGGCGCCAACTCTTGTCTGAATGCTCTGAAAAGCTAATCATTTGCATATCACAGCATCTTCTTACTGTCGGTTAAATTTCGCGTCTGTACCACATCATCTTCGTGGTGTAGCAGTTTTAATGGCCAGTAGTGTATCATTGTCTTCTGTGAGTGTGATTGCACATCTTCCCTGATATGGACATGTATTTCTACTGAAGATAAGTATCCTGTATTAAAGTGTTTTAATGAACGGAACTGATATGCTTCATGCACGGTGTCAGTTACTGAACTATGTGACATAAAATCGTCATAACTTCTGAACGGTTTGTGTTAGGACGTTCAGCCGGCCCGAGTGGCCGTGCGGTTCTAGGCGCTACAGTCTGGAACCGAGCGACCGCTTTGGTCGCAGGTTCGAATCCTGCCTCGAGCATGGATGTGTGTGATGTCCTTATGTTAGTTAGGTTTAATTAGCTCTAAGTTATAGGCGACTGATGACCCCAGAAGTTAAGTCGCATAGTGCTCAGAGCCATTTGAACCTTTTTTTTTTTTTTTTTTTTTTTTTTTGTTAGCACCTTCAAACTGCACCTTTGCGTTGGGCGTGGTGTATGATGGGAATAAGTAAACGCAAGCATGATTTGGTTTAGTGAAGAAGCCCACTTTTATTTGTATGGGTTCGTCAATAAGCAAAACTAGCGCATTTGGGGAACTGAGAATCCGCATCTCGCGATCGAGAACTCTCTTCACCCTTAAGAGGTGACTGTGTGGTGTTCAAAGTCCAGTTACGAGATAATCGGTACGATATTCCTTGATGGCATGGTGACTACCGAACGGTACGTCAAGGTTTTGGAAGAAGATTTCGTCCCCATTATCCAAAGTTATCCTGGTATCGACAAGATGTGGTTCATGCAAGACGGAGCTCGTCCCATCGAAGCGGCAGAGTGTTCGATGTCCTGGAGGAGCACTTTGGGGACAGCATTCTGGCTGTGGGGTACCCAGAGACCACTGGCATCGCCTCGATTGACAGCAATATTTTCCGGATCTGAAAAAATGCGACTCCTTTTTGTGGGGCTATATTAAAGACAACGTGTACAGCAATAAGCCCAAAATCATGGCCGAGCTGAAAACAGCAATTCAGGAGGTCATCGACAGCACCGATGGTCCGACGCTTCAGCGCATCATGCAAGATTTCGCTATTCGTCTGCGCCACATCATCGCCAATGATGGCAGTGACGTTTACATGTTGAATAAAGTACGTACACGCCGTAGTTCGTAACTAATGTACATTTGTTTCATACACTTTATAATTGTCAACATGTATGTCGCAATATCCGTCCGACCTCCCCTAGAAGTCACACTGTTGTCTAGGCTTGCTACGACATATACGAAAATTACCAAATCGAAGGATTTTTTGAATGGAAAGCTATATGGAAATGACAACGAGCTGGAAGACAACGTTAGTGAGTGGTTTCACAAGATGGCGACAGCTGAGTATGCAGAACACCAAGATTGTGGAGCACTACGAACAATCTTTAAATTTGAGTGGCGACTACGTAGAAAAATCGCTAACACATCAAAATATGATATAGCGTTAATTCTCGTGTTCAGTCTTGTCACGACATGTAACACTGACTGATTAGCAGAGTATTAAGTTGTTTTCGCCGGCCGCGGTGGCCGAGCGGTTCTAGGCGCTTCAGTCCGGAATCGCGCGACTGCTACGGTCGCAGGTTCGAATCCTGCCTCGGGCATGGATGTGTGTGATGACCTTAGGTTAGTTAGGTTTAAGTAGTTCTAAGTTCTAGGGGACTGATGACCTCAGATGTTAAGTCCCATAGTGCTCAGAGCCATTTGAACCATGAAGTTGTTTTCCTCTGTGGTAATGCTGTTTCAAGATTCAGTGTCGGATAAACTTGTTTGCAATGGCTCTCTTACAGTGAACGGCGCGAAACACTTCATACCTCGACATGGATAGAAGAGGACGTCGATTCCAGCCAGCCAGCTGACGGTCACGGCTGAGTGAAATGGTCCTGCGGCCGGATAAAGGCAGCCATCTGTCATCCGCGCACTTGACCTAAGGCTATAGGGAATTCCTCGGCAGACAAATCGGCAGGCAGCTACAAACAGTGCTTTTTTCCTTCTGTTTTTCAGCGCTTATCTCTCTCACTGGGCGGCCTGTTACGTAACGCAACAGCTTCTGAACTCTGCGTTGTGTCGAAAGAACTATATCAGTTCTCGAAGCATTCTTGGTACTTCAGCGACAGACTAATAGCATCGAATACTGCCTGTCACCGCTAAACATCCGATTCTCGTGCAGCTATATATGAGGTTTTCGTTAAAAAATTTTCTAGCGCCGTGATTTTGTGACCCACGGACGAGATGACAATGCCCAGAACACCATGTACGTTTCAAACGGTTACCTGTCAGTGAGAGAGGACTTTGCGTTCCTGCTGCATATAAAGGCGAGTAGGCCGTTCGTTTGTGAATTATATTTGCGAATTTCAAACAGGAACGACTTATTTTCAGTTATCTATGTGGATACTAGTTTATTTTTTTAATATATTGCACGTTTGTGTGGTTACTAGGCACAGTCTTCCATTCCCATAACTGTGTAGTGTACAGTTTTGCCGTTTTTTGGTACGGATAGGAACTGTGAATGGTGTATTCAGATGCGATGTGAGCTGATGATCCTTCACACAGAGCTCCAGATGGTGTTGGCTTTGGTCTGTGGGGCACGTACCACGTGTTCCCAAGATCGGTCCACTACTGAGGCTGCCCTGCCCGCCGGAGTGGCCGTGCGTTTCTAGGCGCTACAGTCTGGAACCGCGTGACCACTACGGTCGCAGGTTCGAATCCTGCCTCGGGCATGGATGTGTGTGCTGTCCTTAGGTTAGTTAGGTTTAAGTAGTTCTAAGTTCTGGGGGACTGATGACCACAGCAGTTAAGTCCCATAGTGCTCAGAGCCATTTGAGGCTGCCCCCTCACCCGTGGTCAAGGAGGAAGTTGCTACAAGAACAGGTTTCCGGCCCTATTAATCTGTAAGCTACATGCAGTCGCTCGCCCTGTTCCAGAAGAAGCCTTTCGGCCTGCAAGGTCTGGATATTCACAGAGGTTGGGTTTACTGGCAGCTGGTAGCTCCAGCGTTAGACGTGTAATCGTGCTCCATAACGATGTGGTTACCAAGGAGGGGAAGGAATCCAGCATGCACCCTGTGTGGAAACAAGGAGGAGTGATTCCAGATGTAGAAAGGGTACTTTCGGACTCCATGAAGAGCACAGAGTGCAGACATCTGCAGGTGATGGCTCATGTTGGAACAATGATGATGTTACTTTGGATTAGGATGAGATTCTCTCTGCTTTCGAGCAGATGGCTGAAATCGTAAAGACTGCCAGTCTTTCATGCGAGATGAAGGCGGAGATCACCATCTGTAGCATCGTCGACAGAACAGACTGGGGTCCTTTGGCACAGCGTGGAGTGGAGTGTCTGAATCCGTGGCTCAGACAGTTTTGCGACCGTGAAGCCCGCAGATTTCTCGTTCACCTGTGGTATTCCATAGCTTTTCTCTGTTCTAATTTATAGAATGCTTTCTCAAAATCCATAAAAGTATGACAGGTTTCCCTATTGAGCCCTCGTGCCTTTTCTGTAACTTGTTACAGTGTAAAAACCTGACTGTTGTTCAGGTATTTGCTTTTCCATGATACCTTTAAGTCTTGCAGTCTGGATTTTGACATATAATTTATAGCCTGAATACAGTAGGGTTATACCTTGATAGTTACTACATTTATTCTTATCGCCCCTATTAAAGATAGAGATTACTTCGGCTCTCCGTCAGTCTTTTGGCGCCTTCTTATTTCTCCAAAATTAACTAAACATGTGAAGAAAACTTATAAGTAGGAATAACGCTCCATGTTTCCACAGTTCCTTATTAACACCATCTAAATCAGTGCTGTTCAATTTTTTGTAGCTTTCAGAGCTTCCATCAGTTCTCTCACAACAATGTTGTCCATCCTTTTCTGTCATTTAGTTCAGGTAAGGTCTGAATTAAAATATCATTATACTGCATTTGTTATAATGAGTTACCCATTAGTTCTCCCTACATTGTTAACTCGTATTCCATCATTTTCTTTTCTGTTGAGCGATTTCATCACTTTTTAAGCGATAATTTGTCTCCCTATACGTCATGCTCTGTATTGCTAATAAAGCGTTCCTATGATTCTGTATGCGCTTTCCAAATTTTTGCATTTCGCTTTATTTCTCTTCTCTTTATATTCATTATACTTTCTACCAGGGAGATTATTTAGGTAGCTCTTGAAAGCTTCTTGTTTTTCTATAATCGTTATCTCCATCTCCAGATTCCAAATCTTTACTCCACTACGTTTCCTATGTGTCCTTTCATCCGCAGAACCTCGCTGTATTCGATACGGCTCTTTTTAAGTTTTTCTCATTCTTCCTCCACATCTTCCTACATTCCTAAGTTTGCTAATGTTTTAGTCATCCGCTTTTGGTAGAAATCTCTTGTGCTGCCATCTTCTAAAAGGTAAACGTTAAGAACCTGTTTTTCCTTTTGATCCTTAATTGGTTTCTTCGGTTTTTTTCCATTTTGTTTCAATGTCAGTTATTGACACCAATAAGAAGTGAACTGAACCAATATTCACTCCTCGATAAACTCTGGTATCTCTAACCAGTCCAAGAAATACCTCACGTATTATTACGTAATCTATAATAGATCTATATCGTTGAGCCGTAATTTATGTCTGGAGCGGTTAGTGTGTCGGCTCTTTTTCGAGCCCGCCCTTTCCTGCGGTGAGATTGGTCGTGGTCGCCTATTTAGTCGCGCGCAGAACGGTTCGAGAGAAGACTCGGCGAAGCAGCGAGATGCGGTGGAAGTTACTCTAGTTACAGAGAGAGGCCCTGTCATCCTAGCCGTTGTAGTGCTGGTCGTGCCGTGGTCGGTGGTCGGTGGTCGGCCGTGCGAGCCCGGAGTCTGTTTTGGCCGAGTACGGAAGCAGCGCTCGTTAGTGGACGACGCGGCGCGGGACTTCATGCTAATAGTGGAACTGGGGCCTCGCTGCGTCTGGAGGCCAGTGCAGCCGTGCAGAGGCCTGAATAGAACCGTCTGCATCCAGTCACCGTGCCGAGACTCCTGTCTGCCGCTGCCACCTTCACCTTTGTTAATTCTGGTGGGTAATCTGTTTTCCAATTAGGTTCGTTCTTGCTCTCTTGGTTCATGACGGCCATGGGACATCCGCTGGTACGTACTTTTCAGTTCAATAAACTTTACCAACAGCCGTACGTTTCAAGGTATTTTATTTTATTTTGGCAATTTGTTTCAGCACTTCATTTTGCCATATTCAGGCCCCTGCATAATAAAACATGTAGTAATATAAGGGTGTACAAACCAAGCTTACAAGAAGTGACAGGTAATGATATACCGCTTAAGCCTAAAAATGATGAAAGTATTGGCGTTAAATCAAATAGATGTGTACATCCAGCACAATAGTGTATATACACAAATATATACACAAATGTGTATACATATTTCTAGTAGCATTAAACCAAATCTCTGTGTATATGCAACACAATAGACTAAAACATGTGTACATATTTGTTAGTCATAAAACTATTTAACATCACAGATTTACAAGAGAACATGTAAATTCATTAAAAAGATCAGCACTAGACAATGTACAATCAAGAGCACAGTAGAAACAAAGCTTGTCCCTTTTTCATTTAATTTTAATTTTTTTTATAATACTAAAATCCTATAAAATTCTTTTAGATGGGGAAGCGCCTAGTACATGTGAGTACTAATCTTCATTTAAAATAAAATGTCACACAGTAAGCTATGAAATACACTAGTATGCATATTTACGGAATAGGCAATATCACGGATGGTAAGACAAGTAGTTGTCACAGCACCAAAAATAACTTGACGCAGAGCCCAACGTCAGTCGACATATTAAGAGAAAATTGCATGCATAGCGAACACTGAGAATATTCACAAGTATCTTGTGGTCTAGGTTCTACAGTAAATCGGAATAAAAGATATGATTGGTTTCCTTTTATCACTTAACAGGTCGGTATTACCACGGTGAAACAAATCAACAAGAAAGTCAAATCCTACTTAAGCAAGACAAGTCCTCCAAGTTCGCAGCCGACAATTTCATACAGTTTCCCGGGAGTATAGTCCGCCCCGATAGCTGAATGATCAGGTCGCGCAGGTCGCGCAATGTGGCGCCGAATGCAATAAGACCAGCACCAAGGCGGCCGGACCTGCCCTGTAAGGGGCCTCCCGGCCAATGACGCCAAACGCTCATTTCCATTTATCGGGAGTATAAGGCACTACCTAACACGACCTCTCTATAGATGCTAGATCATCTAAATACTAAGACATAGCAAATTGTGTCACGATAGGAGATGTTGTTATGGAAAAAAATAAAAGGTAAACGAGTGTGCGATGACCACTATATTGTCGAAGTTGAAGCCCATAAAGCGAGTATCATCATCTATCTCCATGATCTTCGGTAGCTCAGATGGTAGAGCATTTGCCCGCGAAAGGCAAAGGTCCCGAGTTCGAGTCTCGGTCGGGCACACAGTTTTAATCTGCCAGGAAGTTTCATATCAGCGCACACTCCGCTGCAGAGTGAAAATCTCGTTTTGGAAACATCCCCCAGGCTGTGGCTAAGTCATGTCTCCGCAGTATCCTTTCTTTCAGGAGTGCTAGTTCTGCAAGGTTCGCAGGAGAGCTTCTGTAAAGTTTGGAAGTTAGGAGACGAGATACTGGCAGAAGTAAAGCTGTGAGGACCGGGCGTGAGTCGTGCTTCGGTAGCTCAGATGGTAGAGCACTTGCCCGCGAAAGGCAAAGGTCCCGAGCTAGAGTCTCGGTCGGGCACACAGTTTTAATCTGCCAGGAAGTTTCATATCAGCGCACACTCCGCTGCAGAGTGAAAACCTCATTCTGGAAACATCCCCCAGGCTGTGGCTAAGCCATGTCTCCGCAGTATCCTTTCTTTCAGGAGTGCTAGTTCTGCAAGGTTCGCAGGAGAGCATCTGTAAAGTTTGGAAGGTAGGAGACAAAATACTGGCAGAAGTAAAGCTGTGAGGACCTGGCATGAGTCGTGCTGCGGTAGCTCAGATGGTAGAGCATTTGCCCGCGAAAGGCAAAGGTCCCGAGTTCGAGTCTCGGTCGGGCACACAGTTTTAATCTGCCAGGAAGTTTCATATCAGCTCACACTCCGCTGCAGAGTGAAAATCTCATTCTGGAAACATCCCCCAGGCTGTGGCTAAGCCATGTCTCCGCAGTATCCTTTCTTTCAGGAGTGCTAGTTCTGCAAGGTTCGCAGGAGAGCTTCTGTAAAGTTTGGAAGGTAGGAGACGAGATACTGGCAGAAGTAAAGCTGTGAGGACCGGGCGTGAGTCGTGCTTCGGTAAGTTGGTAGAGCACTTGCCCACGAAAGGCAAAGGTCCCGAGTTCGAGTCTCGGTCGGGCACACAGTTTTAATCTGCCAGGAAGTTTTATAACAAGATCCTAATCATACTCATCAGGTGTAGTCCAGACATACCGAGTTCCCACATGTTAATTGGGGAATGTGGCAGTTTGGGTCTAAAAAGCAACTGGCTAAAAGGTAGTAGCTGACAATAGGTAACACTAGTTCCCTTTATAAGTAAGCATTAAATGCTTCACTGTCCTAAGTATAAAAGTAGTGTGTAAGGTACCAATAAACTAAAAACTTAGTAATAAACAAATGCTGCCTCCCACGGGAATAGATCACTATAAAGCGGATATAAAGAGTTGCAGAGAACAAGATCTACGGGCTCATATGAAGGTGACGTATGGTAAGCTTCAGGTAAACAATCAGTGCGTTATAGTAAGGTTGAAAAATTACATTCGTACCAAGATTTCTAGGCAACAAAATATAGGAGAAGAGCTGTATATTGTCGGAAACACAATGGTGAAACATGTAAGGCTCAAATAATGTAGAGGTACATAAATATTGCTAAGCAAAAGTGGCATCTAGCATCCAAATCATCTAGATCATAATTTAGTCGTCTAAATTTTTGGTTCCAGATTTTTTCTTCTTTCTTTCTGTAACTGCTGCAAACTCACTCGATATGTTGGCGAAAATACATGTTTAAAGTCGATGGTAGGCATAACACGTCGTCCAAAATCTTTCTGAATTCTTTCTCAGAAAATTGTTTCGAATAATTAGTTCATGAACCCACTATATGTGTAAACGGCTGCGAAAACATACTTGACCTTTTTGCAACAAATAATCCTGAGCGAATATGGAGCATCAAGTCCGATGCAGGGATTAGTGACCACAAGGTTGTTGGTGAGACTAAACACCGTAACATCAAAACCTACTAAAAAGGAAAATACATCTATTTAACGAAGAAGATAAAAATTCGCTTGACGCCTTCCTGAGGTGTGGTTTAAATTCAAAGAAATAGTATAGACGGCAGTTGAGAGCTATGTACCTCATAAACTAAGAAGAGATGGTACCGATCTCCTGTGGTACACAAAACAGGTCAGAACACTATTGCATGAAATTCTGTCTCGGAATCTGGCAGAAAATCCAGAGAGTCTGGTCGTACTTAAAGAGCGCCAGAGGAAAGAAACAATTAATAACATCACTGCACGATAACGATGGCGATGTCACAGGTGAGAGGTCCACTAAAGCAGAGTTACTAAACAAAGTTTTCCGAAATTCCTTCACCAAAGAAGATGAAGGCAATATATCTGAATTCGCACCAAGAACAACTGCAAACATGAATAACTCAGAAGTAGGTATCCTTGCTGCAGTGAAGTAGCTTAAATTAATAAAAGCAAGGCGTGCGGTCCAGATTGCATACCAGACAGGCTCCTTTCAGAATATGCTGGAACAACAGCCTCATACTTAGCAATCACATACAACCCTTTGCTCATCGAAAGATCCTTACGTAATGACTGAAAAGTTGCACCAGCCACACCAATACCGAAGAAAATAAATAGAAGTAATCCGCTGAATTACAGACACATATCGCTAACGTCGATTTGCAGTAGGATTTAGGAACATGTGCTGCGTTCGAATATTATGGGTTACTTGGAAAAGAACAATTTATTGACAAACAGCCAACACGGATTCAAAGTATTAATGTGAAACTCAACCGTCTCTTTCGAGCCATTTTGACTTTTTTCGACCGTGACTGTCTCAAGAAATATGTAAATGTTTTTATAAATTACCGCTACCAGGCACAATCTTTGTTAACTATTGTACTACTTATTTATGTAGCGACATATTTCGAGGAAATATTTCATCTTCAGGCTAAATGGCACTACAAAAACAATTTCACAAAAAGATCGTACTGTCGTTACATAGTCTTTTCATAAATGTTGTGGTTATCTTTGTTCTTCTGACGTGGCAGTCTCGTTGTGATGAGCTGAGGTGTTTCATTTCCGTAGCACGATCAAAATCGTGTTTCCAAGTTACTGTTACTTTAGTGAAAATTTGTGAACACTGATCAAGAAAGCCAATAGAGCGACCGAAATGGAAAAACCTCAGCTCATCACAACGAGACTGCCACGTCGGAAGAACAAAGATAACCACAACATTCATGAAAGACTATATAACATCAGTATGATCTTTTTGTGGAATTGTTTTTGTAATGCCATTTAGCCTGAAGCTGAGGTATTCCCTCGAAACATGTCGCAAAATAAATAAATAATACAATAGTTAACAAAGTTTGTGACTGGTAGCGGTAATTTAAAAAATCTTTACATATCAACTGTCTCTTTATTCTCACGAAGTGATGAGTGGGATAGACAGGGAATGTAACATTGATTCCACAGTTTTGTATTTCCAGAAGACTTTCGACACATTGCTCACAAGCGACTTCTAATCAAATTGCGTGCCTATGAAGTATAGTCTCAGTTGTGCGAGTGGATTCGTGATTTCCTGCCAGAAAGGTCACAGTGCGTAATAATCGACGGAAAATCATTCAGTAAAACAAAATATCTGGCGTCCCCTCTGCTGTTCCTGATCTACAAAAACGACACAGGAGACACTCTGGGTAACACTCTTAGCTTCTTTGCAGTTTATGTTGTCATTTACCCTCTTATAAGGTCATCAGATGTCCAAAACAAATTGCAAAATGATTTAGACAAGATATCTGTATGGTGTGAAAATTGGCAACTGACTCTAAATAACGAAAAGTGTGAAGACATCCACATGAGGACTAAAAAGGATTCCCAAATTTCGGTTAGAATGTAAAGAACTCAATTCTAAAGACTAAATTCAAATAAATACTTAAGGATTATAATTACGAATAACTTAAAAAGGAACGATCCCATAGATAACGTTAGTAGCAGAACACTTAGAAAACGCAACAGGGCTACTAAAGAGACTGCTTACGCTTCGCTTGTGTCCCCTGTTCTGGAGTATTGCTGTGCGTGTGCGACCGACATCTGATAGGCCTGACAGCGGACATCGAAAAAGTTCGAAGAAGGGCAGATCGTTCTGTATTACGCCGAAATAGGGGAGATAGTGGCAAGGATATGGTACGCGAATAGGGATGGCAATCATTAAACCAAAGGCGATTTTCGTTGCAGCGTTATCTTCTCATGAAATTTTAGTCTTCAACTTCCTCCTCAGAATGTGAAAATATTTTGTTGGCGCCCATGTACACAGCGAGGAGTGGTCATTATAATAAAATAAGGGAAATCACAGATTACAAAGAAAGATTTAAGCCATTGTTTTTCCCGTCCACCGTTCAAAAGAGGAACGGTAGGTAAATAGCTTGAAGGTGGTTCAATGAACCCTCTGCCAGGCATTTAATTGTGAACTGCGAAATAATTGTGGACACCGTTAAGATTCAAGATGAATTACTGTGTAGTAATTATGGCCCCAGCTATAAAGGGGATAATTGCATAATATTAAAATGAGATTATTTGAAGATGTTAACAGAAACAACTTTTAAACTAACACATGAATTTATTCAGTTATAAACACAAACATAAAACGCAACTGTTTAACAACCGCAGTTAATATTACAGAGCTTCACTGCATATATTAAGCCAAATGAACCTGCTCAATCGCAGAGTTACTTGAAAGTTCTGAGAACGCCCTCTTTAGGCGCAACTTACGTTTTAAAAATGACCCGCGTGTGACTGTTGGGTTGGCCATTGGGCTGAGAAATGCATGCATCTACCAAAGTACTGCTGGGTTTGAGACAGATAATTGCAATAATCTGACTAAATTCTGACCAAGGGCTGTCCTAAGACGCCGTTGCTGCTAGTAATGCTCATAATAAATTACCAGCATGACATACGCAGAGCTGTGTCTCTGAAGTACGGGGCGAGGGACGTTGTTCCGCTGATATAAACTCTGGACTTCGGACGAACTCCTAAATCCACCCTTGTCTTCATTCCTAGACGAACTCTGTCATGCACACTCACCTCAACCCATGAACGATCTTTTAGTCTTGTAGCTGAATCGTACAGCGTGCCATCTCCTTCCCACCTCAAAGGACATGACCGCCATTTGCTGTATAAAAACACTCTGCCCGCCAATGGCGTGACTGCTTCTTCAGCAAAAATCTTCCCAAGAAAAATGCGACGCATTAAAATTCCAAAGACTTTTTCAATCCATCCCTCTTTTCGGAAAACCTTCTCCCTATGATTCATCTTCCTGATATCTCAAGCATTTTTATCAATCGAACATTTCTGCGCCCAGCAACTAGCCTCGCCTCAGAGGTCCCGAGAAAGTCAAAAACTGCTCAAGGCTGGAATCTGATCTTGTGGCATGTCGTGCTTCTATAGGAAAGCTCTAGCCTGATAACTGCTGAAGGCTCTCTTCAGAACACAGCAGAGCGCCAGTCTCTTGCTAATAAAAGTTCCTACATTCAGACTCACTCGTCATCTAGGATGGAGACAAGACATAAGCGAACAACAATACGGTGCCTTGGGGCTCACCCAGTGACGCAACTTTCACGGAAGCACGACCATATGCAACTTGCCCTGTGCGAATGCTAGAGTCCCTGTCCCCCAGATCCATTGTATGTTCTTAAGCACTCTCAGAAAACAAAGAGGAAGAAGACCTGTACCATCTAGATGTAGTTAAGATATCAAGTTAGTTAGAGATCAGTACATACACTCACTGCAGTAGAATTTACTTTTATAAGCCATTAGCGAACATGATAATGCTTTGCAATTGTTAAGTATTTATGGGAATTGGATATACGTCCTACTCTCCTTCTCGATCTCTCTTTTCGTCTACTCCTTTTCCCTACCTCTGTTTATCTCCTTCTCCTCCACCTCTGTCTGTCCATCAGCTCCTGCCCCACCCTACGCCCATCTCCTCACCCCACTTATCTCTCTCCACCTCCTCCTCCCTCATCTGTCTGCCATCACCAGCTTGGTCCAATACTGAGCCACTGTCACAACTGAATGCCCCAGAAATCTAGAATTTGTACGATTCGAACAGCTGGCCAAATGAAGACCCACAATGAGGCCTCTTTCAGACTGTGTCAGATGCCGTAATGCTGTGCCACACGAGTCTGCTGCATCTCCGTGTTCTTCACAGTGATCATTCTGTTCTTTGCCTTTCCCTCTCCGTCCAATTCCTTTTCCCCTCCGGCTGGGCTTCACACTTTTTTTTATTGTTATAGCAATGAAAAATCCTGATTGAGAATTGAAGTCACTTAAAATAAAAGGGTAAATAGGTGGGGTCACTGGTATAAGGAATACGAGAAAGACCTCTCCTGCTGCTAGTTCTACGTATAAGGATAGTAGCTTCAATGGTAGTCTTTTGCATAGTTTCAAATTGTAAATGGGAAAAATGTCTATGTCGACTATAAATATTACAAATTCAACAGTTTTGCGATGTCATGCCGTAAAAGCATGCTGTAGTTGGGTAGATCGGATAACTATTGAAGCAGTGCTGAATCGAATCACATGAATGGTGGGTTAATAGCAGCCTTCGCTATACTCAGTAGAGCTTCTCCTGCTCACATACATTCGGCTTGATTCTTATTCATACAACATCACCAAAGAGCAGTCCTTCTGCTTGATCAGATTGTGATGGAAGTTGATTCATAAATACGTTGCCTGATAAAGCAAGTGAAGCGCGCAAAAGACATGGTTGAAGGCTGTTGCTACACACTAGTGAAATCAAGGACACGGTAAAACTTCTGCTCACACACACCTTTATTTTCACACGTCCATTCTACAGTTACAGTTAAAATATATCCGCTGCAGAGAGCAGCACAATGTACAGACTTAATAGAACACCAACAGATGGCGTAGGAGTCTTCATTCCCCGACAAAGGCTAATGTACTGATACACACCTTCATCGTGTCTGTAACTGAACAGAGTCGTGGCTCTGTAAGAGTGGTAGAAAGGACACCACAGTGCACTGGTGTTCGTATTTAGCTTTGGTACCCTAGCAGGGAGTAAAAGTGGAGCACAGCTTCAGATGTTGGGTGATCACCGTGAAGGAAGCCGAAATTCTGCAGACTCGTGTAACAAAGCATCGCAGCATCTGTCACAGTTTTGAAAGGTGCCTCTTGGTGGGTCTCCATTCGACCAGTTGGTTGAATCGTACAAATTCCAGATCTATAGGGGTCTAGGGAATGCCGGCACGGTAGCTCAGCGTGTTCGATCAGAGAGCTAGTTGGTCTCTGTAATAGAAAAACTGAGTGAAAGGGTCAAAAAGAAATTCAACGGATATCATGTGACATCCCTTACGATGTAATACAACGAACAATAAAGAACAAAATGCAACACAAGGGGGAAGCGTCTTTGATTAGTAACCAAAACGTCCTCGGTCCCCGTTTCGAAACTCACCACTGCTTAAATTTTGATTAATAATCAGTATTGGCGGCCGAAGACTTGCGGCATAAGAAGTCACTCTCATTCTGACAACGGCCTTGTCAAGAAGGCGGAGGAGCGGACAGAGGTCAGGGCACTCTGTTATCTTAGGGATGGGACACTGCCCCTAAAGAAGAATCAGCAATGATCAACGGCATGAGGATGCAGAAGGCAATGGAAACCACTGTATTAAAGACACGTAACGTGTATCCAGAGGACGTGGTGGCCTGTAATTGAAAAAGTGTCATGATGGTCTTTCTAATGCAAAATATTCCGGAATAGTCTCCCATTCGGATCTCCGGGAGGGGACTGCCAAGGTGGAGGTCACCATGAGAAAAAGACTGAATAATCAACCAGAGGACAACGTTCTACGAGTCGGGGCATGGAATGTCAGAAGCTTGAACGTGGTAGGGAAACTAGAAAATCTGAAAAGGGAAATGCGAAGGCTCAATCTAGATATAACAGAGGCCAGGTAAGTGAAATGGAAAGAAGACAAGGATTTCTGCTCAGATGAGTATAGGGTACCATCAAGAGCTGCGGAAAGTGGTATAAACGGAATAGGATGAAGAGGAATGTAGGGCAAAAAGTGTGTTACAGTGAACAGTTCAGTGATAGGCTTGTTCTTATCAGAATCGACAGCAAACCAACACCGACAACGATAGTTCAGGTTTACATGCCGACGTTGCAAGCTGATGATGAAGAGATAGAGATAGTGTATGAGGATATTGAAAGGGTCACTGTAAGTAAAGGGGGATTAAAACTTGATAGTCATGGGGGTCTGGAATGCGGTTGCAGGGGAATGAGTAGAAGAAAAGGTTACAGAAGAATATGGAATTGGGAGAAAGAATGGGAGAGGAGAAAGACTAATTGAGTTCTGTAATAAATTTCAGATAGTAATAGGGACTACTCTGTTCAAGAACCACGAGCGGAGGAGGCATACTGGGAAAAGGCCGCTTGATACGGGAAGATTTCAGTTAGATTACATCATGGTCAGACAAAGATTACGAAATCAGATACTGGATTGCAAGACGTACGCAGGAGCAGATACAGAATCAGATCGCAATATAGTAGCGATGAAGAGTAGGCTGAAGCTAAAGAGACTAATCAGGCAGAATCAATACGCAAAAACGTGGGATACCGAAGTACTAAGGAATGTCAAGATACACTTGACGTTCTGTAACGCCATAGATACAGCAGTAAGGAATTACTCAGTAGGCAGTACAGTTGAAGAGGAACAGACATCTCTAAGAAGTACCATTACAGAAGAAGGAAAGAAAAACATAGGCACAAAGAAGTTAACGGCGAAGAAACAATGGGTAACAGAAGAAATACTTCAGTTGATCGATGAAAATAGGAAGTACAAAAATGTTCTGGGAAACTCAGGATTACAGAAATACAAGCCACCGAGCAGTGAAATAAATAAGAAATGCAGAGAAGCTAAGACAAAATGGCTGCATGAAAAGGGGAGAAATCGAAAAAGAAATGATTGTCGGAAGTAGAGACTGAGCATGCAGGAAAGTCAAAACAACCTTCGGTGACATTAAAAGAAAAGATGGTAACACTTAGTGCAGCGGGAATTCCACTGTTAAATGCAGAGGAGAGAGCGGGTAGGTGGAAAGAATACACTTAACGCCTCTATGAGGGGGAAGATTTGTCTGATATGATAGAAGAAACAGGAGTCGATTTAGAAGAGACCGGGGACCCGGTATTGGAATCAGAATTTAAAAGAGCTTTGGAGGACTTATGATCAAACAAGGCAGAAGGGACAGATAACATGCCATCAGAATATCTAGAATCATTGGGGGAAGTGGTAGAAAAACTACTATTACGTTGGTGCGTAGAACGTATGAGTCTGGCGACATACCATCTGACTTTCGGAAAAATAACATGCACAGTTCCGAAGACAGCAAGAGCTGACAAGTGAAAGAATTATAGTACAATCTGCTTAACAGCTCATACATCAAGTTGCTGACAAGAATAATATACAGAAGAATGGAAAATAAAATGGAGGATGTGGTAGATGACGATCAGTTGGCTTTAGAAAAGGTAAAGGCACGAGAGAGGCAATTATGACCTTGCGGTTTATAACGGAAAGGAGACTAAAGAAAAATCAAGACATGTTCATAGGATTTGTCGACCTGGAGAAAGCCTTCGACAATGTAAAATGGTGCAAGGTGTTGGAAACATACCTTATGTACAAAAGCCAAGAGGGTATAATAAGAGTGGACGACCAAGAACGACGTGCTCGGATTAAAGAGGATGTAAGACAGGGATGTAGCCTTTAGCCCCTACTGTTCAATCTGGACATCGAAGGAGCAATTAAGGAAATAAAAGAAAGCTTTAGGATTGGAATTAAAATTCAAGTTGAAAGGATGTCAATGATACGTTTTGCTGATGACATCCCTATCCTAAGTGAAAGAGAAGGAGAATTATATTATTTGCTGAATGGAATAAACAATCTAATGAGTGAAGAATATGGATTGAGAGTAAATCGAAGAAAGACGAACTTAATGAGAAGTAGCAGAAATGAGAACAGCGAGAAATTTAACATCACGATTGATGGTCACGAGATAGGTATATTTAAGGAATTCTGCTACGCCGGCAGCAAAATAACCAGTGACAGACAGAGTACGGAGGACATCAAAAGTAGACTAGGAATGGCAAAACGGGCATTCCTGGCCAGGAGAAGTCTAGTAGCATCAAACATAGGCCTTCATTTGAGGAAGAAATCTCTGAGAATGTAGTCTGGAGCACAGCATTGTATGGTAGTGAAACATGGACTGTGGGAAAGCTGGAACAGAAGAAAATCGAAGCATTTGAGATGTGGTGCCACAGAAGAATGTTGAAAATTAGGTGTACTGATAAGGTAAGGAATGAGGAGGTTCTGCGCAGAATCGTATAGGAAAGGAATATGTGGAAGACACTGATCAGGAGAAAGCAGAAGATGACACGGCATCTGTTAAGACATGAGGGAATGACTTCCATGGTCCTAGAGGGAGCTGTAGAGGATATAAATTATAGAGGAAGTCAGACATTGGAATACATGCAGCAAATAATTGAGGACCTAAGTTGCATGTGCTACACTGAGAAGAAGAGGTTGGTACAGTTGAGCAATTCGTAGTGGGCCCCATCAAACCAGTCAGGAGAGGTGATGACCCAAAAAAAGGGCATTCAGATTTGGCAGTGGCCTAGTGTTGGACTCCATGGGAACGTGAGGGCAGGCATATTCGTTGTCAAGGTTCCAGTCAACCTCGTCTCCCCAATACAAGGAAGGATTGCCATCATGTGCATCAAGCACATTGTGCCCTTTTGCATCTACGCCAACGCGTAACACATAATGGACTCTGTGCAACATTCTGTATCATGCAACATTGTTTCAGCTGCTGGACTAGGGAATTATCGTCGCATGCGTAGGCTCTCTTTGGCACCAAACTACAAACGGCTACTCTTGGAGTGGCACCGTGACCAGGACCCATGGACTGGCATTGCACTGTGTTCAGCAATGGACCTTGATTTGGCACTACCCATAATGATCCTGTTTAGCGACTATAGTGGTAGCCTGGGGAGAGATCCCATCCCTCCAATGATTTAGAGAGGCAAAGTGGTGTTATTTCCGGCGTCATTGTGTGGAAAGGCATCGGTTATGAGCTCCGGCCATGATTGATAATGACTGAGGGAGCGCTAACGGAACAACGGTATGACACCAACATCCTGCGTCGAGCTCTCATGAGATATTATCGTGGCGGCATTTTTCAACAGGGCAGTGGTCGTTCACTCGTGATACGAGTCCCTGTAAATTATCTGCTAGGTGTTCAGGCACACCTGTGACCAGGTAGAAGCCCATATATGTCCCGACACCACATGTCCACGAACGATCTCGGGCGGTACAGGGTGGTCCCCTGATGACGTGATGATGTTACAGACTTTCAGGAATGATGGAGAAGGGTAAGTGTATCAATTCGATGTAAGGCATCCTTTTCCGAAAATGAGAAAGTCGGAAGTTATAAGCAAAAATTGTTGTGATACCTCTGACAGCGAAATACATGTATCGGTACTGTCGTTGCTAAGAGAGTAGGGTAGAGGCGGTGATAAGGACCATGACAAGAAAAAAATATCCAGTAAACATGGGTTCGAAAATGCATACCTTAAGAGCTATGAGCACTAGTTCATCTTCGCTACTGGGAAACTCTTTTACTGTTCACAGCGCTTAAGGTACGCGTTGTAGACCCTTTGTTTACCACACATTTTTTCCTCTTTTGGTCCGTACAGCCTCCTCTAAAAATATGGAAGCGAAAGAGCTTGCAGTGGAAGAGATGTGTTTCACAGTATCGAAGATGAACAGGTGTTCATAGCTCTCATGGCATATATTTTAGAGCCATGTTCCAATTAATAAAATGTTCCGGATTACGATGCCGTGGTCGAATGGATTTCACCATAAAACTCAGAGTTTCATCTGCGGACTCCCTGGTTAGCTACAATAGCGAGCCAGGGTGTGAATCAGGAGGTACGATCCTCCTTTAAAATGTCCTCCGCAGTTGGGGAGGAAACGTTGGATTTCATGGTGAAATTTATTCCACCACGGCGTAGTAGCCCGGAATATTTTGTTAATTGTGACATTTCTGCCCGTCAAAGTTGGCATTTTACAAAGAGCCATGTTTACTGCATATTTTTTTCTTCTTTAGGTCCATACCACCAATCCCGCAAGTTACCTACTTTACAGTCTCAGCAACAAAGGTACTAATATTTGTGTTCCACTGTCAGATGTAAAAGAACCACTTCCGCTTATACCCTTCCACTCGGTCGTTTCCGCAAGAGCGTCCCTTACCACAAACTGTCGCATTTACTTTTTATTCCCCATCACCCTTAAAGTGTACGGCGTCGGCATGGAATCACCCTGTACAATCAAGAGCAGTCCCCATATCGAACCCTGTAGAGCACTCTGTCCCCACTCATCATGACATCGGTGTTAGCTACCTGCTTCCTTTTTATTAATTAATCATGAAGCGATTACTCATTGCAGTTTGAAACCCATGATTCGTTATTCACAAGAAGTATATGTTGCTGTGTGTCACCCAAGGCACAGTTGGAGTGACGCATCGCGCAGCAGTGATGACAGAGTTTCCGCCGCTCTTTCTCCCATCGTATCCGCTTCGGTCCCTTCCTCTGCTTTTCCTTGCTCCTTCCCTGACGTTTCTCAAGCCGGCCGGGCTGCCAAGAACGCCTGCGGTGCCCCGGGCGGCCGTTCCACTCGGCCGGCGCTTCTCTTCCTATGCTGTACTGTGCAGCGTGTGGCGCCGCCTCGCTCCCCCATCCCTCCTCCACCCTACACATACACGGTTTGCGGACTCAGTCGACTGGAGGCGGCTGCGGCCGTAGCCGTAAAGCTGAGCCGGGCGGCCGTCGATGCAGGGGGCGGAACTCGCGCCGCCTCCGAGCGCCAAGTGTCGCCACTAAAGTAGCCGCGAACTGCACTGAATCCGGGCCAGCGGAAGGGCGAGGGAGGGCCTCTCCGTCCGTACCAGGGGAGCCGCATCAGCCTTCTGCTGCTTTGGCGTACTTTGTGGTGTATCTGGCGGGTGTAGGATCAGCAGTCTGCAGTCTGTGCCAAGTCCGATCGAGATCGCGAAAGACTCCCGTTAGGCTTTTTAAGTTAAGCATTGTCCTCCCCCGTGATGACTGGGTGTTGTGTGATGTCCTTAGGTTAGTTAGGTTTAAGTAGTTCTAACAAGGGAACCTCCCCATCGCACCCCCCTCAGATTTAGTTATAAGTTGGCACAGTGGATAGGCCTTGAAAAACTGAACACAGATCAATTGAGAAAACAGGAAGAAGTTGTGTGGAACTGTGAAAAAATAAGCAAAATATACAAACTGAGTAGTTCATGGCAACATAGGCAACTTTAAGGACACTGGACCGCAGCAGCGCCGTGGTCTCGTGGTAACGTGAGCCGCTGCGGAACGAAAGGTCCTTGGTTCAAATCTTCCATCGAGTGAAAACTTCAATTTTTTATTTTCAGTTTATGTGACAAACTCTTATGTTTTCATCACTTTTTTGGGAGTGATTATCACATCCACAAGAAAACCTAAATCGGGCAAGGTAGAAGAACCTTTTTACCCATTCGCCAAGTGTACAAGTTAGGTGGGTCGACAACATATTCCTGCCATATGACGCACATGCCGTCACCAGTGTCGTATAGAATATATCAGATGTGTGTTCCTGTGGAGGAATCGGTTAACCTATGACCTTGCGATCAAATGTTTTCGGTTCCGATTGGAGAGGCACGTCCTTTCGTCTACTAATCGCACGGTTTTGCGATGCGGTCGCAAAACACAGACACTAAACTTATTACAGTGAACAGAGACGTCAATGAACGAACGGACAGATAATAACTATGCAAAAATAAAGAAAGTAAAATTTTCGCTCCTGGGAAGACTTGAACCAAGGACCTCTCCTTCTGCAGCTGCTCACTCTACCACGTGACCACGGCGCTGCTGAGCTCCCGTTCTCCTTTATGTTGCCTATGTGGCCAAGACTGATGACCAGTTTGTATATTTTGCTTATTTTTTCACAGTTCCACACAACTTCTTCCTGTTTTTCTCAATTGATCTGTGTTTAGGCCTATCCACTGTGCCAAGTTATAACTAAATCTGAGGGAGGTGCGATGGGGAGGTTCCCTTGTAAGTTCTAGGGGACTGATGACCATAGATGTTAAGTCCCATAGTACTCAGAGCCATTTGAACCATTTGTCCTCCCCCTCCCAACTTCCCCTCATACATGTATACAAAATAGGCAAAATAAAAACGGCCCGGAAAATATTGTACTTTGCGCACCTTAAGACAGAGACCGATGACCGTTGCAGTCTGGTCCCTTTAATCCCACAACCACCTTAAGACAGACAAACTTACACCATCCGCCCCGTTTCTGGATGACATAGATTTTAAGTCGCTTACAATAATACAGGAGTTGCTCAGGTTTGGCGTGTGAGTATTTTGAATCGCCGACTACGTTTTTATTTCATGGAATCTATTATTCAGCAAAATTTGTATTACAAACTCGCGGGAAGCATACATCACATGAGAGAAATAATGTTTACTTAATTTTCTTCATTCTGCTTTTCGAGTGCTTATATAAAGGCCCAAGGTGAGTATATGAGAGCAGCTTAATTGATTTTCAGTATGATAGTAGATTTAGCAGCAGAAAGATTGTTTGAATTTACTCATTGGCAAGAACTGTCACTTACCTATCAATTACTCTGATATTTCTTTGTAATAAAAGTTACAAATTATGCTTCAAGCTATAAATTAGAAACTGTACTTTGACAGTGTAATTCAGCGTCCAAATTTCGTGGAGTTTTACTACCAATTTTTTTATTATGGAAGTTACTCTACTTTTAGCAAATGAATAAACACTGGCTTTTGCATCTTTCTATTTCTGACATTATTCATACTACAGCCATAGATTTCATTATTACATAATTGTCCAAAAGTTGGAAAAATTATGTTTTGATAATCTAATAAATTAGCGTTCATTTCATTTTCTGATTATCTCATATCGTACAAAGGGATAGGATGGACATTACTTGGATAAGGTCTCCCAAACTACTTTGTGCTCTATGTACAGGGTGTAATGGGTATAAGAGCAGATATTTCTTTTGGTGACAGCGGACGGTGTACTGAAGAACGTTACATCAGTGACGTTATTTGCACACTGATAATTCCTCAGTCAAATGGTAAAATAATTGTAGCTATTAAGAGTCATATGACTTTAGACTGGATATTACCTAATAGTACGCTTGGGACAAGCAAGCTATTAATGCTTATTTTGCCCTGGGCTGCCGGCCAGGTGTTGAAGTGTGAACTCGTGGACGCAAAAAGGTTAGTCTATACTGACAGACGTCGCACAGAGGTGCAGTTACGACCGTGAAGAAAACATTAGGTTTTAAAGTTTTTGACATGTTTGTGGGAAGACTATTCTACACAGAGAAAAAACATCCAGCACAATGATGTTGGTACATATTAAACTACCACATATAAAAACATATGCACTTATCTGAGATTTTAGAAAGCATTCTGTAACTGGATCAAAGCAGCGATCGGTATAACATGCTAAAAATCAAATAAAAACATTTTCGATCGCGTTTTCAGATTTTTATTCGTTCGCAACCGGTTTCGGTCCTTTCCTCGGACCATCTGTAGGCTTTTCTCCGCTATTATGACTGCTGGTGGCGGCAGACGGAGCGAGATAAGTAGATGAAAAGAGGTCACTGTGTTTTAGTTTTGACACAACTAAACATCTCGGATACGAGGCATCTTACAAAGAAATGTTCTCGGCCAAAAGCTAAAACTGATAAAGGTAACCTGTCTGTACTACTCCTCCTGCGTCGACAGTGTGAGCTTTGTATTCTCAAACATGAAATTGTATGTGCACATTCGATAGAGCTGTATTAAATAATTGCATATTTGGATTCTACGCTAAAAATGCGTACATTTAGTCAAACTATTGTTTCCCATTCGTGGTAGATGGTGCTGTAATCGACAAATATCAAGTTTGACTGTTTTTGCAATTAAAAAGCTACACATTTGATACTACATTTCATTTACAATCTTTCCAGTTGTAGCACAGACCGTTGTCCACTTTACTAATATTAATTTTTCATTTTCGGCATCTTTTTCGTATGACGCATCGCTTCCGAGGTTATAAATATAATATAAACTTTGTGATACATATAGCGTGAGTCACTAACTATTGCCACCAAGAGCAACTCCGAAAGTATGATAGGAGCTCAAAAGTTTGTGGAGCAAAAGTTGCATGGGCCAATGGAGGCCATAATATGACGTTGGTTTTGTGTTGCTAAGTGGGGTCGCTTCAGAAATATCAAGGTCAACTTTTTTTTTTATGGGATGCTATAGTTTAGTACTTATTTTTTGATAGTGGCTATCGAGAAGAATCAAATCATCTATAAGGTCTTTGAAGGTCAACGAAGGTCACAAAGGTGGCATGAACGTCTCTTTACAGAAGGTGTTCGAAGTGATGACCATTGGTTTCGATGCAGTGCTGCAATCTTCTTCTCATGGTTTCAGGGGTATTCCTTATCACATCGGCACTTATCGAAACACATGCTCTGACAATTCTCTCTCGCATATTTTCAGGTATAGTTGGAACATACTTATAAACTATGTTTTTTACGAATCCCCACAAGAAAAAATCCAGAGGTGTCAAGTCTGGCGAACGAGTCGGCCACGACACATCTCCTTCGCGTCCAATCCTACGATTTGGGAATTTCCTCTGCAACTCATTTCTAGCCATCAGCAAAAAAAGGAACCGGACACTCATCGAATTGATAACACAATCTGTTCCTTGTTCCTAAAGATATTTCTTAAAATAACAAACCTAATGTTTCTTGCACGAATGTGATGTACTTCCTACCATTAATATTTCTTTCGATGAGATAGGGGCCTACAATTCTGCCCTCCAGAATCCCACACCATACATTCACCGACCACGGATTTCGGTGTGCAACTTGCCGGAGGCAACACGGATTTTCAGTTGCCCAATAGTGCATGATATGCAAATTAACATTTCCATGATTCGTGAATGTAGCATCGTCAGTAAATAAAAGCAAATTAATAAATGTGTCATCCCTCCGAATCTGAAGTTGAGCCCATCGGCAGAATTCAGTGCGACGCATACAATCCGTACCAGTTAATTCTTGATAGAGACTGATATGGTAAGGATGATCTTTATGGCGATGCAGAACACGAACAACACTACTCTGGCTCATGCCAGATTCCCTTGCGATCAGACGCGAACTAACACAAGTATCTAGAGCCACAGTGGCAAGAGTACCAATTTGTTTCCTCGTTAGTAACTTCCCTTTGCCGGATATGTTTCCGATGCGTTAAAGATTCAGTTGTTCTCAATTTATCATACGCTTATTTAAATGTTCAACGTGTAGAGTAAGTACGTTGAGGATACCTTTCAGCGTTGAAGTCTCTAGTTCTCACTGAATTTCGTTGGCATTCTCCATAAATGAGAATCATATCGACTTGTTTTTCGAAGGAACGAATCATTCACATTCGCTTGATTCGAGGATACTAGTCTTACCGTTCCTATTAGTGTTCTATAGCAAAACCGTCGAATGGCAATGGCACGTTAGATGGATTCGCTGTATTCGGCGAATATTTACTATCTGCGCGATATACGAAAGAGAACTGTCAGAGCATGTGCTTCGATAAGTGCCAAAGTGATAAGGAATACCACTCAATCCATGATGAAACGATTGCAACACTGCACTGATACCAATGGTCGTCACTTCAAACACCTTCTGTAAATGGACATTGACCTTCAAAAACCTTACTGTTACACATCACTGGATTCGTGTCGATAGCCGCTATCAGAAAATAAGTACCAAACTATAGCATCCCATTTAAAAACAAGAAAAACAAAATTGACCTTCACATGTCTGACGCGACCCCAACTAGCCACAAAAAACCAGTGTCATATTATGGCCCCAGTTATTCAATGCAACATTTGTCCCACAAACTTTTCAGCTCCTATCACACTTTTGAATTATTCTTGGTGCCAATAGTTAGTGACTCATCCTGTATATACATATTTCACAAAGTAGTTTCCGAGTTCTTAGGCAATCGTCACATGAAAGTTGAACGTCGCAACGACAGCTGTGATGAGGACTTTTACATTCAGAAGAGGCAACTGTGTCACTGAGTCGTTATTTCTTGGTTTAGTGAAAAGAAAATAAATAAAACAGGAAGACGTTTGAATGCTAACTAACAAGGGAACCTCCCCATCGCACCCCCCTCAGATTTAGTTATAAGTTGGCACAGTGGATAGGCCTTGAAAAACTGAACACAGATCAATTGAGAAAACAGGAAGAAGTTGTGTGGAACTGTGAAAAAATAAGCAAAATATACAAACTGAGTAGTTCGTGGTAAGATAAGCAACATTAAGGACGCTGGGACCGCAACAGCGCCGTGGTCTCGTGGTAACGTGAGCAGCTGCGGAACGAAAAGTCCTTGGTTCACATCTTCCATCGAGTGAAATCTTTAATTGTTTATTTTCAGTTTATGTGACAAACTCTTATGTTTTCATCACTTTTTTGGGAGTGATTATCACATCCACAAGAAAACCTAAATCGGGGAAGGTAGAAGAATCTTTTTACCTATTCGCCAAGTGTACAAGTTAGGTGGGTCGACAACATATTCCTGTCATGTGACGCACATGGCGTCACTAGTGTCGTATAGAATATATCAGATGTGTTTTCCTGTGGAGGAATCGGTTGACCTGTGACCTTGCGATCAAATGTTTTCGGTTCCGATTGGAGAGGCACGTCCTTTCGTCTACTAATCGCACGGTTTTGCGATGCGGTCGCAAAACACAGACACTAAACTTATTACAGTGAACAGAGATGTCAATGAACGAACGGACAGATAATGACTATGCAAAAATAAAGAAAGTAAAATTTTCACTCGTGGGAAGACTTGAACCAAGGACCTTTTCTTCTGCAGCTGCTCACTCTACCACAGGACCACGGCGCTCTTGAGCTCACGTTCTCCTTTATGTTGCCTATGTGGCCAAGACTGATGACCAGTTTGTTTATTTTGCTTATTTTTTCACGGTTCCACACAACTTCTTCCTGTTTTCTCAATTGATCTGTGTTCAGTTTATCAAGGCCTATCCACTGTGCCAAGTTATAACTAAATCTGAGGGGGTCCGATGGGGAGGTTCCCTTGTTAGTATTTTTATCATCCATCACTTAAAAAGAAACTTCTTAATTCCATGGTCGGGTGCTAAACGTAGGGTTATTGGATGGCATATAATGTCGTTCAGGCGTAATGGCCGCAGATATGTTGGGAACCAGTGGACTAGACCATCCGGAAACCTGAAGGTTGAAATGGTTCAAATGGCTCTGAGCACTATGGGACTTAACTTCTGATGTCATCAGTCCCCTAGAACTTAGAACTACTTAAACCTAACTATCCTAAGGACATCAGACAAGTCCATGTCCGAGGCAGGATTCGAACCTGCGACCGTAGCGGTCGTGCGGGTTTAGACTGTAGCGCCTAGAACCACTCGGCCACCCCAGCCGGCGAAGGAGTTTACAGAGATGGAATATGGGGTCAGAGCGGCATAAGCGGGGCACACACGCACCACACTTCGCTGCACCCGTGAGGGCATTGTACTGTACGTCAGCGCAAGTGGTGTGGCTGCCATCCGTCTCGGGAGACACAGGGCAGCATTGTGCGCCGCCGTCGGGGGGGAGACGTACGCCTCTGGTGAGAGGAGCGGCGCTGCCCTCTGTACGGCGCGGTGAAGTGTACTGTAGTGTGGTAGTGTAGGGCTCACCACCTGCACCGTAAGTCAGCGCCGGCGGGGTAATTAATTTACCCGCTGCGCCCAGGCCTGGGGAGGGGTTCGGCCGTGCTTTATTAAGGGCTTATGAAGCACTCGCGGCCGCCGTCCATCAGAGGAACAATCAGGGCATTAGTTAGCCCTGCCTGCACTGTGGTCCCGGGGTGGGGGTACTAGCGGGCACCGCCCTCTCGTGGAGAGACGCCACATACGTCACATCCACTTTTGTCTTTTTACCAGCGAGTGAGCCGGCGATAAAAGGGAGCTCCAGGTACCTTATTTACTCTCACGGGATCGTTCTGAGGCTTGCCGTTTACATTCTCTAGTCATCATTCTATCTGTTTTTCTGAACATCGATGAACCCCTATATAGAAGTGGACGCGGCTTCTGTAGGCACTACTCGTGTGAACCTGGCTTGCTCATGAGATCCAGAAGAAAGTTAATTGCGAAGACTGTGTTTAACACGTGTCACTTGATTCCGTGGACCAGTGCACAAAAGATGTACTTACGGAATATCCGGACAGATATGTGGTTGAAGTGAAGACTTGCTAGCAAGCAGCAGCCCAGTATGGCGTTTTTTGCGGAAAGACATCGTCAGAAGCTGTGGTTTTGTCAGCCGTACTTCAGCGCGCTGTGCTGGGCCCGCTGCTGTTTTAAGTACACAGGGTGGTTCATGAAGATATGCAAATATTCTAATATGTTGTTCCACAAGTAAAATAAAAAAGTTCATGTAAACATAGGTCCGCAAATGTTTACGGCTAATAAAAGATTTTGCCTGAAATTTAACAACTTCCCTAATGTGAAGCCATCGCAAAACTGTACGAGGTTAAAGTAAAGCACAATTTCCATTTATTTTGTTGTTATTGATCCGGTGAATCTAATAAAACATGTCCCAGACGTGTATCTGCTGTAGGTTTCCAGAAAGTCCAGAGAAGCAGAAGCGTAATTTCGCAAAATTTTTAATTTATTAACCACTTGGCTCAAATTGTTTCTTAAATTCCAGACAATTGCACAAAGTTTTCAACAGAAGTTGTAGAGAACCTAATTTTGAAAAAATGATGGTAATAACGTTAACTGAAACTGTATGAATGTGTCAGATCTTTTATTAATACCATACCACACGTGAATTCATGTTAAACCGGAAAAAACATAGCTCATTCTTAAGGAAGGTGTACAGTGTAGATACGGTTTCATAATACATTCAGAAAAAATGTTCAAAAATGTCTCCACCGAGTTCAATGCATTTGACTGGAAGTGAATGAGCAGATTTTGTTGCTCGTTTCAGTTTCACAGGATTTTCTTAATTTCGTCTATTGCATTCATATTGGGAGCAAGTAATGCCTCACGTGTATTTGCAATAAATAAACACCATATCGGCGTATTCCTCTGTCGCATATTTGAAAGACATCCCTATTTCATAAATAATCTACAAACTACAACAGTTACTATGTGGTTTCACTTAAATACACTGTTGTTTTCATGTTTTTTCTTCACTGAACAATACAGAAAACTAACGCTGTTTCAAGGTTAGGAAACGACTGAAACAACTCACTAACGGTTGCCAATAATGACATAAACGTTTCTACATTCTTAATTAAAAGTAAACAAATTTACTTGTATAGTAATCTTTGCTTCTCTGAATGTTCTGGAAAACTACTGCAAATACACGTCTGGGACATGTTTTATTAGATTCGCCAGATCAATAACAACAAAATAAATGGAAATCGTGCTTTACTTTAAACTCGTACAGTTTTGCGATGGCTTCATATTAGGGAAGTTGCTAAATTTCAGGCAAAATCTTTTATTAGCCGTAACTCCGTAGCTAAATTTTTGCGAACCTATGTTTACACGAACTTTTTTCTTTAGTTTTACTTGTAGTATAACATATCAAAATATTTGCGTATCGCCGGCCGTGGTGGCCGTGCGGTTCTGGGCGCTACAGTCTGGAGCCGAGCGATCGCTCCAGTCGCAGGTTCGAATCCTGCCTCGGGCATGGATGTGCGTGATGTCCTTAGGTTAGTTAGGTTTAATTAGTTCTAAGTTCTAGGCGACTGATGACCTCAGAAGTTAAGTCGCTTAGTGCTCAGAGCCATTTGAACCATTTTTTATTTGCGTATCTTCGTCAATCACCCTGTACGCAGCTGACCTAGCGCTTAAGTACTGCAGTCCTATGAGGCTATTTACAGATTAAACAGCTGTGTAAAAGTAGATTTCAATGCGGCCATCTGGATTTACTACTTAAATACCCTTCCTAAATAGGAGTAATGACCGTAGGCAAATCGGGGTCTAACGCTGTGTTACAACGCAAATTTTTCAAACACACATACAAACAAACAAACACTGTCCGAACAAACCGTGAAGGCCCAACGGTAACGACCGACCGCCGTGTTATTCTCAGCCCTTAGGCGTCACTGGACGTGGATACGGAGAGGCACGTGGTCAGCACACCACTCTCCAAGCCGTTGTCAGTTTTCGTCACCGGAGCCGCTGCTTCTCAGTCAAGTATCTCCTCAATTGGCCTCACAAGGGCTGAGTGCACCCCGCTTGGCAACAGCACTCGGTAGACTCGGACGGTGACCCATCCAAGTTCTAGCCAAGTTACCACTGTGTCAAGGGCGTTGGCACAACCTTAGGAAAATTTACTGCATTATGCACAATTTTGAAATCGAAATTGGGAAAGTAATTTATTTGTTCATAAGGTAAGTTGAAATATGTATGACCACTGATGTATCGTCCTGCAGCATTGCATTTACGTAAAAACAGATTATGCATCAATACAATAGCATTCATACATACATTCGTATGAGCTACATTTTTAATCTTGCACAAATTTTAACACTTCAAGCAATACTGAAATATACTCTGCAGCTAGTGAGCGTTTGTAGCGTGACTGTAAAGACTTTTCAATATCAAACATTGTCACAAAGAATTCTGAAGCGAAATAAAACAAATTTCATTGCTAAACAGCATTACTGAATCAATTTTATCTTTACTTTCAGTAGCACTGCTAATAAAAGAAATGATTGAAAAAGGCAATTTGCTGAATTCACATTTAACTGATGGGAGTCAAAAAAGTCCAAATACTTGATGGCTGAACTCTACAAAGTCTATTGGTCGACTTATCTGCGTAGGTGCATTGTTGAAGTGCGTGTCATGACTGTAGTGAAAGACTACTTACTACATTTCTCTCTCTCCCTGTCTCAACATCTCCTTGATACTTTATGCTGAATTATATATGGTGGTAAATATCTCCCTCTTGTAGAACTGTATACCATCAGCTGTCATTTTTGAAAACTTTATTTAGGCCCTTAATTTCGACGCCTCAGGAGCGGCTTCTTCAGGCTCCAGTACATCGAACGTTTGTCGTCCAGTCGTATACGTACACAATACAGGAACCATTGCAGTGACTGGTATCTGTAGAACTGTTTGAAAGACGTCTACGGAATACCGTTACTGCAGTAGTTCCCGTATTGTGCACATATACGACTTAAATACTCCAGTCGTTCGATATGCTGGAGCCAGAAGAAGAAACTAGTGAGTAGTTGAAACTAGTAGCCTAAATAAAGTTTTCAAAAGTAACGGCTGATGGTATATATTTCTACAAAGTTGGACCAGCTGTTCTTCCTCACTCCATATTTTTATGATGGATTTACGTTCTCTTAATGTCTTTTTCTGTCGCCTCAGTATATCCAACCCACACAAATACCAAGCCACAAGTTTTCCTCTGGACACAACTAGCGGCCACAGCTGTATTCAAAGCACGCCCACACTCACTGCCAGCAATAGACTGTAAGTCTTCGACTGTTTCATCACAAAATAATGTCTCTTGCTTATACAGTGTAGCTCCCTTTGGAATGTATCAAAAATGTTACATATGTATTTTACGTTATACTACACATTCTTCTGTTTGCATATAATATAGGCCTTTAAGGAAATTTGTTATAAAAGTGGTAAAAATAAAATTGCATCTTGGCTTTTATAAAGAGAGTTCCCCACACTACAAACAGGTTGCAGCACTTGTTACATTTACAGAACAGTCATATAAGTATTGACATACTTCAAAATTAATTTTTAAGAAATTTACAAAGAAAAGAAAGAAAATCTCAGAAGTCTAGCCCTTGGTGCAAAGACTGACAGCTGACTCTGATGACAAATAAAAGTAGGTGGACGAAAAGATTTGACATCGCGTGTCTCATCGGCGACCAGGTACTATAGCAACACAAATCTAGCGGTGGGAAAGGCGGTTGCCGCACTCACGGTTATTGGGAGAATCCTATATGGAAGTGTCATTCGCACACGGAAGAGGTAGTTCACAAGACGACCGTAGTACCAATTCTTTAGTGTCGTTTGTCGACCTGATGCCTGTACCAAACTGGGTTAGCGGGGAAGATACGAAATATTCGAAGAAGAGCTACACGACTTTTCACGTGTTTGTTTAATCCGTGAGGCAGTGTCACGGTGATTCTCAGCAAACAGCCGTAGAAGAGACGACATAAGACAGGCGTTCATCGCGGACAGCATAATTCTGAGAGTCTGCCATTCAAAATTGAGTAAAGCGACCGACTGCTTCCTCCAACAAACGTCTTGTGTACTGGCCACTACGGCAGAAATAGAGAAATTCTGGCTCACACCGACGGGTGCCGACAGCCTGTCTTCCTACATACAATCCGGCAGTGTAACAGGGAGGCGAAAACTGCTGCTGATTCGCTATGAAACCTTCGCTAAATGCCGTACGGTGCCATACTGATTGAGTGATTGATTTATTTATTCATCCATGGTACAATGCAAGTTGCATGTGTGCTTTTAGAAGCTGATAAAGTTATTAAGTAATATACATATTTTATTATATTGTTTTGCAGCCACATAGCATTTCTAATAGTCATATATTGTTACATAATACATGTTAACGGAAACAGTGTTACATGTCCAAGGATATTATTTGGCTATAGAGGGCTATTTTAAATATTTGATATTGAATAAATGCTTTTTGAGCTTTTGGTTAAAGGTGCTGGCGTCATTTACGTCTTTAATGTGATTGGTAGGCTATTATAGAGCTTTAGTCCATGACATCACAAACTGTTTTGTGTTTAAGACTCGCTCCCGGTCATCCGCTCAGCTGTTCGTGGCATACAGGTGAATATTCTTCCAAACTTGCCTTATAGGCAGGAAGACAAATCCACATGGGACTGGCATAATTTCTAGCATTTAAAAGTTTTCAATAAAGTGAGTCCCTCTACTGCTGTTCCCCATTACTCGCACGACCCTCTTCTGTACATTCTCGACAGTCTGCATGTTCCCAGCACTTGTTCCCCAAATCAAAATCTCATAGCTGAAGACTGAGTGTCTGTATCCAAAACAGGTCACTTTGAAACATGAAAATTGGAGCAAGGATTCGAAGGGAGTAATAAGCTATAGATATTCTACCGGCCAAAACCTTCACATGTTCTGTCCATTTCACCTGCCTGGGACTTTCGTCAGATAACTATTCACTGGCGATGGAATGTAGTTAGAGCAATTAATTTACTTAAATTGTCCATTACAAGAGAAACTTCGAAGACATCCTGACTTACAGATGACGTCAGTAAATGACACAGAAATTAATTAAATCACTTACTGCATGGGAATTGTGGAGTGGTGTAATACAATTCAAATTCGCTACCACCATACCTCTCATGACCAAACTGTTTTTGCTCTTAACAATACGCCACATCTACTACGAAGATAACAGGATGTGAACTTAGAGGTCAAAATCAGAATTTTCTAAATTGTTAAATCAATACATCAACAAAATGAAGAAAGCTATGAAAACATCGGGTAATAGGTCCTTTGAAAATATATACATCTACTTTAGATTAGGGTCAATACTTTACACGAGACAAATTCATTATAATAAAACATCAAGTTTAGTTTAGCGAATTCCATAAGCAATGTTCAGTGACGCCTACCTACAAAAGACTAAACAGAAGCAATCTATATTCATCCCCAAGAAATCGGTACCATTTACTCATTCTAATAAAGCGTCGTTGATTTTTAGCCAAGCACCATTGTGTTTTTTATTCAACTGGACGTTAGTGCTGCTTGTCTTCTTTAATTTTAGTATTACCCTGTTCTCCAGTGACCATTTGTGAGCATTTTTGAGAGCATGATCGGCTCTTTTTCTCAACAGTGCTGGTGCTTTATTCGTGATGGTTCTCTCGGCGGCAAACAAGATTTTTCTCTCTTTGTGATACACTATGAAAAATCGTTAATATAGAGTAGGATAAGGATGTAGCCCAATGTACTTCCCTCATGTACGCCTATATCAATATATTTTGAGTCCGAGTATGTGACATTTCTAATCGTTGCGCTCTGTTTTTTAGATGTGGGTGTAGAAGTATACGGCCTAACAAACATTTCGTGCTGTTTTTCGTGTTGTTCATCACTTCTGCCTACTCTGTAACACTGTTTTCTTGTCTATAGGTCTTCTCTCTACATTCTCTGTATTAAACCCAAATTCTTGCGTTACCTGTAACGGAACGAAATTATGTGATGGAAAATATGCTGGGACTGCTGTGTCATTTTAAGGAAAGAGGTATTATATTTGCGTTTAGTAGTGACAAGAAAATAGCAGTGGTACTGTCTAGCTATTGCGGCGCTACCACACAAGTTGACAATAACAAATAATATTGTCATCGGGAATATGACTACAGTGGAATGCAATCAAACCACTGTTAATGGCTCTAGATTCTCTAGGGGTTGGTTGCATCCACCGATTTCAGTTCAGTTACTAAACCAGCTGCAACCAATTTCCTGTATGTGTACAAATAACTAATAGTGCAGTGTAAAGCTACTATAAATTACTTTAAACGAAACAAATTCTTTACAATAAAACATCAAGTTTAGTTAAGCAAATTCCAAAGCAACATTCAGTGATGCCTGTTCTTAACCTGAACACGTATTGACACCAAAGTTCTCCAAGTGATGTCAAAAAAAAATACTGAAATCCGTAGCCCCCATAAAGTGTAGACAATAGTCTAAAATTTCTTAGTGCCGATGCTGTCTCTGACAGAATTACAATATCACTGGCAAACCTAACAGTTTTTACTTCGCCTCTGTTAAGTGTAATTCCTTTTCCAAATTTGTACTTGGTTTCCTTTCCTTCTTGCTCAGTACACATATCTAACAACATGGTGGGTAGGCTACAGTCCTGTCTCCCTCCATTCTCAACTACTGATTCTGTTTCATGTCATTTTACTCTTATTACAGCAATTTCGTTTCTGTACATGTTGTAAACAGCATTTTGCTCCCTGAATTTTATCCCTGCTCCTTCACAACTTCGAAGAATGTGATGAGGTGTTAACTTTAATTAGATCAGTTTTTCAAAACAGGAAGATTTATGAAGAAGGATGTCCGATACATATACATGTAGCATAAGTTAAACTTTCATATAAGTAAATAAAAAGAGAAACCACATTAAGGAGAACATAGTCTTCCAAGTATTCGGATGCAGAAAGATACTGAATTCTCCTCACTGGCCGGACATTCTCGTCATGCCTTTTGCTTTGGTAACATGTGTTCCTTTGCAATTCGTAATGTGGCGTTGTTTCTGCTCTTTTGCAGGAAAATATTCATTATTTTTTACTCTAATATAATGCAGCTGCATAACCTTAAGTATATTTTTGGAATAGTATCAGATTTTTATAGCTTCTGTCGTTTTGCTCTTGCCCTCATTTTACTACTTAGAAAATTCGACCCCTGACCCTTAAGTTCACTTTTAGTTGTCTTTGTAAGTGTCGCTTGTTGTCAAGAGCAATACGAATTTCGTAATGAGAGACATAGTGAATTTGAATTGTCATAAAACTATTTAAAACAGTCTTGGTCGCTTCCGATGTTATCTTCTGACCGGTTTCGGCCTTTTAATTATGGACCATCACCATGGTTTGCACCATCTGGATGACGGCGATGACGCCATGGCCGTCATCCAGATGGTGCAAACTCTGAAATCAAGATGAGGAATAAATAATTATATGGTCACTGTCACGAACAAGCATCAACGAAACAAATTCTCCCTTCAAACAAAGCAATAAATGACTGCTGTTCCCTATTCATTTATCATTATTCTCAGTGCCATAAATTGAAAACAAAACAACATTGAACTAATTTAAAGCCAACGTATAAAAGTCCACAAAACAAAATAATTTTTGCATTTAGGCATCAGCTAACTTGTCATCGTTTAACAGTATGAATCCTATACACAAAAAATGTTTGGTGTATGACCAAGATATAAATCACCATTCATTCAAAATGCATCTTCGTTTCCCAAATCTTGCAACAACAAATGCAGAAAATTACATATTTCATATTCCTACTCCTCTTTGAAAATTCTTCTTCTATTACTTGCTATAAGCAAGTGTTGCAGTTGTTGTAGCCTGCATAGCATTAATTCAATCCCTTTTCCTTCAATGGTTAGCAATTTACCATCCAAAGTTAAACATAAACACACTTGACCCATTCAAAATTTTTAAATCAAACAATGATAAATGGTGTGGTGCCGTCCAAAGATCACAGTACCACGCCACAGTTGGCAATGTGCACTGATATCACAGACAGTAGCTATGTCTCGCTGAAATCCCCAACGGCGAATGAGAGACGCCAAAGAATACATGCTCTCTCTCTCTCTCTCTCTCTCTCTCTCTCTCTCTCTCTCTCTCTCTCTCTCTCTCCTTCTCTGCACCACAACATTCTCACACGGAGGTCAATATAGAGCAGAGCGTTGAAATGCTCCGCCTCAGTTGATGACCTCGGATGAAGCAGTCAACATTATCGAGTAGGACTAGTGTTAGTGAAGCCACAGATGGAAATGTATTTTCGTAAATGTTGTGCTTCAAGAAAAGAGTTTATTAATTATGGCATCAAGTGATGCTGTGATAATTAATGCCTGTTGTAAATCATCAAGCACTCCCGTGACAAAGTACTGTAACAAGTTAAATAAATATTTTTACTATTTAGTAATAAAGTAAACTATTTCATCTCTCATGGTTTCTAATGAGCCCTCTCACAGAGCAACCAAAGAACTCATAGTTATGGCCGGACGATCGTGGTTTCGTTTGGTCATAGCAAATGGTACCGCCAAAAATGGAGCAATTGGAATATGAATTCAAGATTTCTTATTTTACATTATTACTCTCAACTCCAGCTTCTGTCTCGTTTCTGAGCGTCTGGACGCTAAGTCTGGGGCCATTGCCAGCCTTTACGTGTTACCATAATTACTTTGGGTCTTTTGAGAGGTCTTTCAATAACATTCTGTTACAGCAGTCACTGAAGGCTCCGCGCATTTTCCTGTTACCAGTAGCGGGTGAAACTTGTTACTGAGATTGAAAGTCAGGATAAGAATTAACAGTAGTAGCTTGGACGAAGGTAATCATCATTTACATTCTAATCTAAGGGAAGTAACGCAGAAAATTGAAAAAAGATTGCTGGGAGAAGCAAGAAGGCCTTTGGAAGTAGACAGCTGAGTATGAAAAAGTATTTATTATAACCGACGTAATCGTCTTAAGTGATTCAGCGACTTTATTGATGTTCAAGATAATTGTTATTCATTTTCCGTCTCATTTGCACATTTTTAATTGGTTTACATTCTGGACCATGTTCAGATACAAGTAGTTGCGTCAGCAACTGGTCTTGTCTACTAAGAACCAGATCTGTGAAACGTGGTTCTGTGTAGACGAGACGGTTTGATGAAGCAAGTAGTTAGATCTGAAGATAAGCAACAGTGACTAAAACATATAATCTGATTAATGTGTAACTAAAACAGAACGATAAATGAGAATTGTATCCAAAAAGCTTTTTTCATGCAAGTGATTTGCTGCTGAGTAGGAGAACTGAGAAAGAAGTTTCCGCAGATGCGTCCATGGAGCATTATAGTAATGTAAATCGTGCATGAACATGGCATGGCCAAGTAAAGGGAAAAGAGATGCATTTCATAGCACTGTTTCATGTAACTGCCGAATTTTTAATGTACACGTGGTGTTTACGAGTGCTATGACTTTGGGCTAACAAATAAGGCGGAAACTGGTGAGTTTGTTGGGATTTATGTAGCGATAGGCAACTTCATTTAAAATGGCAATTTAGGAATCATAAGAGAGGAAAACTGTTTAAAAACAACAAACTTTGCAACAGAGACAGCATGCTGAGGACAGCGTACTCAATAACTAAAACGTTTGGACAACAGCTTCAAGCAGAGAATCGGGACGACACGTGTGCTTTTAACTCTGCGCCCATTGTCTGTCTGTAGCTGAATTACAGGTGTGTCCACTTCACTTTCCCACCTGGCGTTGTGTTATTTCTGTGTCCGTCCATAGCAATCCCGGACTGCCTGACTCCCAGGCGGTCACCTGTTGCCGTTGACTTCTGCGTTAAACCAGGTATTCCTAGGAATGGGAACTTTGCACCACGCGATCAGGACAGGGCGTTTTCAGGCGGCAGGGATGCAAAATTTAAATACCTTACGCATTTGTGTTTTCCCGTAAAATGATATGGAAGCGCATGCAGTTCACACATGCTGTCTGAGAACAGTGTTCGAAGTGTTGTTACTTTTACCAAAGTGCTAGTATACGGTAATCGATCGACCGTCTGGGAGAGAAGAAAACTCCTGGATTTGTTAATAGATAAACATGTAGTGTACGGTAAAGAAGAGGATTATTTGCTCCAGACTTATGAGAAACGCAGAGAACCAGTCAGCGGTGTCATTTTGACACCGCGCTAATTAAAAGTTACTACTTGTAGTTTTCAGCACACTTTGCAGCCATTTTGCTCGCTAACCTTAACTGACTTGTAGCGATTGCTTTACTAGAATTCAAAATTCATTAGACTTGTCCAGTTGGCCCGACACGCCTTACGTGAAGTGTAGGCACACTAAGCATTACTTTCTGATGGAAAACACCTTCATCATATTGTTCCTACCAAGAGGACGACGCACTACGCCGAGCACTTTACGTACAACGTGGCGTAAGATTTCTGCTGCTAGGAAAATTAAGCATAATGGTGAGAACTAATATTTACAGTGAAAATGAAATTTTAGTTGCACTTTGTAGTATGCTTCTTTATACACGGCATAAACTAGGATCACTTCCAGGATTGCATGTATTTGACCCTTGGAATCTCCTCAGTCAGTTGCCAGAAACGAAATTGGCAAGTTAATACTACATATGACATCAAGATAAATAATGATGATCACTTCTGTTTGACCAAGAGCGGTGGAAGAAGACAATGCATAACAAGGATTATAAGCACTGCATTAAAACATGGAATGTTTCTAGCAGAATATACGCAAGTAGTTATAATGTGTTGGTGCGAATAATACTTGGCCTGGCGGCTTATACTACGTAGAAAACATTATATAGCGTACAGACATTAAGATATCTCGACGAAAGATTTTATGTCCATTACGTTGTAGTTTATTGTAGATTCATGCGCCAGATAAAAGCTCTGAGATGCCTGAACAGAAGTCTATAACATTAGTGTATTTAGGAAACAGTTTGGCAGTGTTGACCATAATTCATTGTCTGAATTACTAAAGTCTTGAGTACCGTACGGAGGCAAGGAATATCAAAAGTTATTCGGAAAAAGAGAAACGTGTAAACATCGAATATAAACGTGTCAAAGTTTTTTTCTGGAAGTATTTGTCCGGATTGAAGCGTTATATTGTAGTGAAACGTGAATCATAAAAAAGTACAGGTAAGGCGTGAACAGAGCTTTTTGAATGTGGTATTATAAGATCATACTGAAGATTAGATGGTTAGATGGAGTTACTAATCAAGAGGTATTACATCGAATCGGGAAGAAAAGAGGTTTATGGCAGAACTTGGCCAAAGGAAGAGATTGGTTGATAGGTCGCATCCTGAGACTATATCTTATTGTGATGCTCTTGCTGCTACTGAACTCGCAGCACGCATACTCTCAGACACTTACACAAATTCTGACACACAAATGTGGGTAGGAGGAAGAACAAAGTTGATCAGTTAGTGCTGTTGTAGAATTATCAAAATGTTTTTGTTGTATGTTGAGCTGCAGGTTGTTATTCGGTTGCACGATAATGAAGTTTATTTGGTGGGTATTCCCAGCCAGCCTCTGCAGACATAGTTTTCAATGCTGCACGCCAGCGAATACATTCTCTCTCGTGAATGAACTTATTTTCAGTTACTGAAAATTTTAATTCAGCATAAATACGAGATGTAATAATTTCATAGAATTTAGATTCCACTGCGTCTTAATCCTGAACCACAGGACTTGTTGACAGATGAGTACAGGTTTGTCAAAAAACGAAGAAAGGTGGTTCTGGATTAGGTGTGGGAATGTAGTTGAGCTAGGAGCAAAAGTACAGTGAAGGATTCATCACAGCCAGAATAGAAACGATAGCCAAAGTAGTGCAGGTAAACATGATCACTACATCTGCAGGTGATGAAGAGACTGAAGGAATGTATGATGAGATTAAATAAAATACCGTACTCAGTTAATTAAGGGAGATGAACACGTAACTGCGATGCGGGGCCGGCCATAGTGGCCGAGCGGTTCTAGGCGCCACAGTCTGGAACCGCGCGACCGTTACGGTCGCAGGTTCAAATCCTGCCTCGGGCATGGATGTGAGTGACGTCCTTAGGTTAGTTAGGTTTAAGTAGTTCTAAGTTCTAGGGGACTGATGACCCCAGAATTTAAGTCCCATAGTGTTCAGATAAACACAGAAATATGCGAGTAATTCAAGAATTGGACTCTAAAAGCATACAGAAAAAATTAAATATGTAACTCGCTGTTCTGCTTGATGGTTCTGAGTTGGAAGCTGTCAGCCGACTGAGCTATGTAAACAACTGTATCAAATGAATGTTTGGACTAAAGACCACAAAATAATGACATCAACGACGATATCATAAAGAGGCCATAGACGTTATGGGAAGAAAAACAATGAACACAGGCCTATTAGTATATTCCTCCGGCGTTTCACAAGATGACTGCTCTGAAGCTATAAGATGTACAGAAATGTGACACATAACAATGGATAGAGCATCTTTTGATGTTTTAACACAGATTACAGAAGCTCAATAAGGGCAACATTCGTGATGCAGAAAATGTCAAAACATGTGGGTAAATTCATTGAAGTCGCTGTCTGTGAAGTCGCGATAGTAGCCCGCTTTGTAAGTCCCATCACTATGTTACCTACCTGCTGGCACAAACTAATTCGTTGCGACTGTACGGAGTGGATGATTTGTGTTCATGTTCTGACTCGCTTCATCCCTACTGCATCTCCGTCACGGCCCTTGTTATGAGTCGAAACCTGGAGAGTTGTTTTATCCACTAATGTGTGTCGCGTGTCTTGCAATTTTTGGCCAGTTGTCTTCCAGAACCCAAACAGTCCTTGTAAATAACTCTGTATAATCCCAGCGAGAATACTCTGAGCTTCAGTTTCGGCTCTTGAGTGGTTCGTGGGGTCTAAGAGACAGGCCATTACAGCGTAGCCACTGGCAGACGTCTAGTCTGGTGGTGTAGCCGAGGGTCGTATTTTGGCGCGGCTAGTTGGCAGCCGCTGTCGGTTACTATCTCGTGGCGCCGCCAACCCCTGTGCGTGTAATGCTGAGGAAGGGACCAGGGCGTCGGTCGTGAGATAGTAGGGCGCGCCGTGATTGAGTTGGTGCCCGGCTACGGGAGTGGGCGTATCTGACACGGCAGCCGAGAATCCGACAGGTAGGCAGGTTCTCTCAGGCGCGCGCCGAGAACGTAGTGTGTGTGCGTTTGTGTGTGCGTGCCGAACGAAAAAATGACGACACGAGGTGGGGCAGTGGCGCAGCCACCGTGTCCGCTTGCGAGTGGGCGACCGTTCTGTCAGGACACTGGTTGCTGTCCACAGCACTGAACGAGACGACGTCTGCCGGGCAGTTAAAGCAGGAGCAACAGAAATGTGGGAGCCTTTACTGTGCTGAGGTTTGTTACGGGCGCCTCGCTGCGTATGTCACAGACGTTTTACATACAGTGGTGTACAGGACTGTTAGCAATGAACGCAACCAGCCACAAACACTTTTGGAAAGGTTTATTTTAAAACCACAAATTCCGCAAAGCCTTAAGGACGAGCTAGATAATGTAACGTAGGATATTAAGTACTCGGTGAAAATGAATGGCCGGCCGAAGTGGCCGTGCGGTTAAAGGCGCTGCAGTCTGGAACCGCAAGACCGCTACGGTCGCAGGTTCGAATCCTGCCTCGGGCATGGATGTTTGTGATGTCCTTAGGTTAGTTAGGTTTAACTAGTTCTAAGTTCTAGGGGACTGATGACCACAGCAGTTAAGTCCCATAGTGCTCAGAGCCATTTGAACCATTTTTTGAAAATGAATGAGTCTGTGGGAGCATGTTGCACAGACGTCTTCCAGTCGTGCGCAGAAGCCAGAAGTCACATGGCGTGGGGTCAACGCAGCTGTATAACCCAATGCGGCTGGCCCCAGAGCACGAAGCAGTTGAAGGAAAGGGAGAAGACGGTGTGGGTCTCAATCAGCGAGCGGTGACAGTGCAGTGTGACAGTATTGTTTACTACATCGTGGCTCGGAGAACACATTCGGATGACTTCACACGGAGAACAATCATTAGGAAACTGGGAGAAGGGCGAAGTGTGACAAGTGTAGCTAACAAATTTGGTACTGCTCACAGCATTGTTTCACGTGCGTGGAGAGTGTTCCGAAGCACAGGCACTGGTGCCAGAACGAGAGGAGGTGGTCGATCACGATCAACTACAGCAGCAGATGACGACTACATTCTGCAAGAGGAAGGAATGGACCGACTTCAAAGAGCGGGTTCAATTGCAACCACGGTTAACAAAAGTACCAGGAAAGTTACACAGGGTGCTCGGAAATTCTCGTTACAAACTTCTAGGACTTGCAGTCGCTAGCGAGTACATAATATTTTGAACAGGAGCCCATGCCCGGAAATGTATCGTTTCTGTGCTACAACCGTTGGAAAACTTCGTCATGGTGGGGGCGGAGGAGGGGGATGGTTACATCAAATCGGCTGATGTCATCTGACGTCTATCCTACTTTCCCGACCTGTTTCGAGCCACATTCCTATGTCTGTGGGTGTTAGAGCAACATGGTTGAGTACACGTTTGCAGAATACATCTACATGATCCTTCTCTATGGCGAAGTTGACAGTAGTGGAATACTGCTAGTCGCCTACATCAAGAACGTTATGCTCTACGTCCGACTCCACTGTATACTCTTCTCGCCACAATTACGCTATGGCTTCGAGAAAGGGTACCTCCACCTTCAGCAGGCGTGGCTGTGAGACGCCGCACGCCCACATTGGAAGAGGTTGTACCGCATCACGTCAATGAGTACAAGAGCAACTGCGCCTTCAATGGATGTCGCTTCCAACACCGTCTAGTAGTCGTGGATGACCAACAACAACATCCATACCACCTTCAACACTCCCTACCATCGCTGACACTCACACATAATATTTTGAACAGGAGCCTATGCCCGGAAATGTACCGTTTTGTGCTATAGCCGTTTGAAGACTTCGTCATGTTGGGGGCGGAAGAGGTTCGAAACAAGTGAGAGAAGTAGGATAGGCGTCAAATGACATCAGTCGATCTGACGTAATCGCCCCCAGCGTGACTATCCAGTTGCAAACCTATGTAGCAAACGTGTTTTCCAACGGCCGGACAGGGGTTTCCATTCAAAATATTGTGTACTCACTCCTCTCCATAAGTACTGCAATTTTGTAACACCTTAATGTGTACATACGTCGGTGTGCTGGTTGTTTTTCCGAAGCGTCGAGCAGTCTTCGCAAAAACAAATCACAAACTTTACGACCTGATGTTTTCTGGCCAGTTGTAACTGCACCATTAAGTTGACTATGCTTGTCAGTATAGACTACCCATTCTGCATTCTCACATCCACACTTCGACACCTTATCTGCTGCCCAAGCGAAAATAGGGATTAATGGAGGTTGTACCTAACCTAGCAACATACGACTTGTAGTAGCTGTAATTATTAGTCTGCAGATGATGTAGATACTGATGTAATGTTGTTCAGTACACCATCCTCAGTGATCAACAAAATACATATACCCACTGCACACTGTATAGGGTAGGGCGATTAAAACTGTTTTGGGAAATATATGGGAAACTACACATCAGAATCAAAAAGGGGTGTAAAAACAGTTATTCATCTCGAAGGAGCACATCCAATGACACTACACTCGATCCCCCATGAGGCGTTAACTCTGAAATCTTCAATTGAACTGCGGGTCCGGATTTTCCAGGAAAAAATACCTAGCTTTTGTGAGGAACAATTTTGTCTTTGCATGATAGATGGCGTTGTAATCGGCGCAGATCAGAATGGGTTACTATCTTTTGAAGCATGACAGTGTCTCATGAAATTACCCAACACAATAGGATCCCAGGAGCGTAGATGGGCTGCGTTCTTGCATTCTGTAATGAGACATCGATATTTTATAGCAAACCAGAGTGATTCTCGAGGCCATAACACGCTATTGTATCCACATCATTGGTATAATTATCTTCGTAATGGCGCCGAAGTGAAAAACTGCTGGAATAAGTCATTGGTTTATTTATCAATGCAGTAACAACTACATCCAACGTTACCCAGGAAAAACTACGACGTGGACGTAGTGGTGTTTTGCTCTGTTCGAGGTGCTTTTGTAAGAAGAGTCCCGCTGCCTTTCACCATCGGGGTGCATGCTTCACTTGAATCCCTTGCCTCCCACCATAGGGGTTCTTGTCTCGCGTGCATCCCCTTGCCTCACAAATCTTCATGTTTTACTGAATCAAATGTTCGAAATGGTGCCCACTTGCTGAAATACACATTGCAAAGCTATTTCTAAAAGACAGTCCCACGTCTCTAAGTGTATCTCCACTAATGTTTGCACAGCCAGTAATAATTCACTGCGGCATATCTGTAGGGGTTGTTGGTACGTCCATTTAACATTTCTCTTTTAGTGTTCCCACAGGAAGAAGTCAAATCGAGTGAAGTCACTCATAAGGACCACCTCGTCCAATCCATCGACCAAGACATTTTAGGTTCAGAACTTCACGAGATATCCATGAATAACGCACTGGACATCCATCGTGTTGAAACCACATATCCATTCTTATCTGATGTGGGACATGTTCCAGCAGTATTGGCAAAATATTATATAAAAAAACTCGCCGTACATTCGACCATTCACATTACCGTCTACGAAGTATGGGCCAGCTATCCGGGTACCAACACACCGAACCAAACATTGACACTCCATGGGCGTTGAAGCTCGACTTGCTTTAACCAGTGGGGATTCTGCAGTGCCCAGTAATGCGTATTCTGCCGATTCACTTATCGCGTTTCGTAAACGTTGGTTCATCAATGAAAAGTAAGTGTGAATGAAAATCATCGTCGGCTGCTTGTTGTTGTTATATGCAGCTGCCAAACGTTAAAAGGCTTTGAAAGTCGTCCCCATGTAGGACTCGATGCAACGGCAGGTGATATGGGTCGTACCGGTGTTCATGCAGTACGCGCAGAACATTTCGTCGCGAAATTTCTTCACCTCATGCTGTTTGCCGCCGACTAATGTGAGCATATGCAGCACTTAAAGCTAAAGCATTGAAGCGGAATTTTCGTTCGTCGCAGGCCGTGCTCGGACTTGTGGTGTGAGTTGAACGCTTCCAGTTGCAGCACACAGTTGGATAGTACTGTGGAATGACGTCGAATAAGGAATATTCCTCTCGGGCAACAGGTCCACATACTGTAACGAGCTTCTGCTACAGGCATTCTTGACGCAAAGTACATAGCAAAGATGTCTACTCCCTCTGCAATCGTCAACATCGTTAGACACGTAGGAAAATGTGTTTGCGGTTCGATTGTTCGTTGTAAAGAAAACCGCGACCGCTTCGCGTCGCCGTTTCATTGTTCGTCGATCGCGGTATGCCTACAGTCGCGCTCGACACATTGAACGATACGTCTTGTTGACAGTACGGGTAATGTAACGGATGTGATAAATAGAAGGCCGAAATTCTAAACCTAGCTTTCAAAAACTCGTTTACGGTATAGGACTGCAGCATCATTCCCCTTTTCAATTATCGAACAAACGCAAGGATGTCTGACACAGTGTTAAGTGTATCTGGGATTGTAAAACAGTTAAGACCCTTAGACGCCAGGAAGGCATCTGGCCCAGACGGTATCGCCCAGACGGTATCCCGGTAAGATTATATGTTTACTATGCTACAAAAATAGCACCATTCTTATCCATCAGCTATCAGAATCATTGGAACAGGGGGAAGTTCCACGGGACTGGAGGAAGGCCCAGGTCATAGCAAACTATAAAAAGAGTAGAAAATCGGATGCACATAATTATGGGCCAATTTCACTGACATCGATTTGTTGTAGAATCATGCGAGACACTGCTGTCGCTCTTTGTGCATGACGTACAACAGGCTCTACATACTGACTCCCAGGTTGATATCAAATTTCTCGACTTTCGAAAGGCGTTCGACTCAGTTCCGCACTGTCGCTTGCTCCAAAAAGTAAGCTCTTACGGTCTATCCGATGACAGATCCTGTTGGATAGAAAGTTTTCTAACAGACAGAGAGCAGTATGTCGCCCTGAATGGGGTGAGTACAACAGAAACGGGCGTAACTTCAGACGTTCCCAGGGCAGCGTAATAGGTCCGCTGCTTTTTACGATTTCCATAAACGATCTGGTTGATGGTATTGACAGCGGCGTTAGACAGTTTGCCAATGATGCTGTAGTCTACAGGAGAGTAGTATCACACGAAAGTTGTGAACAAATCAATGAGGATTTGCAGAATACAAATGCGTGGGGTAATGGCTGGCATTTATCTCTCACTATTAGTAAGTGTAACCTACTGCCTATAACAAGGCGAAAATCTCCCTCAATGTACGAGTACAAAATAATTGCCCAGTCTTTGGAAGCGGCAACATCCGCCAAGTACCTGGGTGTGACTATTCGTAATCATCTCAAATGGAATGATCAGATTACACAAGTAACGGGCAAGGCGAACTCTATATTGCGGTTTATTGGTAGAATCTTGAAGCGCTGCAGTCCTTCAACAAAGGAAATTGCTTACAATACTTTAGTTCGTCCAGTCTTAGAGTATTGTTCGTCTGTATGGGAACCTTACCAGTTGGACCTGATAAAAGTGATTGAAAAGGTACAAAGAAGAGCGGAAAGATTCATGACTGGTACATTTAGCCATCGCGAGAGCGTTACAAACCTCATAGAAAGTTTGAAGTGGGATACACTTGCAGATAGACGACGCGCTAAGCGGAAGAGGCTGCTTACTGAATTCCAAAATCCAATCTTCGCCGATGATGTAGAGCATATATTATTATCACCAACTTTCAAACCGCGCAATGATCACCATCAAAGACAAGGCGTTCAGACAGTCGGTTTTTCCCTCGTGCGATCGATTATGACTTTGGCGCGAATTTTGCCCTCCGCCACACAGCGCTTGGTGGCTAGCGGAGTATATATGTAGATGGAACTACTGTACATCCTTGCACCTATACAGAGGTGTTGCACTTGCAACGAGAGTCTGACCACGGTTCGTGTTCAGCGTACGTGCATCGCAGACGGTTATTTGAGTGGTCCAACATGTAAGGGAGACAATGGTTAACATATCGAATATTCCCCTATCACCTTTCAACAGTTTGTGACACATTTTGATTTGTGTAGATTACAGCGCCATCCATCACACAACGATAAAATTGTTCCACACAAAAATTTTTTTTTCCGAGAATTCGAATCCATAATAAAGCCTGGGGGGGGGGGAGTTGAAGATTTCACATTTGACCTCCCTCCCTCCCCTCGGGGCTGGGGTGGGGCGGTTGAGTGAAGTGTCATTCGATGTCCCCGTTCGAGACGAACAACTTTTATTACAATCTTTCTTTCATCCGGGTTGTAGTGTCCCCACCCCTTATATCTTTTCAAGACACTATTTGTTCAGCTCCACTGTTCTTGCAAATCCGTTTCTGTGTCCGGCAGAATTGCAACGTCGTAGTCAAAGATTAAAGTTGTAAGTATTCCGCATTTCTCTGGACTTTCCTTTGCCACTTATTCAATGCACAGATTGAATAACATCAGGGATAAGCTACAACTCTGAACTCTGTCTGACTCCCTTCTCTACTACTGCTTCCCTTGCATATCCTTCGACTCCTAAAATTTCAGTCTAGTAGGACATCTACTTTTTTCGTTATAGATAAATTATTTATGGCATAGGTCCAGAGACACTATCGTATGGAATTCCAGAAGGACTTCGACCAATTTTCCACTTGGTGTATTCAATGGTAAGTCTATTGCATTTGGATGAATGTAACGTAACACCAATAACAAAAAAGGGGAAAGAATCAGATAACAAGATTAGCACTGAACGACGTTAGCACATCACCTTGTACTAGTTTTTGTGGGTAACAGTAAGAAGTGATATGAAATGGAAGTCAGCATCATGGGAGGCGAATGGAAGACTTAGTCGAAGGGTTCTGGAAGCAGCGTTTGAAGTCAACAAGTAGAACAACTACAGGCATCGAAGAAATTCATAAACGCGATGTTAGAATAGTAAGAGGACAGTACAGTCCATGCGAAACTGTAACGGAATTGATTAAGAAACATAAATGGGAATCCTTGGAAGAATGATGAGGTAGTTCGCACGAAACTCTGGTACGGAGAGAAATTGTATTTGACGAAAGATTGCGTGACAGTTCTGGTCTCACCAGCGTGTGTTTAGTGGATGGATCATGAGAATACCTTAGAGATTAGGGTGCTTAATATAACTGGACCGTGCAAATTGTCGTGTAATAGAACTAATTGTGACTATTTGTTTTGGATCTCTAGGTTTTTATGAGTAATTTTAGAACAGTGTATCATAAGTTCAGCATGCAGAAGGGGGTGGGGGAGAGGGCGGGGGAGACTACCGGTTGCGAGGCTGTGTGACGTTATTTCAGTGATTAAAATATCGTCTCAAATGTACGAAGAACTTTGCTGTAAAAGACCGTGTATCGGTATGACGACGCATCCTTCTTTGGCCTGAACGCAGGCACTGATTGGTTTGGCGAAGGTTTTATACACTGATAAGCCGAAACATTATGACCACTGCCCATCGCAGGATAGGGTGTTGCCTGATGGCGTTGCAAAAATATAACGCGGTAAGGAAAGTCTACAGGGTGTTACAAAAAGGTACGGCCAAACTTTCAGGAAACATTCCTCACACACAAATAAAGAAAAGATGTTATGTGGACATGTGTCCGGAAACGCTTAATTTCCACGTTAGAGCTCATTTTAGTTTCGTCAGTATGTACTGGACTTCCTCGATTTACCGCCAGTTGGCCCAATTGAAGGAAGGTAATGGTGACTTCGGTGCTTGTGTTGACATGCGACTCATTGCTCTACAGTACTAGCATCAAGCACATCAGTACGTAGCATCAACAAAATGGCTCTGAGCACTATGGGACTTTACATCTCTAGTCATCAGTCCCCTAGAAATTAGAACTACTTAAACGTAACTAACCTAAGGACATCACACAACACCCAGTCATCACGAGGCAGAGAAAATTCCTGACCCCGCCGGGAATCGTACCCGAGAACCCGGGCGCGGGAAGCGAAAACACTACCGCACGACCACGAGCTGCGGACTAGCATCAACAGGTTAGTGATCATCACGAACGTGGTTTTGCAGTCAGTGCAATGTTTGCAAATGCGGAGTTGGCAGATGCCCATTTGATGTATGGATTAGCACGGGGCAATAGCCGTGGCGCGGTACGTTTGTGTCGAGACAGATTTCCAGAACGTAGGTGTCCCGACAGGAAGACGTTCGAAGCAATTGATCGGCGTCTTACGGAGCACGGAACATTCCAGCCTATGACTCGTGACTGGGGAAGACCTAGAACGACGAGGACACCTGCAATGGACGAGGCAATTCTTCGTGCAGTTGACGATAACCCTAATGTCAGCGTCAGAGAAGTTGCTGCTGTACAAGGTAACGTTGACCACGTCACTGTATGGAGAGTGCTACGGGAGAACCAGTTGTTTCCGTACCATGTACAGCGTGTGCAGGTACTATCGGCAGCTGATTGGCCTCCACGGGTACACTTCTGCGAATGATTCATCCAACAATGTGTCAATCCTCATTTCAGTGCAAATGTTCTCTTTACGGATGAGGCTTCATTCCAACGTGATCAAATTGTAAATTTTCACAATCAACGTGTGTGGGCTCACGAGAATCCGCACGCAATTGTGCAATCACGTCATCAACACAGATTTTTTGTGAACGTTTGGGCAGGCATTGTTGGTGATATTTTGATTGGACCCCATGTTCTTCCACCTACGCTCAATGGAGCACGTTATCATGATTTCATACGGGATACTCTACCTGTGCTCCTAGAACATGTGCCTTTACAAGTACGACACAACATGTGGTTCATGCACGATGGAGCTCCTGCACATTTCAGTCGAAGTGTTCGTACGCTTCTCAACAACAGATTCGGCGACCGATGGATTGGTAGAGGCTGACGAATTCCATACCAAATGTAGAGACTCTTCGTGCTCGTATTGCGGACGGCTGTGATACAATACGCCATTCTACAGGTCTGTATCAGCGCATCAGGGATTCCATGCGACGGAGGGTGGATGCATGTATCCTCGCTAACGGAGGACATTTTGAACATTCCCTGTAACAAAGTGTTTGAAGTCACGCTGGTACGTTCTGTTGCTGTGTGTTTCCATTCCATGATTAATGTGATTTGAAGAGAAGTAATAAAATGAGCTCTAACATGGAATGTAAGCGTTTCCAGACACATGTCCACATAACATATTTTCTTTCTTTGTGTGTGAGGAATGTTTCCTGAAAGTGTGGACGTACCTTTTTGTAACACCCTGTATAAGGGGAGCAGAGACAGATGGGGTAATCGTCCTAGTGACGATACGGGCCGTAAACGACGAAATCCACTGAGATAAGCGTCTTCAATGAAGGATAGATTATTATCACCCAAAGCCTGTGAACGAATATCTCAAAAACGGCGAAGCTGGTAGAATGTTCACATGCTGAGCATCTACGGAAGGAAGTACGACAGTGAAACTACCACAAGGCGCTAAATGCTTGGACGTCTACGACTCTACACACAACGTCGAGTTCGTAGAACTGCCTGCTCTGGAACGTAGGATGTGCTGCGATCTATGACATCCCTGGCGAAAAAGCACAGAGCTGGTACACGCACAAGCGTTCCGGAGCACGCCGTTCAGCTCAGGTTGTTGAACATTGGACTCCTGAGCAGACGACCGCTACGTCTTCACATGATGACCCAGCTCCATCGTCAATTACGATTCCAGTGGGCACGGGAACAGCGGAAATGGACCGATGATTAATGGTAACTTATCGCCTACGCAGGTGAATCACGTTTCTTGTACATCTGATCGATGGTCGTTTCCATAAGCACCGTCATCGAGGTGAACGGTGGGTCGAAACGTGCAGCGCGCCACGGACGCAGGCTGGTGGGAGTAGTGTTATGCTAAGGGAGACATTCTCCTGCGCTCTCATGGAGCCTGTGGTAGTAATCGAAGACACGCTGACGTTTGCGAACCACCTGCATCCCTTCATGCTTGGTGTTTTCCCCGACGGCGATGTCGTCTTTGATAATATAATTGTCCTGTAAGTAGGCTGTTTAGGTTTTTTATGTTGGTAACGCCATGTAGCGCTCTATATGAAAATCACTGACTGTGCTGTGTGAAGGCTGTGGTTGGTTTGCATTGTTGGAGTAATATTCACCATTGTAGTGTTGGGCAGTTGGCTGTTAACAGCGCGTAGCGTTGCACAGTTGGAGGTGAGCAGCCAGCAGTGGTGGATGTGGGGAGAGAAATGGCGGAGTTTTGAGAGCGGATGATCTGGACGTGTGTCCATCAGAGACATAGTAAATTTGTGAGACTGGATATCATGGACTGATATATACACTCCTGGAAATTGAAATAAGAACACCGTGAATTCATTGTCCCAGGAAGGGGAAACTTTATTGACACATTCCTGGGGTCAGATACATCACATGATCACACTGACAGAACCACAGGCACATAGACACAGGCAACAGAGCATGCACAATGTCGGCACTAGTACAGTGTATATCCACCTTTCGCAGCAATGCAGGCTGCTATTCTCCCATGGAGACGATCGTAGAGATGCTGGATGTAGTCCTGTGGAACGGCTTGCCATGCTATTTCCACCTGGCGCCTCAGTTGGACCAGCGTTCGTGCGGGACGTGCAGACCGCGTGAGACGACGCTTCATCCAGTCCCAAACATGCTCAATGGGGGACAGATCCGGAGATCTTGCTGGCCAGGGTAGTTGACTTACACCTTCTAGAGCACGTTGGGTGGCACGGGATACATGCGGACGTGCATTGTCCTGTTGGAACAGCAAGTTCCCTTGCCGGTCTAGGAATGGTAGAACGATGGGTGCGATGACGGTTTGGATGTACCGTGCACTATTCACTGTCCCCTCGACGATCACCAGTGGTGTACGGCCAGTGTAGGAGATCGCTCCCCACACCATGATGCCGGGTGTTGGCCCTGTGTGCCTCGGTCGTATGCAGTCCTGATTGTGGCGCTCACCTGCACGGCGCCAAACACGCATACGACCATCATTGGCACCAAGGCAGAAGCGACTCTCATCGCTGAAGACGACACGTCTCCATTCGTCCCTCCATTCACGCCTGTCGCGACACCACTGGAGGCGGGCTGCACGATGTTGGGGCGTGAGCGGAAGACGGCCTAACGGTGTGCGGGACCGTAGCCCAGCTTCATGGAGACGGTTGCGAATGGTCCTCGCCGATACCCCAGGAGCAACAGTGTCCCTAATTTGCTGGGAAGTGGCGGTGCGGTCCCCTACGGCACTGCGTAGGATCCTACGGTCTTGGCGTGCATCCGTGCGTCGCTGCGGTCCGGTCCCAGGTCGACGGGCACGTGCACCTTCCGCCGACCACTGGCGACAACATCGATGTACTGTGGAGACCTCACGCCCCACGTGTTGAGCAATTCGGCGGTACGTCCACCCGGCCTCCCGCATGCCTACTATACGCCCTCGCTCAAAGTCCGTCAACTACACATACGGTTCACGTCCACGCTGTCGCGGCATGCTACCAGTGTTAAAGACTGCGATGGAGCTCCGTATGCCAAGGCAAACTGGCTGACACTGACGGCGGCGGTGCACAAATGGTGCGCAGCTAGCGCCATTCGACGGCCAACACCGCGGTTCCTGGTGTGTCCGCTGTGCCGTGCGTGTGATCATTGCTTGTACAGCCCTCTAGCAGTGTCCGGAGCAAGTATGGTGGGTCTGACACACCGGTGTCAATGTGTTCTTTTTTCCATTTCCAGGAGTGTATATATTATGACTTTTGAACACTATTAAGGTAAATACATTGCTTGTTCTCTATCAAAATCTTTCATTTACTAACTATGCCTATCAGTAGTTAGTGCCTTCAGTAGTTAGAATCTCTTATTTAGCTAGCATTATTGGCGCTCGCTGTATTGCAGTAGTTCGAGTAAGGAAGATTTTTGTGAGGTAAGTGATTTGTGAAACGTATAGGTTAATGTTAGTCAGGGCCATTCTTTTGTAGGGATTTTTGAAAGTCAGAATGCGTTGCGCTAAAAATATTGTGTGTCAATTCAGTGATGATCAGAATAAGTAAAGTGAGTAATGTCTGAGTACGTTCAGTTTTTCTCAGCTGTTTGAAAATCAAATAATTTAAGAGGCTTATCTGCATAGTAATTCATTGAGTTTTCTTAGGGGACGTTTCAGTCCGTGTTTCAAAGTCAAAACTTGCTACAGTGGTTTCAGGAGCATTATAGTGAACTCACGTTGATACGTTGCCCATCAAATTTGTCTGATATGAATCCAGTGGAGCCCATCTGAGTCGCTATCAGGCGTAACCATCGGGTACACAAATCGTCGCCCCGTTAATACGGGAATTGCATGACTTGTGCTTAGACATCCGCTGTCACATACCTCCACAACATATCAGCGAACAGTAGGACAGAAGACACGCAGAATCGATTATATATTGCATTCCATAGATGGCCCACCAAGGTATTAAGAAGGTGGTCATAATGTTTTGGCTAGTTAGTGTATGGTCGTTTTGTATCCCTTTCTGGGCCACACTGGCCCACAGCTTTTGTAATGCGTGGTTGATGCGCAGCACTGGGTCATGGCTGACGTCCGAGCCGTTCCCACGCGTGTTGTATCGGGGACACGGGACTATCTCAATTGCACACAGACAGATCACAGAGACTCGTGTCGTGTACGGAGGAGCATAGTCGTGTTGATAAATGGCATCACAGTACTGTCCCAGTCAGCGTTCTCTCCAGCCAACACCAAGCTTTACGTCGTACCCGATGAAACCCACACCATAACGTCAAGTGTAACACTGTTATGCCTTTCCGAGCACTGAAAGAATGGACCTATTTCTAGCTCGCCACCATCCTCGCCGACGATACATCGCTGAACACCATTCATCGGCAGTCCGTGTTTTCCGGTCACGGCACCGGTCAAAACGCAGCCGTTTGTGTCGTTGTGCTGATGGTAGCGTACGCATGGGTCGGTAATTGCCTACTTCGGCTGCTACTGCTCCCTGACCAATGGCAGAGAATGTTGCAGCGAGGCCACCACTTATTCTCAGACGGCAGGGGCAGTTGTGAAGGTTGCACATAACGGCGATCTTGTCTTGTAGTGATCAGACGTGCTCGATCGGAACATTGGCGAGGAGAAGGAGGACGAGAAAGAGGGTAGGGTGGTTATTAGTTTTGGGTAGAGCGCAATGTTCGGTACCGTTGACATAGCTTCGTTCGTCGTAAAGAGTGTCAGTCCTTTCGAGGAGGGGTACTGCTGGGCTAGGCACTAGCAAAGTCTACTGAGCCAGCTGCAGTGTCTGAACCCGAAACATGCAAAGATTGTCGTATAAGTGGTCGATTGATCATGGATCGATCACTGTGTAAGGGTTGAGTTTGTTTGCGTTTATTGTGCAATACGGCTTTCTCGCCTTCCCGGTTGGTTGGCTAGTTTACACCCGGCAGTGCCAGTTAATTTTGCTGTGCTGCAGGGGTTCACCGGTGATGTTATCCATAGTTGGTTAATTGCCCGTAAATAGTAGTGTTTTTGGGCGGTTGTGCTTCCACCTATGGTCGTGATCGTAGTTACCGAGGTTAAGGGTGGAAGGATTGTTCGAGTATCTCGTTTTCTTGAGCAGTAGTGTGACAAGTTTTTTGAATACCTCCATGAGAGTCTCACAGCGGTGTTCTATGTGGAGGCCTGCAGTGCCTGTGTGTCGTGGAGCGTTGCTTACGATATGTAGTACTTTGTTCCATACGATCTGCAGGCATGTTGGAGCTGCGTATCCCCAAACAGTAGTTGCATACGTCATCAACGGTCTAATTAGTGTTGTGTACATGGACCTCGACAGCCTCCTTTTCAGTGCGCTTTGCGTGTTGAGCATGGGGCAACGCTGTCTGAGCCTCGCATTTGCTAGGTTGCTTACATATTTAGTGTGGTCCCCCCCATGTACGTTTCTGGTCCAGCCAAATACCGAGGTATCTGACTTTCTTACAGAAGCGTATTGGGCGTGTGTGTGGTGTTATTTGTCTGCAATTTTGGCGTTTGTGCAGGTGTTTCCGTTTGCGTGTGAACAGAATATCCTCGCACTTTTCGAAGTTTACTTTAACACCAATCGTTCCAGCCAAGGCTCGGCAGTGCTGAGAGCTGTCTGCAATCGTCCAACGCCTAACACTGTTCGCGCCCCTTATATACCCTACCATGGCTGTAACGCACACTGGTGACCTTTCTATCTACTACAGAGAACTGCATTACGTCACTTGCTTTCCAGAAAGTGGTGTATGAAGAAGCACTGATTTCTGTTTTCCGGTTGCTTTGTTTTTCTTGACAAGCAGTGCAAAAGGTCATTTTTACGTCGCTCAGTACGCGAATGGAGTAATTTTTTTCGTACATCCACCTTTTATTTCATATGGGGAGTGGGACGATGGCTCATCAGTACAGTTATGAGAACCGACGTTAACACCTTCAGCCGTGTCTTTATATTTCTTTGTTCAATTGCGACCGATTTCGGTGACACACTGCACCGTCATCTGACCATCAAATGGCAAAAACTGGATCAATTGTAAGTAGCCTGTTTGTATGCTGGCAGCGCTATAGACTGTGTTAATATCGCTGACAGCGCTCTGTGCCCTCGGCAAGAGATTCTGTGGTTGGACGGACTAGCGGTTAGCGAGTGGATAGGAAAGTGTATGGACATGATATGCTTAGTGGAGCCTCTGTGTTGGTAGGACATGCATTGTAAAAGTGAGATAAAATGATGTGTTTATAAGAAAATACACAAGGTAATTTATGATGATGGATGTTTGGTTCGCCGGCCGAAGTGGCCGAGCGGTTCTAGGCGCTACAGTCTGGAACCGCGCGACCGCGACGGTCGCAGGTTCGAATCCTGCCTCGGGCATGGATGTGTGTGTTATCCTTAGGTTAGTTAGGTTTAAGTAGTTCCAAGTTCTAGGGGACTGATGACCTCCGATGTTAAGTCCCATAGTGCTCAGAGCCATTTTGATGTTTGGTTCATAATGTTTGGGCAGTGGAATTATTGACAACTATATAATTTTTGGAACAGGATTTCACATGAATAAGGTAAAATTTTCTAAATACATTGTTTGCTCTTCAACAAAATCTTTCTTTCGCTAATCATACGCCTCCTAGTACTTAGAGTCTATAGTAGTTAGAATCTTTTTCTTTAACTGGGTGTAGTTGTTACTTGCTGTAATTGCTGTAGTTCGTGTTATGAAGATTTTCTCTGGAGTATGTGACTTATGAAAAAGAATGGGGTTTGCATTGGTGGGATTCGTGATTGAAATGGGTTTAGGCAATTAACAGAGTTGGAGGTAGCTCCATATTTCTTTAATTTCATGTTTTTTGGATTTGTATTATTGTTAGGGTTTCTTGCAATTCAGGGCCATTCTTTTGTTTTAATTATTGGAAATCATGTTGTCAATGTATAGGAGTCAGACTGCGTTGGGCTTGTATATTTGTGCGTAATAAATGAATAGGTTAAGTTCGAGTTCTCTTTGTCAGAGAAAAATTCTGTAAGTCAGTGTTTACTAAAAAAAAATAATAATTAAAGAGGTAATTTCACAATAGCCAACTCTCCATACTGTCGTAACAGGGGATAAACTCCTTGTCCGCAGATCTTATCTTGCATGAAGAGTTCGCTAACCATATCAGTTTTTTTTAATCCGCCTTATTCAAAATCTTATTTCTTTCTTTTCCACGCACACATGTTTCTACGGCTATGTGTCATGTTCTGTCAATAAAACTTATTTCTATAAAATATAATACAAATTTTATAGTCGTATACGTGTTGTAGGCCTAAAAATTATTACGTGCGAATTTTGTTTGATTTATTTCGATTGCTCACCTGAAAATCACGTTGCTAGCGAAAACGGATTTTTAGACATCTGTTTTTTTATCCTTTTTTCTCGTTTTAACAGAATGTTATCAGCAAAGTAGTCATGTAGAAAAGTATCCATTTTTTGTCCTGCTCTCTCCCCATGCTATTATCACGCCTTCAGTCCCTTAAAAAGAATCCGTGAAGGATCGGACGAGTATGTTCAGCAGGCAGGAACAGACTTCTTCTCGCTGCAGGACACGGCGTTCTGCCAGATGGGAATCTTCAACGTGCTGCGTCGATGGGACGATTCCTTCATTGCTCACTGCAATTTTGCGTGATTGGCATACCGATTGTGGACTGTATGGCCTTCGAACGGAAACTTTGATCGGCCCTTATATTTTACACAAGCAAAGTTCAGCCACAAAAGATGACACGTAGGCTACGAAATGAAACGATATAAGTAATGTTTTGCTTAATTCGGTTTTTAAAAAAAAAAGTTTGATGTGCGTAGTGAGCCCTTCATGGTTGCTTGATTTGGGGGAGGGGACCAAACAGCGAGGTAATCGATTCCGTCGGATTAGGAAAGGACAGGGAAGGAAGTCGGCCTTGCCCTTTGAAAGGACCTGTCCTGGCATTTGCCTGAAGCGATTTAGGGAAACCCCGGAAAACCTAAATCAGGATGGCCGGACGTGGGTTTCAACCGTCGTCCTACCGAATGCGAGTCCAGTGTGCTAACTATTGAACCACGTCTCTCGGTAACCCTTCATGCATGACCTGGGAACGCCGATTTCAATTTTTAGCCCCATTATTGCAGTATGAAAAGCTGGTTATAGTTCCAAATTTAGCTACATACTGCCTAATGACGGTGCAGTGTGTAACCATTTGAATAAAAACCATATGCAACCCTGGCTCGAGAAAAGATCCCTAGCCCGCATCTCGTGGTCGTGCGGTAGCGTTCTTGCTTCCCACGCCCGGGTTCCCGGGTTCGATTCCCGGCGGGGTCAGGGATTTTCTCTGCCTCGTGATGGCTGGGTGTTGTGTGCTGTCCTTAGGTTAGTTAGGCTTAAGTAGTTCTAAGTTCTAGGGGATTGATGACCATAGATGTTAAGTCCCATAGTGCTCAGAGCCATTTGAACCATTTTTGAAAAGATCCCTACCCAAACACTGGAAAGTACTACAGGTCACAGCAATATTCAAGAAAGGTAGTAGGAGTAATCCACTAAATTACAGGCTCATATCATTAACGTCGACATGCAGCAGGATTCTGGAAAATTTAGTGTGTTCGACAACAGAATTACCTCTAAGAGAACGGTCTATTGAGACACAGTCAACACGGATTTGGAAAACATTGTACCTGTGGAACACAACTAGCTCTTTACTCAAATGAAGTGTTGAGTGCTATTGACAAGGGATTTCAAATTGATTCAGTACTTCTAGATTTCCAGAAAGCTTTTGATACTGTATCACACAAGCGGGTTGTAGTGAAATTGTGTGCTTATGGAATATCGCCTCAGATATGTAGCTGGATTCGTGATTTTCTGTCAGAGAGATGACAGCTCGTAGTAATTGATGGAAAGTCATCCAGTAAAACAGAAGTGATTTCCGGCGTTCCCCAAGAGTGTTAAAGGCCCTCTGCTTTTCCTTATCTATATAAACGTTTTAGGAGAGATTCTGAGCAACCGTCTTAGGTTGTTTTCAGATGATGCTGTCCTTTATCGAATAATAAAGTCATCAGAAGATCAAAGAAATTGAAAAACTGTTTAGGAAAGATAACTGTAGGGTGCAAAAATTAGCAGTTGACCCTAAATAACAAAAAGTGTGAGGTCATGCACATGGCTACTAAAAGGAATCCGTTAAACTTCGGTTACACGATAAATCAATCAAAATTAAAGGCCGTAAATTCAACTAAATAGCTAGGAATTACAATGACGAACAACTTTAATTGGAAGGAACACACAGAAAATGTTGTGGGGAAGGCTAACCAAAAACTGCGTTTTATTGGCTAGATCAGTTAAAAAGGTTGCCTACACTACGCTTGCCCGCCACCTTTTAGAATACTGCTGCGCGGTGTGGTATCCTTGGCAGATATGACTGACGGAGTACATCGAGAAAGTTCAAAGAAGGGTAGCAAGTTTTGTATTATCGCGAAATAGGGGAGAGCGTGCCACCGAAATGAGGTGATTTGAGGTGAACATCATCAAAACAAAGACGTTTTTCGTTGCGGCAGGATGTTCTCATGAAATCCCAATCACCAACTTTCTCCTCCGAATGCGAAAATATTTTGTTGATCCCGACCTACAAAGGGAGAAACAATCTCCAGGATAAAATAAGGGAAATCAGAGCTCGTAGGAAAGATATAGGTGTTCGTTCTTTGCCGACCGCTGTGGCCGAGCGCTTCTAGGCGCTTCAGTCCGGAACCGCTCTGCTGGTACGGTCGCAGGTTCGAATCCTGCCTCGGGCGTGGATGTGTGTGATGTCCTTAGGTTAGTTAGGTTTAAGTAGTTCTAAGTCTAGGGGACTGATGACCTCAGATGTTAAGTCCCATAGTGCTTGGAGCCATTTTTTTTTTTTTTTTTGTTCGTTCTTTCCGCGCGCTATACGAGATTAGAATAAAAGAGAGTTGTGAAGGTGGTTCGAGGAACCCTCTGATCCGCACGTAAATGTGATTTGCGGAGTATTCATGTAGATGTAAGTGTAAATGAAGACACGGTCTGAGATGATACCATAAGTCTTCATAAGAGTGGAATAAGTAAGAAAATCGACAGCGTTGATACGAGGTGCCCTCCGCCTTGCTCTGTTCAGTGGCTGCGGAGTATTTACGTAGATGTAGATGTGGAAGTTTCTAGGAACTGATCTCGTTCCGCTCTCAGCCCCACAGGCCGTTACCATCTGAAACGCGGCACCAGTTAAGTTGTGCGGCCACTTTGCTGCCAGCGAGCCGGCCCCCGGTCTGCGGCAGGAGGCGGCGCGTGGCGCCTGCCGGCTGTGGGCGTCGCAGCCGCGGCGTGCGTGAGCGGCGCGGCCGTGACTCACCGCGGGGACACGGCAGGCCCACGCGGCCCGCGACCGCCACGCGCCGCGCGCCCGCCTGCCCCCTGCCTACCTGTTCCAGAGCTCCAGCCCCGGCCGCCTCTCAGCTCCAGCTCCGGCGGGCACGCCCGGCCGCCACGCCGCGGCGACACCTGCCATCGCCCATTGTCACGAGGCTGCCGGCCTGTTATCCCGCCGATAAATGACGGCGGCTTTCTTGCACACTCACCGCCGCCCGCTCCGACAATGCAGCATTACACGCGGCCAAGGCGACAGCGAGTACACTCACATCCCCTGGCTGACAAGCAAATGGACATTTTCTGATATTACCCTCTGAGCCGTAGTAAAGTTAGCTTTGAAAAGCGCGCCGCAGCGCGTAGCGTGAAGCAGTCGCCCTCCGTTTTCTGGCGGTGACACCGTTGTCGCAATTGAAGGCTTCAGTGTCTCCCTTTAGCGGGAAAGGGGAAAAGTGGGCGGTTCGCGTGGGTTTAACAAGTGGCTGTATGGGTTCTCGAGGAGCATCAAGAAGCGACTTCTCTGCCGTCGCTAGAGGGACAGCACGCAGACCGCGGCATCAGTTTAATCGACGCGAGCAGCGGCTCCGTCGCGAAAGGAATCTTCCTGAGCGTGGGTCCGCAAGGGGCCTAATCTGCAGGTCGGCCGTATGCTGTGGACCGGCGAGGAGGTTCTGAAAATCGGCGCGCCTTTCTGCGTCCGTTGAAACGGCTGGCAGTGGGCGGCGCGGCAGAGCATTTGGAGGTGCTGCATTGGTTCAGTCCTGGGAGTCGTAACCCACCAGAAGTTAGGTATTGATTGTTAACAGATTTTATGAAATTTAACTGAATTCAATTTACTTATTCTTGTTAATTATACCAGCCGTATTTTTTGTGGGTTTCCCGCAATTTATTCTCGTCTGCCCATCCGCGGGAAGGTGGTAATATTAAAAAGGGTGGTCCGTTTGTCCCCTTTTGAGGTCGAGAGGGGGGCGGGGGGGGGGGGGGTCACAGTAAATCTGTGATTTTGATTGCCTCTTTCCCCCCCCCCCCCCCCAGCTTATCTTCGGGTTTATTCGACTGTTAGCCTCTGCCATGTCTGTGAAAGTCTAAGGCACCCATGACTGTACTGTTTAAAATGCAAGGCACTAAGACCTGAACCATCCTCTCGCCTGCAATACTAGACTCACGTGTAAAAGGTACTCTAAGAAAGAACAAAAATTCCTTCTGCCTCGTGGTAAGAAATAGTTGATTGCATAACGAATTCCTGCTCATCTGGAAGCTGTAACATACGTAAAATTGGGTTTATGTATATTTGGCTATAATCAAGCAAGGTTAATGCACGCCGAAGTGGATTTTTTATATTGTTTCTAGTCAGCAAAAACTGTTGTGTGTTTTTCCAATTCAGTACCTTTTAAGGCTTTTACTCAACGTGCTTATGTGTTTTATACAGGTAGTTGGTTATTAGTGTGTTTTCTTGCCATGCAAAAGTTTGCCATTTCAATACGGGTAGAAATAGTTGCCTTGAAAGGAGAATGTTGGAAAAGTTCGCAAGCCCTACCTGGCGAGCGTGTGTGTTTGCCGTAACTTAACTGGCAGGAATTTGTAAAATTTGTTTTTTTATATATTTTGGAAATGTTAATGTTATTAACTGTGATTGTCCCCCCCGTGTGCATGGCTCATGCGTTTTGGTTTTTCTATTTTGAGAGTTTCTGTAAACAGGATTGTCTTTGTGTGTTGCAGACAATTTAGATTCTGCGCCATTTAATGAATGGAGTGAAATTCACCTGTAATTTAGCTGAGCTTGAAATATTATACAGTGTCGCGTTGTACAGGGTGAAAAGTATTTAAACTGACAAACTCTGGGAGGTTGTAGGGGATATCAAAACAAATATTTTTCCCTAACGTCATTTTTTCGTATGAGGAGTATTTAAACCTGTAGAGGAACTGTGCTCTGGGTTGATAATCAACTGGTTCCAGGTTGTGGACACACCGTAAGTGAAATGGACGTAACAATTGCTCTCGAAGGACTGTTCTTACATTCGTCTGATTCGCCCCATGTTACGTGCAGTTGCATGAGTGCTGATTGAAAGATCCCGCTCCACATGCTGCAAGACAGCTTCCTCAAATTGTAGCGTCCTTACCGTGCGACGGTGTCCTTCTCCAGATAATCTGCTAAATGACCCGGTCTCAAGCAGACGTTGATACACAGCAGCAAAGGTCGTATGATCCGGGATACGGCGATTAGTATATTGTTGTTGATAAACCCGCTGTGCAGCTCGTCCGTTGTGGTTCGCTACGCAGTACGCACCAACCATATCAGTGTACTCAAATGGTTCAAATGGCTCTGAGCACTATGCGAATTAACTTCTGAGGTCATCAGTCCCCTAGAACTTAGAACTACTTAAACCTAACTAACCTTAGGACATCACACACATCCATGCCCGAGGTAGGATTCGAACCTGCGACCGTAGCAGCCGCGCTGTTCCGGACTGAAGCGCGTAGAGCCGCTCGGCCACCGCGGCCGGCTCAATGTACTCACTCCACATGTATTGCTCCATTAGTAAACAGAGACAATGCACTACTACATTGGTGGACAGCAGTTGCTTACAACTGAAGAGCGTAATTCGCCCTCCACCGGTTTAAATAATCCTCATAGGAAAAAATGACATTAGGGAAAAATATTTGTTTTCATGTCCCCTGCAACCTCCCAGAGTTTGTCGGTTTAAATACTTTTCACCCTGTATACGTTAAATTGTTTGCCTGTACTTGCCTATTACTGGCGTGAAATTTTTTATAATAATTTAATAATTTTAAAGTCCTTTCCTATCGTAAGTTGTGACTTATTTGTTAAATGATTGTTGTTTTTTTTTTTTTTAATTGCACCAAATTTGAATAAAGAGTGTTACTGAAAATTGTAATTTCACCAGTTATTCCTTGGCACCTACTTCCACTTTACATTTTGTGCACTGATTGAGATTAATAACATTTGAGCCGGCCGGAGTGGCCGTGCGGTTCTGGGCGCTACAGCCTGGAGCCGAAGCGACCGCTACGGTCGCAGGTTCGAATCCTGCCTCGGGCATGGATGTGTGTGATGTCCTTAGGTTAGGTAGGTTTAGTTAGTTCTAAGTTCTAGGCGACTGATGACCTCAGAAGTTAAGTCGCATAGTGCTCAGAGCCATTTGAATCATTTTAATAACCTTTGGTGAACCAGTAGTAATTTTACGTTCACCCTCTTTCGAGAGAATTATTAAGCAATAAAGACAAACGCTTATAAGAACTACATTTGTGCTACTTAAGCGTCAGGTGCTGACAGGTGTGAAAATTACAGAACTACCAGTTTAATAAGTCATGGTTGTGAATACTAACACGAATTCCTTACAGACGATGGAAAAACTTATAGAAGCCGACCACGGGAAAGATGAGTTTGGATTCAGTAGAAATGTGGGAACACGCGAGGCAATACTGACACTACGACTTATCTTAGGAGATAGGTTAAGGGAAGGCAAACCTATGTTTATAGCATTTGTAGACTTAGAGAAGGCTTTTGACAATGTTGACTCTCTCTTTCAAATTCTGGAGATGGCAGAGGTAAAATACAGGGAGCGAAGCTGTGTTTATAATTTGTACAGAAACCAGATGGCAGTTGTAAGAGTCGAGGGGCACGAAAGGGAAGCAGTGGTTGAGAGTGGTTGAGAGTGGTTGAGAAGGGAGTGAGACAGGGTTGTAGCCTATCGCCGATGTTACCCAATCTGTACAGTGAGCAAGCAGTAAAGGAGACAAAAGAAAAACCTTGAGTAAGAATTAAAGTCCAGGGAGAAAAAATAAAAGCCTTGGTGTTCGCCGATGACATTATAGTTGTGTCAGAGACAGCAAAGGACTTGGAAGAGCAGTTGAACGGAATGGAAACAGGATATAAGATGAACATCAACAAAAGCAAAACAAGGATAATGGAATGCATTCGAACTAAATCAGGTGATGCTTAGGTAATTAGATTTGGAAATTAGACACTTAAAGTAGTAGATGAGTTTTGCTATTTGTGGAGCAAAATAACTGATGATGGTCGAAGTAGAGAGGATATAAAATGTAGACTGGCACTGGAAAGGAAAGCCTTTCTGGAGAAGAGAAATTTCTTAACATCGAGTGTAGAATTAAGTGTCAGGAAGTCTTTCCTGAAAGTATTGGTATGGAGGGTAGCCATGTATAGAAGTGAAACGTGGACGATAAACTGTTTGGACAAGAAGAGAATAGAAGCTTTCGGAATGTGGTGCTACAGAAGAATGCTGAAGATTATATGGGTAGGTCACGTAACTAATGAGGAGATACTGAATGGAATTGGGGAGATGAGGAATTTGTGTCACAACTTTACCAGAAGAAGGGATCGGTTGGTAAGATACGTTCTGAGGTATCAAGGCATCGCAAATTTAGTATTGGAGAGGAGCGTGGAGGGTAATAGCCGTAGAGGGAGACCAAGAGATGAATACACTGAGCATATTCAGAAGGATGTAGGTTGCAGTAGTTACTCGGAGATGAAGAAGCTTGCACCGGATAGAGTAGCATGGAGAGCTGCATCAAACCAGTCTCTGGACTGAAGACCACAACAACAACAACGACAACAAAAAGGATCATAATCCACATACACTCTAGCGCACAAAAGAAATAAGCACAACTAAGGCGTTATACAAATTGGTCACAAATTCATATACGTACAGTTACCGACGCAAAATGCAAAATTGTAAATTTTGTTGGCCGATGGATTAATGTGTGACGCTGCAGCACAATTTTACCGCGCCGCTGCCAAAGATAGGTAACGAGGAACATGTCGGTACAAGAGTATAAATTATTTGCGAATTTAGAAAATGCATTTTAACCATCAGCTGTTTTATTTAACCTATATATCATCTACCTGTTTCGGTCCTACACATCACCACCTGATGTAAGGTAAAACAGATCAGTTAGAAACGTTTCCCATTTCCCTTTTAAGCTGATACAACATCGAGGACGTGACAGTGAAATCATACAAAGAACTTTGCTGTTGTACCAGTTTAAAAGGAAAATGGGATATGTTTTTAATTGATCTGTTTTCCCTTACCTCCAGAGATGATGGGCTATGACCGAAAATGGTAGCTGATATATAGGTTAAATAAAACAGCTGATGCTTAAAATGCATTTTCTGAAGTACTTAATGGCTGTTGCTTCTCGCCAGATGAAAACATTAAATGCTTTGCGAACTTCATACCGTGCACCCAGTTGGACAATAACTATGCCTCGCACAATCGTGTACACAATACGAAGATGTCAGAATTTGAGAAAGGACGTGTGTTTGTACTCAAAGAAGCTGATTGGAGTAATAGGCGAATCGCTCGAACACAGGGTTAAGAAGAAAGCGGTCGACCTAGATAGATGACAGAATGTGAGGATCGAGCAATCGTCAGAGAGGCACTCGGAGCCCGAGATTCAGCATTATCATCGATTCGTCGTTCAACTGGTGTTTCAATCACCACAAGGACCATTAACAGGGGCTGAGTTCACGGCGACTACGATAAACCTTAAATGGTTATTAATGGGTTAATGATTATCTCGGAAGTGATCTGCAAACAGAAACTGGGGGAAGTTAGCCGACGTGGAACTCTGCAGTCTACTGTATGTTTCGTGTGCCACAAAATTTCGCTGTGGCGCCACCCAATTTAATTAAAATTGGGAAAATTTAATATAAGAACTGAATTAATCACTGAAGTGTTAAGCATAACTAAACTAAGCTTAACTCCGTCCGAACAGGCCTTGGAAAGCCCCAGGCATAGACCGGCCGCCGTGTCATCCTCATCCCACAGGCGTCACTGGATGCGGATATGGAGGAGCATGTGGTCAGCACACCGCTCTCCCGGCCGTGTGTTAGTTGACGAGACCAAAGCCGTTACGTCTCAACCAAGTAGCTCCTCAGTTTGCCTCGCAAGGACTGAGTGCACCGCGCCTGCCAACAGCGCTCGGCAGACCGGATGGTCATCCATCCAAGTGCGAGCCCAGCCCGACAGCGCTTAACTTCAGTGATCTAACGGGGAACGATTAAGCGTAACTAACGTGTTAATATTAATAATAAGATCAAAGTGAATAAATGGAAAGAGCGTTTGGGAACAATTTAAGTACAGACGTTAAATCAAATAATTCAGCGCAAGCAGGAGCTTAAGCTCCAATAAAGAGAACAGGATAATCAGACAAATTCTACAAATGTAGGCCTGCCTTGCTTCAGAAACGCCAGGTAGAATGTATTATAAATATTCTTACTAAACAGTCATCATACTTTAACATAGTTTATCAAAATAAAACATCATATTAAAAATTCACAAAGTAATGATCTCTCCCTGCCTGTAGTTTACTTAATAAACTAACTTATATTATTACTATATTGAGTGCTATGGTACATTGCGGTGATAAATGAGAAGGAAATCTTCGGCGCGCACGGGAAAAGTTCACACAAACATACACGATTCACAGGCGGCAAAACAGATATAAAGAATTTTGCCCATCGTAGTAAGTCAGAGGCTCAGAGATTCATCCCTATCGCTGTGATTGAATTACTGTAGAATAAGAATACTGTGGAACACTTTCCGCCAGACAAATGTATCTGCATCACTTTCACATCAAAGTAGGCTACGCTGGCATGAAACACTCGCAAATGAGGTGAATATTCCTCAACAAAGCTAAATTGTTAAGACTCGAGAATGCTTTAAGAATACAAATGCAGATCGTATAGACACAAATAGCAATGAAATACCACGCGGAATTAAGAATAAGATGGTACTGAAATAACACACGGTGAAATTACCACCACGTGGTATGGAAAAAGCTACACAATTTTAAAAATGAAACTAAATGAAAAGTCTCTCTTCCTTGGATCATCAGTCTTCTGACTGGTTTGATGCGGCCCGCCACGAATTCCTTTCCTGTGCTAATCTCTTCATCTCAGAGTAGCATTTGCAGCCTACGTAGAAGAAGTGAAACACGTACACAAGAGAAAAGATTACACATACATTCCACTTAAAAGAGAAGTCAGACAACTGAATTATAAACCTGTGCTTTAGTAACGAACTTCCTACACCACGTTTTCTGCTTTCACAAAGTGGACCGCAAAAACTTACTATATACAGAAAAATATACTCTCAAAAAGATAAATTGCAGTTGTTTCAAAGAAATTGCCTGTTTTGCATGCTGCACATCGAAATTTTTATTTTTATTTATGCACCCAGACGCATTTCGCCTTTTTTACAAGGCATCTTCAGTGGGTGTCCTGAAATATTACATGATTTGTCCATTTTTACACATAGGTTATGGTTTCACATCTAGGTTATAGATTTAAAAACATTTCCTTATCGTTTTTTTTAGTGAAATGGAAAGGTGCTTACAGGTAACTTCTAATTCATTGCATCTAAGCAAACTGCTTTTTCTCATCTGGCAACCAGTGGACATCTTACAGTTCACTTTCAATTCACTGTTTACGTTACGCATCACTGTAACTGCCACTTGTTTTTCTAAGTGTTACTGAATCTCAGTTTTCTGCATTCAGCTGTTTTGTGTATGTGTGTGTGTGTGTGTGTGTGTGTGTGTGTATTGGAGAGGGAGAGAGATTTCTGTTTTTTTAATAAAATAAAAATTATTTATTTTATTTTTATTACTATTTTCATCCATTTATTTATTCTTAAAAATAATAAAAATTATTATATTTTCCTGTATATAGTTACGAGATGAATCAAATGTGTAATCATTTGTTGGGATTTCTGTCTATTATATGATTAATTATTGTAATCAGTGAGTTGTTAGCCATATTTATTTTGTCATTTAGTGTTTTCAGCCTTTGTTTTGTATATATGTTAATTTTCCTATAATGTTAGATGTCATTCATTTTTTGTTCTAATTATTTTGATATCACTTTCTCTTATAGTAGGTTTGTGGTTATTTTCTCTCAAATGTTCTGCAAAAGTTGAGTGGCTCGTTCCATATTTCCATGCTCTGATATGTTCTTTGTACTGGGTGTCAAATATTCTGCTGGTTTGTCCTGTACAGGGTGGAAATTAAGCGTTTCCGGACACATGTTCACATAACATCTTTTCTTTATTTGTTTGTGAGGAATGTTTCCTGAAAGTTTGGCCGTACCTTTTTGTAACACCCTGTATACCTTCCATCACATGTGTTGCACTGTAGTTGGTATATTCCTGCTTTTTGATAGATGCCTGTGTTTTTTGTTATTTTTGGAAAGTTCCTTTGGTTTGAATTGTCTGTTTTCAATGCTATGTTTATCCCTTGTCTTTTGAAAATGTTTGTTATTTTATGTGTGAGATTGTGCTTGTATGTTATTGTGTAGCATCTTGTTTTCCTGTATAACATCTTTTCTTTATTTGTGTGTAAGGAATGTTTCCTGAAAGTTTGGCCGTACCTTTTTGTAACACCCTGTATACCTTCCATTTCATGTGTTGCACTGTAGTTGGTATATTCCTGCTTTTTGATAGATGCCTGTGTTTTTTGTTATTTTTGGAAAGTTCCTTTGGTTTGAATTGTCTGTTTTCAATGCTATGTTTATCCCTTGTCTTTTGAAAATGTTTGTTATTTTATGTGTGAGATTGTGCTTGTATGTTATTGTGTAGCATCTTGTTTTCCTGTATAACATCTTTTCTTTATTTGTGTGTGAGGAATGTTTCCTGAAAGTTTGGCCGTACCTTTTTGTAACACCCTGTATACCTTCCATCACATGTGTTGCACTGTAGTTGGTATATTCCTGCTTTTTGATAGATGCCTGTGTTTTTTGTTATTTTTGGAAAGTTCCTTTGGTTTGAATTGTCTGTTTTCAATGCTATGTTTATCCCTTGTCTTTTGAAAATGTTTGTTATTTTATGTGTGAGATTGTGCTTGTATGTTATTGTGTAGCATCTTGTTTTCCTGTATAACATCTTTTCTTTATTTGTGTGTGAGGAATGTTTCCTGAAAGTTTGGCCGTACCTTTTTGTAACACCCTGTATACCTTCCATCACATGTGTTGCACTGTAGTTGGTATATTCCTGCTTTTTGATAGATGCCTGTGTTTTTTGTTATTTTTGGAAAGTTCCTTTGGTTTGAATTGTCTGTTTTCAATGCTATGTTTATCCCTTGTCTTTTGAAAATGTTTGTTATTTTATGTGTGAGATTGTGCTTGTATGTTATTGTGTAGCATCTTGTTTTCCTGTATAACATCTTTTCTTTATTTGTGTGTGAGGAATGTTTCCTGAAAGTTTGGCCGTACCTTTTTGTAACACCCTGTATACCTTCCATCACATGTGTTGCACTGTAGTTGGTATATTCCTGCTTTTTGATAGATGCCTGCGTTTTTTGTTATTTTTGGAAAGTTCCTTTGGTTTGAATTGTCTGTTTTCAATGCTATGTTTATCCCTTGTCTTTTGAAAATGTTTGTTATTTTATGTGTGAGATTGTGCTTGTATGTTATTGTGTAGCATCTTGTTTTCCTGTATAACATCTTTTCTTTATTTGTGTGTGAGGAATGTTTCCTGAAAGTTTGGCCGTACCTTTTTGTAACACCCTGTATACCTTCCATCTCATGTGTTGCACTGTAGTTGGTATATTCCTGCTTTTTGATAGATGCCTGTGTTTTTTGTTATTTTTGGAAAGTTCCTTTGGTTTGAATTGTCTGTTTTCAATGCTATGTTTATCCCTTGTCTTTTGAAAATGTTTGTTATTTTATGTGTGAGATTGTGCTTGTATGTTATTGTGTAGCATCTTGTTTTCCTGTATGCTTTGTGTCGTTAGTGTTCTGTTTGTGTAGTGTATTGTTGTACTGTTGTTTGTGGGTGTTTATGTACTGTGTTCACTTAATGTATGAATTCGACTACAGAACTTAAACAGAACTGGCAGATCAGATCTTGGAATAGCTACGCGCCATCACACATTAACACAACGACCAGCGCCAAGTGGCTCTTAAGAGTACCGTCTTCACTCACGAAAGTATCGAGAGCACGCTCTACCTGCAAAGAACTTCTCCCAGGGAGCCGGAAGAGACCAGAGAGGTCCTTTCCGCCACCAATTTAACTACCGTCGAATGACTACCGAAAGGGTACAAGTCTCTTTGCCCTGAGTGAGAAAACTACGTTCGCTACACTGTTGCTACCACAGCAGACTGCCACATGCTATACTGCTACCACATATAAGACAAAATCAACAAACATACTCATTCAGTCACTCATACAGATGATAAAGAGCGAAAGGAAATTTTGGAGTACAAAATGTAGGTACTGTAAATAGGATTAGATGCTTACTGGAAAAACTGATATTTAAATGGGGACAAAAACGAAGTGCAAAACTTAATTACAAATAATTGAGTGTGACAGCACGAAATACAAGCTAAATAGTTTGAAACAAATCTAACAGAAACGTTTCAGCCTCTGTAAACCAACAAGCCTGTTTGCAATGGTGTCGGGCACATTCGGCCTGAAATCTCGTTGACTGAAGTGAAAATGTCTTCAGGGATGAGTCCCGCTTCGACCTCGGTCGTGATGACCAGCGATGAGATGTCTGGAGACGCTTCGGACATTGCTGCCAGACTGTCGACCGCCGTTCGTCCCAACCTCGAGTGATGGTCTGGGCTGCCATTCCATTTCACAGCAGCACTGCTTTGGTCGTCATGAGCAGCACCCTTACAGCATAGCCATATATCGAAGGTATTCTACGCCCCATTTTGTTGCCCTTCACAGCAAGCCGTGTTGGGGTTAACATTTCACCAAGATAATTCCCAGACGCACACGGCGAAAGTTTTGTACTGCTTGTCTTCTTGTTTGTCAGACCCTACCTTGGCCAGCAAGGTCGCCGGACCTATTCCCTGTTGAGAATATCTGGAGCATTATGGGCGGGACCCTCCAACCAGCTCGGGATTTTGACGATCTAATGCGCCAACTCGACAAAATTTGGCACGATATTCCACAGGAGGACATCCAACAGCTCAGTCACTCAATGCCAAGCTGAATAACTGCTTGTATAGGGGCCAGACGTGGACCAACGCGTTATTTTGCTCAATTTGTGAAGCTCTTTCTCTTGAATAAATCTAAGTTTTCTGAAATTCTAATCATTTGTTTTTCCATATATGTACACCACGTCTACATATTTCCGTCCCATTCGGATAACTCCGTCGGGATGTGATTTTTTTTTCTTAGGGTGTATTTTGATATAAAAATACAATCTCATGTTTATATAATTCACTTTCTCGTCTTGCATAACTGTTATCTGACAAATGTGTCTGGTCGCATATTAGTGGACATTGCTGTGGGGAGTCTACAGCTTTCTCCTTTATGACAGCTGCAAGTCTGCTGAAAACACTTTCAGCGAAAAGTTTTCGTTAGTATTGAGCCACGGCCATTTAATATTTTTTGAAAGAGTAAACCGCCAATTGACTGTGTATTTGAACAGTTAAGTTTCGGCAGACATACACGCTGCCATCTTCAGGAGGTTCCTGACGAATGCTGTGCTGTTCCTCTCGGCGCCTTATATATACTAGCCGGTACCATCTCCACCGTTCCTCTCCTGGTGTCTTCGGTGCGGCCGGCGCGGCGGCTACTGGAGGTGGTGGGTGAAGTGGCGCCTGGGTCTGAATTGGGGTCTGCAGTCACCTTGCTGCCGCCGTCAGGGGCAGTACTCTATCTCTGGGACCGCATCTTTCTCTCCAGGCTGAGTGCAGGGTTCCAAGCCTGACTAAGTTGAAGGCCGCTGTCTTTATTAATTAGACTGCAGGATGGAGTTTCTGCCTCCATTCATAGATACAACAAGCCAATGTTCATCTACATCTACATATATAATCCACTAGCCACCACGCGGTGTGTGGCGGAGGGCACTATTCGCGCCAAAGTCATATTTCCACCCCCCCCCCCCCTGATCCACTCGCGGATCGCGCGAGGGAAAAACGAGAAACGACTGTCTGAACGCGTCAGTACGAGCTCTAATTTGCCTTAGCTTTGAAGGTGATCATTGCTCGATTTGAAAGTTGGTGGTAATAATATATACAGCGCATATATTATTACCACAAACTGTTCTACATCCTCGGCGAAGATCGGATTTTGGCATTTAGTAGTGAGCAGCCCCTTCCGTTTCGCGCTTCGTCTATCTGCAAGTGTGTCCCACTTCAAACTTTCTATGAAATTTGTAACGCTCTCGCGATGGCTAAATGTACCAGTCACGAATCTTGCCGCTCTTCTTTGGACCTTCTCAATCTCTTGAATCAAACCCAACAGGTAAGGGTCCCATACAAACTAACAATATTCTAAGACTGAACGAATTAAAGTATTGTAAGCAATCGCAGGATTGCATCGCTTCAGGATTCTACCAATAAAGCGCAACCTAGAGTTCGCCTTACCCGTTACTTGTGTAATCTGATTGTTCCATTTGAGATCATTTCGAATAGTCACACCCAAATACTTGACGGATGTTACCGTTTCCAAAGACCGGGCATTTATTTTGTACTCGTACATTAATGGGCATTTTCGCCTTGTTATACGCAGTAGGCTACACTTACTAATATTGAGAGATAACTACTAGTCAGCGCACTACGCGTTTATTTTCTGCAAATCCTCATTGATTTGTTCACAGCTTTCGTGTGATACTACTTTCCTGTAGACTACAGCACCGTCGGCAAACTGTCTATTCCGCTGTCAATACCATCAATCAGATCGTTTATGTAAATCATAAAAAGCAGCAGACCTATTACGGTGCCCTGGGCACATCTGAAGTTGCGCTTGTTTCTGTTGAAGTCGCCCCATTCAGGACGACATACTGCTCTCTGTCTGTTAGAAAAGTTTATATTCAACCGCATATGTTATCGGATAGACCGCAAGCGCGCAGTTTTTGGAGCAAGCGACAGTGCGGAACTGAGTCGAATGCCTTTCGGAAGTCGAGGAACATGGCATCAACCTGGGCATCTAGAGCCTGTGGTATATCATGCACAAAGAGGGCCAGCTGTGTCTCGCATGACCGCTGTTTCCTAAAACCGTGCTGGTTTCTGCAGATGAGCTTCTCAGAATCTAGAAAGGTCATCATGTCTGAGCACAAAATATGTTCCATGATTCTACAACAAATCGATGTCAGTGAAATTGGTCGGTAATTATGTGCATCCGATTTTCTACTCTTCTTATGGATTGCTATGACCTGGGCCTTCTTCCAGTCCCGTGGAGCTTTCCGCTGTTCCAATGATCTCTGATAGATGATGGATAAGAATGGTGCTATATTTGTAGATAGTCAACATAAAATCTTACGGGGATACCGTCTGGGCCAGATGCCTTCCTGCTGTCTAAGGATCTTAACTATTTTACAACTATTTTACAATCCCAGATACACTAAACACCATGTCAGCGATCCTTGCGTTTGTTCGATATCGCCGGCCGCGGTGGTCTCGCGGTTCTAGGCGCGCAGTCTGGAACCGTGCGACTGCTACGGTCGCAGGTTCGAATCCTGCCTCGGGCATGGATGTGTGTGATATCCTTAGGTTAGTTAGGTTTAAGTAGTTCTAAGTTCTAGGGGACTGATAACCACAGCTGTTAAGTCCCATAGTGCTCAGAGCCATTTGAACCATTTTTGTTCGATATTTGAAAGAGGGAATGGTGCTGCACTTCTCTACCGTAAAAGAGTTTTTGAAAGCTAGGTTTAGAATTTCGGCCTTCTGTTTATCATCATCCGTTACATTCCCCGTACTGTCAGCAAGAGAAGGTATTGAATTATCTCTATCGTTCATAGATTTTACGTACGACTAAAATTTTTTGGGGTTATTTTTAGAATTTGCAGATGAAATATTGCTTTCAAATTCGTTTAAAGACTCTCTCATTGACCTTTTGACAGCTGCTTTCGTTTCGCATAATTACTGTTTGTTGGCGGGGCAGTGACTACGTTTAAAACGACTGTGCAAAATTCTCTGCTCTCTCAGCAACTTCCTAATATGTTTGTTGAACCACGATTTATCCTTTCCCTCCCCTATAATTTTGCTGGGCACATGTTTCCCTAGCACGTGGTGGACAATACCTTTAAATTCCGACCAAAGATGCTCAGTGTCTTGGTGTCCCGCGGTGAATGCTTGGAGATGGCTATGAAGATATTCATTAATGACACCTTTATTCGCTTTCCCAAACAATAAAACTCTACGCTGTTGCTTTGGAACTTTTTTTTTTATTTTTTTTTTATTTTTTTTTTTTTATTTTTTATTTTTTTTTTTTTTTTTTTTGCAACTTCCACTGACATAGAAGACACAACGCCTTTATGGTCGTTAATACCTTCTTCTAGATTAACTTCCTCAAAAAGATCAGGTCTGTTTGTCGCCAAGATATCTAATATGTTCCAATTTCAAGTTGGTTATCTGACCAATTGCTCAAGGCTTTATGTTGAGAGCACTTCTAGAATGACTTCACACGAGATTATGCTTCTGTCCCCTGTGATAAATGTGTAATTTTTCCAGTCAATGGACGCCAGATTTAAGTCTCCAACTATAACTAATGGATAACTTGGATATTTATTTCCTATGTACTCAAGACTTCGCCTGAAACGTTCTGCGACGTTTGCTGCGGGTGATGGTGGTCTATAAAAACATCCTGAAACAATGGTCACTCCTTGTCTAATTGACAGCTTTATCCAGACTATTTCACAGTCCGACCCGGTATCGATCTCAACTGCGTTTAAACATCTTTTAACTGCAATGAACACACCACCTCCCATAGCATTACCCCTATCCTTCCTAAACATTGTCCAATCCGAGTTCAAAATTTCACTGTTATTTATGTCTGGTTTCAACCATCTTTAGGTACCCAATACAAAATTGGGATTACTGCTATTTATTTCGGAGAGTAACTCGGGGATCTTGCTACAGACACTTCGACACTTTACTAACTTGAGATTTAGCTATTTAAATCCTTTAGAATGGTCTGTTTGGGCGAACTAACAATTTTTACAGTTGGCACACCCACATCAGTGTCATGAACTGGCAATTTTTCAGGCCAACGGTTTGTTACCTGTGGGGAGGAACCTAATCACCATTAACCTGCCGAACAACTTGGCCGTGAAAGCTGCAGAAAAAGTCCACACATTGCTCAAAACGTTTTGGATAATGTTTGCGACAACAATTTTTAGCCCAAGTATACCTCAGGAATACGTATGTTATATGATATTTTTTAAAAGTTCACGAAATATTATTTCGGTGTTCAGCTGTACAAAACTCCAGAGATGCAAGTGCTCAAATACTTCAATAAACTGTCAGTACCGCGGTCGCTTCCGCACTTGTAGTCTGAAGCGGCACGGATGTGCGTCGTGTGGCAACCGTGAGGAAATGCTGCTCGTTATACACATATAACACTGTATTATACAACTAGACGGATAAAATTTACTTTGCTGACTCTTGTTGATCCCAGACGAGACCAATACATGCGAGTGGTCGGATAAATAATTAATGAATAAGAGTGGAGAAGCTAAACTTGTTGCTTCCACAAAATAATTTTCCAGTCCCCAAAGGGCAACTGCACGATTGACAAACTGTAAATAAGAAAATCGCTGTTTATAGTGCCTCCGAAATCCGTCGTTTGACTTTTAGGTGGTAAGTACAATACAGTCTAGAAGCCAATCAACGCGTCCGTGATATTAACCCTAAAAAAATTCAGTCACAAGTTCAGATAAATGCAGGCGGAAATTTGCGGTGAAAATAACGTTCACTGCTCTCAACATTTTAAATGTTAGCAATAATGAGCTTATTTCAAATAAAGTAACACTTAACACTTCGTAATGTAAGTCCGAAGGAGGGCTTGAAAGAAACAGAATAGTATCTCACGTACGGATAAACTTCCGAAACCGTCAGGTAAAAATGGTTGAACTTCCTTCAACGCATATCTAAAGTTAAAGTTCCAAAATTGCAAACTAACTAAATTCCGAGTGCAGATCACTCCAAAATAACAACAGTACCCAGCCGTTGCGGCCGAGCGGTTCTAGGCGCTTCAGTCTTGAACCGCGCCACCGCTACGGTCGCAGGTTCGAATCCTGCCTCGGGTATGGATGTGTGTGATGTCCTTAGGTTAGTTAGGTTTAAATAGTTCTAAGTTCTAGGGGACTGATGACCTCAGATGTTGAGTACCATAGTGCTCAGAGCCATTTGAACCATTTAATAACAACTTTAAATTTTTGAAGTTCTAACTAGACCGCCTGACGCGGAATATTGAGAATTCAAACGTTGAAAATATTTTAGATTGAGTATTTGACATATGAAAACATCAACAAGTCCGTGACTCAACACTCACAAATATCCCTACTCACACTGTAGTGACCAACTGCCGGACATACATCTACATCTACATCTACATCCATACTCCGCAAGCCACCTGACGGTGTGTGGCGGAGGGTACCTTGAGTACCTCTATCGGTTCTCCCTTCTATTCCAGTCTCGTATGCTCGTAGAAAGAAGGATTGTCGGTATGCTTCTGTGTGGGCTCTAATCCTTCTAATTTTATCCTCATGGTCTCTTCGCGAGATATACGTAGGAGGGAGCAATATACTGCTTGACTCTTCGGTGAAGGTATGTTCTCGAAACTTCAACAAAAGCCCGTACCGAGCTACTGAGCGTCTCTCCTGCAGAGTCTTCCACTGGAGTTTATCTATCATCTCCGTAACGCTTTCGCGATTACTAAATGATCCTGTAACGAAGCGCGCTGCTCTCCGTTGGATCTTCTCTATCTCTTCTATTAACCCTATCTCGTACGGATCCCACACCGGTGAGCAGTATTCAAGCAGTGGGCGAATAAGCGTACTGTAACCTACTTCCTTTGTTTTCGGATTGCATTTCCTTAGGATTCTTCCAATGAATCTCAGTCTGGCATCTGCTTTACCAACGATCAACTTTATATGATCATTCCATTTTAAATCACTCCTAATGCGTCATCCCAGATAATTTATGGAATTAACTGCTTCCAGTTGCTGACCTCCTATTTTGTAGCTAAATGATAAGGGATCTTTCTTTCTGTGTATTCGCAGCACATTACACTTGTCTACATTGAGATTCAATTGCCATTCCCTGCACCATGCGTCAATTCGCTGCAGATCCTCCTGCATTTCAGTACAATTTTCCATTGGTACAACCTCTCGATATACCACAGCATCATCCGCAAAAAGCCTCAGTGAACTTCCGATGTCATCCACGAGGTCATTTATGTATATTGTGAATAGCAACGGTCCTACGACACTCCCCTGCGGCACACCTGAAATCACTCTTGCTTCGGAAGACTTCTCTCCATTGAGAATGACACGCTGCCTTCTGTTATCTAGGAACTCTTCAATCCAATCACACAATTGGTCTGATAGTCCATATGCTCTTACTTTGTTCATTAAACGATTCTGGGGAACCGTATCGAACGCCTTGCGGAAGTCAAGAAACACGGCATCTACCTGTGAACCCGTGTCTATGGCCCTCTGAGTCTCGTGGACGAATAGCGCGAGCTGGGTTTCACACGACCGTCTTTTTCGAAACCCATGCTGATACCTACAGAGTATTACTCGAACGTAATACGTGTTCCAAAATTCTCCAACTGATCGACGTTAGAGATATAGGTCTATAGTTCTGCACATCTGTTCGACGTCCCTTCTTGAAAGCGGGGATGACCTGTGCCCTTTTCCAATCCTTTGGAACGCTACGCTCTTCTAGAGACTTACGGTACACCGCTGCAAGAAGGGGGGCAAGTTCCTTCGCGTACTCTGTGCAAAATCGAACTGGTATCCCATCAGGTCCAGCGGCCGTTCCTCTCTTGAGCGATTTTAATTATTTCTCTACCCCTCTGTCGTCTATTTCGGTATCTACCATTTTGTCATCTGTGCGACAATTCCTGAGAAGGAACTACAGTGCAGTCTTCCTCTGTGAAACAGCTTTGGAAAAAGACATTTAGTATTTCCGCTTTTAGTCTGTCGTCCTCTGTTTCAGTACCATTTTGGTCACAGAGTGTCTGGACATTTTGTTTTGATCCACCTACCGCTTTGACATAAGACCAAAATTTCTTAGGATTTTCTGACAAGTCAGTACATAGAACTTTACTTTCGAATTCATTCAACGCCTCTCGCATAGCCCTCCTCATACTACCTATGTGCTGCCTGTTCCAGATCTCAAACCAAACTACCGAACGAAGGTCCACCAAAGAGCAAATTGCACTGCGCATAAACGGCCGCCGCTATTTAAAACCACGCACTAAATGAGTCAAGCTCACGCACTTCCAAATTATAATTACAATTACAAATATCAAGTTCAATGCGTGTATTATATTCAAATTTGCCCGTAAATTTCCTCGACTGCCTAGTTCTGTTCTTACTTTTTCTCTATCTTTAATAGTTTGTTCACAAATAATGATTTTGTCACCGCAAATGCTATTTTACGTTATTATGTTACTAATAAATATAATCAATTAAAACTAATTATACTCATAAATCCATAATTATGTCTACTTAGTAATACTGCGGCTACTTTCAATATTTCACTTCCTGTTTATGTAAAAATTCGTGATTTCATGCCCGGAATACACCTCCAACTTCTAATTCCAAGAAGTTAATATTTACCAAAAATCTACTATGATAGTCTGTTAGCGCTCAGTGGCTCCTATCCGTAGGCAGTTGGTTTTTAAATGTTCCTTAAGGTTGAAAGGTCTCTGTTGGATTCCTTTCATGTTAATTTCTTAAATCTGTTGCCATTTACGGCATAAATTCGTCTTCTAAATTTACTGTGGTGTTTCTATCTGGGAGGAGACTGAGGAGTGGAACGTGTTACTTTTACACATAAACAAGAACGATCTGTCACACTACTACACTTTAAAACATAGTTTATATGTAATTCATGTCACACAGTCTCATACGGAACCTACATCCGCTTTCTTTTATGTGCTGTATATGATAAGATACTGTCATCCCCATTCCCTTCTGTATGGAAGGATGAATGACCACATGTATTTCTAGTTGCACGCTTGATGGTAGCAGACAAGCCTGTCTGCTAGAGAGCAGTAGGACCAATGTCGGAACAGGTAGCTACGCTTTCTAAAAGCAGAGAGGTTTCTATTCTTAGTATGGACCTGTCCGTCCCATGTCATGTTGGTATAGGAAGCTGCCTCTCTGGTCACTTCCGTTTGTATCTGTTAAGCACCCTCGGTAGGGGCCCAGGCAGTCTGTCCGGGGTGAGCGTCTGAAGTGGTAAGATCTCCGGCTAAGCGCGTCTCTGCTAAGTCTGTAGGACAATGGATTTCTTAAGTTCAGCCTAACTGAAAATTTAATCACCTTTATTTCAGGTTTAGATCTAAAATATCTAATGTTATCTTAAATTGCAATGCAGTATAATTCGAGTGTGAAGTTCAGAATGTCTTCCAGTAGATACTAAAAGGTATCAAATAGATTCTATAATGGTAAAACAGAGATTTAGGAACCAGGTTTTAAATTGTAGGACATTTCCAGGGGCAGATGTGGACTCTGACCACAATCTATTGGTTATGAACTGTAGATTAAAACTGAAGAAATTGCAAAGAGGTGGGAATTTAAGGAGATGGGACCTGGATAAACTGACTAAACCAGAGGTTGTACAGAGTTTCAGGGACAGCATAAGGGAACAATTGACAGGAATGGGGGAAAGAAATACAGTAGAAGAACAATGGGTAGTTCTGAGGGATGAAGTAGTGAAGGAAGCAGAGGATCAAGTAGGTAAAAAGACGAGGGCTATTAGAAATCCTTGGGTAACAGAAGAATTATTGAATTTAATTGATGAAAGGAGAAAATGTAAAAATGCTGTAAATGAAGCGGGCAAAAAGGAATACAAACGTCTCAAAAATGAGATCGACAGGAAGTGCAAAATGGCTAAGCAGGCATGGCTAGAGGACAAATGTAAGGATGTAGAGGCTTATCTCACTAGGGGTAAGATAGATACAGCCTACAGGAAAATTAAAGAGACCTTTGGAGAAAAGAGAGCCACTTGTATGAATATCAAGAGCTCAGATGGAAACCCAGTTCTAAGCAAAGAAGGGAAAGCAGAAAGGTGGAAGGAGTATATAGAGGGTGTATACAAGGGCGATGTACTTGAGGACAATATTATGGAAATGGAAGAGGATGTAGATGAAGATGAAATGGGAGATACGATACTGCGTGAAGAGTTTGTCAGAGCACTGAAAGACCTGAGTCGAAACAAGGCCCCGGGAGTAGACAACATTCCATTAGAACTACTGACGGCCTTGCGAGAGCCAGTCCTGACAAAACTCTACCATCTGGTGAGCAAGATGTACGAGACAGGCGAAATACCCTCAGACTTCAAGAAGAATGTAATAATTCCAATCCCAAAGAAATAGGTGTTCACACATGTGAAAATTACCGAACTATCAGTTTAATAAGTCACGGCTGCAAAATACTAACGCGAATTCTTTTCAGAGGAATGGAAAAACTGGTAGAAACCGACCTCGGGGGAGATCAGTTTGGATTCCGTAGAAATGTTGGAATTCGTGAGGCAATACTGACCTTACGACTTATCTTAGAAGAAAGATTAAGGAAAGGCAAAACTACGTTTCTAGCATTTGTAGACTTAGAGAAAGCTTTTGACAATGTTGAGTGGAATACTCTCTTTCAAATTCTAAAGGTGGCAGGGGTAAAATACAGGGAGCGAAATTTACAATTTGTACAGAAACCAGATGGCAGTTATAAGAGTCGAGGGGCATGAAAGGGAAGCAGTGGTTGGGAAGGGAGTGAGACAGGGTTGTAGCCTCTCCCCGATGTTATTCAATCTGTATATTGAGCAAGCAGTAAAGGAAACAAAAGAAAAATTTGGAGTAGGTATTAAAATCCAGGGAGAAGAAATAAAAACTTTGAGGTTCGCCGATGACATTGTAATTCTGTCAGAGACAGCAAAGGACTTGGAAGAGCAGTTGAACGGAATGGACAGTGTCTTTAAACGAGGATATAAGATGAACATCAACAAAAGCAAAACGAGGATAATGGAATGTAGTCGAATTAAGTCGGGTGATGCTGAGGGAATTAGATTAGGGAATGAGACACTTAAAGTAATAAAGGAGTTTTGCTATTTGGGGAGCAAAATAACTGATGATGGTCGAAGTAGAGAGGACATAAAATGTAGACTGGCAATGACAAGGAAAGCGTTTCTGAAGAAGAGAAATTTGTTAACATGGAATATAGATTTAAATGTCAGGAAGTCGTTTCTGAAAGTATTTGTATGGAGTGTAGCCATGTATGGAAGTGAAACATGGACAATAAATAGTTTGGACAAGAAGAGAATAGAAGCTTTCGAAATGTGGTGCTACAGAAGAATGTTGAAGATTAGGTGGGTAGATCACGAAACTAATGAGGAGGTATTGAATAGGATTGGGGAGAAGAGAAGTTTGTGGCACAACTTGACTAGAAGATGGGATCGGTTGGTAGGACATGTCCTGAGGCATCAAGGGATCACCAATTAAGTATTAGAGGGCAACGTGGATGGTAAAAATCGTAGACGGAGACCAAGAGATGAATACACTAAGCAGATTCAGAAGGATGTAGGTTGCAGTAGGTACTGGGAGATGAAGAAGCTTGCACAGGATAGATTAGCATGGAGAGCTGCATCAAACCAGTCTCAGGACTGAAGACCACAACAACAACAACAACAGTTGCTTTGTCACTACTTTGTGAGTAAAGTGGAACCACGTGTGGATGATCAGTAACTCTAACTAAGATCATCAATCTTAAATGCGAATGTGCGTGAGATTATAACGTCTCGTCTTGACAATATTTTTCAATATAGCAACTTTTCTTTATGTTCAACCCACGTGGGGTGTACTTTGTGAGACCAGTACCACGTGCTTATACAATTGTTTGACCCATCAGGTTAATAGTAAGACGACAGTAACCAGTTCGAGGTTTTTCTTTTGTAATTTGTGTTTCGATGTAATTTATTTTAATTATCAAAATTATTGTGGAGTTACACTCTTTGTGTAAACCAAGTTGACCACGCGAAGCATGTAGTGTAATCATCAAAGTAGCCCACAGCTATTCTTTTCGGGAAGATTTCACAGAGAGTTAGTATGAATTTAGTATACCAGTGTGTGGTAATTTCATGACGGACAGGATTGGGCTACGAACATAACTTCTTTGGGTGAAAATTGAATCGGTTGGTTGTGGTTAATTTCCTCTTGCATCTGTTTCAACGTTCTTCGTGTGTTATTTTATGAATGCAGTGTTGTATGCAGTCTCCATTCTTGGTTCCATATTTGATGGGTTCTCTAAGATTACAAACTCACATTTCCACAATCCTAAATAAGGCACCAGTTTAGTTATGAATCAAGTTTAATATGCTGAAATTTTAACGGAACAATGATCAATGTTAAAATAAGTGTCCAAATATAAACTGATTTATTTCTTTTTATTTAAATTGTATTATATATATATATATATATATATATATATATATATGTATCACCAGTTATTGTAAGATGACTACTAAAAGATTATAATTAATGCCAGTCTGGTTGGGAATTTGGCAAGCTAGACTGGGTACCTGGTGAAACAGTTGCTCAATAATGCAAGGTTAACTTCCTCAGATAGCTCACAGCTTTTAACCCGCTTTTATGGTCTTGAATATCAGCATGGCTTTCAGAACAAATTAATGCAACAACATTACAAGGTGTTATAGAGATATTAATAATTTAAAGTTCATAATATACCTAAAATATTTAACACAAAATAGTTACGGAGTGAGATGGCACAATGGTTAGCACACTGGACTCGCATTCGGTAGGATGGCGCTTCATCTACACATCTACATCTAAGTGATTACTCCGCTACCCAAAATAAAGTGCCTTGCAGAGGGTTCAATGGACCACTTTCAAGTTGTCTCTCTACCGTTCCACTCTCGAACGGCGCGCGGGAAAAAACGAGCAATTTAATTTTTTTGTGCCAGTCCTGATTTCTCTTATTTTATGGTGATGATCATTTCTCCCTATGTAGGAGAGTGCCAACAGAATGTTTTCGCAATCGGAGGAGAAAACTGGTGATTGAAATTTCATGAGAAGATCCCGTCGCAACGAAAACCACCATTGTTTTAATGACTGCCACTCCTATTCACGTATCATATCTGTGGCACTATCTCCCTATTTCGCGATAATACAAAACGAGCTTCCCTTCTTTGAACTTTCTCCATGTTTTCCGTCTGTCCCATCTGATACGGATCCCACACCGCACAGAAGTACTTCAGAATAGGGTGGACAAGCGTGGTGTAATCAGTCCTTTTAGTGGACCTGTAGCACCTTCTAAGTGTCCAGCCAGTGAATCGCAGGCTTTAGTTTGCTCTATCCACAATATTATCTATGTGATCATTCCAATTCAGGTTATCTGTAATTGTAATCCCTAAGTATTTAGTTGAGTTTACAGCCTTCAGATTAGTGTGACTTATCACGTATAATCTGATTTGATCCAATATTAATTATTCTGAACTTACCGCGTAGTGGAAATTTAGCGGATTTCTTTTAGCACTCATGTGAATAACTTCACAATTTTCTTTATTCACTGTCAGTTGCCACTTTTCGAATCATACAGATATCTTATCTAAATCATTGTGCAATTCGTTTTGGTCCTCTGATAACTTTACAAGATGGTAAATGCTGTTTGTCTGCAAACAATCTAAGACAGCTGCTACTCACATTGTCTCCTATGTCGTTAATATAGACCAGGAACAACAGAGGGCCTATAACACTCCCTTAGGGAACGCCGGATATTACTTCTGTTTTACTAGATGACTTTCCGTGTATTACCACGAACTGTGACCTTTCTGACAGGAAATCATGAATCCAGTCGCACAATTGAGACGATATTCCATATGCACGTAGCATTCTGGGAATCTAAAAATATGGAATCAATTTGACATCCCCTGTCGATAGCACTCATTATTTATGAGTACAAAGAGCTAGTTGTGTTTCGCAAGAACGATATTTTCTGAATCCTTGCTGACTATGTGTCAAAAATGGTTCAAATGGCTCTGAGCACTATGGGACTTAACATCTGAGGCCATCAGTCCCCTAGAACTTAGAACTAATTAAACCTAATTAACCAAAGGACATCACACACATCCACGCCTGAGGCAGGATTCGAATCTGCGACCGTAGCGGTGTCGCGGTTCAAGACTGAAGCGCCTAGAACCGCTCGGCCACACCGGCCGGCGACTGTGTGTCAATAAGTCGTTTTCTTCGAAACATGTTCGAAAGCAGTATATGTTCCAAAACGCTACTGCAAATCGACGTTAGTGATATGGGCCTCTAATTCAGCGAATTACTCCTATTTGGGTATTGGTGTGACTTGAGCAATTTTCCAGTCTTTAGGTACGGATCTTTCTGTGAGCGAGCGGTTGTATATAGTTGCTAAATGTGGAGCTATTGTATCAGCGTACTCTGAGAGGAACCTGACAGGTATACAATATGTACTGGAGGATTTTTCTTTATTGATTTAAGCTGATTTGCTACACTGAGAATATCTACTTCTGTGTTTCCCATCTTGGCAGTTGTTCTTAAATGGAATTTAGGACTATTTACTTCGTCTTCATTAGTGAAGGAGTTACGGAAAACTGTGTTAAATAACTTTGCTTTAGTGGGACTGTCATCAGTGACTTCACTGTTGTTATCGCGCGCTGAAGGTATTTATTGTGTCTTGCCATTTGTGTGCTTTCTGTATGACCAGGATCTCTTTTCGTTTTCTGCTAGATCCCGAAACAGTGTTTTGTTGTGGAAATTATTGATAGCATCTCGGTTTGAAGTAAGCGCAATATTTAAACTTCTGCAAAACTTTCCTAATCTTGAGGATTTTGCGTTCTTTTATATTTGGCATGCTTCTTTCGTTGCTTCTGCAACAGCGATCTGACCCCCCTTTTTGTGTACCATGGGGAATCAGTACCATCACTTCTCTCAATTGTCGTCGATACCATCTCTTTGAAATGATTCCACATCTTTTCTATGCTTACGTGATCAGGTCGGTAGGAGTGGACACTGTCCCTTAAAAAAGCGTTAAGAGAATTTTTATCAGCTTTTTTAAATAGAAGCACTTCGCGTTATGGGTGTTACGGTATTCAGCCTAACAGCAATTGCCTTGTGGTCGCTAATCCGTGTATCCGTCAGCATACTCCCTATTTGTCCAGGGTTGTTTGTAGCTAAGAGGTCAAGTATGCTTTCGCAACCATTTACGCTTCAAGTAGCTCGTGAACTAATTGTTCAAAATAATTTTCTGAGAAGGCATTCAGTAAAGTTTCCGATGACGTTTTATGTTTGCCTCCGGTTTAAACGTATAATTTTTCCAGCATATTGAGGGTAGATTGAAGTCACCACTGACTATAACTGTAATAGTGGGAAACCTATTTGAAATGAGACTCAAGTTTTCTCTGAACTGTTGAGCAACTATATCCTCTGAGTCGGGGTGTCGGTAAAACGATACAGTTAATAGTTTAGTCCGATTGTCAAGAGTAACCTCTTCTCATACTATTTCATGGGAACTATCTACTTCAATTTCACTACAATATAAACTACTTCTGACAGCAATAAATAGCCCACTACCAACTGCATTTAATCTATCATTTTTAAACACTGTTAGGTAGTGTGAAAAAAATTTGGCTGAATTTATTTCTGGGTTTAGCCGCCTTTCCGTGCCTATAACTATTTGAGCTTCAGTACTTTCTATTAGGGCTTGGAGCTCTGGTTCTTTCCCAACACAGCTACGACAATTTACACTTACAATACCGATCCTTTCTACAACTACCTTACTGTGTTTTACCTGCCCGCTTTTAGACAGACGCCCTTTCTGTGGTTTTCTGGGACCCTCTACCCTAAAACACCGCCCAGTCCCTTCCACACAGCTCCCGCTACCCGTGTAGCCGCTTCCTGTGTGTAGTGGACTCATGATCTATTAAACAGAACCCGGAAACCCACCGCCCGCAGGGGCAAGTCAAGGAATCTGCAGCCTACAAGGTCACAGAACCGCCTGAGCCTCTGATTCAGACCCTCCACTCGGCTCTGCACCAAAGGGCCACAGTCGGTTCTGTCAACGATACTGCAAATGGTGAGCTCCACCTTAATCTCGGGAGCAAGACTGTCAGTCTTTAGCATTTCCGCTAGCTGTCCGAAACCAGAGAGAATCTCCTGTGATCCAAAGCGACACACGTCATTGGTATGGACATGAGCCACCACCTGCAGTTGGCTGTACCCTGTACATTCGGAAGCACCTTTTCCACATCTGGAATGACTCCTCCCGGTATACAGACGGAGTGTCTAACATTCTGCGTGGTGTCCGTTTGTTCTATGTCGTGTCTCCCTACCACTTTCGCGCAACGACGCTCTGAGCATGTTTTTTAGGGAATTGACTAGTTTGAACCTGAGACCTGTTGCTGGTAAGGAGATGCCAGACCACACATGACATGTAGAGTTCAGAAGAGTTCAGTGAGACTGGCGATGATATAACCAAATACTTAATGATTTCAGCGTCAACTCCACTGCACTCCCTGTAAAAGAATCTTAATACTAACTAAATTTAGTGGAAGGGGTTCAAGGCTTTCCTATTTTTAGTTAGCTGGTAAAATAACGTCGCAAAAGCAGTTAAATTTACCATTGGAAATTTTATTCTATTCACAAAAATTTAGTGGAAGGGGTTCAAGGCTTTCCTGTTTTTAGTTAGCTGGTAAAATAACGTCGCAAAAGCAGTTAAGTTTACCATTGGAAATTTTATTCTATTCACAAAACATTGTTTATAAATTGCACTATTGATAAAAGGAAATGTTTTAATACAGGATGGTAAAAACCAACTGCGTTCAACAAAAATGTGAACGAATATTCCCTGAATGGGTTTCCAAGTTCTACACTGGATCAAAGGATGACCTATGCCATATCACATCTACAATCTAGGTTTAAATTAAGTTTCACAAAAGAGAAAACTATCAAAATGGTCTACAGTGACCCTCAATTATCTTTAATTATTTATCTAACTTATCGTAAATTACAGTGGCTGATGTGGCTTGTCAATAACTATGTAACAGAAAAATCATCACGTTTCAGATTTTTACTTCAAGTGGCAAATGTGAACACCATGAGCTTTAATTGACGATCGACACTAGTATTACGCAAAAAGGGGGTGTAACAGATGAGACTTCTGCAGTTCTGAGTGAAGCTTTATGCGCTGTTATGCGGCATCGCGTGCGTTCATTACCTTGTCGGTGTTCGCGAGGGGGCAGCGGGCAGCACAGTTCCGCTCACCTCGCCGTCTCGGAAGCAACTCTCCCCTAACTTCTCCTTATTACAATTTACCGAAGTTGGTTTAAAAAAACTATCTGGCTGTGTTTTCATTTGACCAATCTTGGCCACAATGTTAACCTTAAGCTCCGCCTACAAAAATTCTGTCTATCCATTGAGAAACGTTATACTTTTCGTGGTGGGGCAATGTTTTTAAAGTTTGCAACGTAACAGAGACGCGAAAAAGTCTCACGCTAAAACTTGCAACTGGTGTGGTCCTTTTAGTGTTATCGTAAGATCTATACTGTTCTTCTGGAGGGCTCTATCTTTTAACATGGGCTGGAGGGTGGTCCTGACGTTACAGAGACGCGAAAAAGTCTCACACTAAAACTTGCAGCTTGGGTGGCCCTTTTTGTGTTATCGTAAGATCTGTACTGTTCTTCTGGAGGGCTCTAGCTTTTAACATGGGCTGGGGAGTGGTCCTAGCGGTTAGCCGGCGACGTGGGTGTCCGTCCCTTATCGTAGGGCCTTCAGCTTAACACAGTTCTGCTCTCGGCTTCTGTTCTCGTTTCTCCCCTCGGAACTGCGTCTGTCTCACGGTGGGAAGGTATGACATGCATTTAGGCATTCTTGTGTTAGTCTGTGGTATTCCATTTGCTCACTCGTTACTCGTATTACTTTGGTTAATTTAATGTCACGATTTATTCGGAGCTATGTGACATACTACTGGATATGCTTATCATGTCAGGGTTTTCATGGAAGTGTTGGATTTGCCGGACACCTTACATATCACCACCCTTCGAACGTAATTTTTGCACTGAAGTTAGGCAATGATTGAATCGTTGTCTAAGTCAGTCAAAAATTATTCCGTTATCAAAATTTTGTTGCCTACCGTACAGCCATGTTATTCTGGTTCTATGCTAGTTTGTATTACTAATTTATATTTTTATATTCTTCCACATTATTATCAAAAATATGTTTATATTTACAAGGGAAGAATATTTTTATTATATTATAATTATTATTTTTTAATTATTTTCTTTCTTTATTTAATTGTGAAGTTTGTTTTTTAAGAAGTTTGTTATCGAAAGTGAGGAGTCATTCACATCGATTTTCTTAGAAATATTGTTTTTATAAATGTTGTAATGAAGTAAAATCTATTCCTAACACATTTTATAAATATCATGTACAAGTAAAATGTTTTTGTTTCTAGACACTCATTTCAACATTGTTACTCTAACAAATAAGAATTATTTCCAAGAATTGCTTTGACAAAGAAATATACATACACAAGTATTGAGATATTATCCTAACAAATGGTACAAATGTTAAAAAAAAGGGAAAACATCCAACAAGATAATTTTTTATTCTTTGTTTTTATAAGGAGAAAATAAGTAAAATATAGTTACTCTTTTATTTTTATGAGGAGAAAATAAGTGGAATATAGTCTTAGTGTTTATTATGCCTTACTTTTGTTCTTTATATACTGTCCATTTCAGAACTAATGACTTATTTTTGTCGATAGTCTATTTTTTACGTAAGTCCATAGTCTATGACTGTTATTTGTAGTTTATTAGCTGTCTGGTGTGCTTAGCTTACTTAGTTTTTCACACGTTTCTTTTGCACAATTCCTACAACACATAATTTGATTTCACATATTCACACAATCCTATGAATGTTTAAGCATGAGGTTGGCGAATGTTTTTTGCACTAAGGTGATGGACTTGAGCGAGATGGATGTGGGCAAGTATTTGATGTACAACTTCGTTCGTCGTTCCTTGTTGGCTTTGCAAGTGTGTGTTGCTGTTGTGGAGGTCCCATAATGGAATGGAGCTGTGAGTGCAGAATCTCGTGGTTTACTGGCTTTGTATACGTGAGTCATCATTATGTGTCGCTGAAAGCGGTCGTTTTTTGTAGTAATACTTCGCTGGGACAAGATCGACAGCATCACTCACGGGAGCATGCAGAACGAACTCGAGCGCTGCACCGAGCGGCAGAAGAAAAAGTTTGAAAGATGCCGGAAGCAGACCGACAAGGCGATTCCCGGCATGTCACACACAGTGGTCAACCTCACTGAACGAAAATTGACTGAAGAGGAAGTGTCTGTTCCACAAAAAGGAGGAAATTTCGCTATCGTCCCGAGAACTATACCTATGGAGGACATCATTGCCAACACCGAGGCAGCCATTCGGACCCTTCCTTGTGAAAGGGCAGAGGAAATACGCACTGAAACAGCCAGGATACTGCGCCGAGCAAAACCACCAGCTTGCAACTTGAAGAAAGAAGAGGTACAAGCCATTAAGAATCTCAACGCCGACAAGAGTATATTGGTACTGCGTGCCGATAAGGGGAATGCGACCGTAGTAATGAAGACCGAAGATTATGAGCAAAAGATCCGAGACCTATTAGATCCGACGACGTACCGAAAACTAAGTGCAGATCCGACGCAGCGTATCACTCGGAATACGAATCGATTAATCAAGGCGTCTTCTCTGCCGGCGGACATACAGAGAAACCTGCGCAACACAGAAGCCCTACTACCTCGGCTGTATGGATTACCCAAGATCCATAAGAACAACGTTCCACTGAGACCGATCGTTAGCGCTCCTGGCTCACCAACGTATAATTTGGAAAAACACTTGGCCTCTCTGCTCCAGCCACACGTGGGGAAGACCGACACATACATTAAGGACTCAGGACATTTCATTGAAAAGCTGAAGAAACTGAAACTTGCACCAAACGACATACTGGTCAGCTTTGATGTTGTTTCGTTATTTACGAAAGTGCCACTCAGTGACGCTCTGATGCACATCGGTTCCATGTTCCCGCAAGACATCAAAAAGCTCTTCCATGCATGTCTCACCACGAGCTATTTCACGTGGAATGGCGATTTCTACGAACAGCTGGAAGGCGTCGCCATGGGTAGTCCTCTCAGTCCAGTGGTGGCCAACTTCTTCATGGAACAATTCGAAGCACAGCCACTGGACTCGGCGACTTGCAAACCTAAGGTGTGGTACAGGTACGTCGATGATACTTTCGTGGTGTGGAGCCATGGTGAACAACACCTCGGTGACTTCCTAAGGCACTTGAACAGCCTCCATGCCAACGTAACAAAATGATTCAAATGGCTCTGAGCACTATGGGACTCAACTGCTGAGGTCATTAGTCCCCTAGAACTTAGAACTAGTTAAACCTAACTAACCTAAGGACATCACACACATCCATGCCCGAGGCAGGATTCGAACCTGCGACCGTAGCAGTCGCACGGTTCCGGACTGCGCACCAACATAACATTTACCGTGGAAGTAGAAAAAGACAAGAAACTGCCATTTCTATATGTGCTGGTCACAAGGGACGGTGAAAACCTGGGACACAGCGTGTATCGAAAACCGACACACACGGACCGATACCTGCACAAACTGTCAAACCACCACCCGAGCCAGAAAAGAGGCATGATTAGTACGCTCGTAACGAGAGCAGGACGAATATGTGAGCCGCAACACCTCAAACGAGAAATGCAACACCTGGAAACTGTTCTGAGGAGCAATGGGTACTCCACAAATTACATTAGAAGTGTAACAGAGCCAAACACTCGGCGAAGTAAGGAACCAGAAAAAGAAATGTCGGGTACGGCCTTTCTGCCACACATTCCCAGAGTGACGGACAGAATCGACCGTACATTGCGCAAACATGGCGTAAAGACGATTTTCAAACCGACAAGGAAGATTAAAGAGTGTCTTAGATCGGCGAAGGAGAAAAGAGACCCACTTGCAATGTCGGGAATATACCGTATACCATGCACATGCAGAAAAGTTTATGTCGGAATGACTGGACGATCAATTAACACCAGGATCAAAGAGCATAAGCGACATTGCAGGTTGGGGCAGGTGGAGAAATCGGCCGTGGCAGAGCACGCACTGAATGAGACCGACCACGTAATAAAATTCGCCGACACGGAAGTTCTGGCTGTAGAGAAGCACTATCACACGCGCTTGTTTAGAGAAGCTGTAGAAATACAAAAACACGCGAACAGTTTCAACAAGAAAGAGGAAAGCCTTAAGGTAAACGGATCCTGGCTTCCCGTACTGCAGCGAACGACCGTCGCAGGTAGCAAGAGGAGAACCGCACCGGAAATGACCGCGGAGAAGCCCTCGGACGTTGGCGCGCCAGGTACATATAGTCTGCGGCCGCGAGCTCGGCTCCAGTTCACCACCGGCAATGGAGGGTGAAGCTTTGACAATGCCAGCCACTCGTGCTGGCGAAACGTCAGAAAAATCATTAGATTGTAAGTAGGCTGTTTAGGTTTTTTTATTGGTAACGCCACCTCTGTATGAAAATCACTGGCTGTGCTGTGTGCACTCTGTGTCTGCTTTGCATTGTTGTAATACTCGCCATTGTAGCGTTAGGCAGCTGGATGTGAACAGCGCGTAGCGTTGCGCAGTTGGAGGTGAGCCGCCAGCAGTGGTGGATGTGGGGAGAGAGATGGCGGAGTTTTGTAATTTGTCATGAACTGCTATATATATTATGACTTTTGATGATACTAAGGTAAATACATTGTTTGTTCTCTATTAATATCTTTCATTTGCTAACTATTCCTATCAGTAGTTAGTGCCTTCCGTAGTTTGAATCTTTTATTTAGCTGGCAGTAGTGGCGCTCGCTGTATTGCAGTAGTTCGAGTAACGAAGATTTTTGTGAGGTAAGTGATTTGTGAAAGGTATAGTTTACTGTTAGTCAAGGCCCATTCTTTTGTAGTGATTATTGAAAGTCAGATTGCGTTGCGCTAACAAAATATTGTGTGTCAGTTTAAGAACAGTCATTTGTACAATTTTTCAAAGGGGACGTTTCATATGTCGACCCTTAGCCGAGGATACCTCACTGGAATCTTCTGATTTTTTCTTGTAGTTTGTGTAATTAGTGTAGCTATTGTTTATTGATAGCGCGTAATCATAGAGAGAATTTCCTTTGTAGTTGCAGACTTTCATTGTTGTACAGTAAAACAGTTGTGGCATGCATGTAGATTTGCACCAAGTATTTCGCAGCTGCAATTACCTAGATATTATTTTCAGTGCTATGTTGATGTGTTCTCTTATTTTTGATCTTCAAATTGTGTTTTTCTGTGTTGTTGTGTGAAATACTATGGCAATAATGGCGTGTGAAAAACGTAATACTAGGCTCCAAAGTAAACTGAGAGATGATAGTGAAAATGAAAGCAGTGTGTCAGCGCCACCGAGTAATGAATTAACTGATGTTCAAAGTAGTAATTTGGTAATGGCGCATAGGGAAATGGAGCGGGCGGCAAACAATGGTGTAGACAGTGAAACAGGTAGTGAACAGGGAAGCGTTGTCGATCGATTGGTCGGCGACAGCTCGCCTCAGGAATTGGGAATGACAGAACACAATATTGCAAATACTGCAGACTCAGGTTTTGGGTTCTCACCGTTTTCTCAAATGAGTCAAGACACATTTTCCGCTTGTCAAAATGTGAATGTTGCCGGTGCAACTTCACTGCCGAAAAGCACTGAGGAACATGTTTCAGACACCAGTGCATTGTTATTACAATTAATGCAACAAATGGGACAAAAGCTTGAAAAGTTAGACACAATGGAACAACACCAGAGACAAACACAGCAACAGTTAGACACAGTGGAACCAAATCTCAAAAAGTTAGACACAGTGGAACAAAATCAGAGACAAACACAACAACAGCTTCAAAAGTTAGACTCATTGGAACAAACTCTTGAACAAACGCGTGAAGATTTAACTACTGGGTTACATAACATTGAATCGAAATGTCAAAAAGTCTGTAATGACGTAAAAACTCAAGTTTGTGAGCATTTTCAACCTATTTTTTCGCGGCATGAAAATGCATTACAGAATTACGAAGCAGCCATAAAAGAACTGCAAATTATTGTTCATGAAAATCATGAGACCTTGCAAGCTAAATTTGACTCAGTTGCATCTACCGATTCGGTTACGCAACTTGCAAAAACTCAGGAAAACTTTAAGGACACAGTAGATACTCTGAAACTTGGTTCAGAAAAACACACTGAGGAAATAAGTACACTATCAGAGAAAGTAGCCGAACTTTTGGATCAGTTCACTAATTTATCTACGAAGGTAGATGATAATCTGATTGACGCAAGACCGGTAGTCTTTAATGACACAGAAGAGTACGAACAAATTAGGAAATTCAAACAAAATCAGAATCAAATTAATACACAACACCAAAGAGAAATCCGGGAAGTACAAGATCAGCTGACACAGGTAATACAAGAATTACGTATTTCAGAGGACACTTGCGCTCCAACACGGGAAGAGGGACTTAGAAACACGGAAAAGCCGCAAAATAATAACACAGGGCATTTCGGAAGTTATGAAAGAAATTGGCAATGTGCACCGAATTTTGAGATGGAACGGCCGACACGACCTAACAATGACCGATATGCGACTCGCCGACATGATGATTTTGACTATAAGCTGTTCATTACTACACGTAAATTCAAAACATTTAAGAATTCTGGCAACGACATTCATCCACAAGCATGGCTCCATCAATTCTCTCATTGTTTTCCTCCCAACTGGTCGTTGGAACAGATTAGAATTTATGTGTGGCTACTTAGAGAATGAACCAGCTGTAAGAATGCGATCGGTCATTCACGATTGCCACAGTGAAGGAGAATTTTACCATGCCTTCCTCTCAGCATATTGGTCTCAAGCCACACAAGACCGAGTAAAACATGGTATCATAATGATGAAACATTTCGAACAATCTGAATTCTCCAGTCTTGTGAAATATTTTGAAGACATGTTGCACAAGAATCAGTACCTGTCAAACCCATACAGCCCCTCAGAACTCATCCGCATTTGCTTAATCAAATTACCTGGACATTTACAGCATATTATTTTAGCAGGACGTTGCAAAGACGACATTGAAGCTTTTCAGGGACTGTTACAAGAACTAGATATTGACACTGATAATCGCGGAACGCGAAAACAAGAACAAAACAATTACAGGTCACATCCGTCACAATTCCGTGACGACAGAAACAATAACCGGACACGACTGGTCTATTCTTACAACGCAAATCGTGACCAAAATTGACACCACCCATATGACAACCGCTGGCAGAGTAATAATAGTTACAGAGAAAGATCGCATTTCCGTAGTAATGACTATCACAGAGACAATCAGAGAAACAGACAATATGGGAACCAAAACAATTATTATCAAGGGAGGCAGAATAACTTCAGACGCAACAGTTCGGCGCACAGTTACGATTCAGGGAGAAACTCTCCACCACGTGACGGACAAGGAAGAAACTACGGAATCTACCGACATGACGACAGACGATATATTCGTAACGACAGACCTGAATTGCATCAGAACTGGCAGGATTCAAACAGAGCAGGGCACTTTCGACAACGTGAATTTGTAGAAGTTAGGTCTCCTAATCCCAATAACAACGCGCGCCAACAAAGAGACAGACAATGACTCGCGCCACAGGCAACCACGTGCGCCGGCTGGCTCAGAGAAAAATAACATAGACGCTAACCTTGAGAAAAATTCCAGTATTCTTTACCGACGTAAACTGCATGACAATTGCATTCAAGTTCAAACTCTGAGTACTATGAAGAGTAAAGGTTTACACCAGATTTCACATGTAAAACCGTTTATTGAAAGATAATCTGCTTTTTAACTTTGTCTTTGCCATATGACTTTTCACTTCACATTTCTAGTATGCTTTGTCAGACTTAAGAAACTGTTAATATGCAACAATGTTTGAAGTTAAATATCCAGTCTAGAACCTAGGGAACATTTTTAAACAGAAATTACGATTGCATTGTTATAGTGAACAGACGACACAGTGTTGTATTTGTACATTCTTGCTTGTTAGTTGCATGATTACGTAACGACTATAAGGCTCACATACTTAGAACATATACTGGCACTGCTAATGAGATTTTCATGCAACATTTTGGTTTACTTGAAAATACATTTGGGATTTAAAGTACTTTCTGTGAGATTAAAGATGACTTAGTATTTGGTTTCTTTGACAGCTACACGGTTATATTACGACACTACTAATGTGTGACATAATTTACATTGTTGCTTTTGCGGTGTATCTGCTTTATATCTGCACAGTTTTTCTGAATTCTTCTGGAAAGCAAAACATGTTTTATTAGTAACTTTTGTGGTATAGCTACAAGGAGACAGCCTTTTCCATAGCACAACAATATGTTACAGCACAGTACTTTCATCATCACAACAATAAGCGTAATAACTAAGATATCTCTACGCAAAGCATTTCACTTTTGTTTATCATGAGGTAAGTACATTGACTTCTGCAGAACTTAGCTTTCGGAGGACGATAACTACGACACTTCCACAGAGATTATGTTACAAGACGCACAGTTTAGCGCTACAGTACACGTATTTGAGTGATTAATTTTATACTTAAAACATTTATTTTCAAAGATTTTTGAATTACAAAGAAAGTTTTCCGTGATATATTTCATTCCATTGGTGTAATCTGTAACACCTGAGGGTATAATTACATTAATCCTCAGGGGGGTACACGCCTGCTTTGTGTACCATGTGTTTGGGAAGTACAAGGAGCCCTAGCTAATATGGTATTTGCTTATACAACTTTACACATCGGTACCATATTTCTCTAACATGTAAATTACACAGCTATCTGATCATTTAACTGAGAGAGACAAACATTTATTTTACTATATCAGTGACAGATGTTTATGTAATTACACAGTTCGATAACTTCACACTTATGAAACTGTATTTTGTCTGTACTTTGTAAACTGTTCATATTTTTTCAGAACCATTGTGATACTATGAGAGCTTTGAATGATGTATTTGGTAAGGGAGCATGATTTTAAAGTACGTTTGAGGTAGATGACACTATTGAAATGAGCAGAGAATTTTTTTAGGTTTTGAAATTATTGCAGAAAGCTACGACGTTTTTGCGATTTGACTGAGGTGTTATGATGTTATTATTACGACGACGATGTGTACTATGCTGTTGAGATATGTTTATGATCAATAAGATGATGCTACCGTATATGAGGAATAAGAAGTATGTTGGAAACCAAGAATCGTACTTTAAGAGTTATGAAATGTGCGTAAATGCGTGACTGTATCACAATGCTGACGAATATTTTATTTGGACACTTATATTTATAGGATTTTCTTTCTACAGATTTGCAACGCTAATTCTTGACCTGTGAAATATTTTTATGTGAGACTGTCACTGTAGCGGAAACTGCTGTCGTAAATATTTCCGTAAGAAAGTTAAGTGACCACCTGCACGTAATGCATCGTGGGCACCCAGCTGCACGACAGACACCTGGAAAAAAGCCATTAGTGCCTTTCAGAGGGGCAGGTGGAGAAAAAAAAAAAGGAGAGACCATTAACCTCGCTATTGACATTCCTTTGTGGAAAGCATCGCAAATAAGACACGCTCATTACTTGGAAACATATGATTATATTGTGGAGCGCCTACTTTCTGCTACTTACTGAAATGCTTATAAACTGATGGGAAATATTCTTACATCGGCAAACCTGATAATGACAAGTGGCTTTCTACGAGAGTTGAGAGCTACTGACTTACGAAATGCCACATAGCTATTGAATGATGTTTTTATGCTTTGGTTTGCGTAATTGCTTATTTCATTTGATACCTGTTTTCCAGCTGTGTTACAGCATTAGTTTTATAAAATAAACTTAGATGCATTTGCTAATGTGAACACTTTCTGTCAACAGATCTATTAAATGGTAATTTTGTAATCCACATTCTTTAAAAAAAAGGAGCACTTGGAAAGGAAAGAACAATAAGAAGGGACTAGTAACAGTAACTGGACACATAATTTTCTTTTCAAGTACATGGTAATATTTTTTTTACAATAAGTTTTTGTGGTGCACCACTTTAATTACTTAGACATTAAGATGTGATTATACATTTCCCTTATCTGCATTGTTATCTTTAGTGTACTATTTTTTCTGCTTGAGCTATGTCATGTTTAGATATAAGCTGCTGTTTGCCAGGCATAGTGCTACTGAACTTTAATTTGTGTTACTCTGCTAAGCCAGATTTATTTTTTTGTTTGCTGCGCATTGCCTCATATTAGTTGTAATGTTGAATTGCTTGGTAATTTAGATTTACTGTAGCTTGCTTTGCGATTTTCCATTTTTTTATTGCTGTTTATATTCATTGTTTTATGTGCTACTGCATTGCCTCGTCCCTTAGTTTAGCATCTGAGCTCAGTAGATTTAAGTTAGCTTAAGAGGGGGTGGAAGTTATATGAAAAAGATTTGGGCCCAAATGAGTATTGTACAAACAGAAATAATTATTTTGAAAGAAATATGAACAGAATATAGAAAGCAGGCTTAGATAGGACTTTTTGGGAATAATGATGAACAAAGGGAGATCTCCATGCAATATACTACAGTAAAACAAACCCTGTCCTTTCCCTTTTGTGTTATCCCACTATATGTTTGTGTACCCTTGTGTATTTGTTTTCTTCCTGTCTCTGTGTACTGTTTCATAGGACTTTTTTCTCTTCTAATACTAAGTTACATTCACTATGATGAGGAATACTGTTATCCTCAAATACAATTGGCATTAATAATGTGTTATTTACTTTGTAAAGATGTTTAGACATTATTTATTCTGTTTTGTGTTAATGCTCATGTGTGAAGTTGATGTTTCGAAAGTTATTCTGATCTTTTATGTATGTACTCATGTCATAATTCCTGTAACACTGATGTATATGTTATTTCGATTCTTTTGTAAAGCCCATATTACTACAAATGTTATCTGTACTATTATGTTCTTTAATGATGTATTTTGTACCTTTGTAATTTTATTTTCATGTTGTAAATTTATAATTGTATAGACACCAGTTCTTCAAATTAAGTTACATTTCACTGCACACGTTTCTGTTGGTCATAGTATATGGACAATATGTGAGAAGTAGGGACTGTTAGTGTTTGCACGTGTGTTAATAATTCAGCAAGGGACTGGATAACAGCATTGTTGGTTCTAAGGACAGTTCTGAAAACTTTGTGAGTGCACAAGTGGTGGTTTATGGACTTGCTATATTATCCGCAAGACTCTTCAATGGTGATTGTGCACCTGCACAGTCACAACAGATGGCTGCTGGCTATCTCTACAAGGACTACAGTGGGTCTACATCTCTGATGATCCATCAATGCCATTATTTCTACAAGGACTGCAGTGGGACTGCACCTCTGGTGGCCCACCAATACCGTAATCTCTACCAGGACTACAGTGGGTCTACTCTGTGATGACCTACCTACCAATATTCTTCAAAACGTCGAATGACTCTGCTGTGGGTTTGCTCTGTTGTGGCGCAATACCTGTCTGCATGTCAAGAGTCAGCACTGTCTTTCCGTTGGAAGGACAACACTACTTCTTCAAGACTGCATGGAAATCCACTACTTCCGTGTGCATTTTCTTCTATTGCTCAGACTTTGAGAAAAACACTACTATTTTACCGTGATGAACGATCAGGACTGTCTTTATGGACTGTGAGAAAATTTGAGCTTTTGACCAACATTGTATCAATAAGTGTGTGCATTTGATTTCTTTGTTATTGTAATTATGAAAAATTTTTTCAAATCTGTATTGGCCACTGCCCAAACCAATTTGTAAAATTTTTTGTGGGGAGCATGGGGGCTATGTAAGTAGGCTGTTTAGGTTTTTTTATTGGTAACGCCACCTCTGTATGAAAATCACTGGCTGTGCTGTGTGCAGTCTGTGTCTGCTTTGCATTGTTGTAATACTCGCCATTGTAGCGTTAGGCAGCTGGATGTGAACAGCGCGTAGCGTTGCGCAGTTGGAGGTGAGCCGCCAGCAGTGGTGGATGTGGGGAGAGAGATGGCGGAGTTTTGTAATTTGTCATGAACTGCTATATATATTATGACTTTTGATGATACTAAGGTAAATACATTGTTTGTTCTCTATTAATATCTTTCATTTGCTAACTATTCCTATCAGTAGTTAGTGCCTTCCGTAGTTTGAATCTTTTATTTAGCTGGCAGTAGTGGTGCTCGCTGTATTGCAGTAGCTTGAGCAGCGAAGATTTTTGTGAGGTAAGTGATTTTGAAAGGTATAGTTTACTGTTAGTCAAGGCCCATTCTTTTGTAGTGATTATTGAAAGTCAGATTGCGTTGCGCTAACAAAATATTGTGTGTCAGTTTAAGCACAGTCATTTGTACAATTTTTCAAAGGGGACGTTTCAAGATGAACGTCGGCCGAAGAACCCGAGACAGAAGCCAATAGGCAGTTTGTCAACAAGTGGCCACGAAAGCCTTAACAATTTTGTACTACTAATGATTGCTGGTATTTCAATGGTAGCTTCATCGCGCAGAATTTAATCTACTCTCCGTCACTGTATGGTACATCTAAGCAGTGATTTTTCTTTGCCATTAATTCGAAAAATTTCACGGGACTCTTCTCTCCTAAATTTTCAAAATATGGGTTCTGTAATAATTCGTATTTCACTCTGTTCTGTGCTTCGCTGGACCAATATCGTGAGAGAAACTTCTCTCAGAAATCTTCGTACGATCGGCATGTCGCTGCAACATTCTGCATGGTTTCTGCGAATGTTCCTGATATGTGTGCACATATAAAGTCCAATTTGTGTGCTAGCGCCCAGTGTTCTGGTAATCCTACTGGGAATTGATCAATAAAAGTTCGTGGATGTAATGAGTTTCCTTCTCGAAAGTGTTGTAATTATCTGACTGTGAGGAAATGATCGTTGTCGTACTTCGTCATAGTTCCAAATGAAATTCGCGATTCTTCGCCACTTTTGTTTCTGATCATTACTCCCGTCGTTATTTCCGGTTGTGGTAGATCCATTGGATATTGTCCACTGTAACTTTCGCCTACCCTTGCGTAGTATCGTTGGAGTGGTACGCAATAATTTTCTTCCATCGGTTGTGAACGTGTAGCTGAATGCATTGCACTGTACTCTTCGCGACCTGGCTTTCCATTGTCTGGTATTGGTTCTGTATCTTGTCTGGCTAACCTTGCTGCTTCATTGCACGATCCAAACTGTCTTGAAACATACATTTGTGGTACCGCATGTGTTTGTGATGACGTTTGTTCATCAAGAATTTCGAAACGTGTTTGTTGCTGTGCAGGCTGTCTGATTTCACGTATGTTACTTTCCGCCTGTGATTGGAATCGCAAATGCGTGATATCTACGTTAATTGCTTGTTTTTCCGGTGCTGTTACAGATACGGATGTGGTTGCAGACTCAGTGCTTGTTCGATCCTGTTCACTACGCTCTTCAATGGTTTGCAACAACTCTGTTTGCAATTTCTGAAATTATTGCTTCGTTTGCGTCTCTATTTTGACGATGCGATTATCATATCTGTTCAGCGCTGCTTTTGTGATACGTTTGTGTAAAACACTGTTTTCAACAATTTCACGCGCTTTGCTTGTCTAGCAATTTCGTTTATGTGTTTCTCTAGTTTCTTGACTTCTCCCTGGGTGTTGTTACGTAATGTTTTGATCTCGTCCTGAGTGTCATTACGCAATGTTTGTACGTCCGCTTGTACCTTGTCAATGTCTCTTCTCAATTGATTATGACCTGTTATTAAGTTTCCTATCACTTCTCGAGATTCTTTTGCCTCGTCTTCAATATGACTTAGGTATAAGTGAATTTTTTTGTTTTGTTCTTTAATCTCACGCATTTGTCCCGTGGTTTCTGCATTCTGAATTTGAATTTGGTTTGCTATGTCTTTAATTTGCCTTGTCATGGTTTCCGTAATTTGTTGTATTCTGCCAGATTGGTGGGTCCTATTGCGATTTCTTCCGACGTCCTACGCTCTGTGTTTTCGCCCAAGTGTTGGTTCGCAACCGATTGCATTGAACTGTGCTGTGACACGTTTCTGCTCGCATTCCTTGTACTCTGTGGTGAGGGAGCTCTGATTACTTGTACTATGGGTTCTACGTATTCAAGACGCAAGTTAGAATCCTCATCGACTGTCTCTCTACTTTTCTGCTCCTCTGTCGTTTGCTGACTTATGTTTTCAATGCCTTGACGTACATTATCCTCGTTATGGTGCGTTATATGTCCTATTTCTCGAGATACTGCGTCGTCTGTTGTACTGTCGTCTATTCTCTGTCCATTCTCATGCTGGGTCTCTACCTCAATTCGGTCAAGGTCTCGATCTGCCATTGCTAATCTTTCCGAATCCCTTATTTTCTGTTTTAAAAGCAATTCACGCGCCCTACTTCGAGTCAACATGCGCTCATACGATCTCACGCGTTTCATAAACTTTTTGCACACACGACTTGACAATCAATTCACTTACTTGTTGGGTCAGAACCAACTTGTCAACGATGTATCCGCCACCTGTGCGCTTGCATTGAGGATAAAACTTAATATTAACAATTTTTAAAATTCATAACTTAATTATGCTATCGTCTCTGCTAGAATGTCTCACTATCTATCGCTGCAGCTACTGTTTTCAACTATTTATGCCTTTCAAAAAAAATTTTTTTATTACGAAAATTTTTTAACAGGATATTTTTCTGACCTAGTTAGGCATGTGGTCGACCTTCAATCATGGTATTTTACCATCCTGGCAGGGTCGCCATTTTCTAACATTCTGCATGGTGTCTTTTCTATATCGTGTCTCCCTACCACTTTCGCGCAACGACGCTCTGAGTGTGTTTTTTAGGGAATTGACTAGTTTGAACCTGGGACCTGTTGCTGGTAAGGAGATGCCAGACCACACATGACATGTAGAGTTCAGAAGAGTTCAGTGAGACTGGCGATGATATAACCAAATACTTAATGATTTCAGCGTCAGCTCCACTACACTCCCTGTAAAAGAATCTTAATACTAACTAAATTTAGTGGAAGGGGTTCAAGGCGTTCCTATTTTTAGTTAGCTGGTAAAATAACGTCGCAAAAGCAGTTAAGTTTACCATTGGAAATTTTATTCTATTCACAAAACATTGTTTATAAATTGCACTATTGATAAAAGGAAATGTTTTAATACAGGATGGTAAAAACCAACTGCGTTCAACAAAAATGTGAACGAATATTCCCTGAATGGGTTTCCAAGTTCTACAATGGATCTAAGGATGACCTATGCCATATCACATCTATAATCTAGGTTTAAATTAAGTTTCACAAAAGAGAAAACTATCAAAATGGTCTACAGTGACCCTCAATTATCTTTAATTACTTATCTAACTTGTCGTAAATAACAGTGGCTGATTTGGCTTCTCAATAACTATATAACAGAAAAATCATCACGTTTCAGATTTTTACTTCAAGTGGCAAATGTGAACACCATGAGCTTTAATTGACGATCGACACTAGTATTACGGAAAAAAGGGGGTGTAACAGATGAGACTTCTGCAGTTCTGAGTGAAGCTTTATGCGCTGTTATGCGGTATCGCGTGCATTCATTACCTTGTCGGTGTTCGTCAGGGGGCGGCGGGCAGCACAGCTCCGCTCACCTTGCCATCTCGGAAGCAACTCTCCCCTAACTTCTCCTTATTACAATTTACCGAAGTTGGTTTAAAAAAACTATCTGGCTGTGTTTTCATTTGACCAATCAGGGCCACAATGTTAACCTTAAGCTTCGCCTGCAAAAATTCTGTCTATCCAATGAGAAACGTTATAATTTTCGTGGTGGGGCAATGTTTTTAAAGTTTGCAACGTAACAGAGACGCGAAAAAGCCTCACACTAAAACTTGCAGCTGGTGTGGTCCTTTTTGTGTTATCGTAAGATCTGTACTGCTCTTCTGGAGGGCTCTAGCTTTTAACATGGGCTGGGGAGTGATCCTGGTGGTTAGCTGGCGACGTGGGTGTCCGTCCCTTATCGTAGGGCCTTCAGCTTAACACAGTTCTGCTCTCGGCTTCTGTTCTCGTTTCTCCCCTCGGAACTGCGTCTGTCTCACGGTGGGAAAGTATGACATGCATTTAGGCATTCTTGTGTTAGTCTGTGGTATTCCATTTGCTCACTCGTTACTCGTATTACTTTGGTTAATTTAATGTCACGATTTATTCGGAGCTATGTGACATACTACTGGATTTGCTTATCATGTCAGGGTTTTCATGGAAGTGTTGGATTTGCCTGACACCTTACAAGTGCACACTGGCTTCCTTCCCTTCCTTGGCAGCCATGTTCCTAAGGGGCCCCATTACGCGCCTAACGCTGCAGCTCCCAACTACGAGCAAAGCCACCTTCTATGAATGACCAGACCTTGCTTGCCGAGAAGCTTCCTCTGGAACAGGGTAGACGACTGCGTATGGCTTACAGACTTCGTCAGATAATGCCCGAAACCTGTTCTTCAAACGAACCGGGGAGGCCCTACGATCGTCCCCTCGGAAAGCCTTTCGCTGCCTGCCACACTTTGGAATGATCTCCCACTCGACCACGGGTGAGGGGTCAACCTCAGTGCAGGCAGTATCCGGGGCGGCCACAGCAGTGGGCCGATTGGGGGATCCGTGAGACGTGCTCGACATCCCTCGCACCCCCGCGCCCGAGCCCCCACAGTGATGCCCCTTGGCAGCAGCCTCGAGCTGTGTGACAGAAGCCAACACCACCTGGATCTTTGAGCAAACGGTCACCAACTCAGCTCGCATCTGTACACAGCAATCACAGTTCCTATCCATTGCTAAAGTCGCTCCTGTTTGAAGCTCATAAAAATACGAAACAAACGAACAACGCACTCGGCTTATTAGCAGCAGGAACTCGAGGTGCCCTTTCACTGACGGTCTAACCAACACTGAGCTACACAGCCAAAACAAACAAAAGCTTGTATAATATCAGGGTAAAAACAAGCGTCGATAACAACAGCGGTACTGTATGGTATACTGTTATTAAAATAAAAGGTTGTGCCAAATAAGCACTCAGACAAGCAAGAAATTACAAAAATAAAGTAGTAACTGCACAGATAACTGAAAATAAGTCACGCCTGTTTGAAGCTCGTAAAATAAATATAACAAACGAACGATGTACCCTCCTTATTAGCAGCAGGAACGCGAAGTGCTCTCTCACTGACGTCCAAACCTTCCTCCTCCTTGATTCCCCTAAAGCGCTTCAGGCAAATGGTTTCTTCGAAAGGGCACGGCCGATTTATTTCCCAAAACTTCCCTCATCTGATGGGAGTGATGACTTTGCTGTTTTCTCCTCCCCCAAATTAACCGTCCAACCAACGAAGTAGCTTAAATCTACACCTCGTATAGCAGACGCGTTTCCACCAACGCACTCAATTTTGTCTGTGTAACGACGTCGCTGACATCTCTGTCCCTGGTTGGGTTTTGTTTTTATTACATTTGGTTTAATTCGCGATTTGATCTGGTCAGCTAATTCGGCCTTGGTGGCTACGCTTCCACGTTTCACGCCAACGTACGGGTTTTCCCGACCACACAACTAGAGCCTCCGTTTACGTGACCTGCTTTTTAACCTTTCCGTACTCGGAGCGTCTCCAACCACTGTGCCCTCAAAGGGTGCCGCCATTTACTGACGACATCGCAAAGCTCATGAAGAAACTGGGTCCTTTCTGGGCGCGCACGGCCGTGCCAAGTTTTTAGCGTTTCTCATCACCTTTATTGGGATGTATCGTCTTAATATGAAGCGTTACAAATTTATTGAGCTCGTCCATATAAGGATCCCAGTATGACAATGCGTGCGTCTCTCTGTCGCGAAGCTTCTTATATTCCAAAAATATTCTCAGGGTTACCGTCAATCAGTATTTGAATTTATATTTTTTGCTGAATTATTTAATTAATATTTTTCTCCTTAATTCACTTCACTTCTTGCTCCCGCAGATATTTATCTCACTTTTATTACTTACTACTCTTCAACATAACTTAGTTTAATTTCATCCTGTCTTTAACCCCTTGCGACACGGACTGCTATCTTTGTCTGTTCCAAACAACAATAAGTGAACTGAATCAGTGCGCAACGACTGGAAGCCTTACAAATATTTTGGCCCCCGATAAATATATCTACACTTACATGTTACTGACCCCTCACCCTATAATTTCTGATTGAAATTGATTAATTAAATTCTGTCTTTACAGATTTTCAGGACATACACTTCGTCCTTCGTAACAGCACACTAAGCAAACGGGAAGGAAAGTTCAGAAATGTTGATTGATCAAAATAATTGTTACTTATCTGGTGCAATTCTTCTTTGTTGTTTCTCGTGGCACACGTCCAAGAGTCTTCTTTCTCGTTGACAAAATATTTGAGTTTGCAAGAATTCATGGATTTGATCTTGTTGTATCAATTCTAATCAAAACAATGAAAGTGTTTCAATTTTCACTTTGTTAACATATTCTTGAAATCATTTCACAAATTTTAAATAACACTTGTCCTTTGTGGTTCACTGTTATAAAAAGATACTTTTGAGCATTGTTATTAGGCATAATGGACAACACTCGCCCTACTTTGACCACGTGCGGCCATAAACAACTTCTCTTGGCAACCTACTCCACAGTACTTAAGTTACTCTTCCTACTGATAGTCCATAGTTCGTTAAATACAAAGATAACCACCCATTGATCAAAGATTATTAAATTTCTCCGTTCTTATGTATTTCTATGACATTCACAGTCATCAAAATAATCAAGAGAATTTTTAAAAAATATTTACGGAATTTATGACAATTAAAAAAGGTAATCGCAAAACGCACTATGAAACATCTTGTATCGTAAATTACACTTGGTACATAGAGCACGGTGTAGTCAGACGAGTTTCATTTCAAGCACAAGAGCACGTGTCTCTCAGGAACCAAAAGTGAGAAACTATTTTTCACACTATCGACCAGTGAAAAATTCATGAGTGTATTACGTTAGATTTTGTTCAATTTGGTAGCTAATCTTTCATAAAGAGACACGGATTTTCTGCATTGTAAAAGCTGGTTATTATCGGGATGCACTCAGACGTTAAATGAAGCGTCAGCGCTAAAGCTGAACTCGTCTTGATCTCTGAGTTGAACACTTTGAGTAAACAAAGCAACTGCCGCCTGTGTTTTTAACCAGCTGTGAAGACAACAGAACGCGTCTCGGTTTACCTTCTCATTCTGAGGTTTCGGTCCGTGTTCATTTCATTTCATTAGCTCAGCTTTTGGGTCCATTTAACAAGCCGGCGCTAATAATCTCGTTGGACATGACCGTGGCGAGGGCTCCATTAGCACCGCCTGTAAGAACTGAGACGCCTCCGGGGAAGGAGCACTTGTAGAGTAGCGTATGTCTGATCGCCTGCGTAATGAGACATCTACCTTATTAGCTTGACACATATCACTAAGTTTATAATGCAGAGAACATTTTATGCTAAATAAGTTGGTTCCACTTTCCAGAAATTTCAAAACTGGTTGTCGTTTTTCGACGAAAAATGAGAAGGCGTTGACAACGAGACATTGGTTGTCTGACTGCCTATGGATGACTGGCTACTGGGCCATAATCCCCAGTCGCAATGCGTGATGTCTAGATTGAGGCAGTTAGGGGCACTAACAGCTTCTGAGAAGCTGCAAGTAATTTCCGCTCCACACAGCCATATTTTTTCAAGATTGATCATTAATTTTGAAATGTGACACTAGAACACAACATAGTTATAAACACAATGGATACGAAAACTTGTGCAGAAATACGTAAAAATTTAGACGAAATTCATAGCCTGTTGAAGGAAAATTTTTCTGACAGATGTAACGATACACACTAAAAAGTTTGGTCCCACTGTAAGTAGGCTGTTAGGTTTTCTAATTGGTAACGCCACGTAGCGCTCTATATGAAAATCACTGACTGTGCTGTGTGCAGTCTGAGGCTGGTCGGCATTGTTGCAATAGTCGCTATTGTAGTGTTGGGCAGTTGGCTGTTAAAAGTGAAACGTCCCCTTTGAACAATTATACAGGACTGTGCTTAACCTGACACACAATATTTTTTAGCGCAACGCAATCTGACTTTCAAAATTCCCTACTAAAGAATGGCCTTGACAAACATTAAACTATACCTTTCATAAATCACTTACCTCACAAAAATCTTCGCTGCTCAAGCTACTGCGATACAGCGAGCGCCACTACTGCCAGCTAAATAAAAGATTCAAACTACTGAAGGCACTAACTACTGATAGGGATAGTTAGCAAATGAAAGATATTAATAGAGAGCAAACAATGTATTTACCTTAATATCATCACAAGTCATAATATATATATCAGTTCATAACAAATTACAAACCTCCGCCATCTCTCTCCCCACATCCACCACTGCTGGCGGCTCACCTCCAACTGCGCAACGCTACGCGCTGTTCACAGCCAGCTGCCTAACACTACAATGGCGAGTATTACAACAATGCAAAGCAGCCACAGACTGCACACAGCACAGCCAGTGATTTTCATATTGAGTGCTACGTAACGTTGCCAATAAGAAAACATAAACAGCCTACTTACATAGCCCCCATGCTCCCCACAAAAAATTTTACAAAATTTTTTTTGGGCAGTGGCCAATAATGATTTGATAAAATTTTTCATAATTACAATAACAAAGAAATCAAATGCACACACTTATTGATACAACGTTGGTCAAAAGCTAAAATTTTGTCACAGTCCATAAAGACAGTCCTGATCATTCATTACGGTAAAATAGTGTTTTTCTCAAAGTCTGAGCAGTAGAAGAAAATGCACACAGAAGTAGTGGATTTCCATGCAGTCTTGAAGAAGTAGTGTTGTCCTTCCAACGGAAAGACAGTGCTGGCTCTTGACATGCTGACAGGTAATGGGCCACAATGGAGCAAACCCACAGCAGAGTCATTTGATGTTTTGAAGAGTATTGGTAGGTAGGTCATCACAGAGCAGACCCACTGTAGTCCTGGTAGAGATTACGGTATTGGTGGGCCACCAGAGGTGCAGACCCACTGCAGTCCTTGTAGAAATAATGGTATTGATGGATCATCAAAGATGTAGACCCACTGTAGTCCTTGTAGAGATAGCCAGCAGCCATCTGTTGTGACTGTGCAGGTGCACAATCACCATTGAAGAGTCTTGCGGATAATATAGCAAGTCCATAAACCACCACTTGTGCACTCACAAAGTTTTTCTTTTAATTGACCTTAGAACCAGCAATGCTGTTATCCAGTCCCTTGCTGAGTTATTAACACACGTGCAAACACTATCAGTCCCTACTTCTCACATATTGTCCATATACTATGACCAACAGAAACGTGTGCAGTGAAATGTAACTTAATTGGAAGAACTGGTAACAATTACAATTTGATAACATAAAAATACAATAACAAAGGTACAAAATACATCATTAAAAACATAATAATACAGATAACATCTGTAGTAATAGGGCTTTACAAAAGAATAGAAATAAACATATACATCAGTGTTACAGGAATGATGACATGAGTACAAAAATAAAAGATCAGAATCACTTTTGAAACGTCAACTTCACACATGAGCATTAAAACAGAATAAATAATGTCTAAACATCTTTACAAAGAAAATAACAGAGTATTAATGCCAATTATATTTGAGGATAACAGTATTCCTCATCATAGTGAATGTAGCTTAATATTAGAAGGAAAAATTCTATGAAACTACACAGAGACAGGAAGAAAACAAATACTCAAGGGTACACAAACACATAGTGGGATAACACCAATGGGAAAGGACAGGGTTCGTTTTCAGTGTAACATGTGGTACTGCAGTCCAACCTAAAACTTCATATATCTTTCCTCTTATTTCATCCTTTGTTTCCACCAAAAAAATTCTATCTAAGCATGCTTTCTGTATTTATATGTTCACACATTTCTTACCTCAACATTTATTTCCAAGAAAATCCTACCTAAACCTGTTTTCTCAATGCATTTCTTCCAATTCATCGCAACTCATTCTCTTAGAGGCTACCCCCTCTTAAGCTAACTTAAATCTACTGAGCTCAGATGCTAAACTAAGGGACGAGGCAATGCAGCATCACATAACAAATCAACACAAACAGCAATGCAAAAAATGCAAATTGGCAAAGCTAGCAGCATAAATGAGCAAAAGTCAAATTCAATAACACTATGCCTGGCATACAGCAGCAACTTATACCTAAACATGACATAGCACAAGCAGAAAAAATATTACACTAAAATGGCCATGTCTAATACCTATGTCACATCTTAACATTAGAGTGATGCATCACAAAAACTTACGCTAGTAGATAAGTAACCAAATCGTAAAAAAATTATTTATGCAATTCCTGTGAAGGGAAATGTCTTTTTTTGCTCCCTCATTTGTTTTGGATAGATCATAAAATTATTTACTGGATCTGTAGGCATAAAATATTTATATTAGTACATATATAAAATTTTATTTTAACCAATGCTGCAGTGCAGCTAGAAACTTGATATTAAACAAAATGTGTAAATAAATACATAAAGCAAGCCATATGGCATTTTTCTTAACTAGCAAGACAATAGCTGTGAAATGTTTCTCATCGTTTCATTAGGCATTTCAGTAAATATCATAAATTACGAGCTCCACAGTATGCTTTCAACAAGGAGATGTCAGTAGCGTGGACAATGGCCTTCCCTTTCTTTTTTTTCTACCTGTGCTTCTGACGAGGCACTCACACTAATGGCTTGTTCTCCAGGCGTCTGACACAGCTGGGTGCCCGCGACGCATTACATGCAGGTGGTCACTTAACTTTCGTACGGAAATATTTACGACAGCAATTTTCGCTAAAGTGACAGTCTAACATAAAAATACTTCACAGGTCAAGAATTAGCGTTGCAAATCTGTAGAAACAAAATCTTATGAATATAACAGTGTCCAAAAAATTTTCGCCAGCATTGTGATACAGTCACGAATTTACGCACATTTCATAACTCTTAAAGTACGATTCTTGGTTTCCAACATCCTGTTTCACAAGTCAAGAGTCCCTACCCACTATTCATTACTCCTTACCTTATTACACATATACATATTCATATTCATCAACACGTCTTCAATATTTCATCATAATAGCTACATAGCATAATCAGATTCCTCATATAGCATCAGCTTATTTATCATAAACATACCTCAACAGCATAGTACACATCGTCGTCGTAATAATAACATCATAACACCTCAGTCAAATCTCAAAATCGTCGTAACTTCCTCCAATAATTTCAAAACGTAAAAAAAATTCTCTGCTCATTTCAATAGTGTCATCTACCTCAAACGTACTTTAAAAATCATGAATCCATACCAAATATATCATTCAAAGCTCTCATAGTATCACAATGGTTCCGAAAAAATATGAACAGTTTACAAAGTACAGACAAAATACAGTTTCATAAGTGTGAAGTTACCCAACTGTGTAATTGCGTAAACATGTGTCACTGATGTAATAAAAAAGTTTATCTCTCAGTTACATGATCAGATAGCTGTGTAATTTATGCGTTAGAGAAATATGGTACCGATGTGTAAAGTTGTATAAGCAAATACCATATTAGCTAGGGCTCCTTGTGCTTGCCAAACACATGATACACAAAGTAGGCGTGTACCCCCCTGAGGATTAATGTAATTATACTCCCAGGTGTTACAAATTACCACAATGGAATGAAATGTATCACGGAAAACTTTCTTTGTAATAAAAAAAAAATCTTTAAAAATAAGTGTTTTAAGTATAAGATTAATCACTCAAATGCGTGTACTGTAGCGCTAAACTGTGCATCTTGTCGCAACATAATCTCTGTGGAAGTGTCGTAGTTATCGTCCTCCGAAAGCTAAGTTCTGCAGAAGTCAATGTACTTACCACATGATAAACAAAAGTGAAATGCTTTGCGTATAGATGTCGTAGTTATTATGCTTATTGACGTGATGAAGAAAGTACTGCACAGTAACGTAATGTTGTGCCACGAAAAAGGCTGTCTCATTGTTGCTATACCACAAAAGTTACTACTAAAACATGTTTTTCTTTCCAGAAGAATTCAGAAAACTGTGCAGATATAAAACAGAAACACCGCAAAATCAACATTGTAAATTGTCACTCATTAGTAGCGTCGTGATAAAATCGTGTAGCTGTCACATAAACTAACCTCTGTGTCATCTGGTATCTCTCAGAAAGCACTTTAAATTCAGAATGTATTTTCAAATAAACCAAAATGTTGCATTAAAATCTCATTAGCAGTACTGGTAAATGTTCTAAGTATGTGAGCCTTATAGTCGTTACGTAATCGTGCAACAAACAAGCAAGAATGTACACACACAATAACACTGTGACGTCTGTTTACTATAACAATGCATTCGTCATTTCTGTTTAAATAAGTTCTCTTGGTTCTTGACTGGATATTTCACTTCAAACATTGTTACATGTTAACAGTTTCTAAATCTGACAAAGCATATTAGTAATGTGAAGCGAAAAATTTTATGACAAAGACTAAGTTAAAAAGCAGATTATCTTTCAATAAACGGTTTTACATGTGAAATGTGGTGTAAACCTTTACTCTTCCTAGTACTCAGAGTTTCAACTTCAACGCAATTATCATGTGGTATACGTCGGATTCTGTAAGGTCCATTGTAAACTAGAAAGAATTTGTGACTCAAGTGTTTCTTCTTATGTGACAATGAATGAGCTTTAATGAGAACTTTCTGACCAATATACAATTTCTTTGCATTTGCTTTACCGTGTAGTTTTCTCCTTTTGTCTGCTGCAGATTTTATATTTTTAAGAGCCAAATCAATTATGTCTTTGTGTCGAAGTTTACGTGTATTCGGGAAAGGTACAAGCTCTCTGATTCTGTTCGGTGGTTCTTCATTCTTCAGTACAAGAGTAGGTGGTAAAGCAGTGGAGTCGTGAGGCATTTCATTCAGCACGTTTTGAAATAAGTGTAAATATCTGTCCCAATGCTGATGCTTTCTGTGACAATAAAGTCTACAAAGCTTATTGATTTCTTTCATAATCCGTTCGGAGGGGTTACAATGTGGTGAGTACAATGAAATAAAAACAGGTTTGATCTTATGGTTGCGAAGCATGCGTGACCAAACAGCAGATCTAAATTGCGGTCCGTTATCTGAAATGACTTTGCTAACGTGTCCAACTTCACGTAAGAAATTTTTAACAAAGGCGTTGGATACAGACCGTCCAGTGGCTTTACGTAACGGAGTGAAAGAAACAAATTTTGAAGTAAGTTCAACAGCGACTAGAACGTACGAAAATCCATTGGATGTTCTGACAAGCGGTCCCAAGAGATCAACAGCCGCAAATTCTTTTAATTTAGAAGGAATGATGGGAAACAACGGAGCACGATGTGAGACAGTAGATGGTTTCGCCTTTTGACAAAGTTTACAAATAGATAAGACTCTTCGAATTCTTTTTTCCATATTGTTAAAATAACAAGTCGTTCGAAGAATATGATAACATTTTCGTGGACCAAAATGTGCGTAGCTGAAATGAATGTACCAAATGAGCTTATTAACAAAATCGTCTGGAATGCAAAGTACCCATAGCTTGTCATCAACAGTGCAGCGTTTGAAGAGTATGTTGTTTCTAACCAGGTAATAATGCCGAATCTGTGTGTGTGTCTTTTCATGCCATTTGCTCTTGATGTCTTTCCAAATCGGATCTTTATCTTGTTCATGAGCAATGTCCTTTAAAGATGTGGTGATGAAGTTTTCAAAGGCGACTTTCTGAATGTAAAGAATACTGAAATTTTTCTCGAGGTTGCCTTCTGTGGTACTTTTCTCAAGCCCAGCCGATGCGCGTGACAGTGCGTCCGCAACAATGTTCTCCTTGCCGGGAATGTAGACTATTGTGAAGCGGAATTCTTGCAGAAACAATGCCCAACGTTTTAACCTGTCATGATTTAATTTTGAAGACATAAGAAATTGTAATGCACGATGATCACTGTATACTTTTACGTGCTTACCAGAAAGAAAGAAACGGAATTTGTTAAATGCCCAAACGATAGCTAAAGCTTCTAATTCAGTAACGGAATAATTTTTTTCAGATTTTGTTAGCACTCGGCTAGCAAAAGCAATGGTTTTCTGAACGGTAGTGTCATTTTCTATGGCTTCTTGAAATAAATGGGCACCAAGACCGACTTTAGAAGAATCCGTGCTAAGGCAGAAATCTTGTGACAGATCTGGATGAGCTAAAATTGGCGCGTGAAGTAACGCTTCTTTCAAAGAATTGAATTCCAACTGTGCTTGTTCGTCCCAGTTCCAAATAGTATTTTTTCCAGTGAGAGAACAAAGTTTTGGTGTAACAAGAATTTGCATATTCAGAAAACGACGGTAAAAATTTACGAGACCTAGAAAACTGCGGACTTGTCTTTTTGTGGATGGAACTGGAATGGCTCTGATTGCTTCTAACTTTTCAGGATCCGGCTGAATGCCTTCAGAAGAAATAATATGTCCCAAAAACTTCACCTTTGTCCTACCGAATTCAGACTTTTCCAAGTTAACTGTAATTCCAGATTCTGCAAAAATACGTAACAAACTGTTGAGGATGCGATTATGTAGTTCCCATGAAGCTTCTGCTATTAGAATATCGTCCACATATAAGGTGATGTGACGTTTTAAGAACTCGGGTAATATCGAATTTAGCCCGCGAATGAATGCTGCTGAAGAAATGTTCAAACCAAAGGGAAGTTTCCGAAACTGATAACAAACGCCGAAACAAAGGAAAGCTGTGTATTTTCTACATTCTGGATGAAGTTCGATCTGATAAAAGCTGGATCTGAGATCAATGGAAGACAACACTTTTACACCATTAAAATTTTGAAGAAGTTCTTCCATCGTCTGCGGCCTGTCTGTTTCAGGAATAATGATAGTATTGATTTGTCTCGAATCTAAGACAAGCCTGATCGATCCATTTTTCTTCTCAACAACATGTAACGGATTGTTGTATGAGCTTACTGCAGGCTCAATAATGCCCTCGTCAAGCATAGATTGTATTTCTGTTCTAACAAGGTCCCTATAATGCGCCGGAATTACGTATGGTCTAACACAAAATTTAGTATGCTCACGAACACGAAATTGGTATTGAAATCCCTTGATTGTTCCTGTTTTATGAGTAAAAACTGTGGAATGTGCTTGTAAAATCTCAAAAAGGTCCTGCCTATCAGTGTCATTACAATTCTCAATTGTTTGAATTTTATTCTGAATTAACTTATTAATGTCAAATGCGCCGTCGATATCATCCCTGTCAGTACTTGCAGAGTGATTGTTAGTGTCTAGTTCCGTAGAAAAGTCCGAACTGTTGTCTAACAGAACGTAAAGCCGATTAATTTCCTCATCATGGTTTGAGAGCCAGTCTTCAAATTTCAAAGCTATTGACTTACCTTCTTTCTCTAAACTTATTTCAGCATCGTGAAAGTTTAAGATTGCTTTGTATTCATTCAAAAAGTCTACTCCCAATATAATTTCCGTCGACAATAATGGAACAATGAGAAAGCTCATAGAGAAGCTGTGGCTTTGACAATAGAATTCTAAGTTGGTTTGTTGGCGTACATCTACACTTTTTCCAAAGATTGCACCTTGTAATTTAATCTTACGTAACGGAAGTGTGGGGCAATCGTTCGATTTGTTGCATTTGCTAAAGGCTGTTTCACTGATTACTGAAATGGGACTGCCAGAGTCAAGTACTGCCGTAAATTTTACATCATTTACTGTAATGTGAATCACAGGATATGCAATATTGTTATGTTTTATGTCGTGTTCCTGGAGTAAGATGTCCCTAATGTCTTCCATTTTTACGTAATTACTAGCTACGGCAGCTGCGTCGTTAGTGTCATAAGAACGTTTTGTGGCTGCCAGCGGTGTGAGTCATTGCCTATTGTCTCTTTGTTGGCGAGCGTCGTTATTGGGATTTGGAGACCTAACTTCTACAAATTCACCTCCTCGAGAGGGCCCTGCCCTGTTTAAATCCCGCCAGTTCTGATGCAATTCAGGTCTGTCGTTACGATCATATCGTCTGTCGTCATGTCGGTAGATGCCATAGTTTCTTTCTTGTCGGTCATGTGGTGGAGAATTTCTCCCTGAATCGAAACTGCGCGCTGGACCGTTGCGTCTAAAGTTATTCTGTCTCCCTTGATAGTATTTATTTTGGTTCCCATATTGTCTGTTTCTCTTATTGTCTCTGTGATAGTCATTACCACGGAGAGGTGATCTTTCCCTGTAATTATTACTACTCTGCCAACGCTTGTCATACGGGTGGTGTCTGTTTTGGTCACGATATGTGTTGTGAGAATAGCCTTGTCGTGTCCAGTTATTACTTCTTTCATCGCGGAATTGCGACGGATGTGACCTGTAATTGTTGTGTTCCTGTTTCCACATTCCGCGATTGTCAGTGTCAATTTCCAATTCTTGTAACAGTCCCTGAAAAGCTTCAATGTCGTCTTTGCAACGTCCTGCTAAAATAATATGTCGTAAATGTTCAGGTAATTTGATTAAGCAAATGCGGATGAGTTCTGAGGGGCTGTATGGGTTTGACAGGTACTGATTCTTGTGCAACATGTCTTCAAAATATTTCACAAGACTGGAGAATTCAGATTGTTCGAAATGTTTCATCATTATGATACCATGTTTTACCCGGTCTTGTGTGGCTTGAGACCAATATGCTGAGAGGAAGGCATGGTAAAATTCTCCTTCACTGTGGCAATCGTGAATGACCGATCGCATTCTTACAGCTGGTTCATTCTCTAAGTAGCCACACATAAATTCTAACCTGTGCTCCAATGACCAGTTGGGAGGGAAACAATGAGAGAATTGATGGAGCCACGCTTGTGGATGAATGTCGTTGGCAGAATTCTTAAACGTTTTGAATTTACGTGTAGTAATGAACAGCTTATAGTCAAAATCATCATGTCGGCGAGTCGCATATCGGTCATTGTTAGGTCGTGTCGGCCGTTCCATCTCAAAATTCGGTGCACATTGCCAATTTCTTTCATAACTTCCGAAATGCCCTGTGTTATTATTTTGCGGCTTTTCCGTGTTTCTAAGTCCCTCTTCCCAAGTTGGGGCACGAGTATCCTCTGAAATACGTAATTCTTGTATTAACTGTGTCAGCTGATCTTGTACTTCCCGGATTTCTCTTTGGTGTTGCGTATTAATCTGATTCTGATTTTGTTTGAATTTCCTAATTTGTTCGCACTCTTCAGTGTCAGTGAAGGCTACAGGTCTTGTGTCATTCAGATCATCATCTACCTTTGTAGATAAGTTAGTGACCTGATCCGAAAGTTCGGCTACTTTCTCCGATAGTGAACACATTTCCTCAGTGTGTTTTTCTGAACCAAGTTTCAGAGTATCTACTGTGTCCTTTAAGTTTTCCTGAGTTTTTGCAAGTTGCGTAACCGAATCGGTAGATGCAACTGCGTCAATTTTAGCCCACAAGGTCTCATGATTTTCATGAACAATGGCTTGCAGTTCTTTTATGGCTGCTTCGTGATTCTGTAATGCATTTTCATGCCGCGAAAAAATAGGTTGAAAATGCTCACAAATTTGTGTTTTTACGTCATTACAGACTTTTTGACATTTCGATTCAATGTTATGTAACTCAGTGGTTAAATCTTCACGTGTTTGTTCAAGTGTAGTGTCTAACTTTTGAAGATTTTGTTCCATTGTGTCTAACTTTTTGAGATTTTGTTCCACTGTGTCTAACTGTTGCTGTGTTTGTCTCTGGTGTTGTTCCATTGTGTCTAACTTTTTAAGATTTTGTTCCACTGTGTCTAACTTTTGAAGCTTTTGCTGTGTCTGTCCCATTTGTTGTATTAATTGTAATAACAATGCATTGGTGTCTGAAACATGTTCCTCAGTGCTTTTCGGCAGTGAATTTACACCGGAAACATTCACATTTTGACAAGCAGAAAATGTGTCTTGACTTATTCGAGAAAACGGTGAGGATCCAAAACCTGAATCTACAGTATTTGCGAGAACGTGTCGTGTCATTTCGGCTTCCTGAGGCGAGCTATTGCCGACCGGTCGATCGATAATGCTTCCCTCTTCACTAATTGTTTCACTGTCCACGCCATTGTTTGACGCCCGCTCCATTTCCCTGTGCACAGTTACCAAATTACTACTTTGAACATTAGTAAATTCATTACTCGGCGGCGCTGATAAGCTACGCTCGTCATCACTATTATTTCTCAGTTTAGTTTGGAGCCTAGTGTTACGTTTTTCACACGCCATTATTGTCACAGTATTTCACACGACAACACAGAAAAACACAATTTGAAGATCAAAAATAAGAGAACACATTAACATAGCACTGAAAATAATATCTAGTTAATTGCAAGCGCAGCTGCGAAATACTTGGTGCAAATCTACATGCATGCCACAACTGTTTTACTATACAACAATGAAAGACTGCAACTACAAAGGAAATTTTCTCTACCATTACGCGCTAGCAATAAACAAAAGCTACACTAAATACACAAACTACAAGAAAAAATCAGAAGATTCCAGTGAGGTATCCTAGGCTAAGGGTCGACATATGAAACGTCCCCTTTGAACAATTATACAGGACTGTGCTTAACCTGACACACAATATTTTTTAGCGCAACGCAATCTGACTTTCAAAATTCCCTACTAAAGAATGGCCTTGACAAACATTAAACTATACCTTTCATAAATCACTTACCTCACAAAAATCTTCGCTGCTCAAGCTACTGCGATACAGCGAGCGCCACTACTGCCAGCTAAATAAAAGATTCAAACTACTGAAGGCACTAACTACTGATAGGGATAGTTAGCAAATGAAAGATATTAATAGAGAGCAAACAATGTATTTACCTTAATATCATCACAAGTCATAATATATATATCAGTTCATAACAAATTACAAACCTCCGCCATCTCTCTCCCCACATCCACCACTGCTGGCGGCTCACCTCCAACTGCGCAACGCTACGCGCTGTTCACAGCCAGCTGCCTAACACTACAATGGCGAGTATTACAACAATGCAAAGCAGCCACAGACTGCACACAGCACAGCCAGTGATTTTCATATTGAGTGCTACGTAACGTTGCCAATAAGAAAACATAAACAGCCTACTTACAAAAGCGCGTAGCGTTGCGCAGTTGGAGGTGAGCCGCCAGCAGTGGTGGATGTGGGGAGTGAGATGGCGGAGTTTTGAGAACGGATGATCTGGACAGAGACAGTAAATTTGTAAGACTGGATGTCATGAACTGCTATATATTATGGCTTTTGAACACTATTAAGGCAAATACATTGCTTGTTCTCTATCAAAATCTTTCATTTGCTAACTATGCTTATCAGTAGTTAGTACCTTCAGTAGTTAGAATCTTTTATTTAGCTGGCGGTAGTGGCGCTCGCTGTATTGCAGTAGTTCGAGTAACGAAGATTTTTGTGAAGTAAGGGATTTGTGAAAAGTATAGGTTAATGTTAGTCAGGGCCATTCTTTTGTAGGGATTTTTGAAAGTCAGATTGCGTTGCGCTAAAAATATTGTGTGTCAGTTTAGTGTTGATCAGAATAGGTAAAGAGCGAAATGTCTGAGTACGTTCAGTTCTGCTCAGCTGTTTGAAAATTAAATAATGTAAGAGGTTTATAGCACAGTAATTCATTAATTTTTCTAAGGGGACGTTTCACCACGTTAAGTCGGAAAAAGAGTCAAAATCATCTCTGCACTCGGCTATTGATCCCGCTGATGTCAGAACAGAAAATGAAAGTAAGAAGACCGAATATCCGTATTTGGTCTTACCTAACTAGTTCACTAAAGAAATTTATAGTCGAACGACTGTTCAGCCGTAAAAATATAACTCATTTTTTTCCAATACAAGTGCATTTGCTACTAAACAATCGCAGCGATCAAAAAGTACCAACATGTCCAATTCTCGCTGCGGCGCGACTCTTGCGGTGCCGAAAGGATCACATGAGGTGGCACGGACATGGGCCACCTTGCGAGAATGTAGGCGTAGTTCTGAAGTCGGTTTGTGCTGTTTTGTTCGTCTTGTTTCCTTATTTTTTTCGCTCCTGTTGCTTGTTCTGGAAATGTCTGACAACTAATCTACTGGATGTGATCAACATACGAGGGTTATTTGGAAAGTAATGACCGATAGGGTGCGAAATGGAAACCACACTGAAAATCAAATGAAGATTTGCACATATGTGTTGGACAGTGTCTCCACTACGCCCGTCGATCGCGTCATGTCGCTCTTTTCACTTCTGAGCGCACAGTGAGCACGTGAAGGTGCCTAGAAGAATGTGTCTCCCGCCAAGTATGGGGGCCTGGTGACAGATTTCGCCTATTGTCATGCAGCCCACGTAACATAGCTGTCGTGTATGTCCTTCTTCATGAGAATTCTCTGCCGCATTCTGCAGGGCAATTAAGCTACTCCAGCAGCGTTTTCGATGGAAAGTGATCACCTACAATACAGCCTGTAATTAGCTTCCCCTGAGTTTCATCTTTGCTCACACGAACCGCTGGCTATGAAGTCAACATTTTGGCACAGACAACCAACTGTATACCAGCGTAGAGAATTGGCGGAAAGAACAGGCGGCTGCCTTCTATGATGAGGGTACTGGAAAGTTGGCACTACGCTACGACAGTTCATAGTTGGAGTAGAGAAGAAGCTGGAAGGTGTAGCTAACTATTGCAAATAAAACGTTTTTGATTTTCACTGTGGTTAACATTTCGCGACCAATGGGTTCTTTCTTTCCGAATAGCCCTCGTACATTAACAGTGATTGTTACGGAGTTACTTATTGAAGAAATTGATAATTTTCGTCAAACAATTCAAGGAATATAGTGATCGTAATTTCAAGGAAGAACTCTGCGGTGAAGTTTGTACACAAGGGATTCAAAACTGGAATTAACTGGCAGCAAAATACAAGAAAAGTAAGTATGTGTGATGTCCCATACTCCGAGGAGCGTAGGGGACGATGCGGGAGACCCGCAGCGCTGTACTAGGCAAGGTCCTAGCGGAGGTGGTTTGCCATTGCCTTCCTCCGACCGTAATGGGGATGAATGATGATGAAGACGACACAACAACACCCAGTCATCTCGAGGCAGAAAAAAATCCCTGACCCCGCCGGGACAAGAAAAGTAAAGGTAAGTTTAAATAAATAAACAAGTTGGTTATCATAAAAAATTATTGCAACCCAAAATAAGGAAAACATATATAGTTCCAATAATTCGTACGTTGCTATTAAAAATACTGTCATTTTACATTTGTTATTTCATTAATGAAATCTTGTACCAACCACTGGTTAGATACTGTCGTTTTGCCAAGGCAATGAGCCTTGAGGTGAAATGAAGTAATTTGCAGTTTGTCCTTAGGCAAAACTGTTTGCAATCTCCTTCGAATCCTCTTCGGTTTTGGCAACTTAAGAAGTGGTCACAGACGTGTCCAAAGTTGTTCACAAGTATTTTTAAAATGCTTCCTATAGTACTGGCACCCAAAATATAGTAAAAGTGTAGTGCATTAAAACAGTTTTTTGTGGTAAGGTACCTGAAAATGATGCTTCACATCAACTTACAAAATCAACTAGTTTATATACTAATGAAGTTTATTTGTTTCATATAGCCAGTTCATTATAACTGATCTTTTTTTATTGTTTCAGGGGCAGATGTTCAATAAAAGCGAAAAAATTTAAAGGACTGTTTTTAGAGGTCTACGGAAAAAGTATCAGGGGAAGAAGCAAAAAACGAAAACAGTGTATGCATTTTTATGAACTGTTATTTTTGGTGCCCTATGTAAAGGTTAGGGCAAGAAGTAGCGACGTTTCCCGCAGTGAAAATAATGAAGAGCAAGAGCGTACACATGGTAAATCCACCCATCGTGATAAATCTGCCTATACCACTTCTGTTGGTGAACAGGCTACGCTATTGATGACCAGTAAAAAAAAAAAAAAAAAAAAAAGAAAAAAAAGAAACGTATTAATGTAACGTAGTATGAAGCATCATATATTAAAAGTGAAACAGAGCGATGAATCCGATGGAGATAAAAATTTTATATTTATGTTGGTTCCAATGTTAGGAAAATGAAGAACAAAAACATTACGTTAAAGCTGAGATTTTAAAAGTAATGCGGAATTCTCAACCACTACCAGCTTCTCCAGAATCGTCTCGGCACGATGAGTTAGTTCCTGGTCAATATTACTATATGCATCGTCAGCCAGACATTTAGAATGAACCCAGTCAAATTTGTATCCAACCCAGAAATCTGTTAAATTTGCACCCAGTTTACCTGGAAACTACCTGCTCACTACGTCACAGCCTACCTGCTCGCTCGACCGGTCCCTCCGGCGCACAGGACTGCTGTGCGGTCGTGTCACAGCTGCGTCGACGCCGCCATGCACAAAATATCCTACTGCCGAAAACAGAGCAGGAGAGACACCAGTTATCTACATGGTGCACCAAGATATTCCCCCTTACAAACGCATATAACACTGGTTCTACTTGTTTAAACGTTATATCTGCTTTTCCTTCTTTTATGATGCATATCCACATCTACTTCACAATTAAGTGCCTAGCAGAGTATTCATCGAACCGCTTTCACACTATTGCTCTACCGTTCCACTCTTATTTTAAATAGCTCGCGGGAAAGGCGAACATCTAAGTCTTTCTATAGAGGGCGAGCTCTGATACGCACTTATTTTATTATGGTGAACATTTATTCCTGCATAGGGGGCATCAACAAAACATTTTGGCAATTCAGTGGAAAATAGGAGAAGGAAATTTTGTTAAAAGATTTCGCTGCACGAAGAACGTCTTTCTTTTAACGACTACCACCGCATATCGCGTATGACATCTGCGAAACTCTTTCCACTGTTTCTCGGTGATAAAAACGAGCTGCCCTTTGACTTTTTGCCGGCCGCGGTCGTCTCGCGGTTCTAGGCGCGCAGTCCGGAACCGTGCAACTGCTACGGTCGCAGGTTCGAATCCTGCCTCGGGCATGGATGTGTGTGATGTCCTTAGGTTAGTTAGGTTTAAGTAGTTCTAAGTTCTAGGGGACTGATGACCACAGCAGTTGAGTCCCATAGTGCTCAGAGCCATTTTTTTTTTTTTTTTTACTTTTTCCACGTCCTCCGTCAATCCTATGCGGCTTTTTTGTTTAATCGACTCATCAGTCTTCTGACTGGTTTGATGCGGCTCATCATGAATTCCTCTCCTACGCCCAACACTTCATCTCAGAGTAGCACTTGTAACCTACGTCCTCAATTATGTGCTGAATGTATTCCAATCTCTGTCTTGCTCTACAGTTTTTGCCCTCTACAGTTCCCTCTAGTACCATGGAAGTCATTCCCTGATGTCATAACTGATGTCCTACCATCCTGTCCCATCTCCTTTTTATTGTTTTCCACATACTCCTTTCCTCTCCGATTCTACGCAGAACTTTCTCATTCCTTACTTTATCAGTCCACCTAATTTTTAACATTTGTTTCAGTCTCTGACTTCCACTAGAATTTTTCCCACTATGGCCCCTAGGAATCTATTCCGTGTCGTTTTCACAATATGTCCTGTCATCCTGTATTTTCTTCTAGTTGCTGTCTTCGGAATATCACAGTCTTCAAACTTCTGCAGCCGGTCGATGTGACCGAGTGGTTCTAGGCGCTTCAGCCCGGAACAACGCTGCTGCTACGGTCGCTGGTTCGAATCCTGCCTCGGGCATGGATGTATGTGATGTCCTTAGGTTAGTTAGGTTTAAGTAATTCTTAGTCTAGGGGACTGATGATCTCAGATGTTAAATCCCATAGTGCTTGGAGCCATTTTTTTTTTTTAAAGCTTCTGGGAAGAACCTCCCCACTTTGTGTGTTACCAATTCATTTAATCTTCGAACTCCACATCTAAAAGCCTTCGTTTCTGTTCTTTGCCAGTCATAGACAAAATAACAAATATAAACATTTCCACCCAGGTTTTAATGATCCACGCCTTAAACACATCACTTTTCTGCGTCACTCCAGACTGTGCGGGCTTCCGGCTTGCGCCTGGTTGCCGTTTCGTTTCATAATGCGACAGCCAGAGGGCAGCAGATGACTTCAAACTTCGACGAGAAGACAGATCAATGCGTCCGCGACGTGAATACATTGTATTTTCTTCCATTTCATGTATTTTAGGCAATCCTACATTATCTCCTACTGTGAGTGTATCACTTAACGTATATAAAGTATCTAAAAAAAATGGTTCAAATGGCTCTGAGCACTATGCGACTTAACTTCTGAGGTCATCAGTCGCCTAGAACTTAGAACTACTTAAACCTAACTAACCTAAGGACATCACACACATCCATGCCCGAGGCAGGATTCGAACCTGCGACCGTAGCAGTCGCTCGGTTCCAGACTGTAGCACCTAGAACCGCACGGCCACATCGGCCGGCTACAAAGTGTCTAAACAAGTGCATGAAGTGCCAACTGGATTTTATAAATTTTTATGTTTGGAGTAGCTCGATCATGCTTTTCAGGTGTTAATGATGCCATGATTTGACGCTAACCTACCTTTCACAAGCAGACAGTACGGTAAATATTCGCACTAAGATCAGTGTACAAATAGTACTGCTTTCGTGTTATATACGAATAAATTTCTTTTGTCATTTAGGGTTAACAGATGAAGAAATAATACAACTTATTTTGGAGGCTTCCGATTTAAGTGACCTTTCCAGCGACGACAATGAAAGGAAAATAAACAAAAGCACTTCTTGAACAGCACAATACATATTATTTGGACTGGTATAAAACCTAACTAGCGCGATCGTGCTAGTGACGTCCTGAAAAAACTGTCACCCTGAGAATTTTTTCATTATTTTTACCTGATTCCACCGGTAATAATGCGTGGGAATTAGCGTATTTCAAATAAAGGTTTAGGTGGAAAGGGACAAAATAACACATGGGTAGCACGGTCTTCTCTGCCGTGCACTATATACCAGAACTAGCTCCGCAGCTGAATGATACGGCCAGTGGGAAGTTTTGTCATGGACTGGCGTGCTCACAGCGCGGCCTGCAGATTGTCAGCGTACGCTTGTAAAAAGTGTCTGTGTGAGCAGGCGGCCTAAAATTTACTGCGCAGGCACGAAAGCTGCCGGTCGCAGTGCGAAAGCGACACAGCTGAGATTTCGTGATCGTCTAGTCAGCCGTGGAGCACAGCGGCCGGTCTGTTCTGGCGGCGTGCTGGCGCCTTTGTGCTCGGACACTTTGACGTCGTGTGTGTGTTCTGTTTAAGCGGAAGGTGTGAAATGCCAGCGCCTGTTTGCACAGGCTGTCGCCTTCGCCGTGGCTTCTGCATAGTAAACGCCTCACTCTGTTCTCCCCCTCTCTACTCGGCAAAGTAGCGGAGGCTTCTCCGCTGTTACTCTTGGAATTGTCGCTGTGCAGCGACGTGGTTAACACAGCGCCTATGGCATCAGCCAGCGGTCATTGCTGCTACTTCTTTGATATACTACAGAAAAAACTTCGACCCCCGTGATGAAGTCTGGTAAGTGTTTCGTTGAAAGTAAACTTGTGATAAGCAGCAACGAAACTTGAGATGGAATATACCAGAAGTGTTTCATTATTAATTTTATAGTGAAGCTCTGCATTGCAAACACCTGTTTGACACATTCATCGGACTCTATTATTGAGATGACAATGTTTGATGGGGCTCACAACCAAACCTCCAGATGTCACCCACTCAGATCGGAACCAAACGCTGTATGTCGGTAGATTATCAACCAAAACTCCGATTTAGTTCGTCCAGCATTAAACGTAAATTGAAAGTAACAGCAGAACTACGGAGCACAGGAGAAACGTAACTGTGAATAACTAATACGTGTAGCTTTGTGCGGAAGTTGGTAGAGCGTTAGATCGTCGTAGCAAGTTGGGTTCAAACCCCAATGATTTTTTTTTTTTTTTACTGTATTATGCGTACAAGTGTTATATGGAGCTATTAATACTCCCCTACGTGTGATGCAATTGTTTCTTTATTCTACTGTTCCGATTGTTTACGTTTACTCTGAAACTACAAATGCACAAGTTGCTTCATCACGAGTGGTGTCTGTTCTGCCGCTCACGTCCGCCAGAACAACACACTTGTCTACACAAATGCACTCAATAGGTCTGCTACTTCCAACTAATGAAGCGAAAGCAGACTGCCGAAAGAACATGGCTACAAACTCCGAAAAGTACTTTTACATATCAGGAAAATGTTCTACCACATTACAGTTTCACGCCTAATTGGTTAAAACAAATCGTCAGGGGGGATTGAACGTGAGACATTTGGTACGAGAATCTCACATTCTAACTCACCCACGCGAGATGTAGGAAACTGTAACGCGCTGATACGATTTCCTTGTGCTCCGTAGTTCTGGTATTACATTTAATTACTGTTTACGCATGTTCTACTGGGCGTAGCACGAGCTAAATCACTAATTTGATTGATACTCTATCGACATACAATGTTTGGTACCGACCTGACAGTCTGACATGTGGAGGTATGGGTGTCAGAGTAAGCCCTTCAAGCGATTTTGAATGTATTCAACGAGGCATGCACGAGCATCGACCTAGATGTTAACATCAGGAAACCTCAACCTTCATCAAATACCAGCTATACAGATCCAGTCGTGACACTCAGACCTGAAATGGTTCAGTCTGTTAAATACTCTTATTTTGTCAGTCATCTCTCAACTAATGCAAGTATTGACGCTGGAATGCAGTGTCGCATAAGGTGTGCTAGCTCAGCTTTTTGCCATTTGCGGGATAGGATCTTTGACAACCGTGACCTCAGCATTCTAACAAAGTCCTTCGTCTATCGGATCATCACTACACAAGGTCTCAGTTATGGGTGCGAGACCTGGATTACGTACAGAAGTCGCCTGAATGTCTTCTAGAAATACCATCAGCGTTGCCTCAGGAGAACTCTGAACGTGAAATGGCGAAACCGCTGTATGCTGGAGGAAACAACAACAGCCCGCAAAGAGGCCATGATCACCAAACACCAACTTCGATGGGTTAATCATAGTACCTGCGTGACCGGAAGACGACAACGAAAACAAATATCACATTCTCAACTCAAACACTGACATCGAGGAGCACAACTGGGACGGGACAGTATCGTTCTGAAGTCACACTTTAAGAAATGCCAAATCGACAACAGAAATTGCCAGTCCACTACATCCTATAGTTCGACATGGCGTATGAATGTTTAGGATGGCTCAAAATACTTCGAACAATAATGGCGAGGATGAACATCGTACAAACGAAACCGTAGGGATACATAAAATGAACTCGCAATTGCGAATAAGGACAACCATCAGCTGTAGAATGGAATGACAACAATGAAAATCTGTGCTGGACCGGTACATGAACCCGAATTTCCCGCTTGTCGCGAGAGGTCGCCTTACCATTTGACTATCCGTGCAGGACTCACGGCAAGGCCCAAACTTCCATATGTCGTCAACCATGCGTCTACGACTAGGGCTCGTAATCTATTACGTATATTCCCGTACAGGTCAGACGTTTTAACTTAAAGTCGCTTTCCCAGTATCGGCAGAGAAATGCATGGTTGGCGACATATGGAACTTTGGGTCCGGCCATGAGTCGTCCACAGGTAGCCAAATCGTAAGGCGACCGCTCGCAATAAACGAGAAATCCAGGTTAGGAATCCTGGTCTGGCATAGATTTTCACTGTCGTCATTCCATTCTACAGATTATGATTGTCGTTATTCGCAATTGCGATCTCATTTAATGAATTTCATATCGACTGCAGTCGCCGCAGTGCCTGGTCCTTTGGACACGCATGTGTATCCAAAGAAACTTTGCATCGTAATCAGACTAAGACAGCCACTGCAATATCGCAAACCAAAGGAAAGTGCGAGAAAACCTCGTGGCAAAAATCCCGCAGCGATCCGTCGTTGACATGGACAGCACGTGCACTAGCTGGTGTAGAGAATATGCTGCCATTATTGGACTGAGCCCACTGCGAAATCATAAATGACAATAATTCTCGTGGTTGACAAAAAATATTTGTTAGCGAGAACGCCTGAAGGAGCCTGATTTCTCAGCGCTGAACTGCGCTGAAAATAGTGATGAGCACGTGCAAAATTCCGAATCCGAATTACTTGAGGATATACAGCAACTAAGCACTTTTTATATAGCTTTACTGTATGCCAAGAGGCGCTTCGGACTTTCACCATCTTCAACATGCGTAGTATAGTCTTATCTTCTTCAGTATAAGGTTAGGTTAGGTTAGTGTTTAACGTCCCGTCGACAACGAGGTCATTAGAGACGGAGCGCAAGCTCGGGTTAGGGAAGGATTGGGAAGGAAATCGGCCGTGCCCTTTCAAAGGAACCATCCCGCCATTTGCCTGAAACGATTTAGGGAAATCACGGAAAACCTAAATCAGGATGGCGGGAGACGGTCAGTATAAGGCTTTTCTTGACTGCAGTTTGAATCCTGTTGCTGTCTTTTGTTCTGTAATTTGTGTGTAGCAAGAACAGAATTTTTAAAAATGAGGACGGATGCTATGCTGTGATATCATGGCAAAGACTTGACCACAGGCCGGCCGGAGTGGCCGAGCGGTTCTAGGCGCTACAGTCTGGAGTCGCGCGGCCGCTACAGTCGCAAATTCGAATCCTGCCTCGGGCATGGATGTGTGTAATGTCCTTAGGTTAGTTAGTTTTAAGTAGTTCTAAGTTCTAGGGGACTGATGACCTCAGAAGTTAAGTCCCACAGTGCTCAGAGCCATATGAACCATTTTGAACTTGACAGGCTGCAGTTTCCAGAATGAGATTTGCACTCTGCAGCGGAGTGTGCGCTGATATGAACTTCCTGGCAGATCAAAACTGTGTGCCGGATCGAGACTCGAACTCGGGAACTTTGCCTTTCGCGGGCAAGTGCTCTACCAGCTGAGCAACCCAAGCACGACTCAAGCCCCGTCCTCACACCACTTGCCCGCGAAAGGCAAAGGTCCCTAGTTCGAGTCTCTGTTCGGCACACAGTTTTAATCTGCCAGAAAGTTTCAAGGCTGCAGTTATTAAAGTCGAAAGATGTGGAAGCGAAGCAGTGGCTGACAAGTAAGTGAGACAGGTCTGTAGCCCTTCCAAAATATTATTCAACCTGTTCAGTGAGCAAGAAATACAGAAGCTAAGTAAAAATTTGAAAATGGGCTTAAACTTGAGAAAAAAGAAATGAAAGCCTTAAGGGTCGTCGGCGAACGACACTGAAATTCTATCAGAGGTGGCAAATTATTTGGGATATTAGCTGAATGGAATGGGTAGTGACTATAATGGTTTATAAGATCAACATCAACAAAACTAAAACAAGATTAATGAAATGAAATGAGCCAACGACTTCTCCTTTTTGGACAGCAGAATAACTGATAATGACCAAACTAGAAAGGACGTAAAATGTGGAATGACAATAGCAAGAAGGGCATTTGTGGCAGTGAGGAGTTGCTTAATGTCAAATATAAATTTAACTCTCAAGAAGTCTTCTCTGAAGGTATTTATCTGCAGTGCGGGCTCGTGTGGAAGTGAATTGTTGACGATAAGCAGTTCAGACAAGAAGAGAATAGAAGCTTTTGAAATATGGTGTTACAGAAAAACGCTGAAGATTAGATGGTTAGATCGAATAACTAACAAGGAGGTACTAAATTCAATTGAAGAAGAAAGGAATTCATGGCACAATGTTGTTAAAAGAAGGAATCTGGTGATAGGAAAAATACTGAGGTATGAAGGAATCGGCAGTTTCGTAATGGAAGAAAATGTGAGGAGTGAAACAGTAGACGAATGAATGAAGTAATCGGGTTCAGGTAGATGTTGGTTGCAGAAGTTATTTGTGAATGAAGAGGCTTGCACAGGATAGACTAGCATAGAGAGCTCCATCAAATAAGTCTTAGGACTGAAGACCACCACAACAACATGTAGTAAATAACAGCATTAACGATTCATGATTATGGAAACAATAATCCGTTGATTTGGTCGGGTGACAGACAGGTATTTAGCGCCCACGTTAAAATTTTAGGAGATAGTGTGGACGCACGCGATAAACAAGAAAAATTCAGTGTTAAAACAGTACAGCAGCTATTTGTGGGTGGCTGATAGCTGTAGTAAAAATTATACACGAAAACCGCCAGCCTAAAAGTTTCGGCTGGAGTCCAGACACCCCACAAAATTTTAAAAGCTTTATCACACTAGCCCCGTCGTCAGTTGAAACAGAGGTTAGATCCCTACTTAAATTTGCTTCTGAGTTTCCGTTACAATTTACAGTGCAGTCAGACAAAATGTGGATTTCGGCAGAGTATGAAGTCAACTGTTAGAGGACACTGCCCCTCTCGGAAAAGATATGGATCCTCGGTCACAATCATGTAAACAAAACAAAATCCATAAGTGGAGCGCAATCGGAGAACCCATTACATATTGTGCGTAAGTAAATGCAATTCACGGAAACTGTCAGTCATATTACAGAGAAGTGACTATAAGGATCTGCAGCATATTAATTGCAAAGAGGTCTATAACCAAATGATTGAGGACACCACAGTGACAGGATATAGATAGTGTGAGCGATGGACAAGTTTTTAGATTTAATTTAGGTCTTTCGCCCACAGAAATAGTTATTTTCAAGCTGAATCGGGCCACTTGAAAGTATTCTGGATGAGGGGGAATGTATGTGTAATGAGAAGTGTCTACCTGACTGGAGTAACGGATGTTGCAGGGTATACAGTGCGGACGAGTCATTGACCCTAACGGTCGCGAGAATTTTTTCATATCTGGTAGCTCACTGGTAGGTAGGTTGGACGCGAACTCTGCGGTTCAGAAAAGTTCGAGGAAGGATGTACTATTCCCCTACATGAATTCTAAAACTTGCCCTTCCAGTAGGAGAGCATACTCGTATCCTTGTCATTGGGCAGACGACTTCTTTTCATTTGAGGGAAAGACAAATCCGTGAGCGAACTTTAATTCTCATTGCCTTTTTATTAATCGAACCACTCAAATATTTGTGTTTTTGTAAGTTTAGAACAGTACAGGCAGACTATTACAGTCAGATAAATAGTGTCCGACCTGGTCACGTGACAAAAACCGACCAACAAAGACAAGTATTCATCGAGTACAAAATTTCCCAGTGGTAAAATGGTGAAATAAGACAGTTCTCAGTCTTTTAAATGTTTTTCACACAAAACTTATAATTAGCTTAAAAATATCTTCTGAATAAAATCACCTTCACCTGAAGCTCGTGTTGTATTCTTAGTTTTCTATAAATACTTCTGCTTCAGTTACAGTATTTAAGATAATAATTTACTTCTTTCAACATTTTGCAATTACAATGATATATCTGTAGCATTTAAAAATACTTTGAATGCAAATTTTTGTCTTTTACTTTTTGATAAATTTCGATCTAGATTATCATCATCAGTTATATCTGTCTTGTGGAAATAGTATGTAAAAAATAAAAGAACTTGCAACCAAGATATACACGGCCAAAGTAAGTTAACAAGTAGTATACTTGATGGTGTGTGTCTCAGATACAAGATTTTTATCTTTTGTACACTATCAGGAAGACAGACATACGTGGTAATGATAATCTAGAATGAAACTGGTTATAAAATACGAGTAAAAGATCAGAGACTATTTTAAAGACTACAAATTTCACTTTGGTTTTGCCACATTTCAAAAATGTAATAGCTATAAGGGCGACAATAAAACAATATGATTTACTGGCTATGGGGTGTGAGCATGACAAAAATCAAAGGTTTCCTTATAATTGTGGAGTACTGGCGGCAAGGGGAGTTTTGGACAAGTCGTGTTGAGCACGTGGCGCAGAGGTTTTTCGTCTCAAACACTTTGTACAAAGAAAACGCTGAAGGATGCTTTCAGAGTGGAAAGAGGTGAAAGGGAAGCAGTGGTCCAGAAAGGATTGGGACAAGGTTGTAATCTATCCCTGACATTATTCGATCATTGAGTAAGCAGTAAAAGGAACCGAGGAGAAATTTGGGATTTTAAGTTGAAAGAGAAGATATAAAAATTTGGGGTTTGTTGATAACATTGTAATATTGTCATAGACAGCAAAGAACTTGGAAGAGAGGCTGAAAGAGGTTATAAGGTGAACACCAACAAAGATAAAACAACGGTAATGTAATGTCGTAGAATTAAATCTGACGATGATGAGGGAATTAGCTTAGCAAATAAGACTATATATGCTGCAGATGAGTTTTGCTATTTGGGCAGTAAAAGGACAGATGATGACTGAAGTCCAGAGGCTACAAAATGCAGAGTGGGGGTAGTATGTGAAATGTGGTGCTATGGAAGATTTGCTGTGGATTACATGTGCACAAAAGTGGGAAGCTGAGTTTTCCTCAAGAAAGCACCAGTGGCCACGCAAGTAGTGGGGTAAGGAGGTTACAAGTGCCAATTTTTATATCAAATTTATATGCAAATTAATTAAATCGATCAATTACTTGCCCTTCTCACGGAATCTCACCTCCAGATGACATCATATGTTTTCCTCAGCCGAAAAATGGGTCCCCGCCCCTCCCCCCCCCCCCCCCCCCCACCTGCCCTACTGGTGGGAATTTCGAATTTTGGTGGGCAACTCAAAAATGGCGGAATTTCTTTCTCCCAGAGATGTACTGATATCCCACCTTACCTTCACCTAGAAATTGGAGGGAAATTCAAAATGGTGGGGCGTTTTCTGAGGCTAGAACCCCAGCCCTGGACAGAAATCCAAACTGAACCTCTCAACACATGTAAACGGTCCAGGTGCAGGACAGGAAGGTTAGGTTAATGTACTTTATTTGTACTGGTTGGGAAACTGAAATAAAGATCGGTCCTATGCTTAGCGCTACACAGCAACTGGTGTTATCCTGCTGGGAGAAAAAACTAGCAATACCACTCTAAACTAGTGGCGGACGTACTCATATTTTCATAGGATGATCCCTTCACCCACAAGCTAGTGGGAAATAGGCTGGATTGGAAGGTACTACCTTTATTTTTGGCGGGAAATATGCTCAACTGACGAGATGCTGGTGTTGGACAGAGAGGTGTTTAATAAGTGTTTCATCCGCATGATTACAGGTGAGGAATGTGTCTGTCGTTTTATGACGTCAAAGTTATCTACAGACGCTTCCTCCTGCGTTGCTTGACAGTCGCCGTGCTGCCCAGGTAATCGAAATTCAGGAAAAAAAAACATCCTACTACAACTGATAGAAAAGTATCACTATTCTAATTACATGTCGAAACTGTCGAAAAAAAACAGCACTCATAATCAATGGGTCATAATGTAACATGTTCTGGGAATTTGGGAAAATCGTCTTCCCAAAATATTGCATTAGAAGAGGAGGGGGGGGGGGTTGGCAGCTGCACATGCAATCTGTTCGATGTGCAGTTCATGAACTAACCAACTTAGAGCCACTCTTACTTCAACCCCCCCCCCCCCCCCCACGCCCCACTCCTACCACCACTTGTCCCTCTCTCTCCCCACCATAAGTAAAGATGCAGGGCTGTTTTATCTTGTTGCTGATGGTCCACAAAGAGATCCATCTGATGGCACTGATATACAGTCTCCGGTCTGCAGTTAGACACTTCTGCAATCTGTTTAATGTATTACTCGCAAAGAGTGGAACAACAATAAAATTTGGAGAACTGTTCAGACTGTTTTTCAAATGGACAGCTGCTATCACTTCTCTGCACTAACTATGCTGACTGCAGCCCCCTGCCGTATCTGGGAGCAGGGTCTTCAGTCCAATGCATCCCAGGTGGACCGTAGGTCGACATGATGGCAGCCCAGAGAAAAAATCGAAATAAATGATGGCTACCCTGTGTGCGACTCGTTTGTCTAAAATGAAGCTGCACCATACTGTCCCCCACACTGTCCCCAGACGCGCCCACCATTCTGCGAAAGAATACATTTCACTATAACAGTTGTAATTAACGTCAACACACCTCTTATACGCGAGAATTTGTTAAAAACAGAAGACACAGTCCTGACGATGTTAAATGTCCTGTTTCTACGAAAAGAAGCGCACTTCATTTTCTTTTATTTTATGAGCAAAATCGGTGTAGTTGTTACGTTCAACTGCAGGATCCAATTCGTGTCTCTCTCCCCCCCCCCCCCCTGCTTCCCATTATTTTACAACATGCAACAAAGTGAAGACAAAACTACAGCACTTTGGTTGACCTAGACTGAGATGGAGAGAGTCTCAGCGGCACACTGGACATCTATTACGTGTTGCTGTGGAGCATGGGATTAAATGTACAGATCATCACCTTCAGACAGTTGTTTGGATTCGTCCCTCAATGCTGCACACTCATCCTACTTCCATACGCCGTGATGCCCTCGACATCTTTTTCACCAAGAAGATAACAGTACCTCTTTTAATTTCTACTGCCTCACACTAGATATGAACACCACCTTCCGAAGTTGGTCGGCACCAGAACAGTTATCATGTACATGACTGTAAAATGATGAACCAATGCTCTTCAAAATGGTACACCAAGACATCTGCTATCCTGTCACTGTGGAAGATGAGATTCACTGTATACGTCATCACCTTTGGGCTCCAGAATGCTGCATACTCTTCCAGTTCCCATATGTTGCGATATCTTCCACATTTTGTCAATAAAAAACAGCACCCCTGTGTCTTATTTGTACCTTAATATGTGTTGTGAGAGCAGCATAGTTTACACCATATGGTGTCCAGCTTTCTGTGAGAGCTGTAGGGTCAAAACGTGTTAATGTCGGTTTAGCTCCTCAAAGTCATGGAAGAAAATCATAATGTATGGCAGTGTACAAAGCTATAGTCATACATTGCTTGGATGTGTTACAGTTGAAGAAGAATGAATTAAACTGCATATGAAAGAACAACATAGGAATCCTTTCCTGTGATTGATAGTCTGTAGGCTATGGTCTTGCTCCAGGACAGGCAACAAAACTTTACGTAGGTCTGTGCAAGCGACTTCGATCACTGGCCACCTGCTCCAGTGGAGCAATATGTGTATTTCTAATATGCTCCATGTCAACTCACAGACAGTATTTGTTTTTCGATATGTCGGAAGAGAGAGGCGTGGTAAAATCTTATACGAGGTTCTACTACAGAGAGTGATAGGACTGGTTAAAGTTTAGATGCAGATAGTTCATAGTTTTCTCCTTACTCTGGATGTTACAAAATAATGATGAGGATTGCTCTCGAACACACTAAATCACTGTATAGATGCTGATTTGTGTCGGTATGCCATACGTCTCAAATGAATGTAATGCCATCATGTGTGACAATTTGTAATTTGAACATGCAAAATGGTCTCAAACTACACTCATGCTCATATATTAAGGATAATTGCAGAATGTGGTGCCACACAACGTGGCACTACACAAAACTGGGGCCAATAGCATAAGCATATAGGGAACACATACGACACAAATCTATAAGTCCACAGCATTGGTGAGAAATCCGTCCTGAAACACATGTGCTAAAAAACGCCTCTGTTTCCTGCGCTTGTACCCCGACATCAATATGGGATATGATCACCATGCACACTTTCACAGGCTACACAACGGGTTGGCTTACTCTGGATCAGGTGGTCAAGCAGCAGATGTACAGATCATCACCTTCAGACAGTTGTTTGGATTCGTCCTTCAATGCTGCACTCTCATCCTACTTCCATACGCTGTGATGCCCTCGACATCTCAGCCTCCCATTCTTGCACCAGTGCCCGTCGGAGCTCCTGAAGTGTCGTAGGGATTTGAAGACGTGCAGCGATACGTCTACCGAGGGCATCCCAGACGTGCTCTATGGGGTATAGGTCTGGAGAACAGGCAGGCCACTCCATTCACCTGGTATCTTCTCTTTCAAGGTACTCCTCCGCGATGGCAGCTCAGTGGGGCCATGAGTTATCGTCCATTAGGAGGAAGGTTGGACCCACTGCACTCCTGAAAAGGCGGGCATACTGGTGTAAAATGACATCCCAATACACCTGACCTGTTACAATTCCTCTGTCAAAGACATGCAGGGCTGTATGTGCGCCAATCACAATCCCACCCCACACCATCAAACCACGACCTCCATACAGGCCCCTTTCAAGGACATTAAGGGGTTGGTATCTGGTTCCTGGTTCACGCCAGATGAAAACCCGGAAAGAATCATTGTTCAGATTATACCTGGACTCGCCCGTGAACATAACCTTAGACCACTGTTCCAATGACCATGTACTGTGTTCTTGACACCAAGCTTTACGGGCTCTCCTTTGACCAGGGGTCAGTGGAATGCAGCTTGCAGGTCTCCGGGAGATTAAACGATGTCTGTTCAGTCGTCTGTAGACTGTGTGTCTGGAGACAACTGTTCCAGTGGCTGCGGTAAGGTCCCTAGCAAGGCTACCTGCAGTACTCTGTGGCCGTCTGCGGGCACTGATGGTGAGATATCGGTCTTCTTGTGGTGTTGTACACTGCGGACGTCCCGTACTGTAGCGCTTGGTCACGTTTCCTGTCTGCTGGAATTGTTGCCATAATCTTGAGATCGCACTTTGTGGCACACAGAGGGCCCATGTTTCGACCTGCTGTGTTTGACCAGCCTCCAGTCGCCCCTAATATTCTACCCCTCATAACGTCATCAATATGTGTTCTTCGAGCCATTTTCAATACACAGTCTCCATTAGCATGTCTGAAAACGTCTGCACACTTACTCGCTGCACCGTACTCTGACATGCACCAACACACTTCAGTGTATGTGGACTGCTGCCAGAGCCACCGCGCGACGACCGCAGGTCAAATGCACCGCATGGTCATATCCCGAGGTGATTTAAACCCACAAACCGCCCACCAGAGCGTTGTTTCATCATGTACCAGCATTATCCTTAGTTTATGAGCATGAGTGTACATCGATTTTGCTTATAAAACTAATAGAAATCGAGTGTGTCTATTCTAGTGGAATCATGACTGTTTTTATTTTTATTGTTACGATTGCATGTTTAAAAGTATTTGCTACCACAAGTCCAGTGTTATTTCATACTTCATCACCATTAACTATAAAGTAGTCACCACTTGATTGATAGCTCGTTGTGGTACATAGGAATGATAGCATTTTTCCCTACGTGTGAGGAGATTGCATGAAAGTGACTGTCTGTGATGATCAAATTGCTTACTAAACTACAACGTAAGAATCTGCTGCTATTGCAAATGATAGTCTCCTGGATTTGGACTACTTCTTCATGTACGAGTGGCTGAAATTTTACATGCAGGTCGGTAGAGGAAAGTTATGAAGCAAAAGTGTCAGATGTCAGCAAGCAATTATCGATGTATTGGAGGAATCATAAAGGGTTCTCTACTACGTGACATTAGGAGGTTCTATTAGAAGACATGTCCTCACAATTTTTTTGTGTGTTTCATAAGCGCCAGTGCGATACAGCATCACTTTGGTAAAACTGGACCTGCCATAGTGCACTAAACAACAACGTCCTCTTGAATTACTGCTCCTTTTTGTCGAACATAAAATGTATGTGCTTTTTCCGACATGTGGGCAAATGGCATGAAAGGCTGTAGTCTGCAATGTTATTTCTCACGTCTGAAATGTTTTAATACACACATGCATGACTGCTCATTTACAGACACTGATTAGAACACGAGGGATACTCTTAAACCATGTAATTTTGCCGAACAAATCACTTAACATAGATGTGTTTTCTATAGAGTTTAAATTCTCACCTTTTCTTTACTCTGATGACAGTTGCAAAATAACATGGATATTATACAGTGATTGGTAGTTTTTGTGGCAAAATAGTGGAAGCTTTATTTTCGATTTTACACAGGATGGACATGTATAGGAATTGTGAATAAGTTAATACATCTGTCACATGCAAAGCACCGACCTCTTTGCTTTGGTCATCTGCAATCGGAGGCAGTGCTGTAATTGTTTTCTTTTTGACTTCGTTGGATGTCGCAAAATAATGGGCGTTGTTTTACATGCACATTGTAAATTATTTTTTAAATAAGGTTAGATGTTGAACACGTGTAAGTTTCTTATCATTGTTTTTAATATGCAAATGTGAGTTAGTAATTCCTGCCCATCACATTCTACATATTACAGGAATAGAAATTCTTCTACAGGATAGAGGGAGTGGTCAAATACTAACTTTTCCAGTTTGTTTTCAAATTTAACTTCGCTGGATGTCAGACATTTTATATCACAGGGTAAATGATCAAAAATGTTTGTTGCGTAATTGTGTACCCAATTTTGTGCTAAAGACAAGCCTAATGTGGAATAATGAATGTAATTTTTCCTTCTGGTATTGTAATTGTGTACATCAACGTTCCTTTTGAACTGTAGTGGATTATTTATAGTTTCATAAGGGAATATACACTCCTGGAAATGGAAAAAAGAACACATTGACACCGGTGTGTCAGACCCACCATACTTGCTCCGGACACTGCGAGAGGGCTGTACAAGCAATGATCACACGCACGGCACAGCGGACACACCAGGAACCGCGGTGTTGGCCGTCGAATGGCGCTAGCTGCGCAGCATTTGTGCACCGCCGCCGTCAGTGTCAGCCAGTTTGCCGTGGCATGCGGAGCTCCATCGCAGTCTTTAACACTGGTAGCATGCCGCGACAGGGTGGACGTGAACCGTATGTGCAGTTGACGGACTTTGGGCGAGGGCGTATAGTGGGCATGCGGGAGGCCGGGTGGACGTACCGCCGAATTGCTCAACACGTGGGGCGTGAGGTCTCCACAGTACATCGATGTTGTCGCCAGTGGTCGGCGGAAGGTGCACGTGCCCGTCGACCTGGGACCGGACCGCAGCGACGCACGGATGCACGCCAAGACCGTAGGATCCTACGCAGTGCCGTAGGGGACCGCACCGCCACTTCCCAGCAAATTAGGGACACTGTTGCTCCTGGGGTATCGGCGAGGACCATTCGCAACCGTCTCCATGAAGCTGGGCTATGGTCCCGCACACCGTTAGGCCGTCTTCCGCTCATGCCCCAACATCGTGCAGCCCGCCTCCAGTGGTGTCGCGACAGGCGTGAATGGAGGGACGAATGGAGACGTGTCGTCTTCAGCGATGAGAGTCGCTTCTGCCTTGGTGCCAATGATGGTCGTATGCGTGTTTGGCGCCGTGCAGGTGAGCGCTACAATCAGGACTGCATACGACCGAGGCACACAGGGCCAACACCCGGCATCATGGTGTGGGGAGCGATCTCCTACACTGGCCGTACACCACTGGTGATCGTCGAGGGGACACTGAATAGTGCACGGTACATCCAAACCGTCATCGAATCCATCGTTCTACCATTCCTAGACCGGCAAGGGAACTTGCTGTTCCAACAGGACAATGCACGTCCGCATGTATCCCGTGCCACCCAACGTGCTCTAGAAGGTGTAAGTCAACTACCCTGGCCAGCAAGATCTCCGGATCTGTCCCCCATTGAGCATGTTTGGGACTGGATGAAGCGTCGTCTCACGCGGTCTGCACGTCCAGCACGAACGCTGGTCCAACTGAGGCGCCAGGTGGAAATGGCATGGCAAGCCGTTCCACAGGACTACATCCAGCATCTCTACGATCGTCTCCATGGGAGAATAGCAGCCTGCATTGCTGCGAAAGGTGGATATACACTGTACTAGTGCCGACATTGTGCATGCTCTGTTGCCTGTGTCTATGTGCCTGTGGTTCTGTCAGTGTGATCATGTGATGTATCTGACCCCAGGAATGTGTCAATAAAGTTTCCCCTTCCTGGGACAATGAATTCACGGTGTTCTTATTTCAATTTCCAGGAGTGTATATACTGTGAACCATCAGTCAGAATGCTCATCTGCTTAAACAGATGTCTACAAGATGATTGCTGGTGAGCATGACATGTTAATCTTACAGCACGTTTTTGAGTGATAAAGACTTTATTTCTTAAAGATGAGTTACCCTAGAACATTATTCCATATGACGTTATAGAATGAAAATATGCAAAATACGTCAGTTTACTGTTTTGTCTATCCCAAAGGTTTGCACTGATTCTAAGTGCAGATGTGATTGAACTAAGTTGTTTCAGGAGTTCAAAATGTGCTTTTTACAGTTTGAATTCTAATCAATATGGATGCCTAAGAATATTAAAGTTTCCATCCTACTTATTATTTCCACACCATGTGCTACCTGTATTATTGGTATAGTAACCCTTGATGTGCAGAACTAAATACTTTGGGTCTTTTAAAACAGAGGGTGAGACAATTCACAGAAATTCTTTTAAGGACACTGTTTATCATTTCTCTTGTTGACGTTTGTAGGCTTCGATTGATTACAATAGTAGTGTCATGTGCAATAAGAACTCATTGTTTTTTATGTATTAAATGGAAGAGGGACAATGATGAACCTAAGATTGAGTCTTGGGGAACAATAATGGACCTAATATTGAGTCTTGTGTTTTAAGCTAGCTCCCTACTTCTGCAGAGTAGATATGGATGGAGGAGAAATTGCCACATTTTTTAAAAACTGCCATAAATTCAAGAACATTGACATTAATAAATTCTGTTTAGAGCAGCATCTAGAAGCATGTGTAACAGAAGTAGAGTTCTATAACAAATCCTATATAATAGTAACTATTTACCGAGCACCTGCAGGAAATTATAATCTATTCATTAATCATCTAGAAGCTCTTTTGGGTTATTTGACAGTAAGAAACAAAGAAATTTTGATTGCTGGTGACTTTAATACAGATTTTCTAATGCAATCTTCCAGTACACATTACTGCAGTTAGTGATGTTGTCTTTCAATCTAACTCACACTGTAAACTTTCCATCTAGGATCATTAAATCCACAAGGACAGCCATTGATAACATTTTTATAGATAAATCAAAGGAACAAAAACATATCATAAAACCTGTATTAAATGGACTACCAGATCATGACATGCAGCTCCTTGTTTTAGATGCAAATTCTAAGCAGATTATCAAGACTGCTAATTCTGAGTACAGGAGAGTAGTCAATCAACCAAAAATTGAGTGTTTTAGAAAACTTCTCAAAGATATGAATTGGAAAGATGTTTATAGTGCTCATGACACGAATGAAAAATATAACACATTCATGAACAATGTCGGTACCAAGTTTGAAAACTGTTTTCCCCTAAAAGTTACTCAATTTAAACAGAAGTCTGTAATAAAACCATGGATTACGCAAGGAATAAAGACAAAAAGGAAAATGTATCTGTCGACCAAGAACAGTTCCAATGCTGACGATTTAGCTAAATACAAGGAATACTGTAAAATATTTTTAAAAAAAAAGTAATTCAAATGCACTACGAGAACAAGATAGCGATATCAGGGAACAAAATAAAAACAATATGGGATATAGTGAAAGAGGAGACTGGTAGAACCAGAAAGGAACTGGAGCAAATAGCACTAAGGGCAGATGACACATTAGTAACCGATGGGCATAGTGTGGCAAATCTATTTAACAAGTACTTTATATCAAATGGTTCAAATGGCTCAGAGCACTATGGGACTTAACTTCTGAGGTCATCAGTCCCCTAGAACTTAGAACTACTTAAACCTAACAACATCACACACATCCATGCCCGAGGCATGATTCGAACCTGCAACCGTAGCGGTCGCGCGGCTCCAGACTGTAGTGCCTAGAACCACTCGGCCACCCCGGCCGGCTAGGACTTTATATCCATTACTGGTAGAATGGGATTGTCAGGATCAGTAAATAATGCCCTTGAATATCTGAAACTAGCCTTTACAAATAGCTTCAGGTACATGAATATGTCAATCACTTCACCAAAAGAAATAACTTCCATAATAAAACCTTTAGAAACAAAGCGTTCTAGTGGTTATGATGAAATATCATTAAAGTTAATTAAGGCATGTTCTTGTGAGTTTAGTACAATTCTAAGTTACTTGTGTAACCAGTCAATTCCTTACTGGCTAAAATATGCAGATGTTGAGCCTCTATTCAGGAAAGGGGATAAAGAGACACCATCAAACCACAGACCGATTTCACTTTTGCTAGCATTCTCAAAAATTTTAGAAAAAGTAATGTACAGGCAGCTTCTCAACCATCTGACAACAAATAACATATTATCAAAAACACAGTTTGGATTTATGAAGGGTTCTGATATCGAGAAGGCTATTTACACCTACACTGAAAATGTACTTAATTCATTAAATAACAAATTACAAGCAGCAGGTATTTTCTGTGATTTGTCAAAGGCATTTGTTGTGTGAACCACAACACCCTTTTAAATAAATTAGAATTCTATGGTGTCACGGGCAGTGCTGCAAAATGGTTCAAGTCGCACCTCGCTAACAGGAAACAAAGGGTGTCAGTGCAAGGGACTAGTGAATTAAGTCAGCTGTCATCATCAGAATGGGAATAAATTACATGTGGTGTCTCACAAGGATCCATCTTAGGGCCATTGCTTTTTCTTGTGTACATTAATGATCTCTCATCAGTTACACTGCCAGAAGCAGAGTTCGTTTTGTTTGCGGATGACACAAGTATTGCAATAAATAGCATGTCGAGTGTAGTTCTAGACAGATCTGCTAATGATATTTTCATGGATATTAATAAATGGTTTAAAGCTAACTCACTGACATTAAACTTCGAAAAGACTCACTGTATGCAATTCAGAACCTTTAAAAGGTTTCCACCCAGCATATGCATAAAGTATGAAGAAGAGCAGATAGAAGAGGTTGACAGTCTTAAATTCCTTGAATTACAGCTTGATAATAAATTCAGTTGGGAGGAGCATACCACAAAACTGCAGAAACGTCTTAACAAATCTCTATTTGCAATTCGAGTGTTAGCAGACATAGGCGACATAAAAATGAAAAAGCTTGCATACTTTGCCTTCTTTCATTCCATAATGTCATATGGTATAATATTTTGGGGTAACTCTTCAAGTCAAACAAAAGTTTTCTGTGTCCAAAAGCTTGTAATACGTATTATTTGTGGAGTAAATTCACGGACGTCCTGTAGAAACCTCTTCAAAGAACTGGGTATACTAACTACTGCCTCTCAGTATATTTACTCCTTAATGAAATGTGTCCAAAATAATATATCTCTTTTTGCAACAAACAGCTCAGTTCATACATACAATACCAGGAACAAAAATGATCTGCACAAGGACTTAAAAGCACTTACTTTAGTTCAAAAAGGGGTCCACTACTCAGGAACCCTCATCTTCAATAACCTGCCAGAAAACATTAAAAATTTAGTTACAAATAAAGATCAGTTTCAAAGAAGCCTGAAAGACTTACTAGTGGCTAACTCCTTCTACTCCACTGATGAATTTTTTAGTAGAAACAAATGATGTATTGTATATACTCATATTATTAGTATTGTCATTTCAGCTTAAAAAATTATGTTTTTTATATACTCATACTATAGTATTGTTATTTCAGCTTAAAAAAATTGACATGTTCCACATCCACTAGGATCTCCTCAGCATGGATCTAGTCTAGTCTAATCTAATCTATTCTGGGGAACCCCATATGTGATTTCTCCCCAGTCACATTTATGTCCCCAGATTATATTTGTTGTATTACTAAACACGATCTCCGCTTTCTTTTGGTTACAAACGACGTCATCTACTTGTTAACTGTACCATCAGCCCCATAAAACATCATTTTCTCTAGGAGACTACTGCGATTCACACAGTCAGACGCCTTAGATAGGTCGCTGAGAATACCAACCAGTACTACTTTGTTACTTAATGCCTGTAAAATTTGATGAGTGAACATGTAAAAGTCATTCTTAGTAGAGCAACACTTCTGAAATCAAAACTGCGATTTGCTAATGATATTATTGTTACCAAGGTGAAATACTATTCTAAAATACATCGCCTTCTCAAAAATTTTGAGAAATGAAGTCAGCAGTGAAATGGGTAGTAGTCATTTGATTCCTAATTCATTATTTTGGAGGGTGAATAATAGGTGTATGTCAAATACAGGGTCCTTTTACATATATAACTTCCTCCACCCACCATATCAACTTGTAATGTCAGATTAATAGTTGCCACTAGGAGAGATACTTCCGAACAGTAACAGAGAAACATAACGTAAAGTTGTATAATCGACGTATTAAAAAGAAAATAATACAAATTAACAACGAACCGTTGCTGAGATTCTGGGTTTAGGGTACCTGAAAATAGCAGAATGATTAACAACAGAAACAAAGAGAAAAGTAAAAATTCCTTAGGGCCGTTTTCACACAATAAACAAACTGAAAGACTAAGTTTCAGATGACTGTCAAGACTTTTTATTTGTGGCAGTGAGGTATGGAATTTTAAACCAAAAAATGATCGAAATCCTGGAGTTGCTCAGGCAGCAACAGCGAATTACTAGGAGTGGTGGTAAAACAAACAAGGAGACCAGGAAAGCGATCAGGAAGGGAATGTCTAATTAGGACCGTAATAGAAATGAAATGGAGGGGACTCGACAAAAAGCCATGCGAATTAATGGATGCAGGAAGTTCTTTTCTGAATTTCGAGAGAAACAAACTAATGTAAAAGGCATTACAAAAAACCCACGAGCAAGAGGGGTGTTTATGGTTGAAATACATAACTCAAGGATAGTTTTTCAGTTGTGTTCCGCCAGCAGGGGGCGGGCTGGCAGCAGCTACGTTGCTACTCTTCAGCCTTTGAATAAAAATATAAAAATACACTTCTACTACAATTATTTTTAATTATTGATCTAATATGTAAATAATTATGATTACTGGTTTTGATGTTAGTCATCTTCAGACGTGTTAAAGTGAATGTAAAAGAAGAACTACAACAAACAATTGCGTTACAAGAAACATAATTATCTATAATTCACATGTGTATAGCCTTGGTGATTAATACAGCTATGATGTGTGAACATAACAGTGCTTAATATAAGTGGCGATCAAAAAATTTCCGTTCGAATGCTGCACTAACCCCTTGCCGAAATGTCGGAGCTCATATATTAGTCGAGTACAATATTGTTGCACCTAGGAATGAGGGCATTTTGATCAGCTCGTCGTGAGTTTTTATTGTGACATTTCACAGGGACATTCTGAACAACGCGATATTACAGACACAGCTGTCCTGAATGCATTGAAAGTGCGTTGCATTTTCCTTGGTCATCACTGTACTCGTTTATGGCAACGTCACCACGTGTTTCCGATAACAGCCACAGGTGGCAGAATGCAACAACATCGTGGTGGGATAGTACCCATACCAGAGTCTCACTGGGCTGCTTATAGCTGCAGTAACTCCCTGAAATGGAAACTTTGATTGCCTCTCATACAAGCTTCCTTAATCGTCATCGTCATCATCATCATCATCATCATCATCACCATCATCACCATCAAGGATTGGGTGTTGTAATCACCTGCTCCAGTTTCCAGCTGACTATGGTTCTAAAACACGTAAGTTGCGTCGTCTGTAGTGTGGTGCCAGTCGGTAAACGACGCGTGGCACCTCGAGATCTCCTTCCAGCTTCCAGTAATCTGTATGCGACGTTTCGTGGTGACAGACTGCCTGTAACTCTTTCCATGTATGTGTCGGATGCAGCCAAGTAATCCGACGTTCTCACGACGCAGTCCTCCGGAATGGATCCGTCCCTTCTCTTTTTGGTGTCACACTGCTGACCCGTGTCCACCTCGTCACCAGTCTTTCTACAATCATTACACAATGACTATCGGTACGACTTCCCCACGTCTCTCGGGCCAATGAATCGATCTTTCTGGAAGTCCAAAAAGTGGTGATAAATCTACACATGCGTGTCCTATGAGCATGCTGTTCCGCGACTTCCATCTGGGAAGTTCCGGTAACATTAGGCACGCTCACTAGGCGTCATGTACTTACACAACTCTTCATCTGTACAAATGGTTTATTTCAGTACTGAATTATATTGAAAAAAGCTTGCATAAGGAGGACTGCAGTATCAGTTTGGTGGACTGCGCAGGGTGGCCCAGTGGTTACCGCACTGGACAGGGATTCGGGACGTCGACGGTCCAGACCTGTGTCCGGCCATCGTGATTTAGTTTTCCGTGATTTTCCTAAATTGCTTAAATGCCGGGATGGTTCCTTCGAAAGGGCACGGCCGCTGTCCTTTTCCATCCTTCTCTAATCTGAGCTTGTGCTTCGTCTCTAATGTCCTCACTGACGACGGGGCATTAAACTCTAGTCTCCTCCTCCTCCTCCTCCTGGTTGGATACTTTGAAGTTGCTGCTGTGCCCCCGCCCACCCTCCACCCCCACTTCCCGCAATTTATGGGGATTAGGTTTGTTCAAATGGCTCTGTGCACTATGGGACTTAACATCTGAGGTCATCAGTCCCCTAGAACTTAGAACTATTTAAACCTAACTAACCTATGAACATCACTCACATCCATGCCCGAGGCAGGATTCGAACCTGCGACCGTAGCCGTCGCGCGGTTCCGGACTGAAGCGCCTAGAACCGCTCGGCCACCGTGGCCGGCGGGAGAGAGAGAAGAACCAACTACTTATTACAGTTCAGGAGATATGACGTCATATATAAAGCGATACCTGAAAAGCTTCCGCACGTTACACGACGTTCAAACCTATTACTTCTTTGCTACGAACTCTATTCGCAACATATTTCGCAGACAGTATCCACATATACTGCTGAATCTATTTACACAAGTATATCATTATATGACACAGATTTCAAGAGGTATGACGTCATAAGTGACAGTTTCTACTCCAACCGATCTATGTAAGCGTAGACAAGCTGTTGTTTGGATTCAAAGAAATAGTACCGCCAGCAGTTGAGAGATATATGCCACATAGACACAAAACGGGTCACAGCACTGTTCCAAAAGCAACAAAAGAGCATGGCAAATTTAAAAGAGCACAAAATCCTCATATTGGTGAATTTGGTAGAAGCTAGAAATTTAGCGCGAACCTCAATGAGAAACGATTTTAATAATTTCCACAACAAAACTCTGTCTCGGAATCTGTCAGGAAACCGAAAGAGATTCTGATCATACATAAAGCACACTAGTGGCAAGACACAATCAATACCTTTACTGCTCGATAACAACGGTGAAGTCACTGATGGGAGTGCCACTAAGGCAGAGTTATTAAACACAGTTGTCCGAAACTTCTTCACCAAAGAAGACGAAGTAAATATTCCTGAATTCCAACTAAGAACAACTGGCAAGATGAGAAACATAGAAATACGAGGATATCCTCGGTGTAGCAAACCAACTTAATTCACTTAATAAAGGCAAGGCCTCTGGTCCAGGTTTTATACCAGCCAGGTGAGAGTATGCTGATACAGTAGTTCCATATTTAGCAGTCATTTACAGCCTCTTGCTATTCGGATGATCCATTCCTAAAGGCTGGAAAGTTGCACAAGTCACACCGATATCCAAGAAAGGATATAGGGGAAATCCACTGAATGGCAGACCCACATCACTAACGTCGATTTGGTTGGCTCTGAGCACTATGGGACTTAACTGCTGAGGTCATCAGTCCCCTAGAACTTAGAACTACTTAAACCTAACCAACCTAAGGACATCACACACATCCATGCCCGAGGCAGGATTCGAACCTGCGACCGTAGCGGTCGCGCGGTTCCAGACTGAAGCGCCTAGAACCGCACGGCCACACCAGCCGGGTTAACGTCGATTTACAGTGTACATTTCGAACATATACTGCGTTCGAACATTATGAATTCCCTCGAAGTAAACAGTCCGCACGGATTCAGAAAATGTTGTTCCTGTGGAACACAACTAGCTTTTTATTCTCACGAAGTAATGAGTGCTATCGACAGAGAACGTAAATTGATTCCATATTTTTAGATTTCCAGATGGTTTTCGACGACACAGTTCTTCTCAAGCGTCTTCTAATCAAATTGCGTGCCTATGGAGTATCGTCAGAGTTGTGTGACTTGATTCGTGATTTTCTCGGGCGGAAAGACATCGAGTAGAATTGGAGTAATATCTAGCATTTTCTAAGAAAGTGTTATAGGTCCTCTGCTGCGCCTGATCGACATGAACGACATAGGAGACATTCTGGGCACCCCTCTTAGATGGTTTGTAGACGATGCTGTCATTTACCGTCTTGTAAATTCTGAGTCGAAATTGACTCTAAGTAACGAAACCTGTGAAGTCATTCACACGAGTACTGAAAGGAATCCGCTAAATTTCTGTTACACGATAAATCACACAAATCTAAAGGCTCTAAATTCAACTAAATACTTAAGGATTACAATTAAGAATAACTTAAATTGGATGTATGAAAAAGATAATGATGTGGATAAAGCAAACCAGAGACTGCGATTTACTGGCAGAACGCTTAGAAAGTGGAACAGTTCTACTAAAGAGACTGCTTACACCACGCTTGTCCGCCCTATTCTGGAGTATTGCTGGGCGGTGTGGGATCCGCATCAGGTGGGACTGGGGCAAGACATCGAAAAAGTTCACAGAAAGGGAGCTCGTTTTGTATTATCGCGAAATATCGGATATAGTGCCACAGATATGTTGAGATGGCAATCTTTAAAATAAGAGCGCTTTTCGTTACGACAGGATCTTCTCGTGAAATTTCGATTACCAACGATTGCGACAATACTGTTGACGTCCACCTACATGGGGACAAATAATCGTTATGATAGAATAAGAGAAATCACAGCTCGCACAGAAAGATTTAGAGAAATAGCTTGAAGATAGTCCGATAAACCCTCTGCCAGGCACTTAATTATGATTTGAAGAGGAATTATGTAGACTTACATGCAGACACACTGAGACGCGTGAAAAAATAGCGTATAACGCATGCAGTTTATGAATTATTCTTTACTACTAAGACGCTCCTACAATCGAGTCCACTAAGGGAATTCCTCATACCTGGCAGCGGTTTTGACAGCTTTCAACTGCGAAGTGGGAAAGGCTGTAGCCGAAAGCAATAGACGTCTATAGATCTACGGAGAAACGTTCCGTAGAGACGTCTACAAAATCACGTTGTAGACGCAGGAAAGAGCTGCGCCCATCGTATTCAGGGTGTTTCCGTAAGAGCGTGCAAAAATGTAACGCGGTGTAGGTAATGCTCTACTGAACAATTTGAGACAGGGAACCTGGGGTCAGAGAAGCCAGCTTAAGTAGATACGGAAATAAACTTGTCTACCACTTTGTCTAGCATTACTGTTTTCCATCTTATTTACAACTAACATGCGTACAAGTTTACACGCACAATGCTGTTTATTTATGTACATTCTGTATCTCCCGCAAGGAAACAAAGAGAACGAGCCTGATTACTAGGAAGTCATGATGCAGGTTTTGTTCACTTTACTTGTTTGCATGTGGCTCTGTTGTATCATATTTACATTGTCCCATGACAGAACGTGCTATGAATCAACGACAGGCCCAATCACTACTCAGTGCTATTCAGAGACGTACAGTACGAATAGTACGTTCATTGTGTCAGTGATGGTATTTGCAGTTAACTGTAAATGATGTCAATAAAAAAAGTACACAGGAATCTGATTTTATTCCTATTATCTTCTTCAGCTGGCTTCTTCGACACCACGTTCCATACGTCATATTGTTCAGTGGAACATCATCTATGTCCTGTTAAATTTTTGCACGCTAATACGAAAACACCCTATAGAAACTTTTTAATGAATTCAAAAGTGTTTTCACGAGTACACTGAAATGAAATTTTGTTGATAATATACATACTGTTGTAACGGGACAATGTAATTAATATAGCCAATAAGGTACGTTGTTGCTGGAATACTTAACTTTAATCCATAATTGGTGTGCATCGCTCTTGACGGTACATGTTTTACAATCTCAATATTAACTGGTAATGGCGCCTTGCTAGGTCGTAGCAAATGACGTAGCTGAAGGCTATGCTATCGTCTCGGCAAATGAGAGCGTATTTGTCAGTGTAGCATCGCTAGCAAAGTCGTCTGTACAACTGGGGCGAGTGCTAGGAAGTGTCTTTAGACCTGCCGTGTGGTGGCGCTCGGTCTGCAATCACTGACAGTGGCGACACGCGCGTCCGACGTATACTAATGAACCGCAGCCGATTTAAAGGCTACCACCTAGCAAGTGTGGTGTCTGGCGGTGACACCACACATATAGTTCATTTTTTCTTCTCGTTTCTTATAGAAAACTGTCAGAATGAATACCATGACAGTTCCAAGTTTGTTAGCTAGTATTTATTAAGCTATGCTCACAACACCACAGAGAGAGTTAGATGTCTTTGTTTATCTGCCAAAGTAAATAATCGCTTCACTTATTATTTTATACGAGTAAATTACAGAGAATAGTGTCCACCGCTTTAGCTGAGTGGTCAGCGCGTATGACTGCCATGCATTGGGTCCGGATTCGATTGTAGGCCGCGTCAGAGATTTTCTCCCGTCGCGAAATGGTGTTGTCTTCATCATCATTTCATCATTCTCGACACGCAAGCCGCCCAATGTGGCGTCAACAGAAAAAAAACTTACAACTCGGTGGCCGAACATCCCGAAGGGAGAACTCCTGGCCATCAGTACCGTACGGTCATTTCATTTCACTGAGAATAGCGCCTTACCTGAAAAACACCTTTTTTTTTTTTTGTCGTCTGACTAGTTTGATGCACCCGCCACGAATTCTTTTCCTATGCAGACTTCTTCATCTCAGAGTAGCCGTTGCAACCTACGTTCTCAATTATCTGCTGTGTGTATTCCAATCTCTGCCTTCCTCTACAGATGTTGCCCTCTACAGTTTCCCCTACTACCATGGAAGTCATCCCCTGATGTCTTAACACATGCCCCATCATCCTGCCCCTTCTCCTTGTGTTTTCCATGTATTCGTTTCCTCTCCGAGTCTGCGCAGAACCTCCTCATTCCTTACCTTATCAGCCCACCTAATTTTCAACATTCGTCCCTAGCACCATATCACAAATGCTTCCATTCTCTTCTGTTCCGGTTTCCCACAGTCCATGTTTCACATCCATACAATGCTGTACTGCAAACGTACATTCCCAGAAATTTATTCCTCAAACTAAGACCTGTGTTTGACTATTCTTGGCCAAGAATGCCCTTTTTGCCAAGGATAGTCGGCTTTTGATGTCCCCCTTCCTCTGTCCGTCATTAGTTATTCCTGAACTTCATCTGCTTCGTGACCATCAGTCCTGATGTTAAGTTTCTCGCGTTTCTCATTCCTGCTACTTCTCATTATTTTAGTCTTTCTTCGATTTACTATCAATCCATATTCTGTACTCATTAGACGGTTCATTCCATTCACCAGATCATATGATTCTTCTTCACTTTCACTCAGAACATCAGTTTTACCGCAGTGAATGGGAGTTCCGTTCGCCTTAACACAGAGAATGTGCAGCACGACTTTGTTGACAAACGCAGCAACAGGACAGGCCAACAAGCGCACGCGCCGACTGCTCCCCATTATTAGGGTCTGCTGTGAGCGGAGCAGGTGGTCACAGAGAGATATCGGAGCCAGATAGATATCGGGCCACGTGCCTGCGTGGCTGGGCTGGGCTGGTCTTGTCTCTTCTGGGCAGCCGACGCGGCTGTCACTGGGACAGCCGTCTGCGTTCCGCCCGAGCGCTGACGCGTCCGTACAGACGCCGCCGGGCGCCCCCTGGACCGTGAGGAGAGCCGCAGCTAAGCCGGGGGTGGCGGAAGGGGCGGGCGCGATGGCCGCCCGAGATGTGCGCCATAGGCTGGGGCCATCCATCAGGCCGGCTCCTCCCTGCTCTGGAATGCTGTCATCTCCAGTCACTCCAGCGTGCACGCTCCGGGCCGACGCGGGGTGGCGATAGGGGTTACCTGCTCACGAGGTGCCTTGTCGGTGGCCGAAGCAACCCACTCCAGATAACTATCTGCCGATACTCTGGAGTGCGGCTGGTCTGAAAGTAAAACAAAACTCAGAGCAGGTACCGTAGCGCTGCGCTTTTGTTGCATACAGGGCGTTCGAATCTCTTCATCATAACTACAAGGGGCAGTCGTAAATATTACCAGATAATTATACTGCTTCCATTGTTGACATAGTGAAGAAAGACCCAAACACAAGGTGCACCACAGAAGAAAAAGATAAAAACAAACGTATATTTAGCATCCCACACATTGACAATGTATCACAGAAGATCGCAAATATGTTCAAAGATCACAAATTAAAAGTTGGATTTTCTACATCAAATAAACTACAACAAATCTAGTACGCAATATAAACAGTAATCATGATCCATAATCAGCGTCTGGAATATACAGATCAACATGCCATGGATACTCCATGTTCTACAAACAGACCGAAATTTCAAAACCAGGTACCCAGAGCACATTAAAGTCTACACAAACAGTATCAGCAATAGCTACACATACAATACGGGACACCCATTTGGAAAAGTAGAGCAAAATGTCGAAGTACTCCACCGAGTACATAAGGGGCATAAAATGGACTTGGTAGAAGAACTGGAGAAATATTCACATTACAGAAAATATGAAGCCAAAATGTTAAATGAGAAACTTGAGAGCGAATCAGTGAACTTCTTGAGATGTTTCGATAATATGCTTGAGTATAAGTAGTAACAAGTAGGAATAAGCACCATTGTAAAATAGATGTAAGCAAATTATAACCCATATTGTTAAGATAAATACCTTCTGTACAAAGGAATATCTGTGGAAGATATGTAACATTACCTCTGTCAACTAAATCTAGAAACATCTTTGTAACTGTTCGTTTATGCAAGTTATTCTCGATGTGCACTGTGCACTGAAAGTTGTGTCTGATGTTTAACATGGTTGAGACTCTGCACAAATGGACCATAATAAAATTGTAAGTACAAGTTCCTCCGAATTTCGGCGCACAGCACATCTAAAATCGACAACTAATTAAAATTTACGCGTTTTTGTTTGTTGTAGTTAAGTCAAAAAAACAAAGCAGAATCTCATACATTGAAAACTTCACGTAAAATGACATAGTACAAAGAGAAAACACACATGAACATGGTAATCATTTCCGAAACGCATCCTGTAAAATATGAGTAAATAAAATTGTGACTGGTAGCAGAAAAGTTGTTTATAAACAAACCCATTTTTTCACAGTCACAGGCTATTGAAAAAAGCATTTATAATGGAAAAAATCTGATCACAAAGCATTAAATATGTTGTTAGCGGCACAGAAATTGAAACCGGGATAGCAATGGTGAAAGAGGATTTTCTTAAAGCAAAGAAACATTTTCGGTAGCGATATGGACAAAGACTTACGGAAAACGCTAACGAAATGTTTCGTGTGGAGTGTTCTCCTGTATGGTGCTGGGACGTGTACAGCGTGGGAGAAAGATAGAGCAAGGCTGGAAGCTTTCGAGAAATGTACTTGGCGGCGGATGGAAAGAATGAGTTGGATGCATCGAGTGAAAAGTCAAGAGATACTGAGAAGATTGGAGGTGCAAAGACAGTTACTGAATGTAACAGAAAGGAAAAAAAAGAAACTGGTTCGGATGTTCGGAGTGGAAATTTCCGTTACGAACTTCTAGGACTTTTAAAGTGGAGTGAGTAGATAATATTTTGAACTGGAACCCATGTCCGGAAAACTACCGTTCCTGTGCTACAACCGCTTGTAAACATGTTGCTAACGCTACCGCTTTTACAAGTAGTTGATCAGGCGTGAATCAGCCCTTCACTTGTTTCACAATTCCACTCATCCGTAGGCAAAGGGAAAAGGGGGGGGGGGGGGGGTGTTCTCTTCAACGTGACACAATACGGCCTCTTACCAATTCCAGATTGTTGACTCCATTAAATCTTCTCTAAACATCGGCCATTCTATGCGATATTTTTTTCCCAACGATAGATTACTTGGCTGAAATTTCGGTTGAGTAGGGCTCCACATTTTGGCAATGGTAGCTAAGGAAACCTTTCACCTCGAAAATTACCTCGGGTCACTCTGGAAATACCTGCTACGCAATGATTTCTTCATCCATGGACATAGGCAGAAGTCGCTGAGTGACATATCAGGAAAAATCAAGGTATGTGGGGGCAGGGGGGGAGGGGGCAAAACTTGATATTTCAAACAATTACGAGCAGCATTTGTCGACAGAGAAGTATAGCCTTTGCCAGTCGTGTTTTATCTAAATATGGAACAAATTATTCCGTCACTGAGTTGGCAGCATTAAATCATTTTTGATACTTCATATTTGGGACACATACTAATATTTACACTTATCATCGCGCACTCCAATTTTTAATGTCATCTATACAAAATCATGATCTACTAAAACGATGGGCTTTGTATTTACAAGAGATTAACTTCACAATTGTTCGCATTTCTGGTACTCAAATTGTTGTAGCCGATACTTTATTGCGTGCTCCTATTGGTTTCACCAAAAGAACTTTATCTTGAGGTACATACCTGCGATAGCCTTTAAAAACTTTATTTCTTTTTCTTTGCGAGACATTTCTCAGGAACAAGACAGATACCCTATCTCGAAAGACGTGAAACTCAAATATCATGACAAAACAAACACAACAGTAAGACAATTTTGCTTGGTACGTACTATAACACCTATACTGTACGTCAGTCAGTACCTAAATACGACACAAACACACAATAAGTGTTACCCTCTGGGAGAAATTTTGAAATAATTGACCATGAGTTAACCTAATGGACAGAGGGCATTGAAGATGAATTTAGTGACTATGACAATTAATAGAAAGCTGAAAGACTTTACCTTAGGAAATCATGAAAGTAGTGAAAGTCTTTCTTGAATGAAATAATAAACGGTAGCCAGCCTAATTAGGTAGAATAATTTGGAACATTAATTTCAAAGAATTTAAATATAATTTAGCACAAGGGGTTTTTATTCTTTCTCTCTTGGTAAAGTGCAATGAACACACACAAATACCAGACGAACTGACTAGTGGTAAGCAGTAGTTATCATTTGCATAAATTGGCAACCACAGAAAGATAGTTAGCACTTTACTCCTATTGATAATAATCACCACCTCAACCATTAACCAATTCAGCACCAAACATTTATCAGAGAACTCACGAGATTAATTAAAGTATGACAAGAGTCCTGGTTTAACTAACATACACACTACAAACGCAGGTAAATAACACTGTACAAACACTTTTTTTACCCTTTCTCATTTATGGAAATACTTCAGATTTCTTTAGCAAAACAATCTTTAGTTTAACTTTCTCATAATAGAAAAGAATATACTGGGGGCTCATAAACTGTCAGTTACTCTACTGGCAAATTCTGTAACTATTTCAGAGACAAATTACATTACACTATTGTAGATTTCTAACCCCACTTAAATTTGTTTATGTTTTAATGCTTTAAAACAAGTTATTCAAATATTAATCTCAATCAGTTTCAGAAAATAGATCAAGATACTAAACAACGCCATTTACTTTTTATAATAGTCGAATATAGGTGCCGTTCTCACTACCTGTGAAGCAGGTAGCTTTGACAACAACGTTTAAACATTTTAGCACTGAATTTTAGCACCTTTAGTGCAACAACAAACCATTATATTTTCAGAAACAGGATGCTCACTTATCTGTACATTAAGGACAGGGCCCTGCACTGGTTTGTGACTAGGATAGTTTTTAAGATGCAAACACAGTTTAATGTCACAGGAATTATTATTGGAAAACACTCACATCAATATACTGGTCCATATTGTGATACATATCTGAACTCCTGCAGTTGGTGGAGCAGTGGCGCAATAGTGGTGGCAAGCACGTGGTGGCTAAGTGGCCCCATGCTCTTGAAGTTGAATGCTCTTTATAAATTCTTCTTGGCGACGTATTTCCTTCATTTCAGAGCCATTCCATGATAACAAGAGCAGCATACGACAGCCAAAACCACATCCGAGGCAATTTCAACATAAATTGGCTCCCAAATGCCTCCCTTGGCACCTGAGTTATTTACAGCACAACGTCTAGCCACTCTCTTTCCGCCCAGATTGACCGCCAGATCCACCTTTTCCCACGCGCCAAGCCCCTTCCGTAGCGGAGGGGGTTCCCTACGTCTTTTCCTTCTTTAAAATACAATTCCCTAAGTATGAGCCAGTTTTCTACATACAATTGCTCTTTAATAAACAGGCATATTTTATAAAGTTTCATTATTTAAACACACTGTTAATTTTTTTCAAAATATCCATCACAAATTTCCACTTCCCTCTCGCAATTCAAAGACATTAATCAGTAAGGCAAAACATTTCATAGTTACATACATAAAATTATTTATAATCGATCTTGGTGTTACAGTACCAACATTCTTTTTAAAAGATGTACAGCCAGTAACTCTCTTTGGTTTGCGTGCGTAGCTGATAAATTTGTAAATAAGCTTACTGGGTACACGCATCTTAATTATGATCACTTAGGTTTGAGGAAATGCTTTCGTACACCTTGTTACTTCAATAACATGGAGAAGAGAATACAAAAAACTTTAGCAAAATGAAAATTGCATCAGAAAACCAAGCGAACAACCATTCCACATTGTGCATCGTTATTTTCTACAATCTCTTCTAAACTAAAAGCTAGCTGCAGTAGAGTTGCTAGGACTGCTTGTCAGATCACACATTCAATTCTGATGCATTTTATTGCTGTTGAATTAACTTCGAATTAGCCACAGCAACAACAGTATCCAAAGCTTCCGTGAATAATTATCCACGAGAAGTTGGTCACATTGATAATTTCTGATAATTGGCCACAATTTCCTCACATCCACTGACTGAAAAAATTCTCAATACCACAAATATATAATACAGACTAATGAAATTCCAGGAATACATTTGTCTATGTAACAGTGCAAGATCACAAGTTAATGTTAGAACAAGAAAAGCCATTGCAAATGTGAAATGCTGGTACATTAGTAACTGGTGTAACAGGCACAGTGTTGAATGCAAGTGCAAACGTGAAGGTGTTGTATGGATGCTGGATGCCAGTTTGTGGGATGGAGTTTCAGGCTTGCTGCACTTGATCAGTCAATAAAGGGACTGTTAATGCTGTTTGTGGATGACGCTAAAGTTGTCGTCCGATGACATCCTGTATTTGCTCGACTGGAGACAGATAGGTGATAGAGCAGGACAATGCAATATCTCGACACTCTGTAGTGTATGTTGGGCTACAAAAGAATTGCAGACTAAACACGAGAAACTATTGGGATACGTAAAAGTAAAGGAGTTCATCATATTATGCATATTAGACGATATGGAGAATAATTTTATTTACTAATGTTTCGTCCTGATAAAAAACATATTTCCAGTTTACTTGTATGGTACAAATTTTTAGGATAATTTGTATTTGCAACATTTTTGTAGTCGTTTTTAATACTAATATTTACTTAGGATTCGACGATGCATTAATTTGTAGCAAACTATACGTATTTTACAACTAATTGTACTTTCTTTGTGTTCAGATCAGAATTTTAAACATATGAGAAAACTTTAAACATCTTACTACTCATGTATATAGCCAAAGAATTATTGAACACTCACATGCATATCTGGCACACTACTGAAAGAAGTGTTACATACAGTGAATACTATTAAGATATGGAATCACCAAAACAAAATGAGAAGTAACTACATTTTTATCATTACTTATCTAGTAAGACACTGTATTTATAGACATTCGCCTGTAGAGGAAGTTTAACAAACAAATACTTTACTAATGATGATTTTTTGCTTTTGAACTTTATTCTTTTGGCATGGAATAATATAAGATTCTTTTGCATACACTTTCTCCTACCATGTGTGACACTGCATTTGATTGTTTCCTTGTATTTACTGTTGATTTAACATAATTTCTTTAGCTGCACGAATTTTCAGGTTGAATTTGTCTTATGGACTTGCATCATTTCTAGGGTGTCTTTGTGGTGTATATTCTGTGTATAAATTGATACTGTAGGATGCAGCAATATTAGTCTAGTAATTATGTTAAGTGCAAGACTCTAGTGTGCTCTAACAAGTCATGAAATGTGTGTAAGGAGGAATCAAAACGAAAGAGGTGAGAAGGAGGTTACAGAAAATGTTGGTGCACTAAAGAGAAAAGGTTTTAAAGAGTATAATGTATAATGAAGTTTGTGAGGGGGGTTTTGTTTGAAAGTATAGGAAGTAACATGTTATTAAGGGAAAGTTGAGAAAGACTGAATGGCAATAAGAAGTTAAGAAGAGGTATGTTAAAGATATAGAACGTGAGAAAAGGTAAATACGAAGTGCAAGTTCTGAGAAAGAGCAGTATGAGAATCGAGGAAGGGAAGTAATGAAAATACTAATCAGTTTTTGTTCAAAGTTTAGCATTAGGATATTCCTGGCAAATGGAAGACTTTGACAGTGTTCTTTACAGAGTGTACTCAGTTCTCATGATGTGAAGCGTGGTTACTCCCTAATCCTAGTTTTTCTAACTATATGTTTGTATTCTACTCATCTGAGTGTGTTTATTGTTCTTATATGTTTACTTCTGCCTTACTCCCTGTATTTTGGTACTATCATTTACTTATTGAAAAGGTACATATATACTTGGATAGCTTTAGAGTTTTTATCAGGTTATTCTGTACACACACAACAACTGTCTCTCATCCTTAGTACTGTATATTGTTTCACATGTTGTACTCTTATTAATTTTCTGCAGCTTATTATTGCACCCATGTTATGTTCAGACCAAGATAGCAATTTTCTCATTTAGAGACACAGGACCGCAAAATCTTATTATTATTATTCTCTTAGTTTCTAGATACACAAGTGCACAACTTTTACTACGTATCCCATCTGTGAGATTATTGAATTGTTCATGTACACTAATGAAATAAAATGTTACCACTATGTCAATTTCTTGTCTTTCTTTGCACAACAAAATTTTTTGACTGGAGAGCCAGGGACATGTGACGAAAGCACACGACTATCTGTAAAATTTTGATTTCCACATTGAGCTGGTAAGAATGAAACGTCGACTCTTTTCATTCATTCTGTGACTTCGAAAGAATATACTGATTCCATTTTGAGACTAGTGGGTCGTCAGTGAAGGATCACTCTCCTGAGTCTGGTCTTAGTACTGTGGTAGATACACTCTATGATTTCCTTCGCAGTTATTACTAATGGGTGGCCAGCCGAAGTGGCCGAGCGGTTCTAGGCGCTACAGTCTGGAACCGCGCGACCGCTACGGTCGCAGGTTCGAATCCTGCCTTGGGCATGGATGAGTGTGATGTCCTTAGGTTAGTTAGGTTTAAGTAGTTCTAAGTTATAGGGGACTGATGACCTCAGAAGTTAAGTCCCATAGTGCTAGGAGCCATTTGAACCAACTAATGGGTGTCAGCTAAGCATAGACATTTCTAACTGAATCTCTCATTATCTACGTCTTTATGTGACACATCAGATGATAAGTCCTTCGTATTCAGTGAAACCTGTAATTTGTTAGCAATGAAACCAGACATTGAGAAACACTGTGAATACAATTCTGTGCTGTGTTCTTACAAAAACAAATATGTTTTCTAGCCTGTACAAGCGAATTAATCTACACATGAAAGTACTGTAAATAATTTATTCTATACTATGTTCATCTGTATAACACTTCCTAAGTAACTGAGAACATCGGAAACTATTTACTTTTGCTCACGATTGTAACTGAAGAAATATGTATTCTCTGTCAACATATGTTTGTTATTAAATGAATTCTTTCTACAAAGTCTCATTCTTTTAATATTTTTGAGCATCTATTTACTTAGCACTACTCTAATTTTACACTCAGTCCTTTATCATTTGTAAAAAATTCGTGTAGAATTCTGGTTGTAGAACGGGCAGGATACGTGAGACATGCATATTATTTTGGTCACTCTGTAAATTCCGTTTCTTGCATACATATCGACAAGCAAGCTCACACAGAGAAAAATCATGCAGTGCAGCTGACTGATCTTTGACTTTTGCTACAATATCTTTGAGTTGTTGCAATGCCTGTACCCGAGAGAGCTAGCAGAGTTACACGCATTCCAAGTTGAGCAGTGTTGAGTACCAGACGTATTTTGGAGAATGGTCAGGAAATTTTCTTTATAAATGTGATACGCGTTAGATGGAACTGAAGTATGAATGTTTTGGAAGCCATTCTGGAGAGAGAAGCTAAGGAGATTATTTGTGAGTTTTTCTGGAATGTTGACAGATTGAGATAAGCAGGCAAGTGCATTATTTTGCCTTACTGAGAGCGTAGTTACGAACCTCATATGGCAGGACTGTTATATGGATTGCTCTGAAAGGAGGATGAGATTCCCCTTGCTTAATGTTTTTTTTTTCTTAGTCACATCATGTAATTATTACAGTGAACATTCAGTTGATATTTAAAGCATTACTTTTAAATATAGAGTTTCATTTGAACTTTATCAGAAGTCATCTCTTACCAGTTAAAATTCCCACTCTGCATATGCACATTGCACTTTGTGGTACGGAATTTTCAGTCATAGTTTTTATGTTGCTTCGTTACTGTATGCTGGCGCTGATTTCGAGAAAGCTGCAAAAATCTTAGTCAATACATGAGGTAAATTAAAGTATTGTTTAGAGCCAGGAATTTCTTTGTAAGTTCAGCAGCTCATTTAATGCAGAAGTCAGGTCACATTCGGGGAAGCGCTGACCTTTTGTAGAAACAATTAGCTTCAGTTTGTAGGCAGTGTTTAACAAATCATATTAGGTCTTTGTGTAATTCAGAATAGTAAGAGTTTTGTACAATACATGAGTTTGAGTTAGTAATTAGTTTGTTTTCAATCTTTCTTGAGACGCTTTTGTAGACAATTTTCGGGGTATTCATTCTGGTAGAGAGAAGCAGACAAGCAGTTGAGTTACACATTTATAAGCGCTTTTTTGCTGAAATTCATTTACATAAAATTGATTACAATTGATTAGAAAGTATTGTATTTAGTTAGATAGTTTGTTACTTTCATGTTCCATGGATCATTTTGCGCGATTAATCGTCATGATGTGGAATGTGTCATTTTACATTCATATTGCAAATTATTTGTACATTTACTTATACTCTCAACATCACCACATAATAATTTTTTTCTTTTTTTCCCCCGAAATGGAAACAAGATATACAGATCGAGTTAGCAGTTCCTACCCACCACCTTTTACACATTACAAACATAGAAATTCTTCTACGGAATGTGAGTTGTCAAGGAGAAACTTTTTCACTTTATTTTCAAATTTTACCTTGCTGTCTGTTAGACTTTTATATCACTGGGTAAGTGGTAAAATTTTTTTGTTACAGCGTTGTCCACACCTTTTCTGTGCTAAAGACAACCTTAATGTTGAGTAATGAATGTCATTTTTTTCTTCTGGTATTTGTATAAGTACATGACGAAAGGCCCCCAGGATGCCGTAAAATTAAGATTTATTAAAAAACAAAGAAATCGAAACACCGAGTAACTTGAGGGTTGGCAAAGATGTTAATTATGAATGCGCGGTAAGTCTCAGACAAATGAACGAAGAAACAGTCAACTATTGTAAAGTTTTTATTTTCTTCACTCTTACAGACTCTCTCGAGTGTAGAAGGACGATGAAGATGTACGACTTTAGATATGAAGTACTGCGAGCTTTATGTATCACATGTGTGCTTGAATAATATTATATGGAAAAAGATTATCAAGCATTTTTTTATTTATTGAAGTAAGTGAAGAAGAAAATTACAGGAACAGGATTTTCGTGATTTCCTGCAAGCGCCAGTGTTCCCGGAGTCTCCCGCCGCCTGCAGCTTCAACTAGAACGCCAGCGAAGTCCGATTCCCCAAGAAAAATTAAGATAAGCCCAAACATTTTAACAACGCAATCATATTCAGTTATATTTATTTATATTATTTTTTTATGTTACAACTGGTGACCTGTGTGCCAGGACTTCTGGGCACCAGTCGTGAGTAGTGTCCATTAACTATTGTTATAGTGAGAAATTTCTATGACATTGTTATGAATTATAAAAACTAATTGCCTGTATTTTCGTTTGCATGAGTCACGACGGGGAGCAAGTAACGCAAAAAGTCAAAATTGAGGAGAAAATTTTTGAAAGGTATTAGAATTGGACCCAAATCACGTAAAATTTTCTATAGTAAGCTGTTTTGTTCAGCGCAGCAAAGATAGGACGGCTACCCAAGTTTCTTGCATGGTTATACTTGATACGGTCTCTTTTGATGTAGATAGAAACCCTTTCCTCATTATTCCCTTCCTTGAATTTTATTTGCGAAAAAATTACAGGAATTTTTCAGTGTGATGGGCATAGTCAGTAAAACATAAATAGTTGTGACTCAATAGTTTGGACGTTATAATAGATGTAAACCAGGCTTTGAAATTATGTAATTTACATTTATCAAGTGTAATAATTAGTGTATGAAATTTTTAACATTTTTGTGAAATTTATATTATTTGAAAATTCATATGATATGGCAGAAAAATATATGTCTATTGTTGATGGCAATAGCGAAACCGCAATAAGCCAAGATTGCGTAGAATTGCGTGATTGAACAATTGAAGTTCAGTCACCATGCATGCCTACAGCAGAAAGTTTAAGTAGGTCAGAGATGAGTGTCGCAGGAGTGACAAATGATTGCGACGCTCCACAACATAAAAACCTTGATGACACAATGTTTACAATTATTGACGTGAAAATGTCATACATCTCCACTACATACCACTAATGAATGAATCCTTGGAGAGTGATCCCAACATGAATTTTGACAATACGTTACAAATAACACTAGGTAACAACACAAGCATTAACTTGGGAAGTACAGCTGACAGAAACCACAGTAGCTCAACTGAAGCACTGCTATGGCAGCTACTATTTAACATAAATGTGAAATTTGATGATATGAAACACAATATGAATTCCAATTTCAATAATGTGACACAAGATATGAACATGGTAAAACAGTAACAAAACACTGTTACACAATATCTAAATGCAATGAAGCAAAAACAAAAACAAGTATTCAAGGATTTGCAAGACACAGTCTCACAGAAATTCGATGACTTAGCCAAAAATTTTCGCACTGAAATCGACAAAAAACTGAATGATATGAAAACACAAGTAAAGCATGAAGTACTTTCTGAAGTTAACAGTAACATTACGGAGGCAAAACAAAGGTAGATTTTTTTAATGACCATCGCGATCGAGTAGAGCAAAAGACAAGGAAAATCACAGATGCAAACACAAACATTGAGGCCACACAAAACCAGTTGTGTTCGCCAGTAAAAAAGGTAACCACTGTCGTTAACAAAATAAATAGAAACTATCAAGGTGTACCTCTAGCTGTAGAAGAACTTACGTTAAGGGTAGCAAAATTAGAAGTTGAATCAGCATGTGCTTAGAAGGAGAGAGAGAAGATTAATGAAAATCTGAGTGATGTCATTAGTCAAGCTGTAGCAGGTACGCTAGATAAGGGTAACACAATTGCAGAAAAGTTAGTAACTGATTGTAAGTTGTGCACAGATGTAGTAGAAAAGGCTATTCAGAAAAAAGAAAATGAAATCGTGAACAAGGTAACATTAAACTACAAGCGGCGGAAAATAGGATCCACAACCTTTTACAAGAAAATGTTACGAGATCTCTAAATGTGTATGTAAATAATACACAGGCTACAGTGAACAAACCACAACCTGTTGGTATCTATTCACAAATTGTCACGAGTCCCACAGAAGGTAACAGTGACAGTTGTAGATTGCAAAATGCAAACATATCCACAACCTCAATACCTGAACAATTAGCAGCCGGAATTACAGGTAACTACAATAACCACCTAAATACGACCAAAAATGCCATGTGTCTATCAACCACTCTTGCAGACGAAGGTTTGGTGAGACATAGACAGTTTCCTACATTCACTTCCGAAGGTAAAATAATGAATCCCGTAGTATTTATCAGAGCTTTTCGTCATCTATTTCCGCGCTACTGGACGGAAGCACAGAAAATCAGATTTGCCGTGGAATATACGCAAGGTGATGTGCTCTTATGAGAAACTGAAGTGGCCGAATACTGTAGCACTTATACGCAATTCGAACAAGCTTTCCTCGGCAAGTACTGGTCTGAGGCAGTGCAAGAAAGACTCAGATGCGAGGTTTTCAACCCTGCACCATTCAATGGCAAATACGGTAGTCTACGTGAATACTTTGAAAAATACTGGAACAAGACGTGCTACTGGACGAACCCAATATCATAGGTAGAAGTTTTAAAAATTTTTGGAAGTTGTTTACCATCGCACATTAAAGAAAAATTAGTCACAACGCCCGAGCACGACACTCAATATTTTTTGTTAGTACTTTATTCTATCGACTTAATCTATGCGGAAAGACCTGTACCCAATAGGGCAATAGAAAATCAGTCACAACAACAACATAATTATGTAAATGAGTCAGTAATATGTGATTTACAGCAAGGTTGATACACACAACAGCAAAATTACATACCCAGTGGTAACTAGTGCGGTAAAAAAAGGAAAAAACAAGCGATTTAAAAGAAATTTTTAAAACAGCAAGAGTAATTTCAACACACGAGCGAATTACAATTCACCATCACAAGGCCCTATGCCAAACATGAACAGAAACAGTCAGCCGCAGCAGTGGTAGACGCGCGTCAACAGTGCCATGCCTTACGTTGTACCGCAGCCGATCTTTGGGCAGCAAAATAACTGCACAGCAGCTAACGACACAAATTTGCGAAGTACACACACAGTGCAACTCACTGAAATTTCCCCAGGTAACGATCTAAGTCACACCATGCCGTCGGAAAACACCACCCGGTCATAGCTTCAGGCTATTGACCTCTCAGGGAGTGAGGGGCAAGGCAGAACTATAAACAAGTTTCATAAGATTTGACAAACAAGTTAACATCAAGGATGATTTGTATCAGCATGAGTTAGATATAGTAGATAAAGTCAAGGAAGAACAAGTACAAGCAATCATTACGGTAAAAATATTTAACGTTGACACACAGTTAATTTTAGATACAGGTTCAACTACCAACCTAATGTCAAATGCATTTTTTTCTCAGTTGAAGAAGAGAGGGAAATTCCCTCCATTTCCTATACAAAATTGCAAGGTGCAATCTGCTACAGGCAGTAAGACTAAATTGGTTACGCATCAGGCACTTATTCTAGTACAAACTGAACATTTTACAGTGAAATGCCACTTTCTTAAAATTGACAAACTTATAGTTAATTGTCTTACTCGCATGGACACGTGTAGAATGTACAAAACATAGATTGACATAGGTAAAGGTAAATGCCAATTTTATGTAAAGGATCAGATCTGCAACGAATTGACGCATGGTGCAGGGAATGGCAATTGAATCTCAATGTAGACAAGTGTAATGTGCTGCGAATACATAGAAAGAAAGATCCTTCATCATTTACCTTCAATATAGGAAGTCAGCAACGGGAAGCAGTTAATTCCATGAATTATCTGGGAGGAGGCATTAGAAGTGATTTACAATGGAATGACCTTATAAAATTAACCGTCGGTAAGGCAGATGCCAGACTGAGATTCATTGGAAGAGTCCTAAGGAAATGCAATCCGAAAACAAAGGAAGTAGGTTACAGTACACTTGTTCGTCCACTGCTTGAATACTGTTCACCGGTGTGGGATCCGTACCAGATAGGGTTGACAGAGAAGATCGAACGGAGAGCAGCGCGCTTCGTTACGGGATCATTTAGTAATCTCGAAAGCGTTACGGAGATGATAGACAAACTCCAGTGGAAGACTCTGCAAGAGAGACGCTTAGTAGCTCGGTACTGGCTTTTGTTGAAGTTTCGAGAACGTACCTTCACCGAGGAGTCAAGCAGTATATTGCTCTCTCCTACGTATATCTCGCGAAGAGACCATGAGAATAAAATCAGAGAGATTAGAGCCCACAAAGAGGCATACCGACAATCTTTCTTTCCACGAACAGTACGAGACTGGAATAGAAGGGAGAACCGATAGGGGTACTCAACGTACCTTCCACCACACACCGTCAGGTGGCTTGCGGAGTATGGATGTAGATGTAGATAGATGTAGGTACTGATTTAGTCAAAACACTTGATGAAAGTAACAAAAACAAACCAGAGTTAAATGTAGTAGTACAATATTCCTTTCCAGCTGTGTATTTCACAAACAAATTTGATACTGAACAAAAAGCGAACACTGAGGTTAGTTACGGAATGGCAGAGCAGAAACTAAGTGAATCACAGGTAATAAATGATATGCAACGACAAGAACTTTCTAACTTGTTATTTAAGTATGCCAATGTTTTCAGTAAGAGCCAGGAGTAATTAAAGGCTATGAATATAAATCTGAAGCCTATCCACATGAGACATATTGTGTAATGTCATATCCTATTTCATGGGCAAAACGAGAGGCAGTAAGGGAAGAGCTCAATCATATGATTAAATGGGGAATTATACAACCTTCATTTTCACCCAGTTATAGTTCAGTATTAGCAGTAAGTAAACCAGATGGTTCAGTAAGATTAGTTCTCGATGTTAGACGTATCAATAAGATTATAGTTCCAGTATCCATAAGACCAGACAACTTGGACGAACAGCTTCTAAAGTTTTACAATACAAAATATTTCAGTGTACTCAATCTCAAGATGTCCTACTGGGAAATAAAACCCCACGAACAAAGTCAAAAATATCCTGCATTTTTTGTGCGGGCAGAAGTTACGAATTCGTGTTCTACCTTTTGGACTGAACATTAGCGCAGGAGTGATTATATCTGCACTGGACAAGGTTTTAGGATGAGAATTGCTTAACAAAGTCACCGTCTATGTAGACACGTGCTAATAGCCACACCCACTTGGTTAGAATATACCAGGCTCATTGAACAGGTGCTTCAATGATTTGCAGATTACGGAGAAACAGCCAATTTAAAAAAAGTCTAGTTTTGGTAAGGAGCAAGTTACATTTTTAGGACATGTTGTGTCAGAACAAGGTATATTACCTGATCCGAAAAAATCTGATGTCATACGCAACTGTTTAGCTCCAAGGAATAAAAAAAAAAACTAAAAGCCTTTTTAGGACTAGCTGCGTTTCTTCGTAAATTCGTACCACAACAACTGATGGACACTGATGCATTGCTCAACTTGAAAAGAAAAAATAGGCTTTGTTGTGGGATTATATAAGTCTCAAGAGGACTTTAATAACATTAAGCAGGCATTAGTCAACGCAAACATTCCTAGCCACCCTGATATGTCCAAGGATTTTTGTCTATGCACAGATGCTGGGGGCATGCTTATTCCAGCTGCGAGAGGAAGAAGGTAAGGGAGTACCCAAGGTCCTCAGTTTTGCTAGTCGCACATGATCAGAAGCAGAAAGATCTTACACTGTGTCAGAGTTAGAAAGTTTAGCGGTAATATCGGCATTTAAAAAGTTTGAATATTTTTTGTGGGGCAAGAATACCAAAGTTTACTGTGACCATCAGTCACTGCCATTTCTTTTTAACATGTAAATTATTGTACTGTAGATTAGCTAGGTGGTGTCTATATTTACAAGATTTCAGTTTCGAGATCATTTATATTAAAGGAACTCAGAATGTTATTGCGGATGCCTTGTCCAGGTTGCCACAAGGTTTAGAGGTATTTGGCGAATTAACAGAGCAGAATGCAGAAATCAGAACATTATTAATGCAAGGTTCAGAACAACAGTCTGGTTACAATAAGTTTTGTAAGGAAATGAAAATTATACAACAGGAAGATGGAGCAAGGTCATGCAAAACCTCAAGCAAGATGAAGGTGGAAAGGTAAGGAAATGGAATCAGGAGTGCAAGGGCGTTTTGTTTCATAGGCAACATAAAAAATCTGATCAGTGGTGTGTGTGAATTCCTGAAGATTATATCGACGAATTTATAAGACACACAAGTGAAGTAAGGGGACATTATTGAGTAGGCAAATGCACTGCAAAAATTGCAACACTTTGTAATTTCCAAATTTGAGAAGGCGAGTCCTACAGTTATTAAGAAATTGTGCAATATGCGAAAAGTCAAAACAGTTCATTGGTCAAAATATACTGAGCTACAACCAATACCCACAAAAAAAAAACCTCTAGATATAGTATCCCTGGACAGCTGGTCCATACCTAAGAAGTAAAGGAGGGATAAGATACGAAGTAGCACTATACAATATTTTGTCGAGACACATACCATTAAAAGTGCAACAGCCACAAATATCAGAAAAAGAATTGAGGGAGATTATTTGAGAAGGCTAGGTAAACCAAAGGTACTACTAACTGATAATGCTTCATATTTCATTGGGCAAAAGTCGAAACAAATTATGACCTCACTGGGCATAAAGCACATATTAGTAAGCCTTTTCACCCAGAATCAAGCCCAGTTGAACGAGTCTTTAAAGAATTTAACCGGTTTATTAGGACATACACCCTTCACAAGCGCACGCGATGGGTAGAGTACGTAACTCCTTTCACGCAAGTTGTCAGTAACCTTCCACATTCTTCATCAGGTTTCACAGCTAATGAACTGATGTTCTGGACGAAACAAACGAATGAGTGGGAGTCGCCCATACCAAAGGTACCCACTACAGAAATGACACTACAAGACAAAATCAAACAAGCCATGACTACATTAGAAAACAGGGCCGAGTATAGAAAGAAAATTTATAACAAGAAACTGAAACGTCTTACAAAATTTTCTGAAGGGCAACGAGTCCTCTTACGGACGCATCCTAAATCGACAAAAATTGGCAAACTAAATAAGAAGTGGCAATGACTCTATTCAGGACCATATGTAATTTCCAAAATACCATACCCTTGGTCGTACAGATTAGCCTATAAGAAAACAAGGAGAGATAAGGGTCTCCACCCTCGCAAAAGATATAAAAGCCTTTATAGAATAACGAAGCGTGGTAACATTTTCTTTTTATCACAAGATAATTGTACATAGTGTACATAATTCTAAGTGTAACTTTTCTTCTGGAGTGCATTTTAAGATAAAGTAATGTGTATAGGCATAAGTAATTCTTTTGATTTGTGCAAATAAGTAGGCATAAAATTAACAGCAATGAGAAGTAACACACTGCCTCATGAGAAGCAAAAGTATGAACGAAATTAGTTTATGGCTCAGCTGTCACGCGCTCAACAATACGCGCTGACGTCAGTAGCAGGAGAGGAGACACTGACCAGTGCGCATGAGCGACAGACTGGCAGAAGGTGCAACCAAAATACGAATGCAAGGTGTAGTTAACCTAAATACAAAGTAAACAGAAATACTACGCAAATACATCTACTGTCTAACAACTAAGGAAACCATTGATATATATGTACACAGAGATTTAATTAAATACTAAGCTATATACAACATATTTACAACCAAAAGGAAGCATTATGAAAAACTATACTAGATTTGTGAGCTAAGGGCTAACGACAAAATATCGTGGGAGATGTCAAATAATTTTCTTTGCAGAGTGAATGATCATAATGGGTAACAGAATAAAAGAAAGTCTAAGAATTTAAACAAAGCACTCCGTCTTCAGGCCACAAGTGGCCCATCGGGACCATCTGACCGCCGTGTCATCCTCAGATGAGGATGCGGATAGGAGGGGCGTGTGGTCAGCACACCGCTCTCCCGGTCGTTATGATGGTTTTCTTTGACCGGAGCCGCTACTATTCGGTCGAGTAGCTCCTCAGTTGGCATCACGAGGCTGAGTGCACCCCGAAAAATGGCAACAGCTCATGGCGGCCCGGATGGTCAACCATCCAAGTGCCGGCCACGCCCTATAGCGCTTAACTTCGGTGATCTGACGGGAACCGGTGTATCCACTGCGGCAAGGCCGTTGCCAAGAATTTAAACAAACTATGGAAGTATCTGAGGACGTATGCAATGACTAACTGTATCAGTGGCCACCGAGCTACGCAATGCAATTAGTTTTAAGTTTTTTATTTCAGCGACCAGTGCATCATCACGGCGCAGGAGAAGAGAATTAACCGAGAGTAGCAGGTACCAAATGAAGAAACGGACCACACTTCGAGTAAACAATTTATTTGTAAGGATATTTAAAATAAAGGTCATAAGGCAAATGAAATATGCATCATCGCAGTGTGTCTCCGTGACAATTATCAGTACCTATTCGCTGCAGAGTACACATATACATTTAAGCATGAGATTTTACAAAAACCAGTTAATATATTTTTTATCATGTCACATGAAAACTTCAATAATGATATATCCAGGTATTTGAGAAAGATAAGTCTACCATAGTTAAAACGTCATGTTACACACTAAGCTACAAGTGAATTGAATTAAACAGTACTAGCACATGCAGAAACAACATGACACTTCGTCAATGATTAGTCGGTACACACGATTTCAGTGAACCAAAGTTCCTTGGCAACTAGTGCATGATTGTACGAGCAACATTTCCTCATAAATCCTTGAACCAATAGATGAGTATTTCCCTTCTTCCCTCCCAAACATAGGAGGCGGCACCAAGCGTAGTTAGGCCAGCAATGCGCAATATTTTAGTCCTATTTCGAATGTTTTTCTCCCTCCTCTGTCTAAGAAAGAAATGAGCTCCCATAAGTCATGAAAGCCTATCTATAAAATGAAACAAAAGTGTATCATATGCTTTTATTGTGTCATAAAATATGATATGTAATTAATTTGTACATATGATGCGAACGAAGATAAGTTTATGCTAACAAACAAACTGTAGTAACAGAACCCAGTTAATGAAAATTTCATAACGTTCTAAAATTTAAAGAATTTATGTTCGTAATATGAGCAATGGATGGAATGTCAACCATAGATATAAGCTGTCATGTTACGTATATTGTTGTAACTCAATACTTGTATGAATTTTCATTGGAATCAAAACTCTATATGAAGAAATGAACTTCAAAGACAAGCGATTTATACAATGTTTTGGATGGCTGTATGTGTCTTTCAACAATTGGATGGTCAAGTGGGGTGACATGAACATGCGTGTGGAACGAAATAACTTCTGAGTATCGTGGCTCACAGCGCTTTATACATTGACAAGTGAACTGTAGCTGTTCGAGCAGGTACTCACCTCATCGACGGATGCTGTTTGTCAGGGCTCTCTCCTCTGAAAATGCGGATACGAGGGGTAGTAATGACGTCCGGGCCGTAAAAATGGAGATCTTCTGCCACAGCGTCGGATTTTCAACAATAAGCACACACCCACTGTACCCAGAATGAAGACAATCGCCACAGAAATTCTTCGATACGTGCCACTCAGGTGAAAGTATGACACTCAATGTGACATCAACACCAAGAAAACGAGTGCACTTCAAGTGCAACAGTAGCATATTGCATGTTGACCGTTGCCAACTAGTTATTGCCGCCAAATCAGCCAGTGAACCAGAGTGATACACGACAGCGAGAATGAAGCGAACTGGACATTATTGTTAGCGCGATAAATTTAAGTATGTAATACACTCAAATATTATGTATATAATACTTTAATTTCATGTATAACTGTAACATACATAGGATAAGCTGACGTATCCATTACATCAAATAAAAAAGAAGCCGACAATAAAGGACATCGACCCCTATCAACAAATGTAAGTAAAAAACACTGTACGTCTCCATAACATGACAACGTACAGTGTGAGGGCAATTGTATAAGTACATGTTGAAAGGCCCCCAGGATGCCGTAAAATTAAGATTTATTAAAAAACAAAAAACTGAAACACCTAGTAACTTGAGGGTTGGCAAAGACGTTAATTATGAATGCGCGGTAAGGCGCAGACAAATGAACGAAAAAACAGTCAACTATTGTACAGTTTTTGTTTTCTTCACTCTTATAGAATCTCTCGAATGTAGAAGGACGACGAATATGTCCTATTTTAGATATGAAGTACTGTGAGCTTTATGTATCACATGTGTTCTTGAATAATATTATGTGGAAAAAGATTATCAAGTATTTTTTTTATTTAATGAAGTAAATGAAGAGGAAAATTACAGGAAGAGGATTTTCGTGATTACGACAAGCGCCGGTGTTCCCGGTGTCCTGCGCCGCCTGCAGCTTCAACTAGGTCAGCGAAGTACGATTCCCCAAGAAAAATTAAGATAAGCACAAACATTTTAACAACGCTGAAAGGCCCGCTAAACCCGCCGGGCAGAACAGGTGATTAGGATTGTGGAAAGGGCCAAATAAGGTGGCGGCCAGTTTCACTTCAAAATTGTAATTTATTGTAATTTAATAACTAACACATGTAATCCAAAACGGCACATAGCCGAACCTATACAACTACGAGTTTCAAAATCCAACTTTTTCACGGCTGAAGGCCTCCAAACAAGACAAGATAAATTTCAAGTCACTGAAGACAAGCAGTTAAAACTGCAAATAAAATAATTATATATATAATTGTATATTATAAAACAATTTTATATATATCACAGCTAGGCTGAAAGCCTCAGGGCAAAGGTGACAGAACAAACATATACAAGGTACAAAACAAACGGCTGAAGGTCACAGTTAAATTTCAAAATTTTAAAATACATTACCATAATCTTTTCAGGCAGAAGGCCGCAATGTTTTCGCTTAAGGGGAAATTTTGAGAATAAGGCTTTAAGCGGATGTAGGCTCACAGTTGATTTTCCAAAAATTCAAAAAATACCTTAGCCTTTAAGTTTTAAATCGCCGGAAGCACACTAAATGAAAAAGCAACGCAACGACAATAACTAAATTTAAGAATAAGGTTTTAAGCGGCTGAAGGCCCACAATTGATTTTCCAAAAATTCAAAATACCTTAAACCTTTAAATTTTAAGTGGCTGACAGCGCACTAAATGAAAAGATAGCACAATACCAGTAACTTTCAGCAAAATATCCACTTGCCAGAATTCAAACTTACTTATACAGGCTAAAGGCCCTTGATTTACATAAAACCCAGTATAAAATTTTTGCTTTTAAAGCATTGGCTATAATAGATTACCAAAAGACCATTAAACACCCATGAAAAGAACAGTATAGACAACGGAACTCAGACGCCTCCAGGAGGGGGGGAGGGGGGGGGATGCCCTCGAAATATTAACGTTCACTTAGATGAGACAGGTGGTGGGCCCAACTACACTTGATCCGTCGTTATCCCAACCAAGAGACAGTCACGGACCGACCGACCAAGCGACATGTTAGCCACCAATCGGTACATGAACTCAAGAACCAAACTGTTACGGACGTGATTATCCATAATTAAATATGTATTAAGGTGTGAAAATTACACACTGTGACGGACAGGGACAACAGGTGAGGAAAGGACGTTGACTGAAATTACGTTAGTGACCAGGGTAGGTAACCGGAACACTAACGGCCACAGGGCAGAAAATTCCGGTAGTACACTTGAATTTGAAATAAGATAATATAGTTAACTCCACCAAAAAAGAACACTGCCTGAATTTACGTCAGTGGCCAGGGCAGATAACCAGAACACTAACGGCCACAAGGCAGAAAATTCCTGTGGTGCGCTTGAATTGTAGAGAACCAATATAGTTAATTCCACCGCACGGCGGCTCGATTTCACCACTACAAACACTCGGTGTTGCTCACAGGAAAGGCTCCACAACAGCGAACCACCGAAACGAACGACACAACATGAGCGGACAGATGGACAGCCAAGTTCAAGGAAATGCAAAGTTCTGAGTGAGTATGGCTCAAACACAATCATATTCAACTATATTTAATTATATTATTTTTTATGTTACATATTGTAATTATGTACCTCATTGTTCCTATTGAACTGTAGTGGATTATTTACAACAAACTTCATAAGGAAATAAATATACTGTGAAGCAGTAGTCAGAATGCCCAACTCCTTAAACAGATGCCTACAAGATGATCGCAGGTGAGCACCACATGTTATTCTTACTGCATGTTTTTTGTCAATGAAGAGCTTCGAGCCTTGGATAGGTCACAGAGAATACCTACACGGTGCTGTTTTGTTATTTAACACTTGTAGTATCTGGTGCGTGAACATGTAAATGGCATTCTCAGTAGAGCAAGCCCTCTGAAACCCAGACTGTGATTTGTTGAGAATATTTTTGTTGCCAAGGTGAGATACTATTCCAGAATATATCATCTTCTCAAAAATTTTGGAAAATTATGTCAGCAATGAAATATGTCGGAGTTACTGAAGTCTCTCTTATCGTCTTTCTTAAAGAGGGGTTTAACTGGAAAAATGCCTTGAGTTAGTGATGCATTACATATTTCAGACGATACCGGACTTATTGTATGGGAACAAATCTTTAGTATTCTATTGGAAACACCATCAAAACCAGAAAAGCTTTTATTCTTGAGAGAAAGTATGACCCTCCTAATTTCAGAAGTAGAAGTTGGTGATGTAATTTTATGAGAGTTACTTCTTCAACATATTGCTGTGTTCTTTCTCTTGAACTGTTGTCCCTATGCTTTCTACTATGTGCAAGAAATGATTATTAAATACGTTTGCTACCTGTTACTTGTCGTTTATAACCTTCCACTCAATGTTATCCTCTTCTGTAGTTGGTTATACTGTCTCTTCCTTCACTATATTCCATACTGCCTTACCTCTGTTGTTAGACATACTGCTTTCTGACATTATGTGCATGTTTCTTGACTTTTTAATAATCTTTCTTAGTAGTTTTGAGTAGTTTTTGTAGTGCACAACTACTGCAAGGTCTCTACTTGTTCTTACCAAAAGATACATTTCCCTTTTCCTTTCCGAAGATACTTCAATCACCATAGTGATCCATGATTTTCACATGGCTGTTTAACGTCCCTTCTGATTAGCTTATGTGGAAAGCTACTTTCAAATATTGATGTGAATTTATCATGGAATATATTAAATTTTATATTGACATTCGGTTCTTTATAAATTTCATTCCAGGTTGTTTCTTGTAAACTACTCTTAAAAACATTTGCCCTATAGTCATTAATGATTCTAACTGACTTCCACTAAGGTTTATCCACAACGTAAGGCACTATGTCATTTATCTTGACTAACTGTGCATCATGATCAGAGAGAGTATTTGTTACTGGTAAACAGCTATTTCCTTGCTTTGTGCCTCATCAAAGAAAACATTATCAATTAGGGACCTACTATCTTTATCCACCCATGTTGGAAAGCTAATAACTGAGATCAAATTGTACGATCTAAACAAGGCTTCCAGACCATTTTCCCTATCAGGATCCATTAAAAAATCGACATTGAAGTCAGCACAGACTATTAACTGCTTGCTGATGTCTGATGGACAGCACAGTAAGGAATCCAGATTCCTCATAAATAATTCAAAATTTCCCAGTGGGGATGGATATATATACTGTTACAATTAAAACTGAACTGCTTGTCAGCCTTAATTCACAAACACATACTTCTGTGTGCTGATCACTACAAAATCTACTTGTGTTAGTGCTTTTGAACTTGTGTTCTGTCTTAATATATGCAACAACTCCTACTTTTCCCATATTAGTTCTGCATGAATAAGCTGCTAGACTCTAATCTTTTACATGTAGCTTATTTTATCCCTTGGTTATGTGGTGCTCAAACAGACACAGGATGTCTATAGTTTACTCTAAACTTACCAAGCGGGCAAGAAGCTCTTCCACTATATTTCACAATCCTCTAATATTTTGATGGAATAAGCTAACCTTACTTTTCTGTGAATTCTTGATGGGCTCTTCAGTTATAGTGACTTCTTTCAAAACAGGGCGCCTGAAACTTTATTATAACCTAGAAAAGGTGACCCTCTGACACCAGTAACCGCAGTCCTCTAGCATTACGTGGTGGTGGCCCCCAGTACATTTCCTGCAAGAAGTTCAGTCAACCTATCTTTCCCTTTCCTATTCAGGAGAAAGTCATTTCTAGTACAACCCCATCTCCCAATTGTTGTAACTGGCACTGCACACATATGAGAATTCATTTCAGTCAGCAGTAACCTGCTCAACTCAGAGTTATCACGGCTCGCAGCATTATTAAGCCAGGACTGCTCATGGCGCTACAAGACCTCCATGAATTTCACATTTGTGTGTCTAGTTGATACTCCTATTTTATCCTGGCCACCTCTAACGTTGTAATTATTGTTCTTAGCCAGACTATTTCCTGCTCCACGTACTATAATAACCTGATCCTCTTTGCCAAAACCTTTGCACAATGTTCCTATGTCCTCTGTCACTTGGCTAAGGCTTTTCAATACTTGTGATGCGGCACCCTGCTTCTAACTTTACCTGCACCATCTGGCCTACACCCCTCCCATGGCTACAACCTAGTAGCAAGACTCTTTTCTTCCTACTCTCTTTTTGTACCGACGTACACCGAGTTTCTTGGCTAGAAGCCTGATGAACCCTGTATGAGGCTCTTCCCCTCCTACTTCAGATAACAAGCCAAATTTATTCAATATTGATGGCTCAAATGTAGGAGAAGTTGATGAGCTGTCCCCCATTCGCCCATTGCTTGTTATCTTTACCCAGTTTCCACACGCTTTCTTCCCCCTTCAGTCTATCTAGTTCCAGTATCGCGTGATCTAATTCAGCCTGAAGGGCAGAAAACTTTGCCATTTGTTCAGCGATTCTCTTGTCTTTTTTGCAGAGCCTACAGTTCCATGGGAGAGCTTCATTGATAACCCCATTCAGATCCCCGCTACACTCACCACAGTGAAATTTTATTCTACAGTCTATCATACGGCAACCTCCACATTTATCACGAACTGCAAGTGAGATTACGCGCTTAAAAACAGAATTAAATCACTTAACACGCTTCAAACTTCATGAATGTTCGTAATTTATGAGCAACAAAAATTGAGCCTACCGTTTAGCGCTTCAGGTGTTTTAAAAAAGGTAAAAAGTTGTTTATTTTCCCTTACAACACGAACTTAGCACTCACTTACATTCAGTATGTTAAATAACGTAATCACAACTGAATGGGTTTTACTGTAGCACACTGTATGTAAACAAAAGACTGGCTCGAAAGTATCTAAACAAAAGAACTTTGCACTGTTTACGTGACGAGACAAACGAAAACAAAGAACTGCGTCTACACTATATGAACTTTTCACTTGTTTCTGAGCTGGACTAACAACACAAACTATACTTTACTGAAACAGTCCGGTAACTGACAGTATACGACACTGCATTTTCAGTTGAAAAATTTTTTTTATTGTTTTCTCTCTATAATCTCCGCCAAACAACTGAAGTCTCTCGACAGACTACTACTTTACAAACATATGCTGGACAGTTTTTGCACCAAGACCGAGAAAATGAATGATTTAGTGAGTGACCTAATTTTGTAATTTACAGGCTTTTAGCATTCACGCTTTGCTTCTTTCTAAAATATCCTTTCGTATATTATAATTACAAAGTTTACTTTATATTTTTCCAGTATGATTTTTGTGTAGTGTTAAAATGACCTCAACCTTCATCTTGAACAAATATGTCTACAAATTTACGAAAGATGAAAATTGCTGTCCAAATCACGTCTAAACGATGGTCACATTTTAGAAACACAAAAAACAGACACACATGGTTTTTTCACAAATGTGCACAATTTTTATATGTTTAATACCGAAAATTATATGACAAAATTATATCCGAGTTACAATACCGCATCCATTTGCGATCCATGTGATACCGCACGTGGCGACAACATTCAATGAACTATGCAATCATTCTAAAAGCACTCGGTTTGAGGTGGCAATATTTCTACATCTACATCTACATTGATACTCCGCAAGCCACCCAACGGTGTGTGGCGGAGGGCACTTTACGTGCCACTGTCATTACCTCCCTTTCCTGTTCCAGTCGCGTATGGTTCGCGGGAAGAACGACTGTCTGAAAGCCTCCGTGCGCGCTCTAATCTCTCTAATTTTACATTCGTGATCTCCTCGGGAAGTATAAGTAGGGGGAAGCAATATATTCGATACCTCATCCAGAAACGCACCCTCTCGAAACCTGGCGAGCAAGCTACACCGCGATGCAGAGCGCCTCTCGTGCAGAGTCTGCCACTTGAGTTTATTAAACATCTCCGTAACGCTATCACGGTTACCAAATAACCCAGTGACGAAACGCGCCGCTCTTCTTTGGATCTTCTCTATCTCCTCCGTCAACCCGACCTGGTACGGATCCCACACTGATGAGCAATACTCAAGTATAGGTCGAACGAGTGTTTTGTATGCCACCTCCTTTGTTGATGGACTACATTTTCTAAGCACTCTCCCAATGAATCTCAACCTGGTACCCGCCTTACCAACAATTAGTTTTATATGATCATTCCACTTCAAATCGTTCCGTACGCATACTCCCAGATATTTTACAGAAGTAACTGCTACCAGTGTTTGTTCCGCTATCATATAATCATACAATAAAGGATCCTTCTTTCTATGTATTCGCAATACATTACATTTGTCTATGTTAAGGGTCAGTTGCCACTCCCTGCACCAAGTGCCTATCCGCTGCAGATCTTCCTGTATTTCGCTACAATTTTCTAATGCAGCAACTTCTCTGTATACTACAGCATCATCCGCGAAAAGCCGCATGGAACTTCCGACACTATCTACTAAGTCATTTATATATATTGTGAAAAGCAATGGTCCCATAACACTCCCCTGTGGCACGCCAGAGGTTACTTTAACGTCTGTAGACGTCTCTCCATTGATAACAACATGCTGTGTTCTGTTTGCTAAAAACTCTTCAATCCAGCCACACAGCTGGTCTGATATTCCGTAGGCTCTTACTTTGTTTATCAGGCGACAGTGCGGAACTGTATCGAACGCCTTCCGGAAGTCAAGAAAAATAGCATCTACCTGGGAGCCTGTATCTAATATTTTCTGGGTCTCATGAACAAATAAGGCGAGTTGGGTCTCACACGATCGCTGTTTCCGGAATCCATGTTGATTCCTACATAGTAGATTCTGGGTTTCCAGAAATGACATGATACGCGAGCAAAAAACATGTTCTAAAATTCTACAAGAGATCGACGTAAGAGATATAGGTCTATAGTTTTGCGCATCTGCTCGACGACCCTTCTTGAAGACTGGGACTATCTGTGCTCTTTTCCAATCATTTGGAACCCTCCGTTCCTCTAGAGACTTGCGGTACACGGCTGTTAGAAGGGGGGCTAGTTCTTTCGCGTACTCTGTGTAGAATCGAATTGGTATCCCGTCAGGTCCAGTGGACTTTCCTCTATTGAGTGATTCCAGTTGCTTTTCTATTCCTTGGACACTTATTTCGATGTCAGCCATTTTTTCGTTTGTGCGAGGATTTAGAGAAGGAACTGCAGTGCGGTCTTCCTCTGTGAAACAGCTTTGGAAAAAGGTGTTTAGTATTTCAGCTTTACGCGAGTCATCCTCTGTTTCAATGCCATCATCATCCCGTAGTGTCTGGATATGCTGTTTCGAGCCACTTACTGATTTAACGTAAGACCAGAACTTCCTAGGATTTTCTGTCAAGTCGGTACATAGAATTTTACTTTCGAATTCAATGAACGCTTCACGCATAGCCCTCCTTACGCTAACTTTGACATCGTTTAGCTTCTGTTTGTCTGAGAGGTTTTGGCTGCGTTTAAACTTGGAGTGGAGCTCTCTTTGCTTTCGCAGTAGTTTCCTAACTTTGTTGTTGTACCACAGTGGGTTTTTCCCGTCCCTCACAGTTTTACTCGGCACGTACCTGTCTAAAACGCATTTTACGATTGCCTTGAACTTTTTCCATAAACACTCAACATTGTCAGTGTCGGAACAGAAATTTTCGTTTTGATCTGTTAGGTAGTCTGAAATCTGCCTTCTATTACTCTTGCTAAACAGATAAACCTTCCTCCCTTTTTTTATATTCCTATTTACTTCCATATTCAGGGATGCTGCAACGGCCTTATGATCACTGATTCCCTGCTCTGTACATACAGATTCGAAAAGTTCGGGTCTGTTTGTTATCAGTAGGTCCAATATGTTATCTCCACGAGTCGGTTCTCTGTTTAATTGCTCGAGGTAATTTTCGGATAGTGCACTCAGTATAATGTCACTCGATGCTCTGTCCCTACCACCCGTCCTAAACATCTGAGTGTCCCAGTCTATATCTGGTAAATTGAAATCTCCACCTAAGACTATAACATGCTGAGAAAATTTATGTGAAATGTATTCCAAATTTTCTCTCAGTTGTTCTGCCACTAATGCTGCTGAGTCGGGAGGTCGGTAAAAGGAGCCAATTATTAACCTAGTTCGGTTGTTTAGTGTAACCTCCACCCATAATAATTCACAGGAACTATCCACTTCTACTTCACTACAGGATAAACTACTACTAACAGCGATGAACACTCCACCACCGGTTGCATGCAATCTATCCTTTCTAAACACCGTCTGTACCTTTGTAAAAATTTCGGCAGAATTTATCTCTGGCTTAAGCCAGCTTTCTGTACCTATAACGATTTCAGCTTCGGTGCTTTCTATCAGCGCTTGAAGTTCCGGTACTTTACCAACGCAGCTTCGACAGTTGACAATTAGAATACCGATTGCTGCTTGTTCCCCGCATGTCCTGACTTTGCCCCGCACCCGTTGAGGCTGTTGCCCTTTCTGTACTTGCCCAAGGCCATCTAACCTAAAAAACCGCCCAGCCCACGCCACACAACCCCTGCTACCCGTGTAGCCGCTTGTTGCGTGTAGTGGACTCCTGACCTATCCAGCGGAACCCGAAACCCCACCACCCTATGGCGCAAGTCGAGGAATCTGCAGCCCACACGGTCGCAGAACCGTCTCAGCCTCTGATTCAGACCCTCCACTCGGCTCTGTACCAAAGGTCCGCAGTCAGTCCTGTCGACGATGCTGCAGATGGTGAGCTCAGCTTTCATCCCGCTAGCGAGACTGGCCATAAGTAGGATCTCTTCTTCAGTGGTGCTCTCCTGAAACTTTTTTCCAGTTACCTTTCCAGTGGGTATTGGTTTAAATTGATCCTTATATGTGTTGCACAAGAGTATGGAGGATTTGCCTGAACAGATGTTCATCTATGGATAATGAACTACCCAAGGACATAAAATAAGTAACTGAAACACATTTATTTATGAAGGATGTCAAAACATATGTGTTAAATAATGTATACTACACAATCACAGAATACTTGGAGAACACAGATGGGAATTAATTTACAGATGATAACTACAACACTCCTGGAATTACATGTTTGCTATGTACACTGTGCAAGAAGTAATAGGTCCTTTTCTTTGAAACCCCGGTATTTTCCCTCAGTGCGAAGCAGAATTTCGAAATTTTACTGAAAGGTGCCTACAATCTTCCTCTGTAATAGTGCAAAAGCGTTGTGCCCTGCTACATCACCGACAGGCTCGATGACACTTAAAACAGCAAGGTGTCAACACTTAAAAAAAAGGATGATTTAACTATGTCACATCGACAAAAAATTTAACACAAATCTGCCCAGCGCCACCACTGCCGTGTGGCCATGTCACACCATTGGAAGGTCGTCATACCCTTCCGTATCCATCTATCAGTTCTTCTCTTGGCTAAATGAAGGTCCGAACCTCGATGCCCACTGTTGACATCAAGTAGTTCTCTTACGAGTGGCTGAGGAGACAGACACACAGCTGCTCAGAATCGACACGAAAAATCCTCAGGAGGTGTCTTAAAGAGAGTGAATGAAACTACTCTGGGGCGTTTTTTTTTCCACACATTTTGCTGCCCAAAACGACAGTTTGCAGTGCGGTGTGCAACAGGGCGATGTTATTGACAAATACTGACACTGCTGACACTCCCGGACGACTAAACCATTCTGTAAGGACATCATGGAGCTGCAATCCCATTTAACTCGATCTTACCCCTTCGGACTGCAGCGTGAACGCAATTTTTGCTTTGGTATTCCAGTGTGATTATAATTAAACTTTTCCTATTTAACACGTTATAACACGGAAACTAATCACCGTACGAGTACCAAACTTGGTTGCATTAATGTCCGGAGTAAGGGGTGCATGATTTCCTTGGGTCACAGCACCACCGCCCAGTTCCAACTATGGCCACCAGGTGCCGTGATCAGTCATCGTGATTCATAGAGTCATGCATATAACCAGTCACAGTGCACTTGTTGACGTGTCAACACGAGCGTGGCCAAAAGGAGCAGGGAATTACTGGTGAAGCTCTATCATCAAAACAACAGCAATGCTGCAGTTGCACTTCGATAATAACACCGATTGAAGCGATTACGGAAGTGTCCTTTTTCTCCACCTGCCGTGCGGAGCTCGATGAAGAAGTTTGAACCAACTGGAGAACGGGGCGTCGCTCCGGGAAGAGGCCAATGGCCGCCTCCACCACAGGTGGTTAATGAAATCGCTGTTGCTACGGCAGACAACACTGCGCGTAGTTCACGAACGTCAGGCGGTGCATGTGCTGTGCTACCACAGTTGAACATCCCGTAGTCCATTGTACGCAAAGTACTTCGAACCATTCTCAAACAGTACCCGTACAAGATCCATATCGTACAGCAGTTTGCACCACAGGACGCACCACGACGTGTTGACTTCGCTCTCCACTTTCTCGAAAGGACTGTAGTTGACGAGGGCTGGCCCTGGACCACAGTGTGGAGAGATGTAGCTCATTTTTCTCTGTCGGGTGAGGTGAACCCACAGAATTGCCGAGTGTGGGGATCTTCACCTCCAGTCACTATGCATGACGTTCCTCTCTATGGTGAACGTGTCACTGTATGGTGTGGCTTCACGGCTACGTTCATCAGGTTGGCGCTCAATGACCAAAAATGTGCAGTCTGACTGGTCAGCGTTACTGCGATATGCTTCGCCAGCATGTCATGCCCGTCCTACAGGAGAGAGACGCATTGAACTCAATAGTTTTCATGCAAGATGGGGCTCCACCGCACATCGCTCGTGAAGTTCACCTGCTTCTCCGAAACACGTATGGAAACGATCGAATTATCAGTCGATCGTTTCCAAATTCTAGGCCGGCACGATCACCTGATCCCACACCCTGTGATTTCTGGTGTGGTGCTACCTGGACGACAGGGTTTACCAGGGCAACATTCACACATGTGCTGAGCTGAAGCGAAGCATATCAAGAGAGACAACCAGCATACCTTCGGAAATGCTTCGTTCTCCTGTGCAGAATGCAATCCTGCGCTTTCAGACTCTTCTGGACACTGTTGGGAGCCATAGCGAGCCCCTTTTAGTAACAGTAACAGTACCGATATGCAATGACATGATGTACCGTAGCAGCACCTTAAAAGTGTTTCAGTTGAACTGATTCTGCATTATTTCTCTTCCCCATGTCCCTGACACTAATGGTATCGAGTTTGGTCCTCGTTCGGTAATTACACTCATGCTCATAAATTAAGGACAATAGCAGAACGTGGTGCCACACAACGTGAAACTACACTAAACTGGCGCTAACAGCACAGGCGCATAGGGAACACACACGACACAGATCTGTAAGTCCACGGTATTGGTGATAAGTTGCGAAAACCGTCCCAAAACACATGTGCTACAAAACGCTACTGTTTCTTGTGCATGTACCCCGACATCAGTATGGGATATGACCACCATGCACACGTATACAGGCGGCACAGCGGGTTGGCATACTCTGCATCAGATGGTCGAGCAGCTGCTGGGATATAACCTCACATTCTTGCACCAGTGCCTGTCGGAGCTCCTGAAATGTCGTAGGGGTCTGAAGACGTGCAGCGATACGTCGACCAAGAGCATCCCAGACGTGCTCGACGGGGTTTAGGTCTGAAGAACAGGCAGGCCTCTCCATTCGCCTGATATCTTCTGTTTCAAGGTACCCCTCCACGATGGCAGCTAGGTGGGGCCGTGCGTTATCATCCATCAAAAGGAAGGTGGGACACACTGCACCCCTGAAAAGGCGGACATACTGGTGCAAAATGACGGCACGATACACCTGACCTATTACAGTTCCTCTGTCAAAGACATGCAGGGGTGTACGTGCACCAATCATAATCGCACCCCACACCATCAAACCACGACCTCCTTACAGGTCCCTTTCAAGGACATGAAGGGGTTGGTATCTGGTTCCTGGTTCACGCCAGATGAAAACCCGGCGAGAGTCACTGTTCAGACTATACCTCGTCCGTGAACATAACCTGGGACCACTGTTCCAATGACCATGTACTGTGTTCTTCACACCAGGCTTTACGGGCTCTCTTGTGACCAGGGGTCAGTGGAATGCACCTTGAAGGTCTCCAGACGAATAAACCATGTCTGTTCAGTCGTCTGTAGACTATGTGTCTGGAGACAACTGATCCAGTGGCTGCAGTAAGGTCCTGAGCAAGGATACCTGCAACACTCCGTGGCAGTCTGCGGGCACTGATGGTGAGATATAGGTCGTCTTGTGGTGTTGTACACTGTAGACTACCCTTACTGTAGCGCATGGACACGTTTCCTGTTTGCTGGAATCGTTGTCATAATATTGAGATCACACTTAGTGCACACGGAGGGCCCGTGCTACGACCTACTGTGTTTGACCAGTCTCCAGTCGCCCTAGTATTCTACTCCTCATAGCGTCATCAATATGTGTTCTTTGAACCATTTTCCACACACAGTCACCATTAGCACGTCTGAAAACGTCTGCAAAGAATGGTTTAAATGGCTCTGAGCACTATGGGACTTAACATCTGAGGTCATCAGTCCCCTAGAACTTAGAACTACTTAAACCTAACTAACCTAAGGACATCACACACATCCATGCCCGAGGCAGGATTCGAACCTGCGACCGTAGCGGTCGCTCGGTTCCAGACTGTAGCGCCTAGAGCCGCACGGCCACTCCGGCCGGCAAACGTCTGCACACTTACTCGCTGCACCGTACTCTGACTTGCACCAACGCACCTCTGCATACGTGGACTGCTGCCAGCGCCACCGTGTGACAACCGCAGGTCAAATGCACCTCAGGGTCGTACCCCGAGGTGATTTAAACCTGCAAACCCCCCACCAGAAAGTTGTTTCACCATGTATCAGTAGTATCGTTAATTTATGAGCATGAGTGTAGTTTCCTTGTTATGACGTGTTAAACAGGGAAAGTTTTATTACAACCTCCCGGTATGCGTTGGAATCATTATGGACCGTTCAAAACCATTCGACGAAATCTGAATGTGGTCCGAAGCAGAAAAGGCTGTTTATGACTTTTCGTCCCTCCTTCTTTGCGGCCTCATGTGGGCTGTGCACAGACAGTGAAAGGTTTGGGGTGCAATATTGACATTCCCGTGTATTAAATTGTGACTAGGAATTCTTCTCAAGCCCACACTTCGGCAACACCCCAACTACGCACCTTTGTTGGGCATTTTAAAAACGTCTCCTTACAGAGTCGCCGGCGAGATAGGCGACCTCATATTCTGAGTGCGGAGACCAGGAGCTGGTGTATAGAGGGTTGCCTGTCGCCCCGGCGTGTAGGGGGCCAGTAGGTGGGTGCTCAGTAATGGTGAGCAGGTGGCACGAAGTGTGTTGTCAAACTGGGAATCTTCTTCCATTTAAATACGCTCAGTAATGACACCCTTACAGATATTAGTATGGGTCTTCAAGTGGTCCGACCACTTGAAGATCATTGGTTGCCCACTCGAAACTAGTTATGTATTGTAAATAAATAACAACGAAAATAAATTAATGGTTGTAGTATAATTTGCATAGCAAAAATTGTATCCCATATTCATGGAGCTGTGTATGAGGCCGTAATAGAACTAGGTAGCATTTTAACATTTATTTACAGCTCAATGCTAGTAAAACTTCTAATTAAATAATTATCCATTAATTGTAACTTAGACCCACATTGATTGTGATGGCACCATGTTTTAATAACGTTAAAATGAAACACGTGTGCAGTAGGTCCCATTCATCTTCGGGTGCGTAAGACATAGAGCTGGTACATTAATTTAAAAGTACAGCTCATTCTACTTAATGTTTTTATATGACAAAACAATGCTTGTGAAGATTTTTGCAATTCTGCGTTTGTAGAAGTTCCTGTCCTTCTTCCTGGCTTCCTCAATGCAATCTTATCACCTTGTAACTATGGCAGGAAGAATTTGTAGACCGGTTTCGGAACTTCATCGTTCTGTTTTCAATAGAAACAATGCGTTTGCGGTGGTACAAGTAGTGTAAGTACGCTTGAAGAGTGCATTGGTCAATAGACAAACATCAAGGGAGCATAAGCGATCATGCGCTCTCTTGACGAGGGAAACTACTTGTAGAGTTCCAAATGCATCGTAAACATTGAAGATAAGGTTATAATGTTCCGAGACTGGTCGACAAAGTAAGTATACATAGCGACTGCATGGTGAAATTTCTTACTTATTTATTTATTTTAGTTTATACGGTGCATCTGGGGCTGTAGTCCCTGCGCCCTCTAACACGATGTGGAGATGCCTCACGCGGAGGTTTCAGTGTAATTGAAATGTGTATGTTGAATGACTTTACTAAAACACTAAATAGTATTGTTTACACTTGTTTGATGGTTGGTCCAACTTTACTTTTCGTCACCATTTCTTAGTCTTAACAGTGTTCAGGAACAATGTTATGACAGAAAATGGTAGGTATGACCAACGATCAAACAAGTGTCATTAACGACGTCAACTGCCTTTGTAAGTATTTCACCTGAGCATCCCCCTATGTCATTCATCTCGGACTGGATTCCTGATCTCCTGTTAGAGAGGGCACAGTTCGTGGTAATTGATGGAAAGTCATAGAATAAAACAGAAGTGATTTCCGGCGTTCCCCAAGGTAGTGTTATAAGCCCTCTGCTGTTCCTTATCTGTATAAACGGTTTAGGACACAATCTGAGCACTTGTCTTAGGTTCTTTGGAGATGATCCTGTCGTTTATCGTCTAGTAAAGTCATCAGAAGGTCAAAACAAATTTCAAAACGGTTTAGAAAATATATCTGTATGGTGCGAAAATTGGAAACTGACCATAAATAATGAAAAGTGTGAGATCACATGAGCACTAAAAAGGAATCCGTTAAATTTCGGTTACGCGTCAAATCAGTGAAATCTAAAGGCCGTAAATACAACTAAATACCTAGAAATTGGAAATAACACATATAAAATCTTGTGAGGTAGGCAAACAAAAGACTGAGTTTTATTGGAAGAACACTTTGAAAATGTAACAGATCTACTAAAGAGACTACCTACACTACGCTTGTCCGTCTTCTTTTGGAGCGCTGCGGCGCGGTATGGGGTCCTTATCAGATAGGATTAACGGAGTACATCGAGAAATTTCGAAGGAGGACATCACGTTTTATATTGTCGCGAAATAGGGGAAAGAGTTTCACTGACGTGATACTGGATTTGGGGTGGATATAATTAAAACAAAGGCGTTTTTCGTTACGGTGGAATCTTCTCACGAATTTTCAGTCATCAACTTTCTCCCCCGAACGCGAAAACATTTTGCCGACGCTGACTTACACAGGGAGAAACGATCATCATAATAAAATAAGGGAAACCAGAGCTCGCACGTAAAGATATAGGTGTTCGTTTTTTTCTGCGCGCTGTTCGAGATTGATATAATAGAGGCTTATTCTGAAGGTGGTTTTATTAACCCTCTGCCAGGCATTTAAGCGTCATTTACAGAGTGTCCATGTATATGTAGATGTAGATTAGCAGCCGCATCCATAACCCTCAGTTATTTGTTGTACATATTACAATCTCTGGCTACGACTGCATTTTTCCCCTTCACAGCTTCCCCTAATTCCATAGGGCCTACTTCAGGATCTCTTACTGACGGTCTATCATCCCGTAACTCAGGTCAGGGATTTTTCACAAATTCCTTTCCTCATAGTTTCTGCGGGAACCTTTTCATTCTTTAACCCATCAATACGCTTAACATCCAACAGCCTTCTCTAAACACCACATCCTAAACGCTTCGACTCTCTTCTCTTGCGGTTTCCTCACTGTCCACGATCACTTGCACACGTCGTTGTGCTCCAGAGAGGCATTCACAGAACTCTCTCCCTCAAATTAAAGCTTACACTGGCCAAGAATTCGGCTGTGCTCGTCTGCTTCTTATGTCCTCCTTCCTTCGTCCACGATCGATTATTCTACTAGCAACTTCGTCTACTTGGTGCTCTCCAATTTTGATGTCAATTTTATTGCTAATCTTATTTGTACTACTCTTCAATGCATTCGTCTTTCTCTGCTTTACTCTCAGTGCATTTCCTGTTCTCACCAGACTGTTTACCCATTTAACAGGTCGTGTAAGTGAAGGCCGGTTTCACAGAGGATGGCAACGTCATCAGCCAATCTTCTTTTTGATGTCCTTCCACCTGAAATCCAATTTTCGTACCCTTCTTTTCTTTTATTGATTGGTTCTTTGATGTACAAGAGGAGACTGATGCACCTTAGAATACGCAATACAAATAGAAAAATATAAAGGGTATTCTTTTTTCACAAAGCAATAGTCTTTTTGTGGTCCGTCATTTATCTATATATATGAAGGGCTTATTTCAACAGTAGTACAAGTCCATTACCTCCACTTTTCTGCCTATAATCCTTCTGAAATTAATGATCCAAACAAACAGAAAGAAAGGTTCATCTCTAGCAAGAAGCCATATGCTTGAATATTTCTGGTATCTCGACTGCAGATTTCTCAGCGCTCATTTAACTTTAGGACTTTGTATCTCATTATGAACAAAAATGGACTTGTACCACTACTGAGATAAGCCATTCATATATACTAATGACTACTCTCCAATTCAGTGCTTGGCAGTGAGTTCACCGAGCCACCACCAGACTATTTCTCTACGGTTCCACTCGCCAACAGCAAGCGAGACAATCGAACAGTTAAATCTGACTTCTCTTATTTTATTATGATGATCATTCTTCCCTGTGTAGATGGACGTCAAGAAAACATCTTCGTATTAGGAGGAGAAAGCTGGTGATTGAAATTTCGTGAAAAGATTTCACCCCAACTCACATATCATATCCTTGACGCTCCATATTTCACAATAACACTAAACGAGTTGCCCTTTTTTGATTTCTTCTATGTTCTCTGTGAATCTTATCTGGTAAGGACCTCATATCATGCGAACATATTCCAGAAGAGGACTAACAAGCGAGCTATAGGCAGTCTCTTTTGTGGATCGGGGCATCTGCTAAGTGTTCTGCTAATAGATCTGTTGCAACTTCTAACTGTTCTGCTAATAACGCGCCGTCCTTGCTTCGCCTTGTTCACAACATTTTTTATGTGACCGTTCCAATTTAAATTGTTCGTAATTGTAATTTCCGGGTATTTAATTGAATTTACAGCCTCTAACCTAGTGTGATTTCTAGTGTAACCGAAATGTAACGGATTTCTTTTAGCACTCACGTCGATGATGTCACACTTTTTATTATATAGAGTCATTTGTCACTTTTTGCGCCATAAAGATATCTGATGCAAATTAACTTGCAATTGGTTTTGATCTACGGATGAGTTTACAAGCCGGTAATCGGAAGAAAGATTGCTCAGATTAGATTGTCTCCTAAATCGTTTATACTGGATTTCCCAGGAGGAATGGTCAGTACTCAGAGATTTGACAGGAATGATCATCCGAAGCAAAAAAAAATCTATTAAACGCTGGCTTCAAAATAATTCAAGAGCTATGAACACTTCTTCATCTTCGACAGTATGAAACAAATCTCTTCCGCTGGAAGCTCCTTACTTTCCATATTCCGGGAGGCGGTAGGTAAGAGCCCAAACAAGAAAAAATGGGTTAAAATCGGTTGTAAACTCTTTATACATTAGAAGAGAAGCAATCTGCAGTAACGATTATGAACAACTGCTCATAACTCTTACGGTATGCACTTTGAAGCTAATGCTTACTAAATATATTTTTCTTGTTGTGGTCCGTAACTATACAGCAGCGAATTTTGATCATTCCTCATGGGACACTCTGTACAGATTAGGAGCAATTGAGGGCCTATAACACTTCGTTGATGAACTTGACAACTTCGGAATCCACGAAACTGGGGCGCTGTATCATAGGTTTACAATTTCAGTAGAAGCCCCTTGTGAGGAATGGTGTCAGTAGTCTTCTGGAAATCTAGATATATGGGATCAATTTTAGATCGCCTTTCAATAGTACTCACTATTTCGTGTGAATAAAGAGCGCTCTGTGTGTCATAAGAACGATTTTTTCTGACTCCGTGCTGATTATGTGTCAGTAGATCATTGATCGCAGTTTCTCGACAAAGTCTTGAAAGGGGCAGTATAACGATGGGGCACGTGCTGTAGCCACAGACTCAGGAAGTGGGATATTTTCCCATTCCCACAACCGCCGGTGCCACATACGTGAATCCGGCAGCGAGCACACTGCAACCAGCCAAGACATACGCATATTCGCCAAGTGGTTGTGATCCCGTGGCCTCTAGAGCAGGATAAAGCTCCCCACACAGTGGCAACAAACTAGGGTTGTATTTAGACTATGTGCTTGCTCCATATGTTTTCGCTACGCTGTTTTGGATTTCTCGTTTCAGTACGATCTCCTAGGGCTTCATCGAACTTGTTGTACAGCACAGTCCAAAATAATATCCCTAGTTAAGAGTTCTCACTCTATTTTAGCTTACGTTAAAACTGAAACTTGAAACTTCCTGGAAGATTAAAACTGTGTGCCAGACCGAGACTCGGACTCGGGACCTTTGCCTTTCACGGGAAAGTGCTCTACCGACTTATTTTTTTCATTTTGTTCGGTATTGTTAGTTGCGTTTGATCTGGGTGGACGTCACATGACATCTATTCAATTTGACCGTTGATCCCTTTACTCAGTTTTTTATTAAAAAGGAACACCAGCGCTCTGACCGAACACGCTGAGCTACCGTGCGGGCGTCCGACGAGGCACCCAAACACGACTCACAACCCGTCCTCACTGCTTCAGTTCTGTCAGTGCCTCGTTCCTACCTTCCAAACTTCGTCTACGTTAAAACTGTTTATTAATCATTGACCTTTCTTGCTCCAGCACTTGAACTTTGATGCTAACTGCTTTAGAACAGCAAGTTTATGACCTTCTGAAGTGATCTCTGTTCACGCCAGCAAACGTTTGAGTAATTGCTGAAAAAATACAGTACGGTATATACCCATAAAAGAGACAGTTCTTTATTTGATACGACGAAGATTGAAATGAAATATACATCAGTTAGTTACAATAATTGGCATTTACATACTTGAAAGTTTCATCACGCCCCATCAGATTTCTCTGGTTTGTCTTCCTTCCACTTTTCTGTCCGCTGATATTTGCTAAGGAATTGTGTGCATTTTATGAATAATTGTGTGGAAAAAACTCATTAAGTATCTAGGTAGTTCATATATTTATAAAAATATTTGTTTTACAGATGTTAGGAAAAAGAAAAGACATTTCTTCGTGGAAGCAAGGGATGATTTTGGGACTCAATGCTGAAGGATTCTCGCATACGGAAGTTGCAAGGAAATTATCTATTGACAAAACTGTGGGAAATATACTGAGGTTCAAATGTGCTCAGAAGAAAATCTGCAGTCCCAGATTGTGCAGGGGAATCAAAATGATAGCAAAGCAAGACTGAAGACTAAGTTCAAGGCAGATTGCTTTTAAGTTTGAGTAGAATTTTGAGATCTCAACATCCTGTCAAACAGTGTTAAGACACCTTTTTGATCTCAAGCTTACGAAGAAAATATCTGCAAAGGAAGCCCACCTTACAGCAAGCATGCTTGAGAAAAAGATTTGTCGATCTGTATGAGCAATGGACTTCCGAGGACTCGAAGAGTGGAATTTTTTGCAGATGAGAAGAACTTTAATATGTATCCCAATGATCGTGGTTTGAAACTGTGGATGGAGCCAGGAGGGGAATTGGAGAGAGACTATTTTATGGAGATGAAGAAGTTACGTGTGATTGCAATGGGAAGAATTAAGAACTGTGGTGCAACAGTTAGGAGAGGTGGGCTATAGAGTGGTGTGGAAACTGTTCTCGGAGCAAAGCTGGACAGGAGCAGGAATGATTAGCGAACAACTTAACACAGCAAACAGGAGATTCACTTCACTCGTATTTCTCCAGCCATACGATGACTCATTACAAATAATGGAACAGGAAATAGAGACCAGCTACAACGATGTCTTCAAGGATTCAGACAGTGAAGAGGCACGAAGTCCGACTGGCCGTTCAGCTGTCGCCGACCTCCTTGTACTGCAGCAGCAGAGGGCACTCGTGGTACAGAGTTGCCGGTGGCACAGCCCCGTGGGTGCGCTCTATTGGATCCACCGGATCCCACATGATGGCTGTCGGCATCTGATGGAAACTACAATTACGTTGTCAACTTTGACGCCCATGGGGTAGTATCGGTAAGTGACACCACAAACCTTATTGAGAATTTGTGAAAAATTATGTCTGAAAAAACTAAGTAAATACTGTTTCACGAGTACAATAGAATTCATTGATCATATTGTTCACCGTTGGTGCATTGAAACTAAACGTAGTATGTATGAGAAATTTGTCGAGACCATGACAGCTCGAGTTCAAACGCTTGAAAAGGCAAGAGATGATATTTCGATGTACTATGTTCTGTACTTAACTTCATTTTAAACAATAAAATTCAGTATACCAATGAAATAGTTGTATAGCCTCTTTCTTGTTTTGACATATGATGGGCGTCCAATAAGCAATGCAACAATTTCTTTTCTCGGCAAGTCTCGGTGGAAAAATCGAGACTTTGGTGTGGGACTTTGTGGAATATTCCAACTTATGCCCCTGTAGTTTCATGAAGTTCCGATAGATACCGCCGCTATATATAACCTTCAGAAAGGCGTCTGTAACGGAGGTGCGTTCGAAGCAGAAAGCTGTCTCTCTTTTGGCGGAAAACCAGAGCACCGCAGATATTCCTCGGTGCTTGCAGAATGTCTACGGACACCTGGGAGTCAACAAGAGCACGGTGAGTACTTGGCTGAGGCGTTTGTCATCGTTGCAGCAAGGTCGTGCCAGCCTGTCTGATCTCCCGCGTGCCGGCCAGCCACGCACAGCTATTATTCGTGCAGTGTTGGAACGTGCGGACACTCTCATCCGTTGTGGTCCACAGATCACAATCAAACACCTCGCTGCTCGAGTGGACGTCTCTTTTGTTAATGCTGACACAATCTTTCACCAGTATGCCAATTGTGTTTCTCACCACCTAACTAAAGACAAAGAGTAACGACGCTGATCGTGACAAATTTTTGAACCACAGCTTCATCAGTTCGAACAGGAAACAAAACGACAATCCATGAAGTGCCGCCACACCACTTCTCCGAAGAGAAAGTCCTGCTTGATAATGATCATTTACTGAAACTAGTCGCGAACTGTGCAAAATAAATGACAGCTGAAGGTTTCACCATGAATTTTAACAGTTATTTGGTGGCTGAATATGGCCAACTGCAAACATACATCAAGTTAAAAGCCTCACCCTTAGCAGGTAAAATCATGGTGACGGTCTTCCGACACTCTGAAGGGGTTATTCCGTTTGCAGACAAGACTGCGGACCAGAGAGGAGCTCACAAAACATCATTGGTTTGTTCTTCGTGACCCACTTCACACCCCAGACTTCCATCTGCTTTCCACAGTGTAGGATGCAATACACGAGAAGCAGTTCGTAAATGATCGCGAGGTTATTGATGCAGTAATACTTTGGCAACGACGTCCACCATTAGACTGCTACCACGCGGGCATATGCAGGGTGATTCACGAAGATATACAAATATTTTAATATGTTATTCTACAAGTAAAACTAAAGAAGAAGGTTCATCTAAACATAGGTCCGCAAATGTTTAGTTACGGAGTTACAGTTAATAAAAGAAAACATGTCCCTGATGTGTATCTGCAGTAGTTTTCCAGAACATCCAGAAAAGCAAAGATTATTGTACAAGTAAATTTTTTCACTTTCCAATAAGGATGTAGAAACGCATATGTCATTGTTCTGGAAACTACTGCAGATGTAAGTCTGGGACATGTTATCTTAGATTCACCAGATCAATAACAACAAAATAATTGGAAATCGTACTTTACTTTAACCTCGTGCAGTTTTTCGATGGCTTCATATTAGCGAAGTTGCTAAATTTCAGCCTAAATCTTTTATTAGCCGTAACTCCGTAACTAAACGCTTGCGGACCTATGTTCATATGAACTTTTTTCTTTAGTTTTACATGTAGAGTAACATATTGAAATATTTGCATATCTTCGTGAATCACCCTGTAGACTGTGGATATACAGACCCTGCAAGGCGGTAGCATTGAAAGGCGATTACGTTGAAAACAGGGTTTAGTAGCCTAGTGAGTGAGGAGTAACCTGGTTTATTGGAATCCTGAATAAAACATACTGCTTTCAGAAAAAAAGTGTTGCTTTACTTATTGAACTCATCTCGTACATAAGTAAAATTTGTAGTTGGGAACAATAATTTGGATCGTACTGTACTTCTCGGTGTTCATTCCTTACGTAACTGCACCAAACCAATAGTTAGGGTTGGGTGTCAGATTTTCTACCTGTACCGAACTTCTAGCCAGTGTTTTTGTTCAAACAAAGGGAATGGAAGCACTGCTCCAACGATATGTTCAGAACTTTGAGTGTCCTTGCAGCTCTCTTGAGTGTGAATGAGCAGTAGATGGGCGAGATAAGGGAGCAGTGCGTCAGGAAGCGGGCCTTATCGCAGCCGCCAGATGCGCCCAGCGGCTCTCTGACGTAACGGCAGACGCAGACGCAGCCGCGCTAAGCCCCTCCGCAAACGCGCCTCAGCCACCCAGCAAACACAAACACAAACACAGCCGCCTGAGCCGAGCTCAGCCGAGCTGAGCTGAACGCGTCACACTGCCCCAGCTGACGTCACTGCGTGGGCGGGCCCGTCTACGTCACACAGTGTTTGTCACTAGGGGCCGCCCAGTTGACGGCACGACACGTGGGCCTGGTATTCTGTGCTAGACACACCGGTAAAGTGCTGTTAACTTTGCTGACGGAATGAGGACATACAGGTCGAAATTACCCTAGAACCTCAAAAGCCAGTAGATTCCTCTATTTCTAACTATCAGACGTGGCCCCGTGTTCTGAAACACGAAGACGTTCCCTAACCATGTTCAGAAATATACACTATCATCAGGAGAGATTTCATCAATACCAAAACAAATAGCCGCGTTATCATTCAACTCCACTCAGAATGAACGCATCTTTTGGAGGAAATGCGTCCATAACACCCCTCACAAACCCTCCGCGGAAACAACACAGTCTCCACCTCGACATCCAAAGTTCACAACAGAAATTAAAGGGGATTATATATAACCCACCGCCGGCCGCGGTGGTCTCGTGGTTCTAGGCGCTCAGTCCGGAACCGCGGGACTGCTAGTCGCAGGTTCGAATCCTGCCTCGGGCATGGATGTGTGTGATGTCCTTAGGTTAGTTAGGTTTAAGTAGTTCTAAGTTCTAGGGGACTGATGACCACAGATGTTAAGTCCCATAGTGCTCAGAGCCATTTTTTATAACCCACCGACGAAGGATTCGAAAGCGAATTGAATTTGCTACCGGACCTTAATGTATGCAAGGCACTACACATCGCAAATGATAATGGATCTCGCTACTTAAATCACCCGTCCTCACTGCAAGCGATATCAAGTTTAGGAAAACAATCTCCGATCTTGAAATCCCCAGCTACTTGCAACACGAACGACCAGGCTCATCCTATCTACTACCAAAAGTGCAAATCCAAACACCCTTGCCGAAAACCAGAACTTACTGTCCCCTTACGAACTTTAATCTGAAATCATCTAAAAAGGTTTAAAAGTCATAACAATTGTCTTCCAATGTGATTTTTTTAAAGAATATGTACTGTCACCTATCTTTTATATATTTTAACATATGAGTAATCTTTCGTTTAAGATAGGTTTTATCCGCTGCCAGTATGTCCCTTGCTGTGAGATACGAGGGTAATTCAGTTATTATCCGCAAAGTAGTTATAACATTTTATTGTAATCAAATAGGAAACTTACAAGAACATCAGTTTTCGTCATAGTTCCCTTGCGTTTCAACGCACATGGTCCATCGTTGTACAAGGCACCGCTTCTTTCACTGTTTCATCCGAGGCAAATCGACGGCCCCTTAATGCCTGTTTGAGTGGACCAAACAAGTGATAGTCAGAAGGGGTAAGATCAAGATTATATGGATGTTGATCCAGTACTTCAAATTTGAGTTTCTGGAACGCTTCAGCAGTATGCGGACGGGCATTGTCGTGCAACAACACAATACCTTTTGACAGCAATCCTCGGCGTTTGCTTCGAATTGCCGGCTTTAGCCTGACAGTAAGCATCTCACTGCACCGTACACTGTTTATTATTATGCCTCTTTCCCCATAATGTTCCAGTACCGGACCTTGTGCGTCCCAAAAAACCCGTAAGAATCAGTTTTCCTGCGGATGGTTGGGTCTTGAACTTTTTCTTGCATGGCAAATTTGGATGTTTCCATTCCGTACTCTGCCGTTTACTCACCGGCTCGTAATGATGGATCCATGTTTCGTCACCAGTAATGATCCTGTCTAAGAAGTTGCCCCCTTCGTTACCATAGCGATCCAATGTGTTTTTTTTTTTTTTTGCTGATGTCCAAGCGCGTTTGTTTATGCAACTGTGTGAGTTGTTTTGGGACATATGTTGCCCAAATTTTATGAAACCCAAGTCTGTTGTGGATGATTTCGTAGGCAGAACCGTGACTAATTTGCAGACGATGTGCCACTTCCTCAATAGTTAATCGTCTGTCTAACAGAATCATTTCACCTGAACGCTCAATGGTTTCTTCATTTGAGGGGGTAAACGGTCGTCCATCTCCTTCATCGTGCGTAACACTTGTGTGACCATTTCGGAATTTTTCAACCCATTCCTAGACACTCCGTTGTGGCAAAACACTGTTCCCGTACTGGCCGGCCGAAGTGGCCGTGCGGTTAAAGGCGCTGCAGTCTGGAACCGCAAGGCCGCTACGGTCGCAGGTTCGAATCCTGCCTCGGGCATGGATGTTTGTGATGTCCTTAGGTTATTTAGGTTTAACTAGTTCTGAGTTCTAGGGGACTAATGACCTCAGCGGTTGAGTCCCATAGTGCTCAGAGCCATTTTTTTTGTTCCCGTACTGTACCCAAAGTCTTCGATGTATTTCTGCCCCTGATACTCCTTCCGACGACAAAAATGGGTCACTGAACGTTACTTTTCTTTGGTGCAAATAGACAGCGGAGCAGCAATGATTAACACCACGGCAGCGATAACGAAACTAACCTAGCAGGTTGAAAATTGCAAAGACATAACAACAAATAAACAAAGCATACTTCATCAACGTAAAACGACAGTACTACCAAAATAAACAAATATATAACTACATTGCGGATAATAATTTGCTTACCCTGGTAGAAACAATAATAAAAGGAAAAAAAGGTTTGCCGTCAGACTTTCTACTTTGCTCTGAAAACGTCTGAACGGTTTACAGCCGATATATTAGTAGTACCAGACAAGGTTCGGATACGGCTGAATTCCCGTAGTTTTTCAGAAAAAGGCAGTTTGTTTGGTAGCCACGAGTATTTTGCTTTTAATACTTTCGTTGCGACTTCAGTGCCCTCTGATATGCACTTCAGTTCTGGCTGTATGCGTATAACATGAAACTAGTCTGCATTAGTAACCGGTCTGACCTCTGAAATAAAAGCGTGTGATTGCTACCCACTCACCACCACAATTAACAGCGTTAAATACTAAGCAATATTCCACTTCACATTGTATATTACGTAACATTCCACAAGAGAAACGCCAGCACATTGAAACAACAGCAGTGTGTTGCTGCTTGTATCGGTAAATAAATTTCACCCAATCACGGGAAAAGTTGTAGGAAGTAGGTTTCAACAAAGCAGATCGATTTCACAGTTTCCAAATCTTTACTGAAGTTTAAAAAAATACAGGTGGCATCTTATTGACATGTTACTGTTGGAGAAAAAAAGCAGAAAACTAAAATCAAGCGTGAAGATATTAATGAGGTGCTTCGATTGACATCGTTAGGTAGGCTGAAAGAAAAACAAAATCAGAGTTCCTCAACTGCGCAACTTGTCTTTTCAAATTAGCAGTTGAAATCACGCAATGAATTCCACATCCAAGATACACAAGCAGCCAGATGAAAGCGAGCTCCTCAGAGCACAGACCCTGAAATATGAAACTAACACTTTAACCTATTATCAATAAACGACACTGAACATCTTCGAACCACGCAGTCAGCTCTTGGCGACAACCAGAAAGTAAATAATCAGAACAGAAAGTTCTCTGTTCTTCCACCCAAATTCCGTTGGAGGGTAACAGTAAGCTTGTAGCCAGAGTGAATGTTCCTGGAAGCTTGTAAAGAGAAGCAACGCTGCAGAAATTTCCCTGATACGGAGTACAAATATTCATAAACAGTTTACCAGGATGGTAGCGAGTCTGAACAGTGTTTTACTATTGGTTGGTGCAGGACACTCGGTGTCTAGTAGGGAAGGCAACACACTGAACTGGACAGACAGAAATTCTATTAAGTTGGTAAGAAATCTCTCACTTTTCATGAGAAACGAAAAAGGTGGGATACTTGTTGTCATTCGTGCTAAATAGATACATAGGACATCTCAAGCAGACGCTAGGGAGTAGCACCTCTGAAGCTGCACGTCAGGGATTAGCAAGCGGAAGCTGCTACTTCACAGTAGGGTGAGTGGAACATGGGAATCTCCCAGATTGCCACCCAAGTCTTGCGTAAATACGTTTTGTTACGGAATCTGCTTCCTTATGTGACAACCTTTCAGTCACCTCGCTATTGTTTATACTCCTCGCTTTATTTTACGAAGTAAATCTAACTGTAATGATACAGAATCGTGAAGTGATCTGTACGTCAAGTTACAAATAGACTAAAAGTAATTTCATGATCAGGTCCAGATGACCATCGTTCGATACTACCGGCCGCTGTCATCTTGTGTCATTATCGCTTCCCGGTCATCACATAAGTGCTCCCCATATCAGTCATCCCACCAGTATCACTGGCAGTACCGTGAAAGCTGCGTTGTCCGTATAGCAAAAATTGGTTCAAATGGCTCTGAGCACTATGGGACTTAACATCTGGGGTCATCAGTCCCCTAGAATTTAGAACTACTTAAACCTAACTAACCTAAGGACATCACACACATCCATGCCCGACGTAGGATTCGAACCTGCGACCGTAGCAGTCGCGCGGTTCCGGACTACAGCGCGTCCGTATAGCAGACACACGCGCTGACACTGATGTAAACAGAAGTCAATTCGTAATCCATCGTCAGTATCTCGTAGGTTATTCAGCGATATTTTCTGAATATTTTGGTACACTGTTATTTATCTATGTGTCTGTATTGCACTGGAAATAACGGTGAACAGTGCAAATGTAGAAGGTTTCAAAAGAAACCTGTTCCAGTCACTCATGGTACCTGCTGCTGACAACCGTAACGGTCAAGTATTCTTCGTGCTCCAGCTTGGATCAGAACTGCTCGGTTTTGTCTCGCCTTCAAATTTCAGGCAATAAACAGTGGCATATGGCGGTATAGGTAGGTCCACTGCTGAAGAGTTTGCCTATACGCACAGCGTGTATGAATTTACTTACTGCAAAGGCATCGATACCATGCTGACCTGTTTCTTCAGTGCAGACAATAATAGTATCATAGGTTTTCGTCTGTATGTCAGAGTCAAATTTTCCCATGTTAGACTGAATAATGCTTTTGTGAGTTACGGCAAAAAGCCTCAGTGGAAGAGAATGTGTTACATGAAGAGTTGCACTCTATCAAAACAGCGGTTCAGTAGTTTTGGTACATTACATAAATGATGTAGTAAATGGTATGACTATCGGTAGTATTGGTAGAATTGGTAGGGGAAGAAACATAAATGAATGTCTTCGCTTTCTTGCTTCTTTGGTTATCGTTTGCACATAATTAGGACCGCACACCATTCAATGTTAGTCCATTCCTTACAGAATGCAAAGAGAATATAATAAAAATTAGTTGATCGTGTAACTTCAGCGCTTTTATGTAACCAAAGAGATTGCTTGTAAAGTGTCAGAATAAATATAAGGTCAATTTCGCACCTTACATAAGAGTTTTATTCGTCGTAACGGGAAAGTGAATATGACACCCAACTTACTTCAGCAGTAATGAACATATTTGCCTATAAGTATGTAATGCAAAAGACGTGACAGTCAACCGACGATATTAACACACCTCTCCTATGTAATGCATGCAATGAGCAGAAGGTGAAACAAGCGGGCATGGGCAGAAGCAGAGGCCGCACCATGGGAGGCACCGCGAAAGCCTCTTAGGGGGCATCCGACAGTGGGAGTCAGCGACCGGACAGGTGGTGCATACGGGAGTGCAACTAACGGGCCACCAGAAGTGGGACAAAAAGAAGCTTTAGAAAACTGCATTTGGGCATTCCAAATGGATACGAACAAAACCAGTGACGCAGTTGATCACGTGAACAGCGAGTGGTAGACATGTGATGTACGGATGTAACTTTTAGGCGTCTGGAGCGGGCACGAAACGTCCAATTGGCGGAAACGAACTAGGAAGGAGTAAAGTGCCAAGATTTTGACACAGTTTAATGGTAAGGCCCTTGCGATTGGCAGAGAGAGTTCCTACAAAATAAGAGGAACGCTCCTATTGGTCAAAAAAAGCCATGACGTGGAAAACGAAAGAACCCTTGTGGGAAGACAGTTCAGCTACGAGAAAGACAAGAACGAAATTTTCGGGGACTCTTCTTTGAACTGGCGTCAAGTGCAGAATGGGGTGCATAACGCTCTGTATGACGCAGAGGAGGCGTTTGTGTGAACACTGCATTCACTGTAGCTGACATTTAGGTAGATATTAGCTGTAGCGAAGTTGAGCTCGCACTGTGGAGAAACGAACCAGCCAGTTAGTTAATTGTTCTTCGGTGTATAAAGTGAACAGTAGGGTGCAGAGTGCATCCCAATATTGTAACCTTTCTAATAGGGCCACATCGTTTTTGATCATCCATTATTACTGTTCCGACTTAGTTACTGTATACATTGTGAATTACCCGTATTTCCCTATAACTTAGTCACACTTTCTTTTTCAGTATTTCTATCGTCTTGCTCCGTTTTACACTGTCGAATGCATTTCCTAGTGTCCAAATCGTATGAATGTGTTTTGAATTTTCCTGAAGTCTTGCAACGGCAGAACTGTGTGTCTCCTGCCCTTACCTTTCCTAAAACCAAACTAAAGGTCGTCGAACAGATCCTCATTTCTCTTAAACTTAATGGATATTAAATGTAAAAAGCGCGTATAAACAAGGTGTGACTCCAAAATACCGAGCCGTTGGGATTGTCTCAGACAACCAGGCAGACGAGAGTGGGCGCGCTGGAGCGAACTGGAGGCGGCAGCCCGCTGTCCAGCCAGGGCGGACAGCAGCTTCTGCTTCCAGGAACAGAACGGAACAGGAGACAGCGGCGCCTTGTTGACGCGGACGCTGGCCGCCAGCTCTCTGCGCGGAACCTCACTCCCGCCTCTCTCTGCCCCACTACATGCCAGCGCGCGTTCACGCATGGTCGCGTGCGACTCTGTGTGTGAGTGTGTGTGTGTGTCCGCAGCGCAACGCACGTGCGTGGCTGCGTGGGCGCGCATTATCTGCGAGCCGCACGCGCGCAGTCGGCCCGCCGCAGAGATACGAGATGCAGCCGGCGCCACAGCGCACGGAGCGCCAGCTGCTCGCGGATAACTCTGCTATCGCACGCTGGCCTCTCTCTCTCTCTCCCTCTCTCTCTCTCTCTCTCTGCGACACTCCGTTTGTTTATAACTTTTTTATTCAAAGAACTTTCTTAAGACTGTCGTCACTGGTTCACCTGAGGAGGACTGACAAGTGCCCAGTCGCAGTATGGTCCAGTGTGTTAAAAGGTGACCGGCTACAAACCTGAAGCTTCTTTTAATATTCAGTTCACAGATATAATTTTAACAGGGTACAGCGAGGCTATTCCACTCTTTTCGACTGTAAGCCCTATATCCGAGGGTCGTTCAATAAGTAATGCTCCACATTTTTTAAATACATTAATATACATCGACAAACGTCTTTGTTGGTGTTTCACATTTGATGTTCCTTCTGTCCGTCGGTGAAGTTTCGAACTGTTCTGGCAGATGGCAGAGTCGTAGTACAGCGTCAAAGTGTCGTCTGCATACGACTCACGTTACAAGCAGCGTGCTGTTATTAAATTCATCTGTGAAGAAAAAGAAACCGTGGTGAACATCCACAAACGTTTGGTGCAGTGTATGGCGATGCTACAGTTGATAGAAGTACAGTTTGGTGATGGGTAAGGAAAGTTACAGCATCACTAAATGCAGAAACAGAGCTCCATGATCAGCTCTGGGAAGTCCACTGTTCCAGACATGCTGAAACGTGCGGACCGGCGCATCACAACTCGAAAATTGGCCCTATAGTTCTCAATCATCGGAAGTGCGTTTGCAATTATCGAGACTCTCGGATATTCAAAGAGGTGCTCACGATGGGTTCCACGAATGCTCACAGCAGATCACAAGATCCAAAGAAAGGCCATTCCATCTGAATTGTTGGGGCGTTTTGAGACAGACGGAGAGGCGCTTCTGTCACGGATCGTTACGCGGGACGAAAGCTGGATCCACCACTTGGCGCCGGAAACATAAAGGCAGTCCGTGGAGTGGCATCATTCTCATTCACCACAAAAGAAGAAATTCAAGACGACTCCCTCTGCCGGGAAAGTCATGGTGACAGTCTTCTGGGATTGCGATGGCATCATTCTCGTGGATGTCATGCCAAGAGGGTAACCATCAATTCAGAGACATACGTGAAAACTCTGAATAATCTCAAGAACCGTTTCCGACGTGTTCCATCGGACAAGAATCCGGCAGAAATCTTGCTCCAACATGATAATGCACGCCCACATACAAGTTTGAGAACCCGGGGACACATCGCCAATTTGCGCTGGACATCATTGCCTCACTTTGCGGTCTAGACCTGGCACCCTCGGACTCTCATCTCTTTGCGTCGCTTAATGATTCTCTACGGAGAACACACTTTGAAGATGACGAGAGTGTCAATCATGCGATGAAGATATGGCTACGCTTACAGGACAAGAGGTTTTACCAGCGGGGAATACATGCTCTTCCACATCGTTAGCGTGCGACCATAGACCGGGATAGAGACTACGTAGAAAAATAGGACATGAACAAGACATGCTGATGTATATTGACACCAAATTCTGACTCTTAACAACAAATAAGTTCTGAGAAAAAAAATGTGGGGCACTACTTATTGAGCCGGCCGGAGTGGCCGTGCGGTTCTAGGCGCTACAGTCTGGAACCGCGTGACCGCTACGGTCGCAGGTTCGAATCCTGCCTCGGGCATTGATGTGTGTGATGTCCTTATGTTAGTTAGGTTTAAGCAGTTCTAAGTTCTAGGGGACTGATGACCAAAGCAGTCAAGTCCCATAGTGCTCAGAGCCATTTGAACCATTTTGAACCACTACTTACTGAACGACCCTCGAAATACAGCATGAAACTTTTTAAAAATCAATGTATTTTCATTGCGGATACATTCCAGTGCATGAAAGGTCGAAATTCCTTTGCAGGTACAAGGTATTAAACAATCGTGAAGAAGGAAGATATCACAGTACATAAAAATGGTGGGGCTGTTCCACTCAGTCAAGAGACTATACCGTCCAATGCGTTTCAGTGCCCAAATCACAAAAATTTACCACAAGTAAACATTTTCCGTGCTTTTGCACCCACACACACACTTCGTGAAAACATGTAGCACACTACTAGCACTTTGGCCATAGGAGATGTCTATAACACTTGTTGCTGCTTATTTCATATCTTCCTTTGACCATGAAGCACTTGGTTCCCTTCCTTTTGTATGTACGGATCATCTCAAGAGAAACCAAGAAAACGTGTTCTCTAGAAATTCGCAGTAAAGCATCAATTACACTAATAGCTTGACTGAGCGGAAATAGCCCCACGTGCACGGGACGAAATAGCCCCATGTGCAGACGTTTGCAAAGACGTGGAAAATCAGACGTCTATGGAAAAAGTAAGTAGTATTTGTTGATACACACACTGCATAACCTGTATTCTTATACAGATAACAATAACAGTTTAATATTTCACTTTATTGTGCATGGTACACCTTAAGTTTTAAGGTTCTTTTCTCTAACTATCACAATACACCTCTAGAGTTTGTTCTTCTGTTCTGTCAATAATGTAACAGAAAACACCCACATGCGGCGACACAGAGGTACTGGTACATACTGAAAGCAAAACGACCTTGACTTTGTGACGAACTAGTGCACAGTTGGAAAAATTCTTATTTCAGGCGGAATAGCCCTGCTGTACCCAAATGAACATTTTTTGAAGACGAATTCGAAGAACAGTAACGTACAGTAGTGAGCAAAACTTAGGGACGAAAGTAGCTCCTTCATGATGCGTCACTGCCAAGTAACATAGCTCGATGAAACCTGAACCACGGATAGAAAGAACTACTACAGTACAGTACCGAGCGAGGTGGCGCAGTGGTTAGCACACTGGACTCGCATTCGGGAGGACGACGGTTCAATCCCGCGTCCGGCCATCCTGATTTAGGTTTTCCGTGATTTCCCTAAATCGCTCCAGGCAAATGCCGGGATGGTTCCTTTGAAAGGGCACGGCCGACTTCCTTCCCCGTCCTTCCCTAATCCGATGAGACCGATGACCTCGCTGTTTGGTCTCTTCCCCCAAACAACCCCCAACTACAGTACAGTACAGAAGATACATGAAAGACATACACAATGAGACAAAAAAATAGACTCTTTTATGCGAAAGCGATTGGTAAACTGAAGCCACGGCGATTCGATAATGTTCCCGGGTGCATTAAGTTATCCCACCAGTCGCTATATGACAGTACGTCGACCATCACCGAACATAGCGTTTTGGTGGTCCAGGTGTTAGGGTGGGGGAGGCCCAATTTACGTGGGCGTACAGACCTCCAAACCTTTAAACACGGTACATTCAGCGGTGAACGTTACTGTGTCAGTACAGCTCCAAATGTGAGATTTTCCGGAGTGCATTTGGCCCCGATTTCATTTTTATGGACGACAAAGCGCGACCGCATAGACCATCGCAGGTGGAGGAGCTATTGGAACGAGAGGATGTTCGACGAATGGACTGCCCTTACCGTTACCACCGATTTAAATTCCATCCGTCGCCTGTGAGATGCGGTGGGAGACGTTCCACATACACGAACGACCATCCGGCAGTTGTTAGCTTGGTCGAGGAATGGAAAGTCAATCCTCGATAATTCATTACCAATCTCGAGGCCAGCATAGGAGCACACTGCAGATCGTTCACTGCCGTCCTTGTTGATCACAAACACACACGCACGCACTATTAAGAATTACGTCCCGCGTGTAATGTCTAGGGGACCATCATGAATACCAGTGACTTCTGTGTACTTACTGCGATTGAATAAAATTGTCATTACTGTTAGGCTCATTGCGCATTTCCTTCAGTCATCTTCTGCTTTACACTGTAGCACTTCCTTCTATTGTGGTACAAGTTTTATCAAGCTTCGTCATTTGGCAATAAAACGTCATGCGAAAGCTACTTTCGCCCTAATGTGTTCCGCCCATCAGTGTAATTTTTGAAATGCATGACACATAACTCTATTAATAACCTTTTATTACAAGCAGGTATACTACTGTATCGTCTTCTCTGTACCTGCACAGCCAAATAAAACAAAGAAATATCTGAAAATTAATCATTTCTATGTAGGCAGTTATATAACGTAATATCAGCGAAAACCTGGTTTTCTGAATCGGTAAATGATGTGACATGTGATTGATTACAGCATTCGTTAGCACTGTGTTGTATACCTCCTACATATAAATTACTAATTCTCGTATATTTCTTTTCTTTGTTTGGTTCATACAGATACCAAGAACATGGTACAACACCGAAATCGGTTGTAATAAATGGGTCCTATTACAGTTGTGTGTCAAGCATTCAAAAAAATACATTTTAATCATCTTATTTTTACACTCATGTAGCTATCTATAGCAAGCCTCCGGTTATTCGACTTAATGTGGACTCCTAGACTGGATGGATAATTGAAAAACACGAATAATCCAAAATGCATGTCTTCCTACCCAAATCTGTTACTGTATTTACAAAGCACACTATATATTACGTTTAAAACAATACTCCGGTGCATACCACTTTGCCGGCCGGAGTGGCCGTGCGGTTCTAGGCGCTACAGTCTGGAACCGAGCGACCGCTACGGTCGCAGTTTCGAATCCTGCCTCGGGCATGGATGTGTGTGATGTCTTTAGGTTAGTTAGGTTTAATTAGTTCTAAGCTCTAGGCGACCGATGACCTCAGAAGTTAAGTCGCATAGTGCTCGGAGCCATTTGCATACCACTTTCTCGCCAGAAGCTGACGACTTATTTACAGAACACACTGCATTTCGCATCACTTGCTTTTAGTTCACTTACGTGGTATATTGGTGCAATTGTTTCTGCTTGCTTTCTCCTTCACTTATTTCCAGAAGATGGTTTTCACTTTCTGATAGTCAGAATCGGTATAGACAAACGACTTTATCCTGCAAGCTCAATAACAGATTAAAGTATTTCATTGCCTTGGTGCACGTGATAACGGATTCTCCGATCGCCTTATCCTCGCTCTCTTTCTCCAGCCAGCAAGAAGTGTTCACTACATGTGCGCCAAATCTCTGTTCGTTATCATCACTATTTAACCATACGCGTAAGTTTTCGTTATCTTCGTCTTCAAAACCAGAAATTCTTTTAACCACCGAAGTATCCACAGATAAATCTTAAACCGAATAACAGGAAACATGCTGTGCGCTTATTTACTCACTCAGTTCAATACTCGTACTCAATCATCATTCCCTTCAGAAATTCGCATGGGCAGTTTGTCAGAAAGTTCTTGGACAACAATACTCCCTTTCATAATATATCGTGCGAAAGTGATAACTCATCCACATCATAAAAACATCTAATACTTACATAAGCAATGATTGATTTTAGCGGGGATAGACTACAGGATACGAAAGATTATTCGCAAATTGTTCAGAAACTAATCGAAAGGCAAGAAAAGGAACAAAAGTTCAGAAGAAACTTATCTCTCTTGTTATTTAACTTGTGTGCTGAACGAACTTTGAAGCAAGAAAAAAGAATTCAGGGGAACATTAGCAAAAGCAAATCAAGGGTAATGCAAAGTGATCAAATTAAATAAGTTGATGATAAGGGAATTAAGATAGGATATGAGATACTAAAGAAAGTAGAGGTGTTTTGTTTTTTTCGGGCAACAAACCACCACATGGTCGAAGTAGACAGGATATAAAATACAATTTGGGAGCGGCAAGAACAGCATTTCTGAAAAAGAGTTATTTGTTACCATCGAAAATAAAATTTAATGTTAGCAAGTCATTTTTGAAGAGTTTTGTCTGGAGTACAGGCTTCTACGAAAGTGAAACGTGGAAAAAAAAACATTCATGCACGAAGAGAGTAGAAGCTTTTCAAATGTGGATTAGTGGAAGGATGTTTAGGATTCGATACATAGCTCGAGTCACTAATAATGAGGGAAGAAAATTCTGATGCATCGAGGAGCGAGGATCCTATACCTTCTCACGACATATATTTGTCATCCATTGTGAAGTTCTGTCGTAAACTTATAGATTTCCTAAATCACAGAATGTAAATTTCGCTAATGCAAATATCGCTGATTTAGCCGAGTCCAGCATTCCAGAGTAATGGCTGTCCGTTGACGATGCTTTCAGCAGTATTAATTTTTATTGCATGGCATAAGTGCTTACACTATATGATCAAAAGTATCCGGAGACCCCCAAAACCAAACATTTTTCATATTAGGTGCATTGTGCTGCCACCTGCTGCCACATAGTCCATATCAGCGACCTCAGTAATCATTACACATCGTCAGAGAGTAGAACGATGCGCTCCGCAGAACTCACGGACTTCGAACGTAGTCAGGAAATTGGGTGTCACTTGTGTCATAAATCTGTACGAGAGATTTCCACACTCCTAAACATCCCTAGGTCCACTATTTCCGATACGATAGTGAAGTGGAAACGCGAAGGGACACGTACAGCACAAAAACGTACAGGCCGACCTCGTCTGCCGGCCGCGGTGGTCTAGTGGTTCTAGGCGCTCAGTCCGGGTCCGCGCGACTGCTGCGGTCGCAGGTTCGAATCCTGCCTCGGACATGGATGTGTGTGATGTCCTTAGGTTAGTTAGGTTTAAGTAGTTCTAAGTTCTAGGGGACTGATGACCACAGATGTTAAGTCCCATAGTGCTCAGAGCCATTTGAACCATTTTTTGAGCCGACCTCGTCTGTTGACTGACAGAGACCGCCGACTGTTGAAGAGGGCCGTAATGTATAACAGGCAGACATCTAGCCAGACCATCACACAGGAACTTCGAACTGTATCAGGATCCACTGCAACTACTGTGGCAGTTAGGCGGGAAGTGAGAAAACTTGAATTTCATGGTCGAGTGGCTGCTCATAAGCCACACAACACTCCGGTAAATGCCAAACGACGCCTCGCTTGGTGTAAGGGGAGTAAACACTGGACGAATGAACAGTGGAAAAACGTTGTGCAGAGTGACGAATCACGGTACACAATGTGGCGATCCGATGGCAGGGTATGGGTATGGCGAATGCCCGGTGAACGTCATCTGCCAGCGTGTGTAGTACCAACAGTAAAATTCGTAGGCGATGGTGTTATGGTGCGGCCGTTTTTTTCTTGGAGGGGTCTTGCACCCCTTGTTCTTTTGAGTGGCACTGTCACAGCACAGGCCTACATTGATGTTTTAAGCACCTTCTTGCTTCCCACTGTAGGAGAGCAATTCGGAGATGGTGATTGAATCTTTCAACACGATCGAGTACCTGTTCATAATGCACGGCCGGTGGCGGAGTGGTTACACGACGATAACATCCCTGTAATGGAATGGCCCACACAGAGTCCTCACCTCCATCCTACAGAACACCTCGGGATGTTTTGGAACGCCGACTTCGTGCCAGTCCTCACCGATTGACATCGTTACCTCTCCTCAGTGCAGCACTCCGTGAAGAATGGACTACCATTCCCCAAGAAACCATCCAGCACCTGACTGAACCTATGCCTGCGAGAGTGGAGGCTGTCATGAAGGCTAAGGGCGGTCCGACACCATATTGAATTCCAGCATCACCGATGGAGAGCGCCACGAACTTGTCAGTCAGTTTCAGCCAAGTGTCCGGATACTTTTGATCACTTAGTGTATCATGGCGGTGGAGTCAGTCCACGACAGTGGAATTCGGGTGACGTGCGTGCTGACATTGCTTGGACGTACTTGCTGATTTTCTTTGGTATAATTATTCGCACCGTGTACTGTTCGCTTTGAGATTCCAGTGTGAAAGACCGTCTCGTATGGGGGCTTGCGGAATATTGTTAAAACCGAGCGTATTTAAATCTGTTTTATGTGACTAATGATTTCGGTAAAAAACCGTACAGTTTCTGATTCGCTATCAATAACGGTTCTCAGTCGAACCCGTTATCATGAGCTTCCTCAGACTGTCAGTAAATGAAGTAAATTACAATTAACCTGTTGGAATGGAGAGTGGCAGCATCGTCGTAATATAGCATATCTAGTGAAACGTGGTTCTTACTGGAATTAAAGAAAACGTGGAAGGGAGGACCCACTAATATAACTTTCTTTTCACACAACCTGTTTGTTTAACAATATATAAACTGTGTTTTACAGATAATCGAAGCATTTAACCACTAAATTTTCTTTAACAAATTGTACAAATTTGCAAAATTCTTTTGACCTTAAACCTTAAGTTGAATAAGCTTTTAATCTTTGCAAGAGAAATCTGATGTGCTGTATTGCAAAACAATAATCAATATGATAATGATTACAAGACGGGCGGACCTCCAGCCCGTCCGTCATCGGGTGGAGTGAAACAGCGGTGTTTACTACCGCGCTGGACACAGTCTCTCTTATTAAATGCCCTTCTGCAACATATGAAAATTATACAAGCACCATTGATGACAAGAGTGATTCAATTACTCAAAACAGATGACGTAACTTTTAATTTGGAAGCTGTATGTCGAAAGGTGAGTGCTTAAGATGCGCACCTGTGCTTAAAGGTTAAACAGATTAGCAAACAATATGACAATGATAAGGTTTACTTCAAGGCAACCAACCTCGTAATTTCAATCGGCAACCAAGGTGCGACTGGATCCCATCCCATCCCTTCTGATAATTTTATTTTGACTAAAGCCCTGGTAAAAGTTGGCTGTTAATATTTTCAAAGTCAAACTGATTGTCAGTTATTAAGACCTCTCTGAAGGAACTTCTTATAACATTTTTTGTGAGCACTCACTACAAGAGAACTCGCTCGGCGGAACCACAAGATCGAGCTAGAATGCACCAATAATGACCCGGTCTTTCAAGCACAGAAAAGAACAGCTTAGTACAACAGGGTGTTCAGATTATAACTAATGACTGAGAAATGCAATTACAGTCAATGAATTGAACCGGTTAACAGCTAAATCTAACCACAAAGTCCTCTTTTGTTTAACTGGGACCTGTGCCTTAGTACAATTGTTCTGGCTGTATTTACGACCAAGAGCTTATTAATTAGAACAATAATGATCGGGTAGAAACCAGAGAGAATAGGCAAAATAATATCGGGACAAATTTTCAAAAGGCAACTAGTGTATTAGTACAATACTACTGCTTATATTTACGACCAAACAGCCCCCTGAGTAAAACTCTAAGTATCGGGTACAATCCAGAAAATAATGAGGAGGGCAGGTAGACCAAGAAGCAAATCACCACGAGGATTACAGAATGTTACTCCCCTTTATCAGCCAGCAGTTCCATGTATCCAACGGTGCGTCGCAGCGGTTACTGAGTGGTGCCGATGACAGCCAGGTAGAAGACGGCAACCGGGCCACAAGCGGTCGTCTGACACGAATGTCGCCAACCAACCGATTGAATGTTGGTCTGCTGCTTGTAGTCGACGCTGACCGCGGTGAAGTACGAATGCCGGACATTTGCCACGCCGGACATTTGCCACATCGGACATTTGCCACACTTGCCCCTTCGCCAGGTAGCTTGAGTAGCGATCCCTCAGGTAAGGGACGCCCTTCCCCGCACTACCTCTGTCCGCTTTCAAACCGCCGTCTCCACATCTTACTCGACACAACCAGTACGTAAGGAACCTTCTTCTTCGACATCTTGGCCAAATACAGTGCTTCTTTTCCGAAATCGAAATATTTATAACTTTTGGGAAACGAAAGCAATACCGACGATTATGTCAGTATGTAATTAAGTTCTGCCAAATATAAATATAGATTCCTCTGTCTGTACGGTAGCTTCCTTTCACGCTTACTGATTGCGATAGAAACAGTCCATCGGCATGGGAGCAACAAGAAAGGAACGATGAAACGAGAATGCGAATGTACGCTAATCATTTCTTTTTGATCACTGCATTCGTGCCTACTTTAATTACTACAACTGCATACCCAAAAGACAATAGGGAAAGAATAAATGGGTTTGTGAATGTTTGAAAAGAAGAACGACATACTCCATATTAATTTACTCTCTAAAAACACTAGTTAATAAAGTGTAGCGGGACAATGTTCAAAACATAACTGAAAACACGTTCACTAAATAGAGACAAGAACATCTATGATTGACATGTCATCTAAAGTCGACTTACAATTTTAAAATGCTAGAAATAAGGAAATGAAGTAATACAGAGTGCTACGCTTGTAACGTACGTTGTTGTTCTACATTGTTTAGCTCTGGTATTTACAAGGTCACAGAGAAAGCATCTTAGGTTCTGGAGGGAAAAGCCGTAATTGTGATGATCTGCACTACAACAGAAACAAGAAGCACAACGTAAGGAAAAATAATGTAATGTGTATTACAGCTCACAAGCGACATTGAAGCACATAGTTCCTGTGACTTAGTATGGGCAGACAACCGGAATAAATTAATAACTGGCTCCTTTTACCGCCACTGTCTCAGATGAAACAGTTGCTGAACAGTTCAAAGAAAAGAAAACTTGAGTCTCATCACAAATAGGTACCGTACTCATACAATTATAGTTGGCAGTTACTTCAATCTACCTTCCGCATGTTGACAAAAATACATTTTCGTACCCTATTGTAAATATAAAACAACTTCCGTAATTGTTCTAAATGCTTTTTTTAAATTATTTTTAACAATTAGTTGACGAGGCCATTCAAATTGTAAATGGTTATGAAAACACACTTGACCTCTTAGCCACAAATAATCCTGAGCATCACAACGGATACAGGTATTAGTGAACACGCAGTCGTAGCGAGGCTCACTTCCGTAACAAAAAAATTCACCGAAACTAAACGCGAAATATATCTATTTATAAAAGCAGCTAAAAATTCGGGTGACGTCTTTCTACGAGATAGCCTGCAATCTTTCCAAATTATGTAAATGAAGACCATATGTGGCTTAAGTTCAAAGAGATAATATCAACAGCACTCGAGATATTCATACCAAATAAATTAATAAGAGACGGAACTGATCCCCCATGGTACGCAAAACACGACAGAAAGCTGTTGCAGGAACACCGCATAAGGAACGTATAATTTAGACGGACGCAAAATCTCCAAGATTGTTGAAGTTTTACTGAGGCTCGAAATTTGGTGCGGATTTCAATGCGAGATGCATTTAATAGTTTCCACAATGAAACTCGCTCTAGAAATGTGGCGGAAATCCAAAGAGATATTGGTCCCATGTTAAGTAAAGCAGCGGAAAGGCTCAGTAAGTACCTTTACTGCGCGACAGCGACGGTAATGTTACTGATGACAGTGCCACTAAAGTGGAGTAAGTAAATGCATTTTCCGAAATTCCTTCACCAAAGAAGACGAACTAAATATTCCAGAATTCGAAATGCGAATAGCTGCACACATAATTTAGAAGTAGATATTCCAGATGTTGCAAAGCAACTGAAATTACATTGTCAGTGACAGAGGAAATAATCAAATATCTTTTCAAAAAGTCTCTAATGTATAAGAAAAGTAGGTCTAATACATTTGTTTCTGATGTTCTTTAGTAACAATTAATTTTCAGCGGTAAGCTCCTTGCTTTTACTGACCTGTTTAAAGATAATCAACAATTTAGTAAGAAATTCTAATTTTTAAAGGACTATATCTAAATGTACTTAAGTATATTTACATCTACTATAAATGTTTGCAGCTAAACTTAAAAAAATATTTGAGGTGCCAAAATTGTCAACCTTAGGATAAGATCAGTTTTGGGATGTCTATTTTAGGTGCAATTTAAAGGTTCAGTTCCCATTTTCTTTTACAAAAGCGTATAATATCAGTTTAACAAACCATGATATTTTAGGTGATAGTTGCGATTCTGAAGCTTCAGAAAATTATTTTAGAACTCACAATTATTTAATAGTATGGCCATAATATTGGAAGCTAAAAAAAGTTATCTTAATGTACAACAATAGGGATACTTCTGTGAGGCTTGAAACACTTTTTAATTCTTGCATTAAAGGCTGATTCGCATCACACTTTGCACAGGCTTTGGACCGTGAAAATTATAAATGACTATCTACCATTCTGGCGTATGTAAAATCAGCCTAAACAGGCTGAGCTAAGGTACACTCTATTTACAATTACAACTTAATATTAGCTCCGATAATGTTGCTTCGATGTTTTAATTATTTTATCTCAGTAATCTGCGAGGACTCAGTGGTCTTCATAGTTTTTAATACATAATTTTAACGTATTTTAGTCCAGTTTCTGAATATGGGCAATGGCTTTCAAGCAAGGCCTAATGTTGCCAGTCTTTTCATAATTCTTTACGATTTTCTCTATCCTCTCGTCCAGCTTCAAGTACTTCTTCTTCCTCTTCTTACCTTCAAGATTCATTTCCAATTTCATGTACATGCAGTTTGTGAACCAGTTTGTGAACTCTGCTTCCTTTTTCAAGCACTCCACCAAATAGTTGATTCTAGGGTGAGGGTTTCCAATAATACTATTTATTTTGTTCTGCCACCCTTCAACAGCATTCGTCATTCTGTGTCTTTTTCCGTAACAGTTCCACATTTCTATTGCGATATCCTCATTCTCTAGCCAGTTATCCACAAAGTAGTCAAAAAATTGAGAAAACTTTCCGTTATCAGGAGCTTCTGCATGAATCTCAATCCATCCATTGTTTACGTCCTCCGGTTTTACAACTGCCAGCGCTGCACACATGCTGACGTGAAGTCTTAAATCCCCGTTCTAGCGGTACTCCTCAGTTAGACCGAGAACTCGAATTCTTCTCCATAAACTCTTCTCCATATGGAAACAGAATCCATTTATTTCAGTTGTGGGAAAAACTTGACAAATGACCGATATCGCAGCTGCCTCAAAGTCCACCTTTACTTGTTTAGGACACCACTCAGAGACTGTCTGTTTTGTCAGACGAAACATACGAACATATGTGTCTTTCTTCTTATTAGGGAGCAGTGCAAATACAGTAGGAAGAATGTTTGTTTCTTTAATCGGGCCTCCTAAGTCTACGTGTATGGTGTAGATCTGTGCAAAACTGCTTGCGGCATCTCTTAAATGTTCCATCCATAAAAAATGGGATGGTTTTAAACTTTATTTTCCTTTGATTCCACTAAAAATCATTATTCTCACCTCTAATCTATCGTCTTCCAGAAGAAAACTACTGCCACATCCCATTTTTAATAGATCTTAATGAAGATCAATTTCATAAGAGTTCTTAGGCTCTTGTTGGTTCCCCCCGCTCTTGCCTCCATCGACGACGCATAGTTCTCTTCATAGATTCTGAATTAGGCATCACTGTAACAAAGTCATAAACTTTATTATGTAGATTTCCTATTTCATCCGCGTATATCTCCGATAACTGTGTAGTTTCTTCTCGAGACCTTCTCTTCGCTCTTTCCCCTTGCTTTCTCACTTTCAGAGCTGCATAGTCAGGTGGTCCACAGAGATGTTCTAATACGCTCAACACTTCTCCGTTCCTCGAAAGCAGCTTTCCCTTGCAATGATCCGCTTTTCGGCGTATGTACATCCATGTAACAACACCTTCTTTAGATTCCATCTGTTTAAGATATACGTAACCTTTGTAATGAGCAGGAGGCCTGCCCTTGTTCGTTGTAATAACTTCCATATTGATGGTCACGTTAGGAACTTCGAAAGCAAACTGGACGGGTGGGTGAGGAGGAGGAGGGGCGGGGGGGGGGGGGGGGGAGACAAGAGACCCAGCCCTTCGGAGCAGGTAAAACCGTGGCAAATGTCCGGCGTGGCAACTGCCCGGACACCGTGAAGTACCGGACACCGTGAAGTACTCCGGTATCTTTGATCTGGGCAGGCCCCCCTTGCGCAGCTCGTGGCATCGGCCGCTCGGACCTCGTGACCACCTCTTGTCGCGACGCTACCGCCAATCCCCAAACTTCGTGCCTCTTCCTCGCGCCAGCGAACCCCGTATGTAAACCGGCAAGCATAGACCTTCTAAGGGCACAACCCACAGATACCAACTCTTCGCCGGCCGTTGTGGCCGTGCGGTTCTAGGCGCGTCAGTCTGGAACCGCGTGACCGTTACGGTCGCAGGTTCGAATCCTGCCTCGGGCATGGATGTATGTGATGTCCTTAGGTTAGTTAGGTTTAAGTAGTTCTAAGTTCTAAGGGACTGATGACCACAGATGTTGAGTCCCATAGTGCTCAGAGCCATTTGAACCAACTCTTCCTCGTAGATATTGACAATGGGGCCGCAAGAAGGATAGTCGATACTAAACCCGAACCAGTGGCGCCAGACAGAACAGTCTACTAATTCAATGGCACCACGGCTCACCTAGGATCGTGTTATAATGGGATTGTAATGTATGGAAATGTGTGGAGTCAGTAAAAATTGCAGAGGGAATATAGTAAGCATTTTCACATGGGTGTAGATTGCAATAATTATGCAAAGACGGAGAGGTTTGTGGAGGGTGGACTAGCATGTGCAGTTGCATCAAAGCCGTCTTAGGACTCAAGAGCACAACCTGTCAAGGAGCCTGACACTATGAGGGTTCCTCTTAAACCGCTGCAAGCTAATAAGACAGCAGTCTGTAAATACTGATGTCCGCCGTTGCCATGGGCGTTTGCACATTGAATGGTCTGCTCTGACCTGTGCTCCTCAGCTTTGAGTAGAGCGTACGTCACTTGTTTCCATCAATGACACCCAAACATCATCATGTTCAACAATGCTACACGTACCATATGTGGAGAGAGGTAGGGACGGGTAATGCACCCAGGAACATTGTCCAATGTGATCACTTTGGCGGTCGAGGTGTTATGGTGTCGGCTGGCATAATGTTGCATATGCCTGCTGACTTCCAAAACTCATTGGGCACCGTTATTGTAACACTGTACTCCTTCCCCACGTGAATCTTTTGAGAAGCACATTCGTCGCTGACATCATTTTTGTGGATGACAAAGCATGACCGCATTGAACAGCGAGGAGATTTTGGAACGAGAAGATATTTGACGAATGGATCGGTTTGCCCTTTCCACCGACTTAAATCCCACCGGGAACGGGTAGGTTGCGTTGCCGAGATGTACTGCAGAGCGTCCACGTTCACAGTGACCATAAAGCTGTTGGAGGAATATACCATTCTACAACAACTAATGCTTAGCGACCTTGTGGCCAGCATAGAATCACGTTGCAGACTATTCATTGCCGTCCCTGGTGATCACACACCCTATTAAGAACCCCGTGCGATCGTTTTAAAAGTATCATTTCTGTTCGTCTCATTCCGTATTTCTCTCAGTTGTCTTCTGTACTTTACAGTAGCAGTTATTTCGATGCACGGTCCAAGTTTCATCGAGCTATTTTACTTGTCAGTGATACATCACGCGAAAGTTACTTTAGGCCTTAAGTTTTGAACACCAACGTATGAGAAGCAAAACCACTAAGAATTAAATAAAAAAGTAATTCATGTGCACTGAGCTACCATAAGCAAAGCGAAGGCACAGGATGTGATGTATGTCGTCGGCTGGTGAAGTCTATACGGTGCACTTCCCTTCGTACAGCTATGGTACAAGTGGTTTCCTGAGGCTCGACTTTCGAAATGGTAGCGGTCTGACTCAGCAGAAGGCAGACAATAAACCCTATGTCTCAGAGGAGGCGACTTGACGTACGTTCGTCAAACACCTATGATCGACCTGTGGACGAAGTGGTGTTACCTCCAGATCAGAAGTCCAGATCTAAGCCAGCACACGGCTGGTGAAACGGGAAATATTACACTGCACCATCTACTTGAAGGCAGGATGGTTAGTATTTAACGTCACGTTGACATCAAGATCATTAGAGATGGTGCACAAACTCGGAACGTCTCAAGGATGGCAAAGGATATCGACACTTGAAAGGTGGCTACACTGAGTCACAGCGCCAGAGATTGCGCCAAAGAGTTTTATTCCGTCGCCTCCACTGGCAGTGCTTGTTCAGAAGTTGTGGTGGTTAGTGCTTTGCTGAGAGGATGTTGATAGCTGTACTATTTGAGGCCATGTCGTCTGCAGTTGTTTTGATGGGCTAGACAGCAGATGTTGTTCGAATGGAGATGTTGTAATGATCAGAGTGTATTTTTAGTCAATATATATGAAGGTAAAAAACATTTTTTTATTTTTTTTTTTAATTTCCTAACTAACAATGCCTCTTGGTCACAGGTTCAGTCAACAAGGCATCTGGATTGTGTTCATGTATTAGACTGTAATTCGGGTTTCTATGTGCAATTATAGTATTTCAGTTTTATTTAATTAATTCAGTGTAAATGGTATTTAAAATATCTTGTCTTATTGAGGAAGAACCGTGCCAGATGTGTACGTTGAATCACACTTCCACACACAGAAAAGTTACACTTGTGCCTTGTTGTTTCGTAGCTTTCATAGTTGCTGGGGACTTAATTAATTAATAGTGGTAACGGAAATTTCGTTTCATTCTTTGTTGTTATTCTATGCAGTCAGATTGCGTACTAACACTAGTCAGGGCCAACCGTTTACGAGACAGCGTAACCGAAAAGACAGCTACTAAATCTTAAACTAAAAATATTTGCATTATATTTAATTAAGCCCCAACGCACATTGTCCTTTCAAAGGAGCCATCCTCTCATTTGTCTGCTTCAATTTATAGAAATCGTGGAAAACTGAAACTTGGATGACCGGACGCGGATCTGAACCGTCGTCCACCGGAATGCAAGTTCAGTTTTCTAACCACTGCGTGACCTCGATCGGTTCACCCTCTTGATACCGGATCCACGATGTTCCTAAATGTGCTGCAAGAAGTAAACTCAGCATACAATGCCCTAGCCGATGAAATTATATAACATACTAAATATATATTTCATTCACTTACCTAGAGGATGTACCATCAATCAAATAGGCAAAGGTCTTGTGCGGCGGTTTAAGAGAATGGAAACATTGTCAGTTAATAAAAGAATCAAAACCGTAAGAACCATTTAAGTAAATGATTATTGCGAGATGACCAGTTTTATTAACTGATAATCTATAATAGATCGCCGTCAGATCTCCAAACCATACTATCTAAAATTACGAAAGCATTGTCTTGCGATTCCGAAGATCACTGGAAACCCGAATTCTTATGTAATGACGCAAGCGTCTTGCAGCGATTAATAAGACATGCTTCCCTGTCCATCGGACACCTATCTGTAGCAGACTACTCAGATATCGTGTCTACATAGCCGCAAAATGTGGACGTCGTACATAGCACGCCTTCAAATAGGACAACTCCTCCGATGACTTTCAGCATTCAGTTTATAAGAGAAAGTGTTCTTGAGATCTTATATGGTTTTCGTGAGTATAAAAATGAAACACGGGGTGTTAGGGGTAGATATCTACATCTACATCCACATGATTACTCTGCAATTCACATTTAAGTGCTTGGCAGAGGGTTCATCGAACCACTATCATACTATCTCTCTACCATTCCACTCCCGAGCAGCGCGCGGGAAAAACGAACACCTAAACCTTTCTGTTCGAGCTCTGATTTCTCTTATTGTATTTTTATGATCATTCCTACCTATGTAGGTTGGGCTCAACAAAATATTTTCGCATTCGGAAGAGAAAGTCGGTGATGAAATTTCGTAAATAGATCTGGCTCTGAGCACTATGGGACTTAACATCTATGGTCATCAGTCCCCTAGAACTTAGAACTACTTAAACCTAACTAACCTAAGGACATCACACACATCCATGCCCGAGGCAGGATTCGAACCTGCGACCGTAGCAGTCGCGCGGCTCCGGACTGTGCGCCTAGAACCGCTAGACCACCGCGGCCGACGTAAATAGATCTCGCCGCGACGAAAAATGTCCTTGCTTTAATGACTTCCATCCCAACTCGGGTATCATATCTGCCACACTCTCTCACCTATTACGTGATAATACAAAACGAACTGCCCTTTTTTGCACCCTTTCGATGTCCTCCGTCAATCCCACCTGGTAAGGATCCCACACCGCGCAGCAATATTCTAACAGAGGACGAACGAGTGTAGTGTAAGCTGTCTCTTTAGTGAACATGTTGCATCTTCTACGTGTCCTGCCAATGAAACGCTACGTTTGGCTTGCCTTCCCCACAATATTATCTATGTGGTCTTTCCAACTGAAGTTGTTCGTAATTTTAACACCCAGGTACTTAGTTGAATTGACAGCCTTGAGAATTGTATTATTTATCGAGTAATCGAATTCCAACGGATTTCTTTTGGAACTCATGTGGATCACCTCACACGTGTTATTTAGCGTCAACTGCCACCTACCACACCATACAGCAATCTTTTCTAAATCGCTTTGCAACTGATACTGGTCTTCTGATGACCTTACTAGACGCTAAATTACAGCATCATCTTTGAACAACCTAAGAGAACTGCTCGGATTGTCACCCAGGTCATTTATATAGATCAGGAAGAGCAGAGGTCCCAGGATGCTTCCCTGGGGAACACCTGATATCACTTCAGTTTTACTCGATGATTTGCCGTCTATTACTACGAACTGCGACCTTCCTGACAGGAAATCACGAATCCAGTCGCACAACTGAGGCGTTACCCCATAGGCCTGCAGCTTGATTAGAAGTCGCTTGTGAGGAACGGTGTCAAAACCTTTCCGGAAATCTAGAAATACGGAATCAACTTGAGATCCCCTGTCCATAGACAGATCCAGATACGTCAGCATCCACTTCAGTTCGGGACTAATAATTATAGCTATTAGGAGTAGTATGTTTTTATGTTGGTTAGTAGCTCCAAGTATGCGCGGCACAAGGAAGCCATTAATTATTGAAGTGTGCTCACGTGGACGCAAAGTGGGCAGTCTGTACTACAGGCATAATCCTCTTCGTATTACAATGACGACCATGCAGAAAAGTCAGGTAGTAAATTAAGTGATTTGTTTGTGGAAAGACTGTTAAATACAAAGAAAAAACTTCTAACACGCGGAAGTGGGTACATACCGTTATTAAAGTATCAATTTATCACACTTTCTGTACCTAAACCTCTAATACCCTACCTATTGTGTCTTAAAAATCCAGTGATGTGTTTGTGTGAAGGACGGAGGGGTGACTGTACAAAGTGATGTGGTTTTAGTATGTCACCCTCACGGCAGTGTGTATGCGCGCGCGTGTATATATATATATATATATATATATATATATATATATATATATATATATATATATATACACGCGCGCGCATACACACACAAACACTTTTGCGTGAAGGAGAGGGTAAAAACTCCGCTAAGTTCTTGCAGCATGACGGTAGTGACGCAGTCAATAGTCCTTTGCAAGCAGCTGTACCAAGGATTAATTTTCTTCTAGTCCTCTACAAAGGGACAACATTCTCATTATAAACAACAATAACGTCTGCGAACATTTTGTCTACCTTACCGTTTTGTACCATCTCCTAAAAGTCAGACGCTGGTGTTGGGTTGTCTCCTTGCGGCGACGGCGAATGTGTACGGCAGTAGTGCAGAGGCTGTTGCGCGGGTTGCCCACATTGCAGGCGCCTTCGAGATCGCGAAACGTAGTCTCTGGCAGTATACGTATACACGGCCCCAAATCTGGTTTTTATTCAAGCAATCTCTTAATGGTTGGTTAGTAGACTACTATCGGTACTAGAAATTCAGATTTCGCTGCCGGTTAAACAATCAGAAGCTCTCTCAGATTGTTCGCTAAGAGAGCTGTTGCCAACAGAAAATTATCGTCGTTGGGCGATCGTAAGGAAACGCAGAAAGACTTGGACGATGTTTCTACCTGGCAGCTCACTTTCAATAGGATAAATGCAAGATAATACTCGAACAAAGATAAAGAGCCCAATAGCACTCGATCGCACGATTACTGGTGAATTTCTGCATCATCTGACGTTGTATAAGTGTTTGGAGTTAATAATAAGAAGTGATATGGAATGAGACGACCACGTAAAATCTGTAATAGGGAATGAATATGGAACAGTTACGTTTGTTGGAAGTTTTCTGGGAAAGTGTAACACACATCTAAAGGAAACTGCATACAGGACCCAAGAGGGACCAGTTCTAGAGCATTGTTCCAGTGTTTGGAAATCACATCAAGGAGGCGTGATAAAATACTACGTAACGTGCCGCTAGATGTATCCTTTAGAAACCTGTGACAGAAATAGTCGGAGAATATAAATGGAAATCCGTACACTGTGAATGTACGTTACACATTTTTCTGACATCTTAGGAAATGCAATTTTCGATTGTGTTACGTTGATCTGAAAATGTGCCTCGGCCCGAAACTAGTCCCGAATTAAAAGTAAAATATTTACAACTTGGACTAGTTTTTCGTTCTATTGATAAATGGGAATCATTGGAACGAGGACAACGTAGGTCGTGCGAAACTCTGTTGGGTGACTTTAGAGAACATGAGTTCGACGAAGAGAGTGCGTCCATATGCTACCACTATCGCACATCGTTTTCGCAGTTGTTAGTCGGGAAAACGGAATTTATTTTACATCGGCACTGATACTGGGAAACAGCTCTTTCAGACTATGACTATTTGTAGTTCGTACATATTTTTGTGTTCGATGCTCTGTTCACGTTATATACATTATTGTTTAATTGTCTTTCATTTGAATGTTTAACGCAATTCAGTAACAATTTGTTGAGTTTAAACTATAATCCTTTGCCGTTGTCAACATCATCACCTCCGCTGGATTTATCCAGTCATTTCACTTATTTGTACATATTATTCATTGACTTATCTTTTTACATAAAAGAGTTAAGGATCATTTCTGTAGCAAATATATGGGCTTTTAAGCGACCGATCCGTATGGTACCATAAGAGACAGTAGAGGTCACCCATCGCCCACACCGACAGTGACAAATAAAACCATCGTCTCTTACACTAGACAGCATTGTTTGCCCTCGCGCCGGAGCACGGAAGACATTTTATTCGGTTTTTCTTGAAGGGTCTGCCTATCTTGAGGGACACAACACCGGCATAAGGCAGGGAAACCATCCTAAACGAGTTCTCAATACCTTCTGGCTGCGCTCGAGGTTTAATGCGCGCTAGTCGAAATATTGCAAATTTGCTTATCGGAGTACCTGTTCTGGACAATTACATAGTGGGCATGGCTAAGCTCTACAGACAAGCTCTGCGGGTCTGACTTAGTCGAGTCCTACGCACGAATGTCCGTATTACACTGCTACGTTGGGATGCGTAATGGCAACTCGCAGCTTGTAGATGCAGTTCGCTGTTGTAGTTTAATCAAACACACAGTGATGCAAGAGGCCCTCTTCTTTTCTACGAACCATAACGTTTGCAAACAATTGATTTGCCTCTACTGCCACGATGAAGTAAATTATGTTACGGCAGAAGCTGAGATGCTGTAAAAATTCAGGAAGCGTCGCTGTCCCATATGGTCATGCCACAAAAGTATTATCTACATACCTCCAAAAATATGTATGTTTCACAAGAGCCGACCTAAGTCCTTTGTCTTCTAATTCTTCTAAAAAAGATTAGCTGTTATGGAAGAAAGAGGGCTACAATTACAACACCGTCAGTTCCTGCAGACACATAGAAGCTGAGCTGAAAGAGAACTTTCTACATCTTTCACAAACTGCGACTTAGTTGCGTATAAAGCATTGATTCAAAAAGTGTGAACTATGTTTATTTTATTCCAATCTGTGACCAAGATTTTGTTTGTCCTCAGAGTATCTATAACGGTCAGTGATGACAATCTTCAGATCCAAATACGGTATAGCCAGCGCAGCGCAGTTGAAAAAAGTTAAAAGTACGGTGCGCCGGCAGTCACATAAACATTGGTGCTACTGTTCATAACAAACATATGTTTACCTCGACTTACTTTTTATTCAACGATAAACGTACTGAGTAAGCTGACGACCTTGCACGAGTACATTGCTAGCGAATTTTTGTAGTACTGGTACTATAACTACTACCGAAACACTTCTCTCATTCATTAGTCCTTTTATTTCGTTTCTTTAGAGTATAGTTTCCATGGATTTTGTATAAGGCATCAAAATAATTTGTATAAAAGAAAATGATAAAATTTAACACTTTAGTCACAAGACTTAATCAGAACATATTATCATTGTACGAGTGTTGGAACTTAAATAGTGGAAATTACACTACTGGCCATTAAAATTGCTACACCAAGAAGAAATGCAAATGATAAACGGGTATTCATTGGGCAAATATATTATACTAGAACTGACATGGGATTACTTTTCACGCAGTTTGGGTGCATAGTTCCTGGGAAATCAGTACCCAGAACAACCAACTCTGGCCGTAATAACGGCCTTGTCACGCCTGGGCATTGAGTCACACACAGCTTGGATGGCGTGTACAGTGTACAGATACAGCTGCCCATGCAGCTTCAACACGATACCACAGTTCATCAAGAAGAGTGACTGGCGTATTGTGACGAGCCAGTTGCTTGGCCACTATTGACCAGACGTTTTCAATTGGTGAGAGATCTGGAGAATGTGCTGGCTAGGGGAGCAGTCGAACATTTTCTGTATTCACAAAGGCCCGTACAGGACCTGCAACATGCGTTCATGCATTATCCTGCTGAAATGTAAGGTTTCGCAGGGATCGAATGAAGGGTAGAGCCACGGGTCGTAACACATCTGAAATGTAACGTCCATTGTTCAAAGTGCCATCAATGCGAACAAGAGATGACCGAGACATGTAACCAATGGCACCCCATACCATCACGCCTGGTGATACGCCAGTATGGCGATGACGAATACACGTTTCCAATGTGCGTTCACCGTGATGTCGCCAAACACGGATGCGACCATCATGATGCTGTAAACGGAACCTGGATTCATCCGAAGAAATGAAGTTGTGCCAGTCGTGCACCCAGGTTCGTCGTTGAGTACACCATCGCAGGCGCTCCAGTCTGTGACGCAGCGTCAAGGCTAACCGCAGCCATGGTCTCCGAGCTGATAGTCCATGCTGCTGCAAACGTCGTCGAACTGTTCGAGCAGATGGTTGTTGTCTTGCAAACGTCCCCATCTTGACTCAGGGATCGAGACGCGGCCGCACGATCCGTTACAGCCATTGAGATAAGATGCCTGTCATATCGACTGCTAGTGATACGAGGCCGTTGGGATCCAGCACGGCGATCCGTATTACCCTCCTGAACCCACCGATTCCATAATCTGCTAACAGTCATTGGATCTCGGCCACGGCGAGCAGCAATGTCGCGATACGATAAACCGCAATCGCGATAGGCTACAATCCGACCTCTATCAAAGTCGGAAACGTGATGGTACGCATTTCTCCTCCTTACACGAGGCATCACAACAACGTTTCACCAGGCAATGCCGGTCAACTGCTGTTTGTGTATGAGAAATCGGTTGGAAACGTTCCTCATGTCAGCCCATTGTAGGTGTCGCCATCGGCGCCAACCTTGTGTGAATGCTCTGAAAAGCTAATCATTTGCATATCACAGCATCTTCTTCCTGTCGGTTAAATTTCGCGTCTGTAGCACGTCATCTTCGTGGTGTATCAATTTTAATGGCCAGTAGTGTACTTATTCACAACCGAAACAAAAGAGTTAGATGTTTGCACCTGTTGCTGTCCTTCAAAGTAGCCACCAGCGTTCTGTAGAACCCGATGCCAGCGATGAGGAAGGCGTAGTACACCGTTAGCAGAGCCTGTTCTGTTGATGGTGCGTATGGAGCGGTCTACTGCCTGTCTAATCTCTGGAACAGTTCTGGAGCGAATGCCAAGAAGTGGTTCCTTCATCTTCGAAATCAAATGAAAGTCGCATGGACTTAAGTTCGGTGAGTTTGGTGGATGGTACACTAATTCCCAGTCCCATCGACCGAACAGAGCAACTACAGCATGCTCTTTATGTGCCCGCGTACAAAATGATGGGTGGCTTGCGCAGGAAGTGTCTCCGCTTCCTTCGCATACTCCAAAAACGAGCAGTAAAACTGTCTGCCGTGGAGGAAGGTAATGCGTTAGGACCATCAGAGTCGTACACGATGATCACCATCACTTTTACCATACACGACATTCGTTGGATTGGCGTTTCAGTTTTGGATTCGTGGTATTCGCTTCAGAACTGTTCCATACATTGGACAGACAGTAGAACGCTCCATTCGCACCCTGAATAGAACAGGCTCTGCTAACGGTATACTAAACCTTCCACATCGCCAAGAACGGGTTCTACACAACGCTGGTGTCTACTTTGAAGATTAGTAACAGGTGCAAACATGTAAATCTTTTGTATCGGTTCTGAATAAATAGCTGCCACTATTTAAGTTCCATCCCTCTTATATATAAATTTACGTTGTAGAGTAGGGACCATTAATCCAGTCCAGTGCAGAGTCTGATACTTCAAAGAAATCACATTTTTCTCCTGGAATTCGGAGACAATGTGACGAACTGTCTGACGAGGTTCTCCGCAGTCGAAGGCCGGTGACTTGGTTACTCCCTAATTGTAAAAGGAGTCACGACAGATGCTATCTGACTTTCTTATTCCGTTGAGTGTTTTACATACGTTACGAGGCAGTTCCATTCCTGGTTGTGATGAAATAAGGTTGGTACTGGGTGGAACTTGAGCCTCTTTCAGGGCTTCCCAATGTTCTCTCCGCACTTCGTTGATTGTAAAACTGTCCCTCGTAAGTAGTTCTGCTAAAGGTAGTAGGACAGATCTAGACTTTAGCCACTGTAGAGCAGCGTTATCCAGATTACTGTACAGCGGAATGTCCTGAGGCTGGTTGCATTCGCCCGCATCCCTCCCCCGAGTGGTAGCGCACAATTTATGGATTATATTGTTCCTGATGAAGAATTTTGTAGCGGTGTCTTGTAGATGCTTTTCAAAAAAAATAGTGGACGGTCCATTCTAATTCCTAAATATTTTGGGGAAGGATTATAGCGAACAACGTTATTGTTGAAGTGTACTTGGGGTTCAAATGGTTCAAATGGCTCTGAGCACTATGGGACTTAACATCTATGGTCATCATCCCCTAGAACTTAGAACTACTTAAACCTAACTAACCTAAGGACAGCACACAACACCCAGTCATCACTATTCTTGGGGCCTTAGACGTGTTTGCTTATTATTGCGATGAAAGCACAAGAAGACCAGTTTTGGTCTTGTTTGGAGTCAGTCTCCAGTCGGCAAAGCATCTGCAATGGCTGAACGTAAGGCGGGGGGCTCATGAAAGTAAATGCTATGAGACATCCTAAAACGTGAGCAAATATTCTTTTCTACACAAACTTTTTTTAAATGTACCTTCCGTATAATTTTTACTCAATCAGTAACCTGAAGAATCACGAAAATAATGGCGTTGGATGCATAGCAGTACCTCAAGTACATCCCGACATATTGCAAAGCGAAGTTGACGCTTGAAATAAAAGAAAAGCGCTGCAATTGCGCATCCCGAGATGGAAGCGTGAACCATACATTGCCTGTGATCGCGATGTGATTGACGTACTACGATACGACAAACGCTGTACTCATTGTTATTTATTGAAAACAATGCACATGTTCAGCCACACACAATGAAAAATACGAAAAGGGTTTACTCGTTCGTGCTTTATCGATCTTTATTACAGCATTAGGATGGACATAACGGTAACGAAATACCGAATATCACCTGCCGGAGTAAACGTAATTAATAACTGACCAAGGATCTAACAGAGGGTAAATGCTAGATGGAGTTGTACATCAATTACATAATGGTACATGATTGTTACAGGACACGTCATAGAACATTTTTGACGATCACGTAAGAATTGAGCTTTTGCAGATAGTGAAACGATTATATAAATGTACAATAGCACCCACAAAACAAACATACGTCTCCTTAGAACCACACACTCTCTACCCTCGAAAGTCATTATTCCATATCTGTTGCTATTCAAGAGATATTTGCGCTGAAGTTTTTACTTGGGTCACCCTGTATAATCGATGTATGAAGACATTATTCATAGATTACATTTCCTACACGATATGGAATGGGCACTATTCAGGGATATGACAGGAACGATCATTCGACGCAAAAGAGTCTAGTAAACATGGCGATTTCTACTTTAAGATCTACGAGCACTTGTTCATCTTCGGTACTGTGAAACACATATCCTGTAGTGGACAAGTACCCACAGTTCTTAATGTATGACCGAGCGAGGTGGCGCAGTGGTTAGCACACTGGGTTCGCATTCGGGAGGGCGACGGTTCAAACCCGCGTTCGGTCATCCTGATTTAGGTTTTCGGTGATTTACCTAATTCACTCCAGGAAAATGCCGGGATGGTTCCTTTGAAAGGGGACGGCCGACTTCCTTCCCCGTCCTTCCCTAATCCGATGAGACCGATGACCTCGCTGTTTCGTCTCTTCATCCAAACACTCCAAAACTCTTAATGTATGCATTTTACGGCACTGACTTACTAGACTTTTTTTTTCTTATTTTGTCTCATACTAACTCCTCCCAAAATATAGCAAGGACAGAGCTTACTGTAGAAGAGATTTATTTCACAGTTCGAAGACGAAGAAGTTCCCAGTGCACATAGCTCTTGAGGTATGCACTTCAGAGCCACATTTACAAGACTTCTTTGCTTCGAATGGTTGTTTCTGTCATATCCATGAATACTGAACACTCCTCCTGGTATACCCTATATATCGATCTTGTGTTGCCATCTCTACTTATGTAAGCTCTTAGTGCTCAATTTTGCCTTGTCCTCCTCGCACAAGTTCAGAGATTATAGCCAGTGGAACCCGCACAAGAGTTTCCGCCAGAACGCGCAGCATCCGTGTACAGATGGGAGACAGGGTTAGTGATCCTGCCCCAGGTGGCAGGACGCGGCGGGCAGTAAAGATAGCCGGGACAGAGTGTGGGGAACAGGAGGAAGAGCCGGCCGGCTGTACGCGCGCTCTCACTGTGCGGGCCCCGGACTGCGCCGCGGAAGCCGCTGTTCGGTATCGGGTGGAGCGCCAGCCGGCAACAGGAAGCAGATAGGCGGCCGGTCGCTACGCACAGCTTTTCTTTGTCTGGGCCACGCACAAAGGACGCCGACACCACGCGGGCGGCCTGGCTGGTAGTTTGAAACAAAATCACCTGCCGCAGAGGACTGTGCGTCCTGGGAATACGGCAAGCCCGTTTCGCTGATGCTACAACATCTCCACCTAAACTCTGCAGCGGTGTGTGGTGGACGGTACTTCTGACGCCACTACCAATTCTCTCGTACAACGTTCCACTCGGAAGAACGACTGTTAGTAAATCTGCAGGTCATCTCCTATTTCTATAATAACCTCTTCACGATCACACGGAACTACCTTTTCAAGTGTGTGAAACTTTATGGGACTTAACTGCTAAGGTCATCAGTCCCTAAGCTTACACACTACTTAACCTAAATTATCCTAAGGACACACACACCCATCCCCGAGGGAGGACTCGAACCTCCGCCGGGACTAGCCGCACAGTCCATGACTGCAGCGCCTAAGACCGCTCGGATAATCCCGCGCGGCTACCTTTTCAAGTCTCTAACATCTATAACTTATATATGCAGACTGAAGTGACGAATGATAATTTGTACCAATGCACGGATTCGAATCGCAGATGGTCTAACCCCTACGTCACACTGCCACAGTGGCTCTGCACACCTGGCAATATCCTAACAGGCCTCCCTCCTCAGTCAAAATTCCCATTATTCACACCTCAGCTCACTTGATATTCCTCAGAGTCTGCAATGCTGCTCGTGTTTAGGAGCAATACCAAGCAGGCTGAGGCATGAATGGGAATTTGGATTGAGGAGGGCGGCAAGCTAGCATACTCCATGCAGTTGTGCAAAGCAACTGTGCCAGAGTAGCGTAGTGGTTAAAGTGTCGGCCTTGGTACAAATGTTCATTTTTCGCTTCAGTCTACTTATAACCACCAAGGTCATTTCACGAAATGTGACCCGTCAGGGTAGCCGAGAGCGCTAATGCGCTGCTTCCTGGACTCGAATAGGCGCGCCGGCCCCGGATCGAATCCGTCCGCCTGATTAACGGCGAGGGCCGATATGACAGCCAGTCTGGATGTAGTTTTTAGGCGGTTTTCCACATCCCTTTAGGTGAACACCGGGCTGGTCCCCAGGTTCCGCCACAGTTACACAACTCACATCCATTTGAAAACGTGCGCACTATTTCATGACTTACACTAGACGCAGACAGCTGGGGTACATTAATTCCGTCCCGGGGGGTTCGGGGTGGCGGCAGGAAGGGCATCCGGCCACCCTCTGCCATTAACACTGCACATCTGTCTTACCAAAGCCGACTCCGCGTTGGAGCGGGACACAGGCCCGAGAAAGAAAGGAGGAAAAATCATTTCACGAAATGTCTGCATGTGGAAGCAATACTTGCCTCATTCTTCTTGAGACATAAGAGTTCAGAACGTCAAGAGTAAATTTATCCTAGGCCTACAACACTCTGCTGTCCACGTGACACTGGGGACAAACTCGAGACGGATCTTCTCCGCCACTTCTATTAATGCTGCATCGTAAGGGATCGAAACTGACAAGTAACAGGAAGAATAGCCAAACTGACAATTTTGACGAAACAGAACCTCCACGAATGTTAGTGTAGCTAGAAATGATCGCGTTTATTTACTAAAAGTGGAGGAGGCTTGATAAATCTCCCCTAATGTTTCACGAACGTAAATCTTAAGGTCATTGAAACCAATAATATTTGACTTTCCCCAGGACTAACTATACATTACGTCCACACAAGCAATCGATTCTCGTAAAACTGTAATATGATGTGTATTCTCGCATCAGGCAAAATAAAAAACGTTTCCCCCTAACATATTTATTCATTAAACACACTGGGTGAGTCGTGGTTTGCTTACGTAATGTCAGACAATGCACAAGTGCTCAACACACAATAATCCACAGGAGCACTGGTACAAAAACGAAGGAACATGCAAATAAAAAAAGGGTGTTAGAAAAAAACACAAAGCATAAGCAATTAAAATCAAATGAAAAATGAAGAGTGAATAACTTTAGCCTCACTGATTATAATAGCTGTTACCTGCAATGATGAGAACTGAGTCAGAAGAAAGGAAATTTATTCCAGCAAAGAAATTACATTTGTAAAACCAATTTATATACTGAACAAAAGTGATTTTAGTCTTTATTTTGAAAACTACTGAAAAAATACAGTTCAACGTTAAGTGCAACTTCAATTATTCGAAAGACAGCGACCATGAAAATGTAACAATAACTTTCACGCCCATGGCGAATATAGCACGAATGCACGATATTTGTAGAATTATTGTAATGGGTGCATTTACGTTCAACAACGAAAGTGAGGCACGGTTCCTTCAACTAACGCGTGACGTATCCCGACATCATATTTTTGTTACTTGTCTCTAACCACAGTCAAATTTACTGTTCTCCATTCTAACACAGCTTGGGACAGTTGACAGTACATCATAGCATTTTCCAGCATCACACAAAAGCCAGTATTTTACTCCATACTTCTCAGGTATACTCGGCATGTGCCGTATGAATGGGCGCCTGTACTTGCAAGTTAATGAACACTCCTGTTCTCGCCTGGCTTGTAGCAGGCAAAACAGTTGTCAGTAAACAAAAAATTTTCAAATGTGTGTGAATTTCTAAGGGACCGAACTGCTGTGGTCATAGGTCCCTAGACTTACAAACTACTTAAAGTAGCTTATACTAGAACAACACACACGCATCCAAGCCCGAGGGAGAACCCGAACCTCCGGCGGGATGGGCCGCGTAATAAGTGACATGATGCTCTAAACCGCGCGGCCACTTCGCGCGGCCAGTAAATAGAGTCCATATTTCTGAAGCTAGGCAAAATTTATTCGTTTCCTTATGTTGTCTTAATGACACAGAATCAATCGTAAGATGACTGCGCATTTCTGCAAGTCTGTTCCTTGACTGGCGCGCTTGAAGAAAGGAGATTCCCACCTATTGCTCCATAAATCTTAGTATGAAGTACCCCCAACGCCATATGCTTCCTAAGCGTAGATTAATCCAATGAAAGCACCTAGTTCTTCCAGGCTTATTATTACCAACTGTGCTGCGGGTCTTTTCTTCAGTGTACTTTTTTCGTCACTTTCAGGATCGGGTCGCTGCCATATAGCCGCAATGCAGAGAGTGGCGATTCGTCTACAACATGTCGTTTGGCTGTCCCGTCGGCCCTGTATCTGCTGCAACACGTACTGCGGCTTGCGCCAACTTGCTGTGTCGTCTGGCTCAATCCGTGTATACTTGATGCCATTGGAGCTCTCCACTTCCTCGCCGGCGCTTCCTCTTCCTCCTCCACTATGAGCTGCTGCACCAGACACAGCACCCAGTGTACCGCGATCATGTCCACCTCTCGCCGTTTCGTCAACTGGACCGACCGCCACGCTGTCGCCGTCTTGTGAGTCGTCCTCAATACTTGGATCATCGCAAATTGAATCATATGTCATAATTCCTTGTAACTGGTGAGAGGTAGGGAATGACACAAAAGACTGGCCATGACGCAATTTGACTTACGCATTTACATTTAATGATCAGTGATACTGCGTTTGAGTTTTGAACAAAGATTTATTTATCAGTGACTTGCCGATTCCATTAGGTGGCTGACCGATTTCTCCTCCTCAACGTCATCCTCATCGAAGCCCCGTCCTGCATTGCACACACGTTTGGCTCGTCTTTAAGAATGGCGATCACACCCTCGGGTAGAATCCTTAAATCCGACACCTAAAGATTAGAAGAAAGAAAGGCTTCCAGCGGACTGCGCTCTCATTGGTTCAGAAACTTATGTAGAAAGGTTCATGCTTAATTTATACAAGGGGTAGGTCATGTCAGATGGATCAGATTCTGCATGCTGTTAATTTGATGCTCCTGAATCACTCGAGTGGAATAAAATAGTCGTCCTGCTCCGCATTCGTCTCGCTACGGGATTCACCACTCGACTGCGTCGGTGATACCTTCTCCGGATATTAGACAATCTCGGCCTCCGTAAGATCACGTTGTCTTACCATTGTAGCTCCAATGACGCGAACTCGAGAAAATAAACTACACGATCACGTCACAGGGGTCACGACTACCTCAGCCCGCTCAGCTCGACCACAGACAAAGATATACTGACTGGAAACTTCCACATGGACAAGTCGCTTGACGTCTGCTGACATGTAAGACAGCTATTAACAGTGTAGAAGGGGTGCGGGTGGGGGAGGGAGGGTGGGGTGCTCCCTTACTTTCCGTATGTTACCCTGTGGCTTCCTGGTGTCACTTTTTAGGTCCAAAGAATATGGAAAACGACGTCTGTGGCTGCGACCATAACGACAGCACAGCAACGCAGTTAACTATCCTGCAGAGGCAGCCGTGACCTCCCTCTAGCTAGTGGGCGCCTCTCTCCTTCACCAGTCGCTCTCTCGTCACTCAGGGCAGGCTGCCTTATCCTGTGGTCGACCAGCGGACCCCATACTACACTACTGGCCATTAAAATTGCTACACCAAGAAGAAATGCAGATGATAAACGGGTATTCAATGGACAAATATATTATACTAGAACTGACATGTGATTAAATTTTCACGCAATTTGGGTGCATAGATCCTGAGAAATCAGTACCCAGAACAACCACTTCTGGCCGTAATAACGGCCTTGATACGCCTGGGCATTGAATCAAACAGAGCTTGAATGGCGTGCACAGGTACAGCTGCCCATGCAGCTTCAACACGATACCACAGTTCATCAAGAGTAGTGACTGGCGTATTGTGACGAGCCAGTTGCTCGGCCACCATTGACCAGACGTTTTCAGTTGGTGAAAGACCTGGAGAATGTGCTGGCCAGGGCAGCAGTCGAACATTTTCTGTATCCACAAAGGCCCCTACAGGACCATGCGGTCGTGCATTATCCTGCTGAAATGTAGGGTTTCGCAGGGATCGAATGAAGAGTAGAGCCACGGGTCGTAACACATCTGAAATGTAACGTCCACTGTTCAAAGTGCCGTCAATGCGAACAAGAGGTGACCGAGACGTGTGACCAATGACACCCCATACCATCACGCCGGGAGATACGCCAGTATGGCGATGACGAATACATGCTTCCAATATGTGTTCACCACGATGTCGCCAAACAAGGATGCGACCATCATGATGCTGTAAACAGAACCTGGATTCATCCGAAAAAATGACATTTTGCATTCGTGCACCCAGGTTCGTCGTTGAGTACACCATCGCAGGCGTTCCTGTCTCTGATGCAGCGTCAATGTTAGCCGCAGCCACGGTCTCCGAGCTGATAGTCCATGCTGCTGCAAACGTCGTCGAACTGTTCGTGCAGATGGTTGTTGTCTTGCAAACGTCCCCATCTTGACTCAGGGATCGAGATGTGGCCGCACGATCCGTTACAGCCATGGAGATAAGATGCCTCTCATCTCGACTGCTAGCGATACGAGGCCGTTGGGATCCAGCACGGCGATCCGTATTACCCTCCTGAACACACCGATTCCATATTCTGCTATCAGTCATTGGATCTTGACCAACGCGAGCAGCAATGTCGCGATACGATAAACCGCAATCTCGATACACGAGGCATCACAACAACGTTTCACCAGGCAACGCCGGTCAACTGCTGTTTGTATATGAGAAATCGGTTGGAAACTTTCCTCATGTCAGCACGTTGTAGGTGTCGCCACCGGCGCCAACTCTTGTGTGAATGCTCTGAAAAGCTAATCATTTGCATATCACAGGACCTTCTTCTTATCGGTTAAGTTTCGTGTCTGTAGCACGTCATCTTCGTGGTGTAGCAATTTTAATGGCCAGTAGAGTACATTCCACGATGTCGCTCCGGGTGTCACAGGCTTGTGGCGCAGGCTGTGATACTGAGACGAGAATATTTTAGTTCACGAATGACTGAGTACTTATACGCCCCAGCCTATGTTCGTTTAGGTCATAAGACCTATAGTCTAAACACTTCCATGGTGGCAAGTCAGGAACGATTTACGTCATTCCTCTTGTCTATTGCAGCATCGGCTGTTGGTATACCACACCCAGATGGCTCTGATTCATAATGTCTGTCGGCAGTGTTCCGCTTCACAGCGCATAACACTCTTGCCTCCCTACCTGTTAAATTTCACAGTCTGCGGTGGGCACTAAACTGTCTGTGCTGTCTACAATCAAAACAGTGCACATACAGTGTTCACGCAGCTCAGCAGTCAGCACATCACAGTTTTCAAGCTTAATGTGTCGAGTAGCAGTTCTTACGAATACGTAATTAGCACATAATTAGTTCTTTGTCAGCGATACACAGAACGTATTTTCTTATCACCGTCCAGCTATATTTTTGTCGGCCATGGACACAGTAGACACTAGTACTGACGTGGTACGACAATCATCCTGTTGTTCTCGCCTCCAACTCTTTGTTGATATTTTTTCACTGTCAACCCATAGATATGTTTCTACAGCGCTCAACCGATGTACCTTGACGTTACACTCTCAGAACTTCCATGTACGTAGATTTGCAGCTTCACACAAAGCTACAGCTTCATATTATTCTTCTCATGGAAAAGGAATTTAAACAACATGATAAAACATGCACCATGAGAAAAAATGAAAATAGTGCATACATTCGTGACGACTATATGATGTAAACAGAAACGCAGTTGTGCAAGGAAATAAATGTACAGTTGGCTTCCTGAAATAACTCTTTCATTATATCATGAAAATAAAGCACAAAAAAGGGAAAAGAAAGTACAGAAAAAAATACAATCTGTATCATTCTGTAGAGTTCTCTTCACATTAGCAATCCGGAAGAGTAGACAGAACAAGTTTTTATAAGCCACTTCCATCGTAGATGAATTACACTTACCCTGGATTGTTACAATAAAGATTTGAAGAATAAATCACCGAAATTTCATGGTACTGGAAGGGTCGTGTACTCCAGTTAAAGACTTGCACTTGTCTGTGATCCTGTAGTGTCCAGGGACTGATCAAAGTAGCTCGAGCTGATCCCACACGCTAGTATTACTCTAGTATTACTCCGTAGTTGATGTAAGAGTTCTATGCCCACCTCTTTGCTCGTCTTTGGTTTTGCAGCCTGGTAGGTAGCTTGGGTTTTTGGTGTGGCGACTGCTGAGAGACACGCTGGTATCTGGGAAGATGTCTGACTCGCGCCCGTCGTGTTTACTTCGTGTGCTGCGTGCCAAGGTGAAACATCCCCTTTGAACAATTATTACTGACTGTGTTTAAACTGACACACAATATTTTGTTAGCGCAACGCAATCTGACTTTCAATAATCCCTACAAAAGAATGGGCCCTGACTAACAGTAAACTATACCTTTCACAAATCACTTACCTCACAAAAATCTTCGCTACTCAAGCTACTGCAATACAGCGAGCGCCACTACTGCCAGCTAAATAAAAGATTCAAACCACTGAAGGCACTAACTACTGATAGGGATATTTAGCAAATGAAAGATATTAATAGAGAACAAACAATGTATTTACCTTGATATCATCATATATAAATATAGCAGTTCATGAAAAATTACAAAACTCCGCCATCTCTCTCCCCACATCCACCACTGCTGGCGGCTCACCTCCAACTGCGCAACGCTACGCGCTGTTCACATCCAGCTGCCTGACACTACAATGGCGAGTATTACAATGCAAAGCAGCCACAGACTGCACACAGCACAGCCAGTGATTTTCATACAGAGGTGGTGTTACCAATAAAAAAACCTAAACAGCCTACTTATAAAGGGAGGTGTTTGTTAGGATGGTGTCTGCCACGGACTTTACAAGGGTGATACTCTGCTTGAGTGTGCTCTAGCGACAGTTTACCTCATACTTAGTTTTTATACCCCATCTAATTTTTCGTCATTGCTACAGGTTTTGGAAGTTAATTTAAAGTTGATACTGTTTCACTGGTTGAACCTCTTTCACTGTTTAATGCACGATGAGCCAAAATATTACTAATTCGGAAAAGAAGAACAGACTTCGCAACTGGCCTATACTGCACTCAACACAATACGCTCCGGTACAGGAGAAAGGATAATGTTTGAAGACTTCACGCTTCCTAAACCTGCTGTTCGATATGTTTGGTATGAAAGATGCCGAGGCTCTGTTGGCTGACATCAGTTTGTTTTCAGTCCTCTCCGATACGTATCCATGATATGGAATCTTATAAATAGATACTTTTCTTCATTTCACAAAATGGGCTTATACAGTTACGGCTGCCCCATACGAAGAACGCATCGAGCAGTAAAGAAACTTCTATTGTTCCGAGGTGATCGGTTTCAACAGTCTTATACTGCCATCATCTGAACTTACGGAACTTGTTATAAAAGGCGCCCCACTGCGGAACATGTGTACTTTACAAAAATTACTAATCTAATGAATTTGCGTGGCTATTCTCGTGTTTGCTAAACTATAACGACTTGGTAGCACTCTTGTTCATCATGTGCGGCCGATGTTAAAATGCTGAATATGTCTGTGAACAGAGCACAACAGCAGGTTTAATAGCCTTCTCTCCAGTAGTCAGAAAACATCGGCGTGCACATTTATATTAAAATATCGTACTGAGAGTCCACTTCGTTTATACATTCATAAGAGGGCAGATACGTATCCATTTACTATCAAACTATTGCATTTACATTCAACATTACACTGATTAAGGCAAACATTGGTCAATCTTGAATTTGACAAACTGGCTGTTGGCTTTTGTCTCAGTTTCTTCGGCCGACGTTCGTCTGATGATTTCCCTGACGATTTACCAGCACCAATGGCTAGCATTGTCAAAGTTTACCCTCCATTGCTCGTGGTGGGCTGGCCTCGGGCTGGCGAAAAGTCAGGAAAATCATGAGACGAATGTCGTCCGAAGAACCCGAGACAGATGCCAACAGGCAATTTGTCAGTAGGTGACGACAAAAGTATTACCAGTTTTTTAATCTTACATTTTCCCATATTCGAATATAAATAACTATCCAACATTACTTTTTCCGCCATACGGTGACTGTGTAACAATAATAAGATAATTAAACAAAATGACAACTAAGGAAATGCAAATAGGGATGGAAAAGAAAGTTAGGTGTTCCATTGCTGCTTTACGAACTGTGGGCTGGATACTTAACGAGGGATAGTGACGTCAGAAATGAAATTCTTCATGTTGTGACTTAGCAAGACAGCCAAGTCACAATGAGAGGAAGCCGAAAGGCACGCGTTAAGCTCACGCAGGCTGGCGCGAGGTCTGGAACAGTTAAGGGAATTAATAGTAGCAAATAAAGTACGTAGTTGATACAATACTTAACTTTAATCTACAACTGTAGAACATCTCTCTTGACTGTACAGGCATTAATATAAATATGAAATGAATACGGCGCCTTGTTAGGACGTAGCAAATGACGTAGCTGAAGGCTATGCTAACTATCGTCTCGGCAAATGAGAGCGTATTGGTCAGTGAACCATTCCTAGCAATGTCGGCTGTACAACTGGGGCGAGTGCTAGTACGTCTCTCTAGACCTGTCGTGTGGAGGCGCTCGGTCTGCTATCACTGACAGTGGCGACACGCGGGTCCGACGTATACTAATGGACCGCGGCCGATTTAAAGGCTACCGCCTAGCAAGTGTGGTGTCTGGCGGTGACACCACACTTCATATCAGTTAAAAGATGCAAACTAAAAGGTAAATCAAGAAACGAAAACATTAAGAATGAGCTTAAAATTTTTGCAATAACAGAAATAAATCTGCACATATAAACGGAAATGGAAGGAACATCAAAACAGAATGCAACAAGACACATAGTGCTTCAGTATATGGCCAAAGGGGTAAGGGACGTCGAGCCTAGGGAACGATGGAGCTAACAAGCAGAATCTCAGCTTGGCATCTGTTTCGCTATAACAAGTCTTACGTGGCCGTTCCAACTTAGGCCTCACCAGATCGTTACTTCCAAGTATTTTACGGTTCTTCCTTTTTATAGATAATTATCACTCACAGAGTAATCGTACAGCAGTGAGTCTTCCCGCCTGTTCCGGTGTAATGCGTCACATCTTTTTACAGTATGGGTTAACTGCCAGTCCCTGCGCCAGTTATCAGTACTCTGTAGGTCTTCCTGCAAGAAATTTTTGATTTGTCGCTACTTAGTAACACGCAGCAGAATCACCTTTGGGCTTTACCGATAACGCTGTAATTCCGTCACTGACGGCAAATCACTTGCAAGAGCAATTGAATAGAATGGATAGCGTCTGGAATAGAAGTTGTAAGCTGAATATCAAGTAAAATAAAACAATGTACCATAAGAACAGAAGGAGTCCAGTTCGGGAATGATGTAGTACAGACATAGAACTCAGTTTAACAATTTTTTCATTTAATATGAATAGGATAAAAATACACTTTCACGAAAACAAAATATTTCTCTAGTATGTAAAGATCCCTAACTAGGGCTGCACACAGTCCATACAAAAATGTCTTTCTACATTTACATCTACTTGGATACTCAGCAAATCATACTTACGTATCTGGCAGAGGGTTCATCGAACCACCATATCAATAATTCTCCTTTGTTCCAGTCCCGAAAAGCTCCCGGAAAAAACGAACAACCAAATTTTTTCCACGTGAGTTCTGATTTCCCTTATTTAAATCTGACGATCGTTTTTCTCCATGTAGGTCGCCGTCAACAAAATATTTTAAAATCCGGAGGAGAAAGTTAGTGATTGAAATTTCGTAAAAAGATCCCGCCGCAACGAGAAACGCCTCTGTTCTAATGATTTCCCCCCAAATCCTGTTACATGTCAGTGACACTCTCTCCCCGATTTCTCGATTATACAAAACGTGCAGCGCCTCTTTCACCTTTCCCGATGTACTCCGTTAATACTATCTGGTAAGGATCCCACACCGTGCAGCAGTGTTCTAAAAGAGGGCGGACAAGCATAATGTAGACAATCTTTTTAGTAGATCTATTGCATTTTCTAACTATTCCGCCAGCAAAATGCAGTCTTTGGTTCACCTTCCTCAGAATATTTTCTGTGTTCTTTCCAACTTGACTTGTTCATAATTGCCATTTCTAGGTATTTAGTTGAATTTACGGTCTTTGGGTTTGACTGATTTATCGTGTAACTGAAGTTTAACGAATTCGTTTAGCACTCATGTGGCTGACCTCACACTTTTTATTACTTATAGTCAGTTGCCAATTTTCGCACCATTCAGATATCTTTTATAAACCGTTTTGCATTTTCTTATGATCTTACTAGACTTTAGTAGACGATAAACGACAGCACCTTCTGCAAACAACCTAAAAAGGCAGCTCAGATTGTGTCCTAAATCATTTATATATATAAGGAACAGCAGAGGTACTATAACACCACCTTGGGGAACGAAATGTGATCTCTCTGACAGGTAATCACGCATCCAGTCACATAACTGAGACGATATTCCATAAGCACGTGGTTTCACTACAAACCGATTGTGTGGTATAGTATGGAAAGCCTTCTGGAAATCTAGAATGGTCGAGCAGCTCTAGGCGCTTTAGTCCGGAACCACGCGGCTGCTACGGACGCAGGTTCGAATTCTGCCTCGGGCATGGATGTGTGTGATGTCCTTAGATCATTTAGGTTTAAGTAGTTCTAAGTCTAGGGAACTGATGACCTCAGATGTTACGTCCCATAGTGCTTAGAGCCATTTGAAATCTAGAAATACGGAATCAATTTGAAATCCGTTTCAATACCACTCAGAACTTTGTGTGAGTAATGAGCTAGTTGTGTATCACAAGAACGATGTTCTAGCTAAAACGGTGTTGGCTGTTTCCTTCAAGGTAATTCATAATGTTAAAACACAATATATGTTCCAAAATCCCGTAGCAGATCGATTTTAATGATTGGGCCACTAATTTAGTGGATTACTCCTATTGACTTTCTTCAATATTGATGTGACCTGTGCAACTTTCCAGTCTTTGTGTACGGACTTTTCGTCGAGTGAGCGGTTGTACGTGATTGTTAAGCATGGGACTATCGCATCATCATACTCTGGAAGGAACCTAATTGGTATACACTCTGGATCGGAGGACTTGCTTTTATTAATTGATTTAAGTTGCTTCAGTATTCCGAGGAATTTACTTGTGAGTTACTCATGTTGGCATCTGTTCTTGATTCGAATTCTGGAATATTTACTTAGTCTTCTTTGGTGAAGGAATTTCGGAAGGCTGTGTTTAGTAACTGTGCTTTAGCAGCACTGTCATCAATAGTATTTCCATAGCTATCGAGCGGAGAAGGCATTGGTCCACAGCTCGTGGTCGTGCGGTAGCGTTCCCGCGCCCGGGATCCCGGGTTCGATTCCCGGCGGGGTTAGAGATTTTATCTGCCTCGTGATGATTGGGTGTTGTGTGATGTCCTTAGGTTAGGTAGGTTTAAGTAGTTCTAAGTTCTAGGGGAATGATGACCATAGTGCTCAGAGCCATTTGAACTTTTTTTTTTGGTAAGGCATTGATTGTGTCTTGCCGCTAACATACTTTATATACAGCCTGAATCTCTTTGGATTTTCTGCCAGGTTTCGAGATAAAGTTTCGTTGTGGAAACTCGCATTGAAGTCCGCGCTAAATTTCGAGCTTCGGTAAAATATCTCCAATCTGGGGGACTTCGGTTTCGTTTAAATTTGGCATACTTGTTTCGTTGTTTTTGCAACACTGTTCTGACCCATTTTGTATACGAAGGGTGATCAGCTCTTTCGTTTGTCAATTTATTTGGTATCAATCTCTCAACTGCTGTCGACACTGTTTCTTTGAATTCAAGCCACATCTGGTCTGGACTTACATAATTATTTTGGATGAAGATTGTCTCTCAGGAAGGCGTCAAACGAATTTTTATCTACTTTTTTGAATAGATATGTTTTTCATTTCTGTCCGGATGATACACACAACTTGCTACTGTCGGAATATATTAAATGTGTATCTATGTTCCGTACCGTACCGGTCACGCTGTCGGGTATAGCAAAATTTTGATGAGTTCAGAAAACATGGCGACGGATGAGAGCATATCACTGATAGAGTACATTGCTTAGGCACGCTTGTGCCCAACTCTCTTTACTCTGCCATTACTGAATCAAGCGACAGCCGAGGTACAGTCGGGTTTCGTTGTCGTTCACTAGGGTTCTCTACAGACCTCACTTGTCTCTTCTGTGATCTCTGTTGGCTCGAAACATTCTAGGTGCTTACGCTGAAAAACGAATTAAGTAACATAGTTAAAACCGGAGAATTTCCGGCCCATGTACACTGAAGAGTCGAAAATACTGGTATACCTGCCTAATATCGTGTAGGGCCCCCGCGAGCACGCAGAAGTGCCGCATTACGACGTGGCATCTACTCGACTAATGTCTGAAGTAGTGCTAGAGAGAATTCAGAACATGAATCCTGCAGGGGTGTCCGTAAATCCGTAAGAGTACGAGGGGGTAGAGATCTCTTCTCAACAGCACGTTGCAAGGCATCCCAGATATGCTCAATAATGTTCATATATGGGTAGTTTGATGGGCAGCTGAAGTGTTTAAACTCAGAATGGACGGGAATGGATGCAGGTGATCAAACAGACTCGTATCAAGGGTCCCATATCACTCCAACTGCACACACCGCACACCATTGCAGAGCCTCCACCAGCTTGAACAGTCCCCTGCTGACATGCAGGGTCCATGGATTCATGAGGCCGTTTCCATACCCGTATTGTACTGAATTGTATTGTATGGAACTGGGGACCTAGAGATGATGGAGAGGCTTCGTCCCCACCGCAGCCCTCAGTGGTTCACTACCACAAAACAGGCTACAGCAGTCCACTCACCCCATCGCCGTCCCACACCGAACCCAGGGTTATTGTGCGGTTTTGCCCCCAGGTGACGCCCCCCCCCCCCCCCCCCGGGGACGTCTCACACCTGACGAGTATAACCCCAATGTTAGCGGAGTGAGTATGGTCTACGCGTACGTGGAGGCAGTGTTGGCGCAGCAATCGCCGACATAGTGCAACTGAGGCGGATAAGGGGAGCCAGCCCGCATTCGCCGAGGCAGATAGAAAACCGCCTTAAAAACTATCCACAGGCTGGCCGGCACAACGGACCTCGACACTAATCCACCGGAAAGCAGTGCGTTAGACCGCACGGCTATCCGGGTGGGCCCTCCATACCGGTATATCTCCATAAGCTCGGTACAATTTGAAACGACACTCGTCCGACCAGGCAATATGTTTCCAGTCATCAACGGTCCAATGTCGGTGTTGACGGGCCCAGGCAAGGCGTAAAGCTTTGTGTCGTGGAGTCATCAAGGGTACACGAGTGGGCCTTCGGCTCCGAAAACCCATATCGATGATGTTTCGATGAATGTTTCGCTCGCTGACAGTAGTTTATGGCTAAGCAATGAAATCTGCAGCAGTCTGCCGAAGGGTTTGCACTTCTGTCACGCTGAACGATTCTCTTCAGTCGTCGTCGGTCCTATTCTTGCACGATCCTTCTCCGGCCGCAAAGATGTCGGAGATTTGGTGTTTCAGCGGATTCCTTATACTCATGGTACACACGGGAAAATCCGCACTTCATCGCTACCTCGGAGATGCTGTGTCCCACCGCTCGGTGGCCGACTATAACACCACGTTCAAACTCACTTAAATCTTGTTAACCCATCATTGTAGCAGCAGTAACCAATCTAACAACTGCGCCAGACACTTGTTGTCTTATATAGGCGTTACGGATCGCAGTGCCGTATTCAGCCTGTTTACAAATCTCTGTATTTAAATACACCTATACCAGTTCCTTTGGCTCTTCAGTGGAGAGCGGTACCATCACTCTTTCTGTCAAAGAGCTATCTACGAATGGGATAGAGAGGGGTGGAGGAGGTGAAACTCGTGTACTGTGAACCCTCCACCTCTCACCGTATAGTGGCTTGCAGGGTACATACGCGGTAGCTGTAGAATAATAATAACAATTGTATAAATAAGCGAAGATAAGATCGCATGATGTCCGGTAGCTGTCCCACGGTAAACACTACGTGCCGCGGCTCCGGCAGGAGGTCCGCCGACTGCGGAAAGGCCAGGAAGCGTCGAGGTCGGCGGTAATGGCCGCTCTGACGCCACATCCCGCTCATTACGGAGCGGAGATCCGCCCGTATCAGCAATCTGGTGCAGCCTTGGCGGTAATTCTCGGCGTTTAACACCGGCTGCCCCGCGCTCGCACAAAAGGCATTTCCAATGCAAATTACTCCTCTCCATGTCTTCATTCGCCTCTGCGATTCTCTTTCGAGAATCGCTTGAATAAAACGGTTGCTTTCTTTCTCTTACTGGGAACCGTGGTGTTCGTGTCCTTTTATCGTAAAACTGCCCCAGTCCCCGTACTTGAGGTCTTCACAGAGGGGCCAAATGTCATGGGAAGTCAGTATGACATGGATCTGTTGTCGGCTGCGGAAGCCAATGAGGTTCATCTTTCTCGGCAGAGCATTAGCAGAAATGGGTACTTGGCACCCCAAAATCAGTGCAGCATTGATCTGACCAGCAGTAGAGAGTCGGTTCTCCCGTATGGTTCTGTGGAGACGAAGTAACGTCCGTTTCGTGACACACCAAACTCACCACGGGCCGAGCCATCTACATGAGTGTCCGCATCTCGTGGTCGTGCGGTAGCGTTCTCGTTTCCCACGCCCGGGTTCCTGGGTTCGATTCCCGGCGGGGTCAGGGATTTTCTCTGCCTCGTGATGGCTGGGTGTTATGTGCTGTCCTTAGGTTAGTTAGGTTTAAGTACACACCTGGAAATGGAAAAAAGAACACATTGACACCGGTGTGTCAGACCCACCATACTTGCTCCGGACACTGCGAGAGGGCTGTACAAGCAATGATCACACGCACGGCACAGCGGACACACCAGGAACCGCGGTGTTGGCCGTCGAATGGCGCTAGCTGCGCAGCATTTGTGCACCGCCGCCGTCAGTGTCAGCCAGTTTGCCGTGGCATACGGAGCTCCATCGCAGTCTTTAACACTGGTAGCATGCCGCGACAGCGTGGACGTGAACCGTATGTGCAGTTGACGGACTTTGAGCGAGGGCGTATAGTGGGCATGCGGGAGGCCGGGTGGACGTACCGCCGAATTGCTCAACACGTGGGGCGTGAGGTCTCCACAGTACATCGATGTTGTCGCCAGTGGTCGGCGGAAGGTGCACGTGCCCGTCGACCTGGGACCGGACCGCAGCGACGCACGGATGCACGCCAAGACCGTAGGATCCTACGCAGTGCCGTAGGGGACTGCACCGCCACTTCCCAGCAAATTAGGGACACTGTTGCTCCTGGGGTATCGGCGAGGACCATTCGCAACCGTCTCCATGAAGCTGGGCTACGGTCCCGCACACCGTTAGGCCGTCTTCCGCTCACGCCCCAACATCGTGCAGCCCGCCTCCAGTGGTGTCGCGACAGGCGTGAATGGAGGGACGAATGGAGACGTGTCGTCTTCAGCGATGAGAGTCGCTTCTGCCTTGGTGCCAATGATGGTCGTATGCGTGTTTGGCGCCGTGCAGGTGAGCGCCACAATCAGGACTGCATACGACCGAGGCACACAGGGCCAACACCCGGCATCATGGTGTGGGGAGCGATCTCCTACACTGGCCGTACACCACTGGTGATCGTCGAGGGGACACTGAATAGTGCACGGTACATCCAAACCGTCATCGAACCCATCGTTCTACCATTCCTAGACCGGCAAGGGAACTTGCTGTTCCAAAAGGACAATGCACGTCCGCATGTATCCCGTGCCACCCAACGTGCTCTAGAAGGTGTACGTCAACTACCCTGGCCAGCAAGATCTCCGGATCTGTCCCCCATTGAGCATGTTTGGGACTGGATGAAGCGTCGTCTCACGCGGTCTGCACGTCCAGCACGAACGCTGGTCCAACTGAGGCGCCAGGTGGAAATGGCATGGCAAGCCGTTCCACAGGACTACATCCAGCATCTCTACGATCGTCTCCATGGGAGAATAGCAGCCTGCATTGCTGCGAAAGGTGGATATACACTGTACTAGTGCCGACATTGTGCATGCTCTGTTACCTGTGTCTATGTGCCTGTGGTTCTGTCAGTGTGATCATGTGATGTATCTGACCCCAGGAATGTGTCAATAAAGTTTCCCCTTCCTGGGACAATGAATTCACGGTGTTCTTATTTCAATTTCCAGGAGTGTAGTTCTGAGTGTAAGTCCCATAGTGCTCGGAGCCATTTGAACCAATCTACATGAGTGGTATCCAGGTCTCAGCCACAACTAGGTGCATCTCAGCTTCGTTAGGCAGAAGCGTAGGGGCAGCACTATTTATCCTTCAGTATTTGTTTGTGGTGTAAAGGAAGTTCAAATTTCCAGTGGCCGTTGCTCAAGAAAAGCTAGTCCAGCGATCTATCGTGACTGATCCTTTAAACCGACGGGAATCAAAATTCTTTTTCAAACAGAAGATCGAGATTTCTCTATATCTATTACGCAATCGTATAATCGGCGGGTACCGCAGGTTCACTACAGAATGGCATCACAAAAGCTCGCACAAAAATGTTAAAGGTTTCGTTTACGATCAAAGAGCAAACAATTACAGCGATCAGCAGAAGATTTGCACAGAATTCTTCGTTTCGTACATGAAGAAGCACTTTCTACTTAATTTTCTGGTAAGGAGAATATGATGTAATTGGCGGTACGAATAGTACATTTTCTGGTTAGTTCGTTGGTTTCCAGAGAAACGGCCCAAACTACAGGGTCATCAGTCCCTTACATTTTCTGAAGTCACATGCATTTTTACACCTTCAGTTGCAACCGTGTTAGATGTGACCGAACGAAGAGTATCGAGACGTTGTGCAGTATACTAGTGCCAAGTACTGTGTTTAAGTCGAGGGACATGCCTTGGATGATTTTACGATCTAAGAACCATTACTGTTGAATTTCTGAAGGAAAAAGAAAAGGAGGAATCAATATTAGATAATACGGAATAGATTTCAGATCACGCACTTTTAGTGGACTGAACAGCAGACTTGGAAGCCATCAATAAGCCGTTACAAGGTGAGAAGCATCTTATTTCTGCTTTGATGAAGAATGTAGGTGCATTTAAAAAGAAAACCGCACTGTGGAATGGACAACTTCTGTCAAAGAACGCCGACCATCTCTCAAAGGTCTCTGGTGCTAAAGAAAATGCGAATTACGAAAAATTCATTGTGGCGTTGAAGGGATTAGAGGAAGAATTTTCTAAACGTTTTCGAGATCGCTTTCCGTTGCAGTTGAACGAGCCCCTGGGCGCGTGCAGATGGAACTGACTGATCTACAGTGAAATTTCAGTTGCAAAGAAAAATTCGTTTGCATTAAAACTGTAAAATAGTTTTAGGAAATTTTCCGTGCGACTAGTTTCCACTAGTCCATAATGAGCCTGAAAAACGCGATATCAATGTTTCGATCTGCATATATATATGTGTGTGTGTGTGTGTGTGTGTGTGTGTGTGAAACACTTACTGATAATGAAACCAAACAAGCCACAATTACGTGCCAACATTAGTGACGAACTAATGCGAAACTCTTTGCGTCTGTTCGTGTGCCATTAGTTTTTGCCTGATACAAATTTTATCATATCTCCAGCGAACCAAAAAATTAAACAAGAGTAAAAACTGTTTTTGTTTGGGATCGGTGTTGTTGAGAAATATGAAACCAAGCCAAATACCAGCCGTTCAATGCTCCTTGAGCGACTTCACTGCCATCTAATGCCACGTGTTCGCAGTTGGCCCATCTTCCCGATCACACACTGTGGCGTGGTAGTGGGGCAAGCGGGCACCCAGGTGAGAGAGACGCGCATACGATCAACCTTGATTATGAATATGTCATCTATAAAGTTAATTTTTTATATTATTATCGTTAATGAAATTTATAAAAAACACTGTAGCAGACATGCAGAGTACCCATATGGCACGTCATTTAAAGGCACCCGACACTGTCAATGAGGTTAACAAGTGACCTTTATTATCAAAAAAATTATTAAGTAGTTTTAAACAACTTATTGAATAATATGCACAAATGTGCCTATACTAAGTTTTAGCCACACAAACACACTTCATTAAAACTCGTATGACAATTCAAATCCATGATCCCATTGATTTCTATGTTTATATAACTATAATGCGATATTACACTGATGATCCAAAACATAAAGACCACCTGTTTAATATTTTGTTTGTCCGTCTTTGGAACGGTAATCCATCTCTTGCGTATCAGGGACCCGACAGTTTGTTGGTAGGTTTGCGGAGACATGTGGTATTAGTTGTCTATACATAGATCATATAATTCGCGTCCGAGACACCAACGTGAGTTCACTATAATGCTCCTCTAACCACTATAGCACGATTCTGGCTCCGAAACATGGACAATTACACTACTGAAAGATGACATTGGCATTCGGGACACATCAAGTATGAAGGAACGCAGGTGGTTCGCAGTTGCCAGCGTGTCTTCGATTGCTAGCACAGGCCCCAAGCAAGCGCGGGAGAATGTCTCCCACAGCATAACACTACTCCCACCAGCCTGCGTCCGTGGCGCGCTGCACGTTCACCTCGGTGACGGTGTTTGTGGAGACGACCATCGACCTTGTGTAGCAAAAATTTGATTCACCCGAAGAGACGACATGGTTCCATTGATCGACAGTTGAATCCCGATGGTCCCCTGCCCACTGCAGTCGTAATTGACGATGTCGTTCGGTCAACATGCGAACAGTAGTGGTAATCTGTTGCGGAGCCCCATGCTCAACAATATACGATGAACGGTGGGCTCCAAAACACTTGTGCGCGCACCACCATTGTGCTCTTTCGGCAGAGATGCCACAGATCCCTATCTATTCTAGTTTACAGAGCAGACAAGCTCCTGAACACCACTTTCTGTGAAGAATCGTGCAGGACGTCCAACCATTTAGCGCCTAGCGATCGTTTCATCGCCCTACTTCTATCCGTAGGAGCTCACGACAGTAGCACGTGAACACTCGACCAGCTTCGCTGTCTTCGAGATATTCGTTCATAGGCTCTGCGTAATAATTATCTGTAATAGTTATCTGCCCTTTTTTAGAGTAGCTTATCTCAATGGATTTCCCCATTTGCAACCCATAACTTCGCCAGGGCAGTTCCCCGTCCGTGTTTGTTCCGCTTACATACTTTTGTCACCGTGTTACGTGCCTACAACGCCACCAGCCGGCATCCAACATCGCAGCGGGCAGTAGTCATAATGTTTTGCCTTACCAGTGTATATTGTATTTAATGCTGAAGTACTGACTGCGTCAAGCTGCATCGAATATTTTTTTTATGGCTGGTTGCAGTGCCGGATGGCGCGAATGAGTCTCTTAAAGTTGTTATTACAAGGTTTGAATTCAAACGTTTGCTTATGCGATCGTAAAGTGACTGAGAATATCTGTCTTGTGTTGCGAAATTATATGTACTGTTTAAGCACGACTTTCTCAATTGGTGGCCATGTAGTAAAACAATGAATTGAACAACGTAACAGTCATGTAAAAAATTGGAAATTTGTGGTAAGGTCTTATGGGACCAAACTGTTGAGGTCATCGGTCCTAAGCTTACACACTACTTAATCTAACTTAAACTAACTTACGCTAAGGACGACACACACACCCATGCCCGAGTAAGGGCTCGAACATCCGACGGTGGTGGGGGAGGGAGCTACGCAGACCGTGACAAGCAAGACGCCCCAGACCGCGCGGATACCCCGCGGCGTAACAGTCACGTGACCGACGCTTTAAATAAGTATAAAGAAAAGAGTTAAGGTTCTTTTTGTTCATCTTTTGTCGAGATGTTTTCAGTTTGGTAAGATCTTGTCTGGCTGGGCAGCTTGAGCGCTGCTTGTAACTTTACGGTCCGCGACGCGTCGACAGTTCTTCGCGTACAATACGGACAATATTACATCAAAGATTTTGATGTTAATTTGTGCCGATTGTGTTAGTGAGCTTCGTTGACCAAGAATATTAATTTTGATGGACCAGGTTTCTCTATCTGCTAGTGTGAAACACTTCTCTTCTACTGAGCAAGTAATCATAGCTCTTAAAGCATGTAGTTTAGAGACCGTGTTTAGTAGACCTTCTTTCTTGTTTTACTCCATGCTATCTCCCCTCAAAATATGGAAAGCAAAGAGTTTGCAGTGGAAGAGATATGTATCACAGTATCCAAGATGAGAAAGTGCTCATAAATCATAAGGTATGCTCTTTAGACCTCTTGTTTACTAGATTTTTGTTTTTGTTTTGGTGTAAGGAACCCGTCCCTAAAATTTCTCGTGTTTTTTTTGGGGGGGGGAGGGGAGGGGAATCAAACATATAAGCAGATCTTTGCGAAGAACTTCATTACCCTACGGAATAGTTCTCATAGTTACAGCCTTCATTTTATTTATATACAGTGTGTACTTAAAGGGCGGGAACACTTTCAATTATTTATTGCACAAGAACTAAACATTGCACAGATGTCATACATATTGCATTTAGAAGAGATTTTTTACAAACACTCGATATGCGAACCATGAGTGACCCGGCAAAAGTCAATACGGTAATCGAATTCTTGCCATACCCGTCCCAACATGGCATCGTCGACTGTGTCAGTCTCTTCCCGTATTCTCCCCCGGAGCTCTGCTACATCACGTGGTAGAGGCGGTACATACACTAGAACTTTAATGTGTCCTCACAGATCTGGTGATCGGGTAGGCCATTTCATGAAACAGCTGTCCCCTTCTGTAGCGCGGCAGATCCATCGATGCGGCAAGTCCGTGTTCAGGTATCCACGAACTTCACGATGAAAATGGGGTGGAGCCCCATCCTGCTGAAAGATTGAACGCAGAGTCCGATTGCATTTAAGGCATCAGCCATTGCTGCAACATATCCAAGTAGAAATACCCAGTGAAAGTGCTCTCGGCACAGTTTTCGACGTGACAAGGCACAAAAAACATTTACCTTTGGGGTATAACGCCCAAAATCCAAGCATTCGTGTGGATGCTTTGTACCCCAGATTCGATAGTTATGCCTGTTCGCTTTCCCATAAGCTTGAAAAGTGGTTTCGTCACTAAAAATTAAGCGATCAACAATGCCATCCCCATCCCCATTCAATTGTTGCAACTGCGAACGAAACTCAAAGCGCTTGTATTTGTCGTCGCCATTGAGTTTCTGCACTAGCTCCAATCTGAATGGTTTCATAGACAGCTTCTGTCGCAGAACTTTCCACACTGTCCTTGGAGCCATTTAGAGTGTGCAGGGTGCTCGACGCACCGATTTCTTTCACTCCTTATGAATGTCTCTCGTACGCGCTCCATATTCACTTCACTCACACTGAGACGTCCACTTCTCTTTGCCGGGTACAATCAACCCCGTCGTAACGAATTTGTTGTGCCAGTGGTAAATGGCCTTCTTTGTTGGTGGCTACTTACCGTACTTAGTTCTAAACGTCCGCTGAACAGCTGCAGCACACTTGTTTTGTCGATCTCCAACACACAGAAAGCTCGCTCCGCACCTGAACTCGCCATGTTTGCGACTAGCGCTATCGGCAAATTAGTAAACTACGCTGTTGCGGTATACATGAAAAAAAAACCTTTCAGGGTTTCTCTTCAAAATGACATATGTATTATATCTGTACAATGTCTGGTTCTCATGCAATAAATAGCTGAAAGTGTTCCCTGACTTTATGTACACACCGTATTTATCGATTATTTCTTGTTTTTATGTCACTAGTGTGGATACTAAAAAATGATATTAGCATTATTTAGAACTTCGATCTGTGCTCAAAAGCAACAGTGTAGGCTGACCGCTATTGATTCTGCAGCCTTTACTGAAATATTAGGTGGTAAATTTCCCACAGCAAGCTGTTTATCCAGTCGCTATTGTGTTTTGTGTAATAGTGCCAAAGGGTCAGTTACTTTGGTGCCTGCTGGATGCTGCAACCTGCCATCAGCATCATCGTATTTTAAGAAGTCTTCGTAACCACTGTCCTTTGTCGTTCGACTGCATTTCAATAAATGCAATGGTCTCTCTCATCTCTTTGAATTATACTAGAAATTTTCGCCCATTGATATCTGTTGTGTAGAGATTAAATGTAACTTCTAGGGAAACAGCACGTTATCCATCACTCTGTACCGACTACTTGTTTAATAAGTTATTAATAATGACTATCATTTTTAAGTGTTTGTGTTTTGCCTATGAATATCTGCAACGAATTCTCGGCTTTTGTGAGGGCTTTTCTAGGCAATGTCGAAGTATTTTGTTTTAAACTGTGAATACTTTACTTATAACCTTTCTCAACGTTCGTTATACCTCTTGTCCACTTCCTCAGTTTCTTAATTAATCAGATTAGAACATCCTGCTAGCAGTCACAAATTTGATAGTTCCCCTGTCAAGACTGAGGCCGAAAATCCTAACCAGTTTTCCCATGCACAGGACACAAGGGCAGACACCCGCTGCTCTCATTTAAATGGAGTGAATCCCTATGTACAGACCAGTTACAGTTTGTCAGCCACTTGTATAGTGACGCAGAAACCAGTACTCGCTCGCCGGCGAGGGTGTAATTTTATAGGGCATGTATTTCGCAAAAATCTTGATGCGGCGAGAACAGGCATCGTGTGGAGGGGAACAGCGACCGTTAGAATTTAAAATTGTAGAGCATCCAGAATCCGCATGTGAGTTTTCTTTATTTTGACATGTTTCACTCGACCAACGCGGGCATTTTAAGAAATTACGTAGTAGAGGACCACACGTTACATATATCGGGATGCGTATAGCGCCGCCGTTACACATAAAATTTTATATATGAGGCCGCGCTACACACATCCCGATATATGTAACGTGTGGCCCCCTACTACGTTATTTCTGAAAATTCCCGCATCGGTCGAGTAAAACATGTCAAAATAAACTCACATGCGGCTTGTGCCTGCTCTACAATTTAATCTTCAAAGTGTTTCTCGTCGTCGCAGGCTTGCTGCATATTTGGCGCGTTCCAGACGTCCGCCTCAGCTCGTAACGTAAGCTGAGTTCCAGAAATATCGTCTACGCTATATTTTATCTTTTCTTTCTCTCTTCATGACATATGAAGCTGAAAATGCACAAAATATTATAAGCGACTGCCCTGCTTTAGTCTCCCGAATCAGTTCTGTTACACGCCGGAGATAAAGTGTTAAGCAGAGATTGGAAAGATCACAAATATAATGTATCGGCTACGTTTGCCTGTTTCCACCTACCACAGATCCAAATTTTGTTGATCAAGGGGGTGCAGTTAACAACTGAGTGTGTTGCTAAGCACAGCAATGTGATGGGATTCTCACTGGCAACATTTACCACCCCCTAGTTTCTGCTACATGAATAATGATAGTTTAAATTCAAAACTACGTCTTCGGCTCAGGCTTTACAAAGGATGCAAAATGTTTCATCCACTGACAAAATATATCGCATTAGATCTTTGGATCTGTCCTTATTAATGGAGGCGAACAATGAACAAAGAAGAAGCTCTTGTTATAATTTTCGCATGTTTTTTCCCTGGAAAATTTTCTTGGGGGAATTGGAAGGGGAGGTATGGAGGAAGAGGAGAGAGGTAGATATCTACCAAAAGTCGACATGCAGATGATGGTGATATTGAGGTTTCCCGAAAATAGATATTGGAACGAAATAAAAGAAAAAAGCGCATCTTATTGACTGTATCCTGATATCCTAGTTATTGAAAGACTGAGAACACTGGATTCCCGTAGAAAAATAAACCCAGTTACATTGGATCGTAAGTGTCGTTTGCCTCTGAAAATAAACAAGGAATACTGTTCGTTACGGCTTGCTGCAAAGCCACCTATTGCATGTCTCTCTGCCTAAGGCCAAAAAAATTCTTTCATAGCACTTCAGTAACCAATTAGCTGTGTTTGTAGCTCTGCCGTCAGCACTGGTTTTAAGTGATCTTTCTTTCTTCAGCAGTTACTTCACTTACCCCCTTCCTTTCCTTCCTAACGTTATTCCGAGGAGCTGACTCTGGTGCTCAAGACGTGTTCTCAGATTTCATTGTTCCCATTTCCTTTTTCCGAACAGCACGACATACAGACTGCCTTTTCTTCTACTCGTTCGGCATCATGGACGATATACATACTTATTGGATAAACTTAATGACATTGTAGAAAACTAATACAAGTGAAGTTAACTGAAAAACTCAGTGGTAAAGGGAAAGATGGTATTCGGTATGACTGTTTCTTATTTGAACTGTATTGGCAATATCGTTCAGACGTTGGATGACATTAAGTGTAGATCTCAGTTGGAACACTTGCTAGTTTAAAAAAAAATAGTGTCTTGAACATTTGGTGCCCTGCAGCTTGAATAAACTGCAGAAATGTCCCATTAATAATTTGAAATAAACTCCTTTTTAATGATTATTTTATCGGACTAGTTTTGTGGGTTTACCCATCGCCGGCGGAATCTCTATTATAGCAGACACATATTTCTTATAATATGTTTTTTTTGTATCATATAGTATTTTATGAATATGTAGTTTCCTGTTTTATACTATGACTTGCCTTAAATACACTGGAAGAAATTTTAAAATAAGATTTAAAGAACGTCTAAATCTGACTGGGACGAACCTATCTTCACTTGGTGCCCACTTATAAGAACAAAACTACACGGTCAGTGACATGACATGGAGCCTGTCAGTTCTATATATTGCCGAAAAAGGCAGTTTACCAAATGTTTTGGAAGAAGTAGAAATTTTCATGCATTTAATGAAACGTATTGATATTCTGAACAAACAGAGCGATCTAAAACACAAAAGACAATTATCGAAGACTTAACAATCGACACATTTCTTTGTTATGATAAAAGAGGTAATACATATTAGAAGTAACAATATATATTGTCTATGGTGGATCACAAATAGTGATATTTGCACATACAACAAGTGCCATTAATACCTGTAGTTACGTATTTTTGTGTCGTGTCATTGTCACTGTAGGCTTGTACCATGGGGAGAAAAGAGAGGATGTTGTTTGGTGGCTGGTATTCTCTTCCTATAACACAAACTGCACATACGTATTAACAGTGTTCTTTATTTACTAGCACAAGGTGTTACTTATCTTAATCTAGTCCATGTGGTACAAACTCTTTCGTAATAGTCCACGTTAGTCTCACTGCTGGTGAAGTACAAGTCCCGCTATGCAAACACACACTACTCTGGTCGCTAGGTACTGACTCTGAGCTAGAGGCTGAGCTAACTGCGGCTGCGGCTGCGGCTCCCACTGGGCGGCGACTGATGACTCGGCTCGTTGACTCACTGGATGACTGACGGGAACTGACTGGGCCCACCCGTCCACGGTGGCGATATAGATACCGGCAGTCGAGAGGGAGCTAGCCGCGAGTTTCTTAAAATTCTGTCTTTCGTCTCTATCGATCTTCTCGCAACCGCTTTGCCGCCTGGTGTGCTGGTGACAGCTTATAACAGCAGGCATACTATCCTACAATGTTCTTACGCTGATTTTTATATATACAGTAAAACTTGCTGAAATCGCCCGTGTATAATTCGGAAATCTGCCCAAACCGTACAAGTATTTCAGTCCCGACGCGCTCAGTGGACTTTCATATGATGATTTTTTTTCTTTTGTATAAAGCGGAACGTGCCTAACGCGGAAATGGAAAGCAAATCTTGGAACATACTTAATAACTGATTTAAAACCTGGTAGTCAAGGGAAGGCAGGATTCGATTACGATAGGAGACAGGGCCGTAATCAGTTACTATGGTTGCCTTTTACAGTTACACACAGTTTATTTTAAATCAGTAATTCCAGCCTCAACAATAAACAAAAACATACTACACGTTATTAATGAAGGAGTAAACAAGTGTAAATTATAGTGTTCTCAGTGAGTTACAATTTAGCACATCACCATTAATTACGGATACAGTAGATAATGTTTTAAAAGCAATCCACTGTGATCTGGGCAGAAGGCCTTACACGCCAGGAATAACAAAAATTAAGAATTGTTTAAAACTCGCTGCAACTTACAAATTACAGGTGATGAAATATTAAAGGCAAGTCGCCACAAACACAGCAGACGGCATCAGACGCCAGGAATGGCAGTACGTAAGGTTTTAAGGCTTATTGCTAAAATACAAATTTCAAATTAGAATTTTAAAGCAAGTAAGCACAATCACGGCTGAAGGCCTTACGCGCCAAGAATGGCAATAAATTAAGAACTGTTTAAGAACTCGCTGCAATTTCCAACTTACAGGTATTGAAATATTAAAGGTAAGTCACCACGAACAGAGCAGAAGGCATCAGACGCCAGCAATGGCAGTAAATAAGATTTTAAGGCTTACTGCTGAAATACAAAAACCAAATTAGAATTTTAAGGCAAATGACCACAATTACGGGTGAAGACCTTACACGCCAGGAACGGAAATAATATAAAAAAAAATTGAAACTTGCTGTAAAACAGGAAATACAACAGCAAAAGTTAATTAAAAAAAAAGCAACTGATCCATACGGTGCTCAAGGAATCGACCTCTGAGAAGGTCCGGCAATAAACACCTTCGCCAGCGATGAGATAGGCAGCCAAGAGTTGCATTCACTTCACAAGATGGTAACTCAGACTAGTGGCCCTCTAACGAATGAGTAATGATAATCTTCCTGAAGCTACCTGACGTCCGATAAACCAAATGCAACGATAGAACAGTACGCCAAAGCCGGAACTGGCGGTCTGCACTACGTCCCGAGAATACTGTATTTAGAGCGCCCAGAACGAGAAAGGAACCTCTACCACCTCGGCGGCGCTACGAGCAGCAACACGAACCCAAGTCACTGGAGAATCGCGAGATATCACAATGGTGGAGGTTTCTCTACTGCAATTGAAATGCACTCATCTTAAAGCTTGCTGGATCCAGTTTACGACGAGGTCGTGCACCCTCGTGACCACAGCCCTTCCATCCGGCATTCCATACGTGACGCGAGCGGTCCTGGCATATTCTGGCACTGCGCGGACCTGGCTCCTCCTGAGTCCCCAACCGAATTGGCTCACTCACACGACTCGGAAAAACAACGACGTCGCCCCAAAGATAGGGCAACAGTTACTACATATCGATAACCGCAGCTGCTGCCACTAGCGGACAGGCAACGCTTGTGAAACCGAGTGACGCCAGTCAACACGAGAAGAAGACAAAGAACCGCAACCATGCCAACTAAACGATACCGTCTGGCGTGCAACAGAGGGCGGAAACCTTTAAACAGCACCAATGCGAGCCGCAGCACGGCTTATCATTGTATACTGCGGAAGAGAGCCTATATAGTACTGCTGTATTACAGTTCATTAGTTATTCACGACTCTGCAAGGAAGTTACTTCTAACAACTCTGTTAAGCGGCGCAAAACCAAGAAAAGAGGTCCAGCGTAGCGCGGTGCTGCTGGTGTGGGCCTAAAACCGCACCGCTCTGTGCAACAATGAATAACTTACGCTCAGCGTCGGCACAGTACATCAAAGGAAACGGTTCGTTCGTCAGCACACTGTCTGTCGGTTTTCTCGTTTTCCTCATTATTGACGCACGCCGGCGCGTACAGGAACATCGTTGCAATGTGCGCAGTGAAAGAGGTGGGTATTGTTCCGTTAAACAATGGTTTTACCCGACAAGCTCATTATTTGCTAGCAGTTTCAGTTGACTAGTAGCACTTTCAGAGATACAATAACATGATGTCGAGCAACCGATATGTATCGTTAACATTTAACGAAAAGATTAATGTAATCGAGGCGAGTGAGAAAGACAAACACTCTGTGCGCGAAATTATGTTGCGTTTCAAACGCGGTAAAACACAAATTTATCAGACTTTAAGAAACTAGGATAAGATTCGGGATGAATGGATCAAAGGGAACTGGCAGATGAAAAGAAAGGCGAAGAAGCAAGGAAATGAAATTAGCGAAATACTCTGGGAATGGTTCGAAAGTGAGCGGGCAAAAAAAACTTACCTTTATCTAGACCCACGTTGCAGAGTGAGGCTCTGAAAGTCGCTAAAGAGCTTGGAATTACGGGGTTCAAGGCATCCACAGGATGGCTGGACAGTTTTAAAGCTAGGCACCATATCGTCTGGAATGAAGTGTGTTGGGGAAGCTAAGGATGTGCAGGAAAGTGTAGCAAGAGAATGGAAGACAGTATTTTCCAACTTAATTGTGAATTATGACCCGAAAGAAGCGTTCAGTGACGATGAAATGGGACTGTTTTATCGCGCGTTGCCTTCAAAATCGCAAGCAATTCGAGGTGAAAACTGCACCGGCGGAAAAATATCCAAGAAATGACTCACTGTACTGCTGTGTGGAAACATGTTAGGTCAAATGGAGAAGCCAATCGTGATTGAAAAGGCGCCAAAACCGCATTGTTTCGAAAGCATAGACGTCAGTAAGTTTCCAGTCATATGGTGAAGCAATAAAAAGGCGTGGATGGTGAGTGGTCTTATGGAAGAATGGCTGCGCTCTTTCAATGCCAAAATGAAAAACGAAAATCGCCAAGTTCTCCTTTTCCTAGACAACGCAACCTGCCACCGGAAAGTAACGTTATCAAACGTGAAATTGGCTTGGTACCCTCCAGGTTCAACCAGCCTCACTCAGACCATGGACCACGGGATTATTTACACATTCAAGTGTAATTGGCGGTTACTGATGCAATCTCCTATTCTTAGTGTCGAAGAAGCCGAAAGTGCGTTTGCTCTTGCACGGTCAGTTTCTGTCCTGGATGCAGGAAATTGGATTGGCTTGGCAGTAAAGGAAATAAAACCCGCAACAGTCACCATGTGCTACAACAAAGCGGGGTTTGGGGGTGAAGAACAAGACGCTTCTATGGCCATCGCAGTTCAAGAAAATCCAGTAGCAACTGCTGAATTAATGAAAATGCGAAACATTTCACATAGTGCAGATGATTACATTCGAACTGATGACTTTCTGTCTGCTCACTTTACTTTCACTTCAGTAACAGATTTAACGGAAATCCGCAACACAGAGGATGCTGAAGAAGAAACAAAGGAAGAGGAAGAGGGGAAAAATGACGTCCCTAGAAAAATTAATACGCCTGAAGAAGCCATTTCATGCATAAACGATGTTTTGCTATTTGCAACACACAAATCTCCCAACTTGTTGGAACTATTGTATGGTGCAAAAAATTGCCTAGAAGAAACAATTTTGAACAGGAAATTAAGACAAGTTTCCCTGCTTGATATGTGGCGAAAAAAGTTAAACGTAACGGAAAATAATATGGGAATAATATGTATCTACGTACATTTATAAACGAATTTACAGTTCGAGTAAAAAATATAGAACTGCCGTGTTACTTATCAATTAGTGTAATACACCTGTGTTCTGCTGTCAGTAAATGAACATATACTGTGCTGGAGTGAAGGTATGTGAATACAGTACACGCATAATTAAAAATTTTTTCTGTACTGTTGTGCATGATACCTGACAAATTTTACATAGCCCATTGAGTTTTGTGAAATCCGGAAACTTGTCCAATTTGGAAAATTATTTTAGTCCCAGGCGATTTAGTTTTGAGAAAATTTTACTGTATATACATATATATTCTTTTTATCATATGATTTTTATGAACCATCGTCTTTGACATCGCTAAAAGGCAGTCCACACAGGTTGAATCACCTAAAACGTGCACAGCAACATTACGGAAATAGAAAGAACTACTCATGTTCGGTTTTCACAGAATAGATTTGTAGTCAGGGGGTCGTATTGTTAGCCAATAAACAGGTTGTAATAACAGAAAATGTATTTATTGTGCAAATATACACATTTTTAAATGTAATTATACCTATGACATTAACAAACTAAAAGTAGGGAAAATTAGAATATCACTCGTATTTGGTGCAGGATTCTAGTGCGAGTTGTTTACGAATTGCTTTGAAAAGTTTCCACACATTCACTTGTTTGTGCCATGCAAGCTGAGCAGTTGCTACGTACGATGTTGTTATTTTTGCTTACAGTGCGCTTCTGACAGTAGCAGGGCTCTTTTCTGAAGAAAGGTTTCGTTTTCGAATATCAGATATGCCGCATTAATAATTATATATCTGACATAAGCTGATTTTTGAGAATATCTTATTTTACCGGGTTAGTTTTGGGTATTCGCTGTATTACAAAGACATTTCGTATAGAATATTGTTTATAGTATACTGCCTTTTATGAGTATGTGGTTTCCTATATTATCGTTACGTGAGTGGCATTATGCAGAGTGAATCACCTAAATATTCCTGTTAATGTGCGGTTTTCACAGACTGGACTGATAGTTAGGGGATCGTTCTGTTACCCAATAAACATGTTGTAATAATACTTAAAAAGTGTATTTTTTGTGCAAACATACTTTTTAAATGGAACAATGTCTGCTGACATTAACAGACTAAAAGTAGGGTAAATTAGAATGTCAGTGGTATTTGTTTCAGGGTTCTAGTGCGAGTCGTTTACACGATATCATATTTTGAAAAGTTGCCACTTCGACTTGTACAATGGCTGTGGTATCACACACTAAAGAGCAACTGCATACACTGCTTATGTGGGTGTGCTAGCATTTCATTGGAGATGTCCGAACAGGCTGCAGTAATAAGTCGTTGCATATCATTGGGTTTAGTTGGTATGTCCTTGTAGACAGCGTCTTTCAGCTCTCCCCACGCAGAAAGGTCTACAGGCGACAAATCCCGGGAACGGTTCAGTCAAGGTACAAATCCTATATATCCAATCAAAAGATTTAGAAGCACTTGCGAGGACATACTGTAACACTTCGTGCCCTACGGACTAGATAGCCATCATTTTGGTACCACATGTTTCTCCTAGTCTGCAGAGGAACGTGTTCTAGCATCCGTGGAAGATGCTCTGTGAGGAAGCTGCGACACTTGAGCGCGTTCAATGTTCCGTCTATGCCGTTGTAGCCGAGCGGTTCCAGGAGCTTCAGTCTGGAATCGCGCGACCGCTACGGTCACAGGTTCTGATCCTGCCTTGGGCATGGATGTGTGTGATGTCCTTAGGTGCATTGCGACCTGCCATTCAGTTATTGTGTGACAGACAAAGGACTAGGCCGGGATTTTCCAATGCAGAAATAGTCGATTTGCTTATGGTGTGTGGAGAGTGTAGGAAAAATGTAGTTTTTTTTTTTTTTTGTACGGTGTATGCAGCAAGATATCCCAATAGACGTCAACCGTCTCGGCATTTATTTATCAACGTCTTCATCTAGTTACGTGAAATTGGTAGAGTAGCACCTAGACAACGCAACAGAAGGAAACAAGTGACGACAGAAGAGCGGGAAATTAATGTTCTTGCTAATGCTGCAATTGATCCGCACGAGGAAGTGCCAAGAGACACGCAAGTGTCCTACGCCTTCTCCACCTACATAGGTTCCATAACTATCACATCTCTCTCTATCAAGAGCTGCGCGGAAACGATTGTGAGAATCATGTTATCTTCTGTACATGGGCATTAAGACAGGATACTCCGGATGTATCAAGTATCTTATTTAGTGACGAAACCACATTTAGCAATCATGGCCAGATAAACCGCCGAAACATGTACTATTGGTCTGTTGACAATTCCCTTGGGTTTCGTCAGGTGGAACGTCAGCGTTCATGGAGTGTAAACGTGTGATGTGGGATAGTGAAGCACCAGCTCATAGACCTATTTTGTATAGACGGGACATTGAACGCGCAACTATCGCAGCTTCCTCACAGGCCATCTTCCACGGATGCTAGAATACGTTCCTCTGCAGACTAGGAGAAACATGTGGTACCAACATAATGGCCGTCCAGCCCATAGTGCACAAAGTACTACAATATGTACTCATAAATTGCTTCTAAATCTTTTGATTGGATGTAAAGGATTTGCACCTTGGCCGACCCGCTCCCGGGATTTGACGCCTGTGGACCTTTCTGTGTGGGGAAAGCTGAAAGACGCTGTCTACAAGGACAGACCAACTAAAACCCAATAACATGCAACTACTTATTACTGCAGCCTGTTCGGACATATCCGCTGAAATGCTAGCACGTGTGCAGCGGTCATTCCGTACCAGACTGGAAGCGTATATTGCCGCTGGCAGAGGTCATTCTGAACACAGTCTGTTATGGTCAATTGTCTCGTTGCTGTTCAGAATACACATAAGCAGTATATGCACTTGTGTTGTCCTGAAGCTGACATTCTAACTTACCCTACTTTTGAATAAAAATAAACTTTTTAAGTATTATTACAAATTGTTTATTGGGTAACAGTACGAGCCCCTAACTATCAATCCAGTCTGTGAAAACCTCACATTAACAGCAATATTGCTGTGCAAGATTTAGGTGATTCACCCTGTATAATGGCACTCACGTAACGATAGTATAGAAAACCACATACTCATAAAAGGCGGTATACTATAAACAATATTCTATACGAAATGTAAGTCTTTCTAATACAGATACCACCAATGATGGGCGAAAACCCAAAACTAACCCGGTAAAATAAGCTATTCTCAAAAATCAGCTTACGTCAGTTATATAATTATTAGTGAGGCATATTTGCAATTCAAAAACGAAAGCTTTTTTCCCAAAAGAGCCCTGCTACTGTCAGATGTTAATACGGAACAGAGGAAGGAGATTCTGGAAGTGCAATTCTGGAGCACAGTACTCAATACGAGTGGATCGTGGAACATGGAAAATCGGGAATGAAAGAAACTTGAAGCGTTTGAAATGTACTGCTGTAAAAGAATGTTAAAAAGTATGTGGACAGATAAAACGTGAAACGGAAAAGTACGGAAAATAGTAGGTGAAAGGAAACGTCATTGGAAGACCCTTACAATTTTTACGGCGTCCAGAATTAACCCGGAGCTGGACGAAGCAGTGAAATATAGTGGGGGCGCACAAACCGTAGAGTATGGGAGAAGACTGTACATGCTATTGGCTGTAATTGTTACGAAGATGTGAAAACATTAAAGCGAGATAGGACGAGATGCAGGAGAGCATTAAAACGGTCGAAAGAGCGATAACTGAAAAAGAAACAAAAAAGAATAAATAGAAGCTGGCTAGAAAAATCGGCTGGAGCAACTGCTTCATCGAATACTCCTAATCCTGCTCTCGCGACCTTGACGTCATAAAGAAGCTTTCCAGGAGCCGAAGGCCGCACCGGATGATTTACGGTGGGAGCGCCTCGGTCGAGTGTCAGCTTTCGTCACGCGTGTTAGTGCCGTATTGCGTCACACACGCGTGCGGCGGGCTGCTCTGTCATTAGCAGGTCGGGGCAGCGCCGCCGCGCTGGCTGTGACGTCACGAGGTGGCGCCAGCACGCACTGAGCGACGAGGTAGGAAAGACGTAGGCAGAGTGCGAGGGGCGTTCGCAAGGACGGTTGTCCTGAAGCTGTCACAGCGAAAAACTCAACTTCCGGTAAGAAAACGTGGTGGTGATGTGAGCCTTTCTGTGTACATTCACCCTTCAATGGTAGGCACCTTCATCAGGGGTGGATAACTTGTTGGGGACCTTTGTTGTTGACGTTTGCATTTTAGCTGTTCAGGAAATGCCCCATTTCGAAAAAAACCTCGTCATCGACCTGGAAATGCAATGGGCTTTTCGGGAGAATACGGGTGATGTGTCAAAATTTGATATCCCAGAGAAGCAGCATCTGTGGCAGTGTCCAGTTGAAGTGAATGTTGTCGTGCAACAGAAATATGCGCTTCGAGACGTTTCGTCTTCATAGGCTCCCGTAATTTCGTTAGGATATTTCTGAAGTATGATCCTGTGGCGGTTTGCCTCTTAGGAGCATATGTTACACCGTGGTAGTCACAAAATTCACTGTGTGTCACCTTGCCCATTAGGGTTAGGTCTTCGTACTTTTGCCGCGGTGGTGAATCCTCATGTTTCCATTGCTGATGATACACGACGAAAGAAATTTGGACTGGCCCAAAACGGATCTGACATTCCGATAATGCCACCGTTGGCTTAGTTTCCTGAAAAATGAAGCCTGACGTTGTCAAGGTAGAGATGTTAGCGTCAACGTAATTTATTAAATACAGAAGATTTAATTTAAATAAAAGTAGAATGCCTCAACTGCAATTTTTTCTTAACTTCTTAAAGCAGTATAACTAGTTTCGCTTCCCCATCTACAACCATCTTTAGCTCTGTAAACAGGTACAGGGAAAGTAGACTAAGAAAGTTTTTTACAATATAGTATATAATCCATAGTAGCTAAACGAAATATATAAGGAGAGCTAACTCCAATAAGAAAGGTGAACATGTAACAAAACAAATCCACTTAAGAATACTGTATAAGCAATATTTTACTGCTTTTAAGACGATATACCGAAAAAAGAGGTAGATATCCAGTAAAAACTATCATATCTAGCTGTAATCATGCAGTTATATGCATTTATATTGCCGGCCAGCGAGACTACGTGATTATGTAGTTACAAACGTCATCGTGAGCGAACCATGTTGTAGAAAGCAACCAAAACTACTTATCCTCCTACAATTAGTGAAGAAAAAATTGCGATCTAGCCATTACATTTTTTTTAAATTAAATTATTTTTATTTCTTTAATTTTTTGAATAGGTCTGAGCAATTGCGGAACCCAGTGAGCGGAAACCTTTGTAGTGTTCAAATTGTCCTGCAAGACAGCTCAAATGGCTCTGAGCACTATGGGACTTAACATCTGAAGTCATCAGTCCCCTTGAACTTAGAACTACTTAAACCTAACTAACCTAAGGACATCACACACACCCATGCCCGAGGCAGGATTCGAACCTGCGACCGTAGCGGTCGCGCGGTTCCAGACTGAAGCGCCTAGAACCTGCAAGATGTTGAAAGCTGATCAGTAACTGATTTTTCACTTTTTCTACTATCACCTCGATTGTGGCACATCGGTGTTTGAGCACCAGGGCCTACTCTACTTCCTGATACTTCACTGGCAGATGGTCCGTCACTTCGTCCTTCATCATTCAAACTCGTTTCACCATACTGGAAATGTCTGCGCCACCTAACTGGTGTCACACCGGGTGGTTGGAATTAAGTGCAGCTACTCACAGAGATCTAGTGTGGACTGTAGTCATCGTATGGCAGAGAAGCTTGGTATATAGGGTAATGCATTAATGCGGAATCGATTTATGCTGGAAACAAACTACGCTGAAGAGCCAAAGAAACTGGTATAGGCATGCGTATTGAAACACAGAGATATGTAAACAGGCAGAATGCGGGGGTGCGGTCGGCAACGTCTATATAAGGCAACAAGTGTCTGGCGCAGTTGCTGCATCGGTTACTGTTGCTACAACGGCAGTTTATCTAGATTTAACTGAGTTTGAACGTGGTTTTAAATCTTACCACTGGGCTGCACGAATTTGTTTTGTCTCCCCTATCGACGTGCCCCACGGTACTTCGGTGGGGAATTTTAAAGTGTTTCAGGACTGCAGACGTGTAGCTGAAAACAAACAAAAATATAGTTACATAATAACTCTTAGAGTTCACATGTTTCGTCTCCTTATCATCGGGGGAGAAGTTCTGTCCACGCAGAGGTTCCCTCATTTTAGGAAAGAGGAAGGAATCATTGGGTGCCACATGGATAAGGCGGATGTGATAAGATTTCTTATTCTGTAGTCCGCATGACATTTAAGGAAGAAATTTCGTATAATGTAAGTTTGTAGCACAGCGCTCTGTAAAAGCGAATAACCGTGACAAAACTGAAAAAAAAAAACAAGAGAATCGGAGCGTTTGAGATGTAATGTTAACAAAAGTACGCTGGAGATTCAGTGTACTAACAAGATAAGAAGTGAGGAAGTCCTGTACATAATTGGTGAGGAAACAAATGTTGGTAGGAAAAAAAAAGAAGAGTAAGTGCAGGAAATGTGTTAAGGCATCAGAGAATAACTTATGTGGCGCAACAGGGCGTTACAAGGAGCAAAAACGGCTCAGGAAGACAGAAATTGGAATATAGTCAATACATAATTGAAGGCGTTTCGTGTAAAGATTTATGAGTGTTGTATTGTCAGCGTACTGCATTGTGTTACATGAGCCCAGCGTCACACATAATAAGCTTGCGCACGCACATAACAAGTGTGAATAATGAACAGGAATTAGCCATCAGTAGATAGCTATGTCCTTTGTAACTAGAAGATATACTGTTTACTGTTTAAGTGAGAATAGATACGTTCGAAAAGTAGTGTGACAGACGATGTTGAAGATTAGATGGGTAAATGGAATAACTAATGAGGATGTTCGAAATCGAATGCTAGATAAAATAAATTCAGGGCCGAAATTGACTAACACAAGATATCTGTTCAGATGAAAAAGTTGTAGATTCAAATAAATGCGTTAAGATTATACTTCCAACAACTTATATTGAACTGACCACACAGAAAATGTAGTAGGAAGGGAGACCACTGTTTCCTGTTTTCCTCAGATAGAACACTGGTTTGATTCAACTCTACATGCTAGTCTATTCTGTCCAAATATTTTCGTCTTTGGTATAACTAATGGTACCTACGTAAAGTTGAACCTGCTTGCAGTAATCGACCCTTGGTCCCTCTCTACAATTTACTTCCGTTCACTACCATATCGTCGATACCTCGAAAGCCTTACGATATCTGCTACAAAACGATCTCTTATTTGTATAAAGTTGTGCCGTGAGGTTCATTTGTCTCTAATTAGGTTCACTACCTTCTTATTAATTTTCGATCTACTCACTAACAGTCAGCATTCATCTGAAGTACCAAATTTTGAAAGGTTCTGTTCTCGTCTTACCGGAACTTCTTATCGACCATGTTTCACTTCTGCAGAAGGATACATAGAGACAAATACCCTCAAAAAAGACTTTATAACAGTTATATCTACGTATATTCGAACCGATAAAAGTACTCAAAGTACCCTCCGCCACACAACGTCAGGTGGCTTGCAGAGTATGGATGTAGATGTAGATTAACGAGTTCCTCTTTTTCAGAAACGCTTTTCTGGCTGTCGCCACTGTACCCTCTCCACTTCTGCCGTTGAAAGTTAACTTACTACCTGAATAGCTAAACTCTTCAACTATCTTTAGCGTCTCATTTACTGATATAACGCTCTCAACAACGCCTGACTTAATCTGCCTACATTCCATTACCCTGGTTTTACTTTTGTTGATGTCCATAAACTACCTCTTTCCCTCAACTACTCTTTCAAATCCCTTGCATCTCTGACAGAATTACTGTGTCATCAAAACACATGAAAGTTTCTAATTCTTCTATCTGAATTTTTACTCCCTACATATTTTTTTACTGGTTTCCCTAACAGCTTTCTCAATATACACATTCAATAAATCGACGGTGAGCTACAACCCCGTCTCAATCGCTCCTCAACCACTGTTCCCTTTTTATTTCTTACAACTTTTCTGGCTGCAGTCTGGTTTGTGAATAACTTTTCGCTCTCTGTATTACGTATAACCGTGCTACCTCCAGAATTTCAGAGTGTATTCCAGTCAATGTTGTAAAGAAGTTTCTCTAAATCTACAAATGGTAGAAACGTAGGTTAGCCGTTTTTCAAGTTTACGGCAAGATTTGTGGTGCGGTCAGTATTGATGGTGTGTTCCTACAATTCTCAAGAACACAAACTTGTCTTCCCCGTGGCTGGCTCCCACCAGTTTTTCCATTTTTTCTGTAAATAATTCTTATCAGTATTCTGGAACCGTAGCTTATTAAAATGATAGTTCGGTAAAATTCAAACCTGTCAGTACCTGCCCTCTTTGGAATTGCAGTTATTACATTCTTCTTGAAAACTGAGGGTATTTTGTCAGTGTCATACATCCTGCAGACCTGTGGAAGAGTTTAGCCACGATTGGGTATTCCAAGTGTGGTATCACCGCCAGACACCACACTTGCTAGGTGGTAGCCTTTAAATCGGCCGCGGTCCATAAGTATACGTCGGACCCGCGTGTCGCCACTGTCAGTGATTGCAGACCGAGCGCCGCCACACGTCAGGTATAGAGAGACTTCCTAGCACTCGCCCCAGTTGTACAGCAGAGTTTGCCAGAGATGGATCACTGACAATTACGCTCTCATTTGCCGAGACGATAGTTAGCATAGCCTTCAGCTACGTCATTTGCTACGACCTAGCAAGGTGCCATAGCATTTGATAATTAATATTGTGAAGCTTGTACAGTAACGAGAGATGTACACCAATTGTGGATTAAAGTTAAGTATTCCAACAGCTACGTACTTTATTTGCTAGACTCAAATCCTTTAACTGTTCCAGACCTCACGCCAATCTGCGTGAGCTTAAAAGCGTGCATTTCGGCCTCCTCTAGCAACACGGTGTTGGCTCTTCTGCCAACACTACACCAAGAATTCAGTATTTCTATGGCAATCGATACTGCATTAGGCACAAAATAAATAAAAAACAGAGGTTGAAAATACCGCTGCAGTTATAAGGTTCTTTTATTTAACACACGACCGGTTTCGGGCTCTTATATGCCCATCTTCAGGTGTGTTAACTTGGTGCTGTGACCGTGATCGCCGCCGTGGACAAGTATAAGACGCGGTTTGCTACCAGTGAGCGGAGAGCATGGAGTAGCTACACCACGGCACTGGGGGTCACAGCACCAAGTTACGACACCTGAAGATACGAGAGTATAAGAGCCCGTAACAGGTCGTGTGTTAAATAAAAGAACCTTACAACGGTAGTGGTATTTTAAACCTATGGTATAGTGCTCAGTTGCGGATGTTCCTCCGGCAAGATTGTTTGTAAAAAAAATAAAAAAAAAAAAAAATAAGCTTATAATGGCGAATAATCTCTGAGACTAGTTGTGGGCAGGGGAGGGGTCAGTAACCAAGTGTTTGCGTCACGGTCGACGCGAGGATCTCGTTCTGTGAACAACACTGTCTTGTAGAATCTGTTAGCGGGTCACCGTGTCCGTTAATGGAAATCTTGGTACAACTCGGCGCTCGTACAGCTGGTGTTTTTGCTGCGGTAACCCCTCCAGCTTCTCGCACTGCGCCTCCTCCTGGAGGCGGACTGCAGATTCCTGCGCGGGCTAAACTTCCGCCGGCCCGAGATGGCGAGCCGCTCGCCGCTCGCCGCATGACATCAGCCGCTGCGTTTTTACTGCGCTGACCTTTTCTAAAAGCGAGCGCAAGCGCGGTAGCCGCTCCTGCCCTAAAAAGGGCGCCGCGCTGCAGACACGCGACACAGCGCCCAGTCCGTACCGACCCGTCTCGCTTCCACCACTCAGCTGCCTGGCGTCGCAACAACTCGTGGCAGTGACTGCCCCGTTCTATCTAAGAGGACAACGGAACGACGCGCCGTTGTCCGTCTAGCTCTACACGACTGTAACGAGACGACTTGTGCTCTAAGCTCCCCGGACAATATGCACTATCTTCGTCAAAAGTACCCGGACACCCCTATGTAATGCCGAATTGACCGCCAATATAAAAAGACAGGTAAGTGGTATGTTGTCAGTAGAGAAGCAATAACAGCACAATGGATCGATCAAGATAACCCACTGTCTTCGAACTAGGACCAGTCATTGGATGTAGCCTGAGTAAGACATCGATCGGAGACATTTCAACCCTTCTGAAGCTGCCCAAGTCGACTGTTGATGTCATCGTGAAGTGGAAACGTGAAGGAATCAACGACAGCTATACCAAAATGGCTCTGAGCACTATGGGACTTGGATGTGTGTGATGTCCTTAGGTTAGTTAGGTTTAAATAGTTCTAAGTTCTAGGGGACTGATGACCACAGATGTTAAGTCCCATAGTGCTCAGAGCCATTTGAACCATTTTTCAACAGATACAGGGATTAGTTAGCACAAGGTTTTTGTGCCTAGTCTGAATACCTTAACATCCAAACCCACCAAAAATTAAGGCAAAATACATCTATTTTAAATACTAGATAACAATTGAAACTTCCAGGCAGATTAAAATTGTGTGCCGGCCCGAGTCTCGAACTCGGGACCTTTGCCTTTCGCGGGCAAGTGCTATACCATCTTAACTACCCAAGCACGACTCACGCCTCGTCCTCACAACTTAACTTCTGCCAGTACCCCGTCTCCTACCTTCCAAACTTTACAGAAGCTCTCCTGCGAATAAGCGACAGAAGAGCTTCTGTAAAGTTTGGAAGGTAGGAGACGAGGTACTGGCAGAAGTAAAGTCGTGCTTGGGTAGCTCAGATGCCGGCACGGTAGCTCAGCGTGTTCGGTCAGAGGGCTGCTCGCCCTCTGTAATAAAAAAAAAAGAAATTGAGTAAAGGAGGCTATGGCTAAGCCACGTCTCTGCATATTCTTTCTTTCAGGAGTGCTAGTTCTGCTAGGTTCGGAGGAGAGCTTCTGTAATGTTTGGAGGGTAGGAGACGAGGTACTGGCAGAAGTAAAGTTGTAAGGACGGGGCGTGAGTCGTGCTTGGGTAGCTCAGATGGTAGAGCACTTGCCCACGAAAGGCGAAGGTCCCGAGTTCGAGTCTCGGTCCGGCACACAGTTTTAATCTGTCAGGAAGTTTCATATCAGCGCACACTCTGCTGCAGAGTGAAAATCTCATCTAGATAACAATTAGCTTGGCACCCTCCTTCCAATCTGACAATGTAAGCGAAGACCAGATGTGGTTTAAACTCGAAGAAACAGGATTGATGGCATTTGAGAGATATATACCAAATAAATTAGAAGAGATGTTACTGATCCCCCATTGCACACAAAACAGGTTACAAAACTGTAGCAGAAGCAACGAGAAACTCATGCCAAATTTAATAGGAAGAAAAATCCCCAAGATTGGCGATGTTTTACTCTATCTCGAATCTTCGCATTAACTTCAATGCGAGATGCTTGTAATAGCTTCTACATTGAAACCCTGTCTCGAAATCGGGAAGAAAATCCAAAGGTATTCTGTACGTAACTAAAGTAACCAAGGGCGAGACACAATAAATATCTTCACTGCGTGATACCAATGGTAATGTTACCGATAACACCGTCACTAAAGCAGAATTATTAAACTTAGTTTTCAGAAATTCCTTCACCAAAGAAGACGAAGTAAATATTTTGGAATTCGCGTCAAGAACAACTGCCAATATCAATAACTTAGAAGTAGATAGCCTCGGTGTAGCAAAGGAGATAAAACAATTAAGAAAGGCAAGGCCTCCGGTTCAGATAGCATACCATTCAGGTTCCTTTAAGAGTATATTGATACAATAGCCCCTAATTAGCAATAATATGCAACCACTCTCTCGTAGAAATATCCGTACCCAAAGAGTAGAAAGTTTCACAAGCCACTCCAATACACAAGAAAGTAAATAAGAGTTATCCGCTGAATTACACACCCATATCACTAACGTCGATTTGCAGTAGGATTTTGGAACATACACTGTGTTCGAAAGTTATGAATTATATATATATATATATATATATATATATATATATATATATATATATATATATATATATATAAATGTGTTGTCTGTTCTTTCGGACATGTCAGAAAGAAGAGACATCATTTTTGATCCAGCAGCCATTATGAATTAAGATACAAAGGAGTTACAGACATTGGCTGCGAGCGGACAGTGAATGAAATCTATGGGAAAAGCTGAAAATTTGGAGCAGACTGGGATTTGAACCCGGGTTTCCTGTTTACTAGGCAGATGCTCTGACCACTTTTTTTTTTTCCTTTGTTCCAAAGCCAAACTCAAATTTCTTTTTCCTTTAAGAACAAATTGTGAGGAATAAATAAGGAAATTTTTTTTTCAAAAGAAAACAAAGACTCCAGTTATACTTGTTTCCCCTTCCAGTAAACAAAAATGAGTCTCCTTCGTCTTGTTGGCGAAGAAGCAATCTTTTGGAACAAAAAAATGTTTCTCAAAGCCAAAATCAAATTTCTTTTTCCTTTAAGAACAAATTATGAGGAATAAATAAGGAAAAGCTTTTTAGGTCGTCGTGCGACTTGTAGTTAAAGTCCAGTTCTTACAGGAGCTCCTAAAGTGTATTCGCCTACAGCATGCCAGCTCGTCCAAACGTGTCTTCTCATGGCGTAGGCGTGGGTTCTGGGTAGCAGATCTATTCAGTTCGGTTCGGTTTATACAGTTTTCAGCTTCTCAGGGCTTGGACGTTCCAGCTACTAGGTGGGTCATCGAAAGTGCTCCGTAAGAAATTGGAAAAATATTGTTTATAACGTGGGTTGCGTATCATGACACAGTGTCGTTCGTTGAGATAAGTCCAATATCCTAGCGTAGACTTGTCGCCAGAAGTAAAAAGATAGCGGATCGTGTGGCCACAGATCCAATTCACAGAGTTAGTTTTGGCGGAGGGGTAGAAAGTCGTATCGGGGTACAAAAGCATGTGGACGTCGATCTGAGGCGGTGTCTGGCGAGTAAGAAACGCCAAAATTCGCCGCGCAAGTGTCCAGACGTCTAGCGCTGTGCCACAGTGGAACCGGTGGACATCCGTGTCATCCACTCCACAGTGGGTGCAGAGGGATGAATCGGCGAGATGGATGCGGTGCAGACGATCTCGGTTAACTTGTTTGCCATTCACGGTGATGTACCACGCTGATTGAACGACTGATTCGAGAAAACGCGCATGGATTGCCTTCCATATGTGTCGCCACACGTACTGTGGATACTTACGTTCGATGGGGTTGGACGGGCGGCACTGTTGTAACAATTCGGAGACTGTTTTCGTGAGGTACAAAGTGTAAGTGGTAAGGACCGGTAGATATAACTCAACTCCAGGAAAAATCGTTGGATGTAATAAAAGGGGGTTGGAATGGTCGATACCAGTACTGGGGCGGACAAGGAGGCCGGTGCAAAATTGTGAAGCAAGAGGCTAGTAAGGCTCTGCGGGCAACGATGCCAAAGTTTTAGTTGGGAGCTGACGTATAGTGCCTTGACACGAGTCGGCACATGGATGAGTCCCACCCCGCCACGATCTCGTGGCAGTGCAAGGGATTCATACTGCACCTTGAATAACATCCCCGAGCTGACGAAGGAGCCGAAAGCCATCAACAGTCGTCGCGCCAGGAGATTTGGGACTGGTAGTACTTGAGCCACGTGTGGTATACGGGAAGCATGATACATGTTCACGTATTGCGCGCGTTGGATAACGTCGAGAGCTCGTAGCCGGTGATCTGCGAGATTTGCTCTGATTGTCTGTAGCAAGCGCCTACCATTGATAGTCGCTGAGCGGCGCAGGTCTGCTGTGAAATCAAGTCCAAGGCACCGTATGGTGGCGGCGACACTAAGGGGGGCAGCGCATCTCTCCGGCAAGCCCTCACCAATGAGCAGGACCTTGGATTTTGACACGTTGAGGCAGCTCCCCGACGCTTCGCCGTAAGTCGCCACCCATGTCAGTGCTGCTCGTACTTCATCTTCACTGCGCAGATATAGTACTATGTCGTCTGCGTAGGCTGTACAACAAAAACGGTGGCCTTGCACAGCCATGCCTTCCAAACGTTGGCACATGCCCTGGAGCAGGAGTTCCAAGGCGAAAGCATACAAAATCGTGGAAAGAGGGCATCCTTGTCGTACAGATCGTGCGATGACCAGGGACGGTGTAAGACGACCATTGTACATGATTTTAGAGGTTGCACTACTCAACAGGCGCATAACCACTGTGACAATACCGCCAGGAAAACCCATATGCTGAAGAACTGTCCGTAAATAGAAGTGGTCAACACGGTCCAAAGCCTGGCTAAAGTCCAGTGAAGCCAAGGCGCCAGGGAGACGCTGATGATGCGCTAATGCTATCATGTCTCTGTAACGGCAAAGGGCCGTACAGATGTTGTTGTCGCCTCCTAGGGAAGTCTGGTCGCAGGATGTGACGTAACGTGCGATCTTCTTGAGTCGCGATGCCAGTAGCCGTGTGAATATTTTCATGTCGCTGTTGAGCAAAGTAATTGGTCGATAGTCCTGGACCCTCGATAACCCGCGCGGTTTATGTACAGGGATAATAATTCCTTCTAGAAAGGCGCTCGGGACCACTGTCATCGGTGACATCAGCTCTTGTGCGATTGCCGTCCACGTGGAAGCCAACAAATAGTGAAAACTTTTATAAAATTCGATGGGTATACCGTCAGGTCCAGGAGATCTGTTATCGGAACCCGCCTTGATAGCGTCTACCACTTCATCTGTGGCTACGTCGTCTTGGAGGTCATGCACTGCATCCTCTGGAAGAGTGTTCGTAGTAAGCTGAGCGACTTCTGTGAGCAGTGCTGCAGAATGCGGTACGGCTGCGTAGAGCCCGGCAAAATGAGCATGGTGAGCACGACCGATGCTTTGTTGGGTGTCGTGCCGGCGCCCTTCCACATCAGTGAGGACTTGGATCAGAGCTCGTCGTCGTCGTTGTCTTTCCTGAAGGAGGTGGTACATCGACGGACGTTCTTGAGGGATTCGATTAGAAGCTCGAGAACGGACTACAGTGCCTTCCAAGTTACGCCACATGATCAAGGAGATCTGCGCCTTCGTGCGATGGACCATCGACTGCCGGGCTGGCGAGAAAGGCATCGTCGTACAGTCACGTAGAATGGTGTAGTAGAAGTGCAGGGTATTAGTTTGCCACGCCTTTAATTTCTTCCCATAACTCATCAGAGTCTTCCTGAGGGTCGGCTTTGCACAGGAGAGCCACCATGATAAAGTGGAGTCATAGGCTTCTCGACGATGGTGGCAGCGTGCCCACGCTTCTTCGACCATACGGCGACAGTCTGAGGAGCTCATGTGAGCGACATTGAGTTTCCACAGACCACGACTATGCCACACTTGCTGTCGGGCGAGAGTGACGTCACACAGGTACGCATCATGGTTTGAAAAGGCCAAGGGCCAGACTTCCGCATGACGTGTGCCATCAGCAAGGGAGCGGGTAACGTAGATGCGATCTATGCGGCTTGACGAGTGAGAGGTGTAGAATGTATAGCCCGGTTGAATGCCGTGGAGCTTCTTCCATGTGTCAACAAGTCGGAGACGGTCGATGACCACTGAGAGAGATGCACAAGGGGAATGTCGCGGGAGTTGGTCCGCGGGCTCTTGTGTCGAGTTAAAATCCCCACCGAGTACCAAATCGTCCTGCGGACCGGTGAAGAGGGGTGTGAGGCTTTAGGCAAAAAAAGTTTGTCGGTCATGTCGGCGGCCAGTGCCGGACGGAGCGTAGATATTAATAATACGCACGCCGAACAGTGTGAGGGCCATACCTCGCGCAGTGGGGAGGTAGATGACGTCCTCTGCAGGGAGTCCGTCGCGTAGCAGGATGGCGACGCCGCTACCGGTATCGGATGCGGGGGAAACATGGGCGTTGTATCCGGTGGGAACTAGGAAGTCAGCCCCAAACACCTCTTGTAAGAGTGCTATATCCACATCCGCAGAGTAAATAGTGTCTCTGAACATGGCCAGTTTATGGGGGGCACGAATGGTGGCAAGATTCATCGTGGCGATACGATATTGCTGTGTACGGCCATCCTCAGTATTTGCAGAACGTGCGGTAGAAGTAGCCGGCAGGTGGAGACCCGCCGGTGGTCCCGCCGTGGTGATAGTTACTGGCGGGACGCCAGCCCCAGTGTCGCCGAGGTGGACTCCTGTGCAGACACGCTGGCAGTCTGTTCCACTTCCTCTTCAACGTCATCGGCCCAGGAAGCTGACGACGTGGACATGTGACGGTCACGTACTTCCGGAACGGGTGTTGTAGATTTCGCAACATGAGTGGCATGGGGACCGCCGTCATCATTCGTTGACAACGGCGAGGACACGTCCCTGGCTGGGAGAGTAGGCGTCACAGGATGGGCGCCTGTTGCTGCCACATCGCGTGACTGGACGCAATGTGGGAGATCACCGTCAGACATCAGGTCGACATCTCGTGGGGCCGACTGAGAAAGGGCGTCATCGGAAGGCGTTCGTCGTCGTTTCCTGTGTTTGCGAGGCGACCGCTGTTTTCTGATGTGGCCTTCTGAATCAGAATGTGGTCGCCCGTCGTCTGACGCCGAACCCATCTGGACAAAGGCAGACGTCGGCACTACACCGAGGTCGACGTCCATGGTTCCAACAGGAACATCGGTTTCGGTATGCAAACCGGACGGTCCTGAAGCGAGCACTGGAGGCGACGCCGTGCTTGTGTCCTCGGCGCGTTGTGCGGCGGCGGGTGGCGTTGACGATGCTACTGGCGCAATCGAGATTGGTACGACGGGGTCCCGTGCAACCTTGGCGTATGTGATGGGTAAGGACGTGACCGTCGAAGCCTGAGTCTCTTCACGTAACGGCGTCTGTACTAAACGGCGGTGTAAGCATTCGGAACGTACATGTCTCTCCTGGCCACATCGTGCGCACGTTCGTGGCTGTCCATCATACATGACGATGGCCCTCACACCGCCAATCAGCAGGTACGATGGGACATTTTTAGTCAGCTCAATTTTTATTTGCCGGACGCCATTTAATACGAGGTAGATCGTAAATGTTTGCCACTTCTCCGCGACGTGACCCAAGACGGTTCAATATGGTTGGAAAGCGGCAATGACCACATCCTGAGGCACCTCGAACGGGAGCTCAAACACCCGCAATGTCCGGAGACCGAATCCAGCATGGGCGACCGTCACAGCACCCATATGTCCATCAGAGTGTTTAAATTTCAGTCCGGTGGCATGACGCTGAATTATGTCATTGCAAATTTCCTCCGTCGACATCTTGATTTAGACAACACTTCCAGTGATGGAAAAATGTATGCCGATTACGTCCTGGGGGTTCAAACGTAGATCCTCACGTATGAACTGTTCGACTTCGAAAGCTCTGGGTCGTGGATGTTCGGCCTGAAACGTTACTTTGATCGTTGCACGGCGGTACGAGTGCGCCATGGTGTACGTTAGTACTGGACTCGATAGACACAAACACCGCGACGCGGAAGTAAACACCACCGACAGCGGAGCGTCGGACGGCGCGCGGAGCAGCTCCGCACGCTAGCACGGCTGAGAGCCGACTGGCCACTGAACCATCCGGACACAGTGGTCAGTGCAGCTGCACAGACTACCCTAACATGCCTCCCGTCAGACCCAAATACTCAACTTATCCACACACTACTGACACAGTGCCTCTGCTGCCAGTTATCCTCATTCCTCGCGGCACTACATCGATTTTAGGGCGAATCACTAATTATTGCCACCTAGAATAACTCTGAAACTATAATAGTAGCAGAAACGTTTCTGGGACAAATGTTGCATGGGACAGCGGGGGCCATAATATGACGGTTTTTTTGTTGCTAGGTGTGGTCGCTTCAGAGATATGGTCAACTTTTTTTAAAATGGGGTGCTATAGTTAGGTACTTATTTTCTGAAAGCGGCTATCGAGACGAATCCAGTGGTATGTAACAGTAAGGTCTTTGAACATCAACGAAGGTCAAAAATGTGGCATTTACAGAAGGTGTTCGAAGTGATGACAATTGGTATCAATACAGTGCTGCAATCTTCTTATTACGGATCGTGTGCTATTCATTATCACATCGGCACTTAAAGAAGCAAGTGCTCTGACAATTCTCTCTCGTATATCGTGCAAATATAAATATTCGTTGAATACGAGGTATCCATCTAACGTGCCATTGACGTGTAAACATCATTCGACGGTTTCGCAATACAACACTAATAAGAACGGTAAGACTAGTATCGTCGACTCAAGTAAATGTGAATGATATATTCCTTCGAAAAACAAGTTGATATGCTTCTCATTTACGAAGACTGCCAACGAAATTCAGTGAGAGCTAGGGACTTTTAAGCTGAAAGATATCCTCAACGTACTCACCCTGCATGTCGTACGTTTAAATATGTGTATGATAAATTGAGAGCAACTGGACCGTTAATGCATCGATAACACATCCCACAAAGAAAAATTACTAACGAGCAAACGGAAATTGGTACTCCTGCCACTGTGGCTCTAAATCCTTGTGATAGGTTCGCGTCAAATCGTAAGGGAATCTGGCATGAACCAGAGAAGTATTGTTCGTGTTCGGTATCGCCATAAATATCATCCTTGCCATATCAGTCTCCACCAAGAATAAACTGGTACGGACTGTATGCGTCGCATAGAATTCTGCCGATGGGCTCAACTTCAGATTCAGAGGGATGACAAATTTATTAATTTGATTTTATGTACTGACGAGGCTACATTCACGAACCATGGAAATGTTAATTTGCATAACATGCATTATTGGGCAACTGAAAATCCATGTTGCGCATCGAAAACAACGGTCGGTGACTGTATGATGTGGGATTCTGAAGGACAGAATTATAGCCCTCTATTTCATCGAAGGAAATCTTAATGGTAAGAAGTACACTACATTCCTGCAAGAAACATTAGGTCTGCTATTGGAAGACATACCTCTAGGAACAAGGAACAGAATGTGGTATCAACACGATGGGTGTCCGGCACATTTTTTACTGATAGCTAGAAATGAGTTGCAGAGACAATTCCAAATCGTTGGGTTGGACGCGGAGGAGATGTGTCATGGCGGGTTCGTTCGCCAGACTTGATGCCTCTGGATTTTTTCTTGTGGGGATTCATAGAAGACATTGTTTATAAAGACGTTCCAACTACACCTGAAGATATGAGAGAGAATTGTCAGAGCATGTGAAAAGTGCCGATGTGATAAGGAATGCCACTCAATCCATGATAAGAAGATTGCAGCACTACATTGATATCAATGGTCATCACTTCTAACACCTTCTGTAAATGGACGTTCATGCCACCTTTGTGACCTTCGTTGACCTTCAAAGATCTTACTGTTACATATCATTGGATTCGTCTCGATAGCCGCTTTCAGAAAATAAGTTCTGAACTATAGCATCAAATTAAAAAAAAAAACAAAGTTGACCTTCATATCTTTGCTCAGTTGGTAGCCCTGCAGTTAGTTAGAAGCGCGTATACGAAGCTCTCGCTAAGTTAAGTGATTAATATTGACATAAGAGCTAATTTAGTTAATATTACATTTTAGAGTACTGTATTTACTTCTTCTCTAGGCTATCTATTGATAGGTTTCGCTTTCCTGACCGTATGTAGATAAAAAAGGAAGCATTTCGTAAAGGCCGGTAGTCGCTGGTTTTGTTTACATTTTTTAGGAGTAGATTTCAGGCGAGTGTAGATTTTCGTTTTTGACTAGAGGTATCGCTTCAAAGCCAAATTGATTACTGTCTGTCATACAGAGTTAAGTAGTTAAAACTCTCGGAAGTGAGTTTAAAAGTTTGTTTACATTAGTGTTTATTTACGGATTAGTATAGGTTACGAAATTACTATGCTCTTGTGCCAACTTACTCTCTGCTTTTGTGTTAAGCTTGTCTATCAAAATATGTGTGATAAATGTGGTGGTTGCCGTAGAAATTTGAAAGAGCTGGTGTTCTGTGTAGACTGTAAGTTATGGTTTCATTGGGGCGGATGTAGCGGCTAGGAAAGGGTGGAAAATAAGGCTCTTCCATGGCAGTGTAGATTATGTAAAAAGGACAGAAAAATCGCTGAACGGGAGGCAAAAACTGGTGCCCTTAAGGCTGAATTAGAAATCGCGACCTTGGAATTATGTAGGTTAAGGAAGGAAAAAGAGACTGGGAACTCGTAAACAGTAGCAAGCAAAGGGCGAAAAAGGAAAACACTTGAAAAAACTATAAAAATGCAAATAGTAAATCAGTTTGGCTTGTTACCTGAAGTGGAGGAAGGGCCCCATCCAGTTGTAGCTGACAGTAGATTGAAACAGAATGATAGCTTAAAGAAAAGACAGGTCGGGATCAAACCAGAATCGGAAAAGAATTCTGCGCTTATAGGCAGCGGTCATGGAAGGGGTGTGGGCCAGCAGCTTCAAAGTTTTGTGAAACCAAGTGCTTAGCCAAGTGACAGAAAACTTAGGTCAGTTATGCAGGGACTTTGAGAAGGAAGATCAGGTAATTATAGTTGGGGGAGCAGGAAACAGCCTGGCTATGAATCCAAGATACAGTATGAGGAGTGGCCTGGATAAAATAGGAGCAGAAACTGGACACACAAATGTGGTGTTTGTGGAGGTCTTTCCGCGGTACGATCAGCCCTGGGTAAACACTGATGTAAGGCATGTTAACACAGAGCTGAACAGAACACTCCAGACACCGGCAAAATCTCACATAAGTGTTGTTCAAGTTAATGCTATTGGTAGGTGGAGATACACTACAAGTGGGTTGCACCTGAATGGGAAGAGGAAAAATAAGTTAGCTTCTCTATTAGCAGAAACTGTAAGGTGGGCCACAGTCACACAAGGGGTGATCCCTGTAGTTAATGTGTCCATACAGACAAGTTTTTTAGGTTAAATTCAAAGTCCAAACAGACAACAACCAAGAAAAATTGAATAAAAGAAATTTCATAAACAGTACATAGGGGCAAAGCTAAGGACAGTATCAACTCCATCAAAATATCAGGGAAATAAAAAATAAAGTAGATGGGCTATTAGTGTGTTAAGACGATCTTAAAAATAAGAATGAGATTGATATACTCTGTCTGTCTGAACACTATGTAACTGAGGGGATGGATAGTGTCAGTATAAATGGGTATAATTTATCATATTACACATGTAGATCTAGGATGGATAAAGGAGGAGTTGCCATTTTCATAAAACAAGGGTATAAATACCAAAACTGTAGAAGTAAGCAAATTTTGTGTTGATCAGCACTTTGAGTTTTGTGCATGTGAACTTTAGCTAGATAATGTTGTATTGATATTAGCAACAGTGTACAGGTCACCATGAGGAGACTAGGAGCTATTCATAAAAACGTTTGACTCCCTGTTATGCTGTCTGTCAGACAAAAAGAAGTTATTCATCTGTGGTGATTTCAGTGTAAACTTTCTAAGTAATTCTGAAAGGAAAAGTGAACTAGAAGAATTATTAAGAACATATAACTTAGAATCAGTGGTCAATTTTCCTACGCATATAGCTCAAGACATTAGCACTCTAATAGATAACGTTTTTGTTCAGAAAGATGGTGTAAAACAAATACACACATTCCCTGTGGTAAATGGATTGTCAGACCATGATGCACAACTGACTGACTTACAAAACCTAACAGGGTGTACAGCTCAGAAACCATTAAGTAAAAGTGAGAGGTTGCTCAACCTGGTATCTATAGAGCACTTCAGAGAAAGTTTAAGAAATGATAATTAGGCAGATGTATATAATAAGCCAAATGCTAATGATAAATGCAACATATTTCTTGATAACTTTATATCGCTTTTTGAACATTGTTTCCCAGAGAATTACTAAATGTAACACCACACACTTTTCAAGGAAACCTTGGAGCACTACAGGTATTAAAGTGTCTTCAGAAAGAAAAAGAAACTGTATGAGACAGCAACAACAGGTAAAGATCAAGAAATAGTTTTACACTATAAAAATTATTGTAATACAAGGAGAAAAGTTGTAAGGAAATCAAGAAATATGTATGTAAGAGAAGAAATTAACAACTCTGGCATTAAAATAAAATCAACATGGAATTTTGTTAGAAGGAAGACATAAAAAGTAACCACTGGTGTAAGTAGTATTACCATTTAAGAGAATGAGACCATCCTAACCGACAGTACATAAGTAGCTTATGTATTTAACAACCATTTCTTAAGAACAGGAGAAAAAATTAGTGAGAATAGTTCAAAAGTCAGTACATAGAAGAGTCAGTTTTGAAAAATTTTAGTCAGATTAAGTTTCACCTAACAACCTCTTGTGAAACAAGTAAAATTATTAAATCTTTGAAAAATAAATGTTCTGTTGGAGTAGATGACATCTCTAATAAGATATTAAAACAATGTGGAGCAATTACAGCTGATGTTCTGAGTGACATATGTAATGCATCAATAACTCAAGGTATTTTCCCAGACAGGTTAAAATATACCATTGTCAGGTCTCTCTGCAAAAAGGGGAAACCACAGATGTCAATAATTACTGACCAGTATCCTTGCTTACAGTATTTTCAAAAATCTTTGAGACAGTAATATACTCAAGAGTGGTTAGCCATCTCAACGGTAATGGGATACTTGGTAAATCCCAGTTTGGATTTCAAAAATGCTGTTCCACCGAGACACCAATATACAATATCACTGTCCACATAATAGTTTTTATATATTAAAATGTCACCAATAGGAATTTTCTGTGACTTGTCCAAAGCATTTGACTGTGTGAACCATGACATTATGTTACAGAAATTACTGTTGTATAATATAAATGGAATAGCATATGAGTGGTTTAAGTCTTGCCTACAGAACGGGATAGTTTCTTTATATGGGTCAAGTGATTTAAATAAGTTTGCCACTTCATCTAACTGGGGTGAAATTACATTAGGTATTCCACAGGGCTCAATCATGGGTCCCCTTTTGTTCCTGATATGTGTGAACGACCTCCCCTCTAACCTGAAAGAAGAAGCTGAATTGACACTATTTGCTGGTGAGACAAGCATCATTATTAAGCCAGTAAAAGAAATTCCAATTGAAAATGATACAAATAAGGTTCAAATGGCTCTGAGCACTATGAGACTTAACAGCTACGGTCATCAGTCCCCTAGAACTTAGAACTACTTAAACCTAACTAACCTAAGGACATCACACAACACCCAGTCATCACGAGGCTGAGAAAATCCCTGACCCAGCCAGGAATCGAACCCGGGAACCCGGGCACAGGAAGCGAGAACGCTACCACACGACCACGAGCTGCAGACAATACAAATAAGGTCTTTGGAAAAGTCATTAATTGGTTTTCTGCAAATGGGCTTGCTTTAAACTTCAAAAAAACACAGTACATACAATTTTCTGCTACAAAAAGTACAATTCCTTCATTAAATATAACACATCGTCAGAAGTCAGTGGAGAGGGTAGTTCATACTAAGTTTTTGGGTGTACATATAGATGAGAATCTTAATTGAAAAATTCATATTTTGGATCTTCTAAAGTGACTAAGTTCAGCAACTTCTGCAATTAGAATAATTGCCAATTTTGAGGATCTAGAAATTATTGAGCTAACATACTTTGTATACTTTCACTCTCTGATGTCGTATGGAATAATATTTTGGGGTAACTCAACACTTAGACAACTAGTATTCCCTGGTCAAAAGAAAGTGTCTACAATAATGTGTGGGGTTCATAGTCACACACATTGTAGGCATATTTTTAAAAGATTGGGAATACTTACAACAGCCTCACAGTACATTTACTCAGTAACAAAATTTGTGCTCAACAATGTGGACCAGTTTAAAAACAGTAACATTCATGATTATAACACCAGAAAAAAGAAAGACTTATACTATCCTTTACTCAACCTATCTTCTGCACAGAAAGGGGTAAAATATGCTGCTATAAAAATTTTTGACATTGTACCAGATGAAATAAAATGTCTAACAGTCAGCAATAGCTTCAAAAATAAATTGAAATCATATCTCCTTGACAACTCCTTCTATACCAGAGATGAACTCTTGAATATCTATAAATATACTATATGCATGTTGTGGCATTTAAGGGAATGGGTAAATAATAGAAATATTAATCTTTAACACTGTACTGTAATATATATATATATATATATATATATATATATATATATATATATATATATATCTGTGTGTGTGTGTGTGTGTGTGTGTGTGTGTGTGCATTTCTTGTGCACTTGACATGTACCACATCATAACAGCTACCCTACCATGTGACTGATCAATGGAACATGCATCCAACTAACTAACTCATTCTCTGAAGTGACCCCACCTAGCAACAAAAAAACCGAGTAAGTTGTAAGTTGAGTCCATCTCTTGTTGCATGGTTATGGACAGAGTTGTTTGTGTGGTAATTACCAATGTTACTTTTGATGTGTACAACTGACTAGTAAATTCACATGGAGCAGTTAAAATCCCCAGTGTGTTGAACAGATCTTTGCAATGAGCTCGACTAGTTCTTTTGGTTATTTTCTTATGGCTCTCTTCTGCAGTCTGAAAACTGTGTTCATATTTTGTGCATTTGTTCCCCAAAAAAGAATGCCATAGCTAAGAATTTAGTGTACATATGAATAATATGTAACTAAAAGACACTTCATGTGGCACACTGATGATAGGATTCTAAGGGAATAACATGCTGATGATATTCTGTTTGCAAGTACCTTTGTGTGTTCACACCACTTCAATCAATATTCATTCCTAGAAATTCTGCATTTGTTACACAGTCTATTGCAGTGCCATCTACATTTAATTTAACATTGTCATTTTTCCTCTTCAAACTGAAATTCATGGCATTAGTTTTCTTTATGTTCAATGTCACTTTATTACTTATTGACCAATCATAAACTTCCTTGAGAGTTTCATTTGCTTTCTCGGCAAGGAGTTCTCTTGTTTTATCAGTGACTATAATATTGCTGTCATCAGTGAAGAGAATTTTTCAACCATGAGTAACACTACTGGGAAGGTATTTGAAGTGTATCAGGAACAGTATTGGTCCTAATATGCTACCTTTTGGAACCCCTACATTTTTTTGGTTCTCGTAACTGTTTTACTAAATGTTTGGATCTATTTGAAGTATGTGTTATCTCAACTCTTTATACCCTATCTGCTAAATAGGGTATATTTAATAGAATCTTGTGGTCGAATGTATCAGACGCCTTAGAAAGATCCAAAAATATGCCTGCGACACCCTCATCTTTATCAAGAGCATCAAGAACAACTTTTGTGAATTCTGCTGTGGCTGACTCCACATTTTTGTCACTTCAGAAACCAAACTGTGTTTCGCTTAAAAGATTGTATTTATTCAGGTAATTAATTAATCTGTCTTTCATAATTGCTTCTATTATTTTTGAGAATGCCAACAGCATGGAAATGGGTCAGTAATTTTCTGTGTCCTCTGCATTACCTTTCTTGACAAAGGTACAACTCTTGCCTGTTTTAACTGCTCTGGAAATGTCCCTGATGTGAAGGATTCATTTATTATATTTGTAAAGGGGTCTTGTATAATCCCTATGCATTGTAACACACATTGGTGCTTCATCTTACCGTTTTATTCACTTCATTCTCTGTGGCTGGAGGTAACATCATTGAATAGGGAGTATATTTTTTTCTGTGTCGTACTTATCACTTCAACAGCATTGCCTCCAGTAAAGCAAGAAACATTCGTGTAGTGTTCTAAACCAGTATTTACCAATTATTCTGTGCTTTCTTAAACATCATGCTTAGTAATGAATATAAAACAATAAACATTCCATTTCAATTAATTAATTCATATCTATGTAACCAAAGATAATATAAAATACTTTCTGTGCTGGGAAACGCTACAGAGCCCCAGCACGTCACTGCACAGTTGAAGTATGTGTTATCTCAACTCTTTATACCCTATCTGCTAAATAGGGTATATTTAATAGAATCTTGTGGTCGAATGTATCAGACGCCTTAGAAAGATCCAAAAATATGCCTGCGACACCCTCATCTTTATCAAGAGCATCAAGAACAACTTTTGTGAATTCTGCTGTGGCTGACTCCACATTTTTGTCACTTCAGAAACCAAACTGTGTTTCGCTTAAAAGATTGTATTTATTCAGGTAATTAATTAATCTGTCTTTCATAATTGCTTCTATTATTTTTGAGAATGCTAACAGCATGGAAATGGGTCAGTAATTTTCTGTGTCCTCTGCATTACCTTTCTTAACAAAGGTACAACTCTTGCCTGTTTTAACTGCTCTGGAAATGTCCCTGATGTGAAGGATTCATTTATTATATTTGTAAAGGGGTCTTGTATAATCCCTATGCATTGTAACACACATTGGTGCTTCATCTTACCGTTTTATTCACTTCATTCTCTGTGGCTGGAGGTAACATCATTGAATAGGGAGTATATTTTTTTCTGTGTCGTACTTATCACTTCAACAGCATTGCCTCCAGTAAAGCAAGAAACATTCGTGTAGTGTTCTAAACCAGTATTTACCAATTATTCTGTGCTTTCTTAAACATCATGCTTAGTAATGAATATAAAACAATAAACATTCCATTTCAATTAATTAATTCATATCTATGTAACCAAAGATAATATAAAATACTTTCTGTGCTGGGAAACGCTACAGAGCCCCAGCACGTCACTGCACAGACTTCCACGGCAGGAGAGAGTATATCAGCGTTGATTATGACTTTAATTGATTTACGTCCGTTCATAACGTAAAAGTGATTTATGACCCGGTTAGCGGAAGTATGAACTTTGAGGACGAAACAGCACCATGATCGTTGGCCAGTAACTTGCGTTGGAGGATCTTATAGATATTTGAACCTAAGGCTTCCGTGAACAGTGATGATCTGTTAAATTAATTTAAAAATGCAAAGCAGCAGTGGCTTAATCAGAATGAAAGTGGAATCAACTCGTTAATACGAGTTTATATGAACCTAGGCATTGTTAAGGATTGTGTTACCTGCCTAAAAGACAATAAAACGGAGTAATATGATTTCTACTATTACTTCAGAGTGATACTTTTTTCATTTTCAGTTTGAGGAACCTCAATATTCGGAAAGTGAAGGAGACACCTGCCCCTACTCCGCACGTTGTCAAGTTTTTTTTTTTTTTTTTTTTTTTTTTTAAGCGAAGTGTATTCAGCCGCAAAACTAATAAAAAAATACGTAGGAGCTTTTACTGTCTCCTGTTTAATTTGATGCCCTCCGATCTCTTTGCCTCAGAGCAGCACCTACACCAATCCTCCTCAATTATCTCAATTATTCGTAGGATATCTCCAATCGTTTGTCTTCCCCTCGCGTTCTTCCATATTATTCCTCAAATGGCTCTAAGCACTATGCGACTTAACATCTGAGGCCATCAGTCCCCTAGACGCAGAACTACTTAAACCTAACTAACCTAAGGACATCACACACATCCATGCCCGAGGCAGGATTCGAACCTGCGACCGTAGCGATCTCGTGATTCCAGACTGAAACGCCTAGAAACGCTCGGCCACAACGGCCCGCTATTATCCCTCCTCCTAGACTATGGTTGCCGCACATTCCTGTCTTCTCTGAATCTATACAGAATCGACTCATTTCTCACCTCAGCAATACACTTTGAATTACTTTACATACTAGCGTACTACAGAAGTGCATTCTTAGAAAATTCTTTCTCGAATTAAGACGAATGTGATAGTAATTGAAAAGGTAGCAGTGCATGGAGCAGAGAGCGGTAAGGTGCTAGGGTACAGAATATGTCATTGTATAACTTTTGATTCCCAAAGGTATTAACAAAGAAAATTTACCATAATTCACTAAGCGGGTCTAACGCTTCCGTTCAGTCGCTTGTTGACCAGTCTTGAGCAGCAGCTGAGGATAGCAAACCGAAAGCCGAAGTTACCTACCGTCATTTGACCTTCGGACAGACTCCCGTATGGACGACGTAGTAATGAGCGTGTTTGGCGTACAGAAGCAACTGAAAGAATCGAAATCAAATAAATTACCAGGTCCATATTGAATCCCAAGAGGGTTTTACAAAGAATAATCTACGGCATTGGCCCCTTACGTAGTTTGCGTTTATCGTTAATCTCTCTCCCTAGCGACTTGAAAAAAAGTGCAAGTGACTCCGTTATATACGAAGGGTAGAAGAACGGGCTCCGAGAATTAGAGACCAATATCCCTAAATTCGGTTTGCTACAGAATCCTTCAACATATTCTCAGTTCGAATATAATGAACATCCTTGATACTGAAAATCTTACGTCTACGCATCAGCATGGGTTTATCAAGCATCGCTTGTGCGAAACTCAGCTTGCCCTTTTCTCACTCGATATCGTGCGAACTATGGATGAAGGGCAACAGGCTAGATTTCCCGAAGGCATTTGACACGGTGCCCCGTTGCAGGTAGGGAATAAATTCAATGTTATGTGAGTGTCTCGAAGGCTTCTTAAGTAATAGAACCCTATGTGCTTTCCTCGACGACGAGGGTTCATCAGACAAATGGTTATCGCCAGGAGTGTCCCAGGGAATTGTCATAGGTCCGCTGTTGTTCTTTAAACACATAATTGATTTGGCGCACAGGGTGGGCAGCAATCTGCGGTTATTTGCTGATGATGCCGTGGTGTACGGTAAGGTGTCGGGATTGAGTGACTGTAGGAAGATACAAGGCGACTTAGACCAAATTTCTAGTTATTCCTATGAAAGGCAGGTAGCTCTAAATGTGAAAATGTAAGTTAATGCGGATGAGTAGGAAGAACAAACCTGTGTTGCTCGGTTACCGTATTACTAGTGTCCTGCTTGACAGTTACGTCGTTTAAATAGCTGGGCGTAACGTTGCAAACCGGTATGAAATGGAACTGTGTAAGGGAAGGCGAGTAGTCGACTTCGGTTTATTGGGAGAATTTAAGGAAAGAGTGGTTCACCTGTAAAGGAGACCGCATATAGGACGCACGTGCGACCTATTCTTGAGTACTGCTCGAGTGTTTGGGGTCTGTACCAGGTCAGACTGAAGGAAGACATCGAAGCAATTCCGAGAGGGCTGCTGAATTTGTTACTCGTAGGTTCGAACAACACATGTTACGGAGATGTTTCTGGAACTCAAACAATAAATGCTGGAGGAAAGGCGACATTCTTTTCGGGAAGCACTACTGAGAACCGGCATTTGAAGCTGACTGTAGAGCCATTCTACTGTATTTGCGAGTGGAACAGGAAAGTAAATGGCTGGTGGTGGTACACGCTACTCTCCGCCAAACTTGGTACTGCGGTTTAAGGAATATCTACGTATATGTAGATATAAAAAGACGCTTTTCAGTATAACCTTAAAAGAACAACAAAATCTTTAGTTTGCAAATATTTATAATTTTTTGAAATTAACAAATAGAAGAAAAATTTCAGTTAGTAACAAATAATTTCCGTTTCTATAGTAAGCATGCTGTTCGAATACATTGATACACCATTCACAGGTGGCACCTCAAACGTGATCGTTCACCACTGAAAAGTTAGCTGCCCAATTTACTACAGCATAAAAGAGCAGAGTTACAACAAGCAATATAAATCAAAACAAGGGGTGAGGGGAGGGGGGAGGGAATATACGCGACTTGTCAGGATAATGAAAATAATTACACCCTAAACAACACTCGTCACGCAATTACCCATGTAAACCATTACGCATATTAAAAGGTAAATGAATTCATGTACTGTGTGCTCATCGACCTAGCGGTTATCGATCCCGTCTGGCGTAAGTTTGCCTATATACGAGGCCTGTTCAGAAAGTAAGCTCCGATTGATTGCCAAATTGAAACCACAGTGAACATCAGAAATGTTTTACTTGTAACAATTAGCTACACCTTTCAGCTACTTCTCTACGTAGTCGCCGTCCTGACTTAGACTTTTGTCATAGCGTTGTACCAACTTTTCAATAGCCTCATCATAGAAGGCAGCCGCCAGTGCTTTCCGACAATTCTCCACGCTGGCCTACACCTCGTTGTCTGTGTCAAAATGTTGTCTTCAATGACAGCGGTTCATGTGACCAGAGATGAAACTCAGGGGGAGACAATTGCGGACTGTATTGTGGGTAATCTAACATTTCCATTTGAAAACGATGCAGGAGCATCTTCATTGCCCCTGCGGAATACGGCTGAGAATTGTCGTGAAGACGAAACAGCACGACAGTTATGTAATGTTAGCTGCATAGCTTCAGGCGAAATTTCTCACCAGGCCCTCGTACTTGGCGGCAGACACTATTTTCTAGACATCTTTACGCACTCACTGCGAGCTCAGAAATGAGAAGAGCGACGTGATGCTAACTGGGGTTATACTAGAGACACTACCCAACACATCTGTGCAAAGCTTTATCGGATTTTCATAGTCGTTTCCATTTCGTGACCGATCGGAGCTTACTTTCTGAACGCCCCTCGTAGCGCGCGCCTGCGGCGAGGCACGTAAAGGGAGAGTGAACATGGAACCGCTAGGAGGCGTGAATTGCGCACGCACAGTGTTTGGATGCACGCTGGCCGGCAGTATAAGCTGGCAACGCGTAGAACTGAGACTGTTGGTACTGGCGTTGGTGTTCCTGACGTTCGTTGGCTGACGGGACTCTGAGTGGACAGCCTTGTTTCTGCTCACGACGCCACTGGAACCATGGATAGGGTATTTTTTTTGTGTGTGTGCAAAATTTCAGCCTATGAAAGGTGATAACAACGTGATTTAATGTATTGCTGCCTCTTGTTGCCTCATTCCAAATTCTCGTCAGCTACTTCAATCTGTGCTATGGGTATTGCCAACTGCGAGTCCTGTACGATTTGTAGTGAAATCCCGTGTTTCGATGGTTTATCAAGCGTGGTATTGTTTTTTTTTTTTTTATTTACTGGACCAATTGGTTGCTTGAAGTATTCCAGGTTATAGTTTAAATTGCCATTATTGCCTGGCCTGTATTCCCGGAAGCACGTATGAACATGTTTTCGAGGCTTCTTGAATTAACACCATCCGTTTGTGAGTTTCAGAAGCTTGACTTGTTACTTTGTGTTCTCTCCTGTGTGTACAACGAACGACCTACCTGAGGAGACGGGCGAGCAGGCCTGTTGATTGTTGGAGAGTAAAAGGACTCGTACCAAGAGCGGCAGTTCATGTGTAATGAAAGGAAAGCTGTGTAATCCTGCTTTAAGTATACGACTCCAATTATAACCATTATTTCTTGATGCATTTGTAACTGAGTGAGTGGTGGCTTAATTTTAAAACCATGAGGTTGTTTAATGTTGTTTAATGATCCTGTGTTGAACTATTGCAGAAGTTAACTATAAAGTCATTTACATGTCAGCTTGAATTTGTTTTAGAGACTTTTATATTTAATTAGAGTAATGTTTTTATGAGAAACTTCGTCTTAAAATTTTATTCTCTGTGTTTTTTTCTTTTTCTTTCTTTTATTAATCGTGAGCTCATTGTTAGATGCTGGCCTGGAGTACGAGCAAAGGTTAAAGTTTCAAAAAGTTCAAATTCGCAATAGGGCTCTAGTACGTTTGTGAAATTCCTATAATGCCATCGGTGAAAATAAATTCCCGTCGTCGATTTCCACACAGCCTGCAGAGCACCCGCACGTATGGATTTGGAGCTCGCGACCAAGTGTTTGAGGGCCGCTCGACACAGGAAATGATCACGGCTAAATGGTACACTGCGTCACCGCAGACATCTCCCAGTCTTACGTAGGGTTTACACGCTGGTTGCAGTTCGTGCGGAGCACAAACTACTGCCCGAGAACTCAGAGCCAGCAAACATGACCGAGCGTGCGGACCAAGACAAGACACGCGAAGGCGCGCTCGAAGTTAAGTTTCCTTCTCCGCCTCTTGGCGTGCCCCGCTATCGCGACACAGTGAAATCCGTTACCCAGAGACGGAACAGCAAAATCTCTGACGCACTTGCAACTCACCAATGCAGTCCAGTGCACGGCTCACTACATCACTTGCTTACGTTGAGGATTAACTGGCTGTCCCTGCACTGAATTTATGCCCTGTGAAATAGAGAAATTTTGTCATATTTAGAGAGGAACGACATATTTCTTCCAGTGCAGCAGCCACTAAAGTAACAGTAATGAATGTAAGCGTTTGTATTGCACTGCGTACCACACGCTGGTTTCGCAGAAGCAGCCAGAGGCGGTACTGCGGGTTGCCTGCAGCCAGGCTGCACACTCTTAGTTTCTCTATCTAGTTTGTGTGTTATGCGTGTGGAGCGTTGCCAAGGGTTCCGGGCCACACTTAACCATTCAGACCGACCGCAGAATCATCTGCCCGTTCTGCAGCGACTGCGATGTCGTCACGGAATCTACGAGCGGTGCCCATTTGCTCGTAGCAATTTGCTTCGATAATTTTCGCTGCCGTCCTCGGTAAACGAGCGACAGCCTTAGATTACTCCTGCTTACGGACATGCAGCTACGTAGAATCGCATACTTACGTCAGCACGTTTTCCGATTTAATAGTCCACCGCAAAGCAAAGTTTTATCAAAGACAGTGATCATACGCCACCAGCGCGTCCTCGTATGAGGACTCGGCTGCTTCGAGACCCTCTGGCAGTAATGCACAGCGCGAACACCCATCTACCGTCAGCGATAAAGAGAGGTATTTATTGGAATGTGAGGACCATAATTTCACTTACATGCAACTTAAGTTCCGTCACGTTCGTGCGATTAAATAAGCGAATGCAGCTTTAAGATCTTCCGATATAGAGATGTATAATTATGAATCTAAACTAGTAATTCCGCGATGGAGATGATAAGCAATTATCGCAAGAGCAGTTAAGTAACTGCAATCATTTGTGTGGATTAATGCCAAAACTATAGAAGGACTGGTGTGACAAGTAATGCTTCTAAAGAGTAACTTGCTGAAGAATGCAAACAAAACTGGACACGAATCACAAGATAAAAGCTATCGCGCAAGCACTTCTGACACTGCGTTTGGTAATGGTAGGCAAAACGAAGAACAACCGGGAAACAGTTCTAACGTTTGTTGACTTCTGTAATTTAAGTTGGGTAGAGAAGCTCGCAGTCCATAGTGGATTGTTGCTATGTACAGAGATAAATGAAGAACCTACAACATCTGCAAAACCTATGTCCTATGTGACAGCACGAAAGTGAAAATGAAGAGAAATTCTTAATCAAAGGGATTAAAAGAGCACCACGTTTTATAAAACGTAAGTACAAGTTAAAATTTTAACGGGTTCCACCCTGGATTTTATATCAATTTTCAGATACTGAATCCTGGATAACGCATTCAGCCTTGCAAAATTTAGGTAAGGGAAAACAGACGCCAGACTGAGATTCAGAGGAAGAATCTTAAGGAAATATAATGCATCCACGAAATATAAGGCTTATAAGACATTTGTCCCACCGATTATTGATCATTCGATCGAGTATTGATCATCAATCTGGGACCCTACCAGGAATGGATAGAGAAGATCCAACTAAGATGGCCGCATTTCGTTACGGGATTGTTTAGCCGGCGCAAGAACGTTACAGAGATGCTCAACAAAGTTCAGAAATTCTCTGTCAAATGTTACAAGAGAAGAGTTGTGCATCACGGAGAGATTTACTGTCGACATTTCGAGTGGATACTTTCTGGGAAGAGAAGGACAACATATCACTCCTCGTCACATACAGCTCACAAAATGACCACGCTGAGAAAATTCTAGAAATTAGAGCTAATGCTGAGGCTCATCTACAGCCATTCTTCTCACGCGCCATTCGCAAATGAAACAGGAAACTGGAAGGGGGGGGGGGGAGGAATCAGAGGTACCAGAAGTATCTCCATCACAAACCTGCAAGTGGCTTTCGGAGTAACATTGTGGATGTAGTGTAATGCCGTGGTAGAACCTTCGCAAAGAACCTGGACTGTTTCTGTGAAGTATTTCTAATTAGCACAGACTGTATGTTACGTATTCTCAGTGCCTACACAAGGACCAAACGAGTAACGAGTTTAACCTTATACGTTTGATTCTTGCCGGCAAATGTGCTTGCCATCTGTGGGTGATATAACTTCAAAATTACTAATCAGTGCTCTTCGTGGACCTGACCATTACTAAACCGCTGTCTTGTTGAGTCTCAGGGGGTTGGGGTTGGGTTGATTTGGGGGAAGAGACCAAACTGCGAGGTCATCGGTCTCATCGGATTAGGGAAGGACGGGGAAGGAAGTCGGCCGTGCCTTTCAAAGGAACCATCGCGGCATTTGCCTGAAGCGATTTAGGGAAATCGCGGAAGACCTAAATCAGGATGGCCAGACGCGGGATTGAACCAACGTCCTTCCCGAATGCTAGTCCGGTCTGCTAACCACTGGGCCATCTTGTTCTTGAGTCTCAGGATCTGCGGCAGGCGTCCTTTCCTCATAACTGAAAAATCTAACGAAATAAAGCAGGAGTACGGATTACAAAGCGAGCAGACAGTTTAGTTTCAAAACTAAGTTGACAGGAGAATGTGGTTAAGTGTCATGAGGCCACCTCGTGTCAGCATCAGTGAACAAAGCCGCGTGGCTACAAGGCAGTAACTGTAGGTACGAAAATATGATAAAATGGAAGCTACTAGGCCTTATATGTGAAACTAAATATTTCAGAAAATATTGGGGTCCCACATGGACTGTTAAGATTGCCAATACAAACTGATCCACAAGTTCACAAATATATATATCTGTAATAAAACATACATAATCTTTCCAGTGCCTTTTGTGTGTGAGAGAGAGACCTCGTTAACCAGCTTTGTTCACATATGGGACAGCTATAACTGCCTATCCCTACCCATCTGTGCTAGTGGATTCTAATACCTCACAAGGAAATATCAAATTCCTGTAGCAAATCGCCAAACATTCGATTCGAGAAATTACTTTGAATTAACGTTATACGAAATAAATTTTTCAAACACGAGAACTGTGAACTACTCGCGAATGAATGGCACGATTAGCGCCAGTAACAAGCAGCAATCCGAACTAAATAAACAAAACAGAATGCGGAAGCACAGAAACATGACTATCTTCCTCCAGAAAGTCTAAATTACACCGCAGCAGCAACCGGCATCAGGTACGCTAATTTCTTTCTTGCAGAGCATGTCGGTACAGCTGAATATGGGTGCTGTGATATGATACGCCAAGTGGTGCAGAGATCTTTTTGCTGGTCGGCTTTTAACACTTACGTACGATATCCGTTGTGCCTCTTTTATATAAACTGCATGTTTCCTACGAATGCTTGACTCAACATATATGGAAATAACTGTTGTTATTCTGAGTAGTTATGGATGCAGAATTTATTTGTGAATGTATTTTTTTAATACTTACTCCCATAATGCAAATGTGTTAAATGTTATATGTATGACTGGTTCGTGCATAGAGAATGAAGGATTGTAAGAAATGTAAAACCCGGAGGGAAGCCCTTGCACAACGAAAAGTTTTAGTCAGGACTGTAAAATGTGGTTTGGCACGAGGACGTCTTTGTGTTGGGGATAGTCGGTGGCCAGGATAAAGATCGAGATACAACAAAAAGCTTCGAGTGCGAGTCACGGAAAGGAACGTAGTGATAGTGCAGACAGAATGGTGGTAGTTTCGCGATTGGTGTCACAGTCTGAGAATGCACAAAAACAGACAAATGACGGATCTAGTGGGTCAGAAGTGGTATCAGAGGACGAGCAACTGTAGTACGTTGAATCAAATATTGTGATTCTAATTCACACGGGACAGTTTCCAACAGAAAAGAAACCAGTTAAATTTTTCGAGGAAATGACAAAAAAGAATCTGTGTTTAGATAATCCGTACAGTGATGGGGAACTGATACGTATGTGCACAATGATGTTACCGTTACGTTATCAGCAGTAATTGGTTGGTAGAGCAGGAGATAATATACAAGCATTTAAAGAGATGTTAAGAGAACTTGAAAAACATCTTCAGTGAAGATGACGCGAAGAAACAACGTACAGTGAGAGAAAATAATGGTAGAGGGAATAATAGAACCGAATAGGCTTTAATAATAGTTAAAATGGCAATTATAATGTAGGAAGAGGTAATCGTTTTAGAAGGAGTGGTAATCGCCCATGGGATAACCATAATAATTATGGTTTTGGAAACGCACAGAGGTCAATTAACAATTATGGTTTCGGTGGGTCGCGGAACTACAATAGTGGATTTGGTCCTAGAAACTACGGCAGCAACTACGATCCGATATATAATCACCGTGCAAAGGAGGCAGGAAGGTTTAGAGGTTTTCAACAACAAAATCCAGGTTACTCAGGTGGAAATGGAATGGCCAGAACGCAGAAAAGTTGGGAAAATCAAGCTTTAGCAGGACAAAATACGCAAAATGAACCGGTACAAGAAGTCGAGTTGATGCCAGCAAACCCAGGTAAGAGTCAGAATTGACGAGATGAACGAACGATGAAAGATTTGGGAACTCTCTGTCGTTTGTATTGTAGCGAGCAGAATAATACGTGGGACAGACATTTGTCTGATTTCCAAAATGTTATAAACGAAATGTCACATAGCAGTACGTTATTACCTCCAATCACCGTTCTGAAAAATAAACCAGCACCAGATAAAATCCAAGAAATAATTAAATTCCTACCAGTACCCAGCCTATAATAGAATTAGCACTGATCAATTTGAAGAATGCGGCGTTAAACAGGAAGAACCGAGGGGACAGAACGGTGAAATCACATTTTCAGTAGGACAAAAGGCACTAGTAAAAACCCACCATCTCTCTAGCAGGAAGAAACACCAAAGCCACGAGTCCTTTTCTATATACAAAGGCCCCATGGAAGTAAGAAAAGTAATCCATGATAACGCAGTCGAACTGATTAATCCAAAAACAGGAAAATCATTGGGTTTGCACCATGTGAATCACTTGAAATTGTGTAAATGGTAAACAAAAGAAAAAAAAGAGTAACATCACACGAGAATGTAGTTGTATTAAATGTCTGTAAATTAAACAAAGATAACAAAATGCACACAGATAAAACTTTTAACTTGTACTTATCTCAGTTAGCTAAATAAAACAAATTGCGTAGGAAGGTAATAGGATATTATAAAGAAAAGGCAGGAAAGTAGCAACTAAAGAAATGTTCTCTGGGGAAAGCGTAGAAACCAAGGAGGAAGATACAGATCAGCATGTGGATAGTTTGACGAAACAGTAGTAGATTCTCTCTTAAAGATGTAGTGTAAAGGAGAAGGAAGTTGATTTTTGTGGACGAAAGGAGATAAAGAAGTAGGAAGGAAATAAAGGATTAGGTAAGAAGGAGATAGTCATTTCTAATTTTTTTCGCCGAGGACGATGAACAAATAATTGAGGAGATATTTTGGGGAAACAAGTGAAGCATAGATGATTTCTGCACGGTACCACAAACTGATATTGATATTAAGATATGAGGGAAATAAATATAAGAAGTTGTTAGGCAGTAATAATTAGGAAAGAGAATTGAATTATTAAGCTAAGCAAGAAACATGTTATTTCGTGGAAGGAGGTAAACAGTAGGAAGTAAGATTGACCCAGAAAAGATTTCAGTGGATGTTGGGGAAAGGCAGGAACATAAAAGTTTACTATCGAGAAAAAGGAGAAAGGGATAAGTTCAACAGATAAAAAAATTTTAAGCTTTAAAACAATACAAAAGGACAACAGAGAAAATTTTTGAAAAGGAAAAAGAAAAGAGAAGAGATTTACTGTATTCTGAAGTTCTGTTACAGCCAAAAAGAAGAGACTGCAGTGAAAAAGCCGTGGGAGTCGGAGGCAAGGATGCGAAGTTTTCAAAAATCATATGAAATACTTGCAGTTAGAATAATAAAATGGTGGCAGGAATTCACTAAGTTACTAACCAACATCACCATCAATTTCACTCTTACTTTTCATCGTGATGAAGATGAGGAAATCATGACCTGTAGATCAAGAAAAGCAAATACAATAGGGAGGAAAGATGAATTAAAAAAGCCAATGATAAGAAAAACATTTTTTAGAGAAAATAATAACTTTTTTTAGTAAGAAATTTTTTATGATCGTAAAGTTATAACATAATTTAAGGAAATAAGGGATAGAATAAAATAGATAATGATACTGAAATGTCCCCTTAGAAAAATTAATGAATTACTGTGCTGATAAATCTCTTATGTTACTTGATTTTCAAACAGCTGAGCAGAACTGAACGTACTCAGACATTTCTCTCTTTACTTATTCTGATAAACCCTAAACTGACACACAATATTTTAGCGCAACACAATCTGACTTTCAATATTTACCAAAAGTGCTCTCATTTGCAAATGCATTTAATTTTATTTTATAAAACAAATGCTGCAACACAGCTGGAAACCAGATATCAAATGAAACAAGCAACTAGCTAGAAAGCAAAGCTTAAAAACATCATTCAATAGCCATGTGGCATTTCATAAGTCAGTAGAAATTCTCTCAACTCTGGTTGAAAGACACTTGTCATAATCAGGTGGGCAGATGTAAGAATATTTCCCATCAATTCATAAGCATTTCAGTAAGTAGCACAAAGTACGAGCTCCAAAGTGTAATCATATGTTTCCAAGTAATGAGCGTGTCGTATTTGCTATGCTTTCTACAAAGGAATGTCAATAGCGAGGTTAATAGCCTCTTTGTTTCTCCATCTAATGGCTTTTTCTCCAGGCGACTGGCGCAGTTGGGCGCCATAATGCACTACGTCAAGGTCACTTAGCTTTCTTACCCAAAAATTTACGAAAGTAGTTTCCGCTACAGTGACAGTCTCATATAAAAAAATTTCACAGATCGAAAGATTACAGTAGAAATACGTAGAAACGAAATCTCATGAATAGCAGTGTTGTGATACATTCACACATTGACACACAAGTCATAACTCTTAAAGTATGATTCTTGGTTTCGAACATCCTTTTTCACAAAACAGAGTCCCTAACTTCTATTCATTATTTATATACATATAAACATGTAATCACATTCCTCAAACCTCAACAGCATAATACACATCGTCATCATAATAATAACATCATAAAACCTCAGCTAAATCTCAAAAACGTCGTAGTTTTCTGCAATAATTTCAAAACCTAAAAAAATTCTCTGTTCATTTCAATAGTGTCATCTTCCTCAAACGTACTTTAAAACTCATGATCCCATGCCAAATACGACATTCAAAGCTCTTATAGTATCACAATGGTTCCTAAACAGCCTACCTACAGTATCATGTAAAATAGAGAATAGGTAAGGACATAAGAGGAGTAAGATACGCAAAGCAGGGGGGAGGGGTTTATTAGTTATTGGGACCTCCAACGTTAGGCGGGTGATGGAGCCCCTTAGGGAAATAGCGGGAAGGTCGGGGAAGAAGGCCAGTGTTCACTCTGTCTGCTTGCCAGGGGGTCTCATCCGAGATGTGGAGGAGGTTCTGCCGGCGGCGATAGAGAGCACTGGGTGCACCCGACTGCAAATTGTTGCTCATGTCGGCACCAATGACTCCTGCCGTCTGGGTTCAGACGTCATCCTCAGTTCGTACAGGCGGTTGGCGGAATTGGTGAAGGCGGAAAGCCTCGCTCACGGGGTGAAATCAGAGCTAACTATTTGTAGTATCGTTCCCAGAACCGATCGCGGTCCTCTGGTTTGGAGCCGAGTGGAAGGCTTAAACCAGAGGCTCAGACGATTCTGCGGAGATCTGGGGTGCAAATTTCTCGACCTCCGCTATCGGGTGAAGAAATGTAGGGTCCCCCTGAATAGGTCAGGCGTGCACTACACGCCGGAAGCGGCTACAAGGGTAGCGGAGTACGTGTGGAGTGCACATGGGGGTTTTTTAGGTTAGAGAATCCCCTCCCTTGGCCCGACAAGACGCCTCCGGAGACGCAGCAAGGTAGGAGTAGGCAAAATGCAACAGGGAATATCAATATTAATGTGCTAATAGTAAACTGCAGGAGCGTCTACAGAAAGGTCCCAGAACTGCTCTCATTAATAAACGGTCACAGCGCCCATATAGTACTAGGGACAGAAAGTTGGCTGAAACCAGATGTAAATAGTAATGAAATCCTAAACTCAGATTGGAATGTATACCGCAGAGACAGGCTGGACAGTGAAGGGGGAGGCGTGTTTATAGCGATAAGAAGTGCAATAGTATCGAAGGAAATTGACTGAGATCCGAAATGTGAAATGATTTGGGTGAAGGTCACGGTTAAAGCAGGCTCAGACATGGTAATTGGATGTCTCCATAGGCCCCCTGGCTCAGCAGCTGTTGTGGCTGAGCACCTGAAGGATAATTTGGAAAATATTTCGAGTAGATTTCCCCACCATGTTATAGTTCTGGGTGGAGATTTTAATTTGCCGGATATAGACTGGGAGACTCAGACGTTCATAACGGGTGGCAGGTACAAAGAATCCAGTGTATTTTTTTTAAGTGCTTTATCTGAAAACTACCTTGGGCAGTTAAACAGAGAACCGACTCGTGGCGATAACATATTAGACCTTCTGGTGACAAACAGACCCGAACTATTTGAAAAAGTTAACGCAGAACAGGGAATCAGCGATCATAAAGCGGTTACGGCATCGATGATTTCAGCCGTAAATAGGAATATTAAAAAGGGTAGGAAGATTTTTTCTGTTTAGAAAAAGTGACAAAAAGCAGATTTCAGAGTACCTGTTGGCTCAACACAAAAGTTTTGTCTCAAGTACAGATAGTGTTGAGGATCAGTGGACCAAGGTCAAAACCGTCGTACATAATGCGTTAGATGAGTTGTAAGTAGGCTGTTTATGTTTTCTCTATGTAAGTAGGCTGTTTATGTTTTCTCTATGTAAGTAGGCTGTTTATGTTTTCTCTATGTAAGTAGGCTGTTTATGTTTTCTCTATGTAAGTAGGCTGTTTATGTTTTCTCTATGTAAGTAGGCTGTTTATGTTTTCTCTATGTAAGTAGGCTGTTTATGTTTTCTCTATGTAAGTAGGCTGTTTATGTTTTCTTATTGGCAACGTTACGTAGCGCTCAATATGAAAATCACTGGCTGTGCTGTGGGCAGTCTGTGGCTGCTTTGCATTGTTGTAATACTCGCCATTGTAGTGTTAGGCAGCTGGCTGTGAACAGCGCGTAGCGTTGCGCAGTTGGAGGTGAGCCGCCAGCAGTGGTGGATGTGGGGAGAGAGATGGCTGAGATTTGTAAATTGTCATGAACTGCTATATTTATATATGATGATATCAAGGTAAATACATTGTTTGTTCTCTACTAATATCTTTCATTTGCTAACTATCCCTATCAGTAGTTAGTGCCTTCAGTAGTTTGAATCTTTTATTTAGCTGGCAGTAGTGGCGCTCGCTGTATTGCAGTAGCTTGAGCAGCGAAGATTTTTGTGAGGTAAGTGATTTGTGAAAGGTATAGTTTAATGTTAGTCAGGGCTATTCTTTTGTAGGGAATTTTGAAAGTCAGATTGCGTTGCGCTAACAAAATATTGTGTGTCAGGTTAAGCACAGTCTTGTATAATTGTTCAAAGGGGACGTTTCATATGTCGACCCTTAGCCTAGGATACCTCACTGGAATCTTCTGATTTTTTCTTGTAGTTTGTGTAATTAGTGTAGCTATTGTTTATTGCTAGCGCGTAATTGTAGAGAAAATCTCCTTTGTCGTTGCAGTCTTTCATTGTTGTACAGTAAAACAGTTTTGGCATGCATGTAGATTTGTACCAAGTATTTCGCAGCTGCGCTTGAATTAACTAGATATTATTTTCAGTGCTATGTTAATGTGTTCTCTTATTTTTGATCTTCAAATTGTGTTTTTCTGTGTTGTCGTGTGAAATACTGTGACAATTATGGCGTGTGAAAAACGTAATACTAGGCTCCAAAGTAAACTGAGAAATGACAGTGAAAATGAAAGCAGTGTGTTAGCGCCACCGAGTAATGAAGTAACTGATGTTCAAAGTAGTAATTTGGTAACTGTTCATAGGGAAATGGAGCAGGCGGCAAACAATGGCGTGGACAGTGAAACAATTAGTGAAGAGGGACGCATTATCGATCGATCGGTCGGCAACAGCTTGCCTCAGGAATCGGGAATGACAGGACACAATTTTGCGAATACTGTAGACTCAGGTTTTGGGTTCTCGCCGTTTTCTCAAATAAGTCAAGACACATTTTCTGCATGTCAAAATGTCAATGTTGCCGGTGCAAATTCACTGCCGAAAAGCACTGAGGAACATGTTTCAGACACCAGTGCATTGTTATTACAGTTAATGCAACAAATGGGACAAAAGCTACAAAAGTTAGACACAACACTTGAACAAAATCAGAGACAAACACAGCAAAAGCTTGAAAAGTTAGACACAATGGAACAACATCAGAGACAAACACAGCAACAGTTAGACACAATGGAACAAAATCTTCAAAAGTTAGACACCACACTTGAACAAACACGTGAAGATTTAACTACTGAGTTACATAACATTGAATCTAAATGTCAAAAAGTCTGTAATGACGTAAAAACACAAATTTGTGAGCATTTTCAACCTATTTTTTCGCGGCATGAAAATGCATTACAGAATCACGAAGCAGCCATAAAAGAACTGCAAATTATTGTTCATGAAAATCATGAGACCTTGCAAGCTAAATTTGACTCAGTTGCATCTACCGATTCGGTTACGCAACTTGCAAAAACTCAGGATAACTTAAAGGACACAGTAGATTCGATTTCAACACAAATGGACACTCTGAAACTTGGTTCAGAAAAACACACTGAGGAAATGTGTTCATTATCAGAGAAAGTAGTTGAACTTTCGGATCAGCTAAATAATTTATCTACGAAGGTAGATGATAATCTGAATGACGCAAAACCGGTAGTCTTTAATGACACAGAACAGAGCGAACAAATTAGGAAACTGAAACAAAATCTGAATCAAATTGATACGCAACACCAAAGAGAAATCCGGGAAGTACAAGATCAGCTGACACAGGTAATACAAGAATTACGTATTTCAGAAGACACTCGCGCTCCAACACGGGAAGAGGGACTTAGAAATACGGAAAAGCCGCAAAATAATAACACAGGGCATTTCGGAAGTTATGAAAGAAATTGGCAATGTGCACCGAATTTTGAGATGGAACGGCCGACACGACCTAACAATGACCGATATGCGACTCGACGACATGATGATTTTGACTATAAGCTGTTCATTACTACACGTAAATTCAAAACATTTAAGAATTCTGGCAACGACATTCATCCACAAGCATGGCTCCATCAATTCTCTCATTGTTTTCCTCCCAACTGGTCGTTGGAACACAGATTAGAATTTATGTGTGGCTACCTAGAGAATGAACCAGCTGTAAGAATGCGATCGGTAATTCACGATTGCCACAGTGAAGGAGAATTTTACCATGCCTTCCTCTCAGCATATTGGTCTCAAGCCACACAAGACCGCGTAAAACATGGCATCATAATGATGAAACATTTCGAACAATCTGAATTCTCCAGCCTTGTGAAATATTTTGAAGACATGTTGCACAAGAATCAGTACCTGTCAAACCCATACAGCCCCTCAGAACTTATCCGCATTTGCTTAATCAAATTACCTGAACATTTACGACATATTATTTTAGCAGGACGTTGCAAAGACGACATTGACGCTTTTCAGGGACTGTTACAAGAATTAGAAATTGACACTGACAATCGCGGAACGCGAAACCAGGAACACAACAATTACAGGTCACATCCGTCGCAAATCCGCGATGAAAGAAGTAATAACTGGACACGACAAGGCTATTCTCACAACACAAATCGTGACCAAAATAGACACCACCCGTATGACAACCGTTGGCAGAGTAGTAATAACTACAGGGAAAGATCACCTCTCCGTGGTAATGACTATCACAGAGACAATCAGAGAAACAGACAATATGGGAACCAAAATAAATATTATCAGGGGAGACAGAATAACTTTAGACGCAACGGTCCAGCGCGCAGTTTCGATTCAGGGAGAAATTCTCCACCACGTGACCGACAAGAAAGAAACTATGGCATCTACCGACATGACGACAGACGATATGATCGTAACGATAGACCTGAACTGCATCAGAACTGGCGGGATTCAAACAGAGCAGGGCCCTCTCGTCACGGTGAATTTGTAGAAGTTAGGTCTCCAAATCCCAATAACGACGCGCGCCAACAAAGGGACAGACAATGACTCGCACCGCAGGCAGCCGCGTGCGGCCGCTGGCTCAGGGAAAAATAACAAAAACGCTAGCCTTGAGAAAAGATTTAGCATTCTTTACCGATGTAAACAACATGATAATTGCTTTGAAGTTGAAAGTCTGCGTATTAGGAAGAGTAAAGGTTTACACCACATTTCACATGTAAAACCATTTATTGAAAGATAATCTGCTTTTTAACTTAGTCCTTGTCATAAAATTTTTCGCTTCACATTACTAATATGCTTTGTCAGACTTAGAAACTGTTAACATGCAACAATGTTTGAAGTTAAATATCCAGTCTAGAACCTAGGGAACATTTTTAAAACAGAAATTACGAATGCATTGTTATAGTGAACAGACGACACAGTGTTGTATTTGTACATTCTTGCTTGTTAGTTGCACGATTACGTAACGACTATCAGGGTTACATAATTAGGACACATACTGGTACTGCTAATGAGATTTTAATGCAACATTTTGGTTTACTTGAAAATACATTCTGGGTTTAAAGTACTTTCAGTGAGATACCAGATGGCACAGTGGTTAGATTATGTGACAGCTACACGATTTTATCACGACGCTACTAATGAGTGACAATTTACAATGTTGCTTTTGCAGTGTTTCTGTTTTATATCTGCACAGTTTTCTGAATTCTTCTGGAAAGAAAAACATGTTTTAGTAGTAACTTTTGTGGTATAGCTACAAGGAGACAGCCTTTTCCATAGCACAACAATACGTTACAGCACAGTACTTTCATCATCATGGCAATAAGCGTAATAACTAAGATATCTATACGCAAAGCATTTCACTTTGTTTATCATGAGGTAAGTACATTGACTTCTGCAGAACTTAGCTTTCGGAGGACGATAACTACGACACTTCCACAGAGATTATGTTGCAACAAGACGCACATTTAGCGCTACAGGACACGTATTTGAGTCATTAATTTTGTACTTAAAACATTTATTTTTAAAGATTTTTGAATTACAAAGAAAGTTTTCCGTGATACATTTCATTCCATTGCTGTAATCTGTAACACCTGAGGGTATAATTACATTAATCCTCAGGGGGGTACACGCTTACTTTGTGTACCATGTGTTTGGCAAGCACAAGGAACCCTAGCTAATATGGTATTTGCTTATACAACTTTACACATCGGTACCATATTTCTCTAACACACAAATTACACAGCTATCTGATCATTTAACTGAGAGATAAACATTTTTTTTACTACGTCAGTGACAGATGTTTACGCAATACACAGTTGGATAACTTCACACTTATGAAACTGTATTTTGTCTGTACTTTGTAAACTGTTCATATTTTTTCGGAACCATTGTGATACTATGAGAGCTTTGAATGATATATTTGGTAAGGGAGCATGATTTTTAAAGTACGTTTGAGGCAGATGACACTTTTGACATGAGCAGAGAATTTTTTAATTATTGGAGGAAGCTACGACGATTTTGAGATTTGACTGAAGTGTTATGATGTTGTTATTACGACGACGATGTGTATTATGTTGTTGAGGAATGTTTATTATGCTACGTATTTCTCACGATGAAATATTGAAGAAGTGTCGACGAATATGTATATGTACAATGAGGTAAGGAATAATGAGTAGTGTTTAGGGACTCTTGACTTGTGAAACAGGATGTTGGAAACCAAGAAACGTACTTTAAGAGTTATGAAATGTGTGACTGTATCACAATGCTGACGAATATTTTTTTTTTGGACACTTATATTTATAGGATTTGGTTTCTACAGATTTGCAACGCTAATTCTTGACCTGTGAAATATTTTTATATGAGACTACCACGGTAGTGCTGTCGTAAATATTTCCGTATGAAAGTTAAGTGACCACCTGCACGTAATGCGTCGCGGGCACCCAGCTGTGTCAGACGCCTGAAGAAAAAGCCATTATTGCGAGCCCTTTTCAGCGGCACAGGTAAAAAAAAAAGGGGGACGCCATTAACCACATATGATTTTTGTAATGCGTTGTGGGCACACAGCTGTGTCAAACACCTGGAGAACAAGCCATTAGGGTGTGCCTTTCATCGCTAATGCGACACCCTCGTTACTTGAAAACATATGATTACTCGCACTTTGTGCTAATTACTGAAATGCTTATGAATTGATGGGAAGTATTCGTACATCTGCACACCTGATTACGACAAGCGTCTTTCTACGAGAGTTGAGAGAATTTCTACTAACTTATGAAATGTCACATGACTATTGAATGATGTTTTTATGCTTTGGTTTGCGTAATTGCTTATTTCATTTGATACCTGTTTTTCAGTTGTGTTGCAGCATTGCTTTTATAAAATAAAATGCATTTGCTAATGTGAACACTTTCTGTCAACAGATCTATTAAATAATTATTTTATGATCCACATTCTTTAAAAAAGGAGCACTTGGAAAGGAAAGAACAATAAGAAGGAACTAGTAACTGCATTCATAATTTTCTTTTCAAGTAATTGGTAACTTTTTGGTAGAATAACTTCTTGTGGTGCACCACTTTAATTACATAGATATCAAGATGTGAATATACATTTCCCTTATCTGCATTGTTGTTTTTACTGTAATATCTTTTCTGCTTGAGCTTTGTCATGTATAGATATAAGTTTTTATTTTTTTTATATTTGCTGCTGCTGTTTGCCAGGCATAGTGCTACTGAACTTTAATTTGTGTTACTCTGCTAAGCCAATTTTACTACTCATTGATTTTTCATGTTGCTGCACATTGGCTCATATTAGTTGTAATTTTGCATTTTATCTGTTAATTTAGACACTGTAGCTTGCTTTGCAATTTTCCAATTTTTGGTCATTGCTGTTTGTGTTACTTATTTTGTGCTGCTGCATTGCCTCGTCCCTTAGTTTAGCATCTGAGCTCAGTAGATTTAAGTTAGCTTAAGAGGGGGTAGCCTCTAAGAGAATGAGTTGCGATGAATTGGAAGAAATGCATTGAGAAAACAGGTTTAGGCAGGATTTTCTTGGAAATAAATGATGAGGTAAGATAATGGAAAATAAAAATGAGGTAAGAAACGTGTGAACATATAAACACAGAAAGCATGCTTAGATAGAATTTTTTTGGTGGAAACAAAGGATGAAATAAGAGGAAAGATATATGAAGTTTTGGGATGGACTGCAGTACCAAATGTTACACTGAAAACGAACCCTGTCCTTTCCTATTGGTGTTATCCCACTATGTGTGTGTGTACCCTTGTGTATTTGTTTTCTTCCTGTCTCTGTGTAGTTTCATAGAATTTTTTCTTCTTTTAATATTAAGCTACATTCACTATGATGAGGAATACTGTTATCCTCAAATGTAATTGGCATTAATAATATGTTATTTACTTTGTAAAGATGTTAGACATTAATTCCGTTCTGTTTAATGCTCATGTGTGAAGTTGATGTTTCAAAAGTTATTGTGATCTTTTATGTATGTACTCATGTCATAATTCCACTGATGTATATGTTAGTTCGATTCTTTTGTAAAGCCTGTACTACAAATGTTATCTGTATTATTATGTTTTTAATGATGTTTTCTGTGTCTTTGTAATTGTATTTTTATGTTACCAAATTGTAATTGTTACCAGTTCTTCAAATTAAGTTACATTTCACTGCACACGTTTCTGTTGGTCATAGTATATGGACAATATGTGAGAAGTAGGGACTGTTAGTGTCTGCACGTGTGTTACTAATTCAGCAAGGGACTGGATAACAGCATTGCTCGTTCTAAGGGCAATTCCAAAAACTTTGTGAGTGCACAAGTGGTGGTTTATAGACTTGCTATATTCTCCGCAAGACTCTTCGATGGTGAATGTGCACCTGCACAATCGCAACAGATGGCTGCTGGTCATCTCTACAAGGACTACAGTGGGTCTGCACCTCTGGTGGCCCACCAATACCATTATCTCTGCAAGGACTACAGTGGGTCTGCATCTATGATGACCCACCAACGCCATTATTTCTACAAGGACTGCAGTGGGTCTGCACCTCTGGTGGCCCACCAATACCACAATCTCTACCAGGACTCCAGTGGGTCTGCTCTGTGATGACCTACCTACCAATATTCATCAAAACTTCGACTGACTCTGCTGTGGGTTTGCTCTGTTGTGGACCAATACTTGTCTGCATGTCAAGAGTCAGCACTGTCTTTCAGTTGGAAGGACAACAGTACTTCTTCAAGACTGCATGGAAATCCACTACTTCTATGTGCATTTTCTTTTACTGCTTGGACTTTGAGAAAAACTCTGCATTTTTACTGTGATGAACAATGTGGACTGTCTTTATGGACTGTGAGAGATTTTTAGCTTTTGACCAACAATGTATCAATAAGTGTGTGCATTTTATATCTTTGTTACTGTAATTGTGAAAAATTTTTGTCAAATCTGTATTGGCCAGTGCCCAACACCATTTGTAAAAATTTTTGTGGGGAGCATGGGGGCTATGTAAGTAGGCTGTTTATGTTTTCTCTATGTAAGTAGGCTGTTTATGTTTTCTCTATGTAAGTAGGCTGTTTATGTTTTCTCTATGTAAGTAGGCTGTTTATGTTTTCTCTATGTAAGTAGGCTGTTTATGTTTTCTCTATGTAAGTAGGCTGTTTATGTTTTCTCTATGTAAGTAGGCTGTTTATGTTTTCTCTATGTAAGTAGGCTGTTTATGTTTTCTTATTGGCAACGTTACGTAGCGCTCAATATGAAAATCACTGGCTGTGCTGTGGGCAGTCTGTGGCTGCTTTGCATTGTTGTAATACTCGCCATTGTAGTGTTAGGCAGCTGGCTGTGAACAGCGCGTAGCGTTGCGCAGTTGGAGGTGAGCCGCCAGCAGTGGTGGATGTGGGGAGAGAGATGGCTGAGATTTGTAAATTGTCATGAACTGCTATATTTATATATGATGATATCAAGGTAAATACATTGTTTGTTCTCTACTAATATCTTTCATTTGCTAACTATCCCTATCAGTAGTTAGTGCCTTCAGTAGTTTGAATCTTTTATTTAGCTGGCAGTAGTGGCGCTCGCTGTATTGCAGTAGCTTGAGCAGCGAAGATTTTTGTGAGGTAAGTGATTTGTGAAAGGTATAGTTTAATGTTAGTCAGGGCTATTCTTTTGTAGGGAATTTTGAAAGTCAGATTGCGTTGCGCTAACAAAATATTGTGTGTCAGGTTAAGCACAGTCTTGTAAAATTGTTCAAAGGGGACGTTTCAGAGTATGTGCCAAGCAAGATCGTAAGAGATGGAAAACAGCCACCGTGGTACAACAACCGAGTTAGAAAACTGCTGCGGAAGCAAAGGGAACTTCACAGCAAACATAAACATAGCCAAAGCCTTGCAGACAAACAAAAATTACGCGAAGCGAAATGTAGTGTGTGGAGGGCTATGCGAGAGGCGTTCAATGAATTCGAAAGTAAAGTTCTGTGTACTGACTTGGCAGAAAATCCTAAGAAATTTTGGTCTTATGTCAAAGCGGTAGGTGGATCAAAACAAAATGTCCAGACACTCTGTGACCAAAATGGTACTGAAACAGAGGATGACAGACTAAAGGTCGAAATACTAAATGTCTTTTTCCAAAGTTGTTTCACAGAGGAAGATTGCACTGTAGTTCCTTCTCTAGATTGTCGCACAGATGACAAAATGGTAGATATCGAAATAGACGACAGAGGGATAGAGAAACAATTAAAATCGCTCAAAAGAGGAAAGGCCTCTGGACCTGATGGGATACCAGTTCAATTTTACACAGAGTACGCGAAGGAACTTGCCCCCCTTCTTGCAGCGGTGTACCGTAGGTCTCTAGAAGAGCGTAGCGTTCCAAAGGATTGGAAAAGGGCACAGGTCATCCCCGTTTTCAAGAAGGGACGTCGAGCAGATGTGCAGAACTATAGACCTATATCTCTAACGTCGATCAGTCGATCAGTTGTAGAATTTTGGAACACGTATTGTGTTCGAGTATAATTACTTTTCTGGAGACTAGAAATCTACTCTGTAGGAATCAGCATGGGTTTCGAAAAAGACGGTCATGTGAAACCCAGCTCGCGCTATTCGTCCACGAGACTCAGAGGGCCATAGATACGAGTTCACAGGTAGATGCCGTGTTTCTTGACTTCCGCAAGGCGTTCGATACAGTTCCCCACAGTCGTTTAATGAACGAAGTAAGAGCATATGGACTATCAGACCAACTGTGTGATTGGATTGAGGAGTTCCTAGATAACAGGACGCAGCATGTCATTCTTAATGGAGAGAAGTCTTCCGAAGTAGGAGTGATTTCAGGTGTGCCGCAGGGGAGTGTCATAGGACCGTTGCTATTCACAATATACATAAATGACCTTGTGGATGACATCGGAAGTTCACTGAGGCTTTTTGCGGATGATGCTGTGGTGTATCGAGAGGTTGTAACAATGGAAAATTGTACTGAAATGCAGGAGGATCTGCAGCGAATTGACGCATGGTGCAGGGAATGGCAATTGAATCTCAATGTAGACAAGTGTAATGTGCTGCGAATACGCAGAAAGATAGATCCTTTATCATTTAGCTACAAAATAGCAGGTCAGCAACTGGAAGCAGTTAATACCATAAATTATCTGGGAGTACGCATTAGGAGTGATTTAAAATGGAATAATCATATAATGTTGATCGTCGGTAAAGCAGATGCCAGGCTGAGATTCATTGGAAGAATCCTAAGGAAATGCAATCCGAAAACAAAGGAAGTAGGTTACAGTACGCTTGTTCGCCAACTGCTTGAATACTGCTCAGCAGTGTGGGATCCGTACCAGATAGGGTTGATAGAAGATATAGAGAAGATCCAACGGAGAGCAGCGCGCTTCGTTACAGAATCATTTAGTAATCGCGAAAGCGTTACGGAGATGATAGATAAACTCCAGTGGAAGACTCTGCAGGAGAGACGCTCAGTAGCTCGGTACGGGCTTTTGTCAAAGTTTCGAGAACATACCTTCACCGAAGAGTCAAGCAGTATACTGCTCCCTCCTACGTATATCTCGCGAAGAGACCATGAGGATAAAATCAGAGAGATTAGAGCCCACACAGAGGCATACCGACAATCCTTCTTTCCACGAACAATACGAGAATGGAGTAGAAGGGAGAACCGATAGAGGTACTCAAGGTACCCTCCGCCACACACCGTCAGGTGGCTTGCGGAGTATGGATGTAGATGTAGATGTAGACGAACATAGTATTAGATATGACGTCGACAGACAAGGTGCAGCATCATTGCGGCCATATCGACGGCAGGATTGAGGAGAGCGGTTAGGCGTGAGAGGAAGGGACACTGAGCGCGAGTGCCCGGTACGTCACCTTACGAGATGACGAGAGAAGAGGCCTTGGTGGAAGCAACGGTCAAGAAGATAACACCTGGATACAATCAACATATACCCTGACGTGACCGTTATTCATACGAAAGCAACATACAAGCGTTATAACAATGGTTTGCGAAAGTGTTAGATACTTTGCGAAAGTGTTAGATACTTGACACTCCTGTCGCGAACTCTTCCAAGGAGCATATGGAGAGATGAGGGATGTTCACCGAACCGGAACGGAGACGGACATAGTACAGCGACGAAGAGCAAGTGTTTAAATTCACCACAGGAAGAAGAAGAGACAAGTTTCTGTAACGCAACGTGCAGGAGAGATGAGACAACTGCAAAAAAAAAATCTGAATACTCATGGGACGAGGCAAGAAAACGATGGAAGGCTGTCCAATCTATCTAGATGAACAACCGAATACAATAAAAGAATACAAAACAATTTCAAAGAAGACGCAATAAGAACGGATTAAACGATTACGAGGTTCAGCAGGTATTCAATCTCAATTCCCGGTCCAGAGTATAACGAAGACATAAGTGTGAAGACAGCAAGATGCACCAAGAAGAGAAGATGCAATGCAGAAGATTTGGAAGCAAGAAGAGCCTAGACCAGAAGATATCAAGAAACCTTTTCAAATCCCTTCCCATACAAGACCATCATTGCACTTAACTGTTCTAGCAGTACAAATATCCGATACTCCTTATGGTAAGTTGCAATACTTCAGATATCATACCGAGAGATGGGAGATGACCACTCAAATGAAAACCTGGAGACGAATAGACCATTCATGAACCGACATAATGATTCGTCAAACGAAGAAGAAAAGTTTATGATGCCAATAATAGATCTCCAATACAACGTCGCCATAGACACATGCGAAATGGAACAGAGGCAGCCACGCATTCACGACACGCTCAGACCTTCAGTAACCTTTCTCTCTGACGACCGTCATTTCATGCTCAGCGGAGACGCGGCGAGCGCGTGCCGACCGTCATTCCATGCTCAGCAGAGACGGGGCGAGGCCCACGGCCGATCGTCATCCCATGTTCGATGGAGGCATGTCGAAACACACGAAAAACAAGTTACTATTTCAATGAACCACGTTAAAGATGTAGGAGAAAGAACTGTCTGTGACAAACTAGTATCTGAACAAACAAAAAAAAGGGACTAATTTTGGCGATTGCGTTTAAAAATATTTGCATTTGAAGACTTTTATGTGTTACCAACAGATCCTTATTGGCGATGTGTTCAATAACTGTAATCTTGACACAATCATAATATTTCCTTGTATTTCATATTTTTCAACATGTTTAAATTAAGAAAACCTAAAGTTAACATTTTTGGAGAGGTTAAGATTCTAATGTATGATACGTTTTTCAAAAACACAGGATAGGTAAATACAAATAGATTTAGGTATTCCATGATGTCTGTTTAAATTTTGTAAAGAAATTAGTAGGATTAGAAATTTAATATATTTGTAAAAGTAAAAATTTGAAAATTTTTGTAAGTTATACTGTGAAGATTTAAGATTTTTGTGGAAAATAAACATGTTCATGAATAGCATTACGCCTGTAACGTCATGGGAATCATTTGGTTGAGTTTAAAATAAATCATGAAGCTTTATTATAAGAAATGAAACTTTCTTAGATCATGAATGATATGAAAGCTGGAGATATTGTAAAAGGGGAGGATAATGTATATGACAGTTTCATCAACTTCCATACATATCTGTCATCGTTTAACATAAATTAGGTAATCAAAAAAAGATCATCTCAATGTTAAAATTTTTAGGGATGATACAAATTTTGAGATAAGCTCAAATTGTTTGAATTTAAATTGAAATTAAAATGTAGACAACTATGCAGAAAGAAAAGGAGCTTAGATGAGTTAAATAGAATTGTATAAAAATAAGAAAATTAGAAAGAATATTAAATTTTGAAAGAAAAAAGGATGTAACTTAAGAGCTGAAATCTGTCGACATGAAGTCAAGTACAATCTGAAATAGAACAATAAGATGACTAGATCGAACCACTGTCCAAGGTATAAAAATATTAAAATAGGAAATTGGTCAGTAAATAGGTCGATTGCTACAGTCAGCAGTTGAAAACAATTTTGCACTAACTGCAATCAATATCTCAACCATTGATTGACTCAGCGCAAAATTGAACACAGAAGGAGGAGGTTATGTAAGGTGGCAAAATAAATGAAGGTCAATTTCGCATTTTACGTAAGAGTTTTATACATCTTAACGGGAAGGTTAATATGATACCTAACTTACTTCAGTGGTACTGAGCAGATTTGCCAATAAGTATGTAATGCAAAAGGGATGACACTCAATTGACGGTATTAACACACCACTCCATAATGCAAGTCAATGACCAGAAGGTGAAACAAGTAGCGTGAGGGAACGTTTTCTGTAGAAGCCAGAGTGGGCAGATGCAAAGGCCACACCCCGGGAGGCACTACGGAAAGCTCTTAAGGGGGGCATCTCACGACGGCAGTCAGTGACCGGACAGATGATGCATACTTCAGAGCGAGTAAAGAGCCACCAGAAGTACAACAGAAAGAAGCTTTAGGAAACTGCATTTCGGAATTCAAAACGGATACAAACAAAACCAGTGATGCAGTTGATCACGTGAACAGCGAATGCCACATGTGAGCTGGCACAAAACGTCTGATTGGTGGAAACGAACTAGGAAAGAGTAAAGTGCCGAAATTTCGATGCAGTTCAGTGGTAGGGCCCTTGCAATTGGTAGAGAGAGTTTCCACAAAATAAGAGGAACGCTCCTGTTGGTCGAAAAAAGCCATGACGTGAAGAACGAAAGACAGTTTGGCTATGAGATAGGCAAGAACGAAGTTGTCGTGGACTCTACTCTGAACTGGCGTCAAGTGCAGAACAGAACGCGTAATGTTCTTTACGATGCAGAGGAGAAATTTGAGTGGACATTGTGTTCACTGCGGCTGACATTCAGCTAGATATTAGCTGTTGCATCTTTGAGCTCCCACTGTGGAGAAAGGAACCAGCCAGTTAGTTAATTGTCCTTGCTAGGACTGAGAGGGCATTTTAATATGCACACTGCCCCAGCCATGCACGTGCCTATCGCCATGTTCCAAGACTAATTGCTACATATCCGTTTTCTCGCACCACAAAAACATAGGGAAAATTTCTGCTGAATAAAATCAACAAAGCCTTAATTAGATTTCATAGGAATTTCAGTGGGTGAGAGCAGCCATGCAGACGACAGCTCATCACAGCTAAGGTAAATACCGCACTCACAGGCGTAAACTTGTTGGTTCACCAGCTTGCGTCCACTGTAAACTCGAGCGACCTTGGGTAATCTTTTGCTCCACTTGTCACAAAACTAAGCATCCTCTGTAGACTTGATTCTCATCCTAAATAGTATTGAACTTTGAACCGGAATCGGATGATTTATTGTAGTACTGGCCAACATCATGACGTAGTCGTAAGAGTAATTCTGTAAAGAAACTTCCAGTTTTTACGATTGTTGTGTTTAGGATTATTTCACTTCCTGTGGATGAGATGCGTTCGTTTGACAACTGTCGTAAAATTGTCAACTTGTAAACTGTGTAAATGCGTGTATTTCATGTATGTCTTTGACCAGATTGCAATTTTAAACAATGTCATTGCAGCTTACACAGTTGTGTTCAGTCATAGGATAAGAAACCACCTAAACATGACCTCACAAGACTACTCACTATTTTCAGTTCTTATTAAATATCAATATCAAAAGTAACATAATAAAACTGTGATTATGAAAATAAAGTACAGAACTCAGCAGTTAGAAGTCTTACACACAATTCTTATTTACTTTACAGGTTTGTATTAGTGCTTTCATCCATATATTTGTGTCTATGAATATATTCTTAAAGTGTCTTATTAAAAGTATTAGTACTAAACCCAGTCAGTACATAGACCAGTTTCTGGATCGCCCACCAAACGTTGAGTCCATGGTGCAGTGATTCTTACAGTGAAACTATGTATGAACTCCGATAATCATTCTAGAGACATTTGTGCTGTTCTAAGTCTAATTGGCAACGAATTATTAAGATCATAACAAATTCAGGGTCCCGATGTTTCATTCATGTTCTGTATAATTCAAAGACCAATACGCTTCATATGGAAACCAAAAGTGTCCATGCGAGTTAAAGTAACAGATCGATAACTAATTTAAAACTATTATCTTTCACAAGTGAAGATTAAAGTCACCTTGTCAAATTTATCTGAGCTTCTCCCTTATAAAATGGTATTCTGTAATGATCATTGCTTTTGACACTTAAAAACAGTCTGTGTGCGTTAGTTTTTTGCCAATATATGTGATTCATTTATGTGTGTTGGTCATGACTAATTAATTTGCCAGTACACGCTAAGATTCTTGTTTTCATGTCCAATTCACCAAATAGATTTCAGTTCCAAGTAAAGTTTAAAACAGCAGTTAGTTTATTTTGTTGTCAGTATATCTACTTGAAATTACTTTGCTTCAGTAGACTGGCGACCGTTTTTTATTTAGGTGAACACGGCTTTACTTTCCTACTTCCCAACTGTGGTTTGATTCCCGCTAAAATAACTATTGCTCCCTGTTCAATGAGTAATCTGTCAGGTGACGAAACAAATTTCGATTACTTGTCATTAGCACACGATCACGGTCAGCTTTAATTACCGCCGAAAGAGTAACATTGTAGAGAACTTGCTACTGTAGTAATTACCTGTAGTGTTATACTCTATTCACGTGCTAATATCATAAACACGTATGAAAAGCGGTTGAAGGATGGTTAAACCAGGACTAGTCGACAATGTACTGGACGTCCAGGGCTCATGATAAAACTTGGAGGATGGCGGCAATCTGTGGCAGGTCTCACGATAGAGTTCTGTGTTTGTGCAGATGCAGTTGTTTCGGGGCACATCGTTCAGCGCACATTGTTGAACAGCGGCTGCGGTGATGAGCCTTATGTGTCCACAGAGAGGCGCAACTACATCATCAATTACTGTAGCAGTGCGCACGGCGTGACCGAGGCTCGACCATGAATCAATGGAAAAGTGCTCGAATGTATTATTTTTCTTGTTACACCAGGTTGAAAACGGTGTTCTAGTGCGCCATCATCCAAGCGAATGGCTACTTGAAACGCGCACTGGATCGCGGATGCAGGCCAGGAGTGGCAGTGGTACGCAGTGAAGGACGTTCATCTGAGCTTCCACGAGACCATGTCAGCTGTAGACAACGTGAACATTATGGCGGACCACCTTCATCGCTTCATGTTTGATATCTTTCCCAAAAACAATGTCATCTTCCACGAGATAACTGTCAATGTCACGGAAGGCCAGAATAGTGATTCACTGGTATGAGTAACACAACAGCGAACTCACGCTGATGTCTTCGGCACCAAACTGGCCTGATACGACGTTGATGGAACACATCTGCGACGCCATGAGCGCCACCTCCACGACCACATACCAGAGTCACGCAGTTTACGCACTTTAAGTGACCTGTATGTAGACATCTGGTGCCACATAAGCTTGTTATGTGGCTAGCCGTTATTAGTTGCTTGGGGAGTAGACTGCTCAATGAGAAATTGAGCATCATCCGTAAAAAAATTACACCAATACAATAATAGGTGGCCCGATTCCCAGAAACATATCGGGAGACAGGACTGAAATCCCGTCGTCGCTCACTAGTCTGAATGCAACGTCACACACCCTGGTCGAATAACGCAAGCACCGGGCACTTCTATAACACATACACAAAATACCTTAACACATATACAATAATTTTCAATGCAATAGGCTCCGCAGCTGCGATAAATTTTTTGAATGATTTCTTGAAGTCTTCAGCTGAAATTTTCTTTATTTCCTGTACGATAGTACAATTTCGGCCTTAGGCCATTTTCAAATATTTTATGGATGATTTTTTGGTAAGAGGTTATGTCATATATGTCGTTGCTCCTATGACATGTTATGCTCATAAATTAGTTCGAGGCATTCATGCTATTTTAGAAGCACGTTACTGCTCAAGTTGTTATGGATTATTTATGAGGAATTTCATTAGGGAATGTATGTATTGTGGCTGTCAGTTAAAATGTCTAGCTCTTTGAAGAGGTGTCTACATGGAGATTGCGGGTGAATACCACATGTTATTCTTACTACTCGTTTTTGTGCAATAATTACTTTCTAAGTGGTGAGTTCTCCCAGAAAAATATTCCGTAAGACAATATTTAGTGCAAATACGCAAAATAGGTCAGGAGGTTGATTCGTTTGTTTCCAAGACCAGCAATTATACGAAGAGCAATAGTAGCTCAACTTCATTGTTTTTCCAGTTCAAGTTTTCATCAGTATGTGCATCCAAGAATTTGGAGCATTGTAAACTAATTACTGACTCTTTTTCATGTATTATATCAATTGTTGTTACGACTATTTGTTGTATAGAACTGAACTGCGTAGTGTTTTTTAATTTGAGGAGAATCCATTTTCAGATAACCACTCAAAAATTCCTTGGAAACGTCATTAAAAATCTTTTCTCTTGCTTTCTCTCTAATGGGGATCTGTTATAACACTAATATCATCTGCACAAAGTACCAATTCTGTTATTGAATGTTAAGTGGAACGTCATTAATATATATAGGGAATAGGAACGGACCTGAAATTGAACCCTAGGGGACGCCTTTGTGAATTCTGCCCTTACAAGACAGTTTGAACTATCCAGCATAAGTTTTTGTTTCTGTGTGTTAAGTATGATTCAAATGAGTTGTGTGTAAAGCCATCAGTTCAATAAAACGAGTTATTCTAATAGTGCAACACGATCTGCGCATTCAAACGCCTTGGAAAGATCACAAAAACAGCGACATATTATTACTGGTCGTTTGCGAGAGCTGAATCAGACCATCGGTGCGACAACGTTCGGAGCAGCAGATTACTGGACCATCTCCTGACATTATGGCCTTGCCGGTGATAGCCTGTAACAAAGGCGCACTTGCACTTAACAGCGCTAGAGAGACGTGCTCTTACAGCGACACAATGCCAGTTCGCTCGCAGTGTCCATCACAACGAAAGTAGTGTGGAACACTGTATCTCAAGATGACGGCCGGCACCTCGTGATGTGTCTGTACGGAGGGAACGTGAATACACGGGAAGAAAGCACCGCGCCACACAATGGCGGCCCAGGAGAGCTTCCAGGAAGAGCATTGTGGCTGAGGCAGAGATCTCTCGCTTGCTTTGTCTGTAGGTCAGGACAACAAAGCACTGTGAATGGGCCAGAGCTCTGACTGAAGACACCTCACAAGATTTACAGCTCTGCGGAACTCACAGGATATAACGAAGGCGTTAAGCACTTTAGAAATGGGGATAAAATGTTTGACACATTAAAGAGAATAGGAATAGACCGCAGAGACGAACAACAGTTATAGAACCTTCACAAAAACTAGGTGCCTGTGATTGGTGGCCTTTCAAGAAGAACCACAGATTGAGAATGAAATCCACTAAGGATACGCACTACTTCCAAATATTTTTATTATTCATATAAAAGAAGCAACTCAGAGAACAGTTACGAACCAGTATGGTATTATATTGTAAAATAATAATACTGATGACACAGGTGATTTACCTGAAAGCTAAGAATATCTTGAAGCCATGTGATTTACTATCGCTAAATAAAGGTATGGGAAGAAATGCAACACGAAAATAAACGAGTCCAAAACAATTGTCCTCGCTTTTAACGGAGGAACGTACAATCCCAGCCTGTCAGCGTTAACGTGGGCACCACCATATCTGCATCTACATGACTACTCTGCAATTCACACCTTGGTGCCTGGCATAGGGTTGACATCAGTCTATTTCTATACCGTTCCGCTCTGGAACAGCACATGGCAAAAAGAAATACTTAAATCTTTCCATGCCAGCTTAATTTTATTACGAGGACCATTCCTCCCTATGAAACTGGGCGTCAACAAAATATTTCGGCATTCGAAGGAGAAAGTTATTGATTGAAGTTACGAGAAAAACTTCCGCCACAGCGGAAAACCCCTCTGTTTTAATGGCTATCTCCTAAAGTCATGTATCATATCTGTGACACTTTCACTCCTATTTTGGGATAATACAAAACTATCTGCCCTTCTTTGAACTTTTTCGATGTCCTCCGTCAATCCTACCTGGTAAGCGTCCTATATCGCGCAGAAATACTCAAGAAGAGGGAGAAGCGTAGAGTAGGCAGCCTCTTTAGTAAATCTGTCGCATCTTATAGATGTATTTTCAATAAATCGCTGTCTTTGGTTCGACTTCCCCACAACATTTTCCGTGTTGTCGTTCCAATTTAAATTTTTCGAAATTGTAATCCCTAGCTGGTGTGATGTATCATGTAGTCGAAATTTAACGGATTCATTTTAGAACTTATGCTGATGACCTCAGGCTTTTCACCATTTACAGTGATCTAGCACTTTGCGCCCCACACAGATGTCTTGTCTAAAAAATATTGCAATTGGTTTTGTTCTTCTGATGACTTTGCTAAACGGTAGATGACAGGGTCACCTGGAAACAACCTAAGATGGCTGCTCAGATTGTATCTTAAATCGCTTGTATAGAACGGGAACAGAAGAGGGCCAATAACACTATTCATTAAGAGCTAGTCATGTTTCACCAGAAGGGTATTTTCTGAATCCGTGCTGACTGTGTGAGTCAATGTTTATCATCTTACGTTACTTGCATACCAAGTCCTTCTAGCGTGCTGCTACCTCAGTGCTGAACTGATGTTTCAAAAATCTAGGGGCAGTACAGAGAGACGTTCGTGACTCCCGTTATCTTGTGTTACAGCTGCTCTATAGGACAGACTGCTTTAGGCCCTCTTCCTGTGTGTGTCTTTTGTAACTTGCGTCTGGCTCTGCTTCAACGACTCTGCATCCGCCCTATAATATCAGTATTCCTTTCGAATACCTTTTAACTTTGCCACCCATTCCTGTCGCTTATAAGACTGGCGCAAGGTGTAATTCCATCCTACTTGGAGAGTGTCATTGTAAAGCGAAACTGTAATAAGTGCAGCGTTGTTTTCAGTGTATGTACGACTTTCAGTCGCCCCTGAATCCGCGTCAGTAGCTGTGTGGGCAGCGTGCCTGATAGCTATGCAGAGGGCCCAAGTTCGATTAGACCACTGCCAGTGATTTTTCCTTGGGGAGAGGATTGGACTGATGAGCATTCAGATTCGCGATGTCAGCTGAGAAGCTACTTGAGTGAGAAGTAGCGGCTCCAAGGCCTGGAAAGTTGACAACTGCAGTACTAGCGGTATGCTACATTGAATCTCAATGTAGACAAGTGTAATGTACTGTGAATACATAGAAAGAAAGATCATTTATCATTTAGCTAAAATATAGCAGGTCAGCAACTGGAAGCAGTTAATTCCGTGAATTGTCTGGGAGTAGGCATTAGGAGTGATTTAAAATGGAATGATCATATAAAGTGCATCGTCGGTAAAGCGGATGCCAGACTGAAATTCATTGGAAGAATCCTAAGGAAATTCAATCCGAAAACAACGGAAGTAGGTTACAGTACACTTGTTCGCCCACTGCTTGAATATCGCTCACCAGTGTGGGATCCGTACCAGTCAGGGTTGATAGAAGAGACAGAGAAGATCCAACGGAGAGCAGCGCGCTTCGTTACAGGATCATTTAGTAATCGCGAAAGCGTTACGGAGATGATAGATAAACTCCAGTGGAAGACTCTGCAGGAGAGACTCTCAGTAGCTCGGTACAGGCTTTTCTTGAAGTTTCGAGAACATACCTTCACCGAGGAGTCAGGCAGTATATTGCTCCCTCCTACGTATATCTCGCGAAGAGACCATTATGATAAAATCAGAGAGATTAGAGCCCACACAGAGACATACCGACAATCTTTCTTTCACCGAACAATAAGAGACTGGAATAGAAGGGAGAACCGATAGAGGTACTGAAAGTACCCTCCACCACACACCGACAGGTGGCTTGCGGAGTAGATGTTGATACTGACCACATGACCCTCCATACCCCATCCGAATGACGCGATTGACAGAGGATGACACGGCGGCCGGTCAGTACTGAATGGCACGTCATGGGCTCGTAAGAAATCGCCCGTGACAACCACCTGCTCCATCCCGCCCAAATCCAACTCTGCACCCTGTAGAGGACAATACAGACCCTGAGGGCGCAGTGCTCATTCATGGCAAAGAGCCGCCCTTTAACTATCTGTCCGTCCTGTTCCAAATCTGAGGCGCTGTGCCTTACCAAAGTCGAAAAAGTGTGAGCGCTGTTCATTTTCTTTTTAATGTTTTTAGTCATGAGACAAGAGCTACTAACAACTAATTCCAACTCTGAGCCGGCCATTCTAAAGATTTGCCAGAGCAAATTTTTCAGAATGCCAGGGGAGAGAAAAGAGTGTGGTGTCCCAGCCAGAGACAAAGGGCAGGTCAGAAGATATGGAAGAGTCTGCGTTGCTACAAGAAGACGCTTACAACTATCCTCTGCAATGGGCACAACCTCTGGAACACATTAGCCTTTCATCCTGGAGTGAACCAACACTGCTGGCCAGCCAGTTCGTCCATGTCTCTGTAATGTTAATCGCTGGAATCAAGTGCGCGTGTTTGTATGGGCTGGAGTGTGGTACACGACTGTCTGTATTGTTCTGACGTCTTATTTAAACTCATTGAAATATAATAAATCATTTCGGATACGTATGCGATCAATATTGGTAGTAAATGGTATGTTTCTTCTTTCTCAAATATCTTTGAAATCCAGAGTTTCTATAGCATTTCCCAAATTATAAAACTTGCAGGTGAATTGTCTAATAGTAAGTATTAGCTAATGTCATAGCCTGTGTGTATTGTACTGCTAAAACAAAAATGGTGATGTTGAAAGACGCAAAACATGTACAAAATTATATAAGAAGTTAGCAGCCAACCTTCAGTGTACCGTTGCGCCGTCGGGTATCGATTGCCTTGCTTTTAATTTACGAGTGGTGTATAGGTCATGGTTTAAACAAGCTATAAATGTTTCATTATGCGGCTTATTAGATTCTGTGATAAAGTGGAAATTGATTGCAACTATGTCATTTTATAGATGAAGTATATCGATTCAAAAATCTAATTAGGCGACTGTACAAATAAAAATGAAAACACTAAATCTGTGCTGTTATTGTCATAATGTTAGTGTACACATTGCTACGCGGCCTTTTCGCAGTTATCTGGTGAGTTTACAGGTGCAGTGTGTTTGACTAGGCAGCCCTGCACTCGCCACGATGGATGGCATGCCACCGGAAACATCTGAATATCCTCCCTTGCCGGCAGAAAGTGAGTCGCTGTATCTCATTAAGGTGAGCAGGCCTACCGAGGGGCAGAGGGCACTTGGCAGAACTCAGGCCAAGACCTCTGAAAAGCCTAGGTGTCCGGAAAGCATTTGGCACGGTGCCCCACTGCAGACTGTTGACGTAGGCAGGAGCACACGGAATAGGCTCCCATATATGTGAATGGCTAGAAGACTACTTAAGTAACAGAGCCCAGTATTTTGTCCTCGACAGCGAGTGTTGATCAAAAACAAGGGTATCGTCAGCATTGCCCAGGGAAGTGTGACGAGACCGCTATTATTTTCTATATACGTATATGATCCAGCGGACAGGGTGAGGAGCAATCTGTTCTTATTTGTTGATGACGCTGTGGTGTGAGGAAAGGTGTTGAAGTTGAATGACTGTAGGAAGATACAAGATGACTTAGACAAAACTTCTGTTTGGTCTTATAGTGTCCTGCTTGACACACTCACGTCGTATACGTGGTTGTACGTAGTCGTAATGTTGCAAAGCGATTTGAAATGCAACGAGCATGTAAGGGTTGTAGTAGAGAAGACGAATGTTCGACTTCGGTTTATTGAGAGAATTTTAGGAGAGTGTGGTTCGCTAGTAAACGAAATGCGTATGGGACGCTAGTGCGACGTATCCTTGAGTACTGCTCGAGTGTCTGGGATCCGTGACAGGTCGATTGGACGAAGATACCGAAGCAATTCAGAGACGGGTTGCTGGATTTGTTACCAGCAGGTTCGAAGCACACACAAATGCTACGAAGATGCTTCGGGAACTCAAATGGGAAAATCTTTTGGAGGAACAATACTGAGAAAATTTAGAGAACCAGTATTTGAAGCTCTATTGGCGTTAACGTACACTTCGTGTAAGGACCACGAAGATAAGATACATGAAATTAGGCCTCATACGGAAGCATATAAACAACTGTTTTATCCCTCGCTGTATGAGCGAGTCGAACAGGAAAGGAAACGTGTAGCAATGGTTCAGGGTACCGTTCGCCAACACAATACGGTGGGTTGCGGAGTATATACATAGAAGTAGACCACCACAAAAAAATTATCTCCGGCAGAGTGCCAACTTTTTATTAAAAAATGTCTATCTTTTATGCAAAAGGATTGAAGTGTGCTTTGCCCCACTTTTGTAATGATTTTAGCAACAATTCTCACCCATCATATTGATAATAGCATCTCTTCCCTGCAGAGGTTTTAGAGAGAAGAGAGTTGACGGCAGTGAACTTAAATTCGAACACTCTGTTCCGGGTCCGCAGCTCGTGGTCGTGCGGTAGCGTTCTCACTTCCCGCGCCCGGGTTCCCGGGTTCGATTTCCGGCGGGGTCAGGGATTTTCTCTGCCTCGTGATGACTGGGTGTTGTGTGATGTCCTTAGGTTAGTTAGGTTTAAGTAGTTCTAAGTTCTAGGGGACTGATGACCATAGATGTTAAGTCCCATAGTGCTCAGAGCCATTTGAACCACTCTGTTCCGCGCTGCCGTCGGGTAGTCATCATCTCTGGCTGCTGTTCTGTGCTGGTCGGTGCATGCTAAGCTGTTGAAACTAGTGCAACTAGCGCAGTTGTGGTAGTGCGACACACATTTGTGTAGCTCGTTACTTACTTGCTTTGCACAAAACTTCCTTATATCGGCTATATTTCTGGCGTATTGCTGTCGAAAGGTTATTTCGTTTATGTGAGTTGCCCATATAAACGGATCGTATTCCCCCAGCTCCTAACAGTATTTCACTTTTGGTACCTCCTCGATTGTTGCCGTAATTTTATAATTTATCTTGATGATACAGAACTTTGTTCTATTAATCTTATTGTCATTTATGTCAATCATTAGAGCATACAAATATCTGTTTACTTCAGTCTCGACGTAGATTTCAAGATGCTTGAACTTGTCCTACAACTTAGGCTACTGGTTAGGCGACGCCTTCAGAAATACACTGAAGAGCCAACGAACCTGGTACACCTGCTAATATCGTGTAGGGCCTCAACGAGCAGGCAGAAGGCCGCAACACGACGTGGCATGGGCTCGACTAATGTCTGAATTGGTGCTGGAGGGAACTGACACCATGAGTCCTGCAGGGCTGTCCATAAATCCGCAAAATTACGAAGGGCTGGAGATGTCTTCTGAACAGCACGTTGCAAGGCGTCCCAGATATGCTCAATAATGTTTACGTCTGGGGAGTTTGGTAGCCAGCGGAAGTGTTTAAACTCAGAAGAGTGTTCCTGGAGCCACTCTGTAGCATTTCTGGTTGTGTGTTCTGCTGATGTGTGTTCTGCTGGAATTGCCAAAGTCCGTCGGAATACACAATGGACATGAATGGATGTGGGTGACCAGACAGGACGCTTACGTACGTGTCACCTACCAGAGTCGTGTCTAGAAGTATCAAAGGGCCCCATATCACTCCTACTGGACACGCCCCACACCATTATAAAGCCCCCATCAGCTTGAACAGTCCCCTGCTGATATGCAGGGTTCACGGATTCATGAGGTTGTCTCCGCACCTGTACACATCCATCCACTCGATACAATTTGAAACGAGACTCGTCCGACCAGGCAACATGTTTCCAGTCATCAACAGTCCAATGTCGGTGTTGGTTGGCCCAGGCGAGGCGTAAGGCTTTTTGTCGTGCAGTCATCAAGGGTACGCGAGTGGGCTTTCTACTCTGGAAGCCCATATCGATTATGTCCCGTTGAATGGTTCGCTGACACTTGTTGATGACTCGATATTGAAATCTGCAGCAATCTGCGGAAGGGTTGCACTTCCGTTACGCTGAACGATTCTCTTCAGTCGTCATTAGTCCTGTTCTTGCAGGATCTTTCTCTGGCCGCAGCGATGTCGGAGATATGATGTTTTACCGGGTTCCTGATATTCACGGTGCACTCGTGAAATGGTCGTATGGAAAAATCCCCTCTTTATCACTACCTCGGAGTTGCTGTGACCCATTGCTCGTGCCCCGACTATAACAACACGTTCAAACGTATTTAAATTTTGATAACCTGCAATTGTAGCAGCAGTAACCGATCTAACATCTGCGTCAGCCACTTGTTGCCTTATATAGGCGTTGACGACTGCAGCACCGTTTTCTGCCTGTTCACATATCTCTGTATTTGAATACGCATGCCTGTGCCAGTTTCTTTGGCGCTTGAATGTATAATTGTATCCCCCGTTGGTTCACTTCACCGTTTCGGCATTGTCCTTGTGCACAGTGACCCGTTACAAAGATAAATTAGTGATCATCCTGCCAAAGCAGTGAGCATTGCATTGTCTCGTTTTATGTCAATACGGCTTAGATTCTCCAGATATTGTTTTCTCAAAGCAACGGGTATTACACTGACTCGTCTTGTATCAGTAAGAGCAAATTTCTGCTGATAACGCAGTCTGAAAGTAACGAACATTGCAGTCGGCCATCCTAGATCAAAATGCGTCACTCTTGTGTGTGAAAGCTACAACCACTGGACACTCCTCAACTTTAAATACTGTACACACACACACACACACACACACACACACACACACACGAGACGTGTGCAACGGAAATTGAATAAAAGAATAGCTAAACAGACCTAACAGCACAGAAAGTCTTAATAGTGGTCCCAACTCATTTGACTTAAAATAAGGGCCGTTACGAGATGAGTAATAAGGGGGCAACACACGGCAACCAGTTAGTACTTCAAATTAGTGAAAAACAGTCCAGATCGCGATGGTTATTTTGTTCAAAATGACCGGTTTCGGCCTAGTCTTAGGCCATCTTCAGAATAGCACCATCAGCTGAAGTTGACGATATCCAGTTTCAGGAACTGAGGTCTACTGACTGTTCTGCACATCGTCAACTTCAGCTGATGGTGGTATTCTGAAGACGGCCTAAGACCAGGCCGAAACCGGCCACGTTAAACAAAATAACCATTGCGATCTAGACTGTTTTACACTAATTTTGCTCACAAGATCGGAGTTCTTCGAAAATTTTACCGAAAATTTTGAGCTAGTATTTCAATAAAACATCGCTAAGAGACAGGTTTCTCCAGGCTCTTCAATTCAGGGTGTCACTGGACTGTTCTAAAATGATCACTTGACGTAATGGGTGGTGCAGCAGCCTCTGCAGAGAGGAATTTGTCGGCTCAGCTGCGTGAGCAATCTGCTTGTCGCTGGTGAGGCCTTCCAGAGCTCAGGGCGGGCTCTGGGCTTCAGAGGGACCGGCGGCGCGCGGCGACATGTTTCCAGTACTGGAGAGGCTACCGCTGGTGCCGCGGCACGTTCCGCACACAGCGGCCGGTATTTGCACGGTCCTCATCGGCAGTCGGCAAACACACGGCGGTCCAAGGTCTGTTTCCCAGAAGAGGCGAACAGCCGGTCCGGCGATAGCAGCTGAGGTGTCGCGGACCCGCCGCCGATACGAGACACAGCATGCGTGTGATAAAGGCGACCACCCGCGTCGCGTGGGTATCGTTCACTAAAGCACAGTGAGTTTGCGCCATGCTAGACGGCGTATCAGTAATGTGTGCGCTGCCGTTCTACAGCTGAAGCTGGTCAGTCAGATATTGTCAATGAATGACCTGTACGTTGTTAAGCTTACGGCTGTTAGAAGTCAGCACGAGCACTCCAAAGTAGGAAATCAGAGACACAAAGCGGAGAGCAGACAAAAGTCGTAGCGTTTAGGCTTCTCGAGATCATCAGTAACGCTAGAACCCTGCGAATTGCAGACGCTCCGTGCAGCTGTCAAATGGTTCAAATGGCTCTGAGCACTATGGGACTTTATATCTGAGCTCATCAGTCCCCTAGACTTAGAACTACTTAAACCTAACTAACCTAAGGACATCACACACATCCATTCCTAAGGCAGGATTCGAACCTGCGACCGTAGCAGCAGCGCGGTTCCGGACTGAAGCCCCTAGAACCGCTCGGCCACAGCGGCAGGCGTGCAGCCGTCCCAATGGAGAAGTTTCACTTCAGAGAATCCTCCGCCAGGTTCTGTTGTAAGGTGTCGCAGTAGAAGATGGTCACAAAAAGGCACTCTTGATACTTGACCCTGAGAACCGAAAGCTCAGAGGAGTTACACTGGTTCGAGTGCTACGACAGCGGTCCGCACTGACGAAAGGCATCTGGGCGGGGCCAAGTGACGTAAAACACTGTTGTTTCTGGCCGTAAGAGGGAGAGTGGTGACGTTTAGCTATCAACTAAACGCTGTTGCAACCAAACTTAGAGTTTGTTTCAATAAGGTCCAGAAACATCCCTACCTACCGACTGGGAGAAGAGGAGGAATCTGAATGTGGTTGCCCAGAGGCGCTCTGGAGGTGCAGAGCCACTTGTCAGATTAGCTGAAGCCTGTACAGTCGCGGTAGATTGTTGAGCCGACTATAGCAAGGGATTCACGGTGCGTTACTCTGATCCTTTAAAAATTCATGATTTTATATTGAGGCAGTTCTCGGTCAGATGATTGGGACGAAAACTCCGTGTCACTCATTTCCAGCCTTGGTAAGTCTGTTTCTGTCAGTTCGATTGCTGCTCTCAAAGTAGGTACTGCTAGTGTTCACTGTTCTTCGTAGCTCTCACATCGCAAATTCAGACACTGACTACTGTCTGATTTTTGTAACATTTAGAATTAGCCTTCATGTAGTAGCTACTTTGATTGCAAATAGACACGGTTAATCACACCTCCGAGTGTCCTTGATTCTCCTGCTGCAAGCGTCCTCCCTCCAGTTTATTGTTAGGACATGACAAACAATCATATCCATAAGACAAGTCAGCCTCACGATCCGGAGATCGGCCAGCGCGATGTTATTTGTCGTAAGAGACGTTGCAGACGCATCTGTGACGCATCCTAGCATACTTCTCAAGTACGTCGCGTTCGTATCAACTAAGGCTATTAGGAGGCAGTTTTAAACATGGCTGTCTCTCATCAACTGTATATAAAGTCACACAGTTTGGTACATTGACCTAGGTTTCGACACCTCTAAGGATGTCTTCATCAGAATGAAATTTTAAGAAACCCTATAAAACAATACATAGAAAATTAAGTTTGACAAAATTATTAACCGAGATGAAAATTCTCATAGCATACAATGGTTACTTACGTAAAATTACATTGCGTGAAAACGATGATCAAAGTTTCGAACAGATGTGCTCAAGGCAAAAATTCAGCTTAATCAACATCAGTCTGATCGGCCTGGTGCCTTACACTGCTGCCATGAAAACAACACACGTCGCGCAGCGTATCGGGCGGGGACAGTGACCTATGTCCATTTGAGACATTATAACAGAAATAGCTGAATTAAACAACAGTTCATTATAAAAACAAACTGAAAAGTAAGAGCACTTAATGTACTTCTGAAAACACAAAAAAGTCGAGCAAATGAAGTTTAACAAACCTATCTATTAGGCTATACCGAAATTGCCATTGCGTAAAACACAGGATATTAAAGAATATTTATACAAACAGCTGCACAGTACAAAAAAAATCTGCATGAAAGTAACTTTAGTAGCATACATGTATGAGTTTCGAAGAAAACGATATTTCGGAACTAGAGGCAGGAAAACGTAGTTCAAATGGTTGAAATGGCTCTGAGCACTATGGGACTTAACAGCTGAGGTCATCAGTCCCCTAGAACTTAGAACTACCTCAACCTAACTAAACTAAGGATATCACGCACACCCATGTCTGAGGCAGGATTCGAACCTGCGACCGTAGCGGTCGCGTCGTTCCAGACTGAAGCGCCTACAACCGCTCGGCCACACCGGCCGGTGAAAACGTAGTAAATAATTCCGCAAGTAGTGGATTAAAGCCATTGAAAAATATTTTGTTTGCTTTTCCTGGCCTAGTTCAAAAAACTGCTTCTGACAAAATTAGTGATTTTGCAAAAAAGGGGCACATTACATGAAAAATTCTATGTTTTATATCTTGAGATAACAACAATTTTTCTCGTGCATTTTAATTTTCAAATTGAAGATTATTGGGATCTTATTAATGACGGGGTAGATAACTGTAAGAATTGTGTTACAAAAGGACACGAGAAGACACCTAATAGCATTTTACCCGTAAAAAAGCCTTTTGTTAGAACCTCTCTAAGGTCTGAGCATAAAATTTTCAACAGAATTCTGAATAAGATTGAAATAGACGCTACACGAGAAGAGCTGCCTTGTTGGAAAATGGGCTTAAATACAATGTAATACCTAACCTATCAGACAAAATATGACTGTAGATCTCAAAATACGCTTTGACGGCGTCAAATTAGACACTTCTAGACAAACGAGGTTACCTCATGATGTATATAGTATTTTTAAGAAGCATGCAGTTATGATCTCCTGCCAGTATGATTCTAATAAAATATTGATTAAAAATATTAACACCAAGCTAGAACAAAACAATGTCCTTATAACGTAGTCTGACAAACGGAATGCTGTAATTGTTGCTACTCAGAACGAAGAGAATAATGTTTCGGAGCTAGAAGACGATCCGACCCCCACGATACAAAAAGAAATTAGACTTTCCATTAATAGGACTATGCATTTGCTTAAATCGTTTCATAAAAAAAACTTTATTAATATGAATCCAAAGCCCCAAAATTGTGTTCCCAGTTGAAGGTACATAAAATTCACCATTCGATACTTTCGGTTGTAAGCAGTATAATCAGTGCATATCATGAGTTAGCAAGGTTTCTTCACGAAAATATTTTAAAAAACTTTTGTTTTTCGAAATAATTATTCCGTCGTCAATAGTCAAAATTTAGTCAGTAAAACCAAAGATTTGCAGTGTGTTCAAGAGATTAAATTTTATTGAGTAGATTTTACAAACATGCGGCAACGGCCTTGCCGCAGTGGATGCACCGGTTCCCGTGAGATCACCGAAGTTAAGCGCTTTTGGGCGTGGCCGGCACTTGGATGAGTGACCATCCAGCAGCCATGCTCTGTTGCCATTTTTCGTGGTGTACTCAGCCTCGTGATGCCAATTGAGGAGCTACTCGACCGAATAGTAGCAGCTTCGGTCAAGAATACCATCCTAACGATCGGGAGAGCGGTGTGCTGACCCCACGCCCCTCCTATCCGCATCCTCCTCTGAGGATGACACGGCGGTCGGATGGTCCCGGTAGGCTACTCGTGGCCTGAAGACGGGGTGCTTTTTTTTTTTTTAAGAGATATTACGAACCTATATACTAATGCACCTGTTCAAACAACTATTGACATCGTTGAGAAAAATCTACATACTTTTTAAAAATATATTTCTGAGGTGCAAATCATTATCTAATTCGTTTGCTAAGAACAGTATTTAAATACAACTGTTTCGTTTTCAATAGAAAACTGCACCATCGGCCTAACGGCCTGGCAGTGGGTAATCCACTGGCAGGTATCTTAGCCGATAGTTTCGTTAATTCGCTCGAAGAAAAATTCTTCAGTAATTTTTAAGCTCCTGATACGGATATTTTATCGTATTCTCTGTACGTAGACGGAATTTTGATCATATGCAGCAGTTCCCTAGAAGAAACTGAACAACATCTACTTCTAAATCTCCATCTACGTGATTACTCTGCTATTCACAATAAAGTGCCTGGCAGAGGGTTCAATGAACCACCTTCAAGCTGTCTCTCTACCGTTCCACTCTACAACGGCACGCGGGAAAAACGAGCACTTAAATTTTTCGTAGTGAGCCCTGATTTATTTTATCGTGATGATCATTTTTCCCTATGTAGGTGGGTGCCAACAGAATGTTTTCGCAATCGGAAGAGAAAACTGGTGACTGAAACTTCATGAGAAAATCCCGTCGCAACGAAAAACGCCTTTGTTTTAATGGTTGCCACTCCAATTCACGTATTATGTCTCTATTTCGCGATAATACAAAACGAGCTGCCCTTCTTTGTACTTTCTCGATGTCATCCGTCAGTCCCACCTGATGCGAATTCCACACCGCACAGCAGTACTCCAGAACAGGCGGACAAGCGTGGTGTAAGCAGTCTCTTTAGTAGACCTGTTGCACCTTCTAAGTGCTCTGCCAATGAATCGCAGTCTTTGGTTTTCTCTACCCACAACATTATCTATGACATCGTTCCAATTTAGGTTATTTGTAATTGTAATCCCTAAGTATTTAGTTGAATTTACAGCCTTCAGATTTGTGTAACTTATCGCGTAATCGAAATTTAACTACACACTTTTCTTTATTCAGGATCAATTGCCACTTTTCGCACCATACAGCTATCTTATCTAAATCATTTTGCAAGTCGTTTTGATCATCTGATGACTTTACAAGACAGTAAATGACAACATCATCTGCAAACAATTTAAGACGGCTACTGAGATTGTCTCCTATTTCGTTAATATAGATCAGGAATAACAGAGGGTCTATAACACTTCCTTGGGGAACACCGGATATTACGAACTGTGACCTTTCTTATAGGAAATCACGAATCCAGTCGCACAGCCGAGGCGATACTCCGTAGGCACGCAGTTTGGTTAGAAGAAGTTTGTGAGGAACAGTATCGAAAGCCTTCTGGAAATCTAAAAGTATGGAATCAATTTGACATTCCTTGTCGATAGCACTCATTACTTCATGAGAATAAAGAACTAGTTGTGTTTCACAAGAACCATATTTTCTGAATCCGTGCTGACTGTGTGTCAATAAATCGTTTTCTTCGAGGTACTTCATAATGTTCGAATACAGTGTATGTTCCAAAACCCTACTGCAAATCGATGTTATTGATATAGGCCTGTAATTCTGCGGATTACGCCTACTTCCCTTTTCGGGTATTGGTGTGATTTGGGCAATTTTCCAGTCTTTAGGCACGGATCTTTCTGTGAGCGGGTGGTTGTATATAGTTGCTAAATATGGAGCTATTTTATCAGCATACTCTGAGAGGAATCTGACTGGTATACAATCTGGACCGGAGATTAAGTGATTTAAGCTGCTTCGTTACACCAAGGATATCTATTTCTATGTTTCTCATCTTGGCAGTTGTTCTTGATTGGATTTCAGGAATATTTACTTCGTCTTCTTTGGTGAAGGAGTAACTATGCTTTAGTGGCGCTGTCATCATTGACGTCACCGTTGTTATCGCGCAATGAAGGTATTGATTGCGTCTTGCCACAGATGTGCTTTATGTATGAACAGAATCTCTTTGGGTTTTCTGCCAGATTTCGAGACAGAATTTCGTTGTGGAAACTATTGAAAGCATCTCGCATTGAAGTACGCGCTATATTTCGAACTTCTGTAAAACTTTGCCGATCTTGTGGATTTTGCGTTCTTTCAAATTTGGCATCTGACCCGTTTTGTGTACCATGGGGGATCATACCATCACTTATTAATTTATGTGGCATATTGCTGTCGATACTATCTCTTTGAAAACGTACCACAACTTTTCTACACTTACATGATCAGATCGGAAAGTGTGAGTACTGTCTCTCAAAGAAGCGTTAAGAGCATTTTTTATCAGCTTTTAAAAATAGATATGCTTTGCGTTTCTTGTTGATGGTTGTTGGTGTTGCGGTTTCAGCCTAGCAGCAACTGCCTTGTGGCCGTTAATCCCTGTATTCGTCACAATACTCACTATTTGTCAAGGATTATTTGTTGCTAAAAGGTCAAGTATGCTTTCGCAACCATTTACGCTTCGAGTGGGATCATGAACTAATTGTTCAAAATAATTTTCTGAGAAAGCATTCAGTACAATTTTGGATGACGTTTTATGCCTGCCACCGGCTTTAAACGTATAATTTTTCCATCATATCGAAGGTAGATTGAAGTCACCACCGACTATAATTGTATGAGCGGGGTGCTTACTTGAAATAAAACTCAAATTTTCTTTGAACTGTTCAGCAACTATATCTTCTGAGTCAGGGAGTCGGTAAAACGATCCAATTAATAGTTTATCTGATTATCAGGTGTAACATCTACCCATACTACTTCACACGAACTATCTACTTCAATTTCGCTAAAAGGCAAACTACCTCTGACAGCAATAAATACTCCACCACCAACAATATTTAATCTATTCTTTCCCAACACTATTAGATAGTTTGAAAAAATTTCGGTTGAACTTCTTTCCGGTTCTCTGTGCCTACAACTATTTGAGCTTCAGTGATTTCTATTAGGGCTTGGAGCTCTGGTTCTTTCCCAACACAGCTACGATAATTTACAACTACAATACCAATCGTTTCTACAACTACCTTTCTGTGTTTTACCTGGGCACTTTTAGACGGACGTCGCTTCTTTGGTTCCCTGAGACCCTCTAACCTAAAAAACCGCCCAGTCCCTTCCACACAGCCCCCGCTCCCCGTGTAGCCGCCTCCTGTGTGTAGTGCACTCCTGACCTATTAAGCGGAACCCGGAAACCCACCACCCGATGGCGCAAGTCAAGGAATCTGCAGCCTACACGGTCACAGAACTTCCTGAGCCTCTGATTCAGACCCTCCACTCGGCTCTGCACCAAAGGACTACAGTCGGTTCTATCGACGATGCTGCAGATAGTGAGCTCCGCCTTAATCTCTGGAGCAAGACTGACAGTCATTACTATTTCCGCTAGCCGCTCAAAACCAGACAGAATCTGTTCCGATCCAAAGCGACACACGTCGTTGGTACCGACATGAGTCACCACCTGCAGTTGGCTGCACCCTGTACTCTTCATGGCATCCGGAAGCACTCTTTCCACATCTGGAATGACTCCCCCTGGAATGCACACGGAGTGCACACTGAATTCCTTCCCCTAGGCAGCCATGTTCCTAAGGGGCCCCATTACGCGCCTAACGTTGGAACTGCCAACTACCAGCAAACCTACCCTCTGTGAATGCCCAGACCTTGCGGGCCGAGAAGCTTCCTCTGGAACAGGATGGAGACTGCATCCGGCTCAGAGACTTCGTCAGCCACAGATAACGCCCGAAACCTGTTCGTCAAACGAACCGGAGAGCCCCTACGATCGGCCCCTCGAAAAGTTTTTCGCTGCCTGCCGGACTTTGGAATGATCTCCCACTTGACCACGGGTGAGGGGTCAACCTCAGTGCAGGCAGTACCCGGGGCGGTCACAGCAGTGGACTGGTCGGAGGAAACGTGGGACGTGCTCGATGTCCCTCGCATCCTCGCAGCCTCAAACTGTGTGACGGAAGCCAACGCAGCTTTGAGCTGTGAGCGAAGGGTCGCCAACTCAGCTCGCATCTGTCCACAACAATCACAGTTCCTATCCATTACTGCAGTCGCTCTTGTTTGAAGCTCGTAAAAATATGCAATAAACGAATGGTCTACTCGCCTTATTAGCAGCAGGAAATCGAAGTGCTCTCTCACTGACGGTCTAACTGACACTAAGCTGTTCTAACCAAACAAACAAAAGCCTGTACGATACGAGAGTCGACACAACGGTCGATAGCAACGGCGGTACTGTATACTACACTGTAATTGAAATAAAAGGTTGTGCCTAGTAAGCATTCGAACATGCAAGAAATTACAAAAATAAACTAGTAACTACACAGACAACTGAAAATAAGTCGCTCCAGTTTGAAGCTCGTAAAAATATGTAACAAGCGAACGGTGTACTCGCCTTATTAGTAGCAGGAACTAGCGGTGCGCTCTCGCTGACGTTCTAACCGACACTGTTTGAAAATGTTAATGGTGTTAATGAAAACAATCAGCTTCACTTGTGAATTAGGAAATAACGAGTGTCAGCTTCATTACTTGGACCTCAGAATTGCTATTGACAACGACAGACTTCCCTTTGGTATTTTTCGAAGAGCCACTAATACATATCAGATTGTGACTGCTAGTTCAGTGCATCCTAATTATCACAAAAAAAGCATTTTTCCATTCAGCCATTCATCGTGCAGTTTCCATACCTTTATCTCCTGACAAGCTTAATGAAGAGATGAATTTAATAAAAATTATTGCAGTTAATAACGCCTATGATCCTTCAAAGCTAAAACTGACGCTATAATGTCTACTGTAGGTATCAGTCCTGCTTCTGACAACTAGAGTTCAAAAAAAAAAAATTCTATTCCATTTTAGGCCCTATTTCTTACAGAATTCGTCGTTTTTTATTTGATAATATGGAAAGTTACCTTTCTCACTAAGAACAATTGGCAAAAGGTCTTATGCACAATCTCAAGTCCACAAATACTCATATACACAGATAGGAATTTGTAAAAATACTAAATTACTTGTGATACGTGTTCGGTTTATTATATAGGAGAATCTGGAAGATCTTTGCCTCCCGCCGGGGGTTTGAGTCCTCCCTCGGGCATGGGTGTTTGTGTTGTTCTTAGCATAAGTTAGTTTAAGTAGTGGGTATGTCTAGGGACCGATTACCTAGGCAGTTTGGTCCCTTAGGAATTCACACACATTAGAACATTTGAAGATCTTTGAGTGAGAGGTACAAGGAACATTTATTGGGAAAAAGATGCACTAATGTACATAAGTCTCCTTTCGTTGACCAGCTGTTAATTTCCGGTCTCAAACCGAAAATGTTGAAGATATTTCCGTTTTCCGTAAGGAAAAGAAAGAAAAAAAATTGGAAATTTGTGGTAAGGTCTTATGGGAGCAAACTGCTGAGGTCATCGGTCCCCAAGCCTACACACTATTTAATCTAACTTAAACTAACTTACTCTAAGGACAACACACAGACCCATGCCCGAGGGAGGACTCGAACCTCCGACGGGGGGAGCCGCGCGAACCGTGGCAAGCCGCCTCAGACCGCTTGGCTACCCCGCGCGGCGAAAAGAAAGGTCATAGGCTTGATGTACGAACGATGACTTCGTCCTCAGTGAACAGTTACAATTACGTAACAAAAATTTTTTCATTTGGCGTTAATCCACTACCCGCAGAATTTTGGTTCCTTTATTTAATACTAGGTTTTCCTGCCTCTAGTTCCGAAATATCTTTCTCTTCGAATCTCATACATGTATACTACTTAAGTTACCTTCATGCAGAGCTTTTTTTGGATTGTGCAGCTGTTTGTATAAATATTCTTTAATATCCTGTGGTTCACGCAATGGTAATTTCTGTATAGCTTAATAGATGGGTCTGTTAAACTTCATTTGCTCGACTTTTTTGTGTTTTCAAAAGTACATTATGCTCTCTTCCTATGTAGATCGTTTTTATAATGAACTGTTGTTTAATTCAGTTATTTCTGTTATAATGTCTCAGATGGGCACAGGTCACTGTCCCCGCCCGATACGCTGCGCGACGCGTGTTGTTTTCGTGGCAGCAGTGTAAGGCACCAGGCCGATCAGACTGATGTTGTTCCTAGCAAGGCGTACGTGCCAAAGGCTTGAACGTCTTTAATCCGAATTTTTGACTTGAGCACATCTGGTCGAAACTTTGAACGTTGCTTTCACGCAATGCAATTTTACGTAAGTAACCTTTGTATGCCATGAGAATTTTCATCCCGGTTAATAATTTTGGCAAACTTAATTTTCTATGTATTATTTCATAGGGTTTCTTAAACTTTCATTCTGATAAAGACATAGTTAGAGGTGTCGAAACCTACGTCAGTGTAGCAAACTGTTATTTGCAACCGGTTGGCTGTGAGATTCCTATGCTGAGACTATTAGGATATACCGAACGTATGAAGATAATGTTAGAATACATTTGTCATGGATTTTTTGGGTCATTGGAGATCGTCACCGAGATGCTGTAATCTTAACTGACGGACCCTTGAAGACGGAGGCTACGTTTCCCCCATAATCCTAGGATGGAGTTCCGAAAGTAAGTTTCTTCAAAGAGAGGATGGTACACCAGGTGACATAAACGAACGCCAGACGAATCCGCACCTGTTGCTGTTTCAGCGACGGAAGGTGCTTCAGCGGAGGAGGAATGATGCGTGCGCAGATCGCCGAAAAAGGGAGACTGGCAGCAGAACGGCGTGCCCGAGGTTATTCGAGCATACATCAGGATCGAAGTCACCCGTGCGCTGACAACGTCGGCACCAATGGAAGTGCGTGCTGTTATCCGATATGAATGGACACGTGAAACTATTGTGTTCGTCATCCATGAACGCCTACGGACCGTACATGGTGATCAAGTCTCGTCAAATCATTGGTCGCTGGTGTTGCATGTTCAGACAACGACTTTCACCTGTTCCCGCATTGAAAGCTGCTATATCGGTACGTGAGGCTGTGCGACAATTCATCTCATCGCAGGACACCTCGTTTTACCACAGTGATTTCTTCACACTGACTGCACGCTACGACATATATCTCTCTGTCGACGGCGACCATGTCGAAAAACAGTGTGAGGTGTAAGATTCATGACGCCACGGTGTATCTGTTTCTGGTAATAAAGTTTCCTTGTGAAAAATGATACGAAAATTGCTCTCGGAACGTCCCTCGCATTTAAATTCAGGAATCAGTTCCAAGTGAGAAATGTAGGGACTGCCAACTCCAGGCTACACTAATTACAGCACGGACAAGGGCATTTAAGGATCCTTCCGCACGCCATGTGACAACAGAACAGGGAGAGGCCAAGGTATCTGGAACTATATGAAATACTCTCTGCCATGCACTTCACTGTGGTTTACAAAGTGTAGATGTAGATGTAGACCTTGTTGCGTGATACAATACCGGTTCATGGCATTCTGAGAAAACTGGCCATACTGTGGGCCAAGGCTTTCAACTCCTGATTGCTATAACGCCTCCCACTGGAACACAAGCGCCCTCCAGAGATAGCGACCTTCCCTACTGGCGGGAACAGATCTTTTCTCCCAGAGCGTCCCAAGCATATCTAATAGAATTTCAGTCTGAGAAACGACTCTTACTCTCTAAACATAGACACGCGGAACAAAAAAATTAGTAAAAAGGTTTCGATGGAGTTGAACCACTGTCACACAGCATTTCTTTAAGGGATGCACCGCCAATTGACTGTATATTTCTTTATATTTCCCGGGTAAAATTTAGATTTCGGCTGTCACGCCACCATCGAGTACAGTGTTCTTAGACCATTACCATCATTTTGCTGTCTACTGTGCAGGACGACATATACACAATTCATCCTGCACGGTACACAGCAAAATGATGTTAATTGTCTAAGAACACTGTACTCGATGATGGAGTGAAAGCTGAAATGTAGATTTCACACAGGAAACATATGGAAATGTACAGTCAAATGGCAGGGTATTCCCGTATCCCATAAAAAAAAGCTTCCCCAGGGCACACCATGGTAATACTACGTGTAACACCACTTCATAATTGTCTCTATTCGACGTGGAAGAGATTCCGGAAGTTTCTTCGGGTATGTAGTGTCCAGCTGAAACTACTCATTCTCGATTAGATCAATTGGGTTACCGAATTGTGGGGATGCTGATTACAACATCTCACCTCCAGTTCCAAATAGTTTCACTCTTTTTGTATCAGATCAAGATCGGTTGACTTAATGAACCAGCCGTGTGCCTGAGTGTCCGTAACGTCAGAAACTGATGTGTGCAGTTCTGTCAACACGGATATTGTTATCTCGGAAGACGGATGGATCCACATCACACTCATCATCAACATGTAGAAGAGAGGTTAACACCTATCCACCGAGGATGCTAAAACAAACATCTTGCTTCATGTTCACGGCAACTGAAATAAGTGAGCCCAACCGATAGCTCGAGAAACACCGCAGAAAATATCACAGAAACATCTCCGACCTGAAAAACATCCTCCAGGGCAAGCAGTGCCTCTCATCATTTGAAAACGCCTCCAGCTACTGTCCAGTGTCTACGTTGCCTCACAAGTTTAAATGTCAGTTTCATGCAGTTACCCTTCCAGTTTTCACTCTGACCCTATTTTAAAAGCCTTCTGTGATAATATCTTCCAAGAAATATCAAACACCTTCTAAGGCTACACCCATACCAAACGCAAGGGTCAGCTGGCTCTGAGACGAAATGCAAATCTGTCAAATTTCGGTTGTTTATAACCAATAAGAACTGCAGTATCTCGTACTCGCGCATTTTCACTTTTGTTTCTCATTCACCTAGTTTTATCACACAATGTTGTGTAGCTCGGTTCCATTGTCAATTTAAGCTATTGCCCTATTTTACCTTGCAGTCATAATCATTGCTCTAATTTAAATTAATTGTTCCTTGGACAGAACGCCAATTTTACTAACCCATATTCCAATCAGTTTTAGTTCTTAATTAATGGGGTTTATAGAAAAACTAAAAAAATAAGCACATTACTCAGAATTTTTCCATTGTTAGTAACGTTACCAATGACACCCGTTGTGATTGTATAATACATCTTCAGCTGGCAATTTCACTTATAAAAGGACTACCAGCCTTCGAAAAATAGGGCACGACTGCCTTATCTACATCTACATCTACATTTATACTCCGCAAGCCACCCAACGGTGTGTGGCGTAGGGCACCTCCCTTTTTTTCCGTTCCAGTCGCGTATGGTTCGCAGGAAAAACGACTGTCTGAAAGCCTCCGTGCGCGCTCGAATCTCTCTAATTTTACATTCGTGATCTCCTCAGGAGGTATAAGTAGGGGGAAGCAATATATTCGATACCTCATCCAGAAACGCACCCTCTCGAAACCTGGTCAGCAAGCTACACCGCGATGCAGAGCGTCTCTCTTGCAGAGTCTCCCACTTGAGTTTGCTAAACATCACAGTAACTCTATGACACCTCCCAAATAACCCTGTGACGAAACGCGACGCTCGTCTTTGGATCTTCTCTATCTCCTCCGTCAACCCGATCTGGTACGGATCCCACACTGATGAGCAATACTCAAGTATAGGTCGAACGAGTGTTTTGTAAGCCACCTCCTTTGTTGATGGACTACATTTTCTAAGGACTCTCCCAATGAATCTCAACCTGGTACCCGCCTTACCAACAATTAATTTTATATTATCATTCCACTTCAAATCGTTCCGCACGCATACTCCCAGATATTTTACAGAAATAACTGCTACCAGTGTTTGTTCCGCTATCATATAATCATACAATAAATTATCCTTCTTTCTATGTATTCGCAATACATTACATTTGTCTATGTTAAGGGTCGGTTGCCACTCCCTGCACCAAGCGCCTATCCGCTGCAGATCTTCCTGCATTTCGCTACAATTTTCTAATGCTGCAACTTCTCTATATACTACAGCATCATCCGCGAAAAGCCGCATGGAACTTCCGACACTATCTACTAGGTCATTTATATATATTGTGAAAAGCAATGGTCCCATAACACTCCCCTGTGGCACGCCAGAGGTTACTTTAACGTCTGTAGACGTCTCTCCATGGATAACAACATGCTATGTTCTGTTTGCTAAAAACTCTTCAATCCAGCCACACAGCTGGTCTGATATTCCGTAGGCTCTTACTTTGTTTATCAGGCGACAGTGCGGAACTGTATCGAACGCCTTCCGGAAGTCAAGGAAAATAGCATCTACCTGGGAGCCTGTTTCTAATATTTTCTGGGTCTCATGAACAAATAAAGCGAGTTGGGTCTCACACGATCGCTGTTTCCGGAATCCATGTTGATTCCTACAGAGTAGATTCTGGGATTTCAAAAACAACATGATACTCGAACAAAAAACGTTCTAAAATTCTACAACAGATCGACGTCAAAGATATGGGTCTATAGTTTTGCGCATCTGCTCGACGACCCTTCTTCAAGACTGGGACTACCTGTGCTCTTTTACAATCATTTGGAACCTTCCTTTCCTCTAGAGACTTGCGGTACACGGCTGTTAGAAGGGGGACAAGTTCTTTCGCATACTCTGTGTAGAATCGAATTGGTATCCCGTCAGGTCCAGTGGACTTTCCTCTGTTGAGTGATTCCAGTTGCTTTTCTATTCCTTGGACACTTATTTCGATGTCAGCCATTTTTTCGTTCGTGTGAGGGTTTAGAGAAGGAACTGCAGTGCGGTCTTCCTTTGGAAAAAGGTGTTTAATATTTCAGCTTTACGCGTGTCATCCTCTGTTTCAATGCCATCATCATCCCGGAGTGTCTGGATATGCTGTTTCGAGCCCCTTACTAACGTAAGACCAGAACTTCCTAGGATTTTCTGTCAAGTCGGTACATAGAATTTTACTTTCGAATTCACTGAACGCTTCACGCATAGCCCTCCTTACGCTAACTTTGACATCGTTTAGCTTCTGTTTGTCTGAGAGGTTTTGGCTGCGTTTAAACTTGGAGTGAAGCTCTCTTTGCTTTCGCAGTAGTTTCCTAACTTTGTTGTTGAACCACGGTGGGTTTTTCCCGTCCCTCACAGTTTTACTCGGCACGTACCTGTCTAAAACGCATTTTACGATTGCCTTGAACTTTTTCCATAAACACTCAACATTGTCAGTGTCGGAACAGAAATTTTCGTTTTGATCTGTTAAGTAGTCTGAAATCTGCCTTCTATTACTCTTGCTAAACAGATAAACCTTCCTCCATTTTTTTATATTCCTATTAGCTTCCATATTCAGGGATGCTGCAACGGCCTTATGATCACTGATTCCCTGTTCTTCACTTACAGAGTTAAAAAGTTCGGGTCTGTTTGTTATCAGTAGGTCCAAGATGTTATCTCCACGATTCGGTTCTCTGTTTAATTGCTCTAGGTAATTTTCGGATAGTGCACTCAGTAAAATGTCACTCGATGCTCTGCCCCTACCACCCGTACTAAAAATCTGAGTGTCCCAGTCTATATCTGGTAAATTGAAATCTCCACCTAAAACATGCTGAGAAAATTTATGTGAAATGTATTCCAAATTTTCTCTCAGTTGTTCTGCCACTAATTCTGCTGTCGGGAGGTCGGTAAAAGGAGCCAATTATTAACCTAGCTCGGTTGTTGAGTGTAACTTCCATCCATAATAATTCACAGGAACTATCCATTTCTACTTCACTACAGGATAAACTACTACTAACAGCGATAAACACGCCACCACCGGTTGCATGCAATCTATCCTTTCTAAACGCCGTCTGTGCCTATGTAAAAATTTCGGCAGAATTTATCTCTGGCTTCAACCAGCTTTCTGTACCGATAACGATTTCAGCTTCGGTGCTTTCTATCAGCGCTTCAAGTTCTGGCACTTTACTAATGCAGCTTTGACAGTTTACAATTACAATACCGATTTCTGCTTGGTCCCCGCATGTCCTGACTTTGCCCCGCACCTTTGAGGCTGTTGCCCGTTCTGTATTTGCCCGAGGCCATTAACCTAAAAAACCGCCCAGTCCACGCCACACAACCCCTGCTACCCGTGTAGCCGCTTGCTGCGTTTAGTGGACTCCTGACCTATCCAGCGGAACCCGAAACCCCACCACCCTATGGCGCAAGTCGAGGAATCTGCAGCCCAGACGGTTACAGAACCGTCTCAGCCTCTGATTCAGACCCTCCACTCGGCTCTGTACCAAAGGTCCGCAGTCAGTCCTGTCGACGATGCTGCAGATGGTGAGCTCTGCTTTCATTCCGCTAGCGAGACTGGCAGTCTTCACCAAATCAGATAGCCGCCGGAAGCCAGAGAGGATTTCCTCCGATCCATAGCGACACACATCATTGGTGCCGACATGAGCGACCACCTGCAGTTGGGTGCACCCTGTACCCTTCATGACATCCGGAAGGACCCTTTCCACATCTGGAATGACTCCCCCCGGTATGCACACGGAGTGCACATTGGTTTTCTGCCCCTCTCTTGCTGCCATATCCCTAAGGGGCCCCATTACGCGCCTGACGTTGGAGCTCCCAACTACCAGTAAGCCCACCCTCTGCGACCGCCCGGATCTTGCAGACTGAGGGGCAACCTCTGGAACAGGACAAGCAGCCATGTCCGGCCGAAGATCAGTATCAGCCTGAGACAGAGCCTGAAACCGGTTCGTCAGACAAACTGGAGAGGCCTTCCGTTCAGCCCTCCGGAATGTCTTTCGCCCCCTGCCACACCTCGAGACGACATCCCACTCTACCACAGGTGAGGGATCAGCCTCAATGTGGGCAGTGTCCCGGGCAGCCACAGTCATAGTCCGATCGGGGTATTCATGGGACGAGCTGGCCGTCCCCGACAAACCCCCATCCGGACCCCCACAGTGATGCCCATTGGCAACAGCCTCAAGCTGTGTGACCGAAGCCAACACTGCCCTATACAACCGTCATGACGTTTGCCGGCGTCTACTAGCACTGGTGCAACCGTACAGCATATCGCCCTTGTCAGTCAATTTGCTACGACTTACTAGCTGCTGCGTTTGCACTCAGTGTTATCATTTCTTCATCACAACCGATGTAGCTGCTCTTCTAAGTACTTTGGACTTTGACACTGGTAGGTTATTACCGTACTGTATTTCCATGGCTCTAATGCCATAGTTTCGCCTATTTTTCGGGTCCAAATTAGTATGTCGCTTAGTGATGACCCGTAAATATCTAAGATTACTGATGGATCCTGCAACTTCCATTGCATTTCATGATGTGCCTTACAGAACGCTGGGAGATCGTACTTATTTAATGGTTTAATCTGATCGAGTTAAGTGAGTTTCTATGTCATTCATAGCAGGTACTATTAGTTATTTCACTTAACGCCCTCATATGTACGTTGTTGTAGAGTTACATGAAGATGCCATTCATTATTGCGAAATCGGTTGTACCCTGATTCCACAGTAAACGAGGATTAACAGCTACAGCCGGACGCTACAAATTTTTAGAAGATTTTACCACGAAAATTTTAAAAATAGAAGAAGATTTTTAACTGCATAAAGTAAGTGCGGTTGCCCACAAAGAAAATTTATGTTATAATTCGTGTCACTTTTGAAACTGTCATTGAGAGTTCATGACAGCCGTCTCCAGTCCATGTCGGTAACTATCATTTTGCGATCACTGTTCTTAAATTGTGTTACGTAACTGCGAATGGTGCACCATTCCTTGTAGACATATCGGAATCGGACTTTTTGATCACTACCATGTGCAAGTGTAAAGCAGTGAAACCATTTGACATTCATAATCAAATGAACGTCCAGGGTGTTAATGGTCGTTTGTTACAGCAGATAATCTGTGGATTGTGGTGGAAGCTCGCAAATGCTACGACGCCCGAATTCAGTGCTCTTTCTCTGGGTCGAGGGCGGTGGGTCGTGACTCTAGAACTAACACTGCAGCCGATGAAGCTGTCATGGCTGAAAGTCACCGAATGATACCGGATGGCAGGGCGGAACATCGAATACATTAGTCACGGTTCAGCACTTTGTAAACGGCGTGCTCCAGCTTCACAAAGTGTATCCGAGATGATTGCCCAGCAGCTGACTGTAGGATTGTAAGATCAACGTCTTGAAACATGTGAACAACTTATTCATCAAGCTGTCAAGAAAATGATGTATTCCTTGCAAGGGTAGTCACCAGTGTCGAAACCTGATTTCACTGCCACCAACCGAGCAAGAACAGATCGACTAACATATGTTGACAAACTCTCAGCACATTAAGTGAAAAGTTCCGAACGCAGCCATTAGCAGGGAAAGTTTTACTAAATCTTTTAATAGAACAAAGGGGCCATTCTGGAACACTTCGTGTTGAGAGTGAGCATTATCAAAACTGCGTCACACTCAGATCTCTTACAGTTGCCTTCGACGTGCAATCAAATAAGAGGTAAAATCGGAAAGTAATTCACAATAATTTTACTACCGTAAAGTTTAATACATAACAGAATAAAAGAATCACAAACGAACATACATCTATTACCTACTTTTCTACATAATCACCAAAGTTCTCAACACATTTGACCCACCGCGGTATCAGTTTCGTTACGCCCTGTTCACAGAAGTCTGTTTGGTTGGAGTTTGGCCACCTGCGAACTGCTGATTTCACTTCAGAATCTGTCGCAAAGCTTTGACCGGCCAGGAATTTCTTCATGGGACAAAGTCGTAAAAGTCCGACGGTGCAATGTCAGGATTGTATGGTGGATCCTGGAGCACCTCCCACACAAATTTAGCAGCTTTTCACGAACAAGAGCAGCAGCACTGTTATCAAGAAATTTGACACGGTTAGCATTAATGCTGCGGTGTTTGTCACAAAGGACACGACCCAACTTACCCAAAATTTTAATGTAGGCTGCAGCATTCACAGTGTCCTGTGTTCAGCACAGCTCTACAGTAACACACCATGCGTATCCCAGAACACAGTCACAAGTACTTCCCAAGCAGATTTAGTTACTGTTAATTTTCCTCGCACTGGGGAATGTTTCCACGCCATAGAGGCCTGCTTATTTTCGGGCGTGTAGTGGTACCCCACGACTCATCACCAGTAACGATTCCTTTCAGAAATCCATGCCCTTCGGCGGCGGAACGCGTGAACTGCTCCAAGCTTCTCATCATTCGCTGGCCCTTGTGGTTCTCTGCCAGGCTCTTAGGCACCCAGCTACGAAACTTAAACGTGTCATGAATAATAGCCTACACTGTACCATAGGAAATGTTGGACTGCTGCGATAAGGTTCGCAGTTGCATACGCCGGTCGTTCAAAATTGTTGCCTCAAAGGCTCCGACATTTTGCGGGGTTGCAGCCCGAGCGTGTCGGAAGGTTCACACGGCGCTCTTGGAAGAATGCGTATAACCTGGAGACATTGCTACGATCTATACTGTCATCCTAATACACGCCACTCATTTCCCTGTGAATTTCACACGGTTTATGCCCTCTGGACCACAAAATACGGAACTACACTTCGCTGCTCTTCGCAAATTGACGACAGTGACATGTACGCCATGTTTGTTTCGTAGTTCACACGTCTCTCGCTAGAGTTGCACATTAATACAAAGTACCCTCTGTAACGCAAACTTAAAACTATATCGTTGTGAGATTTCAACATTTCGTCTGCAATACCAGGAGAAAATAACATTATGGTGCGTTACTTCCGATCCTCCCTCTTAGAACTGACGTACTTTACTCACGAAAGTGGTAAAGTTACAACATGACAAAGCATGACGCCACCTATGACGTTCGATAGTTGAAACCACCACACAAGTTTCTCAGTCTTCCACTTCCACTATACTTACCATATTTCCGACATAATCTTCAGGGAGGGGTGGGGGGATGGGGCAGAAGTAAAGCGGGGCTGAGCGAGAGGTACCGTTCTGATGAAGAGGTACGCCACGGCTCAGGAACGAATTCTTTTCCATGGAAATTCAGCGCTGGTGAACTTACATCGAGACCGGGGAAGATTATACAGGAGAGCGACAAAGATTAAAACCGCGTGTGAACAAGAAGTAATATTTTTTGAAAAACGGTACGGTTTTCAAGTCAAGCACCCTAGTAGAACTGTAAGCGGTAATAATCGTTTCGTCAACGAAGAAGGAGTTTTCGTCAGATTATTACAAAGGACAGTCAAATGAAAAAGAGACACTTCGAAAAAAAGTTGGTTAACTATTTCTTATTTTAAAAGTAATGACCATCTGTCAATAAATTATTCTAGTGAGAGACAAGGCCGTCAATGCCTTCATAGAAAAATATTTGCGGTTGCCTACGGAATTATGATTGAATGCAGGTGTGCACCTCTTCGTCCGAAGCAAATCTACGGCCACGAATATCTTTCTTCATGGTTTCAAAAATATGGAAATCGTATGGGGTGAGGCGGGATCTGTATGGAGAATGTGTAAAGGATTCCCAGTGAATCAAAATAACGTTGGTAACATGGGAGCGGGTTTTATCCTGAAACAGAATGATGCCGTCCGGAAACATTCCTGGCCGCTTTGACTTGACGGCGCCCTTCAGTTTTCGCGAAGTGCCCACGTATCGCTGTGCGTTAAATGTAGGGTCGTGTTCCAGAGAGTCAATAGGCATCGGACCTTCCATTCAAAGAAAACAGTCGTAACTACTTTAAAGAACTAGCGTACCTGTTATCTCTACTACGCTGCAAAAGTTTCCCTGAGAAGTCCTTACACATAGCGCTCTTACATATTGAGTCCCGTTCTCTCCGCATTCGATTTCCATATTTTTGGAATCCTCAAGAGAGACATTCGTGGCTCTCGATTTGCTTCGGACGAGGGGATGAACGCCTGGGTACAATCATGGTTCCGTAGACAACAGCAAACATTTTCCCAAGAAGTCATTGACCGTCTTGCCACTCACTAGGATAAATGTATTAACAGATGGCCATTACTTTTAAAATGAGAAACAGTTACTTACTTTTCTTTCCAAATGTCTCATTCTCATTTGGCTGCCCTTTACTGTATACAATAGATGATCGTGAACATGAACGTGAAATTCTACTTGACCCATGATCGTGGCACCTCTGCAAAATATAAATAACACTAAAACTTGCAGGCAAATTATATATAATTCTATTTCCATAAACTGTTCAAGTTTCAAGTTTTCGCTTTTGCTTCTTTGGTTACGCTTGAAGTTCGAAAGCAGGAGGCGCCTGAGCGTTATGCGTCCCCCACAACACAGATGTGCTACAGGAAGACCGCGACTCCTGCAGTGATAGATATCCCGATCGGCTGACCTTCCCCTGTATTGATGTCCACATTAAACTAATCTGAAGTAATCACTTCCACGAAATACCGTTTAATAAGCGTACCCGACGCGTCCCATAACTTGCTTAGCGTCAGAAAAGGACCGATTCGTCCACGTGCGCAACAGATCTTTTTTCTTAGGTACGTTACATAAATACTTCTGAGAAGTGGTGATTGCATTCGATGCAAACAAGGCTGTAAAACCTTGCATTAGAACGCTGACACACGAAGACATGTAGCGTTCTACAGGTGATCACAGGCGGACCTTTAGGACAAGGCACACTCTACCTTGCTTTCAAACATAACGTACGCAAATGACTACCCTATTTTCATGTGTCCAGTTAAATCCTTCTTGAATTTTACGTGTTATATTCCGAGTCAAGGGTTTTTTAAGTATTTTATGAATTTTCTCGATGTAATATTACTTTCTTCGGTACCGTCGGTCGCAAGTAGGAACAGTGGTTGTCGCACACACGGAAAGAAAGTGCTCAACTTAAAACGCATTGCTTCCGTCTTGTACAACAGGAAAAGTGTAGATACAAATACCACGTTCCATGGATTATTTGCGAGCTGTCTTTGGTAATGACTTCGAATGAGTCAGCTTCCATACAACTTGTAGTCGGCTCATTGTTGTACATTAATTACATCTCAGCCATGTACAAACGAATAAATAATTCCGTGAAACTTCGTTAAATTTACACAAAAATACACGTACCGATTATCTGTAAACATATGTTTCTAGTTTCATGTTGAAAATTCGTTTCTTTAATGAAAATAATTCAAGAGAGATGTGTTTCTGTAAAGTTGAACTGTGTTGCGTAACCCCTGTCCGATACATTATGTTATTTGTTAGACTATCATAAAGCTTTTGTAGACAAGACAAGGTACCAGCACTGCCCAGGAAAGGACAGGTTCCGGGCTACGATGCTGACCCAGCACTTTGTCTGGACGTTATACACAAACCATCCCTTTATGACTGACGTTACTTAATTGTGACTTTTTATTAACGTTTTCAGTATAGTGTTGTATTGTGGACACAACTGTTCCTTTCAGATTGTAATGGAATGTTTATAATAATATAAAAACGTAGATTTCCATGGGCATTATCAATATTATTGACATTCTTCTGGGTGTACTTACATAAATACCACAGTCAGCTCTAGCAACTACTGAATCGAAACGGATGGTTACTGTGGTCTGCGGATAGAGTCTTTGACTAATGAATACAAAATAAAGGATCAAGGTTCAACTTCACACATTTTTTTTAGATTTATAGTAAAAAATCACCAGCATCGGTTGCCGAGGATTTTGGTATGAGGCGACCCCTCGTTCTACGTACATTGTTATCGTAGAGAGCGGAGGAGCGGACAGAGGTTTGGGGTACTTCTAGCCTTTGGGGTGGGAAAGTGTTCCTAAAAGTCTGAAGACACAACAATGAAAAACGGTATGAGAATGCAGAAGGTAACGGGGATTATTAAATTAAAAGCTTATAATTTGAATCCACATCACTTGTTGCCTATAACTGAAAAAATAGCATGATGATCTCCCCTTCGGCCGGCCGGTGTGGCCGTGCGGTTCTAGGCGCTTCAGTCTGGAACCGCGTGACCGCTACGGTCGCAGGTTCGAATCCTGCCTCGGGCATGGATGTGTGTGATGTCCTTAGGTTAGTTAGGTTTAAGTAGTTTTAAGTTCTAGGGGACTGATGACCACAGATGTTAAGTCCCATAGTGCTCAGAGCCATTTGAACCATTTGATCTCCCCTTCGGCAAAGACATTCGAATTAGTTCCCCATTCGGATCTCCGAGAGAGAATTGCCGAATGGATAAATATTGAATAACCGACGGAAGAATAACGTTCCTCGAGGAGTCAGCATTCGGAATGTGGTAGAGAAGGTCGAAAATCTGAACAGAGGAAAACAAAGGTTGAATCTAGGTATAGTAACAATCAGTGATGTTAAATTTAAAGAAATTGAGGATTTATGGTAACATCAACAGAAGAAGAAAATGGTAGGGTTCTTTATGAATAGTTAAGTGGGGATGAGAGGGTGAAATGCTGTGAACAGTTCGGTGACAGGATCATTCTCATCAGAATCGACAGAAAACCAACAACAATTCATGTATACATACCGACGTCTCAAGCAGAATATGAAGAGATAGAGAAAGTAGATGATACTCAACGTATAATGCAGTACCTAACGGGAGATGAAAATCTAGTAATAGTGGGCAACTGGAAAGCTGTATTATGGGAAACATCAAAATATAGAGTTACGGGAGATTATGCACTCGAAAGTAAAAATCAGAAGGAGAAAGATTGAGTTCCGTAATAGATTTCAGCACTGTTCAAAAGTCTCAAGAGGAGGCGATATATATGAAGATGAGCATGCGATACGGGAAGATTCCAGCTATATTTGATAATTTTTTGAAAGATTTCTTGAAGTCTTCACTGCTATTCTCATTATTTCATGTACGATTGTACATTTTCTGCCTTACGTCATTTTCAAGTATTTTATGGATGATTTTTAGTAGTAGTTTACGTCATGTACGTCGTTGCACCATTGGCGTCATGTTATGCTCATAAAATAACATGATATCATATTAGCAACGACGTACATGACATAATCTGCTACTAAAAATTCACCCATAAAATATTCGAAAATGGTCTAACGCCAAAATTGTACAATCGTACATGAAGTAAAGAGAATGGCAGCTGAAGGCTTCAAGAAATCTTTCAAAAAATTCATCGCAGCTGCGGACCCTATCCCACTGAATATTATAGATTTGATAATGGTCAGACAGCGACTTCGAAGGCAGGTATTGACTTGTAAGATGTGTCCAAGAGCAGATATAGACTCAGATCACAGACTAGACTAGAGTTTAAGAGAATGGTGATGCAGGTTTGAAGTTCTCTGAGGCTTTGGATACAGCAATAGACAATCACTTTGAGGAGAAATAAACTTCCTTAAAAGGAGAAATAACAGTTGCAGACATAAATATAAGTAAGATAACTTGCGAAGACACCGTGGTAGCAGAAGAAATACTTCAACTCATCGATGAAAATACAAAAATTTTCAGGAAAAGAAAGGAATACAACTGCATATGTCAATTAGAAAATAAATAGAGAGGGAGCAAAATGATTCCTCAAAAAACGCACAGAAATAGTAAAGCTAATGCTTCGGGAGGTAGGACGAAATGCAACGGCTACAGGAACGGCTACACAATGTTTACAACTTTGGGGAAAATGGTAAACAAGAAACTCAAAATTTAATTAGCGTGGCTTACCCACTTAATCCAGTCTCCTACCGTGCATCATCAATGGCCATTTCAAGTAAAATATGCTCGTCTTACATTCCGAATGTGTAATTTCTAGTTGTGACCTTTCCTCTCCCTAGGACCCACACGTTCTCCATTGGTTTGTATTCCCAATGATGAGAACAGAGCCTCATAAACTGGTGGGCCATTTTCACTGCTAAGTCGTCAAATTTTAATTCGCTGTAAAGGTATGCGTGGTGTCTGAAATCCTCTTCCAGATATCGAATTTGTAATTGTTTTTACTTATTGCCATTGCGTCATTTCACCCTTTTCTCTATTTTAATTAGGAAACCATGCTTGTCTTGTAAGAGGTCTGCCACATTTTGACCTGTGCAATGGTCACCACGATTGTAAAATTCCAATACTATACTATGAACAACATACTTCTGGGAATTTTCTAAATCAATGACAATTCTTCTTTCACTGGCTGAAACTTGATTTCCTGATCACACACTCATGTTCAGAAAAAACAGATCACCTGGAACGACTAGAGGTTGGACGTTAATGAGCACAGGTTATGTACATTAGTATGTTCCGCAGAAATGATTAGCGTTTCAGTCAGCAAGTGTGATCTTGCCTAGTAGGCACAGGCTCCGCCTTAGGTCCTGATAACTTGTTCCATGAGTGATGGCATCGACGCGTATAAGAGGCGTATGGCGTCCTGTGGTATAGCCTTTCATGCTGCATTTGCCTAGTTCCAAAGCTCACCTGTGGTGTTTGGCACAGGTTCACAGCGCTGCACCCGTCGTTTCACAATATCCCACACATTTTCCACTGGCGACAAGTCTAGTGATATGGCGGGCCACGGCAAAAGGCGGACATCCTATTACACCAAGAAGGCATTTGTTCGTACAGCAACATGTGGTCGTGCATTGTCTTACTGGAAAATGGCGTCTGGGGAGTTGTGCAGAAACGGTATAGCCCTGGGTCGCAGGACGTCATTCACGTAGTTTACACTAGTCACGGTGCCCTGAACACGCACCAACTAAGATTTGTGGTTGTACGCAGTAGCACACCACACCATATGGCTCTGAGCTGGCGCTGCTTGTTTTGTACGAGTTCAGTCACTGTGGTGCCACTCCCCCTGTCTGCGGGAACAAATAGAGCCTGGATTCGTCCGAAAAAACTGTCTGATGCCATTCCGTCCCCAGTGATGTCGTTCTATATACCACTGCCTTCTAGCCTTTTTCTGCACATTCGTCAAAGGTAGGCGGAGAAGTGTACGATGCGCAAGTAACCCACGTAATAGACGGCGACGGACTGTCACCCCTGATAGTGTACGATGTGTTCCACTGTTGCGCCAGAGCCGAGGAGGACGCACATCCGTCCTGCGCTGCCATTCACGTAAGCTGTCAATGTTCTCGGGAAGTGGTCTGGGTGCTGCCTCATCTCGTCGTGTTCTACGGTTTTCCGTGAACCATTCTGCACACGTACGTTGGACTGCCGAAACACTTAGTCCACACAAGCAGCAGTTTCCCGGATGGATGCATCACATTCTCTCACTGATTTGACGGTACGGTTCGCACATACGTGAGCCATCATTAGATGTAGAAGTGGTTGCATATTAAGGTAGTAATGATCACAATACCGGCACTTATATCAGTAGAACCCTGTATATTCGCTAATGAAATTCGTCATAAATAATCCACCACCATTGGAGAAGAAAACTGATGTCTACACCTACAACATTAGAGGAAAAAATGTCCTTTGTTACCCATTATTAAAGCTGTCAGTGGCTCAGAAAGGAGATCAAGGGGCAGAAATAAAAAATTTTGATAATTAGCCCGGTAACATAAAATGCCTGACAGGTAGCAAAGCAAGCTTTAAATCTAACCTGAAATCATTTCTCCCGGACAACTTTCATACTACGGACGATTGTTGAATGCACTCAGGCGGTGTTCGCTTACCTAGCAGTCTTGACACATAGACAGAGGGATATGTCCGTCGTGGTGCTTTATACGGAAGTGATACTCGTCTGAAAAAACGATGTGGCACCACTGTTTTGTCCTGTACTACCGTTGGGCGCACCACTGTCCGAGCTCCACTTGTCTGCCACTGCATCAACCTGAACCGCACCAATAGTCACATTACTGACACTTCTTGGTGCTCGATATATCGTCGCAAAGTGCATGTGGATTTTTGCCTTGCTACCGATAATATCATTTCCTGACCCAAGGTACATAATGTAGGTGTATGATCCTCCACTGCCGAGAGGAAATATATTTGTCCTCTCGGCCGCTAATCGTATGGGATGGATCTCCTGAACTTACTGATTTCTTATTCGCATGGAAATCGTGGAGTCCCTTCCAACAGGACCAGCGGTATCGCGAAACGATAAACCAAAGTCTCGTTACGGCACGACCCTGGAGCTGTCGGATTCTGACATGTGCCGATAGAGGTTTCTCCTTCTTACGTAACATAATCTCACAAATAATCGACATGCAAGTACAGCTTCAGAAGGGGGAACTCTGTACATTCTTTCCTTGTATACAGTATGAAGATGGCGTTATTCCTACACGCACTGTGTAGCTGCAGTGAAATGTCGATCACTCGCGTATTTCTAGCTACCACCATGTTTTGAAGAACGTATCTTGCGAGACGGACGTATATGCAGCATCAGATTTACCTGATTTTACATCATCAGAACTAGTCTAGAGGCCGACCGTATGCCACTGCAAAACCACTTCCTTTTTAAGAACGTTCTACTCTACAGTGTAAGTTGTTTGCAGACATTCTAACCGCAGTATAAATGAAAGAATGTAGCTAAAGTTGGCTATAACAAATGAGCTACGTGACACCACGAATACTATTGAAATTCAGCACTTTATTTCCTAAAACATTACTGCAGTAATGGCGTTAGTTATCTGAGTAAACCACAGGAGACAGCTAAATTCACGAAGTGGCCTCGAAGTACACTACCGGGAAAAAATTAGTACACCCTTTTAGAGGTTTGCAATTACTCAGTATTTATTGTTGCAGCAACGCATACGGAGTACATGAAATGATTACATTTACAGATCAATAGCACAAGCTGTTCTGAGGTACCATGTATCGACACATGTTGAAACGCCCACATTAGTACGTGGAATAGCCTCCACAGCCGGCAATGTAGGCGCTGACTCTGGCATCCAGTCCATCAAACATTTGGCTAATACTGTCCTGGGATACGTTATGCCACCCTTGCTCGACCTATCCACGCAGTTCTGTAAGAGTTGCTGGTTGACGAGTACTGCGAGTCAAAAAAATGGTTCAAATGGCTCTGAGGACTATGCGACTTAACTTCTGAGGTCATCAGTCCCCTAGAACATAGAACTACTTAAACCTAACTAACCTAAGGACATCACACACATCTATGCCCCAGGCAGGATTCGAACCTGGAACCGTAGCGGTCGCTCGGCTCCAGACTGTAGCGCCTAGAACCGCTCGGCCACTCCAGCCGGCACTGCGAGTCGGTTCTCTTCCCATCATATCCCAAATGAGTTTGATTGGAGATTAGTCTGAAGATCGTGTTGTCCAGGGAAGTTGCTATATGTCTTGCAGAGCACGTTTTGAGTTTTACGGGCAGTGTGTGGGTCAGCATTATGCTATTGGAACAACACATCACGTTCCTCTTGTCAGACTGGCAAAAGAACGAGTCTAACAATGTTGTGCATATACCGAGCGCTGGTTAGCGTCCCCTCCAGAAACACCAAGGGTGAACGAGAGTTGTAGCTTATCGCACACAGACTATACGGCCTCGGATAGGGCCAGTGTCTCATGTGAGAATGCAGTGTACGATACCCCGCTCACCGGTTCTACGTCGTGCGCGTAAATGGCCATCACTTGCTGCTTTCATCGCTGAAGACCACAGCACGCCATTCCATCTTGCAAGTTATCCTCTAAAGGCATCAGTCGAGTCCTGCAAGTCGACGCCGTGGCATGAGTGGAAGACGGGCTAGAGGTGTGCATGTCCGTAGTGCCACTGCTAATAAGCGGTTTGAAACAGTTTGTGTTGACACGCCTGGGCTCACAAGCTCTCTTACCTGCGCTGTGGTAGCTCACAACACGACGATCCTGCCGGGGGTCTGTACTGCGCGGACTTCCAGAATCTCCTCTACAGGTGTGAGAATGTTCACGTGACCACTGATACGAGCATCGTTGCACAACTGACGCGGCCCGTCCAACTAATGTGGAAATTCTCCGAAAGGACCATCCCACCACTTGGAAAGCCACAATTCGACCCCTTTCAATCTCGCTCACTTGTCTGTAGGAAGCATGAGTGTATTTCCGTGGCATGGTTGCCTGGTTACTTCACACGTTTATACTATACTGAGCCTTCTGCCTCTGAGTATTCCCTACCAAAGGGTAACGCAGATGGCCCTCTGGTAGCTATGCCACTACGCCATCTGTTGACGGACGATGTTGAAACCATTATCAGCTCATCTACTGTTTCCCGAGTGGCATATTCCTTCGTCGGATCAAAATCGAAGTCGTCTTTCCAGGTATAATAGCGTTTTGCGGCAGTGTATGTACGACAATTTATCATTAAAATAGTTCAGACTGTTAATATGTCTTAGCACAGTTCCCTTTGAAACTTTACAGTTCCTCTTCGATCACACTCATTGAAAAATTGCAAGTCACATTGGACTCGCGAAGTAATCAAAGTCCCCACAGCTGCACTACGGGGTCATTTGACGCCCAAAAATCAATTATACGAACTTTACCAACATGTGTGACCTGGAGACGTAGCTCCTCACCCTTTCAACGCTAAAAGCGAAGTCTCTCAATCTTCCGAGTCGAAACACGAAGTTCCTCCCTTCTGCTACCACCCAAGCCGAGCTTACCATGAAGTAGTTTCCCTACTATTGGGTTTCGTTTTTGTCTTCACTGTCGTGTCACTCCATCATAGTGACTTGCATTACAATACAAGGGCTAGATTATACTTTCCTTTTCGCCGGCCGCAGTGGCCGAACGGTTCTAGGCGCTTCAGTCTGGAACCGCCGTGCTGCTACGGTCGCTGGTTCGAATCCTGCCTCGGGCATGGATGTGTGTCATGTCCTTAGGTTGGTTAGGTTTAAGTAGTTTTAAGTCTAGGGGACTGATGACCTCAGATGTTAAGTCCCATAGTGCTTAGAGCCATTTGAACCATTTGAACTTTCCTTTTCTTTCAAGGACTGACTGGCCACTAAATTAAAAACACAGTGATAAAGCTCGGTGTAGCTGTGTTGGACAGTGTCTCTAGTACGCCGATTGGTCGGGTGATGTCGCACTTTTCAGTTCTGAGTGCAGAATGAGCACGTAAAGATGCATAGTACAGTGGAGTCTCCTGTCAATGCGTGCTGTTATTCGATTTCTTCATGCTGAGGGGTTCCGCCTGATTTCGTGCAGCCCACATAACGAAACTGTCGTCCTTGACAGCAAAATGCGGCAGTGGTGCAGGAATAGTAGAGCAGGATGTGCAGACATTCATGGTGCAGGAGGTCCGCGAAGGACGCGAATGTCAACGGAAGATCTTGTTCACCGGATGGATCAGGCGATTCGACATAATTGTCTACGAAGGGAAAAGGAAGAAGAACGATGTCATCGGGCATTGTCTTTCTATGTGACAATGCTCGGCCACACTTTGCAGCTGCAACTATGATTCTCCCGCAGCGTTTTCAGTGGGAAATATTTGCTCACCCTGACTTGGCTCCTGATTTTCATCCCTTTACATCCGCTGCTGGCAGTGAGGACAGCGTTTTGGCACAGAAAACGACCTGCTACCAGCGTTGAGAATTCTGGCAATCACGGATGGTAGGCTATTATGATTTAATATTTGTGATACGTGAGGTCCAGAACTCAAATATATATCTCACAAATGGTCCGATGCAGTTCTCAAAAACTCTCGAGAAAATCCACATTGAAGTTTCCCATTGGACTGTAATTGAGATTAAGAAGATTTTCAGGACGGTAGCATTAAAGAATAGTTATCGGGAAATTGATGGATCACTGGTTCGAACCTCGCTATGGTCTTTTCTTTTTTGTTACTTTCGATTACCTATAGCACTTAAATATAATTTATCAAATGTGTATTAATTAGCACGTAATTTATCTAATCATCATGTTTTATGTAAAATACACTTCTTCTTGTTTCTAATTGTATATTTCACGCAAAATTCCGGTTTCCATTGCAAATATTTTTAATTATCAACATCTCCTAAAATATTGCTAATAAATTGGTAGTATTTTTTTAAAAATTTAAACGAACTTTATTAACAATCTTTTATAAAACATCCGGTCCACCTCGATAGCTAAGTGGTCAGCGTGACGGATTGCCGTCCTATGGGACCGGGTTCGATTCCCGGCAGGGTCGGAGATTTTCTCCGCTCTGGGACTTGGTGTTGTGCTGTCTTCATCATCATTTCATCCCCATCCGGCTCGCAGGTCGCCCAATGCGGAGTCGAATGTAATAAGACCTGCACAAAGGGCCGGCCGCGGTGGTCTCACGGTTCTAGGCGCGCAGTCCGGAACCGTGCGACTGCTACGGTCGCAGGTTCGAATCCTGCCTCGGGCATGGATGTGTGTGATGTCCTTAGGTTAGTTAGGTTTAAGTAGTTCTAAGTTCTAGGGGACTGATGACCGCAGCAGTTGAGTCCCATAGTGCTCAGAGCCATTTGCACCAAGGCGGCCGGACCTGCCCGGAAAGGGGTCTCTAGGCCAATGACTCAAAACGCTCATTTCATTTCCATAAAATATCCGTAGTTCAGAACATGTGTTTGCAGTGCGTGTGATATGTAATTAGAAGCAAGAAGACACAAATTTGTCATTAAAAATGATGATTATACTGGGTTATTACAAATGATTGAAGCGATTTTACAGCTCTACAATAACTTTATTATTTGAGATATTTTCACAATGCTTTGCACACACATACAAAAACTCAAAAAGTTTTTTAGGCATTCACAAATGTTCGATATGTGCCCCTTTAGTGATTCGGCAGACATCAAGCCGATAATCAAGTTCCTCCCACACTCGGCGCAGCATGTCCCCATCAATGAGTCCGAAAGCATTGTTGATGCGAGCTCGCAGTTCTGGCACGTTTCTTGGTAGAGGAGGTTTAAACACTGAATCTTTCACATCACTATGCGCGAAACTTACCCGCATGCATTCAACCGTTTCTTCGCTCACTGCAGGCCGTCCCGTTGATTTCCCCTTACAGAGGCATCCAGAAGCTTTAAACTGCGCATACCATCGCCGAATGGAGTTAGCAGTTGGTGGATCTTTGTTGAACTTCGTCCTGAAGTGTCGTTGCACTGTTATGACTGACTGATGTGAGTGCATTTCAAGCACGACATACGCTTTCTCCGCTCCTGTCGCCATTTTTTCTCACTGCGCTCTCGAGCGCTCTGGCGGCAGAAACCTGAAGTGCGGCTTCTTTATGAGTTTTTCTACGTATCTGTAGTGTGTCGTGACCATATGTCAATGAATGGAGCTACAGTGAATTTATGAAATCGCTTCAATCATTTGTAATAGCCCTGTATATATATATATATATATATATATATATATATATATATATATATATGTGTTAAATAACGTATATTTGATGACGTTTTTATTTAAATGATGTGGGTATTCGAACTGAATGGAAAAAAGCTAAAAGGAAAGACGATAGCGACATTCGAACGAGCGATCCATCAGTTACAATTTTCCAACACTACCGATTGATGATGATGATGTTTGGTTTGTGGGGTGATCAGCTGCATCAGAGCGGGAATATTACCCTATGACTATGGCCCACTAATGGTAGCCATATGAATTTTAACCAATACTATCACTTCTCCAGCACGAACGCCAGAAAACTCTCCCTTTGTAAGTGAACGCGACACTCGTCTCTGACAGTGTTCTAGCAGTAGTGGACACCAAAAGATCCTGAGGAAGATTCCATCAGAGGGGTCGAAACGTCGAACATTTTAGAAGAAACATGTAGCAGCCTAATAACCCAGAAGATTTTAAATTCAATGACAACGGCCACGAAAGCCTGCAGACTTACATAAAAGCTTTTCATTTGCTCTGTGCTTTCCATTTCGTGACCGATCGGACCTTAAAACAATAGTCCTCGTAGGAAGAATTACATGGTAAATTATGCTCAAATGCCGATCAGAATGACACAAAGTACTAAATATTTCAATAAATACTGTTTCATAAAGTGTTACGCTGACATGAATATTTGTTTTGCGACTAACGTCAGACACAAATATTTGCACATTTTTAATATTAAGTACTGATAATTAAGTTTAGAAGATAATGTACGCACTTTCAAATCTTGTGGTGTGTGCATGAAATATCTGCAATCACGAACTAGTGGCAATACCACCTCAGTCTTTCTTCTCTGCGATTTTGCCGGTGTCTGCTGCCTTAGCTGCGTGCGGCTGCCAGGTGACCTGTTCCATATGTTTAGCGCCTCAGGTATTACTAATGGCATACCAGGGCGCTTCTAGAACAATAGAAGCCCTTTCCGATTTCGGCACTGAATATACCGCAGCCCGTTTTACACAGGCACACGCATGCAAAGACGTCCTGTCATGCAATATTTCTAAAGGAATTGCGGCAAATGTTTTCTGTGTCTGGCTGCGGAGACGTGGTTTAACATTCTTTTTATTTTGTGTTTCGTATTCATCGTCCCTCATCGGATTTTTAACACACTGAAAATTCACACTGAGGATTTCCCCAGCGACTATTTGCACGGCTTGGAAAAATATGTCCAAGCCATTCGGAACCTGATTCACCACGTTACAATTACAAGTCCTCTCAAACCAAAACATGGGCACTCGTTCTGTAATCTTTCAATATCCAACTTTATGCCAAGTTGACGTTTTTTCCTTTCCATCTTTATGGTATTTCAGTTTTAATGGTTAGCAATAAATATGTAAGATATTCCTGGTATGTAATCTGAAAACTGTTATATGATTTGGGTTCCCTAAGGATGAAACATTCCATATAAAACATTCGTAGAGAAGACTGACAAAAATCATATTCCTAAAGTAGAATTACTAGCATGTGTACTCATTCCTGTCCTATTCCATTCCAGTGTATAGTGAGGAAGATCCCAAGGAAGCGGGTGGGAACAAAAGTAAGTAAACATCAAGAACACAGCACATTACTGCACCCAATACAACGTAGGAAAACAGCTGGCATTCAAAACAGCTTCCAGTCGTCTTGCAATCGATAGATGCAGGTCCTGTACGATTCTCAAAGGAATTTTACATTCTTCCTGCAAAACAGTGGCAAGCTACGGTAACGATGATGGAAGTCTTTACCGATCACGCACCCTTCTCCCCAAAATAGACCACAAAGGCTCAATAATATTGAGCTCTAGTGACTGTAGTGACCAGCGGATATGCGACTGTTTATCCAGGTGCTCACAAAACCAGTCCTAGGCGATACGAGCTGTGTGAGCAGGGGACCTGTCGTCTTAACACACAGCGTCACCACTGGGGAACAAACACTGTATCGGGGCATAGACATCATCTGTAACCTTGGTAATAATGCGACGTCGCGAAGTAACCATGGTGCTTATGAAATACAACGATATGGCTACACAAATCATCAGCGAAGTTTCACCCTTGGGTCATGTATTCAGCCAGAAGTTTGAAACAGTGTGAAACAAGACTCATCCGACCAAATGACTTAACGTCTATTGCTCCATAGCCCAAGTTTTACGGCTTCAGTGCCACATTTTCACGTTACCGATCTGTGCTCTTCGTATTCCAGCTCACCCTGTAATTACCTGCGTATGGACCTTCCTTTGTATTGTTTTGGCCTTGACAGGGTTCGTGAGTGCGAGATTCACTTCTGCAGTGACATGTGCGGCTGTCGTCCTCTTATTTTTCGTCAGAATACTCTTCAATGACCGTCTGGCACGATTACTCAGCATACACTTTCGTCCTCATTGTCACTTAGCGAACAATGTTTTTCCGCTTTTTCTATATGTTGGATAAATCTTCCATGCGGTACCTACTGAAACACCAAATGCTTTGGCTACCTTAGTTACGGAGCCACCCACCACACGCGTACCAACAATTTGACCACGTTCGAATTCATTTATATCCGACAACTACACAGAACACTGTTCTGATCGCGAATGACGCTTGCAGCGTATTGAGGACATTGCAGAGGTGCCGTTTGCGATCAAAGAGAACAGTGCACGTATTGGCTTACTTAGTATCTACATTTATGATGAATATATGCAGAATGAAGCGACGAATGAACGTTTGTATCAAGGCCGGGACTAAAACCCAGGCCTCCTGCTCTCTAGGCAGACACGCTAACCACGGTGCCACCCTAGCACAGTGGCTTTGCACCACTGAACTGACTAACCTAGCGCATCTTCCTCCCCAATCCAAATTCCCTTTCGCGCCTCGGCCCAGTTGGTATCCCCCATGAACACGAAAATCATTGCAGAATCTCTCCATCTGTACTGGAATAGCACCTCAGCATCGAAAGAAACGAGGGATCCTGCCTGAAACTCAGGTACAGGTTAGGTTCTTTTATAAAATTTCACTGAAGAGCCAAAGAAACCGGTACACCTGCCTAATATCGTGTAGAGCCCCGCGAGCACACAGAAGTGCCTCAACACGACTATTGTCTGAAGTAGTGCTGGAGGGAACTGAAACCATGATCCTCCAGGGCTGTCCATAGATCCGTAAGAGTACAAGGGGCAAGGGGGGGGGGGGCTGGAGATCTCTTCTGAACAACACGCTGCAACGCGTCCCAGATATGTTCAATACTGTTCACGTCTGGGGAGTTTCGAGGCCAGGGGAAGTGTTTAAAATCTGAAGAGTGTTCCTGGAGCCACTCCGTAGCAATTCTGGACGTGTTGGGTACCGCATTGTTTTGCTGTAATTGCTCAAGTCCGTCGGATGCCAGGATGGACAGGAATGGATGTACGAATCAGGGGTCGCATATCACTACAACTGCACACGCCCCACACCATCCAGAGCCTCCACCATCTTGAACAGTGCCCGGCTGACACGCAGGGTCCATGGATTAATGAGGTCGTCTCCATATCCGTACATCAATTCCATACAATATGAAACGAGACTCGTCCGATAAGGCAACATGTTTCCAGTCGTCAACAGTCTAATATCGATGTTGATGGCCTGAGGCGAGGCGTATAGTTTTGCGTCGTGCACTCACCAAGGGTACACGAGTGGGTCTTCGGCTCCGAAAGCCCACATCGATGATATTTCGTTGAATGGTTCGCACGCTGAAACTTCTTGATGGCTCAGCATTGAAATCTGTGGCAGTCTGCGGAGATTTGATGTTTTACCGGATTCCTGATATTCACGGTTGTTGTTGTTGTTGTCTTCAGTCCTGAGACTGGTTTGATGCAGCTCTCCATGCTACTCTATCCTGTGCAAGATTCGTCATCTCCCAGTACTTACTGCAACCTACATCCTTCTGAATCTGCTTAGTGTATTCATCTCTTGGTCTCCCTCTACGATTTTTGCCCTCCACGCTGCCCTCCAATGCTAAATTTGTGATCCCTTGATGCCTCAGAACATGTCCTACCAACCGGTCCCTTCTTCTTGTCAAGTTGTGCCACAAACTCTTCTTCTCCCCAATTCTATTCAATACCTCCTCATTAGTTATGTGATCTACCCATGTAATCTTCAGCATTCTTCTGTAGCACCACATTTCGAAAGCTTCTATTCTCTTCTTGTCCAAACTATTTATCGCCCATGTTTCACTTCCACACATGGCTACACCCCATACAAATACTTTCAGAAACGACTTCCTGACACTTAAATCTATACTCAATGTTAACAAAAAATGGCTCCGAGCACTATGGGACTTAACATCTATGGTCATCAGTCCCCTAGAACTGAGAACTACTTAAACATAAGTAACCTAAGGACATCACACAACACCCAGTCATCACGAGGCAGAGAAAATCCCTGACCCCGTCGATGTTAACAAATTTCTCTTCTTCAGAAACGCTTTCCTTGCCATTGCCAGTCTACATTTTATATCCTCACTACTTCGACCATCATCAGTTATTTTGCTCCCCAAATAGCAAAACTCCTTTACTACTTTAAGTGTCTCATTTCCTAATCTAATTTCCTCAGCGTCACCCGACTTAATTCGACTATATTCCATTATCCTCCTTTTGCTTTTGTTGATGTTCATCTTATATCCTCCTTTCAAGACACTGTCCATTCCGTTCAACTGCTCTTTCAAGTCCTTTGCAGTCTCTGACAGAATTACAATGTCATCGGCGAACCTCAAAGTTTTTATTTCTTCTCCATGGATTTTAATACCTACTCCGAATTTTTCTTTTGTTTCCGTTACTGCTTGCTCAATATACAGATTGAATAACATCGGGGACAGGCTACAACACAGTCTCACTCCCTTCCCAACCACTGCTTCCCTTTCATGTACCTCGACTCTTAAAACTGCCATCTGGTTTGTGTACAAATTGTAAATAGCCTTTCGCTCCCTGTATTTTACCCCTGCCACCTTTAGAATTTGGAAGAGAGTATTCCACTCAACATTGTCAAAAGCTTTCTCTGAGTCTACAAATGCTAGAAATGTAGGTTTGCCTTTCCTTAACCTATTTTCTAAGATAAGTCGTAGGGTCAGTATTGCCTCACGTGTTCCAACATTTCTGCGGAATCCAAACTGATCTTCGCCGAGGTCGGCTTCTACTAGTTTTTCCATTCGCCTGTAAAGAATTCGCGTTATAATTTTGCAGCCGTGATTTATTAAACTTATAGTTGGGTAATTTTCACATCTGTCAACACCTGCTTTCTTTGGGATTGGAATTATTATATTCTTCTTGAAGTCTGAGGGTATTTCACCTGTCTCATACATCTTGCTCACCAGATGGTAGAGTTTTGTCAGGACTGGCTCTCCCAAGGCCGTCAGTAGTTCCAATGGAATGTTGTCTACTCCCGGGGCCTTGTTTCGACTCAGGTCTTTCAGTGCTCTGTCAAGCTCTTCACGCAGTATCATATCTCCCACTTCATCTTCGTCTACAACCTCTTCCATTTCCATAACATTGTCCTCAAGTACTCGCCTTCCACCTTTCTGCTTTCCCTTCTTTGCTTAGAACTGGATTTCCATCTGAGCTCTTGATATTCATACAAGTGGCTCTCTTTTCTCCAAAGGTCTCTTTAATTTTCCTGTAGGCAGTATCTATCTTACCCCTAGTGAGATAAGCCTCTACATCCTTACATTTGTCCTCTAGCCATCCCTGCTTAGCCATTTTGCACTTCCTGTCGATCTCATGTTTCAGACGTTTATATTCCCTTTTGCCTGCTTCATTTGCTGCGTTTTTATATTTTCTCCTTTCATCAATTAAATTCAATATTTCTTCTGTTGTCCAAGGATTTCTACTAGCCCTCGTCTTTTTACCTACTTGATCCTCTGCTGCCTTCACTACTTCATCCCTCAGAGCTACCCATTCTTCTTCTACTGTATTTCTTTCCCCCATTCCTGTCAATTGTTCCCTTATGCTCTCCCTGAAACTCTGTACAACCTCTGCTTTAGTCGGTTTATCCAGGTCCCATCTCGTTAACTTCCCACCTTTTTGCAGTTTCTTCAGTTTTAGTCTACAGTTCATAACAAATAGATTGTGGTCAGAGTCCACATCTGCCCCTGGAAATGTCTTACAATTTAAAACCTGGTTCCTAAATCTCTGTCTTACCATTATCTGATACCTTTTAGTGTCTCCAGGATTCTTCCATGTATACAACCTTCTTTTATGATTCTTGAACCAAGTGTTAGCTATCATTAAGTTATGCTCTGTGCAAAATTCTACCAGACAGCTTCCTCTTTCATTTCTCTCCCCCAATCCATATTCACCCACTATGTTTCCTTCTCTCCCTTTTCCTACTCTCGAATTCCAGTCACCCATGACTATTAAATTTTCGACTCCCTTCACTACCTGAATAATTTCTTTTATCTCATCATACATTTCATCAATTTCTTCATCATCTGCAGAGCCAGTTGGCATATAAACTTGTACTACTGTAGTAGGCATGGGCTTCGTGTCTATCTTGGCCACAATAATGCGTTCTCTATGCTGTTGGTAGTAGCTTATCCGCACTCCTATTTTTTTATTAGTTATTAAACCTTTTCGTGCAATCACAGGACGTCGTGTTACGACTCAAACTGTGCGCAGCAGGCTGCATTATGCGCAACTTCACTCCCGACGTTCATGGTGAGGTCCATCTTTGCATCCACGACTCCATGCAGCGCGGTACAGATGGGCCCTACAACATGCCGAATGGTCCGCTCAGGATTGGCATGACGTTCTCTTCACCGATGAGTGTCGCATATGCCTTCAATCAGACAACCGTCGGAGACGTGTTTGGAGGCAACCCGGTCAGGCTGAACGCTTTAGACACACCGTCCAGCGAGTGCAGCAAAGTGGAGGTACCCTGCTTTTTTGGGATGGCATTATGTGGGAACGACGTACGCCGCTGGTGGTCATGGAAGACGCCGTAACGGCTGTACGATACGTGAATGCCATCCTCCGGCCGATAGCGCAACCATACCGGAAGCATATTGACGAGACATTCGTCTTCATGGACGGCAATTCGCACCCCCATCGCGTACATCTTGTGAATGACTTCCTTCAGGATAACGGCATCGCTCGACTAGAGTGTCCAACATGTTCTCCAGACATGAACCCTATCGAGCATGCCTGGGATAGATGGAAAAGGGTTGTTTATGGACGACACGACCCACCAACCACTCTGAGGGATCTACTCCGAATCGCCTTTGAGGAGTGGGACGATCTTGACCACATGTGCCTTGATGAACTTGTGGGTAGTACGCCACGACTTATACAGACATGCATCAAAGCAAGAGGACGTGCTACTGGGTATCAGAGGTACCGTTGTGTACAGCAATCTAGACCACCACCTCTGAAGGTCTCGCTGTATAGTGGTACAATATGCACTGTGTGGTTTTCATAACCAATAAAAAGGGCGGAAATGATGTTTATGTTGAGCTATATTCCAGTTTTCTGTACAGGTTCGGAAACTCTCAGAACCGAGGTGATGTAAAACTTTTTTTGATGTGTGTATTTTATCCAAGAAGATTTCTAAACAACAATGTTGCGTTCCTTCCAGAGGTTGCAAGTAGTATGACCATCATTGTTACACGTCGGTATGGGTTATACCGACGTCACAATCCCAGCAGCCTATCGGATAAGGAGGCCCAGAGCTGTCAGCTCTCTAGAACTGTTCGATCTCTCAGCTTGTATGTGATTTTCTTAATTCATCCATTGCACTTTCTGGGAATCCTCCAAACAAATCCAACTCTTCATATGATGTAGCGTCCAATATCTAGCCCAGTGTCCGTAAATAAACCTATTGTCTTAACTAAGCATTTCTCTTGGCACGTTATCTTAATCGGCATAAGAATGACAATTTCTCTTTGAGTCACATTGTGCTCTGACAGCCTTACAAAGACATTAAAACTGTATATCTGGAGTCTAACTAGAAATGTAAGGGCGTACGAACCAACAGGAAATTATTCCCTTCATATGGTCATACCGAACTGATGGCAGTAAATTCACCTAGCCTGTCGTTTTTTCTCTGTTTGGTCACGGAGGTTCCTTAATGGCTTTTGCAAAGCGACTTATCAGTGATGAATGAATATCTTCTTACGGCACTGAAATAAACGGCATCAAATCTACACGATCAGGCTTTCAAATTATTTCCCCCCATTCAAATAAACACATACTTTACTGGCTTTTAAGCGGTTTAATCGGCGTGTCTCACCGTTGCTCACCTCTAGTATCGCGAAATTAAGTGCTTTAGGAAAGTTTAGCACCAAACATTCTGGCAGCGCCATGACTAAAACCGGCGTCATATTTTTTTTTTTTTTGCTACCTCGGCGTTTCGGAACTTTGTGGTCGGCGGACGTCAAACCTACCCAGCGATCGGCGCCGCTGCCGTCTAGATAAGTGCAGTGAAATATTCCGCCGGGTAGAAAGCACCCACAACCGCCTACACTGGGCGAGCGCCGCATAAAACAGCCGGCTAACGACACCCTGAGCGGAACGTCGAATAATTATGCAAAATTAGCCGGCGCTAAAATTTTCAATTTGCCGTAATTTCTGTCGCGCATGTTTACGAACACGGCGGAAATGTGGCCGCTTTATAAACTGCTGTTGGGCGACTTGAGTCGGACGCTAATCGCCGCGGATCAACACACAATTTCTTCTCCGCAAATGGGCGGTGCCCGACGTAAGAGATCCTAAGAGTACTGTGTGTTATTACCTAAGTGTTGCAGATAACCACCTCACCGCCATTATGTGACATAAATAAGAAGTGCGCGCTTGTACCGCCATTATGCATGCCGGCCTGGCATCGCCAAACTGGCATGACGTAAGGCCAATTTGTAAACATGAGTGAGAAGAGAGAATACGTAACTCTAAGTGACAGCAATGGCTACGGTGGACAAAGAGAAGCAGATTTCACGTGTGAAGGTAGCGGCACAAAATGTGAAGTGTGACACATCACCCACGCACGGTAAGTAAGATAAATGTTTTATTCGCATCCTTATTATTGCCTGTTTAGCATAAGTACTGATTTATTGTACCGTGTACCCTGCTCCATGTCCAGCGTGCGAGACGACAATCCAGAGACCTGCAGCCAACCCATACAACAGCCCGTTAGATGACCGCGCGGCGCGCGTCTGCGATCGCCAGAAGATGGCCGTCGGCCGACTGCGTCATCGGTGCAAGTGGGACTCACGCAATGAGGGAAGTATATAGACAGTTCATCCATTCCGGGAACCGAGAATCTCTACCATTTTTGCCATTTATCGACACTGATACTCTCAAGACATCGACCATCCCTTGCCTTATGTTTGATTTCCACCAGTGCGACCTAGTTAGCCAGAAAGCAAAACTGCTGACCATTTCAATTTCAAGTGTGACGTCGGAAAACAAATGAGAAAGAAATTTTTTTCATGTGATGTAATTACAAATTAACAGTTTTATGATTTTTTTCGTTTATTTGTACTATGAAAGCTTACTTCTTGCCAAATTTCACCCACAACGTTCTAGAGTATAGTAGCATTAGTTTATCAAAAATCTGGACGTCTCTTCTAATTAAATACACAAAAGAAGCCTGACATGGACAGGTAAATGATCCTGAAACTTTACAAAAATCAAACAGTGCAGAAGTATAGAAGTATATTTCGATGTATCAGTATTGGCTGACTTTTAGAAACACTCTGAAAAATTACCATACACCGTAGTTAAAACTCTGAGGTTTCACAAGACGCTAGATCAAGCAAATATTTTCACTTTAGCTGCGCTGGTAATATATCACTTGAAAAAGGATGTGGTTGTTATGGGTATAAAATACAGGGTGTTTCAAAAAGAATATACGTATTACAAAGTATTATTTTGTCCAAACTATCGATCGCTGTTCTTCGTCTCGGCTACTGGAGAAACGAATACATAGTCTAGTTTATATTAATAACCGCTAGATGTCAGTTGTCTTCTGTTTTGCTTGGTAACCGTATGTAAAGTACACAAGCGGCAAGACGCAGTCAATACCTTCGCTGCGCAGTGCCGATGGTACTGTTACCGACGACTGTACCGCTAAAGCGGAGTTATTGAACGCAGTTTTCCGAAATTCCTTCACCAGGGAAGACGAATGGAATATTCCAGAATTTGAAACACGAACAGCTGCTAGCATGAGTTTCTTAAATGGCTCTGAGCACTATGGGACTCAACTGCTGAGGTCATTAGTCCCCTAGAACTTAGAACTAGTTAAACCTAACTAACCTAAGGACATCACAAACATCCATGCCCGAGGCAGGATTCGAACCTGCGACCGTAGCGGTCTTGTGGTTCCAGACTGCAGCGCCTTTAACCGCAAGGCCACTTCGGCCGGCTCATGAGTTTCTTATAAGTAGATACCTTAGGGGTTGCGAAGCAACTCAAATCACTTGATACGGGCAAGTCTTCAGGTCCAGATTGTATACCGATTAGGTTCCTTTCAGATTACGCTGATACAACAGCTCCCTACTTAGCAATCATATACAACCGCTCGCTCACCGATAGATCTGTACCTACAGATTGGAAAATTGCGCATGTCGCACCAGTGTTTAAGAAGGGTAGTAGGAGTGATCCATCGAACTACAGACATATATCATTGACATCGGTTTGCAGTAGGGTTTTGGAGCATGTACTGTATTCAAACGTTATGAATCACCTCGAAGGGAACGATCTATTTATACGTAATCAGCATGGTTTCAGAAAACATCGTTCTTGTGCAACGCAGCTAGCTCTTTATTCGCACGAAGTAATGGCCGCTATCGACAGGGGATATCTAGATGATTCCGTATTTCTAGATTTCCGGAAAGTTTTTGACACCGTTCCTCACAAGCGGCTTCTAATCAAGCTGCGGGCCTATGGGGTATCGTCTCAGTTGTGCGACTGGATTCGTGATTTCCTGTCAGGGAGGTCGCAGTTCGTAGTAATAGACGGCAAATCATCGAGTAAAACTGAAGTGATATCAGGTGTTCCTCAGGGAAGCGTCCTGGGACCTCTGCTGTTCCTGATCTATATAAATGACCTGGGTGACAATCTGAGCAGCTCTCTTAGGTTGTTCGCATATGATGCTGTAATTTACCGTCTAGTAAGGTCATCCGAAGACCAGTATCAGTTGCCAAGCCATTTAGAAAAGATTGCTCTATGGTGTGGCAGGTGGCAGTTGACGCTAAATAACGAAAAGTGTGAGGTGATCCACATGAGTTCCAAAAGAAATCCGTTGGAATTCGACTACTCGATAAATAGTACAATTCTCAAGGCTGTCAATTCAACTAAGTACTTGGGTGTTAAAATTACGAATAACTTCAGTTGGAGAGACCACATAGATAATATTGTGGGGAAGGCGAGCCAAAGGTTGCGTTTCATTGGCAGGACACTTAGAAGATGCAAGAAGTCTACTAAATAGACAGCTTACACTACACTCGTTCGTCCTCTGTTAGAATATTGCTGCGCGGTGTGGGATCCTTACCAGGTGGGATTGACGGAGGACATCGAAAGGGTGCAAAAAAAGGGCAGCTCGTTTTGTATTATCACGTAATAGGGGAGAGAGTGTGGCAGATATGATACGCGAGTTGGGATGGAAGTCATTAAAGCAAAGAGGTTTTTCGTCGCGGCGAGATCTATTTACGAAATTTCAGTCACCAACTTTCTCTTCCGAATGCCAAAATATTTTGTTGAGCCCAACCTACATAGGTAGGAATGATCATCAAAATACAATAAGAGAAATCAGAGCTCGAACAGAAAGGTTTAGGTGTTCGTTTTTCCCGCGCGCTGTTCGGGAGTGGAATGGTAGAGAGATAGTATGAGTGTGGTTCGATGAACCCTCTGCCAAGCACTTAAATGTGAATTGCAGAGTAATCATGTAGATGTACATGTAGATGTAGATGTTTAAAATGGCTACTCCTCAGCAGAAATCATTTTGTGTTCTGGAGTTTGCGAAGTGCAATTCCGTGATTTCAGCGCAAGGACGTTTCAGGTTGAGGTACCAAATTGATCCTCCGATTGGGTGGAACTTTCGCAGATGGTATCGGCAGTTTTTAGATACAGGATGCAGCCCTCGTGTTCCTGAAGGAAAAGTTACACGAATGCAAACCGCTTTCCAACGTAGTCCTTCAAATTAACTCGCCGTGCCAGTCGGGAGTGACAACTGCCTACAAAAACAATTTGGCGTGTTTTGAGACGTCGGTTGGTTATGACGCCGTAAAAGCTACAGCTGTTACAAGCCCTGCGTCCTGATGACAAACGCAAACGTGTGGCATTTTGTAACGAGATTCTTCATGCTGTTGCCAATGATAACACTTCCGCACAAAGCATCGTGTTCACTAATGAAGCGACTTTCCACGTTAGTGGTCAGGTAAATAAACACAATGTTCGAATTTGTGGCCTACAGAACCCACATGCAGCCACTGAACATGTACGAGATTCGCCCAAAGTCAAAATGTTTTGTGCAATATCCTGATCATCTGTTTACTGCCCATTCTTCTTTGACGGTGACATGGTTAACGGTCAGTAGTATCTCGCTATTTTACGAAACTGGTTGTTTCCGAGGCTGCACGAAGTCATCGTCATTTTTCAACAAGAGAGGGTACCCCCTCACTGGAGTCACCAAGTGCGTGAATTACTCAATGATGCTCTACCGAACCGTTGATTGGTCGTCAAGGAGCTGGCGACTTCGAATGTTTCAGCTGGGCTCCACGGTCACCGGTTTTGACACCCTCTGACTTCTTCCTGTGTGGTTTCGTTAAAGACAACGTTCATGTACCACCACTCCCACAGAACCTGGAAGAGTTGAAGAACCGGATCCGTACTGCCATAGCATCAGTGACGAACGACATGCTTGCCCGAGTATGGGAGGAATTTGAGTATCGATGTGATATTGTTCGTGTGGTGATGGAGGACATACTGAACGTCTGCAATCTGGACTTGAGAAGTTCGTAAATATGTGTGTAAAGTTTTATATTCGTATGTCTTAAAGTGTAATAAATGTCTTAAAGTGTAATAAATGTTTGCATTCCAAATACGTATATTGTTTTTGAAACACCCTGTGTTGTGGAGTGGAAGCATCGCGGAAGTAATAATGCAAGAACTATTAAACGCAGACTACGACATCAAGACAGGACCGGTACTTCAATGGGTTATGGGAACCGAACATTAGAGAACGACAGCACGTGTGTAAACTCGCGTAATATCACAAGGACGATGAGAAATATATTCTACACTCAAAGTTATACAATACGTTTTTCGGTAAGGCAAAAAGAAACGATCGTACGCACTGTCTTTGCAGATACGTGATTGGTCTGATGCATATTTGACTTGCAGAAACCAGGACATTATGAAGGACGAAGAATGTTCGGCTGCTGTTGCAGCTTCTCTACAGAGAATACGACACTGCACGCCTTCTTTGATACTGGTGGGTCCACTTCTCTTGGCATATAGCAGTCAATTCCGAATTAGGTAGCGGTGCCATGATACTTCAGATAGTGCAGAAGTATCGTAGCCCTGTTGTTAAGAGAAAAGCGTTATTTTATTGTGGTGTTTGTACAGTGAAGATTCCGGATTAGTCCCCCATTCGGATCTCCGGGAGGGGACTGCAAAGGGGGAGGTGAACATGAGAAAAAGATTCAACAACCAACGGAAGGACAACGTTCTACCGGTCGGAGCGTTGAATGTCAGAACTTTGAACATGATAGGGAAGCTACAAAATCTGAGAAGGGAAATGCTAAGGCTCAGTCTAGATATACTGGGCGTCAGTGAAGTGAAATGGAAAGAAGGATATCTGGCCAGCCCAATCGAGTAATATCAACCGCAGCAGAAAATGATGTAACGGGAATAGGATTCGTTATGAATAGGAAGGTAGGGCAGAGAATGTGTTACTGTGAACAGTTCATGGTACGGTTTTTATCATCAGAATCGACAGTAAACCAACAGCGACAACGATAGTTAAGGTATACACGCCGACGTCGCAAGCCGAAGATGCAGATACAGAAAATGTACGTGTGGATATTGAACCAGTAAAGCAGTATGTAAAGAGAGAAGAAAATCCAATAGTCATGGGGGTCTGAAATGCGATTCTCGGGGAAAGAGTAGAAGAAAGGGTTTAGGGAGAACATGAGCTTAGTACTATGAATGAGAGAGGAAAAAGACTAATTGAGTTCTGTAACAGATTTCAGCTAGTAATAGCGAATACTCTGTTCAAGAATCGCAAGAGAAGGAGATATACATGGAAGAGGTCTGAAGATACTGGAGGATTTCAGTTAGATAACATCATGGCCAGAGAGGCGTTCCCAGGAGCAGACATAGACGCAGATCACATTGCAGTACTGATGGAGAGTAGGCTGAAGGTTGCGAGATTTTAAAGAGGGAAAAAATACGCAAAGAACTGGGATACAGTAGTACTAAGGAATGAAGAGATGCGCCTGGAGTTCTCTAAAGCTATAGATAATGCATAAGGGATATCTCAATAGGCAGTACAGCTGAAGGGGAATGGACACCTCTAAAAAGGGCAATCACAGAAGTTGGAAAAAAACACAGGTACTAAGAAAGTAACTGCGAAGAAACCATGGGTAACAGATGAAATAGTTCAGTTGATCGATGAAAGAAGGAAGTACAACAATGTTCAGGGAAATTCAGAAATACAGAAATACAAGTCGCTGAGGCATGAAATAAACAGTAAGTGCAGGGAAACTTAGACGAAATGGCAATTAGGCAAAACAACCTTCAGTGAAATTAAAGACAAAAGTGTAACATGAAGAATACATCCGGGAATTCCTCTGTAAAATGTGGAGGAAAGAGCGGATAGGTGGAAAGAGTACACTGAAGGCCTCTATGAGGGAGAAGATCTGTCTGATGTGACAAGAAGGAACAGGAAGAGATAGGGGATCCAATATTAGAATCAGAATTCAAAAGAGCTTTTGAAGACTTGAGAGCAAATAAGGCAGTAGGCATAGATAATATTTCATCATAATTTCTAAAAGAAAATTGGGAAAAATGGCATCAAAACGACTATTCATGTTTGTGTGTAGATTGTATGAGTCTAGCGATATACCATCTGACTTTCGAATAAATATCATCCACACAATTCCGAAGACTGCAAGTGCTGGCAAGTGTGAAAATTATTGCACAATCAGCTTAACAGCTCATGCATCCAAGTTGCTGCAAAAATAACATACAGAAGAATGGAAAAGAAAATTGAGGATGTGTTAGATAACAGCTCCATATTTAGCAATTACATACAACCGCTCGATCGCAGAAAGATCCGCAGCCAAAGAATGGAAAATTGCTCAAGGCACACCAATACCCAAAGAGGGAAATAGGAGCAATCAGCTGAATTGCAGGCCCATATCACAAGAGTCGTTTTGCAGTAGGGTTTTGCAACATATACTGTGTTCGAACATCATGAATTGCCTCGAAGAAAATGAGTTATTGACACATAGTCAGCACGGATTCAAGAAATACCGTTCTTGCACAAAACAACTAGCTCTTTATAGTCATCAAGTAATGAGTACTATCGACAGGAGATGTCAAATTGATTCCATATTTTTAGATTTCCGGAAGACTTTCGACATAGTTCCTCACAAGCGTCTTCTAACCAAACCCGTGCCTATGAAATATCGCCTGGATTCGTGATTTCCTGTCAGAAAGATCGCAGTTCGTAGTAATAGACGGGAAGTCATCGAGTAAAACAGAAATAATATCTGACGCTCCCCAAGGAAGTGTTCTAGGCTCTCTGTTGTTCCTGATCTACATTAACGACATAGGAGACAATCTAAGTAGCCGTCTTAGATTGTTCGCAGGTGATGCTGTCAATTACCGCCTTGTAAAGTCATCAGATGACCAAAACGAATGGCAAAAAATATCTGTATGGTGCGAAAAGTGGCAATTAACGCTGAATAAAGAAAAGTGTGAAGTTATTCACTTGACTACTAAAAGAAATCCGCTAAATTTCGATTACGCGGTAAGTCGCATAAACCTGAGGACGGTAAATTCAACTAAATACTTATAGATTACAATTACAAATAACCTGAATTGGAACGATCACATGGATAGTGCTGTGGGTAAGGCAAACCAAAGACTGCGATTCATTGGCAGAACACTTAAAAGGTGCAACCGGTCTACTTAAGAGATTGCTTACACCACGCTTGTCCGCCCTATTCTGGAGTACTGCTGTGCGGTGTGGGATCCGCATCGGATGGGACTGACGGATGACATCGAGGAAGTTCAAAGAAGGGCAGCTCGTTTTGTATTATCGCGAAATAGGAGAGATAATGCCACAGACATGATACGTGAAATGGAGTGGCAATCATTAAAACAAAGGCGTTTTTCGTCGCGACGGGATTTCCTCATGAAATTTCAATCACCAGTTTTCTACTCCGACTGCGAAAACATTCTGTTGGCACCCACCTACATAGGGAGAAATGGTCATCACGGTAAAGTAAGAGGAATCAGGGCTCGCACAGAAAAATTTAAGTGCTCGTTTTTCCTGCGCGCCGTTCGAGAGTGGAACGGTAGAGAGACAGCTTGAAGGTGGTTCCTAGAACCCTCTGCCAGGCACTTTATTGTGAATAGCAATCACGTAGATGTAGATGTAGATGATCAGTTTGGCTTTAGGAAAGCAAAATTCACGAGAGAGACAATTCTGACGTCGCCTTTGATAAGCAAGACTGAAGAAAAAGTAACACACGTTCAAAGTATTTGCGGAGAGACGGGTGATATACAACATGTACAAGAGGGAACAATAAGAGTGGAAGACCAAGAACTAAGTGCTGTAGTCTTTCGCCCATACTGTTTTATCTATACATCGAAGAAGCAGTGGTGGAAATAAAAAAAGGTTCAGGAGTGGAATTAAAATTCATTGTAAAACGATATCAGTGATATGATTCACTGATGACATTGCTATTCTCAGTGAAAGTGAAGAAGAATTCCATGCTCTGCTGAATGGAATGAACAGTCTGATAAGTGCAGAATATGCACTGAGAATAAATCGAAAGAAGACGAAAGTAACGTGAAATAGCAGTATTGAGAAGAGCGAGAAAATTAAAATCAGTATTGATGGTCACGAAGTAGACGGAGATAAGGGATTCTACTACCTGGGCAGAAAATAGCCAATGACGAACGGGGCAAGCGAGACTTCAAAAGCAGACTAGCACTGGAATGAAGGGCATTCATGGTCTAGTATCAAACATAGGCCTTAATGTAAGGAAGAAAATCCTGAGAATATGTTTTTGGAGCACAGCACTGTATGGTAGAAGTAGTGAAACATGGACTACGAGAAAACCGGACCAGAATCGTGGTATTTGAGATGTGGAGCTACAGATGAATGTTGAAAATTAAATGGAGATAAGGTAAGTAATGAGGAGGTTCCGCACTGACTCGGTGGAATATGTGGAAAACACTGACAAGAACAAAGAGCCAGGATGACAAGACATCTGTGAAGACATCAGGGAATAGCTTGCATGGTAGAGGGAGCTGAAGAGGGTAAAAAATTTAGAGGAAGACAGAGATTGGAGTACATCCAACTGAAAACGTAGGTGACTCAAAAAATAAAATAATATATAAATACAGTAAAACTGTGCAGCTTTTTTTAGAAAAGTGCAGCCTAATAAAGTGACTGATTATCAGGGGAACACATACGCAATGGTGTGATACTGTCAGGCGATCTCGGTAATATTCTCCTAGTATGCTAAGACAAAAAAGAAAAATGTGTAATACCACTTCAGGGGTGAGTTAGACTTAGAACAGTTTTGGTGTTGAAAAATGGAAATCCGTAACTACCGGGGGGAATACAGGGCCTTTAACTCGACAATGATCTGATAATAGTAGACGCTGGCCAATTGTATTCATTGTCTATAGAACTGTGTAAAGTGTAAATGAGTAATTTGAATGAATATATGCAATAGTGTCCAAAAATTGTGGAACATATAGTGTAGTAATCTTGCAAGTGCTTTACGGAATAGACGCGGGGTCTAGTTGATATCTGAACTAACGGAAATGTGGGTAACAATTATGAACTGTGTTCCTGTGTCCGCCCCACCCCCTCGAAAGCCCTCGCCTTTTATTTGTAACTCGCATTGTGAGGGACTGCGGTTACGGTTACACGGAATGCCTTCCATGACACACTCTACAGTGGCTCGTGAATTATATTTTTAGATGCAGAAAATTTAACGAATGACCGTACATCAGGACAACGCACCTATCCACAAAGCTGCTGTACGGCACAACTAAGAGAAATGAAGCATGTACTGTTGGAGCATTCGTCCTCTTCACCACATAAGACGGCTTCTGTGATTCACCTTTTAAGGCAATTGTTGGCTAGAAAACGTTTTTAAGTACAGTGAACAGGCTTTGGCAGCCAGTATTTTAGGGAGCATCCAGGTCCACTCGTTAGGGAGGAAATTACTCACTGGTAATAACACTTAGAAATCAGTTGACCCAAAAATGTACATAGTCGAAAAATAAGTCAACTCTATAGCAAACACAACCTGTCACTTACGAGCTTAATTTCTAACTGAACATATTAAGGGTTGTCACAATACAGCTAAGCCAAGACAGAAACATGCACTTGAAGTCACCCACTTACGAAACATAACACAGCATAGTTTTAGTTTTCGAGTTTGTTAATTTCAATTAATAATCCGATCTGGAATGTTGCGAGGTATGCACCAATGTTCTGAGACTGTAACTAGTAACGCCATCTATTAGTAACACCGGCGGCCGCTGTGGCCGAGCTGTTCTAGGCGCTTCAGTGCGGAACTGCGCTGCTGCTACGGTCGCAGGTTCGAATCCTGCCTCGCGCATTGATGTGTGTGATGTCCTCAGGTTAGTTAGATTTAAGTACTTCTAAGTCAAGGGGACTGATAACCTCAGATGTTAAGTCCCATAGTGCTCAGATCCATTTGAACCAGTGTTCTTATTCATTACCGAATCGTCATCCACTTCTGGAAGTTAGTGGATAACCTTCAATTCTCTGTGACATAAAAAGTATTTTGTGTCACCTGTGAAACGTAGTCCTTGCAGCATGACAAGTTTCGAAATGATCAACTCATTTATGCAAAGAAAAATAATGACAATTTTCGACTTTCCCCACCACCCCATGAAAAATTTTTTGCAAACGCCTCTCTGCCCTCACGAAAGACCGCAATATCTTCGGTGGCGCCTTTTGTATTCCAACAACAGGGACAGCAGTGCCTATCGCCGTACCTCTGTACGTACCCGCAGTTGACTTTATTATAGACTTGAGTTGCTCGGTAGCGGAGAACACGTCCCACAAACAGGCGCTCCCGGTTGCTCAGCACGTGGGCTGAGGTGTCACGTGTACCGGACATTCCGAAGCGCCGTCGAGCTATTTTTCAGCCGTGCAGATACGCTCTCGTTGTGGTGACGTCAGTGACTCTGTGACTCGGGCTTGGCGCAGCGTGTGGAAATAGCCGCAGTCGACGAAACTGTAAACAGGAACCTGTCACACGTCCTATGCAACTCGTCTCTCTCTCTCTCTCTCTCTCTCTCTCTCTCTCTCTCTCTCTCTCTGTCTTAACACTGGAGACGCTAAGAATTCAAAGCTTCCGGGCAGATGTAAGTCCATGTGAGATACCTACTTCTTTCATCGCTCTTTCGAATTTCGTACCAACCTCGTACTCTTTTCGATCGAAGACAATAAACACATCGGCCGGCCGGAGTGGCCGTGCGGTTCTAGGCGCTATAGTCTGGAACCGAGCGACCGCTACGGTTGCAGGTTCGAATCCTGCCTCGGGCATGGATGTGTGTGCTGTCCTTAGGTTAGTTAGGTTTAAGTAGTTCTAAGTTCTAGGCGACTGATGACCTCAGGAGTTTAGTTGCATAGTGCTCAGAGCCATTTGAACCATTTGAACTAAACACATCCCCCTATCCCCCAGATGTGTTTAGCATAATGTAGTCGTTGCCGCTACGATCTTTTTCTTTGTAAACTTCATACCTAAATCTGTACTCCGGAGGCCATCTGACGGAGTGATGCGGAGGGTACCTCTGGTGCCACTATCTGATTCCCTTCCCCGATCCATTCCCGAAATGTGCGGAGGGCGAATTACTATCAAATTCCGTATGACTTTCAATTGCTGTGGTTTTCTGCTCTAGGTCATTTAGTCAAGACATATGTGGACGGAAGTAATATGTTGCCCGACTCTTCTTGCGACGTACACATTCAGAATTTCAGCAGCAAGGCTCTCCGTGATACACGACGCCTCTCTTGTAGCTTCTGCCAGTGGAGTTTGTTGAGCAACTCCGCAATACTCTCCTGCCATCTAAACGATTCTATGGCGAAACATCACCCCTTCCGCTGCATCTCTATCTCTTCTATTAATCCTACTTGCTAAGGATCCCAGATTGATGGTCAATACTCAAGAATATGTCGGACAAGTGTTTTGTAGGCAAGTTGTTCCGTGGATAAAAGCTACATAATGGATCTTCCTTCTGATTTTTCGTAGTTTATGTACGACATATGATACAAACCCTTTCATATTGTATCTACCTACTAAATTTTTAATTTAGATTCTACCAGCTGAAAATTCCTGCTAGATAAGTGGCAAGTATCGGTGACCATTTCCGTTGTTGTGGTTTTCAGTCCTAAAACTGGTTTGATATAGCTCTCCATGCTACTCCGACGCGTGGGAGAGCCGCACCCGTCGGCGGTTCGAGTCCTCCGGGCACGACGGGTGTGTATGTTGTCCTTAGAGTAAGTTAGCTTAAGTTAGATCATATAGTGGGTAAGCCGTAAGCTTAGGGACTGATGACCTCAGCAGGTTGGTCCCATAAGACCTTACCACAAATTTCCAAAATTTTCCATGCTACTCTATCCTGTGTAATCTTTTCTCCCCAACTCTATTCAGTATCTCCTCATTAGTTATCTGGTCTACCAATCTTCAGCATTCTTCTGTAGCACCACACTTCAAAAGTTCCTATTCTGTTTTTGTCTAAAGTGGTTATCTTCGTTTTCACCTCCATACATGGCTACACTCCATACAAGTACTTTCAGAAAAGATTTCCTGACACTTAAATCAATATTCAATATTAGCAAATTTCTCTTTTTCAGAATTACTTTTCTTGCCGTTGCCAGTCTACATTTCATATCCTCTCTACTTCGGCCCTCATTATGTAGTGTAATAAATATGTAATGTACTGAATCGACTGTGAGAGAGCTAAGTGGCAAAGACGTTATCTGAGAGACTCTATGATAATTATATCGTTGACTCGGAATATTACTTTTCTCTGTGGTTTACTCGTAAGTAAGGGTAACTAGAGTTTTCTGTTCGCTTCTTTTGATGTTATGTGGAGAATTGTACAAGAGACACAATAAACCGTTATTATTTCATGGCAACAAAGGTGTGCGTCACGACCAGTATTAGTATTTTTGGAAGTATTGAAATAGCAGAATTGTTTCAGATTGAATGCGACGTGTACGGGAAGAACGTGGACAACAGCACTCGAACTTGCAATCTCATGTATGAATAGTTGCTAAAAATATCCAGCCGTCTCTCCCAAGACTCTTCATACGCGCAACAAACAGTAATTCTTTTAACAGCTCTATCAGAGACAATTTTGTCACGTTGTTACGACCTATTACTGCGAGCATAATACAGCGACAACAGACAAACAAAAAATAGACAAACACATAAAAGAATCTACCACAATTAGTTATTTTGGTTCCCAAATAACAAAACTCGTCTAATACTTTAAGTGTCTCATTTCCTTGTCTAATTCCCTCAGCATCATCTGATTTAATTCGACTACATTCCATTATCCGTGTTTTGCTTTCGTTGATGTTCATTTTATATCCTCCATTTCACGACACTGTTCATTCAGTTCAGCTGGTCTTCAAAGTCCTTTGCCGTCTCTGACAGAATTATAGTGTCACCGGCAAACCTTCAATTTTCCTTGTTCTTCCTGCAACATAGTTCCTACTCCAAATTTTTCTTTCGTTTCCTGTACTGATAGTATCGATTGAATAACATCGGGTATACGCTACAACCCTGTCTCACTCCCTTCTCAACCACTGCTTCCCTTTCATCCCCTTGACTCCTATAATGTCATCTGATTCCTGCACAGTTTGTAAATAGCCTTTCGCTCCCTGTATTTTACCCCTGGTCTCTTCAGAATTTCAAAGAGAGTATTCCAGTCAGTTTTATGCAAAGCTTTCTCTAACACTACAAACACTACTAACGTAGGTTTGACTTTCATTAATCTGTCTTCTAAGTGAAGTCGTAGGGTCAGTATTGCGTCGCGTGTTCCTACATTTCCCCACTGTTCTTCCTCGACTTTTTCCATTCTTATGTAAATAATGCATTTTTTGGCTCTCTACAGCTCCCTCTACTGCCACGGAAGTCATTCTTAGGAGATGTCCCATCACCCTGTCCCATCTCCTTGTCAGTGTTTTCCACATATTCGTTTCCTCTCTGATTCTGCACAGAACCTCGTCTTTCCTTACCTTATCAATCCACCCAATTTTCAACATACATCTGTAGCACCACATCTCAAATATTTCGATTCGTTTCTGTTCCGGTTTTACCACAGGCCATGTTTCACTACCACACAATGCTGTACACCAAAAGTACATTCTCAGGAATTTCTTCCTCAAATTAAGGCCTATCTTTGATACTAGTGGACTTCTCTTGGCCAGGAAAGCCCTTTCTTTGTGACCATCAATCCTGATGTTAAGCTTCTCGCTGTTCTCATTTGTGCAACTTCTCAGTACTTCATCTTTCTGCGATTTACTCTCAGTCCATATTCTGTACTCATTAGATTGCCCATTCCATTCAGCAAATCATATAATTCTTCTTCACTTTCAGTGAGGATCATAATGTCTTCAGCGTATCGTTGACATTTGTTCACCCTGAAATTTAATTCCACTCTTGAAGGTTTCTTTTATTTCCACCATTGCTTCTTCGATGTATAGATTGAACAATAGGCTGAAAGACTACATTCCTCTCTTACACTCTTTTTAATCTGAGCACTTCATTCTTGGTCTTCAACTCTTATTATTCTCTCTTGGCTTTTGTACTTGTTGTATATTACCAGTCTCTCCCTGCACTTCACACCTGTCTTTCTCAGAATTTCGAACATTTTGAACCATTTTACATTGTCCAACGCTTTTTCCAGGTCAACAAGTCCTATGAATGTGTCTTGATTTTTCTTTAATGTTGCTTCCATTATCAAACACAACGCCACAATTGCCTCTCTGCGAGAGTTAACGAGCATTTCACTCTCATTTAAATATACGGCCGAAAGAGACAGCCTTCCAGGAATTGTGAAACGAATCCAGTCGTCCAGGACCGTGCGCCACAAAGAGCGCAGATTCGCCACGAGATGGGGAAATTCACAGTCGTCTATTGTGCTGAATGAGGCCAGGCTGATCAGGCCTAAGCGCTATTAGTGTGCGAGTGAGACAGACGAGAACCTACGTCATAGGGAAACCCCGAAAGAGCCGTTTGTGACCAGGGAGGTGTAGCAGTGTTAAATATGGCGGACCTAAGATCGCCCATAAAGGGAAACATTTATGAAAACTATTTAAGTCTGTAGTAATTCAGGGAATGAAGCCACAGTAATTTTAATATACCATTTTTCTTAAATCTTCATGGTGATCCCAATGAAACTTAAATATTGATCATATCTACACTCCTGGAAATGGAAAAGAGAACACATTGACACCGGTGTGTCAGACCCACCATACTTGCTCCGGACACTGCGAGAGGGCTGTACAAGCAATGATCACACGCACGGCACAGCGGACACGCCAGGAACCGCGGTGTTGGCCGTCGAATGGCGCTAGCTGCGCAGAATTTGTGCACCGCCGCCGTCAGTGTCAGCCAGTTTGCCGTGGCATACGGAGCTCCATCGCAGTCTTTAACACTGGTAGCATGTCGCGACAGCGTGGACGTGAACCGTATGTGCCGTATGTGCAGTTGACGGACTTTGAGCGAGGGCGTATAGTGGGCATGCCGGAGGCCGGGTGGACGTACCGCCGAATTGCTCAACACGTGGGGCGTGAGGTCTCCACAGTACATCGATGTTGTCGCCAGTGGTCGGCGGAAGGTGCACGTGCCCGTCGACCTAGGACCGGACCGCAGCGACGCACGGATGCACGCCAAGACCGTAGGATCCTACGCAGTGCCGTAGGGGACAGCATCACCACTTCCCAGCAAATTAGGGACACTGTTGCTCCTGGGGTATCGGCGAGGACCATTCGCAACCGTCTCCATGAAGCTGGGCTACGGTCCCGCACACCGTTAGGCCGTCTTCCGCTCACGCCCCAACATCGTGCAGCCCGCCTCCAGTGGTGTCGCGACAGGCGTGAATGGAGGGACGAATGGAGACGTGTCGTCTTCAGTGATGAGAGTCGCTTCTGCGTTGGTGTCAGTGATGGTCGTATGCGTGTTTGGCGCCGTGCAGGTGAGCGCCACAATCAGGACTGCATACGACCGAGGCACACAGGGCCAACACCCGGCATCATGGTGTGGGGAGCGATCTCCTACACTGGCCGTACACCACTGGTGATCGTCGAGGGGACACTGAATAGTGCACGGTACATCCAAACCGTCATCGAACCCATCGTTCTACCATTCCTAGACCGGCAAGGGAACTTGCTGTTCCAACAGGACAATGCACGTCCGCATGCTTCCCGTGCCACCCAACGTGCTCTAGAAGGTGTAAGTCAACTACCCTGGCCAGCTAGATCTCCGGATCTGTCCCCCATTGAGCATGTTTGGGACTGGATGAAGCGTCGTCTCACGCGGTCTGCACGTCCAGCACGAACGCTGGTCCAACTGAGGCGCCAGGTGGAAATGGCATGGCAAGCCGTTCCACAGGACTACATCCAGCATCTCTACGATCGTCTCCATGGGAGAATAGCAGCCTGCATTGCTGCGAAAGGTGGATATACACTGTACTAATGCCGACATTGTGCATGCTCTGTTGCCTGTGTCTATGTGCCTGTGGTTCTGTCAGTGTGATCATGTGATGTATCTGACCCCAGGAATGTGTCAATAAAGTTTCCCATTCCTGGGACAATGAATTCACGGTGTTCTTATTTCAATTTCCAGGAGTGTATAATAGTTTAGAATTTACTGTTAAAGTGAACGTAACAAGTTTTGTAACAAAGACCTGAACGCCAAAATCTGAACGCTTTGGTCTATCTTAACGATCTACATTTCATCCAAAAGAGCATCATTAAAATGACAAATGTTGTAAATATCATCTATGTAACTTTATTTTGTTAAAAGATATAGTAAATTTAAATTATCAGTATTTTCAGTTAAGCATCAGATCGTCAGTTTCTCCGCACAAAACACACTGAACGATGACAGCATGCCACCTTATTGAGTCATTAGGTAATAGAACATTTTTTGTAAAGTTTAGTGTATAATAGTTACTTTTGTTCTTTATTTATTTATCAGAAACCACATTGGTCCAAGGCTACTGGCCGTGACATTCAAATTAAAGAAGGAAATTGTAGTAGTTTAATGTAAAGGAATTTAATGCTTATTATGTAATGGATTTTATTGTTACTTTACTTAGAACGCGAAAGTGGCCAATGTTAAAATGTAAAGTAATGGCTTCAGGAAAGGGAACTGCGCTAGTCAATTCAGCGACAAAATTCGGCAGACAGGAAGCGACCAGTCGATCTTTAGGTAGCTAGGAAGTGAAACGACTTAGAAAATTTCGCGTTGTGTGGTATCGCAGGACTTAGTCTCTGAGCGTTGAGCAGCTACGCGCCTGGTGTGAACTCTAACTTTTCGCGTAGTTAACGAGGTGGAGTATTGGACTTGTATTTCGCGATGAAATTGTGAATGATCGAATTGTGTTAAATGGATATGGGCTCGAGCGTAACAGTAACTCTAAATATGACCACTTTCGCTATTAGTTTGCTTTTTGAATAAACGTTATTATAACCAAATCGCAACTGTGTGGCCTACATCATTTATGGATCTTTTATTTAGTTCCCGATATTATTATTAACTTTGTATGTTTCATACAATTTCGCAAACTTGCCATCAGCCAGAAAATTTAACCAAAGGGTCACAAGTGTCTAATTTAGGGCGTGTAATGCGACACGTGCGGTTCAACCCTTAGACGAGTTTGAGCCAAGACATTTCGACGAAGAGGAATCGCATGTGGGCCCGAGCATCTTTCGAATGTTAGCTCGCATCTGGTGGCTTTACCTCTCCTAAAGCCAAACTGATTATCATCTGTCACAACCTCAATTTTCTTTTTCATTCTACTTTATATTATCCTTGTCAGCAACTTGGCTGCTGTTAAGCTGATTGTACGATAATTCTCGCACTTGTCAGCTCTTGCCGTCTTCGGAATTGTGTGGATGATGCTTTTCCGAAAGTCAGATGGTATGTCGCCAGACTCATATATTCTACACACCAACCTGAATAGTCGTTTTGCTGCCACTTCCCCCAATGGTTTTAGAGATTCTTATGGAATGTTATCTATCCATTCTGCCTAAGCGATCATAAGTTATCCAAAGCTCTCTTAAATTCTGATTCTAATACTTGATCCCATTTCTCTTCTAAATCAACTTCTTCTTCTATCACATCAGACAAATCGTCCCCCTCATAGAGCCCTCAGACGTACTCTTTCCACTTATCCCCGCTGTCCTCTGCACTTCGCAGTGGAATCCCCGTTACGCTCTTAATGTTTAATTTTACCGAAGGTTCTTGTGGTAGTTCTATGTACTGAGTCAGTCCTTCCGGCAATCATTTCTTTTTCGATTTCTTCACATTTTTCATGCAGACATTTCGTCTTAGCTTCCTTTTCTTACTACTGTATCTACATCCTTAGAGAAATTCAAGGGTATCTCGTCATTCCTTAGTACTTTCATATCCTACTTATTTGCACGTTGATTCTTCCTGACTAATCTCTTAAACTCCAACCTACTTTTCGTAAGTGCTACTTTGTGATCTGAGTCTGTATATGTTACTGGGTACGCCTTACAAACCAGTATCTAATTCCGGAATCTCTGTCTGACAGTTATGTAATCTAACTGAAATTTTCCCTCATCATCCAGCCTTTTCCAAGTATACCTCCTCCTCTTGTGATTCTTGAACATAGTATTCGCTATTACTAGTTGAAATTTATTGCAAAACTCAATTATTCTATCTCCGCTCTCATTCCTTGTCCGAAGCCCATAGTCTTCTGTAACTTTTTCTTCTACTCTTTCCCCTACAACTGCATTCCAGTACCCCATGACTATTAGATTTGCATCTACCTTTACGAACTGTATTACCCTTTCGATATCTTCATATACTGTCTCTTTCTCTCCGTCTTCAGATTGCGACGTCGGCATGTATACCTGAACTATCTTTGTCGATATTAGTTTACTGTCGATTCTGATAAGAACAACCCTATCACTGAACTGTCGTGAATAACACTCAGTCCTACCATCCTATTCATAACGAATTCTACTCCCATTATTCCATTTTCTGTTGCTATTGATATTACCCTATACTCATCCGACCAAAATTCCTTGTCTCTTTTCCATTTCACTTCACTGACCCCTACCGTATCTTCATTGAGCCTTTGCGTATACCTTTTCGGATTTTATAGCATCCCTGCCACTTTCAAGCTACTGACATTCAACCCACCGACTCGTAGAACGTTATCCTTTTGTTGGCTATTGAGTCTTTTTCTCATGATCACCACCCCCTTGACAGTCCCCACCAGGTTATCTAAATGGGGGACTAGTCTGGAATCTCTTGCCAATGGAGAGATCATCATGACGCTTTTCAGTTACAGGCCACATATCCTGTGGATACACTCTATGTGTCTTTATTGCAATGGTTTCCACTGCCTTCTGCATCCTCATGCCGAGCGATATATGCTTCTAAGTCCTTACATTTGTTCTCTAGCCATTTCTGTTTATCCATTTTGCGCTTTTTGACGATCAGACTTTTAGACGTTTGTATTTCCTTTCGCCTCCTTCATTTACTGCAATTTTATATTTCGACCTTTCATCAATTAAATTCAATATCTTCTGTGATAGCCAAAGATTTCTACTTGGCTTTGTCTTTTTACAAATCTGATCCTTCACTGTCTTCACTATTTCATCTCTGAAAGCTATCCATTCATCTTCTACTGCATTCCTTTTCCCTGTTCTTGTTAAATGTTGCCCAATGTTCTTTCTAAAATTCTCTAACACCTCTGGTTCTTTCACCTTATCCAGGTCTCATCTCCTTAATTTCCGATCCTTCTCCAATTTCTTCAGTTTTAACCTACAGTTCATAAGCAATTAACTACAGCTGGAGTCCACAACTGCCCCTGAAAGTGACTTACAACTTAAAATATGGTTCCTAAATTTCTGTCTGCTCTTTATATAATAAGTCCGAAAGCTTTTGGTGTCTAAAGGCCTCATTCACATGTACAACTTCCTGTCACGATTTTTGAACCAGGTTTCCGCAATAATTAAATTGTGCTCTGTGCAAAATTCTACCGGGCAGCTTCTTCTTTCATTCCTTACCCCCAGTCCTTATTCATCTACTATTTTTCCTTCTCTTCCTTTTCCTACTATCGAATTCTGGTCACCCATCACTATTAAATTTTCGTCTCCTCTTTCTTTTAGGACATCATACATTTCGTCATTCTCTTCAGCATCAGCGGAGCTAGTTGGCCTATAAAGTTGTACTATTGCGGTTGGCATAGGCTTTGTCTCTATCTTGGCTACAATAATTGAGAGAGGACAAGTTATTCTCTCACCTATTTTTCCTATACAGAAAATTATTAAATATTTTGTTCCAAGGTGACGCACTGTGATTGAGGCTCTAGAAAGTTAACGGCCTGAGCAGACGTTTATGGAGCCTGGTAGGGCGCTAAAAGCATGAGGTATTTTTATCGTTCTTAGCTCACAGAAATGGCGTGTTGGGAGTTGAAATCAATTGGCAGCGAGCCTATCCCTCAATAAATCTTGCTGGACAGGCCCACAGCTGTACGGGGCGGACAGGGCAGCACCTCATCACGACAGGTCTCCAGCAGAACAATGCCGCAATACCTGCCGTGGCGCCAGCTGAAGCCTGGGCTGGAGGTGACGGTCTTATAGAACACGTCTACACAGTAAGTCATATACCAGGCATTGTGTGCAGGGCCACACATAAAAAAAATCACAAGTTTTTGTGTTTGCTGATACTGCAAATAGGCCTGTGAACCGCTTTCATTGGCTGTCTCGGTTGTGTAAGAAACTCTGGCGTCTGATAAACGATTAGAGATAGAATCTTTATTACACCTCATAGCGAGGACTAACAAGCTCCAAGGCACAGGTGATTTAGATAAAGGTCTTTAAGATTGTATCCGTTTGCTTGTTGCTGTGGGAAGCGACGTAACTTCAGAGAAAATCATCATCATCTATCAAAACTTTAAAAAACCGGTAATTGGCCGTTTCTTTTCTTCAGAGACGCAGGTTTCTTAACTCTTGTGCTGGTTCGACATGAGTTTGTGCTGTCATGTGGGAGGGGAGATTTAGCACCTCCAGAGACCCGTGATTGGCTCAAGACGGGGTGAAAGCGGTGTCTTCCTGCACTTTGCGGGAAAACGTGTTTTTTTCTTTTTTTCAATATATATATATATATATATATATATATATATATATATATATATATATATATATATGTATATGTATATGTATATATAGGTGCGAGGCTTTGGTCTGGAAGCACTTCTCATTGAGGCTCTGGCATGTGTGGTTGGTACTTGGGACCTGGCCTGAGACTGACTTCACTTGCGAGTAATTTGGACTGGGGAGCCTGTGGTGAAGTCCTTACTGTACCGACAGTGTGACTTCAAATGTTTTGGACTACTCGTTTGCTGAGGTGACACTTACTCGTTTTGGTTTACCAATCTAGACGTTTGGTATCTTTGTGCGCTCTGTCGTATAAGTGAGCCAGATTGGTCCTTGGTACGACCAGTAAACGGGTGTATCACACACTGAAATCTACAGTGATTTCAGGGCTTTGGTAGAGGGTAAATTGCGATCTGTCTGCCTGATCACTAGACCGTGAGACTCTTGTATTTCTTTTGTGGCCGCGATCGATTCACAGATGCCGTCTCCACGTCTCAGCCCCGCCGTACACATCTCGCAAGCTGTAATTTACATCGCAGCACGAAGCAATCTGGGTAACATACTGCCATTCCCGCACTGTCAGGGCGTAAATCGCCACTCGCTCGCAACTGCACCTACATAGAGGACCTTCAGTAGATTTGATCGATCAAAGTCTGCTCAGCGTCAGATCAATTAAGATTGCGTTGTCCACATTTTTAGAACCAGAGTTAAACTGTCTTTGCCAACCCAGGATCCTTGTCCAGTGTAGTCTTAAACCACCTGATAGTTGTTTACGATATTCAATCAATAACTTGTTTAGCATAATTTATGTCTGTTTTTTTAAAATAAATGTTGTTTGAACACTAAAAATTTGCCAACATTCTCAATCATTTAAACAGTTGCCACCAGAGCTACCTTTCATAACACGTTCACTTTGCTGTTCATAATAGCTTAACCGCATTCTTATGTTCTTATTTATTATTAAACCTACTACTGCATTGCCCCTATTTGATTTTGTATTTATAATCGTGTATTCACCTGACCAGAAGTCCTTTTCCACCTGCAGCTGAAGTTCCCTAATTCCCAGAATATCTAACTGTAACCTATTCAGCCGCCCGGAGTGACCGGGCGGTTCTAGGCGCTTCACTCTGGAACCGCGCGACCTATACACTCCCTTTTTTAAATTTTGTAATCCACTTGCCCGATTAAGTGGCTAACATTCCATGCTCCGATCCGTATCCGTACAACGACAGTTTGTTATACACTTAAATAATTCTTGCACCCTACAACTACTCGAAACTGTTTACTTTAGTAAAGTCTCCATCTTCCCTTCTGTCAGTTAAGTTGTTCCATTAATTTATTTTCTAGCAGGTTCGATTCAATACATCCTCTTTAGGTGTAAACAATCTTCAGACCAAGCGACAACTTTGGTAATGAAGTTCTCTGGGCTGTATAATCACCAATATTTTCTCGCCGGTGCAACTGAAATAAATGCTTTCATTCAAAAATTTGCAATTTAAAGCATAGTTGGAAGAATTCGCTATGAAAGGTGTCTGTTGATTCAGCTACCCTTCATTTGGGACAGGTATTTACCGCTTCGATTACAGGAGATCCTTTCCCTTTGTTTTCCGATCGCATGTTGATCGATTTATTTATTGTGTTACATGGGAAGTACTTAAGCCTTACGTGTCGTTTCTGGATTCGGTAGCTCGGCCAATGAACGGCTAGGTAGAGTTTGAGAGGAAGAAGGAGAGGCAGTTGTACTGAATCAGTTTGTCTGTTGTGGTCAGACATGGGCAGTCGTATGTGGTTCCGCCATCTAGTGCAGTGCATATTATTGTGAATTTGTGCAGGAAGACCGCGCTGAGCTGGAAGAGACCGTTTGATAGTCTGTATCACCGAAAATGCAGATAAAATACATTCTGCACCGTTGAAAATTTTTCGCCTTTTAATATCCTTTTATAACTTGTACTGACCTGCTAATTCTGAATCTGTAAGCTTCATTAAAGAAATTATGTTTAATATGTAATGGATATAATAGTGTATTTATTTGTGAAAGTATATAACTGATCGTAATTATAATGTAAAGTATTGTAAATTGCTGAGTAATAACCAAGGGAAATTTACTTAAATGTATGGCAAGGACGAAACTGCAGTAGCTGTGCTGTTGTTCATCTTTGCGTATAGAGAGTCTCTGTCGTGCTGCGAGCAGAGAGGAAGCAGAGCTCCTTGAGTCATTAAAGAGTGCGGAAGTGTTTGCTGGACGTTCCCACAGATGCAGTGTGCAGTGTGCAGCTATGCTCGCGACAGTGTAGACGCGCCCGATTCGTTAACTCGCGAGTACTGGACAGGCGGAGGGAGCTGCAATTCCAACTATTGCCTGTCCCATAATTATCTGTGGATCTGGAGACGACTCGTGATTCTCAACCAGCAGCAGCTGCATTCTTCGTCCTCCGCACAGCTACAATATCGTAAACTGTTAACTGACCAAATATATATTGTAGAAGCATAACGCAGTGGCATTTCTTCCACGAAGTAAGACGAACCTGAATAATAACCAGAAATAGTTAAAACTTACATGGCATCTGTGCTTTCATTGTCCTCAGACATTATTACCAAGCTGAGTCCCTTTCCTTTCCATGCAATCACCGATTGTCGCAAAAAATATGAAAATTTATTAACTACTTCCTGCCAGTTTGGTTCGTTTGCTAATGATCAGTTCCAGTCTAAATTTTGCTGCCTCAGTAAATGTTCATTCTTGTTTTGCATAAGAGAGGCTTAACGAATTTGCAGTTTTGAGTATCAACTTCATTCACTGAAAGTAACGTAAAATTTCACTTGCAAAACTGATAACGAAAGATACAGCACAAATTAAGATTGCGCAATTTCATTTATTGTGTATTTAACTTTGCGAGTGATTTCTTCTGGCTTGGTATTATTTTATTGTTATTTTGAAAGTAAAATCAGTTGCTCATTTCCTTAAAGTGAATTCAGTTCGCTCTTTCAATAACCAAACGCAAAGCGCGTGGCTTTTTCTAAATTTTGCTTTATGTTAAACTGTGGTTACTGGAAGTCATTTTTTTACATAACAAAGATATAGTTACGTTTATTTAAACAGTAACTTCATTTAACTTTACTTTAAAAATTTAGTACTTCAGAACCAGTAACTGCAGACTCAGTGCTTTCTGATTCATTTATTTTCTCGTGAACTGTTGTTTCGTGGAAAAGCGTGACAACGTTCTATTGACACGCTCAGTGATTATTCACTTAAATTTCTTTGCCATAACCATTCTTAAGGTTCTGGTTCTAGTTGGCTGAAGACCGTTTAATTATCCCCTTTTTATCTAATCAGTATTTTTGTATTATCAGTATTTTTATATTAAATATTACGAGGTACCCTTTTCGCCCCTCTGTGGTTCGTGATCGATACCACCTATTTCAAAATTATCATGAGTATTTAGATTAGAATAGATTCTTCCTTCAGAAGGATCTGTTGTACTCTTTCCTCCAACTAACTGGCGTTATTTTCCTTAGCTAACGAGAGCCTTACTCACCGTAAAATTACATTAGTCATACGCGATCACGGTCAATTATAACGCAATCCAGTAGCCCGGTTAGGAAGGGGGAGGCTACAAGTCTTTTGTAAAAGACAAGATGTGGTATGATAATCCTACTAGATCTCAGTTGCAGAAAGAAGTACATAATACTGGAGTTCGTAATGAGCATGGCTACACTATTATACCTCGGGAGAGCAAGCGATATTTTTTGAACTGATTACAGCAGCACTTGTCGCTCCTCCCCTTAAACTGCGGTTAGCGATACGAGGTGAGGTGTTATTTGCTCTCCTCACAGTATGGTGTGTTACGTAAAGGCAGTGTGGCTGTTTCGGCTTTCCTGCGAACCGTGTAGCAGAGCGGCTATTAGACTGAGATCAAGATACAGCATTTTAATTACGTTCGCGTCCTATGTGTAGCCCGAGAGGGAAGTCATTGTTTCATTCACTAATCATATCGGTAATATTTCTGCGTTTTTTTTTAATATTGCCGATTGGAGAATCGAACAGAATGTGCCTGTTTCAAGTGTAGCAGATGGTTCGTTTTGTGTTAACCTATGCGAGGGTTTGTCATAAGGATTATTTTAATAAATTAGAAGTTTATTTGATAATTCCATTTTCATTACCTCAGGCAGACTCCCCGCTCATGTCTTTCTGAGGTAGTAACAAACATTTTGTGCTTAAGGATAGTCCCTCCATAGTTTGTGTGCTTCCCGATGTCCCTCTTGGAGATCCCTCGAGTCCATAGCTTCCCTAACATCTGTCAACCATTCTCCACACGGTCGAATACGTTTAATTTTCCCTCGAGTTCCATCTTTATAGATTTATTTTAATCTGTTCGATCCAAGTGCCCATATTATACAAACCTTTTCCTCTCAATGGCCATTTCCATTATGTTCCCTTCCATTTTTTTTCATTTCTTCAATTCTGATGTGGTCTAACCTTTAGACCGCCGATTTTCGTTCCCAGTAATCTATTTCGGTAGGTAGCAGTTAATATTTTTCTTCTCTTTATTACCCTAAATGTCTGACCCATATGTACAAATCCTTTCCATTACTTTTTTGCATAAAATGTTTATAGTTTTCATTGCGATCTTATCAGAAAAAAGTGAGTTTAATCGACAAACAACACGCCACCTTTCCAGCCTTATCTTTAATATCTCCTACACTCTTTAAATTCACACTTATAGATTTTTAAAGTTAGCGCAAAGTGAAAAAATGAAATTGTCAGCTTCTAACTTACTCTGCTCCTAACCAGAAACCATCATATATTCAGCTTTATTTGGGTATATTTTTAAACCTCACTCGACATAGTCTTCAAAGAGCTCCCTCACCTGATAGCTTAAGTCATCACTATCTTTGGCAGTTATCACGTGATGATCAGCTTACATGTGAGAATATAATCTGTCACCTCCTGCTGATGTTGCCATTGGGCTAGATTTACTTCTCAACATCTTTACTACTTCTCACAGAAAACTTTTAGAAACTCTTCTTCTTCTTTTTCTTCTTCTTCGGGTTTCCCCTTAGCTGTTAGCCGTTCGGCTGGTCCCGGCGGAGGTTCGAGTCCTCCCTCGGGCATGGGTGTGTGTGTTTGTCCTTAGGATAATTTAGGTTGAGTAATGTGTAAGCTTAGGGACTGATGACCTTACCAGTTAAGTCCCATAATATTTCACACACATTTGAACATTTTTTCTGTTAGCCGTTCTGGACCTCCACAGGCCTCTTTCATTCCAATCATCCGGTCTTAGATTTCCGTCTTCTATTACATTCTGTATGTATTTTTCCCATCTTAGGGCTGGCCTTCCTCAAACTCTTCTTCCAGGTGGCTCCGAGTTTAAAATCTTCGTTGGCCACCTTTGCTTAGACATTCTCTGTACCTTTGTTATGGAGCATATTATCTCCACTGGCCTCCATATCTCCACCTCCTGATTTCGTATTCTATCTTACCTCGTTAATTGAAGACATTTTCGCACATACGTAGTCATTTCCATTTTTCTAATTTTCTTCCTAAATTCTCTTGTTTGAGACCACCTCTCAGCTCCATATAGGACTATGTTCTCCACCACACTGAAGTATTCCTTAGCACCTCTCTTCCAAATTGCTATTCTGGAACTAATATGCTTTTGATATGTACCCAAATATTTGTAGCTTCAGCAGCATTTTATTTCCCCTTTCTCTGTGCCAGTGATCCCCAAATGATGTCCCACACACATATAACCTGTTTTGTTCAGATTTCTTCCAAAAGGGCCGGCCGGAGTGGCCGAGCGGTTCTAGGCGCTATAGTCTGGAGCCGTGCGACCGCTGCGGTCGCAGGTTCGAATCCTGCCTCGGACATGGATGTGTGTGATGTCCTTAGGTTAGTTAGGTTCTATGGGACTGATGACCTCAGAAGTTAAGTCCCATAGTGCTCAGAGCCATTTGAACTACTTTTTTAATTCCAAAACCCCATTTGCTGTGCTCCTCTTTAAGCTTTCTCAGCATGAATTCCCCATCCTCTTGATCTAAAGAGAATGTTACTACCTCGTCATTTGCAATTAAAAGAGAGTGAAGTGTATCGTCACCAAGCTTTATTCCCATTTGCTGTGCCTTCAGCTCCTGCTCCAAATAAATGTTAGATTTTAGAACTGAACATTTAAAACATCAATTCTCAGTAGTCAAGATGCGACATTAGATGGCGCATGTACACTGTTGAACCAAAACATTATAATCAGCAGCTTAACAGCGTGTTTGTTCACCCTCGGAAATCAGTACAGCAATCATTGTGCATGGCAAGGTGTCAACAAGTGCTTGGTATGTTTCTGAATGTATATGACACCAGAAATCTTTGATAGGTCACACAGCTCCTTGGTGTTTCGTGAACGCTTACCCGGCGCCCTATAGCAGCCCAGATGCGTTTCGTTAGGTTCATATCAGGAGAATCTGGTGTTTAAGGTAGCAACGTGAGATTACTACCATGCTCCTTAAACCGCTGTAGCACGATTCTGGCCCCGTGTCAAGGACAGTTACGCCACTGAGAGATGCCATGTCCGTCATGGAGGGCATCAAACATGAAGGGAACCAAAGGATCCTCAACAATTCTCTCGTAGCCCACAGCTTCGATTACTGCCACAAGTTCCATGAGAGCCCAGGTGAACGTTCCCAATAGCAAACGGCCGGTGGCCGTGCAAGTTTGCAGCAGCTGTTCGCGTGGATCCGGACTCGACAATCGACCTGGTCTAACAAGAGACGTGATTCATCCGACTCGTTTCTACTGATCCGTGATCCAGTCTCGATGATTCCGCGCCCCCTGCAGCTGTAATTGACGATGTCGTTGGGTCAAGGTGGGAACACATAGGAGTCGTCTGCTGTGGAGCCCCATGCCCATCACTGTGCACTCAACGTCCCTCGTGGCTGCGCAAGCATTGTACTCTGTCGCCAGATCTGCGACAGACCGCCGCCTATCCTGGTTCACAGAGTACAGGGTGTCCATCATTAAAGTTGCAGTTTCAAAACGCTGTACGAAGACAGTCACTCCTCAGAATGACGTCAAATTTGAACACAATATTACTGACCTAGGGGAAGCGTCACGGGAAAAAAAATAAAAATAAAAAGTTGACGAAAATTTGACTAATAGATGGCGCTGTAAGGGTCAGACTATCCACAGCAACACGGCTGCTGCTCAGGTTGCGTTCGCGGTGCTCAACATGACTGTCTCTATAGAGGATCCCGCCCCGTTGGTAAAGCTCTTTTATAAGAACGGTGACTTTGTACCAGTAGCCCTGCAGGCGTTACGGACGCTCAAGCGTATGGGAAAAAGTCATTGGCCCGACGTCTGCCAAGGGTCTAGAGAAAATAATCGAAAAGACAGTTTCTTTTGAAATGCAATGTGGCAGGGGGAAGAAAGCAGTTGATCCGACGTCTGTCGAAGATGTGGCCGTAGCAATGCAGCAGGGGTAGAGCGGCAGTATGGAAATATGCACTACACGGGGCACTGCCCGAACGTTGGACGTGCCTGCGAGCACGGTGTACAAAATTCTGCGAAACCTCTTGCACTGCGATCCATGCAAAACCACCCATGTTCAGGAGTTTCCTCCTGCTAACCTGCCAGCAAGACGAACATTCGCTGTGGAATTTCTTGCCTGTGTGAAAGTGGACAATGAATGACCATTGAACATTCTGTGGAGAGACGAAGCCCACTTCCATCTCCGAGAACATATCAATAGGCAGAATTTCACAATATAGGCAACGGGAAATCCTCACGCACATCAACCGGTATCACTTCATTCTGTAAAGGTGACTCTATGGTGCCGATTGACACCATCGTTTATCGTAGGGCCTAATTTTTTTCGAGGGGATGAGTCCTGCGGGTCCTATTACTCGTACCGTCTCTGGTAAACGCTATGAGAATCATTTGGAACACCAATGGCATTCCAACCTTTCAACACCGTGGATTTGTGGTTAGGATCATTTTTATGCACATTTCAGACCAGTGAAGCGGCTACTGCAGAGGCACTTCGGAAATTATACAATTATCAGCCATCACTTCCCTACAGTCTAGCCCCCCATATAACCTGTTCTTAATCCGTGTTGAGTTAGCTGAAAGATAACAGAAGTAGGTGAATTGAAGGCAGCTTTGCTCATCGCGTTCTGAACTTGATTCCCGAGACACTGCGATCTATTATGAAACATGCAGTTTCTCGATTTCAGCTTCTGGCAGAAAAACGTGGACAGCATATTGAACATGTCTTGCGCCAGTCTCACAAAAATTTGAAACCAATGTCTTATTTTTGCTTTTTATGTAGATTTTGTGATGTCACCGCCAGACACCACACTTGCTAGGTGGTAGCCTTTAAATCGGCCGCGGTCCGTTAGTATTCGTCGGACCCGCGTGTCGCCACTATCAGTGATTGCAGACCGAGCGCCGCAACACGGCAGGTCTAATCTAGAGAGACTCCCTAGCACTCGCCCCAGTTGTACAGCCGTCTTTGCTAGCGACGGTTCACTGCCTACATACGCTCTCATTTGCAGAGACGAGAGTTTTGCATAGCCTTCAGCTACGTCATTTGCTACGACCTAGCAAGGCGCCATATTCAGTTACTATAAGGAATATCTTCAAGAATGTATACTGAACAGATAATATTGTGAATCATGTACCGTCAAGAGCGACGTTCATCATTAATGGATTAAAGTTAAGTATCAAACTAATTATGTCCGCTTTCTGAATTCTCATTCCTTGTCATGTTGCAGACCTCACGTCAGTATAGTTCTTCCCTCTTCATGCCAGCCTGCGTGAGCTAAAACGTGTGTATTTCGGCCTCCACTCGTAACACGATGTTGGCTCTTCTGCCAACACAAAAGATTTTGTCCTGCGAAAAACCGATTTTCCGATCGAATGTGATATGACCTTGCCGTGGCGGATGAGCTTACCTGTGCCACAGGGGTTGAGTGCCCAGCTTGTGCAGTCATGCACATTGAACAGTACGGAGGTGTAATGTGCCACTCAAACCATAGACGTTCTACTGCTGTTCATCTATGATTTGTAGCCGACCCAGTTTACGTTAAGACGCTCACAGCGCCATCTATTAGCAAAATTTTCTTTTCTTTTCCCCGTGACGTTTCTCCCGTACCAATAATATGGTGTTCAAATTTTACGTCATTTTGAGCAGTTGTCCTCCTTCTATAACATTTTGAAACTGGAATTTAATTATGGACACCCTGTAGATTACATCCGACCTACACAATCAGTGACGAAGTGTGAACGTCCAACGGTTTGTCGCCTAGCCGTAGTTTTATTGTGTTTCAGCCACTCTCGATAGATGATCACGATTCGGGGACGGCGGCTGGCTTGGCCTTTTCTGAGATGTTCGTTCCCAAGCAGGCATCGAGCCATTTAAGATGTAAAGGAACTATAGACATTGGCTGCTACTGGACATTGATTTAGATCAAGGGGGACAGTTGCAAATTTGTGCCAGACCGGGATTCGAACCTGAGTCTCTTGCTTAGTGGGCAGATGCACTGACCACTACGCCATCCGGACACAGCTGTTATAATAACTGCATGGGCTATCCCAGCATGCCTCCCGTCAGATCCTTATTCTCAACTTATCCACACACCGCTAATGTAGTGCCCTTCACCATGATCATTATTACTTGCAGCATTCCGCCGATTCCCTTAAGAGTTCGAACATGGTGTGCGTCCGCACTAAAGAGATCGTTGGACGTTCTCCACTCAATTATACAGGGTGAATATTAATAAAACTGACTGGAAATAGAGGAAAAAAGCTCCTGTGAAAACGTGTCCAGAAATGGACGGTGTGCGCACAACGACAAAAAATCGTCCCGGAACACAGTACAGAGCCGCATCGCATCCGTCACAACATATATTCGAAGTTGCCTCCATCTGACGCAACGAACGCTGTCACACGTCGCGCCATGCACTGCCGCACTCTTTTGAACGTTCCTGCGTCTCTCCATTTAGCGTCACAGGCGTCGTAAGGCACTGCACATCAGGCATTCGACGACCGTGATTTCGAACGTCGTATAGATTTTTGTCGGTTTGACCTTCAGCAACTGAGAGACGCCCCAACGTTTACCAAATTGAGCTCCTTACTGATGAAGCAACGTATACTAATCACGCTAATGTAAATTTGCATAACATGCACTACTGGGAAATCGAAAATCCACACTCACTTCATCAGGTGCAACATCAAAAGGTGTAAAATCGTAAACGTATCGTGCGGCATCATAGAAAATTACATAGTGGCTTTCTTGGATGTAAGGTCCGCCATATGTGCAAAACACCGCTTTGCAGGTTCCCAAACATGTTTCAGCACCCTATGCCATCATGAGTGGCTTCCTGTTTTATTTAATCTGTAATGTGAACCTTTTTACTAAATCATTACAAAATTATGTGGATATTTACTTCAAACAACAATTCGTTCCTTTTTGTTAATACCTTAACACTCAGTTTTCATGGTTTTTCAGGAACACTTGTGTATTATTTATTGTCATCTGCAACCAATGTTGATGAGAAACTTTGTTGTAAGCTAACCTGTCATTTTATGCTCTAAAACGTAATTTAGTTTGTCGCGATATTTCGCGCCTATATTTGTTTTTACTTACGTTTTTGTGTGGCAAGCCCTTTTATTCTCAGCACCGTGGTGAGGTGTTGTGAAGCACACGTAAATATAACACGTATTTTCACAAATAAGGTCGCAAAAGCACTTTGCACGTCACGATGACACTGTAATTGCGGTTGTTGTGTGACACAGAAAAATGCAAAAGCACCCACCCTGAATGCCGTACTTAAGGTTCGCAAGGATAAAATCCCATTATGGCCCATCATCATCTTCCGAAATGCTCCAGCCTACTACCTACCCCAACAGACACACACATTACTAAAAAAAATTGTACACTTTTGACAACAAAAGGCACCTGGAAAACTTAAAGGAATTAATCGACAGAATCAAGAACATACACATACCAAACACAGCAACCCTCATATCGTTTGACGTCACATCAATGTACGCTTGTATTCCAATAAATTAAACAATCAACATCATCACACAAAGATCAAAACAACAAGAAAGCACACTGGACACACACATCAATGAAATAACAACCATACTCAAGATCATAACATCACAAAATTATTTTGTGTTCAACAAAGAATTTTATTCTTAACATGAAGGATTGCCAATGAGATCACCAATTAGTGGTCTCCTAGCTAACATATTTATGAACAACCTGAAGAACATGATCTTCAGACACATAATAAAACCAAAAAATACAAAGTTATATACTGGTACCGTTATGTCATTGACATAATATGCCTGATTGATGTACCACATACACATATAGAATAGCTACACAATGAAATAAACAACTTACACCCAAAAATTAACTTCACATAAGAAACAAAAACTAACGACACACTATATTTTCTAGATCTCACCATACAGAAAACAAACAACACACACAACTTCACAATACTCAGGAATCCAACAACCACAAGCACTACCATTCACAACCTGTGGAACCACCCATTGACACAAAAGCAAGCTCCATAGATTAAACATAACACCCATGAGCAAACAGAACTATACACAAAAACTAAACACAATAAAACAAATAACAGTAGAAAATGGTTATGATACCCATATGGTAGACAAATTAAATCAAAAAATATGTAAATGGCACAAAAATGAACATACAATACAAACACAAGTCCTCACCCAACACAGAACAACACAAAATACAAACAATGAAAACCCACACGACACAACAGAGCAGCAACAACACACAGAGAGAGAGAGAGAACTCAATGGCACATACTCACCTACAATGATAAGATTGTTCACAGAATAAGCTACATACTAAAGAAACAGGGACTCCAAATAGGATACAGGACAGAGAACACAACACAGCAAAAGAATGGAACACAAGAAACACCCATGGAGAAATTTAACAGATCAGGAATATATGAACTCACATGCAACATTTGCCAGTCAGCGTACATAGGACAGACACGCAGAAATTTCAAAATCAGATATTCAGAACATCTCAGAGCTTTAAAAAGCAACAGCTCCCATAGCACATTTGCTGACCATCTAATAGCCCACAATCACCACGCAAGTACAATAGAAATAGACTCAAGAATACTAAAACCCAGCCACAGCCTATACAGCAAACTGACCATTGAGGAAAACTTCCAGATACAGAAAGCAATAGCAGAAGGGAAACAGGTCATAAATGAATACACTACACTTTGCAAGGGCACACTGTTTAACACATTAAAGGGACTTTACGAGAAAGACAACACAAACAGATAAAGTCTACCCACACACATAGGCACACACACACACACACACACACACACACACATTATAAATGGATACACTACACCCTGCAAAGACTTACCATTTTACACACAAAAGGAACACCATGTAAAGGACAACACAAACAGCTAAGAAGCTGGGACACACAACAACCACAATTACAGTGTCTTGGTGACGTGCTAAGTGCTGTTACGACCTTATCTGTGAAAATACGTGTTATATTTACGTGTGCTTCACAACACCTCACCATGATGCTGAGAATAAAAGGGATTGCCACAAAAAAAACCTAAGTAAAAACGAATATAGGCGCGTAATTCGCGACAAACTAAATTACGTTTTAGAGCATAAAATGATAGGTTAGCTCCCAACAAAATTTCTCATCAACATTGTTTGGTTGCAGATGACAGGCTACTGTAATAAAAAATACACAAGTGGTCCTGAAAAACCATGCAAACCGAGGAATTTGGAAAAACGGTGTTCTGCATAACTGGCAGACCGTACTTCCAACAATAACTGCAAACACGGTTAACACAAGGGTCTTCAAATCCAAAATGATGAATACGTTGTGAGATCTTACTTCATCTCAGGCGTTCTAACTGGACATTCGTATGCACACCTTCCGATGAACATTCTATCGATTCTTCTAGAAGAGGTACCACTGGATATTTGACAGTTTACGTGGCTGCAACGAGACGTTGTCCATATCAGTCGTTGCAACGGAAATACTGAATGAGAACTTTCCTGGACTTTGGACAGGACGAAATTTTGTTGACTTCTGTAGATTTTTTCCTTTGGGGAGCACTCAAAGACGCAGTCTATGACGAAGCCCCAACTACGCCATACGATACGTATCGTCGAATCGCCAGTGCATGCTCTACGATATCTTCCATTGTAATTACATCTGTTCATTGTTCTTTCGAACTGCGATTGCAAATGTGTCTTTCAGTCCATGGTCAACAGTTGCAACACATCCTCAAACAAAGGATAAATTTATTTTTTTGGAAGTCAAAATTAATGTTATGTGATTTGAGTGGTAACCAAATTAATGTTAGTAATTTGTTTATTTCGTTTATGTGCGTACGAAATTGTTTTGCAGTGTCAAATAAGTTGACAGCATATATTGTAGGTAGTTAATAGCACTGTCATTCCTCGCTTATGCCAGGCATCGCACGACGATTCGTTCAAAAGAATATTTATTTTGCGGTGTTCAGGTCACCAAATTACCTTTAATAAAATGTATAGTTCGATGAATGTATCCCAAATGATATACTTTAGAGCAGTGTAAGTAGAGACACTTATCCGACAACATGTATTTTACCTCTAAGAAACACACAGGCGCGTACAGGAAGAGAGAGGTCAAATTTGGCTTCTAACATTTAAAGATTTAATACAGCAGTCGCTTTTTGCAACGATTAAGACATCTTTATTTCTGAAAATGAACAGTTGACTTGTCTGTTTCAGCTCACGTAAGTCTGGGAGGATACAGGGACGTGAAACACTCTTCCCAAATCCTTTGTGATACGCTGTATTCTAGCCAATGTCGTATTTCCGTACACAAGATATGCAGGTGATCCTGGTTCTTGGTTGTAAGTTGGTTCAAGGGGAAATAAAGCTTTATTCTCGTACCACAGGCCTACTTTACGGCATTCAACTAAGCAGCCTAGATCGAGATGCCTGTCTGGCAGTTTTTGCACAGGAAATGCCGTTTCAGCCACTGTGCTCTCACATTCCATGACATTACTTGGATTTTTTTACGACAGTTTTCAACGTTAACATTGTATCACTGTAATTGTCTTCTAAAGAGCTGTCGAATGCAGATATAAAAAATATTCGATTCCATTTAAAAATATGTACGAGTACTTCAATATCAAAGTTGATACCGGCGCTAAAAACATTTCTGTAACGCCACGTTCAAATTCACTTAAATCTTGATAACCTGACATTGTAGCAGCATTAACCTACCTAACAACTGCGCCAGACACTTGTTGTCTTACTGAGCGAGGTGGCGCAGTGGTTATCGCACTGGACTCGCATTCGGGAGAACGACGGTTCAATCCCGCGTCCGGCCATCCTGATATAGGTTATCCATGATTTCCCTAAATCGCTCCAGGCAAATGCCGGGATGGTTCCTTTGAAAGGGCACGGTCGACTACCTTTCCCGTCCTTCACTAATCCAATGAAACCGATGACCTCGCTGTCTGGTCTCCTCCCCCAAACAACCCAACCCCAATTTGTTGTCTTATACAGGGTATGAACTCGTGGTCTAGGGGTAGCGTCTTTGATTCATAATCAAAACGTCTTCGGTCCCAGGTTCGATCCCCGCCACTGCCTAAATTTTGATAAATAATCAGCATTGGCGGCCGAAGACTTCCGGCATAAGAAGTCAGCCTCATTCTGCCAACGGCCTTGTCAAAGAGTGCGGAGGGGCGGATAGAGGTTCAGGCACTCTCTTGTCCTAGGGGTGGGAAATTGCCCCTAAAGGCGGAAGAATCAGCAATGATCAACGACATGAGGATGCAGAAGGCAATGGAAACCACAGCATTAAAGACACGTAAGGTGTATCCACACGACATGTGGCCTGTAATTGAAGAAGTGTCATGATGATCTCTCCATTGGCAAAAGATTCCGGAATAGTCCCCCATTCGGGTCTCCGGGAGGGGACTGCCAAGGGGGAGGTTACCATGAGAAAAATATTGAATAATCAACCAAAGGATAACGTTCTACGAGTCGGGGCGTGGAATGTCAGAAGCTTGAACGTGGTAGGGAAACTACAAAATCTGAAAAGGGAAATGCAAAGGCTCAATCTAGATATAGTAGGGGTCAGTGAAGTGAAGTGGAAGGAAGACAAGGATTTCTGGTCAGATGGGTATCGGGTAATATCAACAGCAGCAGAAAATGGTATAACAGGTGTAGGATTCGTTATGAATAGGAAGATAGGGCAGAGGGTGTGTTACTGTGAACAGTTCAGTGACCGGGTTGTTCTAATCAGAATCGACAGCAGACCAACACCGACAACGATAGTTCAGGTATACATGACGACGTCGCAAGCTGAAGATGAACAGATAGAGAAAGTGTATGAGGATATTTAAAGGGTAATGCACTAGGTAAAGGGGGACGAAAATCTAATAGCCATGGGCGACTGGAATGCAGTTGTAGGGGAAGGAGTAGAAGAAAAGGTTACAGGAGAACATGGGCTTGGGACAAGGAATGAAAGAGGAGAAAGACTAATTGAGTTCTGTAACAAGTTCCGGCTAGTAATAGCGAATACCCTCTTCAAGAATCACAAGAGGAGGAGGTATACTTGGAAAAGGCCGGGAGATACGGGAAGATTTCAATTATATTACATCATGGTCAGACAGAGATTCCGAAATCAGATACTGGATTGTAAGGCGTACCCAGGAGCAGATATAGACTCAGATCACAATATAGTAGTGATGAAGAGTAGGCTGAAGTTCAAGACATTAGTCAGGAAGAATCAATACGCAAAGAAGTGGGATTCGGAAGTACTAAGGAATGACGAGATACGTTTGAAGTTCTATAACGCTATAGATACAGCAATAAGGAATAGCGCAGTAGGCAGTACAGTTGAAGAGGAATGGACATCTCTAAAAAGGGCCATCACAGAAGTTGGGAAGGAAAACATAGGTACAAAGAAGGTAGCTGCGAAGAAACCATGGGTAACAGAAGAAATACTTCAGTTGATTGATGAAAGGAGGAAGTACAAACATGTTCCCGGAAAATCAGGAATACAGAAATACAAGTCGCTGAGGAATGAAATAAATAGGAAGTGCAGGGAAGATAAGACGAAATAGCTGCAGGAAAAATGTGAAGACATCGAAAAAGATATGATTGTCGGAAGGACAGACTCAGCATACAGGAAAGTCAAAACAACCTTCGGTGACATTAAAAGCAACGGTGGTAACATTAAGAGTGCAACGGGAATTCCACTGTTAAATGCAGAGGAGAGAGCAGATAGGTGGAAAGAATACATTGAAAGCCTCTATGAGGGTGAAGATTTGTCTGATGTGATAGAAGAAGAAACAGGAGTCGATTTAGAAGAGATAGGGGATCCAGTATTAGAATCGGAATTTAAAAGAGCTTTGGAGGACTTACGGTCAAATAAGGCAGAAGGGATAGATAACATTCCATCAGAATTTCTAAAATCATTGGGGGAAGTGGCAACAAAACGACTATTCACGTTGGTATGTAGAATATATGAGTCTGGCGACATACCATCGGACTTTCGGAAAAGCATCATCCACACAATTCCGAAGACGGCAAGAGCTGACAAGTGCGAGAATTATCGCACAATCAGCTTAACAGCTCATGCATCGAAGCTGCTTACAGGAATAATATACAGAAGAATGGAAGAGAAAATTGAGAATGCGCTAGGTGACGATCAGTTTGGCTTTAGGAAAAGTAAAGGGACGAGAGAGGCAATTCTGACGTTACGGCTAATAATGGAAGCAAGGCTAAAGAAAAATCAAGACACTTTCATAGGATTTGTCGACCTGGAAAAAGCTTTCGACAAAATAAAATGGTGCAAGCTGTTCGAGATTCTGAAAAAAGTAGGGGTAAGCTATAGGGAGAGACGGGTCATATACAATATGTACAACAACCAAGAGGGAATAATAAGAGTGGACGATTAAGAACGAAGTGCTCGTATTAAGAAGGGTGTAAGACAAGGCTGTAGCCTTTCGCCCCTACTCTTCAATCTGTACATCGAGGAAGCAATGATGGAAATAAAAGAAAGGTTCAGGAGTGGAATTAAAATACAAGGTGAAAGGATATCAATGATAAGATTCGCTGATGACATTGCTGTCCTGAGTGAAAGTGAAGAAGAACTAAATGATCTGCTGAACGGAATGAACAGTCTAATGAGTACACAGTATGGATTGAGAGTAAATCGGAGAAAGGCGAAGGTAATGAGAAGTAGTAGAAATGAGAACAGCGAGAAACTTAACATCAGGATTGATGGTCACGAATTCAATGAAGTTAAGGAATTCTGCTACCTAGGCAGTAAAATAACCAATGACGGACGGAGCAAGGAGGACATCAAAAGCAGACTCGCTATGGCAAAAAAGGCATTTCTGGCCAAGAGAGGTCTACTAATATCAAATACCGGCCTTAATATGAGGAAGAAATTTCTGAGGATGTACGTCTGGAGTACAGCATTGTATGGTAGTGAAACATGGACTGTGGGAAAACCGGAACAGAAGAGAATCGAAGCATTTGAGATGTGGTGCTATAGACGAATGTTGAAAATTAGGTGGACTGATAAGGTAAGGAATGAGGAGGTTCTACGCAGAATCGGAGAGGAAAGGAATATGTGGAAAACACAGGAGAAGGGACAGGATGATAGGACATCCGCTAAGACATGAGGGAATGACTTCCATGGTACTAGAGGGAGCTGTAGAGGCCAAAAACTGTAGAGGAAGACAGAGATTGGAATACGTCAAGCAAATAATTGAGGACGTAGGTTGCAAGTGCTACTCTGAGATGAAGAGGTTAGCACAGGAAAGGAATTCGTCGCGGGCCGCATCAAACCAGTCAGTAGACTGATGACCAAAAAAAAAAAAAAAATACAGGGTGTTACAAGAAGGTACGGCCAAACTTTCAGGAAACATTCCTCACACACAACTAAAGATAAGATGTTATGTGAACATGTGTCCGGAAACGCTTAATTTCCATGTTAGAGCTCATTTTAGTTTCGTCAGTATGTACTGTACTTCCTCGATTCACCGCCAGTTCGCCCAATTGAAGGAAGGTAATGCTGACTTCGGTGCTTGTGTTGACATGCGTCTCATTGCTCTACAGTACTAGTATCAAGCACATCAGTACGTAACATTAACAGGTTAGTGTTCATCACGAACGTGGTTTTGCAGTCAGTGCAATGTTTACAAATGCGGAGTTGGCAGATGCCCATTTGATGTATGGATTAGCACGGGCAATAGCCGTGGGGCGGTACGTTTGTATCGAGACAAATTTCCAGAACGAAGGTGTCCCGACAGGAAGACGTTCGAAGCAATTGATCGTCGTCTTAGGGAGCACGGAACATTCCAGCCTATGACTCGCGACTGGGGAAGACCTAGAACGACGAGGACACCTGCAATGGACGAGGCAATTCTTCGTGCAGTTGACGATAACCCTAATGTCAGCGTCAGAGAAGTTCCTGCCGTACAAGGTAACGTGACAACGTCACTGTATGGAGAGAGCTACGGGAGAACCAGTTGTTTCCGTACCATGTACAGCGTGTGCAGGCACCATCAGCAGCCGATTGGGCTCCACGGGTACACTTCTACGAATGGTTCATCCAACAATGTGTCAATCTTCATTTCAGTGCAAATGTTCTCTTTACGGATGAGGCTTCATTCCAACGTGATCAAATTGTAAATTTTCACAATCAACATGTGTGGGCTGACGAGAATCCGCACGCAATTGTTCAATCACATCATGAACACAGATTTTCTGTGAACGTTTGGGCAGGCATTGTTGGTGATGTCTTGATTGGGCCCCATGTTCTTCCACCTACGCTCAATGGAGCACATTATCATGATTTCATACGGGATACTCTACCTGTGCTGCTAGAACATGTGCCTTTACAAGTACGACACAACATGTGGTTCATGCACGATGGAGCTCCTGCACATTTCAGTCGAAGTGTTCGTACGCTTCTCAACAACAGATTCGGTGACCGATGGATTGGTAGAGACGGACCAATTCCATGGCCTCCACGCTCTCCTGACCTCAACCCTCTTGACTTTCATTTATGGGGGCATTTGAAAGCTCTTGTCTACGCAACCCCGGTACCAAATGTAGAGACTCTTCGTGCTCGTATTGTGGACGGCTGTGATACAATACGCCATTCTCCAGGGCTGCATCAGCGCATCAGGGATTCCATGCGACGGAGGGTGGATGCACGTATCCTCGCTAACGGAGGACATTTTGAACATTTCCTGTAACAAAGTGACTGAAGTCACGCTGGTACGTTCTGTTGCTGTGTGTTTCCATTCCATGATTAGTGTGATTTGAAGAGAAGTAATAAAATGAGCTCTAACATGGAAAGTAAGCGTTTCCGGACACATGTCCACATAACGTATTTTCTTTATTTGTGTGTGAGGAAAGTTTCCTGAAAGTTTGGCCGTACCTTTTTGAACCACCCTGTATAGGCGTTGGCGACAGCAGCGCCGTATTCTGCCTGTTTACATATCTCTGTATTTGAATACTCACGCATATAACAGTTTCTTTAGGGCTTAAGTGTAGTTTCGCTGTAGGCAGGACATTTCATGTTTTGATTCATTAGTTTATTTACCTCTGTTTCACAGAGGTATCGGTAAATTTAGTTTTTGTCAGGCTCATTGTTCCAGAATGATCAGTGAGCTCCCTAAGGTGATGACAAAAACGAAGAGCAGCACTGGCGTGGAACCGGCGTGGCGGTCGCCGCCGCAATCGGCAGACGCACAATGGGGACGCAGCCACGCCAGCCGCGACCCGTAGAAAAAGGCCGCGAAACCTGAGCCGGGCGCGCCTCCAGCAAGCTCGAGTTGCGTCGGGACGGCAGCGCCTGTCCGCGCGACTCCTTCCCCCTCCTCAATTACCCGCGGCGCAGATTAACCGCGCTACACGGCCGCGTCGCGCCGCGCTACACGGCGCATTGTCCTCGCCGGGTCTCGACCCGGCACCTCATTAAGCAGAACCACAGACGATGGGCGCTGCACGGCGCGGCACGGCGCGCCAGTCTCGTTAGCGGCGCGAAAAGCACGGCCGGGGTGCGCGAATCGCGGCCTCGGGACAAAGCCGACCCGGCAGGCGGGCAGCGAAGTCTCCCTGTCTGGTGCAAGAGGCAGGCAGCCGCGGCTTACAGTCGGTGACGCGGTCCGCGGTGCGTGCGGAGCTCACATGAAACACGAGAAAGTTCGCGGAAAACCCGACACTGATTAACATTCGTACCAGTAAACCACCGATTCCTCAACTCTGAGCGCCGTGGCCTTAACATTACGGGCACAACATACACTGAAGCGCCAAAGAAACTGGTATGGGCATGCGTATTCAGATACAGAGCCGGCCGCTGTGACAGAGTGGTTCTAGGCGCTTCAGTCCGGAACCGCGCTGCTGCTACGGTCGCATGATCGAATCCTGCCTCGGGCATGGATGTGTGTGTTAGGTTTAAGTGGTTCTAAGTCTAGGGGACTGAGGACTTCAGATGTTAAGTTCCACAGTGTTCAGAGCCATTTGAATCAGATACAGATATATGTAAACAGGCAGAAAACGGCGATGCGGTCTGCAATGCCTATATAAGGCAACAAGTGTCTGGCGCAGCTGTTAGATCGGTTACTGCTGCTACAATGCCAGGTTATCAAGATTTGAGTCTGAACATGGTGCTCTAGTCGGCGCACGAGCGGTGGGACACAGCATCTTCGAGGTAGCGAAGAAGTAGGGATTGTCCTGTACGATCATTTCACGCGTGTACCGTGAATATCAGGAATCCAGTAGAACATCAAATATCCGACATCGCTGAGGCCGGAAAAAGATCATGCAAGAACGGGACCACATAGCGATCCCTTCGATCATTACTATGAGTCAGCAGGTGATGATCGACGGAATCGCTACGCCAAAAATCTGCGGATACCAGTCAGTGCATTCTGGCACCTATTTTGAGCCGACGAGACATGGGAATCTTCCTACACGTCTGTCAGGGGGCCTGAAGATTCCGTAATACATCAGCGAAACTGGTTGCTCAGTGAAATAACAATTGGAAATTTAGACGGCTGAAAGGTATTTTGATTCGACATTCTGGAGGGTGTATTCGTCCGTGGGGCATAGTTGTACCCTAGAATGAATGTTTCACACACTATTTACCTCTAAACTCAGCACAGTTACTATCTACACAGATAAAACAGAGGCCTCACACCCAGGCCTCCAGAGCGCCATCTCGTCACCGATGTCCATCATGATGATGTTTGGTTTCTGGAGCGCTCAACTGCGCGGTTATCAGCTCCCGCACAAATCCCCAACCTTTGCTCAGTCCAAACTCGCCACTTTCAGGAATTATGATGAAATGATAGGGACAACACAAACACCCAGTCATCTAGAGGCAGGTGAAAATCCCTGACCCCGCCGGGAATCGACCCCGGGACCCCGTGCTCGGGAACCGAGAAAGCGACCGCGACACCACGAGCTGCGGACTACCGATGACCATGACAAATAAATCACTAGCATGCGCATATTACACATATTGTACCTTGGCGCCACTGAGCAGTGTAATGGTTGACGTGAACTTTAATCGTTACTTTCACCCTTTAACGCCCGCGGTAGCCGCAGTGTGTGGCCTCACGTGCTCGCAGACAGCCGAATGAGTGAGAGGTGGGAATCAATTACATGCTAAATCGCCACACAGCTCAATATCAGTTTGAAGAAAGGCAGAACATGAGACTAGCGGCAGAGAACTGTACACAGGAAATTGGAAAGAGGAACTAATCGTTAGCACGAAGGAGAGCAGTAGGATGCTCGTGGAGTACTTTCACGACCTGCTGAACTGAGAAACATCTGGAGACGAGCTGGAATTGGTGACGGATACAGGGGAGATACAGTTACGCCTTCCAGCTAGGGATGAGGTCGCAGAGTCTACAAGCGATGTAAGGAATAATAAGGTAACTAGATAAAATGGAATAGCAGCAGAGATGAAAAAGTATGGAGGTGACAAGGCAGTAGCCAAATTGCCTAGATTGTCTTCCAGATTTTGAGGCCAAAAAAAGAATGGAAGAATATGATCATAGTGCAATTACATGAAAAGGCAGAGGAATATCGATACAAAATGCTGACGAAATTCCTTATGAAGAGATTCGAAGAACAGCAGAAGAAAATGGAAACTCTGAAGTGGGATTTAGGAAGAGAAAAGGATTCACAGAACAGATAAAAGAAAGGAATTTTCTGACTAAAACAAGCAAGTCCAGTATATGACATGGAGATTGTAAGTAGGCTGTTTAGCGCTCTGTATGAAAATCACTCACTGTTCTGTGTGCAGCCTGAGGCTGGTCGGCATTGTTGCAATATTTGCTATTGTAGTGTTGGGCACTTGGCTGTCAACAGCGCGTTGCGTTGCACAGTTGGAGGTGAGCCGCCAGCAGTGGTGGATGTGGGGAGAGAGATGGCGGAGTTTTGAGAGCGGATGATCTGGACATGTGTCCATCAGAGGCAGTAAATTTGTAAGACTGGATGTCATGAACTGATATACTCGTATATTATGACTTTTGAACAGTATTAAAGTAAATACATTGTTTATTCTTTATCAAAATCTTTCATTTGCTAACTACGCCTATCAGTAGTTAGTCCCTTCAGTAGTTTGAATCTTTTATTTAGCTGGCAGTAGTGGCGCTCGCTGTATTGCAGTAGTTCGAGTAACGAAGATTTTTGTGAGGTAAGTGATTTGTGAAAGGTATAGGTTAGTGTTAGTCAGGGCCATTCTTTTGTAAGGATTATTGAAAGTCAGATTGCGTTGCGCTAAAAAATATTGTGTGTCAGTTTAGTGTTGATCAGAATAGGTAAAGAGCGAAATGTCTGAGTACGTTCAGTTTTGCTCAGCTGTTTGAAAATCAAATAATGTAAGAGGTTTATCAGCACAGTAATTCATTAATTTTTCTAAGGGGGCGTTTCAAGATCTCAATAGATAAACCTAAGACAGTGGCCTTCATGGGGAAAGAACGCATTAGGATCACTGCATTGTCAGCGTGTAGTAAGTTATATAAAAGAGTCATCCTGTCTAGGTATAAACCTTTTCGAAATTCTGTTTTAGATGTACGCATTATTCCCTGTATGTAAATGTAAAACACAGCAGAGATGCAGCAGCCTAGTTGTATCGTACAAGCTTTTGTTTGTTTTGGGTAGTATAGTTCAGTTTCGGTTGGACCATCAGTGAGAGGACACCTCAAGTTCCTGCTGCTAATAAGGCGAGTACACTGTACATTTCTTACATATTTTTATGAGCTTCAAACCGGAGCGACTTCAACAAGGGATACAAAATGTGAGTGCTGTGTACAGATGTGAGCTGAGTCGGTGACGCTTCGCTCACAGCTCCAGGCAGTGTTGGCTTCTGTAACACAGTTTGAGGCTGCTGATAAAGGGGCATCACTGTGGGGGATCGGACGAGGAGTTGCGAGGGACATCACACCCATGCCACAGGTCCCCCGATTGGTCCACAGCTGTGGCTGCCCCAGGTACTGCCTGCACTGAGGTTGACCCCTCACATGTGGTCGAGTGGGAGATCATTAAAAAGTCTCGCAGGCAGTGAAAGACTCTCTGAAGGGGCAATGGTAGGGTCTCCATGATTCGTTTGACAAACAGGTTCCAGAGGAAGCTTCTCACCCCACAAGTCTGGTCATTACAGAGGGTGGGTTTGCTGGTAGCTGCGAGCTCCAACGTTAGATGCATAATGGGGTCCCTTAGGAACATGGCTGCCAAGGAGGGGAAGGAAGCCAGTGTGCACTCTGTGTGCATACCGGGAGGAGTCTTTCTGAATGTGAATATTGCTTCCGGATGCCAGGAAGAGCGCAGGGTGCAGCAAACTGCAGTTAGTGGCTCATGTTTGTACCAATGACGTGTGTTGTTTTGGATCAGAGGAGATTCTCTCTGGTTTTGGGCAGCAAACGGAAATGGTATAGACTGCCAGTCTTGTTTGTGAGATTAAGGCAGAGCTCACCATCTGCGGCATCGGCAATAGAACCGGCTGTGGTCCTTTGGTGCAGAGCCGAGTGGAGGGTCTGAATCAGAGGCTCAGGCAGTTCTGTGACCTAGTAGGCTGCAGATTCCTTGACTTGGGTGCCATCGAGTGGTGGCTTTCTTGGTTCCACTTAATAGGTCATAAGGCCACTACACACAGGCAGTGGCTAAATGGGTAGCAGGGACTGTATGGAAGGGACTGGGTGGTTTTTTAGGTTAGAGGGTCTCAGGGAACCACAGAAAGGGCGTCTGTCTAAAGGGGGCAGGTAAGACAGACGAAATAAGTTGTAGAAATGACTAGTATTGTAGCTGTAAATTCTCATTGCTGTGTTGGGAAAGAACCAGACCTTCCAAGCCCTAATAGAAAGCACTGAAGCTCAAATAGGTATAGGACCAGAAAGCTGGCTAAAGTCAGAAATAAGTTCAGCTGAAATTACTTCAAACAATCTAACAGTGTTCAGAAAGGATAGATTAAATACAGTTGGTGGTGGTGTGTTTATTGCTGTCAGAAATAGTTCACCTTGTAAAGAAATTGAAGTAGATAGTTCCTGCGAGTTAGTATGGGTAGAGGGCATACTTTATAATCGGACTAAATTATTAATTGGATAGTTTTACCGACCCCCGACTCAGAAGACATAGTTGTTGAACAGTTCAAAGAAAACTTGAGTCTCATTTCAAATAAGTACCCCACTCATAAAAAAAATGGTTCAAGTGGCTCTGAGCACTATGGGACTTAACATCTGTGGTCATCAGTCCCCTAGAACTTAGAACTACTTAAACCTAACTAACCTAAGGACACCACACACACCCATGCCCGAGGCAGGATTCGAACCTGCGACCGTAGCGGTCACGCGGTTCCAAACTGAAGCGCCTAGAACCGCACGGCCACACCAGCCGGCACCCCACTCATAAAATTATAGTCGATGGTGACTTCAATCTGCCCTCGATATGCTGGAAAAATTATACGTTTAAAGCTGGCAGCAGGCATAAAACGTCATCCGAAATTGTACTGAATGGTTTCTCAGGGAATTATTATGAACAATTAGTCCATGAGCCAACTCTAAGTGTAAATGGTTGCAAAAGCATACTTGACCTATTAAGCAAAAAATAATTCTGGACGAATAGGGAGTATCATGATGGATACAGGGATTAGCGACCACAAGACAGTTGCTGCTAGGCTGAATAATGTAACACCCACAACCATCAATAAGAAATGTAAAGTGCATCTATTTAAAAAAGCTGATAAAATTCTCTTAGCGCCTTTTTAAGAGACAGTCTCCACTCCTACCGATCTGATCACGTAAGTGCAGAAAAGATGTGGAATCATTTCAAAGAGATACTATCGATGGCAATTAAGAGATGTATACCATAAAAATTAATAAGTGATGGTACTGATCCCCCATGGTACACAAAACGGGTCATATCGCTGCTGCAGAAGCAACGAAAAAAGCATGCCAAATATAAAAGAACACAAAATGTTCAAGATTGGCAAAATTTTGCAGAAATTCGAAATATAGAGCATACTTCAATGCGAGATGCTTTTAATAGTTTCCACAACGAAATTCTGTCTCGAAATCTGGCAGAAAACCCAAAGAGATTCTGGTCATACATAAAGCACACCAGTTGCAAGACGCAATCATTACCTTCACTGCACGTTAACAGCTGTGAAGTCACTGATGACAGTTCCACCAAAGCGGAGTTAATAAACACGGTTTTCCTTCACCAAAGAAGACGAAGTAAATATTCCTGAATTCCAATCAAGAACAACTACCAAGATGAGAAACAGAGAAGTAGATATCCTCAGCGTAGCAAAGCAGCTTAAATCACTTAATAAAGGCAAGGCCTCCAGTCCAGATTGTATACCAGTCAGGTTTCTTTCAGAGTACGCTGATACAATAGCTCCATATTCGGCAATTATACACAACCGCTTGCTCACAGGAAGATCCGTTCCTAAAGATTGAAAAATTGCTCAAATCACATCAGTACCCAGAAAGGGATATAGGAGTAATCTGCTGAATTAGAGGCTCAGGTCACTAATGTCGATCTGCAGTAGGGTTGTAAGGTGGCAGATTGAATGAATCTCTCACATGAGAGATTTTATATTTCGTAACAAGAAGGTGAATATGTCACCTAACATACTTCGCTGATAAAGAACAGAACTGCCGAGTAAAATGTATAGTGTGCGAAGCAAAGGGAAGACACTCAGTTCGACGGTATTGACGCAGTGAACCCAAATCCTGCATGTCAATGAGGAAAAAGTGAAAAGAGCTGCTGGAGGAAATATGTTAGTCTGGGGGCAGACGCGAGTTGCGTCGTCACAGACGAAGTAAAACAGAAAGCTTTTAAGGTGACCGTGGCGACAGGGGGAACGAACGCACCGGACATAACATCAGGGAGAGCAAGTTGCAGGCCAGAGCTGCATGTGCACTATGGAGAAATTATTTAGGAAACTGCGATGGGGAATTTCCAGGTGGATACAAACAGACCAGCGATACAGTTGATCACATGAAATGCTCGTGGTACGCTCGTGATGTATGCATGTAACTTTTAGGCATCTGGAGTGGGCACAAAATGTCCGATTAGTTGAAATTAACTAGGAAGGAGTAAAATGCCGAAGTTTCGACACAGTTTGAAGGTAGGCCCTTTGCGATTGGCAGAGGTAATTACCCCAAGATCTGATGTCATCAGTTCCCTAGACTTAGAACTACTTAAACCTAACTAACCTAAGGACATCGCACACATCCACGCCCGAGGCAGGATTCGAACCTGGCGACCGTAGCGGTCGCGCGGTTCCAGACTGAAGCGTCTAGAACCGCTCGGCCACTCCGGCCGCCTGGGAATACTCCTCTTGGTTGGAAAAAGCCGTGACGTGAAGCACAAAATTACCCAGGTGGGGGACAGTTTGTTATGAGAGACAAGACTGAAAACTTCAAGGACTCTCCTCTGAACCAGTGTCAAGTGCAGAATAGGGTGCATCACGCTCTGTATGAAGCCAAAGGAGGAGTTTTGTGTGAACGCTGTGTTCACTTCGGCTGACATTCAGCTAGATACAAATAGTACCGAACTCAGAACTGGAATCGGATGATTTGTCGTAATATTGGCCAACTTCACGGTGTAGTAGTAGTAGTTGTAATTTTGTAAAGAAACTTCTGGTTAAAATTTGATATTGTTGTGTTCAGTGTTATTTCGATTAAACAGGATGTAACGCATTGTATTGACAACTGTCCTGACATTGTCATGTTTCAGCCTGTGTAAATTCGTGTACTTATTTGACGATAATCGTGAATTAAAAACAATTTGTGTACATCTAAAAACCGATGTGCACTGTCATAAAATAAGGGTCCACTCCTAACCCCGGTTATTTATTCTATAGACGCTTACGCACTCACAGGGTGTTTTTGCTGATGTCTAGCTAACGTGAAAAGGAGTGGAGTGTCAGAGGGTTTTGCAACATATACTGTGTTCGAACATTATGAATTACCTCGAAGAAAACGATTTATTGACACATATCTGGATTCAGAAAATATCGTTCTTGTGAAACATAACTGGCTCTTTATACTCATGAAGTACTGAGTGCTATCGATACGGGATGTCAAATTGATTTCATATTTTTAGATTTCCAGAAGACTTTCGACACCGTTGCTCACAGGCGTCTTCTAATCAAACTGCACGCCTATGGAATATCTCCTCAGTTGTGCGACTGGATTCGTGATTTCTTTTCAGAAAAGTTACAGTCCGTAGTAATAGACGGAAAGTAATCGAGTAAAACTTCCCCGAGGAAGTGTTATAGGCCGTCTATTGTTCTTGATCTATATTAACAACATAGGAGACTGAGTAGCCTTCTTAGATTGTTTGCAGGTGATGCTGTCATTTACCGTCTTGTAATGTCATCAGATGACCAAAACGAATTGCCAAACGATTTAGATAAGTTATCTGTATGGTGCGAAAAGTGGCAATTGACCCTGAATAAAGAAAAGTGTGAAATTATTCACATGAGTACTAAAAGAAATCCCCCAAATTTCGATTACATGATAAGTCACACAAATCTGAAGGCTGTAAATTCAGCTAAATACGTAGCGATTTCAGTTACAAGTAACCTAAACTGGATCGATCACATTGATAATGTAGTGGTCAGAGAAAACCAAAGACTACGATTCATTGGCAAAACACTTAGAAGGTGCAACAGGTCTACTAAACAGACAGCAATATTTTGTGGTTTTGTTGTGCGGTGTGGGATCCGCATCAGTTGGGACAGACAGATGACATCGAAAAAGTGCAAAGAAGGGCAGCTCGTTTTGTATTATCACGAAATAGGGGAGATAGTGCCACAAACATGATACATGAGTTAGAGTGGTAACCATTAAAACAAAGGCGTTTTTCGTTGCGACAGGACCTTCTCATGAAATTTCAATCACCAGTTTTCTCCTCCGATTGCGAAAACATTCTTTAGGCACCCACCTACATAGGAAGAAATGTTCACCACGATAAAATAAGAGAAATCAGGGCTCGCACAGAAAGATGTGCTTCTTTTTCCCGCACGCCGTTCGAGAGTGGAAAGGTTGAGAGACACCTTGAAGGTGTTTCAAACCCTCTGCCAGGTGCTTTATTGTGAATAGCGGAGTAATCACGTAGATGTAGATGCAGATGAACTCCTATGTTAGTTGGTGTCTTATTAGTCATTTTACCGTTGAAATCTAGAGTGATGGTTGTGTTCTGATTCACACTTTTCATCGCATTTATTAGATTTTTTAAAATAGATGAAAGCAACGTGTGTTTCTTTATTATATTCTCTGCGTTTTTCTATTATCTGTTGTAAAATAAAAATTGTGCCCATCGTACAGTGCCCTTTTCTAAAACCCATTTGTTCCTCATGCAGTACTTCTTCCGTTATGTTTTTAAGTCTTGTGTTTAAAATCTGAGCATGGGGGATCTTAAGTATTTTATACACTGAAGATCCAAAGAAACTGGTACACCTGCGTAATATCGGTTAGGGCATCAGCGAGTACGCAGATGTGCCGCAACACGACGTGGCATGGACTCGACTAATGTCTGAAGTAGGGTTGGAGGAAACTGACACCATAAATCCTGCAGGGTTGTCCATTAATACGTGACAGTATGAGGGAGTGGAAGTCTCTTCCGAACGTCACGTTGCAAGGCATCCCAGCTATGCTCAATAATTTTCATGTCTGGGGAGTTTAGCGGCCAGCGGAAGTGTTTAAACTCAGAGGAGTGTTCTTGGAGCCACTCTGTAGCAATTCTGGACGTGTGGGGGTATCGCATCACCCTGATGGAATTTCCCAAGTCCGTCGGAATGCATAACGGACGTGAACGGATGCAGGTGATCAGACACGATATTTACGTACGTGTCACCTGTCAGAGTCGTATCTAGACGTATTAGGTCTCTCATATCACTCCAACTACACACGCCCCACACCATTACAGAGCCTCCATCAGCTTGAACAGCCCCCTGCTGACGTGCAGGGTCCATGGATTCATGAGGTTGTCTCCATACCCGTACAAATCCATCCACTCGATACAACCTGAAACGAGACTCGACCGTGTTATGCCATCAGAACTGGTGCCAGAGACAGGGATTCGTGTGGCACTGTTCTGGATGTCTCGTCCGAAAATTACCTTGAGCAGATAGAGAAAAAACTCGTGAGGGTAACGTCTTAGACGTCCAGGCAACAAACAGATCGAATCAGTTAACGTAGTGGAAGGTATCAGTGATCACGAGGCTGTGACAGCATCTATGACGGCGGGTCCTACGAGGAGCGTTAAGAAAGGTAGGAAGATATATTTGCTCAGCAATGATGACAGGATACAAATTTCACAACATCTCAGCAGTCAGCATCAAAATTCGGTGATGAGGACGAAGATGTGGAGAATAAACGGAAAAAAATTCAAAGGCATCGTTCAATATGCCCAAGACAAGTATCTTCCGATTAAGGTTTTAAGGGATGGGAAAGATCCACCATGGTTTAATAGCCGTGCTAGAAAAGCACTACCTAAACAAAGAGAACTTCATGTCAGATTCAAGAGAAGTAAAAACCTAGCTGACAAACAAAAGCTGAAAGAGGCGAAAATAAGCGTAAGGAGAACAATGAGAGAGCGCTCAATGATTTTGAAAGTAAGACGGTGTCAACCGACCTGAGTAAAAACCCTAAGAGATTTTGGCCGTATGTAAAATCAGTAAATGGGTCAAAATCATCTATTCATTCCCTCAGCGACCACACCGGCACCGAAACGGAAGATAACAGAGTGACGGCCGAAATACTGAATTCGGTCTTCCGAGGTTGTTTCACCGCGGAAGATCGTAACACTGTCCCTCCTTACAATTGTCATACGAAAAAAATGGCTGAGGTAACCAACAGCGGAACTGATAGGCAGCTACAATCGCTTAGTAATGGAAAGACTTCAGGACCAGATGAGATGCCTATAAGATTCTATAAAGATTATGCGAAAGAACTTGCTCCTCTTCTAGCAGTAATTTATCCTAGGTCGCTTGAGCAACGAAAGGTGCCTAACGGCTGGAAAATAGCCCAGGTCATTCCCGTTTTTAAGGAATGCAGTAAGACGGATCCACACAATTATAGACATATATCGTCGACGTCAATCTGTTGTAGAATTATGGAACATGATTTATACTCAAGAATTATGACGTTGTAGGAAAATGAACATCTCATCTATAAAAAATCAACAGAGATCATGCAAAACTCAGCTCGCTCTGTTCCTCCACGATATCCACAGTGCAGTGGACAACGGCGCTCAAGTTGATGCCATGTTCCTTGACTTCAGTAAGACATTTCACACCGTCCCGCATTGCCGTTTAATGAACAAAATACGAGCTTACGGAATATCGGAGTAGACTTGCGATTGGATTCAAGTCTTTCTTGCAAACAGGACTCAGCACGTCGCTCTTAACAGAACTAAATCGACAGGTGTAAAGGTAATATTCGGAGTACCACAGGAAAGTGTGATAGGACCGTTGCTGTTTACAATATATAAAAGTGATCTAGTAGAAAGCGTCGGATGCTCTTTAAGGCTATTCGTAGATGCTGCAGTTGTCTATACCAAAGTAGCAAAGCCAGAAGACAGTAAGAATTTGCAGCACGACCCGCAGAGAATTTATGAATGATGCAGACTCTGGCAGTTGACCCTGAACGTAAATAAATGTAACATATCGCGCATACACACAAAGAAATCCACTTCTGTACAGCTACAGTATTGGTGACAAACAGCTAGAGACAGCGTCTGCCGTAAAATGTCTAGGCGTAACTATCCAGAGTGACATAAAGTGGAATGACCATATAAAGCAGATAGTGGGAAAAGCAGACACCTGACTTAGACTTATCGGAAGAATCTAAAGGAAATGTAGCTCATCCACGAAAGAAGTGGCTTATAAGGTGCTTGTTCGCCCGATTTTTGAGTATTGTTCATCTATCTGGGATCCCTTTCAGGAAGGAGTGATAGAGAATATCCAGCGAAGAGCGGCGGGATCGTTTAGCTGGCGAGTGAGCGTTACGGAGATGCTAAACAAACTCAGCTGGCAGACGTTACAAGAGAGGCGTTGTGCATCACGGACAGATTTATTGTTGAAATTTCGGGACAGCACAACCTGTGCAGATGGATGAAATCACGAGGGAGGAGGTAGGCACTGCGTTTATTCCATATACAGGCGCACTCTCGGGGAAAATAGCCCCCATTTTGAAGAAACACCGGGTCGGAACTGTGTTTTGTCCTCCGAATAAAACTCGTGCCCTGGTGGGGATCTCCAAAGATGACCTCGGTTTGAGGAAGGCCGGCGTGTACCAGATTCCGTGTCAATGTGGCAAGTCGTATATTGGTCAGACGATGCGTACCGTCGAGGGTCGATGCCGTGAACATGAGAGGCACACTCGACTGATGTATCCGAGCAAGTCGGCGGTCGCTGAACATTGTCAGAAAATCACGCTATGGAGTATGAACGCACGAGGATTCTGGTACAGACGTGGACATATTGGGACAGCGTTGTTAGAAACGCCATCGAAATTCGCACCAATGACGACCTCATAAACCGTGACTGTGGCTATAATCTTAGCAAGGCTTGGGAACCAGCGATTGGGTTAATCAAGAGTAAATCGATCAAACGTGTAGTTGTGATGACCACGGCGGACAGAGCCATCACAACGACGTCATCTCAGACGCCGTCACAATCTGTTCCACCGCGCGACCGTGGCACGGGAAGCGGACGGCGGAGGGAGTGCGCCGCGGGCGGAGGGTATTTAAATCTGCCGCCGCCGCGACCGAACCCAGTTCCCCCTGAGCAGCCATAGCGTACAGATCTCCTTACTGGCACGTTCACAGGGGCTCAGTCCGTCAGTTCACCTGATGATGGCGACATTTATGATCGCCGAAATATTGTGCCCGTTGGATACTGTAGACCGGCAGTACACCCGTGGATATTTAGTGTATAATGGATGTTTATGCTAATTTTACTTGAAAATGTCGGGAAATTTAAATTGTTTTGTTTGTATTGTCTTCGAACTACGAAAATACTGTGTTGAGATAGAATTGTAATTATAATTAGTTTCTGCATGAAATTTACAAAGTCCAGTTACTTTATCGCTATACCAAAATAGACAGAAAATATCGCTGAACACTTTAGAAATTTTGTCGGTAATATTCGGGTTTACCTAGTTTGCTGAAATGAAAAGAAATTGACGAGTTGCCCTACTTCTTTCTTGAAAAGTTTATTGTTTGGTGCTTCCGTCTCATTTCATTTTCAGATTTCAGTTTTCGAAATTCTTTTAACGCATAGGCATACGCAGTGACAGTATTATTATTCAAGTAGCGAGATATTTGTTGACTGTCCGGGAGAGCACGTTTGATGGTAGGAGGTCCGGTGCGGTTCAGACTGTGGCTCCGAGCGGTGCTGGTGCCTCTGTTTTATTGCAGACCGGGCAGTGGTTATTTTACGGCCGCCACGGCAACGAGAAAATAAAGACGGGGTAGTGGAGGATGCGACTGCAGCGCGGAAAGTGGAGCAGCGATACACAGACGGAGGGGCAGGAAACTAGAGCCGAGAGCTCCGTGCAAGTTGGCGTAAAGCTCTGTGCGGCCATAATCTGATCGTATCTGCCAAAAACACCGGTACGGGCGCTGCGGTCCGCCAGTAACCACACTGAAGACGTGGTCTGTCACACGGTGTCTCCCTACATGGCGCTGTACTCAACACGTGGAATCGTTAGGCAACACTCGCAGTCATTGGTTAATGCCGTTCTGCGATTCATAAGGATGAAGTCGCGAATTCCGGCTACCACACAAGTCAGGTGTTGGTGTTCTACATTTATTTTATGTATTCATTTAAAGGAGGAAAGAGGCAATAAAAAGCCTGAAAAATGGGAAGGCAGCAACCGTAGAAATGATATCAGCAAAGCCTGTTAAAGAAGGGAGAGACGAGACGTGTGAATGCTAAGCCGAATTGATAAGAGATGTGGAGGAAACAGATAAGGCCGGAGGAATGGAAAAAAGCTGCTGCATGTCCCATACACAAGAACTGAGACAAATGTTTCACACAGAACTGTAGAGGGATTGATATGCACGTGCTATAAAATAACATCAAGAATTATACTGAACAGGTTCAACCCATACACTGAAGAAATATTAGACACAGCACAAGTAGGGTTCAGAAAGGGCAACTTAACAACCGACCAAATATTCACATTAAGAGAAATACCAGATAAAAACTGCTTCAACAAAGCAAGTCACAACATAGTGAGAGAGGAGACCTGGATGATAAATGCATAGTGTGGAAGATCGGACAATCTGATATCATATCAGCAACCCTGTTCAGTTTGGCACTCAGCAACACCCTGTTGAACGTGCAGGAGTCACCACACTGAAAAAGATAAATGTTCTGGCTGTCGCGGATGATACTGTGATAGGAAACAGCATGAAAGAGCTGAAGGAAATGAGAACTGTACTGATGGAATCAGCTAAGAAAGTAGATCTAAATATAAATGAAAGTAAGACAAAGTTCATGGTAATAGGCAGAAAAGCTCAGATAGTACCAAACCAGCTAACAATCAGCAACTTAACAATACTGAACACACACATTCGCGTACCTCGGTGTCAACATCAAGCAACAAAACCTTATAGAACAAGAGATCGTAATGAGAATTTAAGTAGGGAGAAGATGTCTAGGAGCTATACATAACATGGTAAGGTCTGAGTTACTAACCACGCAGGCAGAAATAAGAATATATCAGACATCCATCAAACCAACAGTGTCCTACGCAAGCGAGACATGGACCCTGACAAAAAAAGGAGAAAAATCTCATGGACCAGTGAAAGAAAATGAACAGTGTAGAAAAAGGAAAAACAGAGAACTCACACAATTATACACACCACCTGACATCGTAGCGAGTGTTTAGATTAAAAGAGTCAGGTGGTGCGGACACGACGGGAGAGAACAGGTAATGAAGTCTGTGGTGGATGGAGAAGCTAAAGGAACGAGACCACTAGGAAGGCCGAGAACGAGATGGAAGGATAAAACCGTGGGAGACATGCAGATACTGGGTCTGGGAGGTGAAGATGCAGCTGACGGAAAGGTGTGGAAGACTAGTCTGAGTGAGGCCAAGGATCGGCCAGTGTAAGTAAAAAAGTAAGAAGTATTTATTCAAGTTGTTCAGTTTCAGACATTTCAGGCACTCTCTTACATCGGATCAGTCATTTAGATAAACATTACCTTTCTATAGCAGTTTAATTAAATGATAGTTCTTGTAATGTTATAAATAATAAATAAAAGCAATAACAATAAGGATATCAACAGAAGTGAAAGGTAACATAAACCAAATTTTCATATACTTGTTTTTCAAAGTCTTTTCATCAAACCTCTAGGCGTGAGTGGGCATCATGGGAAAATGTTCACTGATGCTTTCCAGCAACACTAGGCGATCATTAGTATTTGTCGGCACTGGAACGATGAAATTTCCCTGAACTAGTAAAGGCTACTAACCTAGTATGCCGGATACTACTTACCCTAGTAAGTTGATAGAATGACTTTCAACAAGAAAACCTTGAGAATGAATGTCTCTCAGTGAAGCAAGAGATTTTAGAACCGGATCAGGAACTTAAAGTTTGCTGTGCCTACCCCCTTTCACGTGGAACAGATGGCTTGGTTATAGGCAACACACATGGCCTATGGACGCTGCAGAGTGCCCACACTCTGCCGCCTCACACAGCCATAACCAACACAAAAGGACGCCCAGCATCTATAGCATTACGACAGCATAATGTATTAATACATTGTGATATATTGCGGCCATTATTATTGCACTCAAAAACTGATATTAGTCTTGACCACTGTATTTATTAATTTTATACTGCATTATGTATTTCGACCTTAGACCCTTCTCAAAGGCTCAAAATATCTATAAAACATTCTCACGTACAACAAAACTGTATTTGTCAAACACAGATAGAAAGCATTTGGTCTACATTAGTTGATAACATTCGAGAGCAAGTTACGCAGACATTTACCGTGTTGGACGGTGCCATAGCATAAAGGGGTAGAGGTGGTCCGCACTAATGAAAACGTTGTCCACCGCTGTCATGGTACCTCGGATTACTACCACAGATCACACGGAAGCCCAGGTGAATGAACCCCCAAATCACAATACTGACCCCACCGGCCTGCGTCCTTGGCGTGCTGAGTGTTTCGGGTACCCATCAACTCGCCTGGATAACGGCGTGTCCAGACACGAACATCGACTTGTGCCACATGTTCATTGATTCACGGTACTGTCTCGATAATCCTGTGTGAACTCACTATAGGGTCAGCATGGGAATACTTCAGGGTCGTCTGCTGCTGACAAGGGAACTTCCCCATCGCACCCCCCTCACATTTAGTTATAAGTTGGCACAATGGATAGGCCTTGAAAAACTGAACACAGATCAATCGAGAAAACAGGAAGAAGTTATGTGGAAGTATGAAAAAAATAAGCAAAATACACAAACTGAGTAGTCCATGCTAAGATATGCAACATCTAGGAGAATATGCGCACATGAGCGCCGTGGTCTCATGGTTAGCGGGAGCAACTGCAGTAGGAGAGGTTCTGGATCAAGTCTTCCCTCGAGTGAAAATTTTAATTTTTTATTTTCAGACAATTATTATCTGTCCGTTCGTTCATTGACGTCTCTGTTCACTGTAACAAGTTTAGTGTCTGTGTTTTGCGACCGCACCGCTAAACCGTGCGATTAGTAGACGAAAGGACGTGCCTATCCAATGGGAACCGAAAAAATTTGATCGCAAGGTCATACGTCAACCGATTCCTCCACAGGAAAACACGTCTGATATATTCTATACGACACTGGTGACGGCATGTGCGTCACATGACAGGAATATGTTGTCGACCCACTTAACCTGTACACTTGGCGAATGGGTAAAAAGATTCTTCTACCTTGCCCGATTTAGGTTTTCTTGTGGATGTGATAATCACTCCCAAAAAAGTGATCGCATCGGACGGACAGATAATAATTGTCTGAAAATAAAAAATTAAAATTTTCACTCGAGAGTAGCTTTGAACCGAGGACCTTTCATACTGCAGCTGCTCACGCTAACCACGGGACCACCGCGCTCGTGAGCTCAAGCTGTCCTTGATGTTGCATATCAAAGGCATGGACTATTCAGTTTGTATATTTTGCTTATTTTTATCATACTTCCACAAAACTTCTTCCTGTTTTCTCGATTGATCTGTGTTCAGTTTTTCAAGGCCTATCCACTGTGCCAGCTTATAACTAAATCTGAGGGGGGTGCGATGGGGAGGTTCCCTTGTGAGCCCCTTGTTCAACAACGTATAGTGATTGGTATGCTCTGAAACACTTGCGGCTGCACCATAATTGTTTTCTGTCGTGAGATCTGCCACGGGTCGCCGCCTATCGTGCTTTACACAGTGGACAAGCCTACGACCTCCACGTTGTAAATTCCAGTTTTATTTCATGAATTTTTACTGTTACACTGACTATCTTTTCATTCACTTCTTCCCAATTAATTATTCCTTGCTTCCAATTTCTTTTTATAATAACTACTACTCCTGATTCGCCTTTCATCTTTTTCCACTTCAGTTACTTGCCCAGATCCCCCCTTTTTCGTCCCTGTCATTACTAGGAAATCCATTTTCAGTACTTCGATTCCTTTAATTATGTACTCAACTTTTCGTGCTAACCCCTGTACATTCCTTGTTCCACACATCAGAGTGCTTGTCCTTAACCAGAGTCGATGCCTTTTTTTATTTTGTTTGGGAAACGTAGCAAAACCTGTTTTTATCTGGGTGGATACCAACATCCCGCCGATCTACCAACCGTTCTCAGCCCCTCTCCATAGATGCTGACGCCCGTGGAACGTAAATAACATACCAGCTCCGATGTTTCCGAGATATTCGCTCCGATGCTTCAGGCCGTGATAATCAGTCTTTTGTCAAAGTCGCTTATGTCGGTGTATCTCCCCATTTTCTGTTGGTATAGTCGCTAGAACGATTCCCCGTTCGTCTCTGCTCCGCTTGTACACAATCCGTACAGCGTCACCTCCTCCGAGCATCACGAATTTGCTTTCAGTCCCGTGGTGGGTTCAAATGGTTCAAATGGCTCTGAGCACTATGGGACTTAACTTCTAAGGTCATCAGTCCCCTAGAACTTAGAACTACTTAAACCTAACTAACCTAAGGACATCACACACATCCATGCCCGAGGCAGGATTCGAACCTGCGACCGTAGCGGTTCCAGACTGTAGTGCCTAGAACCGCTCGCCCACATAAAATTATGATGCAACTGTAAATAACGGGGGAAGTTACAAACATTGGTCTTTTTTATATTTTTTTATTTGTTCTTTATAATTACTGCTTATTGTCTGAGAAGCTTAAATAAGCTGTCGATTCAGAGTTTCATGATTATACTTTTCTTGATGCAAAAAATTGGTTCTATTCCATACTGGGCCTCTGGTATAGGATCCGGTTATGGATTTCTTGAAATAAGGAAGTCTCGGTTGCAAAAATCTTTTCTTATTTATAGGAAATTAAGCATTACGCCCTATTGTGTAAAAATTAAAGTAGATAACTAACATTCGTCCATTAATGACCACATGTGGCGTACAAAATTTTATCTTAATGCCATACGTGGGCATTAATGGTCGAATGTTGGTTTTCCATACCAATTTTTATGCCAATCTGATGATGCCCCAATATGACGAAACGTGTCATTTCCTGTAAATAATAAAGATTTTGCAACAGAGACTGTTTTATATATATAAGTGTTGGAACTTAAATGGTGGCAACTACACTCCTGGAAATTGAAATAAGAACACCGTGAATTCATTGTCCCAGGAAGGGGAAACTTTATTGACACATTCCTGGGGTCAGATACATCACATGATCACACTGACAGAACCACAGGCACATAGACACAGGCAACAGAGCATGCACAATGTCGGCACTAGTACAGTGTATATCCACCTTTCGCAGCAATGCAGGCTGCTATTCTCCCATGGAGACGATCGTATAGGTGCTGGATGTAGTCCTGTGGAACGGCTTGCCATGCCATTTCCACCTGGCGCCTCAGTTGGACCAGCGTTTGTGCTGGACGTGCAGACCGCGTGAGACGACGCTTCATCCAGTCCCAAACATGCTCAATGGGGACAGATCCGGAGATCTTGCAGGCCAGGGTAGTTGACTTACACCTTCTAGAGCACGTTGGGTGGCACGGGATACATGCAGACGTGCATTGTCCTGTTGGAACAGCAAGTTCCCTTGCCGGTCTAGGAATGGTAGAACGATGGGTTCGATGACGGTTTGGATGTACCGTGCACTATTCAGTGTCCCCTCGACGATCACCAGTGGTGTACGGCCAGTGTAGGAGATCGCTCCCCACACCATGATGCCGGGTGTTGGCCCTGTGTGCCTCGGTCGTATGCAGTCCTGATTGTGGCGCTCACCTGCACGGCGCCAAACACGCATACGACCATCATTGGCACCAAGGCAGAAGCGACTCTCATCGCTGAAGACGACACGTCTCCATTCGTCCCTCCATTCACGCCTGTCGCGACACCTCTGGAGGCGGGCTGCACGATGTTGGGGCGTGAGCGGAAGACGGCCTAACGGTGTGCGGGACCGTAGCCCAGCTTCATGGAGACGGTTGCGAATGGTCCTCGCCGATACCCCAGGAGCAACAGTGTCCCTAATTTGCTGGGAAGTGGCGGTGCGGTCCCCTACGGCACTGCGTAGGATCCTACGGTCTTGGCGTGAATCCGTGCGTCGCTGCGGTCCGGTCCCAGGTCGACGGGCACGTGCACCTTCCGCCGACCACTGGCGACAACATCGATGTACTGTGGAGACCTCACGCCCCACGTGTTGAGCAATTCGGCGGTACGTCCACCCGGCCTCCCGCATGCCCACTATATGCCCTCGCTCAAAGTCCGTCAACTGCACATACGGTTCACATCCACGCTGTCGCGGCATGCTACCAGTGTTAAAGACTGCGATGGAGCTCCGTATGCCACGGCAAATTGGCTGACGCTGACGGCGGCGGTGCACAAATGCTGCGCAGCTAGCGCCATTCGACGGCCAACACCGCGGTTCCTGGTGTGTCCGCTGTGCCGTGCGTGTGATCATTGCTTGTACAGCTCTCTCGCAGTGTCCGGACCAAGTATGGTGGGTCTGACACACCGGTGTCAATGTGTTCTTTTTTCCATTTCCAGGAGTGTATTTATTCACAACCGATACAAAAGAGTTACATGTTTGCACCAGTTACTGTCCTACAAAGTAGTCACCAGCGTTGTGTAGAACCCGTTGCCAGTGATGTGGAAGGCGTAGTATACCGTTAGCAGAGCCTGTTCTGTTGATGGTGTGAATGGAGCGGTCTACTGCCTGTCGAATCTCTGGAACAGTTCTGAACCGAATGCCACGAAGTGGTTCCTTCACCTTCGGAATCAACTCAAAGTCACAAGGAATTAAGTCCGGGGAGTATGGTGGATAGTACAGTACTTCCCAGTTCCACCGACCGAACATAGCAGCCACAGTTTGCGCTGTATGCGCCCGCGCGCGTCGGGGTGGTCGAGCGGTTCTAGGCACTACAGTCTGGAACCGAGCGACCGCTACGGTCGCAGGTTCGAATCCTGCCTCGGGCATGGATGTGTGTGGTGTCCTTAGGTTAGTTAGGTTTAAGTAGTTCTAAGTTCTAGGGGACTGATGACCTTAGAAGTTAAGTCCCACAGTGCTCAGAGCCATTTGAACCATTTTTTTACGCGCCGGCGCATTGTCGTGCAAAATGATGGTCGTTTTTGGAGCATCACCTGCGACCAGCTTTGCGAAAGATGCGGCGACACTTTCTGCGCAACCCACCCAACATTTTGCACGACAATGCGAGGGCGTATACAGTGCAGACAGTGGCTGCTCTCTTCGGTCGATGGGACTGGGAAGTACTGTTCCATCCACCGTACTTCGTGGCATTCGGTTCAGAACTGTTCCAGAGATTCGACAGGCAGTAGAACGCTCCATCAACAGAACAAGCTCTGCTAGAGGTATACTACGCCTTCCACATCACTGGCAACGGGTTCTACACAACGCTGGTGACTACTTTGAAGGACAGTAACAGGTGCAAACATGTAACTCTTTTGTGTCGGTTGTGAATAAATAGTTGCCACTATTTAAGTTCCAACCTATACACAATTATTTATTCCTGGTATTTAATAAAAAAATTCTAATACTACAAATATCCTACCATTAAGAAACTACAAAAAGATCTTTAACCAATTACCCAACTACTGTTACTACTGTTCAGTTTTGTTAATTTATTGTGGCGTTTTTAAACTCTAGATGCTTGTCTCCGCTTGTAGATCCGCCCTCAAACTAACCCAGTCAACAGTCATTCTCTATTGGATTTTCATGGGCATAGGGCAGCACGTCAGCAGTGGGTCTACTTTAACGAGGGATTGTACGGTTCAGTGCTCCATCATAGAATACACACTTCAGTAAACACTTCCAGCAAAGCAATGCAATGTAAATTCTTGTGAAATAATTTCATTCATTGGTCGCCGACGCTTTTGTCTTCTCTCCAATTGCAGTCTATTATGTATGGCTGCATACAGACGTGTGGTTGCATGCGTCGCGAAGTCTTCCTTGGCCTTCCTGGATCGTACGAGATGCGCCAGGTTGACTACTTCTTCAGTGATGCTTTGAGATGCAACATCCTTAATCTCTCATGGCCATTATGCGTTGCTTCTTGATAGACCACACAGTCCCACAATGTGCGTTCTGAAGTGCCCACACTGCCACAGGCACAACTATCATTTATCTGTCTTTTGATTTTGTACAGATTCGTAGCTTTCGGAATATGAGTAGCTAGGTAATTCACCAGTCCACACGATGGGTTACGGAGTTTCCTTTTTAGTCTCTTCCTGATGCCACGGAAAAATTTGTACCTTGTCCTGAATGTAACTATGTGCCTCATTCATTTCGTTACACCTGTAGTATTTGATCATCTTTTTAATACTACCGTCAGAACCAAGTATCCTTCGTACTTCCCTATGGAAATGCCGTGTGGCTAGGGCCTCCCGTCGGGTAGACCGTTCGCCTGGCGCAAGTCTTTCGAGTTGACGCCACTTCAGCGACTTGCGCGTCGATGGGGATGAAATGATGATGATAAGGACAACACAACACCCAGGCCCTGAGCGAAGAAAATCTCCGACCCAGCAGGGAATCGAACCCGGGCCGTTAGGTATGACATTCGGTCGCGCCGACCACTCAGCTACCAGGGGCGGACACTTCCCTATAACTGTCTTTCTTTAACCAATAAAGGGCATCGCTTTTCCTAATTCCCTCGCTCAACGGGCTTACTCTTATATTCTTTTTTAACAATGCATTGTTTGGCGTAGTGCAGCAGGCGTCCGTTGATCTTAGTAACACCCATCGTTCAACTCCTGTGACTTACTAAGGCTGGCTTCATAGGCTGCAGCTTAAGACGCCAAAAGCTCGCACCACAACCTACGACTGATGATAAAATAGATTAGTGGTACGCTTTGATGTTTTCAGGGAAGCTCGAAATTGACTATTTGCGACGGCTATAACTTTTTCATCACGTTTGTACCATCTGTGCCTGCATCTTCTACATGATGTGCGTCGTTACGACGTTCCTCCTGGAATACCCCTACATATATCGGTACTGCGCATTTCTAATCATTGCATCGTTTAATGTTATTTTAGGGTTTCATGCTAAGTTCCCTTTAAACAGGAGTTTTGTGAGGTGCTAGTGATAATTTTGGGACTTAGATACCATCCATCAAGATCTTGCAGCACTGCATTACATTTGTCTTCTATAATTCTTTTACAGTTGTCGCTTAAAACGAACAACAAGTCATCCGTAAATTCTACCAGTCTGCTTCCGTTACCACTGTCGTGTAACTTCTGTAGTACGGGCTCCAGTGCTACATCCCAAAACTCTTTACCACACATTGATCCCTGCCGACAGCCTTTTGTTATTGCCTTCGTTATTTCCTTTCCTAGGTATGTTGAATATTGGTCTGTTCACTATAAGTTCCAGAAACATATTACAGCTATACAGGATATAGAAAATAATTCAGGTTAATTTTTGCCAAATGTGTTTTCTTGGCCAATGCGATTACTTTATAAGTCGAATTAAAGTATTTTGTTAATATGTTTTATTTCCTTATTGACACTGTTTATAGTGTTACATTCATTTACTATCAAAATGTTCATAGATGTAGTGAAAGTAAATATTCTACGGTGAACTAACTATTCTAGTGTTGTCAACTTTTGTACAGTTTAGAAAGAGCAGAAACCTTATATTAGCACAGTTTTTACCCTCTACAGCTCCCTCTAGTACCATGGAAGTCATTTCCTCACGTCTTAGCAGATGTCCTATCATCCTGTCCCTACTCCTTGTCACTGTTTTCCACACATTCCTTTCCTCTCCGATTCTGCACACAAACCGCTCATTCCTCACGTCATCAGTGCACCTAATTTTCAACATTCGTCTGTAGCACCACGTCTCAAATGCTTCGATTCTCTTCTGTTCCGATTTCCCCACAGTCCATGTTTCACTACCATACAGTGTCATGCTCCATACGTACATTCTCAGAAATTTCTTCGTCAAATTATTTATTCGTAAATTTTCAACGCTTTCTACAGCAACACTTGTTAAGTAAATGCATTGTGCAACATTTCAATGCAACAAGAAGAACCTGATAGTTACTCTGACCAATTCTTATGACGCGTTTGGCGTCCAAAATTTCTGTAAGTATTACGTAAATAGGTTCCAGATCCTTCTAGAACAGGATGTAGTTCAAATGATTTTATTATGACTGTCTTAATTGATATTACTTTGCCGGCCGATGTGGCCGTGCGGTTCTAGGCGCTTCAGTCTGGAACCGCGTGACCGCTACGGTCGCAGGTTCGAATCCTGCCTCGGGCATGGATGTGTGTGATGTCCTTAGGTTAGTTAGGTTTAAGTAGTTCTAAGTTCTAGGGGACTGATGACCACAGATGTTAAGTCCCATAGTGCTCAGAGCCATTTGAACCATTTTGATATTACTTTTCAGGTATAATTTACATAATATTCTCTGGAAATAATAATTTATAAAAAGATTTGTGCTCCTAATAATTAATAATGGAGGACGCAAATTTTGACAGTATAAAAACAGCTTCCTGTCTTTGTATAACTGTCGACTGAATTATCGATAATAAATTAGAGTTATTAAAAATGAAGACAGAAATTTTGTTTGCATGAAAACTAAAGCATAATAATATTATCTCACTGTAAATCAGTTTTAGACTCATTTAAGTTAATTGTGACTACTAATTCTCGCGGTTTCAAGACCGATGTTGCTAAATGGATCGATATGGAATACAAAATTATATTATAAGAGAAACAGTGTTTTGCTGATCAAATATATGCAGAATTACCTTTAAAGCTGGAATATACAATTTAAGCATAAGTTATGCCTAAATTTATGCGGAATCAAACATTTAAAGTGAAGTGCGGAAGTTCTGACGAGGCAAGGTCCATTACATGCTGACTGATGTCTGGAAGTAACTAGAAATTTCTTTGATCCTGATTCACGGAAACAGTATTGACCTAGAAACGATTCGCACGTGGATTGAGATCTTACCGGCTCCTACAGTTTTACACACATACCGGTGAGCGGTAGGAAGCGGAATTGAGTTGTCTGCCGCCAGTCTGTGGGACAGTGTGATTTTTGCCAACTCGCCCGTACGCGCTGGCTGCCGATTCGTATGCTAAGAGCAGAGGCGGCCGACGAGTCGGAGACGTTCTGTGTAAACAGTAGACCGCAGCGCAGTATGCAAATGCCGGCCGCGACTTTACGGTGGCCATTAGAATAAAAGAGCGGACCGAGCAGCTTCAGCCTCATAAAGGTCGGACGGCAGCCGCGAGAGCACGAGAATAAAAGCCACGATAAAGGCGGAGAGCGCGCCGCGTAATTCCGTGTAGCCCCGAGGACGGAGCGGGGAGTAAAGGACCGAGTTATGCGGTCTGCGGCGACGTCTGAGCGCTCCCTCTAGTAGAGCCGAGAGGAGGGCAAGAAGATTTGCCGCTGTAAGACTTTCTTAATGCCTTAATATTTACGGAGACCTACAGACTGCACTCGGCGGCACAGACATCTTACCGAGACCTTCAGCGTTCCTCAGAAAGAAAAGTAAACTGAATTTTTGTCGTTGTTTTGACGAATATTTCTTTCCGTCACTGCTGTTATACGGTTTGAAAGTGGACGCCTAGTACTACAGCATGGCCCAAGCAAAGCTGACCTGGAAAATAAATTGTAAGACAAAAAAAGAAAAGCAAGAAACGACGTACAACGAAGGAGTCATCTGGATAGGTCTGAAATCGGAAGATATGATGTACGTGTACAGACAAACAAATGATCAGAATATCAGAAAAACTGGATGACTTATTCAAGAGAAAGTGAATACGTGAAGGTTCATCTTGTCCTTACGCAAGCAGTTATTCAGTTTAGCATTCACTGACGGGCAAACGGGACAACGGTTCCCGTCAGATCACCGAAGTTAAGCGCTGTCGGGCTGGCCTAGCACTGGGCAAGCGCTGTTGGCAAGCGGGGCGCACTCAGCTCTCGTGGGGCAAACTGAGGAGCTACTTGACTGAGAAGTGGCGGCTCCGATCTCGGAAACTGACATACGGCCGGGAGAGCGGTGTGCTGACCACATGCCGCTCCGTATCCGCATCCAGTGACGCCTGTTCGGGAGGAGTTTAGTTTATTCATTGACGCAGTTGTTGGATGCCCTCCTGAGGGGCATCGTGCCAAAGTCCGTCTAACTGGCGCTTTTGATCGCGATTATGTCGACCTGGTTGGAGAGCCCTGCCCGTAATGTGTTCTCAGTTGGGGAGAGAGACGGTGACCTTGCTGGACGAGGTGGGGTTTGTCAAGCACGAAGACAAGCAGCAGAAACTCTCGCCGTGTGTGAGCAGGCGTTATCTTGTTGATATGTAAGCCAAGGATGGCTCGGCATGTAGGGCAACAAAACGAGGCATAGAATATCGTCGACTTACCGCTCTGCTCTAAGGGGGCCGCAGATGACAACCAAAGGGGTCCTGCTATGAGCAGAAACGGCGCCCCAGACCGTCCGTCCGGGTTGTCGGGCCTTATAGCGGGCGACAGTGAGGCTGGTATCCCACTGCTGTCTCCAGACACTTCTTCGGGGTGAAATCTCAGTAACTGGAGTAGAATTATCTTCAGAAATGAAATTGAAAGCAGCGGTGATAACATTAAGAGCGTAGCGGGAATTCCACTGTTAAATCCAGAGAAGAGACCGAATAGGTGGAAAGAGAACTGAATCCTGGTAGTCAAGGGAAGGCAGGATTCGGTTACGATTGTGGACGGGTCAGTAATCAGTGACTATTAGTTGCCTTTTACAGTTACACACAATTTATGTTAAACCAGTAATTCCAGACTCAACAATAAATAAAAATACCACACGTTATTAATGAAGGAATAAACAACTGTGTAAATAATAGTGTTTTCAGTGAGTTACAATTTAGCAAATCACCAGATAATCCCAGAATGAGATTTTCACTCTGCAGCAGATTGAAACTGTGTGCCGGACCGAGACTTGAATTCGGGACCATTGCCTTTCGCGGGCAAGTGCTCTACCATCTGAGCTACCCAAGCACGACTCACGCCCCGTCCTCACAGCTTTACTTCTGCCAGTACCTCGTCTCCTACCTTCCTCTTATTCTCGAAAGAACGGCAATACATTAAGAATTGTTTAAAACTCGCTGCAACTTACAAATTACAGGCATTGAAATATTAAAGGCAAGTCGCCACAAACACAGCAGAAGGCATCAGACGCCAGGAATGGCAGTAAATATGGTTTTAAAGGCTTACTGCGTAAATACAAATACCAAATTAGAATTTTAAGGCAAGTGACCACAGTCACTGCTCAAGGCCTCAAACGCCAGGAACGGCAATAATATAAAACGTTTTAGAAATCTGCTGTAAAACAGTAAATACAATAGCAAAGATAAATTAAAAAACAAGCAACTGATCACCAAACGGGTGAAATAAGATGATGGTAAACTTTATAACACATCCCTTAACATCCACTGAACACTACACTGCTAGATTTATTCCAGAAGGCGACCATAACTATTAACTAGACATATATAACCTTGAATGTAGGCATTACAAGGTATTGTAAAAAATAATACAGTAATAAAACACAAGGACCAGTACATAAGTTCCTTAAGGGGTAGTACTGAGGCAAATTATACCCGCAGAAAGCGTGGGCTGAAGGAGCGTTACACTGAACTACTGGCCACCAGACCTCCTTTTAGAACACACCTGTCTTACAAGAACCAAGGGGCCACAGACGGTACTCCAAGAATCGACCTCTGAGAAGGTCCGGCAACAAACACTTCCGCGAGCGATGAGATAGCCAGCCAAGAGTTGCATTCACTTCAAAAGATGGTAACTCAGACTAGTGGCAGTCCAACGAATGACTAATGATAATCTTGCTGAAGCTACCTGACGTCCGATAAACCAAATGCAACGATGGAACAATACGCCAAATCCGGAACCGGTGGTCTGCACTACGTCCCCAGAATCCTATGTTTAGAGTACCCAGAACGAGAAAGGAATCACTACCACCAGAGCAGAAGAATCACCAACCGGCCTACAATCAAGAAAGCTGTCAAAACTACAAGCCTTACCAGACAGCAGCGGCAAGGCGAGGAAACGTACACTTCCGTTACACACACTAACCCCCAGGGCAGTTAACTGGGGCGTTAGCGGGCACCAGGCAAAACAGTTTACCGGTGGTTGAACTTGTCAAATTGTAGCAAGTTGAATGCAGTAAATAGTAATAAGAAGTCGAGGAAAGCTAATCAGATCCGCCTTCCCCAAGCACTTCACTCGCTGCTCTTCGCTGACACTACGAACAAGTTACTGGAGAATCGCGAGATATCACAGTGGTGGAGGTTTCTCTACTTGGATTGAAATGCACTCATCTCAAAGTTTGCTGGACCCGGTTTACGACGAGGTCGCGCACTCTCGTGACCACAGCCCTTCCATCCGGCAGTCCACGCGTGCTGCCAACGGTCCCGGCATGTTCCGGCACTGCGCAGACCTGGCTCCTCCTGAGCCCCCCAAACGAACTGGCCCTCTCACACGACTCGGAAAAACAACGACGCCGCCCCAAAGATAGGGCAACAGTTATTACATATCGATAACCGCCGCTGCTGCCACTAGCGGACAGGCAACGCTTGCGAAACCGAGTCAACACGAGAAGAAGCCCAACAACGGCAACCATGCCAACTAAACGATACAGTTTGGCCTCCAACAGAGGGCGGAAACCTACGAACAGCACTAACGCGAGCCGCAGCACGGCTCAAGGCCTCTATGCAGGGGAAGATTTGTCTGATGTGACAGAAGTAGAAAAAGCAGTCAACAGGGCAGAAGTAGGAGATCCAGTATTAGAATTAGAATTTAAAAGGGCTTTGCAGGAAGGGACAGATAACACTCTATCAGAATTTCTAAAATCATTTGGGAACGTGGCAACAGAACAACTATTCATTTTTGTGTCTAGGTTGTATGAGTCTAGCGACATACCATCTGACTTTCGGAAAAATATCATCCACACAATTATGAAGACTGCAAGAGCCGACAACTGCGAGAATAGCGCACTATCAGCTTAACAGATCATGCATCCAAATTCCTGACAGGAATGATATACAGAACAATGGAAAAGAAAATTGAGAATCTATTAGATGTCGGTTAGGCTTTAGGAAAGGTAAAGGCACCAGAGAGGCAGTTCTGACTTTGCAGTTGGTAATGGAAGCAAGACTAAAGAAAAATCAAGACACGTACATAGGATTTGTCAAACTGGAAAAAGCTTTCGACGGTGTAAAATGGTGCAAGATGTTCGAAATTCTGAGAAAAACGGGGGTAAACTATAGGGAGACACGGGTAATATACAATGTGTACAAGAACCGAGAGCGAATAATAAAAGTAGAAGACCAAGAGCGAAGTGCTAGGACTGAAAAGGGTGTAAGACCGGAATGTTGTATTTCACCACTACTGTTCAATCTGTACATCGAAGAAGCAATGTTGGAAATAAAACAAAGGTTCCGAAGTGGAATTAAAACTCAAGGTAAAGGAATATCAATTATACGTTTCGCTATTGTCATTGCCATACTGAGTGAAAGTGAAGAAGTATTACATGATCTGCTGAATCGAATGAACAGTGTGATGAGTAATGAATACGGATTGAGAGTTAATCGAAGAAAGACCTAAGAAATGACAAGCAGCAAAAATGAGAACAGCGAGAAACTTAACATCAGGATTGATGATCACAAAATAGATGAAGTTAAGGCATTGCACCACTTAGCCAGCAGCCAGCCGTTATGGCCGAGCGGTTCTAGGCACTTCAGTCCGGAACCGCGCTGCTGCTACGGTCACAGGGTAGAATCCTGCCTTAGGCATGGGTGTGTGTGATGTCCTTAGGTTAGTTAGATTTAAGGGGCTCCGAAAAGGCTCAAAATCATGAAAAGTTCAATTTTTACTTTTTTGCATTTCTGAATCTGCAGACTATTACCTTTTAATAGATATATAATTTATTCAATTCCGAAGACTACAACTATTTTTAAATTTTTTTGAAATGTGTTCTACATGGGCGTCACCCACTGTGGCGCTGTTAAACTGCTGTCAAATGGTGTTATTATTAACGTCCGTGTTCATCAGGTACATTTCAGTGATGTGAGATAAAGTATGTGTTGTGACTAACCTTTGATGGTTCAATATATATCGCTGGTGTGATTGTCGATTGTTTCATGTTTATTTACTCTGTCGTTATCTCGAAAATATTCGTAATTAATTCTGTTTCTTGAGTCTCTGTTTTGTTGAAGTATAATAATAAGTAAAAGTAAAGTTATTAGAAATCCTCTGAAGGCTTTTAAGAAAAGGAGAAATGTTGGAAAGCCAAAGGTATGTGTTATTACTGTAAACAATAAAGACGATAACCAAGTGAGTGAACCTAACCTCTCAAGTACACCTGCCCATAGCAGTCAAAGTGGGAAAGAAAATACTTCACAGAAGAAGCTTGGTTCAATGAGTGAAAACTATGAATGTTTTATGGGCGAATCGGATGTAAATGAAATATTTGATATGTCGGTTCTCAAAGGAATTTTTTCAAACTGTGTAAGATGTATTCATTGTAGTGAAGTTGGTCTGGAACTCTCCATAATAAAGCACGTAGGACTTGCTAGTGAAATACAACTGAAATGTGTTGCAGTGTTGCAGTAACTGCAACTGAAGAAAATGGGGTAGCAAAATCTATGAACACAACAACGAGCGATGCTTGCTTTAGACAAGGAACGCCTTCGGGCTGCAGACAGGGCTGTAAAGAGTCTAGAAATACAAGCAAGAGTAAACAGGAGGAGGAACAAGAGGAAGCTGGAGGAGGAGTTTGCAGAGGATGAAGATAATCCATCCTATGGACCTGGAATGCACTAAAAAGTTAATCCAATCTTTGTCGCTCGATTCCCAAAACTTTTATTTTCTCATACTAATTACATGTTTTCCAAGGATCTTCCAAACATATTTGTTTCAAACTTTCAGTAAATGTTACACAGTACCTTCTGCATAATTTAACACAGCCTTTTTCCAAAAAACTATATATTTTTGAATATATAAATAAAAAATTGCAAAAAAATGTTGTGAATTTTCATTACAATTGAAAAAAAAAATTAATCTTTAATAACTGAACTAAAATTTTGTAAAATCCCTGTGTTAAGTTGTAGCCCATATTCCAATAAATAATCTGTAAAAAGTTCAACTTCCTACCTCAAATACTTTGTGAGGAAAGATGTAATTTATAAGCGTTATTTTAACATTGCAAGTATAGGGCGTTCCGGAGCCCCTTAAGAAGTTCTAAGTCTAGGGGACTGATGACCGCAGATGTTAAGTCCCCTAGTGTTTAGAGCCATTTGAACCACTTATCCAGTAAAATAACCAATGACGGATGGTGCAAGGAGGACGTCAGAAGCAGACTAGCACTGGCAAAAAGGACACTCCTGGCCAAGAGACGAAACCCGAACAGAAGAGAAACGAAACATTTGAGCTGTGCTGCTACAGATGAATCTTGAAAATTACGTGGACTGATAAGGTAAAGAATAAGGAGGTTCTGCGTAGAATCGGAGAGGAAAGGAATGTCTGGGAAACAGTGACAAGGAGAAGGGGCAGGATGATAGGACATGAGACATCAGGGAATGACTTCTCTGGTACAAGAGGGAGCTGTAGAGGCCAAAAAATGGAGGGGAAGACAGAGATTGGAATACATCCAGCAAGTAATTGAGAAAGAAGATTGCAAGTGCTACTCTAAGATGAAGAGGTTGGCACGGGAGAGGAATTTGTGGCGGGCCTATCAAACCAAAAAGAAGACTGATGACTCAAAGAAAAAGTCCGGCTTAGAAATGAGACCCGATGACCAGAGAAGACATGTCTGGAGACGCTCCAGAAGCGGCGGGATACGAACCTGACTGTGGCCCGCCATACGGCCCGACAAAGAGGAGTCATGGTCTGGTGTGCCACTTCTTTCCTAGCAGCATCGCTTTGGTTATCATCCACGGCACCCTTAAAGCACAATGGTACGTCGACGATATTCTACTCCCCGGAGTACTGTGGAAACTATCTAGAAAATAGCAAATAATTCGGCTTTGATATTGATATGTAAGGTCCATCGGTACTGTCATTTATGTAGGATAACTACTGCATATTTGTGTTACACTTTAATGCACTCTTTCGACGGTAATAGATATGAATATGTAACTCATATTGGTATTATTTCTCTCGTTTGCTAAGTTATTGTTAATCTCATGTGATAGTCATTACATATCATTGTGCCATGGTGCCAACTCCTGTTATTAAAGTTGTTGGAGGTACACAAATATGGCTATGAATAAATTGCAGAATAAAAAGTTGCAGAATCATAACTATATTAGTTACGTAAATTGTAAAACTACGTATTTACTGCAGGATTATTAAAATAAATCAGAGAAGTTGTATTCGTAATAGGTGACGATTGTGAGGGCTAGAAACATACAAGGTACTCCAGGAATCATAGTTCAAGTTTCCGTTGTTAGTCGGCACTGCAATCAGGGCACCAGCAGTCACGTGTCGTCGACAAGATGGCGCCAGTATGAATTCAAAATTCCAAGCTGGCGGATTTCGGAAATTTAATAATTAAAGGTAGCAGATGGTGGGAAATTTAAAAAAACTAAAGATGGTGTACAGTGGGAAATTAAAAAAAATTAAATATGTCAAATACGAAGACAGTTGAAAATTACAGATGGTGGATGCCAGGAAATTGAAAAAAGAAAATCCAAGTTGACGTCACCAAGGAAATTTAAAAATATGCAAGATGGTATATGGCGTGAAATAGAAAAGAATCGAGCAGTTATCCAAAAAAGTGGAACTAACCCAGCTGCTTTGTAGCACCTCCCCCCTACCCCTCCCTCCTCTCCTCACCCCGTCTCCCCCCTTCCCACCTCAGCAGTCTCCACCACACTCAGCTTAATCTTATACAGACCATTAAAATCAAACAGGTAATCACTGTGTAGCCATCTTCACTGCACTCGGAAGTACACTACCGGCCATTAAAATTGCTACACCACGAAGATGACGTGCTACAGACGCGAAACTTAACCGACAGGAAGAAGATGCTGTGATATGCAAATGATTAGCTTTCCAGAGCATTCACACAAGGTTGGCGCCGGTGGCGACACCTACAACGTGCTGACATGAGGAAAGTTTCCAACCGATTTCTCATACACCAACAGCAGTTGACCGGCGTTGCCTGGTGAAACGTTGTTGTGGCGCCTCGTGTAAGGAGGAGAAATGCGTACCATCACGTTTCCGACTTTGATTAAGGTCGGATTGTAGCCCATCGCGATAGCGGTTTATCGTATCGCGACATTGCTGCTCGCGTTGGTCGAGATTCAATGGCTGTTAGCAGAATATGGAATCGGTGGGTTCAGGAGGGTAATACGGTACGCCGTGCTGGATCCCAACGGCCTCGTATCACTAGCAGTCTAGATGACAGGAATCTTATCCGCATGGCTGTAACGGATCGTGCATCCACGTCTCGATCCCTTAGTCAACAGATGGGGACGTTTGCAAGACAACAACCATCTGCACGAACAGTTCGACGACGTTTGCAGTAGCATGGACTATCAGCTCGGGGACCATGGCTGCGGTTACCCTTGACGCTGCATCACAGACAGGAGTGCCTGCGATTGTGTACTCAACCTGGGTGCACGAATGGCAAAACGTCATTTTTTCGGATGAATCCAGGTTCTGTTTACAGCATCATGATGGTCGCATCCGCGTTTGGCGACATCGCGATGAACGCACATTGGAAGCGTGTATTCGCCAACGCCATACTGGTGTATCACCCGGTGTGATGGTATGAGGTGCCATTGGTTACACGTCTCGGTCACCTCTTGTTCGCATTGACGGCACTTTGAACAGTGGACGTTACATTTCAGATGTGTTACGACCCGTGGCTCTACCCTTCATTCGATCCCTGCGAAACCCTACATTTGAACAGGATAATGCACGACCGTATGTTGCCGGTTCTGTACGGGCCTTTCTGGATACATTAAACGTTCGACTGCTGCCCTGGACAGCACATTCTCCAGATCTCTCACCAATTGAAAACGTCCGGTCAATGGTGGCCGAGCAACTGGCTCGTCACAACACGCCAGTCACTACTCTTGATGAACTGTGGTATCGAGTTGAAGCTGCATGGGCAGCTGTACCTGTACACGCCATCCAAGCTCTGTTTGACTCAATGCCCAGGCATATCAAGGCCGTTATTACGGCCAGAGGTGGTTGTTCCGGGTACTGATTTCTCGGTATCTATGCACCCAATTTGCGTGAAAATGTAATCACATGTCAGTTCTAGTATAATATATTTGTGCAATGAATACCCGTTTATCATCTGCATTTCTTACTGGTCTAGCAATTTTTACGGCCAGGAGTGTATTTCGGAATGCTCTGAATTTTATTTTGTGTACACCATGTACAAAAGCATTTAACCAAAAAATTATGTAAATGGTTCAACTTGCAGAACCATCCCAGCACTTGCCTTGAGGCATTTAGAGAAATCATGGAAAACCTTTTTTTACAGTCCTTCCTCTCGCTGTTTTTTCGTGGTCTCGACACTGGGTAAGAACCTCTTTCTCACTAGTCCTGGGAGTGAATCCATAGAGGTATATATAAAGTCTGAAGCACATTTATTATTATTACTTTTTTTTACTTTGATTGTTCTTAATTCTTGGGTCAACGTCTCAGCATTTATGAGTACACCTCTAGCTAACTCACCGTGTAAAAAGTAGGTTTAATAATTACCGCGACTAATTACCTTTTGGGAACTTGTGAATAATCTTGTACTTTTCCATTCAGAAATGCAAATTCGAACTTTAACAATATTATGAAAAGAAATAGATTGCTACTCACTGTAAAGATGACGCATTGAGTTGGAGACAGGGACAACAAAATGTTTGTTACACATTGAGCTTTCACCCAAAGCATTCTTCAGGAGGGAAAACACATACACATTCACAGAAGCAGTCATACCTCATGCACACATGAACACGATCTCTGGCCACTCAGTGCAAAATGAAATTTTGTTGCATCGAACAGAAGCAGTGGTCTGGAGTGAGATGGGGAATTGGGAGGAATAGCGGGGTACTGATAGGGGCAAAGGAGTCAGCGCTGCCTGGCAGAGCATGCAAGGACTAGAAACTAGATGGTGGCAGGTCAAGGCTTCTAGGCACAGCATTGACAACCTGCGGGAGAGGTAAGAAGGAATAGGGAAAATGGGAACAGAAAAGGAGAGGAGCAGACAAATGGGAAAACTGGTGCATTGACAGAGAGTTGTTCTTAACGAAGGTGGCAGGACATGACTTGTGAGGGTAGGACAAGCAGGGTGGAAGCCGTTGGGTGTAGGGTATCGGGACAGGAGGTTCCGATATAGTGAGGCCAGGACGATTTCGGGAGTGGAGAATGTGTTGTAAGGATAGCAATTCAAAGAAGCTAGTGTTCGAGGAATCGATCCCGATGCCCATGGTTGCGAAATAGCCACTGAAGCCAAACATGTTATGTTCAGTTGTATATAGTGCCACGGGATGGTCCACTTAGCTCTTGGCCATAGATTGGTGGTGGCCATTTATTCTGGTGGACAGAATATCAAAAGAAAAAGGATTTCAGTCATTGCAGCTGAGCTGTTATTTGAAATGGCTGCTTTCACAGGTAGACTATTCTCCTTCAAAGTAGGACAGGCATGTGACTGGACTGGACTAACAAGTGCTGAGCGGGTGGATTGCACACGTTCTGCACTTGGGTCTTCCATAGTGTTATGATCCCTGTGGTAAGGGCTTGGAATTGGATGTGGGATAGGGATGGGCTGGGATATTGTGGAGACTGAGTGGGCGATGAAACACCGCTTTGGGAGGGATGGAAAGGATCTTGAGTCCCTCATTTCAGGATATTGTAATAGATAATCAAGGCAGTGACGAAGGATGTGATTCAGCTGTTCCAGTCTGATGATACTGGGTGATGATGGTGGTGCGCCTCTGTAGCTGGTTTTTGGGGGTGATGACAGGATTGGGAGGGTATAGGCATATGGCACAGGAAATAGGTTTGCTGGATGTGGGGGATAATACCTGTCCATGAAGGCGTATGTTGCACCTTCAGAATATTGGGAAGAGAGTTCTTGTCATAGGCGATACGCTGTCCCTGGGTGGCTGGGCTGTAGGCGAGGGATTTTTTGATGTGGAAGGGATGACATCTGTCGAAATACAGGTACAGTTGGATGTTGATGGTTTTGATGTGGACAGAGGTGTTTACGGGACCATCAATAGGACGAGGTCAACGTCCAGGAGGGTGGCACGCTGGGTTGAGGAGAATCAGGTGAAATAAATGGGAGTGAAGATGTTGAGGTTGTGAAGGAATGGGGATAGGTTGCCTGGGTGCATATCATGAAAATCTCATCAATAATTTGAGCTAGACCAGGGGCTGGGGGTTTTGGAAGACAATAAGGTTTCCTCTAGATGGCCCATAGACAGGTTGGCAAAAGAGGGTGCCAAGCCATTGCGCATGTCTGTGCCAAGGATTTGTTCGTATACCTTCCCCTCAAATGAGTAATAGTTTTCTGTTAGGATAAAGTTAGTGAAGTGTATGAGGAATGAGGTAGTGGCTTTGGAATCTGAAGAACGTTGACAGAGGTAGTGTTCAACAGTGGCAAGACCATTACAAGAATATGGTAACAACTTTTGGTTCCGTTCTTCTGCAGTACAAAGCCACGCCCTGGATCGTCCGCTCAGTACCGTAAAAATGGAGTGAATATAAGTCGTGCCCAAATGAAACGAGTACTACAGTTATAAGTAACGAAACTTAAATAACAACATTATAATTACAATTCATGTGGAACGGTGCATTGACATTGATACAGCGATCACAGCATGTGGGAGGGGAGTGGTTTCACTGAAAAACTCCAGTTTTCCACGGTGCCCTGGACTTTCTTGTCACAGGTGTACCTCTGATCTTTCAGAGATAAAACAAGGGGCTGAAGATACGCGTGTGGGAGATATAAGGGCTATAACGACTATGTTCCAGGACCTTCCGCCGAAATTTTTGAAGGAGCTCGAGAGTCTTCTTGGTCACACATCCCACCTCATAGCGTTGACACCAATTGAAACGTGCACCATTAGACAACGGTCTCCGTACACCTCTTTGATCTTGCGATAAATTTGTGAAGTATAGCCCCCTACGGCGCGAAGAAATTGGATAATCCCTTATTTTTGCTGATCGGGAGCAACGAACTGCGGAAACAGCTCTCAGGGGGAGAAAATTGCTGGAAAGCTTGTGCAACTGTGAGTACCATCTCTGGGTAGAAACATTCACCCACTGGAATTACATACAACGCTGCTACACTGATCTACTTTTCAATAAGGCATACCTTATAGAATAACGGAGTGAAGAGAAATGAAACTTGCAGAAAAGTGTTGTCCTGTCGTGTCGGACTACAAATGGAAATATCATTCAAATATTTGTGTTCTACATTGGTAGTGAACAAATCTGACAGGGAAATCATGAATGTCAAAGCTGGTGACACCGTCAGTTGATTTTAGTTTACTCTATGACAGACATTGGATGTGGTGCTGAATTTGCTTACTTCTAAATTTATGTAAATATCAATCCAAATTTTTTGTTTTAATTTAAGTACCTCTAATGCAAATTCGCTATTCCGTTTCATTGACCAAAAGTTCTGTTTTAAAATGTCTTAAATTCGACTTGTGTTTCAGCTAACTGAAGCGTAGAGTTATATTTCCGGTATTTTTGAAGTAAATAAGAACAGTGATCACCAGTGTTCCTTCAGGAGACCAACAGTTTAGAGAATACGAAGAACCATCTGGCCCTGATCTCAACCCATGAGATAATGCTGTGGTTAAAGCATGTTGTTGTTGTTGTGGTATTCAGTCCTGAGACTGGTTAGATGCAGCTCTCCATGCTGCTCTTTCCTGTGGAAGCCTCTTCATCTCCGAATAACTACTGCAACCTCCATCCTTCTGAATCTGCTTAGTGTATTCATCTCTTGGTCTCCCTCTACCATTTTTACCCTCCACGGTGCCCTCCAATGCTAAATTGGTGATCCCCTGATGTCTCAGAACATGTCCTACCACCCGATCCCTTCTTCTAGTCAAGTTGTGCCACAAATTCCTCTCCTCCGCAAATCTGTTCGGTACCTCCTCATTAGTTATGTGATCCACTCAGCTAATCTTCAGAATTCTTTTGTAGCACCACATTTCTAAAGTTCCTATTCTCTTCTTGTCTAAACTATTTATCGTCCACTTTTCACTACCGTACATGGCTACACTGCATACGAATACTCTCAGAAAAGACTTCCTAAAACTTAAATCTATACTCGATGTTAAAAAATTTTTCTTCTTCGGGAACGCATTCCTTGCCATAGCCAGTCTACATTTTATATCCTCTCTACTTCGACCATCATCAGTTATTTTGCTCCCCAAATAGCAAAACTCCTTTACTACTTTAAGTGTCTCATTTCTTAATCTAATTCCCTCAGCATCACCTGATTTAATTCGACTACAATCCATTATCCTCGTTTTGCTTTTGTTGATGTTCATCTTGTATCCTCCTTTAAAGACGCGATCCATTTCGTTCAGCTGCTCTTCCTCCTTTGCTGTCTCTGACAGAATTAAAATATCGTCGGCAAACCTCATAGTTTTTATTTCTTCCCCGTGGATTTTAATTCTTACTCCAGTTTTTTCTTTTGTTTCCTTTAGTACTTGCTCAATATAGATTAGAGTATATGGAGGTTGGGAAAAAAAGCTTTTAGTTAGATGCAAAATTTGTTATTTAGAGAATTAAAGTATAGAGAGCAGAGAATTGAAGTATAAACAGATTAAAGTATATAGAAAAAATAAGCTTTTTATTTAGATGCAAAATTGGTTATTTAGAGATTTTTTAAATCAAGGCCAAATAACACATTTATTTTGAAAGATCAGGAGTCATTTTTTAATCAAGGAGATGTATTGCGAAAGCTCCCCGTTGCCCCTGGGGGTACCTATGACATGTAGATACAAACACATGGTAATTTTAAATGATGTCAGTGAATTAATACATTAAGAAACGAACCAAGTTCATCAGTTTAATGTTACAGATCGTAATTAGAGATATAACGCTATTTGAAAAACAGAATAAAAAGTTATAATACATGTACTGTTCTTAGTTTCGTACAAAGTAAAACATTTCTTGAATAAATAGAGTTTGTTTCTTATTCACCTAGAACCTAAGTAGGTTTTGGAACGTCCATATCCACCCAAAGGGCCAATAAATACACCGAGCGAGGTGGCGCAGTGGCTAGCACACTGGACTCGCATTCGGGAGGACGTCGGTTCAGTCCCGCGTCCAGCCATCCTGATTTAGGATTTCCGTGATTTCCCTAAATCGCTCCAGGCAAATGCCGGGATGGTTCCTTTGAAAGGGCAGGGACGACTTCCTTCCCTGTCCTTCCCTAATCCGATGAGACCGATGACCTCGCTGTCTGGTCTCCTCCACGAAACAGCCTAACCCAACCAATAAATACAAACAACACTACCCTTTCTATTCACCTCGCTCTGTGGGGTGAACAGACACACCCAGTTTTTACTTTTGTTTTGTTATAAAATTATGATTTAGGATACAAAACTAATAACAAGTTTAAAGTTAGACACAAGACCCAGACACATAATTTCGTGTAATTTCTGTTTCTTTTTCTTCTGAAAGTATCAATTTTTGCTCTTGAATTAGAAAACTGTTTTATGTCCACCCCAGTTTACGGTACTACGGCCGAACAAGTGGACGACTTGTAGAGTGGCCAAGCCGTGTCGCACCCGCTCAGACGGAATTCCGGCCGGCCGCCGCTTCTCCTTTTACCAGCAGCCGTCTCGACTTTCTCCACACCGGACGCCAAATGCAGAAGACGCTGCGCTCTCGCCGTCCTTTGCGGAGAAGGCTGCGGAGTCGTCCCCTATTCAGCGCCGGCCGGCCACTGAGGCTGCCAATAAAAGACGCCGCGCCACGACAAGTTCCGCTGCCCGCCGACAGCCGCTCCCTCTTCTGGACGACCGCCGCGCCGCGGAACATCTGCCGCAGGCCGCACGCACCGCTGCCTTTCCCTCCTCCCTTCCTTCCTTTTTTCCGCCTTCCGAAGTTGCTTCCAGAAAGCGAGAGTATTCAAACCCAACCCGCAGATGCGGCCAGAGCTACAACTGTGAATCTCAATACACGATGCCAGCGGCGCAAAGGGCACAAAAGATAGAACAGACTCTAGGTTATCTGTTCTGTGCATAATCCATGCTAAGCGCGGTGACTTTTCAAAGAATAGAAAACGAAGCCTCAAGTATTTTATTTCAATTCGAAAGCATATTCTTTTTCTTCTTACGTTACGGTCTCTGTAGACATCGGTAGCCCCTCAATGAATTGCAGTTCCCTCATCTTCTGTTAGAACCGAATTATCCTCTCTTTTCTACTCCCCTACCCTTCTTTCGAGTTCTTCAGTATCCTCTTCTCTTGTCTGTTCCACTTCGGACTATCTATCGATTTCTGCCGTTTTGATCCGCATGTTCTTCTTTTCCCAACTTTACTTTCCTTCCGCCGGCCGCGGTAGCCGTGCGGTTCTAGGCGCTTCAGTTCGGAACCGCGTGAGTGCTACGGTCGCAGGTTCGCATCCTGCCTCGGGCATGGGTGTGTGTGATGTCCTTAGGTTAGTTAGGTTTAAGTAGGGGACTGATGACCTCAGATGTTAAGTCCCATAGTGCTCAGAGCCATTTGAACCTTTCCTTCCACCATGCTCCTCATTTCCGATCAATCTTTTCGTAGTTCAACAACTTCCTTGCTTACTGTCTTCCCTCTAGTCCTCCCTGTCATTTCTAAAAGTCTATTTGTCTTTCTGTCCATATTTATCCTGATTACATGTTCATTACACCTTGTCCTTCCCAGTCTGAATTCTCCTGATATTGTCTTTTTACTCCCCTACATTTCTTAATCAGTTCTTGACATCCATCTCTCAGCACCTGCTAGTAGTAGGACAACAGCACTATCAGCACGCGCTGCGTGTTGCCTTCATCGGGGCAAGTATACATTTAGAGGCAAACCTCTCGTTCTCATTTGATTGAAGGGTACTTAACGTATTGTTCTGCTAAGAGGATTAAGACCCCTTAGGGACAATCCATCCTTTTGATTGACAGATCCTTAAACTATTGTTCCCACAACCCTCCCCCTCTTCCTATTCCCCCTCCACCTCCTCCTCCCCCATCCATCTGGGAAATCCTCTCACAGATACAAGCACGTTTTTGATATCTGGAGAAGTACAGGATTGGTAAGCAGCACACATGGGCTGCTGCAGTGGAATGCTGACCCCATTTGAGGATACCAAAATTTATTTTCACCACATAATTAAAACAGGGCACTAGTAACAACACAATGATTAATTAGTATATGCAGATGGTGGTGGTCTACACTAATTGTAAAAAATCAATGAGAATAATTTTTAAAAAATTTAAAAGAAAAACAGCCCTAATGGCCCCAACTTTAAGTTAACAACATAACTACAGATCTGAGTTCACTAGTCAATTATTAGGCCTTGTGAATATGAAAAATAACAATATGTAAAAGCTATTGGGTTTATAAAAATACTCAGCTAGCAGGATCTCATACATACATGAATTAACTATGATGGGAATCATTCGGCGTTCTCATCAGCCGTCCATCTGAATACTGTGCTCAAGAGTTCAAGTGACAACTACAGAAAGGAGGGCCTGCATACACCAGTAATGGCTTCCAGAACACACAAACCCAGTGTTAATACACAGTTCACTAAAATACTAAAACCAAAAGCCAAGCACTGAGTTGCGCCAAATGCAGGAAGCGATGTTGTAAGACGTCGTGGTCTCCTGACCTTCATTGCTTACATATTCTGCCCTCACAATCATATTCCTCACATCAAGATGCTTCATTCGAACCCAAACTCGATATGATAAAGTCAATGTTGTATGAATTCAGGTAAATGATATGCAAATAACAAGTAAGTGCACCGTGGTTGAAATACTCAAGGCTGGCGTACTCACATACATTCCAGACACGACAGTCACAGGAGCTTTTAGTTCGAGAGAGGTAGACCACACACCAGGAGGCCGGTCCCTTCAGAGGACGACCCAGCCTATATCGTCCGGTGACTGCAGTGGAGCGGACATCGTGGGCCCAAGTGAAAAGGGGGAACAACCCCGTGTTCAGCTTAAAAGCAAATCCCGCTACATTGTGCGGGACTGGCCTCCCTACACATTCTTTACACATAGCACGCAGTTTCAGAGATTTTCACAGGGAGACATCAAACGCCAAATGCCAATGCTACAGGTTTCCGGATTGGTCGCCTTAAACGATACGTCATTCTCCCGTTTTAGAAGAGCAAAGCTGATTGGCAGACGATATTTCTGACGCCTTGAGCTGAAGGAATAATGGAAGAGACCGAAAGATATACACCTTCACATCTGGCGTGGAGAGGCGCCGGTCCGATGTTGCTCTTGGAGCGAGGAACAAGTCTCTCCTTAGTACTTCACTGGGAGAGCACCTCTGTCGAGAGCGAATCAAAGTACTACTCTATATTGAGTCCTTGCGATTAAGCGTTGTTCACTGTGTTGGCCGACACACTTATTGTGTGGTGTGAACGGACAGAGTTATAGTTAAACGCCTGCGAGCGAATTTTGAGTGGCATCCTGGTGGACTGGTTATCTGACTGGTGTACCACGCCAATAGTTAGACTAGGGGTGAACAGGAATCCTTGACTTCATCAAGACATAGGGAGAGTTTGATTGGTGAAGGTCAATCCAGATAGAACGAGAGTTATCTTATTTGTCAGCAGCGAGCAGCGCAGACAGCAGTCATTGCAGCTTACGGTACTGTGTGCTACAGCTATTGCGAGCCCCATAATTCCTCCACAACAGTACACTTCACTGCATTTCACACGCGGCAGCCTCGACCATACCTAGCAACATTCTAATGGATAATTATTCAAGTTGAGTAGGCGTGCCTCTCAGCCACTCTGCCAAGTCAACAACCATCTTAAACTTTGTATAGGAATTTCATTAGCGAATCCTATCCTTGAGAGGTAACTTCACATTCCGAAAAGAACCAGCATATAACTTGTTCAATTCATAACTAAAAATGCCATTGTGATTTCCCAGAATTTTTGCAAAATAATAATAACTTTCGTTCGTTTCATGTTTTTCTTACACTAACTAGCACTACTCCAGTACCCAAGTATCCCACTAGTTACATAAGAAATTTTTGTGAACTTTTGTGTCATTTCCTTACAGCGGACGACTCCAGAAGATATTTATTGCTGAAAGTTTTTCAGGCATTTCTCTTTAGAACGTTAGGAGCGTCTGTCTGACTTCTGTAGTAGTGTGGGGGTGGAAATTGCATCTTGCAGGAGCCACAGGGTAAAGGGTACATCTCAGATTATCCATTGTGCAGAATAACAGAATTACAGATCAACCCCACACCTTAGACTGTTAAACCTTATACTGTGACAGCCACAGTTACTATTAAAGCAGTAAGTCAATAAACAATCTCCAATGATGTGAAATTTCATTTGATAAATTTATAAACCACAGCTAGTTCAAGGTGATAATGACCAGACAATTCCCACACAACCTTAAATACCAAACCACTGTCTGAGGGCGTAAAATTGTCACTATTATAGTTGCCAACAAGAAAGAAGTTGGCAACACCAATTTAAATTGCTGGCTGAAGTTTTATAAAGAGAATAAAGTTTGATTCATAAAATTACCCACTTAACATATTAATAATAATCAAAAAAAGAATCACCAAATATCGACCACACTTTTAATGCAATGGAACCAGGGCACAGCGCAGTTATGTGAACTTGCAGTACCAAATATGCCGGACCCACGTCCAAGTGGTTTAAGGAATGACCAGTGAAAATCAAAGTGGCTACACAGAGCAGTGACATCCAAAAGTTCCACCACAAAATGGCTCACCATTTAAAATTAGTCCAGGAGCTCGCCACTAAAATGCACGCCAGGGTAAACTCCCGTGCTCTCCTCAGGATTCGAGACAGACACGACTCTTAAACAGAGGCTAAATTGACCGGTGGCTGCTTCCGCACTCCAGTTCCACACGCCGCCAGACCCAGGCGCCAGAATCTCTCCTAGCAGTACACAAAGCGCCGACTGACTACTCGCGATGCTCCGTGCTCTGTCTTCCCTCTGCCACTGCCGCCGACAGAGTCTCGCCTCGCGAGCCGCGGCCGCCCTTCATAGAGGGCGATAGACACCCAAGACGCCGCAAAGCGCGTAAATTGGAAAGAGAAACTATCCTGCCAAGAGCATTGCAGGAAGTCACGGCTCAAAATCAATTTCATTGACTAATTAATTAAAGCGACCAAATAATTAACCTCTCCCCCTGTGATCGAGCCCACAGCTCTACCCCACCTCCAAAACTGGCGCTAAAGAGACTCAGTTGATAGGATATTTTGAAGGAAATCGATTGTAGCGTATGGATATTGTTTAAATATTTTAGACAATATGTGGAATATTGTTTCTTAAACAATTTATAATATACCAAACTGTCTATGTAATATAGTTTATTTATTTATTTAAAGAATTTGGCGGTTTATCTGCATCTACATCTACGTGATTGCTCTGCTATTCACAATAAAGTGCCTGGCAGAGGGTTCAATGAACCACCTTCAAGCTGTCTCTCTATCGTTCCACTCTCCAACGGCGCGCGGGAAAATCGAGCATTTACATTTTTCTGTGCGACCCCTGATTTCTCTTATTTTATAGTGATGATCGTTTCTCCCTATTTAGGTGGGTACCAACAAAATGTTTTCGCAATCAGAGGAGAAAACTGGTGATTGAAATTTCATGAGAAGATCCTGTCGCAACGAAAAAAGCCTTTGTTTTAATGATTGCCACTCCAATTCACAAATCATGTCTGTGGCACTATCTTCCCTATTTCGCGATAATACAAAACGAGCTGCCCTTCTTTGAACTTTCTTGATGTCATCCGTCAGTACCGCCTGATGCGGACCCCACATCGCACAGCAGTACTCCAGAATAGGGAAGACAAGCGTAGTGTAAGCAGTCACTTTAGTAGACCTGTTGCATCTTCTAAGTGTTCTGCCAATGAATCGCAGCCTTTGGTTTGCTGTACCCACAACATTATTTATCTGATGGTTCCAATTTCGGTCATTTGTAATTGAAATCCCTAACTATTTAGTTAAATTTATAGCCTTCATATTTGTGTGACTTATCGTGTAATCGAAATTGAGGGGATTTCTTTTAGTACTCATGTGGATAATTTCACACTTTTCTTTATTCAGGGACAACTGCCACTTTTCGCACCATACAGATAACTTATCTAAATTGTTTGGTAATTCGTTTTGGTCATCTGATGACATTACAAGACGGTAAATGACAGTATCATCTGCAAACAACCTAAGACGGCTACTGAGACCTTCTCATATGTCGTTAATATAGATCAGATATAATAGAGGGCCTATAACACTTCCTTAGGAAACGCCGGATATTACTTCTGCTTTACTCGATTACTTTATGTCTATTACTACGAACTGTGACCTTTCTGACAGGAAATCATGAATCCAGTCGCACAACTGAGGCGATATTCCATAGGCGCGTAGTTTGGTTGGAAGATCCCTGTGAGGAACGGTGTTGAAAGCCTTCGGAAATCTACAAATATGGAATCAATTTGACATCCCCTGTCGATAGCACTTATTACTTCATGAGTATAAAAAGCTAGTTGTGTTTCACAAGAACGATATTTTCTGAATCCGTGTTGATTATGTGTCAATAAATCATTTTCTTCGAAGTAATTCATAATGTTCGTACACAATATATGTTCCAGAACCCTACTGCAAATCGACGTTAGTGATGTGGGCCTGTAATTCAGCGGATTACTCCTATTTCCATTTTTGCGTGTTGGTCTGATCTGAGCAATTTTCCAGTCTTTAGGTGCGGATCTTACTGTGAGCATGCGGTTGCATAACAATTGCTAAATATGGAGCCATTGTATCAGCATACTCTGAAAGGAACCTGACTGGTATACAATCTGGACCGGAGGCCTTGCCTTTATTAAGTGATTTAAGCTGCTTTGCTACACCGAGGATATCTATTTCTGTGTTTCTCATCTTGGCAGTTGTTCTTGATTGGAATTCAGGAATATTTACTTCGTCTTCTTTGGTCAAGGAGTTTCTGAAACCTGTGTTTAATAACTCTGCTTTGGTGGCACTGTCATCAGTGACTTCACGGTTGTTATCGCGTCTTGCCACTGGTGTGCTTTATGTATGACAAGATTCTCTGTGGGTTTTCTGGCAGATTCCGAGAGAGAGTTTCGTTGTGGAAACTATTAAAAGCATCTCGCATTGAAGTATGCGCTATATTGCGAACTTCTGGAAAACGTTGCCAATTTTGAACATTTTGCGTTCTTTTATAAGTGGCTCTCTGTTTTCGTTGCTTCTGCAACAGCGATCTGACTCGTTTTGTGTACCGTGGGGGGTCAGTACCATCACTTATTAATTTATGTGGTATGTATCTCTCAATTGCCATCGATAGTATCTCTCTGAAATCATTCCACATCTTTTCCATGTTTACATGACGAGATCGGAAGGAGTGGAGACTGTTAAAAAAGCGTTAAGAGCATTTTTATCAACTTTTTTAAACACATGTAGTTGGCGTTTCTTTTTGATGGTTGTGGGTGTTACGGTATCCAGTCAAGCAGCAAGTGCCTTGTGGTCTTTAATTCGTCATACTCGATATTTGTCCAGGATCATTTTTTGCTAAGAGGTCAAGTATGCTTTCGTATCCATTTACGCTTCGAGTGGACTCATGAACTAATTGTTCAAAATAATTTTCTGGGAAAGCATTCAGTACAATTTCGGATGACGTTTTATGCCTGCCGCCGGTTTTAAACGTGTAATTTTTCCAGCATATTGAGGGTAGGTTGAAGTCACCACCGACTATAGTTGGATGAGTGGGGTACCTACTTGAAATGAACTGGCAAGAAATCGATTGCGGTGTATGGAATATTGTTTAAACAGTTTAGATAATGCGTCGAATATTGTTTATATAGACAATTTACGTGATAGTGGATGATATATGGAATATTTAAACAATTGCGAAGCTTTTTCATTCCGATAACGCAAGGAATATCGCCATGAAATGCCAACCACACGTAATTATACAGTTAGAAATCTTTCGATCGCGAAGCACGCACCACCCGCCATCCCGTTTCCACTGGAGCGCACCCAATACCGACTCGCGCCACCGCACACGCGGGGTTCTGCAATGTGCGGCCGCGCCACGCGCAGGTGTCTCCGCGATATCCGCGACCGACAGACCGGATGTCATGCTGATCCACAGAAATTACTATGGAAACACGTGCTCCTTCTACGCTTCTCCTTGTGTGCTGTCACGCCTGTGAGCGCCGTCGTTCGCGGTTGGACCGCACAGACCGGTAAACGCCTGCAGAATACTGACGCACGCGAGACGCCTTCCTTCCAAGGCAAATGCCTGTTTGAGAATGGATTCCGCCATGGGCTCTTAGCTGCTGGCTGTGCTGGAAACAAAGGATCTCACGATAATAAATTCAATTACATAGAATAGGATATACTGTTTATTCATAAAATTCAATTTGCAGAGATTGGATCTCACTTTTATTTGGCGAGAAAAGCTCACATCCGGCAACCACATGTCCTAATTACTTAATTAGAGAGCGACAGATCGAAGGTGTCGTTTTATCGTACATTTTCCTGTGTTCGCTCACCTTGACATGCTGGGATCGACTAAACTAGTGCACAGTGACAGCGCAAGAGGACGTTCCAACCCCCCCTCCCCCCCCTCTAGCCTTTGTCCCTCCCTCCGCACCTCTCCCAGAAAAAATTGCTAGGAAAAAGACTCACCCTGTGCTGGAGAAGAAGGATCTCACGACACGAAATTCAAATCAAAGTCAATAATATATTCATACATATTCTTTATTCTTTATTTAATCATTTGCGGGAGTCGGGGTTTCCCCACCTGGGCAGAAATCGTGACTGCACCCCGCCCCCACCCTCACGCTTGTTACCCGTGACATAATAACTGTAATCACAAGGGGGTTCGCCTGCTTAGCTGGATGGTGCCGTACTCGCCTCCTATGCAAGCAGGCCCGGGATCGATTCCCAGCTGGGATGGAGATTTTCTCCGCTCGGGGACTGGGTGTAGCGTTGTCATTCTCATCAATTCATCCTCATCACCGGCGCGCAAGTCGTCCAGTGTGACGTCAAATGAAATAAGACTTGAACTTGGCGGCCAAACTTCCTCGAATAGGGGCCTCCCAGCCAACGATGCCATAAGCTCATTTCCATTTTTTTAATCGCAAGGGAATGGAATAAAGTGCGATATAGTAGCCACTGTTTGAGTTCTCCCGCGTGTCTGTCTATCGTCAGGGCGCCGCCACAAAAGTCAAAACAGCCCAATTTCCTAATTGCAGATCACCAAATACCACCGACCATGGACCGGATATCGGCCTCATTTGATCTTGCGGCATCAGGTGGCAGCATTGTGTTGATCGACAAATTCCAGACTCGCTTTCTGTCCCTGTCGCTTCTAAGAAGCCACTCCATGCGTGTCTGTGTGAACCAACGTCTCCAAACACGAAGACGCAGGTTTTCATCTTGTGGTGTCACCGCCAGACACCACAGTTGCTAGGTGGTAGCCTTTAAATCGGCCGCGGTCCGGTGGTATACGTCGGACCCGCGTGTCGCCACTATCAGTGATTGCAGACCGAGCGCCGCCACACGGCAGGTCTAGAGAGACGTCCTAGCACTCGCCCCAGTTGTATAGCCGACTTTGCTAGCGATGGTTCACTGACAAATTACGATCTCATTTGCCGAGACGATAGTTAGCATAGCCTTCAGCCACGTCATTTGCTACGACCTAGCAAGGCGCCATTATCAATTGCTATTTATCTTGTGATGCATGTACCGTCAGACCGATGTTCACCAATTATGGATTAAAGTTAAGTATTCCAGCAGCTATGTACCTTTTCTGCTAGTCTCAAATCCTTGTCATTTTCCAGACCTCACGCCATCCTGCGTGAGCTTAAACGCGTGCCTTTCGGCTACCCGTCATTGTGGATTGGCTATCTTGCCAGTCCACAACACATCTCTCCTCGGAATACTGTATTCCTATTGGGTAATGCTGGAGACAAAGGGAAAGCTGAAGCAATATCAAAAATAGAGTGAAATATTCCATTTGGACTACCCTGTCAAATTAATTGTTCAACAATTCACAGGAGTCAAATAGATGGCTTGAAACACTCACTTCGACCTTACAACGACCGGTCTTCGTAATAAAACATATTTTCAGCGTTTGAACGGCACACGCAAACATTATGTAAACCAAGTAATGAAATTCACAAATAGATAGTAGCGCTAAATATATCCGAGGTCTTTATGCCCCCTCTTCCACAACAACGTTATGTAAACCAAGTAATGAAATTCACAAATAGATAGTAGCGCTAAATATATCCGAGGTCTTTATGCCCCCTCTTCCACAACAACGTTTCTACTAAACATAGCTGGTCAAAAAAAAAAAAAAAAAAAAAAAAAAAAAAAAAAAAAAAAAAAAAAAAAACCTGACGATCACACAAACTCAGGCTCTTGATAAATCGGGAATTTAACGTCGCAACTGGGTTTTTAAAAGCACATTACACTTCCTAAAATAATTCCCTCCGCTACGTTCAGAAGGAGGGAGGAATGTTCTAGGCGTGATAGAACAGAGACAACAGCAAATACCACTGCAAGACAGAGTCCACTGAGATGTATTCAGAAGCACTAAACACGACACACTTATACCACGATCCAGTCTGTAGCGATATCCTGTCATGGCTAGGTGACGGAGATAGCTCAGAATACACGCAAATACCGCGAGCTCCTGTCCCGAGGTCCACGCGTAACGCGCCTGTCTCCATGTACACCGCCAGCGCCGACGTAAAGAGGTCAGTGAAAATTTCCACCGCAGCCGCAGTCGCACTCGTGGACACGCGTGTAAGCCAGAGTGCACCATGGAGGACATCCGGGCATGACTGGAGTGGCAGCAATTCGGATGTTGTCAATACGTCCAATGCAAACGTCCATCATTTTGAATCTTCTCCTGCGTAACACACAAACTTCCGCTTCTGTCGCGCTCACCCACCGCACTGGCCACTTCGCCAGCCCTCAATGCCGCGGGCAAGATCAGACAGGTAGGCACATTCTTTGTACACGTCACAGACTGAGCTAATCCGTTACTTCCTGTTGCTGACCTTTTATAACCGCCATTGCAGGCAGCCGCGGTGCACTGCGAAACAAGCAGCCGCAGCTCGAACATATACAGTAGTTCTCAAAAATCCAACCCCCACATAGACCCTCCAGTTTAAAAAAATCTATTTTACCCAGTCCGAGGCAGCGATGTTATTGAGTATCCACCTTGAATTTCGCAAGTGAAATGTAAATTTCTCCCGTTTATACGAGTTATTTTCGAAGACGGAAGAAATACACGCGATTTCACGTCGCTAAAGTATCGTTACTTATGAAAATTCAGTACACTGAACTATATTCCCCCTAAGTATTCTTTCAATTAGAAAAATATCTTTCCTTGTCGTCACGTCATGCATCATAGGACTAGAATATTAAACTCATTTTAGCTCATCACGGAGTGCTAAGATCTACCACTGCCATAGTATGCCCCCTCACTTTAGTACTCTCTCTTAACGTAACCAAATATCTCGCCACATACGAAGTCTCTTATGGTAACAGCACAGAGAAGTTGTACGTGTAAGTTTTATACTACGTATCATTTTATAAATTCGGTAACACATCTGATTTTAATTTTAATGTTAATAATCAACAGCCTCAGTTGCACCGTTTACCTAGAATTTACCTAGGTTTCAGTCGGGATACTCGTGGCTGCCGCATCGCCGTCGCGAAGTGGGGCCGAGGCAGTTCCAGAGAAGTTTTATAGTCTGACGATAATTGATGGATTTTTAGTTTTAGCTTGACGATGTCCACTAAGGAAAGACAGTATTACTGTTTTTCTGAAGAAGGTTGGGTTATCCCGACTGAAACCTAGGTAAATTCTAGGTAAACGGTGCAACTGAGGCTGTTGATTATTAACATTAAAATTAATATTTATACAGTTGCTAACAGGGCCGCGAAATGTTGAAGATATTTAACATCTGATTTTATTAAATGATTGTCTCTCCCTGTATAGGTGAACCATTTATATATCGTTAAAAGATATTTCCGCAATGGCAAAAACACCGAGTTAAGAATCATTTCCGTGGTGTGCTATCCATCGCCTACACCAGCCAGGCCACTAATTTTTCTTTTTTAGTAGTCGGATTACATTCGCCAGGTAGTTAAAATGGGAATTTCTGGAGGGAAGAAGATGTTCTTTTCGAGTAACATTATCGAGAACATACATTTCAAGCTGACCAAAGAAGGATTCTACCGCCGGCAATATACATTACGGATAAGGACCACGCTATTAAAAATACGATCACGATGACTATGTTACCATCATGATGAATAAAAAGCGGTCTTGGCTCTACAGGTACACAAAAGTCGCTGATAGTGTTACGCTTTCTGCTATAAACACTGTATACGATTTGGAATCTAGTGTTTCCACTCGACCACATACCATCGTTGCATCCTATGGAAATGTCTTCTAACGATTACAATCACTAGTGAATCATATTCGTAGCACTATCATATCTCGAAACGTGTCACCTTTTCCGAACCTATCTGCTACAGTAAAATTCCATGGTGGTTTAAGATAGCCCCTATGCATTTTGTAACTGCTCCTCAGTCCCTGCCCCGCCATACCTGGAGCGCGTGACGTGGCCGCGCTATGCACAACCCTGATCGAGCTGTGTGTGCGGTGGCGCGAGTCGGCATTGGGTGCGGTCCAGTGGACACGGGATGGCGGACGGCGCGTGCTTCGCGATCGAAAGATTTGTAACTGTGTAATTACGTGTGACTGGCATTTCATGGCGGTATTCCTTGCGTTATCGGAATGAAAAAGCATCTCAATTGTTTAAATATTCCATATATCACCTACTATCGTGTGAATTGTTTAAATATTCCATATATCACCTACTATCGCGTGAATTGTTTAAATAAACACTATTCCACACATAATCTAAATTGTTTAAACAATCTTACATACACTGCAATCGATTTCCCTCCAAATGTTCTATCAACTGAGTCTTCTTCTAGCCAGTTTCCGGGAGGGGGAGTAGAGGGGGAGGGCTGTTGGGTTTACCAGAGATGGAGGGGTTAATTAATTGATCGATTAATTAATTAGTCAATCCAATTGATATCAAAAGTGTGCTTGTATTGGCGAAGGGAGTTCCCAGAGGGATGGGTGAGGAGGCAGTGGAGGGGGAACAGGAGGAGGGGAGGGGTGAGGTTAAGGTCCTGTCAATCAAAAGGAGGGATTATTTTTCCCAGGGGGCCATAAGCTGTCAATCAAAAGGATGGATTATCTCTGGAGGGCCTTAGTCCTCTTAGCATTACAATAGGTTAAGTACCTCACAATCAAATGAGAACAATAGGATTGCCTCAGAATGAATACTTGCCCCTGATGTATGCAACCCGCAATGTGGACTGTTGACACTAGTAACAGGACATATTATTTTTCTCCCTTATTTCTCAAGTTGTTCTCCACTATTTCTTCCTGCTGTTACCATCTCGGCCATACACAGTAGCGCATTCCTCATCACCGCCTTCTTGTAAAGCTATTCTGAAGTATTACTTTTATTAATTTGTGACTATACAGATCCAATATGGGAGCTTGACAGAAAGAACTCCCTTCGTTAGTAAATAAACCTCACCATGTAACCTTATATGAGCATATGTCTCTCACATTTTTCAAATATTAAAGTTTACTCAATTTTAAAATGGGAAATGTCACTTTCAAATAATAACAGTAAAAATCAATATTACTTCGTTTTAACATCCTTTTGGCACGTAACACACATCATAAAAATGCCTAAGCTCATCGACTCTTATATTAACAGGTGAACCCATTACACATTCATGATGAAGTGACCATTGCTGTACTGCATTTCCACAATAATTTAACCAGTTATCACTATTCACGGAAACTGTTTCGTATCTGTTCAAACAGTGTGCTCCAATGTTAGTTGCTAACCAACAACACTATGTTGTTTCTTCCACAAATTTCAAAATTAGCTCCGCCCACCTTTCTGCGAATAAACCGAATACTAAACTACTTTTATCCTATGAACCAACGTAATTCTCTGAACTTATAATTACTAGCAAAGTCTGCAGACCTTTTTCACATTCCACAGCTCCACTCAATAACTCCATACACTGTCTGAACAACGACTGTCTTGCTCACATGCATGCACAATGCCTCTGACAGAGAGAACGCGCGCTCAGCTTCGAAAATTCTGGAAACCAGCGATGTATGGGGAGTATGATATGCTATGTCATGAACCAAATATAGCAGTTCTCCTTACACTTGTAGTTTCTGGCCTTAGCTTTCATATATTCTTCTTCCTGTTATATATTTTCTTCTTCTTCTTCTTCTTTTGCTGACGCCTTTGTCCCGCAGTTTTTGCAGGAATGGTGTGGTTACAATCGGATTTGACAAGGTTAGTTTGACGGGTTGGCCAGATGCCCTTCATGTCGCACACCCCATACCCCCTGGGATCGAAACAGTGTACCCCAGCTGTCTGCGTCTAGTGTAAATCACGAAAGAGTGCAAACCTGTTTCAAATGGTCTGCGAGTCGTGTAACAGGCGGGACGAGGGGACCAGTCCGGTATTCACCTAGTGTGATATGGAAAACCGCCTAAAAACCACATCCAGGCTGATTGGCACAACAGCCCTCGTCGTTAATTCGCTGGGCGGATTCGATCCGGTGCCAGCGCGCCTACCCGAATCCAGGAAGCAGCGCAGTAGCGCTCTCGGCTAACCTGGAGGGTCCCTGTTATATATTCTCCTACGTATTTAAATTTGTCCTCCTTTTTCACGCTGCCTTCTGGTGTTTTCCAATCCTTAATGATATTCATTTCCTTTGTCTTGTAGGCAAACCTGAGTTCCACCCTCCTGGCTCTGTCATTTAGATTGTCGAGTTGTCTGTTTGAGTCTTCTTCCGTCTCAATTACTATCGCTTTGTCGTCCGTAAAGGCACCCACACACTTTCCTGATATTCTCATTTCATCGTTTATTGCTCCCCAGTGCCTGATCAGTTCGTCCAGTGCTTTGAATGTTATAATTTATCACATACTTCTATGTAAGTGACTCACGTCAGGCCTCAGACTCATCGTGGGACCTCTCTGAAATATTTTTCCATAGTTTCCCATTTCATCTTCAAGTAATGTACGTTCACATGGAAAATTTTGCTGATGTTAAAACTGCCGAGTGGTACTTTGGTTCGGAGTCGACGTTAAACTATAGGCTTCCCATCAAATAGCTGAATGTGTCAGTTCAAGGGTTGGAGGGAGGCAACTTCATACCATCTTCCATGACCATGCTTAGTAAAGCGCTGTGGTTCTCAAACTAACTTTCGGAATGATGACAGCTTTATCTTTTTACTAGCTGAGCACCCAGCATTGCGTGAGTATGTATTTATTCCACTCTTCTATTAGTCGATCTTCACCACGTCGTCTGTCGATCTTCTCAGACTCTACTCTCTGGCCACTTTCACCTCCCCCCTCTCTCCATCCTCCTCGTACTCTCTGGCCACTCTCACCTCCCTCCTCTGTCTGTCCATCTCCTCAGACTCTACTCTCTGACCACTCTCACCTCCCCCTCTCTGTGTCCATCTCCTCAGAGTCTACTCTCTGGCCACTCTCACTTCCCCCCCCCCCCCTCTAGCCGGCCGCGGTGGTCTAGCGGTTCTAGGCGTTCAGTCCGGAACCGCGCGACTGCTATGGTCGCAGGTTCGAATCCTGCATCGGGCATGGATGTGTGTGATGTCCTTAGGTTAGTTAGGTTTAAGTAGTTCTAAGTTCTAGGAGACTGATGACCACAGATGTTAAGTCCCATAGTGCTCAGAGCCATTTGAACCATTTTGAACCCCCCTCTCTCCATCTCCTCAGACTCTACTCTCTGGCCACTCTCACCTCCCCCCTCTCTCTGTCTCCTCAGACTCTGCTCCCTGGCCACTCTCACCCCCCCCTCTGTCCATCTCCTCAGACTGATCTCTGGCCACTCTCACCTCCCCCTCTCTCTCTCCATCTCCTCAGACACTACTCTATGGCCACTCTCACCTCCCCCCTCTTCGTGTCCATCTCCTCAGACTCTACTCTCTGGCCACTCTCACCTCCCCCTCTCTCTGTCCATCTCCTCAGACTCTACTCTCTGGCCACTCTCACCTCCCCCCTCTCTCTCTCCATCTCCTGAGACTCTACTCTCTGGCCACTCTCACCTCCCCCATCTCCTCAGACACTACTCTATGGCCACTCTCACCTCCCCCCTCTTTTCGTGTCCATCTCCTCAGACTCTACTCCCTGGCCACTCTCACCTCCCCCCCTCCCTGTCCATCACCTCAGACTCTACTCCCTGGCCACTCTCACCTCCCCCCTCTCTCTGTCCATCTCCTCAGACTCTGGCCACTCTCACCTCTCCCTCACTTTGTCCACCTCTTCCATCCTCCACCCTCTGTCCTTCTCCCACTCTCCTCGTTCTTCTGTCCCTTCCCCTTCATTCTGACCATCTGCCCCTCTCCTCTCTCTGTTCACCTGTCCCCCTTCTGTCCACTTGCTCCTTTCCCCTCTATTCATCTCATTCTTCCCTTCCCCTCTATCTCTTCCATCCCTCTATTTCCACCTCCCCATCTCTCTGTTCATCTCCTCTCTTCCTACCCATCTCCTCCTCCCCCTCTCCTTTCACTTCTCCTCCTCCCATTTATCAGCGCCCATCTACTCCTCCCTTTCTCTCTCCATATTATCACCCCCACCTCACAACGAGGTTCCTGATTCATACCACCCCAAGTATTTCTTTCCAGATATTAAATAATTTGTTTAGTTGAAATTGATCCAAGTGTTTAAGGCAAGATTTTTATCCATGGATTTATCCATACACATAGTTGTCACATACGAGTATATTTAACAATTTCATTCGTATTCGTAGAAACATTTACCTGTATCTCTAACGAATTCGGCCTGCAGTTTTGTTTTGACATATCTCAATATTTATGACATCATATCTCCTGAACTATGTGTCATACAATTATGTACACAGAGGTGACAAAAGTCATGGGACAGCCATGTGCACATATACAGATGGCACTAGTATCGCGTACACAAGGTATAAAAGGGCAGCGCATTGGCTGAGCTGTCATTTGTACTCAGGTGATTCATGTGAAAAGATTTCTGAAGTGATTGTCGCTACGCCACGGGAATTAAAAGGCTTTGAATGCAGAATGGTAGTTTGAGCTAGACGTATGGGACATTTCACTTCGGAAATCGGTAGGGAATTCAATATTCCGAATCCACATTGTCAAGAATGTTTCGATAATGGCAAATTTCTGGCATTACCTCTCACCACGGACAACGCATTGGCCGATGGCCTTCACGTAACGACCGAGAGAAGCGGGGTTTGCGTAGAGGTGTCACTGCTATTAGATAAGGAACACTGCTTGAAATAACAGCAGAAATCAATGTGGGACGTACGTTAAGACAGTGTGGAGAAATTTGGCATTAAATGGCTACGTCAGAAAACAACCGATGCGAGTGTCTTTGCCTTACACGACATCACCTGCAGCGCCTCTTCTGCGCGCGTTATCATATCAGTTGGATCCTAGACGGATGGAAAATAGTGGCCTGGTCGTGTGAGTCCCGATTTTAGTTCGTAAGAATCGATGATCGAGTGTAGGGCAGACCTCACAAAGCCATGGACCCATATTCTCAACAAGGCGCTGTGCAAGCTGGTGGTGGCTCCATATGATGTGGGCTGTGTTAACATAAAATGCACTGCGTCGTCTGGTCCCGATCATTGACTGAAAATGGTTTCGTTCGGCTACGTGGAGACCATTTGCAGTCGTTCACGGAATTCGTGTCCCGAAGGAACGAAGGAATTTTTATGGGTGACAATGCACCGCGTCACCTAACGACAATTTTTTACGGTGGGTTTGAAGAACATTCTGGACAGTTTGAGTAAATCATAATAATGGGGCATAATTGAGAGGTCATTTCGTGCACAAAGTCGTGCACCAGCAACACTTTCGCAACTATGGACGGCTATAGAGGCCACATGGCTCAATATTTCAGCAAGAGACTTAGAACGACTTTTTGAGACCATGACATCTGAAGTTGCTGCACTACGCCGGACAAAGGAGGTCTGATACGATATTGGGAGGCTTCCCACGACTTTTGTCACCTCAGTGTAATTGTGTAGGTACATTCGGCGGCAGTTGCGGATGCTGACTACGAAAAGTGTTGTGAACATAGTTAGCAGTAAAGAAATGATGAATTAAACCGTCATGCCTCATGCGTCAGATTTACTGCATGAACAGCGAAAATGTAACGAGCGATAGAGTTGTTTCCTTTAGTGATTTTGTGGGTCGAGCCACCGAGGAAAAAATCTCGTAAGGGTTAAAATTATGTGCAAAGTTTGTTACAAGTCACTAACTGCTCACATTTCAGTCGTCGCCGATATCGTGGTGTTAACATCGGCACATGCATAGGTCGTCGGCTGCGAAGGCCCATCGTTAAGAGTGTTCAGTGCACTATGTATCCAAACCCACTTGCTCTCTGCCCAGCATTAAAGTCTGATGTTAGTTCCACCACAGTTCGCCACCTGTCCTTTCTTACAGTCTGCTCAGCAACGGCGTCCGACATTTGTAATGAGGGGTGGCCGCCCAACCCCACGACGTCTGGAAATGGTTTCACCTTGGTTTCGCCACGTGTTGAAGACATTCACCACAGCACTCCTCGAACACACGACAAGTCGTGCAGTTTCCGAAATGCTCGGGCCGAGCCTCCGTGTCATCACAATCTGCCCTCGGTCAAATTCGGATAGATCATGCGCCTTTCCCTTTCTACGCACGGGCAACACGCTCACTGATACTACATGAACCGTGCGTGTGCCTGATTAGCCGTCATTCCTCGCCAGGTGACGCTGTTATCGCGTGGACGGGTTTATATCGATAGTAGGTCCATGGGCATAATTTTCGGGCTGATTATTGCACGTATGGGTTCAGGAAAATGAGGGTGTCCTACTCTTGTGACAGGTCTGCTGTATCCCCTGGTGACACCGACACCAACCATACAGTTGTGTACGGCGGGTTGCCGTAGCCCGAGCCCGCTAATAACACACTGTAACCAAGAGGAAGCAATCTGCAGCAACACACAAATACGGCCGGTTGTTTACAACTGGACCTCACAAAGTGGCGGCAGGGTCGCCACTCGAGGCAGGAGCATTGCTGCAAACAGCGCTGCCATCGAAGTACTACCTCTCCTCTGCGAGTCACGTGACTCCGTCTGTATATTTACATTAGAGGCTGTCTAGCATCAGCAAAGAGAGCTCTAGTATCAGAAATAGACTTAAATTAAGGAAAGACATTTCTGCAGCACGGTATTGTTTCGAAGGGACTGATGGCCTGTGGGAAAACTGGAAAAGAATGTCGAAGTTCTTGAAATCTGATATCACAAAACGACGAAGGAAACGAAGTACCTTGATAAGAGCTAAATACAGTCTTCGCAGAATCTATGAAGAGAGGAATTTGTGGAAAATATTGACTAGGAGTAGTGGCAGTATGAAAGATGTGTTAAACCATCAGCGAATAATTTTCATGGCACCTCAGGGAGCGATGGAGTGCAGAAATTACAAGCAAGTACCAAGTGTTATTTATTTATTTTTTTTTTTTTTTTTGACTCATCAGCTTTCTGACTGGTTTAAAAAGGCCCGCCACGAATTCCTCTCCTATTGCCAACCTCTTCATCTCAAAGTAGCACTTGCAACCAACGTCCTCAATTACTTGCTAGATGTATTCGCATCTCTGTCTTCTCCTAAAGTTTTCGCCCTCTATAGATCCCTCTAGAACCATAGAGGTCATTCCCTCATGTCTTAACAGATGTCCTATCATCCTATCCCTTCTTCTTGTCAGTGTTTTCCACATATTCCTTTCCTCTCCAATTCTGCACAGAACCTCCTCATTCCTTACCTTATCAGTCCACCTAATTTTCAATTATCTTCTGTAGCATCACATCTCAAAGGCTTCGATTCTCTTCTGTTCCAGTTTTCCTACAATCCATGTTTCACTACCATACAATGCAGTGCTCCAGACGTATACTCTCAGAAATTTCTTCCTCAAATTAAGGCCTATGTTTGATGCTAGTAGACTTCTCGTGGCCAAGAATGCCCTTTTTTCCAGTGCTAGTGTGATTTTGGTGTCCTCCTTGCTCCGTCCGTCATTGGTTATTTTACTGCCTAGGTAGCAGAATTCCTTAACTTCATTGACTTCGTGACCATCAATCCTGATGTTAAGTTTCTCGCTGTTCTCATTTGTGCTACTTCTCCTTACTTTCATCTTTCCTCCATTTACTTTCTATCCATATTCTGTACTCATTAGACTGTTCATTCCATTCAGAAGATTAAGTAACTCTTTTTCACTTTCACTCAGGATAGCAATGTCATCAGCGAATCTTATCATTGATATCCTTTCACCTTGAAACTTTCTTTTATTTCCCTCATTGCTTCTTCGACTTACAAATTGAACAGTAGGGTCCAAAGACTACACCACTGTCTTACAACCATTTTAATTTGAGCACTGCGTTCTTGGTCGTCCACTGTTATTATTCCCTCTTGGCTCTTGTACATATTGTATATTACCCGCGTCTCCCTATAGCTTACCCTTATTTTTCGCAGAATTTCAAACATCTTGCACCATTTTACACCGTCGGAAGCTTTTTCCAGGTCGACAAATCCAATGAACGTGTCTCCATTTTTCTTTAGTCTTGCTTCCGTTATCAATCCCAAAGTCAAAATTACCTCTCTGATGCGTTTACCTTTCCCATAGCCAAATTGATCGTCAACTGACACATCCGAACTTTTCTTTTTCATTCTTATGTAGTTGCAGTATTGGAGTGCAAATTTCAGCCTTAATTGCTGTTGAACAGCAGTTAGAATGGGTACATAAACCAGGCACACACGCAGCACCGTTTGCTGAACGGTTATTGAGCAGACACTGTTGGTAGCAGCTTGATTCATCTGGGCGGTCAGCTGCTCAACGGTTGCACGTCTGTTCGCCTGTATACATCTCCGCAGCCGTTGTTCGGCCCAATTATCTATGGCCCGTGACGCACCACACTTGCCTCGGCGCGCCGTTTAGCCAGTGTACTTTCACCACAGCCGCACGTAAAAAGTTTAGAAACTTAACCCTTTCGAAAATGCTTCCACCCTTGGCCCGAATGCCAATGATTATACCTTTTTGGACGTCAGATAAGTCGCTCCGTTTTCGCATTTCGACAACGACTGCACTATTTTCCGCATCTCCTCCGGATACGCTTTAAATACCCTCCACTGCTAGTGCTGCCACCTGCCTTCTGAGAGTGGTTATTGCGCGTTGCCGTCCAACAAAGGCGGTCACATTAACGTGACCGCACCATGTTGCTGCAGTCCGGTTTCTGTACAATTGTAGATAATTTAGCGCTCTCTTTACTGCATCCCTGCTGCGTTTACAATTTCGATGACAATTTTCCAGTCAACATTTTCCATAACTTTCTCGTAATCTACAAGTGATATAAACGCAGGTTTACTTTTCTTCAGTCCCTCGTCTAAAGATCATTGGTAATGTTTGTATTGTCTCATGTGATTGTACAATTCTCGGAAACCCAAACTAGAAATCGTAAGAGACGACTTAGAGCCCTATGATGAAGACTTCTGTTCCATTATAATAAAGCAGCGGTTACTTCAGAAGCGAGTGTCGACTATCGACTGCTATGGGTTCCGGCCTAAGTCTGTAGGAATGTGCTACTTTACTCTCCGTGATTAGGAGAACGCCAGGGCCATCGTTTGCGATTGGATGTTTCTGGTGTGAAACATCAACCATCGTTTCTTGACGCCCAGGGTAAGCTCGATTGCTTTTCTCAATTGCAGTCTTCGGGGAGCTATATTGAAACCTGGTAAAGAAGGAAACAGCCCAAAGAATTTTACACCAATCGCACTACTATGTTACGTTACAAACTGCTAGTGGAATGATTTTAAACCCTCTCTCAAACCGCGTGACTGCTACGGTTGCAGGTTCGAATCCTGCCTCGGGCATGGATGTGTGTGATGTCCTTAGGTTAGTTAGGTTTAAGTAGTTCTAAGTTCTAGGGGACTGATGACCACAGATGTTAAGTCCCATAGTGCTCAGAGCCATTTGAACCTTGTTTATACCTCAGCATGCTGGATTCCGTCTTGGTAAAAGCTGCAAAGAGCAATTACGCAGATGAAACATCATGGCAGATTAAAACTGTTTACCAGACTGAGACTCGAACTCGGGACCTTTGCCTTCCGCGGGTAAGTACTCTACCGACTGAGCTACCCAAGCACGACTCACAACACGTCCTCACAGCTTCAGTTCTGCCAGTACCTCGTCTCCTACCTTTCTAAACTCGCACAAGCTCTGGAAACATTCCCCAGGCTGTGGCTAAGTCATGTCTCCGCAATATTCTTTCTTCCAAAAAAGCTAGTTATGCAAGATTCTTAGAAGAGCTTCTATGAAATTAGGAAGTTGGGAGACGAGGTACAGGCTGAACTGAAGCTGTGAGGACGGGGCGTAAGTCGTGCTTGGGTAGCTCAGTCGGAAGAGCACTTGCCCCGAAAGAGAAGGGTCCCGAGTTCGAGTGTCGGTCCGGCACACAGTTTTAATGTTCCAGGAAGTTTCATATCAGCGCATACTCCGCTTCAGAGTGAGACTCTCATTCTGGCAATTTCTCAGTCTTACACAGTGCGTAGAAGATGGCTTTGAAGCCCGAAAGGTGACAGGAGTGGTATTCGTGGACTTGGCAGCAGCATACGACACCGTCAGCCACCAGTTACTATTAAACGAGGTCTACAACCTAACCAAGGATTACAGACTCACCAGGCTCATCGCCAAACCTTCTGCAGAGCCATACATTCTTTGTTGACCTCCAAAGACAGATTAGCCGACGGAGACTACAGAAAAATGGTCTACTTCAGGGAAGAGTGTTGGCTCCAGTTCTGTTCAATATATTACTAAAGATCAACCCATATCCCCAACTACAGAAGTTTCTTATATGCTGATGATCTCGCTCAGGCAACCCAGTGCACAAACTTCGATTCAATGGAAATCACCCTAAAGAGTGCACTTAAAGGTCTGTCAAAATACTACAGAATTAACCAGCTTAAACCAAAACCATCAAAGACACAAGTGTGTGCTTCCCATCTGAGAAATAGGGAAACAAACCAAGTTAAAAATAGAATGGTCGGGAGCTAAATTGGAAACTGTGGCACTCCAAGATACCTAGGGATAACACGCAACAGATCTCTAACGTTCAAAGAACGCGACAGATCAAAAGTCTCCACCAGGAACAACTTGCTGAGAATACTGGCCGGATCTCAGTGGGGCAGCCGAACTGAACCCACCCGAACTGGAATGGCATTATGCTGTTCCGCTACAGAGTATGCCTGTCCTGTTTGGTACAAGTCAACACACGCCAAAAGGATGGATATTGCCCTAAAAGACACATGCAGAATTATAATAGGCTGCTTGAAGTCAACTCCAGTCGAATGGCTCTAGCACCTTACAGGAATTGCACCAACTTCCATTCGAAGAGAAATAGCAGCAAACAGGGGAAGAACTAAAAAATGCATCCCATGTAATGGCAAAAACCGTATCCAAAACAATTAAGGTCAATGAAAACTGTTCCTCAGAACATCGGAGAAACTAGCAACCACTGATGGAGAAGCCAGGCTTCAACTATGGAGGGCTGACGCATCCCATCCTCCTGGTTGTAAAAGACTGTCAGAATCTTTACCCTCTGGTTACCATCAGAACTAGCCAATCTGGAAGTCCTTGAATAGCCTGAGATCAGGAGTGGACAGATCACTGGCTAACCTGGCAAAATGAGGATACATTGAAGAAAACAAATCCCAAAGTGACTGCGGGGGAGAACAGACCGTTCAGCACATGCTTCATTACCCCGCGGCGTAGCCGCGCGTTCTAGGGCGTCTTGTCACGGTACGTGCAGCTCCTCCCGTCGGAGGTTCGAGTCCTCCCTCAGGCGTGTGTGTGTGTGTGTGTGTGTGTGTGTGTGTGTTGTCCACAGCGTAAGTTACTTTAAGTTAGATTAAGTAGTGTGTAAGCTTAGGGACCGGTGACTTAAGCAGCTTGGTCTCATAAGATCTTACCACAAGTTTACAATTTCACATGTTTCATTGTGGACTGTGTCCAGCCACCTGCACAGAAGACGTCCTTCAACAGACAACATAAAATGCACTGAAAGTGGCGAAATTTTGTTCAAAGATTATATACACTGTGATGACCTGTCAATAACTGTATAAACTGTGTTTTGCGTGTGTTTCTGACATGAGAAATACAATAATAATCTAATGCGAAAGGAGCGAAGTGGACAACGACCGTCAGAATTTCGCACTGGTCGCACTGGTCGCCCACGACGGCGGGTGGCTGCCTCGCCTCCACTGTAGCGCCCGCACCTCGCAGCCCATCCGTCACGGCGGCGGCGGCGGCGGAGGCGGCGGAGGTGGCGCCGCTTAATCTCGTTTATGGCGCAGTCCGTCTCGCAAATGCGCCCCGCGTCAAACGGCTGTCCAACTTGCGACTCCTCTGCTATCCGAGGCGTCCAGAGCAGCGAAACTCGGCCGAAGTTGGGAGGAGCAGCTAAGACGCCACACACCAGCAACAAAGACGACTCTGAAGGCGGCGTCGAGCAAGAAACGACGTCCCCTGCAGAGCTTATTCTGCACGCAGCTTACATTCCTGTATCTGTGTCTCGTAGTGGTCTCCAGTTCAGACGTCTGGTCTGATACAGCTCTTCACGCTACTCCATCCTGTGCAAGCCTCTTCATCTCTGCATAGCTGTATACGAACCTTGGTCTCCCTCCGCACTTCCGTCCAGTATTAAACTTCCGATTCCTTGATGCCTCTCAGAATAAATTCTGTTAACACTGCTTCGGAACCTGGGGGTAATTATGCCCAGGCAGGTAAAATGAAAATTTCTAAGGGGTAAAAACTAAACGATTTTATACTATTTCAGTCAAAAAACTAAATTATTTTCAAAAGATCATTACTATTATCACAAGTTTGTAAGACTCTAATGCTGATTAATTAGGTTATCAATAATTACTTATTCTCAATTATTAGCATTAATGAGGTGGAGGTTACAGGTTTCTGACATTGTCCACGCACTCCACATACAGGGTTGTACTTTGTCCCACACAGCGCTGAAGATTAAAGTGAGATATTCGTAACAAATTCTACATATCTCAAGAAAACTTCTTCTCAAAGTTGTAGATAGTAATTGCAGTTGTGTAGAAATTGCTTCCTTACTCGCTTCGAGACAGATAAATGAATTAATTGACAGCACAACACAGCAGTAAGTACATAAGGGCTACTATAGTGCTGCACGCAGTGCTATTATTCTTTTTATTATTGTTATTATTTCTTTCCTTTCTCAGACGTTATGTCTGGTTAAAAATGGAAAGTGACGCGGAGCTTGATCAAGCGCGACTTCCTTTTAACTGTACGGTATATGTTACATTGCATTTAGGAACTTTCGGGTAATTGAACATGTATCGATAATTGCAGATTTCTGTAGTTGTAATTGTTTGGATGTAGCTGTATTGCGTTGATGTACTGGTGGATATTGTGTGGTATGACTCCTGTAGTTGATAGTATAACTGGTATAATGTCAACTTTATCCTGATGCCACATGTCCTTGACAGCCACTTGGATGTATTTTTCAATTTTTTCACCCGTTTTCTGTCCGCAGCTCGTGGTCGTGCGGTAGCGTTCTCGCTTCCAGCGCCCGGGTTCCCGGGTTCGATTCCCGGCGGGGTCAGGGATTTTCTCTGGCTCGTGATGACTGGATGTTGTGTGATGTCCTTAGGTTAGTTAGGCTTAAGTAGTTCTAAGTTCTAGGGGACTGATGACCATAGATGTTAAGCCCCATAGTGCTCAGAGCCATTTGAGCCACCCGTTTTCCTCTGTATATTTGCTGTATTGGGTATGGATATTTCGATTAGTTGTGTTAATTTCTTCTTTTTATTGGTGAGTATGATGTCAGGTTTGTTATGTGGTGTTGTTTTATCTGTTATAATGGTTCTGTTCCAGTATAATTTGTATTCATCATTCTCCAGTACATTTTGTGGTGCATATTTGTATGTGGGAACGTGTTGTTTTATTAGTTTATGTTGTATGGCAAGTTGTTGATGTATTATTTTTGCTACATTGTCATGTCTTCTGGGGTATTCTGTATTTGCTAGTATTGTACATCCGCTTGTGATGTGATCTACTGTTTCTATTTGTTGTTTGAAAAGTCTGCATTCATCTGTTGTGGTATTGGGATCTTTAATAATATGCTTGGTGTAATATCTTGTGTTTATTGTTTGATCCTGTAATGCAATCATGAATCCTTCTGTCTCACTGTATATATTGCCTTTTCTTAGCCATGTGATGAATGCGTCTTGATCTATGTGTGGCTGCGTTAGATGATACGGGTGCTTGCCATGTAGTGTTTCCTTTTTCCAATTTACTTTCTTCGTATCTTTTGATGTTATGTGATCTAAAGGGTTGTAGAAATGGTTATGAAATTGCAGTGGTGTAGCCGATGTATTTATATGAGTGATTGCTTTGTGTATTTTGCTAGTTTCTGCTCGTTCTACAAAGAATTTTCTTAAATTGTCTACCTGCCCATAATGTAGGTTTTTTATGTCGATAAATCCCCTTCCTCCTTCATTTCTGCTTAATGTGAATCTTTCTGTTGCTTAATGTATGTGATGTATTCTATATTTGTGTCATTGTGATCGTGTAAGTGTATTGAGTGCTTCTAGGTCTGTGTTACTCCATTTCACTACTCCAAATGAGTAGGTCAATATTCGTTAGCATAAGTATTTGCAGCTTTGGACTTGTTTCTTGCTGTCAATTCTGTTTTTAGTATTTTTGTTAGTCTTTGTCTATATTTGCTTTTAGTTCTTCTTTAATATTTGTATTATCTATTCCTATTTTGTGTCAGTATCCTAGATATTTATAGGCATCTGTTTTTTCCATCGTTTCTATGCAGTCGCTGTGGTTATCCAATTTGTAATCTTCTTGTTTAGTGTGTTTTCCCTTGACTATGCTATTTTTCTTACCTTTGTCTGTTCCAAAAGCCATATTTATATCATTACTGAATACTTGTGTTATCTTTAGTAATTGGTTGAATTGTTGATTTGTTGCGCCAGTAGTTTTAGATCATCCATGTATAGCAAACGTGTGATTTTGTGTTGGTATGTTCCAGTAATATTGTATCCATAATTTGCATTATTTAGCATGTTGGATAGTGGGTTCAGAGCAAGGCAGAACCAAAAAGGACTTAATGAGTCTCCTTGGTATATTCCATGCTTAATCTGTATTGGCTGTGATGTGATATTATTTGAATTTGTTTGGATATTGAGTGTGGTTTTCCAATTTTTCATTACTATGTTTAGGAACTGTATCAATTTAGGATCTACTTTGTATATTTCCAATATTTGTAGTAACCATGAGTGGGGTACACTATCGAAAGCTTTTTGGTAATCAATGTATGTGTAGTGTAGCGACCTTTGTTTAGTTTTAGCTTGATATGTCACCCCTGCATCTATTATCAGTTGCTCTTTACATCCTCGTGCTCCTTTGCAACAGCCTTTTTGTTCTTCATTTATAATTTTGTTCTGTGTTGTATGTGTCATTAATTTCTGTGTAATGACTGAAGTTAATATTTTGTATATGTGTAATGACTGAAGTTAATATTTTGTATATTGTTGGTAGGCATGTTATGGGGCGATATTTTGCTGGGTTTACTGTGTCTGCTTGATGTCTGCTTGATCTTTAGGTTTCAGATAAGTTATTCCATGTGTAAGTGTATCAGGAAATGTGCATGGGTCTGCAATGTAACTGTTAAACAATTTAGTTAGATGTGAATGTTTTGAGGTGAACTTCTTTAGCCAGAAATTTGCTATTTTATCTTTTCCAGGGGCTTTCCAATTGTGTGTACAATTAATTGCTCGGGTGACTTCATGTTGCAAAATTATCACTTCAGGCATTTGTGGTATCATCTTGTATGTGTCTGTTTCTGCTTGTATCCACCGTGCATGCCTGTTATGTTGTACCAGGTTTGACCATATATTGCTCCAGAAGTGTTCCATGTCTGTTATGCTTGGTGGATTGTCTATTTTCATGTGTGTGTTATCTATTGTCTGGTAAAATTATTATTATTATTACTATTATTTTTATTTTTATTATTGTTTCTTTTGTCAGACGTTATGTCTGGTCAAAAATGGAAAGTGACACGGACCTTGATCAAGCGTGACTTCCTTTTAACTGTACAGTATATGTTACATTGCATTTAGGAACTTTCGGGCAATTGAACATGTATCAATAATTACAGATTTCTGTAATTGTATATATATGTTTGGATGTAGCTGTATTGCGTTGATGTACTGGTGGATATTGTGTGGTATGACTCCTGTAGTTGATAGTATAATTGATATAATGTCAACTTTATCCTGATGCCACATGTCCTTGACTTCCTCAGCCAGTTGGATGTATTTTTCAATTTTTTCTCCTGTTTTCTTCTGTATATTTGCTGTATTGGGTATGGATATTTCGATTAGTTCTGTTAATTTCTTCTTTTTATTGGTGAGTATGATGTCAGTACATTTTGTGGTGCATACTTGTATGTGGGAATGTGTTGTTTAATTATTTTATGTTGCATGGCAAGTTGTTGATGTATTATTTTTGCTACATTGTCATGTCTTCTGGGGTATTCTGTATTTGCTAGTATTGTACATCCGCTTGTGATGTGATCTACTGTTTCTATTTGTTGTTTGCAAATTTTTATTATTATTATTATTATTATTATTAGAGTGACTAGACACAGGATTTACAGCCTGTGGATATCATCCAGTTTCCACCAGTTCAGAAGTAAGGAGTGTAGCATAGTGCACTCATCTGAACCTGCTTGATTTTAAATGGGGATGCATTGTGCAGGTCAAGCAAGTGCCGCAATGCAGAGGAGTAATGCAGGGGAAGTACGCTTTCTAACAAGTGCCTACCCTCACTGCAGTTAGTTAGCTTTCATATTTGAGAAGGAGTTGCGGGAAGTACTTGCGAAGCATCACAAATTGTTTCACCATTCATTCTAACACACACACACTAAATATCATTCATCTTTCATATCTTTCATCATTTTAAAAATAAAAGTGATGAAAGAAAAGGCTTTCATTCTAGAGTTTAGTTAGGTGCTTAAGTTCGTGATAATGTGGGGTTTCGGAGGGGGGGGGGGGGGGGGGCGGGATACTACCTAATGTCTGACTGCATTCCGGGGTAATGGTCTGAGAAAGGTTGTGAACCGCTGCCCTAGAAACTCCGACGGGATATTTTTGTCCCATAGCAAAATTTTAATCCCTCTCCCTCATCTACTTTTTCCGGAAGTGGACGAGGTTCGTGAGATAATATTTCTTAGTTCATTTTGAATTAAAAGTCAAAGTCAACAGATGAGTTGTTTTTCAGAAAAAAAATCTAGAACCGCAGACGTGACATTTGTGTCACATCGAGTAAACTGAGTGGTGTCAACTGCTACACATTGTTCACAGCCTTCATTGGGTCTGCTGCTGCAATGCAGATCTAAGACTGTAAGCGCGGAGTATTTGGCGAAATAAAACTCCGTAACAAATCTGACATACAGGCACTATGAAGTAGTACAGCGTCGATCGTTGTCACGGTCGCACGGATGGGCAGATGTTAGGATTGATAAAACATGTTGAAGAAGTTGAGTCCGAAGAAGAGTATGTAGACGTATTTCAACTAATTATGATTATGAAGTACAACTAAGTACAGCAGGGAGCTCGACTGTATCAGAGGGCAGCGATGAATATCCAAACACACTGATGAAAAAAAATCGCTACACCAAGAAGGAGTGGTGCGACATAAACGAAAGTCGGTAGGTGTGTTTATACATCTGAAAAATTATGTCTGTCCAAATTTCGCGCCAGTCGAATAACAATGGCACTAGTAATGCCATTATGACGAAGCAAATCAGGTTTGCTTTAACCCTTTCAGACCTGAATTTCTTCTGCAGGAAGTAAAATTTTAATGTATGTTGCAACGCTCTTATGTAATTTGTTAATGATTTTACGTGCAAGATTTATACAAAAATATGTACCCATTTTCGAAACATACTTTGTACTCTTGGCTTCATTTTAGATATCAAAATAAGTAATTACGAATTTCCTATATTGTAATTAACACTAAAACAATCATTCAATAATTACCCTGCAAAATAACACTAATAATATTCGATTCCACAGTAGAATATGGCAAACCAAACACGTCCGTGTATTCTGGTGGTCAAGAGCTGCTGTGTACTGCTACATTGACTTGCTGACATTTTCATAGTGATGCTCAACAGCTGGCAGCACTTGGGCGTGATCAAAAGGTTGTGTACCGCAGGTTTCCACTGGGAAAAAATACTTCTGTTGCCGCTAGGACACAGTAAAACTTAATATACACTGCTATAGCCAGAGGGTCTGAAAGGGTTAGATACACGCTATAACGGTCGTGAGCGTTACTTGCCTTTGAGATTGGACATGGTAAGTTGATGCCTTTAAAGCGACAAAAACGCCATTGTTAACGCTTCACGGAGTTTGAACGAGGTCGTATAAAAGGGCTATGAGAAGCTGTATGTTCCTTCTGCGATACTACAGACAGACTTGGCAGGGATGTAGCCATTGTACATGATTGCTGGCAGCGGTGGTCATGAGAAAGTACGGTCGCAAAAGACCAGGCTCCGGATGGCCAAGTGGGACTACCGAGATCGAAGACCATCGTGTTCGGCGTATGGCTCTGGCGCATCACACTGCATCTGCAGCAGCAATTTGAGCAGCAGTTGGCACCATAGTGACAAAACGCACTTTTACGAAACGGTTACTTCAATGACAGCTCCGAACCAAAGGCCTTGTAGGGTGCAATCCACTGATCCCAAACCACCACCATTTTCGACTTCATTGGTGTCAAGCGAGTGCTTATTGCAGAGCATGTTTGAAGTCTGTCGTGTTCTCTGATGAAAGCTGGTACTGCCTCGGTGCCAGTGATATCCATGTGTTGGATAGAAGAAGGCCAGTTGAGAGCCGGCAACCAGCCTGTCTGCTTGCTAGACACACTTGACCTCATTTGGGACTATAATCGACAGTGCGATTTCGTATCAAAACAGGGCCCGTTTGTGGTTATCCTACACCCTGAGTGCAGTTTTGTCCATCAGTCTGGTGATTCGATCTGTTGTGGCCCCATTCCAGGGGGCGTTTCCCAACAGGATAGCGCTCGCCCACATACTGCTCATGTAACCGAACATGCTCTACAGAATGACGACATGTTACCTTGGCCTGCTCGATCACCAGATCTGTCTCCAGTCGAGCATATCTGGGACACCAATGAACGACAATTCCAGGGTCGTCGACAAACACCATCATCCGTCCTTTATTAACTAGCCAAGTGCAACAAACATGGAACTCCATCCCACAAACTGTGTGTCAGACCTAAATTCGAACTCGAGACCTTTGCCTTTTGATGGAACTTACAAGTGGCCGTGAAAGGCAAAGGTCCCAAGTTACAGTCTTGGTCCGGTGAACAGTCTTAATCTGCCAGGAAGATCCAAGAACTTAAATTTTTTTGACAATAAGTAGTTCTTATATATAAATGAGCATGGCATAATGACAAATAGTGAATTATAAGCTTATAATCCAATTTAATATGTACAATTCAAATCTGATTTAGTCCACATTACACATAAACGGACACCAACCATGGACAACAGAATAGAAATCACAATCTTCATAATTTCAACTCTTTGTACTTTATAATCAGGAAATCATAACAACATAGTATACTAAGTGAATAAAATCACAACAGGAGCTAGCCTCTACTACCAAGAATCTCCACCAGCTACTCAATTCTGCTACAGACAGTAGTACAACAGCAGGCCACCTAGAGAGATAAAACGTCTACATAAACTTCGGAAAACTTATAACTATGTACAAAAACCATGTACAAAAACATCTTTGAAGTGTTTATAAACATGTGTGTGCAAATTTACGTCTTGAATGAAGTGACATGTACTAAAACGACGGAGAAAAGAATGTTTGCCGGCACTAAAACGTTAAAAATGCTTTCCTTGGATTATGTGGAATATGCATTTCACCTTATTCAGGAGAAGAAATAAAACATGTATTAAGAGAAAATACACCTGACGGTGGACCCACAGGGTCCGAAATGCATTGTGTAGTTAATAAAACACGAAAAAGTTGTGACTGAAGGTGTTGTTTAATTGATACCTACCATGTATAATAGTTGAATACTTCAGTGTGATTACAAAACATAATCCGAAATCGTCTCTTGTACATGGTACAGCGTGAAAATAAAACACAATGCAGAGCACACACTGATGCACCCTTACAGTTTCGCGATAAAGTCTCACACTTGTAATGAACATGTCGTATTCGATCACACACACCAGCTGACTGCACTGTACTGAGAACTGCCTCACAGTAACATCAGTCTGACAGACTACCTGTTGGCTACTGTCTCTGGCTCTTCGACCACCAGCAATAGGGGGTGAAGCTTTGACGTGTCAGCCACTCTTGCTGGTGAAACATCAGAAAAATTATTAAACAAACGTCAGCCGAAGAATCTGAGACAGAAGCCAATAAGCCAGTTTGTCAACAAGTGGTCCCGAAAACCTTGACAATTATGTAACTTTTCAGCTGCCCACCAATCACTATGGACAACTAAAGGAATTCCAGTACACTACAGTAGTAACAAATCTTCACTGTTTCCCATCTGTGGTTGTGGTTGCTGCTTTAACTGGGTTCCGGGAAAAGACATCATCCGCCCTTCAGGCGATGTCCCCGACAGCTTGCCACACCCCTTTGACTCTTATGAGCGTACAGGCTGTCCAGCTCTGCAGCATATGACATTGCAGGCTGGGACTCCATACCGGTTTATTAAGCGCCAAACGGCTCTCTGATCTGCTCCAGCTGTGGCCCACAACAACATGGATCCCACCACGACGCACGCAAAGTAAATGTAGACAGTACCACTGAAACCTTCCCGTCTCTTCTATATCTCTTTTTTGTTACGCAACCTTCCCTTCTACAATAGCCTGTGAAACCTTCCATTAGGATTTCTATCTCTTGCTTAATAATAACAAATGAAATCTTCCCTTTGAAATTAATTCTCTTTCTCAGTCATCGCATACAAATTTAAATGCTGCTTATTAAAAGTGATTTTCTGATTATTTCGACAAAACATAGAATGTGTCGTCGTCGTGGCCCTCAGTCGTTATCTGCAATAACCCAAAACTGTTCCTTACCTTTTTTACTGTTATACTGTTATTGGATCGCCATCTGACTGCTACATCGAACTGCGGCATGAATATACTTACTCTGTTTTACTACACTCTATTAACTGCTGGTGGGCTGTCATAATAAGTGGCTGTATTTATTACCATAACTGACGTTATTTTTTAATAGCAAAGCTGACGTTATTCTTTAATTAATTTGACTGAAGTTACGTAATTCATAGTTAAACTTTTTCTTGACAACAACAAAATTTTGCAAAGTTTTACGTTGATGGTTTTTAGGATGGATTATAATCAGTAATGCAATATTGCTGGCAAAAATTAATTATATTCTGAATGAAATGACTTTACAAACGTTCAAATGGGACTTACTTTTTACAATAATCTTACAACCAGCATTGCACACACATACCTTCAGTAGTCTTGAGTTTCTCAAAAAAATAATTCAATAATATTAGTTCCTCTTATGATAATAGTTAGCTGATGTTTCTGTACATCCGTTTATAATCTCTTGTAAATCATAGCTGGTGGCTGGTAGGCACACCGCTCCTCTCAACCTCTCGTTTCAGACCTGCTACCGACTCACTTCACATCTCGCTTACTACTGACGTGCTACGAACGCTAATGAGTGGTCTCTCCCGCCAACAGTGCTTTCTCGCGCAGACAATCCCTGCTACCATTAGAAAATGTATCAATGCGCGGTCTTTCCCGCCCTTTTTTAAAATTATGTCAATGTGCGGTCTCTCCTGCCAACAATACTTTGGTGCAGACATTCCCTGCTACCACAATTATTTCCAACATGACAAATATTAATTATTCCTACTTAATCCTATTAATAAAATATAAACATCTTTCATAAATTGTGGTTTGACAATAGACAATAGAGATACACACGTCTTATACCACATATCGGGAGCATAACCACCCCATGACTCGTCCGTAGCGAGACACTGCGACTACCAGCAGTGGCTGATGTGGTGGCCGCTTCTCCTCGTCCCGCTGGCTGACACATCCAGGCTCAGGCCACTGATACGGACAAACTCGGGCAGCGCATCAATCCTCAGCGTCAAGAACGCAGGCAGCGGCGCTGGCCTCCAGATGATGTCGTCTTCACTCTACACGTATGCAGCCGACTGGACTCTTCTGTGTCGCGTCACTGCACCTATGGAGCGACGCTGCTGCGGCTCTAGTGCCACCAACCGCGCCCTCTGGCGAGCCTACGTTCTTTGGAACTCGAATTATCACATTCTTAGGATAAACAAACACTGTATGGATCACTTCTTTTATTGCTGACTGTTGCTTTCAGTCTGTACTGCAGACCATATTCAAGTCTACTTGGAACAGGAAAAAGATGCAACAACAATAAAAATTACAAAAGTATGACATTACAAACAGAACCGTCAGAGGCGACATAATTAACAACAACGAATTATTAAAATCCACATATATCTTGCTCAGTAAGGAGCAGTTTGTCAGCTAACGTAGAATACAAAAGTTGGGGTGCACCGAGTGCAAAAAAGGTGAAGCTGACGCTAGAATTTCGACGTTTTGGCACAACATAGTTACCAGTATCAATACGCAGCTATACCACAGCCGATTTATTGGGTTGTAAGAGCCGGGTGTAACTTCGGTCTTATGTGCATCCTTCATGGACTGTACGAGTCTTACGCCCAATGTAAGAAAGGTCTCTTTGGCAGGGGATCTTGTAAACTCCAGCCTTTCATAGCATCAGGTTATGTTGAACGGAAGCCAAGAGTGCTTCTGTCTTCACTTTGACTTTGTGCTTGCTGAGGATCCGTCATATTGTTGACGACAGGCTTCCCATATAAGGCAGGAAAGCCATGGATTTAAATCGTACTGTCTCTTCTTCTGGATGTATTGTGCCCACCTTTGGTTTCAGTAGTAGTGCGTTAGTTATCTACTGCATAGAATATCTGTTAGCGCCAAAAACTCTTTTTAAGTGTAAAAGCTGCTGCTGCAGACTGCTCTCGGCGGCGGTGGTGATGGCTCTGAACCGAAGTTCTGAGAACACTCATAGGCTAGGAAGTGTGGTGGCACTTACTTACACCTGAACGTAAGTCCATGTGCGTCAGTTTCCGACATATTGCGTGTCCCAAAGTCCCATCATCTATGCGCAGAACAAAAACATCTTAAAAATAGAAGGCATGCCACATTTTCGATTTCCATTGTAAACTTAATCTGACCATGGATGGAATTCATCAGATCGGGTAAAATGTTTCGTAATTTGTCTTCACCATGGCGCCACACCAGAAGCCTGTCATCAACATATCTCCAAAGCGCTGTGGGTTTCAGATTCCAGCGCCTTTTCCTTAAAGTCTTCTATACACAAATTTGGCACCAAGGGTGAGAAGGGGTAAACCAACAGGCTGTTCGAGGAACGTTTGTGAATAAGGACACCACATCGAAGCTGCCTAGTAGGTCAGAGCGGTTCTGTGATTTTAGTGTGCCAATGAAGTCTGCAGAGTTGCGTATGTGATGAGCGCATTTTCCCACAAGAGGCCGCAAAAATGTAGCTAAGTGTTTGGCACGGTCATAGCTTGGAGAACCAACGTTACCCACTGTTGGACACATGGGAGCATTTTTCTTATGGATCTTTGACAGTTCCTCAGAAGAACCACACCACTTGGTTTCAATCCTCGCACAACTTCTGTTGGAATTGAGAAGGCGTTCAGAAGTGAACCAGCCCTCATTATCACAGTGTTAGTGGGGTTTTTCTCTGATGTTCCGATAGGTATTATTCAGTAAACTTTACATTTTATCATTATAGTCGGCACGAGGCATTAAAATAGTGGTACTACCTTTGTCAGATGAGAGAACCACCGACTGGGTATCCTAGAGAAGCTTATGTAGTATAGTTGTCTCTGCCACAGGTACTGTATATTACTCCTTTGTGGATGAGCTTTCATAACAGCTCGACAAGTTTCACGTCTTGTTCTACCTGCTGAATGCGTGGAGAGTGGTCGAACAGCTTCTTCAATGGCGCTAATGAGCGCTGGTATTGGCAAAACCTTTTGGATGGGTGGAATGTTCAATAATTTACCTTAAACCACCATTGTAGCATCGACCAGAACTCTACCCGTCATATTAATGGCGAAGCATCAAATACAGTTATATGCTTCGAAGACGTCCCAAGTCGGCAAAACTCAGCAGTCTGTCTCAATGTGGCCGCCTCATAAATCCAGTACGATTCAACCTGTATCGACCATCTGTCCAGTTCCATGAGTTGTGGGGTATCTCCACAGACATCTTTAGGTGCAGAGGACAAAGTTCTTCAAAAGCCAGGTCCAGTCCTCGCGGCTAAACTGGATCCTCTCCTTAACAATAGACAAAACAACCTTTCCTTAAAGGTGTCACGACACCTTTATTGAAAAGCTTAAAGATCTGAGTGAACCCGCTCTTATTCAGCCGTTGAACACTTAAAGGCATCTGGCTGCTATATTTGTTACCGGCAGATTTCAAGAACATTCAAGTATTACAGAGATGCTTCGGGAACTCAAATGGAAATCCCTAGAGGGAAGGCGAAGTTCTTTTCGAGAACCGGCATTTGAAGCTGACTGCAGAACGATTCTACTGCCACCATCGTATATTATGCATAAGGACCACAAAGATATGATAAAAGAAATTTGTGGCTTGTACAGAGGCATATCCACAGTTGTTTTTTCCTCGCTCTATTTGCGAGTGGAAAAAAAAGGAAATTACTGGTAGCAGTATAGGGTAGCCTACGCCATGCATCACACTATGGCTTGCGGAGTATCTACGTAGATGTAGACGTAGATCCCCTCCCGGAAGAAATACTTGATGTGCATCTTCATGTTTTAGCGGCCCAATGACTGCGCCATTAAATTTCGAGCGTGCAGCAGAAAACGTTTCGGCCTCAGACCATTGAGCCGTCTTCAGAGTGAACCTAATGACTGACACTGCAGCAGTCGCTTTTAAACTCGTGGACCACCCCACTGTAGATTCTGCGCTGGATGTAGTGGCCGATGCACTGTGACCAATTTTCGTACAAAGCGCTGGGTGAGTTCGTTCGTTTATTTGGTGGGGGAGGTCGAAACTGGCTTCCACCTTTTCGGGATAGTTGGCGATGGCAGAATCGAGGCGCATGCTCTGCAGTCTTCCTCAAACGATTTTACAGAAACTATTCGGTAAAGAAAATAATTTTTGCTTCACTTGTAGCTTTATATGTCAGGTCCATTACGATTTGCCCATCATTTCCTTAATGGTCATACTTCTTGTGATATTTACGTGGAAGTAAGACTGTGCGAAATTCCAAAAAGTTTGCAATGTAAAATCTGTGTCGATATGATTTTGCGTTTGGTGCATATAATATGTTACTGCGTAAGACATTTAGCTAACATGTTGAATTTTTCTTTAGACTTTGGTGGATGTCTGTATCTGTCACCAATCTGGAGAAAATTGATCTGATGTAGCACACTCATTTGCGATCGCGCCGCGCCAGCGATAAAACCAGAGTGCAATATCCACAACATCCCTCATATTTGATAAACAGTTTGAGATATCGAAGTGAGATTTCGGCAAATGACAGCATGCAAAGAGGAAAGTATTTTTCCATACGGTTATTAAGAAAAACTCCATTATCTACCGTGTTATTCCATTAAATACAAACTTTTTCGATGAAAAAATACACTCCTGGAAATTGAAATAAGAACACCGTGAATTCATTGTCCCAGGAAGGGGAAAGTTTATTGACACATTCCTGGGGTCAGATACATCACATGATCACACTGACAGAACCACAGGCACATAGACACAGGCAACAGAGCATGCACAATGTCGGCACTAGTACAGTGTATATCCACCTTTCGCAGCAATGCAGGCTGCTATTCTCCCATGGAGACGATCGTAGAGATGCTGGATGTAGTCCTGTGGAACGGCTTGCCATGCCATTTCCACCTGGCGCCTCAGTTGGACCAGCGTTCGTGCTGGACGTGCAGACCGCGTGAGACGACGCTTCATCCAGTCCCAAACATGCTCAATGGGGGACAGATCCGGAGATCTTGCTGGCCAGGGTAGTTGACTTACACCTTCTAGAGCACGTTGGGTGGCACGGGATACATGCGGACGTTCATTGTCCTGTTGGAACAGCAAGTTCCCTTGCCGGTCTAGGAATGGTAGAACGATGGGTTCGATGACGGTTTGGATGTACCGTGCACTATTCAGTGTCCCCTCGACGATCACCAGTGGTGTACGGCCAGTGTAGGAGATCGCTCCCCACACCATGATGCCGGGTGTTGGCCCTGTGTGCCTCGGTCGTATGCAGTCCTGATTGTGGCGCTCACCTGCACGGCGCCAAACACGCATACGACCATCATTGGCACCAAGGCAGAAGCGACTCTCATCGCTGAAGACGACACGTCTCCATTCGTCCCTCCATTCACGCCTGTCGCGACACCACTGGAGGCGGGCTGCACGATGTTGGGGCGTGAGCGGAAGACGGCCTAACGGTGTGCGGGACCGTAGCCCAGCTTCATGGAGACGGTTGCGAATGGTCCTCGCCGATACCCCAGGAGCAACAGTGTCCCTAATTTGCTGGGAAGTGGCGGTGCGGTCCCCTACGGCACTGCGTAGGATCCTACGGTCTTGGCGTGCATCCGTGCGTCGCTGCGGTCCGGTCCCAGGTCGACGGGCACGTGCACCTTCCGCCGACCACTGGCGACAACATCGATGTACTGTGGAGACCTCACGCCCCACGTGTTGAGCAATTCGGCGGTACGTCCACCCGGCCTCCCGCATGCCCACTATACGCCCTCGCTCAAAGTCCGTCAACTGCACATACGGTTCACGTCCACGCTGTCGCGGCATGCTACCAGTGTTAAAGACTGCGATGGAGCTCCGTATGCCACGGCAAACTGGCTGACACTGACGGCGGCGGTGCACAAATGCTGCGCAGCTAGCGCCATTCGACGGCCAACACCGCGGTTCCTGGTGTGTCCGCTGTGCCGTGCGTGTGATCATTGCTTGTACAGCCCTCTCGCAGTGTCCGGAGCAAGTATGGTGGGTCTGACACACCGGTGTCAATGTGTTCTTTTTTCCATTTCCAGGAGTGTATAATTATTAAGGGCCATAGATAACTGGTGAAACAAGAAATGTTATGGGTCTTTGAACAACATAAGTAACGACATTACACGTTTTATTTTGAATAGAGGATGTGCTTTTTCATAAGATACTGACCTTACTTTTCCCCAGTTCCTCACTTAATAAAGAAACCATTGTTTCAGAATTCTCTAGTAGTTTCATCTGCACAACCTGTTAGTAAGGTGAGACTACAAACTCCGCTGTGCTTTGGTAAAAAAATGCAAATTTTAACTGTCTGCAACCTGACGTGTCTTCTTTACGGTAAGTTGCAATCTCTATTTTCCTAAAAAAATGTTCAAATGTGTGTGAAATCTTATGGGACCGACCTGCTAAGGTCATCAGTCCCTAAGCTTACACACTACTAAACCTAAATTGTCCTGAGGACAAACACACTCCCATGCCCGAGGGAGGACTCGAACCTCCGGCGGGACCAGCCGCATAGTCCATGACCGCAGCGCATTAGACCGCTCGGCTAATCCCGCGCGGCTGTCTTTCCTTACATTGTTCATATTCCTACACGGAGTTTCCATTGTTCGCGTTCCAAGAAACGTGCCACAAACTCCAAAATACCCTTGCATATTTACAGAAGATCCTTCAATGAGAATAACGAAGCTGTGCCGCACAAGTGGCTGTAGTGAAATTTCGTGCTTATGGAATATCGTCTCAGTTATGTGACTGGATTTGTGATTTCCTGTCAGAGAAGTCACAGTCCGTAGTAACTGACGGAAAGTCATCGAGTAAAAGAGAAGTGATTTCTGGCGTTCCCCAAGGCCCTTTGCTGTTCCTTATCTATAAAAATGATTTCGAGGACAATCTGAGCAACCGTCTAAAGTTGTTTGCAGATGGCCCTGACGTTTATCGACTAATAAGGACATCAGAAGATCAAAACAAACTGCAAAACGATTTAGAAAAAAATATCTGAATGGTGCGAAAAGTGCCAGTTGACCCTAAATAACGAAAAGTGTGAGGTCATCCACATGAGTGCTAAAAGGAACTCGTTAAACTGTGGTTACACGATAAATCAGTCTAATCTTAAAGCCGTAAATTCAAGTAAATACCTAGATATTACAATTACGAACAATTTAAATTGGAAGGAACACGCAGAAAATGTTGTGGGGTAGGCTTACCAAAGACTGCGTTTTATTGGCAGGACACTTAGAAAATGTAACAGATCAACTAAGGCGACTGCCCACACTACGTTTGTCCATTCTCTTTTAGAATACTGCTGCGCGGTGTGGGATCCTTACCAGATAGGACTGACGGAGTACATCGAAAAAGTTCAAAGAAAGGCAGCACGTTTTGTATTATCGCGAAATATGGCAGAGAGTGGCACAGAAATGATACAGGATTTGGGCTGGACATCATTAAGAGAAAGACGGTTTTCGTTGCGACGGAATCTTCTCAAGAAATTCCAATCACGAACATTCTCCTCCGAATTCGAAAATATTTTGTTGACACCGACCTACAGGGGGAGAAACGATCACTACGATAAAATAAGGGAAATTTGAGCTCGTACGAAAAGATATACGTGTTCGTTTTATCCGTGAACTATACGGGATTGGAATAATAGAGAATTGTGAAGGTGGTTCGATGAACCTTCCGCCAGGCACTTAAAAGTGATTTGCATAGTATCCATGTAGATGTAGATGTAGAAGCGCAGCTTAACATCTGATAACTATTAATGTGGCCATAACTAATTAGTGACTGCCCATTATTGTACGAGTAAGTTCAGAATATTTTGCGACCCATTACTGCAATGGATTTTTAAGTGCTGCGGTCGTGCTGTCGGTAAAACACATTTATACGCAAAAAACAACGTTACTGAAGTTTTTCAATGAATTAGTCACAAATACTTGATAACAGTTCACCTTTAAGTGTACAAGAACACTGTGAGCAAACCACACTTTCCATTCGTTAGCAAACGCAGTACATTTCTATAAAAATATTTTCGTCCAATTCTTCAGAACATTCAAATAAAACTGGAATGAAACGTTAACAGGAACGTTTTCCACTTTCCGCAAGACTTAACTGACCTAAGCTGCGATGACGGAACATACGTTTAGACAGAGGTACCGCCAACACTGCGGCATGCAGTTTCCTTGATACAGCAATCTGTTACACTCGTAACCATTTCGACCTCAGAGAGATGTCAGCTTTACCTGGACCCTCTTGTTCCTACTATTTCTTTTCTTTCGGAACCGTGTAACCCGATGCATTACTAGCAGCCTGGGACAATGAGAGCTTCTACATTACAACCAGTAGCGCTTCCCACTAACCCGCCCCCCTCCCTCCCCTCGCCCACTACCACACCAGTGGTAAGCCTCATCAGTTAGTGGAATCTCGGAGTAAACAGATTAACTTTTGCGCCGACGGCTCCCCCGCTGCGGCGGCGCTAAGGCCGGCATCCGCACAGTGCGCGTATCTGATGACGGCCGAGACTTCACTGAAACAGCCGTGTCGTCAATAAGGGACCAGGGGCAACGGAGGCCGGACTTCCTACACGAAGCGTGGATCAACTCGGTCTGATGGCGCTGGGGCAGCCAGCGTGGCTGGTACCAGACAGCCTCTCCTGCTGTGGTGCCCGCCGTTGCAGTAAACACTGTGCAGCACAGAGCGGCGAGTCTTGCCGTCCAGCGTTGCCTCGGTCAGCCCTCGAGACGCGCACCGCACGGGTAGGCAGACAAGTGTCCGGCGTCTGAGATTTTTTCGTGCCCCTGATCTGTGTGGGCAGCGTCGCTACGCGAATTCGGCTGCTTTCACACTGACAAGGCGAGCGTACAGCCGATGGCTCGCCGCTTTTTCTCCTCTTTCGCATGACTGCAGTGTTTACGAACAGGGTGTTATGGCGTCTTCTACACTCTAGGCCAATAAACAGTTAAGTTCTGGGACCCCATAACATTACTCTGCGAATCAATTTCCTACGGAAAAACAATGACGCATTAAGACGGCTGCAGTCGATTCGAAGAGTTTGGTTTCAGGGTTCACTTGTGCTAGTACTCTGTTGAATGTAATAACTAACACGTCAAGACATGAATTCTTCTCGTGTTATCAGCCGATTCAAGGCGTCGTCCTGAGGCAGCTTTCCAACAACCGAAGGCAGGGGATGGAATGGGCAGGCGCCACCAGGAACCGACGCCCGGACCCGCCAGTTCGCTGGGAGCCCCCACCACCACCGGCGGCGACTAAGCCCCCTCCCCCCACCCCCCACCCCCCCTCCCCACCGGTCCACCACGGGCCGCGACCCCCTTTCCGGAGGTGTGCGGTGGCGCGGCCGACGCAGACGAGGCAGAGGAGCCTGCGGTCCAGTGGCTATAAAGACCCGGTCGGGACACGAGCCCGACAGTTCACCTGAACATGACTGGTAGGAAACTTGTGGAAACGTTCCCGCAGAACGACGCCTTGACTCGGCTGATAACCCAAGCATACAGCCAAAACATGTCCCAATAAATTATACTTATTATGTAAACACAGTTACAATAACAACAGCCGTCAGCTGTGTTTATTCAGTGATGCCAAACTAACTTTGGAAGGAAATCACAAAAATAGAGGTATTGTTGGTCACAACGACCTGCCACGACATTACTCAACCTGAACGACCTATCGCGTCTCTTAAAAATTTATGTGTACACATGCCTCTCCCCACTAGTTTAGAAACTGGTAGGTCACACAGACAAAGTACACTGATGAGGCAAAACATTCTGACCACTGCCCATCGCGATGTTGGATGCCACCTCGTGACGTTGTGAGCATGTCACGTGCTATGAAAAGAATGTAAACGCAGCAGAGACGGATGGGGGATCACCCCAGCGAAGAAATGGGATGAAAATGGGGAAATCCACTGAGATAAGCGACTTTGTCTGTGAACGAGTATCTCTAAAACGACGAAGCTGGTCGAATGTCACGTGCTACTGTCGTGAGCATCTACAGAAAGAGGTAGGACAGTGAAACTACCACTAGGCGCTAAAGGGTTAGACGCCCAAGAGTCTTCACAGAACGTGGGGCCCGGAGGATTGTCTGCTCTGTAAAGTAGGACAAATGGTGATCTGTGGAATCTCTGCCGAAAGAGCACAGTGTTCGTGCACACGTAAGTGTTTTGTCGTACATTGTTGAACATGGACCGCCACAGCCCTTTGTATTCCCTTGTTCACCCAACTACATCGTCAATTACGATTGTAGTGAGCACGGGACCATCGAGATTCGACCAGTGGAAACGTGTCGACTCTTCGGGTGAATCACATTTTTGCTGTACTTCGTCGATAGTCGTCTCCACAAACGCTATGATCAAGGTGAAGTGCGGCTCAAAATGTGCAGACTCAGGCTGGTAGGAGCTGTATTATGTTATGGGAGACATTCTCCTGCGCCTGCATGGGACTTGTGGTAGTGATCGAACGCAAGCTGGCAGCTACGAACCGTCTGCATCCCTTCATGCGTGACGTCTTCCCCGACGGCCATGCCATCTTTCAGCAGTACAATTGGTCGTGTCTCGGAGCCAGAACTGTGCCTCAGTGGTTTGAGGAGCATTATAGTGAAGTCGCGTTGATGTCTCGGCGATCAAATTTCGCCTGGTGTAAATCCTATGGAACCAATCTGGGTTGCTACCGGCGCCATCACACCGTACGCCAATCAGCGGGCCGTTATTTGCGCGAATTATATGACTTATAAGTAGGTATTAATGCCACATACCTCCAGAAACCTACCAACAACCTGTCGGGTCCCTTACACGCAGAATCACTGATGTTGTTCGTTTCGAAGACCGACGAACAAGCTGTTAATCAGATGGTCATAATGTTTTGGCTTATAAGTGTATGTCTTTCGTAGTAGAATTAACATAAATGATCGCTAGCACAAGTTTAATTTACATTATTATCAACATAAATCAGTTTGTCCGTTGCACACTAAATCAATCATAATGTATATTAATTTGACGGTAAAAATATTTCAGTCTGCAATTCCTCCCACAATGGAGAATTTCATATTCTGAATAATATTAATTCACCTAATGCGTTTAGGTTAGTTGTATGTCTAAAACATTATCTTTTGTTCTCTATCATAAACTGAGTGAACATTACTTTCCAAATTGGTCGTTTAGTTAAATTTCGTTAATGAGTGATAAAATTTTGGAGTTAGCCAAATGAGTGGGTCCGCTTTAAAACCTGTTATAATCCTTAGTTTTTAAATATCTTCAATTTATGGTAGCAAAATGTAGGGTGCTTAATTTAACTGGTTTCAACATACGAAATATGGTCTTTTTACATGAATCCTAAAATATAATTTACGTAATATGGACCCAGTTTAGGGTCAAACGATTGCCAGTGGTGAGGGTCGCCTTTGCTTTAATAATCGGTATTCAATTATGAAATTATGCCAGAGTGCCTAATAAAGCACTATCTCATTTTAAAAGTTAATAACATAAAAAAGATCGATAGAAGAATTTAACAAACGGCACGTTTATAGTCTAAGGTGTAAGATTTTATACACATATTTCGAGGTGTTAGTTAAAAAGAGCTGCTAACAGATGGCGCTGTAATCGAAATTCATACTATCCATAAATAGCATTCCGAGTCCCAGAACAGTCAGTTCCACCCCTGTAAGGTGAAAGGAATGAGTGTGACGTAGGCAGAGATTGAAATCACGTATTCCTGTGAATAACGTGTGTTTCTAGTAATTGAGGATCACAGGTTAGAATACAGAAGTAGATACACTTACTGTGGTTTACTGATTCCTCGAGGGTTGGCAGGGTTGGACCAAATCAGGATTAAGCAGCGTTCGTAAAATATTTTATTTAAAACTACATAACAAGATTGAAATGCTATCTTCTGAGATTATTTAAACCAATTTTAGTAGTGGTAACAATATTTCTATATACCGGGCAAAATCTTTTAGGCTTCTTTTGAGCTATGGAATAAAACTGAACAACTATTTTGAAGTGCTAATGGCAAACCAACGCCCAAACTGAATGTAATTTAGCAAGGATTGTAAAGTAGTTTTTAGACTTTACAGGAATGATAATTAACTTTATTAATCAAAAACCCAAAAGGGGAAAGATCAAGTACTCCAAGAGGTGTACCACAATTAAAATAAAATGCTATCAACAAAAGCCGTTACAGAATAACAGCTGTATAAAAAAATACAGCAATATCAGAATTAGTGCTGTTACGGCGTAAAATCTGCGCCGACACGCCAGTCGGGAACGACAGAGAAGAGTCGGCTGTGAGAAGAGGTCAGCCAATCATACACTGGCTGACCGACCTCCTTCCAGGACGACAACGCAACAGGTGAGGCCCCTAGGTGAAGAGGTCATAAGCGCCACGCCCGACAGGTGGCAGCCCACTTCGATAGCAGCTTCATCGTTAACCACTTCGATAGCAGCATCAACGTTAACTAATTCGTTTGGAATCTCTACGTAGCACCAACTTGTGTTCGTCTATTCTGAAGAAGACCGATTATATTTATGACGCCCTTTGCTTGCGGCACATTTGTCAAAGTTAAGTAATTGTATCTTGTCTATTTGTAATAAAACTCATTAATGCGAGTTGTTCGACTGTTTGTCTAGCGAACCGAGTATACAGGATTCCTAGACACAACAAGTGGAAACCGCTTTAGCCGCCCAGGCGGGAGTACACTGCGATGCCCGGCGCCAACTGGCCAACCGAACCGCCGCAACGATCTTCAGGTTATCACGGGAGCAGAACATGTGTATAACACACAAGTTACTCTCTTAGAAATACACATAACAATTAAATACAATTCAAGACTGCAACCACAATTTTGGGAGAGAGTTCAGCTTAGGACAGATCGATGAAACAAAATCTTCAAGCGAGCGAGCTAAGAACCCAGTGAATAATTAGTTTTAAGACTTACCTGCCTCTCCTTCCCCAGAATAGTAAACGACTCGCGAGGAGCTCCAGAAAGAGGTCAGGTTAGACAAATACCAAAATTTAACACGTGAGAAAGCACCGCACAAAGTGCCAGAAAACTAAAGTTGTCTCGCACGCACTGCTTTTAAAACTGGACAAGCACACCGCAGGACGATTGCTCCACTAATCTGCCAGCTAAGCCTCACTGTAATCTTCCCGCAAAAGTTACACAACAGAGAGACCTCAAGCAAGTAGCACCACCCAGTTTCACTGTTTAAGCTGCACAAATACAAAAGTGAAATCAATATCTGTAGTGACTGACAATTTGCAATTTGTCACAAACACAACTTTTATTTATGTAAGTTTATAAGGTTGATGAATGAACAACAAAAGAAAGGTAACAATAACGATGCCAGAAAAAGTCTCCTAATAGAGGCAAACAAAAGTTCACTTCTAATTTTCCACAAAGGTCGGCATCCAGAGTGAACTGAACTTCGAGGCTGGTTGTAGCCCCTAAATAGCTGTCTCCAGCCAGTCAGGTTTTGGCGTAGTGATACCGCCTGCAGACCGTGGCTCGAGCTCCCCCTGCAGGAAGTAGTGCTCGGAATGTCCGTTTCCATTATCTTGTATACAAATAGCTGGTGTTTACCATGGTGCTTTTGGTACACCTTGGACATAGAAAACCCCGTCGTCTGTGATGTAATATGGGTTGCCGACCCTCAGGGGCTACCTTGGCTTCGGCATAACAATATCCCACAGCACAGTGAGTAGCCAGGAATGTTAATAGGACCGGGACCATCAGGTTAACGGCCAGGTAGGCATGGACATTATGATCTATACCTCAGAGCTGACACAAGTACCGCTACTACGGGAACACTTACAAAACAGGGAGGTTGAGCAGAACCACTCTCTAGAACTTGGTCAAGTATCGGCTACGGACAGTGCAACTAGCGGCCGTTGAGATTCTAGCGGGAACCGTTACTGCGGACCTACGAACTAGCCGTCCAATTAACCTACATCGACCACCACCTAAATACAGCACAGAAACGGAAGCACAGTTCGAATAATTCCACATAAAGTATGTCCTCATCGGATTCTTAGTCGGCGTTGGTGACAGTTGATTTGGGTAGCGGCGGTAGGAACGTCAGCGGACGTAATTCCAACAGATCACACCTCCAACAGCAGACCCCACTGCAGGTAGACCAGACCTTTCAGACCACTCTGCTCCGTTCCAACCAGACATCCCAACAAGCGTCACACCATCCATGTCTCGCGTCCACTGTGACCACGACGTCTTCTATCGGATCCAGGAGCCACGGAAGCCGAAGGCCATCGGCTTAACATCGCACCCCATTAGTCCGCACGCCGTACTGTCAAAGCCCCTAATCCAGCACGCGCGCCCTCTCCCTGACCCATTCCGTGCTTCAGAACCTTTCCCACAAAGACGTGCTACGATTCATCAATAGGCTGTAGCACGGTTCAGAAGTATGACAACAAGGTGCAGTCTTCAAAAGTGATTTAATTTTCCAAAAGAGCCTGGTGACAAAACCATTCACGAACGCTTCGCCAAACTCGAACGGGCAGCTAGCATGGTTGATGATGTAGTGGGGCAGTGGCGGATTTCGGATTTTGGTTTGGGAGGATACACTTTATCAGAGTAAACACTACAACACTATAAAAGCACACAGAATATATATTTTGCTCATTTAACGCATAGTGAGTCTCCACGGATAACTTTTGACAAATTCTTCAGTGACTTGGGTTGTAACCAGCCAGATATATGTCGGTGAATATGCATGGCAGCCAAACACTTTCAACCTGTCTGCCGTCATTGTCAGTTTTATTAGTTTAAGAGAAGAGAAGCTGCACTCTACGCTACAAATGGATAATAGTAATGCACCCAGAATTTCAAAAGAATATTTATATTTGGGGAAAACACAATCTCTCTTGAAGCGTCTCTGTTGCTGTTTGGAGGAGATGTCCCTGTCTCTCCAAAGCCCCTTCCAAAAAGTTATTTCTCCCAATAACAAGAGATGACAGGGAAACTCGCAACGGTAAACAAGCACAGCTGGCACTACCAAGAACAGATTTTCTGTTTTTACTATGGCACTTGGTATAAGGGTGAACACGACCAAAACTAATGTGCGCTTCTAATGCCAAATACAGTGGATTATTGATTTTTCGCTTCAATATGTGGTTAGGATTTTGTATATTTTTTCTGATTCAGCTTATGGGAAAGTCAAAACAATCTTTGATAAAATTAAAAGCAAGGGTGGCAACATTAAGAGTGAACGTTTTACAGTTTTCAATAAACAAAAAGCCACTGATGAGGGCACAGAGGTGCTGAAACACGTTTGGGTGAAAAGAAAATACAGTATGTTTCCGTAAAGGCGGAACACATATCCTACAATCGACGAATAGTGTTTATAAGAATTTCATTTCGTACATACAAAACCTGATGAACTTTGAGCCGACAAAAATAAGTCGATGGCATTGTTTCAAGGTAATACTGGTTGATTTTCTCTCGATTTGCCTTCGTTTTCCTTTCTTTTCAGTAAATAAAAGGAATGTGGCGAACGGAAAGCTCCTTGTTTACGTTTCTATGACATTTTCTTAAAATTAGACAAAAAAAAAACAACAAAAGCACCCTCCAACAACAGTTAATTTACACTTGAATATCGCTTTCTATTGTGCGATTCGACAAACCATAAATCGAATGTGTACGTGTTGTAATTGGTTTTGGTTCTGTTTAAAGTTGTTGTGGTGGTGTGTGTACGCGTTATTGTAAAACGCATGAAAATGTAGCAGCAATAATAACTGTATTATTTGAAAGAAAGAAATAATCTCAGATAATTCTTAATTATGTGCTGCTGATGCCGACTATAATGAATTATGTATTTTGTCATACCTTATCACTACAAATAAATATTGAAATGCTGTTTCATTAATTCAGTAAGTGACATTAAAACGTATGCACCATGTAATTAATATAGCACACCACAACCGCTCCCCACAAAAACACTGGTGTCGTAAATATTTTTATTTAAAGTTACTGATAAATTACTCTGAGAAAAATTAATCTTACGCACCGCTACAAAAATTATTTCATTTACGTGAAGTCTAAGATTGTTCGCCTGTACACCAGATGCAGGCAACATCAAATACTTCTTTAGCGCTGTGAATGGATTCCTGAATAAACAAAACTGGAGATTTTGGGCTTCCGAAAATCTCCATTTCTACGAAGCAAAACCAATGCATTCTCCCAAAGTTACTGTTTGAGTCGTGAATTTCAGCCGAGGCGTTATCGGTGCTTTTTCCACTCGAGCATCCATAACTAGAGAATATAGTGATTTTGAAGTTTTTCTCGAAGGAATATAATATAGTGTGTGAGCAGTGCAGCCCTGTGACGTGCTTAATCCATACAAATTATGGAAATAATTTATATATATATATATATATATATATATATATATATATATATATATATGTGTATGTTTATTTTTATTTTATTTACACGTCACGTTCCGTACGACCAAATTGAGGAGCAAATCTCAAAGGTCACGGAACATGTCAGTGCATGAAATTACAACTTAAAAGGAATAACAGATAAAAATGAAATGTTTATGAACCCAAAGAAAGTCAAGCCGTAAGTTTAAGTAGACACAATCAACAATACAACAAGAATTAGCTTAATTTTTCATGGAACTCCTCGACAGAGTAGGAATGACCCTTGAGGAAACTCTTCAGTTTCGATTTGAAAGCGCGTGGATTACTGCTAAGATTTTTGAATTCTAGTGGTAGCTTATTGAAAACGGATGCAGCAGTATACCACACACCTTTCTGCACAGGAGTTAAGGAAATCAGATTCAAACACAGGTTTGATTTCTGCCGAGTATTAACACAGTGGAAGCTGCTTATTCTTGGGAATAAGCTAATATTGTTAACAAGAAATGACAGTTCAAATGGTTCAAATGGCTCTGAGCACTATGGCACTTAACATCTGTGGTCATCAGTCCCCTAGAACTTAGAACTACTTAAACCTAACTAACCTAAGGACATCACACACATCCAAGCCCGAGGCAGGATGCGAACCTGCGACCGTAGCGGTCACGCAGTTCCAGACTGTAGCGCCTAGAGCCACACGGCCAAGAAGAAATGACAGTATGGAATATATTTATTGAGAGGCCAATGTCAAAATACACAGACTCGTGAACAGGGGTCGACAAGAGGTTCGTGAACTTACACCACTTATTGCCCGAACCGTCCGTTTCTGAGCCAAAAATATCCTTTTAGAATCGGAAGAGTGACCCCAAAATATAATACCATACGACATAAGCGAATGAAAATAAGCAAAGTAGACTAACTTTCGTATCGAACGATCACTCACTTCAGATACCGTTTGAATAGTAAAAATGGCAGCACTAAGTCTTTGAACAACATCCTGAATGAGGGCTTTCCACGACAGTTTACTATCTATCTGAACACCTAGAAATTTGAACTGTTCGGTTTCACTAATCATATGCCTATTCTGTGAAATTAAAACATCAGGCTTTGTTGAATTGTGTGTTACAAACTTTAAAAACTGAGTCTTGCTGTTATTTAGCGTTAATTTATTTTCTGAAATTATGTCATGAACTGCACAATTTGAAACCGAGCCAATGTTGCACACAACATCCTTTACCACCAAGCTAGTGACATCAGCAAACAGAAATATTTTAGAGTTACCCATAACACTAGAGGACATATCATTTATATAATTAAGGAACGGGAGTGGCCCCAACACTGATCCCTGGGGCACCCCCACTTGACCATACCCCACTCAGACCCCACATCACAGACATTCTCAGCATTGTGAATAATGGCCTTTTGCTATCTGTTGATAAAGTAAGAGGTGAAACAGTTGTGAGCTACTCCCTGTATTCCGTAAGGTTCCAACTTCTGGAGCAATATTTTGTGATCAACACGATCAAACGCCTTAGTTAAACCAAAAAATAGCCTAGCATTCGAAACATTTTGTTTAACCCATCTAGTACCTCACACAGAAAAGAGACTAGAGCATTTTCAGTTGTTAAACCACTTCTAAAGCCGAACTGTACATTTGATAGCAAATTATGTGATATAAAATGGTCAATTATCCTTACATACAAAGCCTTTTCAATAACTTAAGCAAACACTGATGGCGCAGAAATAGGTTTAAAACTGTCTTCATTATCCCTTTCTTCCATTTTATAAAGCGGCTTTACTACTGAGTTCTTTAATCGTTCAGGAAACTGACCACTCCTAATTACAAATATGGCTAAATACAGGGCTAACATGCGCAGCACAGTACTCTGCTAGGCACTCCATCATATCCATGAAGGTCCTTAGTCTTCAGTGATTATATTATTGACTCAATCTCCACCTTTTCCGTATCACAGAGGAGCATTTCAGACATCAATCTCGGAAAGGCATTTACCAAGAGAGTTATATGATTCCCTGTAGAAACTAAATTTTTATTTAATTCGCCAACAATGCTCAGAAATATATTTTTAACTGTGCATATATCTGATTTATCAGTAATAGAAATTTTTTTAATACAAATTGACTTTTTCGTCGACCTTATACTGCTAAGCAGATACTTTCTTCACAACTGACCATATGGTTTTAATTTTATCCTGTGAATTAGCTACTCTATTTGCTTACCTTCCTAAGAAATTTTTAAGCACCTTACAGTACTGTTTGTAATGGGCTACTGTAGCCTGATTGTGACTACTTCTAACATCTTGATAGAATTCCTGCATTGTTTTACATGATATCTTTATACCACTAGTCAACCACCTAGACTGCCTTTTACTTCTAGTATCACGTTTAGAACGTTCTAATGGAAAGCAAAACCCAAAGAGCACAAGAAATGTGTTAAGGAAAGCATTATATTTGTCATGTATGTTATCGCCATTATAAACATCCTGCTACTCTTGTACCTTGACGAGGATTAAAAACCTCTCTATTGCTGTTGGATTAACTTTCCTACATAGTTCTAAATTATATCTGACATTTGTTTGAGTACAAAAGCGTTTTAGAGTTAAAATTTGTGCATCATGATCTGAAAGGCCATTCACCCTTTTTCTAACAGAATGTCCATGTAGTAATAAAGAATGAATAAAAATAGTGTCTATTGCTATACTACTGTTCCCCTGTACCCTAGTTGAAAAAGAAACACAGTCTGCATCAGATCACATGAATTTAGGAGATATACCAACATACTTTTTCTTGCACGATCATATACAAAATTTATATTGCAGACACCACATAGAACTAATTTCTGGTACTTCGTATAAAGTGAATCAAGAACCCTCTCTAGCTTGAGCATAAATGCTCTGAAGTCAGAGTTAGGGGACCTATAAACAACAACAATTAGAAGTTTAGTTTCACTAAATTCAACTTGCCCTGCACAACATTCAAATATCTGTTCAATGCAGTGCCATGATACATCAATGGACTCAAATGGAATTCCGTTTTTTACGGACATGGCCACTTCCCCACCCTACAAGGTACTCCTTGAAAAACAGCCAGCTAATCTGTGTCACGGTAAAGGAAGCCTCTGAATTGTCAAATTATTTAAGTGGTGCTCCGATATACCAGTAATTTCAGAGTCAAGATCTATAAGCAGTGCATTAACTTTATCTCTAATACCTTGTATATTTTGATAAAATATGCTAATTCCTTCTCTACTTGGAAATATGATGTCCTCTGAAGGTGAGCCCTTAGTTAGAGTGACTTCCTTTAAGCAGATATACCTATCAGCTGACTTCAGTCTAAAAAAGGTGCAGCTCTAACACGAACTACTACAGGAATTTTTCCATGAGTGATCCCACCACCACTTACTACACTGTCACCTATAAGCTTTGCCAGCCTCCCCCTCTCAAACCTATTGAGATGCAGGCCATGCCTAGTGAAACCCTATCTACTGATAGACTCAACTGGCACCACTGAATATGACCCATGCCCTCTGCCATCAGTGCCTTCTCCAGCCCCATGTTAACGCGCCTAACAGCCGCATCAAGATGAGCCCAATCATGACGCTGAAACAGTTGCACAAAATGCACATTAGAGCCAACAGTTTGAGTACCGGGTCACCACCTACATCATATTCCCCATCCCTATCAAGACTGCTCCCTGCTCCAACCACTATCACTGCCTGATCCTCCTTTGTAAAATTCTTACGTAACTCCCCTATGCCATCACTCACCTGTATGTATGTATGTAGCCCGCCCGGCTAGCCGCGCAGTCTAACGAGCTGCTTCCCGAGCGGGAAGGCGTGCCGGACCCAGGCACGAATCTGCACGGGGGCCGAACCGCACAATAACCCTGGGTTCAGTGAGGGGCGGCGGGGGGGGGGGGGGGGGGGTGGACTGCTGTAGCCTGTTGTGAACCACTGAGGGCTACGGCGGAACGAAGTCTCTCAATCGTTTCTAGGTCTCGGGTTTAATACACATGCAATACACAATACAATGTATGTATGTTTCACATTTCCTCCCAAACCACTGGACCGGTTTCAACTAACCTTGGTACACATATCACTTGCTGTCCAGAAAGAATCGCTGTGGTGGTAAGAACCTTCCCCCTGTCAAGGGGTGGGGCGGGAAAATCACTGTAACTCACGGAGCGCCAGTATACCCTCATGTTCAGAGGAAACAGAACACCTTGAACGACTAGAGATAGGACGTTCATATTCACAGGACAAGTACATTAGTGCGTTCTGCAGGAATGATTAGCATTTGAACCATGTGGGCCTGCGGGTTCAATATTAAAATCAATACTGCGGCGCAACGCCACCCACTGGTAAAATGTGCATGCCGCTCTCGTTGTCGCTATAAACCGAAGGCAATGGATCAGTGTGAGTTGTGCAGACCTGCAGGAGGCCTCACAGACATATGCGCGAACCGTACCGCAGATCAGTGAGTTGGAAAGAGGGCGCATTATTGGCATGAGTGAATATGATGCATCAATCAAGGAAATTGCTGCTCGTGTGGGACGAAGAGTTTCGACAGTGCGACTGGTGTGTGCAAAATGGTTCATTAAATACCGTAGAACATGACGAGATGAGTCAGGTCACACCACCTCACACCAACCAGCCCCCCCCCCCCCCCCCCCCCCCGCGAGGAAATCGACACCTCATCCGAATGGCACTGCAGAACAGATCTGCGTCCTCCTTGGCTCTGGCATAACCGTGTAGCTGTGTAAAACATCGTGCACTATCAGGGGTGGCAGTCTGTCGCAGTTTATTACGTAACGTCATCCACTTTTCTGCCTACCTTTGACGAATGTGCAGAAACATGCTAGATGGCAATGGTGTATGGAAAGACGTCACTGGTGACAGGAATGGCCACAGATAGTATTTTCAGACATGTCCAGGTTCTATTTGTTTGAAAAAGATGGGCGCATTTTGGTTCACCACAAATAGGGGGAGCATGATCATTGTGACTGCATTCGCACAGGACGTGCAGCACCAACTCAAGGCTTTATGATGTAGCCTAGGGTGCTGTTGAGTACAACCACAAATCACAATTGGTGCATGTCCAGGCCAATGTGACCAGTGTGACCTACGTGAATGACAACCTCTGATCTGTAGCCATACCCTTTCTGCACAATACCCCAGATGCCATTTTTCAGCAAGACAATGCACGACCACGTGTTGCTGCACAAACACGTGTCTTCTTGGTGTTAGAGGATGTCAGCCTTTTGCCCTGGCCCACGAGATCACTACACCTGTCGCCAATCGAAAATGTGTGGGATATGGTGAAACGATGGGTGCAGTGCTATGACCCAATGCCAATGACGACAGATGAACTACAGAACCCAGTGAATGCAGCATGGATGGCTATACCACAGGATGCCACTTGCACCTTGTACGCATCGATGCCACCACGCATTGAACAAGTTATCAGGGCCCAAGACAGACCCCATGCCTACTAGGCAACAGGACACATGCTGAATCAAGGTGACAGAAATGGTAATCCGGTATGCAGAACTTGCTAATGTACACGCTCTGTGAATATGAACGTCCTGTGTCTTGTCCTTCAAGGTGTTCTGTTTTTTTCTGAATGTGTGTGTACTTCATTTCAAAAACATCAAATGGTTCAATTGGCTCTGAGTACTATGGGACTTAGCATCTGAGGTCATCAGTCCCCTAGAATTTAGAACTACTTAAACCTAACTAACCTAAGGACATCACACACACATCCATGCCTGAGGCAGGATTCGAACCTGCGACCGTAGCAATCGCACAGTTCCGGACTGAAGTTCCTAGAACCGCTCGGCCACCTCGGACGGCTGCACTTTAGTTATCCAGTATTTGAGAGTGAAATCACTTAGAGACTTGCAACGGACTTTTCACATAATTTGAAACTCTTACGAAACTTTTTTTCGCCAACGAACCCCGCCCCCCCCCCCCCCATAACATTATGACAGGAGAAAAGATTGTCGCTTACTGCATAGGAGAGTGAGAAATGGACAGAGAGAGGGGAGAGGAGGAGATTGACAGACAAAGGAAAGAGGAGGAGATGGACAGCAACGGGGGGAAGAAGAGATAGGCAGAGAGAGGTGGTAGGAAGATGAAATGGATACAGGAAGGGAAGAAGAGAAGGTGGAAAAAAAGGAGGAGAGGAGAAGATGGACACAGAATGGAAAGTGAAGAAGATGAACAAGGAGAAGGATGAGGAGATGGCTAGAGAGGGGGGAAGAGGAGAGTGAAAAACGAGTGGGAGGGGGCTATGGAATTAGAGGCTGGAGGGGTAGATGAACAAAGGGGTAAAGAGCAGATGGGCAGAGGAGAGGAGCAGATTAACATGGAAGGGGGGGGGGGGGGGAGGTGAGGTGGACAATGAGAGAGGGGCCAGAGGAAATTGACAGATAGCTGGGGTGGAGGAGGTGGACACAGGAACAGGGTAGAGGAGATAGATAGTAGATGGAGGAGGAGATACACAAGTAAAAAGACTGGAATAAATACATAGGCAGACAACGGCAGGTACTCACCTAGTCTAACAACATACAGAAGATTTATCAAACACGTGTTACATTATTTGGTAGAGTAGGAGTACCTTAATTCCCCTCCCTAGTAAAGTGTTTATCGTAGCAGCGTCGCAGCTTGGTTGCAGTGCTATAAAGGAGAAAGGAAACATGGACTGGACAGCGCAGGTGAGATGGCAGGCACGCAGTCGTTAAATACACGTACCACCACTTATGCGGAGTAAAAATCGTACTTTTTCGCTTCCAAATACTGATGGTCCACTTGATAATAGCATACTGAAGGAAATGGATCTAGAATCAGCAGAAATAAAAACGTTGATAACCAATCAGCTTTTCTTGCTACACTTTCTTAATGGAAACGTGTCGGCCATCGGCAGCTCGCCTTCAGCCAGGCAGGTGGCCGCAGCGGCCAGCAAGCAGCTCACTAGCCGCGCCGCCCACCTCCGGCCGGCCAGGCCACGTCCCGGCGCGCGCTGTCTGCGCCGGGAGATTTACATGTGGCCGGCGGGGCGGGCGCGGCCATTGTCATGGAAATGGCGGGCCCTCTTTTTGCTCCATTATGTCAGCCGCGCGGCCTGCCGGCAGTTATCTAAATTTTTAGCGACACACGCGCTCTCCGGTCCGGTCTGCTCCCAGAGGATCGCTGCTGCGCGATTGTCTCTTCCTGCGCGGCTCTTCCTTTTGGACGGCTCCAGCAAATCAAAACCCCGACCGTCCACCAACAGCAGCCTTCTTTGTGTCTTCCCTTTTGCATCTTTTTTGTGTCCAGCCGGCCGGATACTTCTCCTTACGATCAGAGGAATATCTCTGGCTGCCGGCTGATGGACCAAAAGAGAAGATGCGAAACGACTGCGGAAGAAGAATGAGACGGTTCGGTGGGCGTGATATCGGAAAGGTAAATGGCTACAGTTCCAGTGTACTAGAGGTAAATTTTAGAAACGTAGTGCCCCACTTCTCGTAAATATTTAAATAACATCATTACCAATTGAATAAACTTGTGTTTCAATACGCTTTTTTTATTGACCACCACACAGAAAACTATCAGATCCATTTTTTCTCGATAATTTAAGGTGTATCCCAGGGTGGCTGTCGTACCTGCATCACCCACTACTCCCACAAGAAAACCTCCAGTTGCACTGCTCAGAGGTGATGACATTAGCGACAAATTTTGTGTCGGATCTGGACTACTACAGTACTTAACCTAATGGTCAAATAACGACTCGAGTCCCAGGCTGATATGACTTTTCATACACTACTGCAGTTTCACTGCCTGAAAAAAAATGTCATGGAGCCAGAAGAGGAGCAGGAAGCGAAATACAACTTCACCGGTTGAGACGATACGTGATACTATTTCAGTGACTACAAAATGGCGTCAGATTAAGAAATTACTTGGCGGTATGAACCTACGTATCAGTATGACGTCGCATCTTCCCCAGTGTTGATGCAGTCAATGATTTGGTTGGGAGAGATGTCTTGCAGCCGTCGTATCCTCTCCTGAGGCAAGCTGACACACCAGTGTTTTAACTGGTCCTTCATACAGTCGATACCTGAACTGCGTCAGAGTTGACGTCCGACCTGGTACCAAATGGTTCAAATGGCTCAAAGCACTATGGGACTTAACATCTGAGGTCATCAGTCCCCTCGACTTAGAACTACTTAAAACTAACTAACCGAAGTACATCACATACATCCATGCCCGAGGCAGCATTCGAACCTGCGACCGTAGCAGGAGCGCGTTTCCGGACTGAAGTGCCTAGAACCGATCGGCCACAGGGGCCGGCGGACCTGATACCACACATGTTACATGTTATTTCTGATACGTGGTGTACTTACTGGAATTAAGGAAAACGTGGATGGGAGGACACACCAATATAACATTCTTTTCACACTACCTGTTTATTTAACAACATATAATCTGTGTTTTACAGATAATCGAAGTATTTCAACATAAAATTTTCTTTAACAAATGAACAAATTTGCATTTGACCTTAAACCGTAAGTTGAATAAGCTTTCAATCTTTGCAAAAGAAATGTGAAGTGCTGTATTGCAAACCAGCAAACAATATGACAATGATTACAAGACGGCCGGACTTGCAGCCCGCCCGTTATCGGGTGAAACAGCCGTGTGTTTACTACCGCGCTGGACACAGTCTGTCTTGTTAAATGTCCCTCTGCAACACATGAAAACTATATAAGCACCATTGATCACAAGAGTGATTCACTTGCTCAAAACTGATGACTTAACTTTTAAATTGAAAGCTGTATGTCGAAAGGTTCGGGGTTAAGATGCGCACCTGTGCTTAATGGTTAAACAGATTAGCAAACAATGTGACAATGATAAGGCTTACTTCAAAGCAACCAACCTCTTAATTTCAATCGGCAACGAAGGTGCGACTGGATCCCAACCAGTCCCTTCTGACAATTTCATTCTGACTACACCCTGGTGACAGCTGGCTGTCAATATTTTCAAAGTTATACTGATTGTCAGTTATTAAGACCGCTCTGAAGGAACGTCTTAAAACATTGCTTGTGAACACTTATTACAAGAGAAATCGTTCGGCGGAACCACAAGATCCACCTAAAATATACCAATAACGACCCGGTCTTTCTAACAGTTTAGTACAACAGTTTGTCCAGATTATAAGTAATGACTCAGAAATGCAATTACAATCAAAGAATTGAAGCGGTCAACAGCTTAATCTAACCACAAGGTCCCTCTTTTGTTTAACGGCAACCTGGGGGTTAGTACAATTGTTCCGGCTGTATTTACGGCCAAGCGTTCATTAATTTGAACATTAATGATCGTGTACAAACCAGAAAGGAAAGGCAGTGTAACAGCGGGACAAATTTTGAAACGACGACTTGTGTCTTAGTAGAATACTATTGCCTATATTTACGGCCGCCGGCCGCGGTAGTCTCGCTGTTAAGGCGATCAGTCCGGAACCGCGCGACTGCTACGGTCGCAGGTTCGAATCCTGCCTCGGGCATGGATGTGTGTGATGTCCTTAGGTTAGTTAGGTTTAAGTAGTTCTAAGTTCTAGGGGACTGATGACCACAGAAGTTAAGTCCCATAGTGCTCAGAGCCATTTGAACCATTTTTATTTACGGCCAAGAGCCACCTGAGTAAAACTCTGAGGGTCGGGTACAATCCAGAAAATAATAAGGAGGGCAGGCAGACAAAGACACAAATCACCACGAGGACTACAGAATGTTACTCCCCTTTACCAGAAAGCAGTTCCATGGATCCACAGTGCGTCGCAGCGGTAACTGAGTGGTGCCGATGAAAGCCAGGTAGAAGAGGTCAACCGACGGAATGTCGGCCTGCTGATTGTAGTCGATGCTGATCCCAGTGAAATATTCCGGTATCTTCGCTCTGCCCAGGATCTCCTTGCGCAGCTCGTGGCTTCGGCCGCGCGGACCCCGTGACCACTTCTTGTCGCGACGCTACCGCCAATCCCCAATCTTCTTGCCCCCCTCTCGGGCCAGCGAACCCCGTATAAATATCGGCAAGCAAAGACCTTCTAAGGACACAACCGACAGATGTCAACTCTTGCTCATAGATATTGGCAATGGGGCCGCAAGAGGGATAGTCGATACTACACCTGAGCCAGTAGCAACTGACAGAACAGTCTACTAATTCAATAGCGCCACGGCTCAATTTCTAAGACAGATATGGGAATCTAAGCGATCGTAAGAGTACCTCAGCATCACTCGGACAGTTCATAGAGAAATGTGGTGTATATGGACGAGCACTGTCTTGTTGAAAAACGACACCACGACAGTGTTGCACGACACGTAACGCACGAGGGCGCAGGATGTCCTTGTAGTGTTGTTGTGTCGCCAGAGTGCCAACAATCACTCCCAGCTGTGGCCTTTATGCGATGGCTACCCACACAACGACTCCTGGAATACCATCACTGGCCGGCCGGTGTGGCCGTGCGGTTCTAAGCGCTTCAGTTTGGAGTCGCGTGACCGCTACGGTCGCAGGTTCGAATCCTGCCTCGGGCATGGATGTATGTGATCTCCTTAGGTTAGTTAGGTTTAAGTGGTTCTAAGTTCTAGGGGACTGATGATCTCAGAAGTTAAGTCCCATAGTGCTCAGAGCCGTTTGAACCATTTGAACCATCACTGAACCTCTTAAAAACATAAGAAGAATGACACCTCTCCCCAGGCCCCATCATATTCGCCAACAGTGGCCATCTGGAACAGTGCAGAACCGCTATTCATTGCTGAACACAATATGATGGCACTCATCAGCAATCCATTCTTCCCGGTGACAGCACCAGTGGAAATTCAGACATTATTGTTGAGGCGTTAACATCAGCCTACCCATGGGACAGTAATTCCCTAGCACGGCTCATGCTGCTCTCTGACCAATGGAACAGGATGACAGAATGTTGCAAGTAGTCCATCGCTTGTTTTCCGATGGCAGGCTTACTGCGTTACAATGGGCTTGGTGCACAACAATCATTCCTTGTGGTAGTCTGAAGTGACAGAAAACTTGACAACTATTACGCGTGTCCTCACGTTTCCATGGGGCCCAACGGCGGTCCACTGTCACATCCGAATGCAACGCAAATCTGGAAATTGCACCATTCGAACAGCCGGTCAAATGGAGATCCTCACTAAGGCCCTTTTCAAGCTGTCACGTGCCGATTGCGCTGTCTCACATGAGCACGTGGCATCTCCACGCACTGTGCAAGCCCTCTATATACGGTACCAGACGTAGTGACTACACTAAACACGAAAAACACTAATCGACTCTCGTGCCAGTTCTATCACAAAGACTTGCAGATCTAGTCATTTACGTGCCATTTGATGGTATGTGTACGTTTAGGACGTTAGGTTCGTACCCAGCCAAGCCTTGTGTGTTTTCGCTTTCTTTAATCGGCAGTGTAATTGCAGGTTCAGCACAAAAAATGGTCTAAATGGCTCTGAGCACTATGGGACTTAACTTCTGAGGTCATCAGTCCCCTAGAACTTAGATCTACTTAAACCTAACTAACCTAAGGACATCACACACATCCATGCCCGAGGTAGGATTCGAACCTGCGACCGTAGCGGTCGCGCGGTTCCAGACTGGTTCAGCACATCTGAACGGTTAACGCCAACAACACTTCAAACCATTACAAGATATCACATCTTCACTGACTCATTCCCATCGATCCATTCATGTCATTTCAGTACCTTTAGATCAATAAATAGTTTTTTGCGCAACCAGCAATTTATCCAGATGATTACAACGTTAGTTAAAAATATACTAGGGGCATCTGTCGCGTCTGTTTACGCGTAATTCACATTTATAATAATTATCAAGTGGAGTATGTTATTTCCAAAATTTTTGACTGAAACTTATGCATTACTGCATGCGCTGAGTTTTCTACATCTACATCCACATCTATGCTGAGCAAGCCACATTGTCGCATGTGACGGATGGTACTTTGGGTACCATTGCCAAATGTTCAAATGTGTGTGAAATCTTATGGGACTTAACTGCTAAGGTCATCAGTCCCTAAGCTCACACACTACTTAACCTAAATTATCCTAACGACATCACACACACCCATGCCCGAGGGAGGACTCGAACCTCCGCGGGAACCAGCCGCACAGTCCATGACTGCAGCGCCTTAGACCGCTTGCCTAATCCCGCACGGCCGTACGATTGTCAGTTTTCCCCTTTTCCTGTTCCAGTCACGAATGGTCTGTGGGATGAACGATGGTTGCTAAGCCACAGTGCGGACTCGAATCTGTTCAGCTATGCCTTCGCGGTCGTTTCGCGAAATACACGTAGGAGGAAGCAATAAAAGATGTTCGGAAATTCCACTTCCTGACTTCTGCGACTTTCAGAGGGGGAGTGAGTGCATAATATTGTTTATCATTCCTCATATTGACAGATATCTGTGAATCTTATTTTCTATATCTTTGTTCATATCATAGCTTATACAATTTAAGAAGATGGGACTTGGATAAACTGAGAGAACCAGAGGTTTTAGAGAGTTTCAGAGGGAGCATTAGGGAACGACTGACAAGAACAGGGGAAAGGAATACAGTACAAAAAGAATGGATAGCTTTGAGAGACGAAGTAGTGAAGGCAGCAGAGGACCAACTAGGTAAAAAGACATGGGCTAGTGGAAATCCTTGGGTAACACAAAAGATATTGAACCAGGCGAAAGGGAATACAAACGTCTAAAAAATGAGATCTACAGGAAGTGAAAAATGGCTAAGCAGAAATGGCCAGAGGACAAATGTAAAGATTTAGAAGCATATTTCACCAGAGGTAAGATGGATACTGCCTTGGAGAAAAGAGAACCACGTGTATGAATAGCAAAGGCTCAGATGGAAAACCAGTCCCAACCAAAGAAGCGAAGGCAGAAAGGTGGAAGGAGTTTATAGAGGGTCTATACAAGGGAGATATACTTGAGGGCAATATTTTGGAAATGGAAGGGGATGTAGATAAAGATGAAATGATGTGGCACTGCGTGAAGAATTTTACATAGCACCGAAAGACCTAAGTCGAAACAAGGCCCCGGGAGTAGACAAATTCCATTAAAACTACCGATAGCCTTGAGAGACCCATCAGTGACAAAACTCTTCCACCTGGTGAGCAAGACGTATGAACATGTGAAATACCCTCAGACTTCAAGAAGAATATAATAATTCCAATTCCAAAGAAAGCAGTTGCTGACATGTGCGAAAATTACCAAACTTTCAGTTTAATAAGTCACGGTTGCAAAATACTAACACGAATCCTTTACAGCAGAATGGAAAACTGGTAGAAGCAGACCTCGAGAAAAGTCAGTTTGGATTCCGGAGAAATGTAGGAACACGAGAGACAATACTGACCCTGCAACTTCTCACAGAAGGCAGTTCAAAGAAGGATAAACTTAGATAGACTTAGAGAAAGCTTTTGTCAATATTGACTGGAATACTCTCTTTCAAATCCTAAAGGTGGCAGTGTAAAATACAGCGAGCGAAAGGCTATTTACAATTTGTACAGAAACCAGATGGCAGGAGTTGAGAGGCCCGGTACGAAAGGGAAGCAATGGCTGATAAGGGAGTGAAATAGGGTTGTAGCCTATCCCCGATGTTATTCAATCTGTATATTGAGTAAGCAGTAAAGGAAACAGAAGAAAAATTTAGATAAGGAATTAAAATCCAGGGAGAAGAAATAAAAACGTTGAGGTTTGCCGATGGCATTGTAATTCTGTCAGAGACAACAAAGGATTTGGAAGAACAGTTTAACGGAATGGACAGTGTCTTGAAAAGAGACTATAAGATGAACATCAACAAAAGCAAAACGAGGTTAAAGGAATGTGGTCGAATTAAATCCGGTGATGCTCAGGGAATTACATTGGGAAATGAGATGAGTTTTGCTATCTGGTTCAAAAAAAAAAAAAATGGTTCAAATGGCTCTGAGCGCTATGGGACTTAACATCTATGGTCATCAGTCCCCTAGAACTTAGAACTACTTACACCTAACTAACCTAAGGACAGCACACAACACCCAGCCATCACGAGGCAGAGAAAATCCCTGACCCCGCCGGGAACCGAACCCGGGAACCCGGGCGTGGGAAGCGAGAACGCTACCGCACGACCACGAGATGCGGGCTTTGCTATCTGGGAAGCAAAATAACTGATGATGGTCGTAGTAGGGAGGACATAATGTAGATTGGCAAAGGCAAGAAAAGCGTTTCAGAGGAAGAGAAATTTGTTAAATCGAGTATAGATTTGTCAGGAAGTCGTTTCTGAAAGTATTTGAATGGAGTGTAGCCATGTATGGAAGTGAAACACGGACGATAAACAGTTTATACAAGAAGAGAATAGAAGCTTTTGAGATGTGGTGCTACAGAAGAATGCTAAAGATTAGATGGGTAGATCACGTAACTAATGAAGAGGTTTTGAACAGAATTGGGGAAAAGAGAAATCTATGGTACAACCTGACTAGAAGAAGAGTTCGCTTTGAAGGACACGTTCTGAGGCATCAAGGCATCACCAATTTAGTACTGGAGGGAAGCGTGTGGGGGGGGGGGTTAAAAAATTGTAAAGGGAGACCAAGAGATGAATACAGTAAGCAGATTCGGAAGGATGTAGGTTGCGGTAGTTACTCGGAGATGAAGAAGCTTGCACAGGAGAGAGTAGCGTGAAGAGCTGCATGAAACCAGTCGTTGAATTGAAGATCGCAACAACATATGCTAAAAAGATAAAGCTGGAGACCTCTTGAAGTGGAGTTTATATATGGTTATTTTTGAGCTTCCGTGGATTTTCCCATCATTAGCCACGATTTTAGTCCTCTTTAGTGATATACGAAGGTTATGTTCTCTTTCCCCTAACTGATATAGTTTACACACTGCTTTTCGTAGCCCACCTTCACTTTAGTCCATCTGCTTACACGAGGATATTAACATACTTGTTTCTGCCAACCCGCATACCGGATTTACTTCTTGTTCTCAGCTCGCAATCAGGTCATTTATATAAACTGTAAATAAGGTTGGTGACAGGCTTTAGCCTTGTTTAAGTTCGTTATTAGTAGCAATTTCTTCAGTTTTATTACTGATAGTTTTTATTATTATTTATGTACCTTTATATAAGCTTTTTCTAGCTTAAATAAGATGTATAGAATATCTTTAGTCATTTTGTCCCATAGTTTCTTTCTATTTACAACGTCAAAAGCTTCTTTGAAGTCAATGAAAACTATATGTGTTTCTAAACAGACTTCTCGCCGTTTGTCTAAAATTCTTTTTATGGTAAATATATTATAACTGGATGAACAGCCTTTCTGGAATCCACTTCTTCTAAGAGGCCAGTCTCTGTTGTGCTTACTATACGATTATTACTTACTTTTGCAAATAATTAATAGGCCGAGTTTGGGTCAATTCTTCTATAATTTTCTCAGTTGTGTCTTTGACCTTTTTTTTAAAGAAAATGATTTTCTGTAATTTTTCAGGTGTTCGGTATCTTGCACCAGTGCCAAATTCATTGAATGAATGTAATAATTACATTCACAAATGGGACCACCATATTTTAAAAGTTCCTTGTTAACACTATAAGGTCCACGTGTTTTCCTATTTTAAACTTTTTAAAACTACTTGCAGTTATTCTGTTCTGATTGAACCCACAGTACTTTTATATAATGTGATCTCTTCTTGCAATTCTGAATCTTCTATTTGCCACATTTTTTCTAAAAATCTATCGTCTGATATTCGCTAATGATGTTTAGTTCTACAATATCGTTCCCTTTTCTATTTGAGAGTTTGGTCAGTCTATAAGCAAAAAGTTGTTTCCTGCGTACATCATGTCCTACTTTGGTTATAAAATGATCCCTTGATTCCTGGCATGCTCGACTAGGTATTTCTATGGCATCATTCTTTTCTTGGCTGTACTCCTCCTCAGTTTCTGGTGGTCCGTTCTGAAGGAGTTTCTTTTGGGCTCAGCCCTTTTCTTCCACAGCCCTTGCGATACTTTTATTCCAAACCTTACCTTTTCTTTTTCCTCAATACTTCACATGCTGCTCTTTCTACACATTCTATTATTTGACCTATATATTTAACTGCTTGTTTCAAGAAAATAGTTAAGTCTATATATTTTGTGATTAATTAGTTTTCATTTCAAGTGTTTACGCTTCTCCACTTCCCTTGAAGGCGCTGCTTGGATTTTGTATAGTCATATGGAAAAGTAGCTTCAAGAGTACTCGAAGGAGAGTTATAGAGTCGTTATTATTCACGATGTGTCATATACCGGACTACGTAAGTGTATTTAGTCAGCAACTGGGTGAGGCTGTCTGCAGACATTTCTGTAGTCTATCACAGGGCTCCTCAAATTTATTTATCGGTAAAGCCAAAAGTTTGCCTTCACAGTATATGGAAATAGTAAGTCTGTTATGGACAATATCATCGTTCATTGTTCTCGAGCTGAAGGGCACACTGTAAGGAAAATTAGTAATGACCTGACAGAGGATGGCGCACAAATGCTAACAAAGGAATCGAGGCAGAGTTAAGTTCCGAGGTAGTAAACAAATGTTTAGAGATATGGGTCCGGTTAAAATGCAGATATCTGAAGCCAAGTTCGACAGGGCACTTTGGCAAGATGTCCAGAATACAGGCGACTCGAATGAGAAATGTAACATAATTCTATATAACTTTCTTTGACCATCTTTTCCGTTATAAAATTGAAAACAGAAATCCGCTACTAACAAGGAATCAGTTTGATTACGATGTAGGAAGAAGCAGGAGCTGTGTATATGAAGAATAGTCAAACTCAACTACGAAATTTCGCTGCAGACAACACTGAAAAGTGGTGAAGAGTAACATCACACGAGCAAAAACTATGATTGCGTTGCACTAGGAGAATAGGGAGCTCTCAGAACAAAATTGTTAACTGTAGGGTCAGGTGTTAACAAGTATCAGGTAGAATGTGGATGCTCGACATATCATACCTCCTCTGTGGTACAATGAAACTGTTAATGATCCATCAGAGTTGTGTAAAATAGGAGTGTCTACTGATCATTTCATGTCAATAGTCTGTAAGTTGAAATTATGAATGTCACCGTAAAACCTCCATAAACTGTTGTAGTGACAGGTATATACATTTTATTTTCACGGGAAAGTATGCAGGGTTGTAAAGGTGATGCTCCAAGACAGTTACGTCACATATAGTTACAGGAAAGAATCAAGGAGGAACATTGAATAATTTATTATATTACCGAAGACCAAAGAGATACGAGTCTAATGAAATCTCAAGTAGACTTACGAAGATGAGTGCACCATACGTTTGGTCTGTACTCAGTCTGATAGCTACAGTTATTTCAGTATGACAGTATGAGAATGCCAGTGCAAATGCAAAATAGTCGAGATTATAGAGTTAGATTTATTCTACGTTCACATGCTAGTCTATTTTGTTCTGATCTGTGGGAGTTAACGCAGAAGCGGCAATTACTTACACCTGTCGTTCAGCGATGGGTCACGTAGGGACGTCCCCGAGATATGAGCTATAGTCTGTGAGACGATACCAAGACCAACGTTTCATTCCGGTAGCCAGAATAAACTGTTATTCAGCACGTTTTTCCCTGATCGTAGACAGAGGTTACCCTACTAAAAGGCTTCCGCTCTTCGTAAATTGTGATCGAATAAATGGCATATATCACTTATACACACCAAACTAATACCTTTTCCAGTGATATCAAATTACTAAATAATGTTAGCCCTTTTGTCCTTTTGTTCCTACACTATTTATCGATCATGTGATTAGAAGGAATCGTTCCCTCTTGCCTTTCTGAGACGCCAACACTGTGGTAAGCCCCCTGGCCTTCTAAGACTTGGTTGTAAATAGCAAGACAAAGCTATGTCCGTCCACTAAATAGTGAACCCAAGGCAGGCAGAAACAATACGCGCGTCAGCACACAATCCCCAGAATAAAACAATCGCCTCCTTTTTCGACACTTAAATTTTCGTTCGTCTTTCAGTGCCTTATTTAGTGGGTCGCAAGTCGCTTTGGCTCACATTACTTCGCGTAGCCTGGTGGATTAAGTTAAATTAGGTAAGTTTGAATCAACAGCGGTGACTTAAGAGATTGGTGGCTGCTCCACGATTGAAGAGTATTGGCAAGAACATCAGCTGTAGTTCAAACGCTAAGTAAGTAAAGCTTTTCTCAGTCCGTATGTTGGTTTGACACCACAGTGCTTTAGTGCCCATTGCGTGTGGCTCAATGGCGAGGTGCGAAATCTTTCAGTAGGACACCACTTCGGAGACTTTTGTGACCCAGACCTATTGCTGTTATCCAAATGGTTCAAATGGCTCTAAGCACTATGGAACTTAACATCTGAGGTCATCAGTCCCCTAGACTTAGAACTACTTAAACCTAACTAACCTAAGGACATCACACACATCCATACCCGAGGCAGGATTCGGACCTGCGACCGCAGCACCGACGCGGTTCCTGACTGAAGCGCCTAGAACCGCTCGGCCATATCGGCCGGCTACAGTTATCCAACTGGAGAAAGGGGACCCACAGCTTAAAGTGGAATCCGAACCACGTATCGCTGCTCGTGACTTTTCACATCGTTGACAGGTGAAGTCTACATTAAACGGAAACCGAATATTTCCGTGGTCCGACTGGGAATCAATCCCACGACCTCTCTGTTACCAGGCACGTTCTCTTACTGTTGGATCACCGGGCCCTACTTTACAGCGCATGACCTTCGAACTGACTCACCCCCTCAATAGCAGATGGAGCTACATTTTAAAATGAACAGCCGACGAAGACACAGCGTGGCACTTTTCAAGTTATTAAATCACTGCCAGAGGTGAAATAAGTGATAAATGACACACAATAGAATCTTAGGAGTGAGCTGGTATCCAATGCTGGATCTTATCAGTGTAGCCTGGCGCTTACCCACGAAGCCAAAGAATCAATGGCGATTGCATTGCCTCCATGTTACTGTGATAAACAAACTGAAAATTACGCTTATACCATTTTCCCCTAGTAGACACTTTTATAAGGAGTCCCTACTGTAGGAGCTACTTAGAGATTAAACCTGCGTTCTTAAACTTAAATTTATGTATGTAGTACGCAAATTGTCGGGATCAGTGACTAAATTGTAAATTTATGAAATAATTTTTACGGTTTCAGTTACTTTTTAGTAATAAGCAATAGTAAGACGCTTTCCGGCAGCTGCCATCATCAGGTACATTACACTTGCATGGACATTAATCTGTAGTGTGATGGGGGTTATTTACCGTATATGCCAGTGACGTTACGTAGCGAAATTTAACCCTGTAAGGAAAGATTCATTTATTTTAGTGTGTAGTGTAAGTGAGTTGTATGTTTAAATCGTTTCATTGATTTCTTTACTTATATTTCTACTGCAAATTTATTTGTCTGGAACAGAGGCCGCACCATCACTTTAACATTTTCACGTTCAGACACTTGCAGTCCAAAACTTAACTGCTAGGATAAATTTATTTCAGTTGCTAAGACAATACAAACGGCGAGAATAAAATCTTCGTTAAGAGTCTCTGGAATGTAAAAAAGTAAATGTGAAAATTTTAGATGATATTATTGCCTTTATTACTACGCACTGTGTGACAGACAAACAAATTTCCATCAGAAATGTAAGTAAAATCATGTACTGCAATACATTAATATTTCTGTACAAGTACATATTTCGGCACATACGCGCGGAGTGGCAGCGCGGTTTGAGGCGCCATGTCACGGATTGCGTGACCCCTCCCGCTGGAGGTTCGAGTCCTCCCTCGGACATGGGTGTGTGTGTGTGTTCTTATTAGCATAATTTAGTTTCAGTTAGTTTTAGTAATGTGTAAGTCTAGGGACCGATGACCTCAGCAGTTTGGTCCCTTAGGAATTCACACACAATTCAGCACATAAGGTCAGTGGAACACCCAGCTAATCCCCATCACGTTTCATAGTAATGTAATGGACATGTAACTGTAATGCTCCTGATGATGGCACCAAGCCCCCGAAACACCTCGTACTATAAATATTAACAAGAAAAGACTGAAGAAGTAGAAATCGCTTCTGTTCACTGCAGCCGACGTTTTCGTCGCGAGAGGACAGCAACAGTTTTGATATTTAAGACAATTTTAATAAAGCGTTTATTTTTCAATCACAATTGCACGCTGTCTTTTACAGGAAGACCAATTTCTAACTCCCTAGATCATCTTCAAATCTATGTCGTTGCTTCAGAAAACTGATATGAAGTTCTCATAGACACGACGGGTTGCTGACGCAACTATATAAAGATGTTCCAGAGAGGTCGAAAACAGACTTAACTAGGCACGCCGTGAAAGAGGGCGTGTAACTTGGCCTTAAATATAAACAATATATTAAAATCTGTTGTAAATTATTTCGCAAGCCTGTATTAGTTACACGTAAAAAAAAAGACACTAGCATACGAAGAAACGTACTGCTAAATGCAGGGGAAAGGCTGTCTTACTTGCGTGTGTGGCGCAAAATCAATCCAGTTCGCATGAGATGCCAGGAGGGCGCCGCTACGGCGTCGAGTCACGGAAAGAACAGCAGGTGAGTCGGGGGGAGTTCCCGTGACGTAAGGACAGGCCCGCCCCCCCGTACGCACACACACACACACACACACACACAGCCGCTGGTTAACGTTTGAGAAGTCAGCAGTAGCGAGCGCCGTAATTTGACAAACAGGAGCATTAAATTGATTGGCCCGTACGCAGGAGGTGCAACCAAGACGACTGTGCAACATACCTTATAACGAACGATAACGAAATGCCGCGTATTGTGTGAGTGGCACTGGTAATCGTGCAAAACGCTGGTCCAGAGCTCTCTGCGAGAATTCTAAACCGAAGGTTTCTTCGAATTCCTTGCGCCGAATGCTCAGATGATTTCTAACATTCTGCGTGGTGTCTGTCTGTTCTAAGTCGTGTTTCCCTACCACTTTCACGCAACGACGCTCTGGGCGTGTTTTTTAGGGAACTGACTAGTTTGAACCTGGGACCTGTTGCTGGTAAGGAGACGCCAGACCACACATGCATGACATGTAAAGTTCAGAAGAGTTCAGTGAGACTAGCGATGATATAACCAAATACTTAATGATTTCAGCGTCAGCTCCACTGCACTCCCTGTGAAAGAATCTTAATACTAACTAAATGTAGTGGAAGGGTTTCAAGGCTTACCTATTTTTAGTTAGCTGGTAAAATAATGTCGAAAAAGCAGTTAAGTTTACCATTGGAAATTTCATTCTACTCCCAAAACATTGTTTATAAATTGCACTATTGATAAAAGGAAATGTTTTAATACAGGATGATAAAAACAAACTGCGTGTCAACAAAAATGTGAATGAATATTCCCTGAATGGGTTTCCAAGTTCTACAACGGATCGAAGGATGACCTATGCCATATCATATCTATAATCTAGGTTTAAATTAAGTTTCACAAAAGAGAAAACTATCAAAATGGTCTACAGTGACCCTCAATTATCTTTAATTACTTATCTAACTTGTCGTAAATTACGGTGGCTGAACTGGTTTCTCAATAATTATATAACAGAAAAATCATCGCGTTTCAGATTTTAACTTACGTAGCAAATGTGAATACCATGAGCTTTAATTGACGATCGACACTAGTATTACGCAAAACGGGGATGTAACAGATGAGCCTTCTGCAGTTCTGAGTGAAGCCTTAAGCGCTCAAAAATGCGGCATCGCGTGCGTTCATTACCTTGTCGGTGTTTAGGCAGCGTCAGGGCGGCGCAGCTCCTCACATCTCGCCGTCTCAGAAGCAACTCTTTTTCTAACTTCTCCTTACTACAATTTACCGAAATTGGTTTTAAAAAAAACTATCTGGCTTTGTTTTCATCTGACCAATCAGGGTCTCAATGTTAACCTTAAGCTCCGCCTACAAAAATTCTGTCCATCCAATGAGAAACGTTATACTTTTCGTGGTGGGGCAATGTTTTTAAAGTTTGCAACATAACAGAGACGCGAGAAAGTCTCACGCTAAAACTTGCAGCTGGTGTGGCCCTTTTAGTGTTATCGTAAGATCTATACTGTTCTTCTGGAGGGCTCTATCTTTTAACATGGGCTGGGAGGTAGTTCTGGCGGTTACTTTTCGTGGTGGGGCAATGTTTTTAACGTTTGCAACATAACAGAGACGCGAAAAAGTCTCACTCTAAAACTTGCGGCTGGTGTGGCCCTTTTAGTGTTATCGTAAGATCTATACTGTTCTTCTGGAGGACTCTAGCTTTTAACATGGGCTGGGGGGTGGTCCTGGTGGTTATCTGGCGACGTGAGTGTCCGTCCCTTATCGTAGGGCCTTCTAGCTTAACACGGTTCTGCTCTCGGCTTCTGTTCTCGTTTCTCCCCTCGGAACTGCGTCTGTCTCACGGTGGGAAGGTATGACATGCATTTGGGCATTCTTGTGTTAGTCTGTGGTATTACATTTGCTCATTCGTTACTCGTATTACTTTGGTTAATTTAATGTCACGATTTATTCGGAGCTATGTGACATACTACTGGATTTGCTTATCATGTCAGGGTTTTCATGGAAGGTGTTGGCTTTGCCTGACACCTTACAGATTCCTTCAATTAACACATGGCGGACGTCGTTTCCCATAAGCACCCTTGTGAGCAGCTGCTCCGCCTGTAACTACCTCGATCTTGATGGGATGTCAGAACCTACCTTATTTGATAAATAAGGCAATTTGCAGCTGCAGTCACGTTTAATAGCCATGTTTACTGTAACACGACGTGTTTCGGTGGCATGCTGACATTATCAGGCGCACATATGTTGATTAAATACTATTTTGTGTGACAAACTACACCATTTGTATGATATTTTTATTGTTGGGTTTGCCAGTGAGGTTAGATGCAGAAAACTTCTGGAGTAATTTAAAGTGGATGTAGACTGAAACAATTCTTATCTTAAATATGGTATACAGGATTCGTGAGATATTTGGCCCGGTCACTGTCAATGGTGACAGTGACCGGGCCAAATATCTCACGAAATAAGCATCAAACGAAAAAACTACAAACAACGAAACTCGTCTAGCTTCAAGAGGGAACCAGATGGCGCTATGGTTGGCCCGCTAGATGGCGCTGCCGTAGGTCAAATGGACATCAACTGCGTTTTTAAAAATAGGAACCCCCATTTTTTATTACGTATTCTTGTAGTACGTAAAGAAATATGAATATTTTAGTTGGACCACTTTTTTCGCTTTGTAATAGATGGTTCAAAAATGGCTCTGAGCACTATGGGACTTAACATCCGAGGTCATCAGTCCCCTAGAACTAGAACTACTTAAACCTAACTAACCTAAGAACATCACACACATCCATGCCCGAAGCAGGATTCGAACCTGCGACCGTATCAGTTGCGCGGTTCAGGACTGAAGCGCCTAGAACCACTCGGCCACCGCGGCCGGCTGTAATAGATGGCGCTCTAATAGTCACTAACGTATAAGTACGTGGTATCACGTAACATTCCGACAGCGTGGACGGTATTTGCTTCGTGATACATTGTTATTGTTGTTGTGGTCCTCAGTCCTGAGACTGGTTTGATGCAGCTCTCCATGCTACTCTATCCCGTGCAAGCTTTTTCATCTCCCAGTACCTACTGCAACCTACATCCTTCTGAATCTGCTTAGTGTATTCATCTCTTGGTCTCCCTCTACGATTTTTACCCTCCACGCTGCCCTCCAATACTACATTGGTGATCCCTTGATGCCTCAGAACATGTCCCACCAACCGATCCCTTCTTCTGGTCAAGTTGTGCCACAAACTTCTCTTCTCCCCAATCCTATTCAATACTTCCTCATTAGTTATGTGATCTACCCATCTAATCTTCAGCATTCTTCTGTAGCACCACATTTCGAAAGCTTCTATTCTCTTCTTGTCCAAACTATTTATCGTCCATGTTTCACTTCCATACATGGCTACACTCCATACGAATACTTTCAGAAATGACTTCCTGACACTTAAATCAATACTGGATGTTAACAAATTTCTCTTCTTCAAAAACGCTTTCCTTGCCATTGCCAGCCTACATTTTATATCCTCTCTACTTCGACCATCATCAGTTATTTTGCTCCCCAAATAGCAAAACTCCTTTACTACTTTAAGTGCCTCATTTCCTAATCTAATTCCCTCAGCATCACCCGACTTAATTAGACTACATTCCATTATCCTTGTTTTGCTTTTGTTGATGTTCATCTTATATCCTCCTTTCAAGACACTGTCCATTCCATTCAACTGCTCTTCCAAGTCCTTTGCTGTCTCTGACAGAATTACAATGTCATCGCCGAACCTCAAAGTTTTTATTTCTTCTCCATGAATTTTAATACCTACTCCGAATTTTTCTTTTGTTTCCTTTACTGCTTGCTCAATATACAGATTGAACAACATCGGAGAGAGGCTACAACCCTGTCTTACTCCCTTCCCAACCACTGCTTCCCTTTCATGTCCCTCGACTCTTGTAACTGCCATCTGGTTTCTGTACAAATTGTAAATAGCCTTTCGCTCCCTGTATTTTACCCCTGCCACCTTTAGAATTTGAAAGAGAGTATTCCAGTCAACATTGTCAAAAGCTTTCTCTAAGTCTACAAATGCTAGAAACGTAGGTTTGCCTTTCCTTAATCTTTCTTCTAAGATAAGTCGTAAGGTCAGTATTGCCTCACATGTTCCAGTGTTTTTACGGAATCCAAACTGATCTTCCCCGAGGTTGGCTTCTACTAGTTTTTCCATTCGTCTGTAAAGAATTCGTGTTAGTATTTTGCAGCTGTGACTTATTAAGCTGATAGTTCGGTAATTTTCACATCTGTCAACACCTGCTTTCTTTGGGATTGGAATTATTATATTCTTCTTGAAGTCTGAGGGTATTTCGCCTGTTTCATACATCTTGCTCACCAGATGGTAGAGTTTTGTCAGGACTGGCTCTCCCACGGCCGTCAGTAGTTCCAATGGAATATTGTCTACTCCGGGGGCCTTGTTTCGACTCAGGTCTTTCAGTGCTCTGTCAAACTCTTCACGCAGTATCATATCTCCCATTTCATCTTCATCTACATCCTCTTACATTTCCATAATATTGTCCTCAAGTACATCGCCCTTGTATAGACCCTCTATATACTCCTTCCACCTTTCTGCTTTCCCTTCTTTGCTTAGAACTGGGTTTCCATCTGAGCTCTTGATATTCATACAAGTCGTTCTCTTATCTCCAAAGGTCTCTTTAATTTTCCTGTAGACGGTATCTATCTTACCCCTAGTGAGATAGGCCTCTACATCCTTACATTTGTCCTCTAGCCATCCCTGCTTAGCCATTTTGCACTTCCTGTCGATCTCATTTTTGAGACGTTTGTATTCCTTTTTGCCTGTTTCACTTACTGCATTTTTATATTTTCTCCTTTCATCAATTAAATTCAATATTTCTTCTGTTACCCAAGGATTTCTACTAGCCCTCGTCTTTTTACCTACTTGATCCTCTGCTGCCTTCACTATTTCATCCCTCAAAGCTACCCATTCTTCTTCTACTGTATTTATTTCCCCCATTCCTGTCAATTGCTCCCTTATGCTCTCCCTGAATCTCTGTACAACCTCTGGTTCTTTTAGTTTATCCAGGTCCCATCTCCTTAAATTCCCACCTTTTTGCAGTTTCTTCAGTTTTAATCTACAGGTCATAACCAATAGATTGTGGTCAGAGTCCACATCTGCCCCTGGAAATGTCTTACAATTTAAAACCTGGTTCCTAAATCTCTGTCTTACCATTATATAATCTATCTGATACCTTTTAGTATCTCCAGGGTTCTTCCATGTATACAACCTTCTTTCATGATTCTTAAACCAAGTGTTAGTTATGATTATGTTGTGCTCTGTGCAAAATTCGACCAGGCGGCTTCCTCTTTCATTTCTGTCCCCCAATACATATTCACCTACTATGTTTCCTTTTCTCTCTTTTCCTACACTCGAATTCCAGTCACCCATGACTATTAAATTTTCATCTCCCTTCACAATCTGAATAATTTCTTTTATTTCATCATACATTTCTTCAATTTCTTCGTCATCTGCAGAGCTAGTTGGCATATAAACTTGTACTACTGTAGTAGGCGTGGGCTTCGTATCTATCTTGGCCACAATAATGCGTTCACTCTGCTGTTTGTAGTAGCTTACCCGCATTCCTATTTTCCTATTCATTATTAAACCTACTCCTGCATTACCCCTATTTGATTTTGTATTTATAACCCTGTAGTCACCTGACCAGAAATCTTGTTCCTCCTGCCACCGAACTTCACTAATTCCCACTATATCTAACTTCAACCTATCCATTTCCCTTTTTAAATTTTCTAACCTACCTGCCCGATTAAGGGATCTGACATTCCACGCTCCGATCCGTAGAACGCCAGTTTTCTTTCTCCTGATAACGACATCCTCTAGAGTAGTCCCCGCCCGGAGATCCGAATGGGGGACTATTTTACCTCCGGAATATTTTACCCAAGAGGACGCCATCATCATGTAATCATACAGTAAAGCTGCATGCCCTCGGGAAAAATTACGGCTGTAGTTTCCCCTTGCTTTCAGCCGTTCGCAGTACCAGCACAGCAAGGCCGTTTTGGTTATTGTTACAAGGCCACATCAGTCAATCATCCAGACTGTTGCCCTTGCAACTACTGAAAAGGCTGCTGCCCCTCTTCAGGAACCACACGTTTGTCTGGCCTCTCAACAGATACCCCTCCGTTGTGGTTGCACCTACGGTACGGCTATCTGTATCGCTGAGGCACGCAAGCCTCCCCACCAACGGCAAGGTCCATGGTTCATGGGGGGGGGGGCGTGATACATTACCCGTGTTAAAATGGACCGTTTACCAATTGCGGAAAAGGTCAATGTCGTGTTGATGTATGGCTATTGTGATCAAAATGCCAAACGGGCGTGTGCTACGTACGCTGCTCGGTATTCTGGACGACATCATCCAAGTGTCCGGACCGTTCGCAGGATAGTTACGTTATTTAAGGAAACAGGAAGTGTTCCGCCACATGTGAAACGCCAACCACGACCTGCAACAAATGATGATGCCCAAGTATGTGTTTTAGCTGCTGTCGCGGCTAATCCGCACATCAGTAGCAGACAAATTGCGCGAGAATCGGGAATCTCAAAAACGTCGGTGTTGAGAATGCCACATCAACTTTGAACTCCGTGTACTGTTCTGCCACTGGGCACAAGAGAAATTACGGAACGATGACAGATTTTTTGCACACGTTCTATTTAGCGACGAAGCGTCATTCACCAACAGCGGTAACGTAAACCGGCATAATATGCACCATTGGGCAACGGAAAATCCACGATGGCTGCGACAAGTGGAACATCAGCGACCTTGGTGGGTTAATGTATGGTGCGACTTTATGGGAGGAAGGATAATTGGCACCCGTTTTATCGATGGCAATCTAAATGGTGCAATGTATGCTGATTTCCTACGTAATGTTTTACCGATGTTGCTACAAGATGTTTCACTGCATGACAGAATGGCGATGTACTTCCAGCATGAAGGATGTGTGGCACATAGCTCACTTGCGGTTGAAGCGATATTGAATAGCATACTTCATGACAGGTGGACTGGTCGTCGAAGCATCATACCATGGCCCGCACGTTCACCGGATCTGACGTCCCGAGGTTTCTATCTGTGGGAAAAGTTGAAGGATATTTGCTATCGTGATCCACCGACAACGACTGACAACATGCGTCAGCGCATTGTCACTGCATGTGCGAACATTACGGAAGGCGAACTACTCGCTGTTGAGAGGAATGTCGTTACAAGTATTGCCAAATGCACTGAGGTTGACGGACATCATTTTCAGCATTTAAGCATTAATGTGGTATTTACAAGTAATCACGCTGTAACAGCATGCGTTCTCAGAAATGATAAGTTCACAAAGGTACGTGTATCACATTGGAACAACCGAAATAAAACGTTCAACCGTACCTACGTTCTGTATTTTAATTTTTAAAAAACCTACATGTTATCAACTGTTCGTCTAAAATTGTAAGCCATATGTTTGTGACTATTACAGCGCCATCTATCACAAAGCGAAAAAAGTGGTCCAACTAAAACATTCATATTGCTTTATGTAATACACGAATATGTAATAAAAATGGCGGTTCTTATTTTTTTGAAAATGCAGTTGATATCCGTTTGACCTATGCCAGCGCCATCTAGCGGGCCAGTCATAGCTCCATCTGGTTTGCCCCTTCAAGCTAGACGAGTTTCGTTGTTTGTAGTTTTTTCGTTTGATGCTTATTTCGCGAGATATTTGGCCCGGTCGCGATCAATGGACCACCCTGTATATTTATTAAAATAACCTATTACTCACGTTCAAGAGTGAATTTACATTCCAATTCCTGGCACGTGGATCACTTACCAAAAACAATAGCATCTCTTGCAGTTTCAAGTGGCTATGATTTTACTGGACTGAAAGATGGTCCTATTGGTACGATATTGAAGGTGAACGTGGATATTATTATACTTGAATTACATAAACACAAGTATCGGCACAAAATGAATGCTTCTCTTAAAGGAATCACGAAAAATAGTAAATACGCCAAAACACATTCAATGTTGTTAAGGAAAGGCTCTGGATTATTGAGGTGTTCATCATGTTACTGAAACAGGGAATCAATGACGGAAATTTTTTTTTAAAAAGTACTTTCTAGTTTGTCATTCATCAATTCATTTCCATACTTTGTCCCATTTACGCTTCTGTAAAAGTGGAAAACAAGATGATTAGTTACTGTGAAGATAATCAAGTACATTGATATTATCGTATCCATTTATACTACCCATTTTCGCGTACGTAAAAAGCCATAAAATACTCACTTACAGGTAACAGAAATTGTATAATGGTGTTATGACGGAATTATTACTTCGTTCATGATTCATGCATTCTTTCTTAAAAATCTCCTCCTAAATTGTACTCACAGCTCTTTAGAAGCAAAGCAAGACTTCTCACTTATTGTGTACTGAATAATGCATACGCGTTAAAGCTATAGTTTCCATTTTTTTCGTCAGGATACTGGGAAACTGAACTGAAAGGCGTGGAGATTTCGCATCACCAAAATTTTTCTTAGCGGTCCTACATGAACATTTCAAATCCTTAAAACGGAAAACCTGAGAACATATGCGTGTTAATGGTACATACCTGAACTAGCTTTTTATGACCTTTATTTGTGTGGCGAAAAAACGTGTTTATTTTACCAGTTTCGTTTTATTGCTTTAAAACACGGATGGTGGTAGAATTTTTGTCCTATTCCCGCTTACATCTGAAAATGTTGTCTGCATGTACACTTTCCCACTATTCTTGTGTTTTGCACTCCCATGTTTTTGCCTTGATTTCACTTTGACCTGCATTTCTTAAAGTGAAACACTATTAAATTTGCGTCACTAACGTTTATTTACATTCTCTTGGCTAAACGTTTGTCATTATGTTACATATACGTATTATAAAACGAAACGCCTATTGTAAATTAGATACGCAGATTTTATTACACTCGGTTACAAAGACGGTATTAAAATATCTTCACTATATCTTTATGTCGCTGGTGACCTTGTAATGTTTGCCTCCATTGCATATAAACTACAAGAACAAATACAGTAATTTAATAGAACAATCTTTACACGAGATCTGAAAAAGCAATTATAAAACTAAAACAGCGTGTACCCAATATACCTAAAAGAAAAGAGTCCAAATTTGCAGTAAAGAAGTCATAGAACCAGGCTTCTTCATTTTTTTTATTTTATTTAAGGCAGTTGAAGGAAGCGTTTGGGTGAGCAGTGAAAGAAATAAACAGAAGACGAAAAAAATAACGCGAGTGCTTTCAGTGAGCTTTTTCCAAAACTACCATACGCTACAGTCACAATCGAGTGAACTAGCAGTTCACACTTATGGCTGTTAGACATGGACCTCAGACGTAAAATGAGGACTGCTTTGCGAGTGATGGGCAGATTTATGAATAAAACTAGTAGCAGGCAACTGGAACACGGAACAGTTCCAATGGAGGAAGTTGTCATGTCCATAATGAAGATGGAGTGGAGGCGGGCGGAGACTAAGCCAGACGAATGGATGTAAGATGGAGTACGGAAGTCGTCTGCTGGGTTCCAAGAGGCAAGAAAGGTGCGAGACGAAGACCAAATAGAAGGAACTGGAACACGTGTGGGAGCGACATGGACATGTGTAACCGAGGACTGTGAAGCGTGTTAAGTCTACAGGAGAACTGGAAGGTCTGTCCCTATTTAAAGATCGCCACCTGGTTTTCAGTGTGTAATTAGGCTGTTTAGGTTTTTATGTTGGTAACGCCACGTAGCGCTCTGTATGAAAATCACTGACTGTGCTGTATGCAGTCTGTGGCTGGTTTGCATTGTTGGAATATTTGCTATTGTAGTGTTGGGCAGCTGGATGTGAACAGCGCATAGCGTTGTGCAGTTGGAGGTGAGCCGCCAGCAGTGGTGGATGTGGGGAGAGAGAAGGCAGAGTTTTGAGAGCGGACCATCTGGACGTGTGTCCATTAGAAAGAGTAAATTTGAAATACTGGATACCATGAACTGATATATATATGATAACTTCTGAACATTATTAAGGTAAATACATTGTTTGTTCTCCATCAAAATCTTTCATTTGCTAACTATGCCTATCAGTAGTTAGTGCCTTCAGTAGTTAGAATCATTTATTTAGCTGGAAGTATTGGCGCTCGCTGTATTGCAGTAGTTCGAGTGACGAAGATTTTTTTTTGTGAGGTAAGTGATTCATGAAAGGTATAGGTTATTGTTAGTCAGGGCCATTCTTTTGTAGGGGTTATTGAAAGTCAGACTGTGTTGCGCGTTGCGCGTTGTGTGCCAGTTTAGTGTTGATCAGAATAGTAACGAGATAAATGCCTGAATACGTTCAGTTTTGCTCAGCTGTTTGAAAATCAAATAACGTAAGAGATTTACCAGCACAGTAATTAATAATTTTTCAAAGGGGACGTTACAAGTGCTCTGGAGCATTCTCCTTTATATCAAATCAGAGCCATAAGTGAACAAATGCAACCTGACTAACTCCGATTTAGATTTCGTAGTGACAAATAATTAAAGGGGATTTTAGCCGGCCTGAGTGGTCGAGCGGTTCTAGGCGCTTCTGTCTGGAACCGCGCGACCGCTACGGTCGCAGGTTCGAATCCTACCTCGGGCATGGATGTTAATGATGTCCTTAGGTTAGTTAGGTTTTAGTAGTTCAAAGTTCTAGGGGACTGATGACCGATGTTAAGTCCCACAGTGCGCAGAGCCATTTTGAACCAATTAAAGGGGATTTTAACGTAAGCTAAGTTAACACAAAATTGAAAAAATAGTTCTTGCAACAGATCTCTTGTAACTACTCGCTATCTGTGTTTATGGATTACCCCTACAGGTGTGATTCGTGCAGTGCAAATGATTTTGCATTCTGTATCCTACAATACCTAATAAATTGAGAGGATCTGAGCTAGTGGGATAGTAAAATATCTAACTGTCCGTTGCTGCAACCACATCCTTGAAGTTTCACTGCAACACGAGCTCACCTTGGTAGCTGAAAACTTCATATCAGTAAAAAAGTGCCATCTCTGCTGAAGTCAATTTATTTTCTCTCTTTACTTGAAGTACAGTGAAAGAGAAAAGTAGTTCTTTCGAGAACGTACTTCTTAAGTGACCATGTGTGAAGATTAGACGAGAGAAAGATAAGTTCTTAAAAATCCCAAAATATATGAATTCGGAATAGATACTGTCAGAAAATGAATGCAAAATATCATGTTTCACAATCAAGTCCTCTTGAATGGACAATGTGACATTAGATGACCATATATACACAAAATACAAGGAAAACCGCCGTACATCCACATTAACGGTCATGATACTATTAATGAGTAGAAAAGTGACATGACAATTATCTTTTAAGCCTGAATGACTGAACAGAAAATTAATATTCATTCCCATGAGCTCTGTCGAATCTGTCAAACAAAGAGCTAATATCGTCCCTTTGAATACGACTGCAATGTATTTCGTGCGAATAAATCTGATGTCCCACTAAGCACAACTGCGCAAATGCAGCACAAGCAAACACTCATTCCACAACAATTGAAAACAATGTTATTTAAACGAGCCCATTCCTTCATATAAGATAAAGAATCTATACTAAACAGATCGGCGCGTCCTCACAGCACCAAGTGGCAGAAAAGGGTGTCGCCTTTTGCTCTGTTCAAGTAGATCTCGATAAATAATTCTGCCTACCAAAAAGGCTCAACCTTAGGCGATTTGTTTAAGACATGCCTTGTACCTCCCGTACAAAAATAAGCTACTGTAATAAACGGATAAGTAACTAGCGTTCTACGAAACGTCTGTGTTTATCGATGCTCGCTTGTTACTTGGCGTGAAAGCTGTCTTAACGTCAGACTGTTTTCAAACTTTATTCAGTTGTAGGTGTCACGTGCTTGAAAATGTGGTGATGACGATGATGATGAATATATCTCAGTTACACACGACAACTTCCACTGTGGTCTAGAGCTTAGTGTATTACGCAACTCATCCAAACGTTCCGACTTCATTTCATGTTAGTGGATAAATTTTGCATGATTGTCACCTATGACGGGAGAGATATACTAATGTAAAGTGACGCCCTCACTTCTCTCTACCTTACCAAAAAATAGGGCTGAGTAGAGGACACAGACTCATTTCTTGGGGTGTCCAACCGATCGCAAAAGGCCGAAGAATCAGTAATGAACAATGGCGTGGAAGGCAGAAAGCAATGCAGACTCTAATGGTGAACCACATAACAGGCAGGCTTGAAATGATGTCCACTCCCTTCACCAAAAACATTCGGGAGGTTAGCTAGAAAGGAAGGAAGGTTAGGGTTATCGTCCAGTCGATGATGAGGTTATCAGAGACGCAGTGTAAGCTTGGATTGGGGAAAGAAATCTGGTGTACCCTTTCAAAGAAACCATCCAGAAATCTACTTCACTCAATTCAGGAAATCATTGGGAAACTAAAAGTAAGTTTCAGTATGGCAAAGGAACAGAAAAAACAGGGAAGATTGTTGAGCACACTAAAGTTAGTGGGGATTAGCGAAGTAAAATGGAAGTTAAACAGATGGTTGTAGGGTAATAACAACAGAATCACTAGACTGTGCAAGAGGCGTTGATATTGTCATGACGACGAAGAAGACACGGAACAGAGTTACTACTATCAACACTGTGACCGAGTTATAATTATTATGGGGATTGAATCGAAACCAACGACAACTACCTTTCATTGATATCTAACTACACTCCTGGAAATGGAAAAAAGAACACATTGACACCGGTGTGTCAGACCCACCATACTTGCTCCGGACACTGCGAGAGGGCTGTACAAGCAATGATCACACGCACGGCACAGCGGACACACCAGGAACCGCGGTGTTGGCCGTCGAATGGCGCTAGCTGCGCAGCATTTGTGCACCGCCGCCGTCAGTGTCAGCCAGTTTGCCGTGGCATACGGAGCTCCATCGCAGTCTTTAACACTGGTAGCATGCCGCGACAGCGTGGACGTGAACCGTATGTGCAGTTGACGGACTTTGAGCGAGGGCGTATAGTGGGCATGCGGGAGGCCGGGTGGACGTACCGCCGAATTTCTCAACACGTGGGGCGTGAGGTCTCCACAGTACATCGATGTTGTCGCCAGTGGTCGGCTGAAGGTGCACGTGCCCGTCGACCTGGGACCGGACCGCAGCGACGCACGGATGCACGCCAAGACCGCAGGATCCTACGCAGTGCCGTAGGGGACCGCACCGCCACTTCCCAGCAAATTAGGGACACTGTTGCTCCTGGGGTATCGGCGAGGACCATTCGCAACCGTCTCCATGAAGCTGGGCTACGGTCCCGCACACCGTTAGGCCGTCTTCCGCTCACGCCCCAACATCGTGCAGCCCGCCTCCAGTGGTGTCGCGACAGGCGTGAATGGAGGGACGAATGGAGACGTGTCGTCTTCAGCGATGAGAGTCGCTTCTGCCTTGGTGCCAATGATGGTCGTATGCGTGTTTGGCGCCGTGCAGGTGAGTGCCACAATCAGGACTGCATACGACCGAGGCACACAGGGCCAACACCTGGCATCATGGTGTGGGGAGCGATCTCCTACACTGGCTGTACACCACTGGTGATCGTCGAGGGGACACTGAATAGTGCACGGTACATCCAAACCGTCATCGAACCCATCGTTCTACCATTCCTAGACCGGCAAGGGAACTTGCTGTTCCAACAGGACAATGCACGTCCGCATGTATCCCGTGCCACCCAACGTGCTCTAGAAGGTGTAAGTCAACTACCCTGGCCAGCAAGATCTCCGGATCTGTCCCCCATTGAGCATGTTTGGGACTGGATGAAGCGTCGTCTCACGCGGTCTGCACGTCCAGCACGAACGCTGGTCCAACTGAGGCGCCAGGTGGAAATGGCATGGCAAGCCGTTCCACAGGACTACATCCAGCATCTCTACGATCGTCTCCATGGGAGAATAGCAGCCTGCATTGCTGCGAAAGGTGGATATACACTGTACTAGTGCCGACATTGTGCATGCTCTGTTGCCTGTGTCTATGTGCCTGTGGGTCTGTCAGTGTGATCATGTGATGTATCTGACCCCAGGAATGTGTCAATAAAGTTTCCCCTTCCTGGGACAATGAATTCACGGTGTTCTTATTTCAATTTCCAGGAGTGTAAATCACCCTGTTAATTCGTTCTTCTTGTTCTACATAAAATAATGAACACTGTTGCATTGCATTGCTTTACCAGGTAGTCCAAATGCTGAACGCATAGCATCAGCTAAAAGATGTAACACGACCTGTTGTAGCACCTAGCGTAATGTCACTTTTCTCACAGCTCATCCAAAAATCGATAAGCGCACACGAGTCTAGCGAGCAATAGCGTCGGCGAGTGGTGAGAATAAGTAAATACGCACATCCAGTCAGAGCAATGGGTGGGTTTTGTCCTGTGTGTAGTGCCACGGCCAACAGGGGTAGGATTGTCTGCAGGTTAGTAGTAAGTGATAGTACGAGTCTGTCGAGATAATGTCATTCTTAGATTTTAATGTCATTCTTAGATTTTAACAAACATTTTTGGAACAGTGATTAAAATTTTTTACAAATTTTTTGTTTTTAAAATTCAGTCTTAATCACACCACGTATGTTACAAGAACATAGGTGACCGGTTTCGGTCATATCACATGACCATCATCAGACCCATGGCATCCTTCGAAGATGGTAGGTGGAGCACCGTTCTCAACCGCTGTGATGTCAACTGACCAGTTGACATCACAGCGGCTGAGAAGAGTGCTCCACATACCATCTTCGAAGGATGCCATGGGTCTGATGATAGTCATGTGATATGACCGAAACCGGTCACCTATGTTCTTGTAACATACGTGGTGGGATCATTCTTAGATGATTCGCCTGTGGATAATGAGAAAGTTGGTCGAGCGGAATGGTTCAAGGTTTAATTAACAAGCTGATCAGATAGCTCAGTTAAGAGCAGCGGCGTACAGTACTCAGTGAAATTTGATCAAAGTAACAACTAGTAGTAATACTAAATGGTAATTATCAGTCGGAAACCTCACATTAGACAATTACGTCCGTACGGCATCCCGATTTAGGACCAGAGAGAAGGAAGAGATCTACGGGAAGGAAAGTAATATCGAAGGGACGTTAAAATACAGGTTAGTTACAATTAAAGTGCAGCTATCGAAAGAGGTCCAGTGTGGGCTGTAATTACCGTATGGCAGCGAAACTTGGTACACTTGCTAATACGTTAATCTGGAAACGATCTATGCTGGAAAAAAATAGTTCCAATTCTGGTCAGCAGTTGCAAATATGGCGCTGCGAATGCAAGAAAGACGGATAGAAATGTTTCCATATGTAATGGATTAGGAAAGGGATGGGGCAGAAATGGTCGTACAAGAGAGGAAGGCATGATGTTAATTTTATTTTTAACTGCCGCTTACACAATTTGTTCAATATGAGCACCGGAGACGCCGACAAGACAACATCCGTAAAACGACGTGGGAACAGTTGCTTGCAGCAGCTTCGATGGAATCTGAGCAACGTGTTCCTGTATACCGGCCTTCAGATCATCTAGAGACACAGAGACTGATCGTGTCTGTGGCAGTCGCGTTCTTTTGGATATCCTCAGACCCAAAAGCCACATACATTCAGATCAGTTGATCTTGTAGGCCATGCATCTGCAAAATCTCTGGAGATAATACGTTCGAGGAAGGTGGCATTAAGCAGATCTCTCACAGTCCGAGCTGCATGACGTGTTGCCCCATCTTGCACGACAACACTGGTTTCCACCCAGCTGCGTTCTTCCAAAGCAGGAATCGCATGCTGTACACGGTCGTCTCGATAACGTGTAGACGTCACGGAACAACTGACAGGCCCTCTTCGTGTTATCTCTTCAAAGAAGAACGGACCGAGAATATAGGTGACTGTGACTCCACACCACACAGTCATATACGGCAAGTGAAATGGTTCTTGGTGCACTACATGCGGTTTAACAGTACCCCAAATACGGCAATTTTGTGTATTGACTGCACCCTGAAGTGTAAAATGTGCCTCGTTAGCCCTAAAATATTGCCTTGCCACATCTCATCAACTTCAATCCGTCACAGAAACCGAAAGCTAATTCAGAATGTTGCTGCAAATCACGAGGTTTCAAATGCTGCGCCGTCTGTACCTTGTACGGGTACCAGTGTAAAATAGACCGCAAAACTTTCCGTACTGTTGACCATGGGATAGATAATTCTCGTGAGACTCCACGGGTACTAACACTACCTGGGGCATGTGCTACATGGTCAGTTCCAGCAACAGCTACGTCGTTCGCCAAGATAGGACACTTTCCTGTTTCAGGTACCACACCAACCTCACCCGTGTTTTCAAATTTGATTATCATCTTCTTTCAACCATTTATGACTTCGCGCCTCTCCTCGGACGTTTCAGTCGGCGATACTTTCTGAATGCAGCACTGTAATTGCATACAGCAACTCTTCTCAACAGTCATACTGCTCACTCATGTTATGACTTTTCAAAAAAAAATCTTTATTCAACCAATAATATCATACATGTAACGCACCATCTCATTCATTAGTGGGTCTTGAATATCTGCAGTACATTTAATAATATTTTAGCAACATTTACTAATTCTAAGTTTTAACCTTCTTACATGCTGCAGGATGTGAGATGTTAGTTACTCTATGGGTAAGAACTATAGTCTCCTTACGCTAATCTAACTATTCTAAGAAGCTACCTCCTGCAGCGTTACAGGCGTGCCAGTGAATCTATAATACTGCTTTATTTCGGCCATGCCCACCGAGATAATCCCAGTGGACGTGCCCCTGGCACTGGGTTGGCCTTTGACAGAAAATCGCTGCAGGTTCTGTTTATGGGTATCCTAATCTACGTTCTGCTTAAAAATTGCCTACCTACTAATTCATCGTTGGTGTACAGTGTCAAGTCCAGGATATTTGCGCACATACCCCCTATTCGAAGACGTTGCGGATTCCGACCGTTACGGCGATCGGCTAGTCTACGCGCTGGCGGAATGGGATAGGTCGCAATGTGTCATATTGTGATCAATGGTTCATAGGTTTTCCCTACGATATTCCCGCAGGACCTTTGCCGATACCTCGCTGGTAATACTGTCTATGGTGTTGAATGTAGATGGATTCCTAATCAGATGATATGTGTCGTTATTGGGTAGCTGGCGTCTTAGATCAGTGGCTTCATCATCGAAAATGGGACGCTCGTAGATCACGTGATCCATAGTGCCAAACTCAGCACCGCAATCACACGAGGGGGAGCCCTTTTCCCGAACCGGCAAAGATATGCCGGATACGGTCCATGACCTGTAAGGAAGTGTGAAAGTTGGAGCCGATCTTTACTGTTTGGCAGCAGCTGGTGGGTCCTTCTTCCTGTTTCCTCTCCGTCCCAGAGTTCCTGCCCCAGTTCTTCCCCTCTCCTTCTAATCGCAAACTTATCCCCCACCTGCACCTCCAGAAAGTGTTCGGTTTTCTCAACTTCCCCTCTTTTAATCCAGTACCAGACCGCCCTTTCCCTAATTTTAATATTAAGGGGACATAACCCAATGAGTATCAATAGTGCCCCCCCCCCCCCCCCAGAAGATGTTCTGTATGCTCCATGGAACGTAAAAGCATGTTGCGCTGCACCCTCCTGACGGCCATGGCAGGCACCACACTCGTGGGCCTGTGTGCCCAGACTCCGGATCCATAACCTACGATGGAGGCGAGAATGGTGTTGTGGTATTACGTAATCAGTTCTGGTGGAAGGTGAAATCTCCTGTGTCCAATCGTGATAAGGTTATTCAAAGCTTCTAACGACCTTTGAGTTACCGCTTCGATATGTTGAGTGAAGCTCCATCTCTCATCTATGATCACGCCCAAATACCGGGCCTCACGACGCCGATCCTCACTGTCGGATTTCTGGCCAATTGGCCTTTCAGTAGTAGGTACGTTGATTTGTTGGGGTTATTTTCATTTTTGGCCTTTGGCTCCATTGTGTTAGTATAGTTAATGCCCTTTCGATCTTAGGTTCCAGATCTTCGCGGCTCTGGCCACCCACCAGCAGAAGGAGGTCGTCCGTGTAGGCTATCGCCTCTAGCACATTAGCACTGCTCTCCAGACGCTCCAGGAGAGGCTCCATGTTTAGATCCCAAAAGAGCGGCCTCAGGACAGAGCCCTGTGGACACCCCTTTGTGATCTTTTTACCAACTCTCCCGCTAGGGGACGATAGCCAGATCTCCCTTTCCATACAATAGCTCCTGAGACAGCCGTATAGCAGCCCTGGACACTCCTTCTCCCGCAAACAGGAGAAGAGCGAAGGCCACCACAGGTTGTCAAAGGCGCCACTGATATCAACCACGATGCCAACTATGTACTTGTGCGGAAACGACCCACAGACCTCGGCCGCCAGGGCAATTGCGTCAGACGCAGATCGTCCCAGCCGAAAACCGAATTGCCTGTCGCTCATCCCACACAGCACTCGGTGTGCTGTCAGCCTGTCAGCTAGCAACCGCTCCAACAATTTGCCAAACAGGTCCAACGGACAAATTGGTCTGTAGGACTTAACTTTCTTAGGGTCTTCATCCTGTCCTTTCTTAACAATCACCACACTGGCCTGTTTCCAGATGGAAGGAAACATTCTGAGGCGCAGAGCCTCATTGTAAATTCTTGTTAGAGGTGTTACCAGTTGAGGAGTAAGGTATAGCACCACCTCCGCTACAATGCCGTCTGGTCCTGGGGCCTTGCCTCTCTTTAATGATATTATATGTGCCGCCACTTCCTCTTCAGAGAATGGATAGACCATTATGTTATTCTCATATTCTTCCTGCACTGCCTGCCTAATTAGGCGTTGCTCCTCTGTATCTTCTTCAACTCTGTCGTCAGGCAGCAGGGACCGGAGGAGGACCTCAGCAGTTTCCAGCCAAGATCCGGTATCCAGTTCCCATCCCTGACCATGGAGAGCACCATCGGCGACCGGATTTTCTCCCTTTCTATCTTATAGGGGATGCCAAAGGGATCAATAGCCAATTGGCTTTGCACATATTTCTCCCAACTTTGGAGCCTGACTGCTCGTAGTTCCTTCTGGAATTGCTCCTTAGCTTCTCTGTAGATTTGCAGCCAGCGTTGTTTCTCCTCCCAGACGACAATCTGCTGGTAGTACCTCCTCGCCCTCCTGACAATTTGCGGAGCGGTGGCTCTTCTTTCACGTCGAACGAGTCTCTTCAGTCGTGGTTTGGTTAGCGTGATAGCGTTACGGAGATGTTTAGCAAAGTGGCAGAGTCTGCAAGAGAGGCGCTCTGCATCGCGGTGTAGCTTGCTGTCCAGGTTTCGAGAGGGTGCGTTTCTGGATGAGGTATCGAATATATTGTTTCCCCCGACTTATACCTCCCAAGGAGATCACGAATGTAAAATCAGAGAGATTCGAGCGCGCACGGAGGCTTTCCGGCAGTTGTTCTCCCCGCGAACCATACGCGACTGGAACAGGAAAGGGAGGTAATGACAGTGTCACGTAAAGTGTCCTCCGCCACACACCGTTGGGTGGCTTGCGAAGTATAAATGTAGATGTTGATGTAGATTCTTCCAGAATCTTTTTCCGGCCTCAGCGGTGTCATAGATTTGATGTTTTGCCAGATTCATGATTGTCACACTTGTGAAATGGTCGTACGAGAAAGTCCCCACTTCATCGCTACCTCGGAGATGCTATGTCGCATCTGTCGTGAGCGGACTGCAACACTATGTTCAAACTCACTTAAATCTTGATAACCTGCCATTGTAGCAGCAGTAACCGATCTAACAACTGCGCCCGACAGTCTTATATAGGGGTTGCCGAATGCAGCGCCGTATTCTGCTTGTTTACATACCTCTGTATTTGGATACGCGAACCTATACCAGTTTCTTTGGCGCTTTGGTGTATAAACAGTGTACAGTGCCAGATATGCACCTTTTTTTCAGTATAAATCGGTTCTGCCAGAACACTGAGTTTTCTCTGCCCACTGTAATTACACCTTACACTGGACCTCCGCTAACAGTTGCACTTTCGTTACACCAGCAAGTAGCTAGCAGGTCAAAACTCGATAAATGAACAAATCAGAAAATATTCCTGACAGGTTAGAACTCTAAAGAGTGAATTGGAGTCAGAAGACTAATGTGATGTTTTCGTAGGGCACTTTTTTTCCATTACTGACTGTCAGAAGTGCCGAACTGTGGCGCAGCGTGTTCGCCTGGGAAAGAGTCGGTTACGGTCGGGATGCGGGACAGACGGGTTTGTGGCGCTGCGCTGGCGGTCGTCGTGTTTAGTACGCGGTTAGGTGGGCGTGGCCCGCTGACCGCGGCCGAGATTTACCGCGCGGCGACAAATCAGCGGCGGCGGCAGCGGCTGCACAGTGTCGCCGTATGACGCGCCGATCCCAGCCCCAAGAAACGGCCGGCCTTGCAGCAGCCACGGAGGTGCTCCACCACGTATATTGTTAACACATGCACAGTCTTCCTCAGCTGCCTATTTCAATGGTGTCCGTCGCGTAGACTACTTGTTTTCAACCAAACATGTTGCACCAAGTAGTTTTAGTTTTCATCAGTCGCCTGTGGAATAAAAGGTTAATGCTTTTACCCTACGTATTTTGTTATGAGTCATTTAGTGTTTTCTGGCAGCATATTTAGCTGATCTTACTGTTTACATTTATAGAGTTGTGAATTATCACTCATTTTCACGTTTCCTATCCTGTTTGGGTGTCCACTGGCACTTTAGTAGATATTAAATCAGTAGTGCCCAACCTGGTACTACTTAGCTCCTACGGGGAAAAGTGATAACTATTGAGGCGTAAAAGTACACAACTGGCCATTAAAATTGCTACACCACGAAGTTGACGTGCTACAGACGTGAAATTTAACCGACAGGAAGAAGTTGCTGTGATATGCAAACGATTAGCTTTTCAGAGCATTCACACAAGGTTGACGTCGGTGAAGACACCTACAACATGCTGACATATGAAAGTTTCCAACTGATTTCTCATACACAAACAGCAGCTGACCGGCGTTGCCTGGTGAAACGTTGTTGTGATGCCACGTGTAAGGAGGAGAAATGGATACCATCACGTTTCCGACTTTGATAAAAGTCGGATTGTAGCCTATCGCGATTGCGGTTTATCGTGTCGCGACATTGCTGCTCGCGTTGGTCGAGATCCAATGACTGTTAGCAGAATATGGAATCGGTGGATTCAGGAGGGTAATACGGAATGCCGTGCTGGATCCCAACGGCCTCGTATCACTAGCAGTCAAGATGACAGGCATCTGTAACCGATCGTGCAGCCACGTCTCGATCCCTGAGTCAACAGATGGGGACGTTTGCAAGACAACAACCATCTGCACGAACAGTTCGACGAAATTTGCAGCAGCATGGACTATCAGCTCGGACACCATGGCTGCGGTTACCTTTGACGCTGCATCACAGACAGGAGCGCCAGCGGTGCTGTACTCAACGACGAACCTGAGTGCACGAATGGCAAAACGTCATTTCTTCGGATGAATCCAGGTTCTGTTTACAGCATCATGATGGTCGCATCCGTGTTTGGCGACATCGCGGTGAACGCACATTGGAAGCGTGTATTCGTCATCGCCATTCTGGCGTATCACCCGCCGTGATGGTATGGGGTGCCATTGGTTACAAGTCTCGGTCACCTCTTGTTCGCATTGACGGCACTTTGAACAGTGGACGTTACATTTTAGATGTGTTATGACCCGTGTTTCTACCCTTCATTCTATCCCTGTGAAACCCTACATTTCAGCAGGATAATGCACGACCGCATGTTGCAGGTACTGTGCGGGACTTTCTGGATACAGAAAATGTTCGACTGCTGCCCTGGCCAGCACATTCTCCAGATCTCTCACCAATTGAATACGTCTGGTGAATGGTGGCCGAGCAACTGGCTCGTCACAATACGCCAGTAACTACTCTTGACGAACTGTGGTAACGTGTTGAAGCTGCGTGGGCAGCTGTACCTGTACACGCCATCCAAGCTCTGTTTGACTCAATGCCGAGGCGTATCAAGGCCGTTATTACGGCCAGAGGTGGTTGTTCTGGGTACTGATGTCTCGGGATCTATGCACCCAAATTGCGTGAAAATGTAATCACATGTCAGTTCTAGTATAATATATTTGTCCAATGAATACCCGTTTATCATCAGTATTTCATCTTGGTGTAGCAATTTTAATGGCCAGTAGTGTAATATTGTGCACTGTGTTTCGGTTACGAAACTAATTATTTTTAAAAGATCATTACTATCATCACTGTTTCGTTATAGTGTAATACTGATTACATAAGTTACCAACAATTGTATTTCTTTTCTAATACCCCACATTACCCAGCCTCCCTCCCTCTTCGCACCTCAACACATCATTCCACTAATAACCATAAGCAGCCTGTGTGACTGAGTGACCTGATGGAGGGCTCTCAATGGGACTACACTTCAATATTTGGCCTAGTGAAGTGCCTAACTGTGACCTCTGTTGGACACTTACATTGTGTCCATCTAGTGCTTTGATTTCCAACCTCCCTGAGAGCACTACACCTGACTGCAATCAGATATCAGCTGGGACCCCTCCACCCCACTATTATTGTCTTTGTACGTGCGTATTCTATCATGAACAAATGAGTATCTGACACAATTTGTATTGCTTTTTTCTAACAATCTTTTTTTTGTGGAATGATGAAGCATTTCGCAACTCCTACTCAGAAAGGAAACGTAACTGTCGAAACTCAGGTTAATCACTTGTTACAAAACACGCTGCGTGAGCAGCATTCCTGCACCTTTGCTTCACCTACACCCCGCACCTCCGCGTAGTTAAAAGGTGTTCAGTCTTTGCAAATCACTTGATTGCTGGACTCCTTACTTTTACTTTTACAATGGCAGAAATTGGAATACTTCAGACTAAATAACAATAATAATAATAGTAATAACAAAACAGTAATACAGTATAGGAACTATGGAAGTGAAGTAGCCATTACGTAGCTTCTGTTCGTTTATTTGTCGCGAACCGAGTAATGAAGCAATTTATTGTCTATAGCGGGAACGAAGTGCAGATCTGAGATATTTAAGTGTATGTGATACATATGTTTCAATATTATTGACATGGCTGCATGCCATAAAGTACAAAGTTGTGTTAGTGGGTGGAAGTCATAAATTCGTTTCATAAACTCTTACGTCCACCACATTCGCCGGCCATAGTGGCCGAGCGGTTCTAGGCGCTACAGTCTGGAACAGCGCGACCGCTACGGTCGCAGGTTCAAATCCTGCCTCGGGCATGAGTGTGTGTGATGTCCTTAGGTTAGTTAGGTTTAAGTAGTTCTGACCTCAGAAGTTAAGTCCCGTAGTGCTCAGAGCCATTTTGAACCACCACATCCTGTAAAGTGTTAATGCTTCTACAAAGCGCAAATATTACTACACTGCGCAAGAAAAGTACCACTTTTCTTTGAACTCAGTAACCGCCCCCCACTGCATTTGACTCAAAGCTGTCGGCAGCCTTCCTCTGTCTGGCTGCAACTGCGTGGAGCCCTGCGACGTCCCCATCGGGCTCTACGACGCGCCGACACACGCGGAAAAAAGGTCAGAGCTCAGAAGCTCATGCGAGGTGTAAGGTGGGTTACTTATCTCACACAGCCACAAAATTTCACCACAATTCTGCCCACCGCCACAGTGGACGCGTCACGCGATGGAAAGCGTCACAGCCCCTCTTCCCACATTTCACGTTTCTCTTGATACCTCTACGATGGAGGTCAGAACCGCGAAGCCCAGCGTTGAAATCTCATTTTATAGAATGATGGAGCAATTTTGCCACTCCTACTCAGAAAGTAAATGTAACTGTCCAAACACAGGGTAATCCCTTGTTACAAAACATGCTTCCTGAGCAGCATGAAAACATCTCTTCCCTTGGGGTGTCGATCCCCACACATTTCGCGGTGGAAGACAACAGTTAGCAGTGTGATTGTGTGTTTCTTTTGTTTTGCAAATAGATTTCTATTTTTTTTATTACAGGTTATTTCATCGAGAGCACCTGTATGCTGTCTGTGAGTTTTCTAGAAATGAATTAGTCAAGCACAACTGAAAATTGCAAACTATCTTCTTTTCTTTAACAATACCGACCCACAAAAACATCGCGACGCATTCTACTGTCCTTCTGGAATGACTGGTAAGGACACACATACTAAGCGCAACTGTTAAATCGGGCCTCCGAATTACTTACTTTCTTGTAATAAGTAACCTTCCTAGCACAGAAACTAACTTCTTTTTTTTTGAGTCATCTGGTTTGATGCGACCCACCACGAATTCTTCTATTGTATCAACCTTTTCATCTCAGAGCAGGACTCGGAACATATCTCGTCAATTATCTGCTGGTTGTATTACGATCTTTGTCTTCACCGAAAGTTCTTTTCACTTTTCTATATGTTGACTCAGTACTTGTAATGGGACACGCTCCTCTAACATTACCTGTTTTTGTAGAAATAGCTGATACCAGGGATATTTTCGAATCTCATATAGGTGAACATTATCTGCGCTGTTTCACTGAAAGAATTTCAAATGGTTTTGTTTGCGATGTGTTGTATTTCAGGCTAAAATGTATAAAAAGCAATCAATTTGTTACAATCGATATTTACTAGCTCTGTTTGTATAGCTCAAATTTTTCTTCTTTTAGATATATTTGAAATTACGAAATATCTGGCATACTTAAAACTCATATTATTAACTGCACAATCTAACGCTAATTATTAAATTTATTCCTGGACTCATTTACAAAATAATGATACAACTTTGTGATGACTCTTCTTTGGTCAAGAAAGTTTGTTAACTCTTTTGTTTTGTAAACTCTTTGGAATGTGTTAGTACCGCAGAATGAGTTACTAGCTCTAGGTATCCCTCTGATGGAAACGGACATGTTTTTAATTTTGGCAATAATAATGTAACTTTTGGTTTTATGACAGTGGAGATTCTAAAGTCAGTGTGATACAGAAGAATGGCATAAAATAAAATAAAAAGTCATAGAAATAGAAAGTACTTCATCAATTACTATGTCAACTGGAACCCATAAAGTCGAAATTGCAGCCTCAAGAATCTACCCCTAGACGTACTGCAGCCAACAACGAGAAAATTAAGATAAGTAAAAAAAGTTTTTTTGCAAATCTTACGCCTCTCGAAGCTTTTGAAACTAATGAAGAGACTGAAAAATTTACTGAAACCATTTCTTCCTAGCTTCCCTCCATTTCCTCTTTATTTCATTCCTAAGTGACTTGTATTTCTGTATTCCTGAACTCCCCTGAACATTTTTGTACTTACTTCTTTCGTCGATCAACTGAAGTATTTCTTCTGTTACCCATGATTTATTCGCAGTTGAACTTCCTTGTGTCCATGTCTTTCTTTCCGACTTCCGTGAAAGCTCTTTCCCCTCCTCTTCAAACGAACAGTCTACTGAGCTATTCATTGTCTCAGCGTCTATAGCCTCAGAGTTCTTCAAGCACAACTCTTCATTTCTTAGTATCTCCGTATTCCACTTCTTTGGCACTGATTCTTTCCGTCTCGTATCATGAACTTCAGCCTATTCTTAATCATTATTAAATTGTGATTTACTCTGCATCCGCTCCTGGGTACACCTTTCAATCCAATATGTGACTTTGGAATCCCTGTCTTACTGTGATGCAATCTAACTGAAATATTTCCATATCGCCCAGCCTTTTCCATGTATACCACTTCCTCTTGTGATTGTTCAACAGAGTATTGGCAATTGCTAGCTGAAATTTATAGCCGGCCGTAGTGGCCGAGCGGTTCTAGGCGCTACAGTCTGGAACCGCGCGACCGCTACAGTCGCAGGTTCGAGTCCTGCCTCGGGCATAGATGTGTGTGATGTCCTTAGGTTAGTTAGGTTTAAGAAGTTCTAAGCTCTAGGGGACTGATGACCTCAGAAGTTAAGTCCTATAGTGCTCAGAGCCATTTTTTTTTAAATTTATAGCAGAACTGAATTGGTCTTTCTGCTCTCTTCTTCCTACCACCAACTACTCCCTTGACCCTTTGTTCTACTCCTTCCGCTACAACCACATTCCAGTCCTCGTGACTACAGATTTTCACCTCCCTTTCCGTAGTGAATTACCTGTTCAAGTTCCTCATATACTCTGTGTACCTCTTCATCTTCTGCTTGCGACAACGGCATGGATAAGTGAAGTATTGATGTCCGAATTGGTTTTCAGTCGATTCTAACGACAAAAAACCTATCACTGAACTGCTCACACCAACTCACTCTCTTCCCTACTATCCCACTCATAACGAATTCTACTCCCGTTATACCATTTTCTGCTGCTGTTGATATTACCCTAACTTATCTGACCAGACATCATTGTTTTCTTTCCGTTTCACTTAATTTACCCACACTATATCCAGATTAAGCCTTTCACGCCCAAACTTGTAGAGAGTTATCCTTTTGTTGGTTGTTCAGTCTTTTTGTCATTGTAACCTCCACCTTGGCAGATCCCCTACCGGAGATCCGAATAGGGGACTATTCCGGAATCTTTGCCAATGGAGAGATCATCATGACGCTTTTTGAATTTCAGCCCATATGTCCTGTAGATGCGCATTATGTGTCTTTTACGTCCTCATCTAGTTGATCACTGTTGATCCTTCCCCCTTGTAAGGACAGTTTCTCACCCCAAGGACAAGACAGTGTCATGAACCTCTGTCCTCTCCTCTGCTTTATTTCAGAAGGCCGTTGGCAAAATGAAGGTGATTTCTTGGTGACGATTTTTACTCCCCAGGATCGTTGACATTTTTAATTCTAATCATAGACGCTACCTCCTTCTTCTAGAAGTTATCTCTTGTTTTTATAGCATCACTTTATTTTACATACAATAAATCACATGGTTAAAATATTCCTTCCAAGAATCTAAAGGGAACAGAAAATAGGAAGAAACAGGGCGTACTACGCCATCTTATGTGAGAAAGTCAACAAAAAACAGAGCCCTGCAACGAGCCAGTGGGTGAATCTCTATTGTCTTCTGGATGAGTAGTAACATGGTCCCCTGTGTACTTTAGGCTTGAACTTAACCTGCTAACTGAACATTATCTTCAAATTCCTCGTCTCGCGCCTGGAACAACTAGCCGAAGAGTCTCCGAATAATGCTTCTAAATAACTAGCGGAAGTAATTCTACATTGAAGAGCCAAAGAAACTGGTACACCTGACTAATATCGTATAGGGCCCACGCGAACACGCACAAGTGCCGCAATACGACATGGCATGTACACGACTAACGCCTGAAGTAGTGCTGGAGGGAATTTACACCATGAATCCTGCAGGGCTGTCCATAAATCCGTAAGAGTAGGAGGGGGTGGAGATCTCTTCTGAACAGCATGTTGCAAGACATCCCAGATATGCTCAATAATGTTCACTTCCGGGGAGTTTCGGGGCTAGCAGAAGTGTTTAAACTCAAAAGAGTGTTCCTGGAGCCACTCTGTAGCAATTCCGGGCGTGTGGGGTGTCGCATTCTCCTGCTGGATTTGCTCGAGTCTGCCGGAATGCACAATGGACACGAATGGATGCAGGTGATCAGACAGGATGCTTATATACGTGTCACCTGTCAGAGTCGTATCTGGACGTGTCAGGGGTCCCACATCACTCCAACCGCACACGCCCCACACCACTACAGAGCCTCCACCAACACGAACAGTCCCTTGCTGACATGCAGTGTTCATAGATTCATGAGGTTGTCTCCATACCCGTACCCGTACAATTTGAAACGAGACTCGTCCAACCAGGCAACAGGTTCCCAGTCATCAACAGTCCGATGGTGTTGACGGGCCCAGGCGAGGCGTAAAGCTCTGTGTCGTGCAGTCATCAAGGGTACATGAGTGGGGCTCAGCTCCGAAAGCCCATACCTATGACGTTTCGTTGAATGGTTCGTACGCTGACACTTTTTGATTGAAATCTGCAGCAATTTGCGGAAGGATTGCACAATTGCCACGTTGAACGATTTGCTTCAGTCGTCGTTGGTCCCGTTCTTGCAGGATCTTCTTCCGGCCGCAGCGATGTCGAGATTTGATGTTTTACAGGATTCCTGATATTCACGGTACACTCGTGAAATGGTCGTACGGGAAAAACTCCACTTCATCGCTACCTCTGAGATGCTGTCTCCCATTGCTTGTGCGCCGGCTATAGCATCACGTTCAAACTCACTTAAATCTTGTAGCAGCACTAATCGATCTAACAGCTGTGCCAGATACATGTTGTCTCATATAGTCGTTGCCGACCGCAGCGCCGTATTCTTCCTGTATTTGAATACGCATGCCTATACCAGTTTCTTTGGCGCTTCATTGTATATCGTTGTGTAGCTGGTGGGTTGTTTGTCCCTCTTGTAGTACATACCAAAATTCTAAAACAGTCGTAACACCTTCTCGATTAAGATTATGTACCCCAATCCTCTTTATCGATTTCACTGTGTTTGTCGTGGTAGGGGGAGCAACTGGTCTCAATCGCGAAAAGTAGGGTGGTGGCACTAATTGCTGGGTGCGTGTTAAGCAAGAACAGGGCTAACGTTTTCCTTGTGGAAAGCCAATTCTCAATCGTTGTTCCATAAAGCAAACTACGTTCGTCAGAGTCGGTGACCGCACAGCGGTGTCATAGCGGCGTGTCTAACAGACGGGTGGCCTGCAGTCGTTGACGGTAAGAGGAATTTTCCGTTCACCACGATATACACTCCTGGAAATGGAAAAAAGAACACATTGACACCGGTGTGTCAGACCCACCATACTTGCTCCGGACACTGCGAGAGGGCTGTACAAGCAATGATCACACGCACGGCACGGCGGACACACCAGGAACCGCGGTGTTGGCCGTCGAATGGCGCTAGCTGCGCAGCATTTGTGCACCGCCGCCGTCAGTGTCGGCCAGTTTGCCGTGGCATACGGAGCTCCATCGCAGTCTTTAACACTGGTAGCATGCCGCGACAGCGTGGACGTGAACCGTATGTGCAGTTGACGGACTTTGAGCGAGGGCGTATAGTGGGCATGCGGGAGGCCGGGTGGACGTACCGCCGAATTGCTCAACACGTGGGGCGTGAGGTCTCCACAGTACATCGATGTTGTCGCCAGTGGTCGGCGGAAGGTGCACGTGCCCGTCGACCTGGGACCGGACCGCAGCGACGCACGGATGCACGCCAAGACCGTAGGATCCTACGCAGTGCCGTAGGGGACCGCACCGCCACTTCCCAGCAAATTAGGGACACTGTTGCTCCTGGGGTATCGGCGAGGACCATTCGCAACCGTCTCCATGAAGCTGGGCTACGGTCCCGCACACCGTTAGGCCGTCTTCCGCTCACGCCCCAACATCGTGCAGCCCGCCTCCAGTGGTGTCGCGACAGGCGTGAATGGAGGGACGAATGGAGACGTGTCGTCTTCAGCGATGAGAGTCGCTTCTGCCTTGGTGCCAATGATGGTCGTATGCGTGTTTGGCGCCGTGCAGGTGAGCGCCACAATCGGGACTGCATACGACCGAGGCACACAGGGCCAACACCCGGCATCATGGTGTGGGGAGCGATCTCCTACACTGGCCGTACACCACTGGTGATCGTCGAGGGGACACTGAATAGTGCACGGTACATCCAAACCGTCATCGAACCCATCGTTCTACCATTCCTAGACCGGCAAGGGAACTTGCTCTTCCAACAGGACAATGCATGTCCGCATGTATCTCGTGCCACCCAACGTGCTCTAGAAGGTGTAAGTCAACTACCCTGGCCAGCAAGTTCTCCGGATCTGTCCCCCATTGAGCATGTTTGGGACTGGATGAAGCGTCGTCTCACGCGGTCTGCACGTCCAGCACGAACGCTGGTCCAACTGAGGCGCCAGGTGGAAATGGCATGGCAAGCCGTTCCACAGGACTACATCCAGCATCTCTACGATCGTCTCCATGGGAGAATAGCAGCCTGCATTGCTGCGAAAGGTGGATATACACTGTACTAGTGCCGACATTGTGCATGCTCTGTTGCCTGTGTCTATATGCCTGTGGTTCTGTCAGTGTGATCATGTGATGTATCTGACCCCAGGAATGTGTCAATAAAGTTTCCCCTTCCTGGGACAATGAATTCACGGTGTTCTTATTTCAATTTCCAGGAGTGTAGCACAGAGCCCACACCGCCGTAGGAAGAGAGGAGTAATGAGCCGCATGCCAAACGTTCCTCCATCGTATCGCCGGGAATTTCTGTTCAAACAGGACAACTCTTCCCAAAGGTAACTATAGTCAACAAGGAACGTGGCCGACCTCAACCGGTGGGCGAATCGGCTATCATAATGCCCATTAAAGTGACGCGTTTGCTCTTCCAAAATAAAAATAAAAGTTCAAATGTGTGTGAAATCTTATGGGACTTTACTGCTAAGGTCATCAGTCCCTAAGCTTACACACTACTTAACCTAAATTATCCTAAGGACAAACACACACACTCATGCCCGAGGGAGTACTCGAACCTCCGCCGGGACCAGCCACACAGTCCATGACTGCAGCGCCTAAGACCACTCGGCTAATCCCGCGCGGCCCCCCAAAATCGACACACTGTCCTAAGAAATACCGTCCGCGCCCGTCCCTCACATTGTATGGTCCGATGCCTGCTTCCCACGGTGGCAGGGTCAATGTAGGGTACCGGATTTTGCATAGGAGACCAACACTCACAAAATGTCCGAAGGGTGGTTGTAACCGCTAGGCGACCGTAGTTGGCATGGGCAATAGGTGTGCGAGGTGACCAACTTTCTGTGACAAATAGACGTTAACGTGCTATACTCTCTGTAACATATCTGTGTCAGGCAGTAACTGTTGCCAGACTAAAGCGCAAATCTGACGTAGCAATCTTCGATGATTGTCTCAAGCTATACGTTGCGTGTTGCCATGAAACGCCATTCCCGAACATTTAAGATGGACCACCTTGGCGAAAGGTGCTGGCGTACATCCATATAACGGGTCTTCCGCGAGCTAATGACGCTTCCCTCCACCGCCCCGTACTGCATCGCAGCAGGATGTCGTCTCTGGATTTGGCGAGGAGAACAACGTCATCGGCGTATGGACGGTATCGAAACGACGCAGTCCGCAGCTGGAGTCCGTCGAGATGTCGGAGTGCATATAGTGCTGGCTCGAGACCGACTACAAATAAAACCGCTGACATGGAGCAACCCTGTAGCACCGAAAGCAGAATATGGATCTGTTAAAGGCTAGCATCATTCACCGAGACTCGAGGATTCACGCCACGAAAAAGTTCGAGGTCACATTAACGAACTGCCGGGAGATTCCCATCCATCCTACGACGGCACCAACAATAACGCAGTCCACCCGCTCGAAGGCACGGTCGAAACCTATTGCCAACAGGGCACCTTGCAGTCTGAAAGCTGAAATCATTGCTACGACATCCCTTACACCCCAGTGTTAATGCTTCCGTCGACACACATATGATCGAAGTGTATCTTGTCTGATATCAAGTGGAGGCGAACCCGAAGGATACGTGTACAGATCTTGTAACTGGCATCCAACAACGTCAGGGACCGACTGTCTTGCGGTCCGCGTCCACCACATGCTTTTGGAATGGGTATAATAATAAAATCCGTGAAGTTGGAGGGGATTTGGAACGTAGGCGTCAGCAGTTCATTGTGCATCCGTATCCATGTCGTTCCCATGAGAGGAGCAAGTCGTCCACTTTAGAGGGGCGGCCGGCCACAGGTATGCCGTGGAGTATGTCCGCAATTCGTGATCTGTCCAACTGGTCCTCCATGATAACAGCCGGTAAAAGCATGTGCAATGTCCCATTGTGATGCGATGTGTATACCTTATTCCGTTTCAACTTTCCTAATGACTGTGCGAAGATGCTGCTGCCTTTATGTCAAGTTGTAGCGTAACTGCCGTCTTTTGCTGGGTAACCCATCGAGCATTTTCGCATGTACCTTGACTCCTTCCATCTTGACATTCGTAAGTCGCATCAGTTGAGCCTTTATACAGTGAACAGCTGCCTGACGTGTGGGGGATGGGGGTGGTTCCCATAGGGCTATGAAGTAAAACTCGGTAGTCGTCCTATGCCATTGTGACATGTCATGGTCATATCGAAGGAAAGCCCGTCCTAAGGCCTGCACGCCTCTTCACACAGCATTCTTCCATGGCACATCACTGTATTTCACTTTGTGGAATTCAAACGTGTATATTTTTTAATGAAAGTCATTAAACCTACATTCAGGACAGTGGGAATTAAAGTGTCCTGTGGTACCTCTCCTGTCCTTAGTCGACCGGTTTGACATCCTACCCCCCTTAAAAAAAACCTCACAATTAATACTGGGTGGGATTATTTGTGACAGGGAGAATAAGAACTCTTCAGAAAATTTGCACTCTTTATTGCCTATTACCTAATAACATTTTCTTTTCTGTGACATAAAATTAAATATAAGAAATATAGGACAAGTGAAGACAAAAGACAAGCAAGACAGTACACATTTCTTCAGCCCTTAGGTCCCAACATATTTTTCTCTCTAATCTTGCTACAGCTTTACATGGCGAGCTTTCCTTTCTGCGAAAGAATCTATTAGCTCATAAAAGTTCGTCAAACGTTTTACTACATGAAGAATCAAAATGTAGTTGTCTAATACTGAAAAAGCTCACGGCTGGTGTGGTTTCTCTATTTAATTACGTCTATTTTGGCAGTGTCTGCTAGATAAAACGAAATAGCCCTTTCTAATATTGCAGTAATTGTAACATACGACAAATAAGTGAGACGTTTTTGGCACAAATTGTCTTTTTTATCAACCTCATTTACGCCAAGACGGAATATAATTCACGAAGTATCAAATCAAATGCCTATTAGGTCTACTACACGCAAAACGTTTTATGTTAGGAAATAGTTTCATATTTCATTCATACAATCCAGTTTCTCAAGCATGAGATCGAAAAGGAGTAGTAGGATATTTTTATGTAAATTTGGAATCTTCATATTCTTCCATATAATTTGTGCGACGCCCCTGTTTCTTCTCCTTCCTCGTTCTAACAATCTTGTCGTCACTAAGTCTGTAATTATTCGGGCCATTATCGAAACTTATTCTCCAGTTAACTTCACTAACCCTGCCAGAATCCGGCCGGAGTGGCCGAGCGGTTCTAGGCGCTACAGTCTGGAACCGCGTGACCGCTACGGTCGCAGGTTCGAATCCTGCATCGGGCATGGATGTGTATGATGTCCTTAGGTTAGTTAGGTTTAAGTAGTTCTAAGTTCTAGGGGACTCATGACCTCAGAAGTTAAGTCCCATAGTTCTCAGAGCCAGCCTGCCAGAATCACCGGTTTAGTTATACCGTATTTATTCTGCGGTTAGGCGTTATTATGTATTCGTATAACGCGTTTTCCGCGCTATTCCGGGAACAGGAATTAAGCGTCTGTTAACCGGGGACTGTACAACGAGAAACTCAAAAAGTTTTTTTTTTCGTATCTTTTCATAGGTGCTCAATATGGCCCCCTCAGATGCACGGCATATGTCAATGCGGTATTCAAATTGTTGCCACACTGCAGCGAGCGTGTCTTAACTTACAGCTTCCACAGCTGCTGTTTTGAGACGTCTCAGTTCATTCATTGTTGTTCGTAACGGAGGTAAATAAACAGTATTTTATAAAAGTCCACAAGAAATAATCACATGCAGTCAGGTCCGGTGACCTTGGGGGCCAGTAATTTAAGGCTGAATCATTTGGTCCAGTGCGACCGATCCATCATTCAGTAATCATTTGATTTAAAACTCCCTCACTTCCAGATGCCAGTGTGGAGATGCCCCATCCTGTTGGTAAATGAAGTCGTTAGAATCAGTCCGCAACTGTGGGAACAGAAAGTTCTCAAGCATATCGAGACATGTTGTGCCTGTAACAGTGCTCTCGGAAAAAAAGAAAAAAAAATACAGACCGGACACCTTTCCCCGTGAAACTGCACAAAACGCATTAAATTTTGGAGACTTCCTCTCCTTGTACAACTTCACGTGGTTGTTCCGTACCCCATATTCTTAAATGGAATGTTGCCTCATCACTAAATACTAAGCGTGGGAAAAAACTGCCATCCTCCAAAAAAAATGGCTCTGAGCACTATGGGACTTAACATCTGAGGTCATGAGTCCCCTAGAACTTAGAACTACTTAAACCTAACTAACCTAAGGACATCACACACATCCATGCCCGAGGAAAGATTCGAACCTGCGACCGTAGCGGTCGCGCGGTTCCAGACTGAAGCGCCTTTAACCGCGTGGCCACACTGGCCGGCGCCATCCTCCATCTTGCCAAGAACGAAATTACAGAACTCCAAATGTTGTTGTATGTCACCTTCACGAAGAGCTTCGAGTAGCTGAATTTTGTATGGTTACATGTGTAAACGTCGACGCAACACACGTCAGACGGACATCGGGGGCATGTTGAGCTGTCGAACTGCACGGCGAACGGATTTCTGCGGACTCCTTGTGAAACTATGGCGGATGCGTTCGACGTCTGTGTCAGACACTCGGGGACGGCCCGGCGATTTGCCTTAACAAAAATAACCTGTTTCTCGGAACTGTTCATGCCATCGTCTAATGCTCTGTGCTGTAGGAGGATTCACACCATACCTAGTATGAAAGTCACGCTGAACGGTTGTTAATGACCCGCCCTGGACAAAACGTAGAAAACAAAACGCTTCCTGTTATCCCGACACCATTTCTACTAGAACTGAAGTGGACGCACACTGCCGCTACCTAGCGGGAACCGCGTAAAACTCGAGAGTTTGCTCTTTCCAATGGTACGTTGTTCACGCACGTATCTCAAATACTTTTTTTTTTTTTAATCAGATGATTCTTTTTGATACTCCGTGTATTACGGACTCATTATCCTCTACAAGTACTAGAAGCTTGTGACGGGAATTTCCGAACACACTTTATACGTGCGGTTCGGAAAGTAGGTCACACTTCCCGTCCCACACTAACACTATTGTCCAACAAGCGTGACGTATTGTCGGAAGGGAGTACACATTTCGACAGTCATGTATACACAGTTCTACTGCAATCCGGGTAACATGTGCAGGACACTGTACGAATGAAATGGCGCGACACCGGGGAACACACTCCAAAGATGAGTTATCAGGACAGTACTACTCTCGTCGGCAAAACGTTTAAATTGCACATAGAGTTGCCGTGAAATATCGGTCGCATATGGACCAAATGCATTATCACGTGCAGCCACAGTGAAGTGATGTCAGCATTTCGACCATGCTGCTCAGACGAAGGCGATGCTGATCGGTAAGCCCAGATTTTGTGCCATGCGTTTTCCAGGAGCTGGAAGAACATCTGGGCAAAAAGAGATAACGGCGGAGATAGAGCGGTTGTTGAATGTGTCTGTGATCTGGGAGCAGATATTCTATCGTCGAGGAACTGCACGATTGGTAAACTTGGTGACTATTTTGAGAAATATTGTCCTGTATCTGTGTCACTCTGAAGTACAGTGCAACATTCTGCAAAAGTTACCTGGCGTCCATCGCGCCACACAGTCTGATGATGATGATGATGATGATGATGTTTGGTTTTCGGGGCGCGTGCATCAGTCAGTTGTGGCGTGCTAAGTTCGCTGAGATGTACTGAACAACTTGTTAACAGCCACGAGAAGCATGGCAGGGTTATCTGGTGGCTGCCTGGAGTCCTTGAGCTTGGGCTTCTTGGAATTTGTTTGAAACTATCTACGAAGAATGTTTGGTAAGTACAGTACTTACTGATTGTTAATTCTGTGCCGTGTGATCTAGCCAGGAATCCAGCTTTTTAAAGCCTTTCGGTGACCCCTTTTGGGGCTGTGTGTCTCAGTCTGGAGGTTTCTGGATGCGCAATGTTAATCTTGTACCTGATATCATAGCTTGTTATTATTGAGGATTTGATACTACTCATTGTAATTTCTGTTTGTTGTAGACTTCATGGCACTTCCTGGGGAGAGTTATTGGATTTGGCCTGTAAGTAAAGTGGTGTGTGTTCAGCCTAAATGTACGCAAGTGTAGGTCATGTGTGTGTGTGTGTGTGTGTATGTGTGTGTGTTTGTGTGCGTGCTTGTATTTGACCACTCTCTTACTCCCTGTTGAGGAGCCCTTCCTGTTACACTGCACAGTTTAAGCGGCCATCTGCTGTATCCTAATTACAGAGTGTATTGGACCCTAAGAGGTTCCACTAAAAATGTACCTCGACCTTTTAAATCTTGTTTGAATTATTAATTGATTATTCTTTTAAATAACCTTCTACATTGCTTCTTGTTATGGTTAACTTGCAAAGCTATGAGTGGGCCGCTCCCATACCGAAGTTTTAATAGTTGAATCTTTAATTGCCCGTGTAAGTATTACTGTGTATGTTAATTTTTATCAAATTTGTTTTGCTGTTTGTTGTTTGGTATACGTCGACAGCCTTGCATCGGCAGCGGGTGACGCGTTGCTGTTCTGGTGGTCCCGAACAGGGACGAGTTTTCCTCCTGCTTCGGCGCGCTTCCCGTCATCGCACGAGGCCTAAGTGTTGGCAGGTCACACACGAACCTACGGATCTCCCGCTCCAGCCTCAAGTTGAGTTTTGGTATCGTGCCACGGAGCGGCTGTCGCCGGATTTGGAACTAATTGACTCAGGATTTCTGTTATTATAAGGCACTCTTGGGGGTTGCTATTGTTGTTGCGGTCTTACTTATCGTTAGCCTTTTGGGTAGCTTGGCTGTATGTTGTCTCTATGACAGAAGAATAACCAGCGGAAATGCATGCATTTTAATGTATTTTATTTAAAGTGTGTTGACCTTTTTAGCTCACAGTTGTGATGTAGTTGTGGGAACAGAGTGCCGCCGCAGGTTTATTAAATCAGTTAACTGTTTGTAATCGGGCCACAATTGTGTTGCACAATTGACATTTTTTGAGTACGATTCGGAATTTTAAGTATAATACAAATGTCCTAATAAAATGTTAATTTCATTTAAAAATCTTAACTATTGTTATTTATTTCGCATGAATCTTGGAAACTGTCAGCTGGCTCGTTATAGAATAATTATTAAATAAAAATATTTGTTGGGAATGATAAAGATATCGAGTTGGGCCGCCCTTCCGCCTGTTTTCCTTAAATTAATCCCGATCCTTGTTCTTGTTCTCAAGTGTCTTAGTTTTCTCTTTAATTGCATTTGGAAATCACGGGCGTCTCGTGTGGACTGCCTGTAGTTTTATCGTTTCCCACGCAACGCTCTGCAAAACAGAGTCGTCTGCGCCGATTAAGAACGGAAACAAGCCGTGGCGTTCTGTTGAACGTACCGGGTGATCAAAAAGGCAGTATAAATTTGAAAACTGAATAAACCACGGAATAATATAGATAGAGAGGTAAAAATTGATACACATGCTTGGAATGACATGGGGTTTTATTAAAACAAAAAAAAGCAAAGTTCACAAAATGTCCGACAGATTAGCGTCGTTTGGTGATGATCGTGTGCTTAGTCGCGACTTTCGTCATGCTTAGCCTCCCAGGTCCCCAGACCTCAGTCCGTGCGATTATTGGCTTTGGGGTTACCTTAAGTCGCAAGTGTACCGTGATCGACCGACATCTCTAGGGATGCTGAAAGACAACATCCGACGCCAATGCCTCACCATAACTCCAGAAATGCTTTACAGTGCTGTTCACAACATTATTCCTCGACTGCAGCTATTGTTGAGGAATGATGGTGGACATATGGAGCATTTCCTGTAAAAAACATCATCTTTGCTTTGTCTTACTGTGTTATACTAATTATTGCTATCCTGATCAGATGAAGCGCCATCTGTCGGACATTTTTTGAACTTTTGTATTTTTTTGGTTCCAATAAAACCCCATGTCATTCCACGCATGTGTGTCAATTTGTACCACTCTATCTACATTATTCCGTGATTTATTCAGTTTTCAAATTTATACTGACCTTTTTGATCACCCGGTATATTCAAAGCGTTAAAGCAGAGAGTTGGTTAAATGCGAGTCTGGAGTCTCTCGCAGTTCCTGAATTGAGCGCCAGGCGCTACCTGAAGAAGTACGACGTAGTTACGGCCCAAGTTTCCAAGTAGTAACCTTCTAAGCAATTCGTTGAGCACCCATCGGATGTCCAATTTCGTCACGACAATGGCCACACACAGGCGGCGTAATGGGCGTGTTTCGTGGCGGGCTACCTGGAAGGAGGTTTTACGATCGCCGTCGGGTCGCAGAGGCGCGTTCCGCAGCAGCTACAGCCCGCAGGCAGTCCTCGCAGGACAGACGGGGCGCCGTCGGGCATGCAGGCCGCGTGCGGGGCGGCGCCCGGCCCACCGTAAACACGTGACGTCACTCGCTCTGCGCGCCGTCCCAGGCGGGCGCAAGGTTAGGGGCTCCCCTGGCCGCGAATCATCGGACCGAGACGACAACAACAGACGTGGCGCGCCGAAGTCTCCTTCTGGACTCATGTGACGAGAATTCTGAAGCAAGTTATAAGCGCCGTCGCGATCAGTCACGGAATCTTAAGTATACGCTTATATAACAACCTATTGGCTATAGGAAAGCCATCGACAAGGATTACAACAGACGGTGTCATGCGATAACAATCATCATCACTGATCTGTCCCAAGGCTGGTTTTCAAGTGGTTATCGTAACAACGTTCGACAATGTCAGATGGTGCAAAATGTTCGAAATTCTGAGAAAGAATAGGGGCAACCTATAGGGAGGGTCGGATAATATACAACATGTACAAGTACTAAGAGTGAATAATGAGAGTGGGCGACAAAGAGCAAAGTGTTCGGCTTAAAAAGGGTGTAAGACAGGGATGAATTTTTCGGTCCTGCTGTTCATGGAAATAAAAGAAAGGTTCAGGAGTGGAATCAAAATTCAAGGCGAAAGTATATCAACGATAAGATTCGCTGATGGCATTGCTATCCTGAGTGAAAGTGAAGAAGAATTACATGATATGCTGAGTGGAATAAACAGTCTAATCACTGCAGAATATGTCTTGAGAGTAAATCGAAGAAAGACGAAAATAATGAGAAGTAGCAGAAACGAGAGCAGCGAGAAACTTAATATGAGGATTGATGGTCACGAAGTAGATGAAGCAGAGAAATCCTACTATCTAGGTAGAAAAATAACCAACGACGGACGAAGTAAGGAGGACAGCAAAAGTAGACTAGCACTGGCAAAAGAGAAGTCTACTAGTATTAAAAAAAGGTTCAAATGACTCTGAGCACTATGGGACTTAACTTCTAAGGTCATTAGTCCCCTAGAACTTAGAACTACTTAAACCTAACTAACCTAAGGACATTACACACATCCATGCCCGAGGCAGGATTCGAACCTGCGACCGTAGCGGTAGCGCGGCCCCAGACTGTAGCGCCTAGAACCGCTCGGCTACCCTGGCCGGCCTACTAGTATCAAACATAGGCCTTAATTTGAGGAAGAAATTTCTGAGAATGTATGTTTGGGACACAGCACTGTATGGTAGTGAAGTACAGACTGTGGAAAACTATAACAGAAGAGAATCGAAGAATTTGAGATGTGGCGGTACAGAAGAGTATTGGAAATTATCTCGACTGATAAGGTAAGGAATGAGGAAGTTCTGCGCAGAATCGGAGAGTATAACATTAACTTGCCGTGAAACAAGCTCATGTTACCCTCTGGGAGGGGAGGATTTTTGAGACTGACCGCACGTGTGTCTAATGGACAAAGGAATCGGACTATAACTTTGAATTAGGTGAAATTAACAGAAAAAAACGGATTTTAACCTTGGGAGTTAATGAAAGTGACAAAGTCATAAGTGAATGAAGAAAATGAACGGTCGCCAGCCCAATTAGACACATTAATTTGGAGATATACGTTTAATAAAATTGAATATTGGTTATTGAAGTTACCGTCGTTGAGATTTCCCTTTGAATAGCAAACAGAATCCGAACTGACACAGTGCACTCTGAACTGTGTGTAGCAGCAGTTACCAAAACAATAAAAAGTAATTTTGCACCAAGCTCATACCAATGACAGCTACACTCAAGAGAATTACTTAATCAAATACTGAAATGTTACTGCATGAAGTGCAGAACTATATTTGGACAAGAGGGGCTTTTATCTTAACTGACATAAAAAAAATCGATAAAGATGAATAATCTCATGAATACACTGTTTAATCTCCTCTACATAAAACAGTTTTCTTTAGCAATAGTGATAGTTCAATTTTTTCCTAATAAGTGGAGAATATGATTGGGACCCATAAACTAGTATAGTTTCTCTAGTCAACTCTCTCTCTTCTAATCGATATAAGTGTTACAAGAGGAAAGGAATATGTCGAAAACACTGACAAGGAGAAGGAACAGGATGATAGGACATCTCTTACGATATCAGGGAATGACTTCCATGGCACTAGAGGGAGCTGTAGAGGGCAGAAACTGTAGAGAAAGACAGAGATTGGAGTACATCCAGTAAATGATTGAGGACGTACGTTGCAAGAACTCTGGGAGAAAGAGGTTGGCACAGGAGAGGAATTCGTAACGGGTCGTATCAAACCAATCAGAAGACTGATGACTCAAAAAAAAAAAAGAAAAAAAGGGAACTGTTCATCCTCTCCTATCTTCTGCCATCCTCTTCATACGCGCGTAATTGCTGCTTCCCTTTACGTCTTCTAACATCTTATATATCTTCCTTCCTCTGTCTCCTGCCACGAACTAAACCTCCCAAAGCATCTATTCCAGGCACTTCCGTCTCAACGAATGTCCAATACAGTTCTTCTTCCTTTCTCCTATAATTTGTAACGGTCTTCTCCACTCACCAATGCTTTCCAAAACTCTTTTGTTACTCGCTCTTTCCACCCAACTTTCCTCTACATTCTCCACCACATCCACATCTCAGATGCTTCTAGTCTTTCCTTATCCTCTCGCCTCAGTGTCTATGTTTATGATACGTAGAGTACCACACTCCAAACAAAACACTTTGCAACATAACAATCTCCTCTTTCTATTGAATGGCTCCTTCGCTATAGCAATGCGAGTTTAAATCTCCTGATAGCATCTTATGTCTTCAGTACTCGCACTTCCAAGATATTTAAACGCTCTTACTTGGCTGTTAACAACTCGTCCTACCTTAATATGTGCCAGTCTCCTCCCATTGCCAATCACCATACTCTTTGTTTTTGCTGGACTGATTCTCATCCCTTATTCCACCCAAGCATCAATCAGACCTTTAGCATTTTGTTTGGAGTTCGTTCACTTCACTCTCTGCCACTAGTATTACGTCATCAGCAAATCGTATGTATTCTAATCTCTTTCCACCAATACACGCTTCTCTTTTACATCCAAGCCTTTAGCAATAATCTTTTCTAGTTTTAAGTTGAACAATAACGGAGACAACCATGTCTAATGCCCCTTCCAATTGCTTCCTTCAGGTATTTCATTTCCAGTCCTTATTCTTACTTTCTTTTGTAAATATACGTCCTGTAACAAACCAGTCTATTCCTTTTCTCTTGAAAATATCCATCAGCTTGTTCCATTGTACTCTGTCGAAAGATTTTTCCAAATAAACAAAAACAGCATATTTTGCTTATTTTTTTCATAGTTCCACACAACTTCTTCCTGTTTTCTCGATTGATTTGTGTTCAGTTTTTCCAGGCCTATCCACTGTGCCCACTTATAACTGAATCTGAGGGGGGTGCGATGGGGAGGTTCCCTTGTGAGTAGGATGTGATTCACGATGTTGCGCTCTTCTTATGCAACGAGCAGGTCGATGCACACGGGTATACACTCTGTAAAATCTTTTATGTGTAGATGATGCAGAACCTGCAGGTGGTACGGCTTTTTCCTTAGAGCAAACCGCACCGCCTCCTGTACCGTCGAGCGCCTAATGTAGAGTTCCACTGACAGACTCCGCACTGATTTTGGACTGCTTTCAATGGATGTCCTGATGGCTCCAGTCCTTTCACTGATGGTTGAAGGACGTCCTTGACCGGGCTCGCTTGCCAGCGATCCAGTGTGACTGCATTTTTTTTACCAATGTGCGGATTGTTTTATCAGTGGGACCATCATGATGGAATGTGCGGTGAAATCTAATCCGAATTCGTCGTACGACGAACTCTGTGGCCTTCACATCACAATAGCCACCGTCTCTTCCACGGTAAATATCATGCACTTCACCCAGCAAACAATGAAATACGTGGAACTTCCTGGCAGATTAAAACTGTGCCGGACCGAGACTTGAACTCGGGACCTTTGCCTTTCGCGGGCAAGTGCTCTACCAACTGAGCTACCCAAGCACGACTCACGACCCATCTTCACAGCTTTAATTCTGCCAGTACCTCATCTCCTACCTTCCAAACTTCACAGAGGCTCTTCTGCAAACTTGGTAGAGCACTTGTCCGCGAAAGGCAAAGGTCCCGAGTTCGAGTCCCGGTCCGGTACACAGTTTTAATCTGCCAGAAAGTTTCATATCAGCGCACCCTCCGCTGCAGAGTGAAAATCTCATTCATAATGAAATACGTGATTAATTGTTAGAAAGAGATTAATGCATAATATCGGGCAGCAAAGTACACACAAAATATGTTAAATTACCAGCAATGATCTACCATATACAACCTGATCATAAAGTATTTCTACAAAATAGTTACTCAATTTCTGTACACCCTATATGTATAGATGTCACTAAGCGACCACCCAGTGCACGGAACGCAGATACAGTTCCAGCTTCCCTATCTAATGGCTTCCAGAGGAAACAAAAATTTTGTTTTCAATAGTTCACATAAATAGCAACCGAATTTAAAAATTTGAACTGCGACATGATCTACTCAAGAGGTATAATCTTATATGAAAGGTGATAAACTGTTCTGTCTTGAGGCAACAAACCCTCTGCACACAAATACCCAGACTATATTCATCCAGTATTTCAGAGTGACTACCCCTTAGCGACTTGCAATAAACATTAACCATACTCTCAAATCTTCGCAAAACTTTTTCTCGCTGCCACCCCCTCAAAATACTGAAAGGAAAAAAAGTTTATCATGTTCTACATTTCCGTTGTTCATGCAGAAAAACCGCAGTATCAGGTACTATGTTTTACTTTACTACTTCTTCAAAAATGGTTCAAATGGCTCGGAGCACTATGGGACTTAACATATGAGGTCATCAGACCCCTGGAACTTAGAACTACTTAAACCTAACTAACCTAAGGACATCACAGACATCCATGCCCGCGGCAGGATTCGAACCTGCGACCGTAGTTGTCGCGCGGTTCCAGACTGAAGCGCCTAGAACCGCGCGGCCACAATGGCCGGCCTACTTCTTCACTACCGATTTTAATCGCAACGCATTTTTGCAGGCAGTATATTCATATACCACTGCACGTACCTGCAACATTATATCATTCACACATACACATAGTTCAGATACTATGAAGTCATGAACACGGAGATACGTGAGAAAGGAACCTTCGCTTGCACTGGAGAGAAAATTACTCAGTATGTACTCACCCATTGTTTACTAATGACAGCACTTTGCGACTTTCAACAGCTTCAAACATAATTTCAAAACCTCTTCTAAACTTTTCCCCGTTCACATGCTTAATGTCCAGTGGTAAACATCTTAACCCATTTGTAAAGTAATCAGAAGCTTGAAGCTGTGTTACACATTCGATTCTTTAAGGAATCGTGGGTTTATTGGTTCGTACCTAATTAGCATGAGCAGGAAATCACACGTACCGATACATTACATACATGACTGTATTGTATATTGTCCAGCCACATTCGTTAGACCACCTTTCAAAAACCTGAGTAACTACCCTGTGCAGTGCGGAGCGCTGCGAGGCGCGCGGGAAGAGGGTCGATGGCTTTCTGGAAGGTACAGACAGTGACGTGGAGCCATGCCAACTCCAGCACCGTGTCCAGCTGCGCTAGGTTTCTCGATTAAGGATTCATGGAGCGAACAGCCCGATCGAGGTAGCCCCACAGATTCTCGATTAGCTTCAGATACTGAGAGTTTGTTGGCCACGGGAGTACGATAAATTCAACCCTGTGCTCTTCCATCCACGAACGTACACTGCGAGTTGTGGAACACGTTGCACAGCCCTGCTGGAAGATGCCACCGTGCCCAGGAAAGACAAACTGCATGTAAGGATGCACATTGTCGCCGAGGACCGATGCACACTTTCGTTCATCCATTGTGCCTCCCAGAATGACGAGGTCACCCAGGGAATATCCTCCGGTCTGAACTGTTCCGACGACTGTTGCAGGATTTTTGCTTTCAGACATTTGACGCCGTACACAAATGGTTCAGATGGCTCTGAGCACTATGGGACTTAACATCTGAGGTCATCAGCCCCCTAGAACTTAGAACCACTTAAACCTAACTAACCTACGGACATCACACACATCCACGCCCGAGGCAGGATACGACCCTGCGACCATAGCGGTAGCACGTTTCCAGACTGAAGCGCCTAGAACCGCTCGGCCACACCGGCCGGCACGCCGTACACACCAACGGCCATCTATCCGATGGGTCACTCTACGTGATTCACCTGAAGAGGCAACCAGTCGCCACTAACTGGACGTCCATTTGCCATATTGGGGTCCCAGTTCCATCCTTCGTTGCCGATGGCAGCAGTCAACTTGGGTGCATGAAAAAGTAGCCTGCTGAAGAGGCGCATACGCAGCAACGTTCGCTGGACGGTTGTTGAGGAGACACTGTTGGTATGCCCACGGTTCATGTGGGCGGTCAGCTGCTCAACAGCTGGACGTCTATTCGCCCGTACACATCCCTGCAGCCGTCGTTCACCTCTGTAGTGTATGGACCGTAGTGCACCACAGTTGTCTAAGGCATAGCATCATTTTGCCATCCACGGTATACGGGGTGACAATTGTTGAATTATATGAAAAAAATTTAAATTAATTACAAACTATGGCGTGCACACACTTATTCAACATGTCACTACAGATGTTCGGATTTACGTCATGACATGTTCGATATGCCTGCCTTCATTGGCGATGATGTGGCGCAGATGAACAGCGAAATTCTGCATGACCCGCTTAGGTGTCGGAACATCGATGTTGTCGATGACCTCCTGAATGGCTGTTTTCAGCTCAACAATGGTTTTGGGGGTTATTGCTGTACACCTTGTATTTAATGTAGCCCCAGAAAGAGGAGTCGCATGTGTTCAGATCTGGAGAATACAGCGTCAAATCGAGGCCCGTGCCAATAGCCCAGAGGCAGAAAGCGTTCCTCAAAGTGCTCCTCCAGAACATCAAACACTCTCCTGCTTCGATGTCGAAAACAGAGTCACTTTCGATAATGGAGATGAAATCATCTTCCAAAACCTTCACGTACCGTTCGGTAGTCACCGTGCAGGAATATAGCATCGATTATCCGTAACTGGACATTGCACACCACACAGTCACCCGGTGAGGGTGAAGAGACTTCTAGATCGCAAAATGCGGATTCTCAGTCCCCCATATGCACCAGTTTTGCTTATTGACGAAACCATCCGAACGGCAAATGGCTGACAACAACAAGGAGCGTGCCCATGCGCATGCGCGCACTTTCCCAACACGCCCCGCTACCAACCGTGAAGTTCGAATGTCCTAACGCAAACCGTTCAGAAGTTATGACCATTTTATTTCATATAGTTCAGTAATTGTCACCCTGTTGAACTACAGCGGCACGCGAACAGTTTACGAATCTTGGCCCAAAAGCCAACGATCGTGCGCTTCTGGACGTCAGGTGACACCCCCCCCCCCCCTCACCGCTTTCGCATTACGACAACGATTGTACTGTTTTCGTGTCCCCCTGACACTCTCTATATTCCCTCCACTGCTAGTGATGCCACCTGCCGTGTGTGAGTGGTTATTGGATGTCGATGTCGATACTAGGCGGTGGTCACGTTAATGGGAACAGACCGTACAGTCTAACCGCAGTATACACTGATGAGACAAAAGTATTAAGACCACCTTCTTAATTACGGCAGTGATTCTGCGTGGCATGGATTCAAAATTTGCTTGGCAGGTTTCCGGAGCTATTTGGCACGAGAAATCTATGCAGGGATCACGCAGTTCCCGTAGATCACAGAACTGTGACTTGTGGATGCGGAGGTGCCGCCTGACAGTTTCCCAGATGTCTTAGATCTGGCTCATATCTGGCGCATCTGATTGCCAAAACATCGACTGCATTTCACTTGCACGTTCCTCAAACTGCGCAGCTCCATTGTGCCCTTGTGATACGGACAGTTATCGCGCTGGAGAAGTATACAACTGTCGGGGAAGACATCAAACTTGAAGCGATGCTGGTGGTCCACAGTAATGTTTAAGTGCTTCACAGCCGTCATGGGGCCTTCAATTACGACCACAAATCCCATGGAAGCCCAGATGAATGTCCCCCATAATATAATACTGCACTCAGCCATCTGCGGTACATGTATCGAGCGAGTTTGTGATGCTTGCACGGAGTGACGCTCGCACGCAGATGGAATGTGTTGACATTTCCGCGGAGTCCAAGACACCTCAGGCAGTAGTGAATCGCCACAGGCTGTTCCAGAAGCAGGAAAGACGTACCTGTCAGCCGCTATCTGCTTCACACCACTGGAAAATCAGTTTAGTGCTAAAAGAACCCCGTCTGCGCTTAATTTATTGACAGACTAGGACGGCTGTTGTGTGTAGCTTTCTTCCAGAGTTCAGTACTGCACTGTATCTCTGACTGGCCGGTAGTGTTCAACTTTCTAAGTGTTGTGGAGAAGGAATTCACCGAGATCACCAAAGACAAGCCTCTATTTATTTACAACGGGCATCAATATTTTATTGAATGTACCAACAAAGAAGAGCACAATATTAATAATAAAATCAGGCTTTTTGCAGATGGTAGAGTCATCTGTAATGAAGTACTAGCATAAAGAAACTGCATACATATTCAATCAGATCTAGATAAGATTTCTAAGTGGTGCAGATATTGGCAAATTGCTCTAAATGTTCAGAAACGTAAAATTTTGCGCTTCACAAAGCGAAGAGCATGGTATCCTATGACTATAATAATCAATGAGTCACTGTTGGAGTCGGTCAACTCATACACATACCTGGGTGTAACAGTTTGTAGGGATATGAAACGGAATGACCACATAGGTTCAGCCGCGCGGGATTAGCCGAGCGGTCTGAAGGCACTGCAGTCATGGACTGTGCGGCTGGTCCCGGCGGAGGTTCGAGTCCTCCCTCGGGCATGGGTGTGTGTGTTTGTCCTTAGGATAATTTAGGTAAGTAGTGTGTAAGCTTAGGGACTGATGACAATAGCAGTTAAGTCCCTTAATATTTCACACACACACCACATAGGTTCAGTCGTAGGTAAAGCAGGTGGTAGACTTCGGTTTATTGGTAGAATACTGGGGAAATTCAATGTCCACAAAAGACATTCCTTACAGATAACTGGTGCGACCGGTTCTAGAATATTGTTCAAGTGTGTGGAATCCGCACCAGCCAGGATTAACAAGGGATATTGAACGTATATAGAGAAGGGCAGCACGAATGGCCACAGTTTTTTTTTTAATCCGTGGGAGAGTGCCACAGAGATACTAATGAAACTGAACTGGTAGACTATTGAAAGTAGAGGTAAACTACCCCGAGAACGTCTCTTAACAAGGTTTCAAGAATCGGCTTTAAATAACTACTCTAGGAATATACAACAACCCCACACGTACTGCTCACATAGGGATCGTAAGGATAAATTTTTGCTTCACGCACAGAGGCATTCAAACAATCATTCTTCCCGCCCTTCATACGTGAGTGGAACAGGAAGGAACATTAATAACTGATAGAATGGGACGTACGCTCTGCCATGCACCTCACAGCGGTTTGCACAATATGAATGTAGATGTAACATATTGGCGTCGTGCAAACTATAGAAAAGTAAGTGCATAGGGAGACTATCCACTAGAAATATTAAAATTTTAGGCGAAGTCAGCCAGGTTTGTATTCCAGATGAAGCAGACAATGAAGTGCAGAAGCTTTTTGTAAGTGCAAAAGAAACATAACATGATTTCATCAATTTCCGCTTAAGAAGTAGGGCAGCTGTTCACTCGAGGTTTGTAACATCGTAACCGTCACACAGAAGTGCGAAACAGCCGTTGCATCGTATTAGGCGAAAATACGTAGCTCATACACAAGATCCGATCGATGCTGGAGGAATGTTCTTTCAATAAAGTAATTTACTGATGAACGATGGCAGCAAACTTTAACTTGCAGGTGACAACATAGGACCGAATGACTGAGTATTGACATTTGTCAGCGAAACGAGAAAATCATGTTCATTAAGCTGTGGATCATCCTTTACGGACGGAACGTTCAAGAATTCGTGCAAGCAGTGTGGGCAATTTTTTATGCTTCACGCTGATATTAGAAGTACTTGGGCGGGAATAAATACTGTTCGAGCTGTCTAGCCTTGCTGCCAAAGAAAAAGCGAGAAACGTATGACTGAAACTTCCTGGCAGATTAAAACTTTGTGCCGGACCCAGACTCGAACGCGGGACCAAGTCTCGGCCCGATTCACAGTTTTAATCTGCCAGGAAGTTTCATATCAGCGCACACTCCGCTGCGGAATGGAAACGTACGATTGTTGCTTTAAAAACTATTAAATCCAAGGTGCATGGATGAAACCCTGCATCTTCCATGATCGATTTCGAAATTGATATCGTCCAATCAGCAATAAGTTTGTTTCCTGAAACAGTTATTGCGGCTAGCAATTATCACTTTAATCAATGTTGTGGAAACAAGTTCAGTGCTGCTGCCTTTTCCTGCCTATAACGATAATGCAGAGATTCGCTGTCACATACGATTGCCTTCAGCTCTAGCACATCTAGTGGAAACGTTGGATGATGGTATGGTTGTGTATTCAGGAGACCACGCATGAAAACTAAAAGCTTCAGAACTTCTATAACTATTTTGTGGACCAGTGCCTTGGTAACAAGCGTATGCCAAGAAATACGTGGAATTGCAGTGAAAGGCGCCATCACACTACCAACGTCTTTGAAGGATGCAACAATAGAATAAACTCGTTAATATCAAAAGTTCATCAATATGTCACTCTTTAGCATAAAATCTTCGAGAAGAAGCAGAGTACTACACCCACCAGTCGATTAATTTTAAGTATCGATTGGGAAAAAAGAAAGATGTCAACAATTAAAACTGACGACTGTTGCAATGGCTTTAAAAACACTCAAAATTGATGGTAACATAAATTTGTGCTGACTGCCCAGAAATTACAATGACACAAACACTAGAAATCATGTAGGTTGGTTGGTTTGTGGGATTAAAGGGACCAGACTGCTACGGTCATCGGTCCCAGAAATCATGTAGTGTATTGAAAATGATTTAAGGAACGTCATACTAATTTCCGCCTACTGCGATGCAGCGGTTGTTTCACACTTGTAAATAATGTAAATGTTGTAAACAAATTTAATGGGGCTTGGTGAAAGCGCACAAAGTTCCCTAAATGTCTCTTAACACTTAGCAGTGCCTTACTTATTACTATAAACTGTTTTTAATCTTTTCGTTACTAACGATTTTTCTGTTGTTTATTGCATTCTTCTTCGTCTTCCACGTGTACGTGTTGAGTATTTGCACGCAACACTTTCACTGCACTTAACACATCGACACTTCGGTTTTGGGAAGTATCACTGTCCACTCGCCATTTTCAGTATTTTGTTTTGCTGTGGCGGAATTGGTTAGTCTTTAGTTTGTTTTGATAGAGGTGAAGGCATCTGCTATCGCTCTGTGAGTGTTCATAGGGTGCTCATATTTTCCAAGTAGGGAAAGGAGAGAGAGAGATAGAGAGAGATATATATATTATATTTTATTAGACAGAGAGAGAACTGGAGAGATAGCGAGTGCGTGATATATATATCACACACACAGACACTATATATACATATATATATAGATATATATATAGATCCCAAGAGGAAATTTTGAACTATTTGTGATGAATCTGCATTCTTTACTGTGCTATCTGTCAGACAGCAGCAAGCAGTTAATGTCTGTGGTGACTTCAGTGGTGATTTGCTAGAAGATTCTGATGGGAAAAATGATCTGGGAACCTATTTGGATCATAGAATTTGGTCTCAGTAATTAGCTTTCCAACACAGGTGGATAAAGGCGGTAGGAGCCTAAGTGATTTTTTTTTTGTTTTTTTTTTTTTTGTTGATGAAGCTCAAATTAAGAAAGTAACTGTTTACCTAGCAACAAATGCTCTCTCTGATCGTGATCCACAGTTAATTACGATAAATAACATAGCGCCTTACAGTGTGAATACTACGCGGTGGAAATCAGTTAGAATAATTAATGACTCCAGAACTAATGTTTATAAGAATAGTTTACCGGAGATGACATGGGATGTAATTTATAATGAACCAAATGCTAACATAAAGTTTAATCTATTCCATTATAAATTCATATCATTATTTTAAAATAGCTGTCCATACAAGCTAGTCAGAAAGGACACTAAACTGCCAGGTAAAAAATCATGATCACTAGAGGGATTCAGGTAACGAAAAGGGATATGTATCTTTTGGAAAAAACAAGTAGGGAACCTGCAGATGTTGCACACTACCAAAAAATACTAAAAATTACTAAGAAAGTTATCAACAACTCAAACAACATGCAAATAATGTCAGAAATCAGTACTTCCGACAACAGACTTAGGGCAATATGGAATGTAGTGAAGTGAGAGACAAGACAACCAGCCACAGAACAACAGAACAGCACTGTGGAACTGAATCGAAGGGCTATAAACGACGAAGCACAGGTAGCAAATGCATTTAATAATTATTTCTTAAATATGATAGCATAGGGGCAAAAAGTTCAAGAGCAAAATCACAGTAGTATGTTGAAAATGTAACTTTCATAAAATTCAGTCAAATGAATGTACCATCAACTTCTCCTTCTGAAATTAAGAAAATTATACGTTCTCTCAAAAACAAAAGCTCATTTGGTTTTGATGGTGTTTCCAATAGTGTACTAAAAATTTGTTCCCATGTACTAAGCCCAGTCTTATCTGAAATATGTAGTGCATCACTAACTCAAGGCATTTTTCCAGAGAGACTCAAATATGCCATTGTTAAACCCCTCTTTAGGAAAGGTGATAACAGAAATGTTAATAATTACCGACCTGTTTCACTGTTGACATCATTCTCCAAAATTTTTAAGTAAGTGATGTATTCCATAATAGTATCTCGCCTTAGCAACATTAGGATCCTTAACAAATCATAGTTTGGCTTTCAGAAGGGTTGCTATACTGAGAAAGCCATCTACACGTTTACTCGCCAGATTTTACACGCATTAAGTAGTAAAATAGCACTGGTTGGTATTTTCTGCGAATTCTCTAAGGCATTTTACTGTGTGAATAACAGTATTCTCCTACGTAAATTAACATGTTATGGGATTGATGATGTAGCCAACCAAAGGATAATGTCATATCTAACCAAAAGTATGCAGAAAGTTGTACTTAGTAATTCAAGCAGTATACTCCAGGGACATAACTCTGACTGGGGAGAAATCACATAAGGGGTTTCCCAAGGTTCAGTCTTAGGTGTAGTACTGTTCCTCATACACTCCTGGAAATGGAAAAAAGAACACATTGACACCGGTGTGTCAGACCCACCATACTTGCTCCGGACACTGCGAGAGGGCTGTACAAGCAATGATCACACGCACGGCACAGCGGACACACCAGGAACCGCAGCGTTGGCCGTCGAATGGCGCTAGCTGCGCAGCATTTGTGCACCGCCGCCGTCAGTGTCAGCCAGTTTGCCGTGGCATACGGAGCTCCATCGCAGTCTTTAACACTGGTAGCATGCCGCAACAGCGTGGACGTGAACCGTATGTGCAGTTGACGGACTTTGAGCGAGGGCGTATAGTGGGCATGCGGGAGGCCGGGTGGACGTACCGCCGAATTGCTCAACATGTGGGGCGTGAGGTCTCCACAGTACATCGATGTTGTCGCCAGTGGTCGGCGGAAGGTGCACGTGCCCGTCGACCTGGGACCGGACCCGAGGCCAACGAGAAAGACAGGCCGCGCCGCGTACGTCACACAGAGGATGTCACGTGACCAGCAGCGTCCTAACATCTTGTCACTTCAGAACAGATAGCACCTCTTTCTCAAATGCGTCCACGAAAGTTTTATACGAATTAAAGTTGTGCTGGGTACATATATACTAGATTTCTGAATACTGGTAAACTTCGATGCGAGATATACTTAGAAACCTAGCAATCAAGAACACTGATGTAGGCACACGTATTTAATAGCTGAAAAACAGCAGGTCTGGCATGACAAATAAAACATATGCATCCCAATTACGAGTTTATTCAATTTGATTGCTTACTAACCAAGCACAGTTTACGTCTAGATGTATGTGGTTTTACACATTTTTGTCTCCAGTAACCGGTAAAGTAATTACACTTCACAATAATTGCATGAAGGAAAGGAAAGAATGTGTACAGATTTTTATCTAAAATGCAGTTACAGACAACTAATTTTCGACAGTCTCTCACATAGAATTCCATTCATAACATTATTTGTAAGTGTATGAACATTTCTAACAGATAGCGAAATATTCAAATCATAATGATCGAAACAAGTTAAAAGATAGACGTGTCGCAGGCATTTTCGTTCTAGATTACATTCACGCAAGGCGCAGAGAAATATAGGTAGGCCGCCTTTGCTTTCAGTAGGTGTTTTTTTCCTCACACGAAAGAAAATGTGAGCAGCCGATATTTTTCCTCTTATATTTCGCCGAATTTTCTCCAAGGTGTTTCATTTTTAATGAGTGAAAATTTAATTACAAAAGATGCTCATCTCTAGAGAATGATTTCGACGACGTTGTGCATTACGCCACAGTTTTGACAACACTTGTAGGGCGATCACCTGAATGTAATAGATGTACCTTATTTCCTGTTTTGCACAAATGCCACGTTGTTTCTAAGAGGCATAATAAAATTGCTTCTATTAAATACTCTAAGATAGGAATTATTACGTTCTTGGATATGAACAAACCTAATGTATCGAATTGTCAGAAGCAAATTCTCACCTGTATTTTTCTTACATATTTTATTCATTGCAATTAGAAAAAGGCACCTGATAATGAGGAAGAGGTTTCCTCGAAACAGGTTGTGCAAAATAAAGTAACTTGTAACATATTTATGCACCATTTCAGTGCAGTAATGTGTTCATTGTAAATAAGTATTACAGTAGTTCTATTACCTTGTAAATTAATAAAAAACTTTTTTATTTTAAATTCAGTGCATTAGTATTTGTAAAATGACTCATAGTGTTCATTAAAAAATGACGATCATTCCACTTGGGACCTGTGGAATGGTACATTAGCTTATTTGTTTTAGTTGTAAATATATGTCATGTATTGTTGTTTTTCTGACATGTTCCACATCCTGGAGGGCCTCCTCACTACGGATCAATTGGAATGAAAGTTAATCTAATCTAATCTAAAAACAAAAATCTCACCTGTAGTTTGACAAGAATTTGTCACTTACCTGTCTCTTGAGGAAGTCAGTGTTGATGCAGATATTATGTTTATGGAATAAGGGCTATTAGTTTTTTGGAAGAACTGCTACATCATTTCAGAGTTCTCCACAATGGAAAAATTTCTACTTGGAGTACTGACTGTGTAGTAATTTTTAATACACATTCACAAGGCTACGAAGTCAAAAAAGTACTTTGTCAATATATATATTGGTTTGTGTCTGAAGATGACACTACAAAATGCATAATCTAAGTTGTGTATTTTTTCCATTTTATGCTCACTGTATATTCTAAGTAGTTCCAATATAAAATTGAACATTTACCATCTTGGATTACCAGTTTAATTCTCTACTGGCCCCCTAACTGTCAAGCAGCACCCACATATACAAATAGAAGGAGCTGATGGAGAAGGAACCAAATAAAAGTAAATGAATTTCCAAATTGAAAGGACAATTTCAATTTATAAGGGGCCCTGTATCCAGGACAGTAGTATCTAAAACTTTTTTGAATATACCCACATGTGTTTGTTGGCTTACATCTGCAACACCTGAGATAAACTATCATGAAACAGTATACTACATGTAAGTTTCCACAAATCAGCAACAAGCACTACTTGATAAACATTCAAATTTCTTTAGCTTTATGCTTTCTGTACAACACGAATTTATACCAAGGTCTCTCTGTCCTAATACCCCCCCCCCCTCCAAAACAAACAAACAAACACACACACACACACACACACACACACACACACACACACACACACACACAGAGAGAGAGAGAGAGAGAGAGAGAGAGAGAGAGACTTGAATATACCAAGAATAAACATCAGTAGATTTTTTTCACTTTTCACTTCATTCCTAACTGAAGTGTAGTATAGCAAGAACCAGGTATCAGACAATAATGAACAGGAACAAGCATTTCACATACATAATGTATTTTAACAAATTTGTAATGCATTTAAAAACACACATTTTCATTACTCATAACAGTTGATATTAATTGAGGTAAGATAATAGATTAGTTCATAAACATTAGGGAGGTAAATTTGTGGCATCTTTTAAACTCACTACAGTAGTGTGATAAATTTGTAAATATAATTTTACATCTTACTGTGAGCTTTCAAGTTTCCAATAGAAGTGACTCTATATGCCCCTTTGAAGGTTTTAATGAAACAAGATGTTTCAACCTATTGGTGCTATACATTTCATGGCAATACGATACTGCCTTAGGTCAATTTATTATTCATTTAATGATACTATTCTCAAAAATTTAGAGGCAGTTTACACTTCTAATAAATTCTTTACAGGCATTGTAGAAAATATGATAGAATTAGCCAAATAATCACAAAATCTGTTGCTGCCATGGATGTGACACCAAGAAAAACAAAAACATATGCTTCAATCAGACTAAATGCCTGACTATATAATAGAAATTAGACACAAAGTTCTCTGAAAATGCTTTACAACCATATTTGCAGTATCACTACTTTATCAAACAATATTTGCAGTTGAATTTTCTTTCTCATGCTGTGTGTGTGTATATATGCAATCTGAGGTATAGATGCCAAGTGTGGAGACACTGAAGCATTTGTACCAAGATTTATTTTCTGCTCCACTCTATGTATGCTACCTTATAATGACACATCTGTGTTCAATGTAATTTTAATGTAAACAAACCAGCCACAGAAACAACATATGCATAAGCATTATGTAATTGTAGATTATATGTGTAATGTTTGCAGTCTGGACAAAAATAAAGAAATGAAAACTCAAGCAATCAAGTGGGCTACTAGTGTGCCCTGTTGCACTTTTCATTATCAGTAAAGCATGAATAGACACAAGAAATCTAACAGGAGGAATTGAATCTGTTACATTCTGTTTCCTGCTATGTGAAATGAACTGAATGGGAGGGTGGAGATGCAAGTATGACAAAAGAAAAAAAATAAACATACTTCACAGAGGAAATAAACAAATTCCTGACAATCCATGGTGTTTCCATGGCATTATCTGTAAGTTACTGAAAACATCATCCTCACCTACATCAGAAGCTGCAGAATCACCATTAGCAGCAGTAACAACATCAACAGCACTTTTGAGGGATGAGAAGTCAATACAAGCAACATTCTGTAGTACTGTGTGGAAACAGAAAATCATGCCTGCTCTTCATCCAAAGGATTTTTAGTCAAGGACAAAAAGAGAGAGAAACCTTCAAGGTAAGGTTTCTTAATCCTCCTCCTAAATATTCTGTCCATGAGAAATAAAGTCCAGCAACTACAAGTGGAACTGCAGACTATAGACAACTCACTCGTTTGCATCACAGAAGATTGATGTAGCACACCTTACATAAGTCTTAATGGTTTAAACTCTTATAATCTAGCATTTCAGTATAGCAGAACCTTTATGCGGGATGGTGGGCCATGCATGTATGTTAAGGAAGGCATTATGTATGAAGTCCAAAATGATATTATTTCATTAAGTGGAGAAAAACATATAGAAATATCAGCCATAAACATATGGGACACAAATATGTTCCAAAGCCTAAACATATTATATATACATCGTTCTCCTAGCAGTGATATGGAAATTTTCATCACAAAACTGAACCTTCTGGGAGGTAAATGGGCAGAATATAGAAACACTTGCAACTAAAACAAAGGGTTATACATATTATATTAAACAGTAACTAGAGTGCTCACTGGAGAGTGCTGCTTAAAAACGTGGGTATCCTGACAGTTCCATGTGAATACGATTTTCAAACAGTGAGATACATAGAGAAAAATATTGACCAGTACCCAACCAACAGTTGCTTCCACAAACATGGAACCACATCTGGTCACTATTTACACCTCCACAGGAAAAACAAAGTAAAAATCAAAAATAGTGTGTTACATAATGAAATAAAATTGTACAATAAGAACAGTGAGATATCTGTAAAACTTGATAACATGAGGAAGTACAAAAAAAGAAATGGTATCTGTGTAGAGGGCTTCAAACTTATGTGTCAGTCCTAAGCTTCTTCACTTTCCTTGAATCTATTTTGGACTTACTTGCCTTATCATTATGCATTTTCTCAAAATTGTTAATGAGTATCCTGTTGGCACAGAGAGATACATATTCCAGTTTGCTTAACAATGTGTTGTGAAGCAAACACATACATTCAGCATTATCCACTGCTTTCACAACTTTTGACATGCATATCTTCTGAGAAATGGAAAGCTGTTTACCACACGACATAAATTGCTGAAGAAAGTCATTCACAAGTAGAGAGACTGTATGCCACACTATTCCAACTGTGATCACTACTGTCTCTGTAGGCAAAGTCAGTTTACCCCTGTCCAGTTCCTTCACAAAGTTGTAAGAAGAATCTACCTCAACTTCTTTGTTCAGCTGCAACCATTCAGTACATTTGTCACACTTAGATTTCTGAAGGGCTTTCCTAGCTGCATAACCTCCTATGTATGTCAAAATAGGTAACATGTTAGGTGGAACATCATCCATACCGAAGGTGATGTCCATAATATCAGAAAAAATGCTAATGTCAATATTACGGTCTAGCTGTTGTTGGGCAGGAATTATGTGTTTCAAGTGCACATTATCATTTTGAGCTGCAAACAGTACATCATTTTTGAATCTTAATTTTCTTTCATTTTCTAAAACTTGGATGTAACTAATGTAGTAATTTGCTCCACTCAACTGTCGGTAGCACCCAAAGCGGCCCTCTAAATCATCACTTTGAAATTTTCCTAGCAATATGTAGTCAATGTAATATTTCTCAAATAAGTATGGAATTATCTCCAGAAAAGATTCAGTTGTTAATATTAAAGACTGGAATGTCTGTGATGTTAAAGCATCACTTATTGGTACAGATACTCTCCAAACTTTTAGCCAATGACACAGATTATTTAGAAATGTCACCTGATTGTCTGTTGTCTTCCTGATGGCTTCTCTGTAAGGATCATTGAATCTTTGTCCTTCAAATACACTTCTAACATTCACAATCTTCCACCAGTTCACAATCACCTGAAGGAAAGTCACTGTCTGATTTATGTTCTCAGTAACATTTGGCATATCCTTTGTTGCATGTTTCAAAGCTACTATGTTATTATCATTGAAAATTTTCAAAGCTAATTTAACATTTTGTTTTTGAATAGACGATGGATACAGTACTCTAGCTGATAGTGTGTGGCCATATTTGACTAAAGAGTTTCTTTCTTTCTCATATACCAGCTCCAAATGCTTGTACTGTGCTGTCAATATTACTGAATGATCAGTCATGTCAGGAAACTGTAACGCTTTATTAACACTTCTCTTTGTCTGCCAATTGTTCCTGATACATTTCAGAATGTGTACAGTGTCAAACATAAAAAAAAGTTTCCTGGAAGGATCTAGAGGGTGTTCAATACTGGGTTGGAGAATTCTACTGGGGGTAAACAGTTCATATGCCTTCCTGTTTACACTGTTGTTATCTGCTATCAGACTAACGACTTTGAAGCCCACTCTTTCCACCATGCACAGAACATTACTGATCAAAGATTTCAGCTCTTCACTTGTCATATTAGCTACTGGTATAATTGCTACAACATCAACATATTTTGACAAAAGGGAAGAGACCATAAAAACCTGTGCTGTTTTGGCACACGTCTCAGGATGAAAAAAGCTACTCCCATGTATTGAGCCAGATTTAAATGAAAGTTGTGGTTGCACATAAATCTCATCTAACAACAGAGACACTAATAACTCATGTTTTTCTAAATATTTCACCCTGTTTTCTAAATAAGGACTCGTTTGAACTGATGAAGTGACTAGCTGGTAATTACCAATTATTTTCTGCAGGGTTCGTGGGTGGGGTAAAAACATTAAATCACATTTCCTCAAGGCATTGTATGCACTGACAGAATGTACATATAAGCAGCATGCCACTATCATGGTGTTGTTGCCATAGTGTCTGTTGTTTTTTGAGATTTGTGATACATGGAGTTGTTCTACAATAAATTTCAGTTGTGCATTTTCATCATAATTTGGGATAGTCTGCAAGCAATTGACAGCACAGTTTATTTTATCTGTAACACTAGGCAAAATTTCCCCTTTCTCAACCATTGACATTACATTTTCTAAAACGTTTATGGAAGTTAATTTCTTCACATCATTGATGGATGCATTAATTGCAAAATGAATTCCTTCACTAACATTTACTCTAAAGCTCAAATCACTATTAACAGTGATGAATGCAGTAACACAAGGTATTCCCCTGTCTAATCCCAAAAGACAGATATGCAATTTTTCATCATCTCTAATCACAGACCACTTGTTGCTGCAAATTTTCTGGCCTTCTAGAAATACAGAAATATCATTGAGACACGAAAGTGAATTTTGTTGGAGGTGTAAGTTGTTTGACTCAATACTGTCTTGAATAGCTTTTCTAAGATTATCGTCTTCCACATCAGCAAGACGTCTCACTTTTGTAGTTGACTTAGAACAGTATGAGGGAGTGTTGGGAAAAATAGTTGGCACAGCATTTTCGGTGAGTTTTGGGATTATTCTGGGAAATTCTTTCAGTTGTCCTCTGTCCATAATTACGTCCACTCGAATTACACATGATTCATCGAAGTGTTTTACACAAATATTTGGTCGTTTTAGTTTGGTTAAGTCTGTTGGGATATTTCGAAGCCACAGTGCACGTCGACTCTCGTCAGATGGCAAAGAAAATGTAGTCGTTCTCTCTGTTTCAGAATCATAATTCGACCGACAGCCGAACACACTACATCGACGTGGCATTTCAAGAGTTCCAGATCTAGAAATAAAATGAAACCGTATTTCAATACGTTACCTCGAAGTTACAGTCAGGTGTAAGATCTCAAAATCACGTCAGGATAAACACACACAGACGGTTAGAATCTTCTAAAGTAGTAAACGAAGATGCATTTGAGGTTAACATACCTTGCTCACAATTATCAATGTTTCGCACACAACACCGCAAACATAACAAATTGTGGATGCATCACCATCACACATGCACATATACACACGTATTCTGTCGATGCACTTAGTTAAACACCACTTTTGTAGTACGAAAAACAACGAGGCAAATAGCAATGCTCTTTCACACACGTTGCTTCCACTAGCAAATCAAGACGCCGAGTGTGACGTCACGTTCACGCACCGGGGCCTGTCTTTCTCGTTGGCCTCGGACCGGACCGCAGTGACGCACGGATGCACGCCAAGACCGTAGGATCCTACGCAGTGCCGTAGGGGACCGCACCGCCACTTCCCAGCAAATTAGGGACACTGTTGCTCCTGGGGTATCGGCGAGGACCATTCGCAACCGTCTCCATGAAGCTGGGCTACGGTCCCGCACACCGTTAGGCCGTCTTCCGCTCACGCCCCAACATCGTGCAGCCCGCCTCCAGTGGTGTCGCGACAGGCGTGAATGGAGGGACGAATGGAGACGTGTCGTCTTCAGCGATGAGAGTCGCTTCTGCCTTGGTGCCAATGATGGTCGTATGCGTGTTTGGCGCCGTGCAGGTGAGCGCCACAATCAGGACTGCATACGACCGAGGCACACAGGGCCAACACCCGGCATCATGGTGTGGGGAGCGATCTCCTACACTGGCCGTACACCACTGGTGATCGTCGAGGGGACACTGAATAGTGCACGGTACATCCAAACCGTCATCGAACCCATCGTTCTACCATTCCTAGACCGGCAAGGGAACTTGCTGTTCCAACAGGACAATGCACGTCCGCATGTATCCCGTGCCACCCAACGTGCTCTAGAAGGTGTAAGTCAACTACCCTGGCCGGCAAGATCTCCGGATCTGTCCCCCATTGAGCATGTTTGGGACTGCATGAAGCGTCGTCTCACGCGGTCTGCACGTCCTGCACGAACGCTGGTCCAACTGAGGCGCCAGGTGGAAATGGCATGGCAAGCCGTTCCACAGGACTACATCCAGCATCTCTACGATCGTCTCCATGGGAGAATAGCAGCCTGCATTGCTGCGAAAGGTGGATATACACTGTACTAGTGCCGACATTGTGCATGCTCTGTTGCCTGTGTCTATGTGCCTGTGGTTCTGTCAGTGTGATCATGTGATGTATCTGACCCCAGGAATGTGTGAATAAAGTTTCCCCTTCCTGGGACAATGAATTCACGGTGTTCTTATTTCAATTTCCAGGAGTGTATATGTAAACGATCTTATGTCTAGTATACAACAAACACAATTAGTCCTTTTTGCAGATGACACTAGTATTGCAGTCAGTCCAAGCATACATATAGAAACAGAAGAAATCATAAACAAAGTTCTTAAAAGTATCATCATGATCTCACCCTCAGTTTTAAAAAGTTCCGACATATTCAGTTGTGCACATCTAGTACCACACCAGTGATAAGCGTAACGCGTCATGAGGAAATAATAAATAGGCTGGAAACTCCAGAATCTTTAGCAGTCCATATTCATGAGAATTTAAATTGGAACGAACACATTTTGGAACTCCTAAAACAACTAAGTTCAGGCACATTTGCGCTAGAATCATTGCAGATCTTGGGGAGAGACAAACCAGTAAATTGACATATTTTGCATATTACCATTCAGTAATGTCATATGGAATAATGTTCTGTAGTAACTCATCATTAAGAAAGAGAGTGTTGACTGCGCGAAAACGTGCTGTGAGAATAATATGTGGTGCTCATCCACGATCGTCTTGTAGATTACAGTTCAAGAGAGGAACAATGAAGTACATAGTTAGAATATCAGAAGGAAAAATGATATTCATTACTGCACATAAACGTTATGTTTAGCACAAAAAAGGGTGCACTATGCTGCACCAAAAATTTTTGATCACTTGCCCAGTGATATAAAATGTCTGACAGACAGTAAAGCAAAATTTGATAACAAACAGAATGTTTCTCCTTGACAGCTCCTCCTATTCCGTAGAAGAATTTCCATTATTGTAATGTGTAAAAGTTGATGGGTAGAAATTGTACAATTTAATTTTCAATGTGAATGTTGAACGGCTTGTTGCACATTATTACGATCTATCATACAAAATGATCCGTGGAACACGTTACTAACTAACTAAGCAATTATGGTACAGTGGTGGATAATCTAGGGTGGGGATATTGCCTAGTTTGTTGTATTATTTTGTGGTGTCTATTCTGCCTGTTCTTTCTGAACAATAGGTTTTATCAGTCTAAATATCGTCTGGTTGCTGATATTTGTCTGGTCGTTTATTATGTGTTTCTACTCTGTTATTGTTTTTCAAAGAATTTCAGCTGCATTTTGAAAATTTTCTTCGATTCGAACTGTCCATGATGCTCCTAGACGTGTGTCATCTGCAGTCCTCTCGCTACCATCACGGAATCTTGCATACCATTCAAAAACGTTTTCAGATCTCATTACTTGACTACAACAAACAGTTGTATCATTTCAAAAGTTTCTGTGGCACTTTTATCTTAATTAAAACAAAACAAGGTTCTCACGTTGCTCCAGTGCCCCTTTCAAGACCGAGGGTCAAAACACGCTTTTAAAGTTTCAGTTTTTGCGTGCAGTCTGTGATGGTAACGCTGTTAAATTTCAAACGGCATGTAGTCCAAGTACCATGCTAGTTTATTCACGCATCAATTCACAGACAGTGTTAGTAGTTATATATACTTTGAGAGCCTATACAGCCTGTATATGGGCTCTCTATCTATACTACTATATAAAGACAAGTCATCGTTTGAAATTATTATCAAAAATTTCGAAAAATACTCGATCTATTTACTTGAAGTTTTTACTCACTGCTGTAATGAGCATTCGGTCCGACACAAATCATACATTTTTAATGCATGTATGCTCTAATCAGCATTCGTACGGACACACGCTATACATTTTAATGCATATAGCGTGTAAGTTTATATGTAATATAAAAAGAGGACACATTGTTATCAAACATCTGTAAAATTGTAGAGCACTTTATTTCAGATTCTTACACAATACTCTTAGGCTACACATTTTCAATGCATATATCATCTAATCAGCATTCTTACAGACACTAGTGAAACATTTTAATATTTCACACAATACGCTTCATAAAAATACAGACGGATGTAGGCTATATATATTTCTTAAACGACAATGTAAAAGTCTTCTGTTAAAAACGACTGCGAGGTAGAAAATACTGTGCTGTGTTGTGCTGTGCTGTGAAAATGTGTGGTTTCGCTTTCTTTCTGGCAGTCAGTTTTTACTACGACAGAGGGGCATGTAAACCATTAGACAAATTGTTTCTCCTATATGTAGTCTTTTTCCTTACATATATTTTCAAACAAATGTTGTATTGCTCGCCGTCACTTTTACAGGAAAAGGGAAAGGTGTGCTAACGACATATCGGCTTATAATTAGAGCACTGCTATTCTGAATCCTCTGAAACTTTGTAATACCATCCATTTTACAGATTAAAGTTATGCGAAATCCTGTCATTGAAGCTCCTGCCCTCACAGATCCAGCAACTGGAGAAGTGTCTTTCATTCCCTGTGTACCAATCATCCCAGCCGATTTACCCATTCATTTTGAGCGACTTCAATTCCCAATCACGGTTTCGTTTTGATAACAATAAAAGAAGCTGAAAAAAATAGTTCAAATGGCTCTGAGCAGTATGGGACTTATCATCTGTGGTGATCAGTCCCCTAGAACTTAGAACTACTTAAACCTAACTAACCTAAGGACATCACACACATCCATGCCCGAGGCAGGATTCGAACCTGCCACCGTAGCAGTCGCGCGGTTCCGGACTGCGCGCCTAGAACCACTAGACCACCGCGGCGGGCAAACGAAGCTGAAGGCCAGAGAGGTAGCTAAGAGTACAATGATGGGGAGACGGACGAACAGAGGGGCGGGAGGGGGGGGAGAGGAGATAGAGAGTAGGAGGGGAAGAAGTTAGACATACATCCAATTTCCATACATACACTCCTGGAAATGGAAAAAAGAACACATTGACACCGGTGTGTCAGACCCACCATACTTGCTCCGGACACTGCGAGAGGGCTGTACAAGCAATGATCAGACGCACGGCACAGCGGACACACCAGGAACCGCGGTGTTGACCGTCGAATGGCGCTAGCTGCGCAGCATTTGTGCACCGCCGCCGTCAGTGTCAGCCAGTTTGCCGTGGCATACGGAGCTCCATCGCAGTCTTTAACACTGGTAGCATGCCGCAACAGCGTGGACGTGAACCGTATGTGCAGTTGACGGACTTTGAGCGAGGGCGTATAGTGGGCATGCGGGAGGCCGGGTGGACGTACCGCCGAATTGCTCAACATGTGGGGCGTGAGGTCTCCACAGTACATCGATGTTGTCGCCAGTGGTCGGCGGAAGGTGCACGTGCCCGTCGACCTGGGACAGGACCGCAGTGACGCACGGATGCACGCCAAGACCGTAGGATCCTACGCAGTGCCGTAGGGGACCGCACCGCCACTTCCCAGCAAATTAGGGACACTGTTGCTCCTGGGGTATCGGCGAGGACCATTCGCAACCGTCTCCATGAAGCTGGGCTACGGTCCCGCACACCGTTAGGCCGTCTTCCGCTCACGCCCCAACATCGTGCAGCCCGCCTCCAGTGGTGTCGCGACAGGCGTGAATGGAGGGACGAATGGAGACGTGTCGTCTTCAGCGATGAGAGTCGCATCTGCCTTGGTTCCAATGATGGTCGTATGCGTGTTTGGCGCCGTGCAGGTGAGCGCCACAATCAGGACTGCATACGACCGAGGCACACAGGGCCAACACCCGGCATCATGGTGTGGGGAGCGATCTCCTACACTGGCCGTACACCACTGGTGATCGTCGAGGGGACACTGAATAGTGCACGGTACATCCAAACCGTCATCGAACCCATCGTTCTACCATTCCTAGACCGGCAAGGGAACTTGCTCTTCCAACAGGACAATGCATGTCCGCATGTATCTCGTGCCACCCAACGTGCTCTAGAAGGTGTAAGTCAACTACCCTGGCCAGCAAGTTCTCCGGATCTGTCCCCCATTGAGCATGTTTGGGACTGGATGAAGCGTCGTCTCACGCGGTCTGCACGTCCAGCACGAACGCTGGTCCAACTGAGGCGCCAGGTGGAAATGGCATGGCAAGCCGTTCCACAGGACTACATCCAGCATCTCTACGATCGTCTCCATGGGAGAATAGCAGCCTGCATTGCTGCGAAAGGTGGATATACACTGTACTAGTGCCGACATTGTGCATGCTCTGTTGCCTGTGTCTATGTGCCTGTGGTTCTGTCAGTGTGATCATGTGATGTATCTGACCCCAGGAATGTGTGAATAAAGTTTCCCCTTCCTGGGACAATGAATTCACGGTGTTCTTATTTCAATTTCCAGGAGTGTATATGTAAACGATCTTATGTCTAGTATACAACAAACACAATTAGTCCTTTTTGCAGATGACACTAGTATTGCAGTCAGTCCAAGCATACATATAGAAACAGAAGAAATCATAAACAAAGTTCTTAAAAGTATCATCATGATCTCACCCTCAGTTTTAAAAAGTTCCGACATATTCAGTTGTGCACATCTAGTACCACACCAGTGATAAGCGTAACGCGTCATGAGGAAATAATAAATAGGCTGGAAACTCCAGAATCTTTAGCAGTCCATATTCATGAGAATTTAAATTGGAACGAACACATTTTGGAACTCCTAAAACAACTAAGTTCAGGCACATTTGCGCTAGAATCATTGCAGATCTTGGGGAGAGACAAACCAGTAAATTGACATATTTTGCATATTACCATTCAGTAATGTCATATGGAATAATGTTCTGTAGTAACTCATCATTAAGAAAGAGAGTGTTGACTGCGCGAAAACGTGCTGTGAGAATAATATGTGGTGCTCATCCACGATCGTCTTGTAGATTACAGTTCAAGAGAGGAACAATGAAGTACATAGTTAGAATATCAGAAGGAAAAATGATATTCGTTACTGCACATAAACGTTATGTTTAGCACAAAAAAGGGTGCACTATGCTGCACCAAAAATTTTTGATCACTTGCCCAGTGATATAAAATGTCTGACAGACAGTAAAGCAAAATTTGATAACAAACAGAATGTTTCTCCTTGACAGCTCCTCCTATTCCGTAGAAGAATTTCCATTATTGTAATGTGTAAAAGTTGATGGGTAGAAATTGTACAATTTAATTTTCAATGTGAATGTTGAACGGCTTGTTGCACATTATTACGATCTATCATACAAAATGATCCGTGGAACACGTTACTAACTAACTAAGCAATTATGGTACAGTGGTGGATAATCTAGGGTGGGGATATTGCCTAGTTTGTTGTATTATTTTGTGGTGTCTATTCTGCCTGTTCTTTCTGAACAATAGGTTTTATCAGTCTAAATATCGTCTGGTTGCTGATATTTGTCTGGTCGTTTATTATGTGTTTCTACTCTGTTATTGTTTTTCAAAGAATTTCAGCTGCATTTTGAAAATTTTCTTCGATTCGAACTGTCCATGATGCTCCTAGACGTGTGTCATCTGCAGTCCTCTCGCTACCATCACAGAATCTTGCATACCATTCAAAAACGTTTTCAGATCTCATTACTTGACTACAACAAACAGTTGTATCATTTCAAAAGTTTCTGTGGCACTTTTATCTTAATTAAAACAAAACAAGGTTCGCACGTTGCTCCAGTGCCCCTTTCAAGACCGAGGGTCAAAACACGCTTTTAAAGTTTCAGTTTTTGCGTGCAGTCTGTGATGGTAACGCTGTTAAATTTCAAACGGCGTGTAGTCCAAGTACCATGCTAGTTTATTCACGCATCAATTCACAGACAGTGTTAGTAGTTATATATACTTTGAGAGCCTATACAGCCTGTATATGGGCTCTCTATCTATACTACTATATAAAGGCATGTCATCGTTTGAAATTATTATCAAAAATTTCGAAAAATACTCGATCTATTTACTTGAAGTTTTTACTCACTGCTGTAATGAGCATTCGGTCCGACACAAATCATACATTTTTAATGCATGTATGCTCTAATCAGCATTCTTACGGACACACGCTATATATTTTAATGCATATAGCGTGTAAGTTTATATGTAATATAAAAAGAGGACACATTGTTATCAAACATCTGTAAAGTTGTAGAGCACTTTATTTCAGATTCTTACACAATACTCTTAGGCTACACATTTTCAATGCATATATCATCTAATCAGCATTCTTACAGACACTAGTGAAACATTTTAATATTTCACACAATACGCTTCATAAAAATACAGACGGATGTAGGCTATATATATTTCTTAAACGACAATGTAAAAGTCTTCTGTTAAAAACGACTGCGAGGTAGAAAATACTGTGCTGTGTTGTGCTGTGCTGTGAAAATGTGTGGTTTCGCTTTCTTTCTGGCAGTCAGTTTTTACTACGACAGAGGGGCATGTAAACCATTAGACAAATTGTTTCTCCTATATGTAGTCTTTTTCCTTACATATATTTTCAAACAAATGTTGTATTGCTCGCCGTCACTTTTACAGGAAAAGGGAAAGGTGTGCTAACGACATATCGGCTTATAATTAGAGCACTGCTATTCTGAATCCTCTGAAACTTTGTAATACCATCCATTTTACAGATTAAAGTTATGCGAAATCCTGTCATTGAAGCTCCTGCCTTCACAGATCCAGCAACTGGAGAAGTGTCTTTCATTCCCTGTGTACCAATCATCCCAGCCGATTTACCCATTCATTTTGAGCGACTTCAATTCCCAATCACGGTTTCGTTTTGATAACAATAAACGAAGCTGAAAAAAATAGTTCAAATGGCTCTGAGCAGTATGGGACTTATCATCTGTGGTGATCAGTCCCCTAGAACTTAGAACTACTTAAACCTAACTAACCTAAGGACATCACACACATCCATGCCCGAGGCAGGATTCGAACCTGCCACCGTAGCAGTCGCAGCGGTTCCAGACTGCGCGCCTAGAACCACTAGACCACCGCGGCGGGCAAACGAAGCTGAAAGCCAGAGAGGTAGCTAAGAGTGCAATGATGGGGAGACGGACGAACAGAGGGGCGGGAGGGGGGGGAGAGGAGATAGAGAGTAGGAGGGGAAGAAGTTAAAGACATACATCCAATTTCCATACATACACTCCTGGAAATGGAAAAAAGAACACATTGACACCGGTGTGTCAGACCCACCATACTTGCTCCGGACACTGCGAGAGGGCTGTACAAGCAATGATCACACGCACGGCACAGCAGACACACCAGGAACCGCGGTGTTGACCGTCGAATGGCGCTAGCTGCGCAGCATTTGTGCACCGCCGCCGTCAGTGTCAGCCAGTTTGCCGTGGCATACGGAGCTCCATCGCAGTCTTTAACACTGGTAGCATGCCGCGACAGCGTGGACGTGAACCGTATGTGCAGTTGACGGACTTTGAGCGAGGGCGTATAGTGGGCATGCGGGAGGCCGGGTGGACGTACCGCCGAATTGCTCAACACGTGGGGCGTGAGGTCTCCACAGTACATCGATGTTGTCGCCAGTGGTCGGCGGAAGGTGCACGTGCCCGTCGACCTGGGACAGGACCGCAGCGACGCACGGATGCATGCCAAGACCGTAGGATCCTACGCAGTGCCGTAGGGGACCGCACCGCCACTTCCCAGCAAATTAGGGACACTGTTGCTCCTGGGGTATCGGCGAGGACCATTCGCAACCGTCTCCATGAAGCTGGGCTACGGTCCCGCACACCGTTAGGCCGTCTTCCGCTCACGCCCCAACATCGTGCAGCCCGCCTCCAGTGGTGTCGCGACAGGCGTGAATGGAGGGACGAATGGAGACGTGTCGTCTTCAGCGATGAGAGTCGCTTCTGCCTTGGTGCCAATGATGGTCGTATGCGTGTTTGGCGCCGTGCAGGTGAGCGCCACAATCAGGACTGCATACGACCGAGGCACACAGGGCCAACACCCGGCATCATGGTGTGGGGAGCGATCTCCTACACTGGCCGTACACCACTGGTGATCGTCGAGGGGACACTGAATAGTGCACGGTACATCCAAACCGTCATCGAACCCATCGTTCTACCATTCCTAGACCGGCAAGGGAACTTGCTGTTCCAACGGGACAATGCACGTCCGCATGTATCCCGTGCCACCCAACGTGCTCTAGAAGGTGTAAGTCAACTACCCTGGCCAGCAAGATCTCCGGATCTGTCCCCCATTGAGCATGTTTGGGACTGGATGAAGCGTCGTCTCACGCGGTCTGCACGTCCAGCACGAACGCTGGTCCAACTGAGGCGCCAGGTGGAAATGGCATGGCAAGCCGTTCCACAGGACTACATCCAGCATCTCTACGATCGTCTCCATGGGAGAATAGCAGCCTGCATTGCAGCGAAAGGTGGATGTACACTGTACTAGTGCCGACATTGTGCATGCTCTGTTGCCTGTGCCTATGTGCCTGTGGTTCTGTCAGTGTGATCACGTGATGTATCTGACCCCAGGAATGTGTCAATAAATTTTCCCTTCCTGGGACAATGAATTCACGGTGTTCTTATTTCAATTTCCAGGAGTGTATTTAGTGATTTCGAAGCAGTGCCGGGTTCGCTCGTACGAATATAAAATCAGTCACCTTTCCTGTGTGACGGACTGTGTCATTAGCGCGTCACGTGGACTCAAGAGCACCAGGCTGCATTCGGTCTCAAGGAGCGATGTGATCATAACCTTTTGGCGTATCAGTGTACACATCCACCTATGAATATAAGAAAGAGTAAGTACTTCACTATTTTTATTTTACACGTCTAATTCCGTAGGACCACTCCGCGGAGCAAATCTCGATGGTCGTGTACGATTCAGTACATAAAGATAACATAGATGAAACAAGACGAAGATAAATCCTACGCACATGACAAGCTGCCAGTACATATTGCCATAATCAACACTACAACACAGGAATTAGCTTAATTTTTCACCTTACAGAATAGAAGGAGTGATTCATGAGTGTATTCTTCAGTTTCGACTTGAATGTGCGAAGATTACTGTTAAGATTTATTAATTCGCATGGTAGCTTATTGAAAATGGGTGTAGCACAGGTCACCGCGCCTTTCTGGACAAGAGTCAAGAAAGGCACGATCCGAATGCAGAATGGACTTCTGCCTAGTATTAACTGAGTCAAAGCTGCTATTTCTTGGGTATAAGCTCATACTGTTAGCAACAAACGACATAAAAGAAAATAAATCTTGAGAGGCAACTGGCAGAATGCCCAGACTCCTAAACAGGAGTGGACAAGATATTCGCGAACTTACATCACATACTGCTCTGACCGCCAGCTTCTGAGCCAAAAAATAGCCTCTGTGAACGAGAAGAGTTATCCTACAATACACTGCCGTGTGTCATAAGCGAATAAAAGTTAACAAGTTAGACTGATTTTCGTGTTGCTGCATCAGTTATTGTAAATACTGTTCTAGTGGTAAACATAGCAGCATTCAGTTTTTCAACAAGATACTGAAATTGGGCTTTCCGTGATAGTTTGCTATCTATCTGAACATCTAGAAATTTGAATGGTTCAGACTCACTAATCACATTCCCATTCTGTGTAACCAAAATGTCACTTCCAGTTAAATTCTGCGCTAGAAACCGCGAAAGCTCTGTCTTACTGTGTTGTACCACCAATTTACTTTCTACAAGTCATGAACGTATGTCTTGAACTGCAGTAGTTGATGCAGTACTTATGTTGAACTCGACATACTCCGCTACCGAGCTAGTGTCACCAGCAAACACAAACATTTTAGAATAGCCTGCCATATTAGGAGGCATATCGTTTATATGTATGCTAGCTGTCAATCTCGGCATTGTCCGGGTATTCATTTTGTCGATTTTCTACTAGAAAGGGAAACAAAAAATGAACTGTGTTCGTGTTGTAATATCGAAAAAAAATCACTTCTACGTATTGGTGAAAACACCTTTGAAATTATGAAACAGCGTACAAAGAAATATGCATAATGTCCAAATGTATAAGTACAGGTACTTCGAGTGTATATGCGATTTTGTAAACGTGTCTATGGCAACGCCTCTTCCTAGCTATCGTTCTCGCCTACAGCCGTTTGCGCTTCGCAGTTGGAAGCTGTCAAAAGCGCTGCCAGATGTCAGGAATTTTCTTAAACTGACTCGACTGTAAGAGTGTCTCAGCAGTAAATAATACATGTATCAATGCCTCAAGGATGATGCGGTATTTTTTCACGCATGTCAGTGTTTATGACGTCACATCTCTTGAATTATGTGTCGTACAATGATATATATGCGTTGGTACATTCCGCAGCATGCATGGATATTGTCATTGTAATATGTTGCGAACAGCATTAGCAGCAAAATTTAGACTTCAGGCATCTCAGCGTTTATGACTTCATATCTCCTGATGTATATGTTATACAATGATGAAGTGGTCGAAATAAATTTTGCATATTGCTTTATTGTCAACACTGGACAATAAAGCTGGTTTTGTTCTGTCACACTGATTCACAAGAAAGCAAAGATAAATAAGACAAACAGAGTTCCATTTGATAACCACAAACAAACAAACAAAAACAGAACTTTACAAAACATTGCACTACGTATCTTCTCACTGCCATTTTGCATAATACATTGTTTGTGAACCAACTGACCCTGCTCGTAATTGGAGACCCTTAGACCCTTTTGAATGCGGTTAGGCATACTCCTCGCCAAATTGTTCGGATAAGTCTATGGGATATTGTTCCATTCCCCAACAACGGCCTCTGTGTGGTCTCTGCCAGCCGCTAGTTTTAGCATGGCCTATGCGTTCTCAATTTAGCTGAGACCTGGAGAACATGATGGCCACTCCATGTGACTGTTTGTACACTCAAGTATAAAAGTGTTCTATAGATTGTGACGATGGGGGCGTGCGTTGCCGTCCATCAGCGTGAGTCCCGTTCCAGTGTGTTTTCTCCTCCGGCTACTTCTGTGGCGATCCACAAGTGGTCCTGTCGCTAGGAGCTTGTTCCAGATTCTGGAGACACTACTTTGACTCACAGCGACATCCACCGGGATGTCCGCCTGTCTCATTCGCTGCCACATTGTAGTGGCGATAAGGATTTTCTGATCGTGTGTTATTGTTGTATAAATCGTCCTGAAGCAACGCAACTCTCGTATTGCTGCAAAGCACAAGTAGTGCAATGTTTACACGTGACACGGGTACTGTAGACTACACATGTTCCTCCCTCGCGGCAGAAAGATGGACTGTTTCAGCCAGAATTACGTTATGAACAACATGTTTCGAACACAACGTTCAGTTTTATAGTTTCGGCAATATACGTCATTTACTTTGACCGGTGTATAATTTGGTAGGTACATTCAACGGCATATGTGGACATTGTGTGCAAAATGTGGCGGGGATAGAGCTAATGGCAATGAACTAATACATTTAAACGTCATGCATGATGCTGCAGTTTTTCACGCATCTCAATGTTTGTAATTAAAAGAGGTCAAATCCTTCTTTCTTTTTTACTACCGCAGTGGTGGCTAGTACCATGATAGCGACTGTCGTCTGACAGAAACGGATACGTGTACCAAGTTTGTTTGAAATCGATCCAGTGGTTTAGAAGCAGACGTGGAACGTAATGCACACAGACACACACATACATACGAGGGTTGCCCAAAAGTAATAAACCGCTGTTTTTTTCTCAACCTAAAACAATGCTACGAATGCGAAACGTTACGTATGTATTATTTGAAATTTCCTGAGTGCGACAAGTTTCCGTCACTTCTCACAGATAGCGTAGCTGTAGCACAGTTTCAAAATGGCGTCTGTGGGTGATGTACATTATAAGCAACGTGCCGTCATTGAATTTCTCACAGCAGAAAAAGAAACTGTGGGAAATATTCAAAAACGCTTGTGCAAAGTCTATGGAGCATCTGCTGTCGACAGAAGTATAATTAGTCGCTGGGCACGGAGGGTGAGGTAATCAGAAGTCGGTCCGGCGGAGCGCCTCGATTGGCAGCAGTTGGAGAGACCATCCACTCGACAGCCCTGACCTAGCCCCCTCCCCCCCCCCCCCCCCCCCCCCCCGGACTTCCACTTGTTTGGACCATTAAAGGATGCCATTCGTGGAAGACATTTTGAGGAGGAAGAGGAGGTGATTCACACAGTGAAGCACTGACTCCGCCAACAGGACACGGACTGGTATCGACAGGGCGTACGCGCCCTTGTTTCGCGCTAGGCGAAGGCCGTAAAACGTTATGGAGATTACGCTGAAAAATCAGTGTCGTAGATAAAACACCATTCTTTCGTGTGTGTAATTCTCATTATATTCAATTAAGAATTGTTGAAGAAAGATGCGGTGCATTACTTTCTGGTTAACCCTCGTATACAGGGTGTTACAAAAAGTTACAGCCAAACTTTCAGGAAACATTCCTCACATACGAAGAAAGAAAATATGTTATGTGGACATGTGTCCGGGAACGCTTACTTTCCATGTTAGAGCTCATTTTATTACTTCTCTTCAAATCACATTAATCGTGGAATGGAAACACACAGCAACAGAACGTACCAGTGTGACTTCAAACACTTTGTTACAGGAAATGTTCAAAATGTCCTCCGTTAGCGAGGATACATGCATCCACCCTCCGTCGCATGGAATCCCTGATGCGCTGATGCAGCCCTGGAGAATGGCGTATTGTATCATAGCCGTCCACAATACGAGCACGAAGAGTCTCTACATTTGGTACCGGGGTTGCGTAGACAAGAGCTTTCAAATGTCCCCATAAATGAAAGTCAAGAGGGTTGAGGTGAGGAGAGCGTGGAGGCCATGGAATTGGTCCGCCTCTACCAATCCATCGGTCACCGAATCTGTTGTTGAGAAGCGTACGAACACTTCGACTGAAATGTGCACGAGCTCCATCGTGCACTAACCACATGTTGTGTCGTACTTGTAAAGGCACATGTTCTAGCAGCGTAGGTGGAAGAACATGGGGCCCAATCAAGACATCACCAAGAATGCTTGCCCAAACCTTCACAGAAAATCTGTGTTGATGACGTGATTGCAAAATTGCGTGCGGATTCTCGTCAGCCCACACATGTTGATTGTGAAAATTTACACTTTGATCACGTTGGAATGAAGCCTCATCCGTAAAGAGAATATTTACACTGAAATGAGGATTGACACATTGTTGGATGAACCATTCGCAGAAGTGTACCCGTGGAGGCCAATCAGCTGCTGATAGTACCTGCACACGCTGTACATGGTACGGAGACAACTGGTTCTCCCGTAGCACTCCCCATACAGTGACGTGGTCAACGTTACCTTGTACAGCAGCAACTTCTCTGATTCTGACATTAGGGTTATCGTCAACTACACGAAGAATTGCCTCGTCCATTGCAGGTGTCCACGTCGTTCTAGGTCTTCCCCAGTCGCGAGTCATAGGCTGGAATGTTCCGTGCTCCCTAAGACGCCGATCAATTGCTTCGAACGTCTTCTTGTCGGGAGACCTTCGTTCTGGAAATCTGTCTCGATACAAATGTACTGCGCGACGGCTATTGCCCCGTGCTAATCCATACATCAAATGGGCATCTGCCAACTCCGCATTTGTAAACATTGCACTGACTGCAAAACCACGTTCGTGATGAACACTAACCTGTTGATGCTACGTACTGATGTGCTTGATGCTAGTACTGTAGAGCAATGAGTCGCATGTCAACACAAGCACCGAAGTCACGATTACCTTCCTTCAATTGGGCCAACTGGCGGTAAATCGAGGAAGTCCAGCACATACTGACGAAACTAAAATGAGCTCTAACGTGGAAATTAAGCGTTTCGGGACACATGTCCTCATAACATATTTTCTTTATTTGTGTGTGAGGAATGTTTCCTGAAAGTTTGGCCGTACCTTTTTGTAACACCCTGTATACATACGTATGTTTTTATAGCATGGATACAAAAGAGTAGTAATGCCAGCGATGACCTCTGGGGCATCCCCTTCTTATCTATGCACCCATCGGTAAGCTATACTCTCACCAAATGACCGCCTCCCTTCCGCCTCCTCGCTCGTCGTTCATCTTGCTCTTCGCCTCCTATGGTGATACTGGAAATAACCGGAGGCAGCACTCCTCGTGCTACCTGACACCTATTGACCCAGTGAGCCAGGAAGCGACTGCGCGGCTGCGGGCCCGCCCCTGAGACGCGGCCCACCGGCTGAGTCAGCGGCGGCTGGGCGGCGCGTGGGCGGCGCCTGACCCCGTGCTCCGCGGCCCACGGTGTGACTCACACACCGCCGCCCAGCGCGCCGGCCGCAGCCGAAGCCCCTGCCGTCTGGGCGGCGCAGAGCTCACCTCGGCCGGCAAGTAGGCGCGTGTCTCAGCGTGTGTGGTCCGCATGTGGGGCCTACGCTCCTCGCGAGGTCTCGCAGGACATCTCCAAATACAAACAATGGTCCCACATTTTTTAAACGTACTGGACAGGCCACAGGCTACAACTGCGCCTTACTGCAACTGGCGGTTCTCTTACCAACTGAGCTATCCGGCCTGCCTCAAGGCCCCAGTCTTTCGGTACCTCCCTCATGTTTCCCAGTCCCGGCACAGACTCTCGAGCTCATCTTAATTGGTCACTCGCCACAACGAGAAGGGTACACTACAAAATGGAGAACGGTTTCAGGAAGTAGGTGATTGCCAGCAGACATCAAAACTCCAGCCACCTGTCAGGGGTAAATGTAGCGTTCTAACGCGTTTCAGCGTGATCTGTGGTTAATTCTGGATATAACTGTTTTACTGTTATTGATTATTGCCAACAGTCACAATATTTGAAGAATGGAAAATGGAATTCGTGGAATTTCCAGTATAAGATAAAAAGAGTGATAGTACCTAAGACTCGACTGAGATCCGACTCATTATTCAGCAGTTTTTTACTTTTAGCCAAATACCAGCCAGCTGGGACTGGAATATGAGAGATTCTAGTTGACAATATTTCGCAATGGATTTCCAATATTGCCAGTGGAATGAAAAAGTTTGTCTGCACTACCTGGCGACTGATCCAAATGACAACACACACATAATAGAGTCTGACAAGCTTGTAATAAAGTCTGACAAGCTTGTAAGGCTTTTGCAGGATAGGTTCTGCTGAATAATTGATCAAAAAAAATCTTTCGGTACGTTGCGCCGTTTCCAGTTTAATTAGAATTGAAGTTAACCAATCAGGTAGCAACGCGCGAAAATCCAAGCAGCCTGCCAGAGACAGTGTCGCCAAACGTTTTCTTCCTTTGGTTTCCTCAAATCGAACAAACATATCTTTTGCTCACCTGGCTGGAATTTATCTCTTCCGAAAAAGGCACATTTAAACTGATGATGAGTATTTGAACAAGTGCTAACTCACTGACCGGCAGGCGTCCGTTTATTGCTGCATTTTAGCGCGTGTAAGTGCTCCAATATGAGCGCAACGGCCTGCTTCGCTAACTTTAATGCTGTTTAAATCGGAAACGGTGGAACGTATCGAATTTCTTTCTTAACGATTCCTTCTCAGTGCAACCTACCATGCAACACCCTCATAAGCTTTTCAGACTCTTTCTGACCACCCTGTATCTAAGAACGTTATTGAGATTGACATAGCCGCGCGGGATTAGCCGAGCGGTCTGAGGCGCTGCAGTTATAGACTGTGCGGCTGGTCCCGGCGGAGGTTCGAGTCCTCCCTCGGGCATGGGAGTGTGTGTTTGCGCTTAGGATAATTTAGGTTAAGCAGTGTGTAAGCTTAGGGACTGATGAGCTTAGCAGTTAAGTCCCATAAGATTTCACACACAGTTGAACATTTTTTGATTTGAGATGGACATAGCTCAGCGCGTAGGATGAGTAATATATGCTAGGATGCAGCTTACACTGTTTCGTCAGTACGGGTCAATCGTACATACATCCAATATTATTATATCTCAAAGACAAAATAGCGGTTTGTGTAATGATACTTAACGTTTATGCAGTAGCTGATCAAATGTATCCGGACACCCCTACCTAATGCAGTATTCATGATTAGATGCCTCGAGAGGCCGAGCGGCCAGAACGGAAGGAGGTCGGGAGTATTGTGTTGTCAGTAACAGCACAAGAGGTCTCTCAGGAGAGCAATGTGACGTCGAACGTGGACTAGTAGTTAGATTCCAACTGAGTAACAGGTCCATCAGGGCCATTTCAACCATTCTAAAGCTGCCTAAGCCAACTGTTAGTGATGTGATAGTGAAGTGGAAACACGAAGGAACAACCGCACCTAAACCGAGAGCAGGCGGACCTCATGTGTTGAAGGACAAGAACAGATGAGGATTTCAGAGGGTGGTTATAAAAATATCTCTTGAGATCAGTGGAAGGAATCACTCCAGAGTTCGAAAGTGTTGCCAACAGTCCAGCGCATTGACTATGCGAAGGAGTTTAAAATGGTGGGATACTACGGTCGAGCATCTCTTCATGAACTACAATTTTCTGTAGCCAGTGCTAAGCTCCTTGGAAGGGGTGTAACAGAGCGACGAAACTCGACAGTGGATGACTGCAATGAAGTGATTCGAGCTACACGTCTCGCCATAGCGATGACAGGGTCAGGGTTTGCGAGGTCTGTTCAAAAAATTCCGGAAGATGCGTAATTTCGCGCTAATGGTGTATTGGAACGAGATACGGTTGGCATTCCTGCAGACGCCTGTGCTTATAATGTGTAACTGCCGAAAGTTTCATTGTTGAATGTCTGTTAGTTATTGTTGTTCAGTGTTGTATTGAATAGAAAGTTGTGTCGCATAGCTTCCGAATTTCAAGACAGCAGAGTTAGAGGAGCAAGGCGTCCGCGTTAAATTTTGCGTGAAACTCAAGAAAACCTCTATAGAGACACACTAAATGATACAGGAAGGCCCGCCGCTGTGGCTGAGTGGTTCTGGGTGCTTCAGTTTGGAACCGCGTGACTGATACGATCGCAGGTTCGAATCCTACCAAGGGCATGGATGTGTGTGGTGTTCTTAGGTTAGTTAGATTTAAGTAGTTCTAAGTTCTAGGGGACTGATGACCTCACATGTTAAGTCCCATAGTGCTCAGAGACATTTTTTGGATACAGGAAGTCTACGGTGATGACTGTTTAAGCCGTACTCGGTGTTACGAATAGTTCACACAGTTTAAAAATGGCCTGACGATGTAACATTTCATTGGATCATGTCATGAAATTCTGACACAGCATCTTGGAATGCTTCGTATTGCCGCCAAGTTCAACCCGGTACTCATAACCAGAACGACCTTCGCCTTGCAATCTGTGAAGAGCTTTTGGATCATGCAAAGGAGAGCGGACTGTTTGTTAATAGACTTATAACCGGTGATGAAATGTGGGTCTACGGTTATGATGTTGAGACCGACGGTCAATCTTCACAATGGATACGGGAAGTTTCTCCAATACCAAAAAAAAAAAATCTCGTCAGGTCAGGTCAAATGACGAAGAAATGTAGATAGTTTTCTTTAACTCTGAAGGATTAGTTCACCATGAATTCGTGCCACAGGGACTAGCTATTAATCGATGGTACTATCGGGACGTGTTGCGACGCCTGCGAGAAAATGTGAGAAGCAAACGGCCTGAAATGAGGCGAGACGATTCATGGCTCTTGCATCACGATAACGGGCCGGTACCTTCATCACTGTTGGTGCGTCACTATTGAATAAAAAACGAAATCACTGTGCTGTCTCATCCTCCATACTCTCCAGACCTGGCTCCTGTGGACTTTTCTTTATTTTCAAAGTTGAAAACTCCGTTGAAAAGATTTGCAACGGCAGACGAGATAAAAGAAAATTCGCAGACGGCGTATCGCGCGATCCAGCAAGAGGCGTACGAAGACTGCTTCCGGAAATAGAAACGGCGTTGGGAGCGGTGTATCAATTGTGGAGGAGAGTATTTCGAGGGAGACCACACATAATAAGTAAACGGTAAACGCAGAAAAATTTTGTGCACAAAGTTCCGGAATTTCTTGAACAGACCTCATAGGCCGGCGGGTATGGCAGAGCGGTTCTACGCGCTTCAGTCTGGAACCGCGCGACCGCTACGGTCGCTGGTTCGAATCCTGCCTCGGGCATGGATGTGTGTGATGTCCTTAGGTTAGTTAGGTTTAAGTAGTTCTGAGTTCTACGGGACTGATGACCTCAGATGTTAAGTCCCATAGTGCAACTCCGGCCGGCACTCCGCTACACGGGGAAGGAAATGAATTTTACAGCACTGTACTGCGTACAGTAGGGAAAAAAGTAGGAGACGCTAGTTGTTTGAATCAGAATGTTAACGCAACGTGTAATAAAGCAGCATCTGTGACGCTCTGGTGCGTGGACAATAACATTCCTGAAATACACTGAGCTGCCCAGAGTCCCGACCTAAACCCTTTGGAATACTATTGGGATGAGTTAGAACGTCGACTTTGACGCAACCCACCGTGAAACATCGCTAACTTACGTGGTTTCGCCTCTTGAGTAAAAATGGGCCTTCCTTCCCAATTCATTGAAAGTGTCCCCAGCAAAGTTCAAGTCGTCATAAAGATGAAGAGATGGCACGCCTCACATTAATGTCAACTAATAGGCGTCCGTATACTTTTGATCACATAGTGTATACTTCATAATTGAGCGAAACAGGGAAAGAAGGCTGACCGACAAACAAAACAAGCGCTGGAGCGTCTTTGGATTATTACTATCGCCATGACAGAGACTGTGGCAAGCTTCTGACGTTTCAGTAAGGTTATAAGCTGAGGCCCCAAAGAAAATGGTATAGGCATGTGTATTCAAATACACAGATATGTAAACGGGCAGAATACGGCGATGCGGTCGGCAATGCCTATATAAGGCAACAAATGACAGATGCAATTGTTAGATCGGATACTGCTGCTACAGTGGCAGGTTATCAAGATTTGATGAGTTTGAAAGTGATGTTATAATCGACGCACGAGCGATGCGACACAGCATCACCGAAGTAGCTATGAAGTGGGGATTTACCAGTACGACCATTTCACGAGTGTACCGTTAATACCAGGAATCCGGTAAAACATCATATCTCTGACATCGCTGCGGACAGAAAAAGATCATGCAAGAACGGGACCAAAGACGAATGAAGAGAATCGCTCAACGCGAGAGAAGTGCAACCCTTCCGCAAATTGCTGCAGATTTCAATGCTGGGCTTTCAACATGTTTCAGCATGCGAACTATTCAATGAAACATCACCGATATGGGCTTTTGGAGCCGAAGATCCACTCGTATACCCTTGATGACCACACGACACAAAGCTTTACGCCTCGTCTGGGCCCGTCAACATCGGCATTGGACTGTTGATGACTGGACACATGTTGCCTGGTCGGATGAGTCTCGTTTCAAATTGAATCGAGCGGATGGACGTGTACGGGTATGGAGACAACCTCATGAATCCATGGATCCTGCATGTCGGCAGGGGACTGTTGAAGTTGGTGGAGGCTTTGTAATGGTGTGCAGTTGGAGTAATATGGGATCCATGATACATCTTGATACGACTCTGACTGACACGTACGTAAGCATCCTATCTGATCACCTGCATCCATTCATGTCCATTGTCCATTCTGACAGACTTGCCAATTCCAGCGTGGCAATGCCACACTTCACACGTCCAGAATTGCTACAGAGTGGCTCCAAGAACATTCTTCGAATTCAAACTCTTCTGCTGGCCACCGAACCTCCCACACATGAACATTGTTGAGGACTGCAACGCACTGTTCAGAAGAGGTCTCCACCTCCTCGTACTCTTTCCGATTTATGGACAGCCCTTCAGAGTTCATGGAGTCAGTTCCCTCCAGCACTACTTCAGACATTAGTCGAGTCCATGCCGCATCGTGTTGTGGCACTTAAACGTGCTCGCAGGGGCCCTGCACGATATTAGACAGTTGTACCAGTTTCTTTGGTTCTTCAGTGTATTACACCTGTATCGTCATTCGCGTTACAACCAAGGAAAACTTGACGAAAACATTGGCCGGAATAAGGCGACAGAGACTATTTTTAATTCGTTTTGCGGGATAATATATTTTAGACAATAATGCCAGAGACAAGTGTATCTCTGTGTATCTGTTCGTGTGTGTAGAGAGTCGATGGCTTGGTTACTTGCCGTGTACCTACTACGCTGACGTTCCTAGTGCTATGTTTATTGTTTTCTTCTTTTATATCTTTTATTCCCAACCTCGTTCATTTCAGCCAAATATATTCCATTTGACCGGAAGTGGAGCAAAGGGAATGTCGGTTGGGATGTTCGGTATTGGTATTCGCCTAATGATCTAGAGAAAACTCCCAAATACCTTGGTCGGAACTGAGGTATTTGAACTACTTTAATTAGTTTCTGGGAAAATGGTGAGCTCTATCTACGTGTTAGTCATCTAATGTAAACTGATTTTTTCCGTCAGTGCAACGAGCGCCGTTCGAATAAGACTGGACCTGTTGTTCGCAACCACGTACTGTGCGTGAACGAATGGAGTGAGCGCTTGCACAACGTGCTTGTACCACCACCAACAGTATCGTATCCTGTCGTCTGGTCATCCACAGATCGCTACCTATCCTTCTTTACAAAGCGCTCAACTCTCCGAAATCACGTTCCGTGACGAGGCGTCGATGTCTGCACCTTGTCGCCCTCTCGCGGTTTCACCGTTCGTCAACCACTTCGCATAGACGCCAACGACAGCAGAAATCGAAGAGCCGACCAGCTTCGACGTTTGCGAAATGCTCGCTCCCAGTCACCGGACCACAGTAATCAGCCCTTCGTCAGAGTCACTTACGTAAGTGGATTTCCCCGTTTGCGTTCCGTATAGTCACTGAAATGAATCCCAATTCGTCACCGCACCGCTTATACACACAGGCGACAAAAGCCGTGGGATAGCTCCTGCTACCGCGTCACACCTCTTTTTTGCCCTGTGCAGAGCAGCAACTCGACGCGGCATGAACACCACAAACCACTGGAAGTCTCCTGCAGAAATACTGAACCAGGCTGCTCTATGTTGTTGTTGTGGTCTTCAGTCCAGAGACTGATTTGATGCAGATCTCCATGCTACTCTATCCTGTGCAAGTTTCTTCATCTCCCAGTACCTACTGCAGCCTACATCCTTCTGAATCTGCTTAGTGTATTCATCTCTTAGTCTCCCTCTGCGATTTTTACCCTCCACGCTGCCTCCAAAACTAAATTTGTAATCGCTTGATGCTTCGGAATGCCTCAAAACATGTCCTACCAACCGATCCCTTCTTCTAGTCAAGTTGTGCCACAAATTTCTCTTCTCCCCAATTCTATTCAATACCTCCTCATTAGTTATGTGATCTACCTATGTAATCTTCAGTATTCTTCCGTACCACCACATTTCGAAATCTTCTATTCTCTTCTTGTCCAGACTATTTATGGTCCATGTTTCACTTCCACACATGGCTACACTCCATACAAATACTTCAGAAACTACTTCCTGACACTTAAATCTATACTCGATGTTAACAAATTTCTCTTCTTCAGAAACTCTTTTCTTGCCATTGCCAGTCTAAATTTTATATCCTCTCTACTTCGGCCATCATCAGATATTTTGCTCCCCAAATAGTAAAACTCATCAACTACTTTAAGTGTCTCATTTCTTAATCTAGTTCCCTCAACATCACTCGACTTAATTCGATTGCATTCTATTATCCTCGTTTTCCTTTTGTTGATGTTCATCTTATATCCTCCTTTCAAGACACTGTACATTCCGTTCAGCTGCTCTTCCAAGTCCATTGCTGTCTCAGACAAAATTACAATGTCATCGGCGAACCTCAAAGATTTTATTTCTTCCCCATGGATTGTAATACCTACTCCGAATTTCTCTTTTGTTTCCTTTACTGCTTGCTCAGTATACAGATTGAATAACATCGGGGATAGGCTACAACCCTGTCTCACCCCCTTCCCAACCACTGCTTCCCTTTCATGCCCCAAAGACTCTTATAACCGCCATATGGTTTCTGTACAAACTGTAAACAGCCTTTCGCTCTCTATATTTTACTCCTGCCACCTTCAGAATTTGAAAGAGATTATTCCAGTCAACATTGTCAAAAGCTTTCTCTGAGTCTACAAATGCTAGAAACGTACGTTTGCCTTTCCTTAATCTATCTTCTAAGGTAAGTCGTTGGGTCAGTATTGCCTCACGTGTTCCAATATTTCTACGGAATCCAAATTTATCTTCCCCGAGGTCGGCTTCTACCAGTTTTTCCATTCGTCTGTAAAAAATTCGCGTTAGTATTTTGCAGCCGTGACTTATTAAACTGATAGTTCGGTAATTTTCACGTATGTCAACACCTCCTTTCTTTGGGATTGGAAGTATTCAAATGGTTCCAATGGCTTTGAGCACTATGGTACTTAAAATCTGAGGTCATCAGTTCCCTAGAACGTAGAACTACTTAAACCTAACTATCCTATGGACATCACACACATCCATGCCCGAGGCAGGATTCGAACCTGCGACCGCAGCGTTCGCGCGGTTTCAGATTGAAGCGCCTAGAACCGCTCGGGTACGCCGGCCGGCTTGGAATTATTACATTCTTCTTGAAGTCTGCAGGTATTTCGCCTGTCTCATACATCTTGCTCACCAGATAGTAGAGGTTTGTCAGGACTGGCTCTCCCAAGGCTGTCAGTAGTTCTAATGGAATGTTGCCTACTCCCGAGGCCTGTTTCGACTTAGGTCTTTCAGTGCTCTGTCAAAATCTTCACGCAGTATCATATCTCCCGTTTAACCTTATCTACATCCTCTTCCACTTCCATAATATTGTCCTCAAGTACATCGTCCTTGTATAGACCCTCTATATACTCCTTCCACCTTTCTGCTTTCCCTTCTTTGCTTAGAACTGGGTTTCCATCTGACCTCTTGATATTCATACAAGTGGTTCTCTATTCTCCAAAGGTCTCTTTAATTTTCCTGTAAGCAGTAATTTTCCTGTAAGCAGTAGTGAGATATGCCATACATCCTTACATTTGTCCTCTAGCTATCCCTGTTTAGCCATTTTCCACTTCCTGTCGATCTCTTTTTTGAGACGTTTGTATTCCTTTTTGCCTGCTCCATTTACTGCATTTTTGTATTTTCTCCTTTCATCAAATAAATTCAATATTTCTTCTGTTACCCAAGTATTTCTACTAGCCCTCGTCTTTTTACAACGTGATCCTCTGCTGCCTTCACTATTTCATCCCTCAAAGCTACCCGTTCTTCCTCTAATCTATTTCTTTCCCCTATTCCTGTCAATCGTACCCTTACGCTCTCCCTGAGACTCTCTACAACCTCTGGTTCTGTCGGTTTATCCAGGTCCCATCTCCTTAAATTCCCACCTTTTTGTAGTTTCTTCATTTTAAACCCACAGTTAATAACGAATAGATTGTGGTCAGAGTCCACATCTGCTCCTGGAAATGTCTTACAATTTAAAACCTGGTTCCTAAATCTCTGTCTTACCATTATACAATCTTTCTGAAACCTTCTACTATCTCCAGGCCTCTTCCATGTATACAACCTTCTTTCATGATTCCTGATTAAGTATGCTCTGTGCAAAATTCTACCAGGCGGCTTCCTCTTTCATTTGTTACCCCCATTCCATATTCACCTACTACGTTTCCTTCTCTTCCTTTTCCTGCTGTCACCCATGACTATTAAATTTTCGTCTCCTTCACTATATGAATAATTTCTTTTATCTCATCGTACATTTCTTCAATTTCTTCGTCATCTGCAGAGCTAGTTGAGTTGGCATATAAACTTGTACTACTGTAGTAGGCGTGGGCTTCGTGTCTATCTTGGCCACAATAATGCGTTCACTATGCTGATTGTAGTAGCTTACCCGCACTCCTATTTTTATTCATTATTAAACCTACTCCAGCATTACCCCTATTTGATTATGTATTTATAACCCTGTATTCACCTGACCAGAAGTCTTGTTCCTCCTGCCACCGAAATTCACTAATTCCCACTATGTCTAACTTTAAGAGATCCATTTCGTTTTTTAAATTTTCTGACCGACCTGCCCGATTAAGGGCTCTGACATTCCACTCTCCGATCCGTAGAACGCCAGTTCTATTTCTCCTGATAACGACGTCCTCCTGAGTAGTCCCCACGCGGAGATCTCAATGAGGGACTATCTTACCTCCGGCATATTTTACCCAAAAGGACGCCATCATCACTTAACCATACAGTAAAGCTGCATGCCCTCGCGAAAAATTACGGCTGTTGTTTCCCTTTGCTTTCAGCCGTTCGCAGTATCAGCACAGCAAGACCGTTTTGGTTAGTGTTACAAGGCCAGATCAGTCAGTCACCCAGACTGTTGCCCCTGTAACTGCTGAAAAGGCTGGTGGCCCTCTTCAGGAACCACATGTTTGTCTGGCCTCTCAACAGATACCCCTCTGTTGTGGTTGCAGCTACGGTACGGATATCTGTATCGCTGAGGCACGCAAGCCTCCCCACCAATGGCAAGGTCCATGGTTCATGGGGTTCATGGTTCTATAGCCGCGCATAATTACGAAAGTGTCTCCGATGCTGGAGTTTGTGCACGAACTGACATCTCGATTACGTTGTATGTCGGTCGAATTGTCCAGAACGTTCTTCAAACCACTCCCTAATAATTGTGGCCCGTTGACATTGCACATTGTCACCCATAAATATTCCGTTGTTGTTTGGGAACACGAAGTCCAAGTTTTAATTTGATTTTTTGGCTGAATATCCTAGAATTGTTTTTATGACAATATTGTTGGCTTTAATTTTTTTAGGTGTTGATTTTTATTCTTTTATATTTTTTTATTAAATATGGCCTCCAAGTAGCCGGACACTTCCATCATCGGTTAAATTGGACCAGAGGACCCAGTCATTTCCTTGGCCATTACGGAGCCACCACCAGTTTGCGCAGTGTACTGTTGACAACCCGGGTTCATGGTTTCGTTGCCTCACCTTAAACCTACCATCAGCTCTACCAACTGAAACCTGAACTCATCTGACCACGTCACGGATTTCCAGCCGCCTAGGATCTAACCGATATGGTCACGAGCCCAGGACAGGCACTAAGGCACTCGCGTCGGCCGTCTGCTGCCACAGTCCATTAACGCAAAATTTCGCCGCACTGGCCTAACAGATATGTGCATCATACGTTCCACATTGATTTCTACGGTTATTTCACGCACAATTGCTTGTCTGTTAGCACTGTCAACTCTACGCCAACGCTGCTGCTCTGAGCCGTTAAGTGAAGCTCGTCGGCTAACTCGTTATCTGTAGTGAGAGGTAACGCCTGAAATTTGGTATTCTCGTCACACTCTTGACACTATGAATCTCGGAACATCGAATTCTCTAACGATTTCCAAAATGAGATGTCCTATGCGTCTAGCTCAGGCTACTGTTCATTGTTCAAAATCTGTTAATTACCGTCGAGCGGCCATACTGACCTCGGACGCGTTTCCACATCAATCATCAGTTCCGCAAGTACGCTGCCCTTTTACACCTCGTGTACGCTATGCTACCGCCATCTGTATATGTCCATATCGGTGACCTATGACTTTTTTACGTCAGTGTATACTTTCCTTATCTCGTAACGTGCGCGCAACGTCACTGGCCAGACTCATTCCTAAGGTGCGCAGTGGTTGTAAATATTCCATGAAATTTCGGGCGAATTGCCGTGTGTCTGCACCTTGCTGTCACGATATTTCCGCGTGAAGTCTTATGCCCATCTTCAGGTTAATTGTGGCGAAAAGGCTCTGAACTTCCGTGTAATTTCTTTTTCGTCAGTATTCACCTGAAGTTGGCCAGAATACTCTGCACAGATATATCGTGACTGCAAGTTTCAGACATCCGTCATTTCACTCGAAACTTCTTGCTAACAGTCTGTACAGAGGCCATAATGTTCTGGCTCACCATTGTACACTGTGATAGCTCGGAAACTGCACGACTTGTCGAGTATTCGGGGAGTGCTGTGGTGAGTGCCTTCAACACGTGGGGAAACACAGTGTGAAACCGTCGTGAGGTTGGGCGGCCACCTCTCGTTACATATCTCGGACATCACAGGATGGGCAGACAGGTAAAAACAGACAGGCAACGAACTGTGGCAGAACTAAAATCAGACTTTAATGCTTGGCAGAGTACAAATGTGTCCAAACACGAAGTGCACATAACGCTCCTAACGATGGGCCTCCAAAGCCAACGAACTGACCACCGCCATTGGACGTTAGCGTATGTTGGCGCAGCGGCAGAACGTGGTGCGATGAGTCCCGGTACTTCCTTCATCATGCCGAAGAGGAGGGGCGGCTGGAGAGGGGGCAAATCCTTCACTCTCCAGGGGAACAACTCTATGACACCATGACACCTCCACTGTGAGACGGAGAAGGGATAGGACGACAGGACATCCGTTAAGACATCAGGGAATGACTTCCATGGTACTGTAGAGCGCAGAAACTGTAGAGGAAGACAAAGATTGGAAAACATCCAACAAATTGAGGACGAAGGTTGCAAGTGATGCTCTGAGACGAAGAGGCTGGCACAGGAGAGGAATTCGAGGCGGGCCGCATCGAACCAATCTGAAGACTGATGACTCAAAAAGAAAAAAAAAAGAAAAAAAAAGACATGGTGCATTGCCATCCATGAAATTTTCGCCATTGTTTGGGAACGTGAGGTCCATGAGTGGTCTCCAAGTAGCCGAACATAACCAATTCCAGTTCATGATCGGATCATTTGGACCAGAGGACGTCGTCCATTCCATCTAAACACAGCCCACGCCATTATGGAGCCACCCACAGCTAGTACATGGCCTTGCTCGCAACCTGTGTGCATGGCTTCGTGGAGTCCGCATCACACTCGAACCCTACCATCAGCTGTTACCAACTCAAATGGCGACTCATCTGACCAGGTCACGGTTATCCAGACATCGATATGGTCACGAGTCCAGGAGAGGCGCTGCAGGCGGTGTCGTGCTGTTACCAAAGGCACTCGCGTCGGTCATCTGCCGCCATAACCCGTTAAAGCCAAATTTCACTGCACCACCTAAAGGATACAATCGTCGTACGTCCCACGTTGATTTCTGCGATTATTTCATGTAGTGTTTCTTATCTATTAGGAGTGACAACTCTACGCTAACGCCGCTGCTCACGGTCGTTGAAGTGTTGTCCGTGGTGAGAGGTTATGCCCGAAATTTGGTATTCGCGTCACACTCTTGAGACTGTGGATCTCGGAATACTGAATTCCCTAAAGATTTCCGAAATGGAATGTCCCACGCGTCTAGCTCCAGCTGCCATTCTGCGTTCCCGTCGTGCGGCTATAATGACGTCGGAAACCTTTTCATATGAATCACAAATGCCTGCTCCGCCGACGCACTGCCCTTTCTTATCTTGTGTAAACGATACTTCCGCTATCATCACACGTGCAAGTCGCTATGTCATGACATTTGTCACTTAAGTGTACGTGTGATGCAAATGCCGTCTACAGACGATACATACAGAGATAATGATTGTGGTGTCACCGCCAGGCACCACACTTGCTAGGTGGTAGCCTTTAAATCGGCCGCGGTCCGGTAGTATACGTCGGACCCGCGTGTCGCCACTATCAGCTATTGCAGACCGAGCGCCGCCACACGGCAGGTCTAGAGAGACGTCCTAGCACTCGATCCAGTTGTACAGCCGACTTTGCTAGCGCTGGTTCACTGACAAATTACGCTCTCATTTGCCGAGACGATAGTTAGCATAGCCTTCAGCTACGTCATTTGCTACGACCTCGCAAGGCGCCGTTATCATTTGCTATTTATCTTGTGATGCATGTACCGTCAGACCGATGTTCACCAATTATGGATTAAAGTTAAGTATTCCAGAAGCTACGTACCTATTTTGCTAGTCTCTATTCCTTTAACTGTTCCAGAGAAGCTTAAACGCGTGCCTTTCGGCTACCTCCTAGTGGCTTGGCTGTCTTGCCAAGTCACAACAATGATGATACATTGAGACAGAGGTCCTTTTTCCTGATTTTTCTGATTCAATATACTGTTGTATTACACAGTTTCTAACTATCACTAAGATGGGGGTTTCTATGAAATTCAAATCCTTGTAGAAACTTCATCACTTTTACACGCAATGACATGCCGCTGCAGAAGACTCTGTTAGTTTGGCTGTAGCAAGATGGGCCACATTTGTCTGTCGACTATATTCTTAGTGAGCCAAGGTTCTAAATAGCACCCAAGGAGAACAGTGGATCGCACTTTTTGAACCTGCACGCTGTAGTCAACACATTTTCCTGCGATACGTAAACTCAACCTCTAGCAAATGAACCAACAACTTAGACGCCATGTTGTAGCTGTATATGTAAGTGGCGATGCCTTAGAAGTTTAGGGAAATCTGCCAGTTTTTGTCGAGTAAGCTGTTTCATAATCATCTTGGTTATTTGTGGGGACAAGTCGATTAATAAATATTGCAATGAGAGCTGCAAAGTACGACTGCAGCCAAATCTTGGAATCATAAGTGGTGCCACTCAAGTGTCGTTCAAAGTTCTACTGCCACCCTAGTATCATCTGTCAGACTCTCTCTCATTCACCTTAATTTTCCAGTATATTTCGGCATTTGTTGCGTGTGGTTTGTCTCCTGTTGACCGAGCCTTGGCTGCAAGTACAATAATTTGTACAGTTAGCTCAGTTTTAGCCTTCTCTGCCAGTAATCTCTGACCTACAACATGAAGTGACTGAGTAAGCTTCTTTTGTTTGTATCTCGGACTTTTTACCCAATATAGCTGTGTCATTACGCCGCTCATACACTGAACAGCAAAAGAAACTGGTACACCCGTCTAATATCATGTAGATCCCCAATGAGCACGCAGAAGTGGCGCAGCAGGACGTGGCATGGACTCGACATCTGAAGTAGTGTTGGAGGGAACTGACACCATGAATCCTGCAGGGCTGTCCATAAATCGGTAGGAATACGAGGGAGTGGAGATCTCTTCTCAATAGCATGTTGCAAGGCATCCCAGATATGCTCTATTAGATGTATGTCTGGGAAGATGGTGGCCAGCGGAAGTGCTTAAAGTCAGAAGAGTGTCCTTGGACCCACTCTGTGCCAATTCTGGACGAGTGGGGTGTCGCATGGTGCTGCTGGAATTGCCCGATAAGATGGTGGCCAGCGGAAGTGCTTAAAGTCAGAAGAGTGTCCTTGGACCCACTCTGTGGCAATTCTGGACGAGTGGGGTGTCTCATGGTGCTGCTGGAATTGCCCGAGTCCGTCGGAATGTACAATAGACATGAATGGATGCAGGTGATCAGACAGGATGCTTACGTACGTGTCAGCTGTCAAAGTCGTATTTAGACATACCATGGGTCCCATATTACTCCAACTGCACGTGCCCCACACCATTGCAGAGCCTCCACCAGCTTGAACAGTCCACTACTGACATGGAGGATCCATGGATTCATGAAATTGTCTCCACACCCGTACACGTCCATCCACCCGACATAAATTGAAACGAGAATCGGCCGACCAGGGAACGTGTTTCCAGTCATCAATAGTCCAATTTCGATGTTGACAGGCCTAGGCGAGACGTAACACTTTGTGTCGTGCAGTCATCAAGGGTACAAGAGTGGGCCTTCGGCTCCGAAAGCCCACATCGATGAAGTTTCGCTGAATGGTTCGCACGCTAACACTTATTGATGGCCCATTATTGAAATCTGTAGCAATTTGCGGAAGGGTTACACTTCTGTCACGTTGATCGATTCAGACCCCGCCGGGACTCGAACCCGGGAACCCGGGCGCGGGAAGCGAGAACGCTACCGGTTCCCGTTCTTGCAGGATCTTTTTCCAGCCGTAGCAATGTCCGAGATTTGATGTTTTACCGGATTCCTGATAATCACGGTACACTCGTGAAATGGTCGTAAGGGAAAATCCGCACTTCATCGCTACCTCGGAGATGCTATGTCCCATCGCTCGTGCGCCGGCTACAACACCACGTTCAAACTCACTTAAATCTTTATAGCCGGCCGGGGTGGCCGAGCGGTTCTAGGCGCTACAGTATGAAACCGCGCGACCGCTCCGGTCGCAGGTTCGAATCCTGCCTCGGGCATGGATGTGTGTGATGTCCTTAGGTTAGTTAGGTTTAAGTAGTTCTAAGTTATAGGGGACTGATGACCTCAGCAGTTAAGCCCCTTAGTGCTCAGAGCCATTTGAACCATTTTTTTGAAATCTTGATAACCTGCCATTGTAGCAGCAGTAGCCGATCTAACAACTGCGTCAGACGCTTGTTGTATTACATAGGAGATGCCGACCGCAGCGTCGTATATTCTGCTTGTTTACATATCTCTATGTTTGAATACGCATGCCTGTACCAGTTTCTTTGGCGCTTTAGTGTAAAACGCCTTGTAATCTTCCCATGTAAATGGATTTGTAATCTTCTTCAATTTCTTCTACTGGCTGGATTATAATCTCAGTGATTAAGCGAGAGGCCAAGATTAATTACGGCTGTAAATACGAGAGGAGTCTAGTGCCTTTGTCACGGTCAGTAAGGCAGGTGCTCATTTTATCAGGCGCAGACAATACTACGGTTCGCTGTTACAAAATGAGAGAATTAGCATTCTTTCAAAATGCCAACGAGTTACTGACGTAATTCGAATACCAATCATTGTTTCGTTAGCAGAGATGGAACTATCATCAATAATGTGTCGTGTGCTTCCATGTATTAGCGCAGAGACAAATACGTTGACATACGACCGTTTCATTCATTTGGATGCTAGCAAAAAGCGGGTAGTTTCTTTGTCGTTCAGGAGTCTGTGCATCATATGTCGAAGACGACTGATTTAGCACACCTAAGCGCTGGCGACGCAGAAAGGGAAAAAAAGAGGAGGGGAAAAAATGCGCGGGATCGTGAGGGAATGCGGCTGGGCACTGAATGGCGCTGCGACGTGAATGGCGCACACAATGGCGGTCGTGAAGCGAGCGACGCCCACCGACGTTCGTTTGTCTGCGCAGCGGCTATTAAAACATGGCGCGCGTGCCTTCTCGCCGCGCATGCGCACGGCGCGCCATATACGAATTAACTGCTGCGACCACTTGCGCACTTATTCAGGACAGTACACAGGAAGCGAAGCAATAACATCGACGGGACTACACTGACGAACACACAGTAAGAACTTGAGTTCCAATCTTAGTAAACAAGAAGCTAAACCACTCAAATTTGTGTTAGGGTTGCTGCATCCTGATCTCGTTATATAATGAGCAGGCCGAGCACTTTCGATTTCCACTTTCATTGTCATCATTAGCCATTTGATATCCATTTCTGGGTAAAGTCTTCTAGCAGTGCGGACTCCAGCTACACACATTCACGTTGGTCGTGCATTTTTTCTAACGTTACGCGCCCACCTTCCAGTAGGTCATAATCTGTGTCTTTTCTCATGTCTTGGAGACCAGCAATAACTTTTGTGGTCCATCTGCGAAACATGTCCATTTGCCAACCATTCACCTAGTTCGCCTCCATTCCAGTCATAATTACGTCTTCCCTTCCGATATGTTCTTAAATTCATTAATTTCCAACATGCATCTCTCTATTCTCCACTGAGAAATCCTCAGTCTTTGAATCATTTTCGTATTACAAGTCCTGCTGACGCTTTTTCATGTTTACTATGTAAAACTGGGTTATTTAAATTCCACTTTGCGCAAACACAAATTATTTCTTTTTTTCCCAGACTTGTTTCGCTTCGACACCAGTGTCTCTTCTGTGGGACATATTTATTTCTGTAATATGTAACACAACGTTCATGATCGCTTATGCAATGAAGGCCTAAAAAATATAACATGTGCATTTTGTTTAGCTTGTGTTGACTGCTAGCTCGAAAATTACACTGCTATCGAAAATGGATTTTTATGGTCGGTTTCTTGTGCCCTTTTTATCGTTCTGATGTATGTCATCTGCAAAGTAGTCAGGAAGAAATAGATTTAATAGTGAAAACTCTTTTCGAGATTAGTGGTTGTGTATGTCACCGCTCTTACATTTTCCGTCTTGTTGTGAATCTCTGGCCCATATCTCTTCTTTTGCTGTTGTGTACACTGTTCCCACATCTTTTAAGACATTTTAGATATTTCAGAGTGCTTGATTACTATGTTTTATGTGGTGCAAATGATGTTTTGTTGCACAGTGTTGTGCTTTCATTCAAGACTTTTATGTGGTAGTTCTCCTCTACTGTGAGTTTTTTACAGGAACTATTGCTGCTCTCTGAGGATCTTAAGATCAGTCTCAATGTTGTTTGAGTGGCAGTTCTCTTGTACGAGATGATCTGCAAAAGTGGAGTGTATACTGCCACTTTTTAAGCATCTGAGGTTTTCAGAACATCTAGTTTTAAAATTTCTATATGTTCGACCTGTATGGATAGTTGACATGAACTACAGGTTAACTGACAGAGCTTTCGAGAGTTTGTGAGTGGAGGTGTTCTTAACGTCTACTTTCTTTTTACTGTGGTGTTTGTGCGGAATGATATATGTAGTCCATGTTTCTCAGAAGATTCCCCACTTTGCAGACGTTTCTATTGCTGTATCTCAGTATATGCCATGCTGCATTTTTTGCTAAGATGTTCCCGGTTCCCTGCGTGTGTGTTCCTGGCTCTTTCTTGTAGCTAGTTTGTTTACCACTTGTGTGTTTTACTCTTTCTCTCTGGCTATCTACATATTTTAAAGAGTGTTAGAGGTGTAAGTGCCAACGGCCTTGTCGCAGTGGTGACACAGGTTCCCGTCAGATCACCGAAGTTAAGCGCTGTCGGGCTCGGCTAGCACTTGGATGGGTGACCATCCGGTCTGGCGAGCGTTGTCGGCAAGCGGGATGCACTCAGTCCTTGTATGGCAAACTGAGGGGCTATTTGATTGTGAAGTAGCGGCTCCGGTCTCGGAAACAGACATACGGTCGGGAGAGCGGTGTGCTGGCCATATGCCCCTCCATATCCGCATCCAGTGACGCCTGTCGTCTGAGGATGACACGGCGACCGGTCGGTACCATTGGGCCTTCATGTCCTGTTCGGGAGTAGTATTTTAGTTTTTTTTTAAAGTGTAGGTGCAGATATTTATATTGGTGACTGAGGACTATGAACAACACTGTAGCCGGCCGAAGTGGCCGTGCGGTTAAAGGCGCTGCAGTCTGGAACCGCAAGACCGCTACGGTCGCAGGTTCGAATCCTGCCTCGGGCATGGATGTTTGTGATGTCCTTAGGTTAGTTAGGTTTAACTAGTTCTAAGTTCTAGGGGACTAATGACCTCAGCAGTTGAGTCCCATAGTGCTCAGAGCCATTTGAGCCAACAACACTGTATCAGTATGAAACACGTATGTTGTGTGGCGGCGATGGCGAGGCATTGCAGAGTCTCTGACCAGAGAGCCATTTATCGTGGCTAGTCTGCGATTGACCGCGCGAGAGTTGCGAGCGGTACTCTGTCAGTAGAAGTCGTGCAGTACAGTTGCGAGCAGTAGTCAGTGGGCAGTCTGTGAGCAGTGCTGTCTGTCGGTAGTAGCAGCCCAGTGCAGTTGTGTGTGAGGGATCGGCGGGCGTCGACATGGCACTCTGGTCAAGATTCAGGATGAGGTATATTATTTTTAAATGCGCTCAGCTAATAATGTAAATTAACTGTAACTAATTTGTGCAATAATCGCCCCAATAATAATTTTGGTTTTCAAAGCAATATTTTTAACAAAAGAACTATTTAATTGAACGAACGATTTCCTTCCATTTCCTTTAAAGAAAAGTTTCAGTTAAATTTCAAAAAAAAAAAATATATTACTTGCGATGCAGTTCCTCCAAGCCGTGGCCAACAATAAGAGCAGAAATTTGACATGCAGTTTCAAAGAGGTAAGAAATTAATTATGATTTTTTTTACACAGGGCCAAAGACCGATATTTTGGTTTAATTGAATTTACATTGTCACTGAAGTCTCATTAGCATTGAATTGTTTTTCATTATTTTCGTGACAGCTTACACCTTGAGTCAGATTGCGATTCTCATTTTTATTGTCATTAAATTTAATTGCTAGGGAGGTTACGCTTGGTTCCATTTCTATTAAAATAATATCATTTAAATTTCGATGGGGAGGTTACACTTGGCGACACCCAGTCCAGGATCGAATTTCGTTGAGAGTCTTTTGAAAAACAGTCAGATATCTGCTCTTATTTGCTTAGATATAATTAGGATTTGGCGCAACGCTTTTACTAATATTGTGACTTTCTTTCTACAGGTCAACGGCAATTCGTTGCTCTGTTGTATTTGTGTGTTGTTTTTGCATTGTGCTTATTTGTTTTGTGAATAATTCTGACTATTGCAAAAATGCCGCGAAAGACTGTGAATAGTGTATCGCGAGGTATTATGAACGAAATAAGCGAATTAAATAACTTCACCAACAATACTAGTGACACGCAGTGTAATGATGACAATCCTGCGTTCACTGACAATCAATGCATTCCAACCACTAATGATGTAGACCTTAATGATGAACAAACGAACTCGATTGTGTCTTCTGTTGATTTGACGACAATTGATGACGCGGGGCGCACTATTGTAATGAGCGCTGCCCAGCTTAATACACCCGGTTTGGAAAATTCAAATAATGTACAGACAAATTTTTCTAATGAAAATGGACAATGTACTGAAAGTACGACGGATCCATTTAATTCCGAAATAGTGACCGACAGTGTAAATCCGACTGGCTAACCTTTGTGTAAATCTCAGAATAACCAAATGGTTACAGATAGCGAGACAATTCCAGATCCACCATTAAACAGCACAGAGAATAGAAATGCTAATCTTGTGTCAGATCCAATTATGGCATTGTTGCTACAAATGAGTAAACAACTTAATGAAAATAGCGTAAATTCCAAACAACAGAGTGAAGATCTTAAACAACTTAGTGAACAGAACAAACAGCTTAATGAAAAATTAGACAACAGTTCCAAACAGCTAAATGATAAATTAGACAACAGTTCCAAACAGCTAAATGATAAATTAGACAACAGTTCCAGACAACTTAGTGAACAAATTAGAGACGTTGCCGCGCAGTGTCATGACACTAAGGAACAGTTACGCGAGGAAATTGAGGCTTGTTCAAAGAAAAGCAGCGAAGAAATTAGGTCTTTTGCGCAAAAATTAAGGGAATTGCAAACAGCCGCAACAGAAACACTTAGAGCGGAAATTAGTACAGTCGCTAAACAATGCTCTGAAAAGGCTACACAATTACGCGACGAGTTTAAAACAATGACAGCAGAACTTTCGCGCACAATGGATGAAAAGATAGACGTGAAATTCGAGCAACAGAACTCTCAAATTAACGAACGTCTTAGTGTTCACATACAAAACAGTGATACGCGTTTCCGTAAATTTATTCAGGATCAAAATAAAGTAAAACGTCAGGTAATGGAAACAATCACTGCACAGAGACAGGAAGACAAACGTAAAATGTTTGCGAAGGCAAAAACATATGTAGACAACAATATTGCTTCAGTATCGGACAAAATTAATACCATCGAACAGTTGAACACTGAATTACGTGATGAGATTTCTGACCTTAAAACAAAAACAGATACATACACAACAGATTTTCAAACAGTGACCGACAGACTCGAACAATTAGAACTAACACTGAATTCCGATGTCGTCAAAGCTGATGTTAAAAAACTGAACGAAACTACACTTAAGTTGCAAAAACAGATTAATGCGTCTGATTCTAAAACCGATGATCAGGTTAAAATACTGACTGAAAAATATGATGAATTGGCCAGTCGTATTGATGTTATTGAAAGTACTAATGACAATAAATCAGACGATACTGCACCGGTTTCATTTAACCAAACACCTCAATTTCAAAATTTACAGCAGACGATTAATGAGATCGATTCGTCTAATAACACCTTACATAGAAAATTGACAAGTTTACAGCAAGAAGTAACAGGGATGAAAAATATTTCAGTTAATAACACATCACAGCAGACGCCACTTTTCGAACATTTGCCAGACTCACGGAGCGCGTATAATTTGGGTAATCTACAGAGAGTACGCGACTTTGATTCCGAACAACCACAGTTCAACAGATTCTCTTACAATCCTGAACCTGTTCCATCACACAGAGACGATAATTTTGATTACAAACATTTTCTGTCAGTGAGAAAGTTTAAAGTGTTTAAAAACGACAGAACACAGATTCACCGGCTAGATTGGATACAACAATTTAGCTTTGCTTTCCCACCGACTTGGCCTGTTACGCATAAACTTGAATTTATTTGCAGCTTTTTGGAAGGCGAACCGGCAACTCGTATGAGACCGATCGCGAGACAATGTTACTCGGTAGAAGAATTTCAGAATGCCTTTCTGTCAGCGTACTGGTCGAAGACGACACAGCGCGGAATTAAAGATCAATTAATTAGTTTGCCAAATTACGAGAACTCAAATTTTCCCAGTGTGACGCAATTTTTTGAGCACATGGTGCAACAAAACCAGTACCTAAGTGAACCGTACAGTGAATCCGCACTTATACAATTATGCATCTCTAAATTACCACGGTCATTAAGGGTGTCACTTCTAACGGGCCAGCAAAAAGAAAACATTTCAGCATTCAGAGATCTTTTACAGCTTTTAGAAGTACAGCAATCAGACTATTCTTTCGTAAACAAAAACTTCACATATAACAACCAAGGCCAACAAACGTACAGCAATTATGATCAGACGCGTAATTTTAATAGAAAAGGTAACAGGCGCTTTAGGAACGACAACTACCAAAACTTTAATAACAGCCAAAATTCTAATTATCAATATCGCCAAAATTTTCAGCAACAGGAACCACACTTTAGTAACAATAGAGGCGTTTCACAACAACAACATCAAAACCAGCCGGTTCGTATACCTAACCAACAATGGAATGCACAAGGTCAACCAGGCTTTAATGTTCCGCCGCGTGCACGTATAGTCCCAGATCCAACAAATAGTAACGCACGACAGCAAGGAAACAACTACGTACAGAGAAGACAGTATTTCAATTCCTATCGCAATACACCGTATAGGAATGACTATTACGACAGACGTAAAAATAATGAGAACAATTTTCAGCGTACATCTAACAACAGTCGGACATACCAACAGCAAAATTATACACAAGAACCTATTCTCATGAATGAACCCGACAGTAGGTATCATCCAGAGCGTAATACGTCTGGAAGAAGTAATAGAACTGTTCAAATAGTAGAAATGCCACAACATCCAGCTGAAAATAGTAACACATCAGATAGAATCTGACTAGATACTGTACAGGTCGCATCTTCCAATAATACAAGCACTACTTTAGACGCAAAATGTTGTTCACGAAAATGTAATTACTTTTGACGATATCAGAGACACTCTTTTGCAGGAAAGACCAGTTGTTCAGAAATCCATTTCACATCCTGTCATCGAAATTAAAATTGGTTCATCGAAATTTTCAGCAGTAATTGACTCTCGATCACCTATGTCAGTTATAAATGAAGAAACTTTTAACGAGTGTAACAAAGAGAATACCTATCCCACATTACCATTAGGCAAAACGAAAGTGAAAGGAGCAGTATCGAGTAAAGGAGTAGACGTTAAATTACAGACGCATTTATCATTTTGTATTGGAGGTCATACTTTCCACTCAAATTTTTGGATTGTTCCTTTATTGACAACAGACGTAATTTTAGGTACTAATTTTCTGGTACAACACGACGCAGTAGTTGATTTTCAGAATTCTTATTTAATGTTGAAGGATGAAAATATACCATTTGCTATAGAATTTCAGCACTCACTATCTGCGGAAGAGCAAACAATTAGTCGGACAGAGGTCATTTCCGTGTCACGTAACATTGACTGTAATTCCACATTGTTCACTGATACGTACGTACACAACTATAATACTCCAGACGAAGCTGACTACGACGTAATGCAAATGATTTCCGATAAAGTTAGACAAAGCAGTGCAAATACAGACGACGAACGCACGCAACTACGCAAAATTCTTTTACAGCAAGCTCCAGTTTTCGACAACATTCCTGGTACTATGTCCGGCTTTATTTATGAATTTCAAGTGAAACAGCACGACACATCTAAAGCAAAGCATTATCTCATTCCATATATCCACAGAGAACAGGTTAAAAAAGAGTTGCAGAATATGCTTGACCAAGGAATTATTGAACCGGCAGTTAGTCCGTACATAAACCCGTTACATATTGTTAAGAAAAAAGATGGCTCACTTCGCCTTGTACTTGATTCACGTCACATTAATGACATTATTATTAATGAAACAGATCGACCACAGACACTAGAGGAACTTCTAGAGAAATTTCACGGTACTGCTATTTATTCCACATTAGATTTGAAATCGGGATTTTGGCAAATTCAGCTTCATCCGAATTGCAGAAAATATACACCTTTTCTCTGTTTTGGCGACTGTTATCAATTTTGTAAATTACCATTCGGCTTAACTATTTCTTCAGCAGCTTTTATTCGCGGTTTGAATACAATACTTCCGACAGAACTTAAAGACAGAATTACGACGTACGTAGACGATATTCTTATCGCAGAAGCTAACTGGTCTGAACACAATATGATTCTTGAACAACTGTTGCAAACTTTTCATGCTCAAGGACTCACAGTTAATCTCAGTAAATCGCACTTTGGCAAAACTTCTATAAAATTTCTTGGACACGTAATTTCAGCAGAAGGCATTGCGCCTGATCTGGAAAAACTTCAAGCTCTACGTTACATTACTATTCCTACGACGAAGAAGCAATTACGCAGTTTTTGGGCTTAATTAACTTTTTTCGTAAATTTATTCATCACTCTGCTTTAGACACACCCAGATTATGCCAATTAACAGGTAAAAACAGTATTTGGTCTTGGGATAAGCAAGCACATTCTGAATTTGTGAACCTGAAACATGCTTTGTTGAATGCTCCACTTTTATCGCACCCAGACCTTACCAGAAATTTTTCCATTGCCACCGACAGTTCTAACACCGCTTTAGGCGTACATATTTTTCAGGAAATAGAAGAAGATGGGTCTACAGTAATTAAAAACATCGCATTTGCAAGCCGCATTCTGTCACCTGCTGAACGAAATTATTCCGCTACAGAATCGGAAACATTATGTGTTGTATGGGCTTTTACGAGATTTCGGCACTTTCTTTATGGCAGACATACCACCGTCTACACAGACCACAGAGCGATACAATTTTTACTTTCGGCTAAGTTCACTCACGACAGATTAAGCAGATGGAAACTTTATTTACAGGAATTTAATTTTACAGTAGTTCACATTCCCGGCACACAAAATGTTATAGCAGACGCACTATCGCGTTCTCTGAGCAACAATCAGCAAGACGTAGCAACCAACTTCTGCAAAGCAAATTTGAGTGTCATGTACATTCAGCAAGTAGCATTTGAAAATTTTATTTCGTCGTCATTACAGGACATAGCACAAGAACAAAATAAAGACAACGTGTGGAAAGAAATTAAACACCTTTGGCAAGATAGGAATAATGTTACGATTAGAAACCATTACACTGTAAGCAATGACATTCTGTTTCGCCGCTCTCATCCTGACAGCAACAACTGGTTGTTATGCATTCCTGACGAACTGGTTAACAAATTAATCTGGTACACTCATTTAAGTTACGCACATTACGGAGCACGAAAATGTTTTCTTATACTGAGACAGAACTGTTATTTTACCAACATGGAAAAACGTATACGACGAGTTTTAGCGTCATGTAAAATTTGCCAGAAAGCTAAGTCAGACACCACTTCACATATTCCTTCATTATATCCCATTATACCTGTTAAATTAAGACATATGGCAGCAGTAGACATTATTTGGTCCAATTCCGAGAACTAACAGAGGTTTTTGCTACATATTTGTCGCTGTTGAGCTCACTTCAAAATTTGTTACCTTCACTCCGTTACGCAAAGCTACTGCTAAAACTGTTTCGAAAGCATTTGTAAAACATTTTCTATTTCATGTAGGGCATGTGATGAAAGTAATTTCTGACAATGGATCACAATTTCGTTCTGCTACATGGACACGTATGTTACGAGCTAGAAACATTTCTCCGATTTATATATCCAAGAACCATGCCTCTCGAACCCCTGTGAACGATTAATGAAAGAAATTGGTAAGCTGTGTCGAATATACTGCCACAAAAGACATATTGATTGGGACACACACATATTCTCATTCCAAGATGTAATTAATTCCATTCCAAATGAATCCACTATGCTATCTCCGTCTGTTATACTGAAAAATGTTGAACCACCTAACAAAATTAAAGAATTAGTAAACTTCCCTACCTGTCGTCGACTAAGACACCACGAAATAATTGACATTGCGCTGAACAACATCAAACGTGCCGCAGAGCGCCGAAGAAGACAACGAAAACAGGTTTGTAGACGCCGAGACTTCCACATTGGACAGAAGATATTAGTGCGTACACACTTTTTATCCAACAAAATAAAAGGTAGGTGCAGTAAATTTGAACTTCTATACGCAGGACCATATCGGATTCGCAGCATTCCTCATCCCAATGTGGTACACGTCGAAACTTTGAGAACCAGAAAATCGAAAGGCAACCACCATTGGTCAAATATTAAACCCTTTATTGAATGAAGACACTTTATGATTCAACACACTATGATGCCATTTACTAATGCAATTATATTCACATGACTAATTATTGTTGATTATCGTATTTTTCTTGGCAAGTTCCCGACAAGGTAAGATTATCAGGTCGCTTTTCTTGTCGTTACACATCAGACCGTGCATATTTTTCGAGATGAACTTACGTATTTTATGAATAATTATGCAATTCTATGTAATGACGTATTAATTTTATCAAATTCTTTCTCCATTAAAGTCTTTAATTCTCGCCTCTATTAACTACACTACATACAAGCTGAACACAACGAAGGTCACATTTTGTCTTTTTATGTACGATTGTTTTCATGTTTTGTTTATATGCACTGTGAAATAGTTAAGGTATAACACACCAGTTGATTTTGACATTCTTTTTGCCCTATGACATCTCAAGATCGTGACTGTTTTACGTTTTTTGCTGCTGCATTGTATTATTCTGTGTACATTTTTGCATCTGAACACTGTCAATGTCTTTGACATATTACGTTTTCTGTCATGTTATGCTGTATGGTTAATTATGTCACCATAAACCAGTCATTATTTAGTGGGTATATGATTTAAATGCAAGACATTAATCTTTGTTCATCAATTTCAGAAAGAAATGATGCGTGTAAGAAATAAATTCAACAGAAATGGGAATTTCACCTACGGAATAAACGAAAGAAGATGCAATAACTTTATGAGGAAGAGGAAATGGATCAGGATTAACAAGCATTAACAAGAATATTCTATACTCATCATAGAATAGCAGTCTTAACTAATTTTTCTTTCAGAAGACAGGGTGATTGATGCAGGCTGTCAGACAGAACTACACATCTTAGTTTTAGTGATGAAATATGCTAGAGATAAGGAATAGTTGTGTAATGAGTAATGAAGTGATTTTTTGCAGATGATAATGAATGCCGATGAATAATGATGAAGAATATGCTGCTATGAATAATGAAGTTTTTCTTTACAGGTGATGATGATAATGGAGTTTTTGATGATATGGATAATGAAGTTTTCTTTGCAGATGAGGATAATGTTGAAGTTATATTTAGGCTATGTAGTTATTTAAGTATTTGTTGCAGTTCGTTTTGACAGCAGGTGTTATATTGCACTGTATAATGACTGAAGGTTTTGGAAAGGACAGCTATGGAACACATTTTTTATACACATTTCACTACCTGTTAATTCTAAGTTCACTACTTTTCAGCATAAAATGCGTTTCTCTTTTCAGCTTAATAATCCATTTTTATATATTTTTTGCAGGAGAAATTATTTATGAGATTAATGTGCTATAAGCAGTTGTTCATTAAATCTATGAATGTGATTATATATACTCTACTTGTTTCATAATCTTGCCACAGCTGACTTATGACGGATGACGTTACACATTTTCATTTATACCAACAAACCAGAAACAAATTTTTTTCTTCTTACTTTCCCTTATAATTACCCAAAGCAATGCATTGCTAGCAAAAAAACAAAATGTATTACCAGTCCCAAATAATGTTACTAGTTTAAGAAAATTCTGAATAATACTGATCAGCTCTGAATAGTATGTCACTTCAGTAATGACTTCTTAATGATACAAAAAAATATATAAAATAATGCTTTGTAACGGGCAAATAACTGCCACTGTTTATTGTAATGAGACTACTTATAATGCCCATGATTATTAATGCTATGACTGTAATTAACTGATTTTTAATCATGACTTCTTAATGGTGTGTATCACCAGTTTCAAATAATGCTACTCATTTAAGAAAGTTCTGAATAATACTGAATGATGAACAATGTTTTATACTATTCAATACTTACTGGCCACTGAGTGCCAATAATTAATCTAATTAAATGAATTATGACCTTTCATGTTTTGGTAACTGGCCAATGAGTGCCAATAATTAATGTCACTAAATGAATTACGTTAATAATTATGCCATTAATTAGCTCCTGTTTTCAATTATGACTTTTCATGTTCTATAACTGGCCAATGAGTGCCAATAATTAATGTCACTAAATGACTTATGTTATTAATTATGCCATTAATTAGCTCTTGTTTTCAATGTTGACTTTTCATGTTTTGGTAAATGGCCAATGAGTGCCAATAATTTGTATCACTCAATGTATTATGTTAATGCTAGGCCAATAATTGACTCTCCTTTTCAATGAAGACTTCTGATGAACGTACTAAATATGCTTTGTAACTGGCCAAGGACTGCCACTGTTTATTGTAATACGATTACCCATGATGCCAATAATTTAATTTTATGAACATTATTCTGTAATACTACATACTTCGTACAGAAATGTTCAATAACTGGGCTATGAATGCCGCAAACTACTACTGTAATTCTCAATGAAGCCTATTATGTGACTTAATGTCCTTCACCTTATGAGCTAACTACCCTGAATTACTGCAATATCCATTTTTCCTGTCCATCCTCATGATCATGGAGCACTATATTTGGTTTTTGCACTAATTCCACCTTGGTGTGCCTTGTAAGAGCGTGGTGTTGACACGACATGCTGTCCACCACCATGAGCGATGGAGACGTTATTATGGTCCCACTGTTTGGTGTACCTAATGTACTGCCAAAATGAAAACATGGAACATTACTACGACAGTTCAGTGTCTTGGCTACGCTGATAAATTCTGATGGGAAAAGAACTTCAAATTGTGTCACTTGGTGTTGTACTTCTGTGGAAAGATATCGACTTTTAGTGCAGCTTCGTGTAAGCTAAAGTGCTACAACCATGTTGCAATCCTTCCCTTTCCTATCGTAATAGTGAAAATCATTTTTTGATAACATCATTTATGTTCATGGGATATACATTTTTTCGATTTGCTGAACTCCAATGCGAGTACACTTATGTCACTTGTCGACATGATTTTTTTTTTGCCATTATGTTTATTTGTTGTGAAAATGCTAAAGACATTTTTTCGATTTGTTCTGAAGTACAGTATATATGCACTCTTGTCTTTTATATTGTATATACATTTTTTATTTTGATGATATGTTCTGAGCTACAGTGCATGTGCACTTATGTTATGTGTTAATATGTTTTCTACTGAACTGCAGTGCCTGTGCACTTTTCTCATTTTTCAATATGATTTGTACTCATTCTGTATGTTCAATACTTCAGTGCGTATGCACTTATGTCATTTGTTACTCATTGTATATACATTTCGTCATTTGCTGATATGTTCTCAACTGCAGTGCATGTGCACTCATGTCACTTGTCAACATGATTTTTTGCCATTCTGTTTATTTGTTCTGAAAATGCTAAAGAATTTTTTCAGTGCGTGTGCACTTTGTTATCTGTCAAATAATTTGTATATACAGTTTTCTGATCTGCGAATATGTTTTGTACTCACATTTTGTCTTTGTTTGGAATGTTTTGTACTCGGTGCATGTGCACAACATTTAATTCATGTATCTAAATATTCTGTAAATTCTAGAAGTTGATTAATTAAAGAAAAATTTTGCCACGCTTGGCAAGTCCAAATGACTCACCATCGCTGCCAAATTTTTGCCCCCCCAGTGGAGGGTTATGAAACACGTATGTTGTGTGGCGGCGATGGCGAGGCATTGCAGAGTCTCTGACCAGAGAACCTTTTATCGTGGCTAGTCTGCGATTGACCACGCGAGAGTAGTAGTCGTGCAGTACAGTTGCGAGCAGTAGTCAGTGGGCAGTCTGTGAGCAGTGCTGTCTGTCGGTAGTAGCAGCCCAGTGCAGTTGTGTGTGAGGAGTCGGCAGGCGTCGACATGGCACTCCGGTCAAGATTCAGGATGAGGTATATTATTTTTAAATGCGCTCAGCTAATAATGTAAATTAACTGTAACTAATTTGTGCAATAATCGCCCCAATAATAATTTTGGTTTTCAAAGCAATATTTTTAACAAAAGAACTATTTAATTGAACGAACGATTTCCTTCCATTTCCTTTAAAGAAAAGTTTCAGTTAAATTTCAAAAAAAAAAAAAAAAATATTACTTGCGATGCAGTTCCTCCAAGCCGTGGCCAACAATAAGAGCAGAAATTTGACATGCAGTTTCAATGAGGTAAGAAATTAATTATGATTTTTTTTGCACAGGGCCAAAGACCGATATTTTGGTTTAATTGAATTTACATTGTCACTGAAGTCTCATTAGCATTGAATTGTTTTTCATTATTTTCGTGACAGCTTACACCTTGAGTCAGATTGCGATTCTCATTTTTATTGTCATTAAATTTAATTGCTAGGGAGGTTACGCTTGGCTCCATTTCTATTAAATATTATCTTTTAAATTTTTGTGGGGAGGTGACAAGTATTTATTGCATTTTTAGAGTAATAATTATAGCTTAGGAGTAGTATATTTCGGGTTAGTTGCTACTTCCAAGTGCACGAAGCAAGAGCAAGCCATTAACGGTTGTTTTCGCCTGGGTAGCAGGTAAGGTGCTGAAGTGTGGACACATGAATACAAAACAGTTACTTTATGCTGATAAGCATACCGTACTCCACTTAGAGATGCAGTTAGACCATGCAGAAAACATCACGTAGTAAATTATGCACCGTGTTTGCGGAAAGACTGTTAGACACAGAGAAAAAACGAATAACACACTGAAGTGGATAAATATTAACATTCGAACATGCGCGCCCACGTAGAAAGCGCCCCAAACACAAAAAAACATTGTTTTGTACCATTCCATTGTTGTTTTACAGTTTCAAGCCCAAACGTATTCTTTCATTACTGTTTCAGCTAACACAGTGATAAGTTGCGTTGTCATACGTCCACATAAGCAGCAATATACAATAAAATGAGAGCTAGAAGAGGAAAAATTCACAATCCCTGCAAGAAAATGATCCAGATTTCGAGCTAGCAACACAATCCCAATGTGATGAAATTACCTTCTAGATAATTAGTAATCAAAAAAGTAATTGGCAGGGATCTGAGGCAACTGCGCTGTTTAATGATTCAAATCAGTCATTAGTGTGTGTTAATACATGTTCACCGCAACAGAGTGACAAAATGAAAGTTTATTTTATTGTTGTTTAATTAAACAGTGATTTAGCTCATATAATGTAAGTTTATCTTTGTTTAACTAAACTAAGATTAAACTGGGATTTTGTTCATACATGTTTGTCTTGCTAGCATAAAGACAGCTGTTCTTTACATGTGTATGAAGTAAGCCATAAACACTCTTGTGTTATAAAAAACGTCATACCTGCTTGAGGTTTAAGATACCACTGATCACAGTATCTGCACTTCATATGTATGTAGGTGTAAGAACTCCTCTCAGGCCCCCTGGACCAAAGTGGGACAAACCAGACACACAAACTCCTGGCCCCGAGAGGATCAACTGGGGGGTGGGGGTGGTGGGAGGGGGGGGGCTATAATGCACTAGTTCTAAGATTTACAGAAATCTTAGAGCAGAAGTCCCTGCCATATAGGCCAGCCTTCACAGATAGGTGTGTTGTGTGGGAATAGTATCGACATGCCTTATTGATCTGCTTTCCAGAGCAGCCTATACATCAGGGACAAGAAACAGTTTCCAGCCCCCTCTCCCCTTCCCCCCCCCCCCCCCCCCCCACCCACAGACATGTGTAGGCAGCCCAACACAACAAGCGTGTTGTGAGGGAGTAGTATCGGACTGCTTTGCATGGTAACCTGTATGTCATGCAAAATAAATGGTTTCCATTCCCTTGGCATTTAAGCTGTGCGGCACAAGGGGCATGTTTGGGAAGTAGTAGCAGTCTGCTTTTCCAACATCCTTTTCAGGGATTATACATGTGGATGAGCATGTGTGGGGAAGTTTGAGTTGCATAGAGTAGGGGATGGGGGGATAGGGGAGCAGGAGGAGATGGTTAGAGTGAGACACGGTAGGAGGTGATGGGCAGGGGGTGGGGGACAGGAGGAGATGTAAAGACAATGAAGGACGGGAAGAAAAGTAGTATATAAAGAAGAGTGTATGGATGTGTATATATCTTGGTTACCCTCACAAACCCGTGGAATGATTTAAACCAAATCTGCCACAGAAATAACAGGCGTCGTTATAGTGGACAGCACGAAAATAGGACTTACAGATCATCTCGCTCTTACAGCATTGCCAGTTTTTTATAGTGATAATTTCAAATGTTCATAAAATTTTTTAAAAATATTGGACTACTCTATTTTCAGCCTAGAATATGATGGAGTACTTTCCAAAAGAAAATTCTAACAAGCCGCTAGGAAAAAAATGAAAAATAATGTTACAGAAATTTTAAAGGAAAATGAGTTTTTACTTCAACCCGTGTAGTAACAGAATCACTAATGTAATTGGACTGAAAAAGAAATGAACATCCTCAAAATTTACAGATGCATATGCTGCATCTTTTATTTTCGAAATATAAAAGTATTCTGATATAAAATATTATAAGAGGTATGAAACTGTGCCGACTGCGTAGCGAAAAATGTAGTCGCCAATGAATTTAGTTCTGCGGGCCTGCAAAGAAACTACCCACGAGAAAGCTGTTAAGAAAACTACAAAATTATTTTTGGTAATATTTCAGACATCGTTATTGCTTCGTATCACGTACAGAGGCAAATTACTTCCGCTATATCCCATGCGTAGCAGCGCGCGAATAGTTGTAGGCCGTCGCCAAGAGTTTTGTTCGGACGGCTCGCTTTAATATGACCGAGAATATTGAGCCGTGTACGTCTCGTGTTCATGCCATTTATTGATTGTTTTATTACTGTACTGACGCCTCGTTTTCTTATTCCATTTACTGGCTTCACTAACTTCCTGCCTCACTTGCCTGTGAGTGGCAGCAACAGCGCATATCGGTAAGCGCACTGTCATACCATCTCTGGAGCGACCGGTAGTATTTCCGAGTCGTCGTGTGTCTGACTAGTAGTTCGGGATGGACCAGCAGTGCAGTCGGGACGTAGCAGCAGTGAAATCGGGGGGACGGAGCGCTGTTGAGGCGCCGACAGCCAGTGCTCGCCGACTGCTGGCGATACACGTGAACTGTCCAATGGAGGGAGATTGGAGTGGGACGACCGTTGGTTGGTCGCTCGGTTGATCGTCTCATCGGCCAACGTGTATTTGGTCCTTTCACCGTTTCCAGGCCTGGGGAGCTGGTCAGTTGGCGTGAAGCAGCGAGGAAATCTCCACGGCACATAGTTTGGCTGGGCCCGCTGGCGGCCTCTATGCGGTGACTGAGTGTGCGGTGCTGTTCCCATTGCTACAAGGTTCGTGGCTCACCGATCCTGGATATGAAAGTTGAGTTTGGACTTAATCTACCAGTAACTCGCGTCTGTTCACATTGTGTCGTTTGGAGTACGTTGTCAGCTGTTGGGTTATTCCCATGAGCAACAATGTGTGTTTTCAAGTCGGCAAATTTTAGCCACCCTCCGGTGGAGTTTAACTGTACTTGGTTATTTGAATTGAAGTGCACCAGCGGAATCTTCTGCCTTGTGACCGTTAACTTTCTGATTACCTGCTCTGGCTGCTGACGTAAATTCAGGCAGTGTATTTTCCTCACCATGTTGTCGCTGTCCAGCATGGTGTGTAGTTTGACAGCTCAATGTATAATTGGTTGTGGGCGCCAATACCTTCTACATTGTTCCATTGAACTCCCTGCTGTGTGGTGGTCAGGTGAAGCGGAGGTTATCTTGTCGGTGGGTCCGTTGACTGCCTGTCAGATAGGTTGTCGTCTGATCGACAATGGTTGGGCCAACTACCTGTCTCACCTAAGTGAGCGTTAGTGTTTTAATTCCACGCCGACCCTCGGAACTTCTGAGCGCCCTTGGGTGTACAACCTTTTCTTGTTTGTTCTTGTTGTTCGTAGTTCTAGCCGATTTTTAGATTAAGGTTGTTTTGCCCTTTAGGTGTCAGATGGTTTGGGCCTTCAGCCTAATTTAAGAACTGTTTTACATAAAGCCTTTGGCATTTTTAAAATTAATGTTATTGAGTCTTAAGTGTTGGGCCTTCAGCCGATTTTGAATTTAAGTTGTTTGCTCTTAAAATGTCAGATTCTTTGGGCCGTCAGCCTAATTAAGGAGCTGTTTTAAGATAAGGCTTTGCCTTTTAAATTTCTGATTTTGGCTGAGCTTTACGTTACTGGCTTTCAGCCATTTTTAAATTATTGTGGTCTTGCCCTTCAGGCATGAGATTGTACGGCGCATTCAGCCACTAATTAATTTCCAAAACTAAAACTTTGTTTTTTTAAAAAAAAAAATTCGTGGTTCTTGTAATGTTTGATAAAATAATAGGTTGTGTGTTCGAGTGCAACTGACAGCCGCTTATTTTGGCCCTTTCCACAACTTAAACTACTTGTCCTGACCGGCTAGTTTAGCAGGGCGTCTCAAATATCGCCTATTTCCCGAAAATATTTTACTGGCTGCTAATACATATCCTTCGCCATTACATCAATCACTGAAAACGTCAATATACGCTATGCAAAAGAAATTGTAGTTCTTTTGAAGGCAATATTTTCACTGAAGTCGAGCAAAATATTTGTTCGAAAGGTTTTGTGAAATCCAAGTTTTATCTAAATTTGCTGTAAGCCTATTATTCTCAGCACGCAATACGTGCTTGGTATACAAAAACCTCGTTCTTTCTACTGCAATGTGCCTGTCTTGTGTTACAAATTTCGTCCATCATTATAGTTTCCGAATTAAGAACCAAGTGGGGGAGAAGACAGTGCATTAGGGTGACTGGCCAAAATAATCAATTTTATCACGGACATTACCCGGTATTTCTCCAGCCATTGCATACTATCCTCTGTCATCCTACAGTAATACAATTCTACGTTCTAGCTTTTTGTGAAAGTCGTGAAATATCATAGATTTCTATGCTCTTCTCGGACAATCAGAATATGTACTGGGACTTTCTAATGTTATAGCACTGTTTATATATACAGTCAATACAGAAGTACCACAACGTTTTGTCATTTTATGAACTGCATTACCCTTACTACGAAACAGCCAGTAAATCCTTCTGTGAAAAACGGAGTTAAATTTCGAATGTACAAGTAAACCGAATGCAGTAAGATTATATCCGAATGTAAAGACATTCGATACAGGTTTTTAGGACAAACTGTTGTTAATTAATGCAGAATTGACAATCTTATTTTAATTGACAGTTACTGTTCAGTAAACTAATCGCCACCACTTGTGATAAATTTATCAGACGTCCACTGTAAGGGAAAAACATTCGCGGTATGTCCTCTATAACTGAAATGAATATACAAACATTTAAATCAAGTCAGCTTTTTACCTAAACTGAAAGATCTCCTGGCTCCTTGTCTTCAGATTCACTGTCGCTTGTTTCAGTCAGATGTATCATCACAGATTCCACTACGGTGTCTCTTAACCCTCCGTTTCTAGCAATGCTTTTACGCACCTCTCCCAGTCCTGCTGAGTAACATTGCCAAGAGCTCCGTGTCTTAGCTTCTCGACATCAGCTAGTTTGAAAGTAGTGTTTCTTTTCGTTACTTCTCACTTTACTTGGACCCATATCAATTCAATGGGATTATACTGGCAGTGATACGGTGGTAGACGTACTACTTGGTGTCCCATTTGGTTTGTAGTTGATCTAATTCGTAAGTCTTTTTGGCACCTACGATTTCTTCCTTAGACAAGAGTTCAGCCTTCGTTTCATCGACTGAAAATGAAACATTCTTTCTCTTTAACCACTCCATAATATCTGCCTTGCGTCAATTTGAACGTGTCAGCGTTTGTTCCTGGATGTTGTGGTAGCTGGCGCTATCCATCACGATAATTGACCCTTCTTCCAGCGCAGACAACAGTGGAATAAACCAATTCTTAAAAACCTCTCCATTCATTTCTTAATGGTAATCGGATTGGCAAGAACTTTTCCCACCACGAAAAACAAGTTTGGCCTCTGGTATGAAGCCTTGGTTAATGAATCAGCGTGGGCGATGATTAATCGGTCACCTCTAGCAGTAGGCACATTCAAACCGCCGTTTCCTTTGGAGTCCTGCCGTATATACTTATTGATGTGGTTCTGTGAAACCCAGGTTTCATCCAAGTACACCACCACAGGCCTGGTGTCTTCAGCGCGCAAGAAGAGCATTGTACGCAAAAACTTCGCTCTTGCTGCTGCAATGTCTCTGCTTTACATCAAGAATTTCCGTCCGTCATAACACTTCTTGAATCAGAAACCAAGGAAGCGGAGACGAAGAAGAACGGAAGTCTCTGAGCCCGAGTGGTTAATTTTTCACGGAGGTCAGCCTGTATTTTTTTTAGCCGTTGGAGACTCTTCTCTGTCTTAATATCCAAGTACAGTTTTACGCACGAGCTCTTTGTTAAAATCGTCAAAGTCGGTTGATTTCCGTTCACGTTCGTATCCCTTTCTTGGAGAATGGAAACATTCATGTCTGGAGATTCTGCCAATGACACATAATTGCTAATATGGCCTACAGCAGACTTGGATACACGACACACTTCAGCAGTAAGTTTATGACTTTGCTCAAAATTTTATTATTTGCTTCTTCATTGTCGGCCAGATCAGTAAAAAACTTGAGTACATTCGATATGATAATTTTGGATTATTTACAAATGTCTTTCTGCCCTTTACGCACACTGACCGGAGGAGTACTACAAGCAGGCAGTTGTTCCTGCATTTTTGTTCACTGCCAACACACGTCAAAGCACGTTTCTAAAGACAGTAAGACACTGAGATCAGATGTGAACACTGAGATATAGCATGATAGCACTGACCTTTCAGCTGCTCTGACCTACCGCACCGCTAACAATACTTACATGGCAACAAAGCTTAGAGGCAGGCGAATCACAGCCCGCAGCCCCTGCTGGTGACAGGCAGCGGCCGTAACCTTGAGGACTTTTCTTTTGTGCTGGCCACTATAGTATCAGCATTGTTGGGTTTATAACTTCCTAGCTCCAATATGAGTTGAGATAGCGCAAAAACGTGTTTTTTCCAGCCCCTGAAGTATAGGCTACCCTGAATGACAGAAGCGTTGTATAAGAATGGTATAGGCCTGCCTAATCAACCTAGTTTGCAGGGCAGCCTACATGTCAGAGGCAAGAAAAGGTTTTCTGTGCCCTAACATGTAGGCTGCCCTGCATGACAGATGTATTTTGTTAGAGTAGTATTTGCCTATTTTATCAATGTGCTTTCCACGGCAGCTTGTACGTCAGGAGCAAATACATAACTTACAAGCCCCAGTTGTGTAGACTGCCCTGTATCACAGGCATGTTGTGGGAACAGTATTTGTCTGCTTTATTGGACTGTATTGCAGGGCTACATGTGCCAATGAGCATGACTAGGGACAGGTTGAGGCGGATTGAGGAGGGGATAGGCAGAGTGAGGGAGGAAAGGATGGGGGATGCATAAGGCTAGAGTGGAAGTGGGCAGATGAAAAAAGAGGAGGGGAGGTCAAGATTAAAAAAGAGAGGGAGGAGGATATGGTCAGAGGGGTGGAGGGTGATGTAGTCAGAAAGAGGGGGTGGTGGAATTGGACAAAGAGAGGGAGAGTAGGAGATAAAGAGTCAGAGGGAATGTAGAGCAGGAGATAGATCGAGATGGGAGAATGAGGTGGAAAGACAGAGGGGAGGCGGACACAGAGATGTGGAAGAGGTGCGTGCAATACATACGTTTAACCCATATGCAAGTGAAGCTGTGGAAAAAGTCTTGTCTCACCAAACATTTAAAATTAGCTTCTCACATAACATTAGCAAATTGATAACCAAGTGAGCCACAAAAACATAACGCCTCTCAATGTCTATAGAGACTTGAGTGTTTGCTCAAAATTCATTTTGTGAAAATGTGTGTGAAGAAAAAAGGGAGAACTGAAAATATAGAAAAAAAGTGTGAGAACAGCACAAACAATTTGCAATAAAAAGAGACATCTGCCAGAAATACACAATAGTATGGAAGATGTAAGTACAGTAATCTACACAACCACTACCAACGAAAAAGTTTTTCAAAATTAATTGTATTTTTCCTAACTATTTTTCAGATGACATGCTGTCAGAACTTGAAAATAAGGGAACAAAACAGCCGACCTACAAAAATTTATTTTCACAAACAATGTGATTTCGAGGTGAGCAACACAAGTTTAATAAAATGCACATGTTATAGTTTTTAGGCCTACAATAGATAAATAACTGTGAGGTTTGTATTGCATTTTACGGAAAAAAACTTGACCCACAGAAGATGACACACAGGTTTCGAAACGTTTCTGGGTAAACAAAAAAGAAGTATATCGTGTTTTGTATCAGGCGGTGTTTAAGCAATCCAAATTCCGTTTCAGAAGTTTTGGAAATTCTATTTAGTCAAGTCACGTGGCTGAGAGATCCATCAATGACGTTTCTGTCCTTCCAAACCTTCTCAGGTCGACTGTTGTGATTCTGACGCAGAAATGCGAATGAACAACCACAGCTATGCAAGATCAGGTAGATGTCCCGTCCTAACATGCAGGGCACTGAGGAGGGTGGCTGTAAAAATCGCAAGAAATCAGCGGAAGGAATCATTAGTTGGTTCATAAGTGCTACCAGGAATCCAGTTGGGACAACGTGCTTAGGAATTTAAAAAGAATTGCGTACAGTAGTCGAGTAGCTCCTCATAAGCCACACATTTCTCAAGTGAGTGCTAAGTGACAGTTGAGCTGGTGTAAAGAGTGACATCACTGGACTGTAGATGATTAGAAAAAAGAGCTTTGTAGTGATGAATCACGCTAAACCCAGTGGCAGTCCGATGGAAGGGTTTGGGTTTTTGCCACCAGGTGTAGTACCAACAATAAAATATAGAAGATATGATGTTAGGGTACGGGGATTTTGCCGGCCGCGGTGGCCGTGAAGGTTCTAGGCGCTGCAGTCCAGAACCATGGGACTGCTACGGTCGCAGGTTCGAATCCTGCCTCGTGCATGGATGTGTGTGATGTCCTTAGGTTAGTTAGGTTTAAGTAGTTCTAAGTTCTAGGGAACTGATGACCTAAGATGTTAAGTCCCATAGTGCTCAGAGCCATTTTTGTATGGGGATTTTTTTTTTACTGGGGAGTTGTCCCCTTAATGCGCCTAAGAACATGCGAAATGCGAAAGAATACGAGCACATTTTACAGCACTGTGTACAGAAGAGGAAAAGGTTGGAAACGATGATTGTTTGTATCCTAATGTCAATGCACTCTGTCAAAATACAGCGTCTGTGAGGCAGTGGTTTACAGACACTAACATTTTTGAAAAGGACTGGCATGTCCAGCGACTTAACCTGTAGCCATTGCGACACTTTTAGGAAGATAGAAAGTCCGTTCATTTCACTCCAGACCCCTTGTCCAACATCACTGCCTTCTCCCGATTTTTGCTCTAGAGAAAGAATGGACTGCCATTCCACCACATTCAGATACCTCATTGAAAGAATCCTCAGCAGATTTCAAGCCATTATAAAGGCAAAGGGTAGACACACCCAAAATTAATGTCTACTAGCAGGTGTCCCAGTAATTTTGATAAGATAGTGAATATCCAGCAAGATAGGAAGCTCCGAACCTCTTCAATGGCCACAGAATACTGCTCTTGTACAGAAGCAACACAGGAGGAGTAAGGTGCGTGAAACAACCAGATGGAGCAATCCATGGAAGGTTTACATGTTCCATTGCTAATAAGCTGAGTATACCATTCGTTTGTTACATATTTTTACAAGTTTCAAACAGGAACTGTGATTGCTGTGTACAGATGCGAGCAGAGTTGGTGACCCTTCGCTCACAGCTCCAGGCTGCGTTGGCTTCTGTCACACAGCTTAAGGCTACTACCAAGGGGCATCACTGTGGGGGGATCAGACATGGGGATGCGAGGGACGGTGAGCACGTCCCACGTCTCCCCCAATCGGTCCACTGCTGTGGCTGCCCCAGGTACTGCCTGCACTGAGGCTGACCCCTCACCCGTGGTCGGGTGGTAGTTCATTCCAAAGTCTGGCAGATAGCAAAAATCTTTCTGAGGGGCCAATTGCAGGGCCTCCCCGGTTCGTTTGACTAACAGGTTTCGGGCGTTGTCTGTGGCTCACGATGAGTCTAAGCCGGATGCAGTAGTCCACCGTATTCCAGAGGAAGCTTCTAGGCCCGTAAAGTCTGGGCATTCACAGAGGGTGAGTTTTCCGGTAGTTGGGAGCTCCAAGCTTAGGCGCGTAAGGGGGCCCATAGGAACATAGCTGCCAAGGAGGGGAGGGAAGCCAGTGTACTCTCCATGTGCATACTGGGGGGAGTCATTCCGGATGTGGAAAAGTTGTTTCCGGATGCCATGAAGAGTACAGAGTGCAGCCAACTGCAGGTGGCGGCCCATGTCGGTACCAATGACGTTTGTCGCTTTGGATCGGAGGAGATTCTCTCTGGTTTCGGAGGTTAGCAGGAATGGTAAAGACTGCCAGTCTTGCTTCCGAGATTAAAGCGGAGCTCACCATCTGCAGCATCGTCGATAGAACCGACTGTGGTCCTTTGGTGCAGAGCCGAGAGGAGGGTCTGTATCAGAGGCTCAGGCGGTTCTGTGACCGTGTAGGCTGCAGATTCCTTGACTTGCGCCATCGGATGGTGGGTTTCCGGGTTCCGCTTAATAGGTCAGAAGTCCACTACACACAGGAAGCGGCTACACGGGTAGCGGGGGCTGTGTGGAAGGGACTGGGCGGTTTTTTATGGTAGAGGGTGACAGAAAACCTCAGAAAGGGCGTCTGTCTAAAAGCGGGCACGTAAAACACAGTAAGGTAGTTGTAGAACCGATTGGTATTGCAGTTGTAAATTGTCGTAGCTCTGGTGGGAAATAACCAGAGCTCCAAGCCCTAATAGAAAGCGCTGAAGCTCAAATAGTTATAGGCACGGAAAGCTAGCTAAAGAAGGAAATAAATTCAGCCGAATTTTTTTCACACGACCTAACAGTGTTCAGAAATGATAGATGAAATACAGTTGGTGGTGGACTATTTATTGCTGCCAGAAGTAGTTTACCTTGTAGTGAAAATGAAGTAAATAGTTATTGCAAAATAGTATGAGTAGAGGCTATACTTGACAATCGGACTAAACTATTAACTGGATCGTTTTACCGACCCCCCGACTCAGAAGATTAGTTGCTGAACAGTTCAAGGAAACCTTGAGTTTCATATCAAATAGGTATCCCACTCATACAATTATAGTCGGTTGTGACTTCAGTCTAACCTCGATATGCTGGAAAAATTATACGTTTAAAGCCGGCGGCAGGCATAAAACATCATCCGAAATTTTACTGAATGCTTTCTCAGAAAATTATTTTGAACAATTAGTTCATCAGCCTACTCGAAGCGTAAATGGTTGCGGAAACATACTTGTCCTCTTAACAACAAACAATCCTGGACAAATAGGAAGTATCATGACGGATACAGGGATTAGCGACCACAAGGCACTTGCTGCTAGGCTGAATACCGTAACGCCCACAACCATTAAAGGGAAACGCGAAGTATATCTATTTAAAAAAGCTGATAAAATGCTCCCAATGCCTTTTTAAGACAGACTCCACTCCTAGCGACCTGATCATGTAAGCGTAGAAAAGTTGTGGAATCATTTCAAAGAGATAGTATCGACGGCAATTGAGAGATATATATCATATAAATTAAGTGATGGTACTGACCCCCCATGGTACACAAAATGGGTCAGATCGCTGTCGTTGAAGCAACGAAAAAAAAATGCAAATTTAAAAGAACGGAAAATCCTCAAGATTGGCAAAGTTTATCAGAAGTCAAAATATAGCGCGTACTTCAATGCGAGATACTTTCAATAATTTCCACAATGAAACTCTGTCTTGCAATCTGGCAAAAAGCGAAAAGAGATTCTGGTCATCCATAGAGCACACCATTGGCAAGCCGCCGTCAATACCTTCACTGCGCGATAACAACGGTGAAATCACTGATGACAGTGCCACACGGTTTTCCGAAACTCCTTCACCAAAGAAGACGAAGTAAATATTCCTGAATTCCAATCAAGAACAACTGCCAAGATGAGAAACAGAAGTAAATATCCTCAGTGTAGCAAAGCAGCTTAAATCAATAAAGACAAGGCGTCTGGTCCAGATTGTATACCAATCAGGTTCCTCTCAGAGTATACTGATAGAATAGCTCCACATTTAGCAACTATATACAACCGCTCGCTCACAGAAAGATCCGTACCTAAAGACTGGAAATTTGTTCAAGTCACACAAAAACCCAAAAAGGGAAGTAGGGGTAATCCGCTGGATTAGAGGCCCATGTCACTAACGTCGATTTGCTGTAGGGTTTTGGAACGTATACTACATTCGAACATTGTGAAGTACCTCAAAGAAAACGATTAGTTGACACATAGTCAGCTCGGATTCAGGAAATATCGTTCTTGTGAAACACAACTAGCTCTTTACATTCATGAACCAATGAGTGCTATCGACATGGGATGTCAAATGATTCCATATTTTTAGATTTCCAGAAGGCTTTCGACACCGTTCATCACAAGCGTCTTCTATCCGAACTGCGTGCCTATGGAATATCGCCTCAGTTGTGGATTCGTGACTTCCTGCCAGAAAGGTCACAGTTCGTAGTAATACACGGAAAGTCATCGAGTAACACAGAAGTAATATCCGGCGTTCCCCAAAGAAGTGTTATAGGATCTCTATTGTTCCTGATCTATATTAATGACATAGGAGGCACTCTGAGTAGCCCTCTTAGATTGTTTGCAGATGATGCTGTCATTTACCGTCTTGTAAAGTCATCGGATTGCAAAATGATTTACATAAGATATCTGTATGGTGCGGAAAGTGACAATTGACCCTGAATAAAGAAAAGTGTGAAGTTATTCACATGAGTACTAAAAGAAATCCGCTAAATTTCGATTACGCGTTAAGTCACACAAATCTGAAGGCTGTAAATTCAACTAAATTCTTAGGGACTGCAATTACAAAACCCAAAATTGGAACGATCACGTAGATAATGTTGTGGGTAGAGCAAAGACTGCGATTCATTGGCAGAACACTTAGAAGGTGCAAGAGGTCCGCTAAAGAGACTGCTTACAACACGCTTGTGCGCCTATTGTGGAGTACTTCTGTGCAATGTGGGATCCGCATCAAGTGGGACTGACTGATGACATCGAAAAAAGTAGAAGAAGGGCAGCTCGTTTGGTATTATCGCGAAATAGAGGAGATAGTGCCACAGACATGATACGTGAATTGGATTGGAAATAATTAAAACAAAGGCGTTTTTCGTTGCGACGGGGTCTGCTCATGAAATTACAATCACCAGTTTTCTCCTCCGATTGCGAAAACATTCTGTTGGCACCCGCCTACATAGGGAGAAATAATCAACACGATAAATTAAGAGAAATCAGAGCCCGCACAGAAAAATTTAAGTGCTCTCTTTCCCGTGCGCCTTTCGAGAGCGGAACGATAGAGAAATAGCTTGAAGGTGGTTCAGTGAACCCTCTGCCAGGCACTTTGTTGTGAATAGCAGAATTATCACGTAGATATAGATGTACTAACGTGCAAGTCGATAGTCAGGTTATTCAGCTTTGTCATTCTCTAATACATAGTCTAACTAACGATCTCGATAAGATATTTGAAAACACTATTATGCAAAAGATCATAGATTGTCTCACGAGATGAGTATACATAAGTTCGGGTTTAGAAAAGACAGATCAACTGAAGACACAACTGGCAGTGATTATCGACATTGCTGGCGTTTTCGATAACCTATGGTGGTCATCTTTCTTTCGTCGTCTTCGTGAACTGGAGAGATGAGAGGCACTGTACAACTGAAAGGTGACAAACCTTTAAGCATGCCATCTTTCACTCCTTGTTAATTAGGTATTCCTTGCAAAGGCGTTGAAGCCATCTCACCTATGTAGAGCGTCATCGGGACGAGTAATGTCAGGTATGACAGAGAATGACAGAGTTAGTTTCCGACTAGCAATAATAGTTGTGGCCCTAGATTTTTTTTCTGCTTCGACGAGGACGGCAGAGAGAGCTGGCCAGAACGGTGGAAGTCAACGAAACAGCTGTAGGCTCTTCCAGGAAAGCATCCAGGCTTCTACAAAAGCGTGGCCACTTTGCTTTTGAACGAAGGCGGTGGCCTCTTGCCATAAATTCACCACATTAAGGCGGCTCAGTCTTCAGCAGCACAATGGCCAGTGACCTACATTCCGGGGGGTATCGTCCACCTCAGGTGTGTGACTGACAGACGGGCGTCGAGTTTTATGATTGCTTTAGGAATGAAAGTATTGTCCACCGCAGGCGTAGAATGCACGCGTGTTTCTCCGATGCCATATTTAGCGATTGGGGGGGGGGGGGGGAGAGCACAGATTTTGCCAGAAATCTTTCTCATTCAAGGAATACCCCTATGCCGTGTCTAGGCGGGAGTTCTGCCTTGGTATTATAAGTATGCCACTGGCGCAATTCGCGTAGGCAGCTTGGACAATTTTTGGCGACCCCACGAGGATCTGGTGTCGAGGAGGGAAGAGAGATCAGATTTTGGGACATTCGGTGGATGTCCACCATAGAGGACAGTTTGACCGAGGTGCGCCGTACGCTCGGCAAATTTGGTGGAGAGCCGCCACAGAGGACAGTCTTGGTTCTTTCGGCGTGCCAGCCACGATCCTCTACACATCTCGGAGGGACGGTGCGCCGGCCACGGTCTTTGCAGTTGGCTCCTATGGTCAGTCTCCACGTCATCCATTGGGAAGTTTAGTGACGAGCACATCGGCAGCCTGGGCTTGTCAGCAATCAATCGAAAGGTGGCAATCATTTGGGCACACCTTTTTGCAGCCCTTGTTAATTACGCAATCCCTGCAGAGGCAATGCAGCCCTCTTAGGACGAGTAATTGCAGCTATGACAGGGAATGACAGAGCCTATCTGGCCTGCAGCCGTGTATTCCAACCAACCTACGTCGTACTGACGTCCAGCTAGCGGTTCACAATGTCTGTCAGTACCTCATCTTGTTGCTGTTACCTTGAGGGAGGCATCGTTTTAGCTTGACCACCTTCCCCTTTAGTAACTTTTCCTACCATCACCATCATCTGTTATCGTGTATTTTTTTAATTATAAATATTTTTTGTGAGCTGAGGGTATTTAATGAGGTAAGAAACCTTACATAATTTCTACATCATCTACGTCTACATGGATACTTTGAAAATAACACTTAAGTGCCTCGCAGAGGGTTCATCGAACCACCTTCATAATAATTCTCCACTATTCTTAACTCGAACAGCGCCGGACAAAACGAACACCTATATCTTCCCGTGTCTGCTCTGATTTCCCTTATTTCATTATGGTGACCGTTTCTTCCTACCTAGGTCGGCGACAACAAAATATTTTCGTATTCGGAGGAGAAAGTTGGCGATCGAAATTTTGTGAGAAGATTCCGCCGCAACGAAAAACGCCTTTGTTTTAATGATGTCCACCCGAAGTCCTCTATCATTTCAGTGACACTCTCTCCCCTATTTCCCGATAATACAAAACGTGCTTCCCTTCTTTGGAATTTATCATGTTATCCGTTAATCCTCTCTGGTAAGGATCCCACACTGCGCAGCAGTACTCCAAAAGAGGAAGAACAAGTGTAGTGTAGGCAGTCTCTTTGGTAGATCTGTTACATTTTCCAAATTTCCCGCCAATAAGACGCAGTCTTTGGTTTTCCTTCCCCACAATATTTTCTATGTGTTCTTTCCTATTTAAATTGTTTGTAATTGTAATTCCTAGGCAGTCAGTTGAATTCACAGCCTTTAATTTCACTGATGTACCGTGTAACCGAAGGTTAACGGATCCCTTTCAGCGCTCATTTGGATGACCTCACACTTTTCGTTATTTAGGATTGTCAATTTTTGGACCATACATATATCTTTTCTAAATCGTTTTGCAATTTGAAACTTGTTGGGGAATTTGGCGACAATGTAACCAAACATTATTTACAATCACATACTTCAGTAAAGGACAGTTCACGCCCCTTGAAAATTGCCTGAGAGGCTAGCGTCAAGGTAGATGTGAATGTGCTCAGGGAAGGAAATTGCGAAAACCATGTCAAAGGAGTGTCTACAGGGATCAATGTGTGGTCCAGAGTTTTGGGGCTGTAGCATTGAAGTCCATACTGCAGAAAATACCTAATAGCGGTAACGTAAGCGGACTCGTAACACTTGTACTCGACTTGACGTTCGTTTTAACGATGACTCCAGAAGAGTTATGGAAGAAAGGGCTGCATGAACTTGGAGCTTCTAGACGATGTGACAAATTGTCCATAGCATCTCAAAATACTACTATCTCCTGCTGAAATGGAAAATAGTTAGAAATCCTAAAATGAAAGTAAAAGACGTAACTATGATCGTCGATCTTTACGTGCGTCTGTAGTATGTGGACGTCCAGAATCTGGTCTAGAGGTGTGGGAACGTTGCACAGACCACTGCTGAAAGCAACCACGTACCACCGATACATTGCGCGCAATATGTGCAGCAGTCCCTCGATACGTCTATCCAGCTTGCCACAGGCCCTCAATATGTCCCGTTCAAATGGCTGAAACTGTTCAACAGGAGTATGTACTCGTTGGTGAGGCATGGTTGTACCCTAGAATGAATGATGCACACACTGCTCACTTCTAACCAAAGGACAGTCGCTGGCTGCAGAGTGAAAAAAGAGGGTGGACACACAGGCTTCTAGTGCGCCATCTGATCGCCAGTGACTGTGACAACACTACAACCCCTCAGTATGGACACATTATAGCAAATGCTACTGAACACATTCCAAGTGGGTGTTAGTTTTTTGCTGTGTATCACCTACTGTATGAACCCGAATTATGCATTTTGACAATTCTACGTGTAGGCCTATGCCCATAAAATTTGAAAATCAGGAAATGAGCAGCCCTTCGTGATTTCAAGAAAAGCAGTCGATTAAAAGTACAGAGGATTCTTAAAACTGAGGCCAGTACGAAAAACTTGAATACTAGATCGCATATGACAACTGTAGAAAAATGAACAAGAGACTCCAGCCGTAGACAGGAGAAAGTATTAATTTCTCCCTTATATCAAGGAGAGTTTAAAAACTGATATTTCCTCAGCCTTTGATTAGACTGATACATACACTACTGGCCATTAAAATTGCTACACCACGAAGATGACGTGCTACAGACGCGAAATTTAACCGACAGTAAGAAGATGCTGTGATATGTAAATGATTAGCTCTTCAGAGCATTCACACATGTCTGGCACCGGTGGCGACACCTACAACGTGCTGACATGAGGAAAGTTTCCGATCGGTTTCTCATACACAAACAGCAGTTGACCGGCGTTGCCTGGTGAAACGTTGTTGCGATGCCTCGTGTAAGGAGGAGAAATGCGTACCATCACGTTTCCGACTTTGATAAAGGTCGGATTGTAGCCTATCGCGATTGCGCTTTATCGTATCGCTACATTGCTGCTCGCGTTGATCCAGATCCAATGACTGTTAGCAGAATATGGAATCGGTGGCTTCAGTAGGGTAATACGGAACGACGTGCTGCATCCCAACGGCCTCGTATCACTAGCAGTCGAGATGACAGGCAACTTATCCGCATGGTTGTAACGGATCGTGCAGCCACGTCTCGATCCCTGAGTCAACAGATGGGGACGTTTGCAAGACAACAACCATCTCCACGAACAGTTCGACGACGTTTGCAGCAGCATGGACTATCAGCTCGGAGACCATGGCTGCGGTTTCCCTTGACGCTGCATCACACACAGGAGCGCCTGCGATGGTGTACTCAACGACGAACCTGGGTGCACGAATGGCAAAACCTCATTTTTTCGGATGAATCCAGTTTCTGTTTACAGCATCATGATGGTCGCATCCGTGTTTGGCGACATCGCGGCGAACGCACATTGGAAGCGTGTATTCGTCATCTCCATACTGGCGTATCACACGGCGTGATGGTATGGGGTGCCACTGGTTACACGTCTCGGTCACATCTTGTTCGCATTGACGGCACTTTGAACAGTGGACGTTACATTTCAGATGTGTTACGACCCGTGGCTCTACCCTTCATTTGATCCCTGCGAAACCCTACATTTCAGCAGGATAATGCACGACCGCATGTTGCAGGTCCTGTACGGGCCTTTCTGGATACAGAAAATGTTCAACTGCTGCCCAGCACATTCTCCAGTTCTCTCACCAATTGAGAACGTCTGGTCAATGGTGGCCGAGCAACTGGCTTGTCACAATAGGCCAGTCACTATTCTTGATGAACTGTGGTACCGTGTTGAAGCTGCATGGGCAGCTGTAACTGTACACGCCATCCAAGCTCTGTTTGACTCAATGCCCAGGCGTATCAAGGCCGTTACTACGGCCAGAGGTGATTGTTCTGGGTACTGATTTCTCAGGATCTATGCACCCAAATTGCGTGAAAATGTAATCACATGTCAGTTCTAGTATAATATATTTGTCCAATGAATACCCGTTTATCATCTGCATTTCTTCTTGGTGTAGCAATTTTAATGGCCAGTAGTGTATATATAACGGCCCGTATACTACGTACAGGGTGTTTCAAAAATGACCGGTATATTTGAAACGGCAATAAAAACTAAACGAGCAGCGATAGAAATACACCGTTTGTTGCAATATGCTTGGGACAACAGTACATTTTCAGGCGGACAAACTTTCGAAATTACAGTAGTTACAATTTTCAACAACAGATGGCGCTGCAAGTGATGTGAAAGATATAGAAGACAACGCAGTCTGTGGGTGCGCCATTCTGTACGTCGTCTTTCTGCTGTAAGCGTGTGCTGTTCACAACGTGCAAGTGTGCTGTGGACAACATGGTTTATTCCTTAGAACAGAGGATTTTTCTGGTGTTGGAATGCCACCGCCTAGAACACAGTGTTGTTGCAACAAGACCAAGTTTTCAACGGAGGTTTAATGTAACCAAAGGACCGAAAAGCGATACCATAAAGGATCTGTTTGAAAAATTTCAACGGACTGGGAACGTTACGGATGAACGTGCTTGAAAGGTAGGGCGACCGCGTACGGCAACCACAGAGGGCAATGCGCAGCTAGTGCAGCAGGTGATCCAACAGCGGCCTCGGGTTTCCGTTCGCCGTGTTGCAGCTGCGGTGCAAATGACGCCAACGTCCACGTATCGTCTCATGCACCAGAGTTTACACCTCTATCCATACAAAATTCAAACGCGGCAACCCCTCAGCGCCGCTACCATTGCTGCACGAGAGACATTCGCTAACGATATAGTGCACAGGATTGATGACGGCGATATGCATGTGGACAGCATTTGGTTTACTGACGAAGTTTATTTTTACATGGACGGCTTCGTCAATAAACAGAACTGGCGCATATGGGGAACCGAAAAGCCCCATGTTGCAGTCCCATCGTCCCTGCATCCTCAAAAAGTACTGGTCTGGGCCGCCATTTCTTCCAAAGGAATCATTGGCCCATTTTTCAGATCCGAAACGATTACTGCATCTCGCTATCTGGACATTCTTCGTGAATTTGTGGCGGTACAAACTGCCTTAGACGACACTGCGAACACCTCGTGGTTTATGCAAGATGGTGCCCGGCCACATCGCACGGCCGACGTCTTTAATTTCCTGAATGAATATTTCGATGATCGTGTGATTGCTTTGGGCTATCCGAAACATACAGGAGGCGGCGTGGATTGGCCTCCCTATTCGCCAGACATGAACCCCTGTGACTTCTTTCTGTGGGGACACTTGAAAGACCAGGTATACCGCCAGAATCCAGAAGCAATTGAACAGCTGAAGCAGTACATCTCATCTGTATGTGAAGCCATTCCGCCAGACACGTTGTCAAAGGTTTCGGGTAATTTCATTCAGAGACTACGCCATATTATTGCTACGCATGGTGGATATGTGGAAAATATCGTACTATAGAGTTTCCCAGACCGCAGCGCCATCTGTTGTTGACAATTGTAACTACTGTAATTTCGAAAGTTTGTCTGCCTGAAAATGTACTGTTGTCCCAAGCATATTGCAACAAACGGTGTATTTCTATCGCTGCTCGTTTAGTTTGTATTGCCGTTTCAAATATACCGGTCATTTTTGAAACACTCTGTATATGAACAAAATCAAAAGACGGATGATTGATTGTTGCACCTGTGGCAATGTGCGCACTCCAGACTACCCATTGTGGGACTGCAGGGTGTAAGGCATTAAGGACGCTGCATCCCAGAGCAGCACTGAGGAGCGACTCAGATTGGCGCATCTTAGAGGGTACTACAGCGACAGTATCCAGATAGGCCAGTGGAGATATCACGACACGTCATCGCACTGCCTTCCTGTAAGACAACGTTCCGTACAGAAGGAGTGAAGGCAACTGGAGTCGACAACCACTGAGTGAAACAGTTTTTCAAGAATTTCAGTCTGACTGGTGCAAGTGATCACGGAAGTGTGGATTTGAAGACGGTACAGTGAACCACGGAGTCCATTGTCACACTGTAAAAGACAATGACTGTTGACCGGAGCAGTTTGAGTGCAGATCCAGTACCGGAAACGACCACACTGTTGCGCCCATCAAAGGGCATAATGTGCAACGTAGGACAAGGAATGACGACAAACTTGGAATGTAAAATATCTCAAAAATCCGAAAATGTTTTATAGAACAGTGGTTCAGTAGTTGGGCAATTAGTTAATGGGGATACAGTGGTTTTATAGTAAGAAAAAGTAGTTTTCTTGTACTTTTTTATTTTGTAATATTGGCGGTTTTTTTGTATTTGGGAAAATAAGGGAAATCAGAGATCGCACGGAAGGTATAGATCTTGTATATTCCGGGTGCTGTTCGAGAGTGGAATAATAGAGAATTATTATGAAGGTGGCTCGATGAACCCTTTTGCAGGCACTTAAGTGTGATTAGAAGAGTATCCATGTAGATGTAGATGCAGATATTAGCATGTTTTGTATTTCATAATGTTTGTGAGTACCAGGAATAAATAATTAATATATATACTTTACACTGTCCACAAAAATTTGAGTTGAAAGGCCTATGTTGCTTCCCAAAAAATAGGCTGCAATTGTGAAGAATAAATGAATAAACCATCAAAGGGCACATTGCGCATTATAGGACAAGGAAATGACGACAAACTTGGAAAATAAAACATCTCATAATGCTAGCAGCCTCCCTACAAGCGAAATAACTTAGTTTTTTTTTCTGCATGGCTTAGAAGGGCAAAGGAAGTGACTGGGCAACTTGGTATTGCAGTGCAATACTGAGCTGTTGCTGGAAGAACTCTGACTGGGCTGTTTCCAAGAAAGGGAGATAGATTAAGAGGGACTGACACATGTGATTGGACAGTGTGGGTGGGTTTATAGATAAATGAATTGTGTAGCAGAATCTAATAAAAAATAATTAAATTATAGAAAATGAGTAATTATGGAAATATTATTTAATTATATAAATAAGTGTATACATCTATGTTTAAATGTGTTGAACCGTAAGTTGTGATACCTGTGGCTAAATTTCTACAATACCCTCACTTAGTTCCACGTCGCAGCGTAATTAACCCATCTTCCTACAGAGTATCTTTCTACACAGAATTTTTTTCTAGTGTTATAAGTTTTGCTAATCAGTTATGACAGTACCTTTCATCTCTTACTTAGTTAAGAGGCGATGACGTAGGAATTGTTCGTGGAATCCAGTGTAGAAGTTCGGTCGCCGTGCAATAATATGGGCTTCATTTCCTTGTTGCAAAGGCTCTTTTGGGACACAACTTTAAATAAATTTTCATACCCATTTTTCTCTTCTGCAACTTACTTATTTTTTCACTTCGTGGAAGTACGCACTTTTAACATTAACTTCAGAACAGAATGCACAATCGCAGTTATACATAACACGAGGTGACATTGCCTCCCATATCCATACTGCCCCGCTAACAGACTACTCGGGACTGTCAGTACGTGACGCCTGCCTGGGCTCAACAGCAATAATAAGAGCTCAGATCGGAGATATACCTATCTCATTCAAAAACTACTCGTAACTCGTTCGTAGTCCGTGGCAGCACAGATTTTTCTGGTGTCCTCACACTCAAGTTGAATATATCTATATACACTTTCAGATTATTTAATTTAATTATATTTCACTGAGAAAATAAAATCAATTAGAGGAAGAATTACGTAGATAATTTGTCCTTCATGTCCACATAATTATTTCTTGTCATTGCGATCGTAAGTCCCAATTCATTGGGGAGAATGGTTTTAAATTAATATGTAAGTTATTCATTAACTGTGTTAAGAAAATAAATACATAAAATCTTACTATCAAAGTATTCACTTGTGCTTGGAATAGTGGTCGGGGCACCGAACACTCAGTCTGACCTTAAATTAGAATTAATGGCTCCTGATATGCAATCTAACAGTATAAGGTTAAAGATTCTCGAAGCGGAATCTGACTTCAAAGTAAATTAAACAATCAGAAACGCTAGACACCTGCAATTGACCGTGAAAACAATGGGAAGCGACTAATTGAATCTAATGCGTAACTCAGAGATGAATCTGATGAAAATTCATTGAAGAAACTGTAGTTGAAATCAAGTCATTAGCAAACGCAAGTCTGAATCTGGATTCTAAACTAGAGTAAGTGAAGGTTATTGAGCATTGCTCGTCCTGTGAATACCCTACGTCCTAACTGCTGCTGGTTCGGACTCAGCATGTTATCCTTTGAGAAGCCAAAACGTGAGATGGCCGCAAGCTGTGAAGTGCTGCGCCGCATGGTGTGAACTTCGACTATCATCTCACGAGCGCTGTAGTGAGTCACAGCGGTAGACGACCACGGCAGGCGTCGTGGGTCGCCGCTTCTCGGACGACGTCGGCAAGAACAATCTTAAGATACCTTCACACCGAAAACCAACTCCAACAAACTCGGTTGACAACTGTTCTCAGTTCGAAGTTCGACTTATTTTCAATTGTTGTCAACAGTTGTTTGAAATCGCTAACCTGAAAAACTGCACTCATGCTTATAAATTAAGGATAATGCTGATACATGGTGAAACAACGCTCTGGTGGGCCGTTTGCGGGTTTAAATCACCTCGCGGTATGACAATGCGGGGCCGCGGAGGTCTCGCGGTTCTAGGCGCGCAGTCCGGAACCGCGCGACTACTACGGTCGCAGGTTCGAATCCTGCCTCGGGCATGGATGTGTGTGATGTCCTTAGGTTAGTTAGGTTTAAGGAGTTCTAAGTTCTAGGGGACTGATGACCACAGCTGTTAAGTCCCATAGTTCTCAGAGCCATTTGACAATGCGGTGCATTTGACCTGCGGTCGTCGCACGGTGGCGCTGGCAGCAGTCCACATACACAGAGGTGTGTTGGTGCATGTCAGAGTACGGTGCAGCGAGTAACTGTGCAGACGTTTCCATGCGTACTAAAGGTCACTGTGTGTTGAAAATTGCTCAAAGAACACATATTGATGACGTTGTGATGCGTAGAATACTAGGGCGACTGGAGGCTGGTCAAACACAGCAGGTCGTAGCACAGGGCCTCCGTGTGCCACAAAGTGTGATCTCAAGATTATGGAAACGATTCCAGCAGACAGGAAACGTGTCCAGGCGCCACAGTACGGGGCGTCCACAGTGTACAACACCACAAGAAGACCGATATCTCACCATCAGTGCCCGCAGACGGCCACGGTGTACTGCAGGTAGCCTTGCTCGGGACCTTACCGCAGCCACTGCAACAGTTGTCTCCAGACACACAGTCTACAGACTACCGAACAGACATGGTTTATTCGCCCGGAGACCTGCAAGGTGCATTCTACTGGCCCCTAGTTACAGGAGAGCCCGTAAAGCCTGGTGTCAAGAACACAGTACATGGTCATTGGAACAGTAGTCCCAGGTTATGTTCACAGACGAGTCCAGGTATAGTCTGAACAGTGATTGTCGCTGGGTTATCATCTGGCGTGAACCAGGAAGCAGATACCAACCCCTTAATATCCTTGAAAGGGACCTTTATGGAGGCCGTGGTTTGATGGTGTGGGGTGGGATTATTATTGGTGCACGTACACCCGTGCATGTCTTTGACAGAGGAACTGTAACAGGTTAGGTGTATCGGGACGTCATTTTGCACCAGTATGTCCGCCATTTCATGGGTGCAGTGGGTCCCACCTTCCTCCTGAGCCGGCCGAAGTGGCCGTGCGGTTAAAGGCGCTGCAGCCTGGAACCGCAAGACCGCTACGGTCGCAGGTTCGAATCCTGCCTCGGGCATGGATGTTTGTGACGTCCTTAGGTTAGTTAGGTTTAACTAGTTCTAAGTTCTAGGGGACTAATGACCTCAGCAGTTGAGTCCCATAGTACTCAGAGCCATTTGAACCAACCTTCCTCCTGATGGATGATAACGCACGGCCCCACAGAATTGCCATCGTGGAGGAGTACCTTGAAACAGAAGATATCAGGCGAATGGAGTGGCCTGCCTGTTCTCCAGACCTAAACCCCATCGAGCACGTCTGGGATGCTCTCGGTCGACGTATCGCTGCACGTCTTCAAACCCCTGCGACACTTCAGGAGCTCCGACAGGCACTGGTGCAGGAATGGGAGGCTATACCCCTGCACCTGGTCGACCACCTGATCCAGAGTATGCCAACCCGTTGTGAGGCCTGTGTACGTGTGCATGGTTATCATATCCCATAATGATGCCGGGGTACATGCGCAGGAAACAGTAGCGTTTTGTAGCACGTGTGTTTCGGGACGGTTTTCTCAACTTATCGCCAATACCGTGGACTTACAGATCTGCGTCGTGTGTGTTCCCTATGTACCTATTCTAATAGCGCCAATTTTGTGTAGTGCCACATTGTGTGGCACCACATTCTGCAGTTGTCCTTAATTTATGAGCATGAGTGTAGTTGAGGGAAATTTTGTCTCGAATTTGTAGTTTATGGCCAGTGAATAAAAACACGGCAGAGTTGCCGTGTCGTCTGCCTTGTTTCTTTCTTGTTTTTATACACTGGCGACACCCGAGTACCTAAAAAATGGTTCAAATGGCTCTGAGCACTATGGGACTCAACTACTGAGGTCATAAGTCCCCTAGAACTTAGAACTACTTAAACCTAACTAACCTAATTACAACACACACATCCATGCCCGAGGCAGGATTCGAACCTGCGACCGTAGCTGTTGCGCGGTTCCAGACTGTAGCGCCAGAACCGCTCGGCCACCAGCGGCCGGCCCGAGTACCTACTTTTTTAAAATCCTAGAGCACATTACATAACCCAGCACACTCTAGGTGCAGTCCACTAATCTTGGCCAGTGATATTCGATGAGAGCACATTAAACTTGTACAACTGTCACCTGTTGCCCAATATCTAAAGTTTGCCATAAGTTGTTCTGCTGGTGATATGGCAGCCCTAAAATATGTGTCTTTCCGTTGAACGTGTGGTGCTACTGGCCTCAAGAGTTCTTCGAATTGCACACATGTCATTCTGACAACATTCTTGAGATCTTGCCTGGCTTCAATATAAAACTCTCCCAACATAGAATTATAAGCTCCATGGGTTTCTCTTTGTAATAAAAAGTTTCTGGACCACATGCGTCTTTTATTGGCTTGATTTTCGTGATACATCTTCACAGCCAGAATGTATATTCTTTTCTATAATAATAATAATAATAAACGCGAAATGTGTATGTTTACAGGTGTTTCAAACCGTTGACAACATTTTGCAACAGTTGACAATAATTGTAAGTCTGCCGAATTCACAACAATTAGGAGTTTGCCAGGCTTAAAACAGTTGTGTGTTTTTGTTTGTAGGAGTGGGTTTTCAGTGTGAAGGTACCTTTACTCGACGGCAACAACAAGAGTCATTTCTGAAGTTACGAGATTTACCGTTACCTTTTCGGTTCGGTTTATGGGGCGAGCTGCCTCTCAAGTTAGGTGGGATGGACTTCAGCGAATCAAAATTGTTGTTACTTTTATACAATCGTCCTTCCTGTGCTTTAGTTTATTGTGGTTAACTACCAGTTTTTCAAGGGGCAGGATTGTCCTCTCGACTCCCACTTCACTGCCTTCAGCCAGTGGTCGGGCCCGCATTAAGCTGTACGTTCACTTTCGTCCCTCCCACCAGTCCTCTCGGCTACGACGATTTTCCGTCTCCCTCTGACTGTCTCAATCGCTCTCTACTCGATAGTTTGTTGTTGTTAACGTATGGGAAGCTTACATAAGTAGAAAAATTCCAGGATTTTGGTTTCCTTTTCACGTTGCTAAAAGTGGAAAAATCCTATGATCTGAGGGCGTCAGACGTATACATTTTACAGTCTTCCAGCTTGGGCATTTCCTTACATTAAGGGGAGATCTACTATCTTTTGGTTCAAATAATCAATTTTTTAAACTGCATTTTTGTATCCATTAAAGTGTTTAGAATCCACCCCTGAAACGGTTTTTCCGAATACAGAACAGAAATGTTTGTCATTCGCGGTTGAACAAAAAAATGCACCTGCCTGAAATCGGCCTTTTTCACGCACCAGTTTTTTTTTCTTTCGAAGGACGAGTTATTGTACCGGTGCTTGGGAGGATACACACCAAATTCAAATGAAAGTTTAAACGCGTGTGTTTGGAAGTTAGCCCCCAAGCATTTGCATTCTGGTGCGAAGACTGTGGAGATTGCGATTTTCCTGGCAGTGAGCAGCGTCAACGAAGGTATTCAGCAATTCTGAAGACCATGACAACGATTGACGTCACTCTGGGACTCTGTTCGACGCAGTGCGCCAAGCATTCGGACGACCACCGGATTCAGGCGGCCGAAAACCGCTTGTCACCGGCCGTACGAGCGGCTCTGGAGCAGCACCGGATGGCCCAGATCGAGCAGAACGCCCTCTATGAGGAAGAGGAAGGACTAGGTTATGGACCCCGAAGAGCAGATTGAACGTACGTTGCATAATATTGTATTTATATGTGGTCAAAACTTCAAAAGCGTTTTACTCGAAGTGACTTTTTTTATCGCGCGGTATGGTAACTTCAAATCTACTGAACCGATTGGCATGATTCTTTGTTTCCGACGAAGCTAACTAAATTTTCTAGAAGTTGTACCACTTTTATTCCGATCCATCAAATATAAATATTTTTACTTGGCTGACGAAAAATCGATGAAAAAACCCTATTTTTTTCAAATGGCAGCCATTTTTTTCCTATGGTCCAAATAACTTAAACGCGGTAAAACTCCTAAACAATCCTTTATACTTCGCTAACGATAACTCAATTTTGATTTCAGACGAGCCGGCTGACCCGTGACACACCGCGCGTGGAGGTCTACATCGAAATTTTGTTTCGTTCCGACGGTACTTTCGCGTTTGCTCTTCGACATTTCCGGTCGAAAAAAATCCAGTTTGTAGAGGAAATATCAATAAACATTTTGACCAAATTTAACCATTGATATCTGTAACACACCCCGAGAAAAAAATTCTCAAAGAACATGATTTTTTCGGTCCAAAGATAGTAAACCTCCCCTTAAACAAGGGACGCGAGTTTTACTTCGGGCCAGAGCAGTTCCGCTAACCTTCCCTGGCGTGCTGTGTCCGAAGGCGCTGGAATGAACCATCCGGCCTCGAGCTTCCGACTTGAGCCCAGGAAATGTAAGCGTCCACGGCCACACAGCCAAATTGGGTCCCCTGTCTGAATACACAGGCTACTACTAAATGGAACTTCAAGCGAAACAAATGAATCGTAAAACTCTATACTGTAACTCTGATTCCTGTCAAGGAAGATTCCGTACTGTTCGACATACCCGAGTGGAGTGGCCGCACGTTTTGAGGCGCCATGTCACGGACTGCGCGGCCCCTCCCGCAGGAGGTTCGAGTCCTCCTTCGGGCATGGGTATGTGTGTTGTTCTTAGCATAAGTTACTTTATGTAGTGTGCAAGTCTAGGGACAGATGACCTCAGCAGTTTGGTCCCTTAGGAATTCAGAAACTTTGAACTTTTTTTTCATCTTAGCTTCGTATAACTTCATATCACTGAGACAGAATAAAACTCAGACATATTTTGAGAGATCTGTACGTGAAGTTACTGTTAGGAAGATGACCCTACAGCATTATAATACTGAGCTGTTATGGGGGAGAAAAGTATGTGTGTTGGGTTAGATACTCTCTGACACAACGTACTTCCAAGAAAGGGACGTAGCTTTGGACGGAGAGGGGAGGGGAGGGGGAAGGGAAAGAGCGCTATTTAGGAAAGGCTGGGACAAAAGGAAAGGGTGCACGGAGAGGGGGTGGAGGAGAAGGGCGAGCAGTGTGACGGTGGGACAAGGGGAACTCCACGTCATATTTTACCCCCAAGAGTACTTTGTCTCCTACTCACCTGTTACACTATCCAACGCCAGTTCTGCGCTCACAGCCCACTGGCCCACAATTCACGGGAAATACGCGACCCGGGAGGAGACGTCTGGCGCCACATACCTCTGGAAATCTATTACGGACTTGACCTCGTGCCATACACAATCGCTGCTATATTCCATTCTAAAGGTAGAACAAACAGTTCGCTTTTCAACAGGTGGCCGTAATGTTTTTCTTCATCATAATTGTATTTCGTCAATAGCTGCAAACGTAACATGCGTTACTTGCTCACCCGATTCTTTAACCTAGCACGGCGTAATAATCAAATGAACATCCTCTGTGGTACCACAGATGATGTGTTAATGATACCATTTCTCCTGAGAATGCATTTCACGCAAGATGCCTAGTTGGTCTCACCACCTTAAGTGAAATGCATAGAGTTCTGTTAATTTCGACCTACGTGCAGACAGCAGCAAGTAGGTCGTATATCCGTCGGTTTGAGGCTGTAGTGAACTGTCACGGAGGAACTAATGTTATGTAGATAACTGGTTCGTTCACTTATTAGCGATGCCACTTGAATTTATTTTAGCGGAACACGAATAACTGCAAGTTGAAAACTTTATCCACTGTCTTTTAAACAAGTCACACGTTACCAATAAACTCACCAGATTCTTTCTCAACATACGTTAACTGATTTCACTTTACTTATTCTTAAACTGATCCAGATTTAACATTTCTATGCAAAATTCAATTATGACCCACCAAACAAGACAACACATCCGTACCCCATGACTGCCTGTACTGCTCTGATTAACATTATACTGAAATTGCATAAAACTGAAATATAACTGTCCTCGTCCGACAACACATCTGTCCACCATGACTGCTCCTTCCGATCTCATTAGGCAATGCCGCTACTCCGCTTCCGAGCCCGGTCTAGCTGGGACTCCGAAGACACCCGAAGAGCTTCGTCTGCGTCTTTCGAAATAAGTAGGCAATAGTTATAACAGATACATATTCCAGAATGTTAAGTAAGTTAAACGCAGCGTTATTAAAATATTAACTAAAGAAAGTTAGTTTTTTGGCCAGCAGCCTCCGAACGTTCCAGCCAATCACATTGATACACTACAATAATGGCAGTCTTTCAAACGAGAGAGGTACCATCTGCTGTGGTATCCCACACCGCTGATTACGTTATATGCATAATGCTGCAATCTCTGCTGCTCTGAGGAAAGAATCTTGGAGCTAGATGTGATGGCTGCTAGAATCAGAACTATCACACTAGGTCCGATTCTGGATACGTTCTTGGCTCACGAAGGCGAGGCATAGACTTTCAAATACTCCATAATTAATTTTCAGTTTGTTTGGAGGCTCATAACAGCAGTCTTCGTAGTCACTGAAATTCCCGTACCACAATAGCGCAGCAAGCTCCTACGAAACAAAACTATGCAGTGCACTAATGGAGTGGAGTATCGAGTCGAAAATCGTTTTCTGCATTTGAAGGGGGACAACGCCACGACAATCCTTACCGAGTTGGTGGAAGTGTAGGGCACCATCACGTGACGCTGGTTAAGTGGCGCAGGGGCTCCCAGTGATCAAGCAACTCCGAATAACCAAGAACGAAGTGGTCGACGCACGCTGTGTGCAGATTCGGCAACCGCAGGAGCAGCAAATGTACCGCAGCTCGGGGGCCAGTGGTCGCGGTTGAGGCCATTGTGGAGAAACTGAAAATCGGTCGTGGATCACTTATCAAAAATATGAGTGAAATTTTGAAAACCTAATTACGTAAACGCGCTTTTACGATTACCCCTCACAAGTACAAATGTAGGAGGACGATTCTCATCGGTAATGAGTCCCGGCATGTACTCCTGTGTCGCAGTAGAATTGTTAATGCAAGTAATGCTCTCACACGATTGTTGCGTGAATACTGCCATAAGGACGCCCATTACTTACGTGAGATTTTTTTTTTTTTAATTTCGTTCCCCACTTTTCTTGGTGAGATACGGCGAGATTTATCCCATAGTCATGTAAAAATGAAACAAAATGTATTTATTTTATCACTGATTAAAGAATTTTAAGCCAACTGGTGTGGCAAAGCGGTTCTAGTCGCTTCAGTCTGGACCCGCGCGACGACAACGGTCGCAGGTTCGAATCCTGCCTCGGACAAGGATGTGTGTGATGTCCTTAGGTTAGTTAGGGTTAAGTAGTTCTAAGTTCTAGGCGACTGATGACCTCAGATGTTAAGTCCCATAGTGCTCAGAGCCATTTGAACCTTTCGAAAGAATTTTAATAAACACGGGTCTCTTTTGGAAATGTTTTGAACAGTGTTTTTAAGACGTAATTAAAAACGCTATTTTAAACATGCCAAGCCTGTTTAGTACTCGGACGAACAGAACAGACACAAAAAAATGCCCCACGGAAATAGTACGAAACGTGTTGACGGATCCCTAAAAAATAGATCTTTTATTGACATTTTTGCATAGGTCAAACAATCCTTACTGTTGCCGAGCATTGTACAGTGCATTCGCGACATGCGAACACTGCCTAGAAACCGGGCATAAAGTACAATTTGAAAAAATGAGAGTTTTGGCACAGACACAGTCATATTGGGATTCTGTTATCAAAGAAGGGGCCGAAATTTCACTGAAGAGACAAAGAAACTGGTAAACCTGCCTGAAATCGTGTAGCGCCCCCACCAGCACGCAGAAATGCAGCAATACGAAGTGGCATGGACTCGACCAGTGTCTGAAATAGCGCTGGAGAGAATTGACATCATGAATCCTGCAGAGCTATCCATAAATCCCTAAGACTACGAGGGGTGGAGATCTCCTCTGAACAGCACGTTGCCATGCATCCCAGATATCCTCAATAACGTTCATGTCTGGGGAGTTTTGTGGCCAGCGGAAGTATTTAAGCTCAGAAGAGTGTTCCTGGAGCCACTCTGTAGCAGTTCTGGAGAGGGGTGGGGGGGGGGGGTTCGAATTGTCATTGTCCTGATGGGATTGCCTAAGTCCGTCGGAATGCACAATAAACATGAACGGATGCAGCTGATCAGAAAGGATGCTCAGAGTCGTATCTAGACGTATCAGGGGTCCCATATCACTACCACTGGACACACCCCACACCATTACAGAGACTGCGCCAGATTGAACAGTCCTCTTCTGACATGCAGGGTCCATGGATTCATGAGGTTGTCTCCATACCCGTTCATGTCCATCCGCTCGATACGATTTGAAACGAGACTCGTCCGACTAGGCAACATGTTTCCAGTCACCAACAGTCCAATGTCGGTGTTGAGGGCCCAGGCGAGGCGTAAAGCTTTATGTCGTGCAGTCATCAAGGGTACAAGAGTGGGCCTTCGGCTCCGGAAGCACATATCGATGAAGTTTCGCTGAATGGTTAGCACGCTGACACATATTGATGGTCCATTATTGAAATCTGTAGCAATTTGCGGAAGGGTTGCACTTCTGTCACGTTGAACGATTCTCTTCAGTCGTAGTTGGTCGCATTCTTGCAAGATCTTTTTCCGGCCGCAGCGATGTCGGAGATTAGATGTTTACGGTACACTCGTGAAATAGTCGTACGGGATAATCCGCACTTCATCGCTACCTCGGAGCTGCTGTGTCTCATCGCTCGTGCGCCGACTACAACGCCACGTTCAGACTCACTTAAATCTTGATAACGTGCCATTGTAGCAGCAGTAACCGATCTAATAACTGCGTCAGACGCTTGTTGTGTTAGATAGGCGTTGCTGACCGCAGCGCCGTATATACTGCCTGTTTACATATCTCTGTATTTGAATACGCATGCTTACACCAATTTCTTTGGCACTTCATTGTAGAATAAACAGCAACAACTTTAAAGGAGACCAGGTGTCACATTTAGTAGGGCATGGGGCAGGCTTGAACAATGAGCGAAAGCAAAGACGTAGGCCTGATATGCGTAGGAGCGGCAAGTTCCAACGTGGCGCCGGCCGGCCGGTCGTGACGTCACTCGATCCCGCGGCGGGCCGGAGCCGCTATGAGCTGCCGAACCCGCCTTACGCGCATGCTCCACTCTGGTCGTCTCTGTAAGGTTCCAGACGTTGGCATTACATTTGTACAAGCAGAACACCGTGCCAGTCCGGGCAGTCGGTGATTTCAACCCCTGACGACGTTGAGAGAGAGACAGCTATCGAAGCTCGAATGATTTATTGGAAATGACGCAGGTTGTAAGCCGAGAAGATGTTCGCACCTGTGGCTCGACTTGTTGGCATGCCGCTTAACATATGCATTGTAAAAGTTATAGTAAAAATTCATGTCAAAACACAATAACATCGGCTTTGCAGAATATCAAGACAGACACGCAGTGATTTCGACCGGCGAAGAAGTGAACATCCCGAATGAAATCCGCCACTCGTGCGGCACTTGTTTCAAATCGGGGAATCCCGGACATGCACACGTGTAAAGCATTCAGTTCAGTTCAGAGATGCATTAAAGACTGGTGGGTACTCTAATATTGTGTATGCGCGCCATTAATTTTGTGAAAAAAATGTTAGCACCATTCGTTGTAATAGCGTATATTCATTGGAATTAAGGAGTTAACGTGAGAATTTCATTTCCCCCATATTAAAATGAGAACTGCCAGACACCTCCCTCCCTTTTTTGAGCTGACGTTATCAACGGACGTCCGCCAAGAATGTGACAGTAATTCCCCCTTTTCTTGTCCAACTGAGCCTGTGGTCCTCTCACCGTTGCACGACCTTAAACTTTTGTTTCTCCCTTCCTTCATACCAAACTACCTGTCAGTTAGCAAAATGTGGAGGAAAAATGGAGACGCTGTGCTTGCTGAATGCGGTGACTACAAAGCGAAAACTCTTCGTCTCACGAGGAGTCCTTTCTTTAGACAACTCTTGAAACGTCAGTACTGGCCGTCACCATTATCTGATGGAATCGCCGTTTATGGATAAGGAACAGACCGCTATACGCGTACGTTGGACGCTCACGAAACAGTCGATCTACGTCAGTTTTTGCTGCGCTGATACGGCAGCAGGCGGTGGAGCTGACTCTTGTGACAGGTGCGCCGATGCGCGTTTGTCTCTGCACCGCGGGGCGCGCCCTTTGATGTCTCACGGCGCCGGCGACCCGGAAAAACCGAACAATGCTCGCCCAGCAACAGGTGTGCGTCCGGTTCGCCCCCGGTCCAGTAACGGCGCTGAGGTGCGCGCTTACTGAATGAAACTCGTCGCCTAAGTGGAGGCAAGTCATACAACTACTGCCAGGACACACTGAGCCGAGCAGTGATTCTTGTGGACAAGCTCATATTTTATTACATAGCTGCTGGGGAAATCATTTCTGTGGAAGTAACGCGCCTCGGGTACACATTCAAGTAACGCCGACCGTCACAGTATGCAATACCGACGATTGGTTTAACGGAACTAAATAAAACCCCATGACGATCAATCTATGACGTCGTCCGAAGAACGTGGTGCCAAAGCAACGTCGTCATCTGGCGCCGAAATCACATGAAAATTCACTGAGGTGATAAAAGTCATGCGATACCTCTTAATATCGTGTCGGACCTCCTTTTGCGAGGCGTAGTGCAGCACCTAGACGCAGCATGCACTCAACAAGTCGTTGGAAGTCCCCTGCAGAAATAATGATCCATTCTGCCTCTATAGTCGTCCATAATTGAGAAAGTGTGGCTGGTGCAGGAGTTTGTACATCGACTGACCTCTGGATTGTGTCCTATAAACGTTCGATGTAGTTCATGTCGGGTGGTGAGGGTGGCCAAATAATGGGCTCGAACCGTCCAGAATGTACTTCACTCCAATCGCGAGGAACTGTGGCCCAGTGACACGGAGCATTGTCATTCGTAAACATTCCATGGTTGTTTCGGAACATGAATTACATGAATGACTGTAAATAGTCTCCAAGCAGCCGATCATAACCATTTAAAGTTAATGATTCGTTCAGATGGACCAGAGGACCCAGTCCATTCCATATAAACACAGCCGACACCATTATGGAGCAACCATCAGCTCGCACAGTGCCTTGTTGACAATTTGGGTCCATGGCTTCGTGGGGTCTGCGCCACACTCGAACCCTACCATCGGCTATTACTAACAGACTCATCTGAGCAGGCTACATTTTTCCAGTCGTCTAGGGTCCGTTATGATCACGAGCCCAGGAGAGGCGCTACAGGTGACGTCGTGTTAGCAAAGACAATCGCATCGGTCGTTTGTTGACGTAGCCAATTAAGGCCAAATTTCTCCACACTGTCTTAAGTGATACGTTCGCCGTACGTCCTACATTTATTTCTGCAGTTATTCCCAGTAATGTTGCTTGTCTGTTAGCAGTGACAAATTTTTTTTACGCAACCGCCGCTGTTCTCGGTCGTTATGTGAAGCCGTTGGCCAGTGCGTTGTCCGCGGTGGGAGATAATGCCTAAAATTCAGTATTCTCGGCACACTCTTGGCACTGTGCATCTCTAAACATTGAATTCCCTAACGATTTCCGAAATGGAATGTCCCATGTGGCTCAAATGGCTCTGACAAGGGAACCTCCCCATCGCATCCCCCTCAGATTTAGTTATAAGTTGGCACAGTGGATAGGCCTTGAAAAACTGAACACAGATCAATTGAGAAAACAGGAAGAAGTTGTGTGGAACCACGAAAAAAATAAGCAAAATATACAAACTGAGTAGTCCATGAGCAACATATGCAAATCAAGGAGAGCGTAAGCTCAGGAGCGCCGTGGTCCCGTGGTCCCGTGGGTAGCGTGAGCAGCTGCGGAACGAGAGGTCCTTTGTTCAAGTCTTCCCTCGAGCGAAAAGTTTAATTTCTTTATTTTCGCAATGTTATGATCTGTCCGTTCGATCATTGACGTCTCTGTTCACTGTAATATGTTTAGTGCCTGTATTTTGTGACCGCACCGCAAAACCGTGCGATTAGTAGAAGAAAGGACGTGCCTCTCCAATGGGAACCGAAAACATTTGATCGCAAGGTCATAGGTCAACCGATTCCTCCACAGGAAAACACGTCTGATATATTCTATACGACACTGGTGACGGCATGTGCGTCACATGACAGGAATATGTTGTCGACCCACCTAACTTGTACACTTGGCGAACGGGTAAAAAGATTCTTCTACCTTGCCCGATTTAGGTTTTCTTGTGGATGTGATAATCACTCCCAAAAAAGTGATCGCATCAGAAGGACGGACGGACAGATAATAATTTTCTGAAAATAAAAAAATTATTTTCACTCAAAGGAAGACTTGAACCAAGGACCTCCCGTTCCGCAGCTGCTCACGCTAACCACGGGACCACGGCGCTCCAGAGCTCAGACTGTCCTTGATGTTGCCTATGTTGCGCATGGACTACTCAATTTGTATATTTTGCTTATTTTTTTCATAGTTCCACACAACTTCTTCCTGTTTTCTCGATTGATTTGTGTTCAGTTTTTCCAGGCCTAGCCACTGTGCCAACTTATAACTAAATCTGAGGGGGGTGCGATGGGGAGGTTCCCTTGTGAGCACTATGCGACTTAACTTCTGAGGTCATCATTCGCCTAGAACTTAGAACTAATTAAACCTAACTAACCTAAGGACATCACACACAACCATGCCCGAGGCAGGATTCGAAACTGCGGCCGTAGCGGTCGCTCGGCTCCAGACTGTAGCGCCTAGAACCGCACGGCGAATTTCCCATGTGTCTCGCTCTATTATTCCGCGTTCAGAATCTGTTAATTCCCGTCGAGCGGCCGTAATGACGTCGGACACCTTTTCACAGGAATCAAACGACTACAAATGACAGCTCCGCCAGCACACTTCCCTTTTTTTTACACCACGAGTACGCGGTACCACCGCCATCTACATATCTGCATATCATCCCATGACTTTCGTCACATCAGAGTATAGGTTAAAATCAATAGTCGAGATCGCAGTAACATTTGTTTATTGACGGTTTCGGATTATGTTGAAGCCATCCACAGAATTTTTGGACCCCCTATATCTGGTGCTGGCGGCTCCTCGGTTTTTCACGTGGCACCACGATCGTATACTGTCAGTGTACGGTCACTACATGGCGCAAAGACGACTGAGCAACGCCGGCGCAGACATGCTTCTGGAGCTTCGCAACGTAGCCCCAGTCGATGGTCTACATACGGCTGAGCAGAGGAACTCTCGCCTAGTTCGCAGTCAAACATCGACACGACAGCATCGTCTTAGACAGCCCACCAGTTATTAAATATCTTATGCAGAACATCATGTGAACATTACATCCGTTGTTCGCCAAGTGAAGAGTCTTGTAAATTTGTCTGTAACAGGTTGCAACACCACAGTTTAATACTGTAAATAATTTTTATTGATTTATTATGAGTCATGTAAAGCATATATTCTTTAACATGTAATGTCTTTGATCTACTTTAAAGAAATGTAAAGGTTTTGTGACATGTTTACTCTTTGCAAGTCAAGTTCTTTGTATTATTTGGAGGAGAGTAGCATTTAATTATGTTTATTTCTGTTGACTTCTTAATATGCTTAAATGATGAGATTTTTTAAAATATGTTTGTTGGTAACTACATTGTAACTGGTTCATACATAGGGACTTGGCATTATACACTCCTGGAAATGGAAAAAAGAACACATTGACACCGGTGTGTCAGACCCACCATACTTGCTCCGGACACTGCAAGAGGGCTGTACAAGCAATGATCACACTCACGGCACAGCGGACACACCAGGAACCGCGGTGTTGGCCGTCGAATGGCGCTAGCTGCGCAGCATTTGTGCACCGCCGCCGTCAGTGTCAGCCAGTTTGCCGTGGCATACGGAGCTCCATCGCAGTCTTTAACACTGGTAGCATGCCGCGACGGCGTGGACGTGAACCGTATGTGCAGTTGACGGACTTTGAGCGAGGGCGTATAGTGGGCATGCGGGAGGCCGGGTGGACGTACCGCCGAATTGCTCAACACGTGGGGCGTGAGGTCTCCACAGTACATCGATGTTGTCGCCAGTGGTCGGCGGAAGGTGCACGTGCCCGTCGACCTGGGACCGGACCGCAGCGACGCACGGATGCACGCCAAGACCGTAGGATCCTACGCAGTGCCGTAGGGGACCGCACCGCCACTTCCCAGTAAATTAGGGACACTGTTGCTCCTGGGGTATCGGCGAGGACCATTCGCAACCGTCTCCATGAAGCTGGGCTACGGTCCCGCACACCGTTAGGCCGTCTTCCGCTCACGCCCCAACATCGTGCAGCCCGCCTCCAGTGGAGTCGCGACAGGCGTGAATGGAGGGACGAATGGAGACGTGTCGTCTTCAGCGATGAGAGTCGCTTCTGCCTTGGTGCCAATGATGGTCGTATGCGTGTTTGGCGCCGTGCAGGTGAGCGCCACAATCAGGACTGCATACGACCGAGGCACACAGGGCCAACACCCGGCATCATGGTGTGGGGAGCGATCTCCTACACTGGCCGTACACCACTGGTGATCGTCGAGGGGACACTGAATAGTGCACGGTACATCCAAACCGTCATCGAACCCATCGTTCTACCATTCCTAGACCGGCAAGGGAACTTGCTGTTCCAACAGGACAATGCACGTCCGCATGTATCCCGTGCCACCCAACGTGCTGTAGAAGGTGTAAGTCAACTACCCTGGCCAGCAAGTTCTCCGGATCTGTCCCCCATTGAGCATGTTTGGGACTGGATGAAGCGTCGTCTCACGCGGTCTGCACGTCCAGCACGAACGCTGGTCCAACTGAGGCAACAGGTGGAAATGGCATGGCAAGCCGTTCCACAGGACTACATCCAGCATCTCTACGATCGTCTCCATGGGAGAATAGCAGCCTGCATTGCTGCAAAAGGTGGATATACACTGTACTAGTGCCGACATTGTGCATGCTCTGTTGCCTGTGTCTATGTGCCTGTGGTTCTGTCAGTGTGATCATGTGATGTATCTGACCCCAGGAATGTGTCAATAAAGTTTCCCCTTCCTGGGACAATGAATTCACGGTGTTCTTATTTCAATTTCCAGGAGTGTATAAAGAAAAACCCAATGTAATTCCCCTCTGCAACGGAAGCGAGTTGGCGCGCTAGGAAAGGTGGTTGTGGCCCTCGTCTGAGCGCGAAACGAGAGAGCACAGTAGGCAGTCGACAGCAAGTAGCTGACGAGCTAACGGCGCAGGTGCCGAGTGAGGCTTACAGTATTACAAGTGAAACGGAATGGCCTCGGATTTAATACGCGGCTGTAAAATGGTGCTCTCGATTTCGGAAAAGCTCTAAAATTATTATTAACAACGCCAAGAAGAGGTAAATAGAGCTTATTATTGTCAATGGAAAGACCACCTAGCCGTCACATACACGCCACCTCGATTGCGCAACCAGTTCGTCACACTCACGAAAGGTCAGAAATGTATTAATGTGTGAACCAGTAATGTTGTGTTTCGTTATATAGAAATATAATCCTAATGTTCAAATGTGTCTTTGAACGAAGTGTCCATCCTATGCACATTTCCAAGTAGGATCCTCTCCGTTAAGTAATGAAATCCGAGAATGTCCTTTGCATAAAAAGCATTAACAATTCTATGGTGCAATTTTTTGATGTGTGCAAAGTTTTACGCCATTACACGTAATGTGCTGGGCAAAAATTACTTGTTTATCTTACATATAACAGCGACTGTCCATGTTTGAATGTTTTAAAAATTGACTAGAAAATGAACTTAAAAATCAGTTTAGGTAAGAGTATTACTTGGAAAAGAGATTACTAATGTTTAATGATTTAAAATCGTTTTCAAAACTTACTTGTTTCACAAGTGGTGCTACAAACATTTTGTCTAGAGGTTGTTTGAAGTAAAATTTTGCTGGAAATTGTCTGTTTTGTAGAGGTTATTGTCTGGGTAAAGAGTTTTAAAATAGTACAAACTTAATGATCTCAAATTGAAAGAATAATCCAATCCTACCTTAATGGTCCCTAAATTTGAAAGTATATACAATTTTGTTGTTATAATGAAAGGGTTAGTTTGCGGGATCACATTTCTTTTCCATCATAACAAAAAGAATAAATCAGCGTAGTAGGTTTCTAGTTAATGATTCTTGAAGTAATCACTGAGAAACAAATATAGAAGGTTTGTATACTGTGTGTCCTATTCGCTTCTGTATAGTGAATGTATGTATTAATTGTACTTGACAGTTATTATGTGCTATCTGGTCTTGTGTAGTTAGTGAAGGGCAGGTTTAAGCAATATTAGCTAAAGACAAAAGTAATGATTAAAGTAAACAAGAGAAGGGCTTATTTGCAAATCTAGTGAGTACTTAACTACTAAAGTGACAACTACTGCTACCCACTGTGTTATTTGTCCATTTGGGTGTGTTCATTGCACTTCATAGAACAGTATTTAATGGAAGTTCGCTTTGAAGTAGTAAAAACAGGTTCTTGATGAATAATGCTTTTACATTATTATGCCTAATTAGGCTGGCGACCGTATAACTATTTCATTTAACAGTAATCAGTTGCTGTTACTCCTAGAAAAATTATTTCTTTCTGTTATCTACCTACAGCTATTCTTACGAAATTAAGGTTCGATTCCAATTTTCCGTTAGGTAAACTCGGTCAGATTTCTAAATTCCTCTCAGAGGGTAACATATACTGCAAGTTTAGCCCATATTTGGCAAATTTACTTCCGCTGTAGTGTTACACGTGGCTGCCTTGTGACAAAAATGAACTTTGTCATCACTAGGTAAATTGCATGTCAGCGTAACGAGCGGAGCAGTAGTGTTATAAGGTGAGACTTCAATACGCGGAAACCGTTGTAAACACTCAGAACAATCCTGTGAAAACGGATCATAAAAGAGCTATGTAAATCTTGATGTCAACTTTACAATAAACCGAACTAATATTTTACGTGTTACAGTTACACTCCATCTTCTTCCGGAGCAACCCTAAGAAGACTCCGTTGCGCCAGAAAGTGTACCTCCGTATGGCACAACACAATCAAAATGTGATACAACGAATACGAAGTCTGCTGCCCCTCGCTGAAATTCTGGAGAGGGGGAGGGGGGCGTTTAAGTAAACTTTTATTTTTCTTGAAAAAATGTTGGCTGTAAACTCGTTGATGTGCAGCGCGGACGATTTTGTGTATTGCAGCCTGTTGGAATGAGAATACATAGATCGGGACAACATTTAGTTTATACACTCCTGGAAATGGAAAAAAGAACACATTGACACCGGTGTGTCAGACCCACCATACTTGCTCCGGACACTGGGAGAGGGCTGTACAAGCAATGATCACACGCACGGCACAGCGGACACACCAGGAACCGCGGTGTTGGCCGTCGAATGGCGCTAGCTGCGCAGCATTTGTGCACCGCCGCCGTCAGTGTCAGCCAGTTTGCCGTGGCATACGGAGCTCCATCGCAGTCTTTAACACTGGTAGCATGCCGCGACAGCGTGGACGTGAACCGTATGTGCAGTTGACGGACTTTGAGCGAGGGCGTATAGTGGGCATGCGGGAGGCCGGGTGGACGTACCGCCGAATTGCTCAACACGTGGGGCGTGAGGTCTCCATAGTACATCGATGTTGTCGCCAGTGGTCGGCGGAAGGTGCACGTGCCCGTCGACCTGGGACCGAACCGCAGCGACGCACGGATGCACGCCAAGACCGTAGGATCCTACGCAGTGCCGTAGGGGACCGCACCGCCACTTCCCAGTAAATTAGGGACACTGTTGCTCCTGGGGTATCGGCGAGGACCATTTGCAACCGTCTCCATGAAGCTGGGCTACGGTCCCGCACACCGTTAGGCCGTCTTCCGCTCACGCCCCAACATCGTGCAGCCCGCCTCCAGTGGTGTCGCGACAGGCGTGAATGGAGGGACGAATGGAGACGTGTCGTCTTCAGCGATGAGAGTCGCTTCTGCCTTGGTGCCAATGATGGTCGTATGCGTGTTTGGCGCCGTGCAGGTGAGCGCCACAATCAGGACTGCATACGACCGAGGCACACAGGGCCAACACCCGGCATCATGGTGTGGGGAGCGATCTCCTACACTGGCTGTACACCACTGGTGATCGTCGAGGGGACACTGAATAGTGCACGGTACATCCAAACCGTCATCGAACCCATCGTTCTACCATTCCTAGACCGGCAAGGGAACTTGCTGTTCCAACAGGACAATGCACGTCCGCATGTATCCCGTGCCACCCAACGTGCTGTAGAAGGTGTAAGTCAACTACCCTGGCCAGCAAGATCTCCGGATCTGTCCCCCATTGAGCATGTTTGGGACTGGATGAAGCGTCGTCTCACGCGGTCTGCACGTCCAGCACGAACGCTGGTCCAACTGAGGCAACAGGTGGAAATGGCATGGCAAGCCGTTCCACAGGACTACATCCAGCATCTCTACGATCGTCTCCATGGGAGAATAGCAGCCTGCATTGCTGCAAAAGGTGGATATACACTGTACTAGTGCCGACATTGTGCATGCTCTGTTGCCTGTGTCTATGTGCCTGTGGTTCTGTCAGTGTGATCATGTGATGTATCTGACCCCAGGAATGTGTCAATAAAGTTTCCCCTTCCTGGGACAATGAATTCACGGTGTTCTTATTTCAATTTCCAGGAGTGTATAATTACCAGCATCCTCCTCTTCTCATTCATTCCATATCCAAGGATAATCTTTATAAGTATGGATGTTTGGGTGTGTTTATGAAAAATCTGCCTGTGAGGAAAACATACTTTCTTCTACTCTCTGGTAGTGTAGTGCCAAACTAAATTTCATCAGAGAGTCTTAGTGAAGTGCTTATCTGTGATCAAAGCTTTCCCGTTTGTTTCTCTCTGAACTGTTGGCAGTGAGATCCATCAGACTCCCTTACAAATAAAATTGGTCTTCGCGGCAAGCACCATTGGCTTTTTTAAAAGGCTGACACTGTTACTTCTTTGTGAATCAGGGCGTTTCTCAGTCTTCCTACTCCCCGAACCAATGGCTAACCACTTCGACCGCCACACCTAAAAAATACAGGTCCCCACAGCAGTGGCCACTGCTCAGTTGTTTCTTTTTTTTTTTTTTTGCATCCTCACTCTTGGTCTGGTGTCTGGTGTGGGCACGAATGTTCCTTGGAACATGCTTTCGCACATTTTCCATTTCGGTTAGTGAGGGCACATACTTACACTTTTAACATTCTGCGTGGTGTCTGTTTGTTCTATATCGTGTCTCCCTACCACTTTCGCGCAACGACGCTCTGAGCGTGTTTTTTAGGGAATTGACTAGTTTGAACCTGGGACCTGTTGCTGGTAAGGAGACGCCAGACCACATATGACATGTAGAATTCAGAAGAGTTCAGTGAGACTAGCGATGATATAACCAAATACTTAATGATTTCAGCTTCAGCTCCACTGCACTCCCTGTAAAAGAATCTTAATATTAACTAAATTTAGTGGAAGGGGTTCAAGGCTTTCCTATTTTTAGTTAGCTGGTAAAATAATGTCGAAAAAGCAGTTAAGTTTACCACTGGAAATTTTATTCTACCAACAAAACATTGTTTATAAATTGCACTATTGATAAAAGGAAATGTTTTAATACAGGATGGTAAAAACCAACTGCGTTCAACAAAAATACGAACGAATATTCCCTGAATGGGTTCCCAAGTTCGACAATGGATTGAAGGATGACCTATGCCATATCACATCTATAATCTAGGTTTAAATTAAGTTTCACAAAAGAGAAAACTATCAAAATGGTCTACAGTTAATTACTTATCTAACTTGTCGTAAATTACAGTGGCTGATGTGGCTTCTCAATAACTATATAACAGAAAAATCATCGCGTTTTAGATTTTTACTTCAAGTGGCAAATGTGAACACCATGAGCTTTAATTGACGATCGACACTAGTATTATGCAAAAAGGGGGTCTAACAGATGAGACTTCTGCAGTTCTGAGTGAAGCTTTATGCGCTGTTATGCGGCATCGCGTGCGTTCATTACCTTGTCGGTGTTCGTCAGGAGGCGCGGGCAGCACAGCTCCGCTCACCTCACCATCTCGGAAGAAACTCTCTTCTAATTTCTCCTTACTACAATTTACCAAAGTTGGTTTAAAAAAACTATCTGGCTGTGTTTTCATCTGACCGATCAGGGTCTGAATGTTAACCTTAAGCTCCACCTACAAAAATTCTGTCTATCCAATGAGAAACGTTATACTTTTCGTGGTGGGGCAAAGTTTTTAAAGTTTGCAACGTAACAGAGACGCGAAAAAGTCTCACGCTAAAACTTGCGGCTGGGGTGTGGTCCTAGCGGTTAGCTGGCGACGTGGATGTCCGTCCCTTATCGTAGGGCCTTCCAGCTTAACACGGTTCTGCTCTTGGCTTCTGTTCTCGTTTCTCCCCACGGAACTGCGTCTGTCTGACGGTGGGAAGGTATGACATGCATTTAGGCATTCTTGTGTTAGTCTGTGGTATTCCATTTGCTCACTCGTTACTCGTATTACTTTGGTTAATTTAGTGTCACGATTTATTCAGAGCTATGTGACATACTACTGGATTTGCTTATCATGTCAGGGTTTTCATGGAAGGTGTTGGATTTGCCTGACACCTTACATATCACCACCCTTAGAACTTAATTTCTGCACTGAATTTAGGCAATGATTGAATCATTGTCTAAGTCAGTCAAAAATTATTCCTTTATCTAAATTTTGTTGCCTGCTGTTCAGCCACATTATTCTGGTTCTATGCTAGTTTGTATTACTAATTTATATTTTTAAATTCTTCCACATTATCCTCAAAAATGACATGAAAAGAATATTTTTATGCTATTATTAATTTTTAATTATTTTCTTTCTTTATTTAAGTGTGAAGTTTGTTTTTTAAGAAGTTTGCTATCGAAAGTGAGGAGTCTTTCACATCGATTTTCTTAGAAATATATTTTTTTTATAAGTGTAGTAATTAAGTAAAATCTATTCCTAACACATTTTCTAAATATCATGTACAAGTAAAATGTTTTTGTTTCTAAACACTCATTTCAACATTGTTACACTAACAAATAAGAATTATTTCCAAGAATTGCTTTGACAAAGAAATATACATACACAAGTATTGAGATATTATCCTAACAAATGGTACAAATGTTAAAAGGGAAAACCTCCAACAAGATAATTTTTTATTCTTTGATTTTATAAGGAGAAAATAAGTAAAATATAGTTATCCTTTTATTTTTATGAGGAGAAAATAAGTGGCATATAGTTTCAGTGTCTATTATGCCTTACTTTTGTTCTTTATATACTGTCCATTTCAGAACTAATGACTTATTTTATCGATAGTCTATTTTTTACTTAAGTCCATAGTCAATGACTGTTATTTTGTTGTTTATTAGCTGTCTGGTGTGCTTAACTTATTTAGTTTTTCACGCATTTCTTTTGCACAATTCCTACATCACATAATTTGATTTCACACATTCACACAATCCTATGAATGTTTAAGCATGAGGTTGGCAAATGTGTTTTGCACGAAGGTGATGGACTTGAGCGAGATGTATGTGGGCAAGTATTTGATGTACAGCTTCATTCGTCATTCCTTGTTTGCTTTGCAAGTGTGTGTTGCTGTTGTGGAGGTCCCATGTTGGAATGGAGCTGTGAGTGCAGAATCTCGTGGTTTACTGGCTTTGTATGCGTGAAAGTCATCGTTATGTATCGCTGAAAGCGGTCGTTTTTCGTTGTAATACTTTGCAGATGACTAGTTTACAATAGGATAGGGATTTGGGAAGGTATGTCATCTATTCTTCACCCATCTTCTTCCTTGGTCTCAATCTTGCGAATCTTCAACTTCTGTTCTTCCTGCTTTTTCTCTGCTTCTTACTTACTTCTTGGTTCTTCTCTGGGCAGGATATGGAAACTAGTCACTTTGAAGTTCTCCTCCTAGTAACAGTTTGATAAATGGTTTGGGCATGTCATGTCTACTTTGTGGAAGTTTTCTTCAGTTTCGTGCATCAGCGTGCTGTTTAATAGTGGTAGTGTGACTTTTACACATATTTTTTTGCCAGTGTTGGATTGCCCACGCCGTCTTCTCGTCAGGACGTTTTTTGCTCGCTCCGCCGAGTCGGGGCACCCGGAGACACTTCCAGCATTCGGCATCCGCTCGCGTCTCTGCAGGGCTCCGCCACTGTGCGGCCCCGTGTTCTGTCCCAGCAGGGTTCTGCCCAGTGGGCAGATTTATTGCCCACTTTTGATACAAGGGCCTTCTGTTGGTCTCGCTGTCCTTTCCTTTCTCTCGATGCTTCTGCCTTGTATGAATCGTGTGTTGCTACTTATGTCCTTTTCTTTCTTGATACTTCTCTCATTGTAACTAGTGGGTCGTTGCATCTCGTCCTTGCTGGAGTTTTTACAATGGTTCTCACAAAAAGTTTTACTTATAATCATCTAACATATGTCTAGTCCCTACATTGTTTTACGCCTTCTTAAAAAGCTTTACAAATTTCGGCGCCCTTTCCATGTTACAATTATAAGATATTTTGAGTCTTAACTTCTACAAAAATCATCAAATTCGTTTTTTTTATTTTTTGTGTAGTGTCGTGGTGTATAGCATTTTAGTATTTCATGCTGTTAGACCATTTACGCTTTATCCCTTCACCTTAATCTATGCTACTAATGGTGTTATTTTTGTTTTTGTTTTTATTGAAATTACTTTCTTTTTCCCACCTTCCTCTCTCTTCATTCTTCTTTGTCCTGACGATCTTATCTGAAACATAATCTTGAAATATTGTGCTGATTATTTACCAGTAATAAAATTAATCTCCAAACTTGTACTGAAAATGATTAATACTGCCAGTCTTAGGTAGAAATACCTCTGCTTTATCTCGTAAAATACCCTCTAATTCTCTTTTACTGTGTTCTGAAATACCTTGAACTTCTTGCAATTTTTCGTCGATTTCTTTATGGACTTCTAACATGAGTTGAGATGATTCCCCCTTTTGTGCATACCATTCTAATTCTTCATCCTCTTTATCTCGCATCATTCTTAATTGTTTGTTTATAACTGGTATTTCTTCTAATTTTAGCTTTTGCTCAAAGAGAAGTGTGACGTTCCCGAATGTTACGCTACCTTTCCCCATATCTATTATCACTCGTCTCTCATTTAAAAAATCTGCACCTATAATCAAATCTACAGTTAGTTTAGGTATAATCACGTAGTTGGCTTGGATCTTTTGAATTTGGCACGAAAGATTTAACCTTGTTTGTCTCGTAACTTCCGCAGCATTGTTTCTAATAGGACCTCTTACTTTAATCTTACGTGTTTTCAGGATTGGCAATTCCTCATTGGTATTACACTGCATGAATAAATTTTCTGAGATCGCAGTCAGTTCAATTCCGCTATCAATTACAATATTGACTGGGCTATGCTTTACCATGGCCTTCACAATTGGTTGAATTTGAAAGGGTTGGTTCAGTTCTTCTTCTTCTTGCATCAACGAATCCTCCACTGAATCATACATGAGTCTTTTCAGGAATTTCCCTTGTGAATTCGAACTTTCTGTAGGATAAGCTTCGACTGCTACTTCTCTCTCTTTTATTTCCTCTTCTCTATTTCTTCCTTCATTTACGCTTTCTTCAACATCCTCTACTTTTTCCTCATCCTCGTCTATCTTCTCCTTCTCCATCGTTACTTCCACATAATCGCATCTAAATGCTCTAATTATCGCTTCATAACTTCCTTCATTATATACATTGGGTTGTGTACCCACTAGTAACTTATTTTCAACTTCTGTTGACTGCGCATTTTCCTCATTGAATTCGCTTTCCCTGGTTTCCATCTCAAATAGCTCTGCAATACTCATTACTTCGTCCTTTCCTCCTACATTCGTTGTGAATGCCTCTGGTAATTCATCTTCCTCGTCAGTATTCTCCCAATTAATTTCGTCCCAACACGATATTGTTATTTTCTTGTCTTCGTTTTCATCTGGTCCCTGCGGATTTGTTTCTTCCTTCTTCTCTTCTCGTGATAAGATTTTTACTTCTCTGTTCAAGGTGCTGCAATTGTCCTGGGTTGGTGCGTCATTCTCTTTGGCATGGGCGCTTAGCTGTCAATTCGAACGTTTATCGGGGTTTGGTGGTCTTACCTCCACCTCTTCTATCTGTATTCTCTTTTCTTGTTCAGCCTGTTGATAGTGGTTTCTTTGTTGATAATTTGTCGGTGTATTGGTTCTCCAGTACCCGTTCCGGTTGTCGTTATTCCCTCTGTAATAGTTGTTGCCGTTCCCAGGTGAATTATAGTTATTGCCATATTCTCTTCTAAATCCATAACCGGTTCTTTGTTGAAATCTATTGTCGTTTCTTTTTTCCACTGCTTTTTGCTTTCGTTTTCACGTGCGCTTCGTCTTTTTCTTGCGTCATCTTCCGAAAATATGAACTCTTGTTCCCTTAGAATACCTTTAAATGCTTCGACGTCATTGCCTCCGCGACCTACTAATGATTGCTGATATTTCAATGGTAGCTTCATCGCGCATAATTTAATCAACTCTCCGTCACTGTATGGTACATCTAAGCATTGATTTTTCTTTGCCATTAATTCGAAAAATTTCACGGGACTCTTCTCTCCTGAATTTTCAAAATATGGGTTCTGTAACAATTCGTACTTCACTCTGTTCTGTGCTTCGCTGGACCAATATCGTGAGAGAAACTTCTCTCTGGAATCTTCGTACGATCGGCATGTCGCTGCAACATTCTAAATGGTTTCTGCGACTGTTCCTGACATGTGTGCACATATAAAGTCTAATTTGTGTGCTAGCGTCCAGTGTTCTGGTAATCCTACTCGGAATTGATCAATAAAAGTTCGTGGATGTAATGAGTTTCCTTCTCGAAAGTGCTGAAATTTTCTGACTGTGAGGAAATGATCGTTGTCGTACTTCGTCATAGTTCCATATGAAATTCGCGATTCTTCGCCACTTTTGTTTCTGATCATTTCTCCCGTTGTTCTTTCAGGTTGTGGTAGATCCATTGGATATTGTCCACTGTAACTTTCCCCTACCCTTGCGTAGTATCGTTGGAGTGGTACGCAATAATTTTCTTCCATCGGTTGTGAACGTGTAGCTGAATGCATTGTACTCTTCGCGACCTGGCTTTCCATTGTCAGGTATTGGTTCGGTATCTTGTCTGGCTAACCTTGCTGCTTCATTGCACGATCCAAAGTGTCTTGAAACATACATTTGTGGTTCCGCATGTGTTTGTGATGACGTTTGTTCATCAAGAATTTCGAAACGTGTTTGTTGCTGTGCAGGCTGTCTGATTTCACGTATGTTACTTTCCGCCTGTGATTGGAATCGCAAATGCGTAATATCTTTGTTAATTGCTTCTTTTTCCGGTGCTGTTACAGATACGGATGTGGTTGCACACTCTGTGCTTGTTCGATCCTGTTCACTACGCTCTTCAATGGTTTGCAACAACTCTGTTCACAATTTCTGAAATTGTCGCTTCGTTTGCGCTTCTATTTTGACTATGCGGTTATCATATCTTTTCAGCGCTGCTTTTGTGATACGTTTGTGTAACACACTGTTTTCAACAACTTCACGCGCTGTACCTGCTGCTTGTCTAGTAATTTCATTTATCTGTGTCTCTAGTTTCTTGACTTCTCCCTGGGTGTTGTTACGTAATAATTTAATCTCGTCCTGAATGTCATTACGCAATGTTTGTACGTCCGCTTGTACCTTGTCAATGTCTGTTCTCAATTGATTGTGACCTGTTATTAAGTTTCCTATCACTTCTCGAGATTCTTTTGCCTCGTCTTCAATATGACTTAGGAGTAACTGAATTTTTTTGTTTTGTTCTTTAATCGCACGCATTTGTCTCGTGGTTTCTGCATTCTGAATTTGAATTTGGTTCGCTATGTCTTTATTTTGCCTTGTCATGGTTTCCGTAATTTGTTGTAATAATTGTGCCAGATTGGTGGGTCCTATTGCGTTTTCTTCCGACGTCCTACGCTCTGTGTTTTCCCCCAAGTGTTGGTTCGCAACCGATTGCATTGAACTGTGCTGTGACACGTTTCTGCTCGCATTCCTTGTACTCTGTGGTGAGGGAGCTCTGATTACTTGTACTATGCGTTCTACGTATTCAAGACGCAAGTTAGAATCCTCATCGACTGTCTCTCTGCTTTCCTGCTCCTCTGTCGTATGCTGACTTACGTTTTCTATGCCTTGACGTACATTATCCTCGTTATAGTGCGTTATATGTCCTATTTCTCGCGATACTGCATCGTCTGTTGTACTGTCCTCTATTCTCTGTCCATTTTCATGTTGGGTCTCTACCTCAATTCGGTCAAGTTCTCGATTTGCCATTGCTTATCTTTACGAATCCCTTATTTTTTTGTTTTAAAAGCAATTCACGCGCCCTATTTCGAGTCAACATGCTCTCATACGATCTCACGCGTTTCATAAACTTTTTGTTCACACGACTTGACAAACCATTCACTTACTTGTTGGGTCAGAACCAACTTGCCAACGATGTATCCGCCACCTGTGCGCTTGGATTGGAGAGAAAACTTAATTCTAACAATTTTTAAAATTCATAACTTAATTATGCTATTGTCTCTGGTAGAATGTCTCACTTTTATCGAATACTTTCTTACTATCTATCGCTGCAGCTACTGTTTTGGACTATGTAAAACGTTAAAAAAAATTTTTTTATTGCGAAAATTTTTCAACAGGATATTTTTCTGACCTTCAATCATGGTATTTTACCATCGTGGCAGGATCGCCATTTTCTAACATTCTGCGTGGTGTCTGTTTGTTCTATGTCACGTCTCCCTACCACTTTCGCGCAACGATGCTCTGAGCGTCTTTTTTAGGGAATTGACTAGTTTTAACCTGGGACCTGATGCTGGTAAGGAGACGCCAGACCACACATGACATGTAGAATTCAGAAGAGTTCAGTGAGACTAGCGATGATATAACCAAATACTTAATGATTTCAGCGTCAGCTCCACTGCACTCCCTGTAAAAGAATCTTAATACTAACTAAATTTATTGGAAGGGGTTCAAGGCTTTCCTATTTTTAGTTAGCTGGTAAAATAACGTCGAAAAAGCAGTTAAGTTTACCATTGGAAATTTTATTCTACCCACAAAACATTGTTTATAAATTGCACTATTGATAAAAGGAAATGTTTTAATACACGATGGTAGAAACCCACTGCGTTCAACAAAAATGTGAACGAATATTCCCTGAATGGGTTTCCAAGTTCTACAATGGATCAAAGGATGACCTACGCCATATCACATCTATAATCTAGGTTTAAATTAAGTTTCACAAAAGAGAAAACTATCAAAATGGTCTACAGTGACCCTCAATTATCTTTAATTACTTATCTAACTTGTCGTAAATTACAGTGGCTGATGTGGCTTCTCAATAACTATATAACAGAAAAATCATTGCGTTTCAGATTTTTACTTCAAGTGGCAAATGAGAACACCATGAGCTTTAATTGACGATCGACGCTAGTATTACGCAAAAAGGGGGTGTAACAGATGAGACTTCTGCGGTTCTGAGTGAAGCTTTATGCGCTGTTATGCGGCATCGCGTGCGTTCATTACCTTGTCGGTGTTCGTCAGGGGGCGGCGGGCAGCACTGCTCCGCTCACCTCGCCGTCTCAGAAGCAACTCTCTCCTAACTTCTCCTTACTACAATTTACCGAAGTTGGTTTAAAAAAACTATCTGGCTGTGTTTTCATCTGACCAATCAGGGCCTCAATGTTAACCTTAAGCTCCACCTACAAAAATTCTGCCTATCCAACGAGTAACGTTATACTTTTCGTGGTGGGGCAATGTTTTTAAAGTTTGCAACGTAACAGAGACGCGAAAAAGTCTCACGCTAAAACTTGCAGCTGGTGTGGTCCTTTTAGTGTTATCGTAAGATCTATACTGCTCTTCTGGAGGGCCCTATCTTTTAACATGGGCTAGGGGGTGGTCCTGACGTAACAGGGAAGCGAAAAAGTCTCACGCTAAAACTTGCGGCTGGGGTGTGGTCCTAGTGGTTAGCTGGCGACGTGGGTGTCCGTCCCTTATCGTAGGGCCATCCAGCTTAACACGGTTCTGCTCTCGGCTTCTCGTTTCTCCCCTCGGAACTGCGTCTGTCTCACAGTGGGAAGGTATGACGTGCATTTAGGCATTCTTGTGTTGGTCTGTGGTATTCCATTTGCTCACTCGTTACTCGTATTGCTTTGGTTAATTTAATGTCACGATTTATTCGGAGCTATGTGACATACTATTGGATTTGCTTATCATGTCAGGGTTTTCATGGAAGGTGTTGTACTAGCCTGACACCTTACACACTATGTTACTGAACTGCTTCATTAATTTCACTAAATGTTGGGGAGCGTTCCTTATTTCGAATAGTGTTCTTCCATTAATTCTCATTAATGACGTTTGAAATTCAATCACCTCTTGTTCATGTTAATAAGGACCACATGGCCACACCACTGATGTTTCTTTACTTGAGAACCACTTTTCTTCAATGTAATAGCAGGACTTTTTTCAAATAGCATGTACAGTGACACAGATATCAGCTGATTTAGTACAGTGTTTGTAACTGCTCAGTCAAAGCTGTTACCTTCAAAAATGAAGTCTTAGTGTTGTTGATCGTAGGATTTGAAATTGTTTCTCTCTTTCTGGAAATCGTAGATTTGAAGTTGTTTCTCTGTTTCTGGAGTAGGAGCCTTCACACGGCACGATAGCTGTCTGTGCACAAAGTAACGATATCGCGAACAGAGGCTTTCCCAGTCTGTGGGGTGGACAGTTTTTTGCAGCATGAACCTCGATTTGAATAATGGTTTTAAAGTTTAGCAACTTTAATGGGAAGGTTTTGACATCGGTTTAAGTCACTTTTTAGCACAGCCTCTTGTTCCAGTGTGGTTCATTCAACATCAGTAGAGAAGGAACTATTCCAGTTGCTACTGTGTTACGTGTATCTGTCCTAATGTTAGTGCAGGATGATTCTTCTCTTTGCATGTACTCTCATCTTTCATGTTTAATCCGCAATGCCAGCGTGTGATCGGATGACTTATGTTTTTACTTGTTTTACTTAAAAATTACTTCTGTGTTCATCAGGCTATCATTCTAAGTTTGTGCCTTGGGGCTCGTTCCCAATTGTTGCTTAGGAAAGGAGGGGTCCGGTGGACAGTGTATAAGGCCTGCCCGGGTCCGTTCATCTGTACTACACTGCCTGACGTGGGTGGATTCCCAGAGAGCAGGAGTAATTGTTTTTTGTTTCCTTTTAATGAACCCCTTGTTGCATTTTAGTAAAACATATTTATGAAATGTTTGTGGCATATATATCTCAGGACTGTTTTCTCAGAACTTTTGAACAGATTATTATGTAACTTCGGTTGGTTAAATATTATCTTGCTTCTCTTATCAAAATTCATTGTAAATGTTTCAACAACAGGACCCAGTCGCACACAACATTTGTATATATTTTTACAAAGAGGATAACATTTGCCGTAAAGTTAAATTTTCATATATCATGTTCCCTGAATGATTTTTTGAGAGTCGAAAGTAAGTATTTGAATTAACACTGTAATCTTCTGTTACCTGTTATCACTGAAATATTTGATAAATGTTAATCGATTATCAATAATTGTTCATAAGTAATTTTATTTTACTGATTTAAGGTCCTATTGGCCTATTAATGAAATTATTTTGCTGGCAAGTGTTAGTAAAAATCTTCGTACGAATTAAGTTCAGTCCTTATTTGCCCAGTCCTTCTATAACCCTCCTATCTCTTGGGCTAACTAGGCTTTTCTATATGACTGTGTACCTAAAGTCCTTAATCTGCGGGGAAAAGGCATCTACTCCGAAGAATAATGCCAAACCGAGAGAAGTAGATGAAGTTATAACCGAATCGCTACTGCTCAGTATTTTAGCAATGACGATTAGAAACAAAGTTCGGTTAACTTTAAATTTTTGTAAGTAATTAAGGAAGTTTTTTAATTAACATTAGTTAGTGGAAAATTTGGATGAAAGGTTTTCAAAGTATGTCATTAATAAAATAACCAATAGTCGATAGTTCCTCAACAGAACAAGAATAATTAAATTGAAATTGAACTTTAAACTCGTAAGCAATCTTACATAAGAGTAGTTATTGGCCTAATGACGTAGGAACAGTACCTAACGCACACTTACAAGTACTTCACACCACACATGTCACAGTAGTCAGATAATAATCAAATAGCAAACACATACAACATATCAGATTAATTTTCAAAGATCAATTAAAGTAAGATTGTTTACTGGCTGTAGACAGAACCTTCTGTCACGTTACTCACCGAAATACTAACCGTTGTAATTGTTGCAAGCAGAAAGATTGTTTGACTTTACTCACTGGTAAGTACTGTCATTTACCTAGCAGTTACTTTGATATTTCTTTGTAATAAGAGTTACGAATTATGCCACAAGCTACAAATTTTAACTGTGCTTTGACAATGAAATTCAGTGCCCAAGCTGAGTAAAGTTCTACTACCAATTTTTGTTTTGGAAGTTACTCTATTTTTATCAAATGAATTAATAGTGGCTTTTGCATTATTATATTTCTGGTATTATTCATACCACAATCAAAGACTTCATTATTACGTAACTGTCCAAAAGTTTGGAGAACTATGTTTTAATAATCTAAGGAATTAACGTTCACTTCATTTTCAGTTCATTTTCTGATTATTCCGGTTCATACAAAGCGATAGGATGGATACTACTTGGATAATGACTTAGGAAAATTATTTGCATGACAATATGCACGAAAACAATGTTATTCAAGCAATAAAATTCCAACTATGCGGGTCAGTCTATTACACTTCTAGTTATAAAAAATCTAGATCTCACTTCACTTCATGATGCCGTTGGTTTGTCGACTGGCTTCATTTAGCGGTAAATAGGGCACAGGTTGGTTTCTTGCCATACAATAGCCAGTAACAAGGGCCCACAGTACTCTTGATGTTTTTTTAACTACTCTTGCTGAACTTGTACTGTTCACAATAAATGCCATAGCTTGCCCATATCAAACATCCGCCAAAACAACCAGTTCAGTTTTCACTGCTCCGCACTTCGGAAACAGACTTTATTTCTCCGCACTTTTGCATAGCCACATCGGCGAATACACACAACCAACGACACCAACCGTCTCCTCGCGACTCCCAACTGCTACTTTTTTGGCGCGTTCGCACGCCCAGCGATAATGCATTTACAATTTATTACACTCTTTGACAATAGCTTTTCCCTGACTAGGCTAGCGTATCTGCTTACAAAATGTCAATATTCCATGCGTATTCTCTTTCTTAAATAAGAAACAGAATTTGTAACTTGACACTATATTTACAATAATAATATTCAGCACAACTAGTAAAGCGAACTTCACAAAACACGTAGAAAATGTATGATCATCCACAGTGTTGTGGTGTTACACTTCCACTCCCAGGCAGCCTTATGCCAGTAATTCGAATCAGCCTTTTATATAGAGGTCACTGATGAAGAGTTCACACTAAGCAGCTGATGCGCCAGCATTGTACGACAAATACCCTTTTGTTATCCCAGTGCATTTCCGCGAACTTCAACAGCGCAATCAAGGCCCTCTCGACGGCTTGCCACAAACAATTATTTCCGACAATGGGCCTCCTTTTTCTTCGAAGCAATTTGCACAATTTTACAAACGCAATGGAATACAGCGTGTCAGGACAGCGCTTTTCTCGCCACAGTCTAACGGCGAGGTCGAACATTTCGTTCGACGTTCAAGACACAAATGTCAAAACTTCGAATTTCACATTCACGTGAAGGTGCCTTGCTGATGTTTCTGAGTTCAAATCGTACTTTGCCTATTCCTGACGTTTTCCCAGCGGAACGTTTGCTTGTGCGACGCCGTCAGTCCTTCCTGCATTTGGTTCGTCCACATCGCTCTGCCTCAGCTTCAGACTTAACCACCAAGTTTCGCCCGAACCAATATCGAGTAGACAACAAGCCACATTTATGAGACTCCGGCGTTGTTCTCGGATCAATTGGGAGAGCACAATATACTACTCGCGGAAGCGCAGGTGCGCATCAGCCCTATCAAAAACAGCTAAGGCTCCGAGATTCAGTGATCCTACCGTAGATCAAACTGTTTCAGATTGCTTCACTGCATGACGTCTGGCTGCCATGCGGCAGCCACATCCGTCCGCCAGAACCCAGCCTCCTAGCAGATTACAGAACGGATGCCTCTACCCGCGGTTTTCATCATCGTTGCAAGTCGCCTCTCCCGTGGACATTGACGCCGTCACCGTCGGTTAGTCACCGGCACCCTCTGCAGCAATCTCCGTGCTCCTACCTCTGCCGTTTGATGCGTCCCGCCCTTGCTTATCTGGGACAGTTCCCTGGCGCTCGCCAGGCGCAGTGTCGGGACGTGGCTTGGTCTGTTCTGTCGCAAGCCAAGGAGCCAGACTCAATATCCGCGGCACAGGCCTGCCCCCGTGCCAATCAAGCTGCGTGGGGAGGGGTGCGGTATCGGCCGCCATCCGGTCGGTCGCACTTTCAAATACGCGCGCTGCCAGTTATGCAGCCGCGTCTCCTACAGCCGCCACCGTGGCCCGAGGGCGCTGCCTGCCACGGACGGTTACGCCGCTGCCAATGAGATGCGAGCATCCCCTCTCCTGAGCTCTAGCGGCGGGTCTACTTCGAACAGTCATGCACTTCGACAGTTGAATAACATTTACACACTTTCACAGTGGCCAGGCCTCGTGATCTCCTGAATACGTATTGCAGTGAAGACTGAGTGATTTGCAAATCTGCGGTATCTTTATGCGTTTCGAAATTCAAAGTTACTGTTAGCAACTGATGCTGCAACTACAGCAACAAAGTTATGCATTATTATTACTATTTGTATTAGATGAAGAATAAATTACTATCTGAATTTCCTGTTCATGAACAGCTTCTGTTCCTCACTCCTGTATCAACTAAATAACCACACATGTGCAAAGAAGTTATACGATTTTAGAAATTCTCAGGGAATGTTATCTATCCCTTCTGCTTTATTTGTTCTTAAGTCCTCCAAACCTCTCTTTAAATTCTGATTCTAATACCAGATCTCCTGTCTCTTCCAAATCGATTTGTATTTCTTCTTCTATCACATCTGACAAATCTTTCCCCTCATAGAGGCCTTTAGTGTACTCTTTCAAATGGCTCTGAGCACTATGGGACTTAACATCTGAGGTCATCAGTCCCCAAGACTTAGAACCACTTAAAGCTAACTAACATAAGGACATCACAGACATCCATGCCCTAGGGCCGGCCGGTGTGACCCAGCGGTTCTAGGCGCTTCAGTCTAGAACCGCACGACCACTACGGTCGCAGGTTCGAATCCTGCCTCGGGCATGGCTGTATGTGATGTCCTTAGGTTAGTTAGGTTTAAGTAGTTCTAAGTTCTAGGGAACTGATGACCTCAGATGTTAAGTCCCATAGTACTCAGAGCCATTTGAACCATGCCCGAGGCAGGATTCGTACCTGCGACCGTAACAGCAGCGCAGTTCCAGATTGAAGCTCCTATAGCCACTCGGTCACAGCGGCCGGCAATGTACTCCTTCCACCTATCCGCTCACTCCTCCGCATTTAGCAGTGGAATTCCCGTTACAGTCTTAATATTACAACTCTTGATTTTAATTTCACCCAAGGTTGTTTTGACTTTCCTATATGCCAAGTCAATCCATGCTACAATAATTTCTTTTTCGATTTCTCATTTTTCATGCAGCCATTGCGTCTTAGCTTCCCTCCACTTCCTATTTATTTCATTCCTCCACCTCTATTTCTGTATTCCTAAATTTCCCTTAACATTTTTGTACTTCCTTCTTTCTTCTGTTACCCATGGCTTCTTCGCAGTTACCCTCCTTGTATCTATATTCTTCTTTCCAACTTCTGTGATTGCCAGTTTTAGAAATGTCCATTCCTCTTCAACTGCACTGCCTACTGTGTCTTTCCTTATTATTCTATGTATAGCCTTAGAGAACTTCAAGCGTATCTCTCACCTCTACTACTTCCATATCCCACTTCTTTGCGTATTGATTGTTCCTTACTAATCACTTGAACTTTAGCCTACTCTCCATCAAAACCACATCGTGATCTGCTTCTACAGCTGTTCCTGGGTACGCCTACAATCCAGTATCTGATTTTGGAATCTCTGTCTGACCATGATGTAATGTAATTGAAATCTTCCCGTATCACCCCGCCTTTTCCAAGTATACCTCCTCCTCTTGTGGCTCCTGAAGAGAGTTGTAGAGGTCTACGGATTGCGCGCAGCCGTACGGTACGTAACACGCGCTCGCCAGCCGACCTGCCTGGGATGCTGACAACTTGGTTGGTCAGTAGACGCTCGTCGAGCCGCACTGCGACGCGGAGTACGCCACTGGCCGCCGGCCGCAGGGAGCCGTATTAACTAGAGCGGCCTTCAGCACGAATATGTCTCTTTTCTTAGCTCACCATGGAGCCTTTCGATACGATTGTAATTAGCCGCTGTTAGGACGACAGACACAATAATGATGGGTGCGCGTAGCGTGCGTGTTTTGTAATTAGCCTTGTTAATAAAACTATTTAAACTTACTTCTCGTGTTCGCATATTTCCGTACCTCAAGGACCCACCACTTACAAATCCTGACAAATATTTCGTGTAATCATCATCCAGGGCAACAAAACAAACTACCCGCTTATAGAGTATTCGCTATCACTGGCTGAAATTTATTACAGAACTCAGTCTTTCTCCTCCCTCATTCCTTGTCCCAAGCCCATATTCCCCTGTAACCGTTATTTCAATATCCTCGTTTGCTTTCTCTGTCTATTCATATTCAGCTTGCGACGTCGGCATGTATACCTGAACTATAGTTGTTGGTGTTGGTTTGCTGTCGATTCTGGTAAGAAGAACCCTATCACTCAACTGTTCACAACAACACATTTTCTGCCCTACCTTCCTATTCATCACTAATTCTACTCCTGTTATACCATTTTCTGCTGCTGTTGATATCACCCCACACTCATCTGACCAGAAATCATTGCCTTCTTTCCATTTCACTTCACTGATCCTTACTATATCTAGATTTTCTAGTATCCCTATCATGTTCAAGCTTCTGACATTCCACCCCCGACTCGTAGGACATTATCCTTCCGTTGGTTATTCAATATTTTTCTCACGGCCACTTGGGGAATCCCCTCCCAGAGATCCGAATGTGGCACTATTCCACATTCTTTTGCCAATGGAGAGATCATCATGACACTTTCTCAGTTATAGGCCACATGTCCTGTGGATACATATTACGTGTCTTTAATGCAGTGTTTTCCATTGCCTTCAGCATCCCCATGCCGCTCATCATTGTTGATTCTTTCGCCTTTATAGCTCTCAACCTCTGTTCGCTCCTTCACCCTCTTTCACAAGGTCGTTGGCAGAATGAGGGTGATTTCTTTTGGTGCAAGTCTTCGGCCGCCAGTGCTAATTATTAACCAAAACATATGAGCTGGTGAGTTTCGAACGCAGGACCTGTAACGTTTTGATTAATAATCATAGACGCTGCCCCTATGCCATGGGTGCACCAAAATCACTCTTATTACACGTTTTTGTACCTGGAAAGCTGTAGCTTGGCTTTATGACTTACCCAAAAAAATAATCTCATATGACATTCTGGAATGAAAAGTAAGCATAGCTCGTCAGCTTTTTCGTTTTTATATACCCTGTGTCCGTCAACATTTGCACTGCAAATACAGGTTTGACTAGGCAGTTCTGTGCCGCACTCCTCCCAGTTGCATTTTATCAAGCTATTATTCCAAGAATATTTTAGACATGCACTGGTGGGAAACCACTTACACGTTCTGAACTGCAAATAGCATGTTTCTTTTCCTTTTCTTTTTTTTTTTCGAAGTTTAGTGCTAAAGAATTGGCTAGGAAGCATTTATCAATGTCCATGAAAATTTCATTAACCGATCTTTCGAAGACTACAATTGATTTGCTATTTATTAATGTTTGCATCCTCTGCAAACAAAATAAACTTGTCATGTGGTAATGTTACTGACGGAAGGTCATTGATATATACAAGAAAAAGGAAGAGCTGCAAGATGGAACCTTTCGGGACGCCAGATGTTATTAGTTCCCAGTTGTATGATGCCTGATAACGCAGTACATGTCTCTTTTCTAATAACACACTTTGTTTCATTTTAAAGGTATAGGAAATGATCAATTTTGCAGTATTTCCTGTTACACTATAATATATTCTAATTTATTGAAAAGGAAAGTGGTATTTACACCTCCAAAAGCCTTTGACAAATCACAGAATATACCAGTAGCCTGTAATTTGTTGTCTAATTAATTAAGTACATTTTCACTGTATGTGTAGACAGCCTTCTCAGTGTCAGAACTCTTTAGAAATCTGAACTGAGAATTGGACAATACATCATTTTTTGTCAGGTGGTTAACAAGCCCACTGTATGTTACCTTTTCTAAAATTTTTGAGAATGCAGATAAAAGTTATTTAAGACACTATATGATTAAAGTGTCAAAAGAATTAGTTAGTTAAAAGAAGACTCGTCAGTTTAAGAGAAAGATGCGCTGAATTCTGTACATGCACGAAAGCTTTACTTACTACATTCTGTACAGTTGTTTTTTTATGAAGTGCATCCAATGTGAGCACTGAATAAAAATATATACCACAAACCGTGTTTCACATTGTTCATACCTCTCATAATAATATTACTGCTACCAGTATTTTCACTGCAATGTCTAGAATACCCCAGAAGCAGCAACCAGTCTGAATCACCTCGCCGGCCGCTATGGCCGAGCGGTTCTAGGCGCTTCAGTCTGGAACCGCGCTGCTGTTACGGTCGCAGTTTCGAATCCTGCCTCGAGCATGGATGTGTGTGATGTCCTTAGGTTAGTTAGGTTTAGGTAGTTCTAAGTTATAGGGGACTCATGACCTGAGAAGTTAAGTCCCATAGCGCTCAGAGCCATTTGAACCATGAACGTGTATTTTCAAAAACACTGTTCAGCACAAGTACCAGTTACTGCAAAAGATACTTTAAGGTGTCGATGGTGTAATATACATGACATTCAGTCAAAGCAGCCAAATCCCTCCGCCAGTAAAAGTTACTGAGGAAAAGCAGGATTAAATCCTACGATGTTTTTGTTTTGGTCGTCATGTGGGTGTTGACATACGACCATACGTTATTCGAGTCAAACATATTCCTGAATCTTGAAAAAGTTGATCAGGGATAATGCAAATCTCATTGTAGCTTTGAAACAAAATAATTAAAATTTAAAACACATTTATCAGGCGCACCTAGGAACCGATATGTCATTCAGTGATGTTGTAAAGATATGTGCAGACTGCTGGAATCACACACTGTACGGATTTCTCGTTTTTGATAAATTAAGAAAACTGACTGATGGTAGGTATAGCGGAACTTCCAGGATTTTCTTTATACATAGACATAGTGATGAGTACGCTATTTTACATCACACCATGGACAAGCTCGCACGTATGTCAGGCACTCAGCCTGAGAGGATAGATGTGCATAGACTGAGAATGCATCTACACATAGACGGAAAATTACAACACCTCCAGTGTAAAGTTAAGCACCTAGAGACGTATACCCAGACCCTTCTGAGAATGATCAACAACTTAGGTACTAGGTTTAAGGACCTAGAGGCGTCCACCTGGATCATTCTCAGAAAGAAAGTAGATGACTTAACTGTAAAGGTCGATGGAATTGAAATGGATGTACACAACTTAATTGTTTGACGGAATATATATAAGCTGCACCCTGTGAAGGAGTCCATTTGGTATATAACAAGATGCCAAATAACCATAACGTCATTGTGGCACGGAATGCTGTTCGAGAGAAGTTACGAATGCAAAGTTAAGACTGGGACATTTGTATCGATATCAGCCACTGAGAGAAACCTTTAAACCAGTTGCTGAATCTCTCGAAATATTCTCAGTGAAATTACACAACGGCGACAGAGTTGCTGATTTCATTAACCATCACAACGATAATATGATAGACAAAGAACTTCGTGTCAGTGGTGTAAACTTATACAAGTTGGTCATGCAGCCTGTGTGTTTAAAAGAAAAAATAATGCAGACAGGTGGTAGGGAATTTCAGTGATCAACTGGTCTAAAGAACCTCATTTTCCTTTAAAAAAATTGTAAATTATTCACCCAAAGATCTGGAGATGTATGGTGAAATACTGCATTTGACTGGTATACATGTCGGTCATGCAGCCTGTGAGTTTAAAAGAAAATACACTGCAGACAGGTGGTAGGGAATTTCAATGATTATTTTCCTATAGAAACAGTAAATTATTCAGCCAAAGATCTGGAGATGTATGATGAAATACTAAATTTGACTGGTATACATGTTGGACATGCAGCCTGTGAGTTTAAAAGAAAAAAAGCAATGCAGGCAGGTGGTAGGGAATTTCAATCATCAACTGGTCTAAAGAACCTCATTTTCCTAAAAAAAACTGTAATTATTCACCCAAAGATTTGGAGATGTATGGTGAAACACTGCATTTGACTGGTATACACAGGAAAGTACGAAATACAGGATCCTTATAAAATCTATAATAGTAGCTCGATATAGTGTTGGTGATGACATTGACATACAGCATCAGAAAACAATCGACCCCCACCATATATATACTAAGACGATCCGCGTGAGCAAATAGATCGACTGTGACTGCTCATGGCGTCAGTTGCTGCTGGTAATACTGCTCATGTGGATGAGGTTGTTTCAGTAATCCCTGAGCTTAGAGACAGAGAGGCATAATCAAATAAATATGGAGACCTTAGTTCGAGAAATGCACAAACCAGTATGCAAAAGTACCCTCATAGGTATGTTATGATTAAAGGTTTGAAATGACTTATGGTGGACTGATCTTGTAGATGTGCAGGAATATTCACAAGCAAATAATGGAGTCAAATATATTTTAATGTTTATTGGTACATACTCCAGTTTTGTCTGGGCATTAGCTGTTAAAACAAAAACTGGGAGAAATGTTGCTGAGGTATTTGAGCATTTGTTGCAGACAGATGTATCGATATCCACACAACTTCCAAACCAATCACGGTGGAGAGTTTTACAGCAGGTATTTGAAAGAAAGTGATACAGTGGTATGGAACACACAGCTCATACAAGCAGACAGATATCCTCCCAAACATGGTTGCACAGCATAATCGAAAAACTTAGCACAATAAAAATGAAACCAATCGATGTTCATACGGTGTACTATTGTATTAAAATGCTGGGTCCATGTAAACAGGAATTTTATGTAGTTGGTTCGGTGTGTATCTCAAAACACAACACAGCATTTGAGAAGCCATAGCTCTCAGACTGGTCCAGTAATATACCTACAGATTCCAAAGTGAAGAGAACAAATCCCAGAACTCACATCATAAAAGATAGCATTAGCGCTGGAATTCAGGATGCTTTTACGAAGAGGAAATGCAGAAGAGCTCGGCACCAGATGATTTTCTTATAGAACGTGTCATGAAACGTCTAGGCAATAGAGTACTAGTTAAACAAGTTGCTTTTTCCTGCAACACAAAACAGACGAATTGTCGCTGACGATTTGCTATGTAGTGGAGTGCACAGAACATAGCCAACACAGTAGCATAACTTGCACGATATGAGACACATTATAGGAGTTGGTGGTATTCTCGACAAACTTCCAGATGAACTGCACATTCTGGGGTATAACTACTGCGGACCTGGTACAAAGCTTCAAAAACGTCTGGCTTACGGCGATAACTGGATTAACCTAACTGACAATACGTGTTTGAAACTTGACATTTCATACGTAGAACATCAAGATCTTCCAGGGCGTCAGGCTCCATATCGAATTTTAGCTGATAAAACCAAGGCAATACAAGCGAGAAAAGATATTGGTACAGCACAGCACATTTGCAGAATTTGTAGTTTGCAAAACCATAAGGAGTAAAGTTAAGTTGGGCTTGGATGTGAATTTTAAGCAGTTTATGAGCGCCATATGACGTGCACTGAAAAAGAAGAAGACAATGTTGAAAAAGAAGAAGAAGAAGCCAGGGCAGGGGTGTTTAAAAAACTGTATCCTGACAGCGATATATGAAGCGGAAAACTCCCTCAGGCATAAAGGACCGCTTAAAACACCCCGGTTCTGCCGATACTCAGGACATCAGATGGAACTACCTCCCCCCCACCCTCAGAGGTCTCTCAGCGATGGGTTCACTGGCTGGCAGTGCTGCGGCTATTGCAAGAACAGTCAAGTATGCACAGAACTCCCAGGAGCAGCCAGAGGAAGTAAGAAGACAAAAGTGGAAGATGGGAGCAACAGCCATCGGAAAAGGCCTGTACCTGAAACCATACAACAAAGGACTAGATCTCTTCATAAATAAAAAAAAAAGCCCGTTGGTTATCCTACAAGATAGACTGCTTGCAAATACGAATCTGCTCAAGTCTGTTAGGAATAAATTCAGCATCCAAGATTGTTTGGTGTTTTTATGAGGATACATTACCGAAGACTATGTGGAAATATGGAGAATGTGGAACTGTAAATTTAGATGTTTCTGAAGGACTAGGAACGCACTGGGTGGCGTATGTTTAAAAAACTGCAAATAACGTCTACTACCTTTATTTCGACTCATTTGGTGACTTGCAAACGCCAGAAGAGTTGCAACGATACTTCAGCGCCAGAGGACGTGTGTTCTACAATTTTCATTGCTACAAATACTTTAATACTCACCTATGTGGGCATCTAAGCGTCATGCTGTTCCTAATGCTTATGAAGAAGGATACATAAGAAGGTGCATTAAACATCCACTCTTCAGTTGAGGATCAGATAAAATGTCGCGTACTCTGACTTTAAAAGAACGATAGTCAGTATTACGCGCGAATTGCTTTGCACTGAGTTAAGAAATGGGAAGTGAAGTACTGTGCTAATTGGAAAAGAGACATACAACAGCATGCCTAATTTCACAGAGTCTAACAATAAATTTCATCTGGAAAAGAAATTGTGGAAATAGAACCTGATGCATACGATATTGACGATTTAAACGACGTCTTAAAACGGTCTTGGAAAGGGATTGTGCTACATGTAAACCTCAATACACTTTAATCTGAAAGAAAGATACCGAATGCAGAGATTGGCGTTAACCAGAAAGGCTCAATAGGACGGCTACTGGGTTTTACAAAGGGACAGGTTTTGAAGAAGGAAAAATTTGGAGATTTGTGGGAAGGTCTTATGGGACGAAACTGCTGAGGCCGTCGGTCGCTAAGCTTACACACTCCTTAACCTAACTTAAACTAACTTACACTAAGGAGACACACACACCATGCCCTAGGAAGGACTCCAACCTCCGATGGAGGGAGCCGCGCGGACCGTGACAAGACGCCCTAGACCGCGCGGCTACCCTGTGCGGCGAAGAAGGATCCTAACAAATTTTACGGATGCAACCAGTCAGTGGGTATATTTCCTGTCAGCACAATCCGTGTAGAGAGTATCGTTGCCACAAACTTTTATCTCAACAGTAGATTGAATCACAACTTACGTATTGTTCCCATCAGATGGAACAGGGTGAGATTATTGAGACCCCTACCAACAGTATTTACGTCTAGTAACATTTCAGACGTTTGACTATCTGGAGATGCATACTGTGGATCAGGATAACCAACTCATCGACTTTGCTGTGAGGAAATCAATGAATGACTGCATCTAAAATGGAGCCAGCAGTGACCTCGAAGGTGCAGAGACCCGGAAGCGGCGGCAACCTTCAACTGGCCGGGACGTGCAGTGGACCCACCGCGCCCATTCGGCGAGAGCAAAGAGCCCCCCACCTTGCTGGCAGACTGGAAGTGGCGGCACCGACCTTCAACCAGCTGGGACTCACGGCAGCTTCACAGCGTCCTCGTACTGTCGACAAAGATAGGATGGGCGTAAGGTATAAAACCAACATGCAAAGCACACAGCACAGCTCTTCACAGCAGAACAGCACGATGATAACAAGTGCGAACTACGAGCTTCTTAAATCAATAGGTTTGAAACCTCATAACGACATTGTTCGATATAACCAACCTGGTAGAATATGACGAGTGTACAGTAGCAATACTTCTTGCGTAAACCTTATGCATCAGCCACATTTAACAAGAACGATGAAATTAGGATTGTCATCAACACCAAGTCACTTTAACTCTCCCTTGCAAGAGTTTCATATACACTCCTGGAAATTGAAATAAGAACACCGTGAATTCATTGTCCCAGGAAGGGGAAACTTTATTGACACATTCCTGGGATCAGATACATCACATGATCACACTGACAGAACCACAGGCACATAGGCACAGGCAACAGAGCATGCACAATGTCGGCACTAGTACAGTGTATATCCACCTTTCGCAGCAATGCAGGCTGCTATTCTCCCATGGAGACGATCGTAGAGATGCTGGATGTAGTCCTGTGGAACGGCTTGCCATGCCATTTCCACCTGGCTCCTCAGTTGGACCAGCGTTCGTGCTGGACGTGCAGACCGCGTGAGACGACGCTTCATCCAGTCCCAAACATGCTCAATGGGGGACAGATCCGGAGATCTTGCTGGCCAGGGTAGTTGACTTACACCTTCTAGAGCACGTTGGGTGGCATGGGATACATGCGGACGTGCATTGTCCTGTTGGAACAGCAAGTTCCCTTGCCGGTCTAGGAATGGTAGAACGATGGGTTCGATGACGGTTTGGATGTACCGTGCACTATTCAGTGTCCCCTCGACGATCACCAGTGGCGTACGGCCAGTGTAGGAGATCGCTCCCCACACCATGATGCCGGGTGTTGGCCCTGTGTGCCTCGGTCGTATGCAGTCCTGATTGTGGCGCTCACCTGCACGGCGCCAAACACGCATACGACCATCATTGGCACCAAGGCAGAAGCGACTATCATCGCTGAAGACGACACGTCTCCATTCGTCCCTCCATTCACGCCTGTCGCGACATCACTGGAGGCGGGCTGCACGATGTTGGAGCGTGAGCGGAAGACGGCCTAACGGTGTGCGGGACCGTAGCCCAGCTTCATGGAGACGGTTGCGAATGGTCCTCGCCGATACCCCAGGAGCAACAGTGTCCCTAATTTGCTGGGAAGTGGCGGTGCGGTCCCCTACGGCACTGCGTAGGATCCTACGGTCTTGGCGTGCATCCGTGCGTCGCTGCGGTCCGGTCCCAGGTCGACGGGCACGTGCACCTTCCGCCGACCACTTGCGACAACATCGATGTACTGTGGAGACCTCACGACCCCACGTATTGAGCAAATCGGCGGTACGTCCACCCGGCCTCCCGCATGCCCACTATACGCCCTCGCTCAAAGTCCGTCAACTGCACATACGGTTCACGTCCACGCTGTCGCGGCATGCTACCAGTGTTAAAGACTGCGATGGAGCTCCGTATGCCACGGCAAACTGGCTGACACTGACGGCGGCGGTGCACAAATGCTGCGCAGGTAGCGCCATTCGACGGCCAACACCGCGGTTCCTGGTGTGTCCGCTGTGCCGTGCGTGTGATCATTGCTTGTACAGCCCTCTCGCAGTGTCCGGAGCAAGTATGGTGGGTCTGACACACCGGTGTCAATGTGTTCTTTTTTCCATTTCCAGGAGTGTATATTGATGGTTCATTTACGAGAAGGGATGGCACTGCTACAGTGGCATCGAAACTTACACCTAATGCTCTGGCGTTCCTGTTTCATGAGATACAATCTGAACTTCACGGGGTCGAGATCGACTGTACACACAATGTAGGCATAGCATGAACTCCTAAAACGTATGTCTCTGCTCCTCGCTCCGATTTGAACGATTTAGAAAATTCTGGATGGTACGTAGACTACACAATGTTTAGAATAGTGGAAGAGTACAAGAGATTTACTGCATGTATACCTCTAAAACTGCTTCTGGGGTACTTTGAAGACATCCAGTGAATTGTTATGAATGCTAAACAGGAACTTATTCCGTTGTAGAGTGCTATGGAGAACAGCTCATACATTCAATGAGCTCAAGCGGAGAATAAGATCATCATCAATAAAATAATGTAGGAAATGCCACACATCACTGTATCAGATGAACAGTGTCTAAAGCTTCTAAAATTTCTGAATGCTGGAGTATTTCTGCCGTCATCTTTCCATTCATGAGACGTTTTCGAATACCAGAGCTACCGCCTGAAAGCAGAAAAACGTGGGCTATTAAAACCTCTACTTAACATTAGATGCCCAGGTTCATCATAATCGCATTTCCGACAAATAGAAGAGGGAATATAGGAAATGATACGACCAGATTTGACCTCTGCAGGTTAACTAATGCCACAGTCTGCCTGAACTCCGAGTTCACCCGTACAATAATATACATGTGCAGTGGAATGAAAATGTATACAGTCCAGCATATGACATCTATGTGAGATTCTGTGCCTCATAATATGAAGAGGATGTCTACTCACCCCACGGAAATTCAAGGAGATGGCGCCAATCATCGTAACAGACAGCTGGACCTATAGATGAACGAATTGATTTGAATGTTTCTACCATGGAATTCACTGTGATGATCCTGGTGTACTCTACAAAAATATGGTGAGTTGTCTTAATTATTCGACCACACAGATACCATCATCTACATCAAAGGCGAGGAGACCACATGGATGCATCGAATCTTCTAGTTTGCTACTATTCAAGACTTGGAATTCTATGGGTGCCCTGTTCTCCATCAACTCAAGAAGAAGACGTTGAAATTAGTGTTGTGTCTGCTTATGAAAATGTAAAATTAGTTTTAAATTGGGTGAAAAATAACGAATTTTTGCCTCACAAACAGTGTATGATTTGTCTTCACCCTGCTCCCACCTTGATAGAATATAGCTTTACTCAGATACTATGTCTGTGGTTTTCTTCAAGAACCGGTGCTACAGTTTTAGACACCTTGCTGTATATCTTCGCCGGCCGGTGTGGCCGTGCGGTTCTAGGCGCTTCAGTCTGGAACCGCGTAACCGCTACGGTCGCAGGTTCGAATCCTGCCTCGGGCATGGATGTGTGTGATGTCCTTAAGTTAGTTAGGTTTGAGTAGTTCTAAGTTCTAGGGGACTGATGACCACAGATGTTAAGTCCCATAGTGCTCAGAGCCTGTAAATCTTCAAAATGGTTCAAATGGCTCTAAGCACTATGGGACTTAACATCTGAGGTCATCAGTCCCCTATATTTAGAACTACCTAAATCTAGCTAACCTAAGGACATCAGACACATCCATGCCCAAGGCAAGATTCGAACCTGCGACCGTAGCAGCAGCGTGGTTCTGGACTGAAGCGCCTGGAACCGCTCGGCCACAGCAGCCGGCTGTATATCTTCGGAAGTGGACATGGTCACATGCCTGCTGCTCCCATAAGCCAACTGATGCTGCACGATAGGCGTAATCTTATGCAACCATTTTGCATATTTTGTTATCTTCGATGTTAAACTTCATCTTCGTGTTCAAAACTAATGTCATTTGTGTCCTGCACATTATATATATAACAACAACAAAGATGTATGGTAACGAATTTTTCGTTTATTCAGTTCTCACAGATACAGTTTGACTCTTGAGATACAGTCTGCTTCTTGAGGTACAGTTTAGTTCTTGAGGTATAATTTGATTCTAATATTCAATGCAGAGAGACATTTTTACACAATAACAAAAAAATTCACTAGCTGAAATATTTACAATTTTTAGATGTATAACTCTGTGCTAAAAACTAATGCGTAGATGCTATTGTTCCTACACCAAAACTAAATTCCACAGTCTCAATAGCAGCAGTTACACGGTTATTATACAACAACGATGGACTGTGAACTATATAGGATCGAGAGGGTACAAGCTGTAAACTTGCTACAATCTGTTGCAGCAAGTGTACACCTTGGAATATAGTTTTCTGCACCATAAGCTGTCGCTGAGGTGGAGCACCGTGAACACCGCTATACAGGCACTGCAAATAGTCCGTGATAGAGACGGCTCTCGCTGCTGCATGACGCACACCTTATCCTGCCTCTGGGTAGCACCTTGCAATGAGTGAAAGACATACATTTTTGATCGCAGACCTACAAATTCCACACTCGGTGACCCATTCACCTCTTCTTTCATTAGGCCGATAACTTTATCGTTCTGTAGCTGTGTATGAAAATATTTCGAATTCTTCCAAGTGTCACCTCATTGCTTTAAATGGATCACAGTTCTTCAACAATAGATGATGCTGTCTGTATTCATATAAATTAACCTAGGATCAGCGAAAAGATGTTTTGCAAACTCATCATGAAAGCGGTACGTGTCGAATTTGGACAGATCTAGTATGCACATACCCATATAGATAGTTTTCATGATCACTACTCTAACTACACCATCTCCAAAGTAACAAAGTTCTCATCGAATATTGTGCCCCTTTTTAAAATTTGGTCAGGCGATGCATTTTCTTGCGACCCAACGACTATCCCATTTGGTTCTAATCAAAATATCATGATGTTCCCGCAAAATGCCCATTGTGTTGCCGAAAACGGAATTATTCATTGATCTTAAAAAATCTTTCTCGAAGTCACACATCGCAGAACCCCCCAGTGTTGTACTCAAATCGATATACTCCTTAAACCAAGAAGATTGCTTGAAGGAGGTAAGCCAGGTGATTCTAACCAGCCTCATCGCCGAATATGACACACTGCTGGAGATTACGATAGTGAATAATGTATCTCCACCTATTCCTCAGTGTTGTCAACAGTTTTGGGTTGGAGCCTTCTCGCAGAACTGGTTGTTCTGGACACAGCGGAAAATCGGCATGTGCATCATGCAAGCTAATAGGGTATGTGAGTTCTGCCTCCACCACATACCCCACATCAGAATCAGCTGCAATAGCCTTGATTTTTGCACCTAACCCCTTGCATTCTTCTTTGGCCATCCATCAAAACTCGCCAATCAGCAGCGATTGTTGCATGGCTTGCCCTTATAGGTTACTGACAGCCAAGTAGATGATGTAACTCGAATCAAGGGATGCCATTAAACCTCTCATCAATACATGGATATCTGTCTTGGTGTGCCTATGGACACACTGACAAATCCCCCTACAGATCCCTCGCTCAAAGAAAAGAAATATGTCAGCATCTGTCAATAGCTCGATACTGTTCTTTGTTTACTTGGGTATAGTGTCCCAAGACAACCCATGTGCCATATAATAAAAGGGGGATCCTGAGAATATGTGGTCTTGCATACACTCCGGAATTTCTCGAAAATATCGGCAAGCAAGCTCACGTCTAAGTCCATGTAAAGCTGTACATACTCTCCTAAAGCAGAGATGGTGAATTCCCACCAGACATTCACAGCATGCTCATTCCCTGCATCCATTTTGGCATCACCTATAAGGTTGCTGGTGCATGCAGTTATGTCGGTAGCCCAGTTTTTTTTAGTTTTGCCGTACTACCCAGATACATGTATGATAAAAACCCCTTCCTAGTCACAAGCTGAAACTTTTCCTCATCAGAAAATGCAGCTCAGGTGATGTACCTATCTTTTTGAGACAGAGTTTCAACATGTTCCTGGAGTGGTTCCTATACAAAACGCAGCGAGTAAAGGAAGCGGAGTGTAATGCTTGGCGTTGTTCGTTTGAAGAATGACTTATATTTCTCAACACCCTCAAGCAGGGCACTGATCTGATTCTTCTCCATATCGAAATTAGGCAAGTGCTCAGTAGGAAAGTGAGCATCGTATCCACTTAAATTGTGAAAGAAAACGGTTGTGTGTCATGGTAATTGATACTTCAAATTGATGTGTTTTGGGTGGTGCCATGGAACTTCCCTGTAAAATAAAAGTGGTCCCTTCGAAGAGTTTCCGCTTTTCTATCTAACGGCAGCCCACAAATATGGCGGACAAAAGCGTTATTGTAAAAATTTTAATTCTCCTTCGATTTGGTCAAGGGAATGTTGTCGCTGTAAATCTTATCAACCTCCCAAGAAAGTTTTTCAAGCTCAGTGAGAAGCGAAACCGTAGGATTATCCCCTACATAAGATTTGCATCGGTTAAGACTCGAATCATAGAACAATGCAACTTGGTACACTGCCGCAAATGATACGTGTTTTTCTGTGAGTGTGTGAGGTCACCTTCACAGCGGTTCACAGGAGCGAAAAGACATTCAAAGTTGCCATACACAACAAACAAGCATCCCTCCTAATGGTGAGCATTCTTAAGCTTCATGGATTTGTTTTCCTCAGTAGGCATAATAAAATGTATCGGGTACTTGGAAGTGGAATTTCCTAGATGCTTTGCTAGTAACTTGCCTGAAAAAAAGGTATTTTTACGCTTATGTTAGTAGTGGGACAAGGGGGACACCAGTCTTTGGGTAGTGCAGTTGCATACATCAGGGACAGGTATGCACTCAAGGGCAAAACCTATTGTTCTCCTTTGACTGACAGGTCATCAACCAATTGTTCTCCTTTGATTGACAGATCCTTAACCTATTTCTCTACTAAAAGGATCCTTCCTTTTGATTGACAGGTCCTTAACCTTTGTTCTCCACCCCTCCCACCCTCCCCCACTTGGGAAACCTTCAACCCACTCCCTCCCCATAGCTGCTACAGGTACAGTTTCAGATGTGAGTTATTCAAATAGCCCCCTCTTACTTTTATCAGTTTGAATTACTTAATTAAATTTATCAATTAATGAACCCCATCACTTCCCCTAACCTCTCCCCAACCCCTCTCCCCCTCCCCTAAATGGTAATTGGTGGCTCTGAGGTGGAGAGGAAGGATCTCATGAAATGGAATTTAAGGGTGTATTGTGTATTTATAAAAAAATCAGTTTGTAGGGCTTGGATTTCTGTTGTTCATCATTCTCTGCTGTTTGGAAAGATACAGGTCTAGTAAGAAGTAATTAAATCGATGGCCCTTCTTTTCATTCTAATCATGCAAGAAATACCGTCACACATGATTGCATAGTTAAAAATCTTTTTACTGTCAAGCACGCACCACCTGCCATCCCCTGTCCACAGGACCACACGGAATGCCACCGCACACACTGCCATGAGTTGGATGCACAGGTGGCCCCCACAAGGTGACGATGCAGCCGTCAGCTGCCAAACCACAAGCAGGTGTCAGTTTGGGAACTGCAAGGATGAGGTGGCAGCATCTCTTTCATACATGACACGTGCAAAATACATGTTGAAACATGCGTTCACCTAGGCACCGTTGCTGGCATGATGACGCATACTGTGGGTCCAGCGCTGAGAGAGACGTTTGCATAGCGGCTCACTCTCGCAGATATAGCTAAAAGGTTCTCAACGTTATACTGTCAACACATGTCTGTAATTAACACCCGAGTCTCCCTCTGGATGTGCTATAGAAATCTTTTGCAATGCTTCCCAGAATAATACAGGGTGCATCCTTCCTAGTGAACCTAATGGGACAGCTGTGTCACATGCCAGACGCCTCCAGCCACATACGTGTTTACCCAGCCACCACACATACCTGCCAGTCCAGCAGAGGCCTAATTGCCGAGTGAGAGATGTCTGGGAAGTGACTCACCCATGCAAGCACACTAAAAGGTTCTCAGTGTTATACTGATGTCTCATGTCTTTGTAAATAACAGCCAAGTCTCTCTCTCGATCCACTATAGAAATCTTTTGCAGTGCTTCACAAAATAACACCGAATGCATTCTTCCTGATGCTCCTAACGGCAAAGCCCATCCAACACTTATCAGCCCTTCACGGAAAGTAGAAGTGTCGCAGAAATAGTTAACGGTCGCTTTTATTGTTGTTGTAGGAGGTTTCGTGATGAATCAGCTTGTCGGCATGTAAATTATGATGATGATGATGATGATTAGTGTTTTAGGGCGCACAACAGCGAGGTTATCAGCGCCCGTTCCCAAAAGTTCAATTCAGAGCCGAATCGTGAGAGAAGTGGTATTGTTCAAATTGCAAGATTGGACACAGCACATCAAAACAGGGAGATAAAACTAAAAATAAAATAGCAGTACAAACAGGGAAAAATAAGTAACGGTGGCTGAGTGACCACTTACAAATAATGGGTGACCAAACCACTGGACAGCACATTAAGACTTCAATCCCAATATTTTGGGAAGAAGGCCAGACATCACACAAAAACGTAAAACTCTAGTGACACTCGCCTCATTATTAGTTAAAAGAGAGGGTAGGTCTGGTGGGAAACTGAAATCTTCCCTCAAACCTGCATATAAAACACACTCAGTTAAAATATGCAGTATCGACAACTGTGCCCCACATGTCTGACACGTTGGTGGCTCCTCACGACGTAACAGAAAACCATGTGTCAAAGGACAATGTCCTATTCTAAGCCGTGTAAGAGCTACTTCCTCAGCGCGTCGTTGTCGGAAGGAGGTGAGCCACGGTCGGACAGAATCCTTCACCGCTCGCAACTTATTATCCCTCACGTCCAGCCACTGAGCCTCCCACCAACGCATGACCTTCCGAGTCACGAAAGACATAATGGCCTGCAGGGGGACGGAACAGCGAGCAGGAGGTGGGATGGAGCAAGCCTCCTTGGCAGCCGCATCTGCAAGTTCATTTCCAGGAATCCTATGTGCCCTGGAACCCAGCAGAAAAGTGGTCTACAGATCATCAAATACATCCCACGTACTCACCATGCCACAGCGCAGCGCTGACAGATGAAATTGCCACTGTAAACGAGGCCCATGACTACAGCCATGAAAGAGCGTGTCAGACAGAGAGAGGCCAGATGGCCGTGGACGACCCCCCCAACCCAGGAGGACCTGGATGGTAGGTGTTCGAACGCTATCAATACGAAAATACTCATCGTATTGAATCTTCTCAAATTTCTGCAGAGTATTCACACAACACACGCGGTCCTAGAGGCTATTCAACGCAAACTGAGTATTAGTTCACTATTCACCCAGCCATGGGGAGCCACAGGCAAATTGTCACAAGGCAGAAGCTTTCTCGAGCTCTCTGAACTGGTGTACAAAGGATGGGACGCCCCATTTCAGAATAAAGGCATCCACTGGTATGCTGTTTCTGGCCCGACCTGCTTGCTTACTCACAAGAATATTGGGAACCAGGCTCATATTTATCAGTGTAACTGCAATTAAACAGAATTGCTGCTGCAGTCTGTGACCGAGAAAAGTAGTGGAAATGTCTCCTCTTGATGGCCGTTGTTCTGGAGCGAATCTCAGTACCAACAGCACATAATTTTCCATTCCCCTTATGGCTATCGATGTGCTGAATCTATACCTCCCACATTATAGGACATGTAGTAGCGACCACCAGATACTCGTACATATACTATGAAGAAAACAGAGCAAACGTACTGCAAATGTGGAATACGTAGGGTGGAGGCGACTGGATGCAATCGAGTAGAGTGCTGTACCATGCTTCCTGATCAGGAAAATATTGCATTTGCGCTAGGTGTTGGCAGCTGTACTGCATATACAAGAAATTTTAGAACAAGGAAAGAGAGGTGATGTCATGATTGCATGGGTAGAGCTGACATAAAATCGATAGAATAGCGAAAAATGACGGAAAATACATATAAATTGAGGGAATATACACCGAGATGTGGGGAAATTGAGGAAGTACTTGCGTGTCTTCTGGTTGGCGCGGAACAATTTGTACATGGGAACAAGTATGTGACAGTAAGAGTAATTCGAGAAAACGTCAACATGGAAGCGAAGGGAAGCAGAGAAACAGTCACTTTTTTCCGTCGAGGCAGCATTCTACTTAGATCTAGATCTAGATCTACATCCATACTCCGCAAGCCACCTGATGGTGTGTGGCGGAGGGTACTTTGAGTACCTCTGTCGGTTCTCCCTTCTATTACAGTCTCGTATTGTTCGTGGAAAGAAGGATTGTCGGTTTGCGTCTCTGTGGGCTATAATCTCTCTGATTTTACCCTCATGGTCTCTTTGCGAGATATACGTAGGAGGGAGCAATATACTGCTTGACTCCTCGGTGTCTTGAAACTTCAACAAAAGCCTGTACCGAGCTACTGAGCTTCTCTCCTGCAGAGTCTTCCACTGGAGTTTATCTATCATCTCCGTAACGCTTTCGCGATTACTAAATGATCCTGCAACGAAACGCGCTGATCTCCGCTGGATCTTCTCTATTTCTTCTATCAACTCTATCTGGTACGGATCCCACACTGCTGAGCAGTATTCAAGCAGTGAGCGAACAAGCGTACTGTAACCTACTTCCTTTGTTTTCGGATTGCATTTCCTTAGGATTCCTCCAATGAATCTCAGTCTGGCATCTGCTTTACCGACTGTCTACATTGAGATTCAATTGCCATTCCCTGCGCCATGCGTCAATTCGCTGCAGATCCTCCTGCAATTCAGTACATCAGCCGACAGCTCTGTCACAGTGCGTTCCATCTCCTTCGTCAGTTTCTGGAGGGGTCAAGGAAGCTATGTTGGATTAGAATCTATTCTATGTAACCAAGTAGGGTCGATTTTAACCTAGGGTAATGTGGCTACCACGTCGTCTCCGTGCTTGGAGACGAGTACTGCATTGCAGCTTTTACCACTGAAAACCCGCCAAATGCAAGTGAATGAACTGTATCTTTCTCGAAAAACTTAAGGCGAGTACTATACACTCTGACTTTAGTTATCGGTATAATAAGACTGGGTTTACAAATATACGAGATGAAGGGAGAAACTTTCTGTTACACGCTCGGGAAAATTCGTGGTCATCTTGAAATGCAAGATTACAAAGACAACTCTTTTGCTGTATATACACTGGTTCCCAAAAAAAGCAGCAAACCGCTATTTCCTGGTCCTTTGTCTAATTCACGATATATGAGTAATTATACAAACGGTCAACATATGTCCGTACGATCGTGTTTCGCTCGGAAGATAGCATTCCGGTCAACGGGCAGCTACGCCAACGAGTCGTCAGGGCATCTAAGAAACGAGGTGTGTGCCATGAAGTGCCATATCCACAATAACTATGTATAATCACAAATGGCGCAGTACAGCACAAGAAGACGCCTACCAGACTCTTTGAGGCCGAGGGCCATAGGAAGAATGGAAGCTGGACAGTCACCAATTGATGTAGATCGATGGTGTAGTGTGAATCGTTCAGTTGTTCTTCGGATGTGGCGACAGTTTATAGAGACCGAAATTGTATTCCGAAGACCAAGTCAGTACCCACCAAGAGTGACATGAGAAGGAGAGGACCATTATTTGGCTATAAGGGCGCGTCGGTACCGCCTTAGTACCGCACAGCAACTGGCATCTGACCTCGCAGCACCCACTGGACGTGTTAAATAGAGGCAAACGGTGTACATAAAGCTTCGTTAGAGTGGCCTTTGTTGCCGCACCTTCACAGGAGGGAACTTCTACAGTGGAGCAGTCAATATGTCACCTGGACGATCGAACAGTAGGCCAATGTTCATGTGTCCTGATTTGGTCTGGAGAGTGATTCGCATCTGGAGGGAACGTGGAACACCATTACGGGCCTCAAACATTGTGGAAAGAGACGAATATCGAGGAGGATCCCTAATGGCTACTTATGTCTATTGAGGTAATAGTGATACACATTCGTTGATTACTATATTTGCAGCTTTTCGGGAAAACAGAGAAGCATCTGCCTTTAACTTACATGCATCTGCATTAAAGGACAATAGAGAGTGGATGGAGTGATCAATTGAGATGGAACTGTAATGAGGTACGATTTAATGACAGACTGATGATGCACTCTAGAGAGGGAGATGTTGCTGCCAGTCATCTGATCATTTCCTCTGCTGTTCTGTGAGGATGCATAAGTCACATCACATAGCCTATGTTCGACTCGTATACAACTATGTGTTCTGCATGTGACTTAGAGCACTGTCTACTTGTGATCGTTAACAGCAAACCTCTTGGTCACCAGAGGACTTCCATCTCATGTGTGATGAAATGTGTCCATCCTGTTTCGATATATTCCCCTAAACAAACGAAGATTTATGCAATGTACTCCATCCTCTGTCGCATCTTGGGTGTAAAATCGAGACTTCAGTTTCATAACTAATGTGATCCTAAGTTAGTGACAGTAGTTTGTAAGGCACTGCAATCCCTGTGTATACATCTGCTTGAGAGATGTGCCGTTTTCAGAGATCTGATGATCTGTAGACCACTTTTGCAGGTTTTAACTGTCTGTGTAATATGCCGCTCTGTACAAAATAGTTTTGCCGTTGAAAGTCTCGTATGCAGGAAGCAATGGCAGACGGTGCTCCTACACTGGCAGCAGCAGCAGTTTGATGGGTAAATTCAGTGATGGATGGGCTGTCCCACTAGCATCATAAAGAAGAATGCATTTGGTGTCATTCTGAGCTATTTTCGTAAACAGGTCTTGTTAGGACAAGAATTTCCATGCCAACGAGCTGAGACATCATGAAAGTTCCTACAACAACAACAACAACAACAACAAAAGCGACCGTTAACTATTTCTGCAACACTTTACGATTTCTGTGAGGGGCTGATATGTGATGGAGGGGCACTGCCGTTAGGAGCATCAGGAAGAATGCATTCGGTGTTATTCTGGGAAGCATTGCAAAAGATTTCTATAGTGGGTCCAGAGCGAGACTTGGCTGTTATTTACATAGATATGAGACATCAGTGTAACATTGAGAACTTTTTTGTGCACTTGCACGGGTGAGAAGCTACACAGACATCTCTCACTTGGCAATTAGGCCTGCGCTGGGGCGGCGGGTACATGTGGTGGCTGGGTAAACACGTACGCAGCTGGAGGCGTCTGGCATTTGAGACAGATGTCCTGTTAGGATCGCTAGGGCGAATGCACCCTGTATTATTCTGGGAGGTATTGCAAAAGATTTCTATAGCACATCCAGAGGGAAACTTGAGTGTTATTCACAGACATGTAATGACAGTATAACATTGAAAACCTTTTACCTGCATCTGCAAGAGTGAGCTGCTATGCAAACATCCTTCTCAGTGCTGGACCCACAGCTATGCGTCTTCATGCCAGCAACGGCGCCAAGGTGAACTCATGTTTCAATATGTATTTTGCACGTGTCATGTATGAAAGAGATGCCGCCACCTCATCCTTGCAGTACCCGAACTGACACCTGTGCATGGTTCGGCAGCTGATGGCTGCGTCGTCACTTTGCGGGGGCTGCCGATGCATCTGACTCGTGGCAGCATGTGTGGTGGCATCCCGTGTGGTCCAGTGGACAGGGCATGGCAGGCAGTGCATGCTTCGCATTTGAAATATTTTTAACTGTGTAATTACATGTGATGTGTGTTGCATGTTGGTATTCCTTGCGTGATTGGACTGAAAAGAAGGGCATCAATTTAATTACAAGACCTGCATCTTTCCAAACAGCAGAGAGTGATGAACAGAAAACCAACCCCCACACACTGATTTTTTATATATAAACAATATACCCTTGAATTTCCCTTCATGAGATCCGCCAATTTCCAGGTAGGGGAGGGAGGAGAGTGGGGGGGAGAGGGGAGGGGGAGGGATAGGGGGCTTAACAGAGGGAGTGAAGTTAATTAATTGATCAATTTAATTAAGTAGTCATTCAAACTGATAAGAGTGAGAGGGGGCTACTGAAATAACTCTGACCTGAATGTGTGCCTGTATCAGCGAGGGGGAGGGGGTGGGTTGGAGGTTTCCTGAGAGGGGGTGGGAGGGTGAAACAATAGATTAAGGGCCTGTCAATCAAAAGTAAGGATCCTTTTAGTAGAAAAATAAGTTAAGGATCTGTCAATGAAAGGAGAACAACAGGTTAATGACCTGACAATCAAAGGAGAACAATAGGTTTTGCCCCTGATGCATGCAATCCACACTAACACACTGCGCTGGTGCCACCCTTCTCCCACTACGTATATTTACTTATTTGGGTGAAAGGAGTTGTTGGGATATGTCCCTGATCCAGCAGTAATGTAAATTGTTTTCCTTCTCATTTCCTCGTCGGAGAGTAGCAGCATGTTTAGGTGCTTGTTATGCTCGAACTCAAATTTTGAGAAATGGAGGGTTCTGATGACGATATGTTTCTCCTGCTTGGTCCACTCATCTGGCTTGCGTTTCTCCAGGCCATAAACATAAACTGATATTCTGGAATTCTGCACCTCAAATTTAGGTATATCCTAAAGTTTGACAGGGAACTCGACATCATCAAAATTATTACACTTGCGAATATCAGTACCTATGCTGCATCTATATGCGTGGTCTGGATACTGTTCATGCAAAGCAAGCCTGATCACTTTCATTTTTGATATTAATACATGTGTTCTTATCATCTATATCCCCACAAGTTTGATATAGTTGGACCCTCCATTTACTAGATCATAGATGTGATATGAATGTCAAGGTGTAGAATTTGGCTGAGTGCTTCAGCTGAACCTCTAACTTCCATCTCAGAAAACCAATCCAGTATGTCATGCAAGATGGATTCACAGAACCATTCAGCTATTGATGTGCTCCGTGATACCACGCCATTTCTCCCCAAAGATAGTGAGCAGTTGTCTCTTCAATGTCAGAGGACTGTTTGGGGGGTGTGCAACAGTTCAATGCACAGTACAGTGCTGCATTTAATAGGAGAATACCTTGAGGAACTCCATTTCCAGAACAGGAAGGCATGCTTTCAGAAACCCTACAGCATCAAGATACCCTCCTTCTGGGTTCTGAATCCTAGTGAATGAGATTCGCTCCTCAAAGTCGTGTGCAATCACTGAGTACATTAATTGCAGAATGGTGTTACTAATCTGATGTTCTTCTCTAAAAGGATAGGGGAGGGAACTGTCCCTAACCACAGGATTACTACTGTTACTACAAATACTACCAGTTGACGTCGATGCTGCTGCTGCTGCTGGCGGTAACGATGATGAAATCTGCGTGGAGCAGCAGGGAAGTGCATGTATCTTGCAGCTCAGGTGAGAACGTGGGAGAGATGGTGTGTTGCCACTGTGTGAGCAGCCTGACTGCAGGTGCAGCTGTGGATATGGATGTGGCCACAACCATGAGCCAGTTGCTGGAGGGAGAGTGGTCCATGGACTTCAGAGAGAAGTTGGTTGGGGGGTGGTGTCGGCAGTGGCGGCTGCAGCGACAGCAGCGTCTGCTGTGGCGTCTCATGCAGTGACAAATGGCATCTTACATGGCTCAGCATGCCACACAGGACCGCATCTTTTTGGTGGTTTCTTCACCCCTCCCTGTACCCTCGCCATGATGTATTGCAGTGAGGCACCTGCTAGAAGAAGAAGAATAACGAAAAAAATTAAGTACACCATTCTGGAACATTTTTGAAATATACGCTTACACGATAGTTGTGATGGGGAAGGTATCACAGCCCCTACCACTACCTGCTCCTCTCCCTTGAAATCATCTACAACAACAAAGAATATGTCTCAGACAACCACATATTACATATACACAGTTCTACAATGAAATTTTAGAAAGAAATATTTTAAATAATATGTTTCAGAAACATATTACATATGCACACTGCACTAAGAAGATGAAAATATGTACTTACAATGCTAATGCTGCTGCTGTTGTTGCGGCTACCTCTCAGCTTCCAGGTCTTCCAGTATTTCATGAATACATGCTGAAACAATAAGAAGAAGATGTGTATTCAATACTACGAAATTCTTAATGGAAGATTTCTAGAAAAAAGGTTACAGTTACATGCTTACCTGGTAATTCTCCTAGCCTAGGACGTTTCCCACTGGCATGGCTGCTGCTGGATGAACATTTCGTATTGTAGTGTAAACGGGTAGCACACAAGCAAATAAAGGAAGACTGGAAGCACTGATAAGCAGACAGAGAACCAGATGCAGCCATGGACAACACCAGAATGATGAAAAGTGGGGGTGGAGTAGGCTTTATATAGGTTCACTCATTCAGCATTAGCCAATGAGAACGCAGTATTCCGAGGAGAGACGAAAACTTCTGCCTGCATGTTTTGACACGTTGGTTCACATAAACAGGAAGTAACCACTTGAGAGAGACAGAGACAGGAAGCGAGCCGGGAATGGTTTGGAACCTACAACAACAGCAGGGCAGGTAGGCATGTGCATGTGCTCAGACTGGTATCAGCATGTGCAGCTTTAGGCAGCACCTGGTTGTGTGGCTTTCAAAAGCGGTTTCGCTCTGGCAGGCTGTGTGGCCCTGACAGGGGTTTCTCTGCGCAGCATGGAGGAGGGGCGACCTATACATGCACGGTCTCACTATAGTGTAGCTGGACACTGTATGGCAATGCTAGCGGTGTGTGCTGGCGCTTGCAGCCTCAGGGCGAGCCATTAGCCTGAAGGCTTCCACAACTAGCAAAAGGAGTAGTTTCGTGATTTTCAAGTGAAATGTAGATGACGTTTCTAAACATAATCACTATTTAGTATCGTTTTTAACACTGTGTAGATGTGAGGAATAGTTTTGTGATATTCAGATGGCATCTATTATTGTGATACATAGTAAGGACACTGGATGGTTTTCGACCTTTGCAGCATGCAGATGTGCATGCTTGGCACTCCACAACCCTACCAGGAGATGTGGATGACAGCGTGCCTAGTTCCCAGGTGGCTGACACACACATGGGCGAAGCAAAATGGCGACTAATATATCGCACTACATTCCATTCCTCAGTGCTTACAGTTCTTACATCATGGAAAGTGGATGAGGGGATTGGAGGAGCCCTGTATCCTACAAAATGTTTAAATAAAGAATATGCAAATTTAATTGAACAATATTTATCATGTCAATTGACATTGCCTTCAATTTGCTATCGCAAGATTCATCCTATCCAGTGGCTCAGCACTGTGTTTTTCCCACTAGATGGGAGGATGGAGGAAGGATGCGGGGGATGGAAGGGGAGGGTTGGGAGATTTCCCAAGAGTGGGAAAGGAGGCTCAAAACTGAACTGGGAAGGGTTGAAAAATAAAGTGCCTCTTTTTCCAGAGGATGGGGAGGAGGTGGGGGAGAAGGAGGGATGGAGGTTCCTCAAAAGGACAGATTGTCCCCAAGAGTTCATAAATCAACCCCCAGAGGGTAATAAACGATTTAGCAGAACAATGGGTTAAGGAGGGGAGAGGTGTTTCAATTTATTAATTTAATTAATTAGCATATCTATTTGATACCAAAAGTGCACCAGACCCCACTTTATCCCATTACTCTCCTTCCCATGTGCATCATTTCAGTTGTGCATTCGACCCTGACTCCAGTTTTATAAATGACTATGGACGACCGCATCGAGTGGCACAGATGGAGGAGCTGTACAACGAGAGAATATTCGGGGAACAGACCGGTCTGTACATTTTCCCAACGTAAATTCCATAAAGCAAGTGTGAAATGCGTTGTGGGGACATATTGCAACAAATCCATATGCAGCAACGACCATCTACACTGGTGGAGGAATGAAGCCTCATGCCACAAGAACTCGTTACAAACCTTGTGAGCACCGTGAAAGCACATTGCAGAGTATGCACCGCTGTCTGTAGTGATCGCACACGCTTTTGAGAACCATACCCTGCCTTTTGTAATGTGCAGGTTACCATCATGAATAGCGGTGATTTCAGTGTAATTATTGCCTGTAAATAAAAATGTCATTTCTGTTCAGTTTATTATGAGTTTCTTTAAGTTACATGCTGTACTATGCTGCAGCAGTTCTTCCTCTGTATGTTCCAAGTGTGATCAAGCTATGTTAATTGGCAGCGGCACATTACGTGAAATTCACTTTCGTTATTAAGTTTTGAGCACCAGTGTATTATAACTGCAGAGTGGGTGTTTAATGTCGTTCCTCACCTTGTTTCTCGACTTCATGTGGTGCAACTTCCAATCCTGTGTCTTTATTGGTATGGATTTTATTTATGCAGTGGCCTGAATTAATTTGTGGCCTCTAACTTTTAGCCATGGTCCCCATACACAGGCGGACCAGTCCACCGAGCAGCCTTCCCGGCCCTGTTCACCTGTGTGTAGGCGATGGGTTCACTGTCAGGTTGACAGCCTGGGTGTTTCGGTTCGCCTGACAGACCTCTCTAAATGCTAGCCCCGACCGCTACCTGTCAGTCCACACTCCATCAGTGATGATAGTTACGGCCCGGCAAGCAATCTCCGCTGTCCACACATAAATAGATTGGTCAGTGAACCGGTCAGCAAACGAGTCATCGCAGTAGTCGGGCTGTGAATGGACGCCTTTACACTACACGAGGCGCAGCAACAGCCAACCACCCAGGGAGAACCAACTGCAGCAACACTTCGGAGAATGTCCTGACCCTACAACAGACAGGTTACCTTATGACCTTCGTGTTACACAGACAGCAGAGACCAGACAGACAGCTCTACAGCCACAGTATATTCACCTGTGTCGGAGCACGCGCTGCACTGCACCACGAAACCTGTGAAGCCAGCGTACGTCTAGCTGCATCCACCTGTTGCCCCTCAGATCATCGTAGGAATGACGGTAAGTACGCCGCGTGGCCTTCGGTCATGCCAATCGGCCGCCAGGGAACTACGAATATTAAATTGGCGATATAAGGGTCGCAGAGGGGGCGCAGATCAGTTTTTCTTTGAACAGCCACATGAAGCACATTATTGCCAGCTATGCTACGCCATCGTCTTCTCACCGACGTGGCTCCACTCGGCTGTACTCTATCGGATTCATCTTCTCGCCTTCCTGAGCTTCCACATGAGTTCATCAGCAGTGCTCAACTACATACACTACCGAATGCCTCCTCTGGATATCTGTCGTTCCACGGCTTCTTTGTAACACACTTACTGACTCGCTTTATAAGCAAGTGGTAGACGCTATACTTCTGTAACATCACTTGTCGGATCCTTCTACTTGGTTCATTTTCTTGTGGGCCTTACTTTTCCCAGATACAGTGATCCAGCTGTCAAAAGCAGTTGAAGTATGTTCGCGTAAATGCTGTTGTTCCAACAAGTATTCACGCCTACGTTCACACGCGACACGTCCTCAGCACATCTAAAGAGCATTCTGGATTGTTAACGTAAACAAAATTTTCAAAAAGGCGACGACTGCTTACAAAAAAATTTGAATTATGGAAATTGTAGGAAACAGAAACAATTTAGGTGTTCGCGTGAAAGGCAAACGACGCGAGAACGAAATTTATTTCGGAAACTCTAGTGTTGACGTAGGCGAAAAATTTTACCGAGCGAGCGCAAGTGAGATTCAGATGAAATTAAAGGGCGAGACGAAAGGAAAGGAAAATGAAACAAAGAGTAATTCGTCGGACAAGAGATGTCTCGCCAGTGATTACAAACTGCAGCGCTGTCCAGAAGAGAATTTCGCTGCTGGCTGACTTCCAACACCCGAGCCGTCAGCGGCGGAATGCAAATGTCCTACCACACTCGCCCCCTCACCCTCCCAGAGGTTCTGAGGCGAGCCGCTGACCTGACTGCTACCCCCACACCCCCCCTGCGCGTAATCCGCATCAACCCCACCATCCCCACTCCGCCCCTACACGACACTAGCCCTGGACTTTCTAATTAGAGCGCGCAATGAGGGCGACGTGTACCGCTATCCATTCTAATCCCGGGCAGGCTGTCGTGCTTCTAATCTCGGGCGACGCGCCACCGGCGATAAATTGTAACCTTCAGGCACTGTCAGGGTTTGTGAAAGCAGCACACGCTCACCCCACGGTCCCCAGCAGGATTGTGTGGATAACGTCCGGCACCGTCCAGCTATAGTTCCAATGAAATGGCCGGCCGATGTGGCCGAGCGGTTCTAGGCGCTTCAGTCTGTAACCGCGCGACCGCTACGGTCGCAGGTTCGAATCTTGCCTCGGGCATGGATGTGTGTGACGTCCTTAGGTTAGTTAGGTTTAAGTAGTTCTAAGTCTAGGGGACTCATGGCCACAGATGTTAAGTTCCATAGTGCTCAGAGCCATTTGAACCATTTTTTTTCCAATGAAATTTGTGATTGACAGTTTGCAGTTTGCAGTTGGGCATGGGGGTTGGGGGAGGGGGGGGGGGGGTAGTGTTGACGGAGTGCAGCCAGCCACGCAAGACGCAGCTCAGCAGGTACCTGCACTCGAGAGAGAACAACCACTGACTGGCGGCTGGCCTCCACCATTAGTTTCGCTGTAAGCCAGGTATACACGTGCGAGTTTTCCAGTCTCAGAGAGCGTTTGTGAGTAATATATGTCGTGTACACTGCACCAGGAGTGTTATAACATTACTTGATTATGGTTCATTTAAATGTCTATAGTTTTTTTTTGCCTTAAAATTTTGACATATTGGTACTATATTTTCTGTAGATGTAAAGTATACTGTACTGGAATTTGAAGTTCTTTACATTGTATGTGAGTAATGTATGTGAAATATTACGTAAATTGTTTTTTGCGTTAAATAATTTACTGATGACTTTGTGCGTTTAAAAATATTTGTGTTTATAAATTGCTCATGTTGATGTAAATTTGACAGTTTAAGAAATGGTTACTCTTAGGAACACTGGAAGAAATAACTGTTATGTAAAAGCGAGTGTGCTTTTGTTTGAAACGAAAGTGGCTTTGGGCAGTGGGAAAGATGACAAGGGCGAATCGGCGCGCTGCCTAGAGCAAGTGCGGGAAGTAAGTCACACTGTCTGTAGGCAGCAGAGATTGAGGCAACACCCTTGTGGAGAAGGGCAAGGTTTGCCTGCAGATTCGCACCAAAATGCTTCGGATGAAGACTACAAACGGCTTATGGCATTCCTGCGAGTTGTTACGCTACTGCATGTAAAATTGGACGACGCCAACAAGAGAAATTGAGCTCGTACAGCAAGTTACTTGCAGGTCGTGCAGTGGGTAGTGTAGCCGTCATTGTTGTTCGCTACACCCAAGCCAGATAAGATTTTTTTTAATTTTTACTTTTGTACAGCGTGAGCCATTAATTTAAACTGTGTTTAATAATTATTCTTGAACTTTAAAGAAACTGGTTCACCTTGTTATTTCATCCTAATCATACACCTATATAGGGTTCCTTCCTGGTGTTTGATTAATCCGAGTACCCTGTTTTACAGACTTATGAAATGCCAAGTTAATATAAAGAGGCACTATTTAAATTGTTTTTGTGTTTTCTTAACTATTGCGAAGTGTTACAGTAAAAGTTTGGTTACGTAAAATTCAGTCAGTGTGTAGCCAAGTTACTAGAATCTGTTAAAGGACTATACAGAGTTAGTTCAAACAATAATAGCTTTTTAAAGAAAATTCCGGTAAGAAAGAGGTTTTCTTGAAGTGAAATGTTCAGAATAAAAAGTGAGTGCATTAGTATACAAGTATTTTAATATTTATATTTGCTGATTATGGAAAGTGCTTTTCTAAAGATTCCCCCCTGGCCAAAAGTTTTTAGCGTCCTTGAAGTTATCCACTGGCCTTTATATATAAAAATGTTCAAATGTGTGTGAAATCTTATGGGACTTAACTGCTAAGGTCATCAGTCCCTAAGCTTACACACTACTTAACCTAAATTATCCTAAGGACAAACACACGCACCCATGCCCGAGGGAGGACTCGAACCTCCGCCGGTATCAGCCACACAGTCCATGACTGCAGCGCCAAAGACCGCTCGACTAATCCCGCGCGGCAGGCTTTTTCTCCTTTAAAAACGTAATGTGTACGGGTGTAGTCCAACACTGTTTACATGGAGGAGGAGGAGATTAGTGTTTAACGTCCCGTCGACAACGAGGTCATTAGAGACGGAGCGCAAGCTCAGGTGAGGGAAGGATGGGGAAGGAAATCGGCCGTGCCCTTTCAAGGGAACCATCCCGGCATTTGCCTGAAGCGATTTAGGGAAATCACGGAAAACCTAAATCAGGATGGCCGGAGACGGGATTGAACCGTCGTCCTCCCGAATGCGAGTCCAGTGTGCTAACCACTGCGCCACCTCGCTCGGTGTTTACATGGAGTAATATTTATTTGAAGAAGCAGCTTCTCTGTTTCATTGCCTAGATAGGCTGGTGGCCGTTAGTGCATGTTTTAAACTACTGAGTTACCACGTGTAACTAAGTTGCCCTAGCTTCATTATAATAAATACTATTCATACTGCGCTTCCTTCTAGCAGCTGGGTAAGATCTTGGGAAAATAATTGAATAGTCTGATTTACTGATACGTAAGACACAACACACGGTCAAATCCTGTAAAAAGGGTAGCTCTATTGATTAGCTTTTCCTATTAACAGGACTATCCTCTCATAGCGTACTTTATTTGGAAACTAAACTTTAGTAGAGGGTTATACGTGGCAACATAGAGACAGGGGTTCTGTTATTTAGGTAAAAGCGTAGTAAATTACAATAGTAGTGGCAGGGTTACAGTGTCAGCTCGTCAGCAGTTCCGAAGTGGGACACGATCTCGGATACTCGCGCCCTGCAAGTTTGGACCCCTCGGGTAGACGGCAACCTACATCTTTCTAGAGATGCTCGCAATAACTCTCAGATAAGGAAAACTATACCGGCACTGTCAGGAGAACTGAGGGTATTCTCTGTTCATCATAAGAACGAACCTGATGTAAACATTATGCAACGTATTCTTCCGCGTTTGCTTGAATCTCATTGAATTTCGTTACACGTGGGGTGGAAGCCAAGCTGTGTCCAGTACAGTCAAGTACGATCATAAGGATATGTTTCATGCTGTGTTACAAGCACGTGGACTGAGCGATAATGCGGGACAACAGCTTTACCTGCGCATTTAACTTGGACAGCACTGGCCAGCCAGCTGGTCCAACTAACCTGCAATGATGTGAGCAGTTGCAGTTCAGTCGTAAAAACAGACAGGCAAAGAAACAATATACACTCCTGGAAACGGAAAAAAGAACACATTGACACCGGTGTGTCAGACCCACCATACTTGCTCCGGACACTGCGAGAGGGCTGTACAAGCAATGATCACACGCACGGTACAGCGGACACACCAGGAACCGCGGTGTTGGCCGTCGAATGGCGCTAGCTGCGCAGCATTTGTGCACCGCCGCCGTCAGTGTCAGCCAGTTTGCCGTGGCATACGGAGCTCCATCGCACTCTTTAACACTGGTAGCATGCCGCGACAGCGTGGACGTGAACCGTATGTGCAGTTGACGGACGTTGAGCGAGGGCGTATAGTGGGCATGCGGGAGGCCGGGTGGACGTACCGCCGAATTGCTCAACACGTGGGGCGTGAGGTCTCCACAGTACATCGATGTTGTCGCCAGTGGTCGGCGGAAGGTGCACGTGCCCGTCGACCTGGGACCGGACCGCAGCGACGCACGGATGCACGCCAAGACCGTAGGATCCCACGCAGTGCCGTAGGGGACCGCACCGCCACTTCCCAGCAAATTAGGGACACTGTTGCTCCTGGGGTATCGGCGAGTACCATTCGCAACCGTCTCCATGAAGCTGGGCTACGGTCCCGCACACCGTTAGGCCGTCTTCCGCTCACGCCCCAACATCGTGCAGCCCGCCTCCAGTGGTGTCGCGACAGGCCTGAATGGAGGGACGAATGGAGACGTGTCGTCTTCAGCGATGAGAGTCGCTTCTGCCTTGGTGCCAATGATGGTCGTATGCGTGTTTGGCGCCGTGCAGGTGAGCGCCACAATCAGGACTGCATACGACCGAGGCACACAGGGCCAACACCCGGCATCATGGTGTGGGGAGCGATCTCCTACACTGGCCGTACACCACTGGTGATCGTCGAGGGGACACTGAATAGTGCACGGTACATCCAAACCGTCATCGAACCCATCGTTCTACCATTCCTAGACCGGCAAGGGAACTTGCTGTTCCAACAGGACAATGCACGTCCGCATGTGTCCCGTGCCACCCAACGTGCTCTAGAAGGTGTAAGTCAACTACCCTGGCCAGCAAGATCTCCGGATCTGTCCCCCATTGAGCATGTTTGGGACTGGATGAAGCGTCGTCTCACGCGGTCTGCACGTCCAGCACGAACGCTGGTCCAACTGAGGCGCCAGGTGGAAATGGCATGGCAAGCCGTTCCACAGGACTACATCCAGCATCTCTACGATCGTCTCCATGGGAGAATAGCAGCCTGCATTGCTGCGAAAGGTGGATATACACTGTACTAGTGCCGACATTGTGCATGCTCTGTTGCCTGTGTCTATGTGCCTGTGGTTCTGTCAGTGTGATCATGTGATGTATCTGACCCCAGGAATGTGTCAATAAAGTTTCCCCTTCCTGGGAAAATGAATTCACGGTGTTCTTATTTCAATTTCCAGGAGTGTAGCTTCGAATTTCATTTGATTTTTAAAGAGAATGAAATAATATTCGGCAGAGCTCCAGCACTACAGCGCGCTTCTTAGGCGACCAGACGGAAAGCATAAAAAGCTCTTGTTCTCATCTAACACAGTATTCTAATCACAAACTAGAGGAATGAAACTACCTAAGTTAAACAAAGAGTAATTTTTCTGAGCGAACTATTTGTGATGAAAAAGCGTACTGCAGGGATTTCATCGTATTGTTGAATACTGCAGCCACTGAAAGTATTACTCGTAATTATAGCCAGTCGTCTGGTAATCTCTTAGCTCCTTCCTTATCCAAAACAGAGAAATTCGTTTCAGTTCTGGAACTGTCATCTGCTATGTTAATAACGAGTCGATCAACAACAGAATCCACGAAGCCATCCAGGCGCCGCATATTCTCCTCTTCTTTTATGACGTGCCGCTCTCTATCCCGCCAGCCTTTGGCAGTGACGTGTGAAAAAGCTGCGAGCGTTAGCTGCAGTACGTCAGGCAGCTTAACAGCCTTATTATTTCTCGGACCAAATCCCGTAACTTAGCATCAGATCAGTTCTGCTGGGTACATATTGTAATGGTACAGTGACAAGTGCACAAATACAGCATTTGTGTAGTGTGCTCGATGCCGTGAAAATTATCGTTTTTCATGTTTCTAAGACACTTATCACTCTGGTTCATGTGAGACTACATCTATGGTATCTAATCCAAATAAAGAATATTTGGTTTTTTATTTATGCCCTAAAAAATTAAATTGTTATGTTTTCTTAATTTAATCAATCTTCATTAACAATCTTTCATAACATATCGCTAGTTAAGAATTTATAATTTACATGAAAACAGGAATTTCGCGTGCAATATGTAATTAGAAACAATAAGACATGCATTACTCATAAATAATGACGATGAATTTTACAATGCGAGATATAGGTATTTCAAACTGTACGAAAAAAATGACTAAGGCGAGACTAGGGCCAGCGACCCATTATCTGCACTAGGATATCAATTTGCTACGCTATCGATTTCGCTATACATCCAACGTGAATTTGTATCTCAGTTGTATCAAATACAGTCCCTCGGAAAACTTCAACGCCGATTTCTTCCTGTAAATTTATGAAAAACATTACGAACAGCCTATTTCTCGGCACTTTTTGACCGTGTTCCACACGTGTGTGTCAGTACGTAGCAGGAAGCAGCCTAATCCATTTTCATACTGCGCCTAACAGCGTGACAATCAGAGCGCAAGTGTACAGAGATTGTCCACGATTTTTGAAATAAAAACTACATAGCTAAAGCGTGATTAAGAAAAACGTTCATATCAGTTAACACATTAGAATATCTTAAACTTTCATTTAACGTAATTTAGTAATAATATATCTAATACGTAAGTAGGACCTACTTCCAAGGGCGTAACACCATTGTACGTGTGCTACGGCTTCTGACCAATCATTGCGTTTCTGTTTGTTTACATCAGGTTTATTTTTATGATGAGAGAGTGCGGAGTGGCCACACTGCGTTCCAGATTTTTACCGTATTTCGCAGTTTGTACACTACCACACCTTTTGCCCTACTCGTGCACACGTTAAATAAAAGTACCCATGAAACTGGCCTTCTGAACTATAATGTGTGGCCGTGGCATTTTTCCGAACGGAGAAATCACCCATTTTTACCTCCTAAACGAATATCACGAACAGTTAGCCATTTCGAGAGTTCTAGACTTAAACAATGCTACAAAGCAAATAATATATAAACACATCATAAACAAATTATATACTAACAAATGAAAATAAAAATATGTAACTCTCCAGGCTTTCCCGGCGATCTAATGGAATCTTGGGTTGTCGGGTGTTCTGCCGGATGTCAACGTCGTTCTTGCACGATATTTCGGTAACGTAGCTCGTAACCTTCATCAGGTGCGACCTGAGATCTGAAACAGTCTCAGGTCGCACCTGATGAAGGTTACGAGCTACGTTACCGAAATATCGTGCAAGAACGACGCTGATATCCGACAGAACATCCGGCATTCAAGATGTCAATAAAAATATTGCATCTAAAGAGACTCGCTTCCACTTTAAAACGAACATATGAACGACTCACTCACACACTACCCACTGCACCACATCAACACCACAAATATCCGTTCTATGAATGTGTACCGCCAAGGTACTGCCTTGATGCGTACGCACTGTGTGCGAACGTCAGCGATGTCTCGCTTAAAAAAGGAATGAAGAAAGCTGCCAGGAAGTGGAGTCAGGATGGAGTTGTGCATTTAATTAGTTTGCATGAGGAAAGGCCAGCGTTATGGAATGTACAGTTACTGGACTACAGGAACTGAGATAAGACACAAAGTTCGTTGACTGAAATGGTTACACATTCGGGAGGACGACGGTTCAATCCCGCTTCCGGCCATCCTGATTTAGGTTTCCCGTGATTTCCTCAAATCGCTCCAGGCAAATGGCGAGATGGTTCCTTTGAAAGGGCACGGCCGACTTCCTTCCCCGTCCTTCCCTAATCCGATGAGAACGATGACCTCGCTGTTCGGTCTCTTTCCCCAAACAACCCAACGCCCAACCCAATGAAATGGTTACAGTTTTTAACCCTTCAGTAGTAATTTACTGTAACATCCATAGTTCAAGGAATAAGGCGAAGGAGTTTTATAACGTAGATTAATTAAATTAGAGACACAAGTGCAGCTATGTTTGAATGTAATTGTTTTAGAACTCGGAAAACTGTCGTTTAACTTCACGTATTACAATTGTATCTGTAATTTTCTATGACGTCTTATTTATAGATTATATTGGTATAATGGGTGTTGAAAAACAGACATTCAGGAATTTGCGAGTGGTTCCGTAAGTAAATACAAATGAAACCGTTCAAACAAATTTATTTCTGGAAATGCTTCATTTATCAGACATCCGCCCTATTTGGCTCCTGAAGGTCTGTGGGTATCAAGATGAAACTGGTATAATGTTATTTCATTGTAAAAGTTACTTTACTAAATATTATAGAGAACATATGTTGCTGATGCCAGAAATATTTGCGTCAGTAGCAGTCTGTCTTTAACACTAATGGATTTACGAATAACAGTATTTAGACTGGCTATTTTGGATCCAATTATAAAGAGTATTTATTCTACTTCCAACGCCGTCATTCTAGTAAAATTTCGAAACTGTTACAGATTTTCCATCACAAGCTCTACACTGAGATTCTCGCATGTTTAAAAATCATCCCGCCTCCTACTCTGACCCCTTAACCAGTACGAACAATGTTTGTTCACGTCTTTTCGCCGCGCTGGGTAGCCGTGCGGTCTAGGGGCGCCTTGTCACGGTTCGCGCGGCTCCCCCCGTCGGAGGTTCGAGTCCTCCCTTGGACATGGGTGTGTCTGCTGTCCTTAGCATAAGTTAGTTTAGGTTAGATTAAGTAGTATGTAAGCCTACGGACCGATGACCGTAGCAGTTTGGGCCCATAGGAACTTACCACAAATTTCCAAAATTTACGTCTTTTCTTCGCCACTAAATGTATTAAAAGTGCAGCTTTAGCCCGATGCTCTTCCATCGCAACGTCTTCCTACAAGCACAGAACTACGACAGGTAAATCTCGCAGAGAGTGACCTCTCAGCTCTCACAGACACGCCCACCCTGCTGTGTGTCAACGCTTCCGACACCTGCTCAGGCAAGACTCTCAGACACTCGGGGAAAGTACTCGTAGGAATTATTGGACAGTACCTACCAGCGAAAATTCGCCCATATTGTAAACAATACTCCGAGTACTATCTGGGAGTTCCAAAGTGTTTGAGAACAACAAACTCTCACCTGTATCACAGCTCTAACATCGGGCGCCATTTATTTAACGCTCGAATTACTATTAGTTTAACACTTCTTAATTATCGTTTAATTTTATTTGCATATCGAACGAAGAGTTTAGGAGCAACAGCCACAAGAGTGTGATTAGGGCCGGCCGGTGTGGCCGTGCGGTTCTAGGCGCTTCAGTCTGGAACCGCGTGACCGCTACGGTCGCGGGTTCGAATCCTGCCTCGGGCATTGATGTGTGTGATGTCCTTAGGTTAGTTAGGTTTAAGTAGTTCTAAGGTCTAGGGGACTGATGACCACAGATGTTAAGTCCCATAGTGCTCAGAGCCTTTTAAACCATTTTAAGAATGTGATTAGATTGTCATAATCTTTATTCTGACAAACAAGAGGCTTGCAAGCTGTTTTCCTCACTGCAGTTCTGCTGTCTGGTTTTCATTAGCTTAACTTATTAATCAAACGCAATTAAAGTTATACTTCCTGCTAGTTTAATGATAATGGAGTACATACTCTTGTTCTGGATGATTATGTCTGTACCTATCCTTAATTATAGATATAAGCTCTATAACACACATGCTGTTCTTCCCTTGATTTTTCTGTAAATCAGCATATATTTATGTAGACCAATTTGAATATAAACTGTGAGCGTCTTGCATTGTCAAATAACTACTAAGTGTATTTTATTACGCAGACAGGGACACGTTTCTGATTTATTTTTATTCGTGTCACGCTCTAAGTAGGGATGTGATTAATTTCTCGCTAACGTTCGCTGATTTTGGCCGTTATAAGAATGTAATCATCTGTATTCAGACGTTCACTGATTTTGTATGCCTTCTGAATCAATGACGTTCAGCAGATAGATATGTGTTATGTACGACGCACCTAGACTACATAATAAGTATGACGAAATGATTGCTCTATTTAAGACAGGCAACCGTGGTCTATGGATAGCCGGCAAGGTAAATGGTTCAAATGGCTCTGAGCACTATGCGACTTAACTTCTGAGGTCATCAGTCGCCTAGAACTTAGGACTAATTAAACCTAACTAACCTAAGGACATCACACACATCCATGCCCGAGGCAGGATTCGAACCTGCGACCGTAGCGGTCGCTCGGCTCCAGACTGTAGCGCCCAGAACCGCACGGCCACTCAGGCCGGCCCAGCAAGGTAGTTATGTGTGTTCGGTCAGAGGGTTAGCTGCCCCCTGTAATAAAAAAAATAATAACCTGATTGACTGGATCAACGATGAACTTGAACGGGTATCATCTGAAGTCCGCCACGAACAAATGGAACGAACGATAATGAACAAAATGAGTTGAAAAAAAATAAAACGGGGCGTAGCGTCCGTGATTAGTAATCAAACCGTATTTGGACCCGGGGTCGAAACCCACCACAGCTTACTTAAATTTTGATTAGTAATCAGCATTGGCGGTCGAAAACTTCCGGCATAGGAAGTCACCCTCATACGGCCAGCGGCGTTGCCAACGAGGGCGGCGGAGCGGACAGAGGTTCAGGGCACTCTCTTGTCCTAGGGGTGGTAAACTGCCCCTAAAGGCGGAAGAATCAGCAATGATCAATGGCATGAGGATGCAGAAGGAAATGGAAACCACTGCATTAAAGATACGTAACGTGTATCAACAGGACATGTGGCCTGTAATTGAAAAAAAGTGTCATGATGATCTCTCCATTGGTAAAAGACTCCCGAATAGTCGCCCATTCGGGTCTCCGAGACGGGACTGCCAAAGGGAAGCTGACTATGAAAAAAAGATTCAATAACCAACGAAAGGAATATGTTCTACATCTACGTGATTACTCTGCTGCGAGTATTCACAGTAAAGTGCCTGGCAGAGGGATCAGTGAACCACCTTCAAGCTGTCTCTCTATCGTTCCACTCTCGAACGGCGCGTGGGAAGAACGAGCGCTTAAATTTTTCTGTGCGAGCCCTGATTTCACCTATTTTAACGCGATGATCATTTCTCCCTATGTGAGTGGGTACCAACAAAATGTTTTCGCAATCGGATACGAAAAGTGGTGATTGAGATTTCATGAGAAAACCCCGTCGCAACGAAAAACGCCTTTGTTTTAACGGTTACCACTCCACGTATCATGTCTGTGGCATATCTCCCCTATTTCGCGATAATACAGAACGAGCTGCCCTTCTTTGTACTTTTTCGATGTCATCCGTCAGTCCCACCTGATGCGGATCCCACACCGCACAGCAATATTCCAGAATAGGGCGGACAAGCGTCGTGTCAGGGCGTGGAATGTCAGAAGATTGAATGTGGTAGGGAAGCTAGAAAATCTGAAAAGGAACATGTAAAGGCTCAATCTAGATATAGTAGAGATTAATAAAGTGAAATGGAAAGAAAACAATGATTTCTGGTCAGATGTGCAAAGGGCAATGTCAAAAGCAGCAGAAAATGGTACAACGGGAGTAGGATTTGTTATTAATAGGAATGTAGGCTAGAGAGTGTGTTACTGTGAACAGTTCAGTGACGTGGTTGTTTTTATCAGATTCCACAGGTAATAGATTGTAAGATGTACCCAGTAGCAGATATAGACACAGATCACAATGTAGTACTGATGAAGTATAGGCTGAAGTGACACGATTCACGGATGACATTGCTATCCTGGGTGAAAGTGAGGAGAACTACATGATGTACTGAATGGAATGAGCAATCTAGTGACTACAGAATATGGTTCAAATGGCTCTGAGCACTATGGGACTCAACATCTGTGGTCATAAGTCCCCTAGAACTTAGAACTACTTAAACCTAACTAACCTAAGGACATCACACACATCCATGCCCGAGGCAGGATTCGAACCTGCGACCGTAGCAGTCGCGCGGTTCCCGACTGAGCGCCTAGAACCGCTAGACCACCGCGGCCGGCTACAGAATATGGATTGAGAGTAAATTGAAGAAAGACGAAAGTAATGAGAAGTAGCAGAAATGAGAACAGCGATAAACTTGACATCAGATTGATGGTCCTGAACTAGACGAAGCTAAGGAACTATACTACCTAGACAGCAAAATAAACAATGACGGTCGGAGTAAGGAACACATCAAAAGGAGACTATCTCTGGCAGAAAGGGCATTTCTGACCAAGAGGAGTCTACTAGCATCAAAGATAGGCCTAAACTTGAGGAACAAATTTCTGAGAATATACGTCTGGAGCACAGCATTGTAAGGCAGTGAAACAAGGACTGAGGGAAAACCGGAACAGAAGAGAATGGAACCATTTGAGAGGTGGTGCTACAGACGAATGTTGAAAATTAGGTGGACTGATAAGGTAAGGAATGAGGTGGTTCTACGCAGAATCAGAAAGGAAAGGAATATGTGGAAAACACTGATAAGGAGAAGGGACAGGATGACAGGACATCTGTTAAGACATCAGGGAATGACTTCCAACGTACTAGAGAGAGCTGTAGAGGGCAAAAACTGTAGAGGAAGGCAGAGATTGAAATACGAGCTAGGAGGACATCAAAAGCAGGCAATCACTGGAAAAAAAGTGCATACCTGGACAAGAGAAATCTACTAGTGTCAAAAATTGACCTTAATTTGAGGATGGAACTTCTCAAAATGTACGTTTGGAGCACAGCGTTGTATGGTAGTGAAACATGGACTGTGGAAAACCGGAACAGAAGAGAATCGAAGCATTGGAGATTTGATGCTGCACATGAGTGTTGAAAATTAGATGGACTGATAAGGTAAGGAATGAGGAGGTTCTGCGCAGAATCGTAGAGGGAGGGAATATGTGGAAAACACTGACAAGGTGAAGGGAGAGGATGGTATGACAGTTGTTAAGACATTAGGGAATGACTTCCATGGTACTGGAGGACAAAAACTGTAGAGAAAAACAGAGAGTGGAATATATCCAGGAAATAGTTGAGGACGTAGGGTGTAAGTACTACTCAGAGATGAAGAGGTTGGCACAGGAAAGGAATTCGTGGCGGGCCAAATCAAACCAGTCAGAAGACTGATGACTCCAAAAGAAAAAGACGCATCTAGTGTCTGTACTACGAACTGTCAATTGATCAAGTATTTTTGGTTGCATGGATGTCTGTTACGTACTCTGCAGTCCAAAATTAAAGCAAAAAACCGAAATTTTGCAAGGTTGCGTTTAGTATGACACAAAAATGTATAATCAAGTGATAGTAAAGTATAAACATTATAAAGAACACCGGACGTAAACAACTGCAACATGAATAACGGTACACAAAAAAATTCTTGTTTTCCAACTTAACGGATATCCACACACATTCCGACAACTGGTTAACGCGCTGAGTATGGGGTACCTCTGGCATCAGTGCAGGCCTGACAAACGACGGTGCATACTGTGAATGATATCATCAGTCTTATGTTGAGGCAATAACGCCCAGTCTTCCTGCAGCACTGCTCGCAAATTTTGGAGAGTGGTTGGTGATGCTGACGTGATGCAACCCGTGCCTGTAGTGCGCCAGAGACGAGCTCTATAGGACTCAAATCGAGAGAGCGAGCAGGCCACGCCTCCGTTTCCAGGAAAACAGCAACCACCCGTGCTCTATCAGGTCGAGCATTATGGTCCAGCAATACGAAGTCTGGCCCCACAGCAGCAACAACCGTACGTGAGATCCAAAGATGTCGTCACGATACCTGACACCAGTTACACCTAGCCAATTAACAATACAACTTCATGAAGATATGTTCGAGTGGTCAACATAATCCCTGCCAACACCATTTGGGAACATCCTTCGCTATCAGTCTCTTTCCACAATGGTTGGGTTCCGAAATCGTGTTCCAAGTTCCCTCCAGATGTGAACCGTCGGGAATCACTGTCCAGACCAAATCTGGGCTCATCTGTGAAAAGAGCAGCGGCCCACTGTTCGACCGTCCAGGTGGCATGTTGACGACATCAATCTAGACCTTCCCTTCTGTGAAGACGCGTCAGAGGTACAGATACATCACATCTCCGACAGTGAAGGACACTCTACCGAAGCCTTCTGTACAACGTTTGCCTCGATACAACACGTCCAGTGGATGCTGCGAGGTCAGATGCCAGTTGCCGTGCAGTACTAAGGCGGCACCGTCGTACCCTTACAGCCAAATAACAGTTCTCTCTTTCTGATGTTACACATGGCCGACCTCGCCCTGGCCTTCGGCATACAGTTTTGGTCTCTATAAACTGTCGCCGCATACGAAAAACAACGGAACGTTTCACATTAAGCCATTGTGCCACGTCAGTTTGCGACTGACCTGCTTTCCATTCTTTCCATAGGCCTCCACTGCAGAGAGGCAATTTATTGCTCAGAAGTACGATCCGAAAACGTTTCCCTCCCTGGCCACACCGTGGGAGGAACGAAAGTCTCAGGATGGCAGTAGCTGTTATTCGCCCCGATTCTTAGTTTGTACGAGAGCTGATGGGGAGTCTTTTCTCTCCACAAAGCCTCAGTTCTTTGTCGAGCATTTAGAGGACAAGTTTGGGGAGGTGGAGGGCTTGTCCAAAGTGCGCTCTGGGTCAGTTCTGATACAAACGGCATCCTCTGCCCAGTCACAACGGTTACTTGCTTGTGACAAGTTGGAGGATGTTGCCGTTACGATCACACCCCATAAGAGTTTAAATATGGTCCAGGGAGTTATTTACCGTAAGGACCTTTTTTTGCAGTCTGATGACGAGCTCGCGCCAATTTAGACCGCCGAGGTGTACATTTCGTCCGGCGCGTTCATCGGGGTCCGAAGGAAAATCAGATTGCTAACGATGCCTTCATCTTGGCCTTCGAAGGTGATACATTACCGGAAAAAGTCAAGGTGATGGTCTACCGATGTGACGACAAGCCCTATATCCCTCCCCCGATGCGGTGCTTTAAGTGTTGGAAGTTTGGCCATGTGTCTTCCCGCTGCACTTCCATCCTCACATGTCGAGATTGCAGACGCCCATCACATCCCAATACTCCATGTGCCCCGCCTCCCATCTGTGTCAACTGTGGGGAGCACCATTCACCTTGCTCGCCAGACTGTAGAATCTTCCAGAAAGAGCGCAAAATCATGCAATATAGGACCCTCGACCGACTGACCTATACTGAGGCCAAAAGGAAATACGACCGACTACATCCTGTAATTGAAGAAGTGACATGATGATCTCTCCATTGGCAAAAGATTCCGGAATAGTCCCCCATTCGGATCTCCGGGAGGGGACTGCCAAGGGGGTGGTTACCATGAAAAAAAGATTGAATAATCAACGAAAGGATAACGTTCTACGAGTCGGGGCGTGGAATGTCAGAAGCTTGAACGTGGTAGGGAAACTAGAAAATCTGAAAAGGGAAATGCAAAGGCTCAATCTAGATATAGTAGGGGTCAGTGAAGTCAAGTGGAAGGAAGACAAGGATTTCTGGTCGGGTGAGTATCGGGTAATATCAACAGCAGCAGAAAATTGTATAACAGGTGCAGGATTCGTTATGAGTAGGAAGGTAGGGCAGAGGGTGTGTTACTGTGAACAGTTCAGTGACCGGGTTGTTCTAATCAGAATCGACAGCAGACCAACACCGACAACGATAGTTCAGGTATACATGCCGACGTCGCAAGCTGAAGATGAACAGATAGAGAAAGTGTATGAGGATATTGAAAGGGTAATGCAGTATGTAAAGGGGGACGAAAATCTAATAGTCATGGGCGACTGGAATGCAGTTGTAGGGGAAGGAGTAGAAGAAAAGGTTACAGGAGAATATGGGCTTGGGACAAGGAATGAAAGAGGAGAAAGACTAATTGAGTTCTGTAACACGTTTCAGCTAGTAATAGCGAATACCCTGTTCAAGAATCACAAGAGGAGGAGGTATACTTGGAAAAGGCCGGTAGATACGGGAAGATTTCAATTAGATTGCATCATGGTCAGACAGAGATTCCGAAATCAGATACTGGATTGTAAGGCGTACCCAGGAGCAGATATAGACTCAGATCATAATATAGTAGTGATGAAGAGTAGGCTGAAGTTCATGACATTAGTCAGAAAGAATCAATACGCAAAAAAGTGAGGTACGGAAGTACTAAGGAATGACGAGATACGTTTGAAGTTCTCTAAAGCAATAGATACAGCAATAAGGAATAGCGCAGTAGGCAGTATAGTTGAAGAGGAATGGACATCTCTAAAAAGGGCCATCACAGAAGTTGGGAAGGAAAACATAGGTACAAAGAAGGTAGCTGCGAAGAAACCATGGGTAACAGAAGAAATACTTCAGTTGATTGATGAAAGGAGGAAGTACAAACATATTCCGGAAAAATCAGGAATACAGAAATACAAGTCGCTGAGGAATGAAATAAATAGGAAGTGCAGGGAAGCTAAGACGAAATGGCTGCAGGAAAAATGTGAAGACATCGAAAAAGATATGATTGTCGGAAGGACAGACTCAGCATACAGGAAAGTCAAAACAACCTTTGGTGACATTAAAAGCAACGGTGGTAACATTAAGAGTGCAATGGGAATTCCACTGTTAAATGCAGAGGAGAGAGCAGATAGATGGAAAGAATACATTGAAAGCCTCTATGAGGGTGAAGATTTGTCTGATGTGATAGAAGAAGAAACAGGAGTCGATTTAGAAGAGATAGGGGACCCAGTATTAGAATCAGAATTTAAAAGAGCTTTGGAGGACTTACGCTCAATTAAGGCAGAAGGGATAGATAACATTCCATCAGAATTTCTAAAATCAGTGGGGGAAGTGGCGACAAAACGACTATTCACGTTGGTATGTAGAATACATGAGTCTGGCGATATACCATCTGACTTTCGGAAAAGCATCATCCACACAATTCCGAAGACGGCAAGAGCTGACAAGTGCGAGAATTATCGCACAATCAGCTTAACAGCTCATGCATCGAAGCTGCTTACAAGAATAATATACAGAAGACTGGAAAAGAAAATTGAGAATGCGCTAGGTGACGATCAGTTTGGCTTTAGGAAAAGTAAAGGGACGAGAGAGGCAATTCTGACGTTACGGCTAATAATGGAAGCAAGGCTAAAGAAAAATCAAGACACTTTCACAGGATTTGTCGATTTGGAAAAAGCGTTCGACAATATAAAATGGTGCAAGCTGTTCGAGATTCTGAAAAAAGTAGGGGTAAGCTATAGGGAGAGACGGGTCATATACAATATGTACAACAACCAAGAGGGAATAATAAGAGTGGACGATCAAGAACGAAGTGCTCGTATTAAGAAGGGTGTAGGACAAGGCTGTAGCCTTTCGCCCCTACTCTTCAATCTGTACATCGAGGAAGCAATGATGGAAATAAAAGAAAGGTTCAGGAGTGGAATTAAAATACAAGGTGAAAGGATATCAATGATACGATTCGCTGATGACATTGCTATCCTGAGTGAAAGTAAAGAAGAATTAAATGATCTGCTGAACGGAATGAACAGTCTAATGAGTACACATGGTTTGAGAGTAAATCGGAGAAAGACGAAGGTAATGAGAAGTAGTAGAAATAAGAACAGCGAGAAACTTAACATCAGGACTGATGGTCACGAAGTCAATGAAGTTAAGGAATTCTGCTACCTAGGCAGTAAAATAACCAATGACGGACGGAGAAAGGAGGACATCAAAAGCAGACTCACTATGGCAAAAAAGGCATTTATGGCCAAGAGAAGTCCACTAATATCAAATACCGGCCTTAATATGAGGAAGAAATATCTGAGGATGTACGTCTGGAGCACAGCATCGTATGGTAGTGAAACATGGACTGTGGGAAAACCGGAACAGAAGAGAATCGAAGCATTTGAGATGTGGTGCTATAGACGAATGTTGAAAATTAGGTGGACTGATAAGGTAAGGAATGAGGAGGTTCTACGCAGAATCGGAGAGGAAAGGAATATGTGGAAAACACTGATAAGGAGAAGGGACAGGATGATAGGACGTCTGCTAAGACATGAGGGAATGACTTCCATGGTACTAGAGGGAGCTGTAGAGGGCAAAAACTGTAGAGGAAGACAGAGATTGGAATACATCAAGCAAATAATTGAGGACGTAGGTTGCAAGTGCTACTCTGAGATGAAGAGGTTAGCACAGGAAAGGAATTCGTGGCGGGCCGCATCAAACCAGTCAGCAGACTGATGACCAAAAAAAAAAAAACATCCTGTGAGAATGACATTTTCCTACGCAGCTGCTACAACACCTGTGCTAGCCCCATCAGTTCTGCGAATTCCGGCCGGATCGACGAGTAGTACAACTCCTCCTGCCCTCTTGCCTCTACGCACCGGGTTGCTCCTGCGCCACCTACCTCAGGAGCAACACCATCCCACCCATCGGGGACGTCAGTCCCCGCTTCTAAGCCGGAGAAGTGTCCAACTTCTTCGGCTTCTCACGCTCGCAAGGGGTCCCTTGGGTCCCTCCCTTCCCAGGTTTCCACCAGCGGGAAGGCTGACGACCGACAGTGGCGTAAGTGCCCACAATCAGCTGGTCCTAGGGCTTCGCGATCCTCCTCCGTCCCGGAGACTGAATCGGGGAAGCCCTCTCAGCCAGTGAAACCCAAGGAGCAGCGTGAGAAATCCAAGAAGAAGAGCTCTAAGCCCAAGGAACTCGCGGTGGCACCCACCCCACCGCAACCTTCCAGCTCTGTGTCTGAGGACGAGGTGGAGATTCTGGCGTCTGCTGAGGACCTCGATCTCGCCTGTCCCTCAGACACCATGGATAGCACTAGCACAGGTGCTCAATCAGAGGCAGCAGGTGACCCAGCGGCGTAATCTGCCTTCCCAGCCCCGTCACGCCTTTCTCAGACATGGACGATATCATCCTCCAGTGGAACTTCAGCGGTTTCTTCCACCATCTAGCTGAGCTCCGACAACTTATCAGCCTTCACCCTTTCTTATGCATTGCTCTTCAGGAAACTTGGTTTCCTGCAATGCGAACCCCCACCCTCCATGGCTATCGGGGTTATTATAAGAACCGGGCAGCTTATGAAAGGGTGTCTGGTGGCGTCTGCATCTATGTCCTTCACTCTCTTCACAGTGAGTCTGTCCCTCAACAAACACCTTTAGAGGCTGTCGCTGTTCGGGTGTGGACGCCACAGGCTGTTACCGTCTGCAGTTTTTACCTTCCACCCGATGGTTATGTCGCGCAGCATGTCCTGGCGGCGCTGATAGCCCAATTGCCGCCACCTTTCTTGTTACTGGGCGACTTCAACGCCCATAACCCTTTGTGGAGTGGGTCAGTGGCGACAGGCCGAGGCGCAACCTTTGATCATTTATTGGCACAGCTCGATCTTTCGATTTTAAATGATGGTGCCTTCACACACTTCAGTGTGGCGCATGGCACGTACTCCGCCATCGACCTTTCGATCTGCAGCCCTAGCCTCTTACCGTCTGTCCAATGGAGAGTGCATGACGACCTGTGTGGTAGTGACCACTTTACGATCTTTCTGTCCCTGCCACAGCGTCAGTCTTCTGGGCGCCCTTGCAGGTGGGCTATGAATATGGCCGACTGGGACTTGTTCTCCTCCACTGCCGCTATTGAGCCTCTAATGATGACATTGATGCGGTGGTTCAATCGGTCACCACCGGCATCGTTACTGCCGCAGAATCTGCCAATCCCCGTTCTTCTGGGTCCCCTCGGCGGCGGACTGTGCCTTGATGGTCGCCTGAGATCGCTGAAGCGATTAAAGATCGCCGGCGGGCGCTCCAGCGTCACAACCGACATCCCTCCATAGATCACCTTATCGCCTTGAAATGGCTGCATGCGCGAGCCCGCCGCCTTATCCGCCAACGCAAGCAGGAGTGCTGGGAGCGGTATGTGTCCACCATTGGCCTCCATGTCACTCCATCGCAGGTCTGGGCCAAGATTCGACGCGTCTATGTCTATCGGACCCCTGTCAGCGTCCCTGCGCTCTCACTGAATGGAGCGGTTTGTACTGACTCCGACGTAATTCCCAACCGCTTGGCAGAGCATTTTGCTCTGAGTTCCGCTTCTGCCAATTACCCACTGGCCTTCCGCTCCATTAAAGAGCGGATGGAATGTCGGAGACTTTCATTTCGCACCCACCATCCTGAATCCTACAATGTTCCATTCAGTGAGTGGGAATTTCACAGTGCCCTAGCCGCTTGCCCTGATATAGCTCCTGGGCCAGATCGCATCCACTGTCAGATGCTGAAATACCTTTCAGTGGACTGCCAGCGGCGCCTCCTCGACCTTTAAAACCGTATTTGGGTCGAGGGTGAGTTTCCGTCGCAATGGCGGGAAAGCATTGTTATCCCCGTTTTGAAACCTGGCAAGAACCCTTTGGAGGTGGACAGCTACCGCCCCATTAGCCTCACCAACGTTCTTTGCAAGTTGCTAGAACGGATGGTGAGCCGACGGTTAAGTTGGGTACTCGAGTCGCGGGGCCTTCTGGCTCCGGCTCAGGGTGGGTTCCGTAAAGGCCGCTCTGCCGCCGACAATCTGGTGAGCCTGGAGTCAGCCATCTGTACAGCCTTTGCCTGCCGTCAGCACCTCGTCGCTGTGTTTTTCGACATGCGGAAGGCATACGATACGACATGGCGTCATCACATCCTATCTACGCTTCATGGTTGGGGTCTTTGGGGTCCACTGCCGATCTTCATCCGAAATTTTCTGTTGCATCGTACCTTCCGTGTGCAAGTCGCGGCCTCTCTTAGTTCCTCCCGAGTTCAGGAGAACGGGGGTGCCACAGGGATCTGTTTTAAGTGTCTGCCTGTTTTTTATAGCAATTAACGGGCTCGCTGCGGCGGTGGGAACGTCTGTCTCAGCGTCCTTGTATGCTGACGACTTTTGCCTTTACAATAGCTCTAATGGCATTGCAGCTGCTGAACGTCAGCTACAGGGCGCTATCCGCAAGGCGCAGTCTTGGGCTGTAGTGCATGGCTTCCAGTTTTCGGCTGCCAAGACCGGCGTTATGCATTTCTGCCGGCGACGAACAGTCCACCCTGAGCCGCGGCTTTATCTTGCTGTGGTGGAGACACATAGGTTTTTGGGAGCTGTTTTTGATGCCCGGTTGACTTGGCTGCCTCATATTCGGCAGCTTAAACAGATGTGTTGGCGGCATCTAAATGCTCTGCGATGCTTGAGGCACACCAGCTGGGGCGCCGACCGGCTTTACCAGGCATTAATCCAGTACCGTCTGGATTATGGGAGTCTGGCTTATGGCTCAGCATCCCTATCTGCGTTGCGGGTGCTGGACCCAATACACCACAGCGGGATACGAATTGGCACTGGTGCCTTCTGGACCAGCCCTGTGGACAGCACACTTGTGGAGGCGGGTGTCCCTCCACTGCGGTTACGGCGCCAACATTTACTGGCTGCTTATGCTGCCCACGTTTTTAGCTTGCCCGGGCATCCAAATTATCGTCTCCTGTTCCCGCAGTCAGTCGTCCATCTCCCAGAACGTCGGCCTCGGTCGGGTTGTACGATTGCGGTCCGCGTCCGAGAGCTTCTCTCCGGGCTTGGTGTTTTCCCTGTTCCAACTCTTTTCCGGGCCCCTCTGCATACACCCCCGTGGTGTGTCCCTCGCCCTTGCCTTCGCCTCGAATTGGCACAGGGCCTGAAGGACTCAGTCCCTCTGGAGGCCTTTCGCCGCCGTTTTTATTCCATCCTAGCCACGTATCAGGGCGCTGGCTTGTTTTACACTGACGGTTCGATGGTTTTCGGTCATGTCGATTATGCGCTAACTCTCGGGGACCATTCCGAACAACGTTCATTGCCAGCTGGCTGCAGCGTTTACACTGCAAGGCTGGTCGCCTCTTTCGTACCCTAGAGTCCGCTCCTGGTCAGGTGAGTCCTTCATGATCTGTAGCGATTCCTTAAGCGGTTTACGAGCTCTCAACCAGTGTTGCCCTTGTTCTCGTCTGGTGATGGCTATCCAGGAGTCCCTGCATATTCTTGCCCGTTGCGGCCGCTCTGTGGTCTTTGTGTGGACCCCTGGCCATGCTGGGATACCTGGCAATGAAAATGTTGACCACCTGGCGAAAGAGTAAACCATTTCTGGAGATTGGCCTCTCGGAGCCTGATTTGCGAGCAGTCATCCGCCGCAAGGTATTTGCGCTTTGGCACGCTGAATGGCGCGCTCTGACCATACGCAATAAACTCCGTGTTATAAAGGAGACGACGACTGTGTGGCGGTCATCCATGAGAGCCAATCGCAGAGACTCAGTTGTCCTTAGTCGGCTCCGCATTGGCCACTCCCGGCTGACACACAGTTATTTACTGCGCCAGGGAGACCCTCCTCTATGTCGCTGTGGGGCGGCTTTGACAGTGGCCCACATTTTGTTGGCCTTCCCCCTTTCAGCTGTGGTCAGGCAGTCATTTGCGCTGCCTGATTCGCTCCCTGCCCTTTTACAAGATGACACTGCCATGACAAGCTTAGTTTTGCGTTTTATTCGGGCAGGGGGCTTTTATCATTTGCTCTAAGTGTCTACTTTTATTTAGTATTGAGTCTGGCTTTTGGCCTACAGTTTTAGCCTGAGTTTTTAATATGTTTCTCGGTGGTTGGCTTTTCCTTTTTTTCTCTATGGTCGGCCAACCACCATCACACTCTGTGTGATTTTAATTCGTTTTGTCTGCTCTTTGTCTAAGTTTCTCTTGTCCTGTGTCGTCTGTCATCTTTTCCATTTTTCTTTTTTACTCTGTGTTGGCGTTTTCAAGTCTTGGAACAAGGGACCGATGACCATAGCAGTCTGGTCCCTTTAATCCGCCAAACCAAATCTTTACCGTTTAAACAAAATTAATTTTTGCCCACGATTATAAATGATTTACAAATTACTATGATTAATTAAATCAACCAATGACGAAGTAGTTTTTACTTCTGTAGATTTTCAAAAACACCTTATGACTAAGAGGGCCGTAAGTATCTCTCGCAAATTCTGAAAGAAGAACGTCTCAGCCTGAAAACCTCTGAAATTATTAGAGAAACACTAAATGGCGCAAAATTTGAGGTAAAAGTCAGGGGAGAAATTTTGGAAAGTTGTGAAATCGAAACAGGAGTAAGACGACGTCATGGACTCTCCCTGTTAGTTTTCAGCTGTGTCTTGTAAAAAGTAATCCAAGACAGATGTAAAATGAACTTTTAGCTTAAAATTGACTAATCCATCAAATTAGGAAGAACCAATATTAATATATATTGCTTAGCTTTTGCAGACGATCTGGCGATTCTGTCACGACACTGAAAGATCGCGAAAACAAGTTCTTAAAGGGAGAGCAGAAAGTTTGGGGTTCCAAATACGATTTCAGAAAATAAAATACACACATCAAAAACAGTTTTGCATCACCGCGGTTCTCAGAACTCCTGAAGATAGACGTTCACTGCGGATATTGTATCACAGACACAGTCCCTTTGACTGTTCAGAGATGTCACTAAATCCGCCCAAAGATGTAAACAACCATGCATGGTTCAAATGGCTCTGAGCACTATGCGACTTAACTTCTGAGGCCATCAGTCGCCTAGAACTTAGAACCAATTAAACCTAATTAACCTAAGGACACACACACAGCCATGCCCGAGGCAGGATTCGAACCTGCGACCGTAGCGGTCACGCGGTTCCAGACTGAAGCGCCTTTAACCGCACGGCCACACCGGCCAGCAACCATGCATGAGCAGCGCCTATTGAACGGAAGGGGTCCGACAGCCGATCAGTTCCAGTCATTCCACAAGGAAAGAGGTACACAGCTAGTGTTGTCTGTAGTTCAACCCCATGCCTAGACGGTCAATATCGCGGTTCGATCGAGTCCGCAGTGTGCCAGGAAGGGCTCTCAATAAGGGAAGTGTCAAGACGTCTCGGAGTAAACCAAAGCAATGTTGTTCGGATATGGAGGAGACACAGAGAGACAGGAATTATCAATGACATGCTTCGCTCAGCAGGCCCAAGGGCTACTACTTCAGTGGATGACCGTTACCTACGGATTATGGCTCGAAGGATCCCTGACAGCAGTGCCACCATGTTGACTATTGCTTTTCGTGCAGCCTCAGGACGTCGTGTTATGACACAAACTGTGCGCAGTAGGCTGCATGATGCGCAACTTCACTCCTGAGGTTCATGGTGAGGTCCATCTTTGCATCCACGACTCCATGCAGCGCGGTACAGATGGGCCCAAGAATATGCCGAATGGACTGCTCAGGATTAGCATCACGTTCGCTTCACCGATGAGTGTCGCATATGCCTTCAACCAGAAAATCGTCGGAGACGTGTTTGGAGGCAATCCAGTCAGGCTGAACGTCTTAGACACACTGTCCAGCGAGTGCAGCAAGATGGAGGTTCCCTACTGTTTTGGGGTAGCATTATGTGGAGCCGACGTACGCCACTGGTGGTCATGGAAGGCGCCGTAATGGCTGTGCCATACTCCGACCGATAGTGCAACCATATTGGCATCATATTGGCGGCGCATTCGTCTTCATGGACAACAATTCGTGTCCCCATCGTGCACATCTTGTGATTGACTTGTTTCAGGATAACGACATAGCTCGACTACAGTGGCGAGCGTGTTCTCCAGACATGAACCCTAACGAACATGCCTTGGATACATTGAAAAGGGCTGTTTATGGACGACGTGACCCACCAACCACTCTGAGGTATCTACGCCGAACTGCCGTTGAGAAGTGGAAAAATCTGGACCTAAACTACCTTGATGAACTTGTGGATAGTAAGCCACGACGAATACAGGCATGCATCAATCCAAGAAGATGTGCTACTACGCATTAGAGGTTCCAGTGTGTATAGAAATCTGGACCACCACCTCGGAAAGTCTCGCTGTATGACGGTACAACATGCAATGTGTGGTTTTCATGAGCAATAAAAATGGCTGAAATGATGTTTATGTCGATCTCAATTCCAATTTTCTGTACAGGTTCTGGAACTCTTGGAACCGTGGTGACGCAAAACTTTTTTTGACGTGTGTGTACCTGTCCAGTAACTACCCGGCACCCAGAAATCAAAAAAACTGAATAAGGGAAATTGAGAGCGCTTCTCAGTTCAACTATTTTGATGAAATCATTCGGAAAGCTGTCCTGTAAAAGATTAATTAGGAAATTCATCGTCACGAAATGGAAATAGGTTTCAGGCTTACAAAAGACAGCTCATAATACACCAAACTGAGACACTACAACGGTGTCTATATGGGGCTGAAAAACTAATTGGATACACAAATAGAAAAACCAAAGAAATCCCAGAGAGAAAACTAAAAGTAATTAGAAAACTTTTCAGTTCAAATTATACTGAAGAAAAAACATACTGGGCAAGAGCATTTACAGAAACTGAGATGTATTCGGATATGAAAATAAGCAGATTAAAATTCTATGGGCTATTAGAAGACTGGAACCAGGTAGATTAACTAGACCAGCTATGGAATTATACAAAACCTGCAGCAAACAATGAAATAGATCAGTGCAGTTAAAGAAGAGCAGAAGGAAGCAGGCTTAACACAACTTGATATACCGGAGGAAAATTTTTAGCCACAAAATTCACGGTTGGACAGCTAGCTTGGTAGAGAAACCCAAAATCTCCGTAACATCTTGGAATGACAAGCGGGAAAGAGCCCATTTTGACAGAATGAAGGTAATACGTGCAACAACAAAAAAAGCTGAAAAATAGCTGTAAAAGCCTGGTACATTGCCTAGTTCACAATTAGGTAGACAAACGACCAGCATTTCAGGGCAACAAGACAATGTAAATCGAGAAGGAATTAGCATATTTCATCAAAATATCAGAGGTATTAGAGATAATGTTAGTGATCTGCATATAGATGTTGACTCTGAAATTATTGGCATATCGGAGGACCACTTAAATGATTTGACAATTCAGAGGCTTCCTTAACTCCGATACAGATTGGCTGGCTGTTTTTCTACGAGTTCCTTGCGGGCTGCGGGAGTGGCCATGTACATAAAAAAAACAGTATTCCATTTGAGTCCATAGACGTATCACGGCACTGCACTGAACAGCTATTTGAATGTTGTGCAGGGGCAGTTGAATTTAGTGAAACTAAACTTCTAATTGTTGTGGATTATAGGTCCTCTACCTCTGACTTCAGTGCATTTCTGCTCAAGCTAGAGAGCGTTCTTGATACACTTTATAGGAAGTACCAGAAATTAGCTATGTGTGGTGACTTCAATATTAATTTTGTATATGATGGTGCAAGAAAAAGGATGTTGGTAGGTCTCCTAAATTCATATGATCTGACACAGACTGTATTTTTTCTAACTAGAGTGCAGGGGAACAGCAGCACAGCCATAGACAATATTTGTATTCATTCTTCACTACTAAATGGGCATTTTGTTAGTACAAGGGTGAATGGCCTTTCAGACCATGATGCACAAATTTTAACACTAAAAGGCTTCTGTACTCAAACAAATGTCACATATAATTACGAACTCTCTAGGAAAGTTATTCCGACAGCAATAGAGAGTTTTTTAAACCTTGTTAAGGCACAAGAGTGGCAGGATGTTTATAGTGCCGACAGCATAGATGACAAATATAATGCTTTCCTTAACACATTTCTCATGCTCTTTGAGAGCTGCTTTCCATTAGAACGTTCTAAACGGGGCACTAGCAGTAAAAGGTAGTCTGGGTGGCTGTCTAATGGGATAAGGATATCACGCAGAACAAAGCGGGAGTTATATAAAAATATTTGAAGTGGTCACATTGAAGCAACAGTAGACCATTAGAAACAGTATTGTAAGGTGCTTAACATGTTATTAGGAAGGCAAAAAGGATGTGGTACGCAAATAGAATAGCTAATTCACAGGATAAAATTAAAACCATATGGTCAGTTGTGAAGGAAGTGTCTAGTCAGCAGCACAAGGTCGACGATAGAAGTCAGTTCGTAGTAAAAATATTTCTGTTACTGATATATTGGATATATGTACAGTATTTAACAATCATTTCCTGATCAGTGCTGGTGAATTAAATAAAATTTAGTTTCTACAGGGAATCATATAACACTCTTAGCAAATGGCTTTCCAAGATTGATGTCTGAAATACTCCTCTGTGATACAGACAAGGGCGAGACTGAGTCAATAATTAAATCACTGAAGACTAAGAACTCTCTCGGATATGATGGGTTGCCTAGCAGAATATTGAAGTACTGTGCTACACATGTTAGCCCCGTATTTAGCCATATTTGTAATTTTTCCTTTAGGAATGGTCAGTTTCCTGAATGATTAAAGTACTCAGTAGTAAAGCCGCTTTATAAAAAGGGAGAAAGGGATAATGCAGATAATTTTAGTCCTATCTCTATGCTATCTCTGTTTCCTTAAGTTATTGAAGAGGCTATGTATGTAAGGAAAATTGATCATTTTATATCACACGATTTGCTATCAAATGTACAGTTCGTCTTTAGAAGTCGTTTAACAACTGAAAATGTTATATTCTCTTTTCTCTGTGAGGTACAGGATGGGATCAATAAAAGGTTTCGGACACTAGGCACCTTTTTTGATTTAACTAAGGCGTTTGATTGCGTTAATCACAAATTACTGCTCCAGAAGTTGGACCATTATGGAATACGGGGAGTAGCTCACAATTGGTTCACCTCTTGCTTTAGCAACAGACAGCAAAAGGTCACTATTCACAGTGTTGAGAATATCGGTGATGTGGGGTCTGAGTGGGGTATGGTCAAATGGGGGGTGCCCCAGTGCTACTCCTGTTCCTCATTTATATAAATGATACGCCCTCTAGTATTACAGGTAACTCTAAAATATTTCTGTTTGCTTGTGACACTAGCTTCGTAGTAAGGGATGTTGTGTGCAATATTAGATCAGTTTCAAACAGTGTAGTTCATGACATAAGGTAGTGGCTTGTGGAAAATAAACTAACGCTAAATAACAGTAAGACTCAGTTTATACGGTTTCTAACACACAATTCAACAAAACCTGACGTTTTGATGTTACAGAATGGGCATATGATTAGTGAAACTGAAAAGTTCAAATTTATAGGTGTTCAGATAGATAGTACACTGCTGTGGAATGCCCACGTTCAGGATCTTGTTCAAGGACTTAATGCTGCCGTTTTTACTATTCGAACGGTATCTGAAGTAAGTGATCGTTCGACATGAAAATTAGTCTACTTTGCTTATTTTCGTTTTCTTACGTCGTATGGAATTATTTGACTCAGAAACTGGCGGTTGGGCCAATAAGTGGTGTAAGTTCTCGAACCTCTTGTCGGACGCTGTTCACGAGTCTCGGTATTTTGACACTAGCCTCTCAATATATATTCCTTACTGCAATTCCTTGTTAACAATATTAGCTTATACTCAAGAATAAGCAGCTTTCACTCAGTTAATACTCGGCAGAAATAAAATCTTGTGCAGCAAGGTGTGCAGCATGCTGCTGCATCCATTTTCAATAAGCTACCACAAGAATTCAGAAATCTTAGCAGGCGCTTCCAAATCGAAACTGAAGAGTTTCTTCATGAGTCACTCCTCCTTTTCTGCCGAGGAGTTCCTTCAAAAATTAAGCTGATTCTTACTGCGTTGTTAATTGCATTTACGTAAGCTTATGGCTTGAAGTTTTTCGGCTTCATAATCATTTTATTTTGATCTGTTATTACTTTTGTGTTGTAATTTCATGTACTGACACGTTCCATGACCTTGCAGATTTGCTCCTCAATTTGATCCTACGGAACTTGACGTGTAAATAAATAAATAACTAAGACTAATGCAGCCGCCGGAGTGGCCGTGCGGTTCTGAGCGCTACAGTCTGGAACCGAGCGACCGCTACGGTCACAGGTTCGAATCCTGCCTCGGGCATGGATGTGTGTGATGTCCTTAGGTTAGTTAGGTTTAATTAGTTCTAAATTCTAGGCGACTGATGACCTCAGAAGTTAAGTCGCATAGTGCTCAGAGCCATTTGAACCATTTTTAAGACTGATGCAGCTTTCCACACCAGTCAATCCTCTGCAAGCCTCTTTATCTCTGAACAACATTTTTTGAGTCATCAGTTTCCTGACTGTTTTGGTGCGGCCCTCCACTAATTCCTATCCTGTACCTAACTTTTCATCTCAGAGTAACACTTGCTACCAACGTCTTCAATTATTTACTAGATGTATCCCACTCTCTGTTTTCGCCTACAGCTCCCTCTAGTGCCATGGAAGTTACTCCACGATGCCATAATAGATACCCCACCATCTGTCCCTTCTTCTTGTTAGTGTTTTCCATATGGTCCTTTATTAATCGATTCTGCAGAGAACCTCCTCATTCCTTACCTTATCAGTTCAACCAATTTTTGATATTATTCTGTGGCACCACATGGCAAATGCTTCGATTCTCTTGTATTCTGGTTTTTCCACAGTCCATGTTTTAAGACCATGCAATGGTGTGTTCCAAAAGTACATTCTCAGAAATTTCTTTCTCAAATTAAGGCCTATGTTTGCGAATTGTAGATTTCTCTTGGCTAGGAATGCCCTTTTCGCTAACGCTATTCTGCATTTTACGTCCTCATTGCTCCGTCCATTGTAGATTATTTTCCTGTCTTGGTAGCAGGATTCCTTAACTTCGATCAATTCGTGATCCCCAAGTCTGGTGCTACGTTTCTTCCTATTCTCACTCCTGATACTTCTCATTACTTTCATCTTTCGTCGATTTATTCTGTGCACACTCTGTATTCATTAGACTGTTCATTCCCTTCAACAGATCTTCTTCAGTTTCACTGACGGTAGCAATGTCATCCGCGAATCTTATCATTCATATTCTTTCAGCTTGAGTTTTACTCCCCCTCTTGAACTTTTTTTTATTTCCATCACTGAGTCTTCGGTATGTAGACTGAACAATAGGGACGAAAGATATGTCCCTGTCTTACATTCTTTTTAATTCCAGCCCTTCGTTCTTGGTCTTCCACTCTTATTGCTCCCTCTTGATTCTTATACGTATTGCTCATTACCTGTCTTCCCCTAAGCTTACCCCTATTCTTTTCAGAGTTTCGAAATCTTACACCATTTTACACAGTTGAAAAATTCTTCGAGGTTCACAAATCCTATGAACGTGTCTTGATTTTTCTTCAGTCTTGCTTCCATTAACAAGTGCAACGTCATAACTGCCTTTCGCTGCTTTTACCTTCCCTAAAGCAAAACTGATCGTCTAACAGATCCTCAATTTTCTTTTCCGTTTTTCTCTATATAACTCTTCTCGGTAACTGCATGAGCTGTTAGCTGATTGAGCGACAATTGTCTCAGTTATCGGACCTTGCTGTGTTCGGAATTATGTGGATGAAGGTTTTCCGAAAGTCCGATGGTATATCACCAGTCTTATGTACTCCCCACACCCACGCGAATAGTCGTTTTGTTGCCACTCTCCGCAATGACTTTAGAAATTCTGATGGAATGTTATCTATCCCTTCTGCCTTATTTGATCTGAAGTCCTCCAAAGCTTCTTTTAATTCTGATTATTTCTAGATCCCCCGTCTCTTCCTTGTCGATTCCTGTTTCTTCCTATATCACGTTTTCAGGCAACTTCTCCGTCATTAGAGGCATTCAGTGCACACTTTCCACCTGCCCGCTCTCTCCTCTGAATTTAATCCTGGAACTCCCATTGCACTCTTAACATTACAGTCCTTGCTGCTAATTTCACAGACAATTGTTTTCAATTTCTGTATGTTGAGACAGTCCTTCCGACAATCATTTCTTTTCCGATTTCTTCACATCTTTCATGTAGCTTTTCCCCTGCACTTCCACTTCAACTGAACTGCCTACTGAGCCCATAGCCTATAGCTTGTCTTCTTTCTCCCCCTGCACGTCCCGGGGTTAGAACAGGCCTGAGGTATCCTTGCCTGTCGTAAGAGGCGACTAAAAGGAGTCTCACACTTTTCGGAGCTATAAGTTCAGGTCCCATTTTATGGTTTGACCAGCCACTTTCCAAATTTTACAGAAGTGCGGGCCATATGGTTAGGGACGCCTTACATGGTGCATGAGCTATCCATAGTCCCCATTCGCAAACATAGTCCCCTTAGATTCAATCTCCTGAGCCTCTTTGTCATGGCGTTGCATCCCCACCAGCAATTCAACTATTTGGGTGAGGACACTTTCCAGGGTACGTCATCTTCTTTCGTTGTCTCCTGTCTATTTCACCCCCATGACAGTATTGGATTCCTCTGCGCCCAATATCCAGCACGGTAGCCAGTCCACTGTGGTGGGTTCGTCATGTACCTATTTGGTGGTAGCCCCCTGACAACACAGGGATTGCACTGCTGATGCCTGAACTGTAAACTCCCCATGTATTCCAAGGAGTAGATGCATGTCTTCCTGGGGCGTAGTAGCCTTTGCTATGACTGGGTGTCGTCTATGGGGAGAGTCCCTGATCAGAATGGGTGACATCTGGGCGGATGACCCGCAATGAAGCGAACAAAGTCATCTCCTGATGGCGGCCATGCGGCGCCAGCAGTCTCTAAAAAGGGAAAGATCGAGTACAATGCTGACACATATGTCCCTAAATCGTTTCTCTCATTCGCTACAACATCAGAGGAACGTAGAGCTACAAAAAGAAGAGAGCCATATTCGCCTCAGTATTTAGTCTGTAGCAGAATGGATTAGGACTCCTTTCTACCTATGAAGCCTCAATTTTTTGTTGAACATCTTGAGGATAACTTTGGGGACATGACAGCGTTGTCCAAGATGAGAAGCGGTGCAGTCTTGATTCAGACAGCATCCCCAGCCTAATCCTGGGCGTTACTCACTTGTTACCAGCTAGGTGACATTCCTGTTTCCGTCACTCCCCATAAAAGCCTCAACATGGTGCAGGGGATTATTTTCAATCGCGACCTCCTCTTGCAGTCTGATGACGAGCTCCGCGCCAATCTAGAGCAGCGGGGAGTTCATTTCATCTGGCGCTCTTACAGGGGACCCAAACACAACAGGGTTGCTACCTGTGCCTTCATCTTGGCCTTTGAGGGTGATTCATTGCCTGATAAGGTCAAGGTGATGGTTTACCGCTGTGACGTTAAACCATACGTCCCTCCCCCTATGCAGTGCTTTAAGTGCTGGAAATTCGGGTACATGTCTTCCCCCTGTACTTCCAACGCCACATGTCGAGGTTTCAGACGTCCTCTGCATCCAGATACCCCCTGTGCACATCTTCTCACTTACATCAACAGTGGCTAAAGGAGCCAAAATCTGCTGGACAAAGAGCTTCATGGCCTTCCTCCATGCCTGAAGCTACTTCGGATAAGTCCTCCGAGCAAGACCCTAAAGAGAAGTGAGAGGGCAAGCAAATAAAGAAGTCTGCTAAGAAAAATGATCTTCCAGTGGCCCCAACACCACCACTGCCTACCATTTCTGCACCTGCAGATGAGGTGGAGATCTCAGCATCCCCTGAGGACCTTGATCTCACTGATGTCTTATCCACAACAGGAATGGATACAAATACTTAATCAGTGGCAGCAGGTGATCCTGAGGCATAACCTGCCTCCTTGTATGCTTCATGCCTTCCCAGCCTCACAATACCATCATACTCCAGTGGAATTGCTCTGATTTTTTCCACCACCTGGCTGAGCTATGGCAATTGTTAGGCTTTACACCTGCTTTCTGCATTGCCCTCCAGAAAACCTGGTTCCCAGCAATGCGGACCCCTGCCCTTCATGGCTATAGGGGATATTACAAGAACTGTAGCGACTGTGATAGGCTGGCCAGAGTGGCCGAGCTGTTCTAGGCACTTCAGTCTGGAACCGCGCGACCGCTACGGTCGCAGGTTCGAATCCTGCCTTGAGCATGGATGTGTGTGATGTCCTTAGGTTAGTTAGGTTTAAGTAGTTCTAAGTTCTAGGGGACTGATGACCTCAGATGTTAAGTCCCATAGTGCTCAGAGCCATTTGAACCATTTTTGACTGTAATAGATTGTCAGGTCGATTTTGTGTCTATGTCCTGAACTCATTATGCAGTGAACCTGTGCGAATTCAAACCCCTCTTGAAGCAGTGGCAGTTAGGATAAGGACGACAAAGGAAATAACGTCTGTCTGTAACGTATATCTTCCTCCAGATAGTCCAGTACCCCTGAATGCATTGACTGCACTGTTTCTTCAACTCACTATACCTTTCCAACTTTTTGGAGTTTTAACTCCCATAACCCCTTGTGGGGTGGCACTATGCTTACTGGCCGAGGTAGAGATGTCGAAACTTTCCTGTCTCAACTCGACCTCTGCCTCTTGAATACTGGGGCCTCCATCATTTCATTGTGGCTCATGGCACTTACTCGGCCATTGCTTTATCTCTCTGCAGCGCAGGACTTCTCTCATCTGCCCACTGCAGAGCCCACGATAACTTACGTGGTAGTGACCACTTTCCCATCTTCCTGTCACTCCCTCAGCGCTATTCCCCTGGACGTCTACCGAGATGGGCTTTAATCAAGGCAGACTGGGACGCTTTCAGCTCTGTTGTCACCGTTGAATCTCCCTCACATGGTACCATCGATGTGGTAGTTGAGCAAGTCACTTGACGATCGTTTCTGCGGCGGAAAACACGATCACTTGTTCTTTAGGGTACCCTCGGCGAAATTCAGTACCTTGGTGGTCGCCGGAAATCGCTGAGGCCATTAAAGAGCGTCGGCGAGCTCTACAGTGACATAAGCACCACCCTTCCCTAGAGCACATAATAGCTTTAGAACAGCTCCGTGCCTGCGTTTGCCAGCTTATAAAAAGACGGAAGCAGGAGTGCTGGGAGAGGTACGTCTCGACCATTGGGTGCCATACGTCACCTTCCCAAGTCTGGACTACGATCTGACGCCTTTGTGGGTACCAGACACCGACAGGTGTTACTGGCATTAACATCAATGGCGTGTTATCTACCGATGCAAACGCGACTGCCGAGCACTTTGCTGTGCAATATGCTCGAGCTTCCGCGTCAGAGAATTATCCCCGAGCATTTCACACCCTCAAACGGCGGATGGAAAAGAAAGCCCTCTCGTTCACTGTACGTCACATTGAACCCTATAATGCTCCATTTACAGAGTGGGAGGTCCTCAGTTCCCTTGCACATGATCCCGACACTGCTCCTAGGCCAGATTGGATCCACAGTCAGGTGATTAAACATCTCTCATCTGAGTACAAGCGACATCTCCTCGTCATCCTCAACTGGATCTGGTGGGATGGCATCTCCATCGCAATGGTGGGAGAGCACCATCACCCTGGTGCTCAAACCGGGTAAAAATCCACTTGATGTGGATAGCTATTGGCCCATCAGCCTCACCAACGTTCTTTGTAAGCTGTTAGAATATATGATAAGTCAGCGATTGTGTTGGGTCCTGGAGTCACGTGGCCTACAGGTTTCATGCCAGGGCAGTTTCCAACAGGGTCGCTCTATCATTGATAAACTAGTTTCCCTCGAGTCTCCCATCCAAACAGCCTTTTCCAGATGCAGCACGTGGTTGCCATCTATTTTGATTTACGAAAAGTATACGATACGATCTGGCGACATCATATCCTTGCCACATTATGTGGGTGGGGTCCCTGGGGCCCACTAGCGATTTTTATCCAAACTTTCCTATAACTCCATACTTTCTGTGTCCATTGGTGCCTCCCATAGTTCCCCCCATATGCAGGAGAATGGGATGCCACAGGGCTCTGTATTGAGTGTATCTCTATTCTTAGTGGCCATTAATGGTCTATCGGTAGCTGTCGGGCCATCAGTCTCACATTCTCTGTATGCGTTTCGTACTGCTCCTCCAAATGGCTTCCAGTTTTCAGACGTGAAGTCGTGTGTCATGCACTTTTGTCAGCATCGTACCATTCATCCGGAACCACTCACGGTAGTGGAGGCATATTGATTTTTAGGACTGGTTTTCGACGCCCAATTAACATGGCTTCTTCATCTTCATCAGCTGAAGCGGAAGTGATCACAGCACCTCAATGCCCTCTGCTGCCTGAGCAACACCAACTGCTGCAGTTCTACAGAGCCCCTGTTCAATCCCACCTTAACTATGGGAGTCTGGTTTATGGTTTGGTGGCGCCCTCGGCGTTGCGTTTACTCGACCCAGTGGACCACTGTGGCTTTCGACTGGCAACATGAGCTTTTGGGACGCGTCTGGTGACCAGCGTCCTGGTGGAGGCTGGAATCCCTCCATTGAAGGTTAGGTGTGCACAACTGCTCGCCAGTTACATTGCACACATTCGTAGTTCTCCTGAGCATCCGAATTACCGTCTTCTTTTCCCATCCATAGTGGTTCATCTCCCACATCAGAGGCCCAGGTCAGAGATTGCAATCGCAGTTTACGTCCAATCTCTTTTGTCTGAAGTGATTCTTGCCTTTACCACCTACATTCGAGGTCCATTCACATACACCTCCATGGTGTACACCTAGACCAAAGCTTCACCTAGACCCTTCACAAGGTCCTAAGGACTTATTAACCCTGCAGCTCTGTGAGGTGGCAGAATAAATGGTCAGATTCGTACCTTACATGAGACCTTAACAAATCGCAATGATAAGGTGAAGGTGACACCTAACGTAAATCGACGGTTATGAGAACATTTGCCTATCAATACGTAATGCAAAAAGGGATGACAGTCAATCGACTGACCCCGCATCAGGTGATTCAAGCTGGAGGGCTGCCTGTAGCGAGGGCATCGGTACAAGAGCAGTAGTAAAGCCGCTTTATAAAAAGGAAGAAAGGGATAATGTAGATAATTTTAGTCCTATCTCTATGCTATCTCTGTTTCCTTAAGTCATTGAAGAGGCTATGTATGTAAGGAAAATTGATCATTTTATATCACACGATTTGCTATCAAATGTACAGTTCGTCTTTAGAAGTCGTTTAACAACTGAAAATGTTATATTCTCTTTTCTCTGTGAGGTACAGGATGGGATCAATAAAAGGTTTCGGACACAGGGCACATTTTTTGATTTAACTAAGGCGTTTGATTGCGTTAATCACAAATTATTGCTCCAGAAGTTGGACCATTATGGAATACGGGGAGTAGCTCACAATTGGTTCACCTCTTGCTTTAGCAACAAACAGCAAAAGGTCATTATTCACAGTGTTCAGAATATCGGTGATGTGGGGTCTGAGTGGGGTATGGTCAAATGGGGGGTGCCCCAGTGCTACTCCTGTTCCTCATTTATATAAATGATACGCCCTCCAGTATTTCAGGTAACTCTAAAATATTTCTGTTTGCTTGTGACACTAGCTTCGTAGTAAGGGATGTTGTGTGCACTATTAGATCAGTTTCAAACAGTGTAGTTCATGACATAAGGTAGTGGCTTGTGGAAAATAAACTAACGCTAAATAACAGTAAGACTCAGTTTTTACGGTTTCTAAAACACAATTCAACAAAACCTGACGTTTTGATTTTACAGAATTTGCATATGATTAGTGAAACTGAAAAGTTCAAATTTATAGGTGTTCAGATAGATAGTACACTGTTGTGGAAAGCCCACGTTCAGGATCTTGTTCAAGGACTTAATGCTGCCGTTTTTACTATTCGAACGGTATCTGAAGTAAGTGATCGTTCGACATGAAAATTAGTCTACTTTGCTTATTTTCGTTTTCTTACGTCGTATGGAATTATTTTTTGGGGTAACTGTTCCCATTCTAAAAGAATATCTTTGACTCAGAAACTGGCGGTTGGGCCAATAAGTGGTGTAAGTTCTCGAACCTCTTGTCGGACGCTGTTCACGAGTCTCGGTATTTTGACACTAGCCTCTCAATATATATTCCTTACTGCAATTCCTTGTTAACAATATTAGCTTATACTCAAGAATAAGCAGCTTTCACTCAGTTAATACTCGGCAGAAATAAAATCTTGTGCAGCAAGGTGTGCAGCATGCTGCTGCATCCATTTTCAATAAGCTACCACAAGAATTCAGAAATCTTAGCAGGCGCTTCCAAATCGAAACTGAAGAGTTTCTTCATGAGTCACTCCTCCTTTTCTGCCGAGGAGTTCCTTCAAAAATTAAGCTGATTCTTACTGCGTTGTTAATTGCATTTACATAAGCTTATGGCTTGAAGTTTTTCGGCTTCATAATCATTTTATTTTGATCTGTTATTACTTTTGTGTTGTAATTTCATGTACTGACACGTTCCATGACCTTGCAGATTTGCTCCTCAATTTGATCCTACGGAACTTGACGTGTAAATAAATAAATAACTAAGACTAATGCAGCCGCCGGAGTGGCCGTGCGGTTCTGAGCGCTACAGTCTGGAACCGAGCGACCGCTACGGTCACAGGTTCGAATCCTGCCTCGGGCATGGATGTGTGTGATGTCCTTAGGTTAGTTAGGTTTAATTAGTTCTAAATTCTAGGCGACTGATGACCTCAGAAGTTAAGTCGCATAGTGCTCAGAGCCATTTGAACCATTTTTAAGACTGATGCAGCTTTCCACACCAGTCAATCCTCTGCAAGCCTCTTTATCTCTGAACAACATTTTTTGAGTCATCAGTTTCCTGACTGTTTTGGTGCGGCCCTCCACTAATTCCTATCCTGTACCTAACTTTTCATCTCAGAGTAACACTTGCTACCAACGTCTTCAATTATTTACTAGATGTATCCCACTCTCTGTTTTCGCCTACAGCTCCCTCTAGTGCCATGGAAGTTACTCCACGATGCCATAATAGATACCCCACCATCTGTCCCTTCTTCTTGTTAGTGTTTTCCATATGGTCCTTTATTAATCGATTCTGCAGAGAACCTCCTCATTCCTTACCTTATCAGTTCAACCAATTTTTGATATTATTCTGTGGCACCACATGGCAAATGCTTCGATTCTCTTGTATTCTGGTTTTTCCACAGTCCATGTTTTAAGACCATGCAATGGTGTGTTCCAAAAGTACATTCTCAGAAATTTCTTTCTCGAATTAAGGCCTATGTTTGCGAATTGTAGATTTCTCTTGGCTAGGAATGCCCTTTTCGCTAACGCTATTCTGCATTTTACGTCCTCATTGCTCCGTCCATTGTAGATTATTTTCCTGTCTTGGTAGCAGGATTCCTTAACTTCGATCAATTCGTGATCCCCAAGTCTGGTGCTACGTTTCTTCCTATTCTCACTCCTGATACTTCTCATTACTTTCATCTTTCGTCGATTTATTCTGTGCACACTCTGTATTCATTAGACTGTTCATTCCCTTCAACAGATCTTCTTCAGTTTCACTGACGGTAGCAATGTCATCCGCGAATCTTATCATTCATATTCTTTCAGCTTGAGTTTTACTCCCCCTCTTGAACTTTTTTTTATTTCCATCACTGAGTCTTCGGTATGTAGACTGAACAATAGGGACGAAAGATATGTCCCTGTCTTACATTCTTTTTAATTCCAGCCCTTCGTTCTTGGTCTTCCACTCTTATTGCTCCCTCTTGATTCTTATACGTATTGCTCATTACCTGTCTTCCCCTAAGCTTACCCCTATTCTTTTCAGAGTTTCGAAATCTTACACCATTTTACACAGTTGAAAAATTCTTCGAGGTTCACAAATCCTATGAACGTGTCTTGATTTTTCTTCAGTCTTGCTTCCATTAACAAGTGCAACGTCATAACTGCCTTTCGCTGCTTTTACCTTCCCTAAAGCAAAACTGATCGTCTAACAGATCCTCAATTTTCTTTTCCGTTTTTCTCTATATAACTCTTCTCGGTAACTGCATGAGCTGTTAGCTGATTGAGCGACAATTGTCTCAGTTATCGGACCTTGCTGTGTTCGGAATTATGTGGATGAAGGTTTTCCGAAAGTCCGATGGTATATCACCAGTCTTATGTACTCCCCACACCCACGCGAATAGTCGTTTTGTTGCCACTCTCCGCAATGACTTTAGAAATTCTGATGGAATGTTATCTATCCCTTCTGCCTTATTTGATCTGAAGTCCTCCAAAGCTTCTTTTAATTCTGATTATTTCTAGATCCCCCGTCTCTTCCTTGTCGATTCCTGTTTCTTCCTATATCACGTTTTCAGGCAACTTCTCCGTCATTAGAGGCATTCAGTGCACACTTTCCACCTGCCCGCTCTCTCCTCTGAATTTAATCCTGGAACTCCCATTGCACTCTTAACATTACAGTCCTTGCTGCTAATTTCACAGACAATTGTTTTCAATTTCTGTATGTTGAGACAGTCCTTCCGACAATCATTTCTTTTCCGATTTCTTCACATCTTTCATGTAGCTTTTCCCCTGCACTTCCACTTCAACTGAACTGCCTACTGAGCCCATAGCCTATAGCTTGTCTTCTTTCTCCCCCTGCACGTCCCGGGGTTAGAACAGGCCTGAGGTATCCTTGCCTGTCGTAAGAGGCGACTAAAAGGAGTCTCACACTTTTCGGAGCTATAAGTTCAGGTCCCATTTTATGGTTTGACCAGCCACTTTCCAAATTTTACAGAAGTGCGGGCCATATGGTTAGGGACGCCTTACATGGTGCATGAGCTAACCATAGTCCCCATTCGCAAACATAGTCCCCTTAGATTCAATCTCCTGAGCCTCTTTGTCATGGCGTTGCATCCCCACCAGCAATTCAACTATTTGGGTGAGGACACTTTCCAGGGTACGTCATCTTCTTTCGTTGTCTCCTGTCTCTTTCACCCCCATGACAGTATTGGATTCCTCTGCGCCCAATATCCAGCACGGTAGCCAGTCCACTGTGGTGGGTTCGTCATGTACCTATTTGGTGGTAGCCCCCTGACAACACAGGGATTGCACTGCTGATGCCTGAACTGTAAACTCCCCATGTATTCCAAGGAGTAGATGCATGTCTTCCTGGGGCATAGTAGCCTTTGCTATGACTGGGTGTCGTCTATGGGGAGAGTCCCTGATCAGAATGGGTGACATCTGGGCGGATGACCCGCAATGAAGCGAACAAAGTCATCTCCTGATGGCGGCCATGCGGCGCCAGCAGTCTCTAAAAAGGGAAAGATCGAGTACAATGCTGACACATATGTCCCTAAATCGTTTCTCTCATTCGCTACAACATCAGAGGAACGTAGAGCTACAAAAAGAAGAGAGCCATATTCGCCTCAGTATTTAGTCTGTAGCAGAATGGATTAGGACCCCTTTCTACCTATGAAGCCTCAATTTTTTGTTGAACATCTTGAGGATAACTTTGGGGACATGACAGCGTTGTCCAAGATGAGAAGCGGTGCAGTCTTGATTCAGACAGCATCCCCAGCCTAATCCTGGGCGTTACTCACTTGTTACCAGCTAGGTGACATTCCTGTTTCCGTCACTCCCCATAAAAGCCTCAACATGGTGCAGGGGATTATTTTCAATCGCGACCTCCTCTTGCAGTCTGATGACGAGCTCCGCGCCAATCTAGAGCAGCGGGGAGTTCATTTCATCTGGCGCTCTTACAGGGGACCCAAACACAACAGGGTTGCTACCTGTGCCTTCATCTTGGCCTTTGAGGGTGATTCATTGCCTGATAAGGTCAAGGTGATGGTTTACCGCTGTGACGTTAAACCATACGTCCCTCCCCCTATGCAGTGCTTTAAGTGCTGGAAATTCGGGTACATGTCTTCCCCCTGTACTTCCAACGCCACATGTCGAGGTTGCAGACGTCCTCTGCATCCAGATACCCCCTGTGCACATCTTCTCACTTACATCAACTGTGGAGAGCAGCAGAAAATCATGGAGTACAATATCCTGGACTGGTTGACTTACCAAGAGGCTAAATGTAAATTTGAACGATTACCCCCGTTCGTTTGATGTCCACATACATTGCAGCTCCTTTACCATCACCATCAGAAGTACCAGTCATACCACACTCTGTGCCACTAACAGTGGGCCCCCCAGGCCTCCAGAATACTTCTGCCCCCTTGGCGGTAGGGGGAAAACCTCCTTCTATTACTTCAAAGTACTTACTTTGGGAGTAAGGCTGCCCTAAATGCAGGGGAGAATGGTCCCTTCCCCCCAGCCAGAGAAGCAACAGCCTCCTCCAGCTCCAGCTCCTCTCGTGCGGAAGGGGTCCCTTGGGACCCTCTCTCCCAAGGTCTCCGCTAATGTCACAGCGCCACATGTCGAGGTTGCAGACGTCCTCTGCATCCAGATACCCCCTGTGCACATCTTCTCACTTACATCAACAGTGGCTAAAGGAGCCAAAATCTGCTGGACAAAGAGCTTCATGGCCTTCCTCCATGCCTGAAGCTACTTCGGATAAGTCCTCCGAGCAAGACCCTAAAGAGAAGTGAGAGGGCAAGCAAATAAAGAAGTCTGCTAAGAAAAATGATCTTCCAGTGGCCCCAACACCACCACTGCCTACCATTTCTGCACCTGCAGATGAGGTGGAGATCTCAGCATCCCCTGAGGACCTTGATCTCACTGATGTCTTATCCACAACAGGAATGGATACAAATACTTAATCAGTGGCAGCAGGTGATCCTGAGGCATAACCTGCCTCCTTGTATGCTTCATGCCTTCCCAGCCTCACAATACCATCATACTCCAGTGGAATTGCTCTGATTTTTTCCACCACCTGGCTGAGCTATGGCAATTGTTAGGCTTTACACCTGCTTTCTGCATTGCCCTCCAGAAAACCTGGTTCCCAGCAATGCGGACCCCTGCCCTTCATGGCTATAGGGGATATTACAAGAACTGTAGCGACTGTGATAGGCTGGCCAGAGTGGCCGAGCTGTTCTAGGCACTTCAGTCTGGAACCGCGCGACCGCTACGGTCGCAGGTTCGAATCCTGCCTTGAGCATGGATGTGTGTGATGTCCTTAGGTTAGTTAGGTTTAAGTAGTTCTAAGTTCTAGGGGACTGATGACCTCAGATGTTAAGTCCCATAGTGCTCAGAGCCATTTGAACCATTTTTGACTGTAATAGATTGTCAGGTCGATTTTGTGTCTATGTCCTGAACTCATTATGCAGTGAACCTGTGCGAATTCAAACCCCTCTTGAAGCAGTGGCAGTTAGGATAAGGACGACAAAGGAAATAACGTCTGTCTGTAACGTATATCTTCCTCCAGATAGTCCAGTACCCCTGAATGCATTGACTGCACTGTTTCTTCAACTCACTATACCTTTCCAACTTTTTGGAGTTTTAACTCCCATAACCCCTTGTGGGGTGGCACTATGCTTACTGGCCGAGGTAGAGATGTCGAAACTTTCCTGTCTCAACTCGACCTCTGCCTCTTGAATACTGGGGCCTCCATCATTTCATTGTGGCTCATGGCACTTACTCGGCCATTGCTTTATCTCTCTGCAGCGCAGGACTTCTCTCATCTGCCCACTGCAGAGCCCACGATAACTTACGTGGTAGTGACCACTTTCCCATCTTCCTGTCACTCCCTCAGCGCTATTCCCCTGGACGTCTACCGAGATGGGCTTTAATCAAGGCAGACTGGGACGCTTTCAGCTCTGTTGTCACCGTTGAATCTCCCTCACATGGTACCATCGATGTGGTAGTTGAGCAAGTCACTTGACGATCGTTTCTGCGGCGGAAAACACGATCACTTGTTCTTTAGGGTACCCTCGGCGAAATTCAGTACCTTGGAACTCGCCGGAAATCGCTGAGGCCATTAAAGAGCGTCGGCGAGCTCTACAGTGACATAAGCACCACCCTTCCCTAGAGCACATAATAGCTTTAGAACAGCTCCGTGCCTGCGTTTGCCAGCTTATAAAAAGACGGAAGCAGGAGTGCTGGGAGAGGTACGTCTCGACCATTGGGTGCCATACGTCACCTTCCCAAGTCTGGACTACGATCTGACGCCTTTGTGGGTACCAGACACCGACAGGTGTTACTGGCATTAACATCAATGGCGTGTTATCTACCGATGCAAACGCGACTGCCGAGCACTTTGCTGTGCAATATGCTCGAGCTTCCGCGTCAGAGAATTATCCCCGAGCATTTCACACCCTCAAACGGCGGATGGAAAAGAAAGCCCTCTCGTTCACTGTACGTCACATTGAACCCTATAATGCTCCATTTACAGAGTGGGAGGTCCTCAGTTCCCTTGCACATGATCCCGACACTGCTCCTAGGCCAGATTGGATCCACAGTCAGGTGATTAAACATCTCTCATCTGAGTACAAGCGACATCTCCTCGTCATCCTCAACTGGATCTGGTGGGATGGCATCTCCATCGCAATGGTGGGAGAGCACCATCACCCTGGTGCTCAAACCGGGTAAAAATCCACTTGATGTGGATAGCTATTGGCCCATCAGCCTCACCAACGTTCTTTGTAAGCTGTTAGAATATATGATAAGTCAGCGATTGTGTTGGGTCCTGGAGTCACGTGGCCTACAGGTTTCATGCCAGGGCAGTTTCCAACAGGGTCGCTCTATCATTGATAAACTAGTTTCCCTCGAGTCTCCCATCCAAACAGCCTTTTCCAGATGCAGCACGTGGTTGCCATCTATTTTGATTTACGAAAAGTATACGATACGATCTGGCGACATCATATCCTTGCCACATTATATGGGTGGGGTCCCTGGGGCCCACTAGCGATTTTTATCCAAACTTTCCTATAACTCCATACTTTCTGTGTCCATTGGTGCCTCCCATAGTTCCCCCCATATGCAGGAGAATGGGATGCCACAGGGCTCTGTATTGAGTGTATCTCTATTCTTAGTGGCCATTAATGGTCTATCGGTAGCTGTCGGGCCATCAGTCTCACATTCTCTGTATGCGTTTCGTACTGCTCCTCCAAATGGCTTCCAGTTTTCAGACGTGAAGTCGTGTGTCATGCGCTTTTGTCAGCATCGTACCATTCATCCGGAACCACTCACGGTAGTGGAGGCATATTGATTTTTAGGACCGGTTTTCGACGCCCAATTAACATGGCTTCTTCATCTTCATCAGCTGAAGCGGAAGTGATCACAGCACCTCAATGCCCTCTGCTGCCTGAGCAACACCAACTGCTGCAGTTCTACAGAGCCCCTGTTCAATCCCACCTTAACTATGGGAGTCTGGTTTATGGTTTGGTGGCGCGCTCGGCGTTGCGTTTACTCGACCCAGTGGACCACTGTGGCTTTCGACTGGCAACATGAGCTTTTGGGACGCGTCTGGTGACCAGCGTCCTGGTAGAGGCTGGAATCCCTCCATTGAAGGTTAGGTGTGCACAACTGCTCGCCAGTTACATTGCACACATTCGTAGTTCTCCTGAGCATCCGAATTACCGTCTCCTTTTCCCATCCATAGTGGTTCATCTCCCACATCAGAGGCCCAGGTCAGAGATTGCAATCGCAGTTTACGTCCAATCTCTTTTGTCTGAAGTGATTCTTGCCTTTACCACCTACACTCGAGGTCTATTCACATACACCTCCATGGTGTACACCTAGACCAAAGCTTCACCTAGACCCTTCACAAGGTCCTAAGGACTTATTAACCCTGCAGCTCTGTGAGGTGGCAGAATAAATGGTCAGATTCGTACCTTACATGAGACCTTAACAAATCGCAATGATAAGGTGAAGGTGACACCTAACGTAAATCGACAGTTATGAGAACATTTGCCTATCAATACGTAATGCAAAAAGGGATGACAGTCAATCGACTGACCCCGCATCAGGTGATTCAAGCTGGAGGGCTGCCTGTAGCGAGGGCATCGGTACAAGAGCAGAGAAGAAACTTTAGAAAACTGCGTTTCGAAATTCCAACGGGATACGAACAAAAGCAAGTGACGCATTTTCATCCAGCAAGTGCGACACACGGAAAGGTCAATGTACTTTAGGTGTCTAGAATGGGCACAAATCGTCCGATTGGCGAATTTATTATTTATTTATTTATTTAGCGTATGGCTAATACAGACATATCATGAAGTTAAATTACATATACATATGTACAAATTGACACACAAGAAACTTAAGTTTGCCTTTACAACTGAATATCCAGGCCTTCAATCCAGCGCACTGCATCTGGAGTTGCTACCAGGAAGTCCTCCTTGGCGCCGTGATAGGCTCGAATCATGCATTCACTGACAATGTGGTGGAAAGTCTGGTATGGAGCCCCACAGACACAGGCTGGATCAGGCAGCTTCTTCTAGTTAAGGAGAGCACCCCCTGCATCGGCCATGGCTGGTACGGATTCCGTTGAGAATAGTCCAGGTCTTGCGTGGTAGGTCGAATCCACTTGGAAGTTTAGCACCTGAGATCTCCTGGCAATGATATATCAATTAATAGCAGAAACAGTTCTTTTCAGAGCTCATTAAAAGAAACATTGGACCAACTATCAGACTCCTTCAACTGAATATCGATTGGCGGAAACTCACTAGGAAGGAGAAAACTATTGAAGTTTCAACGTAGTTTCATTGGAGGGACGTTGCGACTGGTAGAGGGTGTTTCAACAAAATAAGGGGAAAGCTCCTATTGGTCAAAAAACACCGTGACGTGAAAAAGGAACCCAAGTGGAGGCAGGCAGTTCTGCCATGAGTAGGACAAGAGAGAAATTTTGTGTGTGGGGAGTCTTCTCTGAACTGGCGTCAAGTGCAGAATGGAACGCTTAACGCTCCGTACGACGTAGAGAAGAAATTGGTGTGGACACTGCGTTCACAGCGGCTGCACTCCAGCAAAAATTAGCTGTAGCAACGTTTAGCTCCAACTATGGAGAAACGAACCAGCCAAATTAGTTAACTGTTCTAGCCAGAACTGAAAGGGCACTATAATATGCACGCTGCTGCAACCATGTGCGTGTATATCGCCACATAATAAGACTAGGGCTGAGTGCATGTCTTCTTTCATAACAAGAAACATAGGGATAGTTTCTGCTGGAAAGTTCGGCAAAGGCTAGATTAGTCTCGTATGAATTTCAGTGGGAGAAAAAAATGGTTCAAATGGTTGTGAGCATTGTGGGACTTAATATCTGAGGTCATCAGTCCCCTAGAACTTAGAACAACTTAAACCTAGCTAACATAAGGACATCGCAAACATCCATGCCCGAGGCAGGATTCGAACCTGCGACCGTAGCAGTCGCGCTGTTCCAGATTGTAGCGCCTAGAACCGCTTGGCCACGCTGGCCGACTCAGTGGGAGAGAGCAGCCTTGCAGACAGCAGCACGTAGCAGCTTAAGGTAAATACCACGTGCAGAGGCGTAAACTTTGTTGGTTCACCAGCTTGTGTCCACTGTAAACTCGAGTGGCCTTGGGTAATCTTGCGCTCAAATATGTCACTTGACTAACAATCCACCGTAGACTTGATTGTCATCCTAAATAGTACCGAACTTTGAACCAGAATCGGACGATTTTCGTAGTACTCACCAACATCATAACGTATGTGTAGGAGCAATTTTGTAAAGAAACATCCAATTAATCTTTCATATTATTGTGCTTAGGATTAATGTAAGGAAACTTCCAATTAAGCTTTCATAATATTGTGCTTAAGAATAATGTTCTTTCAGAGAGTTCAGAGAGTTAATGTTTAACATTATTGTGTATAAACTTACTTCACGTTTTGATGTTTTCAAGGTGCGTTATCCATTGCGCTCTTTTTATGTTGGCGAGTTGAAAACTGTGTGAAAAGCTGTAATTTGGTGAGAAATATTGCGGCATTAAACTTGTCATTTCACCTCACACAGTTATTCTCAATTCAAGAATAAGCAAGCAAAAACTAATCCCCCACCCTTACAGCTCTCCGCTGTCACTTCCTCTCGATTCTTGACATGTACCAGGATCATGAAGTGGTTTACACTAACGGGTCGATGGCTGATGGTCACGGCTTCGATATGTTCATGGAGGACATATTGAACAGCACTCCTTGCCTGATGGCTGTGCAGAGCTGGTAGCCATTTGTCATGATCTTGAGCGCATCCACCCATGCCCTGGCACGTCGTTTCTTCTCTGTACTGACTCCTTGAGCAGCCTACAAGCTATCTACCAGTGCTATCCCCGCCATCCTTTGGTAGTGACCATCCAGGAGTCCCTCTATGGCCTGGAACGGTGTAGTCTTTCCGCCGTGTTTGTGGGACACCAGGCCACATCGGAATCCCAGGAAATGAACCTACCAACAGGCTGGTCAAAAAGGCTACATGGAAACCTCTTCTGGAGATCGTCATCCCTGTAACTGACCTGCGATCATTATTACGCCGCAAGGTTTCTCAGCTTTGGGAGATAAAATGGCATAATCTCAGTATGCACAACAAACTGCGTGCCCTTAAGGAGACTGCGAATGTGTGGAAGACCTTCATGCGGGCCTCTCGCAGGGTCTCTGTGGTTCTCTACTGGCGCCCCATTGGTCATACAAGGCTAGCACATGGCTATCTCCTCCGTCGAGAGGACCCACCTCGGTGTCACTGTGGTTCACATATGATTGTCGTCCACTTCTTGCTGGACTGCCCACTTTTAGCCACTCTGCAGTAGACTTTAAACCTGCCCAGCACCCTACCTTCGGTGTTGGGCGACAATGCCTCAAAAGCAGATTTACGTTTTCTTCGTGGGGGAAGGGGTTATCGTACCATCTAAGGGTAGGCATTTAGCCTTCTCTCTGAGGTCGCCACCCTCCCTACATTTTAACTCCGTTGCACTGTCCTTGCATTTGTTTGTATTGGTGGTCGTTTTTTCCCAACATATGTTCACCTCGCCTTGTCTTTTTGGGATGGACGTTTTAATATGTTGCAGAGTGGTGGACTTATCCACTTTTATTATTGTGATCAGCCATCCCAGGCCATCTGCTCTATCGTTCTAACACCTTCTTCTACTTTTCCTTGTGGTGTATGTTTTCCCCATTTTTGTTTATTCCATTCGTTTCCTTTTTAGGTGTGTTGTTGGGTGTTTTTGTACCTCGAGCCTTGCTTGCTTCAGGAAAAAGGGACTGATGACCCTGCAGTTTGGTCCCTTTATACCCCAAACCAACCAACCAACCCTGTCTTCTTTCCATTTCATTTCACTGACCCCCACTACATCTAGCTCGGGCTTTAGCGTTTCCCTCTTCACATTTTCTAAATTCCCTACCTCTTTCACACTTCTGACATTCGACGTCCCAGCTCGTAGAACGTACATCTTTCGCTCTCCTCCCAGTGATCCGAATGGGAGACTTGCCCCAAGTTTTTGCCAGTGGAGAGATCCTCAATGACAGGCCGCAGGTCCTGTAGGTACACATAACGTGTCTTTAATACATTAGTTTCCATTGCCTTTCGGATCTTCGTGCAGTTGATCATTGCTGATTCTTCCGCCTTTTTCGCAGCCCAAGAGAAACTTCTGTCCGCTGCTCTGTCCTCTTTGACAAGGCCTTTGGTAGAATGAGGCTGACTTCTTATGTCAGAAATCTGATTTATTCAAAATTTATGGGTGCGGAAACCAAGTACAGTTCGGTTTTAGAAGTAGTTTAACAACTGAAAATGTTATATTCTCCTTTCTCTGTGAGGTACGGGGTGGGTTAAACAAAAGGTTTCGGACGCTAGGCATCTTTTTTGATTTAACTAAGGCATCTATGTTGAGCACGAAATATTGCTCCAGAAGTTGGACCATTATGGAATACGGGGAGTAGCTCACAGTTGGTTCACGTCTTACAGACAGCAAAAGGTCATTAATGACAGTGTTGAGAATGGCTATGATGTAGCGTTTGAGTGGGGTATGGTTCAATTGGTGTGCACAAGGGATCAGTGTTTGCGCCACTCCTGTTCCTTATTTATATAAATGATATGCCCTCTAGTTTTACAAGGTGACAGTAAAATACTTATGTTTGTTGATGACACTAGCTTGGTAGTAAAGGATGTTGTGTGCAACGTTGGCACTGTTTTAAATAGTTGCAGTTCATGACATAAGTTCACAAATTGTAGAAAATAAACTAACAAAATAAACTAACACAAAATCCCAGTAATATTCAGTTTTTAGTTTCTAACACACAATTCAACAACATTTTAATTTCACAGAATTGGCATATGATTACTGAAACTGAGCATTTAAATTCTTGAAAGTGAAACCTCCCCTTAGAAATATTTATGAATGACTGCGCTGATAAACCCCTTACGTTATTTGATTTTCAAACAGCTGAGCAAAACTGAACGTACTCAGACATTAATTATTCTGATCAACACTAAACTGACACACAATATTTTCAGCGCAACGCAATCTGACTTTCAATAATCCCTACAAAATAATGGCCCTGACTAACAGTAACCTATACCTTTCACGAATCACTTACCTCACAAAAAACTTCGTTACTCGAACTACTGGAATACAGCGAACGCCAATACTGCCAACTAAATAAAAGATTCTAACTACTGAACGCACTAACTACTGATAGGCATAGTTAGCAAATGATAGATTTTGATAGAGAACAAACAATGTATTTACCTTAATAATATTCAAAAGTCGTAATATTAATATATCAGTTCATGATATCCAGTATTACAAATTTACTCTTTCTGATGGACACACTTCCAGATCGTCCGCTCTCAAAATTCTGCCATCTCTCTCCCCACATCCACCACTGCTGGCGGCTCACCTCCAACTGCGCAACGCGACGCGCTGTTCACATCCAGCTGCCCAACACTACAATGGCGAATATTTCAACAATGCAAACCAGCCACAGACTTCACACAGCACAGTCAGTGATTTTCATATCATATAGAGCGCTGCGTGGCGTTACCAACATAAAAACCTAAACAGCCTACTTACAAAGGTATTTTTGTTCTGTTGTTGCAACTAGAAAAAGCCGTGATTTTTTTCACCAGACGCGTTTCGCTTTATTGAAGTAAAGCATCATTAGCGGCCAGTAACTAAGTTTATTTACATTTTGATTCGCTTTTAGATCGAAAAACAGTTCGTTAAAAATAAAATGATTTCTACTTACAGTGATTTTCGGTTGATTTCGCGCTTACATCGGGAAATGCCGTCTCTAGCACATCCTTGTTTATCTGCGTTACACACTGATAACAAAAAAAGCAACTACGGACACTATGGCCACATAAATGAAGAATGAAAAGTTAAAATTTTTAGATGTTCAGGAAGATAGTAAACTGTCGTGGAAAACCCACGTTCAGGATCTTTTTCAAAGACTTAATGCTGCCATTTTTACTATTCAAACCGGCATCTGAAGTAACTGATAGTTCTAAACGAAAAGTAGCCTACTTTGCTTATTTTCGTTCGCTTATGGCGTACGGTATTATATTTTAGAGAACTCTTCCCATTCTCAAACGATAATTATGGCTCGGGTCGTTGAGGGACCGTGCCGACTGCTCCTATTCTACGGGTACAGCCCTGCTCACTCTGTACGTGCCTACACCTCCCTTAACAGTTTTTACACCAGCACTTGCCCCCATTACCGAACGCTCGATTCTTTGACGCCTCAGGGTTTTTCCTATCAGTCAGTCCCTTCTAACAGTCGAGTCGTGCCTAATTTTTCCCCCCATTTCTTTTCAGTGCTTCTTGATTTATTATTCGGTGTACTGGATAATCTTCAGCATTTTTCCTTAATACGACATTTCGAAACCTTGTATTTTCTTCTTGTCTTAATCATTAATTGTCCACATTTCACTTACGTACAAGGCTAGAAGACAAATACCACCAGAAAAGACGTCCTAACTCTTACGTAAAATAAGAGAAAGGCAGCCGCTCACCTACAGCTGACTGATGTGCTCCGCATTGCAACATAACAGGAAACAGTATTCACACTAGCTTTCGAGCTCTTGCTTTTTTACTAGTAAAAGAACATATATTCAGACACTCAGACACACAGACACCCTAACACACAATCCCGTGGCCGCGTTGAGACACTTATATTTATTTCGATGTCGACAAATTCATCTTTTTGAAAAATGCTTGTCTTGTGTCTACTTTGGGTATCAAGAGACATTTTGCTGCCAAATAGAAAAACTAATTTACCACTTATAGTGTCTCATTTCCTACTCTAATTCCCTTAGCATAACCTTATTTAATTTCACATCATTACTAGTGTTCTGTTTTTGTTGATGTTCATCTTACATCCTCCTTTCAAGACACTGTCCATTCTGTTCTGCTGCTCTCCCAAGTACTTCGCTGTCTCTGACAGATTTACAATGTCTACGACAAACGTCAAAATTTTTATTTCTCCTGTATGAATTTTAACTTCCTTTCCAAATTTTTCGCAAGTTTTCTTTACTGTTTGCTCAGTGAAAATATTGAATAACTTTGGGGATAGGTTACAACGTTGTCTCACTCTATTTTCAACCACTGACACCCGTTTATTGCCCATCGGTTCTTATAGTTCAAGTTTGGTTTCTGTACAACTTGTACATAATCTTTCGCTCCTTGTATTTTACCCCTGCTACCTTTAAAATTTCAAAGACTGCAGTTCAGTAAATGTTTTCAAAAGCTTTCTCTAAACATACAAACGCTATAGAAGTAAATCTGTCTTTCTTCAAAGTGTCTTCTAAGACAAGTAGCAGGGTGAGTATAGCCTCGCGCGTTCTTACGATTCTCCGGAATTCAAACTGATCTTCCCTACCAGTTTTTCCATTGTTTTGTAAATAATTCGTGTTATTATTTTGCATCCGTGACGGTTCGATAGTATTCACACCTGTCAGCTTCTGCTTTCCTTGGGGTTGGAAATATTACATTCTTCTTGAAGTCTGAGGGTATTTTACCTGTCGTATGTATCTCACACTCCAGGTGCGACAGTATTTTTGTGGCTGATTCTTCCAACGATCCCAGTAATTCTGGGGGAATCTCCTCTGCTTCTAGGGGCCTTTTTTCAGTTGAGCTCTTCCAGTGCTCTGTCGCATTTTTCTCGCAGTATCGTATCTCCCCTCTAATCATCACCTACTTCCTCATCTCACTCTGTAATATTACTGCCATCGAGTGCATTTCCCTGTATATCCCCTCCATATATTCCTTCCACCTTTCATTCTTCCCTTCTTTGCTTAGTACTGTTTTGCCGTTTGAGCTTCTGATATTCATACATCAGCTTCTCTTTTCTCCAAAAGTCTCTTTAACTTACCCATAGGAGTCATCTATCTTTCCTCTAGTCATGCAAATTTCTACAACGTTGCATTTCTGCTCTAGTCATTCCTGCGTGGCTAATTTGCATTTTCTTTCACTCTCATTCTTAAACGTCTGTATTCGCTTTTGCCTCCTCCGTTTGTTGCCTTTTTATATTTTCCATTTATGTTGGTTAATTTCCATATCTCATACAATACACGAGGAATACTATGAGGCCTTGTCTTTTTAATTATTTGATCCTCTGCTTCCTTCACTATTTCATCCCTCAAAGCTATCCCTTGTTCTGATCTATTTGTTTAACCCGTTTCGGTCAAACGTTGCCTAAAGCTGTCTATGAAACTGAACAAAATCTGGCTCCTTCAGTTTATTCAGGTCCCATCGCAAGTTCTTCAGTTTTAATCTGCAGTTCATAACTCATAAATTATTTTCATTTTCACATTTGTCCCAAGAAACGTCTCACATCTTGTTTATAAATCTTTGTCTTACCCGCTATATAATCAATCTGAAACCTTCCTGTGTCTCCAGGTCTCATCCAGAACTATACCTTTCTTACATGCTTCTCAAACTAAGTACTAGGAGTGATTGAATCTACCAGGCGACTTTCTCTTTCATTCCTACCCCCTCCCCCCCCCTCCCCTCCCCGTCCATGTTCTCCCACTATTTCTTCTTCTCTTCCTTTTGCTACCACCGAATTCCAGTCCCCCAACGCAATTAAATTTCCTTCTCCCAAACTGTGAGTAGTTTCCTTTATATCATGGTACTTTCAATCTCTTCCTCATTTGCAAGCCTAGTTGTCATATAAATTTGTGCTACTGTTGTGGGTCTGTCTAGGCTACAATAAATTGTTCACTATGCCGTTCACAGTAGCTTGCCCGCATTCCTATTTTCTATTTGATTTTGTGTTGATAACCGCGAACTGACCTTACCGGAAGTGCTGTTCTTCGTGGCAGCCCACTTTACTAATTCTCACTATATGTAACTTCAAGCTATCCAATCCCTTTTTTAAATTACATAGCGTACCTACCCGATTAAGGGATTTAATGTTCCGTTTTCCGATCAGTAGAATGCCACTTTTGTTTATCCTGATGACGACAACCTCCTGAAAAGTCCCTGCCCGAATGGGGGATTATTTTACCTCCGGAATATTTAACTCAAAAGGATGCCATCACCATTAAACTATACAGTACAGCTGCTTACCCTACTGTGGAAAGAAATAAAAGCTGTAATTTTCCCTTGCTTTCAGCCGTTCGCAGTACCAGTACAGCAAGGTCATGTTGGCCAATGATACAAGGTCATCATCCAGATTGTTGCCCCTGCAACTGTTGAAAAGGCTGCTGCTCCTCTCCAGGTACCGTTGCCTCAGGGTATTTACAGATATCCTCCATTGTGGTTGCATCTACGGTACAGCTATCTGTATTGTTGTGGCACGCCGCAAGCCACACCACCATGATTCATGATTGGGGGGTGGGGGGAGGGGGAACAATTATTTTATTGATTGCGACTGCCATTTCGAATATTACTGCTCAAATCAAATCACCTATTCTTCATACAATAATGAGTAAAATATCACAGTGAGCTACTGATATTCTTATAGTTTCATCGTTTTGGAAGGGAATATCTGCACCACCGGCTACAGATAAACACCAGTAGCAGCTTCTCGTAGGACGAACTGAGTCACCTGCATGTTTAAGTCGCCACAAAGGAGCCCATTCCTTCTTAAGCAGCGTTCCCCGCCTTATCGATGTCAAGGTACTCAGAATTATTTTGTTTATCCACTATAACTCAATCTGGTAAGAAAATAAGACATTGGAAATCTGTAACTTGAGGTCGGTCATCTTTATACTCGTATCCGCTATGTATTTCCGCATTGTAAAAGAGGCACTAACGTCTTCAGCTATTTAATGTCCTCATTATATGCGTATAACTGCTTCATTTCCATTTCATGAATATATCCGCCTTGTTAGCTGTAATTGCCGCTCTAAAGCAACCGGTATCTTCTGACACGGCCTGGGACAGAGAAATATGACGGGTCCTCCCGCTACGCACTGATAACAGAAAAAAAAATAATTAAAAAGTGGCGATCGTAAAGACTCGCGCCTTTGTCGACAGTTCGATCTTGCAACGTTAATTTTATCTCCAGCTGCCTGCCACAATTTTTCTATCATAACAGTCTCAATAGACTAGCTGTCCTTAATATTCTGTCACGCACTCTTTTTAATATCTGCGATACGAACTGAGTGATTACGTATCAAATGTAAACAAGGATACTCCGATTCAATACAGAGCTATCTGTTAAATAACAAAGCACTCCTGAATCGTTGTAAAATGTTAATTTCAAACAAAAATATTAATTTGGACGGATGAATCTTCAATATTCATCTACGTCTTGCTGCAAATCACACTTTAGTGCCTCACAGAGTGTTCACCGAACCACTTTCAGAATATTTCTCTACCGTTCTAGTCTCAAATAGGCGCGGAAAAAATGAACACTTAATTCTTCCCATGCGAGTCCTGAGTTCCCTTATTTTATTACGATTATCATGGCACCTTATATAGATGGGTGTCAACAAAATATTTTCGCATTCGCAGGAGAAAGTTGTTGATTGAAATTTCGTGCAAAAACCTCGTTGCAACGAAAAACGCATTTGTTTTAATGCTTACCACCACAACTCGCTTATCATACACGCCACACTCTCTCCAATACTTGGCGATAATACAAAACTAGATGCCCTTCTTTGAGCTTCTTCGATATCCCCGTCAATAATCCAGAAGAGGACGGACGAGTATAGTGTAAGCAGTCACTCTAGTACACCTGTTGCATCTTCAAAGTGCTCTTTGGTTCGACTTCCCTACAAGATCTTCTGTGTTACCGTCCAAATGTTGTTGTTGTTGTGGTCTTCAGTCCTGAGACTGGTTTGATGCAGCTCTCCATGCTACTCTATCCTGTGCAAGCTTCATCATCTCCCAGTACCTACAGCAACCTACATCCTTCTGAATCTGCTTAGTGTATTCATCTCTTGGTCTCCCTCTTAGATTTTTACCCTCCACGCTGCCCTCCAATACTAAATTGGTAATCCCTTGATGCCTCAGAACATGTCCTACTAACCGATCCCTTCTTCTCGTCAAGCTGTGCACAAACTTCTCTTCTCCCCAATAATATTCAATACCTCCTCATTAGTTATGTGATCTACCCATCTAATCTTCAGCATTCTTCTGTAGCACCACATTTCGAAAGCTTCTATTCTCTTCTTGTCCAAACTATTTATCGTCCATGTTTCACTTCCATACATGGCTACACTCCATACAAATACTTTCAGAAATGACTCCCTGACACTTAAATCTATACTCGATGTTAACAAATTTCTCTTCTTCAGTCTACATTTTATATCCTCTCTACTTCGACCATCATCAGTTATTTTTCTCCCCAAATAGCAAAACTCCTTTACTACTTTAAGTGTCTCATTTCCTAATCTAATTCCCTCAGCATCACCCGACTTCATTCAACTACATTCCATTGTCCTCGTTTTGCTTTTGTTGATGTTCATCCTATATCCTCGTTTCAAGACGCTATCCATTCCATTCAACTGCTCTTCCAAGTCCTTTGCTGTCTCTGACAGTATTTCAATGTCATCGGCGAACCTCAAAGTTTTTATTTCTTCTCCATGGATTTTAATACCTACTCCGAACTTTTCTTTTGTTTCCTTTACTGCTTGCTCAATATACAGACTGAATAACATCGGGGAGAGGCTACAACTCAAATGTAAGTTTTACGTAATAATTGTAATAGCTAGATACTCAGTCGGTTTGGTAGCCTTCAGATTTGTGTGATTTATCGTGTAACCGAAATTTAACGGATTCATTTTAAAACTGATGTCGACGACTTCATAATTTTCATTACTTACACTACTCGCGCGATACAGATATTTTATTTGAATCATTCTGCGATCGGTTTTGATCTTCTGATATCTTAACTAAACGGTTAATGACGGCATCATCTACAAGAAATCGGGGAGCGTTTATGCAGATTAGGAAGAGCAGAGCGCCTGTGACGCTTCCTTAGGGGAACACCACATATAATATCTGTTTTACTCGATGACTTTCCGTCGATTACTACGATCAGAAATCACGAATCTAGTGGCACAACTGAGACGATACTCCATAGGCATGCAATTTGATTATAAGTCGCTTCTGAGGAACCGTGTGAAAAGCTTTCTGGAAATCTAGAAATATCGAATCAATTTGACATCCCCTGTCGACAACACTCATTACTTTGTGTGAATAAGGAGCTAGTTGTTTTACAAGAACGAATATCTACTGCAAGTCGATGTCAGTGACGTAGATCTGCAATTTGGCGGATAACTGCTATTTCCTTTGCTAAGTACTGGTGTGACCTGCGCAACTTCCCAGGTCTATTTACGGATCTTCCTGTGAGCGACCCGTTGAATATGATCGTTAAGTAAAGGGCTACTGTTTCAGCAACTCTGGATGGAACGTAACTGGTATACAATCTGTACACAAGACTTGTCTTTACTAAGTGCTTTAAGCTGTTTCGCTACAATTAGGACGTCTGCTTCTAGGTTACTCTGTTGGCAGCTGTTATTGATTAGAATTCTGGGGTACTTACTTCGTCTTTGGAAAACCGTACTTAGTGCCTCAGATTTAGTGCTACTGTCATCAGTAACATTAGGATTCCAGACTGAGATTTTCACTCAGCAGTGGAGTGTGGCCTGATCTGAAACTTCCGTGCAGATCAAAACTGTGTGACGGACCGAGACTCGAACTCGAGACCTTTGCCTTTCGCGGGCAAGTGCTCTGCCATCTAAGCTCCCCAAGCACGACTCACGCCCCGTACTCGCAGCTCTTGATCTGCCAGTATCTCGTCTCCTACCTTCCAAACTTCACAGAAGCTCTCCTGCTTCCTTCTTGAGAGCGCAGGAGTGCTTCTGTGAAGTTTGGAAGGCAGGAGACGAGATACTGGCAGATCAAGAGCTATGAGAACGAGTCGCTTGGGTAGCGCAGATGGTAGAGCGCTTGCCCGGGAAAAGCAAAGGTCCCGAATTCGAGTCTCGGCCTGACACACAATTTTAATCTGCAAGGAAGTTTCAACATTAAGATTACTACCACACAGTGAAGGTATTGATTGTCTTGCCGCTGGTGTACTTCGGATTTTCTGCCAGATTTCCACATAGACTTTCATTTGTGGAAACTGTTAAAATCATCTTGTATTAAAGTCGGCACTACGTTTCGAGCTAAGGTAAAACATTGTCAGTCAGGGAGATTTCAGTTTTTAAACTTCGTATGCTTTTTTCATTGCTTCTGCAACATTTGGTCTGACCTGATCTATATACCATGGGAGATCAGTTCCAACTCTTATTAATTCATTTGGTATAAATCTCTCCATCGTAGAAATTCTGCAAGCGCCTAGGAATCTGTGCGATGCTCTGGTTTTCCATCAAAATAAACTCGGTGACAGCTCTCTGCTTCGAACGCGCCTCCGTTACAGGCGTCATTTTGAAAAGAACGGGAACATTACACGATGTCCCACAGCAAATTCCGCAGTTTTCAAAAGAAATTAGCCGAGAAAAATATGTGTTACATTACTTACTGAACGCCCCTCGTAAATTTGAATAAAAGTGGGGTACATAGAAAAATACATAGCTCAAGCAAGATCTGGCGCAGGTGTTGACACTCTTCAGATATTACTGTACACTGCCTGCCAAAAAAGGAAGCATCCTAAAGACATAGTCTTATGTTAATGTGACTTTGCACATGTGCACACTGTCGGCAGATACGTAAATGATTAGAGCTGGCAATTCTACGTGACAGGTAGAGTACACTAGAGTCCTCTCTGTTCGGTATTGTTACCAGGCCTGCTTCTGTATACAGGGTGGTCCATTGATAGTGACCGGGACAAATATCTCACGAAATAAGCATCAAACGAAAAAACTAAAAAGATGAAACTCGTCTAGCTTGAGGGGGGAAACAAGGTGGCGCTATGGTCGGCCCGCTAGATGGCGCTACCATAGGTCAAACGGATATCAACTGCGTTTTTCAAAATAGGAATCCCCATTTTTAATTACGTATTCCTGTAGTACGTAAAGAAATATGAATGTTTTAGTTGGACCACTTTTTTCGCTTTCTGATAGATGGCGATGTAATAGCCACAAACGTAAAAGTACGTGGTGTCACGTAACATTCCGCCAGTGCGGACGGTATTTGCTTCGTGATACATTACCCGTGTTGAAATAGACTGTTTACCAATTGCGGGAAAGGTCGATATCGTGTTGATGTATAGCTATTGTGATCAAATTGCCCAACGGTATCCTGGACGACATCATCCAAGTGTCCGGACCGTTCGACGGATAGTTACGTTATTTAAGGAAACAGAAAGTGTTCAGCCCCATGTGAAACGTCAACCACGACCTGCAACAAATGATGATGCCCAAGTAGGTGTTTTAGCTGCTGTCGCGGCTAATCCGCACATCAGTAGCACAAAAATTGCGCGAGAATCGGGAATCTCAAAAACGTCGGTGTTGGGAATGCTACATCGGCGTCGATTGCACCCGTACCATATTTCTATGCACCAGGAATTGCAGGCGACGTCGTGTACGATTCTGCCACTGGGCACAAGACAAATTACGGGACGATGGCAGATTTTTTGGACGCGTTCTATTTAGCGACGAAGCGTCACTAATCAACAGCGGTAACGTAAACCGGCATAATATGCACTATTGGGCAACGGAAAATCCACGATTGCTGCGACAAGTGGAACATCAGCGACCTTGGCGGGATAATGTATGGTGTGGCATTATGGGAGGAAGGATAATTGGCCCCCATTTTATCGATGGCAATCTAAATGGTAAAGTGTATGCTGATTTCCTACGTAATGTTCTATCGATGTTACTGCAAGATGTTTCACTGCAGAATGGCCATGTACTTCCAGTATGATGGATGTCCGGCACGTAGCTCGCGTCCGGTTGAAGCGGTATTGAACAGTATATTTCATGACAGGTGGATTGGTCGTCGAAGCACCATACCATGGCCCGCACGTTCACCGGATCTGAATCCCCGTATTTCTTTCTGTGGGGAAAGTTGAAGGATATTTGCTATCGTGATCCACCGACAACGCCTGACAACAAGCGTCAGCGCAATGTCAATGCATGTGCGAACATTACGGAAAGCGAACTACTCGCACTGTTGAGAGGAATGTCGTTACACGTATTGCTAAATGCATTGAGGTTGACGGACATCATTTTGAGCATTTATTGCATTAATGTGGTATTTACGGGTAATCACACTGTAACAGCATGCGTTCTCAGAAATGATAAGTTCACAAAGGTACATGTATCACATTGGAACAACCGAAATAAAATGTTCAAACGTACCTACGTTCTGTATTTTAATTTAAAAAACCTACCTGTTATCAACTGTTCGTCTAAAATTGTGAGCAATATGTTTGTGACTATCACAGCGCCATCTATCACAAAGCGAAAAAAGTGGTGCAACTAAAACATTCATATTTCTTTACGTACTACGCGAATATGTAATAAAAATGGGGGCTCCTATTTGAAAAAAAAAAGTTGATATCCGTTTTACCTATGGCAGCGCCATCTATCAGGCCAACCATAGCGCCATCTGGTTTCGCCCTTCAAGCTAGACAAGTTTCGTTCTTTGTAGTTTTCTCGTTTGACGCTTATTTCGTGAGATATTTGGCCCAGTCACGATCAATGGACCACCCTGTGTAAGAGGGCTAAACATATCAAATGATGAGTGATTATTGCGAAGCACACTGTGTAGTCAAATGGTTCAAATGGCTATGAGCACTATGCGACTTAACTTCGTAGGTCATCAGTCGCCTAGAACTTAGAACTAATTAAACCTAACTAACCTAAGGACATCACACACATCCATGCCCGAGGCAGGATTCGAACCTGCGACCATAGCGGTCACGCGGTTCCAGACTGAAGCGCCTTTAACCGCACTGTGTAGTCGTGTGAGGTAACGTTATCAGTACCTAGTAGTCTGGAAGGGACCACAAAGTGGTTATTCATTTGGTCAGATGATAGAATCGTCCAGATTTATGGGGTATTCGGATGTGATAGTGGCCCAATACTGAAATTCATGCAAACGTGAGGGCAGATATCCTCGTCACCAAGATTCCAGTCGACAACATCTGGATACCGAAGGGAGGATCGCTGTGTTGTGCACGAATTACATCATAAACCTTTCACACCTGTGCCTGCCATTCTAGACTAAGTAATGGACACCCTACAATGTTCTGTGTCATCTTGCACTAGTGATCGGTGGCAAGCAGCAGTTGGTCCAGACTCTAGGGGATTACTGTCCCTAGTGTATGCTGCTGTTAACACCACTACAAAAATGGCGGCGTTTAGAGTGGTGCCGTGACTGGCAAGCATGGATTGGGGATGAATGGCTGTGACCTGCACCTCCCCTGCCGTGCAGTTGGCGGCACCCTGCAGACAGGTCCCATTGTTCCACTCTGCTGGGGAGGCACAGCTGTGTCACTCCTGGCATCATGGTGTGGGAAGCCATCTGGGTATAGCTTCAAATTTCAGCTGATAGTAGGGATACCTGAAGACACAACTGAACCTCACAGACATCCTACACCCTCATGGCCTACCTCTTTTGCAACAGTATCGTGACGCCATTTTTCATCATGACAATTCTTATCCAATCATGGAATGTGTCTCTGTCAACTGACTGCTTGATGAGGTACTCCTGTGGTTACAGAGATCACTAGATATGTCCCCAGTAGATGTGTGGAACCGGCTCAGATGTTAACTGTGTCGCAGAGGGAGTGTCCAGAACATCAAAGACCAGTTACAGCAATTGGGGATAAGCTTGGTTCCCAGGAAGATACACCGACTTTGGATACCCTTCCCAAGTGAATCAGTGCGTGCATCGGCGCCATATGGGGTGCAACGTAATACTCGTAATATGGATCATAGTGCTAAGTTCTTTTTACACTGACACTATTTTGTAATCACTGAAACAGCATCACACACCCTCTCAACACGAAAAGTTTCATTTCATTGGTTCTACTCTTTTTTGTCAAGCATTTCATGTAAATGTTGTACATGTATATTTTCCATTGTATAAGTGCTATGGCCAGAAAAATTAATGCCTGTGTAATACCAAGGATCTCGGACAATGGAAGATGGGTGGAAAGAGGGGTAGAAAAAAAGGATTAGCTTGAGATTTTCTAGAGAACCAATGCATGAAAATGAGGATATGACGATAGCAATCAACAGTTAGTAAAGAAGAGAATACAGGCGAAATAAGGAAGGTGTAATTCCAAATGATTAAAGGTACTGAGATTCTGCAAGCAATTTGTGAACGAGGAGGAGCTAAAACTGTGAATTACAATGATAATAAGATGTATGTGTGCCAACGAATGGCTTCGACTCCCCGACAACGTATCTACCGAAACTTTCTCTCGGAATCTGACAAAAAATCCAAAGTATGTAAAGTACGCTAGCGTCAAGACACAGACAATGTCTTCACTGCCCGACACCGATGGAAATACTATCGACGACGGTGCTATGAATGCAGAGTTAAACACAGCCTTTCGCAATTTCATCACCAAAGAAGACAAAGTAAATATTCCAGAATTCAAATCAGGAACCATTTTCACCGTGAGTAACTTAGAAGTAGATATCCTCGGAGTAGTGAAGAAGCTGAAATCATTTCATAAAAGCAAGTTTTCTGGTCCAGACTGTGTACCATTTAGGTTTCTTTCAGAGTATGCTGATGCAATTGCTCCATAATTAGCAATCATATACAATGCTCGTTCGATGACAGATCCGCAGCCAAAGACTGGAAAGTAGTACAGGTCATACCAGTATTCAGGAAAGGCAATGGGAGTAATCCACTAAATTACAGAACAATATCATTAACATTGATATGCAGCAGGATTTTGCAACATACAGTCAGTCAACACGGATTTAGAAAACATCGTTCTCGTGAAACTCACACGAAGTGTTGAGTGCTCTCGATGATGAATTTAAAATGGATTCCGTATTTCTAGCTTTCCAAAAGGCTTTTTTTTTACACTGTGCCACACAAGTGGCTTGTAATCAAATGGCGTGCTAATGAAATATCACCTTAGTTATTCGACTGGTTTCGTGATTTCCTATCAGAGAGGTCACATTTCGCAATAACTGATGGAAAGTCGTTGAGTAAAACAGAAGTGATCTCTGTCGTTCCTCAAGGTAGCATTATAGGTCCTCTGCTGTTCCTTATCTATATAAACGATTTAGGGGACAATCTCAGCAGCCGTCTAAGTTGTTTTCATATGATGCTGTCGTTTATCGTCTAGTAATGTCATCAGAAGATCAAAACACATGTGTAGGGTGCAAAAATTGGCAATTGACCCTGCGTAATGAAAAGTGTAATGTCATCCACATGAATGCTAAAACGAATCAGTTAATCTTCGGTTACACGATAAATCAATCAAATCTGAAGGAGGTTAAGTTCAAATAAATACCTAGGAATTACAATTATGAAAAATTTAAACCGGAAATAACACATAGAAAATGTTGTGGGAAAGACGAACCAAAGGCTGCGATTTATTGGCATAACACTTAGATGGTGAAATATATCTGCATACACTATGATTGCCCGTCCTGCTTTAGAGTACTGCTGCCTTACCAGATAGAATTAACGGAGTACATCGAGAAAGTTCAAAGAAGAGCAGCACGTCTTAGGTTATCGAGATATAAGGGAGAGAGAGTCACGGTCATGATATAGGATTTCGATGGGACATCATAAGGACAAAGGCGTTTGTCGTTGCGACGGGATCAGCTCACGAAATTCCAATCACCACCTTTCTGTTCCGAATGCGAAAACCTTTTTATTTTTTACGCCGACCGACGCAGGGAGAAACGATCATCATAATAAGGTACGGGAAATAAGAGCTAGCACGGAAAGATATAGGTTTTTTCCTCGCGCTGCTCCAGAGGGAAATAATAGAAAATTATTGTGAAGGTGATTCGATGATCCCTCTGCCAGGCACTTAAGCGTAATTTGCAGCGTATCTTTGTAGATGTAGATGAAAGAACGGGTTCGACTCCCCCACAGCAAATCTACCGGATCTCGGGTCGTGTGCCCAGCCGCCGGAGAGGCGAGTGCAGCGCTTGTTGTCGCGGAAGTAATAGGAGGCGGAGACCGCAAACAGGAAGCAGTTGCGGCCGTGGAGACCACATCCTCGGGCGGGCCTTCCGAGGAATCTTTCGCAACAGGCTATCGCCGCGCGACAACTGAAACGCCGAGCCGCCATGGTAGCGGAAGGCAAGCGCTCCGGAACTCCTGCTGCTGCCGCGGAAGTGATTCTCGGAACAACACGTTCAGCAGATATCGCGCTTGCGTTCTGCTTTCTTCCTTTGCAGTCATCTGTGACGGAGGTCACGTCCTCCTCAGTTGTTCTATAAACACGCACGGAAAAATGACTACTGAGCAACAGGTGCGAAGCAATTGGGATGCAAACCCAACTATCCTGACCACAACAGACATTGGCCCATGTTTCTCTGCAGCAGAATTTGCCGCCGAGCTAGGAGGAGGACTTTAAAGACGACGGAGTCGTATTCGGGCACGATGGCCATCCACATTTACAGTAGGTTTACCATGATTTGCCAACGGTCTCGCCGCAGTGGTAACACTGGTTACCGTCACATCACCGAAGTTAAGCACTGTCGGGCTGGGCTAGCAGTTGGATGGGTGACCATCCGGTCTGTCGAGCGCTGTTGGCAAGCGGGGTGCACTCATCCCTTGTGAGGCAAACTGAGAAGCTACTTGACTGACAGGTAGCGGCTCCGATCTCGTAAACTGACATACGGCCGGGAGAACGGTGTGCTGACCACATACCACTCCATATCCGCATCCAGTGACGCCTGTGGGCTGAGGATGATACGGCGGCCGGTCGGTACCGTTGGGCCTTCATGGCCTGTTCGGACAGAGTTTTACCATGATTTCCATTAATCGCTTAAGGTGGGTTATGTATCGGGTCAGGGTTTAGTGACGCTAGACACGGAGCGTCAGTGACAGAGGGTAGTAAAGGTCATTTTCTATGAGGGATGGCGGGGGGGGGGGGGGGGGGGGATGGGGGCAGAGACACTTCGGGGGCGGTGGAGTGTGCTCATTCCTTGGCTCAGTGGTTGAGGTGCGAGTGAAACACATGTGGTTCCATAACAGTCATTAGCGAGATATAAGACCCTTTAAACAAACGGAGTAATACATCTAGGTTCACAGGTGATCCATTTGGTGAAGCCGTGCTCGCTTCCTCCTCACCAGCCAACTTCTTCTAGTAACGTCTGGGATGGCGTCTTCTGCGTTGACCTACCGGCGCGGTACCGACATCTTTTTCTGTCGAATAGCGTAGCAGCTAAATCGTTATAGCGAAGTATGACGTCCGCTGGCTGACGATCGATCCGTCCATCCAGGAGACGTTTCTTCTTCCCCTCGAAGGACCCTCCGTTTTTTGGAGGTATTTATTCGGTGTTTCCGTCAATTTCACAAAGTTTCTAGGGTGGCGACTACATCTTCGTTGATCCATGCTTCTCACATTGGGCAGAAACGTGACGAATGTCGACACACGTGCCGGCTTTCCTTGTTTTGCCTCTATGTTGGCGTGGTCGGTCATTGCCCTTTCGTCCTCCTCCGCATCGCCAGATACATCCCGGACGTTCAGTATGCTGACAGTTCCTGGATCATTGACCACTAATGTGCGAGCAGCGCTGGTCGTTGTTCTCCTTGGAAGCATTGTCCATCTGCTCGGTCGTTGGTCTGTCGAAGTGCTGACTGCTACCGTGCAAACTCCGCTGATCATTGGCCTTCTCAAGTCGGACAGAAAAGTGACCAATGTCCACACAATGTCAGTGCCGGCTTTCTTTATTCGACTGCTACCTTTTCCTAGTATTGTGGATTAACATGTCAAAGTCTCTAAAATGTTCACTTAATCTATAATAAGCCTTTGCGTATTTTTCTGTCGGATCTCTGCTTTGAACAACCATAAATAACACGTAATTATTATACACAACCATAAATAATACATAATTATTATACACCCTACATTTTCCTCCGAAATGACACTGCCGGTTACACTCCCCATTCTCCCTCAACTACATTTATAGTCCGCAAGCCACATTGCTACGTGTGGCGGAGGGTACCTCGCGAACCACTGTTACTTCCCACTTTTCCTGATCCAATCATATATGGTTCGCGGGAGGAACGATTTCTCGTTAGTCTCCGTGTGGGATCGAAGCTCTCTAATCTTATCGTGATGGTCTTTTCGTGAGATATATATGTAGGAGGTAACAATATATCTCTTGTCTCTTTGTGACACTATAATACAGATATGCTGCCTAAAATTTTTGTCCGTTGTGTTTATAGCAAATATGGTGCATTTATCTTATTATGCAGATCTTTAGATACTATGTGTTAATTACAAATGTGATGTGTTCTGTAACCTGTATCAATTATTTTTTATTATGATGAATTTATTCTGTGTAAACGCCGTTAGAGAAAGTTGGGCACTGTCTTTGGACGAGAATGTGACGTCAGAGCAAAGCGACTGGGAGATTTACTACGTTGTGAGACGTACAGTGTGACAGTTATTGAACTATATGAAATAAAATCGTCATAACTTCTGAACGGTTTGCCTTAGGACGTTCAAACTGCACGATTGGCCGCGGGGCGTGATGGGAAGTAATATGCTCTGTGTCGTTTGGTTTGTCGATGAAGCCCACTTTCATTTGGATGTGTTCGTCAATAAGCAATACTGTCGCTTTTGGGGGTGACTGTGTGGTGTGCAGTGTCCAGTCACGGAATACTCGGTGCGATATTCCTTGACGACACATTGCCTACCGAATGGTATGTGAAGCTTTCGGAAGATGATTTCATCCCCATAATCCAAAGTGACCCTGATTTCGACAAGATATGGTTCACATAAGACGGAGCTAGACCCCATCAAAGCAGGAGAGTGTTTGATGTCCTGGAGGAGTACTTTGGGGACCGCATTCTGGCTGTTGGGTACCCAGAGGCCACTGGCATGGGCCTCGATTGGACACCATATTCTTTGGATCTGAACATGTGCGACTCCTTTTTGCAGGGCTATATTTAAAGACAAGATGTTCAGCAATAACCCCAAAACCATTCCCAAGCTGAGAACAGCCATTCAGGAGATCATCGACAGCATCGATGTTCCGACATTTCAGCGGGTAATGCAGAATTTCGCTACTCGTCTGCGCCACATCATCGTCAATGATGGCAGGTCATAATCTAAATCCGAGTATCTGTAGTGACGTTTACATGTTGAGGTGTACGCCGTAGTTTGTAAATGATTTACGCTTTTTTCATATGGCTCAACAATTGTCACCCTCTAACCCTGTCACCTTGTCGCATTGCGCTGCCGAGCCTACACGGGGCGCAGTTGTTGCTAGCGAGGCACAAAGAGCATGACGAGTGCTAGCAGATGCAAGAGATTCCAATGGCATCAAGATCCTGCCCAATAATTGGTCATTGGTAATCTAGGTATACACTCAGTATTACATGGAGCAGTGGGAGTACTGTACGCGACAACAAAGTCGACGACATAACATCTGCAACGAACTGTAAGTTTGTTTTAGTTAACTCCGCGTTGCAAAATTTAAACAGACATTATCCAGTGACATTTTCAGTGAATTTTATTTCAGTAATAAATGTTGTACGTAAGAATTGTACGTACCTGAGCTTGTCATTATCCTCAGTCATTGTCACCTACTTAGTATCCCATTCCTCTCCAGTTATTCAATACCCGAGTGTCGTTTAAATAGCTAAAACAAAAGTATTTAAAACACTGTCATTGTCAGATTTGATTGTCTGCTAAAATATAATTGAAAATAATTAATAATGATACATCGATTACTTACCATTGTCGTTCAATAATATTTAGAGGTACAGTCATTCTTGCTAATGCCTTGAGTAAAGCACTACAAGAAAGGAACAGTAAATCAAGCTTCAATGCAGGTATGACAAGAGCGTTAGCTGGAGAAGAAACAAGATGTATAATAAAGGAAAACTAAAACAACATATTAACTGGAGTAGAAAGTGAAGAAGAAGAAGAAGAAACCTCCAGGAAAGTAATGAAGAAATTTAAAAACAACAGGGCTCTCATTATGAGATCAGATAAGAGAAACACAATGATAGTAATAGGACAGGAGAAATACAAAGACACAACCGTAAAATTTCTAGAGGAAAACAACATAACTAAGCTGGCCAGTGCCCCAAAAAATACCAGGCAAATACACAAACACTTCTAAAAATATCTCACACATAATCACAAATCAGAAAATGAACAAATCACCATTCAGTGACAACTTCAAAACTGAATTACAGGCGGTCAAACAGATTTCTATAAAGAAAGGATACAATACAAACATTATAGAGAAACTGAATCACAAAATTAAAACAAAACAAAGGAGACACCTAGGACACAAAAACAAACAACACGTCACCAACTTACAAGTGCAGACACACAGGACATTAACACACACAGCAGAAACGCACGGAATACAAAACACACGAACACAAATGGAGAAGAAACATCCATAACAACAAGCAAATGGTATACTCTCATTTACGACAAGAAAGCAGGCCATAGAATAGGGCCGACCGTTGTGGCCGAGCGGTTCTAGGCGCTTCAGTGTGGAACCGCGCGACAGCTACGGTCGCAGGTTCGAGTCCTGCCTCGTGCATGAATGTGTGTGATGTCGTTAGGTTAGTTAGCTTTAAGTAGTTCTAAGTTCTAGGGGACTGATGACCGCAGATGTTAAGTCCCAAAGTGCTCAGAGCCATTTGAACCATTTTGAATAGGTAACACACTCAAAAAACAAGGCCTAAAAATAGCCTACACGACAGACAATTCAATGTAGAGAAAGCTAAGAGCAACCAACAGAAATATAGGCAAATGCGACACATCCGGTATTTACCAACTGACATGGCACGACTGCAAATCATTTTACGTAGGACGGACAAGTACAAAATTTAATACCAGACACACGGAACACAGAAGAGCATTACATCTACATCTACATCTATACTCCGCGAGCCACCTTACGGTGTGTGGCGGAGGGTACTTATTGTACCACTATCTGATCCCCCCTTCCCTGTTCCATTCACGAATTGTGCGTGGGAAGAACGACTGCTTGTAAGTCTCCGTATTTGCTCTAATTTCTCGGATCTTTTCGTTGTGATCATTACGCGAGATATATGTGGGCGGTAGTAATATGTTGCCCATCTCTTCCCGGAATGTGCTCTCTCGTAATTTCGATAATAAACCTCTCCGTATTGCGTAACGCCTTTCTTGAAGTGTCCGCCACTGGAGCTTGTTCAGCATCTCCGTAACGCTCTCGCGCTGACTAAATGTCCCCATGACGAATCGCGCTGCTTTTCGCTGGATCATGTCTATCTCTTCTATTAATCCAACCTGGTAAGGGTCCCATACTGATGAGCAATACTCAAGAATCGGACGAACAAGCGTTTTGTAAGCTACTTCTTTCGTCGATGAGTCACATTTTCTTAGAATTCTTCCTATGAATCTCAACCTGGCGCCTGCTTTTCCCACTATTTGTTTTATGTGATCATTCCACTTCAGATCGCTCCGGATAGTAACTCCTAAGTATTTTACGGTCGTTACCGCTTCCAATGATTTACCACCTATGGCATAATCGTACTGGAATGGATTTCTGCCCCTATGTATGCGCATTATATTACATTTATCTACGTTTAGGGAAAGCTGCCAGCTGTCGCACCATGCATTAATCCTCTGCAGGTCCTCCTGGAGTACGTACGAGTCTTCTGATGTTGCTACTTTCTTGTAGACAACCGTGTCATCTGCAAATAGCCTCACGGAGCTACCGATGTTGTCAACTAAGTCATTTATGTATATTGTAAACAATAAAGGTCCTATCACGCTTCCCTGCGGTACTCCCGAAATTACCTCTACATCTGCAGATTTTGAACCGTTAAGAATGACATGTTGTGTTCTTTCTTCTAGGAAATCCTGAATCCAATCACAAACCTGGTCCGATATTCCGTAAGCTCGTATTTTTTTCACTAAACGTAAGTGCGGAACCGTATCAAATGCCTTCCTGAAGTCCAGGAATACGGCATCAATCTGCTCGCCAGTGTCTACGGCACTGTGAATTTCTTGGGCAAATAGGGCGAGCTGAGTTTCACATGATCTCTGTTTGCGGAATCCATGTTGGTTATGATGAAGGAGATTTGTATTATCTAAGAACGTCATAATACGAGAACACAAAACATGTTCCATTATTCTACAACAGATTGACGTAAGCGAAATAGGCCTATCATTATTCGCATCTGATTTATGACCCTTCTTGAAAATGGGAACGACCTGCGCTTTCTTCCAGTCGCTAGGTACTTTACGTTCTTCCAGCGATCTACGATAAATTGCTGATAGAAAGGGGGCAAGTTCTTTAGCATAATCACTGTAGAATCTTAAGGGTATCTCGTCTGGTCCGGATGCTTTTCCGCTACTAAGTGATAGCAGTTATTTTTCAATTCCGATATCGTTTATTTCAATATTTTCCATTTTGGCGTCCGTGCGACGGCTGAAGTCAGGGACCGTGTTACGATTTTCCGCAGTGAAACAGTTTCGGAACACTGAATTCAGTATTTCTGCCTTTCTTCGGTCGTCCTCTGTTTCGGTGCCATCGTGGTCAACGAGTGACTGAATAGGGGATTTAGATCCGCTTACCGATTTTACATATGACCAAAACTTTTTAGGGTTCTTGTTTAGATTGTTTGCCAATGTTTTATGTTCGAATTCGTTGAATGCTTCTCTCATTGCTCTCTTTACGCTCTTTTTCGCTTCGTTCAGCTTTTCCTTATCAGCTATGATTCGACTACTCTTAAACCTATGATGAAGCTTTCTTTGTTTCCGTAGTACCTTTCGTACATGATTGTTATACCACGGTGGATCTTTCCCCTCGCTTTGGACCTTAGTCGGTACGAACTTATCTAAGGCGTACTGGACGATGTTTCTGAATTTTTTCCATTTTTGTTCCACATCCTCTTCCTCAGAAATGAACGTTTGATGGTGGTCACTCAGATATTCTGCGATTTGTGCCCTATCACTCTTGTTAAGCAAATATATTTTCCTTCCTTTCTTGGCATTTCTTATTACACTTGTAGTCATTGATGCAACCACTGACTTATGATCACTGATACCCTCTTCTACATTCACGGAGTCGAAAAGTTCCGGTCTATTTGTTGTTATGAGGTCTAAAACGTTAGCTTCACGAGTTGGTTCTCTAACTATCTGCTCGAAGTAATTCTCGGACAAGGCAGTCAGGATAATGTCACAAGAGTCTCTGTCCCTGGCTCCAGTTCTGATTGTGTGACTATCCCATTCTATACCTGGTAGATTGAAGTCTCCCCCTATTACAATAGTATGATCACGAAACTTCTTCACGACGTTCTGCAGGTTCTCTCTGAGGCGCTCAACTACTACGGTTGCTGATGCAGGTGGTCTATAGAAGCATCCGACTATCATATCTGACCCACCTTTGATACTTAACTTAACCCAGATTATTTCACATTCGCATTCGCTAATAACTTCACTGGATATTATTGAATTCTTTACTGCTATAAATACTCCTCCACCATTGGCGTTTATCCTATCCTTGCGGTATATATTCCATTCTGTGTCTAGGATTTCGTTACTGTTCACTTCCGGTTTTAACCAACTTTCCGTTCCTAATACTATATGCGCACTATTTCCTTCAATAAGAGATACTAATTCAGGAACCTTGCCCTGGATACTCCTGCAGTTTACCAATATTACGTTAACTTTTCCTGTTTTTGGTCTCTGAGGACGGACGTTCTTTATCAACGATGATAATGTCCTCTCTGGTAAGCCGTCAGGTATTTTATCGTTTCGCCCAAGGGGGGGTCCCTCTAACCTAAAAAAACCCCGTGTGCACGCCACACGTACTCTGCTACCCTAGTAGCTGCTTCCGGTGTGTAGTGCACGCCTGACCTGTCTAGGGGGGCCCTACAGTTCTCCACCCAATAACGGAGGTCGATGAATTTGCAACCATTATAGTCGCAGAGTCGTCTGAGCCTCTGGTTTAGACCCTCCACACGGCTCCAAACCAGAGGACCGCGATCGACTCTGGGCACTATGCTGCAGATATTAAGCTCAGCTTGCACTCCGCGTGCGATGCTGGTTGTCTTCACCAAATCAGCCAGCCGCCGGAAGGAACCAAGGATGGCCTCAGAACCCAAGCGGCAGGCGTCATTCGTTCCGACATGTGCTACTATCTGCAGCCGGTCACACCCAGTGCGTTCAATAGCTGCCGGAAGGGCCTCCTCCACATTACGGACGAGACCCCCCGGCAAGCACACCGAGTGCACACTGGCATTCTTCCCCGACCTACCCGCTATTTTCCTGAGGGGCTCCATAACCCGCCTAACGTTGGAGCTCCCTATAACTAATAGGCCCGCCCTCTGTGACTGTCGGGACCTTGCCGGAGAATCGGCCACTGGCCCAACAGGCGAGGCATCCTGTGGTGGCTCGGAAACGATGTCATCACCACTAGGAAGCACCCCGTACCTGTTGGAAAGGGGTAAGGCAGCTGCCACGCGGCCAGATCCCACCTTTGCCTTTCGGCCAGGCACGCGCGAGCCCACCACTGTCCGCCATTCACCCTGGAATGATGGCTGACCGGTAAGATGCTCACTGCCGGAAGACGCAGCGACATCAGGGGTTCCATGTGATTCCAAGGCCACCGTATTAGGCATAGGTCTCACCACAGTTGCCCCAACGCCACTACGAGCCGACGCCTGCGCCTCGAGCTCGATGAGCCTAACAGACAAAGCCTCCACCTGCCCCCGAAGAGTGGCCAATTCTCCTTGCGTCCGCTCACAACAACCACAGTCCCTACACATGACTATGTTTACCCTACTCTATACGGTGAAAAATTCCCAAGATAATCTTCTGATGAGCTACTCTGATAATCAAGAAACACTCACTGAAATACGAGACGCGAAAACTACGCTAGGTTTTCCCAGAAAAACTATTTAAAAGCTAAGCGCAGCAAATAAGTACAAAAACGCTTTATACAAACAGTACTCGCTGCTGCTGGTGCTCTCGCTCTGGCTGTCACAAGACAACTGCTGATTCAAGTGACTAGTGGCTAACGGCCGCGAAACAAACAAAAGACGGTTTTAGGGCGCTTTCTGTTCTAAACGATCAAGAAAACACTAAGAAATCTAACACGAAAACTACGTAAAGTTTTATCAAGAACTGTTAGTTACTATGCAGAGCAGATAAACACAAATAGAATCCCTTCCTTAGTGGATGGTCGTAAACAAAATGCAAAATAAACGCTTTATACAAACAGTACTCGCTGCTGCTGGTGCTCTCGCTCTGGCTGTCACAAGACAAAAAGTAATAGCTGCAATTCTGCATTTGCTGAACACCATATGGACATCATATGCCGCAAGCCACCTAATGGTGTGTGGCGGAGGGTACTTTCGGTACCACTATCTGATCCCTCAAACCCTGTTCCACTCGCGAATAGTACGTGGGAACAACGATTGTCGGTAAGCCTCTGTATTGGCTCAAATTTCTCGAATTTTCTCCTCGTGGTCAATACGTGAGATGTATATGGGGGGGGGGGGGGGAGGGGGGGGGGAGGGGGGGGGGAAGTAATATGGTGTCCGACTCCTCCTGAAAAGTGCTGTCTCGAAATTTCAATAGTAACTTTCTTTGCGATGCACAACACCTCTCTTGTAACTCTGCCAGTGGAATTTGTTTAGCATTTCCGTAACGCTCTCTCTCCAGATAAACGATGCCGTGACGAAACGCGCCGCTCTTCGTTGGATCTTCTCTATCCCCTCTATCAGTACTACCCGATACTGATCCCAGCGAGATGAACAATTCTCAAGAATCGGGCGAAAAAGGGCCTTATAAACCACTTCGTTCGTGGATGAGTTACGTTTTCTTAAGATTCTTCCGATGAATCTGAGTCTGGTATCTGCTTTCCCCACTATTTGTTTCATGTAGTCATTCCACTTAAGGCAAAACCGACTCAAGGGTAGGCCTCGGCGCTTGTTCGTGACGTCACGTCAGCTAGGCACGGCGAACGCCAGGTCTGTTGCAGGCATACTCATAATGGTGGTGTCTCCCTCTCTGACACAGGAAAATGTGAAACTATTGGCGGTAGTTGACCAACACGCATTGTTCTGAGAGATTTATGCAATCAATTAATTGTGCCATTCATTACACTTCTTAACAAATAGTGTAGTCCTGAACTTAAATTTCCACCTGTTTTAAGGATTAACATACAAAAACAACTTCATGGTCCAGCAGCAACAGAATTCGTGCTTCTTTACCTTATTTGTAAATCTGAGAAAGTTACGTTTGTACTGGGTTGATTTTACAAGAAACTATGAATATATTGCTACTCTTCTTTAGGTATCTTGGTTGACTATGGGGTGAGGAGCACTGAATGTTAATGAAATATCTTGCGATTGTACACGTTGGGGGAGGGGGTGGGGGACAGAAGAAGAGGCAAAAGAGAGATGCTTGTTTTATCAAATAAAATTTTTTATCTTATAAAGTTTCTCCTTTCAGTTTCAAGAGGAGAATATTTATCTTTTCTAATGTGCATGTTTAAAAAAGTTTAAGCTCAGCAGTATTTTCGATGTATGAAGCTATTTTGTTTCCTGTTTAGAATTCCTTTCGTTGAAAACGACTGTAATCTAATGACTGGCAACATTTGGACATTTACACATGTAAATTAGTTCACATTTCCAGTGACGATGTCAAACTAAAATAAATAAATAAATCAATAAAAGAAACGAGTTAATTGTAAGGGGGTTGGAGTAAGTTTCGATAACAAAGTGGATCAAGTAAATATAGTTACTTTAATGTAAAATTTCCGAAGCTTGCAATGGGGCAAAGCATCCTCTCATATTGATCTACGTTTGTTTCGACAGGATTCAGTAATACAGAATTATGATCTTCATTTGTAGCTTTACGATAGTAAGAAAATCTTTCATCTCAATAAAACTGCAGAATACAAAACAATACCAAACATTTTGTCCATAAATAAGAGATTTATAGTGATAACCACGCCCAGGCGTTTCTGCCTGCAACAGACCTGGCGTTCGCCGTGCCTAGCTGACGTGACGTCACCAACAAGCGCCGAGGCCTTCCTTTGAGTCGGTGTTGCTTAAGGTCGCTCTGAACAGCTGCGCCTAGATATTTTACAGCAGACGCTGTCTCCAGCTGTTTGTCATCAATAGTGTAGCTGTAGAGTAGTAGATTTCTTTTCCTCTGTATGCCCAATATGTTACATTTATTTACGTTGAGGGTCAACTGCCAGTGCCTGCACCATTCATCAATTCTCTACAGGTCGTTCTGCAAATTCTTAATATCTTCTGGCGTTGCTACTTTCGTATAGACAACTACATCGTCTGCGAATAGCCTTAAAGAGTATCCAACGCTTTCTACTAGATCATTTTTATATATTGTAAACAGCAACGGTCCTATCACACTTGCCTGTGGTACTCCGGATATTACCTTTACATTTACAGAGCCATGAACGGAGAAAAGTTTATCGCTTACTATATTTTCGATGTTCACGCAGTAAAACTCATCATCACCCACAAAGTTTTAATTTATTTCTTGTTTAGAACAAGCTCCATTCGCAACAAATTTTACAGATAACAGCACGGGATGTACTTGCAAAATTATATCACTGTACGACGCATAGTTCAGGAGATATGACGTCACAAACATTTAGCTGCCTGAAAAACTAGCATTGCTTCAAAAGTAGCGCAAATTAGCTGGACTATAATCATCCAGTGTTTAAAAATCTATAAGCATAATTTGAAACCTTTTCTAAACTTTTTCTCGCTTAGATGTTTAACGCCAATGAGTAATACATTATCTCATCTGTAAAGAAATCAGACGCTTGAAACTTTTACACATGGGAATTCGATTCTTTAGAGAACTGTCGTTGAGATATTTACTGGTTAAACCTAGATCTTCCTACTTTCCCGATTTGCCTGCACAATCTGGAACAAATCTGCCCTCAAGAAGGACGTAGATGAAGTTTTCGGCTGTAAACTACAGCAATATGAGAAACGCAGATACAGGACGCAAAACATGGCAAGTAGAATGTAAATTCCGTTCACAGGTCCTGTTGGGCGCATCGGTACGGACCGACCACCGTACCATCCTCTGCCAAAGGATTCGCTATGGAGAGGAGCGTGTGGTCAGCACACCGCTCTCCCGGCCGTTGTCAGTTTTCGTGACCTGGAGGTGCTACTGCTCGGTCAACTACCTGCTGAACTGCCGTTACGAGACGCAGCGCACACCTTCCCAGTCGCCTCAGCGAGGAAAAGTCCCTGGCAGTACTGGGAAAAGAACCCAGGTCATCTGCAGGGCAGTCAGCCGTGCAGGCCACTCATCTGTGCAGGAGTATCGTGGCAAGTGACGTGCTTCATTCGTATTAGTTCATACGCCCACGATAAACGGAGAAATGGCAACTACATCTCTAATTTCAGATTCGCGTTAACGACAACTTTGTCAGGCTGCGTGCATGTAAACAGTGGCAGGTACCAAAAACATGTCTGACAGTACTAGTATGCGATAGTATCTAATGGTCACTGTTGAGTTGCTGCTAGTCCATACGAGCAGATCCTTTGCGACTTTGCCTGACACTGCTCGTACTTAGGTGATTGGGCTATGGAAGCTGTGTTTGAAAAGAATAGCTCGATGTGGTCATAGGATCGATTCAAACACGTCTGCTTTCATGCCCCGAAGCTAATTCGCTGCAAATAATAATCTGTAGCTGTGACCCTATAGTCACATACTCTATGTAGTGGCTGAAACGGCGAGTTACTGAAATACACGGAAATATAAAGGTTACATGAATAATGTAACAGCAAAGGTCCTGTTCCAACGTCTGTAGACGACAGACAATTATGCTGAAAAATGTTTATTCGAAAAATGACATCTCAAATAAACGGGAAGTGGTCCAACGATAATCAGTTAATATTCAGACAGAAAATACCCTTATCAAATGCAGTAAAGTTACGTTAAAAATTATATGAAATTGGTAGCAAAATTTGCAAATTAAATACTCATCAAAGACTCACGAAACCTAAGTCCATTTCGTGATCACAATATGCAAAATATTCACCAGCTCAAAATAGTTCAGAGTTCAACATCAATGATTCACAAATTAATAAATATGATATAAAGAATAATAACTCATATTCTCTCTGTTCTCAGTTCCGAAATACAAGCAAGAAAAGTTAAGAACCCTACTCTGTAGCACATTCAGACCTCTAGAAATATGAAGCCCCTTCAAAGGCACTGTAGCTGCCAGTTATCACCCAGAATCAGTCACCAAAACGACTGAATCATGCACGTTGCCATACGCAGGCCTGCCTCTTTCCAGCACTTGACTTAAAGTGTCCAGGATCGCTCCCTTGATTTCGTCAGTCGAGAAGTCCCAGTCTCCAATTGACTCCTGTAGTGTTCCGCTACTGTCTGCTTTTCCATTGGCTGTGCTTACCAAAAATACATCGTCCATAAGCTTTAGAGACATTATTTGATTTAAGCTGCCCACTTTCCCACACAAAACTAATATATTACAACAAGGTTTAAATAAAAGAAATGTTTTAAAAGTTCTGTCACTCTTAGACCATGTACAATGGCTGGAAGTAAAGATCTGTTCATAAATAAATAAGCTAGTATTCTTGCACAAGTGCGGCCACGTTAAATGACAACGAATTGTTGTTAATTTTTGTTTAAACAGTTATTTATTGCTTCGTGGCTGAAACTTCTTTTGGTTCTCTTTCCAACTGTGATATCCGCTAATACATGCAACTGACCACTTTTAAATTCGCACAGTTGCTTAATACCACTTGAAATCTACATTTCAGTGAAGTTACTGGAAAAAATAGTAAACTGTTCTTTAAATAAATACACAGGTATGACAAAATGTGAGACGTTCATGCTGTGTTCATTTAATGAAAAAGATATAAAAGACGTCGTAAATCAAAAATAAAATAGATACAGATACGTACCTTTCAGTAACGACAGCTGTAGTACAACTCTGTCATCTGAGATATCTTTTGTTGAAATCGTTTGAAGCTATTAAAATTCGTTAAATCAGAGGTTCATTGATTAAATGTTTGTTAACCATGAAATATTAACTTCTGTTGTTTTAAAGATATTGAAATGTTGTTGTGTCACTGAATGACCCTCATTTTTCTGAAATCGTAGAAGTATCCAGATTTGCTTTAATATTTAACTATGATTTGACATGTATACTTCGAAAACGCCGGGTGATACGGGAAGATTTCAGTTAGATTACATCATAGTCAGACCAAGATTCCGAAAAAACAGATAGTGGGTTGCGAGGCATACCCAGGAACATATATAGACTCAGATCACAATTTAGTAGTGATGAAGAGTAGGCTGAAGTTTAAGACATAAATCAGAAAGAATCAATACGCAAAGAAGTGGGATACGGAAGTACTAAGGAATGACGAGATAAGGCAGAATTTTTCTAAGGCTATAGATACAACAATAAGGAATAGCTCAGTAGGCAGTACAGTTGAAGAGGAATGGATATCTCTAAAAAGGCCCATTACAGAAGTTGCGAAGGAAAACATAGGTACGAAGAAGGTAACAGCGAAGAAACTATGGCTAACAGAAGAAATACTTCATTTGATCGATGAAAGCAGGAAGAATAAAAATGTCCAGGGAAACTCAGGAATACAGAAATACAAGTCGCTGAGGAATGAAACAAATAGGAAGTGCAGGGAAGATAAGACGAAATGGCTGCAGGAAAAATGTGAAGATATCGAAAAAGAAATGTTTGTCGGAAGGACAGTATATAGGCAAGTCAAAACAACCTTCGCTGACATTATAAGCAAGGGGGATAACATTAAGAGTGCAACGGGAATACCGCTGTTAAATGCAGAGGGGAGAGCAGATACATGGAAATAATACATTTAAGGCCTCTATGAGGGGAAAGATTCGTCTGATGTGATAGAAGAAAAATACAGGAGTCAATTTAGAAGAGATAGGGGATCCAGTATTAGAATCAAAATTTAAAAGAGCTTTGGAGATCAAATAAGGCAGAAGGGATATATAACATTCCATCAGAATCTCTAAAATCATTGGGGGAAGTGGCAACAAAACGAATGTTCTCGTTGGTGTGTAGAATGTATGAGTCTGGCGACATAACATCTGACTTTCGGTAAAGCATCATCCACACAATTCCGAAGACAGCAAGAGCTGACAAGTACGAGAATTACCGCACAATCAGTTTAACGGATCATGCAGCCAATCTGATTTGATCCAATATCAATGGTTCTGAAGCCTGCGACAGTGCAAATAATAGGTTTGTTTATAAATAATTCTTCTGCTGCCAGTCACGATTTTCTTTATTTTATTTTTCACACGACGCGTTTCTGGAAATGATTCCCATTTTCAAGAGAGTTTTTTTGTGTTTGTTGTGCCATTTCTATGTGGCGATGTCGATGTGTGAGAGTCTGCTTCATTTCGTTGACTTTACTGCAGTACATAAGGAACACGCGATGTTTAGTTGGGTGGCGATCCTTTTGTGAAGTTAGTGGCACAATTTAGAAAAATTTGTACTTACAGTTTCCTTTTGGTCCATTTGTGCAGAGTCTCACACATACTAAATACCACGTACAAGTTGCCGTACGCTTCAAACATCGAAATATTTTACATAAACAAAACAGTTACAAAGATGTTCCTACAAGCAGTCAACAGAGATGAGATTATAGGTCTTCCACAGAGTATGATATGCTTTTTTTCAGAGGTTATTTAGCTTAACAAAAAAATGGTTCAAATGGCTCTGAGCACTATGGGACTTAACATCTGTCGTCATCAGTCCCCTAGAACTTAGAACTACTTAAACCTAACTAACCTAAGGACATCACACACATCCATGCCCGAGGCAGGATTCGAACCTGCGACCGTAGCAGTCGCGCGGTTCCGGACTGAGCACCTAACTAACCTAAGGACATCACACACATCCATGCTCGAGGCAGGATTCGAACCTGTGACCGTAGCGGTCGCGCGGTTCCAGACTGAAGCGCCTAGAACCGCTCGGCCACATCGGCCGGCCGCTGAGGACAGTAAACTGAAAACATTGCATCAGTATTTACTTCGTTTTCAGACAAATAATTATAGCTATTAGAAGTAGTATGTTTTTAGGCTGATTATTACTTTCAGGCACATGAAGCAAGAGCAAACAACTAATGATTATTTCCCCTGGATAGAGTCCGCACCTCATGGTCAAGTGGCTAGCGTTGCTGTCTGGATCAGGGGGTCCCAGGTTCGATTCCAGGCCGGGTTGGAGATTTTCTCTGCCCGGGTACTGGGTGTTTGTGTTGTCCTCATCATTTCATCATCGTCATCATTCCTGACAGTGGCTAGATTGGACAGTGTAAAAAAAATTGCACTGTGTCAAAATTGGGATTTTGTATGGGCGCTCATGCCTGCGCAGTTAAGTGCCCCACAAACCAAACATCATCATCATCCCCTGATCAGCAAGTCAAGTGTTGAGGCGTGAACGTGTCGATGCAAAACGGTTATTCTATTCTATAGGCGTAGTCTGCTTAGTGATGCAGTTACAGCCACGCAGAACATCAGGTAGTAAATCATGCGACGTGTTTGTGGGAAGACGGTTAGATGCAGAGAAAAAACAAGTAGCTCACTGTAATGGGTGCATATTAACGTAGCAATTATCTCAATATCTGCACTTATGCCGTTAGAACCCTGTAGAGAGACGTACCAACACTCGCACCTATATTCATGGTCGCAGCATGATTTTTTGGACATTTCTAGTTAAACCTGGTTAAACCTGGTATTACACTGCTTGTCTACTGCCAATGAACTGGTTTAGCTTTACAACACTTGTCACATTATAGAAACACTGTTCGAGGACTGAACCTGTGGCGTACTAATGCATCACAAGTGATAGGTTAACAATGTGAGTAGTCTCAGTCATTTCTTTCTGATATCGAGGGACATTTGACGGCCCCTTCCTCCCCCCCTCTCACCCCCCACCCACCAATCTCGCGGTGGTGTTACAGAACGTTTTTCTTTTCCCACGGAGCTTATCGTTGCAAATGTTCCCACTGTCCTAATATCACTATTCTTCAATCGCTTTCTTTCTACTATCTCCTACATGTGATCGTATCAGTGGGTGACCGCACCTGGACGTATGGACAACATCGGTCACGCATCCTATAACTCATCGGTAGAAATACTAACCTTCGCAGAGTTGACAGTGGAAATTTTTGTGATATCACCAAGCAAGTGCGGGCGTGGAGAGGGCGCACTATCTTCTGAAAAAAAAACTTTCAAAAAAGCTGTGGAGTGAATTGTTTGCCTTAATGATACAAACACCCATAGTATAGTTGCAAACGCAACGGGGGTATTTGCGGATGGGACAGATTAACTCTTGGTTCCTGAAGAGAATACAGTAATCTTTTCAGTAGCTGCAGGGGCAATAGCCTAGATAACTGACTAAACTGGCCAAGAAAAATTATCTAACAAGGGCTTCCTATGTAGGTACTGTAAGCGGTTGAAATCCAAACAGGTTCTAATTCATGTAGGTTTCAGTAGTTATGCAGAGATAAAGATGCATCCACGGGATAGGCTGGCGTGGAGAGCTGCATCAAACTAGCTTCGGACTGTGAGGACCACAACAGCATGTATACCGTCGCCTATTCTTAGTTTGACAGAAATGTCCTCCACTTACTTCCGGGGAATTTTGCTCGCGCAGTGAGAACACGTCATCAGGAGACTCACAACTGGGACGTAATCTGGGCTGTGCACAAAAACTGAAGGCTGCGTTCTCCAAACAATGATCCAGAGAGCTGCGGCGGTCCGGACGTTCCAGCGAGATGAGTCACGGCAGCTGCCGTGGGGCGCCGGCGCTTATGGACACCACACTGTGCTGCAGTCGTAACTGGTCGCTTCAGGCTCCCGTTTGCGTCTTCTTCTCGCAAGCTATGAGGCGTCTTTTTTCCCGGGGAAGTGCGGTTCATGAGACAAACTACGGAACGTGCTGCTCCGTGGATATAATGGGAAACGTTTACTGGGTGGAGCCGGATTAACGCCCTGCTCTGTTACACTATCAAACCAGTGTAAATAACTGTCACCGGCCTCGCATTGACCCGAGAGACGGTGATGAACTCCTCACAACTCTGAAGTCTATAATTCAAGCCCTGCAGCATCCAAGTGCTTTCAGAAACATTCCACGATCTGGCCACTGGACTGCAATGTGTACACCGCTAACAGTTCATACACTGTTCCAACTGGCCACTAGAAACTCTCGCTAAATAACCCCATAAAAACAGAACAGTGACAAACCTCGAATTCAAGAGGAAACAGGTAGATAGAAGTCTAGTCACAACGTTGGTAGTGCCTATTGAATACTCAAAAGCAAATGACAAGTCCTATACAAGCAGGATCCAGACTCTATTATTATGACATCTGAGCTGATTGCCGCTTTGGAAAGCCCTGATATTCATATGGACAATCATTACACACATAATAGTCATAATATCTGATAGTATGCACCACTAAAACAGATTAGAGACCGTAACAATACTTGTAACAACCCCACAGTTGCAGCAGTTACCGACGTTGTGTTTCGTATGAAGAGGAACCGTCGTAATAATACGATGGTAGGGACGAAATGCTACTCTGGAGTACCTGGAAAGTGTTACGAGGCAGCTTATCTCCAAACTGTCGTGCAAGAAGTTTCATAATATTATACGTACATCCCCATGGTCAACGTAGTCGACCGTTAAACGCGTCATAATGATCACAGAAAATATTCAACGCTGCCAGTAACTCCCCAGCCAATTTACTTCTTCTTTTCCAATCCTTTTATTACGGTGATGGGCCTGTCATTTTCTGCAGCCGTGGAGACCTTTTCCAAGCTGGTTTCCAACATGGAAGTTTATTTAAAAGGACCAGGGAGAGTCATAAATGTGTTCGTAGTTGAACGCAGTCCTTGACAGAATGTAGGCGATGCGGGATTCGCTTTGTTCCACATCTGCATACCTGGAGGTCATTAGCAATCACCAATATGCTGTAAAACAGTGCTGTTTAAGACATTAGGAGGAAAATCCTTCCTTCTAAGAAAGGTAAAATCTAGGCCAGGTGTCACCTTCAAAAATGGTACAGTAGGAGTCCCAAAGTTTTACTTGGCAGCCATGACACGGAAGAATGTTTGTTCAAAATCCTTGCCATGGGCTGTCTGATTGGTTCACAATACTTATTTCTGTAGAACCTGCACGTTCCCATGCGTGTCTATACGTACACCCTTTGATTCGTCAGATCCTGTCATGGAGTGCCAAGGATTTTCTGCTTTCCTCCCCACACCCCGGCATCACTGATCAATCATAACAAAATCCGCAGGAATAGGAGTTTGCTTAAACTATTTACAAAATTATTACCGCTCGGAATTCGCATGGTCTGCTGCAACTGGTTGGCGACATTCCTGCACTGAGTGAAAAAGCCAAGTTTCAGAGGGATAATAAGATAGAGAACACTTGCAGACACTTGACTGATAAGTAAAGACTTGCTTGCTGCCAGACGACCGATGAGGCGAGTCTTTCTGTCATGCAGGGGAATGTCTCCACTCTACCAGTGGGTACAGAGGGTGGAGCTGGGCTCAGAACTGGCGACTGTTATCACTGCCGCCGTCTTCCACGCTCACATTGCAGAACGGAACAGTCGTACGAATGAGCCAGTTATGTAATCACCAAATTTAAGGAGTCCACGCTAGCTAACTTTCACCAGGATCTGTTTACATAATTTTTACGTTCGCAGGCAGCTGGTTGCTTCCATCATGCAATCAGGTGGTGTTCGTACTTTTTCTTCCGGGTTCTTTCTTTAAAACACTAACCATTCTTGGAATCATTAGCAGTATCCACGATTTATTATCATAATTATGCTTTTTCTGTGCTCACCTACTTGTGCCAAGGCTACATTTCCCAATTATAATCCATTTTCCATTTATTAAATCTTCACTTGTGTATAATTCATATGTTGATGCTTTACGGCACTAAACCTAATTGTTACAGTGACCGTTCGTTTCTGTTGTAGACAGGTGAGCCCCTTTATTAATATATTCAGGCGGCCGTTGTGGCCGAGCGGTTCTAGGCGCTTCAGTCTGGAACCGCGGGACCGCTACGGTCCTGCCTCGGGCATGGATGTGTGTGATGACCTTAGGTTAGTTATGTTTTAGTAGTTCTAATTTATAGGGGACTGATGACCTCAGATGTTAAGTCCCATAGTGCTCAGAGCCATTTGAACCATTTTGAATATATTCACGTGTGGTGTGGTAGCCATATTTTCGTGCTTTATTGGGTCACTCCTATTAGTTAGCATTCAGTAACACGTTTCAGTTGTGCGACACTGCTATTTCATTAAAACTTGAGTGATATTAGGTTGGGGGCATAAGTTCGTAACGTTGTTCTTTTGCATGTTGGCGTTACAGTTGCTATGGGTTTATTTATCGATTGCCATTTTCTACTTGTAGTCCACTGTTGCTGTCAGAGTCTACATATTACGATTTTGTCATTTGGAGGTAGTGCAGCTGTGGACGCAAGGAAATGGAGTACCAAGTGGAGGAATCTGGACATTTCCGACATATGCTTCGGTTTGAGTTCAATAGTGGGGGGGGAGGGGGCGCAGCAGCGGAGGGAGCCAGAAATATTTGCGTCCTGTATGCTGATAATACCGTTGGACACAGCACGGCAAGAAATTGGTTTTCTCGTTTTAAGGAGGACTCTCCACGTTCAGAAAGACTTATGGGGTTTGACGAATATCGTTTAAACGCATTAATCCACAATAATTCACGCCAGGATACTCGAGAAGTGACAAATGTGATAAACTGTGATCATTCCGACACTGTGCGACATTTTCAAGCAGTAGGGAAGGTTCGAAAATCGAGTGTGTGGGTACTGCATGCTCTAAACCCTAAACACAAAAATCTGTGGGTGGCATATGTGCATCTCTGCTTGCTCGTCATCAATTGGCTCGTGAGTAACACCGACGATTGCCGGCCGGTGTGGCCGAGCGGTTCTAGGCGCTTCAGTCTGGAGCCGCGCGACCGCTACGGTCGCAGGTTCGAATCCTGCCTCGGGCATGGATGTGTGTGATGTCCTTAGGTTAGTTAGGTTTAAGTATTTGTAAGTTCTAGGGGACTGATGACCTCAGAAGTTAAGTCCCATAGTGCTCCGAGCCATTTTTTGAACACCGACGATTCCTATCCTGTACCGTTACTCGTGACGAGAAATGGTGTCTTTATGCTAACATAAGGAAAAGGAGGGAATGGTTGAGCAGAAACAAAGCAGCAACTCCCCGTACAAAGACCCGCGCGCATCCACAGAGGATATTGTTAGGCGTCTGGTGGAACAGCGACGGTTTGTTGTTCCCCGAGGTATAACCATCATTGCTGACATTTGTCAGCAACTGAGACGTATCGCAGACGCAGTCGAAGAACAACGGCCAAGAAGATTGCGTGAAGTAATGCTAATCCACGGGCGCCCTGCAGCTTTCTAGTAGGCTCATGAAAAACACTATTCAGGTGTTCGGTTGGGCATTCATTTCTCACGCACTTTATTCACCTGATCTTGCACCTCCAGATTTTCACCTTCTCCGCTCTCTATCGAAGAACCATCAAGAAATTTCTACTCCAGATAAAAATGCGCATCGAACACGGCTCGACGAGTTCTTCACCTCAAAAGAACGTGGTTTCTACGGTCGCGAAATTGAAAAGTTACAGCAACGTTAGCAGACTATTGTAAATCGTGAAGGAGAATGTATTGTTTATGACTAAACTCTCTGTTATGCGTATAACTTGTGTTTATTATATTTATGAAAAAACGCTACCAACCCAATATTATAGGGAGCTTCGCTTCTCTGTAGGTCAACAGGGATCGGAATTACAGCATCTTAGTGGTATGCTAAGTTCAACCGCCACCTCACCAAAATGAAGAAGCAGATGTCCTAGAAAAGGAAGCATTCCTTAATGGAGAAATTAAATATGATAAGCTTCCTGTCGCAGATACGATACCCATACTCAAAAAGCAGTTGTCATCGGATTGACAACAGGAATGGTCGAAAATACCTAAGGCAGTTGCTACTTGCTAATTCATGGCACGATTCCAGGAATACTATGGCATAAGCTTCACGATAGTTATAGCACGGCTGAAATTTAATCATTAGAAGCCAAGCAAATACATCTATTGACTCAACCATAAATGCCACACCTCTCTGCCTTTGCGTAGAGAAAGGAGATCCAAACCGTATGTTCCCACAATGTTCTCGGAACACGGATCCCATAAGCGTACTTGGAAGTCATCTTCGCGAACTTGATCATCAGTTTCCAAGCATCCTTCAACCCTTGTTAGCATCTAACGATGTAGTAACGTATAAAATAATGTACGAGTTTTTAATGTGCCAACATCCAGCTAGATGTTAATCTAATGCCATTAATAATTAGAATGACAGGGAAGAGGAAAGCACCATTTAACTATCTTCCCATCTACTACTGAGTAGGATATGGAACGTTTAGCATATAAATGTAATATGTATCAGCTAACTGTATGTGTCCGAATACTAGAATCTGGTTCTCTTATAATGTTCTCATTTTCTGTATAGATGGTACTTATAGACTCGCACAGTATTCAGTTCTGTATCCGCAGCCTCTGAAACAGTTCCTAACGACATCTAAAAGTACGTGTTTTTATTACTTAAGATACTTAGTCATGAATACGGGCTGAATTGGGAATATCTCAGATATGTACCAACGGGCATTTATGAATTCCTACTGTATTACCAGTAGGATTTTAAAAGCATACTTCCTCTGTGTGTACTGTGTTACATTTTCGTCTCGGTTACTCGCTTCAGTATACCGTGCATGTGAAAATTTATTTTTCGGAAACTATCCTTAGTCAAGCCTTTGTAACTTGGTCCAAAGGCACGAATTAATTCAATGCATACTCTGAACTGCCAAAAAGAAAGTACAGCATAAAATTTCCAGTGATGAGATGTATTTGTACATACGTTCCGAAAACCAACAAAAAGTGAATAGGGAAAAAAGTCACACAAAATAGCCACATTCAAATTTGCACGGAAGCAAGTGAAATTTGTTGGTATCAGTTAACTATAGCCAAGTCCGTCACATGTTATAGAAATTGAAGGTGGAGGGGGGAGAAAGGAAAGGAAAGGGAAGGAACTACTGATGTCAGCTGCATCGGGACTTCATGCAGAACGGTGGCGACGATTGAAAATGTGTGCTAGACCGCGGACTATCTCGGCACGCTTGCTGGACTACCCACATTCCCACCGAGAGGACACCACGCCTCCATACAAGTCCGTCATTTTTGTGTAACACTGCTTTCAGCTAGCTAATGGCTCCACGCCCGCTCTGAGGTGTCTCTTCCTGCTGAAAAAAAGTCCACGCTCTGTAATCCATAAGATTCGCTGAGGAAAACAGGAAGCTGCCAATGTAGAACTCGACGCCCGCGAACGTGAACTCACTTTCGAAAGCTCTGTAGGCTTCCCATATTAGAAAAGTAATCTCGTTAATCATAGGGATCTCTAATTCCAGAACTCTCAAGTGACAACCACTTTAAAACGCAAACTCCGCTTCAGAGGGCACACGAATTGCAGTGCTTCAACCCAACAAGTGTCGCCGGCCGACTGCTATACTAACGAGCTCCAAAACTGCTCCACGAAATTATTTTAAGATATAGGCCTCTCAGGCAGCCAGAATCAGAAACAAGATGTAGCCATCCCTGCTTGCGGCGCTTTTGTTAGGATTTTGTTGGCAGGACTTCGAGAACTTTTCCTGCAACAGGGGTTCGAAACACCGACGGTCACGCAGAAATTGCCCTCCCTTTAAGCTATATAGAGTCCCGTCACAGCCCATTCAGGAGGGTTACGGAAAGGCCATCAGTCAAGTCTGAAAAACCCCACCCCCACCCCTCCCCTGTAGGAGGATATTACCCCAAGCAACATCAATAGTGAACAGGGCTAACAACACATGGTTGGGGAGGAAATGATTTGTTCGAAGTTATAACCTGGCGCATACGTAAATGATGCTCTAAGCCCCCCCTATTCTAACTCCGACTTTTGCTGTTGCACATGGATTAAAAAATATACGCGAACTGACTGTAATCAACCCTGCAAGTGCAGTAGAAAAGAGTTTGGCACCTGCAATAATTTAATTTGATAAATAAGTTAAATAAAGGAAGGTTTCATTAACGTAGTGATAAATGATGGGTTGCTCCACCGATTAACAGAATGAAAGTTCTGTCCAAAATAACAATATGATTTATTAAGAGTAAACACAAAATAATAAACAAAAACACATGAAACATTTATAATACATCAAATTGGCTCAAACAAACGCTGTGAAGGTGAAGTTGTCCCTAAACTAGATTGTGAGGTTTATGACGAAGTGGTATGTGGAGCCAATTCCTTGCCATTCAAATCTTAAGAGAGACACACAGCTAACCCAACATTAATTGCTGCTACTCAAGACAGAACAAAGTTAGAAAAAGACGAACAGGCGCGCTCTGCTGAGCTCTGATTATCACCTAGGAAAATCCCTATCTGCCGGTGCTGCGGACATACATTACCAAACTGACTTCTTAACTGCCAGAACACGATCTGGCGTACCGGAGGCGATGGCTGGTTGCTTCGACGTCCTCGATCGAATGGAGAGAGCCGACTACTCACAAGAGCACCCGTACAGGCCGAACACACAACATTCCCGCCCCCACGACAGTGGCCGTGGTTAAACGTACCAATCAGCAACTCGAAAACCGGCGGAAAATTCCACTCTATTGCCGGAGCACTACCATTCCACCAATGGAGATTCTTGGCGCCAATTTCTGCGCTGATTTTGCTACGTCACGGAGCTATGCCCTGAGCAAGCCAATCACAGTTACTATTTTTCAGAAAGCGCGGGAATTTTCCCGCCACAATTGCCTGGGTACACAAGTCATTCCCACGCCTCGCTGGTAGCCCGCCAGAAAGTGTTTTCGCTAAGTTTCTGCGAAGTAACGGAACCTCTAGCCCAGCCGCTACTTCAGGCCCCTGCGGGCGTGTCTCTTGACAATGTCGGCGTCTGGAAAGCATTCACTTGACTCCCTCACACTCGTCGGCTTAACCCTCTCGAGATCCGCAGAGCCCGTCTGTCACCGGACCAACTGGGTGACGAGAGACGCTGCGTGGGAAGTCCGCATGTGAAGGAATAGCAACTTTTCACCGCATGCAATTAGAGACGAAAATCGTAAGATAGAAATATGAGAGGGGGCTCATGCCACCTCTCAACCTACGTTAACTCTTTTTGAGAAACGTTTTCTGCTATTACCAGTGTGCATTTTATATTGTTTCCACTTTAGCGAATGCCATAATTTTCCCACGCAAATAGCAAATTCATTTACCGTTCTTAGTGTCTCGTTTCGTTTTGTTCCCATCAACCAGACAGACAGCAAAGCGACCTAATGATATGGTATTAATTTCTGTTTCTTGGTGTTAGTTCCAAGTATCCTACGTACCAGATGGTTATAACTGAAGTACAGCTACTCACGGAGATCCATTGTGGACCATAATTATCGTATGACAACGAAACTCGGTAGATATACTAATGCGTTAATGCGAAACCGAATTTGCAAAAAAAAAAGAATTGATCCAATTTTGGCAGCCAGGTGCAAATTTGGCGCTCTGCACTGTGTGACGGTATAGCATCCACGTCGTCATCTGACTAGCCATAACATAAGTGAATAATATGGCTATAGAGAAGAGAGGGTGTGCGCTATTAGTGAAACTGTTTTGTGCGAGCGGTACCAATTACGGTGCTGCATTGAGAGAGTTTCGCCGAGTGAAATGTCTGAGGAGAGACCCGAAGTCATGTATGGTTATAAGAAGATGATAATGAAATTCGAAAACACAGTTGCGCTTGGTGTGGCACATGGAATAGGAAGGCGTTCTACCCCAGTGAATGTCATTGACGAGGTTGCAGTTGCTGTAACTGACCATGCAACATGCATCCCTGGTATTGCTAGTGCTCCTGCAGTGTCACGAGAATTGTCCATCACACTGCCTACGGACAGTTTTGCAGTCTATTTTACACTGGTACCCATGCGAGGACCAGACGGTGCAGCAACTGAAACCTAATGATCCGCAGCAATGTTCTGAACTTGCCCTTCAGTTTCTGGCACGGATAGAAGTTGATAATAAGTGGTCGGGCAATATCCGACGGAGTGACGAGGTACATTTCATACTGCAGGATGTAGTGAATATACAGAACTGTCGAATTTCGGGTACTGTTAAACGGTGTCTAGTGCACAAAGAGCTATTGCACTCGCTGTAGGTGACTGTGTGGTGTGAATTCACAAGCACCTTTATTCTCAGTAGGTTCTTCTTTGAAGAGGACCTATCAGGTGAACTGTGATGTCTCCACGTTATCGAGAGTTCCTTGTACAGCACGCTTTCGAAGAGCGCAACTGTATGTATTGGGCAACACCTCACGTCGCTCGCCCAGTGAAAAATCTGCCTAACGAAACGTTACACTAACGCATTATCTCCAGATGTTTTGCAGATTCAAGGCCTGTGAGATCACCTGATCTGAATCCAAGTGTCTTTTGGTTCTGGGCATATCTGAAAGAACGCGTTTTCCAGGCGTACTTTCCGTCTCCACCTGATGTGAAGGCCAGTATAGAGGAACACGTTCCTCTGATTCCACCGGAATTGCTTCAAGCAGTTATTGATCACTTTTGTGTGGTCTCGTTGTCAGTGTAGGCTTGTACCATAGGAAGCAAGGAGAGGATATTGTTGGAGGCTAGTATCCTCTTTCTATAACTCAAACTGCACGATTACATTAACTGGGTTCTTCAATCATAAAAACAGAACATTTCTTAACTGAAGATAGTCCAGGTGCTGTCATAGAAGCTCTCCATAGTAGTCCACGTTAGCCATACTGCTGGTGAAGTATAAGTCCGCTATGGACACTACTCTGGTAGCTACGTGCTGTGTGCGACTGCAGGTGATTAGGCTGCGACTGATGGCGACTCACTGGATGACAGACTGAAACTCACTGGGCTGCGGCGGAGATTTAAATACTGGCAGCTGAGAGGGCGTTGGCGGCGCGTTTCTTGCGAGTCTGTCTTTGGCCTCTGTCGACCTTCTCGCAACCTCTTTGCCGCCTGGAGTGCTGGCGACAACTTACGCCAAGCACAATAACGTTTTTCACTCATGAAGCGTCTCATCGACGTCTCTGTACCCATACTCAACAGACTATGTAAGTGGCAGTTAATAATAAAATCAGCATTATATTCAGTTATTATTGGTTTTCCAAATGTTCAAATGTGTGCGAAATCTTATGGGACTTAGCTGCTAAGGTCATCAGTCCCTAAGCTTAAACACTACTTAACCTAAATTATCCTAAGGACAAACACACACACACCCATGCCCGAGGGAGGACTCGAACCTCCGCCGGGACCAGCCGCTCAGTCCATGACTGCAACGCCTTAGACTGCTCAGCTAATCCCGCATGGCACTGGTTTTCCATTTTGAGTAAATGTATTCTGCAGCTGATTCTTTTATATTTCCTGCACACATCTTGTTCCTAATTCATTTCATATGGAAATAATTCTACACATCTTTCTTGCATTCACAGCTCCAGATTTGCTCCTGGTGGCCAAAATTGGAACTATTTTTTCTACAGGGTAAACCGATTCAGCATTAACGCCTTAGAATATCTGTCAAGTTCCACTTCCATACGATAATTGCAGCCCACACTGTACGTCTGCGAGGAGCTGCACTTTGACTATAACCACACGGTATTTTCGTTTGATCGTCTTTCTTCAAGAAGTATAAGGGTTCTCTGTTCCTGAAGTCCAGATCTGGGACCTGACTCTGCCTTCCGCAGCCAGTGTGAGCAGCCCTCAACAGTCTCCGCCGGCCCTCTCGCGTTCCATCGAAGGCCCATCTGGCAGCACAACCGGCCCCGCTCGCCGGCAGCGCTTTTGTCTGCAATTACCAGTCGCCGCGCCGCGCCGCGCCGGCCGGAGTGAAATATCGCTACAAGGCGAGGCGGCCGCTACAGGGGCTCTCCCGCGAGTCTCCAGTCCGCGGCGACGACATGTTTACCGTCTCCTCCTCCGCGGAGGGCCGACTTGGACCGATCGAAACGCATCCGCGGTTTTTCTTTTCTTCCTCTTTTTCTATCCCCGCTACCCGATTCTCTGGACAATAAAAGACGGTGGACAGGGATAAGAAAAGATTCGAAAGATGCGCGGTACGCGTCCACTCGTTCCTGCCTTTTACTTGAAGGGAATTGATCGTCTTTGTTTGCCTGCGACATTCGTCCCACTCTGCGCGTGTACCGAGACCCGACACATGCGTAACAGTAAATCGGGGACGGCGACCTTGAACTGGAACTGGATTTGCGTTGTCTGTTTCGTAGCTTCTTTTTCTGACGGGATATTTATTTAGTTAACTTTACGATCCTCTCATTATTTCTACAGTCTCTATTGAAGTATTTGACGTAAGTTTCAGCTCGATATCTCTACCCACTTCTGACAAAAACGATTCCTTACAGACGGCTGTTTTTTTTTCTTTTCATTGCATTCACTCAGGAACCTAAGTTTTTTACACAGCCAAGGGACCTTAGAATGCGACACAAATTTCATCTTGATACCTCTAGCCGTTCTTGACAAGAATACATCTTAAAAATCGGACAGACAGACTGACTGACAAAGTGATCTTGTAAGGGTTCATTTTCTACCGGTTGAGGTACTGAACCCTAAACTTTCGATACTAGTGATACATACCTGAGTTTAATAACAAAGTGAACATTTTTGTCTTCCATTGAGTTGGGCCGTCTTTCAGGTTGAGGCAATTGTCACGATTAAACTGTGAAGTGAGCAGACGACGATTTGGTGTAGCTACAATGAGCCAAAAAACTTACTAGCCTTCTACTAAAAGTAATAGGGCTACGAAGGACCAAACCGTTTATTAATTGCAAAGCAGGAATACGACTCCAAATTGAGGCAGTAAAAGGTACAAAAGATTCAAAGGAGACAGGCCAGCCAAATGTCGTCTTTGGCGCCCAAAGCACTCGGTTCCACTCACCGCTGACGCAAGGAAGCCCACAGTGTAACAAGAGCGCGGACCCTGCTCTGCCTTCGAAGATCTGAGGGCAGGAAATATGTGCGAATCAGTGTCCACTCCTATTCAAGTTCGAACGACCGTCCCAGAACCAGGCGAGGCATTGGAAATGTTCAAAGGGACCTAAACTCTCTCATTTCGTGAAGAACCGGCCAAGGAGGTAGGCGACTGCTTTTTTCCAGCGATAGTTCAAATGGTTCAAATGACTCTAAGCACTATGGGACTTAACATCTGAGGTCATCAGTCCCCTAGACTTAGAACTACCTTAACCTAAGGACATCGCACACATCCATGCCCGAGGCAGGATTCGAACCTGCGACCGTAGCAGCAGCGCAGTTCCAGACTGAAGAGCCTAGAACCGCTCGGCCACAGCGGCCGGCTCAGCGATAGTATAGCATGTGCATCGTGAGATGTAGGTCAGGATCCATGGGTAATACGCGACTATTTTTATATTAGCCAACCACTGGCTATTAAAAATAAACAAATGCTTGTAGCTTCATGTCTCTTGCTTGCTTGAGAAAGGAGACTTTGTAGGTCACGTTGCTCCAGTCACCTGTATGTGGCGTTGGTCAGTGTGTGCGGAAAGTAGTTGAAATGTGTCTCCCACAAGTTGCGAGGTACGTTCTTTTATTCGCTTTGTGCAAACAGGAAGAGTCAATGCAACCGAGATTCATCGTCCTCTTTTCATGTGTTTGGGTTTGGAACTGTGAGTGATGGTGCCACGAGAAAGCAGCGCAGAGAATTCAAGGCTGGTCGCACAGTTGTGCATGATTAAAGTAGTCGAGGAACGCATTCTGATGTCGCTGACGAACTTGTGCAAATGTTGACGAACTTCTGTGTGCAAGGAACTTCCTGAAGATGTACCTCAGATTTCGAGAACACAGAGAGACTAGGCTACCATACGTTCTACGATATTTCGATGCCTGTGTTATTGTGAATACGATGCAAAATCCCTTTGGACATTGCATTCATTGAATTCCGGTATCGCAGGCCAGAGAGGATCAGGTTGTGGAAAGGGGTCAAGGCCAATTACTGTTAGTTATACAAGAATACACACACAACTTTATTCCTCAAACCAATGCACAGTTCTCTCTTTAAAACAACAAAGATCAGTTCACGGCTGAGGGCCCAAGTAACTTCTCCAGAATAAGTTTAAATGGTTGCTTTTAAAACATCAGGATTTAGAGTAACGGCTGAAGACCTCACTTAAGTAAAATTACAATATCTTCTCGGCTAAAGGCCGAAATAATATTTCAGATCAGTTAAGGAAATTCTTTAAAACCGAAGCATATACAAATTCCGGCTAAAATCCATATTAATGAAAATTCAAGTTAATTATTCGGCTGAAAGCCCAATTAAAAAAAATTTTCTTTACATAAAAAAAGAGAGACTTTAAAGATAAACGTCTTAGGAAAACTCGAAGTATCTTGTCGGCTGAGGGCCCAAACAATTACTCAAGAATAATTAAGGACAACCTTAAGATAAACATTTACAGAACATGGCTTAAGGCCGTTCAAGAATTCAAGATAATTAAAGAGAAACCATACAGACAAGGATTTAAATATTAAAGCCAGATTCTGAAACAAACACGTCTGAAGGCCTAAATACAGAGCAACAAGAATTTTCAATGAAACACAGCTGAAGGCCAAGTCTTAAAGTTGTTGTGAAGGTCGGCTGAAGGCCATATTCTAAACATAAAACAGACAATATTAATACACGGCTGAAGGCCTGCTACAGTACCTGCGACCAAATAAAATGACAATCACAAACCACAAACAGTGGTGCTCAGTAGTGTTCGAAGGGTCGGCCTGGGGAAGAAACTCTAACCACAGCTTAGGTTAGACAGACAGCCAAGCGTAACACTAAACAATCGGGTGGCAACTCGACCTATGGACAACTGAAGAACCAATCAACAACCTAATCAATTCCCTTTGTCCTAACCGACCAACTGCTTACTCCAGTACGCAGACAGCATTCATCTACTCAGTGGAAATCACAGAAGCTACACACAGTTCCGCGTAAACACACTTGCACAAGAATTCGAACAATCGTAAAATCAATGACTGTGAACGACAGAGAGTTTCCACAAGCAGTCGGCGACCAAATACACGTCGTCCGATGAGACGACCAACCGAACGACCAACCCAGGTCGTTCCCACTCAAGTTACGTATGTCGGCAACGGTGGGGCGAGTCTTGGCCATCGGAAGCTGACTGCAGCTCCAACCCGACTCAACTCCATGTCCGTTCGGAACTCGAAGACACGACGACCCGGGCACACTGGCTCGGACCCAACCACGCAGAGGTAACTCTTGCCCATTGACCACGTCATCTCTGCACAAAGGAGGAACCGACCCACATCCGGCAAGATGACCGACTGACGAGGCCCATAAACCGTCAAAAGACCAAATACACGTCGCCCGATGAGACGACCAAACGATCAACCAACGGTCGTCCCGCTCAAGTCTCCTTCCGACGGACAGATCATGTGCGTCGCCAGCGGTCGGCGAGCACTGGCTGTCCGCACCTCACTGGCGCTCCGTCCCCGACTGAACTCATGACACACGACGACCCGGAAATACTAGCAGTCGCTCCACAGATAGTGCGACAGTGCACTATCGATACGTGGTGCTGCTGCCAATCACGGGCAAACAAACAAGCAACTTAGTGACGCCAGTAAATCGAATAAGAAGGAGGCGACAGTACCGTAAGACAAGGTGACAAGCAATAAACGGCATGAACATGAGCCGCGCACGGCTCATTCATGTCCAAAGGAACTCGGCATCGTGTTCAGAATAACTCAGGCACTGCAATATCCTATTTATTCGCCGACATCGGGCAAGCGACTTTTAAGTAAAGTGTCTCACCTGTACGAGGATGTACATAATGGATGTACGAATACAGGTTGGAGACACATGGTTAACCGGCCGCGGTGGCCGTGTGGTTCTAGGCGCTGCAGTCCGGAACTGCGGGACTGCTACGGTCGCAGGTTCGAACCCTGCCTCGGGCATGGATGTGTGTGATGTCTTTGGGTTCGTTAGGTTTAAGTAGTTCTAAGTTCTAGGGGACTGATGACCTAAGATGTTAAGTCCCATAGTGCTCAGAGCCATTTGAACCATTTGACACATGGTTGACGACGTATCACAGAAGTCTGGGGCTGGCCGTGTGTGGTGCTTTCGGCAGGTGAGCGGCGAGGACGTCTTGTTTACGTCCCGTCCGCAGAGTCGCGAGCGCGTGTAGTTTGTTTACTTCCTCGCCGCAGCTAGTCCTCGCGTTTGTTGACACAGAGTCGCCATGGCTCATTCGTGCAGAAAAGCTACCATCAAGCTCAGCTTGCAGCCCAACCACGCAAGACCACGAGCCTTTGTAATCGAACGATTCATCCGTGACGAAGTTCAGATATCACCATAGCACACCACTGGTATCTACCTATCCATTACAAGTGGCGTCGTTTACGTCAAGATGGTCGATGACGAGTTGTGTCACGCTGTTGTGAGCAGATGTGCGAACAATCTCAAGTTCAAACACTCCGATGGTCACATCGTGGCGGTTACCGTTGACCAAGCAGGACTAGGATTACGCACAATAAGAGTTTTCGAACTCCCGTTCGAAGTGCCTCCGGACGTATGGGACAGTAATTAGCCACGTGGCTGAAAAATGGAACACCTTCGAGACATAAAAGGTCCTCAACGGCGTCCGACAAGTCAAAATTAAATTAAAGAAACACGGGCCATCCTACTTAGTCATAGGTTGATCTCTCGCTATCGTAATGTACGATGGACAGCCTCATACTTGCTCTGGTCGCGGCCAGGAAGGTCATGTACGCTCGGCGTGTATTCAACGTCGGGTTTCACAAATTCCATTAGATGACGCGGCACCATCTCCTACTCTCACGGCCCTCCCCCTCAGACGTAAGACCACTTGGAACACAGGAAGAGTCAGAATGCACACCTGTCGCAAGTCCTGGATTGGTGGACACTATTACAGCATCCGCAGAGACTGCAGAAAGCCCCCCCATCGACTCCACAAGCAGATTCGGATGAAAGAATGGACCTCGACCCTAGTGCTGTGCCGGCCTCTGCTTTTCTCCCTGAGGGGAATGCGATGCGAGAACCACACACTCTTTCGGACACAGAAACCTACGTCCGCAAACATGGGTTACCGAGGAAACACAAAAAGCGACGTCGCACACCCTCAGACGATTGCCTCCAGTGGACGTCTTCTCCAGTTGGCGACCGGACAGCCGACGAGACGAGAAAAATGGATGACACAGGATCGCCCTCACCTGTCACTTTCTCTGATTTCGACACACCCGTATCCGCTCTCTCTGGCGAACAGATCATAAGCACAGCACCCGCCACTGGTACACAAGCAGAAACAACTGTGGATTGACCCTCGGTCACTCAGCTCACAAGTGTTCTACGACACCCACTGTTAACTTATGGACCTTGGAGAATGACAGACGATTCTACGTCCGCTGTGGTGGATGAGGAGAGGAGTCTCTCCTCCCGCACCTCGGCCCGTCACGAGTAGCAACAGATGACGGCGCGGACGCGGCCTGCAGATTACGGGCCCCAACCTTTAAGGCGACGCTGACGGTGGCCCCATTGCAGGATACGCCCTACAGACCTATCGCTTAGCGACGATCAACATTAACACCGTTCGGACACGTAGGAAGTTGTCGCTGCTCCAAAATATAGTCAATGCAAAAGACGTTGACACTTTCTCCAAGAAGGCTTAGTCGCCGATTTCCCAGGTATCTATGGTTATACGGCTCATGTGTCACACGCCTCGTCAACAAACAGTGGAGTCGCAGTTCTCCTCAGGGAGGGCCTCGAGGCGGACGAAGTACGATATCTCCCCGACGCAAGAGGAATGGCCGTAGCGGTGTTAGACGTCCAGTTTATCAAAGTGTATGCCCCTTCCAGAGCGAATCACCGTCGTGACCGATCGCTCTTCTTCGCAGAAGGAGTAGCACCACTTTTTCAGGGCAAGCACGATGACATCGTATTAGGGGGCCACTTCAATAGCACCCAAGCACCTAAAGATCAGCTGCCACGCCATTCACCGTGCCCCGAACTTGAAACACTCATCAGTGATCTCCAGCTGGTAGATACATGGGAACATGTCCGAGGAAATCGACCGGGATTCACTCCTTTCACGAGTTACTCGTCTAGTCGCATTGATGGGATTTAGGTCTCCCGTTCTCTCGCAGCAACAGTGAGCGACGTGAAGGTGTGGCCAGTAGCCTTTTCTGATGACGAGGCCTGTATATGTGCCGTCACCCTTCGTCGCCAACGGGTGTGACGCAGCCGACATCCCTGGAAATTAAACCTTCTCCGGATTGTTGACGCGCCATCGAGGATACGTGGAGTTCGTGCGTCCGCCGCCTCCCGACGTATCCTACATCGATCAGTTGGTGGTTAAACTGCGCCAAGCCGGCCCTACGGAGAACCTTTATTACATATGGTAGTGAGATCGCTGCTTGGAGGCGGCAGACCCTCGATTTTTATTTCACCATCCTTCGCGAATGTGCCTTCATGCCACCCACACCGGAACGACAGATGACAGTACTACAGCATGCGAAGGCACAGATCATTGCCCACATGAGCCGACACTTCGAAGGGACGATCGTCCGAGCACGAACACACGACAGATTCGCAACGGAACGACCCACTATGTACCACGTCATTCGAGACCGTAAACTGCGAAGACGGGCGCTGATACAGGCCATCACAGCAGGGCGGTCGTCAACACTCCACACAACGCGATATTGGTGCAGCCTTCTTCGACGATTACACACGACTTTATTCTGCTCAATGTTCCGGCCGGACGACGGTGATAGGGGTCTCGCGACTGGTTCAGGGCACTATCCCACAGGATTTACAAACTGAATTATTGAACGACATTACGGAGGACAAAGTTAGTTTCAGCTAAACAGGAAGCAAAACAAGCTAAAGGAAAAGAAATAATAATAAATCAACAATAAAGCTGATAATTTATAAAATCAAACATGTTAAAACTACCAATTAAAATAATTAAAGATAATAAAATTAAAGCCAAACTAACTTCATATGAAATTGTTTGAGCAACGACGCCATAGGTAAAGGAGCGGCGAACAAGTCTCCTGGCCCCGACGGGTTGTCTGTGGAGTTTTATAGAACTTTCCAGTATCTATTGGCTCCCAAGTTGACAGACATCTGTAGGGAGCTTACGTCCCCCACAGTGCCGCTCCCCGCGGCCTTCGTAGAAGGAATAATTATACCGGTTCAAAAACCTAAACGTAAGGCTCGAATACATGATTACCGCCCGCTAACACTCGTCAACTACGGCAACGATGTAACCAGTGTACTAAAATGGATTACTACAAACGGTGTGGCTTCCGGCAGCTGTCTCAACGTCACCAAATCGATCGCCATGGCGGTAGGAATGGGTTGACCCCAACATGTGTCGACCCCCTACAGCTTAGTGGCACTGTCAGATGTCTCGGAACAGAGTTTCACGACGACATTCGAAGCACTGTGGCCCTTAAGTACCGCCGCTCATTACAACAAATTCGGTTCCCAGATCTCCAACCTTCGTCTGCGGACCCTCGATGTTCTTCAAAGGACACACTTCGTCAATGTTTACCTCGCATCGCGCCTTCCACTCATAGCGCGTGTCCTTCCAATACCGTTACAGATGGCACGACGTCTATTAGCGGCATTCGGAGCCAACGTCAGTATAGGTAAGCACTTCAAAGTCAGTTATGAGTCGCTGTCCCTTCCCCCGGAAAGGGGAGGTCTTGGTCTAGTGCATGTCCACGACAGAGGGGTGGCCCTGTTTGTCAGCTCGCACATCAAGCTGTGGCGCCACCACCCGGAAAGTTTGACATGTTTGCTACTGGAGTCCTTAGCTCCGTCCTTCCTTATGCTCCCACTGACGACGCAAGACATACCCCCCACTCTTCCACTACTTCGGGCACTGTTACATTGAGCACAGTTATGTAAGTCTCGCAGTACCACCCACGAAACAGGCGTCGGCGTGGGATATATATCGCGTCCTACAGCAGAAGCGCCCACCAAACACCGTGGAGGCCAGGTTAGTTGGAAGGTGGTGTGGCGGACGATACACATGGCTACACTGAATACAAACGTGCGATCCACATGGTACAACACAGTCAACGGGAAACAAATCACCCGATCACGCCTCCACAAGATAAATGTGGCGGACATGCCTCTATGTGCAGACTGCGGAATACCGGACACGGACGAGCACCGTCTCACGTGTGGCTCGGCAGAAGACGTATGGCCCTTGGTGCGACAAATTTTGTCGCATTTTCTACTACAAACTCCGGAACACATCGCACTCGGCTTCTACTATTTCCGGATGAACAGTATTTCCCACGCATCAAAAGCAACGCAGTCACGTGGTACCGTGGGCATGCGGTACAATACTTATTTCACGATGGACCTAAAGATGTAGTGGACTTTTGAAACTACCTACAAGAACGTCATTGCAATATTGTACGGAACCCAAAATACAGACAGTATTTTTGTAATTCCTTAGGGAGTGGCCTACACGACCCTCCGCGCAGCTGGCTCATCAACAGGTAGGAGAAGGTACCCATTGACTGAGCTAACACGAACATGTCCAATTATCAGTGGAATGACATACGACATGCGTGAAGACGTATCTGGATGATGAAGCGTACGGAGAGTAGCGACACACCCTTCTGCATCGCGTACGAAGCAAATTTTTCGTTTCCCCATATATATTACCTCGGTGTACAAAAGTACCGAGATATTTGTTTTGTTTACTCAGAGCACGATGCGGTGCTGGGTACATTTGTTTTCAGTGTGATATACGGGAAATACAAGTTACAAATACATTAAAAAATAAATAAATAAAAATAAAAAATACAAAAAATTGATTTCCCCTCACTATCTCTGATACTTTGACGAGAGAAGGGGACACTGTGACCAGGCCTCGGGTTACGACCCCAGCCCACTCTGCCCTCCCCGCCCTCCCTTTGTCATGAAAGAGAGCGGAAGTGTTTGTTGGGCGCTCCCGCTATGATCGCGCCAGTGTAGGAGTGTCTGATTCGTTAACCCACGAGTATGGAGCACAAGGCAGGAGTGGACAAGCGGAGGAAGCTGCAATTCCATTTACTGCCTGTCTCATACTTATCCATGGGTCTGGAGACGACTCGGGGTTCCCAAACAGCAGCAACAGCGGCAGCTCAGCATTATCGTCGGATAAATTCCTTGATCGTTCGCACAACTACAACATCGTAAGACTGTTAACCGACAGACATAGGAATGTATATTTCTTTCACTAAGTATGACTAACTTGAATAATAACTTGCAATAATTAAAACTTGTAGGGCCCTGTGTTGTCATTGTCCTCAGACATTATTAGCAAACAGGGTCCCTTTCCTTTCCGTGCAATCACCGAGTGTCGTAAGAATACGAGAATTGATTAGCTATTTACTGCCAGTTTTGTTTGCTTGCTAATGACCAATTTCTGTCTAAATTTTTCTGCCTCGGTAGCTGTTCATTCTCGTATAGGGTAACAGAGGATCAACTAATTTGAAGTTTTGAGTTTTCAGTTCATTCAGTTAAAGTGACGTAAACTTTCGCTGCCAAAACTAATAACTAAAGAAAGAGCACAAATTAAGAGTGCGCAATTTCATTTACCCCGTATTTAGCTTAGTGAATGACTTCTGCTGGCTTGGTATGTATATTGTTGTCGTTATTTTAAAAATAAAATCAATTGCTCATTTGCTTAAAGAAAATTCAACTCAGTCTTTCAATATTCAAAAGTAAATTGCTTGCCTTTTTCTAAATTTTACTTTACGTTACACTGATGTTACTGAAAGTCAGTTTCACATCAGAAAGTTTAAGTTAAGCCAGTCATTTACTTAACCAGTAACTCTATTTAACTTTATTTTCAAAATTTAGTTTTTCAGAATAAGTAACTGCTAAGTCAATGCTTTCTGATTCATTTATTTTCTCGTGAACTGATGTGCTGTGTAAAAGCATGACAACCTCCTGTTGCCACGCCGGTGATTATTTGCTTGAATTTCTTTGCCATTACCTTTCTTAAGATTCAGAGATTTATTGCCCTAGCGGGCAGTGATTTTTGTAGTAAATATTACGTCGTACCTTTCCCCCCCCCACCCCCCCCACCCCCCCCGTGCGGTTCGTAAACGGTTGCACTATATTCCATCCGTTTCAAAATTATCATCAGTATTTAGCTTAAGTTCAGAACAGGCTCTTGCTTGAGAAGAGTCTGTTGTACACTTTCTTCCAAATAACCGGTATTATTTTCCTTCGGTAACGATAGCCTTACTCACTGAAAAATTTCATTAGGCATACGCCATCACCGTCAGTTATATCGCAGTCCAGTAGGCCGAATGGGAAGGAGGAGGTTACACGGCGTAGCTTATACTAACTAACATAATGTTTTTTGTGGACTGTATGAATGGAAATATGTCACTCAACGTCTAGGTGAAACTTATCAAATTTACAATGTGACTGCCAAATGTCCATGATGTTTGGAATTATATAAATATACAGATAAATGAGAAAACACGAGATTCATGTAAAATCCTAGGGTAAGGTCATATTGATAAAAAAAAATTTCACGGATAATATGATGCCATTTAGACATTATGTGACATGTAGTCTTGGTTGTTCATTGAATGATTGTATATTGTATGAGCTGAAATGTTATGTCAGGCTGTTGTGATTGTACACTGAAGTTACTACGTTAGTGGTTTGTAACTTTGTGACGCTAGCTAGCGCCATAAAAGTGGTGAAGTCACTCTAAAATACTTTACTTATAAATGGATTAATTGTCCAAAAAAGGTCGCTTTAGAAATAAAACTAAGAAATCATGTGAATAAACGTTGCTTGCCACATACTACAGTGGTTATTTATTTTAAAAAATTCGGCACAGAATATGCTATGTGCAGTATAATAAAAGTTAAAAATTTTAAAAAAATGTAGAAAAACTTTTGTTGGGATGCTTTTAAATCCTGTACGTTTGGCATGTACACCAGAGAATGAAATTGTGTCTGGAGTGTGTTTCTTAAATGACGACATTGCTCCTTTAATGAAAGGTTGCATATTGACAGCTATTACCACTGTATAATTTTTATAAAATTTCTGTAATTTTATTTAACTTCAGATTTGGACTACTTTAATTGCTGCACAAAGTTCTGATCAGCGAATTGTATAATTTATCTAACGTAAATACCGACCGTAAAATGTCACCAATCTGCCTCCTAGCGGACGCAGAGGTAGCATTTGAAGCTTGGTGCAGAACACTTCTACTGCTACCAACATACAGATCACATAAGCACCGCAAAGATAAGGTAAATCATGGCTCGTACAGAGGCATATATATAGTCGTTTCACCCTCGCTCAGTTTGCGAATGGAATAGGAAAGAAAATGACTAATAGTGGTGCAGCGCCCCCTCCGCCGTGCACCGTACGGTGGCTTGCGGAATATGTACGAAGATGTAGATGTGGAACACTGTTCTGACCACGACTGACATTTACAACGTATGGACGACATTGCGCATGTGCCGCTCGTGGTCAAACACAACAGAGCCACCTGCAGGCTCGGCTACCTTCTGTATTTATGTTTACATATGCATTTCACCTGGCGTTTCTATGTTTTCGTCCAAACCCCGTAATAGGTTATACTCAGCTGAGGACTACACTACAGTTACTAGGCAAACGCAGGCATTGTATCCTCATGGATCAGAAATATGCGAACACCGAGCAAGTACTTTTCATAAATTTATTCCCAGTCACAATTTAGAGCAACACGACCACTTTGCCAACATGCCACCAGTGCGTCTGTCGCTATGCCAGAATAGTTACTGGATTACCGAGACTCATCGGTGTGAGTCGAGAAAGACAAACATGGCCCAACCCTCCGCTACTAAAAAAGCTTTTCCCCTAACAGTTCACCATGCCCAGGTGGCTGGCGACTCAGCTGTGGAGGCGTTCGGCGGCAGGCGTCCCCCTTTGCTGATGCAAGTAGTTGGTCAGCATTTCCTAAATGTGGTAGCTGTGGAAGTCCACATGAGTTGTCGGGCGTGCATGTCTTCAACCCCCAGAATCAAAAATGGTTCAAATGGCTCTAAGCACTATGGGTCTTAACACCTGAGGTCATCAGTTCCCTAGACTTAGAACTACTTAAACCTAACTAAGGACATCACACACATCCATGCCTGAGGCAGGATTCGAACCTGCGACCATAGCAGCAGCGCGGTTCCGGACTGAAGCGCCTAGAACCGCTCGGCCACAGCGGCCGGTCCCCCATAATCACTTCTCCCCCACCTCCCCTCCCCTCCCCTCAGAAAAATGGAGCTACAAGGGGTCGTTCACGACGACCACCTGTGCCTCGTGAACCTGTGGCGCTAACTGCGGCATCAGAAGGCATTAGAAAGTTGTAATACCTTCTAATGCCACAATTAACACCACTGGTTCATGAGGCACAGGTGGACATGGTGAACGACCCCTTGTAGAACACCTTTTCTGAGGGATTGCAGGCCCCCCTCCCACGAACCATGGACCTTTCCGTTGGTGGGGACGCTTGCGCGCCTCAGCTATGCAGATAGCCATACTGTAGGTGCAAACACAATGGAGGGGTATCTGTTGAGAGGCCAGACAAACGTGTGGTTCTTGAACAGGGGCAGCGGCCTTTTAAGTAGTTGCAGGAGCAACAGTCTGGGTGATTGACTAAACTGGCCTTGTAACATCAACCAAAACAGCACTGTTGTGCTGGTACTGCAAACGGCTGAAAGCAAGGGGAAACTACAGCCGTAGTTTTTACCGAGGACATGCAGCTTTAAGGAAATCAAAGAAAAATTTAGAGTAGGAATTAAAATCCAGGGAGAAGAAATAAAAACCTTGAGGTTTGCCGATGACATTGTAATTCTGTCAGAGACAGCAAAGGACTTGGAAGAACAGTTGAATGGAATTGACAATGTCTTGAAAGGAGGATATAAGATGAACATCAACAAAAGTAAAACGAGGATAATGGAATGTAGTCTAACTAAATCAGGTGATGCTGGGGATATTAGATTAGAAAATGAGACACTTAAAGTAGTAGACGAATTTTGCTATTTGGGCAGCAAAATAACTGAGGATGGTCGAAGTAGAAAGGATATAAAATGTAGACTGGCGATGGTAAAGAAAGCGTTTCTGAAGAAGAGAAATTTGTTAACATCGAGTAGATTTAAGAGTCAGGAAGTCTTTTCTAAAAGTATTTATACGGAGTGTAGTCATGTACAAATTCGAAACATGGGCAATAAGCAGTTTAGACAAGAACAGAATATAAACTTTCGAAATGTGGTGCCACAGAAGAATGCTGAGGATTAGATGGATAGATTACGAAACTAAATAGAAAGTACTGAATAAAATTGTGGAGAAGAGGAATTTGTAGCACAACTTTACTAGAAGAAGGGATCAGTTGGTAGGACATGTTCTCAGACAGCAAGGGATCATCAGTTTAACACCCCATCCCTCTCTGACCATATCTTCTTCCCACTTCCTCTGGCTGTATCCCACTCTCCTCTCTCTGTCCATTTCCCTAGCCCCCTCGTTGTGTTCATACCCTTCTCTATCTATCTCAACATATCCTGAGCCATGCCCATCGGCCTGTGTAGCCCCTACAATACCATTCAGTAAATCAGGCCTATCGTACCCCAAAACACTCCTGTCAGGGCAGGCTACACAACAGGGACTTGAAAATACACTCCTGGAAATGAAAAAAAGAACACATTGACACCGGTGTGTCAGACCCACCATACTTGCTCCGGACACTGCGAGAGGGCTGTACAAGCAATGATCACATGCACGGCACAGTGGACACACCAGGAACCGCGGTGTTGGCCGTCGAATGGCGCTAGCTGCGCAGCATTTGTGCACCGCCGCCGTCAGTGTCAGCCAGTTTGCCGTGGCATACGGAGCTCCATCGCAGTCTTTAACACTGGTAGCATGCCGCGACAGCGTGGACGTGAACCGTATGTGCAGTTGACGGACTTTGAGCGAGGGCATATAGTGGGCATGCGGGAGGCCGGGTGGACAAACCGCCGAATTGCTGAACACGTGGGGCGTGAGGTCTCCACAGTACATCGATGTTGTCGCCAGTGGTCGGCGGAAGGTGCACGTGCCCGTCGACCTGGGACCGGACCGCAGCGACGCACGGATGCACGCCAAGACCGTAGGATCCTACGCAGTGCCGTAGGGGACCGCACCGCCACTTCCCAGCAAATTAGGGACACTGTTGCTCCTGGGGTATTGGCGAGGACCATTCGCAACCGTCTCCATGTAGCTGGGCTACGGTCCCGCACACCGTTAGGCCGTCTTCCGCTCACGCCCCAACATCGTGCAGCCCGCCTCCAGTGGTGTCGCGACAGGCGTGAATGGAGGGACGAATGGAGACGTGTCGTCTTCAGCGATGAGAGTCGCTTCTGCCTTGGTGCCAATGATGGTCGTGTGCGTGTTTGGCGCCGTGCAGGTGAGCGCCACAATCAGGACTGCATACGACCGAGGCACACAGGGCCAACACCCGGCATCATGGTGTGGGGAGCGATCTCCTACACTGGCCGTACACCACTGGTGATCGTCGAGGGGACACTGAATAGTGCACGGTACATCCAAACCGTCATCGAACCCATCGTTCTACCATTCCTAGACCGGCAAGGGAACTTGCTGTTCCAACAGGACAATGCACGTCCGCATGTATCCCGTGCCACCCAACGTGCTCTAGAAGGTGTAAGTCAACTACCCTGGCCAGCAAGATCTCCGGATCTGTCCCCCATTGAGCATGTTTGGGACTGGATGAAGCGTCGTCTCACGCGGTCTGCACGTCCAGCACGAACGCTGGTCCAACTGAGGCGCCAGGTGGAAATGGCATGGCAAGCCGTTCCACAGGACTGCATCCAGCATCTCTACGATCGTCTCCATGGGAGAATAGCAGCCTGCATTGCTGCGAAAGGTGGATATTCACTGTACTAGTACCGACATTGTGCATGCTCTGTTGCCTGTGTCTATGTGCCTGTGGTTCTGTCAGTGTGACCATGTGATGTATCTGACTCCAGGAATGTGTCAATAAAGTGTCCCCTTCCTGGGACAATGAATTCACGGTGTTCTTATTTCAATTTCCAGGAGTGTAATTTACTTGCCCCTGATGTACAGTTTGCTATGCAAAGGAGGTTGATTAAGCAGCCGAAACTGCTCCAGAGCAACACATTTGTCATGTATGGTAGCCTACTTGTTGGGGCCCAGAAAACTTACTTGCCCCTGACACATAGGCTGCCCTACAAAGCAGATTGATCTGGCAAGCTGACACTGTTGTCACACAACATGCCAGTCATGCAGGGCAGCTTATACGTCAGGGACTGGGAAAATCATATTTTTGCCCATATCTCTGCCCCTGTTGGAGCTAGGAGGTTATAAACCCCCACAGTGCAAATACGTGTCAGACCTGCTGATTCTGTGGCAAATTTAGTAGTGATCGATCTAGCGGTTTGGAAGCTGATCGCAGATGTACACAAAACATACATACACTCCGTTTTATTTATGTTTAACAGATTAAAATCATTGGTCAAACATCTCTCGAAGGCATCGACTGTAGCATTTCACAGACTGTTAGTAATCCTCAACAACATGTTGTTCAAACTGAAATGAGTACTCATAATGTACAATCCTTGGAGCAACTCACAGAAGGTTTCATTTATCCCATCACTAATTATGTTGTAACATGTAACGAATTGTTTTACAGTAGGATCAACGGAAATTATGTGGTTAGTATTGATTCTTTCCAAAATCGTAACATGTGTTTTCATCTGAGCAACAAGGAAGCCACCAATCTCCTACAGCATACTTCAACAACAAAATGCTACCCCATAATTAGTTTCCTAATTACCTAGGAAACAGCAGCAGGTGATGCACATTCGCTTCCACACTGAGAAATTCTGCCTTTTGACTTGTATACTCCGTCTAGAAATGTTTATCTTTTATGTGGTTAAACAGCTCTTCTGTAGTGAAACCAGATGCCCAACCACACAGCACGATGCATACCATTAGTGGATGCATCAAAAAACACACCGGTGCAGTGGTTACCTGGGCTGAGCCACATTGCCCCACCTTCACTATGCAGAAAGGGCCTCTTGGTCAGTCAGTTGAAGAGAATCCGGAGTGGCCCAGGATTGCCAGTCCATAACGACGTTCCTCATACATCAATGAGGAGACTGAAGTCCAAGAAACCCCCCTCTAGTCATACCACACTATCAGACACAGACTTCCACAATAACGCACAGTGGCCGTCAGCCTTGAGTGCCAATGTTTGAGCATTCACTCTCTCGTTTCCGACACTATCAAAGACCAACTGGTTTCGAACATCCCATCTGACAATGCAAAGCTCTTAAGAGGATCACATGCAATTTGCTAGGACATTCTGTACAAACAGGGCAAAACGTCAAGTCTCAGTGTCAATATGGTCCTCTGCACCAGACAATGGTCCATGCTTCGTGTGACTGCAATATCAGAGCACACCCAGGGCCAACAATAAATCTATACGGTGATTCAGTGATGAAGTTAATAACCTTCATGGATAATGGAGAAGGGTAAGTGTGTCAATATGATGGTGCTGAGGCACACTCATGCAATATCTTCTACATGATTAAACCGTCATTTAATTGTGTATTACTTTGTTTATCTTCTGTACTGTCTAGAGTAGTGCTTTTATGCCATTATAAAGTACAGCGTTAAAAGTTGTTAGACCATTGTTCTGTCAAATGTGCCAAGCAGTCCAAAGTACGTCCTGCATTAACGGATATAACATATAATGGTCTACCGATCTAACATTCTGCGTGGTTTCTGTTGTTCTATATCGTGTCTCCCTACCACTTTCGCGCAACGATGCTCTGAGCGTGTTTTTTAGGGAATTGACTAGTTTGAACCTGGGACCTGTTGCTGGTAAGGAGACGCCAGACCACACATGACATGTGGAGTTCAGAAGAGTTCAGTGAGACTAGCGATGATATAACCAAATACTTAATGATTTCAGCGTCAGCTCCACTGCACTCCCTGTAAAAGAATCTTAATACTAACTAAATTTAGTGGAAGGGGTTCAAGGTTTTCCTATTTTTAGTTAGCTGGTAAAATAACGTCGAAAAAGCAGTTAAGTTTACCATTGGAAATTTTATTCTACTCACAAAACATTGTTTATAAATTGCACTATTGATAAAAGGAAATGTTTTAATACAGGATGGTAAAAACCAACTGCGTTCAACAAAAATGTGAACGAATATTCCCTGAATGGGTTTCCAAGATCTACAATGGATCGAAGGATGACCTATGCCATATCACTTCTATAATCTAGGTTTAAATTAAGTTTCACAAAAGAGAAAACTATCAAAATGGTCTACAGTGACCCTCAATTATCTTTAATTACTTATCTAACTTGTCGTAAATTACAGTGGCTGATGTGGCTTCTCAATAACTATATAACAGAAAAATCATCGCGTTTCAGATTTTTACTTCAAGTGGCAAATGTGAACACCATGAGCTTTAATTGACGATCGACACTAGTATTACGCAAAAAGGGGGTGTAACAGATGAGACTTCTGCAGCTCTGAGTGATGCTTTATGCGCTGTTATGCGGCATCACGTGCATTCATTACCTTGTCGGTGTTCGTCAGGGGGCAGCGGGCAGCACAGCTCCGCTCACCTCGCCGTCTCGGAAGCAACTCTCTCCTAACTTCTCCTTACTACAATTTACCGAAGTTGGTTTAAAAAAACTATCTGGCTGTGTTTTCATCTGACCAATCAGGGTCTCAATGTTAACCTTAAGCTCCGCCTACAAAAATTCTGTCCATCCAATGAGAAACGTTATACTTTTCGTGGTGGGGCAATGTTTTTAAAGTTTGCAACGGAACAGAGACGCGAAAAAGTTTCATGCTAAAACTTGCAGCTGGTGTGGTCCTTTTAGTGTTATTGTAAGATCTATACTGCTCTTCTGGAGGGCTCTATCTTTTAACATGGGCTAGGGGGTGGTCCTGACATAACAGAGACGCGAAAAAGTCTCACACTAAAACTTGCGGCAGGGGTGGCCCTTTTTGTGTTATCGTAAGATCTATACTGTTCTTCTGGAGGACTCTTGCTTTTAACATGGGCTGTGGGGGTGGTCCTAGCGGTTAGCTGGCAACGTGGGTGTCCGTCCCTTATCGTAGGGCCTTCCAGCTTAACATGGTTCTGCTCTCGGCTTCTGTTCTCGTTTCTCCCCACCGGAACTGCGTCTGTCTCACGGTGGGAAGGTATGACATGCATTTGGGCATTCTAGTGTTAGTCTGTGGTATTCCATTTGCTCACTCGTTACTCGTATTACTTTGGTTAATTTAATGTCACGATTTATTCGGAGCTATGTGACATACTACTGGATTTGCTTATCATGTCAGGGTTTTCATGGAAGGTGTTGGATTTGCCTGACACCTTACATATCACCACCTTTCGAACTTAATTTTTGTACTGAAGTTAGGCAATGATTGAATCGTTGTCTAAGCCAGTCAAAAATTATTCCGTTATCTAAATTTTGTTGCGTACTGTTCAGCCACGATATTTTGTTCTAAGCTAGTTTGTATTACTAATTTATATTTTTATATTCTTCCACATTATTATCAAAAATATGTTTATATTGACAAGGGAAGATTGATTTTATTCTATTATAATCATTATTTTTAATTATTTTCTTTCTTTATTTAATTGTGAAGTTTGTTTTTTAAGAAGTTTGTTATCGAAAGTGAGGAGTCTTTCACATCTATTTTCTTAGAAATATTGTTTTTATAAATGTAGTAATTAAGTAAAATCTATTCCTAAGACATTTTCTAAATATCATGTACAAGTAAAATGTTTTTGTTTCTAGACACTCATTTCAACATTGTTACACTAACAAATAAGAATTATTTCCAAGAATTGCTTTGACAAAGAAATATACGTACACAAGTATTGAGATATTATCCTAACAAATGGTACAAATGTTTAAAAAAAGGGAAAACATCCAACAAGAGAATTTTTTATTCTTTGTTTTTATAAGGAGAAAATAAGTAAAATATAGTTATTCTTTTATTTTTATGAGTAGAAAATAAGTGGCATATAGTTTCAGTGTTTATTATGCCTTACTTTTGTTCTTTATATAATGTCCATTTCAGAACTAATGACTTATTTTTATCGATAGTCTGTTTTTTACTTAAGTCCATAGTCAATGACCGTAATTTTGTAGTTTATTAGCTGTCTGGTGTGCTTAACTTATTTAGTTTTTCACACATTTCTTTTGCACAATTCCTACATCACACAATTTGATTTCACACAATCGTATGAATGCTTAAGCATGAGGTTGGCGAATGTTTTTAGCATGAAGGTGATGGACTTGAGCGAGATGGATGTGGGCAAGTATTTGATGTACAGCTTTGTTCGTCGTTCCTTGTTGGCTTTGCAAGTGTGTGTTGCTGTTGTGGAGATCCCATAATGGAATGGAGCCGTGAGTGCAGAGTCTCGTTGTTTACTTGCTTTGTATGCGTGAAAGTCATCGTTATGTGTCGCTGAAAGCGGTCGTTTTTCGTTGTAATACTTCGCAGATGACTAGTTTACAATAGGATAGGGATTTGGGAAGGTATGTCGTCTATTCTTCACTCATCTTCTTTCTTGGTCTCAATCTTGCGAATCTTCAACTTCTGTTCTTCCTGCTTTTTCTCTGCTTCTTACTTGCTTCCTGGTTCTTCTCTGGGCAGGATATGGATATATTTATTGATAACTAGTCGCTTTGAAGTTCTCCTCTTAGTAATAGTTTGATAAATTGTTTGGGCATGTCATTTTTACTCTGTGGAAGTTTTCTTCAGTTTCGTGCATCAGTGTGCTGTTTAATAGCAGTAGTGTGACTTTTACACTTTTTTTTTTTTTTTGCCAGTGGTGGTGTGCCCAAGTGGTCTTCTCGTCAGGCGGTTTTTAGCTTGCTCCGCTGAGTCGGGGCGTTCATAGACCCTTCTGGCGTTCGGTGTAATGTCGTGTCTCTGCAGGGTTCCGCCACTGTGTGGTTCCGTGTTCTGTCCCACCAGGGTTCAGCCATCTTATGGTTCAGCTTGGCATCAGATTTATTTACTGCCCACTTCGGCTACAAGGGCCTTCTGTTGGTCTCACTGTCCTTTCCCTTCTCTCGACGCTTCTGCCTTGTAGGAATCGTGTCTTCTAATTACGTCCTTTCCTTTCTTGATACTTCTCGCTTTGCAACTTGTGGGTCGTTGCATCTCGTCCTTGCTGGAGTTTTTACAATGGTTCTTACAAAAAGTTTTACTTATAATCATCTAACATATGTCTAGTATCTACATTGTTTTATTCCTTCTTAAAAGCTTTACAAATTTCGGCGCCCTTTCCATGTTACAATTCTAAGATATTTTGAGTCTTAACGTCTACAAGAATCCTCAAATTCGTTTTTTATTTTTGTGTAGTGTTGTGGTGTATAGCATTTTAGTATTTCATGCTGTTAGACTATCTATGCTTTATCCTTTCACCTTAATCTACGGTACTATTGGTGTTATTTTTGTTTTTGTTTTTATTTAAACTACTTTCTTTTTCCCACCTTCCTCTCTCTTCATTCTTCTTTCTCCTGACGATCTTATCTGCAACATAATCTTGAAATATTGTGCTGATTGTTTACCAGTAATAAAATTAATCTTCAAACTTTTTGATATGGCTCACATGGTGAAGTCCTAAGGTTTTGCCTGTTTTTGGGTTCATTAGTTCCACAGCATTATCATGAGCAATTCGGCTAATTATGACAGGTCCTTTGTATGTAGCGTAAAACTTATGTATTTTGTGTTTCTGTTTGCTGGAGAGATGGTGTATTTTTACAAATACTTTCTGGCCTACTGAGAATGTTCTTTTAATTGCTGTTGTATCTCCTCTTTCTTTTATTTTAATGGCTGCCTTTCTGATGTTGGAGAGTGCTGTTGCTATGACTTGTTTGTGCTGTCTACGTGGTACAATAGGAAATCCAACATTTTCTCTGGTTACGTTTGGGGGTTCAATATTTTTAAGTACAGTAACTGGAGGTAGTAGTGTAGTGCTATGTGGCATTTCATTTATTACTTCTTGAAAATCTTTGAGGTATATATCCCAAGTGTTGTGTCTTTTGCCTGCATATAATCGGTATAAAGTGCCTATGTCCTTCATAGATCGTTCTGCTGGATTTACGATAGGTTTGTACTTAGATATGTAGATGGGTTTTATTTTGTGTTGTTTTAACGTGTTCTTCCATTGCATTGATTTGTATTGTGGGCCATTATCCGAAATTATTCGTTCCACTCGACCTACTTGTCTCAGAAAATCTTGTCCAAATGCTTTACTTATAGTAAGACCTGTTGCCTGTTTTAATGGTGTCAGGGTAACATATTTAGAAGTAAGTTCCAAATCGACAAATATGAAAATATATCCATTTTTTGTGCGTGGGAGGGGCCCCATCAAATCTGTTGCAGCTAATTGTTTTAATCTTTTAGGGATAATTGGAAACATAGGTGGCTTGGTTTCGAAAGTGACGTGTTTAGCCCTCATACTTTTTTTGCATTTGACTAATACTGTTCTAATTCGTCTTTCCATATTAGGACAATGGCTTGTTTGTTTTATTTTTAAAAAGCATTTCTTTGGTCCAAAGTGGCCATTACTTAAATGTGTATACCATATGTACTTATTAATTAGTTCATCTGGGATATAAATTAACCATTCATTCGTTGCAATATTTCGTTTAAAAAATAAAACGATTTTTTTTTACGAGATAGTGCTGTCGAATGTCTGGAAAATCCTTACTTCTCCACTTGTGTTTGATTCCTAGTATTTCGGGATCCTTGTCCTGTTCTTTGCCTATGTTTTTCATTGCTGTCGTAATGTAGTTTTCGAAAGGTACTTGTTTCATATAGTACATTGTAAACTGGTCTTCTGCTGCTTCCAAGCCTATGTTATTGGTTGCACCCTGTGGAAATCGTGATAACGCATCTGCTAATACATTCGCTGGTGCTGGTATGTGTGTAATAGTGAAGTCAAATTCTTGTAGTATTAACATCCATCTGGCTAACTTCCCATGAGCTACTTTGGCGGATAACAGAAATTCTTATGGTTTGTGGTCAGTGTATACTTTTGTTTTTCTTCCGAATAGGAAGTATCGAAAACGCTGGAAGCCCCATACAATGGCCAATGCTTCCAGCTCTGTGACTGAATAGTTTTTCTCGCTTTTTGTGAGTACCCGACTGGCAAATGCAATTGTTCTATATGATCTTAGCTCTGCCTGTTCGTATTCTTGGAATAAAACAACTCCTAAACCTGTTTTCGCGCTATCAGTGGCCATACAAAAATTTTGTGTTAGATCAGGATGTGTTAAAATCGGTGCTGTTGTTAGTGCGTTTTTCACTTTTAAAAATTCTTCATTGGCTTGTTGATCCCATACCCATGGCGTGTTTTTTCTAGTCAATGCACATAGGCGTGGTGTTGCGAGAGAGTCGATCCAAATAAATTTTTTATAGAATCCGGTGAGACCTAGAAATCCTCTGAGAGTTTTCTTATTATATGGAGTACAGAATTCATTGATTGTCATCAGTTTTTCTGGATCGGGCATTACCCCTTTCTCGGAAATTATGTGTCCTATAAATTTGACCTCTCGCCTTCCAAATTTGGATTTTGTTATATTTACTGTGACCCGATGCTCTTTCATGATCTGTAAAAACTGATTTAATGTGTCGTTCTGATGTTCCCAAGAGGGTTCTGCTATAATCACATCGTCAACATAACAAGTAATATTTTGTAAAATTTCAGGACTGAGTATAGTATTAAATCCCCTAATGAACGCTTCAATCGTTTAAATTGGTAACATCTACCGAATACGATAAATGCTGTAAATTTTCTACATTCTGGGGCCAATTCTATTTGCCAGAAACTACTCCGTAAATCAATTGATGAAAATATCTTAGCACCGTGTAAGTTTTGTATCAATTCCTCTAATTTTTCTGGGAGATCTGTCTCAGTGATTATGATTGTGTTCATCTGTCTGGAATCAAGCACTAACCTGATGCTCCCATTTCGTTTTTGTACAATATGGAGCGGGCTGTTATATGTGGAGGTAGCTGGTTCAATAATATCGTCATCTAACGTTTTAGATATCTCCTGGAATACTTTATTCCTGTAGCTTAATGGGATTGTATAGGGTGGCACTCTAAATGGTTTGTGCTGTTTTACTTCAAACTTGTACTGAAGGTGTTTAATACTGCCAGCCTTAGGTAAAAATACCTCTGCTTTATCTCGTAAAATACCCTCTAATTCTCTTTTACTGTGTTCCGAAATACCTCGAACTTCTTGCAATTTTTCGTCGATTTCTTTATGGACTTCTAACATGAGTTGAGGCGATTCCCCTTTTTGTGCATACCATTCTAATTCTTCATCCTCTTTATCTCGCGTCATTCTTAATTGTTTGTTTATAACTGGTATTTCTTCTAATTTTAGCTTTTGCTCAAAGAGAAGTGTGACATTCCCGAATGTTACGCTACCTTTCCACATATCTATTATCACTCGTCTCTCATTTAAAAAATCTGCACCTATAATCAAATCCACAGTTAGTTTAGGTATAATCACGAAGTTGGCTTCGATCTTTTGACCTTGACACGAAAGAGTTAACCATGTTTCTCTCGTAACTCCCGCAGCATTGTTTCTAATAGGACCTCTTACTTTAATCTTACGTGTTTTCAGAACTGGCAATCCCTCATTGACATTACACTGCATGAATAAATTTTCTGAGATCGCAGTCAGTTCACTTCCGCTATCAGTTACAAAATTGACTCGGATGTGCTTTACCATGGCCTTCACAATTGGTTGAATTTGAAACCGTTGGTTCTGTTCTTCTTCTTCTTCTTGCATCAACGAATCCTCCACTGAATCATACATGAGTCTTTTTAGGAATTTCCCTTGTGAATTCGAACTTTCTGTAGGATAAGCTTCGACTGCTACTTCTCTCTCTTTTATTTCCTCTTCTCTATTTCTTCCTTCATTTACGCTTTCTTCAACATCCTCTACTTTTTCCTCATCCTCGTCTATCTTCTCCTTCTTCGTCGCTACTTCCACATAATCGCATCTAAATGCTCTAATTATCACTTCATAACTTCCTTCATTATATACGTTGGGTTGTGTGCCCACTAGTAACTTATTTTCAACTTCTGTCGCCTGCGCATTATCCTCATTGAATTCGCTTTCCCTGGTTTCCATCTCAAATAGCTCTGCAATACTCATTACTTCGTCCTTTCCTCCTACATTCGTTGTGCATGCCTCTGGTAATTCATCTTCCTCGTCAGTATTCTCCCAATTAATTTCGTCCCAACACTATATTGTTATTTTCTTGTCTTCATTTTCATCAGGTCCCTGCGGATTTGTTTCTTCCTTCTTCTCTTCTCGTGATAAGATTTTTACTTCTCTGTTCAAGGTGCTGCAATTGTCCTGGGTCGGTGCGTCATTCTCTTTGGCATGGGCGCTTAGCTGTCAATTCGAACGTTTATCGGGGTTTGGTGGTCTTACCTCCACCTCTTCTATCTGTATTCTCTTTTCTTGTTCAGCTTGTTGATAGTGGTTTCTTTGTTGATAATTTGTCGGTCTATTGGTTCTCCAGTACCCGTTCCGGTTGTCGTTATTCCCTCTGTAACAGTTGTTGCCGTTCCTGCGTGAATTATACTTATTGCCATTTTCTCTTCTAAATCCATAACCGGTTCTTTGTTGAAATCTATTGTCGTTTCTTGGTGCGAAGTTATCACATGGTTCGTAATTATCGTTTCTTCGTACTGTGTCTTGTGGATTCCACTGGGTGTTGTTACGTAATAATTTAATCTCGTCCTGAATGTCATTACGCAATGTTTGTACGTCCGCCTTTACCTTGTCAATGTCTGTTCTCAATTGATTGTGACCTGTTATTAAGTTTCCTATCACTACTCGAGATTTTTTTGCCTCGTCTGCAATATGACTTAGGTGTAACTGAATTTTTTTGTTTTGTTCTTTAATCGCACGCATTTGTCTCGTGGTTTCTGCATTCTGAATTTGAATTTGGTTCGCTATGTCTTTATTTTGCCTTGTCGTGGTTTCCGTAATTTGTTGTAATAATTCTGCCAGATTGGTGTGTCCTATTGCTTTTTCTTCCGACGTCCTACGCTCTGTGTTTTCCCCCAAGTGTTGGTTCGCAGCCGATTGCATTGAACTGTGCTGTGACACGTTTCTGCTCGCATTCCTTGTACTCTGTGGTGAGGGAGCTCTGATTACTTGTACTATGGGTTCTACGTATTCAAGACGCAAGTTAGAATCCTCATCGACTGTCTCTCTACTTTCCTGCTCCTCTGTCGTATGCTGACTTATGTTTTCTATGCCTTGACGTACATTACCCTCGTTATGGTGCGTTATATGTCCTATTTCTCGCGATACTGCATCGTCTGTTGTACTGTCCTCTATTCTCTGTCCATTTTCATGCTGGGCCTCTACCTCAATTCGGTCAAGGTCTCGATCTGCCATTGCTAATCTTTCCGCATCCCTTATTTTTTATTTTAAAAGCAATTCACGCGCCCTACTTCGAGTCAACATGCACTCATAAAATCTCACGCGTTTCATAACCTTTTTGTTCACACGACTTGACACTTATTATACCCAAGACTGACAATCCATTCACTTACTTGTTGGGTCCGAACCAAGTTGTCAACGATTAATCGACCACCTATGCGCTTGCATTGAGGAGATAACCCAATTCTAACAATTTTTAAAATTCATAACTTAATTATGCTATTGTCTCTGCTAGAATGTCTCACTATCTATCGCTGCAGCTACTGTTTTAAACTATTTATGCCTTTCAAAAAAAATTTTTTTTATTACTAAAATTTTTTTAACAGGATATTTTTCTGACCTAGTTAGGCATGTGGTCGACCTTCAATCATGGTATTTTTCCATCCTGGCAGGGTCGCCATTCTCTAACATTCTGTGTGGTTTCTGTTGTTCTATATCATGTCTCCCTACCACTTTCGCACAACGACGCTCTGAGCGTGTTTTTTAGGGAATTGACTAGTTTGAACCTGGGACCTGTTGCTGGTAAGGAGATGCCAGACCACACATGACATGTAGAGTTCAGAAGAGTTCAGTGAGACTAGCGATGATATAACCAAATACTTAATGATTTCAGCGTCAGCTCCACTGCACTCCCTGTAAAAGAATCTTAATACTAACTAAATTTAGTGGAAGGGGTTCAAGGTTTTCCTATTTTTAGTTAGCTGGTAAAATAACGTCGAAAAAGCAGTTAAGTTTACCATTGGAAATTTTATTCTACTCACAAAACATTGTTTATAAATTGCACTATTGATAAAAGGAAATGTTTTAATACAGGATGGTAAAAACCAACTGCGTTCAACAAAAATGTGAACGAATATTCCCTGAATGGGTTTCCAAGTTCTACAATGGATCGAAGGATGACCTATGCCATATCACATCTATAATCTAGGTTTAAATTAAGTTTCACAAAAGAGAAAACTATCAATCTATCTCTGACGTCGATCTGTTGTAGAATTTTAGAAAATGTTTTTTGCTCGAGTATCATGTTGTTTTTGGAAACCCAGAATCTACTATGTAGGAATCAACATGGATTCCGGAAACAGCGATCGTGTGAGACCCAACTCGCTTTATTTGTTCATGAGACCCAGAAAATATTAGATACAGGCTCACAGGTAGATGCTATTTTTCTTGACTTCTGGAAGGCGTTCGATACAGTTCCGCACTGTCGCCTGATAAACAAAGTAAGAGCCTACGGAATATCAGACCAGCTGTGTGGCTGGATTGAAGAGTTTTTAGCAAACAGAACACAGCATGTTGTTATCAATGGAGAGACATCTACAGACGTTAAAGTAACCTCTGGCGTGCCGCAGGGGAATGTTATGGGACCATTGCTTTTCACAATATATATAAATGACCTAGTAGATAGTGTCGGAAGTCCCATGCGGCTTTTCGCGGATGATGCTGTAGTATACAGAGAAGTTGCAGCATTAGAAAATTGTAGCGAAATGCAGGAAGATCTGCAGCGGATAGGCACTTGGTGCAGGGAGTGGCAACTGACCCTTAACATAGACAAATGTAATGTATTGCGAATACATAGAAAGAAGGATCCTTTATTGTATGATTATATGATAGCGGAACAAACACTGGTAGCAGTTACTTCTGTAAAATATCTGGGAGTATGCGTGCGGAACGATTTGAAGTGGAATGATCAGATAAAATTAATTGTTGGTAAGGCGGGTACCAGGTTGAGATTCATTGGGAGAGTGCTTAGAAAATGTAGTCCATCAACAAAGGAGGTGGCTTACAAAACACTCGTTCGACCTATACTTGAGTATTGCTCATCAGTGTGGGATTCGTACCAGATCTGTTTGACGGAGGAGATAGAGAAGATCCAAAGAAGAGCGGCGCGTTTCGTCACAGGGTTATTTGGTAACCGTGATAGCGTTACGGAGATGTTTAGCAAACTCAAGTGGCAGACTCTGCAAGAGAGGCGCTCTGCAACGCGGTGTAGCTTGCTCGCCCGGTTTCGAGAGGGTGCGTTTCTGGATGAGGTATCGAATATATTGCTTCCCCCTACTTATACCTCCCGAGGAGATCACGAATGTAAAATTAGAGAGATTAGAGCGCGCACGGAGGCTTTCAGACAGTCTCAATGTTAACCTTAAGCTCCGCCTACAAAAATTCTGTCTATCCAATGAGAAACGTTATACTTTTCGTGGTGGGGCAATGTTTTTAAAGTTTGCAACGGAACAGAGACGCGAAAAAGTCTCACGCTAAAACTTGCAGCTGGTGTGGTCCTTTTAGTGTTATCGTAAGATCTATACTGTTCTTCTGGAGGGCTCTGTCTTTTAACATGGGCTGGGGGGTGGTCCTGACGTAACAGAGACGCGGAAAAGTCTCACGCTAAAACTTGCGGCTGGGGTGGCCCTTTTTGTGTTATCGTAAGATCTATACTGTTCTTCTGGAGGGCTCTAGCTTTTAACATGGGTTAGGGGGTGGTCCTAGCGGTTAGCTGGCAACGTGGGTGTACATCACTTATCGTAGGGCCTTCCAGCTTAACACGGTTCTGCTCTCGGCTTCTGTTCTCGTTTCTCCCCTCGGAACTGCGTCTGTCTCAGGGTGGAAAGGTATGACATGCATTTAGGCATTCTTGTGTTAGTCTGTGGTATTCCATTTGCTCACTAGTTACTCGTATTACTTTGGTTAATTTAATGTCACAATTTATTCGGAGCTATGTGACATACTACTGGATTTGCTTATCATGTCAGGGTTTTCATGGAAGGTGTTGGATTTGCCTGACACCTTACAACAACTTTTAGCATTGTACTTGACAATGGCATAAAAGCCGAAATTTAGATAGTACAGAAGACGTCTATAATAATACGCAGTCAAATGGCGGTTTACTCTTCAATAATCATTCAGGATAACTCCAATGGCCGAAAATAAAGGCTTTGCCTATACCGGCCACGATTATCAAACCTCAAAAAGGGAAATAAGCTCAGCCACTGCGCACCTCCGTATGACGTCAGTGCACAGTGGGGGGGCAATTGTAGTGAATCATATTATTTTTCTTTGTTTTCTTTTCTTATACATAAACTATACGTAAACTAAATAAGCTATAAGCCAAAGACACCGCCAAAACTAAATTAACGAGTTGTTTTATGGCAAGGATAATGTTTTGATACATCGTTAAATATCTGCTTGAAATAAAGTAAGAAATACGCTCTTCAGTTTATTAATTCATGTATCCTCACCGTTTTGCTTCGGGAAGTGGTAGCGTGCGGACGTATGCTTGGATCCGTCGTACCAGCATTGTTAAAAATGCGTATTTTAACTGTTCATTAAAAGCATTATAAAGAGTTACTGGAAAAGAATATTTATTAGCATTGTTATAAGTTCAGCTCCTATCTGTTCATCATTCCACTCGCCTTCGTGATCGTGTATGAAGAGGTTCGGCGCAGATAAGAATAATTAACGCCGGGGGTATCTGAAAGAGCATGCCCGCATCGACATTGTCACACTCAAGACTAAACACAATGGAATTAATGTGAAGGTAATGACTCAAACTTGACAGGCACATGTTGAATTTGGTTTACTTATATTAAAAATACTGTGCTTCGTGTATTTAAGAACTTATAGACAGATCGACAGTTTCAGTGGTTACGGTGATTATTTGGTACCACACACTACTGGAAGCAGCAGTACGTAATGCAAATTATGTTTATGGACCTTGAATGTAATGAAATACAAGGTCTGTTGACTTTGGTATCAGTTGAAGCTCACCCAAGATTATGCATATATTCATAAATTACCTTCAAAATGTTCTCAACTATTCTTTCCAATTAATTTTTCCAATTATTCAAGTAATTATTAATCCATTTCCATCTACACATTCTTAATCATACTCTCGTTATACCATTCTCTGCTGCTGTAGATATTACCCTATACTAATCTAACCAGAAACCCTTGTCTTGTTTCCATTGCACTTCACTGACGCCTACGATATCTAGATTGAGCCTTAGCATTTCCCTTTTCAGATTTTCTAGTTTCGCTGCACGTTCAAACTTCTGACATTCCACGCCCCGACTGGTAGAACCATACTTTCGTTGGTCGTTCAGTCTTTGGGAGTCTAGTCCCGGAGACGCGCATGGTAGGCTAGTCCGGAATGGAGAGATCATCATGACATTTTTTCATTTGCAGGCCACTTATCCTGAGGATACGTTGTATGTGTCTTTAATGCAATCACATCAGAATTTAAGGACCATGCTTGTTGTTCATCGTCCTTATTCCACTGTCAGCTTTTTAGTGAAAATTTAATGTACTTTTTACTATTACTTTATTACTTATTTGATTGTTCATTTTAATGTGCTTTTTATTGCTAGTTTTAATGTTCACTGAACTGCTCATCTTATTGCTCTCTTTTCTGTTCCCTTGCATCGGCTCTTTTTACAGCTCATTTTTACTGGCCATTTTACAGTCCATTGCATTGCACATTGTGTTGTTCATTTTACTGCGTATCTTACATCTATTTTATAGCTAAAATCCATAAAACTTGATGTACTTGCTTTATCAGCTCCTCGGAAGGAGTAATTTAAATGCCCGAGTGCCGAATACGTCAAGTGTTTATACCAACCGATAAATAAATAAATAATCTTTAAAAATGTCTAACATGGATAATACGTACTTATTCCCGTCTTTAGTCTTAAGAGCCACACTGTAAAACATACTCAAAAACATCAGCTTTACAAAAGTTTTCACTGGTGCTGAGTCACAGTCATACAGTATTTTTGGAAGGAATTCACCGTCATTTGATGTATCCTGTGTAATGCCGTGAAAGCTGAAACCTATATTGTGCACAGGAAATAAATAGAAATGTACAGTCAAACGGAGGTGTATCCTTTTAACAAATCAGGTATACAACTTTGCCAACAGAACATCTCTTTTTTTGCGTTTATTGCTGTTTTCCCAGCATCCAGATGTTAAAGAATGGCGTTGTTCTGTTATGATTTGTCCTTTCATCCTTTCTGAAATAATTCTCCTGCTCCATTTACTAGTGATTTTATAGAATAATCCATCTACTTAGACAAAACGTGATTCATTTTTCTGTATTTTGCGTTGGAGACATGGACTTTCCTGCTCACCGCATTAGCATTCATACGTTGTTTACCAGGTCAGTGAATAACGTTAAACTGGAACTCACTCAATGCCCACCTTGTTAATCTGAAACCTGAGTCTTTTAAGCTATTGTTCAGTGTTGCGTGATCTGTAATTACCATGAATCCTCTTCCCTTCAAGAAATATTTGTTACGTATCACACAAAGAATTAGAGCACAAAGGTCCTTTGGTGCGGTAGTAACTGTAGTTACATTCTGCTCTGTTTAACTGTCTGAACGTAAATGATATTCGTGTTCATGGCTATCAGTCTCTTGCAACAGGATGACACGTATGGCAAAAATTTGATGCAACTTTTGAAATAATGAATGTGTAGCAATATATCAGCAGACAGGGAAGTGAATGTTCGAAATATCGTCTGCCACGATTTGTACATTTTGCACTGGAGGGCAGCGTGGAGGGTAAAAATCGTAGAGGGAGACCAAGAGATGAATACAGTAAGCAGATTCAGAAGGATGTAGGTTGCAGTAGGTACTGGGAGATGAAGGAGCTTGCAGAGGACAGATTAGCATGGAGAGCTGCATCAAACCAGTCTCAGGACTGAAGACCACAACAACAACAAACGATTTGTACACGGGGACGCACAGTGCTGCTAAGTGAGATTTATGTATAAAAGTCCAGTTCGTCAGCCTCCCAATTCCCTTAACTGAATTGCAGTCCACTTGCTTACCTCACGTCTCGTACAAATTGCCGCAATTGATTTCTTCTCCTTGTACAATAAACACTGCGTAATAATGTGGCAAGCGGGTATGTTTAAATACTAAGCATAATGGGAATTGTAAAATGTTGGAATGCCAAATAATTTTGTTTTAGTTGTCCAACTGCAAAATTAGTAAAACAATTTGTAAAGCCAATCTATCGTTAGTATTCGTCACAAAATTCCCGGTAACTGATCATTAGTTCCCGAGCACTGCGGACGTCGCCAAATGTTTAACACGATCTTAGAATGCACATCAGATCGCAAAAATATGTTTCCCGAGGTAACTTTAACAATTAATTTCATTTTTACGAGGAGTTGCACATCGCACACTTGTTCGCGTCTCGATAGTAGACTGTGTGCTACCTTAACTGTTTGGCAGCTGCCCTTTCAGTGCACTATTGTGACTGGTGCAACCTTTCCATGAGCAGGCACTGACACTAACTTCAGTTTGTCGCTAGCATTTGCTGATGAATTTAGTGCTATTGAAATAATTACACACATCAAAAAAAAGTTTTGCATCACCTTGCTTCCGAGAGTTCCGGAACCTGTACAGAAAATTGGAATAGAGATCAACACAAACATCATTTCCGCCATTTCTATTGCTCATGAAAACCACACATTGCACGTTGTACCACGATACAGCGAGACCTTCAGAGGTGGTGGTCCAGATTGCTGTACACATCAGTATCTCTAACATCCAGTAGTGCGTCGTCTTGCATTGATGCATGCCTGTATTTGTCGTGGCATACACACTCATCAAGGCACTGTTGGTCCAGATTCTCCCCCTCCTCAACGGCGTTTCGGCGTAGATCCCTCAGAGTGGTTAGTGGGTCACGTCGTCCATAAACAGCCATTTTCAACATATCTCAGGCATGTTCGATATGGTTCATGTCTGGAGAACATGCTGGCCACTCTAGACGAGCGATGTTGTTATCCTGAAGGAAGTGATTCACAAGATGTGCACGCATTGTCGCCCCTGAAGACGAATGCCTCGCCAATATGCTGCCGATATGGTTGCACTATCGGTCGGAGGATGGCATTCACGTATCGTGCAGCCGTTACGGCGCCTTCCATAACCACAAGAAGCGCACGTTGGCCCCACATAATGCCACCTCAAAACAGCAGGGAACTTCCACCTAGCTGCACTCGCTAGACAGTGTTGTCTAAGGCGTTCAGCCTGATCGTGTTGCCTCCAAACACGTCTCTGACGATTGTCTGGTCGAAGGAATAGGCGACATCGATGAAAAGAACGTGATGCCAATCCTGAGCGGTCTATTCGCCATGTTGTTGGGCCCATCCGTAACACGCTGCATCGTGTCGTGGTTGCAAAGATGGACCTCGCCCTGGACGTCGGCAGTGAAGTTGCGCATCATGCAGCCTATTGCGCACAGTTTCAGTCGTGCCAGCACGAAAAGCGTTACTCAACATGGCGGCGTTGCTGTCAGGGTTCCTCCGAGCTATAATCCGTAGGTAGCGGTCATCCACTGCAGTAGTAGCCCTTGGGCGGCCTGAGGAAGGCATGTCCTCGACAGTTCCTGTCTCTCTGTATCTTCTCCATGTCCGAACAACATCACTTTGGTTCACTCCGAGACGCCTGGACACTTCCCTTGCGGACAGGCCTTCCTGGCAGAAAGTAACAATGCGGACGCGATCGAACCGCGGTATTGACCGCCTAGGCATGGTTGGTCTACATACAACACGAGGCGTGTACCTCCTTCCTGGTGGAATGACAAACTGATCGGCTGTCGGCCCCCTCCGTCTAATAGGCGCTACTCATGCATGCTTGTTTATATCTTTGGGCGGGTTTAGTGACGGCTCTGAACAGTTAAAGGGACTGTCTCTGTGATACAATATCCACAGTCAGCGACTATCTTCAGGAGTTCTGGGAACAGGGTGATGCTAAACTTTTTTTGTCGTGTGTATTAACAAGTTCCCAGTGCAAGTATGATCATCAGCACTGCTGGAACTGTATGTTAATATCCAAACGACAAACTATAGAAATTCGCTTCTTGGCGCCCAGCGTGGTAGGTGAATCCCTACTGTCTCTCTCTGCTCCATTACAATGCGGCTCTTGCTCGCCCGGCCGTTTCTCGCTGTTTGACCACCTCGCGCCTTGTTCATGGAGTCTGCCTTCCTTGTTATCCTACCTATTTGCTAGTCTCCAATAGCAAAATCTATAATGTGCTGAGTTTTATCCACTTGATATCTTGTGCATGAGGTTCAGGGTAAAATTAACATGTTTTACTACCTAAAGATGTTTAAAGCCTGAAGCTGTCAGCAAAGACTATTGAAACCGGTTCTCCTGAATTAAAAAGATTTACTGAGATCTTGGATTTTGAATGGTTTTTAACAACATCTTCCTAAACTGTGCATTAAAACACGGAAACAAAAATGTAGTAAACATAAATGCCACGAAGGGCTTGCTTTAATCTGAAAAAGCTAATACTTGAGGTATTCTTAAGGCTATTTAAAGTTCTTCCATCGATTTTTTGTCTTATATCAATCAAGTATAGAAGCTACATCATTGGATGTGCTAAATTTACGCAACTGGCTATTAATTTTCAGTAGAAATTCGCTAGCCCCAGAAATGATTGTACATAGTTCCCTTACGTTTTATGGTCAGGTAAATTATGAACAGCTTGAATTCAGTTGTGGAGCAAGATGGATTCCTTTACTAGTTAAAGCATTTTCAAGAGTGTGCAAAATGATTTTCATCAAAACGATAATGACAGATTCAGACTACTTATAAGCTTAAAATCTGATTTAAGTTCTTAGTATATCGCCTTATAACTTCACTGAAAATGATTACTGTACAGTCATGGCATTGTGAGTGTGCAAGCGATCTGCGTTGTGTGTAATGTGAAGAAAACTTTACATGCCAAGCTCACTAAAAAAATATGTTATTGGATGAGAAGTTTCAACAGAGCTATGCTGTCATAATCGGATCTTATGTTTCAATATTGATACCGGAAAGCCAATAAAATGTTTTTTTTAGCAATCTTGGCTTGCGAAGTTTTCTTCAGTTATCGAAAATGATTATGTTGTCACAAAAGCTTTCGATGGTTTAAGCCCTCGTAAAACTGAATCCATCCAAGTTCTCCTTCCTCAAATGTATGAACCGTCGATTGAAATTATCCATCTGTTAGATCAAAAACTGAAAAATACATCTTCTGAAGTATACCAAACTTGGTAAGGGCTGAATGTTCAGTGTAGTAACGTATACAGAAACGGGACAGTGGGTCTTCAGAAACTTATTTCTTCTTAATGGTAACTGCTGGTGAAGGCCGCGGTGGATCTTCATAATCCCTTGGTTTCATAAGCCCCGATTCCAATTATTCTTTGGCCATTTCTTCTACCAACTCCATTTGATTGTATATGGTTTTCTTGTAATCGGTGCTAAGTTTCCTGTATATATACGATACTGTAGCACATGAGTAACAAATAGTGTTCAGGTTGCGACGTCTTTGCCTATCGACAGGTTTGTGGCGGACAGTAGGCTGCATGTCCTGCGCCGCTGGGAGAACGGCGGTGGCAACCAGAACGGTTGTTACATGGGGGACAGAGTGACAACGAGTAATGCAGGCTGTGTGTGGGGTAGGACGTAAGGGAACGTGTGTGTGGCACGTGGGGCCACGGCGGCCGGTGCTCTGTGACTGGCGAGGAAATTTACAGTGATTACTGTGCTTAAGTCTCTGGAGACTGAGTCACTGCCTTCAGAGTGGAACGAGGCATGTATAGCATGGACATGGTAGTATGTTTCTTTTCATGGAACCTGGTAGATGGGAGCAGCTTCCTGTTCTGTAGTACGGATGGGCCGAGGCGAAAGACTGTTATGTGGTAGTCCTTCTGAGTAATGCCGTGTGGAAGGGAATTCGCTGCTCTGAGGTGATTTTCACTGCGTGTTGTCACTGTGTTTTGTCTCAAACTCATGGGCGGTGCAGTTGGTCTTTGGCTTGTGGTCCCCTAAGCAATATAGAGCTCACATAAGGAACAGACGTTATTGATGATTGTTTGCCGATCGTGTTAGAGCGTATGCTGTGGTGCGAGTATACAGTTCAAAGTACAGTGACGTGGGGACTGGGGGCATAGTGCATTTTTGGTATCAAATCATTTTCACCTAACTGTGGAGTTCTACCTGTATCATCGGACCTCACGTGAATTTTTCTGTATCTCGCTGAGCAGCAGGAGCTGTATCGTGCAGTGTCTCTGTTTCAGGTGAACCTTAGGTATGGTAGCTACCTGTTATCTGTATGGACAGTAAACAGAAAGGCCCGAACAAGTAACGGCGGTTAGGTGAGTGGAAATGTACCACGCTAGTGACAGAAGATGCAACTGCATAAGCAACTTCGCCGATGATTTGTGCCATCCTCATGACGTTATTGTGAAAATTTACGAAACTAGTGCGACGATACAAAAACAATCGTATTAACTAAACTATTGATAAAAGCCATAACGACGATGTGTTGTGATTATTGTAAAATGATATAGAAAAAGAACAATGAAAATTACTATCAATACGAAAACTATAGGATAATATGTGAACAAAGATAAAAATGAATAGACAGTCCTCTAGCGAGAAATAAAGAGAAAAAACTAACCACTCTTCGTTTTGTTCTTGATTGTAGAAGGACGTGACTGACGATTCGTGATGAGAATCGTATATGTTATTAATACTGCAAGAAAAAGCATTCTTATGACAATAATAATTACTTCTATAAATGTTTAAACTTATGTTTTCCTTTCAATAGTGTAGGGAAAGGCATCCCATAATTATTACTGAATAATTTGCAGTCTTCATATACTGAAATGATTTTGTTTTAAAGACGCCATTACGGGCGAGAACATAATTTTCAGTTTTTCATTACGCCACACGGCTTAAAAATAGGGAATCAAAATCACTCGCTGAGAATTATCTGCTTAAGTGTTTCACTTGGAAGTGAATTAATATTTCATTGCAGAAACAGTTTTTGTGTTAGCCTGGACCAGTCAGCACGGATCAGGCCTCACTGGATTCACTACGTAAAAAATAATTCTATTCAGATGTAAACAGAAAACAGCTTTCAAAGAGTTTTAATCAGTTCTATAACAAGATTTCAATGCGACCTCACAGAAAGCCCGGAGTCTCTTCTCATTAAAAGAACAATGAAGCTGGACGGATTTTGCTACATTTCATGTCTAATACGTTAAACAGAAACATACTAGACTGCTTACACTCGCAGTTGAAACGAAATTAACATTACTCGCATAACAATCAAAGCCTTTCATGTAACCGTCAACATTTTGGTGCACTTTAACACAGCATTTCAGCTTCGTGTTACCAAGCGGCACTTCGCGTCTGCAAACGACGAAAGATACGTGAAACTTAATATTCTGATAACAACAGGCCCTCAGAAAACTAAAGTGTCTGGGGCCAAGGAGTCCAAGAAAAGTTGTTGTTGTTGTTGTGGACTTCAGTCCTGAGACTGGTTTGATGCAGCTCTCCATGCAACCCTATCCTGTGCAAGCTTCTTCATCTCCCAGTACCTACTGCAACCCACATCCTTCTGAATCTGCTTAGTGTATTCATCTCTTGTTCTCCCTCTACGATTTTTAGCCTCCACGCTGCCCTCCAATACTAAATTTGTGATCCCTTGATGCCTCAGAACATGTCCTACCAACCGATCCCTTCTTCTAGTCAAGTTGTGCCACAAACTCCTCTTCTCCCCAAATTCTATTCAATACTTCATCATTAGTTATGTGATCTACCCACCTAATCTTCAGCATTCTTCTGTAGCACCACCTTTCGAAAGCTTCTATTCTCTTCTTGTCCAAACTATTTATCGTCCATGTTTCACTTCCATACATGGCTACACTCCATACAAATACTTTCAGAAAAGACTTCCTGACACTTAAATCTATACTCGATGTTAACAAATTTCTCTTCTTCAGAAACGCTTTCCTTGCCATTGCCAGTCTACACTCCTGGAAATGGAAAAAAGAACACATTGACACCGGTGTGTCAGACCCACCATACTTGCTCCGGACACTGCGAGAGGGCTGTACAAGCAATGATCACACGCACGGCACAGCGGACACACCAGGAACCGCGGTGTTGGCCGTCGAATGGCGCTAGCTGCGCAGCATTTGTGCACCGCCGCCGTCAGTGTCAGCCAGTTTGCCGTGGCATACGGAGCTGCATCGCAGTCTTTAACACTGGTAGCATGCCGCGACAGCGTGGACGTGAACCGTATGTGCAGTTGACGGACTTTGAGCGAGGGCGTATAGTGGGCATGCGGGAGCCCGGGTGGACGTACCGCCGAATTGCTCAACACGTGGGGCGTGAGGTCTCCACAGTACATCGATGTTGTCGCCAGTGGTCGGCGGAAGGTGCACGTGCCCGTCGACCTGGGACCGGCCCGCAGCGACGCACGGATGCACGCCAAGACCGTAGGATCCTACGCAGTGCCGTAGGGGACCGCACCGCCACTTCCCAGCAAATTAGGGACACTGTTGCCCCTGGGGTATCGGCGAGGACCATTCGCAACCGTCTCCATGAAGCTGGGCTACGGTCCCGCACACCGTTAGGCCGTCTTCCGCTCACGCCCCAACATCGTGCAGCCCGCCTCCAGTGGTGTCGCGACAGGCGTGAATGGAGGGACGTATGGAGACGTGTCGTCTTCAGCGATGAGAGTCGCTTCTGCCTTGGTGCCAATGATGGTCGTATGCGTGTTTGGCGCCGTGCAGGTGAGCGCCACAATCAGGACTGCATACGACCGAGGCACACAGGGCCAACACCCGGCATCATGGTGTGGGGAGCGATCTCTTACACTGGCCGTACACCACTGGTGATCGTCGAGGGGACACTGAATAGTGCACGGCACATCCAAACCGTCATCGAACCCATCGTTCTACCATTCCTAGACCGGCAAGGGAACTTGCTGTTCCAACAGGACAATGCACGTCCACATGTATCCCGTGCCACCCAACGTGCTCTAGAAGGTGTAAGTCAACTACCCTGGCCAGCAAGATCTCCGGATCATTTCAGAGAACAAACAGCATTACGTGTAAGTAGAATTGAGTATTCTCCATTTACAGCTGCATTTACCATTGATACCGAGAATAAGTCATCTTAATTATTTCTTGTGCTACACGAACATTGCCAATAACATCATACAATTCGGATATTAGTACAGATTGTAAGTTAGGTAGCTAAATGTTTGTTTTGTATCTTGATGATCCTTACATCCTAAATTAATTAATGCGCTTTTAAATTTATTAATGAATGAATTAGATTGTAGTTTTAGATTTTAGTAATACTATTGTTGGTTTCATATTTTAGTTATGTCATTACTGGTATTAAGTGAAATTTTTCAAATAAGAGTGCAGGGGGTCTTCAATAGGAAATTGTAATCTAGAGATGCGTGCATACAGAACGACTAGAAGTACATGAAAAGTTTACACAAAAACCTGTGTTTGAAAAATTTCTGAGCTGCGCTAGTTTTGGAGCCATGTGTGTCTTGTTGGTAGTAAGGGGTTGTTGTTATCACTGTGAAATGTGGGACAACTTATATGTCTCGAAATATGTGTTAGGGAACGAGTGTGATGTTGCTTTCGAATTTAAGTGGAGTTGAAACGTCATGAATTTTGTCTTTCTGTGATAGCTAATTGCTCGTAAACTGTTCCTGCTCCGGAACTTAATTATATTATCTTTTCTATGAAGATTTTGTTATGATGAGTCGTAAAATACTAGATAAACGTAAGATTAATGTTCCAATAAATGTCACTCCGTAATCAGTCTCCGATTTAATGTGAGTAGTAGAAATTCCACAGCACAATAGGCACATTCGAAAGTTCAAGGAACAATCTATAGAAATGTCAACTTGTATTTTTTAACCAGACAGAAAAATTTCATTCAGGGGGTATTTGAAAGAAATTTATTCATTGAAAGTAAAATACCATAGTAACTTTTAAAATTTATTGAGTTTCCAGTTGTATCTGTCTTTACAGGAAGGAATAACAACGAAAAGCAGTTTGAGATACCTTACACGCTCTAATTTAAACAACGGTAAACCCTACACACTGTTAATTACGCGTCTGCATATCTTTATTACGATATACACTGGCGAAAAAAAAATCACAACACCAAGAAGGAGCTGTGGGAAATAAATGAAAGTTGGTGGGCGAGTTTCTACGTCTGAAAGAAGATATCTGTTCAAATTTCGCGGCAGTCACGTAAGAGTTGCACCAGTAGCGCCAGGTCTGCTTTCAATTCCGCGCTGTAACGGTCGTGAGCTTCAATTACCTTTGAGATTGGACTTGATGAGCTGATGTTCGTCACAAATATCTTCAAGGCGACAAAGACGCCATTATCAACATCTCACTGAGTTTGTATCAGGTCGTGCAACAGGGCTACAAGAAGCTGGATGAACTTTCTGCGGTATAGCGAAAAGGCTTGGCAGAATCGTAGCCACTATACGTGATTGCTGGCAGCTGTGGGCAGGTTATGTACGGCTGCAAGAAGATCGGCTCCTGACGGCCACGGCAGCTCGTGGTCGTGCGGTAGCGTTCTCGCTTCCCACGCCCGGGTTCCCGGGTTCGATTCCCGGCGGGGTCAGGGATTTTCTCTGCCTCGCGATGGCTGGGTGTTGTGTGATGTCATTAGGTTAGTTAGGTTTAAGTAGTTCTAAGTTCTAGGGGACTGATGACCATCGATGTTAAGTCCCATAGTGCTCAGAGCCATTTGAACCATTTGAACGGCCACGTGGCGCTAACGGGAGGGGAAACCATCGTGTTCGACATATAGGGCACTTTGTGCTCCATCCGTGGCAGCAGTCTGAGCAGCAGTTGGCACCTCAGTGACACAATGAACTGTTGCAAATCGGTTACTTCGAGGAGAGTGTACTGCGCCGCTCTACAGACAGGGCCACACTCGTAGAAACAACAAAATGATGAGACACTACAGAGGCACAGTCACAAATAAGGGGAGAGCAACGTCGCACAGCAGATTCGCTCTGTTGTACTCAAGAACTACAACACAAGAGTCTGCTATGTTAGCTCTGTTGTGGAAGCACGTCACTCGACTAGACAGGTAACAAACAGTACGCCGAAGAGAACCAGTGTGCGTTAACTTCTGTATTGGAAATATCATCTGACCAGATCACAACCTATGCATTTATACTTGGATGTTGGAATTCGACCGATACAACCCTCATTACGTATCTGCACGAAGATGTGCACTATGGAATTGCGACAGATACTATTTGAGGTTTGAAGGGCTAATTGTAGCTACCGGAATATTATAATAATGCTGGGAATAATGCATCTGACTACCAAAAAATCTACAAGGTTCGTACGAATAACTACCACCGAAAATGGTCTCAGCTTCAATGAAAAATACGATGCACTATAGTATACGTTGGATAGAAAATCAGATACTTGACCTCACTCACAGCGGCAAAATAAAATGTTCAACTTTTTAACTCTACTACCTTCTACCTTCTAAAAGAAGGATGGAAGAAGCCTGGATATACTAAAAGGTATGAGATAGATTATATAATGGTAAGACAGAGATATAGGAACCAGGTTTTAAATTGTAAGACATTTTCAGGGGCAGATGTGGACTCTGACCACAATCTATTGGTTATGAACTGTAGATTAAAACTGAAGAAACTGCAAAACGGTGGGAATTTAAGGAGATGGCACCTGGATAAACTGAAAGAACCAGAGGTTGTACAGAGTTTCAGGGAGAGCATAAGGGAACAATTGACAAGAATGGGGGAAAGAAATACAGTAGAAGAAGAATGGGTAGCTTTGAGGGATGGAGTAGTGAAGGCAGCAGAGGATCAAGTAGGTAAAAAGACGAGAGCTAGTAGAAATCCTTGGATGACAGAAGAAATATTGAATTTCATTGACGAAAGGAGAAAATATAAAAATGCAGTAAATGGATCAGGCAAAAAGGAATTCAGACGTCTCAAAAATGAGATCGACAGGAAGTGCAAGATGGCTAAGCAGACATGGCTAGAGGACAAATGTAAGGATGTAGAGGCCTGTCTCACTAGGGGTAAGATATACTGCCTACAGGAAAATTAAAGAGACCTTCGGAGAAAAGAGAACCACTTGTATGAACATCAAGAGCTCAGATAGAAACCCAGTTCTAAGCAAAGAAGGGAAAGCAGAAAGGTGGAAGGAGTATATAGAGGGTCTATACAAGGGCGATGTATTTGAGGGCAATGTTATAGAAATGGAAGAAATGAAGATGAAATGGGAGATATGACACTGCGTGAAGAGTTTGATAGAGCACTGAAAGGCCTAAGTCGAAACAAGGCCCCGGGAGTAGACAACATTCCATCAGAACTACTGACAGCCTCGGGAGAGCCATTCCTGACAAAACTCTACCATCTGGTGAGCAAGATGTATGAGACAGGCGAAATACCCTCAGACTTCAAGAAGAATATAATAATTCCAATCCCAAAGAAAGCAGGTGTTGACAGATGTGAAAATTACCGAACAATCAGTTTAATAAGTCACAGCTGCAAAATACTAACGCGAATTCTTTACAGACGAATGGAAAAACTGGTAGAAGCTGACCTCGGGGAAGATCAGTTTCGATTCCGTAGAAATGTTGGAACACGTGAGGCAATACTGACCCTACGACTTATCTTAGAAGAAAGATTAAGGAAAGGCAAACCTACGTTTCTAGCATCTGTAGGCTTAGAGAAAGCTTTTGATAATGTTGACTGGAATACTCTCTTTCAAATTCTGAAGGTGGCAGGGGTACAATACAGGGAGCGAAAGGCTATTTACAATTTGTACAGAAACCAGATGGCAGTTATTAGAGTCGAGAGACATGAAAGGGAAGCACTGGTTGGGAAGGGAGTGAGACAGGGTTGTAGCCTCTCCCCGATGTTGTTCAATCTGTATATTGAGCAAGCAGTAAAGGAAACAAAAGAAAAAGTCGGAGTAGGTATTAAAATCCTTGGAGAAGAAATAAAAACTTTGAGATTTGCCAATGACATTCTAATTCTGTCAGAGACAGCAAAGGACTTGAAAGAGCAGTTGAACGGAATGGACAGTGTCTTGAAAGGAGGGTATAAGATGAACATACAAAAGCAAAACGAGGATAATGCAATGTAGTCGAATTAAGTCGGGTGTTGCTGAGGGAATCAGGTTAGAAAATAAGACACTTAAAGTAGTAAAGGAGTTTTGCTATTTGGGGAACAAAATAACTGATGATGGTCGAAGTAGAGAGGATATAAAATGTAGACTGGCAATGGCAAGGAAAGCGTTTCTGAAGAAGAGAAATTTGTTAGCATCAAGTATAGATTTAAGTGTCAGGAATTCGTTTCTGAAAGTATATGTATGGAGTGTATGGACGATAAATAGTTTGTACAAGAAGAGAATAGAAGCTTTCGAAATGTGGTGCTACAGAAGAATGCTGAAGATTAGATAGGTATATCACATTACTAATGAGGAGGTACTGAATAGGATTGGGGAGAAGAGGAGTTTGTGGCACAACTTGACTAGAAGAAGGGATCGGTTGGTTGGACATGTTCTGAGGCATCAAGGGATCACCAATTTAGTATTGGAGGGCAGTGTGGAGGGTAAAAATCGCAGAGGGAGACCAAGAGATGAATACACTAAGCAGATTCAGAGGGATGTAGGCTCCAGTAGGTACTGGGAGATGAAGAAGCTTGCACAGGATAGAGTAGCACGGAGAGCTGCATCAAGCCAGTCTCAGGACTGAAGACCAAAACAACAACAACTCTACTACACGACAACGCACCACCCTAAGCAATGACGTAACAGAAATGTTCAACTCTTTTATATAAAAAAAATACGAGCTGTCGTGCTCGATAATACTGAATAAATATCTTTGCAATTCAAAACTGCAACCAAATTACGAACAATCATCTAATTGCAGTGTGCTTGTCTGCACTTTTAAATACTATTTATTTTATGCCGTATTTTACTCTTTTGTTTAATTGACTTTATTAATCAGAGATAACTTCTTTATGTAGCAATCACGTTACAACAACATCGTTGCAAAACTTATATACCAACGTATTAATTCGTTTTAAAATTGTCAGACATTTAGTAAATTAAGTAAATTACCTTTCTTTCAAGAATGAATCAACTTTCCGTTTAAATAAAATCCTGGGGATAATTTCTCTCCTTTTTAACTTAAGAAATATGAAATAATTTCTCTCTTTAGAAATTTGATCTAATATTCCTATTTCTTTGGAAATTGATATCATTGCTTTTAATAACATTGCACACTTCTATTTATCTGATTTTTAGCTTCGTTTTACCACTTTACGGTATTTGCATATTATTCGTTTGCTATAAAACTTGCGGCGGCGTGGTTACGTTCGTCCATTACCTGCACCTGCCTGTGAACTCGTTGCAGCAGATCGCCGGTAGGAAAGCTGAGCAGAAAGGTACCGTACCGCAACTCGCACCAGGCTACATACAACGTAACTATCCTAAGAATCGGGAGAAGGTCTTAATTTTGAATTAAAGGCGGAAATACTAGCAAAACTTCGGTATATTCTGAACCCTGAATTATACACGTTCGCTGCAAAGCCCGTGCTAATCTTAACACAGTCCCAAAATCTGAACAGTTACTAAGCACGGATCGTTCTTAAATAAAAATGCTTGCCATGCTGTTAAGTTTATCGGTGTCTAAATCACTCAAGTTTTTAGTCACCGATATGCTCAATGTGCCACTTGGTATTACTGTCTTTTCTCATACACCAAATTACTTAAAAAATCCGTTCACATCTAAAAAAAAAACACACACGGAATAAATATGCCGTCACTTTAAAACACTTTTGAAAAATGTAGCACAACTAAAACCGGCAAATTCTAACTTCCTTCGGAGCTCATACTACACACGACCGTACCATTGAAAGACTGGGCTCTGACCGCCTTTGATTGCTGTAAGCATTCTCTGCCTCCAAGAGAAAAGACTTGACAGTCTACAACTATCCTAGCGTAATCTTTTAATATCTTTATGAAAAATAATATCTGGCTTGACGAAACTGATGAAAATTTTCAAAATAAATTTTCAACATTTTAATTACTTTTCAACATTTTTGTAAACTCATGCTTCATTAAAGTCTTTTGAATTTAACTTCGTGTTCACTTTTTTATTTAAATGCACTGCAGTTTATGTCTTTCCATTTAATAATGGTAATTTATCCTACCTTAGCACAAGCACATCGCTATCGTATTTTCGTCACATACATTTCCCTAGTTTTTGATTATGGCACCTTTGCATTGTAGCATCCATATCATTCCTCCATTCTCCACATATCTGTCATTCCAGGGTTTACATGCAACGTTGTCCCTGAAACCATACTTCCATCTAAGACTACTTACTTTACATACATCCTCATACACAGTCACTTATTATTATAAGAAATTTACAAATTTTATATTTCGTTTAACTTGACTTCAGATGGAAGGAAATTAACAGTGTGTTGCTTCTTTATTTTACTTTAATCAGCAAGACCAAATCTACGAGAATTTTTTTTTTCAAGAATATATTTCCTTTAGAAGACTTAATGTTAGGTTAGGTTAGGTTAGGTTAGAGTTTTTTTAACAAAACTAGTTGCTATTAAAAGCAAAACTTAAAATTTTGCTTCACTTTAACTCAACTTGTGAACATTTAATTTTGAAAGCAATTATTTACAAACATTTTATAATACATGGTTACCACTTTTATGCAGTGTCTCTTTGCATCACTTCTTCTTCATATTTTTTTATCACTAATGAAGAGTAATCAAAATTTTTTATTTACAATATAATCTCCACATTCATTCACATTCCTTTCATAATTTTATAAATGTTCTTCATCTTTATCCCAGTATAGTTTTAGTCTTATTTGTTAAACTTCCTTTAACTATATGGCCCCTATATCCCTTTTCATCAATACAACACGCCTTTCCCTAACCACTACACTTTAGTCTTCATCCTCAAAATCTCCTTTATTAACTGTACTTGTCACATCCGGTTACTTTCATTTCCCTACATTACATTCAGCCGCCAATTTATTTTTACATATTCCAACAGGATATTCCTCCGTATCTGCCATTTTTTAACTGATACATTAATGCTTCGTATACTTCCACACACCATGGAATAGCTTCTCATATTACTTAAGTCAATCCTTACTGTCAGCTTTCAGCAGACAATTTGACCCCAATTTCTCTCGCCATAAAACTTATTTCGTCATAAGGCACCATGGCGCTCTCTGAGGCTCTCAAATACTTTACCTTCACTGATAGAGAAGAAAATTAAAGATGATAGATTCAGCTCAGAATGGCAGAAGAGGAAGATTGACAATACGAAAAGAAACCGAAATAGCATTGTCAATCAATCGAACACCTGGTGTTCGTCGAACACCTAGCACTGCATAGGTTGCAACGCCCTCTGAGGCCTCCAACCTTAGCTGACATCTAACTCTGGACTAATCTGTCTTTTCATGTCGATAAGATTTCTTAAGCCCAACAATGGTTTCCTCAATTTCCATTATCCTAATTTATACACCTTTGGATGTGGTTTTTCAGCAATCTTAAATGGACCCATACACTTGTCCTTAAACTTTTTCATTTCTGCTGTAATCTTTTTTGACCCTTCCCTAGTTTTGTCTAGTACTAGTTCTCCAGTTTGGAAATTCGTTGGTTGAGCCTTAGCATCATGGCGTCTTTTTCGTTCCAATGACTTTTTTCTAATATTTTCTATAGCAGTTTTTTCCCTTACACTTAGTGCCAGGTCTGCAATAACAAGAAACTCTATTAGTTCAAACAGTAAGTTATTTGGTCTTACCCCACACATCAATTCACAAAGAGTGAACCCTGTAGCCTCATGCTTCATATTATTGATTACATATTCAAATATTATATATGTTTCCAGAATGAGATTTTCACTCTGCAGCGGAGTGTGCGCTGATATGAAACTTCGTGGCCGATTAAAACTGTGTGCCGGACCGGGACTCGAACTCGGGACCATTGCCTTTCGCGGGCAAGTGCTCTACCAAGTTTGGAAGGTAGGAGACGAGGTACTGGCGGAAGTAAAGCTGTGAGGACGGGGCGTGAGTCGTGCTTGGGTAGTGCAGTTGGTAGAGCACTTGCCCGCGAAAGGCAAAGGTCCAAAGTTCGAGTCTTGGTCCGGCACACAATTTTAATCTGCCAGGAAGTTTCATTCTACATGTAGTGCCCAAGCCGTATGTTTTCTGTAGCAATAAGTACGACATAACCTTTTCATTTCCTTCATGATCCTTTCAAACATATTTCCTTGCGGAAAATACGCTGAAATCTTTATACGCTCAATGTTTCGGCTTTCTAAACGTCCTTTAAATTTATTGGAAACAAATTGTGGGCCATTGTCAGACAAGATAGGTTTTGGGACTCCTACAACCAATAAGTAGTCTCTCTACATTTCATTTACTCACACTTTCACATTAGTCTTCGTAATTGGTTATTGTTTCACAAATTTTTGAACCCATTCACCAAAACGAAAACGTACTCACAACCACCTCGAGACACAGCATATATCACAAGCTACAAGGTCCAACTTATTTTGTGGCTCAACAATATACATTTGGCCTTGAATTATTTTATTATTTGCACATACTTTTTGGCATGTGTCACACATTGGAACCCTTGCTTTTGCACGCCTCCATATATTATTAAAGATCACTGTTTCACTAATAACTTGGCTACACATTTTCTGGCCACAGAATACCCAAACCTTTCATGTATATGTAGTCAGTTAGTAAGTTAACATGTTCTTCAGGAAAAAAAACCTTCGACTGACTAGCCGTATTTTTTCTCCCATGGAATAAAATCCCTTGATGCATCTTTTAATAATCGGCAACTTTAGGATAAGCTTGGTCACCTAAATAACTTTTTACTAAACTAAAATTGTAATTTTTGGTTTTGTTCCCTCCTTAATTATTTTCAGCCGCCCCTCTTCATAAATTTTCATTTTGGTTGCAAATAAATAGATCCCTTTTTTGTCTGTCAACATATTTTCGTTATTCTAATAGTCTTCTACCCCCTCCCCCTCCCCTTGATAATGCACCAGTCATCAAATTCTCAGATCCTTTTATGTATTTAATTTCCAGATCTTACTGTTGCAAGTATGAAGACTACCTGGTTAGTCTGGTGTGTTTCAATTTGCACGTCTGCAAATATGTCAATGCCCTAAAGTCGCTGTATTCAATTACTCTGTGTCCCAACATGTATTCTTTTAATCCTTCCAAGCCAAAAATGATAGCTAACGCCTTTTGTTCCAAAATGCAATAATTTTTCTCAGATAGTTGCAACAATCTGCTCGCAAATGCAATAGTTTTATGAATCTCTTCTCCTCCTCCTAAATACACTTGAAACAGCTCTACTGCAATACTGTAATCATACGCATCCGCCATTAAGCAAAAAGGCTAGGAAAAATCGGGGTGATGAAGTATTTAGCTTTCACATAAGGCGTTCTGTAGTTCCTCAGTTGCAATTTGATATTCATTGGTCCATTTTTATGGTGCATCTTTTTTCAACAGATTTCTTAAACATGGGGCATTAAATAATTTCCCTCCCTATGTTTTTTGAAAAAAAGGAGTGTCATCTTTTCCGTTTAAGTAGCATTCATATTCCTTGACTAAGCCAGGTTTATCTGAGAAAACATTTTTGTGATCTTGTAGCACCTCTTTTAATTTGTCCCTTTGATGCTCCTCCAAGTATGGCACCTCTTTTTTTCTTGTACCATCTTCCATTTCCTCAGGATCCACCACCACATCATCCACATACTCATTGTAGCCCTCTAAATCTTCCAACCTTTTACAATATCTAATTGGTATACTGCCTGCTCCTTCTTTGGTCAAATTACTTTTTCGAAAATATGGTACAATCACATCTTTCTCATTTATTTCAAACATTTCATTAAAACTTAAACTCCCTTTGTACTGGTTAAAGGAATCTACGCTAATTAGCAGCTTTATACATAGATCAGGGATCATAAGGAAGTTATGGAGCACTTGCACAACACTTATTTTCACTGGCAACAGAACGTCGTGTTTAACAGGTTTTCTTAACTTTTCCTGTAGCTACAATTATCCGCACCCCCATTACTGCCATTATTATAAGTTCATTTCTATTTGGCAACGATTCTAACCAACTTTTACTTACAGCACATAAATCACTGCCACTATCTACGAAACACTGTACTTCTTCGTTACACACTTACAGACTAATTACTGGCTGACTCAGCACCTTCCTTTCATTGCTAGTGTCAGAGACCCCCCTCCAACAAATCGTACAGAACCTCCCTTCTATCGAAACCTTCTCTGTTTCCAGAAATTACACAGATTTTTGCAGAATTATGCTCATTACTTTTCTCCTGCATACTAGCTACTCTGTCCACTAATGACAGCTGAAAATTTTTTCCAGCGTTTCGCCATTCTCCCTTTCCTCTCTCTCTTCCTTTTTTCCACTATTAATTGACTGACCCCCATTTTGGTCATCATTTCCCTGCCTCTCCCTTATAGCCTCACAAATGTCATTTATAGACGCTAAAATTTCCTCTACACTAACATCACTAATCTTTCGTAATTCTGCAGCTTCTGCACTTTCTCCTTCCCTCAAAACATGACCCGACTTCAACTTGGTTGCTAAAGATATTCTGGCAATCAGGTTCCGTCACATTTTCCGCTTATACATCACCCATTTCGTCTGCAATACAGTGCTTATTTTGTTTATGTCTGTCCAAAAAATCCCCTAAACTTCTGTTAAATGTACAGATTTTTATGTAGCTCGTTTCGTCTGTTGTTACTACCTTCTTCTGTTCCCCACTTATAATCCCACTCTGTTTAGCGCTAACACGTATAAAGGGTTTTGCTAGCGGGTTCAGGTTACTACTTCCCTAGCCCTTTCACAGACGGCATTTAATTTAATAGATTCTGGGATTCTGTACCATTTGTTACGTTTACCCCCATTTGCTGTCGCCTTGGCGTAACATCATCCTCTCGCACTGGCGAATACGATCGCTGATTGTACACCTGTTCCCCATTATTTCGCCTATCATTTGCTGGATAGCGCCACCTCCAGGCACCTCTGCTCCTGCTTTTTCCACGGTACACGCCAATTATGTTAACGTTTACATTCTGCCGCGGTTGTGCATTATTTGATGGCTTGACATTACGATTTGTATGCTCGTCGTCATGCAACGACCTCTCAACTCTCTCCAAATAACTAATGAATTTATGAACGTCACTCCTCAGAGCTGCAATAATTTTGTTTCGCCAGTTCATGGGCAGTTTACCTTCCAGGCCCATAATGATTTGTTCTGGTTCGACTTTATTATTTAAATATGACAAATTTGTCATCCACTTTGACGCGAAATTTCTTACGCTTTCTTTTCTGAGATTAAACTTTTCCCCAGTACAGACGCTATTTAGGAATTCCATTTCTTTTTGCTTGCCCTAATATTCTTTCAAAAACGCCTCTTCAAATTTATCTAGAGTATCGCACTGTTCAGTAGCGATAACCCCCCTCCCTCCCCCCCCCCCCTCACACACACACACAAGTTCTAGCCTCTCCCAAGAATTTAGACGTAATAAACTATTTTCTGTCTGTTTGACCAGAAACTAGGTAGAGCACCCTCAAAGTTATTCCAAAATTCTTTTGGATGTATATTTCCTGTTGTATCAAAACGTAAAAACTGCCTGTTAGTGGCATATGATATTTCAGAAGATTCTACTACAAAACTAAACCCTCTATTGTTAGTTCTATGTCTGAGGTTAGTTTCAACTTGACATAATCTACTGCTATGCTCATCCAACTTGTTTTCAACCTCTTCTACGTGATTAGTTAGCTGAAGAACATTTTCTTCAGAAACACCCACTCAGTCAGACACATATTTTACTTCATTCATACATTTGGCATATTCAGAACTGATTTTACTGTCTAACAGTTTGCGATCATTTATACATATAGACTCTACGGCCGCTATTTTGATCTCTACTTTCTGTTATCAAACCTATCCTTTGTTTGTTTCCAATAGCGACTTTTTTCAAGGCATCTGTTAATTCACTTTTTACAGTTTTAATGGATTGCTGGCAGTTATTCTCAAAAACTTTGCCTTCCATTTTACTTTCTGACGACTTCAAATCATTTTTCCACATTTCTTTTAAAATAGCAGTCTGCTTTTCAAGTTTTTCATTGTAATCACTAGTTTACTTTTCGAGTTTCTTATCAAACTTACTAATTTTCTGACCAATTGTTTCAGCCAAATTAGTATGTCCATCTTTTATAGAACCCATTAATGCTGCAAACGTTTCTTGCATACTTCCAGGTTCTATTTTCTGCATTATTGTTCTATGTTTACCTTGTTCCACCGGTACTATTCCAGATTTGGTATCCACATTTATTTCAGTAACACTACGAACACCCCATCATTCAATTGGTTGTTACCGATTTCATGCTTACTGTCACTTTCAGGATTTACATTATCCCTACTAGTTACATTAACTGACATACTTGAAGAAGATTCTACTTCACTGTCCGTAAATAACAAAGAAATATCGTCAAAAACCTCTTCTTTTATTTTAACACCTACTCCTTCTCTCTGTTCAGGCGTGTTAGTCTGTGAAGCACATACAGTGAAAGAGAGTTCTTCCTCTTTTATGGTATTTACAAAATCTTTATCACTTTCCATGTTACTCAGTCTTTCATCACACATACACACACACACACACACAACAAATGTAACAAACTTATCTTTTGCTGAATGCTGCGGCCTCGGCGTGCTGAAACTGTGAGTCCGTACCAGTTTCAGGGTCCCTACTCGTCGTGTAAGTTGGCAGCGTTGCCCTGCTGAACTGCTGCTCGTTGATACCGCTACGATGCCGTCTGCTGCTTCGATGCACCCTCGTTCTTATTGTGGATGTTCAACATCTTTTCTTTCTTGTAAGTCACTTCGGCAACTCGAAACGGGTTCCATTCAAACTTTCGCGTGTACCGATTTACTAAATTTTTCATTAGCGTTCACTATACGGTCTTTCACAAAATGTCTCTCAAGTACGGATTCAACGTACTATGGCTTTTCAACTGCTTTCCCGGCACAGATGCACCGTGTGCGGCGGCGCGGTTACGTTCGTCCATTACCTGCACCTACCTGTGAACTCGTTGCAGCAGATCGCCGGTAGGAAAGCTGACCAGAAACCTTTCATACTGCAACTCACACCAGGCTGCCTACAACGCAGCTATCCTAAGATTCGGGAAAAGGTCTTAATTTTGAATTAAAGGTGGAAATACCGGCAAAACTTCGGTATATTCTGAACCTTGAATTGTACACGTTCACTACAAAGCTCTTGCTAATCTTACCACAGTCAAGCACAAACCCTTTCATTCACGTTAGCAAGTTTATGATAACGTATTTTCCGAAATCTGAACAGCTACTAAGCACTGATCGTTCTTAAATAAAAATGCTCGCATTGCTCTTAAGTTTATCGGTGTCTAATGCCCTCAAGTTTTTAGTCACTGATATGCTCAATATGCCACTCGGAATTTCTGTCTTTCCTCATACACCAAATTACTTTAAAAAATCAGTACTTTCTAAAAACACACACAGAATAAATATGCCTTCACTTTGAAACAGTTTTGAAACATGTAGCATGACTAAAACCGGCAAATTACAACTTCCGTCGGAGCTCATACTACACACGGCCGTACCATTGAAAGACTGGGCTCCAACCCCGTTTGACTGCTGTAAGCATTGTCTATCTCCAAGAGAAAAGACACGCTAAGAATACTCCGTTCTGATTGGTCAGTTTTCAATAGAAAATCGTTATTCTCACTCGTTAGTCCGCGCTTTTCATGACTAACCTATCAACAAATAACACGCTTTCGAACTGTACTTTTTCTCGAAATAAATATTTAACATTCTGATATTTTATTTATACTTTACGTTGTTAACTATTTTCATTTGCATTCGAATTAGCTTTCCTTTTACCATAAACTTACTTAACATATTATGATACAAAATTCCCCATCATCTGCATTCACGATGTCTTAAAACTTTCGCACACTACTTCGCACAGCGTTCATCAATTGAACAATGATCTACTTATTTACTTTCGACCACATTCACGCATCATTCACACTACTGATAGCCTATACAAAACTGTACAAACAGAAATAAACAAAAAAAATCTTCAAGAAAGAAACAGAACAATTCACAAAAACATTCTCTTGACCTGTTTGTTGAATGTCTGTGCACTACTGGACCTGGTGGTCAAAATTCTTAACTACATCAGAGTTCTTTCTGTTTAGTCCTGTCCGCTCCTGTCCTCTAGCAGATGAAAATTAGAGCTACGTACTCGACTGAACCCGCTTCAGACCATCTGTCACTGGGCACGCATGAGTCATTCTCCTGATACACAGGCTCTAGACAGGAGCGAAATATGGCGCCACGCCTCAAACTGAATATTAAATGTAAGGCAACTCAGACTTGGGATACTATTTTTATTTTTGAAACAGAAACTGTTCTGTCTTTATTGCCTGTTTCCTTTCATGCACAGACACAAGTCAGCTTTGATTTTACGAGTGTTGACCAATTTAACAAACCCCTCTAAGAGGAAAAGTAAAAAAAATATGTATATGATAAAGCTGTTGTAACCCAACACACTCTACAGAATGTTGACGTGTTGCCTTGGCGTGCTCGATCACCAGATCTGTCTCTAATCGAGCACATACGGGACATCATCGGACAACTCCAGCGTCATCCACAAACAGCATTAACCGTCCCCATATTGCTCGACCAAGTGCAACAGGCATGGAATTCCATCCCACAAACCGACATCCGTCATCTCTACAACACAATGCATGCACGTTTGCATGCTTGCATGCAACATTCTGGCGATTACTCCAGTTATTACCACACTAGCATTCAGATTTGCGATGGCTTATCTCGCACTTACATTGAAATGTGATCTTTCAATGTTAATCACTTAAGTCTCGGTTTAGCTGTAGTTGTTCTTTCGCGTTTCCACTTCGCCAACACGTCACCAACAATCAACGTGGGCTTAGAAGGGTTGAAATGCGGCTGATGTAGCTCAGACGACATTTAGTGGTTCAAATGGCTCTGAGCACTACGCGACTTAACGTCTGAGGTCGTCAGTCGCCTAGAACTTAGAACTAATTAAACCTAACTAACCTAAGGACATCACACACATCCATGCCCGAGGCAGGATTCGAACCTGCGACCGTAGTGGTCGCTCGGTTCCAGACTGTAGCGCCCAGAACCGGACGGCCACTCCGGCCGGCGACATTTAGTGAATACTCCATGTCTGAAGTCATTGAGCTCTCCTGACAGACCCACTCTACTGTTACTGCTTTTCCATTGATAGCACGCCGGGCGGTCTCAGGAGTCTTGTCACGTTCCCGGTGGCTCCTGCCGTCGGAGGTTCGAGTCCTCCCTGGGCATGGGAGTGTGTGTTGTCCTTAGTGTAAATTACTTTAAGTTAGATTAAGTAGTGTGTAAGCTTAGGGACCGGTGACCTCAGCAGTTTGGTCCCATAGTACTTACCAGAAATTGTAATTTTCACTGATAACACGATACTCCCTGCCTCCTATTACAGTGGCAGGGACATCTAGTTTTCGATTCCGTATTACACAGAATTGTCCGGATACTTTTGATAAGATAGATTATATCTCTGACATGACCACGACGCGTAAAAAACAGAAATTAGATCTCACACCATAGCTTTATCATCAGGCGCTTTTGCCATGCATATATCACGACAGGGAGGGGGGATTGGGGGGAGGGGGAAGAAGGTGGGGTCTCGGAGTATAGATATAGATGTCGTAACGATTATCGACAAAGGCGCTGGAGAATTAAGAGAGTAGCATATGAGGTAGTGCAAACAATACCCCACTTGCACCGCGACGCAACTCTAGCATACGGAAGGCTTCTGCAGCCCTCTGTGGCGTGGCTTACAGCGCTCCGCATTGGCCTGCAGAAGGATGTCGAGAACTGCGAGGGCGGGGTAGGGGGCGGGGGAGGGCCGGAGGAGACGAGATACATATCTCACGCCACAGACTTTAATCCTCGGCGTGAAATAACGCCGTAAAGTCGGTACGGTTCTTTTTGTAGCTGACCGACTTTGAAACTGTTAGATGGAACACGCACACAGTGCGCGCCCGGCTGCATACATTTGCATTTATATCGAAAACTACGCTCTACAATGCAACGCAAAGTTGTGCGGGAGGAATGAGGCCGTTTATTCGTGTCGCAATTTTCTCCAGCTTCTGGTCGTAGCCAGTTCAAAAAAGTACCTCATTTGTTTCTGCTGCCCCATTGCACCCTAATTTCTTCGCTTTGTTTGCTGTTTGTGAGTACGTTTTACTACAGTATCGTTAGTAATGTAGAAATATTTCTGTCTCGATCACAAAGTACTCTTATTAACATAAGACCGGTTTCAATGTCTTATACACGATTCTCATATATAAAAGATTAGGCCACGAACAGCAAGGCAGATGTGAACTACAGTATTGTTAGCAACTGATGTGATATTTATAGTCAAATATTTACTAACACTACTGAGACGGCTACATCCCAGTGACGAGGTCACCATTTCGCACTCCGCATTTCAGTGTCACATTTTCTGGACAACCAAACAACTGTGTAGTTTCATTTCAAATACATTGCTAGCCATCCAAAATGCAACACCAAGAAGGACAGCAGATATGACAGCCAAATTTATTTGGGAGAAGAGGCGGTGTACAAAGATCACATGATTGAAAACACCCCATTTGAAGTGAGGCTTGGCTCTGAGCACTATGGGACTAAACATCTGTGGTCATCAGTCCCCTAGAACTTAGAACTACTTAAACCTAACTAACCTAAGGACATCACACACATCCATGCCCGAGGCAGGATTCGAACCTGCGACCGTAGCAGTCGCGCGGTTCCGGACTGAGCGCCCAGAACCGCTAGACCACCGCGGCCGTCTTTGAAGTGAGGAATATGATGAAATCAGTATTGTGTGTTACCACCATTGCTGGCTACAACCGCTGCTACACGCCTCGGCATTGAATCAAAGACGATATTGCAGTGCCTGTCTTGTTCCGAATACGATGCAAAGTTCACTTAGACATGTAAGCACGTCCGAAGCAATAGGCACTGCGGCTGACGACGTCTGGAAGTTTTCATCTGTCATCTCTTCCGTCAGTCCTACCTGGTAAAGATCCCAGATCGATTAACCATATTGCTCAACCAAGCGCCTCCTATGCCACTTTCTTCGTGGATGAATTACATTTCCTTAGGATACTTCCTATGAATCTCCGTCTACTTTTCCTACTATTTTGTTCATGTGTTCATTCCACTTAAGGTCGCTGTGGATAGTTTCTCCTATATATCTTACGTTAGATACTGTTTTCAGCAGTTTCTCATCAATAGCGTAGTTGTACAGTTTTGCATTTCTTTTACTATGTATGCGCAATATTTCTCTGAGACATAGCTTAACAAATAGCTTTCCATTAGCGACATTTTCAAATAATTCGAAAGAATGGTTCAAAAGATAATGCAGGTGGACATGCAGAATATCAGTTTTATCGGATTTTTCATCTTTCTTTAAATGATGAGCGCAAAAGACATATATCATGCACAGTTGACTCTCAATTAAATTAATTACAAAAGTAAGTACTGCACATTGATATCTCAGGACATAAAGCTGTATCTTAACTGGTCTTGACTTATTCTAACGCTTATCTTCACTTGTCGTTGAAAGCATATTCGTTACACGACTGCGCATTAAAAATTTGTTTTGTCAGACGATTTCTCAATAAAGGTGGTGACGATACCAAAGATTACCGTCATTTTGTTCTGCCATACAGGGATTTGTCACTAAATAAGGTCTCCTATTTTAAAGAATTACGTCACTGAAGCACAATTACTAAAATAAAATTTCGATCAGATTCTGTTTTATAATTGTGTTTTCTTTTTGTGGGCATATATCAGACAAACTACAAAACGTTCTCTTGGAAAAATTATAAGCACTCTTTGATACTTAATTTTCCGATTTTCTCGTGTCTGATATCCTCGCACAACCTTCATCTTTACTACCCATCTTCAACATCCAGCGATAGTCGGCCTTCGTACTTTCATTTTGCCTTATCTGGTACCTCTTCTCTAGCTTCCTAATGTCTCGATGGAAGCGTTCTCCTAGCTCATAATGTCCCAAATTTTCAGGGAAGTATCCATCATATGATTTAAAGAAGTGGACTTTCAAAATCACTTTACAACTCTCTTGAAATTTTCTAACATTATTTTGACAATGTTTTTGTAATTTGTAATTTTTTTATTATCTAGCAGGTTTTCAGTAAGAGACCTGAAGCCAATCCATGTATATTTTTCTCTAGCGTTCACTGTATTCTCAGAGTCGTTATCCTAAACCCGTTTGTGAATCTGAGGACGAAAAGACAATTGCAGCTTCAATTTTTTTCCAGACTGATGAAGGGAAGTTTCATAGAACGGTACTTAAAGCAGGGTCCATCTTCTAGAGGAGGCCTTACAAACTGCTTCTTCAAGCCCAGTTTTACATGTAGTTGTTTAAGCAATGTTTGTTTGAGGTCCAAAAGCGCTGCGAGTATGATGTTTTTAGTTCCAGGTATAAAGTGTCTCCGATTTGGCCATATCTTTACAGTTTAATGCTTTTGCTTTGCCCATCTACAAAATTCACGTAAAAATCTGTGCATTTTCGAGCATTCTATCCTACGTTCTTATAACTAAAAACGTAATAAACTTTATTCCATTACAGAAAAACTGCTAAGAATAGTTTTGAAATCAGCATAACAACGTTAGATGAAACCACATTTATTTTGAATCATCTGGCGTCTGGTAGACCGGTGTTCTCAGTAGCTAACTGTATTATTAAATTAGTTAGTTGTTTTTCGCATCTGCCAGGTAAATGCATATGTGTACAAATCCGAGTCAGGTGCTAGGACATTCCCTGTTACTTACGCATGCGAAGGAAACCTTTGCTGCCATCTGTTCAGTTAAAGTAGGAACCTGTTGGACGCCTTACCCACAATTCCATAACGGGCAAGTTTATTTAGCACTACACTGTGGTCTACCTGAGAGAAGCTATTTTCTGCGTAGGATACTTTATTTTGAAGTAAGTACTTTGTTCCATGCATTAGCTATTAGGTAACGTTTCGCCCTTGGACATTTTCAGGCTACCATTGTTACTTGCATACAGTAAAAATTGTAAGCCACATATGACACATATGTTCGTGGAGGGAGCGCCATGTGATGGAAGTTGAGGGCACAGCTGTCTAAGACGTGAAGTCCGTACTTACAAAGAGGAAAACGCCACCATTACGTGAAATTTGTCACTGCGCTAGCGAACAACAATAAAATATGTTAGTGTAACTAGTCTGCTGGCCACCCAAAATGCGGCACCCTGAAGGAAGCATCCAAATCAGGTGAAATTTGCAGCATGCGTTTGCAGCGACGAGAGATGCGAACGATTAACATTTCAGAGCAGGCGCACATCAGACACTCCAGTAACTCCACCTGGAAGATCTGGATAAGCACTAAAGGGGCAACAGACGGCCGTTTCTACGTACTGTCTTCTGGTCCAGACTGTATACCAATGAGGTTCCTTTCAGAGTATGCTGATGCAATAGCTCCACATTTAACAATCATATACAACCGCACGATGAAAGATCCGCACCCAAAGACTGGAAAGTTGCACAGGTCACACCAAATTCGAGAAAGGTAGTAGGAGTAATCCACTAAATTACAGGCCCATATCATTAACGTCGATACGCAGCAGGATTTTGGAACATATATTGTGTTCGAACATTATGAATTACCTCGAAGAAAACGGTCTATTGACACACAGTCAACACAGATTTAGAAATCATCATTCTTGTGAAAGATAACTAGCTCTTTACTCACATGAAGTGTTGAGTGTTATTGACAAGGGATTTCAGATTGATTCCGTATTTCTGGATGTTAGGAAGGCTTTTGGCACTGTACCATACAAGCTTGTGGTGAAACTGCGTGCTTATTGAATATCCTCTCAGTTATGTGATTGAATTTGTGAGTTCCTGTCAGAGAGGTCACAGTTTGTAGTAACTGACGGAAAGTCATCGAGTAAAACAGAAGTGATTTCTGGCGTTTCACAAGGTAGTTTTATAGGCACTTTGCTGTTCCATATCTATATAAAAGATTTGGGGAACAATCTGAGCAGCCGTCTAAAGTTGTTTGCAGATGACGCAGTTATTTATCAACTAATAAAGCAATCACAAGATCAAAACAAATTGCAAAACGATTTAGAAAGATAGCTGTATGGTGTCAAAATTGGCAATTGACCCTAAATAACGAAAAGTGTGAGGTCATCCACATGAGTGCTAAAAGAAATCCGTTAAACTGCAGTTACACGATAAATCAGTCAAATCTAAAGGCCGTCAATTTAACTAAATACCTAGGAATTACAATTACGAACAACATAAATTGGAAGGAACACACAGAAAATGTTGGGGGAAGGCTAACCAAAGACTGCGTTTTATTGGCAGGACACATAGAAAATGTAACAGACCTACTAAGGATACTGCCTACAGGACACATAGAAAATGTAACAGACCTACTAAGGATACTGCCTACACTACGCTTGTCCGTTCTCTTTTAGAATACTGCTGCGTGGTGTGGGATCCTTACCAGATGGGACTGCCGGACTACATCGATAAAGTTCAAAGAAGGGCAGCACGTTTTGTATTATCGCGGAATAGGGGAGAGAGTGTCACTGAAATGATACAGGATTTCGGGTGGACACCGTTAAAACAAAGGCGTTTTTCGTTGCGGCAGACTCTTTCACGAAATTCCAGTCTCCAACTTTCTCCTCCGAATGGGAAAATATTTTGTTGACGCTGACCTACATAAGGAGAAACGATCACCATGGCATTGACAGAAATCAATGTGGGAAATTCGACGAACGTATCCGCTAGGACAGTGCGGGGAAATCTGGTATAAATGGGCTACAGCAGCAGGAGACCGAAGCCAGTGCCTTTGCCAACAGAGCGACATCGCTTGCAGTGCCCCTCCTGGTCTTGTACCCTTGCAAGGTGCCGGGGCTAGCAGTGTATTTAACACTAAATTCTTCTAGAATCTACATATGTAAATGATGCTCTAAGCCCCCCCCCCCTATTCTCACTCTGACTTTTGCTGTTGCACATGGATTAAAAAGAAACACGAACTGCCTGTAATCGACCCTGCAAGTGGAGTAGAAAAGAGTTTGGCACCTTCAATAATTTCATTTGATAAATAAGTTAAATAAAGGAAAGTTTCATTCACGTAGTGAGAAATGATAGGGTTGCTCTACCGATTAACAGAATGAAAGTTCTGTCCAAAATAACAATATGATTTATTATAACTCAAAATAATAAACAAAAACACATGAAACATTTACAATACATCAAATTGGCTCAAATTGGATACTCAAATAAATGCTGTGAAGGTGAAGTTGTCCCTAAACTAGATTGTGACATTTATGACAAAGTGGTATGTGGAGCCAATTCCTTGCAACTCAAGTCTTAAGAGGGACACACAGCCAACCCAGCATTAATTGCTGCTACATTAGTGAGAACTCAGACAACGAACACCCAAGACAGATCAAAGTTAGAAAAGACAAACAGGCGCGCTCTGCTGAGCTCGGATTATCACCTAGCAAAATTGCCTGCTTTGCTGGTGCTGCGGACGTACATTACCAAGCTGTCTTCTTAACTGCACGGACACGATCTGGCATACCGGAGGCGATGGCTGGTTGCTTCAACGTCCCATCGTGGTGATGATAATGTCGCGAGTATAGCCCGAAACAAATTATCCTGGCCTGGTTGTTCCAGACTAAAGACTTCCTAGCAATACAAATGCGCCTGTGAGGGAGACGAAGAAGGCTCGCCACACAATCATTGACGGTACAGTGATTGATTTTAGCAAGTGAAGTCACGCAGTAACTCCGATACAGTAAACATTAGCCAAAACTGCCCAAGACAGACAACATAGGCCACTTGTACGCAGAACGCTCAATTGCCAACTGTACTCGGAAAGTTACGTTGAAGTCGAAACTTCAGCAACTTCGTCAAACAGTTACAATTAAATAAAAGTATATTAGACAGCCAACGGAAGGCAGGCTGACCAGAGGAGCAAGAGCTCAGTCTTGTAACCTACTCCGACTGAAAGGCGAGAGCCGACTCCCCACAAGAGCACCCGTACAAACCGAACACAGAACATTCCCACCCCCACGACAGTGGCCGTGGTTAACTGTTCCAATCAGCAACTCGAAAACTGGCGGAAAATTCCACTCTATTGCCGGAGCACTACCATTCCACCAATGGAGATTCTTGGCGCCAATTTCTGCGCCGATTTTGCTAGGTCACGGAGCTATGCCGTGAGCAAGCCAATCACAGTTACGATTTTGCAGAAAGCGCGGGAATTTGCCCGCGAAAACTGTCTGGGTACACAAGTCATTCCCACGCCTCGCTGGTAGCCCGCCAGAAAGTGTTTTCGCTAAGTTTCTGCGAAGTAACGGAACCTCTGGCCCAGCCGCTACTTCAGGCCCCTGCGAGCGTGTCTCCACCGCTATTCTACAATGCCGGCATCTGGAAAGCATCCGCTCGACTCCCTCACACCTGTCGGCTTACCCTTTCAAGATCAGCAGAGCCCGCCCGTCACCGGACCACCCGGGTGACGAGAGACGCTGCGTGGGAAGTCCGTGTGTGAAGGAATAGCAACTTTTCACCGCATGCAATTAGAGAGGAAAATCGTAAGATAGAAATATGAGAGGGGGCTCATGCTACCTCTCACCCTAGACCACTGGAAAACACGTCCTGGCCAAATGAGTCCCGATTTCAGTTGGTAAGAGCTTATGTTAGGATTCGAGTGTGGCTCACACCCCACAAAGTCATGGACACAGGTTGTCAATAAGGCAGTGAGCAAGCTGCTGGTGCCTCCATTATGATGTTGACTGTGTTTACGTGTTATGGACGGCGTCCTCTGTTCCAAATGAACCAACCATTGACTGTTAATGGTTATGCTCGGTTACTTGGAACCCATCTGCAGTCATTCATGTGCTCCATGTTCCGAAACAACATTGCCATGTCACTGGGCTACAACTGTTCACGATTGGTTTGAAGAATATTCTGGAAAACTCGAGGGAATGATTTTTCCATGCAGATCTCCCAACATGAATCCCATCTAACAGTTATGGGACATAAGCGAGAGGTCTGTTTGTGAGCAAAATCCTGCACCGGCAACACTTTCGCAATTATGGACGGCTATAGAGGCAGGAAAATCTAATGGTAATGGGGAACGGGAATGCAGTTATATGGAAAGGAGCAGAAGAAAAGGTTACATTAGAATATCAGCTTGGGACAAGGAATGAGAGAGCAGAAACACTAAATGAGTTCTGTAATAAATTTCAGCTAGTAATAGCAAATACTCTGTTCAAGAATCAGAAGCGGAGGAGGTATGTTTGGAAAACACCGGGTGATACGGGAAGATTTCAGTTAGATTACATCATGGACAGACAGAGATTCCGAAAATAGGTAGTGGGTTGTAAGGCGGCCCAGGAGCAGATATAGACTCAGACCAGAGTATAGCAGTGAGTACGCTGAAATTAAAGACATTTGTCAGGAAGAATCAATACGCAAAGGAGAGGGATACGAAAGTACTAAGGAATGTCGAGATACGCTTGACGTTCTCTAAGGCCATACATACAGCAATAAGGAATAGCTCAGTAGGCAGTACAGTTCAAGGGGAATGGGCATCTCTAAAAAGGGCATCACAGAAGTTGGGAAGGAAAACGTAGGTACAAAGAAGGTAAACCTTTGATAACAGAAGAAATACTTCAATTGATCAATGACAGGATGAAGTACAAAAACGTTCCGGGAACTCAGGAATAAAGAAATACAAGTCGCTGAGGAGTGATTTAATAGGAAATGTAGGGAAGCTAAGACGAAATGGCTGCAGAAAAAATGTGAAGGCATCGAAAAAGAAATGATTGTCGGAAGGACAGACTCAGCTTACAGGAAAGTCAAAACAACCTTGGTTGACAATAAAAGCAAGTGTGATAGCATTAACAGCGCATGGGCAATAATACTGTTAAATGCAGAGGAGAGAGCGGATACGTGGAAAGAATACACTGAAAGCTTCTATGAGGGGGATGATAAGACTGATGTGATAGAAGAGGAAACAGGAGTCGATTTAGAAGTGAGAGGGGATCCAGTATCAGGATCAGAATTTAAAAGAGCTTTGGAGGAGAAGGCTTACATAACATTCTAACAGAATTTCTAAAATCATTGGGGGGAGTGTCAACAAAACGACTATTCACATTGTAGTGTAGAATGTATAAGTCTGGCGACGTGCCATCCGACTTTCGGGAAAGCATGATTCACACAATTGCGAAGACGGCAAGAGTTGACAAGTGCGAGAATTTTCACACAATCAGCTTAAGATCTCATGCATCCAAGTTGCTGACAAGAATAATGTACAGAATAATGAAAAAGAAAATTCAGGACGCGCTAGATGACCATCAGTTTGGCTTTAGAAAAGCTAAAGGAACGAGAGAGGCAGTTCTGACGTTGCTGTTTATAATGGAAGCAAAACTAAAGAAAAGTCAAGACACGTTCACAGGATTTGTCGACCTGGAAAAAGCGTTCGACAATGTAAAATGATGCAAGATACTCGAAATTCTGAGAAAAATATAGGTAACATATAGGGAGAGCCGGGCAAAAGGGAATAATAAGAGTGGACGACCAAGAACGAAGTGCTCGGATTAAAAAGGGTGTAAGACGGGGATGTAGTCTTCCGCCCCTACTGTTCAATCTGCTCATCGAAGAAGCAGGCCGGCCGCTGTGTCCGAGCGGTTCTAGGCGCTTCAGTCTGGAACCGCGCGACCGCTACGGTCGCAGGTTCGAATCCTGCCTCGGGTATGGATGTGTGTGATGTCCTTAGGTTAGTTAGGTTTAAGTAGTTCTAAGTTCTAGGGGACTGATGACCTCAGATGGTAAGTCCTATAGTGTTCAGACCCATTTTCGAAGAAGCAGTGTTGAAAATAAAAGAAAGATTTAGGAGTGAAATTAAAATTCAAGCGAAAGGATATCACTGATATGATTCGCTGATGACATTGCTATCCTGACTGAAAGTGAAGAAGAATTAGATGATCTGCTGAATGGAATGAACAATATAATGAGTACAAAATATGGATTGAGAGTAAATCGAAGAAAGTCGAAAGTAATGAGAAGTAGCAGACATGAGAACAGTGAGAAACTTAGCATCAGGTTTGATGGTCACGAAGTAGATGAAGTTAAGGAATTCTGCTACCTAGGCAGCAAAATAACCAATGACGGACGGAGTAAGAAGGACATCAAAAGGAGACTAGCTCTGGCAAAAGGGGCAGTTCTGGTCAAGAGGAGCCTACTAGCATCAAACATAGGCCTAAATTTGAGGAAGAAATTTCTGAAAATGTACGTCTGGAGTACAGCATTGTATGGTAGTGAAACAAGCACTGAGACAAAACCGGAACAGAAGAGAGTAGAATTCATTTGAGATTTCGTGCTACAGACAAATGTTGAAAATTAGGTGGACTGATAAGGTAAGGAGTGAGGTGGTTCCGCGCAGAATCGGAGAGGAAAGGAATATGTGGAAAACACTGATAGGGACAGGATGATAGGACACCTGTTAAGACATCAGGGAATGACTTCCAAGGTACCAGAGGGAGCTGTGGAGAGAAAAAACTGTAGAGGAAGGCAGAGATTGAAATTCATCCATCATATAACTAAGGACGTAGTTTGGAAGTGCTACTCTGAGATGAAGAGGTTGGCACAGGAGAGGAGTTCGTGGCGGGCCGCATCAAACCAGTCGGGAGACTGATGACGCCCCGCCCAAAAAAAAGGGGGGGGGGGGCAGTGTGGCTCAACAGTTCTGCAGGGGGCCTCCAGTGACTTGATGAGTCCTTGCCACGTCGAGGTGCTTCGCTGCACCGGGCAAAAGTAGGTCCGACACGATGTTAGGAGGTATCCCACAACTTCTATGACCTCAGTGTGACTCTTGGAAAAATAAAATATCGTGTTGACATCCAAGTTAAAACTATCAAGTGAATCATCCAGTTTATTGATAAGTAAAGTGCAGTAGCGTTCGCTTTGTTTTACCTGGCTTCAGAAATCAGAAACGTTTATGCTCGTGTGACCGCCGGAACGGCTTATATCGTCCCACGAGTCATGACAACGTATGTAATTTATCAATAATTTTTGTCCCTCTTGTGACGATATCATTAACCGTATTACACATGATTCCTAGACGTTCTGCTACGCTGCGCTGACCTATTCACAGAAAGATCCCGTCTGTGGCCAATTAAACAACCTTGCGTAAAGACGTACGTCACATGATTATATTTTGAAATATTCCTAACTATGCAGTAATTTTATTTTATTTTATTTTTTTTTTTTTTTACTTATGCATGAAGAATTTTAAATCCATTGCTATTAAAAAATCTTATGTAAATTGTTCTCTAAATTGTGCACCAAAGACTCGCGGTTATAGGCAAATACTTAACAGATAGACGTGAGCACCGGCGACTACAGTTTCTATTTTGTTACTAAATGTATAAGTATCAGTCTGCCTGCCGGATGGTTCAATAATGTGTAGTTCAATAATGGCTCCCCCCACCAGCTTGCATAGTGCCTTGTTGGCAACATGGGTCCATGGTTTCCTGGGGTCTGCGTCACATCCGAACCTTATCATCAGCTGTTACTGACAAAAATCTGGACTCATCTGACCCGGCTGTGATTTTCCAGCCCTCTAGGGTCCAACCGATAAGGTCACGAGACCAGGAGATATGATGCGGGCGATGTCGTGCTGTTAGCAAAGGCACTCGCGTCGGTCGCCGGCTGCCGAAGCTCATCAACGCCAAATTTCGTCGCACTGTCCTAATGGATACGTACGTAATACGTTTCATATTGATTTTTGTGCTTATTTCACGTGGTATTGCTCGTCTGTTAGCTCTGACAACTCTACGCACACGCCGCAGACCTCGGTCGTTAAGTGAAGGTTCAAATGGCTCTGAGCACTATGGGACTTAACTTCTATGGTCATCAGTCCCCTAGAACTTAGAACTACTTAAACCTAAGTAACCTAAGGACATCACACAACACCCAGCCATCACGAGGCAGAGAAAATCCCTGACCCCGCCGGAAATCGAACCCGGGAACCCGGGCGTGGGAAGCGAGAACGCTACCGCACGACCACGAGATGCGATCGTTAAGTGAAGGCCGTCGGCCACTGTGTTGTCCGTGATGGGAGGTAATGCCTAATTTTCTATTCTCAGCACACTCTTGACACTGTGGATCTCGGAATATTGAATTACCTAACGATTTATAAATGGACTGTCCCTTGCGTCTAGCTCCAATTGCCGTTCCGTGTTCAACGTTAGTTAATTCCTGTAGTGCGGCTATAATCACACTGGAAACCTTTCCACATGAATCACCTCAGTGCAAATTACAGTTCTGCCGATGTCTGTCCTTTTATCCCTTGTTTACCCGATACTACCGCCATCTGTATTTGTGCATATCGCTATCCCATGACTTTTGCCACTTCACCGCAGAGAACAGCAGAAGGAGATATCATTTGTGTAATGGGCAATAAGGTAACAGTACATATATTATTATATATTATCACCTGCTTCTAATAACCACAGCTGAGAACGCATAAAATTTTCCCTTCGTAGAGGAAATCGGCAATAAAGAGTGTTTCGTTACTAGAAGAGTGTAATCCCTCAAATAAGTGAGACGTTTATTGTGTTATAGTGAAATGTTTTCAGTACGAGGGATATACAGGACAGAATTGTGAAAAGATTTTCGTTAAGACCTCTCTCTCTTATGCCGCACATCAGTGTGAATCCCAACATTATAACGATGGAAAAGGTTGCTCTGCTAGTTTGTTGCCCAACAGTGAACGCCTTACTGTATAGGCAACATGTTCAACCGGACTGCATATTGAGTAACCGCCCGCCTGGGCGCTCCGGCATGAAGGAGACATTTCTTTACATAATTTTGAACACGCCACACTAAATAATCAGTATGTAAATCACATTTGATACATATTCATATGTTGAAAGATCCTGGAACGAATTGTGCTTCTTCTGTCTGCCAAAGTGCATGAACGTGCGCTGAAATATTTTGTTTTTAGCTCAGATTCAATGCTAACAGTCTCCAACCTAGAAAATATATTGTGTAATAAAGAATTCACGTCATCTGAATATGAGATTCTGTATTATAAATAGATAATTGAATAAATGTATGTTATTGAAAGTAACTCTTTACTCTTTTCACTTATCAGTGATTTTATATGAACTCCAGGGCGTTCAAGGAGACATATTTATTGACTTATTCTTCAGTTACGCTGTATCATAACCAAATTATAATGAGGAATCGATCGTACACTACACAATCGGACTAAAAAACATTTAGTTACTCTCTCAAGAAATATATACTCAGTATAAGGTGGCATACCACGATTTTAAATCATTCTTCATGAAACCAACAACATGCTTTACCGAGCATTTTATGAAGTGCAGTAGCTTATACCATACCTACTCGTATACCTTAAAGTACAACGCACTAGTTCACGGGATAGGGAGACGAGCGAGACCCTGGTGGAATCTGCGCGGCGGATTAACGACCGTTATTCATGCACACCAGGCAGCATGAATGTGGTTTTTAGGCGGTTTTCCACCCTCGTTTAAGCAAATGCTGGAATGTGTAAAAGCGCAGCATCTTTGACATTTGGTTTTTTTTTATTATCATCCACTAGCAGATGAACCTTGCCTTCTCACTGAGAATATGCATTATGAAGCATCAGCTGTTTTTATAAACCTGTTTACCAGTTTTGATCAAAGACCATCACAAGACTTTTGTCAACATGAAAATTGCATACGTACCTTTAATGTACACAAAAATAATGTGACATCACAAAAATGTGGTTATACCATACATATATGTACTTAAAAAGTGAAAACAGATCAGGTGGAAGCATATTTCATGTTCCTTTTGGGCTCATATAACGTCAAAGCTATCACCGTGAAATTCCATAAACAATAGTAGAGTGCAGTAGTCACTACAGAACCACAGTATCACAGTGATTAACACCAAAGTGACGAAAAGCATGGAGGAACGTACATACATACATAAAAGAAGCGAAGGCAATCGTGTATAGGATATCATCACAGATGGTAGTCACTGTGACACAGCCATCTGGGATGGGACGTTAAAGACGGTTGTCTCTGCTTGTATCCTGAGTATATACGTTCCTTCACGCTTTTTGTTTATCGCTGTGATACAGTGTTACTATTGCAAGTGCTGCGCTTTATTATTGACTGTAGTCCCTCAGTACGATATCTTTAATGTTCCATGAGAATCCAATGCATAACACTCTAAGAAGGCTGCTCAGATTGTCTCCTATGTCGTTTATGTAGATGAGGAACAGCAGATTGCCTATAACGCTTCCTTGGTGAACGCCAGATATTACTTCCGTTGTACTCGATGACTTTGATTTTTATTTTGATTCAGTTACTACGAACTGCGACCTTTCTGACAGGAACTCACGAATCCAGTCGCACAACTAAGGCGATGCTCCATATGCACGCTGTTTCATTAGAAGACGCTAGTGAGGAGCGATGTCTAAAACTTCCTGGAAATCTAAAAATATGGAATCAATTTGATATCCCCTGTCGATAGCAAGCATTAGTTCGTACAAATGAAGAGCTAGCTGTGTTTCAGAATAGCGATATATTCTGTATCTGTTTTCTTCGAGGTCAGTCATAAGGATCGAACACAGTGTATGTTCCAAAATCCAACTGCAAATCGACGTTACGATTAAGGGTCTGTATTCAGCGGATTACTCCTATTTCTTTCTTGGGTACTGGTGCGACCTGTGCAACTTTCCAACGTTTGAGGACTAGTCTTTCGAAGAACGCTAGGCTAGTAAGCTAGCAATTCCGTAAGTTGTGTTCTGGTTGCGATCAGCGTAAATGTATTAAAGTTTGCCAGGGGCCGTTCAGGTGTTACTTAGTTACACTGAAGAGCCAAATAAACTAGTACACGTGCATAATATTGTGTAGGGCCCCCGTGAGCACGCATAAGTGCCGCAGCGCGACTTGAAAAAGTCTCAATTAGTATCTGAAGTAGTGCTGGAGGGAACGGACACCATGAATCCTGCAGGGCTGTCCATAAATCCGTAAGAGTACGAGGTGATGGAGATCTCGTCTGAAGAGCATGTTGCAAGGCATCCCAGATATGCTCAATAATGTTCATGTCTGGAGAGTTTGGCGACCAGCGGAAGCGTTTAAACTCTGAAGAGTGTTGCTGGAGTCACCCTGTAGCAATTCTGGACGTGTGTGGCGTCACAATGTCGTGGTGGAATCGCCGAAGTCCGTCAGGATTCACAACGGACGTGAGTGGATGCAGGTAACGAGACAGGTTCCTTATGTACGTGTCACCTGTCAGAGTCGTATATACACGTATCAGGGGCCCATATCACTCCAACTGCACACGCCCCACTCCATTACAGAGATCCCCCACCAGCTCGAGCAGTCCCCTGCTGACATTCACAGTCCTTGGATTTATAAAGTTGTCTATACCCGTACACCTCCATTCGCTCGATACAATTTGAAACGAGAATAGTCTGACCAGGCAATAGGTATCCAGTCTTCAACAAATCCAGTGTCGGTGTTGACGGGCCCAGGCGAGGCGTAAAGCTTTGTGTCGTGCAGCCATCAAGGGCACACGTGTGGGCCTTCGGCTCCGAAAGCCCATATCGATAATGTTTCGTTGAATGATTCGCACGTTGACACTTACTGATGACCCAGCACTGAAATCTGCAGCTATTTGCGGAAGGGTTGCACTTCTGTCACGTTGAACGATTCTCTTCAGTCGTCGCTGGTCCCGTTCTTGCAGGATCTTTCTCCGGACGCAGCGATGTCGAAGATATGATATTTTACCGGATTCCTGATATTCACGGTACACTCATGAAATGGTCGTACTGGTAAATCCCCACTTCATAGCTACTTCTGAGATGCTGTGTCGCATCGCTCGTGCGCTGACTATAACATCACGTTCAAACTCACTTAAATCTTGATAACCTGCCATTGTAGCAGCAGTAACCGATCTAACAACTGCGCCACACACTTGTTGTCTTACATAGGCGTTGCAGACCGCGGCGCCGTCTTCTGCCTGTTTACATATCTCTGTATTTGAATACGCATAGCTACACCGGTTTCTTTGACACTTCAGTGTATCTTGGTGTGAATCCGTTGACCGTTTGAAACATTTTCCGAAATGGCTGCAGTGTAACTATGGTATTGATGTTAGATTTACTTCTATTTAATATATCTGTTATTTATTGCTCTTGTATCTAAATATTTTGGTGTTACACCAAGGCTTGCTGTATTGCACATAAGAATTGGCGAAATTAAAATTATTTATGTGGAGGCCGTTGTTTTTTAAAGTTCCTGCCCATAAGCAGTTGTTGCCGCATTTCAAATCTGGCCTTCACGTTTTGAGATCTGACTTGCCTAAGAGACTGCAGCTTTAAGATGAATCACTTCTAACTCCTGTAATTTATTTTGTCGTTTGACTATACTATAAATTTACTATGTGTTCTGTTAAAACATTTTCATTTTCCATATTATAAAATTTTGGTATTCCTAAACACAAATTTTAAGAACTTTTTTTTTTTTACTTTTAAAGTTAACATTCAAGTTTCACTGATCTCTAACTAAAACTTTAAACGCTGTTAACTGTTCTTTGTGAAAAGTAGTGTAGCGGCACCACCCTTTAGGATAGGGAAAGTTAGTTTTGTGCGATATTCTGAGCACAAGTTACAGCCAGGTGCGGGCCGGATTGCAGTGAGTTATGCATACCAACAGTTGCAAAGTAGAATAGAGCCCACAGGGCCGTCAAACTGCTGAAAGAGTATACGTAGCTGTTTTGCGTGCCGCAGGTCACAGGCAGAAGGGGTCCACTGGCCAACCTAGCATTTTGCGAGTATGTGACGCGAAGTGGTGCGCTTGGCAAAACAGAGGCGGAGAGCCGAGTATAAATAGGTGCCGTTTTCTAAGGAGATTCATTCAAACGTGGCAGCTTTCCTGGACAGTGGGGCGTGTCCCACCACCAAAAAAATGGCTCTGAGCACTATGGGACTTAACATCGGCGGTCATCAGTCCCCTAGACCTTAGGACTAAGGACATCACACAGATCCATGCCCGAGGCAGGATTCAAACCTGCGACCGCAGCGGTCACACGGTTCCGTGTCGCACCACCAGCTACACACAGCAGCAGATGGGGCGCTAGCATTCCAGTTCATGGTGGGTCGTTGGTAGGACCTCCAGAGTCCGACGCGTGGTCCATAGCCAGCCAGCCAGCGGTGGGCCACTCTATGGCTCGCTACCACGGGCAGTTGTCCTGGCTTGCAACACACGCCTGAGGCATCCCAAGGCGAGGGCCGCAGATTCAGACGCCGGATCACGGGCGCTTGTCGTCACCGCGATCTCAGCCACGTGGGAGAGAAGAAGCAGCAGCTGGCTGCCTCCAGCTCACACTGAGCAGTGCTGAGAAGGCAGGGACGCAGACCACTGAGCCAACTGTCGGCGCATCCTGACACCGTCACAATTCCGCAGCTGTCCAAGGCCGGCACGACACAGCATTGCATTACACGGGCCGCTGGGGTGGTTTCCTCAGCATTGCAGGTCCCTGTGACACAGACCATGAGGAACGAGGGCACTGTAGTTGGAGACAATAAATCACTTGGAAAGTTCTCGCCGAGTTTTAATACGGCGCCTTCTACCTCTTCCCACTACAGTAGTGAATGAGCCTTGTGTTATTTTTATTTATGGTATAAAAATTGACGTTGAAACTATATTTATATTTAAATTGTGTCCAGCACCTTACGACATAAGCATCTAGCTCCAGCATACACCTTCAACAGGCTGACTGCTTCCACACTCCACACTACCGACTTTATCTAGCACTTGTCTCATAGATATGATACAGTCACATAAAATAGACCTACGATTTTATTGATTTATTGCACTGTGCCTCGATATTCAGCAGCGCATAATAACTGAAATTAGTATTTTGTGGTACTTAAACTATGAAAAGTGACTGTTTTCCCTTTGAAGAATTACGATTGCATCTGTAGCAGCAACTTTTCAGCTCCTCTGCTGTTGCTGACAAATACGTCTGTGTAAACAGAGCAAATACATGTAATGTTCAAGTTAACTTCTTACGTTAGTGTAAAACATAAACAGCAGTGTCCTCTAGCATCTCGTGACTACTTCTGTTTGAAGCTGGCCACACTCCCAGCACACTACACTCCTTGCATTGACAGTCCAACTCTCTACATCTGCATCTACATACTTACTCCGTAAGCTACTATTCGGTGCATGGTGGAGGGTACCTTGGAGAGTTTCTAACAACCGAATGCAGCATGCCATTCTTAAAGGAGGGTAGTATTCAGAATTACCCAAAGAGAGTGTCAGAGGTCCACTTAACGACGTAGTAGTTAACACCAGAACTTCCATGACGCTTTTCGTGGTCTGTGCTGTTGTATACACAGGAGTCGGAAAGCTAAAAAATTTTAGTGCAACGCTAGAAGACCTGCAGAGGATCGACATTTGATGCAGGGAGTGGCAACTGACCGTAAACATAAACAAATGTATTGCGTATACATAGACAGAAGGACAGTTACTGTACACTGAAGCGCCATAGAAACTGCTATAGGCATGCGTATTCAAGTACAGAGATATGTAAATAGGCAGAAGACGGCACTGCGATCGGCAACGCCTATATAGGACAACAAGTGTTTGGCGCTGTTGTTAGATCGTTCACTGCTGCTAAAACGGCAGGTTATCAAGATTTAAGTGAGTTCTAACGTGATGTTATAGTTGGCGGCACGAGCAATGAGGCACAGCATCTCCGAGGTAGCGATGAAGTCGGGATTTTCCCGTGTGACCATTTCAAGAGTGTACCGTGAATATCAGGAATCCGGTAAAACATCGAATCTCCTATATCGCTCCGGCCGGAAAAAGATCCTGCAAGAACAGGACCAACGACGACTGAAGAGATTCGCTCAACATGGCATAAGAGCAACCCTTCCGCAGTTTGCTGCAGATTTCAGTGCTGAGCCATCAGCAAGTGTCAGCATGCGAACCATTGAACGAAACATTATCGATATGGGCTTTCGAAGCCGAAGGTCCACTCGTTTGCCTTTGATGACTGCGCGACACAAAGCTTTACCCCTCGCCTGGGCCCGTCAACACCGACGTTAGACTGTTGATGACTGCAGACATATTGCTTGCTCGGACTAGTCTCGTTTCAGATTGTATCGAACGGATGGACGTGTACAGGTATGGAGACAACCTCATGAATCCATGGACCCTGCATGTCAGCAGTGGACTGTTTAAGATGGTGGAGGCTCTGTAATGGTGTGGGGCGTGTGCAATTGGAGTGATATGTGACCTCTGATACGTCTAGATACGACTCTGAGAGGTACCACGTACGTAAGCATCCTGTCTGATCATCTGCATCCATGTCCATTGTGCATTCCGACGGACTTAGGCAATTCCACCGGGACAATGCGCCACCTCACAGGTCCAGTGTTACTGCAGAGTGGCTCCAGGAACACTCTTCTGAGTTTAAACACTTCCGCTGCCCACTAAACTCTGATAGTAAATATTTGTAACACTTCGATCACTGTTCACGCCCACAATGTATTCAAAAGTAATTAATATCTTGGATGCCTTGCAACGTGCTGTTCGGGAGAGATCTCCACCCACTAGTAGTCTAACGGATTTATGAGCAGCCCTGCAGGATTCATGTTGTCAATTCCCTCCAGCACAACTTCAGCCATTAGTCTAGTCCACGCCACGTCATTTTGCGGCACTTCTGCGTGCTCACGGGGGCCCTACACGATATTCTGCAGGTGTACCAGTTTTTTTTTTTTTTTTGCTCTGTAGTTGATCACTAAATGACTGAAAAAAAACTCACTAGGAGCAGTTACTTCCTAAAAACGTCTAGGAGTGTACCTACGGAGTGATATGAAGTTTTATGACCAGATAGAACTAATGGCAGAAGAGGCAGATGACAAACAGAGTCATTGGTAGATTCCTCAGGAACTGTAATCCATCAACAAAGGAGGCAGCTTTCAAAACCTTCATTCGGCCAATCCGTGAGTGTTGCTCGTAGTATGCAATCCATACCATATAGGACTGATAGAGGAAACAAAGCAGATCCAAAGATAAGCGGCGCTTTTCATTAAAAAAAAAAAAAAAAAAAAAAAAAAAAAAAAAAAAAAGAAAACCTAAACCGCTCTGAGCAGTATGGGGGGTAACATTTGAGGTCATCAGTCCCCTAGAACTTAGAACTACTTAAACCTAACTAACCTAGGGACATCACACACATCCATGCCCGAGGCAGGATTCGAACCTGCGACCGTAGCGGTCACGCGGTTCCAGACTGAAGCGCCTAGAATCGCTCGGCCACACCGGCCGGCCCTTTCATTACAGGTTCGTTTAGTAAGCACGGAAGCATCATAGAGTTGATCAACCAACTCCAGTGGCAGAGGCTGCAAGAGAGGCGATCTGGATCACGGTGTGGTCTACTGTTAAGAGCCCAGAAATATGTTGCTTCCTCCTACGTATATCTTGTGAAAATTCCATGAAGATAAAATTAGACAGATTCGAACCACACAGAGGCTTGCCGGTCATCGCTCTTCTGGCGAACTACTCGCGAATGGAACAGGACAATGGGGAAGTGACAGTTGAACGCCAAGTACCTTCCGCCACATACCGCAAAATGGCTTGTGGAGTGTACATGTAGATGCAGATGTAGCATTCCCATTAAACCAACGACTTCTGAATGCTTCTATGTTTTCCTTTAGCCAGACCTGGTGAGGAATCCAAACAGACGAGCAGTACGCAGGAATAATTCGCACTGAAGATCTGTAGGCGGTCTCCTTTATGGATGAGCTAGACGTTCCTGAAATTCTTCCAGTAAGTCGAGGCCGACCATTCGCCTTGCCTGCAGACGATTTTACGTTCTCGTTGCACTTCATGCCGCTTTGCAACGAGGCGCTAAGGTTTTTAATTGACGTTACTGTGTCGAACTGTATTCGAACATGACTCGTCTGCATTAACTTACACTTCTCCACGTTTTGAGCAAGCTGCAATTCATCACAGAGAACAGCCCTTTTTACCCTGACACTTTTTTAAAGAAGTTTATTTGAAATTTTTGAATACTTTAGCATATTAAACATTGAAACATTAGTAAAATGATTCCTTTGCTAACAAAGGTCACGATCGTGACAGTCAGCTTTTATTTCAGCTTAACTGTCTCTGGGTTACTACAACATACACGGCCTGAAAAAAAAAATTAGTACACTCCTTTAGAGGTTGCAATTCACTGAAGATTTGTTGTTTCAACAATGCATATGGAGTACATGAAATGACTACATTTACAGATCAACAGTAGAAGCCAGTCTGAGGTCCCAGGTATCGACTCATGTTGAAACACCCTTATTAGTACGTGACGGCAATGACTCTGACATCCAGTCGATCGTACAGACGGTGAACGTTGTCCTGGGACACGTTAAGCCACGCCTGCTCGACCTGTTCACGCAGTTCTGCAGGAGCTGTTGGTTTCCGTGTCGCAAGAGTCAGCTCTCCTACCGTCATATCCCATATGTGGTCGATTGGAGACAAAATACGAAAGTGCATGCGTTAAGGTCAAATGAGCGAACGCTCAAATCGTCGTTGATGCCCCTGGTGCAGGAAGAGATGCAGCGCCTCCAGTGGTGAATACTGTCGAAATCAGACTAACAGACAAGATCACTAACCATGATAATGGATACCCACGAAGTAAAACTTGGAATCCTGCTTTATCAGATATGAACAAACAAGGGCGTCTGAATCAGCCGACTATGAATAACAACTTTTAAAGATGTATCGTTTTTCGACAGTATTCACCGCTGGAGGCGCTGCAACTCTTCTTGCGCCAGGGGGCAGCAGCAATGATTTCAGCGCTTGTGCATTTTGCCTTGTCGGCATACGTTTTCGTATTTTTGTTGCATATAAAGATTCCGTCGTTCACGGTTTGAATCAGATATCGGCGAGAGAGGCTTAGTTTTTCTCACCTGATGATGGCGGCCAGGTGGACAGCAGAAACATTGTGTGCAGATGACAGTTTGATCCTGCTGCAAATCCGACTAGAATTTGATCTGTTAATACGCTACGAAAGTCTACATAGTCGCTGATGATACTGCTATCATCAGTGAAAGTCAATAAGAATGAAGTCTAATAACTACAGAATATGGACTGAGAGTAAAACCGAAGAAAGACGGAAGTAATGAGAAATAGCAGAAACGAGAACAGCGAGAAAACATCGGGACTGGTGATCACAAGGTAGATCAATTTAAGTAATACTGCTACGTAGGCAGCATGGCAACCCACAACAGTCGGAGCTAGGAGGACATCAAAAGCAGACTAGCTCTGGCAAATATGGCATTCCTGGCCAAGAGAAATCTATGAGCATCAAACATAGGCCTTAACCTGAGGCAGAAATTTCCGGGAATGTACGTTTGGAGCACAGCATTGTATGGTGGTGAAACATGGACTGTGGGAAACCGAAACAGAAGAGAATCGAAGCATTGGAAATGTGCTAGAGAAAGATGTTGCAAATTGGCTGGACTTATAAGGTAAGGAATGGGGAGGTTCTCTGCAGAATCGGCGAGGAAAGGAATACATGGAAAAGAATGACAAGAAGAAGGGACAGAATGATAGGACATCTGTTAAGACGTCAGAGAATAACTTCCATTTTACTAGAGGGAGCTATAGAAGCGTAAAACTGTAGAGGAAAACAGAAAAAGGTTAAGAATTAAATCATTTTATTCCAGTGGCCTTTGTAATGCCCCAAGAACAGAAAAACCCAATTAACAAACTTTGTGAAAACTTAAAGTAAGGAAGTGTGTCATCTTGACAGTGACTACAACTATTGTTGGTAAAAAAATTAATTACACTGATAATGTTTTGATTAACAACTATAACATTTAAATGCTGAGAGTAACATATAAAAGAGGAGATAAAAGGAAAGGGTTGTCATGCATTATCTTTTAAACATCTATAGAATAAATTTAAATGCATATGAACTAAGGATAAATCCAAGGAGGTAATTCGGTCAAAGATAACATGTACCATGGAAGAGAGTTGTAGCCACATTGAAAAGGAAATTCAATGCGCCTGTAATGCAACTCGGATATGGGAATGTTTAGTTAGTTGCTCTTGAGTCGCTCTAGAGTACTATAGCGACAGTCTTCTGGAAGCAAACGCTATTAGATTGTTTCAGTTGTGAAAGTTCGATAGTTCGGGAGAGAGAGACTGAAGCCATACTCAGTCATTCGACTGAATAAAGTAATATTTACCGTTATCAACGCGACGGTGATTTTAATTACGTGATACTGATTTACTGGACTTAACCTTCGGACTGAAGAACAGTTGCGAACTTGATAGTAATGGATCAATGACAAGAATACTACCCGTAGTCTTGAGTAGGACACAATAATACAAGGTCATGAAGAAAAACCAATACGCCGTTCAATCAAAAGTTGTTGTCAACGTCACGGTTACTGGACTGATGAGAAGTTAATCTCGAATGACATATCGGTGTATGTGCGTGATAGGGACAAACAATTAATTACAAAAAGATTAATAAACTATTAGTCAAGAGATATATCAGATGTGTCGCCTACATGATTCAAGGAATAATATTACGTATGTTCATGCTAGTGATTGAGTCTTTTTAAAATTTTTAGTGACTGTGTGAAGACAGGAATAGCAGAGATTGAAAGGTGAATAATATAAAACTCAGCATTACGGCGTGTTACAAGGACGTTACTTCAACATAAGTGATCTCTGGAGTTACGTTGGACCGTTGTTAATAATTTGAAGTAGCAACGACATAGCAACGGAATTACGAACAGCAATTATTAATCCTCGCTAAGGATGATGTGAAAAACGACCGTAATGATAGGATTAAGAACCAAGATTTCACTGCTCAACGAAACTAAGCGGGCATAAGATAAAAGATAAACAATTGATCAGTTAACACAAACTGATAAGACTGTTACAGACAAACAATAGAATATTTCTTAACTACGCGAGGAGCTGTGTTTTACGAGAGTTACAGGTGCTGTTCCACGTCGTACTGACGGAGACGAACATCATTACGAGTCGCGCCTCCTCCCGACGAGTGCAGAAGGAAGGAAGGGACGTCACACTTTCTTACTACGAGGCTACTGTGCTTGTACGGGTTAAGTTTGGATCCAATTATTTATTTAACTAGTTTTTGTATATTGTTTACTGAAGTTTTTCTCTTTCACTACTCTCAAGGGAAAGTTTAATTTAGGAATAAAAAATCTGACCGCGAAAGCTGGTGGCGTAAAAGTGCGAGAGATGTTGAAGACCTCGCACAGCGTGCGTGCCCTGTAGTCGTGGTGACTTTTGTGGGCCAGTGTGAGGTTTATGACTCAAACACGCACCACTCAGATGTAATATTCTACAATAATTATTATTCGTTGTACGAACCGGTTTTCGGCTGCTAAGCCGTCTTCGGGTTCAAAGATAAGTATCTTGTACCTGATGACGGTACAACAAACAAAGAGTAAATATTGTAGATTACGCCAATGTTGACTGTGTTTTTGTTTCATAATGCATAAAACATTCTACCAAGAACCGACGGAGCAGTCAGTCAATCTGATCTGAATTGTTTCTCGGCTTGATAGAGAGCAAGTGACCTGTTCCAAGTTGTTCGCCACGACTTCAGCTACACTACTGTGGTACATTATAAAAAATTATCGTTGACACCTTGTATATTCCTTTAGAAACAGCAACACCCAGCATATCGCCGAAACAACCCAACTGAAACTTCCTGGCAGATTAAAACTGTGTGCCGGACCGAGACTCGAACTCGGGACCCTTGCCTTTCGCGGGAAAGTGTTCTACCAACTGAGCTACCCAAGCACGACTCACGCTCCGTCCTCACAGCTTTACTTCTGCCAGTACTTCGCCTCCTACCTTCCAAACCCAATTGAACGTAGTTACGAGACGCTAACCTGGAGACGGCCTGGTGCTCCCGTCTTGACAAAACTGACTTTAAATGTGCCGCGGTCTACTGGTGCCGTGTAGCAGCGCAGTCAAGCGAAATAGGTACCGCAGAAGGTGCGCAATCGTTGCGGGTCGGTTGGAAGCGAATCAAGAGACTAAATCCGGCAGAAAAAAAGTCTAAGCCACATGATCGTGTTGGTTCGCGTGGAAAGAGATTGAAATTTTATCTGTCCTCTTGTATCCTTCCACAGTCACTCAACGAAGGCACATTCTACACAGTACAGCGTCATCAGCAAAGAGCCGCACGATGCGGCTCCGCACATCGTTGATAGGCCAAAGCATTACGACCACTGCCCACCATGACGTTGGATGCCGCCTGGTGGCGTTGAGGGCACGTGACGCAGTAACAACGGTGCGTGATATGGGGAAGATATGGGGAAATTCATTGAAAGAAGCGTCTTTGACAAAGGGCATATTGTTTATACGTAGAACTAGTGAACGAGTATCTCGAAAACGTTCAAGCTGGCCGAATGTTCACATGCTACTGTCGGAAATAGGTAAAAGTACAGTGAAACTAACACTAGGGGCTAAACGGCTGGACGTCCATGACTCTTCACAGAATGTGTGGTTCAGAGGCCTCTCGGCTCTGTAAAGTAGGAGATGGTGATATGTGGCATCTCTGCCGAAATAGCACAATGCTGGTGCACACGCACAAGTGTTTCGGAGCACACGTTCATCGTTCATTGTTGAACATGGAGCTCCGCAGCAGACTATCCCTGCGTGTTCATATGTTGACCCAAAGACATCGTCAATTACGCCTGCAGTGGATAAGGGACTATCACGATTCGACCGTCGATCAATGGGAACGCGTCGGTTCTTCGGTTGAATCACATTTTTGCTACAATGCGTCGATAGTCGTCTCCAAAAACGTCGTCATCGAGGTGAACGAAGGCTCGAAACGTGGAGCGCGTCATGGACACAGCCTGGTGGCAGCAGTATTATACTACGGGGGAGACATTTTCCTGCGCTTGCATGGGAACTGTGGTATTAAACGAAGACACGTTGACAGCTGGGAACCATCTGCATCCATTCAAGGTTCATGTCTTCCCTATCGGCGATGTCATCTTTCAGCTGTATAATTGTCGGTGCCTCAGAGCCAGAACCGCCTGCAGGTGGTCTGAGAAGCATTATAGTGAACTCACGTTGATGTCTCAGCGACCAAATTAGCCTGTGGAACCCATCTTGGTCACTATCGGGCACCATCATCGAGTAAGCAAATAAGTGGCCCATTATTTACTCGAGTTACATGACTTGTGGGTAGACATATAATGCCACATGCCTCCAAAAACCTACTACCCAAGTGTCAGATCACTGATACGCAGAATAAGGGATTTATTTCGTTCCAAAGACGGACAAACTATTAAGCAGATGGTCATAATGTTTTGGCTCACCGGCGTATATTGAGATTAAGAGCTGTCCCTGGGGCACTCCTGACGATGCCCTCTGCTGGGTGTCGGGTGCCATGGTTCTGCTGCCACCGCACCAGGTTTAGGGCAGGTGTCGTATGGAGGCTGTCCACGGCGCCTGGACAGCCGCTGGAAAGCGCCCGGCTCAACCACCGCTCCAGTCCCAGAAAAAGCGGCCCCGCGATCGCAGCCGCGCATAAATCCCTGCGTCGCTCCTCTGGCCCGGTATCCCGCGCGGTCATGTGGCCCGCCCCCGCCGCCTCCATTTCCACCGCCACCGCAGCTGTCTCGGTTTCTTTCTTCCTTGCGACTGTCGCGTCCCCTTAGCAGGCTGACAAATTGCAATTTTTGCAGTTTGAATGAAATAGTGCGGCGGTCGGTGAGACAGGCCGCCGCTAAGTGGCCGCTTGACATGTTTATGCTCGCCGTCGTTGATTTACATTCTGGGGCCTCGCGTTCTGAAGCCCGCCCGCCCGCAGAGATCGCCGCTTCTTTCTTTTAGCGGATGTGGCATGCTCTCCCGCTACACACACACACACACACACACACACACACACACACACACACACTAAAGGAACAAGGGGGCAAGATTCGACGTCCCATTAATGTAGAGGTCTGTAGTAACAAAGCACCAACACAGTACTACTTATTTATCTGCTAATTATTTGATGCTACCCACCTATTTATCTCAATTTCCCAGTGCAAAAGGGCGTAGGGAACTGATTTCTCACCCTTAATATAAATACAGGGAATGAAGCAGACAAAAGTGAATATATACACGTAAAAAATGAGATTGATAGGAAGTGCAAATAGGTTCAGATGCCTCTAAGCACTATGGGACTTAACATCTGAGGTCATCAGTCCCCTAGACTTAGAACTACTTAAACCTAACTAACCTAAGGACATCACACACATCCATGCCCGAGGCAGAATTCGAACCTGCGACCGTAGCAGCAGCGCGGTTCCGGACTGAAGCGCCTAGAGCCGCTCGGCCACAGCGGCCGGCGTGCAAATAGGAAGAGCCGGAACGGCTAGTACTGCAATGCAAGTTTGTAGAAATACGCGTGACTAAGCGAAAGACAACTGCAGCGTATAAGAAAATTAAAGGAGCCTTTTAAGGAAAGATGAGCACGTGTACGAATATAAAGAGATTAGAAAACAAGCCCTTGTTAAGCAATGACGGGAAGTTTGAAAAGTGAAAGGAATACTCAGAGCGGCTGTATAAGTAAAAGAAACATGAGGATAACATTACAGAAAGAGAAGAGCAAGTAAATGATGACAAGATGGGAAGTAAAAGTATGATACTGTGAGAAGAATTTCACAGAGCTCTCATAGACCTCAGTCGAAAAGAGTTCCCTGCATTAGACGACATCCCCTCAGAATAATAGATATTCTTGGAGAACCAGCCATGAGAGAACTATTCTACCTTTTGTGCAACATATATAAGATAGAGGAAATACAGTCAAACTTCAAAAAGAAATTGTTTAATTACTTTTACGAAGAAGTCAGATGCTGAGAAATGTGAATATTACGTAAGCATCAATTTAATAAAATACTGACACAAATTATGTACAGAAGAAGGGAGAAATCAGGAGAAGTCGACATCGAGAAAGTTCAGTTTCGGTTGCAGAGAAACGTAAGATCACTCGAACCGTCTGATCATGCGACTCATCTAGAAAAAATAGACTGAACAAAGTTAAACCTGTGTTTATAGCATTAGTAGAATTAGAGAATTCTTTTAACAATATTGATTCGAATAGATTTTCTTGAAATTCTGAAAGTAGCAAGGGCAAGTAGTTCTAGGGTGTCTACTGCATGAACAGAACTCAGACCGCATTTATAAGAATCGAAGGGCACGAAAGGGAAGCATTAGCTGAGAAATGACCGAGACAGGGTTCTTGTTCTTCACTCTATGCGTTCAGAAAGCAGTGAAGAAAACGAAGGAGAAATTTGCAAATTTTGGAAATAAACGTTCAAGGGGAAGAAATAAAAATTTAGCAGTTTGCGAATGAGTTTGTAATTCTGTCAGAAATGGCAAACGACTTCGAAAAACAATTGAACGGAATCGATAATACCTTGTATAGAGGTCATAAGATGATCGTCAACACAAGTAAAGCAATAACAGTAGAATGTAGTCGAATTAAATCGTATTATCGAAATACAATATGATTGGGAAATGTAGAAGATGAGTGTTGCTGTTTAGGTAGCAAAATAACTAAAGACAACTGAAGCAGAGAGGATATCAAATGAAGACTGAGAATAACAAGAAAAGAGAAATTTGTTAACATTTAATATAAACTTCTATGTTAGGAATGTTACCTGAAGACATTTGTGTCGTATATAATCTTGTACGGCATTGAAACTTGGACAGAAAGTAGTTCAGACAAGAAGAGAAAGGAAGCTTTTGAGGTAGGTAATACAGAGGAGTATAAAAACTAGATGGATAGATAGAAAGGTAATCAGTAGGTAATTGAGAAAAAAGGATCGGTTGATAGGGAACATCCTGAAGCATCAGCGAAATGTCAGTTCAGTAATGGAGAGAGGTGTTGGGTAAAAATTGTAGAGGGGGACTAAGGATTGGACATAGTAAGTGGGTTAGCATTGATGTAGGTTGCAATAATTATTCGGAGATGAGGAGGCTTGCGCAGGAGAGACTAGCGTGGAGGTCTACAACAAATCAGTTTTGGAACTGAAGATCTCAAAAAGAACGCTGTAGGACCTTCTGGAAAGACTGTACACATTTCTAATGTTCTTCTGGTCTAAAGGCAGGATGGATTCTAGGAAATTGTGGTGCATCAGCAAAGGAAATCGCATACTAAACGAAATTGCGACCAATTCTAGAGTACCGTTCCAGCGTTTGGAGTCCTTATCGAGTGGACACGACAGCGGACATGGAACGAATTCTGAGACGCGTAACTATCTTCGCAACAGTCCGATATAGACCATACGATGGTCTAACAGAAAGATCTGGAGAACTCAAATGGGTATCCTTGGAAGAAAGGAGACATAGATCTGGTGAAAACTTGTCGGATGTAACTGAAGAAACTGTATCCGACAATGTGCGACCATTCTGCAGCCACCATCGTATATTTCGCGTATGAATCGTGCGAATAAGGCGAGAGAGATTAAGGCGCGTTCCGAAGCATTCAGACAGTCATTTTTCCCATGCTCAGTAAGCCAATGGAATAGGAAAAAAACAGTAGTAATGTTAGGAAGTACCTCCTGCCATGCACTGTACAGTAGCTTGCGGAGTACTTATGCTCACGTTGATGCACGCTACAACCAGAATTCAAATATCGGTTGGACTCTTGCTGAACCTGAGTACTGTGGACTCGCCACATTTACTGGTAGTTTTCGATTACGTCTTTCAACAGACAAAATGCTAAAGGGATAAAATGAACGCAACTTCCCTACTATGCTGCCACTGAATCCTAAACTGACTTTTAAATTTGCTTATTAGCTCTAGCACTGAGATTGACCTTTTTGAACTGTACTGTTGTGGTCTTCAGTCCAAAGACTGGTTTGATGCAGCTCTCCATGTTACTCTATACCGTGCAAGTCTCTTCATCTCCGAGTAACTATTGCAACCTACACCCCTCTGAATCTGCTCAGTGTATTCATCTCTTGGTCCCCCTCTGCACTTCCCTCCAGTACCAAATTGATGATCCCTTGATGCCTCAGAATGTGTCCTACCAAGCGATCCCTTCTTCTAGTCAGGTTGTACCACAAATTCTCTTCTCCCCAATTCTATTCGATACCTCCTTAATGGTTACGTGATCTACCAATCTAATCTTCAGCATTTTTCTGTAGCACGACATTTCAAAAGCTTCTATTCTCTTCTTGTCTAAATTGTTTACTGTCCATGTTTCACTTTCATACGTGGCTACAATTCCTACAAATACTTTCAGAGAGGACTTCCTGACACTTAAATAAATACTCAACGTTAACAATTTTCTCTTCTTCAGAAACGCTTTTCTTGTCATTGCCAGTCTACATTTTATATTCTCTCTACTTCGACCATCATCAGTTCGTTTGCTTCTCAAGTATCAAAACTAATATACTACTTCAAGTGTCGCATTTCTTAACCTCGTTCCCGCAGCATCGCCTGACTTAATTCGACAACACTCCATTATTCTCGTTTTGCTTTTGTTAATATTCATCTTATACCCTCTTTTCAAGACACTGTCCATTCCATTTAATTGCTCTTCCACGTCCTTGGTTGTCTCTAACAGAGTTACAATGTCATCGAGAAACCTCAAAGTTTTATTTCTTCTCCCTGGAATTTAATTCCTATCCCAAATTGTTGTTTCCTTTACTTCTTACTCAGTATACAGATTGAATAACATCGGAGCTTTTGTTGATGTTCATCTTATATCCTGCTTTCAAGACACTGTCCTTTCTGTTCAGCTGCTCTTCCAGGTCCTTTGCCGTCTCTCGACAGGATTACAATGTCGTCGGCAAACTTCAAAGTTTTTATTTCTTCTCCATGGATTCTAAATCCTGCTCCAAATTTTCTTTTTGTTTCCTTTAGTGCTTGCTCAATATACAGATTGAATAACGTCGGGAATAGGCTATAACCCTGTCTCACTTCCTTCTCAACCACTGCTTCCGTTTCGCGCCCCACGGCTCTTGTAACTGCCATCTGATTTCTGTAATAATTGTAAATAGCCTTTCGCTCCCTGTATCTTACCCCTGCCATCTTTAGAATTTGAAAGAGAGTATCCCAGTCAATATTGTGAAATACTTTCTCTAAGTTTACAAATGCTACACACGTAGGTTTGCCTTTCCTTAAGCTATCGTCTGTGAGAAGTCGTAAGGTCAGTACTACTTCGGGTGTTACTACATTTCTCCAGAACCCAAACTGATCTTCCCAGTGGCCGGCTTCTATCAAATTTTCTATTCTTCTGTAAAGGATTCGTATTAGTATTTTGCAACCGTGACATGTTAAACTGATAGTTTTGTAATATTCACACCTGTTAGTACCTGCTTTCTTTGGAATTGGAATTATTATATTCTTCTTGAAGTAGAAGGGTATTTCACCTGTCTCAGACATTTCCTCACCAGGTGGAAGAGTTTTGTCATGCCTGGTTCTCTCGAGGCTATCAGAAGCTCTAACGGAATGTTGTCTACTCCTGGAGCTTTGTTTCGACTTAGGTCTTTCAGAGCTCTGTCAAATTCTTCACGCAGTCTCATATCTTCCTTCTCATTTCTCTACATCCTCTTCCATTTCTATAATATTGCCCTCAAGTACATCTCCCTTGTATAGACCCTCTATATGCTCCTCTCAGCTTACTGCTTTCCCTTCATTGCTTAGCACTGGTTTTCCATCTGAGTTCTTGATACCCATGCAGATGGTTCTCTTTTCTCCAAAGGTCTCTTTAGTTTTCCTATTGGCAGAATCTATTGTACCCTCACTGATGTATGCTTTACATCCTTGCATTTGTGGTTGAAATGGTTCAAATGGCTCTGAGCACTATGGGACTCAACTGCTGAGGTCATTAGTCCCCTAGAACTTAGAACTAGTTAAAGCTAACTAACCTAAGGACATCACAAATATCCATGCCCGAGGCAGGATTCGAACCTGCGACCGTAGCGGTCTCGCGGTTCCGGACTGCAGCGCCAGAACCGCGCGGCCACTTCGGCCGGCCCTTGCATTTGTCCTCTAGCCATTCCTGCTTAGCCATTTTGCACTTCCTGTCGATCTCATTTTCTAGACCTTAGTATTGCCTTTCGCCTGCTTCATTTACTGTATTTTTATATTTTCTCCTTTCATCGATTAAATACAATATCTCTTGTATTACCAAAGGATTTCTATTAGCCCTCGTCTTTTTACGTACTTGATCCTCTGCTGCCTTCACTATTTCATCTCTCTACCCACTCTTCTTCTACTGTATTTATTTCCCCCATTGTTGTCAATCGTTCCCTAATGCTCTCCCTGAAACTCTCTACAATCTCTGGTTATGGTCAGTTTACCCAGGTCCCATCTCCTTAAATTCCCAGCTTTTCGCAGTTTCTTCAGTTTTAATCTACAGTTCATAACCAATAGATTGTGGTCAGAGTCCACATTTTCCCCTGGAAATGTCTTACAATTTAAAACCTTGTTCGTAAATCTCTGTCTTACCATTATATAATCTATCTGAAATTTTCCAGTGTCCCCAGGCCTCTTCCACACACATAACCTTCTCTCATGATTATTAAACCAAATGTTAGCTATGATTAAATTATGCTCTGTGCAAAATTCTACCAGGCGGCTTCTTCTTTCGTTCCTTTCCCCCATTCCATATTCACCTACTATGTTTCCTTCTCTCCCTTTTCCTACTGACGAATTCCAGTCACCCATGACTATTAAATTTTCGTCTCCCTTCACTACCGGAATAATTTCTTTTATCTCATCATATTTTATCAATTTCTTCATCATCTGCAGAGCTAGTTGGCATATAAACTTGTACTACTGTAGTAGGCGTGGGCTTCGTGTCTATCTTGGCCACAATAATGCGTTCACTATGCTGTTTGTAGTAGCTTACCCGAATTGCTATTTTTTTATTCGTTATTAAACCTACTCCTGCATTACTCCTATTTGATTTTGTGTTTATAACCCTGTATTCACGTGACCAAAAGTCTTGTTCCTCCTGCCACCGAACTTCACTAATTACCACTATATCTAACTTTAACCTATCCATTTCCCTTTTTAAATTTTCTAACCTACCTGCCCCATTAAGGGATCTGACATTCCACGCTCCGATCCGTAGAACGCCAGTTTTTACCTCCGGAGTATTTTATCCAAAAGGATGCCATCATCATTTAGCCACACAGTAGAGCTGCATGCCCTCGGGAATAATTAGGGCTGTAGTTTCCCCATGCTTACAGCCGTTCGCAGTACCAGCACAGCAAGGCCGTTTTGGTTAATGTTACAAAGCCAGATCAGTTGATCATCCAGACTGTTATCGCTGCAACTACTGAAAAGGCTGCTGCCCCTCTTCAGGAACCACACGTTCGTCTGGCCTCTATGACCGCACACCTACCGTAATCACGACTACACAGATATCGCTTATCGCTTCGCCGCCCCCTCCCCTGCACTGTAGTTCCTTCTCTAGATTGTCGTACAGATGACAAAATGGTAGATACCGAAATAGACGACAGAGGGATAGAGAAACAATTAAAATCGCTCAAAAGAAGAAAGGCCGCTGGACCTGATGGGATATCAGTTCGATTTTACACAGAGTACGCGAAGGAACTTGCCCCCCTTCTTGCAGCGGTGTACCGTAGGTTTCTAGAAGAGCGTAGCGTTCCAAAGGATTGGAAAAGGGCACAGGTCATCCCCGTTTTCAAGAAGGGGCGTCGAACAGATGTGCAGAACTATAGACTTATATCTCTAACGTCGATCAGTTGTAGAATTTTGGAACACGTATTATATTCGAGTATAATGACTTTTCTGGAGACTAGAAATCTACTCTGTAGGAATCAGCATGGGATTCGAAAAAGACGGTCGTGTGAAACCCAGCTCGCGCTATTCGTCCACGAGACTCAGAGGGCCATAGACACGGGTTCACAGGTAGATGCCGTATTTCTTGACTTCCGCAAGACGTTCAATACAGTTCCCCACAGTCGTTTAATGAACAAAGTAAGAGCATATGGTCTATCAGACCAATTGCGCGATTGGATTGAAGAGTTCCCAGACAACAGAACGCAGCATGTCATTCTCAATGGAGAGAAGTCTTCCGAAGTAAGAGTGATTTCAGGTGTGCCGCAGGGAAGTGTCATAGGACCGTTGCTATTCACAATATACATAAATGACCTTGTGGATGACATCGGAAGTTCACTGAGGCATTTTGCAGACGATGCTGTGGTGTATCGAGAGGTTGCAACAATGGAAAATTGTTCTGAAATGCAGGAGGATCTGCAGCGAATTGACGCATGGTGCAGGGAATGGCAATTGAATCTCAATGTAGATAAGTGTAATGTGCTGCGAATACATAGAAAGATAGATCCCTTATCATTTGGCTACAAAATAGCAGGTCAGCAACTGGAAGCAGTTAATTCCATAAATTATCTGAGATTCATTGGAAAAACCCTAAGGAAATGCAATCCGAAAACAAAGGAAGTAGGTTACAGTACGCTTGTTCGCCCACTGCTTGAATACTGCTCAGCAGTGTGGGATCCGTACCAGATAGGGTTGATAGAAGAGATAGAGAAGATCCAACGGAGAGCAGCGCGCTTCGTTACAGGATCATTTAGTAATCGCGAAAGCGTTACGGAGATGATAGATAAACTCCAGTGGAAGACTCTCCAGGAGAGACGCTCAGTAGCTCGGTACGGGCTTTTGTTAAAGTTTCGAGAACATACCTTCACCGAAGAGTCAAGCAGTATATTGCTCCCTCCTACGTATATCTCGCGAAGAGACCATGAGGATAAAATCAGAGAGATTAGAGCCCACACAGAAGCATACCGACAATCCTTCTTTCCACGAACAATACGAGACTGGAATAGAAGGGAGAACCGATATAGGTACTCAGGGTACCCTCCGCCACACACCGTCAGGTGGCTTGCGGAGTATGGATGTAGATGTAGATGTAGAACTTTGGTGATCAGTAGCATGATCCACTGTTTGTCCATCTCTTTTGTGAACACCGATTCTGTGCTCAATCCAAACGTCACGGATCGCGTCAGCCATCAGCTTTTCCATAAGGTATTAGTTGCAGCAGGTTGTATTTGTTATTGCTCATTATATGGCCAAAGTATTCGTGTTTTCTAATCTTGATACTATTGATGATTTCCAAATCTTTGTTCATACGCCGTAGTATTGCCACATCTGTGACTATCTGTCCATGATATCCCTAACATATTACATTTCCAATGCCTCCAATTTCTCTCCTAATACCGTGATAAGTGGCCACGATTCAACTCTGTTGAATAAGATACTCACCACATAGCTTCGAAGCGTCGAGTTCCGAAGTGTAATACTTACGTCACTGTTAGAACTAGTGGCCCGTTCAATTCTGCAGTGAATTTCTTGAGAGAAGTCCCAGTTATCATTGGTTTAATATCCCAAATATTTATATGATGAAACCCTTCTCACCTTACCATTACCGAGTACCAGAGCGACCTGCATTTCATCTCGGTTTCTGCTGACAACGATCTACTTTGACTTTTAAACGTAAGCCCACGGCACTGCTGTGTTCAGTAACAGTGTTTAGTACTTCTTGCTGATGTTCCAACCTCTCTGTTATGGATGATAACTCCTGCAACCATCATTCCTCGATGCTTTCCATCAAGACCATCTCGGAAAATCTTTTCAGAACGGGTGTTGAAAAGAAACTGAAAGAGAATGCAGCCCTGATGAACTACTTTCATAATCGATACTACTTCTGACAACTGACCATTGACACGGACACCAACAGTTTGGTTCCAGTACAGATTTCCAGTCAAACGATGACACAACCACCCAGTTCAAGTTCACCCCTCATGTTGAACAGTGTCAAAAGCTTAATCGATCAAACAAGCATAAACATTGAAATAAGCATTACGACATCGTTAATCAGTACCTGAAGACTGAATGATGCCTCACAGCTACCTGAGTTTACCATTACAAACAACTTAAATTGGAAGCATCAGACAGGGAATGTTGTGCGGAAGGCGTACCACTGTTTGTTGTTTGGATCCTCGGTCCGAAGTTCGGTTTGATACATCTCTCCACGATAGTTCATCCTGCGCAAAACTCTTGATACCTGCACAACTGGCAAAACCTACATCAGTACCTCCTCGTCAGTTGTTTTATCGAACCATCTAATCTTCAGCACTTCTCTGTAGCAATACATGTCAAAGGTTTCATATCTGGAAGGCCACAATCAAGACAAATTCTTATGCTTACATTTTAATTCGATATTAACGAATTCCTTTTTTCCAGAGACATTTTTCTTGCTATAGCAAGTCTGCATTTTATTTTCTCTCTATTTCGGCCCTAATCTAATTCCCTCAGCATCGACAAACCTCAAAGTTCTCGTTTCTCCACCCTTGACTTTAACCCATTTCCTGGATTTCTTCCTGGTTTCCTACACAGCTTGCTCACTGTAGAGGTTAAAAAGCAGAGGCGATAGGTTACAACCCTGTCTCATTCCTTTCCCAAACACAGCTTTCTTTTTGTGTCTTTCAACTCTCATAGCTGCAGTCCCGTTTCTGTAGAAGAAGTGAATAATCTTCCGCTCCCTACAAAACTGTCCACTTCGCAGACCGCTCATTATGTTCAAAATAAATAGCGATCTGTAGACTGACGTTGGACAGTTTTGCGTAATTAAAGATAGCGGACACTCTCTAATGACGAATCTGTCCATTTTCGCTCCCTGTTATTTATTTTGCTGCCGTCGCAATTCCAGAGAGTATACCCCAGTCGACTTTGTCAGAAGCTTTCTCTAAATCTAAGAATGCTTATCTAAGAAGACAGCTTAAAAATGGCAAACTTAGGTCTGTCTTTCTTTAACCTATCTTCTAAGGTAAGTCTCGCATGTTGCTACATTTCTCTGGTAGGTATCGACAGGTGTTAATATTTCAGAATCATCAATTTAATAACTTATGGGTGCAAAATTTTTGACACGAATTATTTACTGAAGAATGGAAAATCAAAAAGAGGCCGTCCACGGGGAAGATCAGTTTGGTTCCGGAGAACTGAGGAAAAAACGCGAGCTAATACTGACCATACGACTTATCAAAGAAGATAGGTGGGAGAAAGGTAAACCTACCTTTACAGCATCTGTAGTCTTAGAGAAATCTATTGCCAATGTTGACTGGAGAACACCCTTTGAAATTTTGAAGGTAGCAGGGTAAAATACAGACTCGGAAGATTATTCAGAGCTTGTACACAAACCATTCGGCAATTCTAAGAGTCGAGGGCCATGGAAGGGAAGCAGTGGTTGAGAAGCAGGTGAGACAAGATTGTAGCCTAACCCCTATGTTATTCAGTATGCACACTGAGGAAGCAGTAATATACGAGATAGGTTAAGGCAACGTAGACCTACGTTAATAGTATTTGTAGACTTAGAATGGTACAAATGGCTCTGACCTCTATGGGACTTAACTTATGAGGTCATCAGTCCCCTAGAACTTAGAACTACTTAAACCTAACTAACCTAATGACATCACACACATCCATGCCCGAGGCAGGATTCGAACCTGCGACCGTAGCGATCGCGCGGTTCCAGACTGTAGCGCCTAGAACCGCTCGGCCACTCCGGCCGGCGTAGACTTTGAGAAAGCATTTGACATTGTTGACTGGAATACTCTCTTTGACATTCTGAAGGTAGCAGGGATAAAATACGGGTGGGGGTCAAAACACGTTTGGCGACTTTTACAGAGAGTGAAACGGGGTTGTAGTCTGTCCCCAGTATTATTCTGTATGCACCTTGAACAGTTCCTCACAGAAACGAAGGACAATACTGCAAATAGTATTAAAGCTCAGGCTGAAGACATAAAAGTCTTAAGATTTGCGGATGACATAGTAATTGTTTCCGAGATGGTGAAGGACTTCGAACATCAGTTCAACGAAATTGATCGTGTCTTTTAAAAAGGTTTTATGATGAACATCAACAAAAGTGGAAGGGAATGGAGTATAATCGAATTAAATCAGGTGACGCTAGGAGATTCAGATAAGGAAATGAAACACTATAAATGGTAGACTAGTTTTGCTATTCGTATTGCAGAATAACTAACGATGGGCGATGCAGAAGAGGTATAAAATATAGATACGCATCAGCGAGAAAATTGTTTCTGAAAAAGATAAATATGCCAACAACTAGTATAAATTCAGATTATGAAGTATTTTCTGAAGAAAGTTTGTCGCTTGTTCAGCCTCATACGGAAGATTAATGTGGAGCTTTTTAAACGTTCAACAAACACTGCAGAAGATCACCAACTAATGAAGGCACAATGAATCTAAATGGGGAGAAAATATATTTGTGGCACAATTTGACTAAAAGAAAGCATCCATTGATACGACAAATCCTAAGGCATCATTCATTCATAGACTAGGAATGTTCGGTCCCATCTATGTCGCAAGTTTAATGTCATGATTTAACATATCTAACCTGATGATATGGTTTTATTGAAGGCACTGAGGAAACTAAGAACCTTCAACATCGCAGCGCGTCAGCAATCGTTGGTTAATATATTAAAAACCCGCCTCGATTGCGAAAAAAGCACCTAGTGTTAACCCAGGTTTCAGCGTAGATAACTACACCTTCTTCGGAACAACAATAAAACCCACAAGTGCCTAAGTAGCCCTTTGTCAATGATTAAAATAACACCATAGCTATACATTTATTTTCTTTTTCGTTTATAAATGTATAGCTATGGTGTTCTTTTAATCATTGACAAAGGTCTCCTTAGGCACTTGTGGGTTTTATTGTTATTCTGAAGAAGGTATAGTTATCTACGTCGAAACTTGGGTTGACACTAGGTGCTTTTTTAGCAATCGAGGCGGGTTTTTAGTTCTTTAATACATTGAGGAAACGACTGTTTGGTGATGAGAGGCTGTCCGGATTTGGGGAGTATAGTCGTCTCGAAGGGGAGAAGAGGTTGTGCAGGATAGAGTAACTTGGAGAGCCGTATGTAACTATTATTGTGACTGAACATCACGACTCCAGTTGCCATGTTTTCCAGGATTCTACAGAGTCAGAAATTTAGAGAGCATGTCATCGTAATGACCAGAAACGAGCATGCGCATGTCCTCTCTTGTTTTCTGTAGCCGGAAAAGTACGCGGAGGGCTTTTTCATGCGGAAACGTGAAGTAATAAGCGTGCTGTAGTGACAGATGTGAAAACTTGAATCTGACGGAATAAAAAGTTTCACTAGGTACGGGAGTAAAGTGCAGCAGTTCCATCGGATGGGGCGAAGAGATATATTTCTGGGAAAAAGAACAAAATATCCAGAAGTTGGTTCTCTATGCGCGCGATGAACGATGGTGAGATGGAAGTTTAAAACGACTTGCGACAGAAAAATTTGTCGTTTGCCGAGCTTTTCACATATGTAACCGTTCAGACGAAACTGTGAAAGGCAGCGTCGGAAGACAAATGGGGCGGACACGCGGGCCGTTGGTGCTGCCATCTGCGAAGGCGTCGTGGAACCAGCGGGCCATTTGAATAAGTATCGTAGAGCCTGCCCAGTTTTTCATCACCTACAGCATACGATTCTGGCATGAGATGCTCCCACCGCTAGCAGACGGCAATGAAAACTCTGGATTCTCAAACAAAAACAATGGCTGGATCAGACATTCAACATCCTCTGCTGGATATACGAACCCCTATGTGTGTTCTCCATGTATTATGAGCTTCGTCTAAAATCAACTATACTCTGTTCATCATAAGAATAAGCCTGATGTGAACAAACACAAACGCCATTATTGGTCAGAAGCCGTAGCACACGTATTGTTACGCTCTTGGAAGTAGATCCTACTTAAGTATTAGATAGCTCATTACTGAGTTACGAAAAACGAAATTTTAAAATATTCTAATTATTGACAGCCATCAACTATTTCCTCAATCACGCTTTAGCTGTGTAGTTTTTCCTAAAAATCGCCCACAGTCACAGTTCCGGAACTGTTGCACTCTGATTGTCGCGCTGTTAATACGAAGAATGAAAATGACTGAGGCTGCTTCCCGCTCCGTGGTGAAAAACGGTTGTGGAATACGCTTAAAAATGTGCCGAGAAATAAGTTATTCTTAAAATGTTTTCATAAATCTACAGAAAAAAACGGCTTTGAAGTTTTCCAAGGGACTGTATTTAATATAGTTGAATCTCGTATGTATAGCGGAATCCATATCACTTATAAACTCACATGGGAAGTATTTTTTTTTTTAATGCCACCAGTTGAAAATATCAACATTTTTACGTATATTACTTCAAGATCTAATAAAATCTGTAATTTTTTATATAGTGAGCTTTAGATTGCTGTGTTATAAAGGTTAAATTGCGTGTTTGTATTGTTCATGTCCAGAAGAGGATGGGCACCTGGCTGAGGAAGTTGAAACAAAGTTTGAGAGACAAGAAACTTTCTGACGGTAAAACCATAAGAGGCAGGCTACCAGACAAAATTATTGATGAACTACAGAAGTATTATGTGATGGCCGTTAAAAACAGTACTGAGGATTTGTTGAAAATGAAGCAGGCAGTATGGGCTACCTTCTTCCACAGACTGTCAACTGATGAAAAACTAATACACCACGTTTGCCTTCCTGGACCTGACTCAGGGTGCAATTACCGCAATGCCCAGTTCTCAAACAGTTCATACAGCCATAAACATTCCATCCCAGCAGCAGTCATAGACATCATAAAACCTATTTACAGAGTCCTAGCAATTCCTGAATTACTGAAGTCTGCATGGTCAGACTGATAATCCCAATGAGTTATTCAGTAATCTTATATGGACTCGCTTACCAAAAAAATTTTTTGTTGGAATGAAGACACTAAAGTGGGGGGGGGGGGGGTCAGTGATGCTGTTATTGCTTTTAATGATGGCAACATTGGTAGGGTGAAAGTGTTACATCATATGGGAATTAATACCAAAGCAAATTGCATCAGAGAACTTGAACGGATGGACAAGGTTTGCATTGATAAAGCAGAGTATGCAGCACAGTTGGACACTAAGCATCCAGAGAGAAGAAAAAACTTGGAAAAAGTTCAAGAGGATGATATATAGTACGGTGCAGGGTGCTTCTGAGTGACTAAAAATAAAAAAATAATTATATATTGAGCTACAGTCTTTTGAAACTTTAGAAGCCATTCCTGAAAATTTACATTTTCTGTTGCATTTTTCCCCAACTCTCAGAAACCACTTAGAGTAGAGTATTCAAATTTTCTGGGAGTAATAACATACATATCCTGAGTCTACTGAACTAAAAGAAGACCATAATGATGTGTATAATTAAAATTATTTAGGATAACGTACAAAAAGTACACAAAATTTTAACTGTGTAATCAAAAAATTGTATTTTCGAAAGCAGTGGCTGAAATGCAATTATTGTTGTTCATTAGAACATACAGTTTAATGTCCTGTAAAAGTTTCATGTCAATGGCTGCAGTGGTTCCTGAAATACAGGGAAGCCAAGTCACTAAATTTAACATTGTCTGGATAGAGCGTTCCAACTCCGCTTAATAAAAGTTCCTTAAACTAACAAAACATAACAATTGAGTTTTTAGAACAAAAATCAAAAACCAAATACTCTTTATTTGGATTATGTCCTCTGTTTTATACCACAGTTGTAGTCTCACACGAACCAGTTTCATAAGTGTCGTAGAAACATGAAAAACAATCATTTTCACAGCATCGAGCACACCATACAAATTCTTCATTTTTACATTTGCCACTGAACTATTACAATATGAGCCCAATAGAACTGATCTGGCAACGCGGAGTGGCCGCGCAGTTTGAGGCGCCATGTCACGAATTGCGCGGCCCCTCCCTCGGGCATGAGTGTGTGTGTTGTTCTTAGTATAAGTTAGTTTAAGTAGTGTGTAAGTCTAGGGACCGATGACCTCAGCAGTTTGGTCTCTTAGGAATTCACACACATTTGAAGTGATCTGGATCCAAGTTAAGGGATTTGCCTCGTGACGTAAAAAGACTCAAAGCTGCCAGACGTACTGGAACTAACGCACCACAGAATTCTCACGTATCGCTGCCGAACGCTGGCGCTCATCATAAAAGAAGAGGACAAAATGCGGCGCCTGGTTGGCTTCCTGCATTCTGTTGTTGATAGGCTCGTTATCAACGCAGCACGTGACACTTCCAGAACTGAAATGTATTGCTCCGACTCGGATAAGGAAGGAGGTGAGGGTATCATTTGGAGTGCCCCAGGGGAGTGTGGTAGGTCCGCTGTTGTTTTCTGTCTACATAAATGGTCTTTTGGATAGGGTGGATAGCAATGTGCGGCTGTTTGCTGATGATGCTGTGGTGTACGGGAAGGTGTCGTCGTTGAGTGACTGCAGGAGGATACAATATGACTTGGACAGGATTTGTAATTGGTGTAAAGAATGGCAGCTAACTCTAAATATAGATAAATGCAAATTAATGCAGATGAATAGGAAAAAGAATCCCGTAATGTTTGAATACTCCATTAGTAGTGTAGCGCTTGACACAGTCACTTCGATTAAATATTTGGGCGTAACATTGCAGAGCGATATGAAGTGTGACAAGCATGTAATGGCAGTTGTGGGGAAGGCGGATAGTCGTCTTCGGTTCATTGGAAGAAGTTTGGGAAGATGTTCATCTGTAAAGGAGGCCGCTTATAAAACACTAATACGACCTATTCTTGAGTACTGCTCGAGCGTTTGGGATCCCTATCAGGTCGGGTTGAGGGAGGACATAGAAGCAATTCAGAGGCGGGCTGCTAGATTTGTTACTGGTAGGTTTGATCATCACGCGAGTGTTACGGAAATGCTTCAGGAATTCGGGTAGGAGTCTCTGGAGGAAAGGAGGCGTTCTTTTCGTGAATCGCTACTGAGGAAATTTAGAGAACCAGTATTTGAGGCTGACTGCAGTACAATTTTACTGCCGCGAACTTATATTTCGCGGAAAGACCACAAAGATAAGCTAAGAGAGGTTAGAGCTCGTACATAGGCATATAGGCAGTCATTTTTCCCTCGTTCTGTTTGGGAGTGGAACAAGGAGAGAAGATGCTAGTTGTGGTACGAGGTACCCACCGCCACGCACCGTATGGTGGATTGCGGAGTATGTATGTAGATGTAGATGTAGATGTAGAGCTAACAGATTACCGGACGACTGACTGTAATTAATACCTTCAGTGCATTCAGCATTCAACAATACAGCGAATTCCCTGCAGTATGCATTTGCATCACACATAGCATGCTCAAAAAAAAATTACCCTGTGTTTAATTTAGGAATTTGCATCACTCTTCTTTATAATTAGAATACTGTGTTAGGTGAGCAGTTTATGCTTTCCGTGTGGTCATCTAAGAAGTACATGTTACTGGTGGAGTTCTACCGAATATTATTTCATTCTCTTTAAAAATTAAATGACATTCGAAGCTATATTGTTTCTTTGCCTGTCTCTTTTTACGTCTGAACTGCAACTGCTCACATCATTGCAGGTTAGTTGGACCAGCTGGCTGGCCAGTGCTGTCCCAAGTTAAATGCGCTGGTAAAGCTGTTGTCCCTTGTCATCGCTCAATCTGTGCGTGTAAATGTGCATCCACACATGCGCGTGCGCATTGAATTCGTCATGTCTGGAGTTTTTCCAACGGACACTTTGAATGCTCGCAGTTCAGATTTGGACGGGAGCGCGAAAGGTTTGTCGTTTTTAGCGCGCATTCGAGTATTGTTTCGCAAGATATTAATGAGAAAAGAGGGATTTTTAAGTTGAACTAAAATATTATATTTTAATTAATATCTTTAGATTATTGTCAGGCTTCAATAAACGGATTCTGTGATTGATTTTCGAGCGATTAAATATGGAGTGGTCGGAAGTGACTTTAATTAAACTAATTGATGAATATAGAAAACAATCCATTCTTTGGGATCCTCAGCATAAGGATCATTACAGAAAACACATGAAAGCAGATGCTTGGCGAGAAATATCTGCGGAGATGGATGCATCTGCGGACCAGTGCACAAAAAAAATAATATCTTTGCTGTCTTCATACCGACCGGAGAAGGGAAATTGAAAAACAGCATTGGAACAGGAAAAGGTAAGTTGTGAATCAAATAAGATATTATGTATCTAAATCTCTTAATTGTGTAATTAAATTAGTTGACAAGTTTAGCGATGTGGCCGATCACAACTGTCATTTATTATTATTCGAAGAATATTGGGATCGGAAAAAATATGTCAAGAAAATGAATGGTATTATCAACTAAGAAGCTTTATTTTCATTTTTAAGTTCAAAATGATTCAAATGGCACTGAGCACTATGGGATTTAACATCTGAGTTCATCAGTCCCCTAGAACTTAGAACTACTTATACCTAACTAACCTAAGGACATCACACACATCCATGCTCGAGGCAGGATTCGAACCTGCGACCGTAGCGTTCGCTCGGTTCCAGACTGAAGCGCCTAGAACCGCTCGGCCACACCGGCCCATTTTTAAGTGATTTATTTACATACATCATACACACTTTTATAATAACAATCATTAGTACTGTACAGTTTAGTGTTTTTTTGGACAGGGTTTTATTGCATTCTATATTTTATTGTTTCAGGAAAAGACGACATTTGCGTAAGCAGGTAGTTTGCCTATGAAGCTTGCAAGTTTCTGGAGGACAGGGACGTACCAAGAAAACGACTTACGACGGTAAGAAAATGTTGATGTACTCAAGCATATTAGTGTTGCCATTGTAGGAATCCTTCTTTCATACGATAATCTGCTACTTCATCCCTAATTTTTTGACAATAATTTGTGGATCGTCGGGGGACATGTCTCAGTGGTAAAAAAGACGTCATATTATCTTCTCCCTGGACCCTCCATGACTCTTCAATTAAAACTCAATTCTCTTCATGGTCAATGTCAGCGGGAGTGGTGAATGGGTCCTTAGATAACTGAGTAACAAAATGACTGCCATCATTATCACTTCGGCTTTTTCAGGTGCCAAAAGCATCGGTTTTCGTAGTACCCGAAACACTGAGCTTGATATACCAAAGGAGTTCTCAACTATCCGTCGGGCTCTACTCAAGCGACAATTAAAAATTCTGTGAGGACTTCTTTTGACAAAGTCTCCAGAGTGGCTTCATGAGGTTTTCACTTAGAGCAAATGCACTATCACCTGCAAAGAAATAAGGTATTTGCATAGAACGCCCTGGCAGTGGTTCCGCTACCGGAAGTCCCAATGTGCTCCGAGTCATCATACTACGTCGCTTGCTCCCTTGAAAAATTCCTCCATCTGAAATTCTTCCTTGGCATCCCACGTCAGCAAACATAAAGTTATAATTTCCGTCCGCTAATGCAAAAATCACAATACTGAAGCTGGATTTATAATTGAAGTACTCTGTACCCGAGTTCATTGGAGCTTGCAAAACAACGTTTCCCGTCCAGAGCACCAACACAGTGAGGCAGGTTCCAACGTGTTTCAAATATATTGCTTACTTCCTTCCAAGCTGCAGGTGTCGCAGGTAGCTCAAACAGAAATCATACTTAAACATACTTTAACCATCGGGAGGGGGGGTTGAGTTTATATATATATATTTGTAAAATAGGACTGATAATTGTTTTGGTGACTCGAAAACTACTACGTAATTGGTCTGAGGCGAACGACACGACTTAATGTTTTTAATAGGATCCTATTTTTATGTTAGTCACGTAATACCAGTAATACATAATTAATATTGGTTACTATTGATTATTACTTCTGATTTACTGGAGACGGACGAGATTATTAGAATTGAAGATGACATCGAGTCAGGACTCAATATTTGTAAAGACAGCCAACAAGAGCCAACAGGGTCAACATCTACTGCCAGACCTGCTAAGCGGAAGTGAAGTGATGCTAACGACTCAGTGATGAGGAGTGCGTTTGACATTTTACAAACTGCTGCAGAGAAACCATCTCCTGCTGCATCAATTACTTCAGAAGAGTTTTCGGATTTTGTGTAACATAACTTTAGTTTAAAGGATTTTGATTATTTTGTGCGTTTAATTTTGTACTCATAAAATATATTTAAAAAATAAAACAACTTTCAAAATTAAAAAGAGTTAAACAGCGATATTAATATGATACCTTGATATATCCTTGTAACTCATGGATGAGTGCAGCACAGACTTGTGGTACTATTAGCGCAATAGATTGCTTAGAAATCCTGAAAGTAAAAACTGAAAGTATACTACAGGCTAGTAAATGAATCTCCCATGGCAAGAAATCGAAGTGTTACTGCTAACCTGGAAGAATTAATCGTACTAATTTTATTTGTCTTTATTTAATGAAAAAGTCAATTTTTTTATACCCACGCCCACCATTGCTTTTTTGGTCAGGATCTTACGACAAATAGACAGCGAATTACGTACAACAAATATTAATGCTCACCTGTCTTGACGGAAAGTAGTGTCCTCTTTCGAAATATGCGGTCCAATCTTCTGCAGCAGATTTTCAAAGTCAGAAGGTGACATTCGACAGAAATTTTTATACTGACCACTTATTTGTTGTGTCTTCAAATCCATCATAAGTTCTGCATTATTTCTCTTTTTATGAAGTTCAGGGTGCCACCAACGTCGACGTTTCGTTTTATTTTTATTTTTCGATAAACTTTCCATTAATAATGCCGCACCACTTATCACCATAATCCCGAGATTTTCCCGTCGCGTAGACTTGTTTACATCTTGGCTGCAAACTGAATATTTATATGTTCGTGGGTTTCCTGTGCATCGCCGGAGGTTCGTTGCAGCTCACAATTCCAACGAACGATCAATCATGGAAGTGGCGAGAATGGACTGAGCAAAGGTTGGGAATTTGTACGGCCGCTGATAACCGCGCAAGTGAGCGCCCCACAAACTGAACATCTTCATCATCATCCAACGAACGAAAGGCGAGCGGCTTGCGTGCGGCTCGCGCACCACTCGGGGTTCAAATGTTCAAGTGTATGTGAAATCTTATGGGACTTAACTGCTACGGTCATAAATCCCTAAGCTTACACACTACTTAACCCAAATTAGCCTAAGGACAAACACACACACCCATGCCCGAGGGAGGACTCGAACCTCCGCCGAGACCAGCCGCACAGTCCAAGACTGCAGCGCCTGAGACCGCTCGGCTAATCCCGCGGCAGCGCTCGGGGTTCGTGGCGCGCAACTGTGGACGCGGCTTAACACAGTATAAAACGTATCCTTATGATCTTGCTTGACTGTACCGGAAATAGCTTGGCTTCCGCTCCACGTGAGACGATATCCAATGAGATTCAAGCAACTTCAGTTTTATTCTCATGATGAAGAGAGTATAGCTGTTCTACCGACATTCCATTACGGCGACGCCCTAGTATTTTTCTTTTTTACATCAGTTGCCTGTTTTAATGGCCCACCACGACTTTATCGCCTGTGATAACTTCATCATCTTAATTATTTGTTACATATATTCCAGTCTCTGTCATCGTTTACGATGTTGGTCGTTTATGTCTTCCTCTAGAACGTCACAAATTATTCTCCGATGTCTTGCAAGTGTCCAATAATCATAAGCCTTCTCCTAGTCGCCGCTTTCCAAATATTCCTTTCCACGCTGATTGAGTGGAGAACCTCTTCATTTCTTTTCACTCTACGTGGCTCTCAGCACCCTACTCTAACACCACATCTCGCATGGTTCGAGTCTCTTCTCACTTGGTTTCCCCACAATCTATGGTCCGCTTCCACACATCGCTGTTTTTCAGACGTGCAATCTCAGAGCTGTCATCCTCAAATTAAGGTCTATGTTTGGTAGGAGTGGAATGGTCTCTTGCCACTTGCAAGTCTGCATGTTGTATTCTCCTTCGTTCGTCCAACACGCATTAGTTGGCCCCCAATTTTGATGCAAAGTTCAACATTAATGTCGTTCCTGCTGCTCCTTAATATTCTTTTCTAAAGTTCCAAACCTCAATCGGTAAAAACGAAAGTCTTATACAGGGTGTAAATTTTAAGTTGACAAACCAGAATAACTCGAAAAATAAGCTTCACACGAAAAAATGTGTAGAATCCAATGTTGATTATTTTCGAGGGGGACATAAAAAAAATGGCTCTGAGCACTATGGGACTCAACTGCTGAGGTCATTAGTCCCCTAGAACTTAGAACTAGTTAAACCTAACTAACCCAAGGACGTCACAAACATCCATGCCCGAGGCAGGATTCGAACCTGCGACCGTAGCGGTCTTGCGGTTCCAGACTGCAGCGCCTTTAACCGCACGGCCCCTTTTTTTTTTTTTTTACGCTACCCCTTTTTTTTTTTATTTATTTTAGGTAGGTCAGGGGGCAGAGTGGGCAGGGGTCGTGCTTGGAGGCCTGGCCACGGTGTCCCCGTCTCCTGACAGGATAAGGGAGAGGCAGCAGGAAGGAAACATTGATAGTGTAATTTTTTTTTTTTTTAGTAACAATAATATTTTATTTATTCATTTAATTTTAATGTCCCAAAAGAAAAATCATATATAAGAAAGAAGGGAAATAAATATAGGGCCGAATTGACATCCTCGTCACTTCACTGGGAGTACATCCTATCCCTCGAAACAACGTAAACCTGGGACTCCCCACCGCTTCGGGGGGTTATGAAACATGCTGCCTAGAAAGTTCGCAAAATGCGTTTTATATTTAGAGTGGCGTCTGATGATTTCGTGTTGTTCTAGTAGATAATGCCAATAGTCCATGACCGATATCAAGGTCCGCGAGAGCACGTAGTGTGATGCGTGTCCTCCAATCCATCGGATTGCCGATGTTTTGTGTGAGGGGAAAAAGACAGGGTCAGGGAAAAATAAAGCGTCCGTCGTGATCGTGGATTCGTCGGTGCGTCGGAGGAGGGCCATGATGCGTTGCGTCAGCCGCCAAACATCCCTTGCCTCACCGCACTGCAGAGAATGTTCGTCGGTGTCCTGCATGCCACATATAAGACAGAGCGGGGAATCTACCATGCGAATGTCGTACAATCGGTGGCGGTTGACTGTCTTGCGGTTGATTAGTGTATACCATGACGATCGCGCTGCTGTGGTGAGGAGAGGTGTGTGGACAGCTCGCCAAATCTGTCGCCAGTTTCGTGTTGGGTATTTAAGTTCGACAACATTGCTGCCATGATGACGCCGCAAGTATCGATATATCTCACGGGTAGTGGGGATTCTGGTAGAAGGTATCTGTAACTGAACATAACTGAAATCAACAAAAAATCGCGCGACGTGAGAAAACGAGGGCGAGATGGTGCCTACTGCTACCGGTGGTTCAAAGGACGTGGGAAGAAGCACATCCAGGATGGCCGACGTGATGGCGTGTTGCCGCTGGTTCCAAGTTCGTAGCGTCGCTCGCAGGTATAGAGCTAGAGCCTTGTTCCGCACATCCGTGAGGTTAAGTCCGCCAGAGTGGTATGGGAGAGTTAAAGTCTCGTATTTGATCTTAAACAACATTCCTTGGCTGACATAGTATCCAAAGGCCGCCATTAATCTGTCAGCGAGACCATGTGGCATCGGCAGTACCTGTGCCAAGTGCGGCAGTCGCGAGGCCAGGTGAACATTAGTGTAGTCCACCCTTTGGAGCAGGTCGTGCGTGCGGAGTGAATTGTTGCGTATGTGCAGTCGGACGTTCTGGAGGAGACGTCGGTAGCTCGCCGCCGCTGATTGCCGTAGCGATCGGGTGAACAAGACACCTAAGCATCGCAAGATGTCCACCGTCGTAAACGGACTTCGCAGAGCGTCCAGCCCTCGACCGATGTGCATGATCTTGGTTTTATTCATGTTGACCCTGCTTCCCGCAGCTACCCCGTACGTAGTAAGAAGGGTAACCACCTGACTTACTTCGTTCTCCGACCGGACGAGTATCATAAAGTCGTCGGCATATGCACGACACTTGAAGGAGCTCGCACGGAGTCGGACGCCTGTTAGAGTCCGTCTAAGAGTCTGCATCAATGGTTCGAGCGCTATTGTAAACAGTATCATCGACAAGGGACATCCTTGCCTAACTGAGCTGCGAACAGGAATCGTTCCTACCTCCCTGCCATTGACTCTCACCGTCGAAGAAGCGCCGCGAAGGAGGCGCATGAGGACGGTAATAAAATCCTGTGGTATCGCCATGCGTCGCATGGTCGAGTCAAGGAAATCATGGTTGATCCTGTCAAAGGCACGATCAAAATCCACCGATACGAACGCCGCTCGCATGCGACAAGCTTCCGTCAGGGAAATTACGTCACGGTATTCGCCGAGGATAGAATGTATGTTGCTCCGAACCCCTAGACAAGCCTGGTCTGGTGGTATTGTTTTGGATATTACAATTTTGAGCCTTGCCGCCAACATTCGCGCAAAGATCTTATAGTCAGTATTGAGCATCGTGAGCGGTCTAAATTGATGGGCGCTGTCACTCGCTGTCGATTTCGGTATTGGTATAAGCAGTCCCGCCATGAACTGCGACGGAACATCCGTGTCAGGGCTCAATAACTCGTTATACATCAATACCAACTGGGACATCATTAAATCCGCAAATGCGCGGTAAAATTCGAGTGTCAACCCATCTGGCCCAGGGGATTTATGCACCGCACCCTTCGCGAGTGCGCCCCGGATCTTCCGTTAGGGGTGCCAATAGCACCTCTGCATCCGGACCATCCACCTCCGTTTGCATCTGTCGCAAAATTTCTTCTCCTGTCCGATTGTCCGTCGACGTCCCAGTGAAAAGGAGGCGGTAATGCTCCAGAAACTCAGCAGCAATGGCCTGTTGTGACGTCAAGGCCCGACCATCGTCATCATGGAGGACTGTGATTAGGGATCGGCGATTACGCGCATGTCCCTTGGAAACATGATGCATGCCAATACGTTCTCCATCGACATTGTCCAAGCACCGAGCACGGATCGAAAGTCCCTCCAGTCGACGTCTCGTGATCGATAAAATGCAGGCCTGAATGCGATGGACTTCCGCTTGACGTTCGGGCGATGGGGCCCTGGAGGTCAGGTCGCGGAGCACCATGTAGTAATAGTCAAGTGTATCTCGGAGCCATTTCGCTTTTTCCTTGCCATACGTTATGAGAGCTCTTCGTATCGCCGGTTTTGCACACTGCAGCCACCACGAAAGAACCGTACGGTGCAGCGGCAGACGGCGAGTGCAAGTCTGCCATGTTTCTTCGATCCGCTGGCGACATTCGAGATCCACCAATAAGGAGGAATTAAGTTTCCAGGAACTACGACTCCGCCAGACCCGCTGCCGTGGGAGGGTTAACGTGCATAAATACGCAAGGTGATCCGTAAAAGCTGTGGGCCAACGTTCAGCAGCCAACACGTGATCTCTTAATCCGTCAGAAACATAAATCCGATCCAGCCTGCTCGCCGAGTGGCTAGTAAAATACGTGTAGCCCTCTCGCTGCCCATGGATATTTTCCCACGTGTCCATAAGGGCCATGTCCCGGCAGATCGTGTTCAATGCGTGGCAGGAGCTGAAATTAGGAGTTTGATCCTTCGGTGTGAGTACACAGTTAAAATCCCCCCCTACCAAGATGTGGTCATACCTCCCATGGAACAGGGGGGCAATCTCCTCCGAGTAGAATCGTGCACGCGCCTGTCGATTGTCAGATCCGGAGGGTGCATAGATGTTGACGATACGAATGCCGTTCACGGTCATAGCCAAACCCCGAGCCGAAGGAAGGTAATCGAGGTCACACATCGGAATCCCTTCCCGGACTAGTATCGCTGTGCCACGTCCTCCATCTGGAGTCGGCGCTAGATAAGTGTTGTATCCATGCACGTCGGGAAAAGCAGCATTGAAGGTTTCCTGCGTCAGCAGAATATCAACGTCTGTGGCGTAAATCATGTCCCGGAGAAGTTGCATCTTTGCAAGCGAACGTGCGGTGTTAATGTTCACTGTGCCCACCTTATATGCTTGGTTCGTTGTCGTTGTCATGCTCGTGTCATGTCATTGAGAACTCCAAGGGCTTTAGTCCACTATTCGTGCTCAGAGGGGTGCCCGCCAACGGGCTGCCCTCCTTCGTTGTCGTTCCGTGGTGTGCATCCTGTAGGTGAGTGGTCATCATGTGGGGGTGGCAATTCCTGTATGTCTTCGACTGGTTCCGCCCAGTCGCAGTGGTCATCCATCCGAGATACGTCCTCTGATGTATTTCGACGTGGCTGCCGGGACATTGGTGTCCCTGACTCCTTCGTCGGCAGCGCTGGGTCAGTCGGTGTCAATGAAGAGGGACCATCTAAAAGGCAGGACATCCGGTCACCATCGGACGGAAACCTGTCAGCGTCCTCTGAAGACACGTGTTCTGTGTCAGACAGTTCTTCGGCTAGGATACCTTCCGTGTCCCCTAGGCTAGGGGGGGACGTGTCACCCGAACTATGGCGACGCTTTTTGCGACGCTTCGGCGATCGCTGTTTGCGTGCCCTGCCCTCTGCTGCCTCACTGTGTTCGTCGGTCGTTCGTTGGTCCGTCGCCGGCGCCACCGTCTGGACCTCCACTTCCACGTCTCTTGCTACATGTGAGTTTTCGGAAGGTTCCTCCCTCAACTGTCGTGACATGGGTGCAGGGACATTCTCCGAGTCACCTCCATGCTCCCGTAACTCGGTCTGCTCTTGCATAAACACGTCCTTGTCACGCTCCGAACTTGGCAACACTTCCCGGCGGGCCACCGACACGTACGTCATCGGCAGTTGCGTGGGAACTTCTCGCTGTGACGCTTCTCCACGTGGCAGTTGCACGACGCGGCGTTGTATGCACTCCGAGCGGATATGTCCTTCTCCACCACAGCCAGAACAGGTGCGTGGCTGGCCATCGTAGATCACAATAGCTCGACATCCGCCAATGTATAAATAAGACGGGATATGTTTAGTAAGGACGATCCGCACCTGTCGCACGCCGTTTAGCACAGGATAGGTATTAAAACTAGCCCAGCGTTCAGGCGTATGACTAAGTACCGTTCCATATGGTCGCAGCGATTCAGTAACCATCGATTCTGGCACCTCAAACGGCAATTCAAAGATCCGAATGACCGTCACACCCAATCCTGAAGGAGCTACTGTTACATCGCTGATATGGCCATCAGAGTGTCGAAATTTAAATCCTCTTTGAGCAGCGGAGAGAGTTCTTTCACACGCAGCTTCATCGGTCATCTTTACGTACATTGTACTGCTTACAATGGACAGGTGTATTCCAATTATGTCTGCAGCAGGTAAACGAACTTCTTCCCTCAAAAAACGCTCTATTTCGAAAGCTTTGGGTCTGGCAAACTCGTTGTCGAACGTAAATTGGAGCGTAGTCTTTCGAAAATTGTGTGCCATGGCGATCGAGTCAGACAACAACACGCGCGAGTACCGGCGGTGTAAACACTTCCTCGTTCACGCGCGCCCGCGGCCGGGACAGCAGGTCCGTGCCGCGCCACTGCCTAAAGCAGACTGCTGCCACTTCGGCCGGCGAGGGGGACATCTGCTGGTGCTAAAATTAGCCCGCCACCCCAGCCCCCTGGGGGTGGGGTGTGAGGCAAATTTATAATTTCAAATGTGAACCCAGAGTTTTATTGCAAAATCATTTTCTAAATAAAAAAACTACGTACATTTTGTCTCAAACATTTGTTTTGATTCTTGGTAGTTGGCGCTGTAATTCAAGAAAATTCATGTTCCATTTCTGCGTGGAAAATGGCTACGTATAAATAAAAAATACTTATTTACTTCGTAAATTTTGATTCGCTAAAACTAAAACTATCCCTCTCTCCCCATAGGGTGGGGTTTGAGAGAGAGGAATTAGAGTTCCACAAATGTTGACCCAAAAAATTAATTTTTTCCGCAGATTCGGATAAGTTTTGTTTGTTTCGTGGTCAGGAGGCCACACAACTTTTAATTATCAAACAAAACATTTGACTAGCTAACTAACTAACCAAACATCCTACTTACTAACTTAAGTATTTTTTATTTGTCCGTAACCATTTTCCACGCAAAAATCAAAACAAATGTTTAAGACAAAATGTACGTAGTTTTTTTTGTAGAATCTGATTCTGCAAAAAAAAAAAAAAAAATGGGGGTTCCCATTTGAAATTTTAAAGTTGGCTGGGGTGACGGGATGATTTTAGAACCAGCAGACGTCCCCCTTGAAAATAATCAACTTTGGTTTCTACACATTTTTTCGTGTGAAGCTTATTTTTCGAGTTATTCTGGTTTGTCAACTTAAAATTTACACCCTGCATACTGTCCAGTTATATTAATGTGACCATCTGTCAACAGTCTGAATAATCACCTTTGCGGAGTGTACCTCTGTAAGACGTGCAGAAGAAAGTCAGTGAGGTTCTGGAAGGTATCGATAGGGACGTAGAGCCATGTTGGCTCAAATGCTCTGGGCAATTGCGCTAGGTGTCTCGACTAAGAATCCATGGCACCAACAGCGCTATTGAGGTAGTCCCACAGCTGTTCCATTGGTTTTAAATCCGAGGAGTTTGCTGGTCAGAGCAGTACGGTAAACTCACCCTGGTGTTCTTCGAGGCACGCACATATACTGCAGGCTGTTTGGCAGGTTGCATTGTCCTGCTGGTAGATGCCATTGTGCCGAGGTAAAACAAATTACATGCAGGGGTGGACGTGGTCTTCAAGGATAGATACGTACTTGTGTTTATCCACTGTGGCTTCGAAAATAACGAGGTCACGCAGAGAATGCCTGGACCCTTTACTTTCAGAAATTTCAGACACTCCACAGCTATATGTCCGATGGAGCATAAAACGTGGTCCATCCGAAGAGGCCACCTGTCGCCACTCGATGGTCTTCAGTTATGGCACTGGCGTTCAAATTCGATGAACAGTAGTCAGCATCGGTGCATTAACCAGGCGCCTGCTGTGGAGGCCCACATTCAGCAACGTTCGCCGAAAGGCCGTTGAAGGGACACAGTTGGCAGCCCTTTTTTCATCTGAGTGGTCAGTAGCTCAACAGTTGCACGTCTATTCCCTCGAACACACTTCCAGAGCCATCGTTCACCCGTGTCATCTGTGGCCTGCGGTGTACCACAGTTTCGGATAGTGCCATTTTGCCGTGCACTGTATATGTTGATGACGGCGTCACCTGAACAGTTCACAGACTCAGCCGTTTCGGAACTGCTTCATCCTTCGTCCGACAGCCGGTGGTCATCCCCATTTGGACGTCAGAGAAATAGCTCCGTTTCTCCATTACGACAACGACTGCGATGATGTCCGCGTCTTCCCTACACGCCTCATATACCCTGCGTTGCTAGTTCTGCCATCTGCCGTCTACGAGTGGTTATCGCACGCTGAGTCGAGCATAGGCGTGATCTGATTAACTTGACCGGACCGTGTAGGATCACTTGGTTGTCAGTCAGTCTGTCTGTCTGGTCTGTCTTCCCGACTGTCAACACACCTTTTCCTCAGGAACGAGTGGGAGTCGAATGAAACAACAAGTTTACTGTTACCAGTCACTGTTTATTTATACCCACAGCGAGTTTCAAACATTTAAAGCTCCATCATCAGGTGCATTGACGAGTGTTAGTACGGCATGTGTTATGTTACTACTTTTGGATAACCTGCGGTACTATAATAATGTCGTGTGACTAGGGCCTCCCATCGGGTAGACCGTTCGCCGGGTGCAAATCTTTCGATTTGACGCCACTTCGGCAACTTGCGCTTCGATGGGGATGAAATGTATTGATTAGGACAACACAACACCCAGTCCCTGAGCTGAGAAAATCTCCGACCCAGCCGGGAATCGAACCCGGGCCCTTAGGATTGACATTCTGTCGCGCTGACCACTCAGCTACCGGGCGCGGCCTACCTGTGGTACTGTATAGTGGAAAAAAAAATGCTTTTTCAGAACATGGTTTTTGGGAGGTTTTTGACTAAAATCTGAACGTACACGTATCTAAATGCGAAAATAAAACAACTAAAATTGAATACCTCCTGAGGTCAAGGCTCCCTTCTCTGTCGTACTACAACATATCTAAACTGTCGTACTTTATAAACAAAGATGGCGCCTGGAAGTACGAGGTGCAAAGAACATGTAGCAGAACGGAAACATTATCTCAAAGTACAACGAATGCATACCAAAATAACGTTATTACTTCAGATTAAGTTTAAAAGGATTGTGGAGATCTTTGGTTTACTTGATGAATACATGCCTTGAAATTTTTGTTTCAAGTTATATGCAAGTTCTTTTCTATCAAGTTTATACAGCTTAAACTTAATACTCGTTTATATAAGCAGCTGACATGTTGCAAACCTCAAGTACAATAATTATGTTGCCAACAATGGTAAAAAAAAAAAACAAAAACTAGACGAATCGAGTTGAAATTTATGTAACGTACTGAGGTCTACAGTCCTTAGTGGTGTGAAAAGTTCAAGCTTCTAAGTCAATACAGTGACAAGTAACGGTCGTTTATGACACGTATTTCAATACTCGCTAACTCGGTACCCGTGGTCTAGGGTAGTGTAGCCTTGCGCGTCGAGTGAGCAGGTCGTAGTTAACTTCCGCCTGTGCCGCAGCGCCGCTTTTGTTGGTGTATCGGCCTGAGTCACATCGTAGTTGTGTAGCGGAGTTTGTTGTCGTTTTTCTCCTGGTGGCGGTGTTTTCTGCACGCGCCACGGTATCTTTCGAGTCTCCTATGTCTGTTCCTCGTCGAGCTACTGTTCGTTTCAGTTTTTACAAGAGTACGCGCGTGTTCAACCTGGCTCTTAAGAAATGGACAATTGGTTGGCTGATGTTATCCGTGTTACACCTGATCAGGTAGCTACTGCTTACGTTGATTCTGATTTGTATGCATTCTTTGTGAAATTTTATGATCCCGCTCAAGTAGAACGGCTTCTCTCTAAGGTTGATTCTAAAGTGTTGTTTACACATCGATATGGTTCCGTTAGTCAAGTCCTCCTTGAAAATGCGGCACTCGAGTATACTCCGGTTAGAGTTTATAACCTTCCTCCTCTCAAAACAGCATTGCTTCCTTTTGGAGTAATACGGCATATCCGATGGGAACGCAGGTCAGCACAACATCGCTTCCAGTGTTATAATGGTATCCGGACTGTGGACATGTGCGTTAAAAAGAACATTCCTTCCCACTTAACTGTTTGTGGTTACCGGACCATGTTACCTATGCAGGGCAAGAAGGAACTTGTTTTCTCCGTAACGAAAGCGGTCATCTCAGGTCCGATTGTCCGCGCCGTACTGCTGTTCTGACGTCGTCTTATCAAAAATGTCTTCCTTTAACATTAGCAACCATAGTGTCATCGCAGTCTGCTGTCAGCCAATCTCCAGCTTTAAGCGATATAGGGGCTACATTACCCCTACTCCTCGCGGCCGAGCGGCTCTAGGCGCTTCAGTCTGGAACCGAGCCACCGCTACGGTCGCAGGTTCGAAACCTGCCTCGGGCATGGATGTGTGTGATGCCCTTAGGTTAGTTAGGTTTAAGTAGTTCTAAGATCATGGGGATTGATGACCTCAAATGTTAAGTCCCATTGTGCTCAGAGCCATTTGAACTCCTCGCGAATTTCCACCGTTACCGGCTCGTCCCAGTGCGGCCTCTGTCGATGAGGGGACGACGGCTCCTGCAGCGCAAGTCAAACGCCGGCGGACTGAGGACGGTACAGATTGCGAGGACGCCCCACTCCAGTCTCGTTCTTCCTATACGGCGTTGACAGAGGGTGTACTTTCTGGCGGTAATGAGTTGTCTACTGATGTTAATTGTGATTCCAGTATTACCAGATATGATGTAGCTGCTTCTGTTGATGTTGAAATGTGTGTTGAAATTGCGTCCCCCACTTTACCCGTAGACGCGACGGTTCCCGTGAGTTCAGATGTTCTCTCGGAGACGTTGACTGCTGGCCAGTCTTTACAGTGTTCGAGTGAAATACCACCCCTCCTCCACGCTGAGACGGTGGGGCAACAGGATTATACGGGTTCTCTTCCTGACGATCAGGTGATGCCATCCGACACCGGCACTGCATAACCTGTCTCTTCTGTATCTGATGTTGCTGTTAGTCGTTCTGAGCTGTGCTCCCCGATTTCCGATGAGTGCAGTGGCGATGGCTCATCTATCAAATCGGAGCTTGACGTGCCCCCAACCCTTCCGCATCTAAAGTGTATGTTTTCACGGAGTGGTGTGAAACAGCGTTTTCAACCTGCACGTGCAGTGGCGCGTCGTGAAAAGAAAAACGAGGATTCCTCGGCTTCCGGTGCGGAGCATTAGAATTATACCTTTTTTCCACCACCTCCGGACGTTGGGGAGAGAAGGACGTGACGAGTGCACTTTCACTAGTGGTATTTCATTGACCTCACATGTGCTAACGGATGCAGGCATATACATTTCTAACCCTCAATGTTAATAGGATATGTTCCCAATTACGGCTTGCTGCCCCAGTTAATTTACGATTCCCAAGCTCATATCGTGTGTTTACAGAAGGTATTATTGGATGTGTTTTGTCTTCCTGGATACTCTCTTTTTCAATGCCGCGGCTGAAAATTCTACCGGTATGGCTTTGCTATTGTTGTTGTTGTTGTTGTTGTTGTTGTGGTCTTCAGTCCAGCGACTGGTTTGATGCAGTTCTCCATCCTACTCTATCCTGTGCAAGCATCTTCATCTCCCAGTACCTACCCCAACCTACATCCTTCTGAATCTGTTTAGTGTATTCATCTCTTAGTCTCCCTCTACGATTTTTACCCTCCACGCTGCCCTCCAATACTAAATTAGCGATCCCTTCATGCCTCACAATGTGTCCTACGAAGCGATCCCTTCTTCTAGTCAAGTTGTGCCACAAATTTCTCTTCTCCCCAATTTTATTCAACACCTCCTAATTAGTTATGTGATCTACCTATCCAGTCTTCAGCATTATTCTGTACCACCACACTTCGAAAGCTTCTATTCTCTTCTTGTCTAAACTATTTATCGTCCATGTTTCACTTCCATACATGGCTACACTCCATACAAATACTTTCAGAAACGACTTCCTGACAATTAAATCTATATTCGATGTTAACAAATTCTTTCCTTGCTATTGCCAGTCTACATTTTATATCCTCTCTACTTCGACCATCATCAGTTATTTTGCTCCCCAAATAGCAAAACTCATTTACTGCTTTAACAATCTCATTTCTTAATCTAATTCCCTCAGCATCACCCGATTTAATTCGACTACATTCCGTTATACTCGTTTTGCTTTTGTTGATGTTCATTTTATATCCTCCTTTCAAGACACTGTCCATTCCGTTCAGCAGCTCTTCCAGGTCCTTTGCTGTCTCTGACAGAATTACAATGTCATCGGCGAACCTCAGAGTTTTTATTTGTTCTCCATGGATTTTGATTCCTACACCGAATTTTTCTTTTGTTTCCTTTACTGTTTGCTCAATATACAGATTGAATAACATCAGGGACAGGCTACAACCCTGTCTCACTCCCTTCGCAACCACTGCTTCCCTTTCATGACCCTCGACTCTTATAACTGCCATCTGGTTTCTGTACAAATTGTAAATACCCTTTTGCTCCCTGTATTTTAACCCTGCCACCTTCAGAATTTGAAAGAGAGTATTCCAGTCAACATTGTCAAATGCTAGAAACGTAGGTTTGCCTTTCCTTAATCTATTTTCTAAGATAAGTCGTAGAGTCAGTATTGCCTCACGCGTTCCAATATTTCTATGGAATCCAAATTGATCTTCCCCGAGGTCGACTTCTACCAGTTTTTCCATTCGTCTGTAAAGAATTCGTGTTAGTATTTTGCAGCAGTGACTTATTAAACTGATAGTTCGGTAATTTTCACATCTGTCAACACTAGCTTTCTTTGGGATTGGAATTATTATATTCTTCTTGAAGTCTGAGGCTATTTCACCTGTCTCATACATCTTGCTCACCAGATGGTAGAGTTTTGTCAGGGCTGGCTCTCCCAAGGCTATCAGTGTTTCTAATGGAATGTTGTCTACTCTCGGGGCCTTTTTTTGACTTAAGTCTTTCAGTGCTCTGTCAAACTCTTCACGCAGTATCATATCTCCCATTTCATCTTCATCTACATCCACTTCCTTTTCTATAATATTGTCCTCAAGAACATCGCCCTTGTATAGACCCTCTGTATACTCTTTCCACCTTTCTGCTTTCCCTTCTTTGCTAAGAAATGGGTTTCCATTGAGCTCTTGATATTCATGCAAGTGGTTTTCTTTCCTCCAAAGGTCTCTTTAATTTTCCTATAGGCAATATCTGTCTTACCCCTAGTGATATACGGCTCTACATCCTTACATTTATCCTCTAGCCATCCCTGCTTAGCCATTTTGCACTTCCTGTCGATCTCATTTTTGAGACGTTTATATTCCTTTTTGCCTGCTTCATTTACTGCATTTTTGTATATTCTCCTTAAATTAAATTCAATATCTCTTATGTTACCCAAGGATTTATATTACTCGTCGTCTTTTCACCTACTTGATCCTCTGCTGCCTTCACTATTTCATACCCACTCTTCTTCTACTGTATTTCTTTCCCCCATTGTTTGCTATATCGAGATGGAATCCCGCTGACGGACTTCGAAACGCTAGATGATGGTCGAGGTATAGGCTGTAGTTTTTAAGATGTCACCTCAATTTTTCTTTACGCATCTTCTGGATCCGGTAGTTAATCCGATCGCGCCCGCTTTTACAAGGAAAAAGTTGTTTTTTTACTCCGACGTAACCCGCACAAGGTTTTGTTGGGGGGCGATTTAACTGCGTCTTATGTCGTGTAGATCAGACCCCCAGGTATACATATTGTCATGAACTTAATGATATGGTGACGCCGTTGCCTCTGCCAGATGCTTGGGTTTGCAGATATTCTACATTGGTGCGGTTTACGTTTCTTACAGCTACTTCAAGTAGCCGACTGGACCGCTTTTATTTATCTGCCCCTATATGTAGTCAGCTTCTATCGGTTGATGTAATTCCTACCAGTTACACTGGTCACTGTGCTGTTTCAATGACTTTTAACCACGTCCCGCAGCGGGTCCATCTTTCGCGCCCTTTATGGAAGCTAAATACTCTACACCTCACGCCCCCCCTCTGGAAGGCATCATCGCAGACGTATGGCGGCGGACAAACCAGTCCCAGCCGCGTTATCCCTCACTTCTAGAATGGTGGTTTACCTTTGCTAAACCCCGGATTCGAAATACACTCAAGCATTTTAGCGCTAAAAAAGCGACTGAAATAAGGCGAACTAGGGAATTTTATTACGCTGCCCTTCGCGTTCTTTACGAGAATGCTCTTGATGCCCCCTTGAGAGTCGTCAACGTCCACCGTGTGAAGGTAAAACTTCTACAGCTTAAACGTAGGCAGCTGGATGGTGTCCGATTGCGTTCGCAGCCTCGTTCAATCGTACAGGATGAGTTGATTTCTCTCTATCATCTTCTTCGGCTTCACAAGGACGTGTTTTACTGCCATTCGTTCTCTAGATGGGCGTGAGTTGTCCAAACTGATATCATATGTGAACTTTACCAGTACTTTTCCGAACTTTATACTGTAGTGGATTCAGACGGTCCACCGTCCGTTGATTTTACATCCCTTCTTGATAGTGTTGTTACGCCAGCTCTGCAGGAAGAGTTTTTCTCTATATTCCATCGCGATGATATACTTGATGCTGTGGCTCGTTCTCCCTCCCACAAATCGCCTGGCTTCTATGGCCTTTCCAAAGAACTTTATATTCGATTTTGGCCCCTGTTAGGACATACGATAACTTCTATGGTGAATGAAGTATTCCACGGATGTCTTCTCCCCCGCAGCTTTAAGGTTGCTAAAATTGTCCTGATCCCCAAAAAGCCGGGACGTTTGCGTGTGGATCAGGTCCGCCCGATAACCCTCTTCAACTATGATTATAAAATAGTGACTCGAGCGGTAAATAGCCGACTATCGGTAGTGTTGGCCACCATCATCGCGAGCCATCAAAGTTGTCTTCCGGGTCGTACTCTCCTGACTCCCGTTGCTGAATGTAGAGATTTAATTTCGATTACTTCCACCATTCCGGTGCCAAGCGCTTTGCTTTTCATTGATTTTCACCAAGCGTTCGACCGCGTTAATCATGGCTTCCTTACGCGAGTATTGACGACTGTCTGTTTTAACGATGCTGCACGACGGCCGTTTAGCTCTCTAATTACTGGTATTCGGGCGTCCATTGATGTAAATAGCCGTCTTACTTCCCCCATCGCGGTGTGTCACAGCGTCCTTCAAGGGAGTCCGTTACCTATGTAGCTGTATGTGCTGTTTCTGGAACCCTTATTGCGAACTATAGCTGCTCGTTTTAGTGGATGGTCACTGCTGGGAGGGAGGTTTACCGTTCGTGCATATCCTGATGACGTTATGGTTCTTCTCCGTACCCATGATATACCACTGCTGAAAGAAGTTTTGGATGCCTTTTGCCGTCTTATGGGAGCGCGGGTTAACGCACAGAAATGTCGCTTACTCAGTTCGCGAGGATTTGATGCTGTTGAAATTCCGTGGGCTTTGAAGTTCACCCGATATCGATCGTTAGGTGTTGTTATTGACAGTTGTCCGCTAAAGATGGCTACGATAAACTGTAAGTATGTCACGGATAAGATTCAGGGAGTAATCATTGAACACTAACGTCGCTCCCTCTCACTTCATCATAAGGTCCGCGCCATGGAAACGTATGTGTTAAGCAAGGCTTATTTTATTGCACACATCTTTCCACTTCCTGCGATGATGTACTTCGAGTTGCAAAGTTTAACTGGCAGGTTTATCTCGCGCAACTCCATGTTTCGCGTGCGTTATGGGGTCATTGCGCGCACCCGTCTGCTGCGAGGTTTGACCCTCCCTGACATTCAGCTTAAGACTTCTGCCTTATTCATCCGTCGCACCGTTTTAACATGTCTACGCGGCCTCCAGTCACTTACAGCTCGCCTTCATGACTGTATCCGGCTGGCGAGTTTAACACCTCCATTAGATATTGGTAGGATTAGTTATAAACTACAGCACGTTACGGAATTTTTTCTTGAAGTCAGTTATTTAGGAGTAAATATCCTTTCCCAAGCGAATCTCTTCCTAAAAATGCTGTTAAGCCGCTGGACAATTCCTCATAGTATTCTCTCTGTGGAAGCCCTGTCGCCAGAAACGAATTGGAAGATTGTTTGGTCTAACGTTAGCCTCCCGATTTTTCCGATGGAAGTGGCGTCCTCGTGGTACCAAGTTGTTTATGATATTGTACCTACCAGCGTGCGACTTTTTCGTATTGGGCTCAATGAGACGGATCGCTGCAATCGTTGCCATGAAACTGGTACATTATATCATCGGTTGATCTCCTCCGGTCATGGCCATTGGAGATGTCTTCGCCGACAACTGGCTTTTATCCTCAGGACGTCGGAGGCGGCTATCTCGGGGGAGATCCTCGTGCGTCCCGATTCAGTCTTCTATCCCCGATCGAAGAACAATGCCATCATGTGGCTTGTTGGACATTCTACATGATGGTGAGCGGATATGACGCAGATCCGCGTGCCTTTTCCCAATAAATGGTCACAGCCCATTGGACGTGGCTCAGGATGCCACGTTATCGTGAGCTTTTCTCTAACATGCTCTATTTTGTTTTTCATCGACAAGGAGTTGGATGCGTTGAAATCCCCCCTTTTTTGTGGCCACTTTTGTTTGGATTTAAACGTTACACGATGTAGAAGTGACGGAGCAAGGAAGGTGTGGGCACGTTAAAATTAACGCCATATTCCTTCATATACGTTTTTCTGAAACAAAAAAAAATGTTCGAGTCGTGTTCGCAGCAAACTTTTTTTTCAGTAACCGAATCAAATTGTATCTTACAAAAGAAAAAAAAGGGGGTAGCGTCTTTGATTTATAATTAAAACGTCTTCGGTCCCGGGTTCGGATCCGCTGCTTAAATTTTGATTAATAATCAGCATTGGTGGCCGAAGACTTCCGGCATAAGAAGTCAGCCTCATTCTGCCAATGGCCTTGTCAAAGAGGACGGAGGAGCGGACAAAGATTCAGGACACTCTCTTGTCCTAGGGGGGGAAACTGCTCCTAAAGTCGGAAGAATCAGCAATGATCGACAGTATGAGGATGCAGAAGGCAATGGAAACCACTGCATTAAAGACACGTAACGTGTATCCACAGGACATGTGGCCTGCAGTTGAAGTGTCATGATGATCTCTCCATTGGCAAAAGGTTCTGGAATAGTCCCCCATTCGGATTTCCGGTAGGGGACTGCCAAAGGGGATGTTACCATGAGAAAAAGATTGAATAATCAACGAAAGGATAACGTTCTACGAGTCAGGGTGTGGAATGTCAGAAACTTGAACGTGGTAGGGAAACTAGAAAATCTGAAAAGGAAAATGCAAAGGCTCAATCCAAATGTAGTGAGGGTCAGTGAAGTGAAGTGGAAAGATGACAAAGATTTCTGGTCAGATCATTATGGGGTAATATCAACAGCAGCAGTAAATGGTATAACAGGAGTAGAATTCGTTGTGAATAGGAAGGTAGGACAGTCGGTGTGCTTCTGTGAACAGGTCAGTGACAGGGTTGTTCTTATCAGAAGCGATAGCAAACCAACACCGACAACGATAGTTCAGGTATACATGCCGACGTCGCAAGCTGAAGGTGTAGAGATACAGAAAGTGGATGAGGATATTGAACGGGTAATGCAGTATGTAAGGGGGGATGAAAATCTAATAGCCATGGGGGACTGGAATGCAGTTTGTAGGGGAAGGAGTAGAAGAAAAGGTTACAGGAGAACAGCTTGGGACAAGGAATGAGAGAGGGGAAAGACTAACTGAGTTCTGTAACAAGTTTCACCTAGTAATAGCGCATACTTTGTTCAGGAGGAGGTATACTTGGAAAAGGCGAGGTGATATGCGAAGATTTCAGTTAGATTACATCATGGTCAGACAGAGATTCCGAAATCAGGTACTGGATTGCAAGGCGTACCCAGGAGCAGGTATAGACTCAGATCACAATATAGTAGTGATAAAGAGTAGGGTGAAGTTTAAGACATTAGTCAGAAAGAATCAGTACGCAAAGTAATGGAATACACACGTACTAAGGAATGACTAGTTACGCTTAAAGTTCTCTAAGGATATAGATACAGCAGTAAAGAATAGCTCATTAGGAAGTACAGTTGAAGAGGAATGGACATCTCTAAAGAGGGCCATCACAAAAGTCGGAAGGAAAAACATAGTAACAAAGAAGGTAACTGCGAAGAAAGCATGAGTAACAGAAGAAATACTTCATTTGATCGATGAAAGAAGGACGCGTAAAAATGTTCCGGGAAACTTAGGAATACGGAAATACAAGTTGCTGAGGAATGAAATAAATAGGAAGTGCAGGGAAGCTAAGACGAAATGGCTGCAGGAAAAATGTGAAGCAATCTAAAAAGAAATGATTGCCGAAAGGACTGACTCAGCATACAGGAAAGTCTAAATAACCTTCGGTGGCATTAAAGGCAAGGGTGGGAACATTAAGAGAGCAACGGGAATTCCACTGCTGAATGCTGAGGAGAGAGCGGATAGGTGGAGAGAATACATTGAAAGCCTCTATGAGGAGGAAAATTTGTATAATGTGACAGAAGAGGAAACAGGAGTCTATTTAGAAGAGATAGGGGATCCAGTATTAAAATTATAATCTTAAAGATATTTGGAAGACTTAAGATCAAATAAGGCACAAGTGATAGATAATATTCCTTCAGAATTTCTAAAATCATTGGAGGAAGTGGCAACATAAAGACTATTCACGTTGGTGTGCAGAATGTATGAGTCTGTCGACAGAGCATCTGACTTTCGGAGAAATATCATCCACACAATTCCGAAGATTGCAAGGTCTGACAAGTGAGAGAATTATCGCACAATCAGCTTAACAGCTCATGCATCCAAGTTGCTGACAAGAATAACATACAGAAGAATGTAAAAAAAAAATTGAGGATGTGCTAGATGACGATCAGTTTGGTTTTAGAAAAGCTAAAGGCACGAAAGAGGCAGTTCTGACGTTGCGGTTGATAATGGAAGCAAAACTAAAGAAAAATCAAGACACGTTCGACCTGGAAAAAGCGTTCGACAATGTAAAATGGTGCAAGATGTTCGAAATTCTGAGAAAAATAGGGGTAAATTATAGGGAGAGACCGATAATGTACAATACGTACAAGAGCCAAGAGGGTATAATAAGAGTGGACGACCAAGAACACAGTGGTCCGATTAAAAAGGGTGTAAGACAGGAAGGTAGTCTTTCCCCCCCCCCCTGCTGTTCAATCTGTACGTCGAAGAAGCCATGATGGAAATAAAAGAAAGGTTCAGGAGTGGAATTAAAGTTCAAGGTGAAAGGATATCAATGACACGATTCAATGATGACATTGCCATCCTGATGAAAGTGAAGAAGAATTACATGATCTGCTGAACGGAATGAACCATCTAACGAATACAGAATATGGATTGAGAGTAAATCGAAGAAAGACGAAAGTAATGAGAAGTATCAGAAATGAGAACAGCGAGAAACTTAATATCAGGATTGATGGTCACGAAGTAGATGAAGTTAAGGAAATCAGCTAGCTAGGCAATAAAATAACCAATGACGGATGCAGCAAGGAGGACATCAAAAGCAGACTAGCAATGGCAAAAAGGGCATTCCCGGCCAAGTGAAATCTACTAGTATCAAACATAGGCCTCAATTTGAGGAGGATATTTCTGAGAACGTTCGTCTGGAGTTCAGCATTTTGTGTTAGTGAAACATGGACTGTGGGGAAACCGGAACACAAGAGAATCGAAGCATTTTAGATGCGGTGTTGCAGACGTATGTGGACAGATAAGGTAAGGAATGAGGAGGTTCTGCACAGAATAGCATACAAAAGGAATATGAGGAAAACACTGATAAGGACAAGGTACAGGATGATAGGACATCTGTTAAGACATGAGGGAATGGCTTCCATGGTACTAGAGGAAGCTGTAGAGGGCAAAAACTGTAGAGTAAGACAGAGATTGGAATACATCCAGCAAATAATTGAGGACGTGGGTCGCAGATGCTACTCTGAGATGAAGATGGCACAGGATAGGAATTTGTAGCGGGCCGCACCAAATCAGTCAGAAGATTGATGACCCAAATAAAAGAAGGATGCTAATTTTCTTTACGAACACGTAGTGATCGTTGTTTCTCGTGGGCACACACAAACACACACACACACGAAACATATACACACTTACTAGTGGCTGTATTACGTACACCATGTACTGTATTAAATCAGCAACAGAATTAGCGTTTGCTTAAAAAGTGCAAATATTTGTAGTATGACTTTAGAAGGTAAGTAGAGAGATAATCTAAGAAAAAGAATGGAAGGAAAGCAGTCTATTGAAAATCATATTTGGAAGAAAAGGTAGGCTAATAGGACGTTGTGTTCACGTGTACATCTACACGTACCCTATGCAGCCCACCTCACGCTGTGGGTTGGGGGATGTCTCTGGTGCCACTGCCAATATCAGCCGTTACTTTCTCGAAAGGCAAGTGTGATGAACTGCTGTCGATAAACTTCCGTACGGACCTTAATTTCTCTAATTTTTCGTTACGGTCATTTCACGAGATGTACACCGTCGCTTAAAAAAAATCGAGACTGGATATAAAAAAAATAGCTAAAAGTTAAGATGATGGTCTTAATACTTCGTTTGTTTTACATACTGTCCCCCACTTGAATACGTAGCGCAGATCATTCATACAACCACGTGCAACTGTCTCAAAAGTCTTTCTTTGGGGTGTTGTTTAACTTGTGTGTCACATTGGTTTGAATGTCGGTTATGTCGACAAAGTGTTGACCATCGTGTGAATTACTGCACTCGTTTTGTGGCAGGGTGGTACCGATAATATCAAGCCTCGTCGCCCGTGATGATTCTTTTCCATAAAACATCTGTAGGCGGTTTCCACTTCAATTAAGTAGCAGCAGGCGTTTACGCATCGTTGCTATTGTTCGGGAGTAAGGTGTGCGAGGTAAATTTTGCACACACTTTTCTCTTCTTCAAAACTTTCTCGATACTGTCTTGAACACTCGATTTGGAGAAGTTGTTCGATTCCAGTAAGTAACAAAACAACGTTGACACTTTGAACTGTTGTTCAAAGCTGTTCAAACTGCCACCGTAGTCTTTGCACTGATGTCGGTCATACATCAAGAATAAAATCAGTCTCGGAGCACTTGGGATAGACCGCGTATATGGGAGGAAGTAGCATGTTTCCCAGCTGTTCCCGGAATGTATGCTCTCGGAAGTTCATCAGGAAACCTTTCCGCCATTCACAACGCCTCTCTTGCAGCGTCTGCCACTGGATTTTGTTAGACATCTCTGTAATGCTAAACCTTCCCGTGACGAAACGTGTCGTCCCTCAAGGGGTCTCTTCTGTCTCTTCCGTTAATCTGACCTGCTAAGAGTCACAGACTAATTAACAATACTCAAGAATCGGTGGAACAAGTATTTCACAAACCAGTTATTTAGTGGATGAATTACATTTGCTTAAGGTTCTTCTTAGCCTGTCATCTGCTTTTCCTAGAAATTCTCCCTTTTTTTCCAAGTTAGGACGGTCCCGGGTATTTAATGTTTGTCGCTGTTCCCAGTGATTTTTCTCCCGCAGGGAAAATGTACAATAGTAGAAATCTTCGCCTACTTTCGGCCAATACGTTATGTTTATTCACGCTGAACCAACTGTTGATCCCCTGCAATTCGCTACAGTCCTCCAATGTTGCAGCCTTCCCATAGACAACAGCATCGTCTGCAGAAAGCCTTATAGAGCTTGTGAAGTCATCCACTGGATTGTGCTGTTGTAGCACTCGTCGTTAGGGACAGCTCGACCCGGAACAAGAATAACCAAGAGCGTTTCAGTGCAGCGAGAAACAATAGGACTGCTTCGTTTCGGATGAGCCTACGTGCGATCTGGCGTAAACACTTTTATCTGTGATGTTCTGTGGGCGTTGCGGCAGACCTCACGGAAGTAGAACGTTTACATGTGAAGTAAAACATGGGAAGTAAAACTTGGTCAATATTTTCAATACGTGAGTGCTCATGTTGCTGGCTTCTGCTTCTTGAACGTTCGCATATTCTAAAGATTCACAAGAAACGTTATTCTGATTTGTACCAGTCAGTGTATTGAATAGTGTCTTGATGAATAGTGTTGCTTACTACAATTAAGTGTATATTTTGTCCTTAAACGATCATTTAGCAATTCGTACAACGTGAAACACCCTCGGAAATAGCGACATATTTGGAATCTACATTTAAATCTGCATCATATTCCGCAAGCCACATAATGGTATGAGACTGAGGGTACTTTCTGTACCACTAACTTAGCTCTCCAACCCTGCTCGTCTCGCGAATGGCACGTGGGAAGGAGGACTCTTGGTAAGCCTCTGCATTGACTCTAATATCTCGAATTTTCTCATCGTGGTCATTACGCGAGACGTATATAGGAGGAACTAATATGTTGTCCGACTCTTCCCGGAAAGTGCTCTCTCAAAGTTGCAGTAGTAAATCTCTCCGTGATATTCTCACGCCAGCTAGATGATTCCGTGACGAAACGCGCCTCTCTTCATTGGATCTTCTACGTCTCTTCTGTTAGTCCTACCTGGTATGGATCCCAGATTGATTAACAATACTGAATAATCGGTCGGACAAGAGCCTTGTAAGCCACTACCTTCGGAAATAAGTTACGTTTCCTTGAGCTTCTTCCTTTGAATATTTATATGGTGCCGGCCGGGGTGGCCGAGCGGTTCTAGGCGCTACAGCCTGGAACCGCGCGACCGCTACGGTCGCAGGTTCGAATCCTGCCTCGGGCATGGATGTGTGTGATGTCCTTAGGTTAGTTAGGTTTAAGTAGTTCTAAATTCTAGGGGACTGATGACCTCAGAAGTTAAGTCCCATAATGCTCAGAGCCCTTTTTATTTATATGGTCATTCCACTTAACGTCGCTCCGGATAATTACTCCTAGATATTTTACGGCAGATACTGTTTCCAGCGATTTTTGATCAATGGTGTAGCTATACAGTAGTGGAATTTTTTCCTAAGTGTGCGCACTATGTTACATTAATTTACATTCAGGGTCAACTGCCAGAGCCTGCACTTTTCATTAATTCTCTGGAGGTCATTCTGCAAAGCGTTACTCTCTTCTGGCGTTGCTACTTTGTTACAGACAATCGCATTATCTGCGAACAGCCGTAGAGAGCATGCCACGATTTCTACAAGATCATTTACGTATATTGTAAACAGTAACGGTCCTATCACACTTCCTTGGTGTACACAGCAAATTACATTTACATCTGTCGATTTTGTTCCGTTAAGACCGCCGTGTTGTGTTGTGTCTGCACGGAAGTCTTGAATCCAGTCGTAAATCTGCTCCGATATTCGATAAGATCGGATTTCTTTTCGCTAAATGGCAGAGCGGGACGGTGTCAAATGCCTCCCTGAAGTCAAGGAACACGACGTCAACCTGGGCGGCATTCAAGGTCAGGATTCAGTTCCTAATTTCATTTGAATGATTAAGGAGATTTTTTCAAAGCTGTCCGCCAGCGTTGAAGAAGCTGTTTGCTGCCACGATACAAACATGAGATATTAATAAATGTAAACATAGTCCGTAGCAGGCTGTAATTCAATGTTTATTTATTCGTGCGATTAGCTAATTTCGACTAAGCGTCATTGTCAAGCACCTTGGTACCACCTCCTGCTGCAGACAACACGATTAAATAAACATCGAATTACAGCGAACTAAAGATCATATTTACATTTATTAAGCATCTGGAGGCTGTGGATCCCCACAAATACAAAATTTTAAACATGAGATATTCTATAAAACCAAGGAACACACACACACACCCTCTCACGCCGGCTAGACGATCGCGTGACGAAACACGCTTCTCTTCATTGCATCTTCTACATCTCTTCTGTTAGTCCTAGCTGGTATGGATCCCAGATTGATTAGCAATACTAAATAATCGGTCGAACAAGTTTCCTAATAGCAGAAACTTTCACTGTGTAACTTGTGTTTATTTTCTGACAAAGACTAGCGCTCATGTTACGATTTCTTGCGACTAGGGTCACATTTTAGTCGTTGGTTTAGGGAATAAGAATTGCAGAAAATACGTTATTTATAATAAATGACTAATGCAGATAATACTTCCGTTAAATTAATAAGAGAGCGGCCAGAATCATTTAGAAAACAAAAGGTGAAAACACAAAGTTGGAAGTAGCTAGGCACAAACCTGGTATCTTTGCCATTAAAGTTCACAATGCTACCAACTGCGTTACAGCTTCCACACGGCTGCAGTGCCACAGTTACATGCTACACACTTTGTAACAGCTGCATCTAAAAATGTCATAATCTGATCTTTAACTATGGCAGATTGTACCCAAAGTGATGTGTAGCATTGAAACGATATACCTTCATAACACGCTGGTTATAAGACTAAAAGCATCAAATGCAGGAAGTCTTTAATTATCGATATGTAGTTTCGTATGATTTTACAATAACAAATGGTCTCTAAAACGACGCAGTTTCAAGCCGTCTTCAATATGCTCCTGCTTTGAAACAGCTTATATTCATACCCTGTACTCCATTACAAAAACTCATCAAATGCGGATTTTTAACACCATACAATACGGCGTCTCCAAAGTGCTGCTCGTGACGTAAAACGGATGCCACATCTAATTGGTCACGTTTCTCAGTACAAGGCAAAAATCTGACATGCCAAGTTCTTCACTTCACGTTTTACAGCATGGTGAAAATCAACGGCCTTGCCGCAGTGGTAACACCGATTCCCGTCAGATCACCGTAGCTAAGTGCTGGTCTGGCTTTGTTAGCACTTGGATAGATGACTATCCGGGTCTACTGAGCGCTGTTGGCAAGCGGAGTGCACCCAGCTCTTACGAGAACAACTGAGTAGATACTTGACTGAGAAGTAGCGGCTCCGGTCACGAAAACTGACAATGGCCAGGAGAGCGGTGTGCTGACCACATAGCCCTCCACATCCGCATCCAGTGACGCCTATCAGCTGGGGATGACACCATAGGCCTCCCGAGGCCTCTAGACACAGAAGAGGAGGAGTATAGTGGAATGTGGAGCGTGGAATTCCGTGCTCTGACGTTACCATCTCCTCATTTACGTACGTTTTCACGTTCCGTGAGAGGACGGCATAAGGGAAAGCATTGGAACAGCCTACATTAGATCATTTACATGTTTGTTGTTGTTGTGGTCTTCAGTCCTGAGACTGGTTTGATGCAGCTCTCCATGCTACCCTATCCTGCGCAAGCTTCTTTATCCCCAGTACCTACAACAATCTACATCCTTCTGAATCTGCTTAGTGTATTCATTTCTTGGTCTCCCTCTACGATTTTTACCCTCCACGCTGCCCTCCAATACTAAATTGGTGATCCCTCGATGGCTCAGAACATGTCCTACCAACCGATCCTTTCTTCTAGTCAAGTTGTGCCACAAACTCCTCTTCTCCCCAATTCTATTCAATACTTCCTCATTGGTTATGTGATCTACCCATCATTTACAACAATCAGTTGGGGTATTCCAGAAATTCCCTTGACATATGTCAATGCGACAATGATAATGTGTTGAGTTCTGTCTCTTAGAAAGTCTTGAAACGAGTCACAAATCTGTTCCAATACTCCACAAGCTTGTATTTCGTTCACCGAGCGACAGAGTGGAATTGTATCGGGTGCCTTGTTAACTTGACATCGGAAGTAACATAAAAGGAGGAAAAAACAGTAGCATAAGAAAGTACATTATCAGGAACGTTTGATGTGAAGCGTGCTATTAAGATGAAGGGCGTAAAATGAAATGGCAAGAGGTAGAGCACGTCATCAAACCAGTAGAGTGTCTGGAGGTTGGCCGGACAAGCCTCAGGTCGACTCCCACAGTACAAATCTGGTTTCACGGAGAGCCACAGCGCCGCTGCCAGAAGATGTGGGGGCGTTTTACGAGGCCGCCGCCCACGCCACCGCCGCTGCTTCCCCTCTCTCTTCTTCCTCTCTGGCTGCTGTTTACGATCGGGTACGCAGAGCGGGCGCGCAATTGCACCACCGCCCTCCGCCCCCTGCGCAGACATCGATCGGCCCTCTTCGACTCGACCCAAACGCTCCACCGCTCAACGCCGCGCCACTCGCAGGCTCCCCAGCAACCATCATCGGATGTCTCGCCGAGGTCCCCGCCGAAGCCTTGGGGAGGGGAAAGTGGGGAGGGGAGGGGGGAACGGTGTCCCTACGGTCACCCGGTGAAGCGGCCTCTCATAGGGATCCTTCTCGAGTTGAAGCACTACTCTCCTCCTTCTTTCGTCAAATGTGTTCGTCTTATAGACGTGTTCCCTCAGGAGCTGTTCTGCTTCCTACGATTTTTATGCTTGCTGCATCTCGATCAGCGATGAGCACTTAAAAGATGAAGAACATATTTGCAATTATTACTGTCGTTTTCTCCAACGGCATTGGGCATCCTCCACATTAGTAGGCCGGGGGGGGGGGGGGGGGGGTTTATGGGCGCTCAACATCGAGGTCATCAGCGCTTAGTAGGCCGGTGTGAAAGGATGGCTGATTTCAATAAGAAACCAGCTTCACGGGGTAAAATGTGGAACCCATGCCCAGGGTTATGGGCGAAGACCCTGATGGCACCTATGGGAGAGAAGGAGACATTGGGAATGATGGCTGAGATAGCGGATGAGGCAACCCATCCTCCACCGCAGCGCGTAGTGTGAAGCAGCCGCCCTCCGTTTCTGACGGTGGCGCCGCTGTGGCAATCGCAGCTTTGGTGTCTCCCTCTGGTGGGAAAAAGGAAAGGTTGCCTGTTCACGTGCATTTAAGGGGTGCTATGAGCTCGCGAGTCGGTCAGTCGGCTGTTTGAGTCAGTCGGGTCAGTCTGGGTGAGTCTGGAGTCAGTCTGGGGTCAGTTTCTCGTCCCCAGCTTGCTAGTCTGTCTCTCATCCGAATTTGTGGCGCAGTGAGAGAACTCAACGAGTGGTCGCCCAGTCGGGGGCTTAGTTCCTGCATCTGAGTCTGTGCGTTAGGCCGCCAGTCTGCTCGAGTTGCTCAGGCAACGGTCATTGGCGGTTGGATCGGTCGGTTGGTCGGTCGCGCACTGAAACACAAGCTGACTTATCCGCCTTGAGCGTCGACGCACGTGAGGTCGCCACGTGAGTCCAGTGGGCCGCGCCGTATAGCGAGGGGTAGTGGCTTCGCGGCCGAAACGAGAGCAACAGGAGTCAGCCCACGACATCGGTCTGGCCAGTGCGAGCTGCGACGCCGTGAGACGGGAGATCGGCGCGCCTTCCTGCGTCCGTTGAAGCGGCTGGCAGCGGACGGTTCGGGAGAGCGTTTTGGGCGTGCTGCGCCAGGTCCTCGCCAGAAATCGTAGTTTATTAGAAGTTACGTGATTGGTGATATGTTGTTTCATTTAGTTGTTAAATTCTACTTGTTTTCTTGGTGAGGTCACCAGCCGCTTTGTTTTGGGGTCGTCCCACAAATCTTATCCGTTTCCCCACCCGCGGGAAGGTGGTTACTTATGAATTGGGTAGTCCGTTTTTCCCTTGTGGAGTAGGGGCGGGTTAGAGCAACCTGCGGTTCGGGTTGTTCGGTAATCTCCCTATCAATCTGCCGTACGTTAATAGCTGCCTCTGTCATGTTTGTCGGTTTCGGTGTGTTAACGAATTTATTGCTTGAAGTGCAACGGCCTAATTCCTGAAATATATTTTTATCGCGCCTATCATCTTGAGAGGCGGTATATATGTACTGTATAGCATGTTTGGCCAACCTTGTATAATTTTATGTAAGATTGCATTTCATGGGCGTTTATTTAAATTGTCATTTTAGTATATAAAGTTGCCACCCTCCCACCGTAAGACTTTTCTTAGAAGTTAAAATCAAGTTGCACCTTCCGTGGCAAGTTAATCTTTTAATTTTAGTGTTTTGTACCATTTCCATCCCTCTTACGGGGTGCATAGTTTATGTGCTTGTGTGAATTATTAAAACTTTTACTTTAAGGTAATCTGGTGTGTTGCAGATTTGCACCAGTGTAGTATTTCAGAGATTGTTGTGAGCGGTCGTGACTACGGCCGTGTCAAAAGGGAGCGGCAAGGTTCTCAGCCCGAAAGCTCATACACTCAAAAATTTGTTTCTTTCTGCCTCTGAATAAATTGTAACTTGATATTTAGAGGGTCCTTTCTGCTTATAATTTTAAATCTGTTTCTAAAAAAAAAGCTTTTAGGAATAAAATTCCCATTTGTTAAAAGCAATTTCATTTTGATTTCATCAGTTACTCCCTGGCAACTACTTCCACGTTCACATAGTGTGATTAAATGTGTTAATGTTCTTGATGTATCGCTAGTAAATAAAGTAAATTCTTAAGAAAAAGTTTTGAAGGTAAATTCACGGTTCACCTACGTGTAGGGCACCCACGAGCATGCAGGAGTGCCGAAAAACGACGTGGCATGGACTCGACTAATGTCTGAACTAGTGCTGGAGGGAATTGACACTATGAATCCTGCAGGGTTGTCCATAAATCCGTAAGAGTACGACGGGGTGGATATATCGTCTGGTCAGCATGTTGCAAGGCATTCCAGATATGCTCAATAATGGTCATGGCTGGGGAGTTTGGCGGCCAGCAGAAGTGTTTAAACTCAGAAGAGTGTTACTGGAGCCACTCTGTAACAATTCTGGACGTGTGCAGTGTCGCATGGTCCGGCTGGAATTGCCCAAGTCCGTAGAATACACAATGGACTTGAATGGATGCAGGTGACCAGACAGAATGCTTACATACGTGTGACCCATCAGTGTCGTATCTAGACGTATCAGGGGTCCCATATCACTCCAACTGCACACGCCCCACAAGATTACAGAGCCTCCACCAGTCCATAATTCGTGAGGTTGTCACCATACCCGTACACGTCCATCCGTTCGATGCAATCTGAAACGAGACTCGTCCGACCAGGGAATATGTTTCGAGTCATCAACAGTCCACTGTCGGTGTTGACGGACCCAGGCAAGCCGTAAAGCTTTGTGTCATGCAGTCATCAAGGGTACGCAGGTGGGCCTTCGGCTGCGAAAGCCCATGTCGATGACACTTGTTGATGGTCCAGAATTGAAATCTGCAGGAGTTTGGGGAAGGGTTGCACTTCTGTCACGTCGACCGATACCCTTCAGTCGTCTCTGGTCCCATTCCTGCAGGATCTTTTCCCGACCACAGCGATGTCGGAGATTTGGTGTTTTACCAGACTCCTGTTATTTACGATACACTCGTGAAATGGTCATACGGGAAAATCCCCACTTCATCGCTACCTCGAAGATGCTGTGTCCCACCGCTCGTGCGTCGACTATAACACCACGTTCAAACTCACTTAAACATTGATAACCATCCACTAGCAGCAGCAACTGATCTAACAACTGCGCCAGACACTTGCAAACTGCAACGCCGTATTCTGCCCGTTTATATATCTCTATATTTGAATAAGCTTGCCTATAACAGTTTCTTTAGCGTTTCAGTGTATATGCTGCTTTCAAACCTGAAAGAAGACTCGGATGGTAGAATGATGATGTGTTCTCCATTCTGAAGACTGGTGTGATGCAGCTCTCCACCCTAGTCCAACTTGCACAGGACTCTTCTCTCTGCTTAACTACTGCCACCTATACTAACTGTTAAAACTACGTGGACCTCTATAGGAGAAAAAAATTTGGAAATTTGTGGTAAGTTCCTACGGGACCAAACTGCTGGGGTCATTGGTTCCTAGGCTTACACACTGTTTAATCCAACTTAAACTAACTTATGCTAAGGACAACACACACGCTCACCCATGCCCGAGGGAGGACTCGAACCTCCACGAGGGTTTCAAATGTTTCGAATGGCTCTGAGCACTATGGGACTTAACATCTGAGGTCATCAGTCCCCTAGAACTTAGAATACTCGAACCTAACTAACCTAAAAACATCACACACATCCATGTCTGAGGTAGGATTCGAGCGGTTCTAGACTGATGCGCCTAGAACCGCTAGCACACACCGGCCGGCTTCCGTGAAGGGAGCCGCGCGAACTGTGGCAGGGCACCTGAAACCGCGCGCCTACCCCGCGCGGCCACAATAGTAGAAACTAATATGTGGTGCACCCACCCGTTGCCTTTATGACGTCTTGACCTATGCTGGGGACATTTTCAGTGATGTGTCTGAAAGTCTGCAGAGGAATGGCAGCCCGTTCTTCCTCAAGGGCCAAATGCAGAGAAGGGACGCTGGGATCTGGAGCGAACAGCAATGTGGTCCATTTCGGGAATTTTATTCTCCACAAACCATCGCTTGAAAAATGCTGCTTTATGAAAGAGGCTATTGTCATGCTGACATAATCACTGTACCTGAAATGTTCCTCTACTATACACAGTGCCCAGTACTGTAAAACGTTTATATATCCTTCCCCATTTAGCAGTTAGTTAATTGCAAACTGGGAACAATTCCCTAACCACGAAATGCGCCCACCATACCGTGACTGCACCTCCTGTCTACTTCACTGTCGGCACCACACATGACAGCAGGTAACATTCTGCAGGCACTCACACCAAGCCGCACGCGGTAGCCGCGCGGTCTAGGGCGTCTTGTCACGGCTCGCGCGGCTCCCCCCCCCCCCCCCCCCCCCCCCACCGTGGGAGGTTCGAGTCCTCCCTCGGGCATGGGTGTGTGTGTTGTACTTAGCGTAAGTTAGTTAAAGTTAGATTAAGTAGTGCGTAAGCTTAGGGACGATGACCCCAGCAGTTTGGTCCCATAGGAATTCACACACATTTGAACATTTTGAGCACTCACCAAACCCAAACCTTTCCATCGGATCGCCAAAGCGCATAGCGTGAATCATCACTCGCTACCAGCCATCCACTATCAAGCGTCGTCAAGCATTGACTCCTGAAATGTACAGCTTACGAGGAGCTGCTCGACTATTCTTCCCAAGCTTTGTAGCACTTCGGAACTCATGACTGATTCCTTCCGCTGATTTCGTGTGGTTTTTTTTTTCGAACCACCATCCACAATACTTGATGATCCCTCTTCATCAGTACGTGAGGTCTGCGTGGTCGTGGTTTAGCTGACGTTGTTCCTTCGGGTTTCCACTTCACAATCACATCAGTAACAGTCGACCAGGGCAGCCTTAGAAAGACTGAAATCTCGCTGATGGATTGTTACTCAGCTGACATCCAGTGGACAGTCGAAGTCACTGAGCTTTCCTGACCAGCCAGTTCTGCTGCTGGGGCTCCTCTACTGACAACACAATACTCCCTGCCTCCTTTTATACTCACGTGGCGTTTAGTGGGCAATTCCGCATTATATAGGGGTGTCCAAACACTTCTGACCAGGTAATGCAGATCCATTTAAACCTGCTTACTGCATTCAACAAGGTATGTCCCCTTGGTCGATCCCTTCTTTTAGTCTCGTTATGCCAAACATTTCTCTTTCCCCAAACTATTTTCGGTTTGTCCTCTGATTACTCGAAGCACCCATCTTCAGCATTGTTCTGCAACACTGCATTTCAAAAACTTCTAAATTCTTTAAGTCTGAATGGTTTAGTGTTCATGTCTCACTTCTTACAAGACTACACTCCAGATAAATGTTTTCACAAAAGGTTCCTGAACACGTGTGTTTATATTAGATGTTAACAAAGTCCCCTTTCTCAGAAATATCTTGCACAATATTCCCAGCCGGCATTTCATACCCTCTCTACTTCGGCCCTAACGCTACCTCTAGTGGCTCGTTTCATAATCTAATTCTCTAAGCATCGGCAAAACTCAAAAGTTTCTGCTGCTCCTCCCGAAACATTAAATCCCTTTCAAAAGTTTGCTCAGTGTACAGATTAAATAACATTGCAGATATCCGCTCTTCGTCAGTCATCTCATTTATTTTGCCACACAAGTAGCAAAACTGCTCCAGTATTTTTAGTTTCACATTTTCTAATCTAGTTCCCTCAGCATCACCTGGTTTAATTCTACTATCCTCCATTCCCATTTATGATAATTATTGCACAATCGACCATTCCTGAGACAGAATGACACAACGTCGTAAAACCTTAATAAGCTTTCAAACAAATGAGACTCACTTTTTTATGAAGAATCTTGTACCCTTCACATTCTCCCTCTCTTCCTGTCTTGTGACAGACGAAGGCTGTAATTAGGAGGTGCGCTTTTTGTTCGCGTTTGTACATTTTAGAACAATATACAGGATGTTTCAAAAAGGACTTTACAACTTTTAAAATCCATATAAATTAATTTATACTACCTACAGATGTGATTGTGGTGTCAATTTGTAGGGAAATACATGAAGTTTTGTCTTGCATAGTTCGCTAGTGCCGAAAAAAAAAAATGGTTCAAATGGCTCTGAGCACTATGGGACTTAACATCTGAGGTCATCAGTCCCCTAGAACTTAGAACTACTTAAACCTAACTAACCTAAGGACATCACACACATCCATGCCTGAGGCAGGACTCGAACCTGCGACCGTAGCAGTCGCGCGGCTCCGGACTGAAAGCGCCTAGAACCGCTCTGCCACCAGCGGCCGGCGCTAGTGCCGAATCGCACCGTAAGGAGCGCTAGTGGCAGTTGCGTTAAAGATGGCTGCCTTCACTAGACCTGAGTGTGCTAGCTGTGTGTTTTGATTTGAAGAATCGAAGTCGGCGACAACAGTACAGCGTAATTTCCGTGCCAATTACGCTAAAGATCCTCGTAGTAGGCCTACAATTTATGAGTGGCATAAACGTTTTGTAGTAATAGAGTGCTCGGTAAGAGATAGGGAATCAACAGCTCATCCAAGCACATCTGACGACGTCGTTGAGCGAGTGAGACAAGTTGAGCTGTGGCGCAATTGAGTTAGTAGACTGTTCTGTCTCGCGCTACTGGCTCAGGTGTATAGTCTGTCGGTAAACTGAAGAGCGAGCGAGCGAGTCCCCACTCTGCCAACCCAGCTACGTCACAGGGCGCTTCTACAGGCTGTTTCACAACGTAGTACCGGCCGTGCCGTGGCGCGCGCTTTAAATCTGTGGCGACGCCGTGTACAGAATTACGTCTCGGCTGCGTTCATTTTTATACAAATGCATTAAGACCATAAGGACTACAAAAAACGATAGCTTCTTCCGAAACACAACATTATAGAGTAAATATTATTAACATAAGAACGAAAGTCAGTATTAGACTACAAACATAGAACCGAATGGCTATTCATGTGAATGTATGTTCCGCTATTGCTATTCGTAAAACGAACCCCTTATAATGCAATCAATCTGTAGAATTTAAGGTTTGTTCTTATTTTGTGTTTCTACTAAAAGGTAGAAGTTTTCTTTGAAGGGCTGCATTGAAACTTAACAAGTCTTGCAACACCAAGAGTGTTTAAAATGTAAGCAGAAATTTATAATTTTGTGTGTTGTATTAGTCCGACTTGCACTACTTTTTTGTCACTGTCTTTGTAAACATGCCTCAAAAGTATGTGTACAATGTTAAGCATACTGGGTATTTACTGTTTTGTCAGCTGTCAGAAAGGTTACATGTGTTTCGGTAGCATCAACCATTATTTGTTTTGTATAAAAATAAATTAGAGAATCTGTATTAAATTTGGTTATAAGAATGGAATAAAGTGAATGAAACTTTTGGAAATGGTAAATATTGCTGTTGGTGAGACTGTTCTGAGTAAACCAAGCGCAGGCAAGTGGTATAAACGTTTCAAAGCAGGCCTTAAAGGACAGCGGTTTTACAAGTATGGATGAGAATAAAAATGCACAGTTAAGAGGCGTATAAACTGTCCCGAAGAAAGAGCGCTCCTGAAGTGTCTTGGAAATCGGAAAAAGCACTGGCATAACTGTATAGCATGTATTGGTGAATATTTTGAAGAGGATAACATTGCTGTAGATTAACAAATGAAGTTCTTACCAAAAAATAAAAATGAATATGTGAACGCACCTCAAATGTCAAGATTTTTGCCCAGAAGTCCAGAATCGGTGTACATGTTTCGAATGAAATTTCAGCAGAGTTTAGAATAGCTATCGCGCACATGTTTTAAGTAGTATGTCTTAGAATCAGGCGAATAGTGACCGAGATACAGATTTAGTGTTCCATAAGCATCAAAGGTTTTGTGTGATTTTGAAACTGTTTATAACAATGGCTTTCTTCCCAAAATTATTAGTTTTCCTTCGTGGCGATTCCAGTAAACCAAGCAGCTTATTTTTCCGTTCCTAACTTATGTGTCCTACTGGGTGAGGCTGACGTTTGCATAGATTGCAGCCCTTTCATTGGGACTGGTAATGTTAGCCAACAGTTCTTTTTGGGTCACCTCTTTAATACAAGCTGTAACAACATTAGAGACGATCGAACGCTCCTTACTCCACAAATACCTCCTCATCCTCGTATTATGCACATTTTCTTGCAATGCTAGACGATTATCCATCACTTCTGGATATCGAAGTACATCAGTAAGTATACAAAGTTAACTCACTGATGCTAACAACTAAGATCCCACGAAGAGAAACGACGTATACCACTGCACGCCGATCTACACCGCTAGACAGGTAACGGGCAACAGATTTTGGGTGCCCCTGTAGGCCGGTGTCAGCGTTCTTCCAGGAAAGGCCACTTCCCCCACCAAAAGCGCTGCTCGCTCTTGAGTTTACAGACAGACTATAGTATCGACTATCCCTCTCGCGGCCGCAATGGCAATATCTATGAGGAAGAGTTGATATCTGTGGGTTGCATCCTTAGAAGGTCTTTGCTTGCCGATATTTATACGGGGTTCGCTGGCCCGAGAGAGGAGGCACGAAGTTTGGGGGTTGGGGGTAGCTTCGTGACAAGAGGTGGTCACGAGGTCAGAGGAGCCGAACCCACGAGCTGAGCAAGGAGGGCCTGCGCAGAGCGAAGATACCGGAGTATTTCACTGTGGTCAGTGTCGACTACAAGCAGCAGGTTGACATCCTGTCGGTTGGTTGGCAACATTCGTGTCGCACGACCGCTCATGGCATGGTTGCCGTTTTCTACCTGGCTTTCACCGGCACCACTTAGTAACTGCTGTGACGCGCCGTGAATCTACGGAACTGCTTGCTGATAAAGGGGAGTAACATTCTGTAATGCTCATGGTGATATGATTCAATGTCTACCTGCCCTTCTTATTATTTTCTGGTTTGTACCCGACCCTCAGAGTTTTACTCGGTCGGCTCTTTGGTCGTAAATATAGGCAGTAGTATCATACTAAGACACTAGTTGTCGTTTTAAAATTTGTCCCGCTATTATATTGCCTTTCCTTTCTGGTTTGTACCCGATCATTATTCTTCTAATTAAACAGCTCTTGGTCTTACATACAGCCGGAACAATTGTACTAGGGCACAGGTTGCCATTAAACAAAAGACGGACCTTATGGTTGCATTTAGCTGTTGACCGGTTCAATTCTTTGATTGTAATTGCATTTCTCAGTCATTAGTTATAATCTGAACAACCTGTTGTACTAAGCTGTTCGTTTCTGTGATTGAAAGACTGAGCCATTATGTATTTTAGCTGGATCTTGTGGTTCCGCCGAGCGAGTTCTCTTGTAATAAGTGTTCACAAGTAACGTTTTAAGACGTTCCTTCAGAGCAACTTTGATAATATTAACAGCCAACTGTCACCAGGGCTTTAGTCAAAATGGAATTGTCAGAAGGGACTGGTTGGGATCCAGTCACACCGTGGTTGCCGATTGAAATTGGTTGCTTTGAAGTAAGCCTTATCTTTGTAATATTGTTTGCTAAACTGTTTAACCATTAAGCACATGTGCGCATCTTAACCCTCAAACCTTTCGACATACAGCTTTCAATTTAAAAATTAAGTCATCAGTTTTGAGTAACTAAATCACTCTTGTCATCAATGGTGCTTATATAGTTTTCATGTGTTGCAGAGGGACATTTAATAAGACAGACTGTGTCCAGCGCGGTAGTAAACACACGGCTGTTTCACCCGATAACGGGCGGGCTGCAAGTCCGGCCGTCTTGTAATCATTGTCATATTGTTTGCTGGTTTGCAATACAGCACTTCACATTTCTTTTGCAAAGATTAAAAGCTTATTCAGCTTAAGGTTTAAGGTCAAAAGAATTTTGCCAATTTGTTCATTTTGTTAAAGAAAATGTTATGGTTAAATGCTTCGATTATCTGTGAAGCACAGTTTATATGTTGTTAAATAAACAGGTAGTGCGAAAAGAGAGTTATATTGGTGTGTCCTCCCTTCCACGTTTTCCTTAATTCCATTAACTACCACGTATCACAGCGTGTTGTCAACAGCCCAACGAAATCGACCCATGGTGCATCTCGTGACTTACAAATCCAAACGACTGTTTGGCGTGGGTTGAGAAACCATTTGCATTTTAAACAGTATAGATTGACGATCGTACAAGCAATAAAAGACACTGATAAAATTGCTCGCAAGAACTTCTGTGCGGATATGTTAAATCGAGTACATAAGGATGAACATTTATTGGACAAAAATCATCTTTTCTGACGAGTCGACTTTTCACTTTTGTGGCAGGGTTAACATACATAACTGCAGGATTTGGGGCAGTGAAAATCCACATCAAACATTGCAACATGTTCGTGATAGCCCTGAACTGAACGTTTTTAGTGCATTGAGCAAGAACAAAGTGTATGGTCCATTCTTTTTCCTTGAGAGAACCGTCAACAGGATAGTGTAGTTAGATATGTTACAACAATGTTTGATAACCCAGATCGGTGAGAATGACCAAGAACTAAATGTTTACGTCATGCAAGATGGTGCACCACCTCACTACCTGGCTGACGTCAGAGATTTTCTCAATGACCGCTTTCTAGGCCAATGGATTGAACGTGATGCTCCAATTGCACGGCCCCCACGTTCCCCAGACCTGACACCACTCGATTTTTTATGGGGATTCATTAATGATATCGTGTCTGTACCTCCTGTGCCGGCTTCTCTACCTGAACTTGAGCAAGAATTTACGCCACCACTGAGAAAGTTACACCTGCAATGCTACAGCGAGTTTTGGACGAAACTGACTTACGATAGGTTATGTGCAAGATAACCAACGGAAGCCACATAGAACATCTTCAGTTTAAGGTAAAAAAACTTGATGTGATTCCCTACAAAATAAGACTAGACCCAGCTCTATATCTTCTTTCAATAAATTTATATGAATATTTAAAGTTGTAAAGTCTTTTTGAAACATGTATATTTAAGCGTAATTGCCGTTTCGCTCCATTTGTTGTTTTTATTATATGATATGTTGATATCGTTAATTTCGATATTAATAAACTGTCACTCTTTCTGTTAATGTACTATCCCTGGTGACTAAAAACGTATACTCTTTTGTGTTTCATTTATGGGTCACACTCCTTTTCCGTCCCTCCATTTCCATCCTGGGGTGTCTGAGTGCATGGAAGTCTGTATGGAGTAAATATAGCGATATTAAGGCTAACCAGGGATAGTGGTAGTAGGGTAGGTTTGTACAAACTTAGCCTTGTGACCAAATTCAGCAAAGTGAAGCTTGCACCAAAGACTAACAAAGTTGGCGCTAGAGGTTGTCAGGTCGGTCACTGCTGATTAGCGCCTACCCCTTCACTAGGTTTCAATTGTCTCTTCAGACTGGGGCCGCTAAGCAGGCAACATGGACACGGCTGTGTCCAGCTCCGCACGTCGCGGTACAAAGGAATGTACCAGAATATCATTTTGTCGTGCAGAACGCTAATAGCGTTACTTTCACGATTAGTTCAGGCAGAATAACTTTAAATGATGTTTTAATTATTATGTTATAGAATTAGACGGTAAAATTTGTGCACTTAATCGTGAGGCCGTGTGTAGTATCGACCATCAGCTCGCGCTCTCATTTCAATTGCTGGGTGGTTTCTCAAAGTTTCAGTCGGTGTAAAATCTCATTCTGTTGCCGGAACAATATAATTTTGGTTTATCACGTTAACAAATTCAGACTTTTCTTTGTATCGAATAACTGGTCACGTGTTGGCACAATTTCCCGCGAACCTGGTTAGCTATGATCAAATCTCTATCTAGTGTGCTTTTGATTGTGTTCGACAGTCATTTGAGTGAATACGATTCCAACCGTACCATTTGTGTGGGGTAATTTTATCGGATTGTTGGTGTTTCTTTGTGACCTGTGTGTGACAACATGCTTGCGCCACGCATCTTCTACCATCCTAATTTGGCTTAGCTTAGGTTTACAAATCGTTTCATTACGATAGCTCATTTCGTTCGATAACCTTCAGGCAATAACCGATTTGTGCGGAAATTTTACTTAATTTGTGCCATTTCCTTTGTCATTTGCATTCAGCCGCGTTGTTGCGCCAGTGGCTATCTGATAAATTAAATCTTTGTCAGTACTGTCCCCCTGTGAGATTTCACACATTGCAAAATTAAGTTAAAGAGTGCGAGTAAATTCAATAACATTTTGCATGAGAGTTTTAGTTAGTACTATTGCGTATCTTCGTGTTTGGTTTCTGACCACATGGTCATGCTTTCAGTAGCACTTTAGATTAACCTCCCCCCCCCCCTCCCCCATGGCATTTTGTTACGGTCTACTTGCTTTATTAAAAATAATATAAAATATTTAATTACATATAATTAGATATTTTATTATACAATAATTTATTCTAACTCAAGAATATAAGTACAACTTTATTAACAGAGATATGAATGCACTGACATAAATTTTGTTTGGAACTTTTGTTTCTTTTAGCGGATTTTCTTTGTGTTTAGTGTCCACCCACGTGTGCATGTTACTTACTACGTGCAAGAGTGAGGGAGACCTAGTGATCTAGTTTCACGATTTTGTTCAGCACATGAGATTGACGGTGGGAATTTTCAGGTTCTTAAAGCCCTGCTTTATACATGTACCGGGTGATCAAAACGTCAGTATAAATTTGAAAACTTAATAAACCACGTAATAATGTAGATAGAGAGGTACAAATTGACTCACATGCTTGGAATGACATGGGGTTTTATTACAAACAAACAAAAAAACAAAGTATTGCTAGACGCGTGAAATATCTCTTGAGCGCGTCGTTTGGTGATGATCGTGTGGTCAGCCGCCATGCTTGGCTTCCTATGTCCCCAGACCTCAGTCCGTGAGATTATTGGCTTTGGGGTTACCTGAAGTCTCAAGTGTATCGTGATTGACCGACAACTCTAGGGATGCTGAAAGACAACATCCGACGCCAATGCCTTACCATAACTCCGGACATCCTTTGCAGTGCTGTTCACAACATTATTCTTCGACTACAGCTATTGTTGAGGAATGATGGTGGACATATTGAGCATTTCCTGAAAAGAATATTTTTTGAACGTTTGTATTTTTTTGATTCTAATAAAACCCCATGTCATTCCAAGCATGTGAGTCAATTTGTACCTATCTATCTACACTATTCCGTGATTTATTCAGTTTTCAAATTTATACTGACTTTTTGATCACCCGGTATATTGAATTTCGTGCTGTTTGCAGTTAACGGCTCTCCCAGTTTTTGGACGCCCATGTTATCTATTTCGTATTGACCACTAGTGCACAACTTATTGAATGAGGTTTGCCTGTTTTGGACGCACTTGAGACACGGACAAGGAGTGTATATCTAAGTGCGTGTCTGTGCACCGCGAAATAACCATACATTCAAAAAAATGGTTCAAATGTCTCTGAGCACTATGGGACTCAACTGCTGTGGTCATAAGTCCCCTAGAACTTAGAACTACTTAAACCTAACTAACCTAAGGACATCACACACATCCATGCCCGAGGCGGATTCGAACCTGCGACCGTAGCGGTCGTGCGGTTCAAGACTGTAGCGCCTTTAACCGCTCGGCCACTCCGGCCGGCCACCATACATTCGATTTCCTGGCTGTCTGCTGGTGTTTAGGTAATGTGTTCACAGGTAAACAAGCAGGGGCTTAACGATGGAAAAATTTTGTTGTGTGCTAGAGTCCTGTCGTATCGTAATTATTGAGCGTGTGTTTATGGAATATGTATAATGTATCAATTGGCTCTGGGGTTATGTTATGAGTTAAGTTACGAGGGCGTGATTTATCACTATGATCAGCTTCTTATATATTTGAGCATATTATCACTTCCTGCTCTGGTAGTAATAAGCCTCTCTGCACATGTTATTAATGACGAGGTAGTGCAAATAATTAAAGTGGTTAATTCTGAATTTGAATGGCTTGTGGGTCCCTTGTGGCCGTATTCCTGTTTTGAAATTTTTCTACTGTTTTAAGGACTGTGTTACTCTGGATACTGCCCAGTTGTTCTGTGGTTTTATGTTGTTATTTCAGTGGTAGAATCAGCGGTGCGCGGCCTCCATTGTAACTAGTCGTTTACTTGGGGATGACGCGTTGGCGGCGGCCAGTTTGAATTGTAACCGACAGCGCGGTCGCTGTGCTTATCAGTAGACTCCACTTCTTCGGCGAATTTGAGTATTTTATTATTTGTTCCTGGTGACGCCGAGGCATCCGTCTTTCCTTCATCACCGTTCCTTTCAACTTTCATTCAGGCTCGATCTGAGTTTTAGTTTCCGCGCAGCTCCGATGTGCCATTACTTGTCACTGAATTTTGTAATACCTGAAAGATGCCTTTCATTATACTGGGTTTTTAATATCTTATTCAGATGTATATTATTCTGGTGTAACAGCAGCTTGCTGTTGTCATGCAGCTGTTAAATAAAATCTGTTGGAAATTACAAGCCAGAGTTTGTGTTTGATTGGTAATTACTGCCTTGTCATTATTGAGTTGAAGTATCCTTGAGCGTGTGCGTGTGTCCCACTTCTCATTAAGAGTTTCGTAATACCCATGAAAAATTTTGTTTCTCGTTACGATTATAACCTCCCCCCCCCCCCCCCAACCCTCTAACAGTATTAGCTCTGGATCCATGTGCATAGGCTTCACTGTGTGCCTTCATGTTGCTACCGAAGTTACTGAGAAAATATTAACGCGGATTTATGTAAGCTCACGAACGAGATTTAACCAGTTCCAAATTGTCCCACCAGTACTTTCATCTAAGGTTGTGACCAGCTAAGGATTAAATAATACGTGCTTACCGGCCATATATAGCAGAGTTCTAGTCTTCGCTTGAATTGCCGACTATCTTGCATAGTTCGTGGTACATGCTATATATTGCATTAACCGCATGTGCGTGAATGTGAAGTGGCATGCTTGTGGTAGTGGTGACCGTAATTTTCGTATTCCGCCTCCTCTCTTACCAATGAATGATGAGTGATGATAGCTAGATTCGTAAAGAGGCCAAATTTAAAGATTGTTGCCACCATCTGTGGACTCAAATGTTGAGACGAATTTAATGTTTTCTTGCTTGAGTTTAAAATAAATCTGATATTCAGTTAAAATAAAACCTTTTCCATTGCTGCTCCCCCTCAGCCAGTCTAGAGAAAATAATTTTTCCCAATAATTACCATTCTATTACTGAAAGCATTATGCAAATTAAGTACTCAAAGCATACTATGAATTGCGATCAACAGCAAGTTTAAAAGAGTTACCGGCTCCCGTACTGTACGTATTGTTCCATGGTCAATCGCCAGTCTACTGTTGCATTCTTAATTAATTTCAGTGACAATTTTGTAGGTTTACATTGACCCATACATTAAATAAATTGTTGGGCCTGTTCAGTAAAATAAAATCGTGTTGTCAACTATGGCACATAATGTACAGTAGTATCAGGAACATGCCTTTCAATGAGCAAACATTCAGTATTCTTAAAAAGGAAGCAACAGGTGCTCAAATTTCAATATATGTTAAAATGAAAAAACTCATTTTTATTAAAATGTTTGTAACTACCTTGTCCTAACCCATTTCTGATCTGTTTCAATTTTAGCATCAGATGAGACAGTGTAGAAAACTCTAGCTTCTAGTTGTGAACAGAAGTACTTAACAGCCTTGTAGATAGTGAGAAGTCCTCTATCGTATTCGCTCCACTTTTGCTGTGATGGAGACAGATTTTGTGAGTAATAGGCCATTGGGTACCACGCGCCATCATGAAACTGCTGTAACGTTGCACCAATAGCTACTTGGCTCGTGTCTAAAACTACACTATGTAACGCCGGAAATGCATGTCCTCCTATTTCCATCTACTGTACTATAAATTTTTTCCTTATTTTGTTACCTGAAGATATGATATTTCTGTGTCTTTATATATTGTAATTGGTTTACTATTTTGTCGATGTATAATTGGTTTGTTTGGTAAATATTCTTTGTATTTTTACGCTGGGTCTGGCCTAGGGAAAACTATGCTATCGAACGATTACATCGGTAGGTAGTGTGGAGAACCAAAGTGTTTAGGATCTTTGGTAGTGTTAACTCTGCCGCATGGAGCGCGGGCAGAGGGGAGTCTGGCGGGATTAGGGCAGTGGAGCAGGTGTGTTGTGTGGCGCTCCCGCGAGTTGCCGCGCTTTCGGGGTTTGGCAGCATGTGATTGCGCTCGACTTGCTATGATAGTTTTCTGACACGGTGTCGCGGACGGGAAGCATTAGCTGGCGCACATCAAGAGCCCACTTCGCCTGGTGACAGTGTCGAGAAGAAGGCGCGCCAACATCCAGCTTCTGCAACAGCGACGGCCGACAATGAGTGACTGTCGCCACCTCCTCGATCGACGACTTCAAACCTTCAATCAACCAACAAGGAAGACTGGAAGCACGTAAAGGTTTAGAACTGTATGGCACACCTCAGCTTTTAAAATTGTTCCATTTGCCTCGCAAAATTACAGCAACTTAGCATGAACCTTTGTTGCTCATTGTCCGAATTGCATTACCAAGTAGGGTCCCTTCCTTTTGCGAAATGAACTCGAGTGTCGTTCAAATTCTAATGCCAGCATTAAAGTAAATCATTCGATTTCACTGCTTTAATTTCAAAGTTCAGTAAAATATTCATAGCTGGCTACCATAACCAAACAGAATTATATTTCGATTACACAAGCACAAATTAAGAGTGCGAGTTTTGTTACCACATTTTAGCTTACATGTGACTGCAGCTCGGCTTGGTACGTACTAAATTTTACTATTGTTAATTGTTCAGAATCATTTAATTCAAGTTCAAAGTTAAACCTCTTATTTCTAAATTGCGTAGATTCAAATAGCTTTTGAAATGATTGTTGAGGTAGCCCAAGACTAACCTTATTTTACTGACAAACTGCCTATTGGCTTCTGTTTCGGGTTCTTCGGCCGACGTCCATCTAATGATTTTTCTGACGTTTCGCCAGCACGAGTGGCAGGCATTGTCAAAGCTTCACCCTCCATTGCTTTGACAATGCCAGCCACTCGTGCTGGGGAAACGTCAGAAAAATCATTAGATGAACGTCAGCCGAAGAACCCGAGACAGAAGCCAATAGGCAGTTTGTCAACAAGTGGCCACGAAAGCCTTAACAATTTTGTATTATTTTATTGAATTTCGTAGTGCTTCAGAAACAAATTTCAGTCACTAAATTAACTTTCAATTTTCCGGTTTTATTAATTCTTTTGCTAAATTAAGTCAGAGTGTAGCGAAATTTATTACTTCTGAGAAACATTCAGTTTTCACACAACACGTGTCAACCTTCAGTTGACACGCTTTTAGTGCTAATTATATGTGCATTAATCTTTCATTTTCAGCTATTATAGTAGTTTTCCATAGGACTGGCGACCGTAATTTTCCCCAAATCTCAAATATCTAATTAACGCCAATTAATTGTTAACGTAACGACCGCACATTATTAATTTCCACCAATTTCATTTGCATTTTTCCTTTCATTTAGATGTAACCCTTTCCTCCCTCTTTACCGACAAATTAACTTCGGTGACGATTGCTTTCCCAAATTTCCATTAGGTGCACGCGGTTTAATTTTTCACTGTCATTAAGGTCGATAAGTGAGGGGTATGTTACACGTGGCGACCTGGTGACAGGACAGTCTTCGGATTTGAGGTTGTTATGGACACGAATTTTCCATTGTGCAAATCCCGTAACAAAGTACTGGTTACGAACAGGTCGTTACGTCAGTAAGAATAAGTAGTGGGAGGAATCCTAATTAGATCTGAGATTTGGCATTTATTTTGAAAATTATTAAAATGAGTGAAGGCAACAATTACCAAAATTTGGTAGACTTGGATACGGAACAATCGGTCGAACAGCGGGAACCGCGCACTGCGGAACCCATTGTTCAGGGGCAGGCGGCTTGCATGAAAGGCGCGACCGCCGAAACGCAACAAAGAGCAGAAATGGAATTCCTAACTTTAGAATATGTTTCGGAATCGGAAGTGAAAATCAAATCTGAACCCCTTGATGTCGAATACGTGGGGACAATTAAAGAGGCACCCGCTACGGAAGTAAAACCGCTGGTTTCCGGGCATTTAACTGATTTATTGAATGTTTTGATTAACGAAATCAAGGCTCAGTCTAGCAAGGTAGAAACTCAATCGGCAGAAATTAAATCTCAGTCTGCCAAGCAAGAAGCTCAGTCTGAAAAAATTGACAGGAAGCTAGACAGTCAGAACAAAGCTATTAATGTTGTTAACAACAATGTTGGAGTTGTTAACACAAAAGTTGATAAAATCAAAGAAGATATTGTTGTAATTAATACCGAAATCGGTAATCTTAAACAGGAAATGATAGTCGTTCAGGCGGAAATTGCGAGCATAAATACTCGTTTTGATTCCGAAATTAGCAGAATCGAGAAAAGTGTAGGAGAAGCAGTTGCTCCGATCATCGAGAATAAGGTGACGGAACAAAGTCAATTAGTGAAAAAAGAGGATCACCAGAAGGTGGAAACTTTGAAGGCTTCAGTGTCCGAAGTAGATACTAAAGTGAGGAAGCAGGCTAATACCTGCGAAGAGAAAAAGAGGGAAGTGGAAACGCTTGCGACAACCAGTTACCAAGTAATTACGAGAGTGTCGGAATTAGAAAAGAAACTTGACGAAAAACAGAGCTATGTGCCAATCTGTGCACATAGTTCGGAATTGTTGACGAAAGAGGAGCGGTTCGACCCCTTGAAAAAGGCGGTATACACGCGACGGATTTCATTAAAAATTGTGAAAGAGTTTTACCCAGTTCATGGACTAATGAGAGAAAAATTAATGCGGTTATTGACGTGTTGGCTGGTGATGCCAAGCGTTGGGGCTTAAACCTCAACATTACGAACCTGACTTGACGAGTTTAAAAATTTGTTTCTGGCTGAAAAAAATTGACAGGACGCTAGACAATCAGAACAAAGCTATTAATATTGTTAACAACAATGTTGGAGTTGTTAACACAAAAGTTGATAAAATCAAAGAAGATATTGTTGTAATTAATACCGAAATCGGTAATCTTAAACAGGAAATGATAGGCGTTCAGGCGGAAATTGCGAGCAAAAACAACAAAGCGTTTGGCGCGAATTTGTCGTATCGAGGCCTTTCGATGCGAATTCGCGTGGCTCGATGAAGGAGTTTTGTGAGGGCTGGATCCGCAAGTTGGAATATTTGCGTGATCGCCGCACGGAATCCGAAATAGTCTGGGAAATCTACAAGAAGCTTCCAGATGATAGAAAACGCTATGTAGGAAGCAATTACAAGACAATCAATGATTTCCTGGAAAGACTTGAGGACGAGGAAAATTGGCGCAATAATCGCGACAGTGGTAGAGGCCGTGGTAACAACAACGGGTACCACAACAATCACAACAACGGTAACCATGGCAATAATGCATACCGCAACCATGGCAGCAATAACAATAATGGCTCGGACCGTAATAACAATCGGTACAATGCAAATAATAACAGGAATGACGGAAACCATTATCATACTAACGTGATACGGGCTTCACAGAATAGTAATAACGCCAGAGGGTGTGATAAGCCGCCTCAGCAGCATCCGGGGAGCAGATCTGCTGGGACGAGACAGGGAAACCTTTAGCCGCGCCGGTGAGGGGCCGACCGGGCGTGGAGAAATTTTGGCGGCCCAATAACAGGAGAAAACCCAGGTGTCGTCGTTATGAAAATTCCGTATGGAATAATCAACGGCGGGAGAGTGTGCCAGTGTTAAGAGAAAGGAGTGCGCCCACAAGTAGTAGATCAGCTGTAGACAGGCAGTAGAAAATACATTCACTGTCAGTGAGAACAATTTAAGTAGTGTTCCGGAAATCGATTATAAAGTGGCAGCTGTAACACCCGCAGTGGAACTGGAGATTGAGTTTAAGAATGATTCGCAATTGTTGAGAGAAGATCAGATGTCGGATAACACGTGCGTCATCAAGCGAGGGGATTCAGAGAGAGATGAGTTCTGGTTAAGACAGTTCGGTCGCTTATACGACGAACTAAGAGATTATAGGGGCCTGTACGGGTGAAGTGTTTATGGGGAGTGCGGGCAGGATTTGCCGCGTCTCGTCCCGCAGGAAGATAGTGATTGTGAAGTGATAGAAAGTTCTGGCCCTAGCCGGCAGACTTTACCAGAAATAGTTGATGTTAATGGGGAGCACGAGCAAGATTCGTCGTGTTTCGTCCCGCAGGAGTTGGATGTTGAAGTAGTAACGGGAAGTTCTGGCCCTAACCGGCAGACCTTACCGAAAGTTATAGTGGTAGAAGTAGCCGACCCATCCGACGCAAAACTCCAGTTTAAACATTGCGAGAGTATTAAGGAGAAAGATCACGAGAATTTTAGTGATAGCCGGACACGATTGGTAGAAAAGCACGTAGATTATAGCGTGTGTGAGGTTAGAGCTGACGTTATACAGTCGAACGATAGCAGTGTGGGTTGCGCAGATCCAGAGGAAGTAATTGCAGATACTACTGGGCACATTTCTCCAGGTAGATTGGCAGATGAGATCAATCTGACCAAAGAGGAATCAACGAAGGTGACAATTAGTGAATTGATAGCAAAGCAACACTCACTGGTTGACGAGTTACAGGAAAACGTTTCGGTGTTGGAGGCGAATCTACAGACTAAGCCTCAGGACAAACGTGTTGAAATTAAAACTGTATGTGAACAGAGGCTGAAAAAGCCGCCAGATAAGCCGGATTTAGGATCAAAGCCGGGTGGTTTTTTCTGGAATGACCTGGATATAGACGAGGATTTATTGTGGGAAAATAAAGAAACAGTCGAGGATAAATGTAGACAGATAGTAGTGTCTGATAATATGCACGGCCTATAACTAAACGTGTTGATTGACACCGGTGCAGAATTGAGTGCTGTATCTGGGAAAATATTTGAGTTACTGAAAGACAGACCTGGTATCGTAGTTATGCCAGTAACAGGAGTGAAAATTATCGGTGCTACTGGGGAGGCCAGTAAACCGGTCACAAAACAGATTTTTGTCAACTTCGAGATATGTGGGGCACAATTTGAACAAGAGTGTGTCGTCGTGCCAGACTTAACTACGGAAGTAATTATCTGGTTAGATTGGCTATTAAAGTACCGTGCAGTGATTAGTTGCGAAAGCAAAACTTTGACATGTACGTCACAAGGTAAAACAATAGTAGTTAGTTTTGACGAGGCAGTAGACGGTGTGCATAGGCAATACCAGCCTATACACATTGTTAACTGGCCGGGTGCCATTGACGTAGGCATGAATTTGAACTACTGTAATGTGAGGAATCCACGGATTGACATTAGTATTATTGTGAAAAATGATTGTTTGCGAGAAATAATGAAGCTAAGAGCCAATGCTCCCATAAGGCGTCATGGCGCTAAAGCGCGTTTTGCTAAGTTTGCAATCGGAAACCTAGTACTTGTAAAAGCTCATGAGAAATCGAGCGAGATAGATAATGAAATCTCTAAATTTAATCTTGTTTATAATGGACCATATAAAGTCACTGGTATACCTCACACAAATGCTTATTGCTTAGAGCAGGGCTTCCCAACCTTTTCAGCTGGCGGACCCCTTCTTCAGTCGAAAATTCATGGCAGACCCCTAGTCACTCAAGTGCACAGAAATTTCAGAGCGAAACCCATGGGAACTGAAACCTTCTTAATGCAAGTGCCACGTTCCCAATGACCCCCCCCCTCCCCCCCCCCTGTCCACCCCCAAAGTATCAATAGTCTTTGGTTTAGAGGTGAATGAAAACAACTTGAAATTAACGATCCAATTTGAATTCCAACTGTATCCAGACACTTACTGGTGGATTTACTCCCTTTGTACAACACAATATAGCCTGATTAAAATTACTTGGTAATTGACATTTCACACGTTGGAGCTGCCTTCCTCCAAGAGCAATCAACGTCACGTCCAAACTGTTCGCTGTTGACGAGCTGCCAGTTGTGGTCTGTTCACTTCCACTGTTTGGCTGCTGTTGTGTAAGTAGCATGCATATTTCGTAACAGTCGTGTATGTGTGTGGTTTTTCGTGAAATCCGAAGAAAAATGTTCAAATGTATGTAAAGTCTATGTGACTTAACTTCTGAGGTTATCAGTCCCTAGTCTTACACACTATTAACCTAAGTTTAACTCCCGCTAGGGACAACACACACACACACACACACACACACACACACACACACACACGTGCCCGAGGGATGGTTCGAACCTCCGGCGGGAGCGGCCGAGCAATCCCCGACGATATGGCGCCTTACCTGCGCGGCCATTCCGCGCGGCTGTGAAGAAAAGAGGCAGACTCATGATTCGAGATACAAACACATCATGAAAGAAAAGAGACCAAGGAATTGCCTTTAAAGGACTATTGTGACTTATGTTGTGCAATGTGTGGAAATACATTCACCCAGTTTACATGTGTTTCCAAAACCGGATTTCGTAAGCCGATGTCCCAGTTCAGCTTTTGCTTGGTCGGGTAAACACTTCAAAATCGATTCTGGAAATCAGCTTTTATAAAGCCGTTTTCCAGGTCCACAATCGATTTTCGTGCCCATGTACACAGCTCGGAAAGTCTAGTTATTTTTACGTCTTTGCGTATCTACTAAACGGCAACCGTCAGTCCATAGCCAGCAGCTAGCAGGCGGCGTTGCAACAGTGTACTGTCAGTTGGTAGCTGGCAACTGGCAGGCGGCGTGGCAACAGTGTAGCCACAGCTGACAACTTCAACTACTACTTGGACACTATATCGTGGCAGTAAGCCTCGACTGTAAACAAATTAGGAAAACAAACAAACAGACTCCCTTATTACTATATAAAAAGACAAAGCATTTCACAGAATGTAAGACTTTTTTCCTCAAAGGAAACATTTCCGGAAGAGGAGGTTTACCTTTTACAAGGTGGCACGTGAAAAGTCCTCATTTGTTTACGCTCGCCGCCAGTTGCCACAGTATAGTGTCAGAGTAATAGCAAGATCTTGTAATTGAAGTATAGGCAGGCCATATTTTTAACTGAGAGGATGAAATATATAAATAAAGAAAATAAATTAGCTTCAGAGATCATTTTAATTTTGTAACAAAAATATCAATGCCAACAGAATTCAGTTAATAATTATTTTGTAAATGATAGAAGACAGAAACAAAATTCCTACAGAGTTATAGTTCAGGTACGTTCACTGAGCATCTACAAAGAAAAATGCTTTCTTCTTTACTATAGATGAGCCTGTAGGAATAATAATGGAATCTTAATGTGATGGTTGAGGGTGCTTCTGCTGAAACAATTCTGAAATGTTGATTTCAGTTCTTGACAACTGGAGGCAGATGTCTGGTTCTGCATGTAGACAGCTTCGCTACTTAGTTTTGTGGGCAGCATAGATCGAGAATCCAGATTCAAACATGTATGTTGTGGCAAATGGAAGTAGTACACGTTTTGCCTTTTAAACAAGGGGGTAGTATTTCTTGTTATCCAAACGGATCCAAAAGTGTGAGTAACCGTCAATGCCAAAACGTGATTTCAAGGTAGGGTCTGTGGCAATTTCTATCAACAACTCATATTCATTTGATGATAGAATGTTCGGCATTTTGGATACAGTGAATAGGTTAACCACCCTTTCGTATTTCTGCAGCTTCTTATCTTCAGCTGTTGAGAAATAATGCTCCAACAATGACATCAAGCTTCAGAGATGTTTCAGGATTTGATTAAACAAATTCTTCCCAAGCGCCAATGTTTTGTTTTTCAAAAACTCCTAGAGAAGAGGAAAACACTCGACCTTCCTCTACTCGACACTCTCTGCCCAAGAATTGATTTTCCTCTTGAATGCTCGAACTTTATCGATAGCAGTGACGTTTGTTTTACTTTGCCCTTGGAGTGAAATATTCATTTCGTTCATTTTGGAGAAAATATCTGACAAATGGGCAAGTATACACTTCCAATTTTCGTCATTAATAAGGTCTTCTAATTTGGTATTGTGCTCCAAAAGGAAAGCTAAGACTTCCAATCTTAATTCGTACAACCGAGAGAGTGCATTCACATGTGAGAGCCACCTCACTTCTGTGTGGAGAAGCAGGGAACGATGAAGGCTTCCCATATCTTCATACAGCATAGTGAAAAGTCTTGACTTCAATGACCTTGATTTTATGTAGTTAATAATTTGAATGGATTCGTCTAAAACTTTCTTAAATGAAACTGGCATTTGTTTCGTAGCTAAAACGTATCTGTGGAGAGCACAATGGCTACTGCTGTAATTCTTTGCGTTTTCTTTTATTTTCGTTACTGCTGTGACTGTAGGACCCGTCATAGCTTTTACACCATCTGTGCACACATCTATGTAATTACACGATGAAACTTTGTTAGTCCTTAAAAATCATCCAATAGACGGAATATTTCAGCACCTGTTGTGTTGGCAGGTAGTGGTCTGTCCAATAAGAGGTCCTCCTCAAAACATCCAGAATATTCATAACGGACAAAAGCCAATAAAATCGCTAATCTTGCAATATCACTGGATTCATCTATCTGCAGGGAAAATGGATTGTGTTGGATGCGAGGAACAAGAGTGTCTTTCACATCATTTGACATGTCAACAATGTGTTTCTTGACAGTATTTTTTGATAATGGCACCGAAGACACAAGCTTTCCTGTCTTTTCGTCTAGCATGCAAGAAACAATATCATTAACACACGGCTTTATGAGATTTTCTGCAATGGTATGAGCTTTGCCTGTTTTTGCCACTCGATAACTAACCAGGAAAGAAGCTTTTAACGAATTTCCATTAATTGTTTTTGCATCAGTTTCCATGCAATGCTGAGAAGCAGCTAGTTCAGCACTCTTCCTTTTGAAAAAATCGATATCTTTAGCCTGGAAATCCGGGTGGGTACCTTCAAAATGACAGCACAAATTACCTTGAACCATTGAACTGTACGGAAGGACTTGCGCACAAATTACACACTGAGCTTTACCCTCCTTTGTCTCCATAAAGCCCCTTTCTAAATAGCTTTCGCCGTACTTACGCTTCTTGGTTATTCCTCTTCCACAGGATATTGTAACCAATGGAGTACTTCCAGCATTTTCACATAATAGATCCGGCTGTGGAGCTTTATGTGATTGTTCTTCCTTTGGTCGTCCTCCCTCCTCGTTCATTTCAACTGGAAATTTCCCTTGATGTGAAGGCGATGGAGAAACTGCACCCTTCTTCAATGATACTGACTTCAACCACCGATCCATGTTAGAAGTAATAAACTGGTAAAAATCGACTTATGAAATAGGTAGTGCACTGAAAAAGCAAGTTTAACATTTAATGATGGCTGGGGCCGCGTACTTGCCAGTGAGCGCTGTGATTGGTCGACAAAGCTCGCTCCGCGCATGCGTAAAAGGTTTCAGCGCATCTAGCGCCGTGAGCCGGCGCACAAACGAGCCCCGTATTGTTGCGAAACAGTCGATCAGAGAAGCTGCATTCTCCGGCACTAAACTGTGTATGCGTTCTCACTTAGGAACCGCAAAGGCTGCTTGGGAATACGATCTGAAGTAAGAGTACACATGTTTTTGACACGAAAAAAAAAAAATTAGTGATGAATTTGAGTTTAACATTTGTAGTCAATAATTTTACTCATTATTTTACACGATTTGGTGAAAGGTGGCCGCGGATCCCCAAGAAAGAGCCGGCGGACCCCTAAGGGGTCCGCGGACCACACGTTCGGAAGCCCTGGCTTAGAATATCCAAGCTCTGGAAAACTATTAGGTATACGGAACATTGTAAACTTGAAATTGTACCAACCTAGGATTGATTAATACCACAGAATGGGTAATTTGTGCAGTATGTAAATATAAAGTGTAAGATTTAAGGATTTGCTAGGTTGCCATGATTTTGCCTGACCAATAGGTCATAAAAGAAATAGGTCATTAAAGAAGTTGTAATTAATAAGTAATTAATTTTGATTAAATGATTTAAGAGTAACTGATTATTAATCAATTGAAAAATCCAAGCTGCTAGTTTAAGTTTTCAGCTGAGTCACAGAATATTAAGGAATGTAAATATGATTTTGTAACTAGCTGTAAGATTTTATGAATGTGTGTTTTACTAGTCATTGCCGATGTACTTAGACGCTGTTTTAAGTTTCAGGCTAGTACATGTGTGTGATGATGGACAGTGTTGAGTTATCCACTGTGATAGTATTAATGGACTCCTTGAGATTACTCGGGAGTGAGTTTTTCCAAAAGAATTCAGTGAAACGGACGTTCTGGAAATGCCGTTACACAGGCGACTGAGATCAAGCCTGCCGCACAGGCGGGCGCAACAGTACTGGCGAGGCGGAGCCGCTGTCGGCTCTTGTGCCGCTTGGCATTCTTGGTACTTGCGGGTACGGAAGGCGGAGTTGTTTTTCTTCCCGGACAGCTGGTGTGAAAGAACTCTGCTGTCAATATGTATGTTTTATTCGATCTGCTGTGTATTATTTTCTTGTTCAGCATTAAGTGGACTCTCGTGACAAGAATATTAGTTATGAAAAGGTTATATAAAAATGTGTATTCTATGTAATTAATTATTAATTTGCGTATTTTGATCTACCTGTTTTTATGACCATGTACTCTGATTAATTTTGTAAATAGTATTCCATTTCTTGATACTGTTGGGAATTTTGCTGATTTTAGAATAGCTAAACCATTTTCTATGTTTTCTATGAATTTTAATATATTGTCAACCTGTTTTCTTTTGTGTAAGATGACAGAGTGGAATAAGGTTAGGAGTGTTTCCACTCAATTATTATGCTCTAAAAATTGGTTTATGGTTAGTTAGCCTAATGCTAAATTTTCTTAATGTTTTGAACCTATGCATTTCCGCTGGTTTTTTTTCCATTTTGGGACATTTTCTGAGTCTGTTTAAGTTACACGATATATATATATATATATATATATATATATATATATATATATACAGCGTAAAAATACAAAGAATATTTACAAAACAAACCAGTTATACATCGACATTATATATATATATATATATATATATATATATATATATATATATCGTGTAACTTAAACAGACTCAGAAAATGTCCCAAAATGGAAAAAAAACCAGCGGAAATGCATAGGTTCAAAACATTATATATACAGCGTAAAAATACAAAGAATATTTACAAAACAAACCAGTTATACATCGACATTATTTATATATATATATATATATATATATATATATATATATATATATATATATATATATATATAATGTCGATGTATAACTGGTTTGTTTTGTAAATATTCTTTGTATTTTTACGCTGGGTCTGGCCTAGGGAAAACTATGCTATCGAACCATTACATCGGTAGGTCGTGTGGAGAACCAAAATGTTTAGGATCTTTGGTAGTGTTAACTCTGCCGCATGGAGCGCGGGCAGAGGGGAGTCTGGCGGGAGTAGGGCAGTGGAGCAGGTGTGTTGTGTGGCGCTCCCGCGTGTTGCCGCGCTTACCGGGTGTGGCAGCATGCAATTGCGCTCGACTTGGTATGATAGTTTTCTAACACGGTGTCGCAGACGGGAAGCATTAGCTGGCGCACATCAAGAACCCGTTTCGCCTGGTGACAGTGTTGAGAAGAAGGCGCGCCAACATCCAGCTTCTACAACAGCGACAGCCGACAATGAGTGACTGTCACCACCTCCTCGACCGACGACTTCAAACCTTCAATCAACCAACAAGGAAGACTGGAAGCACGTAAAGGTTTAGAACTGTATGGCACACCTCAGCTTTTAAAATTGTTCCATTTGCCTCGCAAAATTACAGCAACTTAGCATGAAACTTTGTTGCTAATTGTCCCAATTGCATTACGAAGCAGGGTCCGTTCATTTTCCGAAATGAACTCGAGTGTCGTTGAAATTCAAATGCCAGCATTAAAGTAATATCATTCGATTTCACTGCTTTAATTTCAAAGTTCAGTACAGTATTCACAGCTGGCTACCATAACCAAACAGAATTATATTTTGATTACACAAGCACAAATTAGTGCGAGTTTTGTTACTACATTTTAGCTTACCTGTGACTGCAGCTCAGCTTGGTACGTACTAAATTTTACTATTGTTAATTGTTCAGAATCATTTAATTCAAGTTCAAAGTCAAACCTCTTATTTCTAAATTTCGTAGATTCAAGTAGCTTTTGAAATGATTGTTGAGGTAGCCCAAGACTAACCTTATTTTATTGAATTTCGTAGTGCTTCAGAAACAAATTTCAGTCACTAAATTAACTTTCAATTTTCCGGTTTTATTAATTCTTTTGCTAAATTAAGTCAGAGTGCAGCGAAATTTATTACTTCTGACAAACATTCAGTTTTCATACAGCACGTGTCAACCTTCAGTTGACACGCTTTTGGTGTTAATTATATGTGCATTAATCTTTCATTTTCAGTTATTATAGTAGTTGTCCATAGGACTGGCGACCGTAATTTTCCCCAAATCTCAAATATCTAATTAACTCCAATTAATTGTTAACGTAACGACCGCACATTTACTTTCTTTATTAATTTTATCCTTTTCTCAAAATTAATTTCCACCAATTTCATTTGCATTTTTCCTTTCATTTAGATGTAACCCTTTCCTTCCTCTTTACCGACAAATTAACGCCAATTAATTGTTAACGTAATGACCGCACATTTACTTTCTTTATTAATTTTACCCTTTTCTGAAAATTTATTTCCACCAATTTCATTTGCATTTTTCCTTCCATTTAGATGTAACCCTTTCCTTCCACTTTACCGACAAATTAAGTTCGGTGACGATTGCTTTCCGAAATTTCCATTAGGTGCACGTGGTTTAATTTTTCACTGTCATTAAGGTCGATAAGTTAAGGGGAGGTTACAACTAGACTCTCGCTAATCCGACCATTCCTGGCTCATATGGGTGCCGGATTAGCGGAAGTGCCGGATTATTGAGTGTCTGAAATTTATTTTATTCATTTATTTCGTTTTTTATTTATTTTGAAAACATAGGGGATATAGTGTACTGTACTTTATTATACCGAAGGGTACAATTTTAAAACATAGAGGATATACTTTATTAAATCCAAAAATACATTTAATTTTCAAAGAAAGCTTAGCCCTTGAATGTGCACTGTGCATAATTATACAGACGTATCACTCACTACGAAACATGTCCCTAATTTTTAACTGTCACAATGATAATACGCGTCGGTGGCATGCGTTACCACGCAACCGCTTTACAAGCATTACATCGGTACTGCATGTATCTGGTTGTTGCATAATGTACTCAAAGAAGACCTCTGCAGCTTCAGCTCCCGCAGTGTGAGAAATCTTAATGCTCTCTCCTCCTGTGTCCTCTTCTTCATCACTTTCATCATTACTTTCTCGCACGCTTTTGATTATTTCTTCATCTGTTAAAGTTTGATCCATATCACAGTTTTCCTCATTCAGCCACTTAGTAACATCTTCATCAATTTTTTTTTCCTCCTGGAAAGTTGTGGAACATGTCAGTGTACAAAGTAATTGATAATTCTGTATTGACTGGCTCATCGCTGTCACTCACTACTGGATCCAACTCGGCATCAATGGATGGCCACAATTTTCTCCAGCTCGTCATTATGGTAGCGCTCTCCACTTTATCCCATGCTTCGGCTGCTTGGAAAACAACATCATGTATGTTAATTGCTTTCCATGCCTTCAGCATAGTATCGATAGAATCGTTTTCACTTTCATTCAGCAAGGAGATGAGAAGTGAATGTCGATAATGACGTTTAATTGATTTAAAATTCCCTGGTCCATGGGCTGAATTAGGGAGAAAGAGTGCTTGTATACCATCGGACTTTAGAGAAACATCTGAAGAATGACTGGGAGCATTGTCAATTATAAGGATAGCTTTCAGTGAAAGCTTTTTCTTCTTTCGCTCTTTTCTCGCTGCTGGTACAAACGTTTCATGGAACTACCGAGAGAATATTTGTCTGTCCATCCACGCTTTCTTCTGAGCGCAATACTGCACTGGTAGAGTATTTATGTCAGTGTGTTGAAAACAACGTGGATGTTGGGATTTTCAAATCACCATAAGCGATAGTTTATGACTCCCATTTGCATTACAACACGCTAATAATGTTAAGCGCTGTTTCTATTGCTTGAACCACGAGCTTCCTTCTCGTTCATGACAGCTAATGTTTTTGAAGGAAGCATCTTGTAAAAGAGTCCTGTTTCAATCAGCATTATACAAGGCATCAGCAGTTAAATGTTCTTCCTCTATTATCGTCCGTATCCTGCCTACAAACTCATCAGTATCCTTATCGTTAGCTGAGCGACTTTCCCCGGTGACTGTCAGCTGCCGAATGCCATGTCGTTTTTCCAGTTTGATAGCCAACCTGCAAACAAGTTACTACCGCCAAGTTGTTTGTTAAATGGAGCTGCTTTTTTTCCTTTTTCATCGGGCCACTGACTGGAATTCCTTTATTGCGTTGTTGTATGAACCATCTATAAACAGCAATGTCCAGTTCTTCATTCTCACTCTTTCGCATAGCCTTCCGTTTTCCCAACTCACTATCCATTTGTGTTGAGTACTGTCGAATAACATCTTCTTTCTTTTTGATGTCATAAACAGATGCTCGTCCAACACTGAACTCACTGGCAATGGCTTTCTGCGAAGAACCTCGATTTAACTTATCTAAAATTTCGAGTTTCTGCTTGAGGTCTAGCGTAGGGTGTTTCCTTTGACATGATTCCGAACTGTAAAGAAAGCTACAGTTTCAAATATAGTATATAAAGCAGTGTTTAACTAATCATTGTTGCCCACGATAATTCATTGGTCACGTGATTTTGGATGTGCGCCGGATTACTGAGAGGCCAGACTACTGAGGGCCGGATAGCAAGAGTCTAGTGTAGTTGGAGACAACGTTTGTGAGTAACAGGCCACTGGGTACCACGCGCCATCATGAAACTGCTGTAACGTTGCACCAATAGATATTTGGCTCGTGTCTAAAAACTACACAAGACTCTCGCTGAACCGGCGACCTGCCCTCGTCTTTAGGACCAATGAGTGCTGTGATCAACGGTATTTGTAGCTCGGTCGAGCGTGGAAGATGTTATAGACAGAAGCTGAGCGTGCTAGGAAGTTACGGAATTCTCTAGCAGTATTTGGTCGAGCAATTTGTAAAATGGAATCAACTTTTGCAGGTAATGGTAGCGAACCCATGGATTAAATCTGTTGCCCTAGGAAGTTAAACTGTGACTGACCAAATATGCATTTAACGGTGTTCAGAACAACACCGTACTGTTCTGATCAGTTGAAGACTGCAATTAAGTGCTGCTTTCGCTGCTCCACAGTGGACAAAAAGACAAGAATTTCATTCCAGCAGGCGAAACAGGAAGGAAGACCTTGCAGAAACAAACAATGAATCTCTGCCATGATTTCGTCATGAAAAGGCTGTCAAATAACCCAAATGGGTTGGCGATGGCTATCTTCAGGATATCTTCTTCTACCCCTGGGATGTGAGTAAACATCTTACAAGGGGAGGCCGCCAATTGTGAAATTCAGATTCGATTCATACTGCACATAATAGAAGCTCATGGCCAGAGGTGTAATGTGGCAAAGCACCAAGATGCACTTCTCAGCCGTTGTCGAGAAAATCGAGTTAAAAGAAACCGTTGCGGTGAAATACTCTCTACGATTATTAATTTTTTATAGCGTCGTGGCGCAGCAGTAAGCGCTCGGGTTCATAATCTAAAGGTCGCCGGATCGAATCTCGCGCCATGCAACTTTTTTTTATTATTTGTTTTTTTTTTTTTGTAATTCAAATGTACATATATATATATATATAATTCCCGGCAATCAGTTGCAACAATTATGCATATAATAAGTTGTTGAAAGTCGTTTGTCGTGGAAAAATAAAACTTGAAATAAAACACAATATCACAAATAGTATTCAAGTGGATACAATTTATTGAAAAGTTCGGTATACAGTCGCACATAATTAACAATTAGTGACCAGAAGTAGCTGGAGTATCGCACGAACCAGAGTGATAGTTATCATAGAAACATGGAAAGCAGAAAACAGCACGACATCGAGCACATCTGGTAAACGTTGCGTTTTTACAAGAACAATTGTTTTTTAAATATCTGTTGGGAAACAACTGATTGACATTCTGAAAAAATTATTCTATCGTTCATCAGGTTTGATGCATACCACGCGTATCGTATCATATCGGCAAAAATCGGAGAAGACAATTGATGGTGGACGATGGATTGGATATATATATATATACAGGGTGTTTCAAAAATGACCGGTATATTTGAAACGGCAATAAAAACTAAACGAGCAGCGATAGAAATACACCGTTTGTTGCAATATGCTTGGGACAACAGTACATTTTCAGGCGGACAAACTTTCGAAATTACAGTAGTTACAATTTTCAACAACAGATGGCGCTGCAAGTGATGTGAAAGATACAGAAGACAACGCAGTCTGTGGGTGCGCCATTCTGTATGTCGTCTTTCTGCTGTAAGCGTGTGCTGTTCACAATGTGCAAGTGTGCTGTAGACAACATGGTTTATTCCTTAGAACAGAGGATTTTTCTGGTGTTGGAATTCCACCGCCTAGAACACAGTGTTGTTGCAACAAGACGAAGTTTTCAACGGAGGTTTAATGTAACCAAAGGACCGAAAAGCGATACAATAAAGGATCTGTTTGAAAAATTTCAACGGACTGGGAACGTGACGGATGAACGTGCTGGAAAGGTAGGGCGACCGCGTACAGCAACCACAGAGGGCAACGCGCAGCTAGTGCAGCAGGTGATCCAACAGCGGCCTCGGGTTTCAATTCGCCATGTTGCAGCTGTGATCCAAATGACGCCAACGTCCACGTATCGTCTCATGCGCCAGAGTTTACACCTCTATCCATACAAAATTCAAACGCGGCAACCCCTCAGCGCCGCTACCATTGCTGCACGAGAGACATTCGCTAACGATGTAGTGCACAGGATTGATGACGGCGATATGCATGTGGGCAGCATTTGGTTTACTGACGAAGCTTATTTTTACCTGGACGGCTTCGTCAATAAACAGAACTGGCGCATATGGGGAACCGAAAAGCCCCATGTTGCAGTCCCATCGTCCCTGCATCCTCAAAAAGTACTGGTCTGGGCCGCCATTTCTTCCAAAGGAATCATTGGCCCATTTTTCAGATCCGAAACGATTACTGCATCACGCTATCTGGACATTCTTCGTGAATTTGTGGCGGTACAAACTGCCTTAGACGACACTGCGAACACCTCGTGGTTTATGCAAGATGGTGCCCGGCCACATCGCACGGCCGACGTCTTTAATTTCCTGAATGAATATTTCGATGATCGTGTGATTGCTTTGGGCTATCCGAAACATACAGGAGGCAGCGTGGATTGGCCTCCCTATTCGCCAGACATGAACCCCTGTGACTTCTTTCTGTGGGGACACTTGAAAGACCAGGTGTACCGCCAGAATCCAGAAACAATTGAACAGCTGAAGCAGTACATCTCATCTGCATGTGAAGCCATTCCGCCAGACACATTGTCAAAGGTTTCGGGTAATTTCATTCAGAGACTACGCCATATTATTGCTACGCATGGTGGATATGTGGAAAATATCGTACTATAGAGTTTCCCAGACCGCAGCGCCATCTGTTGTTGAAAATTGTAACTACTGTAATTTCGAAAGTTTGTCTGCCTGAAAATGTACTGTTGTCCCAAGCATATTGCAACAAACGGTGTATTTCTATCGCTGCTCGTTTAGTTTTTACTGCCGTTTCAAATAAACCGGTCATTTTTGAAACACCCTGTATATATATATATATATATATATATATATATATATATATATGTGTGTGTGTGTGTGTGTGTGTGTGTGTGTGTGTGTGTGTGTGTGTGTGTGTGTGTGTGTGTGTTGTATACATTTGAATTACAAAAAACAAAATAAAAAAATTTCTATGGCGCGAGATTCGATCCGGTGACTTTCGGATTACGAACCCGAGCACTTACCACTGCACCACGACGCTGTAGGAAACTATAAATCGTAGTGAGTATTTCACCGTAACGGTTTCTTTTAACTGTCGATTTTCTCGACAATGGCTGAGAAGTGCATCTTGGTGCTTTGTCACATTACACCTCTGGCCATGAGCTTTTATTATGCACAGTATGAATCGAATCTGAATTTCACAATTGGCGGCCTCCCCTTGTTAGCATAACAGAGTTCAATGAATGAGGTTGCACCACATAAAGCATACTTATAATCCTGTAACAGAGGCACTGGGTAGCAATCTGGCAGTATTTAGGCATTGAGTGCATGACGATCTCGAGACGGGAGCCACACACCACGTTTCTATTGCACAAGGTGAAAGGAGACGATTGTGGACTATTGGATAGACAAATAACACCTTCCTTCAGTATGTTCAAAAAATGTTCAAATGTGTGTGAAATCTTATGGGACTTAACCGCTAAGGTCATCAGTCCCTAAACGTACACACTACTCAACCTAAATTATCCTAAGGACAAACACACACACCCATGACCGAGGGAGGACTCGAACCTCCGACGGGACCAGCCGCGCAGTCCGTGACTGCAGCCCTAGACCGCTCGGCTAATCCCGCGCGGCCCTTCAGTATGACATAACATTTTGCCTTCGCAATGGCTAAGCGGTCGGGAGCCAGACGTCTGGGTCTACATGAGACATACAGTCCGTCATTGGTTTTGATACGATGTACTGACTTGTGATGTACCTCCTTAGGTACCGCAGGCTGGAAGTTGCTGCAGTAGGTCCGTGCTCTGCTGCACTACGTCAAAATCCCGAAGCTCTCAGGGCAGTGACCCAACGACTCGAGTTTTCGCCTTGTCTGGTAAAAGGTGGTAGTATGCTAAGAAATTGGCTCCAGTGATTGATGCTTTCATATCCACACTTGTGAAGTTGTAACCTCCCCCTCCCTAATCGACCTACCGGACAGAGATATAACTGACCGTGATCGCATGTGCATAATGAAATTCTACAGTGAGTAAGGCCATCGTTACCGAAGGGAAATAACACCGGTTAGCTGGAGAAAAGTGTACAACAGACTCTTATGAAGGAAGAAACTATTCTAAATTTAAGCTAAATGTAGATGATAATTTTGAAATAGGTGGAATATAGTCAATTAAGTCGGGTGATGCTGAGAGAATTAGATTAGGAAATGAGACACTTAAAGGAGTAAAGGACTTTTGCTATTTGGGGAGCAAAATAACTGATGATGGTCGAAGTAGAGAGGATATAAAATGTAGACTGGCAATGGCAAGGAAAGTGTTTCTGAAGAAGAGAAATTTGTTAACATCGAGTATACATTTAAATGTCAGGAAGCCGTTTCTGAAAGTATTTGTATGGAGTGTAGCCATGTATGGAAGTGAAACATGGACGGTAAATAGTTTGGACAAGAAGAGACTAGAAGCTTTTGAAATGTGGTGCTACAGAAGAATGCTGAAGATTAGATGGGTAGATCACATAACTAATGAGGAGGTATTGAATAGAATTGGGGAGAAGAGAAGCTTGTGGCACAACTTGACTAGAAGAAGGGATCGGTTGGTAGGACATGTTCTGAGACATCGAGAGATCACCAATTTAGTAATGGAGGGCAGCATGGAGGGTAAAAATCGTAGATGGAGACCAAGAGATGAATACACTAAGCAGATTCAGAAGGATGTAGGTTGCAGTAGGTACTGGGAGATGAAGAAGCTTGCACAGGATAGAGTAGAATGGAGAGCTGCATCAAACCAGTCTCAGGACTGAAGACCATAACAACAACAGGTGGAATATAGTGCAATCGTTCAAGAACCGCACAGGGGGAAAAAAGTACCAAGTAATATTTACTACAAAAATCTCTGATAACACAAAGGAAACACTGATTAGCCAAAAAAAGGGATAATTAAACGGTCGCCAGCCCGCTAGGGCAATGACTCTCCAGAATCTTGAGAAAGGTAACGGCAAAGAAATTTATGCAAACAATTACTGGCGTGGCAACAGAAGGTTATCATGCTTTTCCACAGCACAACAGTTGACAAGAAAATAAATGAGTCAGAGAGCACTGAGTTTGCAGTTACTTGATCTGAAATACTAAGTTTTGAAAGTAATGTTAAATGAAATTACTTGTTAAACAAATGACTAGCTTAAGTTGAACTTTGTTATGTAAAAAAAAATAGCTTTCAGTAACCTCAGTGAAACGTAATGCAAAATATAGATAAAGGCAAGCAATTTACTTTTGATTATTGAAAGATTGAACTGAATTTACTTTAAGCAAATAAGCAATTGGTTTTACTTTTAAAAAAATAATAATAAGAAATACATACCAGGCCAGTTGAAGTCACTCGCTAAGCTAAACACAGAATAAATGAAATTGCGCACTCTTAATTTGTTCCGTATCTGTAGTTATTAGTTTTGCCAGTGAAATATGACTTCACTTTAAGTAGCCTCTGTTGTGCAACACGAGAATGAAGAGTTACTGTGGCAGAAAATTTAGACTGAAACTGGTATTTAGCAAACACTCTATCTGGCAGTAAATAGTTATTCACATTTCATATTCTTACGACACTCAGTGATTGCATGGAAAGGAAAGGAACACTGCTTGATAATAACGTCTGAGGACAATGACAATACAGGCGCCCTACAAGTTTTAATTATTGCAAGTTATTCATATTTTCTGAAAGAAAATCAAGTGATCAAAGCCTCTACATTACTATGTTTGTCAGTTAACAGTCTTGCGATGCTGTAGCTGTGCGAACGACGAAGAATGTAGCCGACGACAGTGCTGAGCTGCTGCTGTTTCTGCTGCTCCTGTTCGAAGAGAAGATCCCCGAGTCGTCTCCAGAGCCACGGATAATAATGGGGCAAGCAATAGTTGGTTGGAATTGCAGCTTCCTCCGCCTGTCCACTCCTACCGTGCTCTCGATTCTCTCGGGTTAACCCTTTCGTGAGCCGCGGGAAACATGCATCCCACTACAATGAACTCGCTCCTAGTCGCGTGGGATTCACAGTTCCCACCTCTGTACGCTGCTACCACCTAGTGAGCAGTATAGGGTACGCTTCCAATCGGAAGTTCCCGCCGATTTTGCTGTACCTTCGCGCAGAGGCATTGTATAGCTGAGTGTTGCTCTGTAGAGGAGCCTTTCAGTGCTGTTTGCGTGACATTTTGTGATTTTTTCCTCAAAGCTATAGTATAAGGTAAATACTTTTGATTTACCCAAATTTATGAAGGAAAACGTAAAATTGGAACGAGGAGAATTCCAGTTTGAAACAAAAGGAGCCATTTCTGCAGTAAAATGGATGGATAACCGTCCAATCACTTTCCTGTCCTCAATTCATGACCCATGAGAAACAGCAACAGTGAAAAGGAAAAACAAGGATGGTACTAGTACAGAGATTTCTTGTCCTGAAGTTGTGGCAGAATACAACAAAATAATGGGTGGTGTCGATAAGTTTGATCAATTACGAGAAAGGTATGCTATTGGCAGACGTTCTGTAAAATGGTGGCACATAATATTTTATTTCCTGGTGGAAGTTGCTGCTGTGAACAGTTTTATCCTGTGGAAAATAAGTAAAAGAGAAAGTGGACAGCATGATCAGCTCACATACAGGATCCATCTAGCCAGACAATTGATCGCTGGCTTCTCATCCCAAAAAAGGCGTGGACAAAAACCTGTCTTCCTGGCAAAAAGGGGTAAAGTACCTGAAGATTTTCGTCATGTGGCTGTAGGGGAGCATCAACCCATTTTAGGAGAAACCTACTGGACGTGCCGTCATTGTAGTACCAATGCTGCAGAAAAGAGCACTCGCTGTGTTTGTACATATTGTCAAATTCCACTTTGCATAGACCCATGTTTCAGAAAATTTCATGGCAAGTAATTGTGAACAATCATTGTAACAAGAGAAGTAAATTTATCAAACAAATATGACATATATTGAAAAAGTTGTTTTTTGTCATTTAACTCCAAGGAAAGGCAGTGGGAAGAATATTTCCCACCTTGTTGTGTGACCTCACTTTCATAGTTGGAGCAAACTTGATATTTTGTATGATAAATATACCTAACTGTTAAATACTATCTGCTCTCCATTCATTAAAAAAACTGTTCAATAATTTTGCCCACGAAAGGGTTAACAAATCAGGCGCGTCTACATTGGCGCGTGCATAGCTACATACCGCGGCGGCGGGAGCGTCCGTCAAACACTTCCGCACTTTCTCATGGCTCAAGCAGCTCTGCCTCCCCCCTGCTCGCAACGCGACAGAGACTCTCCATACGCAAAGATAAACAACGGCACAGCTACTACCATTTCGTCGTTGCTATTAATACAGTTGAATAAAGCTCCCTTGGCTACTGCCCAGCAATTTACAATATTTTCATTATAATTACACTCAGTTATATACAGTCAAAATTAAATACACTAGTACATGATTATGTATTAAATATACACTCCTGGAAATTGAAATAAGAACACCGTGAATTCATTGTCCCAGGAAGGGGAAACTTTATTGACACATTCCTGGGGTCAGATACATCACATGATCACACTGACAGAACCACAGGCACATAGACACAGGCAACAGAGCATGCACAATGTCGGCACTAGTACAGTGTATATCCACCTTTCGCAGCAATGCAGGCTGCTATTCTCCCATGGAGACGATCGTAGAGATGCTGGATGTAGTCCTGTGGAACGGCTTGCCATGCCATTTCCACCTGGCGCCTCAGTTGGACCAGCGTTCGTGCTGGACGTGCAGACCGCGTGAGACGACGCTTCATCCAGTCCCAAACATGCTCAATGGGGGACAGATCCGGAGATCTTGCTGGCCAGGGTAGTTGACTTACACCTTCTAGAGCACGTTGGGTGGCACGGGATACATGCGGACTTGCATTGTCCTGTTGGAACAGCAAGTTCCCTTGCCGGTCTAGGAATGGTAGAACGATGGGTTCGATGACGGTTTGGATGTACCGTGCACTATTCAGTGTCCCCTCGACGATCACCAGTGGTGTACGGCCAGTGTAGGAGATCGCTCCCCACACCATGATGCCGGGTGTTGGCCCTGTGTGCCTCGGTCGTATGCAGTCCTGATTGTGGCGCTCACCTGCACGGCGCCAAACACGCATACGACCATCATTGGCACCAAGGCAGAAGCGACTCTCATCGCTGAAGACGACACGTCTCCATTCGTCCCTCCATTCACGCCTGTCGCGACACCACTGGAGGCGGGCTGCACGATGTTGGGACGTGAGCGGAAGACGGCCTAACGGTGTGCGGGACCGTAGGCCAGCTTCATGGAGACGGTTGCGAATGGTCCTCGCCGATACCCCAGGAGCAACAGTGTCCCTAATTTGCTGGGAAGTGGCGGTGCGGTCCCCTACGGCACTGCGTAGGATCCTACGGTCTTGGCGTGCATCCGTGCGTCGCTGCGGTCCGGTCCCAGGTCGACGGGCACGTGCACCTTCCGCCGACCACTGGGGACAACATCGATGTACTGTGGAGACGTCACGCCCCACGTGTTGAGCAATTCGGCGGTACGTCCACCCGGCCTCCCGCATGCCCACTATACGCCCTCGCTCAAAGTCCGTCAACTGCACATACGGTTCACGTCCACGCTGTCGCGGCATGCTACCAGTGTTAAAGACTGCGATGGAGCTCCGTATGCCACGGCAAACTGGCTGACACTGACGGCGGCGGTGCACAAATGCTGCGCAGCTAGCGCTATTCGACGGCCAACACCGCGGTTCCTGGTGTGTCCGCTGTGCCGTGCGTGTGATCATTGCTTGTACAGCCCTCTCGCAGTGTCCGGAGCAAGTATGGTGGGTCTGACACACCGGTGTCAATGTGTTCTTTTTTCCATTTCCAGGAGTGTAGATTCTGTAATACAGCTTACAGCTTCAGAATCAAAAGTTCAGTGCAAATTATCAACGACTCTTAAACGGCGAAAATTTTAGATGGTGTAGATAGTATTTTATCTGCATTTTCAGTGCTACAAAGTCCCATGCGAAGATATAATGCAATCCTAGGACTGATTCTGTTCACTCTGTACGGGAGTTGTTCACCCAGACAAGCAGAACAAATTCGGTGGTCGACTGCCGTGTAATAGGGTACGAGAAAATATACATAAATCCGACCCGGTATCCACTAAATACTTCTAGCCTGAGTTCGGATCACATATAAACAGGGGCTGCGATTGTGCTTATCAATCAGATGATATGCTTACACCCGATTGCCGCTGGCATTTGGGTGGGTGCAAGACGTGGTGCATTTGCCCACCTGATCCCCAAATGTACGGTGATAGCAACAGATGGAGTTTGACCTGGCCGTAAGTCGAAGACGTTGCGGAAGAGTGGCTTCTTGATTTCTTCCGGTAGTGGTTTCTGTCGCTGCTATGATTACACCAAGATAACAATTCACTGATTTGTTTGGTGTGCATATCAACATTGGCTACAGGGTTATCATGATCTGCAGTCGTTACCATTGCTGCTATACGATGCTGCCACTGCACTGATCTGGATGGGTGTCATCACAGCCATTGTCTTGTCTGCCAACTCTGCCACTGCATCCATGGGTATCTCAGTTTGCGACGCTATAATTGCCTTTACTTGCAGTGGCATGTGACCACTCTAGTAGTAGAGCAAGGTTCGTGTCACGACACGTTGCATTGTTGCCAAATTTTTTCAAGATGGCGGCGAAGACGTCATCCAAGATGACGGCATGTAGACTTAGCAACAGCACATGATGTCATCCAAGATGGCGGAATTTGGCGGGAAAATAGGCCAATTGTGCTATGTCCACTAACCTAACCCTCCAGAAAATGGCGGAAAGTTCGAATTTTGGAGGGAAAATAGGCCAATTGGGCTAAGTCCACTAACCTAAGCCTCCAGAAGAAAAAAATGGCGGGAAGATTGAATTCCAACAGGATAATGCATGCAAAACCGTACTTGTCTTTTTTGTTATTCATTATTATGGATTATCATTTATTAACATTCATTATCATTTATTATCATTCATCATCATTCATTATCATTTATTATCATCTTTTATTATTTATTATTATTTATTATTATTGAACTGCCTCCGCTAGAAAATCCCTCCAAATTCAAATTACATCACGATAATGGCTGTAAAACCGTTCTTGCCTTTATTATTATTGATTATTATTCATTATCATTCATCATTATTTATTATTATTATTATTTATTATTATTATTCGCCTACCTCCACTAGAAAATTGCTCCAAATTCAAATTCCAACACGATAATGTCTCGAAAACTGTACTTCTGCTTGTTATTATGATTTATTATTTATTCAAGGTGTCCGCTTCTCTCGGCGAGAAAGCCATTTGCCTTACATCCACAACAAAAATCTATCGCAAGTTCAAATCCCAACACCATAATCGATCACACGTACGAACCTTCGCCGTCACTTATCTTTTTACACTGGTAACCTATCAGAATCGCGTCAAATAATAAAGTACACTTATAGTAACCTAAGTCACATCCTTCGATTTTGCAGTGGGTAAAGGGCTGGAGGCTTTATTTCAAGCAGTATGGTCATCACTTGTTCTCCGACACAATCAGTACACATCGTCGAGATCCTAGTGCAGTTGTCCCGACGGCCTCGCTACAACTGAATTAGTTGAAATCATCGCCGCACCTGGCCCCGCCGACCCAGACGCCACTGTCGCCCTGCGAGCGACTATATAGCCCCATGCACCTTGGGTATATGGGATGTCTGTCCCCGCCAGCCATCGCGTGTGCTGTGGCCTACGGCGATGCGCTGGGGGCGGCCAGCACTAGCCGCTGGACCGGCGATCGCTCCCACGTCGTAAACATGTTTTCGCTAGACACACTGGAACTTGCGGTGCATTTGTACGACATAATGATTGACTGACAATGCTTGTTTGAGTTGGGGGACAAATTTTGGTTGATGGACTGCAACTTCCGGGGTTGCTAGCACCGATAACGGTGATCCTGTACTTGTGTGCAAAAATGACCAAACACTAGAAATGGAATGCAGAGTTATATACTATTCGGTCACTGCGACATATGAGTTTAAATGTAGAGATGGTCAATCACTCTCGAGGGAAGTCACCACAACGCCACCAGGCTCTTCTAGTCTCCTTGTGTTGTGGCTGTCCTTTATGTAAAATCATTAAATGTTATGCTATCGACTGTAAGAATATGATTTACAAGGTGAAAGGTATAGTTTCCTGTGAGAGGCCGTGCATCAGTCCATGTTAATGTCTGTTTAGAATCAGACACAGACTTTGAAGTCGTGGCAGAAAGACGAAATGTTTGGCAGTTCAAAAGTGTGTTAGAAAACACTGTTTGAACAAGGGTCAGAGGTAGCTTCTCATTCACTTAGAGTATAGGTGATCAAACTTTAAAGTGGTCTCTGCAGCGTGTGTATATTTAATATGATCTTGTTCATATAGGCATCTGCAGTTTGAGGTGTCGGACTTGGCGAGCTGTTAGGAATTCTTGGATGGTCGCACTCTGAGTTATTCGGGGAGAGTATCGTGAATTCTGTTTGACCACGCTGGAGGTGGATCGCATTGGTGCCTTCGTGACTTGTAAATATGATGAGCTTTTATAGCTGGTAATTTTTTTCCACTGTTTGATGGTAGAGGATCTGTTGTACTTGTATCTAGTTTGGGGCGTACAACATTGCGCGCATTTCCGGCGAATGGTCAAAACAAGGTCCTGTTGTAGTAACTGAGATCGTTCTGTTTCTAGACAGGTTGCAGAAGGTAATAGATATGTCTTTCTCCGACTTAAATTGCAGAGATCAGATGGGTGAAGATAAATGCATACTCATCTATGCTTAGAAAGGGAGAATGCTTTTTTATTATTAAGTGAGTTTTGGCAGGAGTGAATATGGTTTTAAATATGCGAGTGTTTAAGATTTGTGAGTGGAAATTGTCAGCGAAAGGTGAATGACATCGGGTTTGCTGGCTGGGGGAGACACTGTTCACATGTCCTGTTGGAGATGCAAGGGGGAGATAGAGATCTGCGCTATTCAGGAATCCATTTGTGCAATGTATGTCGTTAGACAATAGCTGGAGAGCAGGTATAGAGTGAGCCCACTTCAGCATGCTGGTCCTGGGGCTGAGTGGACGGCTGTTTAGATGGACAGATATGTGGCTTTGACATGCCGCCGCCGGCGCTCGGACGCTCGCTTTGTAAGGTGCTATGGGATTACTTTGAGCATTTAGCACCTGTTTTGGTGGTTATTGGATTAAGAACTGTAATATTGAAGGACATGTCCTCAGCGGGAACGCTGTGTAATTGAGTGAGAGTGTTTACATATTTGAAGATAAGTTTCGCGATTGGTGATGTTAAGTTGATTGGGCAATTTAGCTACCACTGTAAAAAATATATGTCTGCTGCTGAAAGAAAAAAAGAAAGAAAGGGGTGACCTTGCCCCCAGACCTGATGGATGAGTTATTAGATAAGAGCAAGTGATAGTTGTTGAATGATGCTATGTGTCTGGATATAGGAGTCTCTAAACGGCGGCGCGAGATTTTTTTTATGTGGAAATTTATGCAATCTATAGACAGTGATATTCGACTGCCAGTGACAACAGTTAAGAGCGGAAAAAAGATCCAAAGGCTGGCAGAATGTTGCAGCAATTGTAATAATATTTAATTCAATGTGCAGGTGGTAAATATGTGCCAGGCTTTGAATATTGGTGTGAGTGTCATATGTGCTTGATGCTCTGTATAAAAGGTTGACTCTTTAATCACGTTTGGTATTTCGGGGTGTGTGTAAAATTAATTTTACTGTTGAAAGTGTGAGAAAGATGGTTGATTGGTGTTTAAATAGAGGCTACGTTAGTAATTCGAAAAGAGGGGATGAGAATGGTAAATTGATTGATGGACATGGTTTGTGGGGTGATATATGAGCGTCAAGATAGGGTTGAGGACGTTTGCGTATGTTGATGGTGGGACGGGTGTGAGGTTAGGTGCAGTGGGAGGAGTAAATTAGATCTTATTTTTTAAAAAATGTTGTAAAGTAAGAATAATATTGAGAACGTTTTAGATGGCTGGTCACACGACGAGGCGAGAGCAGGGATGTGTAGTTATGTTTAGTTAAAGGGCCGTGTAATGTCATGACAGGAATAATGCGCAGTGTGCTATTGTATCATAGGAGGTAAAGACATGTGCTGCTATGATGTGTCTAGCGTATGGAGGCTGCGCTTTGGAATTATGCTACGTTGATATAAAGTTGTCTTTCACCCGCGTTCGGTGGTAGCGGCTCGGGTTTGTGACGGATCGGGGTCCTGGACGGACGTATGTGTGTGCTTTGACAGCTGACGAGCGCGTCGACTGCGCCAACTCACGCTTGCGGTAGCCGAGCAGGGGCTGTGCGAGGTCTGAAATCAGGCAGATGCGTGACTTCACGATCCTGTGGACAGGGTGCGGAGGAGGACACCTGCGCACGTCTGCTGAGTTATTTTGCGAGCGGATCTGCAGGCTCTGCTATGCGTTATTTGGATAGTTCACGAGTACTGAGCGTATCTACACATCTGTGTGAAGAATTATTTAGTATCAGTTTGCTATTGTGTGTACTGAAATTATGATTGGGTGCATGTCTGTGGGCTGTGCGACATGGCTTAGGGCAAATCTGGGTGGGTGTTTAGTGATAGTGTGATAGATATACTGTATGGTTAAATAAGCATAATCTAAGGCGCATAGGCGATATCAATTTCTCCGGTGTTAGGCGTGAATGCGACTGTGTTGTGGTCATATTTGTGGGAGGACGAGCAGAGACTTTTGGTCGGTTTGGCAACTGGGGGTGTTTGGGCGTGTCTGTTGCACTATTTTGCGAGCATGTCTGTGCACTGTTCTGTGCTTTATATGGAGAGTTTAAGAGAACAGAGCTCGTCTGCGGATATTGCGTACTGGATTATTTAAGCGCAGTTTGCTATTGTGTGGTGAAATTAGGAGCTGTTTACGTGTTTGTGGCCTGTGTCAGATGACCACAGTCGAATCGGTGCGGGTGTTTTGTGACAAATATACTCCACGACTAAATAAAAGGGCTTGAAATAAATAGAGTGCAGTCCTTCCTTACTTCCCCAAGTAGCACAGCGCAGTCTGAGCAGTTTGTGCGCAATAACGGCAATCTGGTCAGAATGTGAGTGAGTCGACAATTAACTGGACAGATTTATCTGTAGAGGAGTTACAGGTCTGGACTGTAATGAATATCTTGATGGGTGTAGTTGTGTTGCCAAGTGTAGTGCACTACTGGAGTTCAGAACCTGCCTTAGGTCAGCCTTACATATCGAATCGTATGAGTAGCAAAAGTTTCAAAAAGATATGTCCCAAATAAATAAAGTACACTCCTTCCATCAGCCTATGCACTGAAATTATTTCCGAAAATTAGGAGTTGTTTGGCTATTTGGACGTAAATGTTTTGCATTATTTACGAGCGGTTCGCATGTCTGTAGGCTGTGCTATGCGTTACTTTTAACTGTTTACAATTAGCAAGCGTGTGTTCAAATGGCTCTGAGCACTATGGGACTTAACATCTATGGTCATCAGTCCCCTAGAACTTAGAACTACTGAAACCTAACTAACCTAAGGTCATCACACAACAGCAAGCGTGTGTCTAGAACATTATAAATGAGTATTGTAGGAGTGTTTTGCGGGTCTGTATAGTATGGGACATGTCGGTGTGATACATATACTCCATTCCTAAATAAAGTAAATTCGTTCCTCCATCCAGGGGACTAGTGCAGGGTGAGTCCTTTTACACGAAACGCGTAGGAAGAGGTTGAGTGCTGGTGGCTTAGTTTAGTGGTGATGAGCTTCGTTTGCAACAGTTTTCTTAGGTTGGTGGCGGAAGCGCAAGTGAGCTTTGTTTACTGGCAGAATTCAAACTTGGCGCTGGTTCCTAGGTGGAACTGGCGGTCGGGTGGCTGAGGTCAGTACAAGTGCCCTTTATTTCCAACGATTTTCTTAGGTTGGTAGAGAAAGCGGAAGTGACCTTTCTTTACAGCCAGAATTCAAACTCGGCGCTGGTGCCTAGGAAGAGGTGGCTGTCTGGTCCTCGAAAAGTAGTTGAAATTAGGTAGTTGAAAACGTTTGCATACGTATATCAAATTGTAAATTGAATTATTTAATATGATTAAAATTGAAATGGAATTAAGTACTTAGGTAATTGATAGGTTAGATGAGTGATGTGCTAGTTAGCATATTTACAGAAGCCTATGTCCGTCGCGTATATGGAGGGTGTGTGACGTAAGTGGAGCGGCGGCGCGCTAAGTGTCCCGTTATAACACGCGACCGAGAGAGAGCGAATTAGCGAGCATTCTAGTGCCGACCAAACCTGCTGTTATATAGTCATGGCGAATTCCACTGTCGAGCAAACTTTGGCGCCAAAAGTGTAGCACTGCGTTTTCGGTCACACAAGGACACGTGGTGGACGGTGAGCGGACGGCATCGACAGGTTTGAACGTGCCCAGGAAAACAACTTTGGCGCCAAAAGTGTGGCAGGAAACGGCCGACCGTTGTGTGATTCAGCTCAGAGAAAAACAATTTTGGCGGGGAACGTGTGGAGGCGACGAATACAAGCGATGAGCGGACAAGGGACTACTGTGACGTCAAACTTGGCAAGTACCAGCGTGTCCAGCGAAAATATGTTTACGACGTGGGAGCGATCGCCGGTCCAGCGGCTAGCGCAGGCCGCCCCCAGCGCATCGCCGTAGGCCACAGCACGCGCCCTGGCCGGCGGGGCTAGACCCCCCTTATACCCAAGGCGCACAGGGCTATGTAGCCGCTCGCACGGCGGCTGTGGCGTCTGAGTCGGCGAGGCCAGGTGCGGCGACGATTTCAACTAATTCAGTTGTGGTGTGGGCGTTGGGACAACTGCACTAGGATCTCGACGATGTGTACTGATTGTGTCGGAGAACAAGTGATGACCGTACTGCTTGAAATAAAGACTTCAGCCCTTTACCCACTGCAAAATCGAAGGATGTGACTTAGTTTACTATAAGTGTACTTTATTATTTGACGCGATTCTGATAGGTTACCAGTGTAAAATGATAAGTGATGGCGAAAGTTCCTACGTGTGATCGATTATGGTGTTGGGATTTGAACTTGCGATAGATTTTTGTTGTGGATATAAGGCAAATGGCTTTCTCGCCGAGAAAAGAGGACACCTTGAATAAATAATAAATCATAATAATAAGTAGAAGTACAATTTTCGAGATATTATCATGTTGGAATTTGAATTTGGAGCAATTTTCTAGTGGAGGTAGGCGAATAATAATAAATAATAATAATAAATAATGATGAATGATAATGAATAATAATCAATAATAATAAAGGCAAGAACGGTTTTGCAGCCATTACCATGATGGAATTTGAATTTGGAGGGAATTTTCTAGTGGAGGCAGCTCAATAATAATAAATAATAATAAATGATAATAAATGATGATGAATGATAATAAATGATAATGAATGTTAATAAATGGTAATCAATAATAATGAATAATAATAATGACAAGTAAAGTTTTGCATGCATTATCCTGTTGGAATTCAAACTTCCCGCCATTTTTTTCTTCTGGAGGCTTAGGTTAGTGGACTTAGCCCAATTGGCCTATTTTCCCTCCAAAATTTGAACTTCCCGCCCATTTTCTGGAGGGTTAGGTTAGTGGACATGCACAACTGGCCTATTTTCCCGCCAAAATCCGCCATCTTGGATGAAGTCATGTGCTGTTGCCAAGTCTACATGCCGCCATCTTAGATGACGTCATCGCCGCCATCTTGAATAAATTTGGCAACAATGCAGTGTGTCGTGACACAAACCTTGCCCTACTACTCACTCCATATTGCATGTAGTGGGTTGTCAGGCACGGTGGCCAACGTCTACCTTGCCCCTGAGGTGCCTTAGTTACTGCGACGGCTGCCGGTCGCCAATATAAATTTGCCAGATGCACTCCTATTCAGGTGTAGAGACTCTACAAATCAGTTCCACCTTTAGTTTCGTATAAGAACATTTTGTAGGTGGCACAGTTATCATATCTTCAACCTCTGCAGCATTCCGATGGCCTAGTTGGCTCGCCACTATTGTAAGCTTTGTGGAATCTGTTGTGATCCCCACATAATGAAAACTAGCCTCCGTTTATGCAAACCACAGCATGGGGTTGTGTGGCAGTAAATGCACAGCAATTCTGGAAACCGATGATTCTGTCGCATCTGGTATATCAGTCATGGTAGAAAGCTTGATTTGCTAGTAGTTTGAATCCTTCCTGTAGTGTACTGCAGGCTAGATCACGCTGGGGTCACCAATTGTTAGGCTGGCTTTTGAGTCTGCCATCCTACCATCTAAGTTGCTCTTGTCGAGGTCTTGCTTGGCTGTCATATGAAAAATAAACTCTCGTACAGGAAACAAGAAATACTTTAGTGCTTAAAAGGAAGTTGACTTACTGAGAGTTAACAGTTTTGGAGGATGTTTACTTATTTACTGGTGAGCGGTTTCAAACACTGTTCTCGTCATCATGAGACCACTTCCTGTTTAAAGAGAGTAACATGAATGTACTTAGAGGAATGTAAATTACAAGCACAAAAAGAAACATAGTACATCAACCAATTCTGAAAGAAAGAAAGCTATAGCAATGAGTGTCTACTGAACTTGGTGAGAAACAGGTGCCACTCTAGAAGGCACATAACCACTGCTCCATGACATGCAATTTACATCACTTAAACAGCAGAAGCTCCATCCATCATCTCCAGCATTACATCATTGTCAGACAAGGGGCGTAAATAAAACCTAAATACAATTATTTGTATTCAGTGTTTACGTCCAGACCATAAGTATATCGAAAATATAAATAAGATTTAAAACTTAAAATTGAGTAAAAAGAAAGAAACAATCTGTTAACGAACAATAATATGCACAGTGCCCTGTACAGCAATGTGTGTGTAACAAGCATAAGTCAAAGATGTTTAGCAGGGACGCCACCAGTAACCATGGAGGTAGAATAAGAGGAGATGACGTTACAGACTTACGCGGTACGTTGTTTTGAAGCCAGTGGGCGGCGCCTGCCACCATCTTGGATCCCCCAAAACATTAGCAGACAAGTGTTTACAATTCCTTCTTTTCCTTATTTCTGTCGTGTGCACGCAATATTTATTTTATATAGTAAATGCTACACTGTTTTAGTGAACAACACAGCATAAGGAACGAAAATTCAAACGTTTTTCTGGTCTTAAATGCATATTCGATACAGTAATACGAGACGAAAGTATGACGCTTCTGGCCTCAGTACTGCAATTCCTTTTTGTTTATACACTTCGAATAACCGAGAAAAGAAGTATGTGCTATGAAAAACGTGCTTTCGTAATTCATTTCTATTCAGTTTCATTGTATTTGTGTCGATAATTGATAAAGCCAGAACTCCAAAAGCAATTATTGATAGTTTGGAGGCACCGATTTGTATTCGTTGCATTTTCAAGTCAAATGCAAATTTTTAAATGTTCAAGTTTGCAAGAAACTTGCCTTATCTCCTTTGGTGTCCCATAGATGTATGCAGGGATGATATAAACAAGCTAGCTGTCATGTCAAGAAAGTGAAAGATTCGTTGAATTACGAAGGAAAAGAACGAAATTTCAGATTGTCAGGCCCATTATAGTTTACATATCTGCTTTGTTTTTAAATTGTACCTACCAAGTGACAGTCAGTGTGGCAAATAACAGCAATTTACAGGGTAACACGACAACACAGTGATTAATGTAATGATCTAAATAACCTGGACATAGATATGGAACTTTGCTTTAAAAACTGTAACAGGTGTTCCACACATTTTACTGAAGATTTAATTAACTACATGTAGTTACATTACTTATATATAAAATTATTGCATTTTAAAACATTATTCCCCATTTCCAGGATATTTCTTGCCAGGACTTTTCAGTTACTTGGGAACAACCAAACACTGAAAACCAAGTGTATTGCTCACCTCCAGAGGGCTCTTCGTCTTGGATTGATAGGAAATCTAAAGTCAAATCACAGAAATAAAACTATACTGTAAAACTTAACAGTGCATCAGAATTTCATGTATATATAAGAAAATGGCGCTTAAATAAGTCCACTTACGAATGAAATGTGATTTGTTTAAACTTTAGACTACAATCAGAACGATTAGTACGCCAGTAAGAGACACAAGCCAGCATGTTTTATCAAAACACTTCACGACTACACGGAATCAAACTACCAGAAGCGAATGTTTTGGGATAGCTAACATGGTGGATCTTCACTTGGGTCCGCTTAAAGTTTGTGACGTCATGACAACTCCTCTTATTTTCATATCCATGCCAGTAACCATGGAAAAGACCTGAAGATCTATACATTACGATTACACATCAAAGATCACCATTATTGGCTTACAATCTTTGGCTCACCAGTAATCAAGGTACTATCATCAAGTTCGATATGTTACTACTATTAACCACAGAAGAAAATAGTTATTATTATTATTACTTCTGTCACAATTACATTAAAAAAACAAAGAGGTCTTTAACAACTAAAAGGAGTTACAAGCAAAAACTATTAAGATATAGAATATTAGTGCTCTTGTATTGTGACACGTTGTAACATATACAAGGTATAGATGGCGAGAAAAATATTACCTGTAATCATGGTAATTGGTAATTGTATGAAGATCGATATGTTCCTATTTTTAATATAGTGTACAACATGATATGAGAGGCAACCATTATCCCCAGAGTTTACAATAATGTTTAAAACATAAACTAGCTCACTCTTTTTAAACATGATGTAACACTATTAATTTTTTATTTCACAAATCGTGGTGTAACATTATTTTAACCGGGATGTAATAGCAGGTCAGCATACATTTAGGTTTCCCCAGAGTACCAGTGACGCATTTTCCTAATCATCATTCTCACTGCAGACATCTGATGATAATGTCATAGGGTTGTTTCAGTTTATTTTTGTGTTGTTACACTGAGGTTTTTTAATGTTCATAAAAGTCATTATTGTGTAAGCTTTCTATAAAAATTTGTCTAGAAATGAAAATACCGAATATTCCGTTTTCAAAAACTTTCTCCTCACATAAAGTGTGTGTTAGATATCGTATCCAACTACTGAGCAATCCTCATTGTTGTTTGCTCCTGTGTTGTGCATGTGACCAGTGTCACCAAACAAAACTTTAAGTGAAACGCTGAATCCGAAATAATGAAAATAAATCTAATTAAACCTGAAAGGAAACTAATAGTGTACTTAGTGAAAACTATGTAACTGTAAACAGTTTTTGATGTTGCTGAGCAACAGTCATACAACAGTTTTTAAATGAAAACACCTCCATTTTCCTGTATTGCTGTTTATACAATTACGACCCAGGTTTCGGCCTTTTATGGCATTTTCAAGTGCTGTAAACTCAGTCACTTGAGCTGATATAAAAGGCTGAAACCTGGGTCGTAATTAAATAAACAACAATAAAGGCAAATGGCAGTGTGTTCATTTAAAAGGTATGTAACTGTAACTCAACCCTGAAGTTGCATTAACATGACGTGCAGAGAATAAACTTGGGATAACTTAACCGGTTATTTCTGACCGATTAGCGAACTTAACTGGGGAATAAGTTTTCAAGATGGCAGGGGCAGTGACAGATACAGACAGCAGTGACGAGATTCTTGCTGAACTGTTCATGAGAATGAGGAAGGAAAAAAGAGAGACGCCGCCAGATACGAATTTATACCCAGATTTTGATTATCAAAGGAAGCCATGACTTCATATTGTCAATCTTGTATGTGACAAACTGGAGCATATCACGGACAGGTGTTAACATTTCTAAGATTTCTTAAATAACTCTGTTTATTTGTAGTAATATCCTTTAGATTCCAGTACCTCGTGAATTCTGTCATGTTATTTACTTAAATCAGACACATTAAAATGACGATTCACGCCAAAATAGTGTTATTCATTTGATGTATGTTACAATTTCTGCAGTAATGCAGAGGACTGTTTCATTTTATTTAGCTGACAGTGCCACAAGTATATTTAACCAAATCGAAGAAGCACAGCAGTTATGAGTAATATTTGTATTAACAGCTGTTTCGTTTTAGACAAAAACATTGATTTTTCATGTAGCAAAGCATTTTGATAAAATGATAGTGCTTCAGTTCCATTCAGCCACGTTATTTTAATACCACAAAACGTTATCCCACTCTGTTTTCTATTAGGAATGATCCTTTTTGTAAACATCACAGCAGTGTCCAAACAACTTTCACCTTTTAATGAAAATATTAGGATTACAGGCCCATTAATCGTTCAAAGCAACAACATTGTCTCCCACTTACCATTATTCACTGAAGCCTGTGAACTATCTGTGCTTACTCAAGATAAGTTTAACATTATGAGGTTAATGGAAAAATTTGCATTTTAAAAATGATGATGCCCCCCTCAGCTACAGAGCGTAGCTGTTGTGTTTCTCAATTACCACTATTATCCACATACGCCCATCCATATTTATCATTAAATAATAGATACATATGTATGTCATAGAAGCAGAACAGGAATCTAGTTAATGAATCTACATAGTTGTAGCATGTGAAAGGAGTGCCTAGAATGCTATGTTTTATCTTTCATTGATTATCAAGTTATTTACAGTATGCCCCTGTAATTTAGATTGTAGCTAGCTGAAGGTAACTTAAACTGAAATGTGTATGATATTGCACTTCTGTGAAGTACCATTTTTCTGAAATTGATGGCTTAGATGATTGTTTAATGTAACAAAAAGTTTGATAGTATACTAATATCCAGAGTTTATCCAGCCACATGTGTAGCATAAAATATTGTTCACTCTTATCTCCCACTTGGACAACACTTTCCTTCTTCAATAAAATTCTTCAGGGTATCAGACCGCATCGTCATAATTTAAGGCCCTGATGAAGGCTAGCTGCAACGCTGGCCGAAACGTTGGCGCAATTTAAAATTATGACGATGCGGTCTGATACCCTGAAGAATTTTATTGAAGAAGACAACGGCCGCGGAAGCCTACGCTTACATTTAACACTTTCCTTCTTTTAATGAATGCTTCACAGCAAAAAAATTATAACCACCTAGAATTATACCTACAAAGAAATAAATTATTTGTGGTTACTCAACAAAGTAAAATTAATAGGAAAGTCAGTCTTTTTAAGAAAGCTACAGGATATGACTGTTGTGTTTCTTGTTTTATTAGTATTATACACATATCCAGATCCATTTTCATCATAAAGTAATTGTTATCTGTGTGTCAGAAGGACCTAGGCACTTGTCATTCAGCTAACAGGGAACCTTTAGTTCTTGAATCTACATAATAGTGGCACTGGAGGGAGTGGCTGGCAAGTTATGTTTTTAAGTTTCTCTTGAATTCTCAAAAAATTGTCACATGTCATTCTTTTTCTGTCTTTCAGCAGTGACTCTGTTTCATCAATGAAGCAGCCACTAGACAAATATTTTGCTGCTGGTGACACAGTGATACTTTTTTTGTTTTTTATTGGAGACTTCATTGGTATTGGCAAGGGGGCAACCAGGAGGATTATTAAAAGAATGTGTATGACACTGAACAGTTTCGTTAATTATTTCATTTCTCTGGTGTAATTAAGAGAAAACAAAATAAACACATGTATATGGAAAAATATACTTTTATTCTGAAATCATTTCTTTTAATTTTTATTTTCTTATCCTAATTTTGAGCTATATGCTCTTTTTTTAACTAATACAGTTCTTCCCCCTTTTCTGGTTCTAATCAAGCCACTTTTGAAGCAGCGCCATCTGCAACTGTGATAATTCTTTCACTGAAAACAAAACTCTCAGTTCTAAGCTGAGATAACTGTAGAAAAGAAGGAAGAACACAGTGAAGGTGTATGTCTCCAGTTACTTCACCTTCCCTCCCAGATTACATAAAGCTGCAAAGAATGATTGCACAAGCCAAAATTATGTATGAAATAGTTACTGTTCCTTGAACATTTAGGACGGGATACAGTAACAACTGCCTACAGTTTTATATATGCCATACTACCCCAGGATTAGAAAAAAGACTATGGTTGTTTATTGTCAATGTTTGCGTCTTATTCTTCATGCTCAATGTAATTACTAATAATCAGTCACAGAAAAAAGATTTATATATGCCCAATAATGTAGAAGTGGATGCACAATGTTCAGTAATTTAGCAAAGTTATTTTCTGTAGAAACTCCTTACTGTTGTAATGAATCAGTCATATTAAGACATAAATACAACAGCAAGCTAGCCAATAACGCCTCTCAGGATTGTCAATCAAATCAATCTGAATGATGTATGTATGTGTTGTCACACTTGGAGACTCTGAAAAGACCAACTATTTCACAAAGCAGACTGCATTTCACAGTTGCTTTTATATCATGTTCCTGCTGTTCCTTCCCTTGACAAATTTATCAAATCATAAATTTCATTGTACACAATTTGGAAATTACATTTGTGGTGACACTGATCTGTAGCCTCTGCTATCTTTTCTAGGCATAGTATTTTCATGTTTCTTTCTTGGGAAGGGGAAAAAACCGTACGTTTGTTGTAGCTTCTCTGTCGATCTGTGTGAAGTTTTTTTATGAACGAAAACTGGTGCATATTTTTTCCCTTAATTTATTTGGAAATCTAGAAAGATATCTTACTGGTCATACAACAGATACCTAATACTTTAACTAATTTTACGACAGATGGCTGTAATGTTATAAATGCAAGTACCCTATAAACTTAGTTAAATGTTTTACACTGTTTTCATTGACGGAGACCGCAGAACTTTTTGTGTATTCTGCTACACTCTTGAACTCGTCTACAGTATCTACCAGCCTCAAACTATCCTCAAACAAACAATTTTGCGATCTGGAATGCTTATTACTCACGTTAGACATACTATTTCTGCAGACGATGACTAAAGTAAATATGAAATGGCGTACTCAAACATACCAGTGTGCTCTGAAGTTGTTACCAACTTAACTGGGCTATTGCAGGAATAACTAACTGGGGAATAAAATGGTGTCGTACATCACATGCTGAAAGTTAACATGTGGTTAGCCTGTTCTTTAGTTAGCTATCCCTGGATTTAGCCTGAGATTGTACAACTGGCCCTTGGACCAGCTGTACAATAGTCAGTTAGCAGCCGGTTAAGTTCTGTTATCGGAATAGCTTGAGAAACGGGTTGTACGAACCCAGAATATCGCCTAACTGGAGAATAAACTTGGGATAACTTAACTAGTGATTTCCGGCCAGTTAACGAGCTTAACCGGGGAATAAGTTTTCATGGTGTAAGGGATAGTGATAGATGCAGACAGCGATGATGAGATTTTGGCTGAACTATTCAAGAGAATGAGGAAGGTGAAGAAAGGGATGATGCCGCTTCCAAATTTATATCCAGATTTCGCTATTGAAGGAAGCCATACTTCTTTTCAATTTTGTATGTGAGAAACTGGAGCCTATGATAGACTGGTATTACAATTTCTCTGTTTTCTTAAAAAATACTGTATATTTGTAGTAATATCCATTATATAACAGTACCTCATGAATTTCACAGTATTATTTATGTAAATCAGGCAAATTAAAAGAAGATTCGTGCAAAATAGTCTTGTTTATGTAGCATGTGTAGAATTGCTGCAGCAGTGGAAAGGACTCTTTTGTTTTATTTAGCAGACAGTGCCATAACAGACGTAACCAAATATAAAAACCACACAATTTACGTGTTCTCGCTTCCCGCGCCCGGGTTCCAGGGTACGATTCCCGGCGGGGTTTAACGAAATTGCTGTGTAAATTTCGTTAAAGAATAAAATTTGCTTTTAAGTTAATTTTCTTTACCTTACTTTCTTTGCGTGCGAACTTTGTCGTAGAACCTCTCTCTTATTTACGTGTGGTAATAAAAATTTTCACTTTCAAAAGAATTACGTACATTTAAAAATTACGTGAACTCATATTAACTGATTAAGAATATTTGGTTGAAAATTAAATTCTTTACATCATTCGGCCTTGGCACACATTTTCTAAATGCAGTGGATTTTTTGTTAAATATTTTTACTGAGTTCTTTCCTGGCGTTAGCTTTTGAACACAAGATTATCACTATTAGCAGAAAATGGTTAATTATTACCAAGCCGACATTTAATTATCACTGATCAAACCTACTTCGCTATACATTAAAGTTATTTGAAAGAACCAAAATTGTTAAATTTCAATGTTAACTATCTGTCTAAGAATGCACAAATGTGTAACTATATTTTTTTTAAATCTCAGTCAGTCTCTGGATCGCTGTAAAAGAAGAACATTCTCGTAGTTCACTGTTAATGTTTATCTATCTGTTCCCGATTTACGGGTTTGGTTGATTTTTCCTTTAGCGGAACAATTTTTTAAATGTGCCGCCGCTGCAAATCGATCGGTCGCGGCACAGCCCAGCAACACCGCTAAAAAAATGCTGAAAACTCTTTAAAGAAATATTATAGATGACATGGGCAAGCTAATTTACATTAATAATACACACTTTTTATAAATTCTGATATATTTAGATCAAGCAATAATTCAACTCACATTAGTTCGTAATTTCTCCTTCAATGGCGGCTAAATCTAGATACAGACAAATGACGTCTACCCATTCACCAAATACATCGACACAGCTTCCTACCGCTTTCAGCTCTAAACGAGGAAGACCAAATAATACATAGTGCATTGTGCTTTTATAGTATTGCTGACTATTAACATTTCTTTGTAATTTCACGACATTATTTCCCTCTGGCTGAATTTCACATCTCTGTTATCTCAGATATTGACACATTTCGCAATTACATATTTAATATAGAAATATTACCATCCTAAATACAGAGAGAATATTACTACAAAAAATATTTCCTCAGGGGCCTGTGTCCAACTTCAGCACGGGGTCAGCCTTGTGTGGCGGTGTTGGATGCAAGGGGTGGCCAGAGTCCCTTCCTGCCGCCATCCCGTAGCACACCAGGGCGGAAACAATAATAACAAATGTCTTTTACACAAAATTCAATAATATTTTTTGTTAAATAATTACATTATATACAAATTGCTCAGAGTGGCGTATATGGTACAAATAAATTTCAGTTTGTTAATGTGTGAGTTTGCCAGGGAACGTTACATTGCCCCCTGGCAGCATTTGGCAAAGAGTTACTATACTTTGACACAATGGTGCCAGTAACGTTCTTTACAATTCTGTATTTTTATGGAATGGCTCTTTTAATTAGTCCCAGGGTTATATATGTTTATGGCTCCCCCATTTGGGTGAAGGCAGACAGAAAACCTGGGCAAAACTGTGCCGGAGCCAAGCCATCCCAGTTGGTTCATGATTAATCTTGTCTCTTTAGCAGTCATTCTTTTGAATTTATTTAACAGTTTGTCATCAACGGTTACATAATATCACTGTCACATACAGTTCAACGATATACCGCAAGGTCACTTGTCCTAGGATATACCACTTAGTTTTTTGAAATCAATTAGCACAGCATCACTTTTTATAATGTTCCCACTACCTACGTGTCACAAATCCATCTCCTACACTTGTTAGTGTTCATTTTCTCTTATCAGTTCACAGGTATACATAATAAATGTTCAATGTTTATCAAAAATGGATTCATTGATATGTTGTGCAGTTTGTGTAAATATTTTGGAAAATGACAACAATGCTGTAGTCGGTGAGCGGTGCGGAGTGATTGTTGAGCGGCGCTCAGTGCGGCGCGTCGGCTCCGTGTAGGTCACCGCCCCCAGTGTTGACAGCTACGGCGCGGAGGGGAGTGGCTTTCTGGTCTGCTACGGGCTGCTGCAGCCGCTGCATGGCTGATGTAGCCGGATGCGCGTTGGATATCAGCTCGCCCGTGTGACGTCTTCTTGCAGTGCTCCAGCAAACATGCAACAAGTTCACAAACAGTGTACTATCCTTATGGGCATTTTTCCTGCTGTGGGAAAGAATGCACACAGTTATTGGCAGTTATTATTCAGTAGGCCTTCACTAGTCTGGTTTGCACAATGTTTCGTTGTCACAGTAACACGTTTTATGGGCACACAATATTTTTCCACCATGTCATGACTTGTCATTAGTCACACGCAAGTTTCACCTTAGGACAAAATGTATCTCTGCAGTCAATGCGCTGCTTTTCTAGCGTCCCTTGACACACAAAGAATTAAAGTTTGACACTAACTTGGTCCACCGTCCGTTATCGGCTCAGTGTTCGTGTCGTGCTAGTTCCTTGTCCACTTGCACACACGGCGATAATACAGTTTTTTATTACTTATACACAACAACTTCGTGACGTATTGCTGCAGGTTTAACAGTCACTGTCTGTCTCTGCCACACAAAACTGCACTTTTGTTTAAGTTCCTTTATTTTTATTTACAATGTCCGCTGTGCAATTTTTGTAACAGCACATTCGTAACTCTTTACCAAGGTGTGTGATATTTGCGTACATGGTAACAAATATTAAAATTTCGTATTAGTTTGCCCAAAAATCATCTATATTCGTGTTCGAGTAGATTTTATTTGTGCATTCCAGCCGGATTCAGGCATATTGTCCAATAACTCCTTTGAAATCATGTCACACTTTACTATCAAGGTCCTACATAACTACAGTGTAGCCTCTGTAGGTTAAAATTGACTTGGACTGTATCTGGCTAGTTCCCTTTTTTTTTTTACTGATTGAATCTGCACATGCTTCAATTGAAGCTTCTTTGTGCGTAACTTTGCACTACTTAAATTTGCAATAAGTTTGCCTCCCATGGTGCCCTCAGGTCACTACTGGGTGCATTATTCTCTCTGATAACATTGGTTAGATAATAAAGTTCTCAGGGCCTCATATTATTGATATTATTCTGGGTTCGAATCTGTCAATCTGACAGCTACACATATATACATACATACATATATAATAGAAAAGATTGTGCCAAGAAATATTTCAATTTTGACACACATATAGAAAATTATGCAGTACACTAACTAATCATTACTAAAATGTTCCTCTTGACTGAACTCTGTCACAGCTTAACACTACAAATAACAGCACTAATCAGATTATCTGTGCAGACATTTAGAGCATGTTTTAGATAACACAAATTAAAAGAAGACATAACACAAATATTCATACACACATGAGAAAGTCAATCATATTCTTATAACTAAATACTTCTACACTAGTACATTATGTCTACAGATCACACATCATTAATGTTCATTATTTACAAAAGAATGGTGTCCTCATAGGACTATTAGTCTTTTACTGTATGAATATTTTTACATCCTTACGCGGATACAGTCCCCGTACTATCCCTGAGTGGGGATCTGCTAAGAGATAGCTACACTCATGTGGCACACTTACTACTCTAAAAGGTCCATTGTACACCAATTGCCACTTGCTATTCTGTTTCAAGGATGCCGAGGACTTAGGATGATTGCGTAAGAGTACCAAGTCCCCAACACTAAATTTTTGATTATTCGTCACATGTCGATTATATTTTTCTTTCCTTTTCTGAGCGCACCTGGTAAGGTTGCACCCTGCTTTTCTTATCTTCTCTTCCTTAGGCTCAGGAATGACTGGGACCTTAGGCAAAGGTGCCAGCCACTCATTCAGAACTATTATTATTCATTATAATCTCGTTTGGTGGATACCCCGTAGAAGCATGCGGGGTTGCGTTGTGAATTTCCAAAAACTTAGGTATCAGATCTGGCCATCTTGTGTGCTTACATGCAATGTATAACCTGAAAAATTTATTTAACTCTCCAAATGTTCTTTCTACTAAACTTGCTTGTGGGTGAAAACAGGATATTAGTATGTGCTTTATATCTTGTTCATGTAAATAGTTTTTCCAGGTATGGCCTGTAAAATAGGAAGCATTATCCGATATTATCGCTTCAGGCTTACCCACTTGTGTAAAATATTCTTTCCCTAACCATTTAACTATTCCACGAGCAGTGGCTGATTTAAGGCAATATATTTTTAAGTATTTAGAGAAAAGGTCATACACCGCTAAAATGTACTTTAATCCACCCCTGGCTCGTGGGTAGGGTCCTGCTATGTCTATAGATACTAACTGAAGTGGCCGATGAGACACTATAGGATGCAGTTCAAACCTTGTGGACTTATTTTGAAACTTAGCTTTTTGGCACAGAGGACAAGTCCTGATAATGGTGCGAGTCTGCTGGCTTATTCCCTTAAAGTAACAGAATCTGGATAAAATCCTTATTTTTTTGCCTATCCCAGCGTGACCCCATGCAAAATGCGTATGCCACACTACAGCTGGGATAGCCTGTTGCGGTATACACACGACTCCATGGTCATTTGACACACCCGTTTCATAATACAGAATATCATCTATTATTTTGAAATTCTGAACACTTTTAAGATTGGTTCCCTCTTTAATTTTGCTAATGATATCTCGCCAAATCGGATCAGTTTCCTGCAATATAGACATATTCTTACACATATGTAAAAAGTCCCTCCTATGTACCTTATCTTGTACTAAGAGTATTCGATATTCCTCCGATTGTTCCAAAATCTTTGACATTGAGGATTGCCCTAGTGGAAGCCTTGACAAGGCGTCAGCTACAACATTATCTTGTCCTTTTAGGTACATAATCTTAATTTTATATTCCTGCAATGCTAACCTCCATCTTAGCAAGCGGGTATGGTATAATTTGCAAGACATTAAATAGCTCAGAGCCTGGTGGTCACTGAATACTTTGACTTCTTTACCATAGATGTAATAATTGAATTTCTTTACCGCCCAAACCACTGCAAGAGCCTCTAATTCGGTAGCGAAATATGCTCTCTCACAGCTGTTTAGTGTGCGGCTGGCAAATCCGATTACATTGATTGTTGTGGGGTCGTTGCTCCTGTCCCACTGAAATAAACAAGCGCCCAGACCGTATGAACACGAATCTGTCGCTATGCAAAAATCTTTTGTCATGTCTGGGTGTCGCAGTATGTTTGCATTCACCAAGGCGTTTTTGATAGCGTCAAATGCGCGTTGACATTCTTCTGTCCACACCCAGTGCGCATTTTTACGCAACAGGCTCAATAAAGATTCGTTATTCATTAATTGGTTTGGAACAAACCGTCTAAAAAAGGATGCAAGACCTATAAACGCTTTGAGTTGTCTCTTAGTTCTCGGACTAGGAAACCCACGAATTGCGTCAAGTTTTTTGCTGTCAGGTTTGATGCCTTGTGGTGTTATTATGTGACCTAGAAATTTAATCTGATTACGTCCAAATTTGGATTTCTCAAGATTCGCTGTTACTCCCGCTTGCTTAAACCTTTCTAAGACTCTACTCAGTAGTTCTACGTGCTCCTCCCAGGTGGCAGTAGCAATCACCAGATCGTCTACATACACTGTTACCCTTTGCAGAAAATCCGGACCTAAAACCGCATCGAGGGCTGTTATGAAAACTCCTGCACTTACATTTAAGCCGAAAGGTAGTACCCTAAATTGGTAGCTCCTTCCCCCAAATATAAATGCAGTATATTTCCTCGACTCGGGTGTGAGCAGAATTTGCCAGAATGAACTTTTCATATCAATAGATGTCAAATATTGCACTCCATGGAATTTTTGAATCTGCTCATCTAAGTTTTCCGGATGAGTCCTGACAGGTACAATAATTTCGTTTATGTCTCTCGCATCTAATACTAACCGTACCTGTCCGTCTGCTTTTGCCACCGCCACCAAAGGACTACTATAAGGGGACAAAGACGGTTCTATTATTCCCCACTCGATCAGTTTTCTTATCTCTTTAGCTACTACTTCCTTCTTGGACCAAGGAATGGAGTATGAGGCTCGACAGTAGGTTTTGTGAGGTTTCACCTCGATATTGTACTGATATCCCTTAACAATTCCTGGTCGTTCTGAAAATACATCTGCATAATTAGATAATAACTGTACCAAATCCTGCTGTTGCATTGAATTCAAATTTTCGGACTGTGATACTTTGTTCACAAGTGCGTCGACATTTGCTTTTAATTGATCACTTTGTACGTTTGGATAATAGAGATTTTGTCCTATAGAATGATTGTCTAAATGTAGTATCCACTGATTCCTACATTTTATGTTAATAGTATTACAATTAGGCACAGGTACCTCTTCAGATCTGAGCATGGACAATTCTATCCTCCTACCAGCGTTCATCAAACTTAATTTTCCCCAAGAAAGGTCGATTACTGCGTCCCTTTCTCTCAAAAAATCTACCCCCAAAATGCAGGCTACCTTTAAACCCTTTACTACCAGGAATGAGCACGCTATGGCTTCATCCCCTAAATACATCTCTACCCACACTTGGAGTTTAATTATTTGTTGCTGTGCACTTATGGCTCCAGTGACTTTACAATTATTCACAGGAAAAGTCAGCATACGCCTTTCTTTCCCCAGTACTTTGAATAAGTCCATACTCATGACACTGACAGTAGCACCTGTATCTACGATTGCTTGCACATCAATATTGTTAATTTTGATCTCTATTATCGCTTGTACTTTGTCTTTGTGCCCCTTTATGCACGTGGATGGTTCAGTTATTAATTCATGTCCCATCTGAACCCCGTCATTATACCTAAGGATACAGATTCCCAATGTTTTGTTCGGTGTCGGGCTGCTCTCACTCCAAACCTCAGCCGACGATGGAGAGCGTATCTCGGCTGAATCTAGTTTGTTGGATTATTGCTGGTGGATGGGTGTGGCTGCTCTGTGTCACTGACCTACACTATGTGTAAGTTGTGTTGCGTCGGCCGCCACGGTTGCGCAATTGGCGCATTTTGTGGTGGCGGTCGGTTATTGTCATATCTTTCACTGTTTTGCCGGTCCGGATTGGGCCTCTGGTTCTGTGGCCAAGTTCGGTTTGCATCATTATAAGTATTAGTGTTCCACGGCCCCCTGGCATTTTTCCATCTACTATTGCTTGGTGGGCCTGTTTCATATCGGTCATTATTCACCGGCGGACTATTGCCGTTCCGGTCTCTACCTCTATTCCCGTTTTGTACATAATCTTGTCTCCTATTGTTACCTCTGCCGTTTCCATTATTTGGTGGAGGCGTGTTATTTCGACCATTTCTGTAACCGTTTCCGTTACTTCTAGCCTGTTCAGAGGCTGCCTTAACATCCTCCTGAATCAGGTCAATTGAGTCCAGAACAGACAAAAAATGTTCCATATCGTTTTCGGGCACGTGTATAAGTTTTTCCTTTACATGTATCGGCAAGTGTGATTTCAAAAGTCTGATCAAATCCCGGGATGAAATCTGCTCGTCCCAATAACGGGTCTTATTAATGTACTTCTCAAAATATTTTCGCAAATTGCCTAATCGTGGAGAATACGGCTCTGGATTATATACCTCCTTCCGTAATCTCTCCTGAATACATGTTGACCAATATTTGGCCAAGAATGCCATTTCAAATTGCTCATATGTATCGCAACTGTCAGCTGCTTCGGTTGCCCATAATGCAGCATCTCCTTGTATGTAAGACATAACGAACTGTATTTTCTGTATATGACTCCAAACGCTAGGCAAAATGTTTCTAAATCCCTTGATAAACACTACAGGGTGAACAGATTTCTTCTCCGTTGTAAAGGTCTGAAACTGTCGGTTTCTAATCAGGCTTTCTTCAATCACTACTTTGGAATGACATTTATTTGTTTCGCTAACATTGGTTGCCTGTTCTGTCTCGCAGTCGCGATTTTTTACTGCTGTATTTATATGCCTATCATTGTTGGACCTGGCTGGCGTGACACACAGCTGTGAGTCGTCATGCCGCAAGCTAACTTCTATCTCGGCAAGACGACGGTTGACACTCCGCTGCCACAGCGGAATGTCAGTGTGTGCCGCTTTTTTAAGGTTCTGCACTTCCGCATTTGAGCCCACATCTTTGGCTTCAATCGCGGCGTGCACTTTCTCGTCTATTTCCTTTATAAATTCGCCTTCCATTCTATGCACTTGTTCGGACACTTTGTGCTCAATTACTTGACTTGTGTCAATCTCTAATTGTTCCACCCTGTTGGTCAGTACACTGATTTCCTCTACGATACTGGCGCTAGCCACTTGGATACTATCTACTCTTTCGCTTAGTTCTTGCACCATTTTGGGTATGGTTTCATAGTTTTGTTTCAAACTAACTATCTCACTTTGCATAGCTTCCAAAGATTGCATTAACTGCAAGTCTCTCTCATGCAGGCGTCGGTCACGCTCTGCTTGTTTAGCATCACGTTCTCTTTCGCGTTCTGCTTGCATACGGGCAAATTCAGCTACCAATCTCTGGTCACGCTTTGCTTGTTCAGCATCGCGTTCTCTATCACGCTCTGCTTGCATACGTACAAATTCAGCCTGGAAATTGAGCATGCGCTCGAACATAACTCTTAATGATTGCACTTCTGACACCTCACCACTCTCTAGTCCGTGTCCAGTACTTGCGGGTGGCACAGTATTTCCGCTATCAACTGAATCACTGGGTAGCAGTGGCAACATTTCTTGCCCTTCTGCCCCCAGATTCTCACATTGTACTTCCTGAACTACGTCACTAACATTACTTTGTGTCCCACTTTCTAACTCGGTATCACTACTTACTGACTGTTGTTCATTATCCATATTGATATCCTTCTGACTACGCAATCTAACCATAGTAAACAAAAGAAATAAAATCTGAACTAAATATCCTAACATTCAGGTTTCACTGACATAATCACACAAGAAATGGTCATTTGTTAAAACACACTTATTATATACTACAATGACTAACTACTCAAATGTCCTGTTATTTTAAAACAAAGCAGTAACAATAAGCACACCACTAATGATCCGAGAACACTGCACTGAGGCTACTTTACTACCCACAGGACAACTACACTGTAGCTTTACCTTTTGATGATCTATCTTGGGTGCAGCTGCCCCCTGATGTTGTGGTAGGTAATTAATTTTTTCGAAATAATGAGCTCTCTTCTTCAGCTTGCCTCTGGGTATATAGTGTTCTCATGCAAAAAATCATATACAGGTATTACCACATAATATTGGTTATGCAATACATACAATACATGGAAAAATTATTAAATGTTCTCCAACAAAGTTCGACTATAATAATTCCCTAGTTATCTCATGGGTATTTAGTGGCCACTGCATATTCAGGCCCCACGTTGGGCGCCAATTTAACGAAATTGCTGTGTAAATTTCTTTAAAGAATAAAATTTGCTTTTAAGTTAATTTTCTTTACCTTACTTTCTTTGCGTGCGAACTTTGTTGTAGAACCTCTCTCTTATTTACGTGTGGTAATAAAAATTTTCACTTTCAAAAGAATTACGTACATTTAAAAATTACGTGAACTCATATTAACTGATTAAGAATGTTTGGTTGAAAATTAAATTCTTTACATCATTCGGCCTTGGCACACATTTTCTAAATGCAGTGGATTTTTTGTTAAATATTTATACTGAATTCTTTCCCGGCATTAGCTTTTGAACACAAGATAATCATTATTAGCAGAAAATGGTTAATTATTACCAAGCCGACATTTAATTATCACTGATCAAACCTACTTCGCTATACATTAAAGTTATTTGAAAGAACCAAAATTGTTAAATTTCAATGTTAACTATCCGTCTAAGAATGCACAAATGTGTAACTATTTTTTTTAAATATCAGTCAGTCTCTGGATCGCTGTAAAAGAAGAACATTCTCTTAGTTCACTGTTAATATTTATCTATCTGTTCCCGATTTACGGGTTTGGTTGATTTTTCCTTTAGCGGAACAATTTTTTAAATGTGCCGCCGCTGCAAATCGATCGGTCGCGGCACAGCCCAGCAACACCGTTAAAAAAATGCTGAAAACTCTTTAAAGAAATATTATAGATGACATGGGCAAGCTAATTTACATTAATAGTACACACTTTTTATAAATTCTGATATATTTAGATCAAGCAATAATTCAACTCACATTAGTTCGTAATTTCTCCTTCAATGGCGGCTAAATCTAGATACAGACAAATGACGTCTACCCATTCACCAAATACATCGACACAGCTTCCTACCGCTTTCAGCTCTAAACGAGGAAGACCAAATAATACATAGTGCATTGTGCTTTTACATTATTGCTGACTATTAACATTTCTTTGTAATTTCACGACATTATTTCCCTCTGGCTGAATTTCACATCTCTGTTATCTCAGATATTGACACATTTCGCAATTACATATTTAATATAGAAATATTACCATCCTAAATACAGAGAGAATATTACTACAAAAAATATTACAATAATAACAAATGTCTTTTACACAAAATTCAATAATATTTTTTGTTAAATAATTACATTATATACAAATTGCTCAGAGTGGCGTATATGGTACAAATAAATTTCAGTTTGTTAATGTGTGAGTTTGCCAGGGAACGTTACAGGGGTCATCGATTTTCTCTGCCTCGTGATGACTGGGTGTTGTGTGATGTCCTTAGGTTAGTTAGGTTTAAGTAGTTCTAGGTTCTAGGGGACTGATGACCATAGATGTTAAGTCCCATAGTGCTCAGAGCCATTTTTGAATTTACGTGTTCCATTTGTATTAACAGCTTTTTCTGTTTCAGACAAAACATCGATTTTTCATGTGGCAAAACATTTTGATAAAACAATAGTTCCCCAATTTCACTCAGCCTCATTGCGTCAATAGCAGAAAATATTGTTCCATTCAGCTTTCTATCGGGACTGCCCATTTTTGTAAATGCCATAGCAGTGTCATAAGAACTTTTTAATGAAAATATAAGGATATCAGGCATATTAATGCTTCTGAGCAACAACATTGTCTCCCACCTGTTATTATTGACTGAAGCCTGTGAACTATTTATGCATATAGGAAACTTCCTGGCAGCTTAAAATTGTGTGATGGTCCGATACTCGACCCCTTGGCCTTTGCCTTTCACAAGGAAATGCTCTACTGACCATCGGCAGAGCACTTTCCTGCGAAAGGTAAGGGACCTGAGTTCAAGCTTCCGTCCAGCACACAATTTTAATCTGACACTAAGTTTTATATCAGCGCACACACTGCTGCGGAGTGAACATTTCGTTATCTGTTTATGCTTACTCAAGTTAGCTTAACACAGTAAAAATAAGAAAAAAGTTAGTTGTTTCTTTTTTTAAACAAAAAGAGATGCTGGTTCCCCATCTATAGGCCGTAGGTTTCAGGTTTATAAATTATTAGTACTATCCTCATAATCCCACCCATATTTATCATAAAACAATAGCTATTTATGTATGGAATAAGAGCAGAGCAGGAATCCAATTACTGAAGCTGTGTGTCTGGAACGTTATGTTTTTAACTTTCCTTGAATATCAAGTTATTTTCAGTGTCATCCTTTGTCAAATTGCAACTAGTTGAAGGTAACTTAAATTGAAATACCTTCTATTGTACTTGTGTGAAGTAGCATTTTTCTGAAACTGATATCTTATTATCATTGTTTAACGTAAAAAAGTTTAATAGGACACTGTCCTGAGTTCACTCGGCCCCATCTGTAGCAGAAAATACTATGTGCTCCTTTCTCCCATTGGTACAACAATGTTCCATAATTGGATGACTGCCTCAGAGCAAAAAAATTGTCCATCACCTAACGTTATTCCCATAAGCATATAAATTACTTGTCCCTAGACAAGTTAAGTTTAACATATTGAGATTAACAGGAAAATCATTTTTTTAAAGAAAGCTACAGCAGACAGCCGTTTTTTTTCAGTTATTAGTATTATTTACATAACCACATCTACATTCATCATGAAGTAACTGTTATCTTTATGGTATAAGAACACAGGTACTTGTCATTCAACAAATAGGAATCTTTAGTTATTGAACCTACATAAAAATAGCACTGGAGAGAGTGGCTGGCAAGTTAAGTTTCTATATTTCTCTTGAATTGTCTCCTGTCATTCTTTTTTCTTTAAGAAATGACTCTTTTTCCACCAATAAACCAGCTACTATGGACCCTCAAAATATTTTGTGTCTGGTGATTTCCTTCTGTCCATTGGAGACTTCATTGGTATTGGCAAGAGCACAGCCAGCAGGATTATTCAAATGCTGCGTATGACACAGGACAATATATACTATGGACAGTTTTGTTAGCTGTTTCAGTTTTCTAATGTAATTAAATGAAAACAAAATAAACAGGTGAATATAAATTAATATATTTTATTTTGAAATCATTTGTTTTAGTTTTTATTTTCTGATCCTAATTTTGAGCTTTATGCTATTTTTTAACCAATACAGTTTTTCCTCCCTTCTCTGGTTCTTGTCAACCTACTTTTGAAGCAGCACCATCTGCAAATCTGGTAATTCTTTCACATTTCAGACCAGGTATTTTCATTCTGAAAACAAAACTCTCAGTTCTAAACTCTCAGTTCTAAGCTCGGATAACTGTGTACACATTGAAGGTGATGATGATGATGATGAGCGTTTGGCGTCATTGGCCGGGAGGCCCCCGCGGGGCAGGACCGGCCGCCATATCGCAGGTCTTATTACATTCGGCGCCACATTGGGCGACCTGCACGCCGGATGGGGATGAAATGATGATGAACACAACACAACACCCAGTCCCTGAGCGGAGAAAATCTCCGACCCAGCCGGGAATCGAACCCGGGCCCAGAGGACGGCAATCCGTCACGCTGACCACTCAGCTACTGGGGCGGACACATTGAAGGTGTATGCCTCCAGTTACTTCCCCTTCCCTTCCAGATTACATATAGCTGCAAAGGGATGATTGGACAAGCCAAAATTATGTATGAAATAGTTACCGTTCCTCAAATATTTAGGACGAGATACAGTAACAACTGCCTTCAGTTTTATATATGCCATAGGTACACATCTACCCCAGGATTATAAAAGATAATGCTTGCTTATTGTAAATGTTTGCATCTCATTCTTCATATATACACTCAATATAATTAATAATCACGTCATCATAGAAACAGGATTTATATATGACCAAGAACTGCAAAAGTGTTCAATAATTCAGCAAGGGGATTTTCCGGCGAACACTCATTGATGCTGTAACTAATTAATTATTCTAAGATGTAAATATAACAGCACCCTATCTGGTACCACCACTCAGAATTTTTAGTCAAATCAATCTGAATAATGTCTGTGTTGTCACAGGTTGTTGGATAGACTGAAAAGACCAACCATGTTACAAATCAGGCCGCATTTGACAGCTGCTTCTATATTAAGGGCCTACTTACAATTCACTATCTACTACACAGCTATATTTAATGAAGTACTATCGTGTGGAGAATTATTGCTTCTGAATCACATTGTCTGTGGCATCGTTCTGTTGACAACTTTATCAACTCATGTGTATCACTGTATGCAGTTTGGGAATTGCATTCCATGTAATTGGTGCCATCAATCTGTTGCCTCTGCTACATTTTCTGGGCGTAATATTTACATTCTCCTTTCTTACAAAAAATAAATAAAACAATGAATAAAAATAACAGGTGGTACATCTGTTTGGTTGCTGCTCAATCAATCTACGTACAGTTGTTTGTGAATGGAAACTGCTGCATTTTTCCCATATATTGTTCAGAAATCTAGAAAGATTTGGCCAAACAACAAATACCTTATCCTTTAACTAAGTTTAAGATATATCATCATATTGTTACACATAATTTGCTTGAAAAAGGACAGCAGTAATCAGGTATCAAATTACTAAGAAGTCTACCTAAAAATCTGTGTAACAACATAGAGGACACTAAGCTTGCAAAGGACCTACAAGGAATTTTAGAGTGTTGATGAATACGGCACACATTAAATTCGGAAATATTGTTGATTATAATCAATGATGTTAGAATAGTCAGGAAGTATGTGATAATAAAGGTTTTTATATTTTTGACATGTCCTTTTGTTACATGTACATTCAATGTAAACCAGGTAATACCACAAGATCAAATAAAATTCAATTCAATATAAATATCTGACCAATTTAGTTAAATGTTTTGTACTAATAGTTTCATTGAATGATACTGCATTAGTTTTCGTGTTTTCTACTGCACTCTTGATTAGATTAGATTTACTTTCATTACAATTGAACCTTAGTGAGGAAGTCCTCAAGAATGTAGAACATGTCAGAAAAACAATAATACATGACAAATATTTACAACTGAAACAAATAAGCTAATGTACCTTCCACAGATCCCAGGTAGAATGAGCACTATACGAAAGAATCATTTTACACACATGAATGAACTGAATTTAAAATAAAAAAAGTTCTTTTATTTATTACATAATAAACATGGATAAGAACTACTACAATACTTATTTACAACGAACACATTACTGCACTGAAATGGTGCAGAAGTTAGATTGTACTCACACACACACACACACACACACATCTCTCTCTCTCTCTCACTCTATATATATATATATATATATATATATATATATATATATATATATATATATGTTGTTGTTGTTGTGGTCTTCCATCCTGAGACTGGTTTGATGTAGCTCTCCATGCTACTCTATCCTGTGCAAGCTTCTTCATCTCCCAGTACCTACTGCAACCTACATCCTTCTGAATCTGCTTAGTGTATTCATCTCTTGGTCTCCCTCTACGATTTTTACCCTCCACGCTGCCCTCCGATGCTAAATTTGTGATCCCTTGATGCCTCAAAACATGTCCTGCCAACCGATCCCTTCTTCTAGTCAAGTTGTGCCACAAACTTCTATTCTCCCCAATCCTATTCAATAACTCCTCATTAGTTACGTGATCTACCCACCTTATCTTCAGCATTCTTCTGTAGCACCGCATTTCGAAAGCTTCTATTCTCTTCTTGTCCAAACTAGTTATCGTCCATGTTTCACTTCCATACATGGCTACACGCCATACAAATACTTTCAGAAACGACTTCCTGACACTTAAATCTATACTCGATGTTAACAAATTTCTCTTCTTCAGAAACTCTTTCCTCGCCATTGCCAGTCTACATTTTATATCCTCTCTACTTCGACCATCATCAGTTATTTTACTCCCTAAATAGCAAAACTCCTTTACTACTTTAAGTGTCTCATTTCCTAATCTAATTTCCTCAGCATCACCCGATTTAATTTGACTACGTTCCATTATCCTTGTTTTGCTTTTGTTGATGTTCATCTTATATCCTCCTTCCAAGACACTGTTCATTCCGTTCAACTGCTCTTCCAAGTCCTTTGTTGTCTCTGACAGAATTACAATGTCATCGGCGAACATCAAAGTTTTTACTTTTTCTCCATGAATTTTAATACCTACTCCGAATTTTTCTTTTGTTTCCTTTACTGCTTGCTCAATATACAGATTGAATAACATTGGGGAGAGGCTACAACCCTGTCTCACTCCTTTCCCAACCACTGCTTCCCTTTCATGCCCCTCGACTCTTATAACTGCCATCTGGTTTCTGTACAAATTGTAAATAGCCTTTCGCTCCCTGTATTGACTTTGAAAGAGAGTATTCCAGTTAATATTGTCAAAAGCTGTCTCTAAGTCTACAAATGCTAGAAACGTAGGTTTGCCTTTTCTTAATCTTTCTTCTAAGATAAGTCGTAAGGTTAGTATTGCCTCACGTGTTCCAACATTTCTACGGAATCCAAACTGATCTTCCCCGAGGTCCGCTTCTACCAGTTTTTCCATTCGTCTGTAAAGAATTCGCGTTAGTATTTTGCGGCTGTGACTTATTAAACTGATAGTTCGGTAATTTTCACATCTGTCAACACCTGCTATCTTTGGGATTGGAATTATTATACTCTTCTTGAAGTCTGAGGGTATTTCGTCTGTCTCATACATCTTGCTCACCAGATGGTGGAGTTTTGTCATGACTGACTCTCCCAAGGCCATCAGTAGTTCTAATGGAATGTTGTCTAGTCCTGGGGCCTTGTTTCGACTCAAGGTCTTTCAGTGCTCTGTCAAACTCTTCACGCAGTATCTTATCTCCCATTTCGTCTTCATCTACATCCTCTTCCATTTCCATAATATTGTCCTCAAGTACATCGCCCTTGTGTAAACCCTCTATATACTCCTTCCACCTTTCTGCCTTCCCTTCTTTGCTTAGAAGTGGATTGCCATCTGAGCTCTTGATATCCATACAAGTGGTTCTCTTCTCTCCAAAGGTCTCTTTAATTTTCCTGTAGGCAGTATCTATCTTACCCCTAGTGAGACAAGCCTCTACATCCTTACATTTGTCCTCTAGCGATCCCTGCATAGCCATTTTGCACTTCCTGTCGATCTCATTTTTGAGACGTTTGTATTCCTTTTTGCCTGCTTCATTTACTGCATTTTTATATTTTCTCCTTTCATCAATTAAGTTCAATATTTTTTCTGTTACCCGAGGATTTCTATTAGCCCTAGTCTTTTTACCTAATTGATCGTCTGCTGCCTTCACTACTTCATCCCTCAGAGCTACCCATTCTTCTTCTACTGTATTTCTTTCCCCCATTCCTGTCAATTGTTCCCTTATGCTCTCCCTCAAACTCTCTACAACCTCTGGTTCTTTCAGTTTATCCAGGTCCCATCTCCTTAAATTCCCACCTTTTTGCAGTTTCTTCAGTTTCAATCTGCAGTTCATAACGAATAGATTGTGGTCAGAATCCACATCTGCCCCTGGAAATGTCTTACAATTTAAAACCTGGTTCCTAAATCTATGTCTTACCATTATATAATCTACCTGATACCTTCTAGTATCTCCAGGATTCTTACAGGTATACAACCTTCTTTTATGATTCTTGAACCAAGTGTTAGCTATGATTAAGTTATGCTCTGTGCAAAATTCTACAAAGTGGCTTCCTCTTTCATTTCTTCCCCCCAATCCATATTCACCTACTATGTTTCCTTCTCTCCCTTTTCGTACTGACGAATTCCAGTCACCCATGACTATTAAATTTTCGACTCCCTTCACTACCTGAATAATTTCTTTTATCTCGTCATACATTTCATCAATTTCTTCATCGTCTGCAGAGCTAGTTGGCATATAAACTTGTACTACTGTAATAGGCATGGGCTTTGTGTCTATCTTGGCCACAATAATGCGTTCACTATGCTGTTTGTAGTAGCTTATCCGCACTCCTATTTTTTTTATTCATTATTAAACCTACTCCTGCATTACCCCTACTTGATTTTGTATTTATAACCCAGTAATCACATGACCAAAAGTCTTGTTCCTCCTGCCACCGAACTTCACTAATTCCCACTATATCTAACTTTAACCTATCCATTTCCCTTCTTAAATTTTCTAACCTACCTGCCCGATTAAGTTATCTGACATTCGACGCTCCGATCTGTAGAACGCCAGTTTTGTTTCTCCTGATAACGACGTCCTCTTGAGTAGTCCCCGCCCGGAGATCCGAATGGGGGACTATTTTACCTCCGGAATACATATATATATATATATATATATATATATATATATATATATATATATATATTTGGCCTGGTCACTATCAATGGACCACCCTATATATATATACTCCTGGAAATTGAAATAAGAACACCGTGAATTCATTGTCCCAGGAAGGGGAAACTTTATTGACACATTCCTGGGGTCAGATGCATCACATGATCACACTGACAGAACCACAGGCACATAGACACAGGCAACAGAGCATGCACAATGTCGGCACTAGTACAGTGTATATCCACCTTTCGCAGCAATGCAGGCTGCTATTCTCCCATGGAGACGATCGTAGAGATGCTGGATGTAGTCCTGTGGAACGGCTTGCCACGCCATTTCCACCTGGCGCCTCAGTTGGACCAGCGTTCGTGCTGGACGTGCAGACCGCGTCAGACGACGCTTCATCCAGTCCCAAACATGCTCAATGGGGGACAGATCCGGAGATCTTGCTGGCCAGGGTAGTTGACTTACACCTTCTAGAGCACGTTGGGTGGCACGGGATACATGCGGATGTGCATTGTCCTGTTGGAACAGCAAGTTCCCTTGCCGGTCTAGGAATGGTAGAACGATGGGTTCGATGACGGTTTGGATGTACCGTGCACTATTCAGTGTCCCCTCGACAATCACCAGTGGTGTACGGCCAGTGTAGGAGATCGCTCCCCACACCATGATGCCGGGTGTTGGCCCTGTGTGCCTCGGTCGTATGCAGTCCTGATTGTGGCGCTCACCTGCACGGCGCCAAACACGCATACGACCATCATTGGCACCAAGGCAGAAGCGACTCTCATCGCTGAAGACGACACGTCTCCATTCGTCCCTCCATTCACGCCTGTCGCGACACCACTGGAGGCGGGCTGCACGATGTTGGGGCGTGAGCGGAAGACGGCCTAACGGTGTGCGGGACCGTAGCCCAGCTTCATGGAGACGGTTGCGAATGGTCCTCGCCGATACCCCAGGAGCAACAGTGTCCCTAATTTGCTGGGAAGTGGCGGTGCGGTCCCCTACGGCACTGCGTAGGATCCTACGGTCTTGGCGTGCATCCGTGCGTCGCTGCGGTCCGGTCCCAGGTCGACGGGCACGTGCACCTTCCGCCGACCACTGGCGACAACATCGATGTACTCTGGAGACCTCACGCCCCACGTGTTGAGCAATTCGGCGGTACGTCCACCCGGCCTCCCGCATGCCCACTATACGCCCTCGCTCAAAGTCCGTCAACTGCACATACGGTTCACGACCACGCTGTCGCGGCATGCTACCAGTGTTAAAGACTGCGATGGAGCTCCACATGCCACGGCAAACTGGCTGACACTGACGGGGGCGGTGCACAAATGCTGCGCAGCTAGCGCCATTCGACGGCCAACACCGCGGTTCCTGGTGTGTCCGCTGTGCCGTGCGTGTGATCATTGCTTGTACAGCCCTCTCGCAGTGTCCGGAGCAAGTATGGTGGGTCTGAAACACCGGTGTCAATGTGTTCTTTTTTCCATTTCCAGGAATGTATATAGGGTGGTCCATTGATAGTGACCAGGCCAAATATCTCACGAAATAAGCATCAAACAAAAAAACTACAAAGAACGAAACGCGTCTAGCTTGAAGGGGGAAACCAGATGGCACTATGATTGGACCACTAGAGGGCGCTGCCATAGGTCAAACGGATATTGTTGTGGCGTAACAAGACAGCTACGCCACACTGAAGTAGCCGAAAGGCACGCGTTACTATCACGTAGGCTAGAGAGAGGTCTGAAACAGGATACGTAATGAATGGTAGCAAGAAAAGTACGTAGCTGCTATAATACTTAACGTTTAATCCATCCTTTGTATACAGCATTCCTTGATGTTACAAGTGAGACTCTATCTTAAAATGGTTAATGGCGCCTTGCTAGGTCATAGCCATTGACTTAGCTGAAGGCTATTCTAACTGTCTCTCGGCAAATGAGAGAAAGGCTTCGTCAGTGTAGTCGCTAGCAAAGTCGTCGTACAACTGGGGCGAGTCCTATTCCGTATCTCTCGACCTGCCTTGGGGTGGCGCTCGGTCTGCGATCACACAGTGGCGACACGCGGGTCCGACATGTACTAATGGACCGCGGCCGATTTAAAGCTACCACCTAGCAAGTGGGGTGTCTGGCGGTGACACCACAGATATCAACTGCGTTTTTTAAAATAGGAACCCCCATTTTTTATTACATATTCGTGTAGTACGTAAAGAAATATTAATGTTTTAATTGGACCACTTTTTTCGCTTTGTGGTAGATGGCGCTGTAATAGTCACAAACGTATAAGTACGTGGTATCACGTAACATTCCGCCAGTGCGGACGGTATTTGCTTCGTGATACATTACCCGTGTTAAAATTGACCGTTTACCAATTGCGGAAAAGGTCGATATCGTGTTGATGTATGGCTATTGTGATCAAAATGCCCAACGGGCGTGTGCTATGTATGCTGCTCGGTATCCTGGACGACATCAACCAAGTGTGCGGACCGTTCGCCGGATAGTTACGTTATTTAAGGAAACAGGAAGTGTTCAGCCACATTTGAAACGTCAACCACGACCTGCAAGAAATGATGATGCCCAAGTACGTGCTTTAACTGCTGTCGCAGCTAATCTGCGCATCAGTAGCAGACAAATTGCGCGAGAATCGGGAATCTCAAAACGTCGGTGTTGAGAATGCTTCATCAACATCGATTGCACCGGTACCATATTTCTATTCTCCAGGAATTGCATGGCGACGACTTTGAACATCGTGTACAGTTCTGCCACTGGGCACAAGAGAAATTACGGGACGATGGCAGATTTTTTGCACGCGTTCTATTTAGCGACGAAGCATAATTCACCAACAGAGGTAACGTAAACCGGCATAATATGCACTATTGGGCAACGGAAAATCCACGATGGCTGCGACAAGTGGAACATCAGCGACCTTGGCGGATTAATGTATAGTGCGGCATAATGGGAGGAAGGATAATTGGCCCCAATTTTATTGATGGCAATCTAAATGGTGTAATGTATGCTGATTTCCTACGTAATGTTCTACTGATGTTACTACAAGATGTTTCACTACATGACAGAATGGAGATGTACAGTCATGCTCAAAAGTATCCGAACGACCTGAATTGCATTTCACCTGATTCGCATGCAACCCACATAACGTAGCTGTCTAGCAGGTCCTCTAATCGCCCCTTGGTACAGTCGTTTAACAACCGAAAATGGTTCCAACAAGTCACCACTAGAAAACACTGCTCCGTATCGCAATAACTCACAATGTATAGTAATACCACGATACTGGAAAGATCAGGGAACACCGTATCACAGATAAGACTGTTCTTAAGGCTTGTAAGCTCACATTTGTTGCAATAAAAGACATACCTGAAATGTTACCACTCTCATTATTACGGCACGTAGTAAGTTCGTCGTATTCATGGTTTCCTCTTCAAAGTAACATACCGTACTTGTCATTAAACACAAAATGACATTAAAAATTTAAGTTATTCAGGAGCAACTAGTTGCGAATATGTTTGAACTTCAAATGGCACGACGAGCTGTCTCGTTCTGCATATGGATTCAAACCCAGGTCATGCAGACTAAGATTTCCTGACTGACGGAAACTAACAGTCATTTCTGACTAGGCATACACAAAGTGATATACCTCGATTTTAGACAGGATAAGTTAGCAAATATCAACTTTAAATTACATAACATAAACATTTTTAACGGACGCGAATTCCTACCCAGCATCTATTGCCCCTGTTAACGAACTACATGAGATGTTAAGTATTGCTTCTTCACAAGTAACTTACTTGAAATGCCGTGAGGTAAGGCTTTGTGTTGGACAGGGATTCGAACTCAGAACCTAATCGGATTGTTATCAAAGCACAATCAACTGTGACATATAGGATTTTCTCGGCAGTAGCTAGATGTTTTAACTGAAATGACAAGATTAAACGTTAATTTTTTTCTTTCCCGGGACTCCAACCCGGCACCTATCGCTGTTATATTCTAAAAAAAAACGAACGTTAAATATGGGTTTGTTACACCAGCAGCGACATGTGAGCATGTTTGAACTAGAAATAATATGACGAAGAGTTCAGTGCTGACTGGGAATCGCATCCAAACACATATCGTTGTTGACTACACACAAACAGACGTCAGCTAACGAATTTTTCTCCACCAGCAGCTCGGAATAACATCCTTGAACTTACAGTGATCTTGCAAATAGTTATATGTCTCATGGGAGCCAAAAACGTCAGATATCGTTAGTGTTGACAACGAATGAAAATGTATTAAAAATCAAAATTATTATCCACCAGCAGATAGGTGTTCTCATGCTAGAGCTTGATAATTCATGACTTAAACCTTAGTGCCGGGCCAGGATTCGAACCCATTCACGCGCAATATGTGGAGATGTTGAGGAATCTGCAGTTTTGAACAAACAACAAATTGTAGTCGAGCTGTATTCTCACGAAGGAATCAAATTCCGTGTGAAGGGCGGTCTGAGTTGCATTCCCAGTTCAGAACCAATTTTATCGGCATACAGAAGCTCTAATAAAAGATACAATAAGAGTCCTGTGATCCTATATAGCGTTTGTTTCGTTACTAGAAATAAATAACTAGTATTAGAAAGGATACTGGTGATAGAGTTCCTACATGTCGCCACTCCTTACTTTATTGTGTTTCAGCCTAACGTCTACTTGGTAGAGAAGGAATATCATGTTTAATGTGAATTTCAAATCACAATGCCATTATACCTTCTTCACTTGGAGTAACCAGAAGCGAATAGAATCTGTCTCTCCCTATCAAAAAGCATCGACAGAAGTTGGAATCGAACCCATCATGAATCCAACAGACCACCAAAACCTCTTCTCTGTGACTCATTTTTCTATCATAACACCGATGCGGCACACTCGATGAGAATTCCGACACTCAGGCTCCCTGTAGTGGTTTGCAGCATGTTCAGTACATTCATTTACTTGGTTGACCGAGTCGCCATGAGCTAGCTGCCTCAGGTATCCACTGCATACATTCGACTCTATTTTGTAATCACCGAAATAAAATAACGAAACTGCCACCTACACAGAACTGCCAACAGTGTAGGATGCTGAAATAAATTTAAATAGGAAGTGTTTCTTTCCATTTTAGCTACTCTATTGCGCTATCTGTTTGTTGAAACCGTCGTGCAGTGCAAAAGAAAAGCTGTAACTGTCTGTCTCTCAGAAGTCTAGATCCGGCCATATGCATTATCTCACAGCACTGTGGAATGCAGAAGTTCTAGAGGAATTGTTGTTGACTTCTGGAGCTGCTAGCTAGTAGCGTAACAGTAAATGTCGCACACTATAGATAAGGTGTCGCGAGTTCTATTCCATTTGCTGCTACATGTTTTTAAAACGCAATTCTGCTGTCTGCTGAAGTTATCAATTTAATGGAACTTTGAACATAATCCCCTTCTCAACTCAAAATAGTCACATATGGAAAAAAGGCTAACTTCTGCGACATTTTGTTGTTTTCAGGTTTAATAGACGGACAGGCAGCAGATGCATCTCAAAGCTTTTGTATTATGCATGGGAAGAGCGCATCATGCCAAAATAGTCAGAAAAGTATTTTCTACATTAGCTGTCGTCTAGTAGTGGCATTTTATTCTTCTTCAAAACCTTGTTTGACAGCTTTAACTCAGAACAAGTTTTCTACATGCATGTAATCAATAAACTGCACGTGCATTGTCAGACTGTTATACAGTGTGTTACAAAAACGTACGGCCAAACTTTCAGGAAACATTCCTCACACACAAATAACGAAAATATTTTATGTGGACATGTGTCCGGAAACGCTTAATTTCCATGTTAGAACTGATTTTAGTTTGTTCTTCCACCTACGCTCAATGGAGCACGTTATCATGATTTCATACGGGATACTCTACCTGTGATGCTAGCACATGTGCGTTTACAAGTACGACACAACATGTGGTTCATGCACGATGTAGCTCCAGCACATTTCAGTCGAAGTGTTCGTACGCTTCTCAACAACAGATTCGGTGACTGATGGATTGGTAGAGGCGGACCAATTCCATGGCCTCCACGCTCTCCTGACCTCAACCCTCTTGACTTTCATTTATGGGGGCATTTGAAAGCTCTTGTCTACGCAACCCCAGTACCAAATGTAGAGACTCTTCGTGCTCGTATTGTGGACGGCTGTGATACAATACCCCATTCTCCAGGGTTGCATCAGCGCATCAGGGATTCCATGCGACGGAGGGTGGATGTATGTATCCTCGCTAACGGAGTACATTTTGAACATTTTCTGTAACAAAATGTTTGAAGTCACGCTGTTACGTTCTGTTGCTGTGTGTTTCCATTCCATGATTAATGTGATTTGAAGAGAAGTAATAAAATGAGCTCTAACATGGAAAGTAAGCGTTTCCGGACACATGTCCACATAACATATTTTCTTTCTTTGTGTGTGAGGAATGTTTCCTGAAAGTTTGGCCGTACCTTTTTGTAACACCCTGTAGATAACATCAGAGAATTCGCATATATCGTTGATGATTAATTTCTCTCTCATGTTTAGTATTGTTTCAACAACACTAAAAGAAACCTTACGAAAATTGTGCACTGTATTACAAGAAATGAAATAAAACTACCCACGATAACCTTACGACAAAAGTCTGTTTTAATAAAACTGTGTATCTGTACACAAGCGTGCCTCTTTCAGTATGAATTTGTAAAATACTACTCACTTAGATTTCGATTGGGCCTGTGTTTAATTGGTATGCTGTGTTATACTCAACAGGTATGCAAATGTGGCATTTCATAAATAAAGTTGTGTATTCCTAGAAACCCAAAATTTGCTTGTCAGCAGCGGAAAGAGGCGTTACCTGTTGTGCAGCACTGTAAGGTTTTCACAATTGCACTGTGAGCTGAAAGTATCTTCTTGCGATTTGCTTATCGATGTTTTATGTTTCATCTGACTGCTTGTTGCTCTATCACAGAAGGGATAAAAACGTTACAGTCAGTGAGACGGTCCCCGCGAACAAAAACAGACGCTTTTTCACAGGTGAGCACGTCACCACATAGCTAGCGAATAGGTAGGTTTTGCGCCTTCCTCTTACAAGGCCAATAGTGGCTAGAACTCGTAAACCGCTATTTAAAGGACGAGATTAGTGCGATTTCCATGCGCAACGACTTTCCTCGGCTGAAAACCGTAAATTTACAATCTTCTGTTACACCTCAAGCGATAATAACTCGTATTATTCAATGTAAATGACAGGAAAAATCAAGTGAACTATGAGGCTTAATTCCGCGCACACAAGGAAGTAACTCGTCGATCACAGTGTTTCCAAACATACCTTGTCTTTTTGACAAATCTCAGTTACAGTACTAGCAGGAAGAAGACGAAGCGATGTGATTCTACAGCGGGCTGGGAAGTGACCATATCTGACGTCTCAAAGACGCGGGCGGCTGCTACGGCTTGGAATACGTAATGCGTCTGATTCGCATTTCTGTAACTAGGTTTAGGGACTGGAGCGTAGTTACTTATAATACTCAGAACTGACTGCCAACTAAGCATCATAAATCAGTAATTCTCTTAGTTGTTTTTATATTTCTTTCGTAATTGTACTCAAAACTAAGAAACTCATTCACGGACGTTTTAGTGCCTCGCCGATAGTCGAGTACAACAAACAAATAAAAATAAAAAGAGAATGTGTGTGTATGTATGTATGTGTGTGTGTGTGTGTGTGTGTGTGTGTGTGTGTGTGTGTGTGTGTGTGGGAGAGAGAGAGAGAGAGAGAGAGAGAGAGAGAGAGAGAGAGTAATAAAAAAGAGATCTTTCATTAAAACGACACGTTCCACATTATTACGAAATGTTTTCATGATCTATGGAACAAGTATTAATCTAATTTAATATAATCTAATCTAATCTAATCATATCATATTGCTGACTAGACATGAAGGGTCATGAATTACCGAAAATTTCGCCAATATCAGTAACCAAATCTTAACTTGAAAATAAAAGACGACAGTTTTTGTAATAAGCCGGGACTCCTATCAAGACCCTTTCATCCCTGTTAACTAACCACGAAAGATGTCTGACATACCTCAATTCAGAAGTAACAAAGTGTGTATGCATTTAAAGATGAAGCGCTTGATGTGAAGTTCTGTGACGGAGATACGAACCCAGCACGTAATCGGATTGTTAACTAAGTAAAATCAAATGTTACGTATCGGTTTTTATTACCAACTGCTAGGTGTTTGAATCTAAAATAAGGTTACAAATTTTTGTGCCTGAGCGACAATCGAACCGCACTCCTATCGTTCTTCTTTATCGTCCACGAATATAGCCTAAGTATCAATTGCTTACGCACCAACAGTAAGACGTGTGCGTGTTTGCCCAGAAATTGTTGGCAACACATGAACAGACAAGAAAAATAAACGTTAATTTTGACTAGCAGGCCGGTGTGCACGTGATAGGGCTTGAAATGAAATTATGAATATTTTTGTACTAGATCAGGATTCGGACCCACATAGTTACCTTTGGAGAAGACCTAGAGAAGATTGCAGTTTTGGAGAAAGGAGCGAAATGATTGAACTATACTGTTCCGAGAGATTCAGATCCTCGAAAGAGGAGATACGAATTCGAATCACAGTCCAGCACCAAATTTTTTAACGTCTCTAGTTCAATCAAGTACAAGTAAAATAAGAGCCCTGTTCCTTTAAATGGCTATTGGTTCACCAAATAAAATAAAATTTTCTAATGTAAGTAAGTTTACTGTCGACAGTATTTCTGTTTACCATGACCTCCACCTATGTCATTTCCCAACGTAAACCGGCTCTGCCCAGTTGGGAATGAAGGGACGTGATGTTTAATGTGGATTTTGGATTATAACATCTTTCTCTTGAGGTTACCAGAGGTAAAGTAAATCTGTTTGTGCCTCTTAAAAGTAAATGCCTGAACCCACGCATTGCACGTGTGATAGTACGTTCCACCAGACCATTGTGGCCACATTTACCAGCCCCAGGAGTGTGCTGTAACGGATGATGTGCTTAGCTTACAAAATTAGTCACGTTGGAAAAAATGCGAGAGTATTAAATGGGTAAGTAGAAGCAAGCTTCTGACGTGGAGATTATGCTATTCTCATGTCAGCCGGATATAAAGACTCTTATAGGCATCATATCCTCGACGTGAAGCCATTTTGAAGTTTTCACTAATTCAGCAAATTTCTTAGTTCGAGAAAATCCAATGTGAAGTGTGAAGTTACTTGATAATTCGATTGTTACCGTCATTATTACTATCATTTTCTTCATACCGCTGCTGGAACACATGTCCTTGAAGATCATTTAAGGCCTTTTGGTCATTATAGAAGTAGATGCCCTAGAACAGGTTCTTTCCCTGTCTACAGAATCCTTTTCATGATAATATCAAACATCAACAATTACTCGTAGATCACATTAAAACTAAAGTAATTGATGAAGACGTTACTTGATAAGAAAAGCCTTTCTTCATTTATTTGCGCCTAGAAAGCGTTGTCGAATACTGCCAAACTTCCGATATACGACGCTGTCAGTTCTTCCATATGATTTGGTCGACGTGACCTGTGTCAAGTTGTGTATGACAGAGAATGTTTTAGAAAGTCAATTGTTTTCCTTTGCTATAAAAAGAAAGATTTTCATTCTAAGCTATCCAAGTCCAATATTTTCGCAATATAAGTTCAAATTTAATATTTGCTTCTATAATGTAGGAAAGTATTTCACAGTTGCAAAACCCGCATCCGACTCATTGTCCTTACACTTAGTCACTGACCATAAATTCTAGCTCAGAGTTCAAAAAATGGTTCAAATGGCTCTGAGCACTATGGGACTTAACAGCTATGGTCATCAGTCCCCTAGAACTTAGAACTACTTAAACCTAACTAACCTAAGGACAGCACACAACACCCAGTCATCACGAGGCAGAGAAAATCCCTGACCACGCCGGGAATCGAACCCGGGAACCCGGGTGTGGGAAGCGAGAACGCTACCGCACGACCACGAGCTGCGGACTAGCTCAGAGTGACACCAGTTTAAGTAACCTAATTTAGTGAACACTGTTTGCCAGTGCTCTTTCTCACCGGAGAACACGCAATTCACTCATTCGGCTCCATAAGTACACTGTAACAGTAATTTCTGTTTGTATGCAATGCATACGGATTGTAGAAGTTAGTGGTGCTCTCTCTTCCACTTCTGTATACAATATGCCTGACCTAAACGGGCACCGAGCGAGGTGGCGCAGTGGTTAGCACACTGGACTCGCATTCGGGAGGACGACGGTTCAATCCCGTCTCCGGCCATCCTGATTTAGGTTTTCCGTGATTTCTCTTAATCGCTTCAGGCAAATGCCGGGATGGTTCCTTCCCCATCCTTCCCTCACCCGAGCTTGCGCTCCGTCTCTAATGACCTCGTTGTCGACGGGACGTTAAACACTAATCTCCTCCTCCTAAACGGGCCCATTATCATTACACGCCCTGGGCGGTGCAACATCATACTGACAACAGTAATGTGCTTATACTGACAACCTCACTGTTCGTTTTACCTGATTTTGTAATCATTTAAATAAAACAACATGACCTTCCAGTGGGATACATTACGTCCCCCTTTTCCTTCTGTGAAATTTGTCAGTAAGCTTTTTGCCTTCCAACCAGCAAAATGCGGCAGAGTACGGCCAGTAAACGATTCACAAACCACGATTTAGTGCCGTTAAGGCGATTTCTTTAAACACTGAGTAGCTGAAGGAATTTAGTTTCTTCTTAAATCCTCTAATGCAGCAACGTTCACAGAGATCTCAAATAGGAAAAGCTCTTTATCCAGGTACGAAGGTTTTAAAACAAACTTCCCGCAGTTTGTGTCAGGTTAATCTTTTCGTCTGATAGCACTGCGAAAGTATTTTGTCTAAGAGGTATCACAAGTAGTGTTCCTGTACCTGTGGGAATCATTGGTTGAAAACGAGTTTAACACCAATGGGTACAGTACTGCTAAATATTCAAAATTATTACGAACCTATGTCTGCGTTCATCCACAAACTGAGGCGTATTTGTAATATTGAAGCTAGACCGTGTATCCTTGTCTTCCTTGAGTGGGCATTGGAAGGCGTTTACACACACGTATACGAGGGTAATCCCAAAGATAAGGTCTCCTAAGGGACACGCAAGTGACGACGCAGGCACAAACAAGAGATCCTAATTTTAAATCCAAGCAGAAAGTACTGAGTTGGCTGCATGGTGACAAGTTGATAAAGAGCACGACTACGATCATGAAGGTCCCACGTTCGATCCCTCGTCAATCCCACTATAGATATGTGCCATTTTACACTTATTTCCCCTCGGGCAGTGTTTGTTGATGTGAAAAATGCCGAGTTGCACTGTGGCCCTAAAGGCACGTTAAACTGTAGGCTCCCCTATTAACTGGCTAGGTAAGTCAAAGGTCGGAGGAAAGCAACGGCATATCACCTCCTACAAGACCGTGGCCATTAAAGCACTGTCGTGTTAAAACCACTGTTCCAACTGATGACTGCTTTACTTTCTGTGGGTTCCAAAATTAATGATCTTCGGGTTATTAACATTTTTGTGTTTTCATGCTGTAGCTTTGATACCAGTAAACGTAAGTAACCGGCCGAGCACTGTCACCGTTCGAGCTGTCAAGGTGGTAGACGACGATGCTGTCGACCCCAGTTACAATCTTGGCCATGGCTATGTTTCAGTCGAATACCTCTATGTGCCCTTCTGCGTGTTTCAAGATATACTTTTATACACTTGGAACGCATCCAAATTGATGTCTGATAGAGCTGTATTTAGCATCATGAATCAGATATGTTTTCCGTGCAATATATCAGACAATACGTCAAAAAATGGCTCTGAGCATTTAATGGTCCAAATGGCTCTGAGCACTATGGGACTTAACGTCTGAGGTCATCAGTCCCCTAGAACTTAGAACAACTTAAACCTAACTAAATCTAAGGACGGCACACGTATCCATGCCCGAGGCAGAATTCGAACCTGCGACCGAAGCGGTCGCGCCCTTCCAGACTGAAGCGCCTAGAACCGCTCGGCCACACCGGCCGGCGACAATACGTCAGTGCAGCGAGATTTAGTTTGTGTGTGTTGTGCATGGTGCAAGAAATATTTGTGTTTTGCTTGCTTCTGTGGTAGGTTTCACCCACTGAATGCCAGTAAGCTGACGAATAGACTGCGAACAACTGGAATTACGCAATAATACACTTAAAAGTTGTGTTTTTGCATTATGTGTCCCGATGAAAATAATTGTAACCAGGTTATATGCCTACTTGCTTATTATTCGCGCTTCTCGATGCTTTCCTCAAAAAATAAAAATAAAAATAAAAAGAGAGGGGGAGACAGAGAGAGAAAACAGAAATGTATTTCAAATATCAGCTCAGTGACGCCATGTTGTTCTCATGATGTACGAGGTGCATTCAAGTTCTAAAGCCTCCGATTTTTTTTCTAATTAACTACTCACCCGAAATCGATGAAACTGGCGTTACTTCTCGACGTAATCGCCCTGCAATCGTACACATTTTTCACAACGCTGACGCCATGATTCCATGGCAGCGGCGAAGGCTTCTTTAGGAGTCTGTTTTGACCACTGGAAAATCGCTGAGGCAATAGCAGCACGGCTGGTGAATGTGCGGCCACGGAGAGTGTCTTTCATTGTTGGAAAAAGCCAAAAGTCACTAGGAGCCAGGTCAGGTGAGTAGGGAGCATGAGGAATCACTTCACAAGTTGTTATCACGAAGAAACTGTTGCCTAACGTTAGTTCGATGTGCGGGTGCGTTGTCTTGGTGAAACAGCACACGCGCAGCACTTCCTGAACGTTTTTGTTGCAGTGCAGAAAGTAATTTGTTCTTCAAAACATTTTCGTAGGATGCACCTGTTACCGTAGTGCCCTTTGGAACGCAATGGGTAAGGATTACGCCCTCGCTGTCCCAGAACATGGACACCATCATTTTTTCAGCACCGGCGGTTACCCGAAATTTTTTTGGTGGCGGTGAATCTGTGTGCTTCCATTGAGCTGACTGGCGCTTTGTTTCTGGATTGAAAAATGGCATCCTCGTCTCATCCATTGTCACAACCGACGAAAAGAAAGTCCCATTCATGCTGTCATTGGGCGTCAACATTGCTTGGCAACATGCCACACGGGCAGCCATGTGGTCGTCCGTCAGCATTCGTGGCACCCACCTGGATGACACTTTTCGCACTTTCAGGTCGTCATGCAGGATTGTGTGCACAGAACCCACAGAAATGCCAACTCTGGAGGCGATCTGTTCAACAGTCATTCGGCGATCCCCCAAAATAATTCTCTCCACTTTCTCGATCATGTCGCCAGACCGGCTTGTGCGAGCCCGAGGTTGTTTCGGTTTGTTGTCACACAATGTTCTGCCTTCATTAAACTGTCGCACCCACGAACGCACTTCCGACACATCCATAACTCCATGACCACATGTATCCTTCAACTGTCGGCGAATTTCAATTGGTTTCACACCACGCAAATTCCGAAAACGAATGCTTGCACGCTGTTCAAGTAAGGAAAACGTCGCCATTTCAAGTATTTAAAACAGTTCTCATTCTCGCTGCTGGCGGTAAAATTCCATCTGCCATACGGTGCTGCCATCTCTGGGACATATTGACAATGAACGCGGCCTCATTTTAAAACAATGCGCATCTTTCTATCTCTTTCCAGTCCAGAGAAAAAAATCGGAGGCCTTAGAACTTGAATGCACCTCGTAAAGCAAGGATAGTTGATAGGTAATATCTCGTTGTACTAGCGATATGTATGGCTACAGGGTTCTTTCTTTTCTCTCTGCAAACAACCAGAACAGAATTCAGTAACGAAGTGGTAAGAACACCTACACAGTGCGCCAATTAAACACTCAGCCTTTCTTGGTTATTTTGTCAATAGTCTGTAGTCCAGTAAACATCCTTGATTATTGATTTGTTATTACTACCATTGTTATTGTTATTCGTCACCTCACAACAGCTTTCCTATCACTCATTGCCGCCGATGCACATAACGAATGGATCAGGATGAATGGAATGTGGGATGTTTCGTCACGGAGAATATACATATTTATCTCGGCGTCTTGTGTTCAGGTTAATATTAAAATCTCAATAAGAGAAGACGACAAATTGATGCCGATGATGCAGGCAGTAACACCCAACTATTTCTGTTGACTTAACACCATAACGACAGACAAATTGGCGTCTCACTGTATTTTGATTATAATTCATTAGCCTTCTTGCGACCTCGTTTTAATACCTCATGGGAGCAGGTATAATATTTTGCTTTTTGAACACCTAACAATAACACATAAAGATAGTAGATGGAAGGATACAAAGAAACAATCAGACTTATGGGTGTGGATACAGTTCATCATTAGAAGACTAAACAAGAGGGAAACATTACGAAAGCAATGAATACGCTGGTTGGTATACATTATTTGTATAGATCTGAAGATGAAAAAGCGCAGATGTGCACAGTGCCCGCATCTGCACTTCAGTTTCTGTCTTAATGGGCATAATTTTTAGTTTCTTCTCTTCTGAATTTTCAAGTGAATTGATTTTTACGTGGTACAGAATAATTAGTTAACTGTGTTTCTAACCGCTTCCATTCGCACCAACGTTTATCTACATTCTCGTGCAACTCATGAAATTCTACTTGTGTCATCACAAGTCTGCACATAGATGCAATCGATTTCAAGGTGCAAAGTGTTTGTTATTTTACTTCTCGTGACAGGTGGGCGAAGTTGATTTCCAAAGACTTTCTATTGTACTGAAATAAACTTTTGTCACAAAGTAACAAGGTAAGAAGGTAAGAGTTTTATTCGTATATATTTTGTGGGAAACTGTAACCGTGATGGAAGATTATACACCTGAATGTTTGACACAACTGGTATGAGAAAACGCTGCATATTAACCAAACCCCGTACCTCCTCTCCGTATCCTCCTATGACATGAGCATGGGATTCTCGTCCCATAACGCTACAGAGCTGTTCCTAGCACAGCTGAGAATTGGCAACATCGTCACAAACATTTGGCAACACTGTGACAGTGCAATCACTTCCGCGTATGGTACTGAACTAACTCGCTAAATTCACTTGATATTCCCTTTCCATTTGAATGATTCGTGCTATATAATCCTCATGTAAACTAAGACAATGAGGCAGAAAATTCAATTTCTTGGCTAAAGAAATGCTGTTCTTCACGTAAGTGACAACTTTTATTATCTTTCACGATGCGTTATAAGGCTGAGCCACCAATACTACGATGAGAGTGTCATGCCAGTAGCAGTGTGTGCGTAGCCCCGCGGTACCGCCCGTGTCTCGTGTTGCAACGGTTCAAGCAATGGTCAGTTCTAACTGGGGTAGGGGCCAGTGTGGGCGAGGTTTTTTATGTGGTTTATTTTATGGAGCTGCGAATTTCCAGAAAAAAATCTGTAACGAAATCAGAAGAAAACCTTCACACATCAAATCCTCTTGGCATCTCGACTCAGTAAGTTGTGTTAATGGTCATAGATCTCGGCTTTCGGACTGCCAAGCTGCTTCACAATACAAGCGTCTCTGAAGAAATTCGAAGTGACCATCAACGATACGACGTTCAATATTGTTCTTCACTCACATGCCAGGGTGATAAGTATGAAAGAAATGAATTGATAAGCAAATCGCAAGGGAATACTTTCAGCTCATAGTGCAATGGTGAGAACCTTACTGTGCTGCACAACAGGTAACGCCTCTTTCTGCTGCTGATAAGCAAATTTAGAGTTTCTAAGAATACATAACTTTATTTATGAAATGCTACATTTGCACACCTGTTGAGTATGACATGGCATACCAATTAAACAAAGATCCAATCGAAATCTTAGTGAGTAGTATTTTACAAATTCGTGCCGAAAGAGGCACGCTTGTGTACAGATACTCAGTTTTATTAAAACAGACTTTCGTCATCAGGTTATCATGGGTAGTTTTATTTCATTTCTTATAATACAGTGCAATATTTTCATAAGGTTTCTTTTAGTGTTGTTAAAACAATACTAAACATGAGAGAGAAATTAATCATCAACGATATATGCGAATTCTCTGATGTTATCTATAATAGTCTGACAATGCACAAGTAGTTTATTGATTACATGCATGTAGAAAACTTGTTCTGAGTTAAAGCTGACAAACAAGGTCTGAAGAAGAATAAAATGCCACTACTAGACGACAGCTAATGTAGAAAATACTTTTCTGACTATTTTGGCACAATGCGCTCTCCCCATACATAATACAAAAGCTTCGAGATGCATCTGCTGCCTGTCCGTCTATTAAACCTGAAAAGAACAAAATGTCGCAGAAGTTAGCCTTTTTTCCACATGCGACTATTTTGGGTAGAAAAGGGAATTATTTTCAAAGTTCCATGAAATTGATTACTTCAGCAGACTGCAGAATTGTGTTTTAAAAAATGTAGCAGTGAATGTAATACACTCCTGGAAATTGAAATAAGAACATCGTGAATTCATTGTCCCAGGAAGGGGAAACTTTATTGACATATTCCTGGGGTCAGATCCATCACATGATCACACTGACAGAACCACAGGCACATAGACACAGGCAACAGAGCATGCACAATGTCGGCACTAGTACAGTGTATATCCACCTTTCGCAGCAATGCAGGCTGCTATTCTCCCATGGAGACGACCGTAGAGATGCTGGATGTAGTCCTGTGGAACGGCTTGCCATGCCATTTCCACCTGGCGCCTCAGTTGGACCAGCGTTCGTGCTGGACGTGCAGACCGCGTGAGACGACTCTTCATCCAGTCCCAAACATGCTCAATGGGGGACAGATCCGGAGATCTTGCTGGCCAGGGTAGTTGACTTACACCTTCTAGAGCACGTTGGGTGGCACGGGATACATGCGGACGTGCATTGTCCTGTTGGAACAGCAAGTTCCCTTGCCGGTCTAGGAATGGTAGAACGATGGGTTCGATGACGGTTTGGATGTACCGTGCACTATTCAGTGTCCCCTCGACGATCACCAGTGGTGTACGACCAGTGTAGGAGATCGCTCCCCACACCATGATGCTGGGTGTTGGCCCTGTGTGCCTCGGTCGTATGCAGTCCTGATTGTGGCGCTCACCTGCACGGCGCCAAACACGCATACGACCATCATTGGCACCAAGGCAGAAGCGACTCTCATCGCTGAAGACGACACGTCTCCATTCGTCCCTCCATTCACGCCTGTCGCGACACCACTGGAGGCGGGCTGCACGATGTTGGGGCGTGAGCGGAAGACGGCCTAACGGTGTGCGGGACCGTAGCCCAGCTTCATGGAGACGGTTGCGAATGGTCCTCGCCGATACCCCAGGAGCAACAGTGTCCCTAATTTGCTGGGAAGTGGCGGTGCGGTCCCCTACGGCACTGCGTAGGATCCTACGGTCTTGGCGTGCATCCGTGCGTCGCTGCGGTCCGGTCCCAGGTCGACGGGCATGTGCACCTTCCGCTGACCACTGGCGACAACATCGATGTACTGTGGAGACCTCACGCCCCACGTGTTGAGCAATTCGGCGGTACGTCCACCCGGCCTCCCGCATGCCCACTATACGCCCTCGCTCAAAGTCCGTCAACTGCACATACGGTTCACGTCCACGCTGTCGCGGCATGCTACCAGTGTTAAAGACTGCGATGGAGCTCCGTATGCCACGGCAAACTGGCTGACACTGACGGCGGCGGTGCACAAATGCTGCGCAGCTAGCGCCATTCGACGGCCAACACCGCGGTTCGTGGTGTGTCCGCTGTGCCGTGCGTGTGATCATTGCTTCTACAGCCCTCTCGCAGTGTCCGGAGCAAGTATGGTGGGTCTGACACACTGGTGTCAATGTGTTCTTTTTTCCATTTCCAGGAGTGTAGAACTCGCGATGCCTACCGTTATGCTACTAGCTAGCAGCTCCAGAAGTAGCCGGCCGAAGTGGCCGTGCGGTTAAAGGCGCTGCAGTCTGGAACCGCAAGACCGCTACGGTCGCAGGTTCGAATCCTGCCTCGGGCATGGATGTTTGTGATGTCCTTAGGTTAGTTAGGTTTAACTAGTTCTAAGTTCTAGGGGACTAATGACCTCAGCAGTTGAGTCCCATAGTGCTCAGAGCCATTTTTGAGCTCCAGAAGTCAACAACACTTCCTCCAGAACTTCCGCATTCCACAGTGCTGTGAGATAATGTGTATGACCGGATCTAGACTTCTGAGAGACAGACAGTTACAGCTTTTCTTTTGCACTGCACGACGGTTTCAACAAAGAGATAGCGCAATAGAGTAGCTAAAATGGAAAGGGACACTTCCTATTTAAATTTCAGCATCCTACACTGTTGGCAGTTCTGTGTAGGTGGCAGTTTCGTTATTTTATTTCGGTGATTACAAAATAGAGTCGAATGTATGCACTGGATAGCCGAGGCAGCTAGTTCATGGCGATTCGGTCAACCAAGCAAATGAATGTACTGAACATGCTGCAAGCCACTACAGGGAGCCTGAGTGTCAGAATTCTCATCGGGTGTGCCACATCAGTGTTATGATAGAAAAATGAGTCACAGAGAAGAGGATTTGGTGGTCTGTCGGGTTGATGACAGGTTCGTAAAATGACAGTCTAGGTTCGATTCGAACTTCTGCCGATGCCTTTTGATAGGGAGAGACAGATTCTATTCGCTTCTGGTTACCCCAAGTGAAGAAGGTATAATGGCATTGTGGTTTGAAATTCACATTAAACATGATATTCCTTCTCTACCAAGTAGACGTTAGGCTGAAACACAATAAAGTCAGGAGTGGCGACATGTAGGAACTCTATCACCAGTAACCTTTCTAATATTAGTTATTTATCTCTAGTAACGAAACAAACGCTATGTAGGGTCACAGAACTCTTATTTCATCTTTTGTTAGAGATTCTGTATGCCGATAGAATAGGTTCTGAACAGGAAACGCAACTCAGACCGCCCTTCACACGGAATTTGACCCCTTCGTGACATTACAGGTCGACTACAATTTGTTGTTTGTTCAAAACTGCAGATTCCTCAACATCTCCACGTATTGCGCGTGAATGGGTTCGAATCCTGGCCCGGCACTAAGGTTTAAGTCATGAATTATCAAGCTCTATCATGAGAACACCTATCTGCTGGTGGATAATAATTTTGATTTTTAATACATTTTCATTCGTTGTCAACACTAACGATATCTGACGTTTTTGGCTCCCAGTGAGACATATAACTATTTGCAAGATCACTGTAAGTTCAAGGATGTTATTCCGAGCTGCTGGTGGAGAAAAATTCGTTAGCTGACGTCTGTTTGTGTGTAGTCAACAACGATATGTGTTTGGGTTCGATTCCCAGTCAGCACTGAACTCTTCGTCATATTATTTCTAGTTCAAACATGCTCACATGTTGCTGCTGGTGTAACAAACCCATATTTAACATTCGTTTTCTTTAGAATATAACAGCGATAGAGGCCGGGTTGGAGTCCCAGTAAGGAAAAAATTAATGTTTCATCTCGTCATTTCAGTTAAAACATCTAGCTACTGCCGAGAAAATCCGATATGTCACGGTTGATTGTGCTTCGATAACAATCCGATTAGGTTCTGAGTTCGAATCCCTGTCCAACACAAAGCCTTACCTCACGGCATTTCAAGTAAGTTACTTGTGAAGAAGTAATATTTAACATCTCTCGTAGTTCGTTAACAGGGACAATAGTTGCTGAGTAGGAATTCGCGTCCGTTAAAAATGTTTACGTTATGTAATTTAAAGTTGATATTTGCTAACTTATCCTGTCTAAAATCGAGGTATATTACTTTGTGTATGCCTAGTCAGAAATGACTGTTAGTTTCCGTCAGTCAGGAAATCTTAGTCTGCATGACCTGGGTTTGAATCCATATGCAGAACGAGACAGTTCGTCGTGTCGTTTGAAGTTCATACATATTCTCAACTAGTTGCTCGTGAATAACTTAAATTTTTAATGTCATTTTGTGTTAAATGACAAGTACGGTATGTTACTTTGAAGAGGAAACCATGAATATGACGAACTTACTACGTGTATTACCTATCTGACATAATAATGAGAGTGGTAACATTTCAGGTATGTCTTTTATTGCAATAAATGTGAGCTTACAAGCCTTAAGGACAGTCTTGTCTGTGATATTTCCAGTATCGTGGTATTACTTCACATCTTGAGTTATTGCGATACAGAGCAGTGTTTTCAAGTGGTGACTTGTTGGAGCCATTTTCAGTAGTTAAACGACTGTACCAAGGAGAGATTAGAGGACCTGCTAGACAGCTGCGTTATGTGGGTTGCACGCGAATCAAGCGAAATGCAATTCAGGTCGTTCGGATACTTTTGAGCATGACTGTACTTCCAACATGATGGATGTCCGGCACATAGCTCACCTGTGGTTGAAGCGGTATTGAATAGCATATTTCATGACAGGTGGATTGGTCGTGAAGCACCATACTATGCCCCGAATGTTCACCGGATCTGACGTCCCCGGATTTCTTTCTGTAGGGAAAGTTGAAGGATATTTGCCATCGTGATCCACTGACAACGTCTGACAACATGCGTCAGCGCATTGTCAATGCACGTGCAAACATTATGGTAGGCGAACTACTCACTGTTGAGAGGAATGTCGTTACACGTATTACCAAATGCATTGCAGTTGACGGACATCATTTTGAACATTTATTGCATTAGTGTGGTATTTACAGGTAATCACGCTGTAACAGCATGCGTTCTCAGAAATGACAAGTTCACAAAGGTACGTGCATCACGTTGGAACAACCGAAATAAAATGTTCAAACATACCTAAGTTATGTATTTTAATTTAAAAAACCTGCCTGTTACCAACTGTTCGTCTAAAATTGGGAGCCATATGTTTGTGACTATTACAGCGCCATCTATCACAAAGCGAAAAAAATGGTCCAACTAAAACATTCAAATTTCTTTACGTACTACACGAATATGTAATAAAAATGGGGGTCCCTGTTTTAAAAAACGCAGTTAATATCCGTTTCACCCATGGCAGCGCCATCTAGTGGGCCAACCTTAGCGCCATCTGGTTTCCCCCTTCGAGCTAGACAAGTTTCGTTCTTTGTAGTTTTTTCGTTTGGCGCTTATTTCGTGAGATATTTGGCTCGGTCACTATCCATGGACCACCCTGTTGGTTCTACTGAGCATTCATCAATGGAGTAGAAGGAGTTGGCCACCAATAAATCCTTTAGGCTTCTCTTAAACTGAATTTCATTGGTTGTTAAGCTTTTTATGGCTGCTGGCAAGTTATTGAAATTGTGTGTTCCTGAATAATACACACCTTTTTGTACAAGAGTAAGTGACTTTAAATCCTTGTGAAGATTATTCTTATTTCTGGTACTGATTCCATGAATTGAGCTGTTGGTTTCAAAAAGTGATATATTTTTAATGACAAATTTCATTAAGGAATAAATATATTGGGAAGCAGTAGTTAGAATTCCTAGTCCCCTAAACAAGCGTCTGCAGGATGTTCTTGAGTTCACACCACGTATAACTCTTACTGCACGTTTTTGTGCCCTGAAAACTTTGGCTTGGCTTGATGAATTACCCCAAAAAATAATCCCATATGACATTACAGAATGAAAGTAAGAGAACTGTTAAGATGCTTTAGCAGTTCTATGGTGTGCTCCTCCCAGTTGAATTTATTATCAAGCTGTAATCCCAAGAATGTAACACTGTCCACTTCTTCTATCTTCTTGTCATTGTATGTTAGGCATATACTCGTGGGACACCTCTTACAAGTTCTGAACTGCATGTAAAGTGTGTTTTTTTTTCAAAGTTTAGTGGCAAAGAATTGTCTAGGAACTGTTTATTAATGTCCACAAATATTTTATGAGCCGATCTTTCTAAGACTACACTTGATTTGCTATTTATTGCAATGTTTGCATCATCGGGAAGAAAAGCGAAATTGGCGTCTGGTAATATTACTGATGAAAGGTCATTGATATACACAAGAAAAAGTAAGGGCCCTAAAATGGAACCTTGTGGGACCCCCACATGTAATTACAGTATCTACCAGCCTCGAAGTATCTGCCAGTGAATAGTTTTGCGACGGGGAACACTTATCATGTGCTTAACACGCTATTTCTGCAGACGACGAATGTGTAAATATAAAATGACGTACGACAAAATACCCAGAGTGCTCTTCAGTTGCTGCCAACTTAACTGGACATTTTCACTATTCTGTGTATAACTACCTTGGGAATTTTCTCGGTTAGCTATCCCCGTATTTAGCTTGTGATTGTACAAGCAGACCTCAAAAAACACTGCCTGACTGATTTGTAGCAAACTCATTCTACAATATAACGAAATTAATCAACTGTAACATGTAACTGCAACTAGCCTCTTTTTTCTTTTAAATTATCAACTGTGTAGTATTATTTGTTTGACGTTATCCATTGCCGTAATGGTTAATGACAATAAAATTATTATTATTATTATTAACGTACAATTTCATGTAGTACATAGCACGAGATAGAGAGAATCGATATTTTATATCTCCAACGATCTTTGTTTTGTCATGTTGGCAGCCCATAGATCGAGCGGAATTACGAATTTAAACTGATGTGTTTGCTCTATGTATGCAGTTTTGTGTTGATGAGTTAATTGTTATTATTGATCAAATCTTTGCATGTTGGTTGGTCATTACTTACTGTTTATCCGCAAACGTAAAATATGTACGAGATTTTTGGAAACGGGGAAGCAGTTACTGTTCGTAAGAATAATAGTATTCCGAAGCCGCATCTTAGCAGTTCTATACCTATCAAAGGTAAGCCGTAATACGATTTAACTAATAATTGCTGTTCGTGTACTGTTGTTCGCTTCAAATGATAAATTTTTATTGTTCATTTGTACATCGCGTTACATAAATTCCACTGTGATATAAGAGTCAAGGGTCCCCTACAAACTACTTCTGTGAAGTACGGTATTGTATTATTCATAATGCTAATTTATTCACGCTGCTGTTTGTGGAAATTACTTGTGGTTGCGTTATATCTTAATACCAGCTATTTGACACCTATCATTTTTTCAGTCATGGTTTTTACGTATTTTCAGGTGAGCTAAATCAGAAATTGAGACCTCTGAGTTTAGGAAGCAGCAAAATAGTTCTTGGCGATGTCAGCAACAAAGTGAAAAATACGCTTACAGCAGATACTCAGTCCCATCTGCGTTCCCTGTCACCTAACAAATCAATAAAGAAAACTTTGTTTTCTGAAGGTCATATCCATGGTGACCATTCAGCGAAGGAATCTGGTATTCAAATCAGTAAAAGGGACAAGTCTCCTAAGAAAGTAAAGACCCAGTTCACTCCAAAGCCAACAGCCAAGAGTTCAACTCTTGGGGCAACAAAAGTTTCAATATTTGTAGATACTTGGAATGATGGTTGTCAGGAACCATCAGATCCCGAATTAGATGAAGTATTTCTTCACAATCAGAATGAATTGGATACTTGTGACCTGGAAGTATCGCCACAGAAGATCTATGGGTGCTGTGAAGGATGTGAGACACCAGATGATAGTGCTGGTATGTGCTGGCTTCTTAGTAATATTTCTTTTGATACAAATGTTTCTTTGTTGATTGTCACATTGCTATGTAACTATACTACCCTTTAATTTTAATTTAAGCGTAATTGTCAAAATAATCTTTTGATTTCTACATGGGGCATTTCTTATCAATGCTTCATGACGGATGTTACTCATATACCACACAGCAAAGAATGTCTGTAGTTTTATTAAAATGTATGCTGTATCAGTAAAACACACCTTTCTGACAAGGGGAAACTGTGGAAAACCCAAGTCAGAGTAGTTAGATGGGAACCAGACCTCAGTCCTCCCAAATGCGAGTCCAGAACATTTAAGACAGGAGTAGCCATGTTGCATGGTGCATGATTAGGAGAATACCAATATATATTGTCCACATTGTGATTGGAGTGCATAATAAGTTAATAAATGAAAAGAAATTGAAAGTAAAAATTCAAGGAACAGGAAGTAACTGAAATATACTGCTGGACTCACGAATGTACGAGTAACTAGTGTACACTCTGCTGGAAACAATATAAAACTTATTATAACCTACACCGAAAATAATGTCTTAAATATTTAAAAGCTTGCTAATTACTCAGAATTTAGTTTTTTTCTTCTATGTTCAGAATGTTGTGCTATCTGTTTAGTGTGTTGAATTTATTTGTGGCACACACATTATGATTATTATGTGATCACTGGTGGGGAGGTTAGGATAGTTCTGTCCCTCCCATTTTTCCCAAAAACCCTATCCCATACAACACAAGAACTGCTCTGATTGAGCAGCTCATTTTTAGCGAGTATACTTGGTACCTTTTGAAATAATGGTTTATGTTGCCAGGTGGAGCGATATAAAACTGGGTTTCTTGTGCATACTGTCACTTTTGCAGTGTACACTGTAACACTGGCAGGTTGCCTAAAATTATGGACAAGTCAATGAATTTTTGCTGTGTGACCCTTGAAATTTATCATAAAGTTTTCTACTTTTCCATTGCCTGTACTTACGTTCATAAGTAATTCATGTCCATCCAGGCTAAATATTCGATTTCATCGTCTAACATTCAGTCATTGTAACTAGTAGGCCTATGTCAAAAGTGCCAATGTTGATGAAAAATCTTAAACCAGGTGGTGCAAGGCAGTGCAATGGTTAAGACATGGAAGTGCAATTTGGGTGGAGTAGGGCTGGAATCAGCCATTGACTATCCCCTAAATCTCTTAGGATTGATACTGGTATTATGCATTTGGAATTGTCATAGGCAAATTTGTTACATGACCATAGCCTATCTTTGACCTTTTGACATTTGGAAGGCGACGTTCTCAAAAAGATTGCTGAATGATTCTTAGCAGCCTGTTGCCTGTTTGCACCCTTTCACTTGGGCTGAAATATGTATAATTCAAATCTGCGACTCATTTTAAGAGCTACTGATGCCCTTGGTATACCTTTTATTCAAGCAGTAGTACAATTGAAGTCGGAGTACTTCATTGAACCTGTTGCTCCTTTTGGCATTAGCAAGACACTGTGATCGGTTGTTCATGCAATTTAGCCTCACATTCCCCATAGAGATATTACCTGCAATATGTTTTATGCATGTTAATTACAGATAAATTGTTGCTCGTTTGTGTTTTACTGATACAGCATACATTTTAATAAAACTACAGACATTCTTTACTGTGTGGTATATGTGTAACATCTGTTATGAAGCATTGGTAAGAAATGCCCCATGCAGAAATCACTTGAGTGCTAAGGGGCAATTCCATAGTTACGGGTGTTACATGTACACACCTTAAAATCAGGAAAAATAATGTAAGGAAAAATATTTATTGAAATTAATATTGAAAAATTTTAAGGCGTACATTATATTTCATGTTAGAAATGTTGATACTGGAATTGTTTTATTGTTCTCCTGGTTATTAATCAAAAAAGTAGTGTTACGGGTGTTACCAAAAGTAGACCTAGTCCCTGTTATGAGTTAGGGAATTCTCTAATTTCTGCAAACTTGATGAAGCTTTCATTCTTGTAAAACAACTGTCAAGAGGTATTGCCCCAAATTTTATTTTGAAATATAAATTTTTATTTTTTTGGACATCATAACTCCGTATATATATTTTTTTTGCTGTTACGGGCGTTACATTAAATGTTACGGGTGTTACATAGATGCATCAGATTTGATTCTTGAAGGAATAAATCTACCTCTTACAATTGCATAAAAAGAAAAGAAGTATTGTAGTTTATTTGGAATGAAAGTATGTACTTAAGAGAACATATTTGAAGGATAAAGCTATTTATTACACAAAAAATTTTGTTACAATTTTATAGTACAACTAGGCCAAGATATCGTTACTTACTTAACATTTACCTCGTTTTGTAGGCCTAATAAATTTGACAAAAAAGTTTTCTTATTATTGATAGGTTTAAAAACTTCATTTAAAAAACTTTTCCAGCAACATCCAATTCAAAATTGAACTCATAGTACAAACGGTTACCTTGTTTGATTTCTGGTGCTGTTGCCTTAGATAGTACTTGACTGAATTTCACAAAACAAACATCAGTTTCATCTAGTTTAAAAAGTGTTTTACTTTTTCCTACTGACTTCAGAAACATTATTTTCACATCCTCCTCTTCATCAACCTCACTCTGACAGATTCCCAAGTAACGGTGTTGAATTTTGGATAGGGTTGGCTTCTTTTTGTCACTTGGAATGTCAACCAAGACAAATAACCCAAATTTTAAATCAGACTTTTCAATTTTATTAGTTAGGCTTAACTGACGAGCACTTCCAATATTGTCTTGCGATTCAGATGGTGAAACAGTCTCCTGATTAGAATCATTAGAACTGCACATTTCATAGAAGTTTATGCATGTTTTTGCATGTAATGTTTTAACTTTGGCATCCTCAGTAATAAATACTGACATCCTTGTCATTCATTAATGACTCTGCTGGTTTTGAAACCAGCAAATCAGTTGTGTTATAAGCCCGAAAGTGATGGCAGCCCTGGATTTGAGGAATTGCTTGTAAATTTTTCCACCTTTCATCCAAAATAGGAATGTTATGCTCCACTGTTATCTTATCAACCCATAGCACCTTAATTTTAGAAAAATTCTTCAGAGTGTAGTCATAAAAGTCAATTGCGTTGTTAATAATAACTTTCCTAGATCTAACAGCTGTCCACACACTCCTCTTCAGTGAACCTCCTATGCCATCCATGGCTCCTTTACCATGTGAACTGGCAAAAAAATTCCATTCAACTGTCAATCCAAAGTTTCAGAGCCAATTATATCGGAAACTATCTTTTTAATAACACCAGATTTTTTACTGGGGCTTTTTCGAAGTACCTTCAACACTTTCTTCACAGCTTTACCAAATGTCTGTTTACACTTGTAAGTCCCAATAGGAGAAGATTCATTTGGAACTTTTGATCTTGCGAGTTCTAGTTTTTTCTTCTCTCTCTCTCTCTCTCTCTCTCTCTCTCTCTCTCTCTCTCATTTTTCTTCGATTCTTATCTCTAAGACGTTGATTATTTTTCAATTTTTTTTTTTTTTTTAATCTGCAATCTTCTTAATTCGTCTTGTTCTTTCTTCAAGTAAGCTTCTCTGTTTTCATGGTTATCTTTAATCTTTTCTTGGTACTTCTTCACTCTTTCCCTTGCTGGTACTGGTGCCACGGTCTCCGAAGACAGAAATCATGATAATGTAGGCATATATATGTATAAACATAACGCTGTCCAGAGAGATAAAAGTAAAAGACATTGTTAAGCATAGGCTCTTATGAATGACTAGAATCTGCCTCAATGAGCTGTTTACTGGGCCTATATAAAATTTAAAACTGAGGTTAGCAATATTGTTGTTCTTGGAAAAGTTAGAATGGAAAACATAAACTATATGTAATCTAATTTTGGGCTTAATTAACGTTTTAGGAGGATGTCAGTTGAGTCAGGTTAATGCCCTAATTAACTTTTATAATGTAGGTGTAGTGCTTAAACAAATGTATGCAGTGGAATAAAAATTTTAGTTTTCATGCTTAAAACTGTTTTCAAAAATGACTCTGAGCACCATGGGACTTAACATCTGTGGTCATCAGTCCCCTAGAACTTAGAACTACTTAAACCGAACTAACCTAAGGACATCACACACATCCATGCCAGAGGCAGGATTCGAACCTGCGACCGTAGCGGTCACGCGGTTCCAGACTGAAGCGCCTAGAACCGCACAGCCACACCGGCTGGCAAAACTGTTTTCATATGTCATAAACATAGTTAAGAAACTTTATTCATTAATAATAATACCATTTGGTTATAATTTAAATGTAGGGCCTAGGCCTACTAAAGATTGAGGTGGCATTAAACCATCCAATTCAAGTTACGGGTGTTACGCATGTGTTAAGTAACACCCGAAACAAAAATTAGTAACACCCGTAACAGCTCTAAGAGTGTTAAATAAGATTTCAAAATGCCATGTAATGGTATGATATTGTAAAACATGGGTATAACCTCACTTTTACAGAAAGGTATTGCACAGAACAAATTTACTAGATTACAAATTAAACTTTTGTATCTTTTTTGTTACGGGTGTTACAAGCTGCATATATATTATAAAACTAACAAAATAAAGAAATGCAATTAGCTTACCTCAGCAAAATGAATTATTATGAGCTATAACAATGTTGACTTCAATATTCTTTGCAACAATAGAACAATCAGCTATGGATAACACAACTAATATTCATCTGGAAATAGCATAAAACATACCTCTCTTTGGTGCCATAGAACAGTGCACTTTAAACACTTAGTGAAGGTAGAAATTTATTTTTTTCATATTCATGATTATTTTGCAATGAACAAATGTACTTTTAACTTGGCATTTTTAAAGTTATATTTGTAATATTGTCATTTTAATTTTTTTGTCACAAAGTCTCTTTAACATGGAATGACCCTAAGACACTTCAATTCACATTTTATTGTATAAATGGAAAAATGCATGAGCTAAGGATAAGCTTTGCCACAAATCGGTGGTGGTGGTGGTGGTGGTGGTGGTGGTGGTGGTGGTGGTGGTGGTGGTGGTGGTGGTGGTGGTGGCGGCAGCATCGGTAGCAGTAATACTAACACTGTTGGTACTCCTATCATTCTTAATTCTGTTAATATATTTATCATATTAAAATTGTTATTTCTCAGGTAATAATGGTGTGAAAACTACTGTGTGAGAACCTGCTCCAGTGTAAAAAGAGGGCATAAAGGCCCTAAGCTGATCAGGTTAAATAAAAATATGTGAAGTATTCAGATAAAACAGTCACACGTAGCCCATAATTTGATTCACTGCACCTAAGGGTACCACAAGTGGTACAAATAATAGTCAATCAGTTTGTGTGTATCCTGTCCTTCTTTTATGTGAACATTAATTACAGTGAGTCATTGCCCCTAGAGAGAGATTGTTGTTTTCTAAGTATACTGTTCATTCTTAGGTGCAGTGAATAAAAATCGGCAGTTATGTGTTCGTTTTGTTGCTAACCTTACGTGGAGAGTTTAAGACGTGTGGGTCACAGATTGATCAAGTTTTGCAAGGATGCTGTATATTGAAAATAAAGACAAACATTTTGGCTTTTTGCTAGACACTCCCTAGTTTTTGGGAAAGATTAAGGTCAAAGTTGATGACAGAAAATCATATTTTCTCCGCTATACATTGAAAGATCATTTTAAACATTTTCATTAATATAATACTGGGTCCAAACTTAATAATGTTGGAGTTACTAACATTTTTGTGTGTAGCTTGGATAGCCTTAAATCATCGTGTTTAGCAGAAGCAGGTTGGTGATCGAGCACTCAAGGTATTAGACAACCAACGTGCTTTATTCTTAGTCATGACATTGTCTGATGGTATTCTAATAATCTGAATACTTTTCTTTGCCTTTTTTATAAAACCATATGATGAAAGACAGGTGTCAAACTGTTTGTGGGTCAATGCACACATTTCGATAGCCCTGTCTCATAATTCTGTGCTCCGCTGTGATTTCTCATGATTTTCGAGTCACACGATGAAATTTTTTACCTCTCGGAGAAAGTAAATGTCTCAGGTTGACAAAGGGAGGTACATTTCAGTGGTATCACCATAATCACACCTCCTGATATGTTTTACTTCCAAAGGTAAGAACGGTGTTCGCATTATCAGAATATTATCAGACACGTTTGGGGGGGGGGGGGGGGAATTAGATCTAGAGAAACACCACAACCAAGAATCAAACACGGAGCAGCCGTTTGATAACCTAATGCCTACACTGCTCGACTGCCAACCTTGCATTTCATGACGAGTACACGGGCTACAGCATGAAAACGTCGAGCATTATTAACGTTACACCCCATGTTATATTAATAAAAAGATTGTATTTAGACGATCTTTTGAGGTACAGGATTGGAAATATTGTTTTTCACCTCAACTTTGACCAGGGTCCCCCCCCCCCCCAGAAAAACTGGTAAGTTTGTGGCAAAACACTTGTCTCCTTATTTTCAATACAGAATGTCCTTGTAAAACTCAATCAAAATCGGTGACCCACATGCCGGACCCTCCCTTACTCGGCAGTAATTTTTTTTTTTAGATTCTTAGTAACCATAGGTATCTGTTGAGAGGCCAGCAAACATATGGTTCCTGGAGAGGGACACTCTTTTCGGTGTTGCAGGGGTAACAGTCTGGTTGACTGATAGTCCTGGTCTTGTAATATCCAACAACATGGCCTTACTGATCTGGCACAGCCAACGATTGAATGATTCCATTCAGTAGAAGGAAAAAGAATAGAAAGAAAAATAGCAACTGAATATGGCCCGGGGAAAGGAATAAAAGAAGCCACGTGGTAGAATTTTCCACAGAACATAATTCAATCATTGCTAATGCTTGGTTTAAGAACCATGAAAGGAGGTTGTGTACTTGGAGACACCAGAAAGTTTCGGATTAATTATATAATGGTAAGTCTGGGTCTGAAGATACTGCCTGAATCAAATGTTGACTCTCACCTCAATTTATTGGTTATGAACTGTAGATTAAAACTAAATAAATGGACCTGGATAGCTTGAAAGAACCAGAGGGTGAGTGTTTCAGAGGGAGCATTAGCCAAAGATTGACTAGAACATGTTAAAGAAATACAGTAGAAGATGAATGGGCATTTTTGAGAGACAAAATTGTGATGGCAGCAGGGGATCACTTAGGTGAAATAATGAGGCAGACATCCATGGTTATCACACGAGATAATGAACATAACCGATGAAAGAAGAAAATATAAAAATGCAGCTGATAAAGCAGGCGAAAGAGAATACAAATGTTTAAAAATGAGATTGAGAGGAAATTCAGGATGGCTAAGCAGGAATGGTTAGAGGACAGATGTAAGGAATTGGAAGCAAAATAGATAACTCCTATACGAAAATTAAAAGAGGGCTTTGGAGAAAAGAGAAGCAGTTTTATGAGTGTCAAGGGCTTAGATGGAAAATTAGTACCAACCAAAGAAGGTAAAGGTGGAAGAATATGTAAAGCACTTATACAAGGGAGATGAACTTGCAGGCCGTATTATAGGAAGGGAAAGGGACATAGATGAATATGAAATAGGTATGAGAAGAATTGGACAGAGCACTGAAAGACCTAAGGCAAAACTAGGCCCCTGGAGTAGACTGCATTCCATCGGAACTACTGAGAGCCTGGAGAAAGCCAACCATGACAAAATTACGCTAAACTGTCCATTCCATTCAAATATGGGTGCTGAATTATTAAGTGTGCCTAAAATTTAATTGCATAGGGACTACACTTCATTAAATCCAAAGATACAGTCATTTTCTTAGAAAACTTAGTTCTTGAGTGTGCATGTATACAGTAGTATCACTCACCATTAAACTTGCCCAAAATCTTTTAGTTGTCGCATCAATGACGTGATGCTGGCATGCAACTGCTTTACAAGCATTACATCACATCAGTAATGCATGTGTGTTAGTTGCGTAGTGTACTCCAGGAAAACGTCCACAGCTTCAGCATCAGCGGTGTGTAACATTTTCATGCTATTTCCTCCTGTTTTCGTCTCTCCCCTTTTATCATCAATTTTCTACGCACTTTCAGTTATTATTTCTTCATCTGTTTACCTGACAGTTTCCCCCATTCAACCACTTAGCAACATATTCTTCATTAATGTCTCCTCCTTGTGGGCTGTGTAACATTATAATTAATTAATGGCGTTGTTGTACGCGTCATTTCTGCTTGACGGACTAGGGGCTGGACTACTTAGGACCAGATTAGTGAGAATTTAGTGTATTCCATCTGGTTTACAAATGTAGGAGACAGGTGAAATATCCCAGACTTCAAGAATAGTGTGATACTTCCAGTTCCAAGGAAAGCAGGTGTTGACATGTGTGAATATTGCTGAACTATCTGTTTAATAAGTCATGGTTGCAAAATACTAACACATATTCTTTATAGAAGAATGGAAAAATTGGTAGAAGCTGAACACAGGGAATATTTGTATGGTTTCCAGAGAAATGTAAGGACACATGAGCCATTCCTGACTCTAGAACTTCTGTTCTAATGATAGGTTAGGGAAAGGCAAATCTACTACTGCTGTAGAATTTGTAGACTTGGACAAAGCTTTTTACAGAGTTGACTGGAAAACCCTCTTTGAAATTCGGAAGGTGGCAGGGGCAGGTAAAATACAGGGAGCAAAAGACTATTTACAATTCGTACAGACAACAGATGGCAGGTACACATTTCAAGGGGCATGAAAGGAAAGCAGTGGTTGGAAAGGGAATGAGACAGGGTTGTAGCTGATCCCCTGTGTTATTCAATTTGTACATTGAGCAAGCAGTAAAGGAAGCCAAAGAAAAATTTGCTGAAGGAATTAAATGTTCAGGGCAAAGAAATAAAAACTTCGAGGTTTGTCGATTACATTGTAATTGCCAGATACAGTAAAGGGCTTGGAAGAGCAGATGTACAGAATGTACATTGCCTTGAAAAGAGGTTATAAGACGAACACCAACAAAAGCAACACAAGGTTAATTATATGTAGTCAAATTAAATCAAGTGATGCCGAGGGAATTAGATAAAGAAATGAAACCCTATAAGTAGTAGATGAATTTCACTATTTGGATAGTAAAGTAACTAATGATAGCCAAAGTAGAGAGGGTATAAAATGTAAACTGTCTGTGGAAAGAAAGGTATCTTTTTTTTATTTAAAGAAGAGAAATTTGTTAACATATTACGTATATTTTAAGTGTTAGGTAGCCTGTTGTGAAGGTATTTGTCTGGAGTGTATTCTCGTATGGAAGTGAAACATTGACGATAAACAGTTCAGGCAAGAAAAGAATAAAAGTTGGGGAAATGTGATGCTACAGAAGAATGCTGAAGATGAGGTAGGCAGATCATATAACAAGTGAGGAGGTACTGAATAGAACTGGGAGCAAAGAAATTTGTGGGAAAAGTTGACTAAAAGAATGGATGTATTGATAGAGACAAATACTGAGACATCAAGGGATCACTAATTCACTCCTGGGGAAACGCGGAAAGCATAGAATTTGTAAAGAGAGACACAGAAATGAATATAGTGAGTGGCTTCAAAAGGGTATATTTCCCCATACCTGGCTTGCTCAGGGTAGAGTAGGTTGGAGAGCTGCATCAAACCAGCCTTACGACTGAAGACCACACCAATGACACAGTTGTAAACCTTAATTTTTTTTTTTTCTCCTTATGAGAAGTTTTGTCATGCCCTTCCCCTCCCAATGATTACAGGGTCTCAAAGCAAGAGTTATCATGACATTGAATGTTGTGTAGCAAGTAACTGAGGTGAGCAAATACACATTGGCTGCAGCTTTGTAAAAGTTTATGTTGCAGAGCAGTGCACCTCATACCATATCAGAGATTTTTGTATACAGTAAGGATGGACTGCAAATGTTTTGCATTTAATGCCTATTTGCCAGTGTGCAAATAATGTTCAGACAATATGCCACAATAAGTCTGTCCAGAAACAGCTAGGTAAATTCCAAGAATGTTTGCCAATTGAAGCCGCAGGGTGCAAACGATATATATCGAACATGCAATTCTAAATTGATCACGTGACTGTGGTGGCTGGCATTATGATAAATTATTTGTGAGATGCTAGCAGAACCCAAATGATTTATGATGGTAGTGAGTGGGATGCCTGGTATTGTAGACGTTTCTTCGGCCGATTGCCTCAAGTGGAGGAATCTAATTCCATGCTTATGCAATGTAGAAAATTGTTTGAATTTTTGTTGGAAAAGTGACACACTACCCATATTTTTGCGTGACATTGCCAGAGTCTATGCAGGTTATGACAAAAAGGGAATGCTTCCCATAGTGTACACATCAAATGGACTTTCTCATAAAGACAACATTGGCAACAAGTGAGGTAAGCTGTTTCATTTGTAATTTAAACGCTCTTTTGTCGTTGCTGTAGTGACCACTATAAACACACTCCATGACACCTGCCACCACAGTCGCATGATCGATTTAGAATCGCACATTCGGTATCCATTGTTTTAAGCTTGCCGCTTCGATAGGCAAACTTGCTTGGAAATTACCAACACCTGTAGCCTTTCATAGGCATCTGCAAAAGGGGACACTTGCACCTCCCTGGAATTTGGGTGCAGGGTTTTCAAAAGAAATTCACAAACTTTAGGGACGGGTTCCTTACACCAAAACAAAGGGAAGAAGTTCATATAAACATATGTTCGAAAATCTTCAGTTTTGAATTATTAATGAAAGTTTACCTCAAACGGCCTTCCAGTTACAATCAAACAACTTCATTTATCATTGCACTAGTTCGACTCATTGTAACCTAGATGGTGTTGTATTGCTGGGGAAACTTGTTTACGTACATCTGTCATCAACATTTCCATTGTTGCGTGTACTGAAGGTAGTGCGTTAACTGAAAGTGCAGCTATATTAGACAGCATTTCCAAACTGAAGGCAACAGTGTCATCCGATCTTTGGTGGTACGTATAGTCAAGTTGCTGAGATAAAGGGTCATTACACCACTGGCCATTGATGGAGGAAGATCACATGTTACTCATATGCCTGACGAGGAAGAGCATATTCTACAGGCTGTCAAAGAAGAGTCCCATATCGGTGCAATACAAGTGCCCTGGTATGTAATACATCTTCATGTTCAGCATGGAGCCAACATTTAACAGGCCGATCACAGTCCTCTTGCTACAAGACAGATCAGACATCTGCACCAGTTTAATGGGCCGGCTGGAATTGTAGGTGACTGTCTGGTAGAGCCATACATTCTCCCAGCACATCTTACGGGTATTGTCTACAGGGTCTTTATTCATAACACCGTCAAAGACCTGCTAGGTGACGAACCTCTGTAAATAAGAAGAAACGTGCAGTTTGTGCATGCTGTAGCTGCTCCACATTTCATCCCCAATGTTCGGGATGCACTGGCTGGTGTCTACCATGATAGATAGACAGGTAGAGGAGGACCAGTTCTGTGGCCTGCATGTTCCGTCCAACCTCAGTCCTTTGGATTCTTATCTCTGGGAACACCTTAAACAATTGGTCTGTGCAGCAGACCACCTGGATGCAGAAACTCTTCGTCGACGTGTCGTTGAAGCCTGCGAAACTGTTCGAAACTGGCAGGGAGGATTGGAAAGGGTATTACAATCCATGATTCGATGAGTGCACATGTGTTCAGAAGCAAGAGGAGGACATGTCGATCACTTTTTGAGTTTGTGTATTGATGAGTTCCAAACAGCTAGAGTGTAAACTTTCATTAATAACTTGAAAACGAAGGAATTTTAGACACGTGAAAATTCAGGAGTAAGGAAGAAACTGCTTAAGAGCAGTATATGTTGTTCTTGTTGTTGTTACCACAGTTGTCTTCTTCACTGAACCAAGTTTTATTTCGTACGTCATTAACTCTGTGATTGACATTTGCTTTCGTGTATAAAAGTAGATAACATTGTAATATTAGTGCTGCCTGCTAATAAACTCTTGACTACATTGGCAGCAAAAGAAAGCTGTCAGTGTCACTCAAGAGTACCTTAGACTGGTATTGTTGCAGCAAGCTGTCCGTGAACCACCACATGCAATGTTTTAAAGGTGTAAGAAAATAATATTGCTCATTTGCCAAAGGGTAACACAGTTATTTTATTTGCTCCTGTAATTATGCTTTTTATGTATTTTGTAGGTGGTTGGTTGCTGGAACCTTTGTGGGATAATAAAGACGACCTTGCTAGGATAATTAATCTGGAACCAAGCCCTGAGATAGAACCAGACTTTCCAGGTGTTGAACATTTCAGTGCACAAAATCCAACAGATGAAAATAATTTTGGTAAGTTATACATTCATATGTAAAATTATTTTATGGCACAGCAATATTATGAAAAAGATAAGAGTGCTACTCACCATACAAAGGGGATGTTAAGTTGCATAAAGGCATGACAAAAAGACTGCTATATATTTTAGCTTTCACCAAAAGGCCTTCTTCTAAAATTTAAACACACGTATTCATACAACTGCTGTCCATTTCCACTGCAGCCGGACTTAGTTGCAATTGCACCTGATGGAAGCAGCAGTCCTGTGGTGTCAGATAAGGCGGCGGCATGGGGTGGGGAGAGGGGGAAATAGCAGGGTGGGGGAGTTGTAATGCTGCTAGTGGGAGCGTATAGGGACGTGGTGGGGCAATGTAGGGTTTCTGGATGCAGTTGGTGAGGTTTGGGTGGGGGGGGGGGGGGCAAGGACTAGTAGGTGTGACTCTTTAACAATTACTGTTCCTTTACCACACAGCACCCTGCTCATCGCTATTGTTGCCATCTCCCTCTATGCTAACATCCATAATGCCCATGGCCTTGTCTCTGTTGAACACTACCTTCCACCAACACCCGACGCTCCAAACCTACATTGCCTTTTCTGGTCACCATGACCAACTATATCCGTGTCCACAATTACTTCTTTGAAGGCAACACCGCCAAACAAATCCATGGTACAGCAATAGACACCCACCTGGCACCATCTTATGCTAATCTATTCATGGGCTAGCAATAACTCCATGTAGACAGTGGCCACCTATTCCATACAGCCTGGCCACCCATGGCTGTTGCATCTGCAGTGATGAGCAGTCCCTCTCTAAATACACCCAGGGTGTCACTGGGGCCTTCATAGTGCAAAATTTATCATCCAGCCGTGTTTAGAAAAATGTCTGCCATTCTTAGCCTCTCTAGTCACCTACCACCTCTCATGTACCCACCCTCCATCCACAAAGGAGTACTCTCCTTGTGACTCAGTTCCACCCAGCACTGGAGCAGGTGAAACACATTCTCCAACAGTTTTGCGAATACCTCGTGGCGTGCCTGGAAACGAGAAATATCCTACACACTGTCCTTTTCACCCTTCCAAAGCAGTATTCTGCTGCTCACCAAACCTACTCAGTAACCTTGTCTGTCCCTCCTCCACTCCTGCCCCAACCCCTTGCCCCGTGGAAATCCCTGCAATAGACCTAGATGCCAGAGCATCCAGCCATCCTGATTTAGGTTTTCCGTGATTTCCCTAAATCACTTCAGGCAAAACCTGGGATGGTTCCTTTGAAGCAGTTCAACCGATTTCCTTCCTGTCCTTCCCTAATTCGAGCTTGTGCTACTTCAGTCCCTTTACAGGCATCTCGTATTCCATCAAAGGCAGGGCTATCTGTGAAAGCAGTTATGTGATGTACAAACTGTGCTGCATCACTGTTCTGTGTTCTATGTGGGCAAGACAGCCAGCAAGCTGTCTGTTCATGTGAACGGCCACTGACAGAGTGCCCAAGAGACAGCTGGACCATCCAGTTACTGAACATGCTGCCCAACACAATGTGCCCTACTTCAATGACTGCATCACACCTGCACCATCTGGATCTTTCCTAACACCGCCAGCTTTTCTGAATTGCTGTATATCATATGTTCCTGTAACCCCTATGGTCTCAATCTTTAGTAGTCCATGTCCTTTGCTTACCTATCACCTTCCCTGCTCCCACTCCAGTACAACAAAGCCTTCAATTTCACCTATGCACCCACTAGTCCTTTTCTCCTTCTTTACTTCTCTCATTTCCTGATACCCCATCCCACAAACCTCCCAATTACAGCTTGCAGCACTACCCTGTCTCCCTACCATTTCTGCACTCTCTCACAAGTAGCAGTACACCTTCCCTCAAACCTCTGCCCCCACCCCCTCTGTTATTTCCGCCTTCCCCTCCCCACTCCATACCTCCTCCGTATCCCATCATCAGATTGCTGCTCCCATCAAATGCTGTCACAATTCAGTCCGGCTGCAGCAGCCAATTGCTGTAGTCCATCCTGGACTTCCCATTATTTTATAATACAGGTTCATGTGTGACAGTAGATACTGTTGAAGGATCTCTGTTATTCGAGGAGTGCTAATAATTTGTCTATATATTTCTTCTGCATGTCCTAAATTTATCCTAGTTTTGGTGAGATGGTTTTTTTTCTGATGATAAAGTTGTTTAATGTTATCTGATAATGATGATTTAGATATGAAACCTCAACCACAAGCATCTGTTTCTCTAGTACATACAATCACTCTTTCATTCGCTATATGCCACTCTTTGGATTCAGTGCTGCTGGAAGGATTCTGTTGTTTATGGTGAAGATGACTGCATCATTCAATGGTCTCCATACCATATCTGTGGTGTTACAAGTACTCTGTTGCTGATTTCTTGCCATTCATTATACTGAGGTACACTTCGGAAAACATGTATCCAAGAGATCATTGCTCACATAGTGTTCGTATTTTGAAATTTCATCCAGAATGTGCTTCAGAAGAGAAAAATAATGTTTCCCTACAGAACTCATAAAGGGTTCTTGGTCATCATATATGACTGCATTCTGTTCATCACTGTGGTATCTGAGCCTCAGTTTTAGCACGAGTTTCCTGTAGAATGAGTTGGTTGCCCTACCATTAAATACTCCTATTGAAATAACTTTGTGACAACTGCCATGTTAGGCAAGGCTCTGCATGTATGTACAAAATGAGCTAGACAGTGAGCATGTGGCACTCGAGAAAGGACTAGGATTGGTAGGCAAGTGGCTCCTACCACTCCATTAGGTGAAAATATCAGTCGCAGTATTTTAGTTTAATTGGATGTGTCTGCTGCTAAATCTTTTCTCTTACTTCTGTTGATGACCTTCAGTGTAGCCAAAGCTGATGGGCACTGCCGGCCACTTTCCATGGATATCGCGATCTGAGCTGTTTGATCATCCAGCATACATCATGCCTCCAGACACACTGGTCACATTCATAGGCGGCAAACTTCTACGGCACAGGATTACAAATGTTGATCCCACAATATGAAAAGTGTCTGTTCTTCTGGTGTCTGTGTCAAAAAATAGCTCAAATGTTGCTTGCCAATAAAGTTTTTCATGTGACTGTGTTGCCTTTGTTTTAAAAAAATAGGGAAACTCACTTTCTGGATGTGCCTAGTACATGAAATACATTGGAGATTGTCTCGTACGAGGTTGGCAGCTAGGCACCACACGCCAGCCTATTGCTGCCTGCTATGTAGTGTGTGGAACTGTCTCGTGTTTCTCTTTTTTGTATGCTGCCAATAGAAGGTGAAGCTTGATGTGAAAACACTTACTGAAATGAAAATCCACTGGCTCTTATCAGCTGATGGTGCTGGCAGGATACTTTCCAGTCTGCACTCCCTGGCGTCAGGAACTTTGTGATAGGTGTAAAACAGGTCTAAAAGCTAAATTCCTGTTACTTCTGAATGAGCAGCTGGACAAACTGAGAATAAATCGGAAATTTCCTTATCATTGGCTTCTTCTGTTTCTGCAGATATGCAACATTTGCCACCCACTGCTACATCATTTCTGATGACTGATCTCTCTTCAGATCCAGAATTGTTTCTTCTAAATACTCCTCAACCTGAATCGTACAGCACTTAGCGTAATTGAACAATTGTAGAAACATTGTCGTGGCTTTATTAATTTGTGACCATTGTTTATCTGTGTACCACATTTAATGAAGTACTATACTAGGTGGTTGTACTAAAAATAAACCTTTCGTAGCAGAGTTTTTAATGTCATGAAAACACTTTCACCAGCTTAACTTTATTGCAATGTGTAGTCTATCAGGAGAAGTAGCAAATCAGAAACTTGTCTCCTGCTTTGTCAAGTTAGCTGATACTAATTATTCCAAATAGTGGAAACTGACTGCACTCATTCTCTAGAATTTGTGCAGTTTGTTTTTGTTTTGGGATAGCTCTTGAGGAAAACCATAGGTGAACTATGTTTTATATTTATAGTGTTTTACATCTGTATATTGAGCAAGCAGTAAAGGAAACAAAAGAAAAGTTCGGAGTAGGTATTAAAATCCATGGAGAAGAAATAAAAACTTTAAGGCTCGCCGATGACATTGTAATTCTGTCAGAGACAACAAAGGACTTGGAAGAGCAGTTGAACAGAATGGATAGTGTCTTGAGAGAAGCATATAAGATGAACATCAACAAAAGCAAAACAAGGATAATGGAATGTAGTCAAGTTAAGTCGGATGATGCTGAGGGAATTAGATTAGGAAATGAGACACTTATTTAGTAAAAGAGTTTTGCTATTTGGGGAGCAAAATAACTGATGATGGTCGAAGTAGAGAGGATATAAAATGTAGACTGGCAATGGCAAGGAAAGCGTTTCTGAAGAAGAGAAATTTGTTAACATAGAGTATAGGTTTAAGTGTCAGGAAGTCGTTTCTGAAAGTACGTGTGTGGAGTGTAGCCATGTATGGAAGTGAAACATGGACGATAAATAGTTTGGACAAGAAGAGAATAGAAGCTTTCGAAATGTGGTGCTACAGAAGAATGCTGAAGATTAGATGGGTAGATCACATAAGTAATGAGGAGGTATTGAATAGAATTGGGGAGAAGAGAAGTTTGTGGCACAACTTGACTAGAAGAAGGGATCGGTTGGTAGGACATGTTCTGAGGCATCAAGGGATCACCAGTTTAGTATTGGAGGGCAGCGTGGAGGGTAAAAATCGTAGAGGGAGACAGAGATGAATACACTAAGCAGATTCAGAAGGATGTAGGTTGCAGTAGGTACTGGGAGATGATGAAGCTTGCACAGGATAGAGTAGCATGGAGAGCTGCATCAAACCAGTCTCAGGACTGAAGACCACAACAACAACAGCGTTTTACAGGTGCATCCAGGAATTCCTTTTCATTCTCAATTTTTTGAGCTTTAAATAACAAGCCACAATAACATCCTCTTCAGAAGAGCTCACGATGCAACTGAAACTGAAATGTGGTTTGTGCTGTGTTATTGCATGTCGTATGGCGAGTCGCACCAATAAGCGACCCTTATTGCAACATGTCATATCATTTCAGTGTGAACCATGCCTAAGAAAAACAAGGAGGCATTTAGAATGGGAAGTAAAACTCGAGGAGGAAACAATAAAAACTTTGAGCTTTTCTGATGTCATTGTAATTCTGTCAGAGACAGTAAAGGACGTGGAAGATCAGTTGAAAGAAATGGATAATGTCTTGAAAAGAGGTTATAAGATGAATGTCAACAAAAGTAAAACAAGGTAATGGAATGTAATAGAAATGATGCAAAGGGAATAAGGTTGGGAAATGAGACACTAAAAATTGTTTTCTATTTGGGCATTAAAATAACTGATGGCCTGGCCAAATTGGAAACGTGAACAAGAAAAGCATTTCTGAAAAGGAGGAATTTAACATGTTGTAAGAATTTCAATGTTAGGGCGTATTTTCTTGAATATAGCTCTGTACAAAATTGAAATGTGGACAATAAGCAATTGAGGTAAGAAGAGAAAAGGACTGTGTGAAGTGTGCAGTAGCTATTTAGAGGTGAAGAGGTTTTACACAGGATTGACTAGCATTGAGAAATGACTCGGACTAAAATCAACAACATGGAAGATATTAATCCATTGATCTGTGTTTCTGAACTCATTCAAGGTGTCATAAAGGAAGCACAGTCTAGGCCCACACCTATAGCTTGCAGTTCTCAATTTCCATGTGTATTATGCAATTCTGCTGATGTAAAACTGTTTATCCACACCCAGAACTTTAACTTCACACTGAACTGCTAGGGTGGTTATTCTTCTAGAAAACCTGGAATTCTCAGGGAATTACGTTTTACATGGAAGAATCAGGGACATGTCATGGAAGTCTGTGTTTTTTAACCTGGCGTTAGAATTTAATTTTATTGAGTTTTACAAATCACAAATTTTAAAATGCTTAATATTTCAAAGTATGTTAATCACATGAATATTATTCCACATAAATTATCAATATTTAAAACTACAGTCAGACTACCTTAGTCAAGAGGAAAGAAAAGTTATTATTGTGGGATGCCCACCCCTTTCTGCTCATTGTTAATTATCAGGAACTATGATGCCATCTTCTCCCCATAGTTACAACAATTGCACCTCCTGAGGTGCAGGCCCCTCCACTCTCTTGGACCTTCTCAAAGCCCTCATCCTGTATAGACTCAACGAAAGGAATATGGCTTACGGATCAGTGGCCCCATCACCATTGCAGCTACTGAACCACTGGAGGATCTGATTTGCGACTGGTGCCTTTGAAGTAAGCCCTGTAGACAGGGGTAGGCAGCTCATAAAGACCACCCAAAATATATCCACAACAAATAAGTTATTGAGATGTGTTTTGCACTAAATTGTAGCGATCACTGTAGCCAATCACTGATGACCATAAATAATTTTTAATGTTAATAGCTGTCAAATTATGATACTGACATAATTTTTTATGGAACCTTATACCTTTTTCATGCATTTAGACCATGAGATAAGTTGACTTTGATCAAATAGTGCCAAGATAACATTTCAACAAAACATTGTCGTGCAAATCAGAGTAGTAGTCCCACAAAGTTCAGCGTTTCAACATCAAACAACTTGGATATGGTCAGTGGGCTTATTTTGAGTCTCATACCCAGTTTTAAAATGTTGACCTTGAGCTATGAAGCAACTCAGGACAGGCAAAAGAGAAAATTCAATGATATATGGGCTTGATGCAGAATGCACCCGTGGAATATGGCATGGCATGTTTTTTTCTCCTGGTGTGCAAGCAGGCCTGGTCATTGCATGGTTTTTAGGAAATACTCCTCAGATGTCCTCTTCAGGTTGTGTAATTATAGTGCAGAATGGGTGTGATACCAAGCACATTGCTCACCCCCCACCCCCTCCTCCTCCCAGGACAGGTTCGTGCTTAGCTCCCATGGGATCCCAGCCTTTGAAGCATTTTTCCCTCTTTCGTGCTGAATGTCTATCCTCTCACTATTCTTTTTCCCCTCCCTTGGGGAACATGTCTGGGATGTTATTGGGAATGTTCTGTATTGTCTGTTCCTGATGTAAGAACTGTCTCACCTTACCTTTGCTTTCGCTCACTTGCCCTTTCTTTGTTTCCAATCTCTCGTTCCTCCACTTCACCTTTAGAGGTTCCTCTTTTTCCTCTTCCTTCCTGTGTGCTCTTGAAAGCCATTCCATGCATCTGACTCGTAACAGGTCACTGGGTGTTCGGGAGGTGTGACCTGAGGTGTGAACAATCACATAAGGCAGGTGCGCCCCCTTGTGAAGGGAGCCCCCAGTTAAAATTAGCATGCCATCGGAGATGCTGGCAATCGTGGGGATTTTCTCACATTGAGTCAATCTTCCCAACCAACGTTTACGAAACCTCTACATAATGAGGCTAGTGATTCGAAGACCCTTCCCGCTGCACCACAGTTCCTCGTAGTCTCACGTACTGAAGACAATCAATCCTTCACTACGATAAATCTGTGTATTATTCAGAAAGGTGTTGATGCAATTGCTGGCGCTGTGAAATCCTGCTCTCGTTTACAGAATGACACTTTGCTTTTGGAGACCACTTCTGATCCTCGAGCACAACAACTTATTGCTGCCTCGCTTCTCCAGGGCACCCTGTTTGTGTTGACGCCCATAGAACTTTGAATTCTTCCCGTAGTGTAATTTACACCAGGCTGTCCGACGGTCTAACCGAGGCCAAAATCCAATCTTACCTCTCTGATCAGGGTGTCATTGCTATCCATTAGAAAGGTAGATTCCACCTTAGTACCCACCCGTACTCTTTTCCTCACCTTTGATAGAGAGATGCTGCCATCCAAGATCAAAGTAGGCTATGAAGTTATCACAGTCTGGCCGTACATTCTGAACCCAGTGTGCTGCTACCAGTGTCATCATTTTAACCACTCTAGAACGTCTTGTCGACACCCAGCCAAATGTGTAACCTGTTGTAGGAATGCACACGAAGGCAGTTGTCTGCCTCCTCCTCCCCGCTGTATCAACTGCAGTGGCGGCCATGCCACCTCCTCTCATGATTTTCCTGTGTATCTTGATGAGTAGGCTGTCAAAGAGATCCGGGTAACAGAAAAAGTGAAGTGCCATACCCAGTCACTCGCAAGTTACTGGCTAGTCGCAAACCCTGTGTTCTCCCATCTGGCACCTGTAGTTCTGTTCTTGTTACCCCTCGCTCCATGAAGGACATGGACACACAGACATGCGACCTCAAATTCAACTCTGAGGTTGTGAAATCGCCCAGTGTCAAGGTAGCATCGCCATCCCCTCATCCAGCTGTGCAACAAACTGTCAAACTCTCACCTCAAGAGGCTAAGCCACCAGCTACACAACCGGTGGACCGGAAAGGACAGAAAGAGTACTCCCGTGTAGACATCCTCCGTCCCTCCAGCCAAACAACACCTGAGTCTTCCTCTACCCGGAAAGGCTCAACCAAGTCCACCAAAGGCAAACAGTCTTCTCTTTCACCAAATTGAAGATCCTCTTCAACGGTGCCGCCATGTGGTACCTTAGCCCGCCCGGCTGCAATGTTGCCGGTACACACCACCAATCGTTTTTCAGCATTGGACTCCACAGACTGACTGCACTAGCAATCCAATGCTTCTGTGGACCCCATGGAGCATGATCCTCGGACTCCCCTCCAATGGAGCGTTTATGGCCTTCGGTCCCACAATGAGGATTTACGGCTGCTTTTAGCATCACAGCATCCTCTTGTACTCTGCCTTCAAGAAACGAAAGTGCATACTCACAACTGCTTTGAGTTTTCACATTATTTACCGATCGGTTTTGAACTTCCCCCTGAGGTCGGCATTCCATCTCATGGGGGCATCGTGCTGCTCATACAGGATGACATTCATAGTCAACCCATCTCCCTGACTACCCATCTTCAAGATGTTGCCGTTTGCCTTTTCCTCCTTCCCCACCTGACTTTTTCCCTCTGTACCATTTACCTCCCTCCATCATTGATGTCACCAGGGCAGACTTACTTCAGCTGATTGGGCCGCTATCTCCCACATCTTTGCTACTCAGTGACTTTAATGTGCATCATCCCCTTTGGGTTTCTCCCAGGACCTGTCAGTGAGGTGCCCTCTTGGCTGACCTTCTTAACCAACTTAACCTCTTCTGCCTTAACACTGGAGCTCCCACTTTCCTTTCAGACTCCTCGCACAGCTATTCCAATTTGGACCTATCCTTCTGCACTACCCAGCTTGCCCCTCGTCTTGAGTGGTCCGTTCTTTCTGACACCTACTCGAGCGACCATTTCCCATGTGCTATCCATTTGCTGACTCCTACCTCATCCACGTGTACGCCCAAGTGGCAGTTTTCTAAGGCTGACTGGCAGCTTTACTCTTCCCTGGAGTCCGGATCCCTTTTTGTTGATGATTTTGCCATCTGTTGCAGTTCTCTACGGACCTGTCTCATTGAGCACATCTTCAGCGATGTCTTGATCGTCTTTACTCCTGGATCATCGGCAATGGCTTTTGCTTTTCCACTGACAAAACTGTCTGTATGAATTTCTAGCAACACAAGTGGTTTCTCCCACCATCTTTTCTTGTTGGACCTGTTGCCCTTCCGTTCGTCAAAACTACAAAATTTCTGTGGATCATGCTTGATAGGAGACACTCTTGGCCCTCCCATGTGTCTTACCTGACAGCCCGCTGTACGCGGTTCCTCCATCTTCTACGTGTCCTCAATAGTACTTACTGGGGTGCCAATCGAACCAACCTCCTCCTGTTTGTACCAGTCCCTTGTCCATTCAAAACTCAACTATGGGTGCTTTGTTTATGCATCTGTACGCCCATCCCTCTTCGCCGTCTCAACACTGTCCACCGTCACGGAATCTCTTTGGCCACGGGCGTCTTTTACACAAGCCCGGTTGAGAGTCTGTGTGCTAAAGCTGCTGAACTACCACTGTCCTACCGTCGTGACTTTCTCCTCAGTAGGGACACATGCCGTTTGTCTGCCATTTGTGACCATCCAGCCTATGCCTCCTTCATTGATGCTTCCTGTGATCATCAGTATGGGGCACGTCCCTCTTCTGTTACCTTCTGGAATCTGCTTTCGGCACTTTCTACGGTGGCTTAACTTCACATTACCTGCAACTTTTCCGGTGGGTGTGAACCCTTCACCACCTTGGCTTCATGAAATGGCCCATGTTAACCTTTGCCTTCATTCACTTCCTAAAGACAATACTCCAGCCTCGGTCTACCACCTTCAGTTTCACGACCTTCACATGAAACTTTGCAATAGTACCTTTGTATATGCTGATGGCTCTCGGACTGACCGTGAGGCCATCGACCTTTCGGTCTGCAGCCCTGGCCTTTTACCATCTGTCCACTGGCATGTGCATGACGACTTGTGTGGTAGTGACCACTTTCCAATCTTTCTATCACTGCCACAGTGTCACTCTTCTAGGTGCCTCCCCAGCTGGGCTTTGAATAAGGCTGATTGGAACTCGTTCGCCTCCATTGCCACTATTGAGCCTCTTTCTCATGATGCCATTGATGTGGTGGTTCGCACGGTCACCACGGGCATAGCTTCTGAAGCGGAATCTGCAATTTCCTGTTGTTAAGGGTCCCCTCGGCTGAGGACTGTGCCTTGGGGTCACCAGAGGTTGCTGAGGCGTTTTGGGATCGCAGGTGGGCCCTCCAATGGTCACTGGACCACCTCATTGCCTTTAAGTGGCTCCGTGCCCGAGCCCAACACCTTATTCGCCGACGGAAGCAGGAGTGCTGGGAAAAGTACCACCATTGGTGTCCGTACCTTTTCGTCACAGGTTTGGGCAAAGATTAGGCGACTCTATGGCTATCGGACTCCCGTCAGTGTATCTGGTCTCTCCCTGGGTGGAGCAGTCTGTACTGACTCTGATACGATTGCAGAACTCTTAGCCGAGCAGTATGCTCAGAGTTGCGCTTTTACGAATTACCCACGCCTTCCACTCCCTGAAACAGCAGTTGGAATGTCGAAGCCTTTTATTCCATATGCACCACCCCGAATCATACAATGCTCCATTCAGTTAGTGGGAATTCCAAAGTGCTCTAGTCGCTTGCCCTGATATGGCTCCCGGGCCGGATCGCATCAACTATCGGATGTTCAAACACCTCTTGGTAAACTGCCAGAAATGCTTCCTTGACCTTTTCAACTGTATCTGGGTCGAGGGTGAGTTCCCATCACAGTGGCGGGAAAGCATCGTCATCTCCATGTTGAAACCTGGAAAGAACCCACTGGAGGGGGACAGCTACCGCCCCATTAGCCTCACCAACGTTCCGTGTAAGTTGCTCGGAACACATGGTGAGCCAGAGGTTGAGTTGGCTCCTTGAGTCTATGGGCCTTCTGGCTTTGTCCCATGGTGGGTTCCGTAAGGGCCGCTCTGCCACCGATAATCTGGTCTGCCTGGAGTCTGCCACCCATATGGCATTTGCTCACCGACAGCATCTGGTTGCGGACTTTATTGACATGCGGAAGGCATATGATATAACATGGTGACATCACATCCTCACCACGCTTCATGGGTGGGGTCATAGGGGCCCACTCCCGACTTTTCTTCAGAATTTTCTGTCCCTTCATTCCTTCCGTGTGCAAGTTGGTCCCTCCCATAGTTCTTCCCTAGTCCATTAGAACGGGGTCCCACAAAGCTCTGTCTTGAGTGTCTGCCTCTTTTTACTTGTTATCAATGGTCTTGCTGCAGCTGTGGGAACATCCGTATTGGCTTCTTCGTATGCTGATGACTTTTGCCTGTACTATAGCTCCACTGGCATTGCGGTTGCTGAACGGCATCTGCAGGGCGCTATCAGCAAGGTGCGGTCTTGGGCCGCATAGTGCGGCTTCCAGTTTTTGGCCGCCAAGACTTGCATCAAGCATTTCTGCCAGCGTCGCACTGTTCACCCTGAGCCACGGCTTTATCTTGATGGTGAACCTCTTGCTGTGGTGGTGGTGGTGCTGCATCGGTTTTTGGGATTGCTTTTTAATGCCTGGTTGACTTGGCTCCCTCATATTCGGCAGCTTAAACAAACATGCTGGCGCCATCTTAACAATCCTTGTTGCTTGTGTCACACCAGCTGGAGTGTCGATTGGTCTACCCTTCAACGATTGTATCAGGCGTTGATTCAGTCCTGTCTTGATTATGGGAGCCTGGCTTACAGTTTGACATCACCTTCCGCGTTGCGGTTGCTTGACCCCATACTTCAGTGCGTGCAACTGGAGCTTTCCGCACAAGCCCTGTAAATAGCGTACTTGTGGAGGCTGGTGTCCCTTCATTGCGAATCCGGTGCAAACACCTGCTGGCAGTTTATGCTACACATGTTTGTAGTTTGCGCAGGCATCCAAATTACCGCCTCCTGTTCCCCAACTCGGTCGTCCATCATCCAGAACGATGGCCCCAGTCAGGGTGTACAATCGCGGTTCACGTCCAGGCTCTTCTCTCTGGGCTTGAGTTTTTCCCTCTTCACCCATTTTCTGGGCCCATATACGTATACCCCCGCGGTGTGTGCCTTGCCCATGCCTTCAGGTGGATTGGGCACGGCCTGAAGGACTCAGTCCCTCCTGAGACCCTCCACCGCCGCTTTCTTTCCATCCTTGCTGCGTTTCACAGCTCTGATGTGGTCTGTACCGACAGTTCGGTGATTGCAGGTCAAGTTGGTTATGCTATTACTCTTGGGTATCATTCTGAACAATGGCTGTGGTGTTTTCACTGCAGAGCTTGTCACCATCTCTCTCATCCTAAAGTACATCCGCTCCCTCTCAGGTGAGACCTTTGTTATCTGTAGTGACTCCCTGAGCAGTTTACGAGCCCTCGACCAGTGTTTTCCTCACTCTCGTCTGGTGATGGCTATCCAGGAGTCCATCCATATTCTTGCCTATTGCGGCCGCTCTGTGGTTTTTGTGTGGATCCCGGGTCATGTCGGCATCCTGGGTAATGAACATGTTGACACGCTGGCCGAACAGGCTTTCAGTGCTCCGGTCCTGGAATGTGATCTCCAGTCGGTATTGTGGCAAAAAGTCCTTGGTGCTTGGGGTGCTGAATGGCGCACCCTGCCTTCCCCCCAACAAACTTTGGGTCATCAAGCAGACTACTGGTGTATGGCACTCCTCCTTGTGAGCCTCTTGCAAGGACTCCGTTGTTCTCTGCCGCCTGCGCGTTGGCCACATCTGGCTGATGCATGCTCATTTATTGCACCTCAAGAACGCAACTCCATGTCGCTGTGGATCAGCGTTGACAGTGGTCCACATTTTTTTGGCCTGTCCACTTTTAACTGCACTCGGGCAGACATTTGCACTGCCTGATACGCTCCCTGCACTTTCAACAGATGACACTGCAGTGGCAACCGTAGTTTTGAGTTTTATTTGAGCAGGGGGCTTTTATCGTTCAATGTGAGGGTTTGTCCCTTTCGTGTGCTGCATCTGGCCTTTGGCCTACAGTTTTAGATTGGGGTTTTTAGTGTCTCTCTTGGCGGTTGGCCTTTCCTTTTTTGTTTCCATGGTCTGCCAACCACTGTAAAACTCAGTGTGCTTTTAATTCCTTGTTTTCTGGTTTTCTTGTTCTGTGTCGTCCCTTGTTACCTCTGTTGATGTTTATATTCCTTGTGGGTTTTCATGGTTGTGGAAAAAGGGACCGATGGCCTTTGTAGTCTGGTCCCTTCAGCCCCCACAAACAAACCAACCAACTGTGAGGTCGGGTGTGCCTTCGTCATTGGCACCCGTGTCTTTCGCTCTCAGCTTGCAGCACATTGCTCAGTATTTACAGGCGAACTCATTGTCTTGTTTCGGGCCACGGAGTACATCTGGCGATACAGCCTTTTCAATTGTGTCATTTGCTCAGACTCGCTTAGTGTCCTTCAAAGTCTACGTGTGCTGTACACCTCCCATCCCATAGTGCAGCGGGTCCAGGAAAACTGTCACTTGCTCACTCTTGGTGGAGCCAGTGTGGTGCTCCTGTGAGTTCCTGGTCATGTCGGGCTGCGAGGAAACGAGATGAGGGCACGTGTGCTGCTGCCAAGGCTTGGACAACCTCCTCTTGGCCCTCCTGCCGGGGGAGGTCATTTTAACTAGGCTGCATATTGGGCACTGCCTTTTTAGCCATCGTCATTTGCTAAGTGGCACTACCCCACCACTTTTTACACATTGCACCCAAGTTTTAACTGTCCGCCACTTCCTAATGGAATGTCCATTTTGTAACTGTTTATGTTCCTGCTTGGGTTTGCCGTCTGATTTATTGGCCATTTTAGCAAATGACGCACGGACTGTTGACCGCGTTTTACTTTTTATCCACCAAAGCAATATGGCGAAGGCCATTTAATTTTTAGTTTTGGGCCTCCATTTTTGTATGGTGTATTTTATAGCCCTTTACCTGTTTTTAGCTGTCTTCCATTATGCCAGTTGGGACTGACTTATAGTCGATTTTTAACTCCTCTCTTTCTTCGTGTTCTATAGATTTGACTTGGGCCCAGTTGTTTTTTGTGTCCTAAAGCAGAACAAAACCGAAACCAAACATTGCTACCGCATAGATTGCTTTAAGTTCAGTGTGACGTCTTCCAGTAACTGCGGCAGTATATATGTTAGTAACTATAGCTGCTTAGGATGTTTTTAGTCTCATCAATAAAACAAGGAGCAATAATGAAATTACCCATGGTTTGTAAAAAATAAAAGTTGATAAACAAAATTTTCCATAAAAATGACGATCACATCAATTTTTGTAAACAACATTCAGGTAACTGTAAGGCACAGTTTCCACTCTTGAGGCGATATGAGTCGCGATACTGTGCAGAAGCAGCCAGCAATGGTGGAGCCCATAGGAACAGTTGAAACTACTTCTCTGATTAATAGTCTGATGACAGAAATACGACCCCAGTACCTATCTGTCATGTCGCCCAGCACAGTACGAAGTGCTGGTCACACAAGCAACTTGGGTCGTACAATATATGGAGACGGGAAATTTCAAGTCATATTATGTGGCTCGAATATAAATTGTTTTATGTATATGAAGCCAAGTTACATCTGTTTCTGTAGTTAATTTTGTCAGTTAAACTTTTACTTTTCATGTAAAAATTAAAAACCATTGTTTTGTTGGTACCATATGTTTTCCCCTATGAAGTCTTTCTTGTTTGGTTTTGAGAAAACTATTCTTAAAATAAAAAAATATAAAAAAGTTTTGCCTCTTACAGTTCAAGATCATAGCTTGATAATAAACTGGTTTTCGTTCGGTTGGTAGTTATGCGTCACACACGAGGCTCTTTGCCTCCTAGTATGTGAAGTGCGGAGCTGCCTCGTGTTCCTCATTTTTGTAAGCCTCCGATGCAAGTCGAAGCCCAAAATGAAAAAACTTATTGAAAGTAAAACATCCCAGGAATCATCAGCTGATGATACTGACTGGGATTTCTTTCAGTCTATGTTCCCTGATTTCAGAAAACTTTGTGACAGTTGTAAAAGAGATCTGAAACTTAATTTGAGTTACTTCTGAATGAGCAGCTGTGTGAAGCTGAGGACGGCATGTTATATATGTACTGAATTGATGAAGTATCATACTAGGTGGTCTTACAAAATATTAACTTTTCATGGTGGCATTTTAACATTATTCCCTCTTTTTCACCAACTTACCTTATTGCAGTGAGAAGCTCCTCAGCAGGAGAAATAGCAAGTCGAAAATTTATGTCCTCCCTTGTCAGAGTAGCTGATCCTATTTGCTCCAAAAAGTAGAAACTGTCTGAAGTCATTCTGCAGAATTGGAGGAATTGTTTTGTGTTGGAGAGACCTCACAAGAAACCACAATCAAACATATTTTTTATATGTATAGCATTGTATAGTTACACCCAACACTTCCTTTTCTTGCCCAGTTTTTTGGGCTATAAATAATGATACTCCACAGTGTCCTCACAGAAGAGCCCAAGATAGTAACTGAGACAGAAACAGGATTTATGCTGTCTTGGTGCTCGTCATGTGGCGAGCTGTATCACATGTAGTGTCATCTCAGTGGGAACATAAGTGTCGCACCAGGAAGCATCATGTGGCCTTCATTGCAACATGTTGTATCTTCTCTGTGTGAACTGAATCTTAACATTGGATTCATTACCATGAAGATATTGATCTAGTGGAATGTGGAAATTTGTTGGAAGGTATTGTTCGCAGAACATTTGTGTGGCCTTAATAACCAATACATTTCATCTTGAACATGAAAACACGTTTGTACTGATTCAGACAAGTCTAGTAACTTGCAATGTTTATTTCGCAAGTTGCATTAATCTCAGGCAATAAAAGTGTGCTTCTAGTAAGAAAATTACTTCATAAATTCATTAGGGAACGGAATTTTAAAATATTCTACACAGCTTATTGTGCAGTCTACAGTTGCCTGCTGGTGCCGTCAAAATAGCTCTAGACCTTAATGTTCGCAGGTGAAACATTTGTTTGCGCATTTCGTATTGCCATTTATTTTCTTCCATCTTCCTGCTTTTAATGTTCACAAAATTTAAAAATTCATTCCCACATAACGAAATTTAAATGGCTCCAGACCAGGTTGAACTCGTGGGTAAAATAATAGTAATGAGAACAACTGAGGTACTGAAACTGAAATCCACTATTGGCGTACCTTGCCTGTGTTTATAACGTACCTTTGTAACATGTGATTGTTCTGGAAACAAAACCTTAGCTTTATAATCAAAAGATGAATTTTAACAAAAAGGACACTTTAATGAACAGAAATATCAGGACAATTAAATTGTACTAGGGCTTGCAGAAAAGTAATGTCTCTGAATTTGTTGTTTGAAAACCCGTAAAGCTTTTTAAATAAAACAAACATTATTAACGTTCTACAAAATTTTTTATTAACATTCTATATCTTTATTCTTCATGTCTACATATTTGCAGACCTCCACCAATAGAGGCCTGAGAATTGTAGCATGCAAGATGGTGGTGTGTAATGTAACTGTGGTGGTGTCTGAGAAACAGTCTACTGTAATAGTTTTAGATTCAAAGAATTCGTCCACAGATAGAACACCCTCTCCTTCTGTCTGACAATGCCAGAACACTTACGTGGTGCAACATCTCCAACAATCTGATGACATCGGTTCATTGTCATTGATCATGCTCCGTACAATCCTGACTTTGTCACATCTAATTTTTATCTGTTCCAAAACTTGAAGAACACCTTCGAGGACTTCACTTTTGATATATATGAAGCAGTGCAAGCAGAGGTGAAGTTGTGGCTCCATCAATAGGTCCACAGTTGCGATATCAACAAACTGGTCTCTTGTTGGGAGTAGTGTGTTAATCACCAGGGTGTGTATGTACAGAAATATATATGTAAACTTGAAGAATTAAGATGTAGAATATTAATAATCTTTGTTTTAAAAAGCTTAAAGAGTTTTACTTAAAAATACAGATAATAGTTTTCAGCAAGCCCTCTTAATAAGGGATTTTCAAAGTAATTACATTTTAAAGTTAGAAATTTGTTAATACTGATAACGTCTAAACTAATAAATTTGCTGACAAAATGTTTGCTTAAAAGAAAATAATGAGAATTTTCAAAAAAGGTGTGTTAGACTTCCTCCAGATAACATTTTTATGTAGAAATGGTACATAATGTTCTGTGTGCAATTCAGTTTTTAATTTTTTTTCATAAAATGTTCACAATTAAATTAATGACAAAGTGAGAATTTGGAAAGAGTTAACTACATACTGGGTTACAAAATTCAACTTGTAGTAGTTTATTTAAAGTTTTATAATTTTGTAAATATGTGTGTTTTCTATTGCGTATGTAACAGAATGTGTGAAAGAAAACACAGGCATTAATTGAATGAATATCTCCTGTTTATGATCTCAGAAGAAATGATTCAGGAACATTCAGACCGTATGAAATGTTATTATTAGTGACGTGCATCAGCAAGTAAATATAAATTCTGGAATTGAATATTTCAGTAATGAGTTAGTGAAATAGTCTTGAAGGTAGTGACATGAGAGGAGTGGGGTTCTCTCTCTCTCTCTCTCTCTCTCTCTCTCTCTCTCACACACACACACACACACACACACACACACACACACAATCGTACCATAAATTGGCAACACTCACTATGTGAATGAAACCAAACAAACAGGCGTAAACACTGTGGCAGTGTAGAATGAAAAACAGTTAAGAAAGTCATTTGTAAATAGTGCACTGCAGGATGCCAAAAACTCCCAAGTGCAGATGTGAAATGAAGCCTGTAGACACCAACCACTGCTAGCAAGAAGGGAAGGAGCAGATTATGTAAAGAAACACCATAAGTAGCTTGCAGACCAACTTTATAAATAAAATGCTGTTTCTAACCTAAACCAATCAGAAAAATGTACAAACGTATGTATCCAATTTATAGAATAACCTACAGAAGACCCTTTATAAATAAAAGCGAAATGCGTCTGGTATAATTCTTATTAATTAGATTGCAGTCAGCTCAAGACAGATAACCTATAGTAACAGTGTTAACAGCTGCTTCGGAAGATGGCCACGCAAACAAGCATATTACAAATTTTCATTGTTGTCATTCAATTATATAGCTGATAGTAATCTGTATTCGCACCTGCAAATACATTTCATTTATTTCATAATGGTTGTAATCACCCCAGTGCATGTTCCTTCAGACATGCATGCATGGACTCAGAAGAGAAGACAGATATTTTGCTAGGTAATATGTTGGGGTTCCGGTACTACATAAAGTGGGCCAAAGTGGAACCCCCGTCCTTATGGATCTTAAGCAGCCCATAAAGTCATGGTGGAACTGGCACTTGTACCTGCCGAGTCCTGCAGTAAATCCATCATCATGTTAAGTAAGATGTTGCAGGCCAAAGAAGAGTAGTGTGTCAGCAGGTAAAATTAGTTTCTGTGTCTTCTCTTAAAAAATGGAGTGCTTTCCTTTCTTCAGTGTTCTGCTTGGGTGCAGGCATCCTGGTTATGGGCCTGCAGGTCTCTCATCTTATTTCTTGAGCAGTCTCACTGTGTTGCCACATTTTTCCCCGCATCACACACGCAAAGACCATGCCCCGTTCCTCTGATAGGGGACACTGGATACTGCCCCGCTCTTGATTCGTCCACAATGATGCTATAGCCCCACCCGTTGGCGCCTGTGCTTCCCTAGCGAGCCAACGTATATACTGGCAAGCCACTGCAGCAGCACGTTAGTAAGCACCTGAAACTGAGAAGTAGCTGTCTCACTGAAATATTGTGCAGTTTGTTGTTCAACGCAACAACACCCATTAACATAAACTTGTACTGATATAGTTATGAGCTTCAGTTGTTTTTTTTATTTTGTTCCAACTACCAGTGAAAGTAATTCACATGTTTACTTCACAGACAGGAATGTCTTGTTGACAAATGTCTACATCTACATCTATACTCCGCGAGCCACCTTACGGTGTGTGGCGGAGGGTACTTATTGTACCACTATCTGATCCCCCCTTCCCTGTTCCATTCACGAATTGTGCGTGGGAAGAACGACTGCTTGTAAGTCTCCGTATTTGCTCTAATTTCTCGGATCTTTTCGTTGTGATCATTACGCGAGATATATGTGGGCGGTAGTAATATGTTGCCCATCTCTTCCCGAAATGTGCTCTCTCGTAATTTCGATAATAAACCTCTCCGTATTGCGTAACGCCTTTCTTGAAGTGTCCGCCACTGGAGCTTGTTCAGCATCTCCGTAACGCTCTCGCGCTGACTAAATGTCCCCATGACGAATCGCGCTGCTTTTCGCTGGATCATGTCTATCTCTTCTATTAATCCAACCTGGTAAGGGTCCCATACTGATGAGCAATACTCAAGAATCGGACGAACAAGCGTTTTGTAAGCTACTTCTTTCGTCGATGAGTCACATTTTCTTAGAATTCTTCCTATGAATCTCAACCTGGCGCCTGCTTTTCCCACTATTTGTTTTATGTGATCATTCCACTTCAGATCGCTCCGGATAGTAACTCCTAAGTATTTTACGGTCGTTACCGCTTCCAATGATTTACCACCTATGGCATAATCGTACGGGAATGGATTTCTGCCCCTATGTATGCGCATTATATTACATTTATCTACGTTTAGGGAAAGCTGCCAGCTGTCGCACCATGCATTAATCCTCTGCAGGTCCTCCTGGAGTACGTACGAGTCTTCTGATGTTGCTACTTTCTTGTAGACAACCGTGTCATCTGCAAATAGCCTCACGGAGCTACCGATGTTGTCAACTAAGTCATTTATGTATATTGTAAACAATAAAGGTCCTATCACGCTTCCCTGCGGTACTCCCGAAATTACCTCTACATCTGCAGATTTTGAACCGTTAAGAATGACATGTTGTGTTCTATCTTCTAGGAAATCCTGAATCCAATCACAAACCTGGTCCGATATTCCGTAAGCTCGTATTTTTTTCACTAAACTTAAGTGCGGAACCGTATCAAATGCCTTCCTGAAGTCCAGGAATACGGCATCAATCTGCTCGCCAGTGTCTACGGCACTGTGAATTTCTTGGGCAAATAGGGCGAGCTGAGTTTCACATGATCTCTGTTTGCGGAATCCATGTTGGTTATGATGAAGGAGATTTGTATTATCTAAGAACGTCATAATACGAGAACACAAAACATGTTCCATTATTCTACAACAGATTGACGTAAGCGAGATAGGCCTATAATTATTCGCATCTGATTTATGACCCTTCTTGAAAATGGGAACGACCTGCGCTTTCTTCCAGTCGCTAGGTACTTTACGTTCTTCCAGCGATCTACGATAAATTGCTGATAGAAAGGGGGCAAGTTCTTTAGCATAATCACTGTAGAATCTTAAGGGTATCTCGTCTGGTCCGGATGCTTTTCCGCTACTAAGTGATAGCAGTTGTTTTTCAATTCCGATATCGTTTATTTCAATATTTTCCATTTTGGCGTCCGTGCGACGGCTGAAGTCAGGGACTGTGTTACGATTTTCCGCAGTGAAACAGTTTCGGAACACTGAATTCAGTATTTCTGCCTTTCTTCGGTCGTCCTCTGTTTCGGTGCCATCGTGGTCAACGAGTGACTGAATAGGGGATTTAGATCCGCTTACTGATTTTACATATGACCAAAACTTTTTAGGGTTCTTGTTTAGCTTGTTTGCCAATGTTTTATGTTCGAATTCGTTGAATGCTTCTCTCATTGCTCTCTTTACGCTCTTTTTCGCTTCGTTCAGCTTTTCCTTATCAGCTATGATTCGACTACTCTTAAACCTATGATGAAGCTTTCTTTGTTTCCGTAGTACCTTTCGTACATGATTGTTATACCACGGTGGATCTTTCCCCTCGCTTTGGACCTTAGTCGGTACGAACTTATCTAAGGCGTACTGGACGATGTTTCTGAATTTTTTCCATTTTTGTTCCACATCCTCTTTCTCAGAAATGAACGTTTGATGGTGGTCACTCAGATATCCTGCGATTTGTGCCCTATCACTCTTGTTAAGCAAATATATTTTCCTTCCTTTCTTGGCATTTCTTATTACACTTGTAGTCATTGATGCAACCACTGACTTATGATCACTGATACCCTCTTCTACATTCACGGAGTCGAAAAGTTCCGGTCTATTTGTTGCTATGAGGTCTAAAACGTTAGCTTCACGAGTTGGTTCTCTAACTATCTGCTCGAAGTAATTCTCGGACAAGGCAGTCAGGATAATGTCACAAGAGTCTCTGTCCCTGGCTCCAGTTCTGATTGTGTGACTATCCCATTCTATACCTGGTAGATTGAAGTCTCCCCCTATTACAATAGTATGATCACGAAACTTCTTCACGACGTTCTGCAGGTTCTCTCTGAGGCGCTCAACTACTACGGTTGCTGATGCAGGTGGTCTATAGAAGCATCCGACTATCATATCTGACCCACCTCTGATACTTAACTTAACCCAGATTATTTCACATTCGCATTCGCTAATAACTTCACTGGATATTATTGAATTCTTTACTGCTATAAATACTCGTTTGCTTACTGGAAACCATAGCAGCATTACAGAGTTTCTCACTATACCCAACACACTCAGGGATTGGGTGTGTTCTGTCACCACACACACACACACACACACACACACACACACACACACACACACAAACCAAAAAAAAAAACTTAAGATAAATAATTATCACTATATTGCCATTGAACTACTACTACTTCTACTTCTTCTTCTTCTTCTTCTTCTTCTTCTTCTTCTTCGCCTCCTACTCCCCGGCATTGGTTGTTTCACTAGTTGCGCTTGAGGATAATAATTAACCTATCCATATTTAACTGAAATACTCACAGTGGAAGCCCAGCATGGAATAGCAACATTATTGTTGAACAGAAATACTGTATTGTTGTCTGACAATTTGTGGGTTCTTTGGCAGTGAAACATGCAGGTATGATTGATAAACAATGTGGAAGACAGTGTTAAAGTTTCTGGCGGTGTAAAACCTGGAGCAAATTTCAATAGTATAACGGTGAGTGTTAACGAAGAATGTTCTGATTTCTCAAAGACTGATTGTGCTGTGCTCATAGGAGGTGCTAATAACTTCTGTAGGAACAAAGCTAGTGCCTTGATTAAGAAGCTACTTAAATTGCTGCGGCTCCTGCATTTCACCAGTGTCATCGTAACAACATTGCCACTAAGGTATGACTTACCAGACTGATCATGCGTTAACAATGAAATTAGACTTACTAATATGAAGCTGAGAAGCTTCAGTGCCAAGTTGGTGAATGTTAAGGTGACAGACATTAGTAATTATGAAAGAAACTGTTTCACACAAACCATGGAATGTATCTCAACAAATATGGTAAAAGGAGGCCAGCTTCTAACATACGCGATGCTCTTGAAGATATCTCTCTGGTCAACAAAAGTAGAAATAAGTCATTTATTGTGCTGGGTGTGCCTTCACAGGGAAACTAACGGAGTGGACCAATTCCCATGGAATTTGGTCCACGAGAAACAAAATAACAGAATGCAATTCAGAATTAGATTCATGCATATGATCAGTTAAATGATTCTGTGTTGGATTTAGTTCATAATAGTTGCATAATGCATTTTACTATAGGGGGTCTGTCAGTAGGAATACCAACAAATTGAATGAACTAGAAGTATTTCTGGGGAACCCAAGTTCTGTAAAAGTTATATGCTTAAACAAACGCTGGCTTAAAAGTGAAAATATAAACTTGATAAACTCACTTTCCGGTTACAATTCATCAGTGAGTTTTTGTAGAAAAATGGTTTTTGGAAGGTCATGCATTCAAGTAGAAGAATCACCAAGCTTTTAAGTCAGGCAGACTTTTAATTGCTTGAACAATGAACTAACTATTATTTGAAAGCTGGTGCATTGAACTTTTGGAAGGCATTGTTTAATTATTAGCATATATCATATCCCTGATTATTCAGCTACATGTGCGTTTCAAGACAAATTTGAAACATTGCTGTGTAGGTTGATTTGAAACTTTGCTGTGTAGGTTGCAGGTAGAAAATTTATGTAAAAAGGTCATAGTTTGTGCTGACTTCAACATGAGTGTAAGAGCTGATGATGGATTTGCCATTTCTCTGAAAGACGTGTTATTTACAAATGGCTTAACATTAATCTTTAGCAAGTACAGGTATAGATAATGTAGTGAGCAGTATCAACTATGGTGCTACAGAGAAGTTCATCTTAGAATTAGGGATATCTGAATATTCAGCCCTTTTTATGTCGGTGACAAATTTAGATAAAACTGTAACAGTGAAATTGAGTCAGAAATGTCAGCCAACAAAATGTGAATACACTTGTCTCAAGACTAAATGGAACTTCCCAGTTGTTCAGCAAGCACTACTCAGTAGACACAAACTACTATGCTTTTGTATCAGAATGCATGAGTGTTTTCAATGAATGTTCCCCTTCATAACAGCACATGACAAAAACTGTAAAAAAACTCGGGATAACTGAAGGCATCAGGATCTCCAGTATTAGAAAGAGGAAACTGCACATGGAAGCAAAGAACAACCATGATGCAGAGTTTGTCAGCTATGTAAGCAAATACAAAAGAATATTTCACAAAGTAGTTCAACAGGCAAAGGCAAATGACAAACAGTAAACACATATTAGATGCCACAAATAAACCAAAAATGGTATGGCAGATTGTCAAGACTAAAATAGGTGAACCCTAAATTAGAAATAGATGGGGAAATGTTTACAAACTCCAGACATACATGTGAAGAATTCAATAGGATTTTATAAATTCTAACAAAATTATTTTGGCCAAGATAGACACAAAGCCCACGCCTACTACAGTGGTACAAGTTCATATGCCAACTAGCTCTGCAGATGATGAAGAAATTGATGAAATGTATGATGAGATAAAAGAAATTATTCAGGTAGTGAAGGGAGACGAAAATTTAATAGTCATGGGTGACTGGAATTCGAGAGTAGGAAAAGGGAGAGAAGGAAACATAGTAGGTGAATATGGATTGGGGGAAAGAAATGAAAGAGGAAGCCATTTGGTAGAATTTTGCACAGAGCATAACTTAATCGTAGCTAACACATGGTTCAAGAATCATAAAAGAAGGTTGTACACATGGAAGAATCCTGGAGATACTAGAAGATAGAGATTTAGGAACCAGGTATTAAATTGTAAGACATTTCCAGGGGCAGATGTGGACTCTGACCACAATCTATTGGTTATGAACTGTAGATTAAAACTGAAGAAACTGCAAAAAGGTGGGAATTTAAGGAGATATTACCTGGATAAACCGACTAAACCAGAGGTTGCACATCGTTTAAGGGAGAGCATAAGGGAACAACAATTGTCGCGAATGGGGGGAAAGAAATACAGTAGAAGAAGAATGGGTAGCTCTGAGGGATGAAGTAGTGAAGGCAGCAGAGGATCAAGTAGGTAAAAAGACGAGGGCTAGTAGAAATCCTTGAGTAACAGAAGATATATTGAATTTAATTGATTAAAGGAGAAAATATAAAAATGCAGTAAATGAAGCAGGCAAAAAGAAATACAAACGTCTCAAAAATGAGATCGACAGGAAGTGCAAAATGGCTAAGCAGGGATCGCTAGAGGACAAATGTAAGGATGTAGAGGCTTATCTCACTAGGGGTAAGATAGATACAGTCTACAGGTAAATTAAAGAGACCTTTGGAGAAAAGAGAACCACTTGTATGAATAGCAAGAGCTCAGATGGAAACCCATTTCTAAGCAAAGAAGGGAAAGCAGAAAGGTGGAAGGAGTATATAGAGGGTGGTCTATACAAGGGCAATGTACTTGAGGACAATATTATGGAAATGGAAGAAGACGTAGATGAAGATGAAATGGGAGATACGATACTGTGTGAAGAGTTTGACAGAGCACTGAAAGACCTGAGTCGAAACAAGACCCCGGGAGTAGACAACATTCCATTGGAACTACTGACGGCCTTGGGAGAGCCAGTCCTGACAAAACTCTACCATCTGGTGAGCAAGATGTATGAGACAGACGAAATACCCTCAGACTTCAAGAAGAATATAATAATTCCAATCCCAAAGATAGCAGGTGTTGACAGATGTGAAAATTACCAAACTATCAGTTTAATAAGTCACAGCTGCAAAATACTAACATGAATTATTTACAGACGAATGGAAAAACTGGTAGAAGCCGACCTCAGGGAAGATCAGTAGAAATGTTGGAACACGTGAGGCAATACTGACCTTACGACTTATCTTGGAAGAAAGATTAAGGAAAGGCAAACCCACATTTCTATCATTTGTAGACTTAGAAAAAGCTTTTGACAATGTTGACTGGAATACTCTTTCAAATTCTGAAAGTGGCAGGGGTAAAATACACGGCGCGAGAGGCTATTTACAATTTGTACAGAAACCAGATGGCAGTTATGAGTCGAGGGGTATGAAAGGGAAGCAGCGGTTGGGAAGGGAGCGAGACAGGGTTGTAGCCTCTCCCCGATGTTATTTAATCTGTATATTGAGCAAGCAGTAAAGGAAACAAAAGAAAAATTCGGAGTAGGAATTAAAATCCATGGAGAAGAAATAAAAACTTTGAGGTTCGCCGATGACATTGTAATTCTGTCAGAGACAGCAAAGGACTTGGAAGAGCAGTTGAACAGAATGGATAGTGTCTTGAAAGGAGGATATAAGATGAACATCAACAAAATCAAAATGAGGATAATGGAATGTAGTTGAATTTAGACGGGTGAGCTGAGGGAACTGGATTAGGAAATGAGACACTTAAAGTAGTAAAGGAGTTTTGCTATTTGGGGAGCAAAATAACTGATGATGGTCATAAGAGAGGATATAAAATGTAGACTGGCAATGGCAAGGAAAGCGTTTCTGAAGAAGAGAAATTTGTTAACATCGATTATAGATGTAAGTGTCAGGAAGTCGTTTCTGAAATTATTTGTATGGAGCGTAGCCACGTATGGAAGTGAAACATGGACGATAACTAGTCTCGACAAGAAAAGAATAGAAGCTTTCGAAATGTGGTGCTACAGAAGAATGCTGAAGATTAGATGGGTAGATCACATAAGTAATGAAGAGCTATTGAACAGAATTGGGGAGAAGAGGAGTTTGTGGCACAACTTGACAAGAAGGGACCGGTTGGTAGGGCATGTTCTATAGCACTGGAGGGCAGCGTGGAGGGTAAAAATCGTAGAGGGAGACCAAGAGATGAATACACTAAGCAGATTCAGAAGGATGTAGGTTGCAGTAGGTACTGGGAGATGAAGAAGCTTGCACAGGATAGAGTAGCATGGAGAGCTGCATCAAACCAGTCTCAGGACTGAAGACCATAACAACAACAACAAAATTGATAATCTCCCTCCTCCACAGGTAAGTCCCAATATAACGTGACACAGATTAGGAGTATTCAAATTTACTCCCCATTATGAAGTGGCTAACATCCCTAAAAAATCTCAAGTCTGTGGGCTGGGAGGAAATTCGGACAAAAATAATAAAGGCAAGATGTGATAATGTTGCACCCCAACTCTGTCACATAATAAATCAATCATCTGATGAGGGCTGCTATCCCGAACTTCGGAAATTCAACCTATTCACAAAAAGAACAGACAAGGGGAGATAGGAGATATTCACTCAGTATCATTACTACAAATTTTTTCTAAAATATTTGATCAAATAGTGTGTAACCAATTAGAAGAATACAACAAAAAATATAACATTATTCTCAATAATCAGTATGGATTTAGGAAGGGCTGAAGCACTGAGTATGCTATTAATGAACTAATCACTAAAATTAAGCAAATGCCTCAATAACAAGGAGAGTGTACAGTATCTTCTGTGACCTCAGTAAGGCATTTGTAATGGTAAACGATAAGCAGCTGCTCCTCAAATTAGCTTCTTATGGCTTCCATGAATTTTTTTTTAAGTTGGTTCACATATTATCTCAAAAATAGGAAGCAGAGGGTAGTTACTCAATAGAAGGGTGAGAAATCTTGCTCTAGTTGGAATGAAATACAAGCAGGTGTACCTCATGGGGTCCATACTAGGCCCATTACTATTTCTATATTATATAAATGACATACCAGGTAAGGTAACTTCAGATGTAATTCTGTATGCGGATGATTCAACAGCAGTAGTCTGCTGTAAAAACACTGAAGAATTATCACTGAAAACGAAACAAACTCTTCAAGAACTAGAAAATTGAATAAATAACAATGCTATGAAACTAAACCTAACAAAGACACAAACTGTCACTTCAGGACCAAACAAACTTAACACAGTTGAGTTATGAAAGCAGAGAACTGATCACTGCAGACTGTTAAATTTCTTAGTGACCATAAACAAAAGCTTGTTATGGACTGATCAAGTGGATTGCCTACTGAAGTAGTTAAATAGTTCTGTTTATGCAATGAGGGTTCTAAATAAAGTAACTGACTTTGCTGTTGTGTAAATTGTGTATCATGTCTATTTTATATCAGTTGTAAGATACAGCATAATTTTTCGGGGTGTTGAAAAAGGAAGCAGCCTTAAAATGTTCAAGCAACAGGAAAAAAAAATTATCAGAGCTATGACTGGAACAAATGGTAGACGATCATGCAAACCTTTATTTGCAGACCTTGACTTACCGATAATCCTATCTGTTTGTATTTGAAACACTTCTCTTGAGCTAAAAAGACACACACATTTTTTAAGGAAATTTGTTCACACCTGCTTATGAAACAAGGCACAAACAAGATTATATGACTTTGAAGCTTAGCAATAAAATTTGTTCAAAATTCTAGGACTGCAAGCTAGAAACATGCAAACATTGAAAACTGTTTAAAAAGCAAATGTTACTCCAATGGGGACGATTTTATAAACGAGGAAGACAAGTAAGAGATAAAACATTTGCTTTGTTTGCCTACATTATGTTCTATGTGTATGCTTACGTTCTCTTTTAATGGAGGTATATGTTTTTTTTATGGTGGGTCCATACTTGTATTGTGTAAACTGTGTATCTAAATATCTAGATGTATACACATATACTCCTTTCATGGAAGTATGTGCACTTATTAAGTATGTCCATAGTCAATAAATTTGAGATACAAACATGAAAAATACTCAAAAAGAAAGATTTTAAGCCACCGAGGAAAATTTTAAGAAACGGTAAGAAATCTAACGTGTATTTATCATTTTATGTTGTAATGTGTGTCCGGGAGCATCCATGTGCTTCCTTTTAGCGCATCTTGTTTTGAGGTATACTTAGGTAGGCATAGAATTATCCATTGACGAGTCACCAATGTTTCAATCATATGATTGTATATAAAATGTCATGTGACAATAAAGATTCCATTCTGTTCATTCCCACATTGACAGGTGGTGGCTTTACAATTACAAAATATTCACAGTAAATATGGTTAACATCAGAGACCTGCAATTTGTGTTAAATTTTATTCGTCATAATAACTGCAAATAAGTCCAAAAAGCATCCCCCCCAAGTCAATCGTCAGTCGTGGAAATGCTTAACTTTAAAGTCTTCGTGTAACTGGCCTCAAGTAAGCCTAAATCCCCGTTGCTGCATCAAAACAGTCACTTGCTAAATGTTGGAACACTTGTACTGAAAAATTGTCATTGTTGCGTAAAACTGCACAGATTGCTCCAGTAACAGACCATTGCGAAAGAACATGAGAAGACCATAGCAAAAAGCCCACAGCATGGTTGTGCCAGCTATTAAATGCATCCCCCTTCTTCTTCTTCCTCCTTCCCCCCGGATAAAAAAAATCTCTTTTTGATGTTAAATTTCTCATTGAAATATGCTCAAATGCTTACCATAGCAATCTTATTGAAATGTGTTCTCATTTGCAGACGGAAAAAAAGGCGCAACAATATAAAGAGATAATAAAAAATTCTGAAGTAAGATTTTATTTTGCAGATGAACTTTTTGAAGTGGATGACTCTTGCTACCCAGAGCCACTCATTGATGATGTCCCTTTGGCAGACTTGGAGTGGTGAAGTCTTTTAAAAACCTTAATATTAAATTGAATTAGTAGCTTTTAGTAATCCCAAAAAAAAAAAAAAAATTCTTAAACGTGTAAATTTGTAAACAGTTGACAGATGAACTATAATGTAGTGCATGTACAGTATTTTTTAATTATGTAAGCTGTTTGTGATAATAAAGTATTTACAATTAGGCCTACAGGTTGTGAACTTACCTTTTGTCCCACTTAATCTATATAAATAAAAGTGTAAGTGTTCGATTGTTCAAGAACATGTATCTCGGAAAGTCTATGCCCAGGGTTATGGGCAAAGACCTTAATGGCAGCTTCAGCACAGAAGGAGACCTTCAAAACGGTAGAGATGGTGGAGGAGGCAACCCATCTTCCCTGGGGACAATTAGAAGAGGACACCACTGCCTTGTGGAGAAGAGAGATCTTCAAAGGCTAATCCTCATCTGTATCAGGCCTAGTAAGTCTGTATATACTGCTTCCAAATCTAAACCAAGCATCGGATGTAAGAATAAATTAAACACAAGAAATGACAGTTCTTCTAGTACCACTCGAAATAGTGATGAGCAAATGCCTGATGGTGCTCATGAAAGATGCTGAGAAGACGCAAGCCCCTCTCAAAAAGAAATATGAAGAACTAGTAGAACTTATGGACAGGTGTAAGCTCAATGTATTGGGGTTGGGTGAGACAAAGTGGAAAAGCTGTGGGAAGAAATCACTGAGAAATGGATATGTGCTATATGTGGTAACAATAGTGAATCCAAGAATGGAGTTGGCCTTGTCCTCTATAAAGATATAGGCATATGTGAGTGACAAGATCATCCAGATGAGACTAAGAGCTGGCTATACACAGCATACTGTTTTGCTGGTATATGCACCACAGACAGGATGTACCACTGAGGAGAATCAGCATTTCCTTAATGAACTTGAAGAACAAATAACGGAACGCCATCATTGTGGGTGATCTGAATGCTCAAGTCGGTAAAGAAAGACTGGGATGTGAAGACATCATCGGTTCTCATGGTTATGGGAACAAACCCAGGAGAGAACCTAATTGATTTCCACGTGCTAAACAACCATACAGAACACGTGGTCTCAGAAGAGAGGGAAAGTCATAAAATAACGAGATACAGCTGGGATGGTGAGATTAAGACTACGAGAGACTTTGTCATCACTGATAGAAAATGTTACAGATGTTAGTCTTACCCAGTGAGTGCCTAGATAGTGACCACTGGCTATTAATTTCTGACCTAAACGATGTTAAAGTGCAAAAATTTAAACAAAAGAGAATGCCAAAGATTAAGACTTGACTGTTGAAGGACATGGAAAGTAAATGGAACTATGAGGTATGAATAACAGCCAAATGCCCGAAAACTGAGACTATCAGTGAAGTAGGAAATTATTATACAAAGTACTAAAAACTAAACAAAATGAATATGTAAATATCCTTGTGCTGGAAACAGATGACAATTTAATACGAGCAAAGGAAGCAATTAGGGTGCTGCTAAATGGAGGTGAGGGCAACACAACCATCAATGACTGTAGAGTAATTAATGAATTCCAAACCAACGAACACCCAATAAAACGTTGAGCTAGAAACAGCATTAAAGAGCATGCGGAATGGAAAGTTGACATGCTCTGATGGTCTCAGCTCAGACATGATAAAGGCAGCAGGAATATTAGGCTTAAATTGGCTATATAGAGAAAAGTTATTTGGGAAGAAATCAAAATTCCAGAAGATTAGAGTAAAGGAGTCATCGTCCCTCTGTTCAAAAAGGGCAATCAATGAAAATTTAGAAATTACAGAGACAGAAGCTGAAGCTCAAAAGAAACTTAATGATTGGAACAACACATCCAAAAATGTTGGACTAAAAATAAGTAAAACAAAGACAATAGAAATGACCATCAACAGGCAAGAAACTACCTCAGATATATTTCTAGGAGGAGTCAAAGTAGAATTGGTTTTCCACTTCAAGTACCTAGGAAGCATGATCTCGAAAGGCAACAGCATTAGGCAGGAAGTACTCAGCAGGATACAGAAAGCATCCAATTTCTACAGTCAAGTCAGAAATCTTCTCTGGGACCATAAAATGCCACAAAATGCGAAAGCGACCATGTACCACACCTATTTCGTACCAGTCCTTACATGTGATTTAGAAACATGTACCCTAATAAAGAAAGACCTGAGCAGAATTCAGGCAACAGAAATGAGATTCATTGGAACTGTGAATCAAACAACTAGAAAGGACAAAATTAGAAGCGAGGTGAATAGAAAAGTAGTTGTTATCGCGGTTCCTGTTACCAGTGTCATAAAGTAATGCAGTCTTCAGTGTTATGGGCACATAATGAGCATGAACAGGGACAGTATTTAGCACAGACCTTTAGCAATTTGTTAAAGAGGGTTACAATTCAGTGCTTTATTTAAATGAGTCCATCACAGAATCCAACAATAGCTAGTTTTGATGACAATAACATTATATACTTTTCACAATACCAACACAGTTGAGAAGAATAATGTCGATTGTACATACTGAATTCACAATTAAACTTACAGTTAGTGAGTTTCACAGTTTGCAGGATGTGTATTCTTGCATGCGGTATGTGCATAATATAAATCTGAGACAAATAATAAGTGCACATCCAGAACGGTGTTTCACTGGCTTCCAAACTCCAAACTGTAGAATGAATATTAGTGTGATGTCCAATTTCTTATAGAGAAACATAAGAGCAAACTGTTTTGAAAACTTGAATTCAGAAAGTAAGTTTGGATGACAATAGATTCATTGCTATTTCTCAACATAGTCACCATCATTGTCAAGGTATTTATCGTAACAGTGCACCATCAATCGTATGCCCATGTCATAGGCGTCTGTCGCCAATGTCCGAGGCCATGAAGTCACTTGAGTCTGCACCTCAGCATTGTTCTGGAAATGTTCTCCTGCCAGAAGACGCTTCATGAGGTGGATGAAATGAAAGTCACTTGGGGTGCAGTCGGGGCTGTAGGGTGGATGGTTGAAGATCTCCCATCCAAACCGATTCAACACATTTCGTGTGGCATTCGCTGTATGAGGTCTTGCATTGTCGTGCATAGGCGTAATGCCTCTGAAATTGTCACGTGCTAGCTGCGCAAAATTTGCACCAGTTCTGGTGTCACCAGAGATGGTCAGCCTCTAAAGTCTTTGTCATGAATATTGGTTTGTCCCTCAGTGGATTGCCTGCACCATTGTCAGACCTGACTGTCGTAATGTCGTGTCCATACACATGGCACAATTGGTGATGGACCTCTGCTGGAAATTGCTTCTGAGCATGCAAAAATCTGATAACTGCGCGTGAACCTCGCAGTTGATGCGAGACAGTCTCAGAGCAGCCATTTTATCATAGCACTAAGTGGTAACCAGTGCAGTCACAAGACTGAAACTATACTACATTTTCCCCACATACCTTCTTTCTACACCTGCGCATGCGCATTCCTATCTGAATACTCATGCCATCTCTAGATGCAGCTCATACATTGTGCTTTGAAATATAGCCTGGTTGTAATTTAATGTTTTTGATGGACTACAAAAATTAATAGAATTTTAGATTAAGGAAAATGTTGCTGGCCACCAATTTATAAAAATATGTAAACACTATTTTTCTTCTACATTGTGATTCATATCGTTTACATGAATAAGTGCAATATTGCAAATCAAACTGAATTTCATGAAATTATTAATTAGTAAGTTAATTAATCAGAGCTCTATGTCATATGGCACAGAAAAATTAATGAAAATTAGTTTCACAAATGGAATTGGAACACTGGAAGTGAGAACCTAAATAACGCGTTATAGTTAAATTTGGTCTAAACAAGACAAAAATTGGTAAAAAGATTTTGGTTATTTTTCAGAGTAGAAAAACATAACAGATGGAAAGAAACCACCTGCTTTATCACAAGTTGTGAGCTGGAAATATGTGAAGTTGAATTGTGAAGTGTTCAGTAATGCATTTGAGGGACATAATTTGTTGGAATAGGAATGTTAAATTGTCTGTAAGTTATTTGAAGGGCATGGAGAGCAGAATTTGTCAGAATCCTCAAAAAAATGAGTTTGAAATAATTAGGCATGTTTTACATTGTCTGTAGGTGAATAAATCAATCCAAAGGGTGTCATTTTTTATTTAACAGGAACCTGACCAGCCCTTGTGGCTAATTTCATAGTAAATAATTACCATTATACCAAGTACAGTTAGGCTACAGTTTAGTTTTTTTGCTCTTACAGCTGATTTAATTCTCTCACCCTTTACTCCGATAGCGAACCATTAGGATCACAGGCAGATCACTTAAAACTGCAAGGTGAGAGAGCTTACAACACAATTAAATATATACCCAAGAACTTCTGCAACTGTGGCACAGACAGATAGTTTTGTCTTCAGATTTTATGTTGCATACAGATTAATTTGGCAAACAATGGTTTTCATCAAAGCAAAAGGAAACAGAGAATTGAAAACATCAACAGTTGCCTTCTGATCTGTTTTTATTTTGTGCTCCCCTAAAAGTGGAGAAACAGATATGGAAAAACCACTTTCTGCCACACACTATGTTCTATTCACTTTCCCGTTTCTTCTTTGGGCTGGGGTAGTGGTCACAAAACGTGTAAGAACAGCAGGAAATTCAGCCACTGCTTCAGGTTCCTCTGAGCTAGAACAAGTTTGTGGAACAATTACGAGGGCAGTTCAATAAGTAATGCAACACTTTTTTTTTCTCGGCCAATTTTGGTTGAAAAAACCGGAAATTTCTTGTGGAATATTTTCAAACATTCCCGCTTTGTCTCGTATAGTTTCATTGACTTCCGACAGGTGGCAGCGCTGTACGGAGCTGTTAAAATGGTGTCTGTAACGGATGTGCGTTGCAAACAACGGGCAGTGATCGAGTTTCTTTTGGCGGAAAACCAGGGCATCTCAGATATTCATAGGCGCTTGCAGAATGTCTACGGTGATCTGGCAGTGGACAAAAGCACGGTGAGTCGTTGGGCAAAGCGTGTGTCATCATCGCCGCAAGGTCAAGCAAGACTGTCTGATCTCCCGCGTGCGGGCCGGCCGTGCACAGCTGTGACTCCTGCAATGGCGGAGCGTGCGAACACACTCGTTCGAGATGATCGACGGATCACCATCAAACAACTCAGTGCTCAACTTGACATCTCTGTTGGTAGTGCTGTCACAATTGTGGGAGGCACTACGCGGATGATGAAGAAGTTATTGAGGCAGTACGACGTTGGCTCTGACATCGTCCAGTGGAATGGTACCGTGCAGGCATACAGGCCCTCATTTCAAGGTGGCGTAAGGCCGTAGCATTGAATAGAGATTACGTTGAAAAATAGTGTTGTGTAGCTAAAAGATTGGGGAATAACCTGGTGTATTTCAATGCTGAATAAAACAACCCCTGTTTCAGAAAAAAAATGTGTTGCATTACTTATTGAACTGCCCTCGTACATTGTTTGCCTGTTATGGCAGATGTCCGAGACCTCATCTGTATTACTATCAGCACCCATCAAATAGTCAAGAGTCCTGTGGTAGATGCTCCAGTATGTCCTGAAGTAGACATAAAGGTCAACTTGTGATTTTTCACAAGTTACTGCAATCACAACACACATGAACTTTAGTGGACACACATTTAAAATTCATTCTCCACAATGATGCAAAGTATGCAAATCAGATTGTTATTAGGCACTATACTTTTCCTACCAGTTTTAAATGCCTTCCGTAAAATGAATTTGTTTCAACTGAGGCCATAGGTTCAAGACCTTTCTATGCAGGCCAAAAGCAAAGCAAAGTAAAAATATCACTGCCCACAAGGCAGCACCACTGAGTAGCTAATGTCTGCACCCAGGGACTGTATGCAACAGAGCTCTTAGAGGGAGGAACAGCAAGGGTGTACAAAACAGAAAATTTGCTATCCACTGAAGTGGACACTGTGCACGAGAAGCTTAATTTTCCTATAGGTGGTATCCATCTTTCCCCTATTGATACATGCTTCTATACACTTGGGTTTGTCCTCTAGCCTTTCTGCGCATTCTGTCAGTCTCATTTTCTAGACGTCTGATCCCTTTTGCCTACTTCATTTCCTGCATTTTATAAGGTTTCTTTTCTTCAATTAAATTCAGTGTGTCCTGTGGTATCCAAGGAGTTCTTCTAGGCCTTCTCTCTTTACCTGTTCGATCCTCTGTGATCTTCCTATTTCATCTCTCAAAGCTACTCTTTCATATTCTACTGTATTGCTTTCTCATTTCAGTCAGTGCCCACATCTGCCCCTTGAAATGCCTTACAGTTTAGAATCTGGTTCTGAAATCTCTGGATTGCCATTATGTAATCAATCTGAAACTCAGTGTCTCCAGGTCTCTTTCATATATATAAACTTCTTTCGTGGTTATTAAACCAAGTGTCAGCAATGATTAAGTTATGCTCTGTGCAAAATTCTACCAGGAGTCTTCCTCTTTCATTTCTTTTCCCCAGTTCATATTCTCCTATTATTTTTCCTATGTTTATCTCCATTTATTATCATAATAATTTCTTGCACTGCATCATACATTCTTTCAGTCTGTTCGTCATCTGCGGAGCCAGTAGGCATCTAAACTTGTACTATGGTGTGTGTTAGCTGGTGTCTTTCTTTGCTCTGAGAATGTGTTCAGAATGCCATTCATAGTAGGTTAGCCGCATTCTTATTTTGTTATTCATTATTAGACCTGCTTCTGCAGTACTCCTATTTGATTTTGCATTTATAATCCTGTACTCACCAGCCCAGAAGTCCCATTCACCCAGCCATTGAACTTCACTATTCCCATTATATCTAAACTTTGACCTATCCATTTCCCTTTTTAAACTCTCTAATCTACTAGGCCAATTAAAGGATCTAACATCCCATGCTCTGACCTGTAGAAAGCCAGTCTTGCTTTTCTGATTTCTACACATCCTCCGGAGGGTCAATGTACAGAGATCTAAACCTCCATATTATTTTACCTGAGGATATACTGTCATGCTTTCGCTGCGGCTGACGCTTATAAGCGTAACAAGAAGCCATGAGCCAGTGCGGCTGACGCTTATAAGCGTCCGCGCTCACTATCGGATTACTCAGTCTAGTTTCAGTGTCTAAGCTAGCATCGAAGCGTGTAAACTTTTGTTTTGTGTGGTTAGTTATCGAACTTATATTGTCTGTAATGGCGGCTAATGAACCAACACCTGGACCTTCCAATGTGCAAAGGAACAGGAAAAGTGTTAAATTGACAGAGGAACAGTTACGTAGTGTACTAGACGACAGTGATTTTCTGTGCAGTGAGGACGAGGCATACCACGGAGAAGGTGATTTAGAGGCTGCTGAAGAATTGCGGAGTGATGATAGCGTGGAAGCACAGCTTTCGAATCTGTTTCGTGACAGTTCCGAATCTGACGATACGGATCACGACGATTGTGTGGAAATCAACGACGAAACAGAGCCCGACCTGTCACTTGGAGAGAATCCAGGTGAGTCCTGGCGTGAAGAACCACATAATATGCAGTATTACCCATTTACAAAGGAAGAAGTTTTGAAAATTCATCCTGCTGGTAATTCTCCTATGGATTTCTTAAGATTATGGGTAACAGACGATGTGTTGGAACTTGTAGTTGACGAAACAAATAATAACGCAATCAACATATTGCTGAGCTAAAATACAATAGAGGTATCTAGGAACTGTAAATGGAAACCTCTAAGTATAAGCGAATTATTAGTTTTCCTGGGTGTTTCGTTACATATGGGTAATGTCAAATATCCACGATTACAGGACTACTGGAAGAAAGAACCGCTGTCTGAGAATAGAGAAATAGCGATGAGTATAAGAGGAGACCAGTATTTGATCATATTACGCTCTCTGCGTTTTGCAAAAAATCCATTTCCAGGAAACTCGAAACCACACGATCGTATATATGAGATACGACCTATATTGCATTATTTTAACACGAGAATGTCTCAAGTGTATTACCCGGGAAGAGATTTATCAATAGGTGAATCAGTGATTCTTTGGAGGGGAAGATTGTCATTTAGACAATACATAAAAAGCAAACGCAATAAATATGGCATTAAGATATACGTGGAATCAAAATTTTCCCTGAATGCAGTGGATTTGTTGCTTGTTTGAATTGTATTTTTTGTTACAGTATCAACAAATCACGAACATTTAAATGACGCCTGTAACCCCTACAGGTGTCAGACAGCAAACAGACTTTAAAACATGACCACAATACAGTCGAAGCTTATTTGAAGTAATGCATCTAAGATGTCATCATTAAGTCAGTATAGAACATGCTCCTACAGATCTTACAAGGTGTTGACAGCCTGTAGCTCAGGTGTGCTTTGGAGCCTCAGCTCCGAGTGGTGCTTGCCGTTTCTGAGTGTTACCGGCCTGCACTGCCGCCGCACTTGCAAGTTGCCGGGCCGCACTGGAGAGTTGCGCATCTGCACCGATGCCGCAGCGAAAGTGTTAACCATGCGGTAGAGCTGCATGCCTCCCAAAGTAACAGCTGTAATTTCCCCTTGCTTTCAGCCATTTGCAGTACCAGCACAGCATGGCCGTGTTACTGTGCCAGACCATTCGATCATCCAGACTGCTGCTCCTGTAACTACTGGAAGGGCTGCTGCCCCTCTTCAGGAAACACGTGGTTTTCTGGCCTATCCACATTTACCCCTTCAGTGTGGTCGCATCTATGGTACAGCTATCTGTATCACTGGGGCACGCAAGCCACCCCACCTCGGCAAGGTCCTCAGTGCGTGGGGAAAGTACGGAAGAATACTTGATTAAGTTAGTGGGGGTTTTCAGGAGGTGAGAGATTTGGAGAATGTGCTTTCCAGGACAAGTCAAACTCAGGACAGCCCAGGCGACACGCAGTCTTGTTTTATCTTCTCGAAAGATAATGTCATGGAGACCTCGCAGATATGCAATGCCTTCTGTCCAAATTAATAGCTGTATGAACTAGGGGATTGTGTTCTGTATTTGATGGCACACCAGGTGTTGGGGACGTATGACCGAATACAATCTGGTGACATTCTTTCTCCTTGAATGCGCCACACATTGGGACTTCCATTGCAAACTGTATGCAGAATGGGGGCTCACCTGGCAAATCAGTGTGATACCACTCACTCCTGTGTCCAGTGTCATCACTGGGAAATCCATTGTCGGCATGTCTCCTCTACTGCTGCATCAAGAGAAGTCGCAACTGTGGTCACCGTACCGACAGTCCATCTATCTGCATACAAATCTATTTCCTAACTCGAGATACATTGTACGATCCTACGCAGGCAAGTGAACAGTATGCCTCTCCTCTAAGGAGCGGTACACTCTGAACAATTCAGATCCTGCAGGGGATTGTGTATGGCCCTCCTGACACAATCAATTCCATATTTGTGTAACAGTCGTGGGATCCCGAGCAAGGGCTCCCGAGCAACTTGAGCGTGCAACATCGTGGTACAATAATCACAGTCTCAGTAGTTCACAATCCTCCCGCTGTCAAATTCTGAAACATATAGAGAAACAGAGTACAAATTCTGGTAGCCAAATAAAAGGAAACAAACAAAAATTTTAGACATGTACTGATAGCCTTTTTTCCTTCTTACTTGAGGAATAACATGACCCTCTCACAAATAAATAACTCAGATGTGACTTATGAATGAGAAACTCACTGTGTAATATTTCCTTACGTGTAGCATGTTGATTGTGTTACTTCTCCTCACTTTGTCTAGCCGTGCTAAAATGCTAATCATTTGCATATCCAAGCCAGTACGGCATTTCTCGCCATTGCCAGGTTTGTTGCATATTGCCTTCATAGTTTACAGCTTTAATGGCCAGCAGCAATAATTGGTCAGAACCAATGTATAGTGGCATGCAAAACTTAAGGACAAAAGTAACTTTCGCCAAGTAATATAACTTGATGAAACTTGGACCATACATAGAAAGAACTGTTGGAGTGTCACCACAATTTGTGATACGATATTGCAGTGCCTGTGTTATTCTGATTACAATGCAAAGTTCTGTTGGATATGCATGCATGTCCAAAGGAACAGGCACTGTAGCGACTACAGCCGTTATCGAATACATTAAATGCATTCGCAATTGCGAATAATGAGAACCATTAGCTGTAGAATGGCATGGCAACAATGAAAGTTTGTGTTGGACTGGAACTCGTACCCGAATTTCCCCCACTGATGATAAGGGGGAAATCTGGGTTCGAGTCCCGGTTCAGCACAAATTTTCATTGTTGTCATTTCATTCTACAGCTGATGGTTGTCATTATTCGCAATTGTGAATACATTTAATGCAATTTGTGATGTTCCCCTGGAGTTTACAAAGGTGAGACATGTTTTTTTAATACGGGCTGTGATCAACACAGGGGGCAGTGCATGATCTGCAACATTCTCACATGCTGATCACAAGGTTTGTAATTAGTTCTTGTGGTAGGACATTCCATTCCTCCACACAATGCCTCTCAAGTGTGTGTTGAGAGGGAGTGTGGCAGTATTGAAAATGGGTAGAATTCATGTTGGTCCTCTCAAGATTTCGGATCATTTACATACATTGTGAAGAGTTGCTTAGAAAAGAGAAAATATAGTGTCAAAATGCATATAAAACAGTCATAATTACTTGGTGGAGTGCATGAGTAAGATCCCAAACACGTGAATATTCAGTTTAACTTTCTGCAGGGAACAATCCTACTTCCACGGTCACTCATTGTCCACTTCCATGCAAGAAAGAAATTCCAGAACAAATGTTTGTTTTGCTGGCAGGTCAGCAGGAAGCAACTCGGGAACATGGATGATGATGTAGGATAATAATTCAGGACGTTTCATAGGATTTTATGCAGTGTGCTCACACGTATGCCTAACATTCAGGCAATTCTCTGTGCACTGCATGTTATCACGCCACTGCTTGACCCTTTCTGCAGTGCTGTGGCCACACTTTCAACAGATATCGGTTCAACTGCTTTCCTCCCTGTTCCGCACTGCACTTCAAAAGAACTTGTTTTTGTGAATTTTGTAATCATTTTGTCCACATCCTTAGCAGACATCGGACACAAACCCTAGAGTGTCTGACACTTATGCAGGGCTACTGGAACACACACCTGTCTTGAAAAGAGCTTTACCAGCAGCATACAATCCTTTGTAGAAACAGTCGTGTTCTATTGGTGAAATTTTCAGTCCCCCCCCCATGACGTTTCCCCATGTGTCAATAATATGCTGTTCTAACTTGACATCATTCTGACAGTGGTTCTCTTTCTACAGCATTCTGAAACTGTAACTTTAATTATAATACATTAAACGTATTCGCTCTTGCGAATAATGACAACCATCAGCTGTAGAATGGAATGACGACAATGAAATTTTGTGCCGGAGTGGGATTCGAACCCTCTGTTTATTTTCAAAAATTTATTTTTGTTGATACATTGACTTAAGTGACGGTTACATCATGAAAGCATTGAACCTTAATGTGAATTTCAGCTCTTTGTTGTTTCGTGGAAAGACTGAATGGTAACACCAAGACTTGTCACATGATTAATTGATTGTTTGTTTTATTGGTACGTTTCATCATTTTTGTGCATAGTTACAAATTGATACTGGACGAGTCAATTTTTGCGAGATGATGAGACAACATGAATTTATGTGATGATTATGAATTGTATATCTGCTACAATATAAATAAGTTTACATACATACAACTGTAAGAAATATGTGTACGTACAGATTACTGTCTTCATGCTCTTCTCAAGAACTTACATCAGTTTTCTAGTTAAAAAGCAAGAGGATTGCTACATCATTGTGTTGATCATAGCTTACCCTTTTTTTAAACAAATTTACATTAAATCATGACACTTTTCTTAGGAATTAACAACAATTACTCTTATTAATTTAAAAAAAGCAGAATAATAATTACACATTTTGTGCCATCTTCATGACTACAGTTTACAGTATTTGCATTTGTACAGATGACATAAATTTAAAGATTAGAAAATATTTACAACCTATATGACATACACTAACACTGATCATGTTACTGATTGGAGTAGTCTACAGGGACTCATCCAGATTTTAGAAAGCAGCTAGGTTGTGAGGTAATGGGCGAGTTGTGGCGCCCTGGAAATATTCTAAGTTTGGAGCAGGTGTGTCCGCTTGGGGGCCTCTCGGCGGGCCGTGGCCCAGCAGCAACCACATGGTGCCAAACGTTAGCTGAGCTTGAGGGGTAGCCCCAGCGTTTGGTCCAGCTGCGTGGCTGGGAATTCAGTGGTGACACTGTGTTGATGGTAATTAAACAAATTAATTATACTATTGACACATTTGATTTTTATGAATTTTGCAGCAAATGAATTGTCTTTCACTTTTAACTTACATCAATTCCTGTATTCTCTATGCTGTTGAGATTTACGCAGTTTGGTTATATGCTTCTTCCGCCATAATCAGTTCTCATTAAAGATTGTGAGTACAATACTGATTTTAATTGGACTTCCTCTTCAGATGCAGGCAGCTATAGTGACATGACATTAGCATAATGCGCAGAAGAAGAGAAAACTTTCGTGGTTTTGCACTAAAAAGGAACTCTCACACTTCATACTTCCGTAAGAATTATTATTCAGACAACACAATGTACATTACTCACTTCTCACAAGAATACATCTTCTCCCCACAAGAACTAAAGACAGAGCCTACTAATAAATTGACAAAAAATTGAATGGAGTTTCCATCATTTGTCATTCGCCTTCCAGCATAGCATCTTTTCCGACGCTTACAGTGGCCACACTAGTGTTTATTGTCATTGGTAATAACTTTTTTGTAGTGTGCGTCAGGCCTTTTCCCTATGTACCTATACAATTGCCCCCACACTGTGTGGTGACATGCAATGGAGACGCACAGTGTTTTATGTACACTCGTACAGCTTAAATTTAAATTTTGCTGAAAGGGGTACAATGACCTTTATTTGTTGGCGTATTTTTCTTTTTATATTGAGTTGGAGATGTCAGCTTGTCTTGCTTAGACATTATCTTACAGGAAATACATAACATACATGCAGAATGATAATTCAGTAAGTATTTACATGAGAGCGCTGCGAGAGCAGCTACTTGTCCTTTTGGCAACATTGTCAGTCTCTGTGGGCATGCACACAAAATATATTTGTTGGCTGTGCAACAGCCGTTAATGCTCCATGTATTACTGTATACGGTCGTTCGCGCTTCCACTCGCACTTTTAGTGTTATTTTCACACCGAGTGCCGTACTATTTGTTGAATAATTTGCTGTGGCATGGTTACCCATGGCGAGTGCAGTGCATGTGCGTTTACTCTTCAAGAACCAATGCTGTGGCAGATAATTCACCTTTAATACGGCCCAGGAAGAAATCTTTTCCGTTGTATCCATATTTTCAGTGGGGTGAATACTGCACATCAACACCCGACGTCAAGGTAAGTGATACTTGCACAACTGTAGTTTGCTGATTAATATATCAGATGTTGCATAGCATAACATTACCAAAATTGATTCATAGCACTATTGCACACGTATTTGGATACCACTATATGTTTCGCCGTACACTTTGTCTTGAGAATTATTTTAGTCTTTGAGGGGTTTTTTTCCTTTTTTGTTAGTTTTTCAAGTTCATCTTTTACATATTACAGTGGCTTACATCTAAGGCTGACATTCCACCCATTATTTGTATCAAACATAGAGAATTCTTAAATAATAAAACATTACAAAATTCCTTCTTCAATTACAGTTACTGGTTTCTATAGTTTGTTAACTCAAAAAAAAAAAAAAAATCCTTTGTACATAAATACAAATAACTTATTTAAATTTCATTACATTGTGTTACTACATATGCATTTAATGCATCCACATCTTATATTCCAGTCATGAGAGTTTAATATTTTCCTAGGGAGAAATAGAGAAAAACATTTACATCAGGATTCCACATTACGCGTTGCTGGCTTAACTGTGCTTTGGCGCCACCCCTGCATTGGGGATGGAATAAGGAATTATTATTCTACTGGTTTATGTATTACTGAGGAAATGCTGTTCTTCTTAAATCACTTATCAGGAAACTCATTTTTCATGGAAACGAAACATATTAACGATTTACCCATGTACTATATACCATGGTGTTGCTTGTATTTATTTATGTGTAGTTTTGTGTTCATAACGCAGAAGTTTTTGCATTACGTCATGCTTACCTCTTTACAATTACATGGAAATGCTGTTGTTTATATTCACATGTCACACAATATGAATTGATTAGTTTTATTTGAGATCACATGCCTCCATGTTTATGTGCGCTTCATAGTCAGTAGCTACGGGTAAATGTTTTGTAGTCACACTGCTAAGATTTATATTCTTATTCTTCCTGTACTTGATGACCAAGATATACACATAGACATACTAATAACTAAATCATTTCTTTGAGGTGTGGCCCGTTTTTTCATTTGGTACCTGTAACACCCGTCGTAAATCTCTTCTTCTGCGCCATGTCAGTGCACTGGTCGTTGCAATATATAAAAGAAAAGTTTATTACTGACTTAAAAACTAATTATGCTTCATAGCTCATAGGCCACTCACATACTCGGTCATCACATTCGTTCGCAGACTTTTTCATATTTAATTCTTATTTGTTTATATATGTATTCACTTGTATTTTTATTCTTTTTATTCATTTACCCTGCAAAGAAAGTTACTTTGACATCTCCTACGGTATCTTATCTTATGTTAGCTAACACTTACTGTATGTTTCGTTGTAATGATTTCTTATAATTCTAGTTACAATGTATATATCCCAGTATTGACGCAACTTTGCATGCTGCTACAATATTATATTCTTTCGTTCCCTGATAGTAAATAAAGTTGTTACATGTTATTACTTATTTTGAAATTGAGTTTGATACTTGTCCAGCTTCACATTTCTATTTGGTTACACCGCGAGTTAGCCTGTTGTGCTTGCGCAAGGTCAACATCTCTTCCCTAGTACTGACGTAATCATGCATTGTTGAGCGCGCACAGCTGGGTCATACGCTGCTCCAGTTTGCATTTCACTTAGTGTGAAGCTGTGTTTTTACACTTCCTTCTTTTCAAATGTTTGTCTTTGCTTACAAAATAAGAAAATTACTTAAGTCTATACAATTTCATTCAAAAATGCACATAATAAATTGTTTTACATATAAAACTATGACACTAGTTATAAATATACAGAGTGTTACAAAAAGGTACGGCCAAACCTTCAGGAAACATTCCTCACACACAAATAAAGAAAAGATGTTATGCGGACGTGTGTCCGGAAATGCTTAATTTCCATGTTGGAGCTCATTTTAGTTTCGTCAGTATGTACCGTACTTCCTCGATTCACCGCCAGTTGGCCCAATTGAAGGAAGGTAATGTTGACTTCGGTGCTTGTGTTGACATGCAACTCATTGCTCTACAGTACTAGCATCAAGCACATCAGCACGTAGCATCAACAGGTTAGTGTTCATCACGAACGTGGTTTTGCAGTCAGTGCAATGTTTACAAATGCGGAGTTGGCAGATGCCCATTTGATGTATGGATTAGCACGGGACAATAGCCGTGGCGCGGTTCATTTCTATCGAGACAGATTTCCAGAACGAAGATGTCCCGACAGGCAGACGTTAGAAGCAATTGATCAGCGTCTTAGGGAGCACGGAACATTCCAGCCTATGACTCGCGACTGGGGAAGACCTAGAACGACGAGGAGACCTGCAATGTACAAGGCAATTCTTTGTGCAGTTGACGATAACCCTAATGTCAGCGTCAGACAAGTTGCTGCTGACAAGGTAACGTTGACCACGTCACTGTATGGAGAGTGCTACGGGAGAACCAGTTGTTTCCGTACCATGTACAGTGTGTGCAGGCACTATCAGCAGCTGATTGGCCTCCACGGGTACACTTCTGCAAATGGTTCGTCCAACAATGTCTCAATCCTCATTTCAGTGCAAATGTTCTCTTTACGGATGAGGCTTCATTCCAACGTGATCAAATTGTAAATTTTCACAATCAACATGTGTGGGCTGATGAGAATCCGCACGCAATTGTGCAATCACGTCATCAACACAGATTTTCTGTGAACGTTTGGGCAGGCATTGTTGGTGATGTCTTGATTGGCCCCCATGTTCTTTCACCTACGCTCAATGGAGCACGTTATCATGATTTCACACGGGGTACTCTACCTGTGCTGCTAGAACATGTGCCTTTACAAGTACGATACAACATGTGGTTCATGCACGATGGAGCTCCTGCACATTTCAGTCGTAGTGTTCGTACGCTTCTCAACAACAGATTCGGTGACCGATGGATTGGTAGAGGCGGACCAATTCCATGGCCTCCAAACTCTCCTGACCTCAACCCTCTTGACTTTCATTTATGCGGGCATTTGAAAGCTCTTGTCTATGCAACCCCGGTACCAAATGTAGAGACTCTTCGTGCTCGTATTGTGGACGGCTGTGATACAATACGCCATTCTCCAGGGCTGCATCAGGGATTCCATGCGACGGAGGGTGGATGCATGTATCCTCGCTAACAGAGGGCATTTTGAACATTTCCTGTAACAAAGTGTTTGAAGTCACGGTGGTACGCTCTGTTGCTGTGTGTTTCCATTCCATGATTAATGTGATTTGAAGAGAAGTAATAAAATGAGCTCTAACATGGAAAGTAAGCGTTTCCGGACACATGTCCACATAACATATTTTCTTTCTTTGTGTGTGAGGAATGTTTCCTAAAAGTTTGGCCGTACCTTTTTGTAACACCTTATATTTTCTGACAAGAGAACTGCTGTGATATTGGGTCACTACTCGTGAAAAGGTTTTAAGTCTTTGTGAGGGTGGAGACCTTTTTCTCTCCCTGTTCTTTCATATACCAACCTATAAATTCCAGGATAAGGTATTTTTGCAATAGTATATGGCCCTGAGTATAGTAATTGCCATTTTTTATTCAACTTACCGATCTTTGTCAATTTGGGATGTGTTCTCAAGACGACTCGTTGCCCTTCAAAAAAAGTGTGTAACTTGTTTTAACTTTTTGTTGTATATTCTCTTTCCATAATCTGCTCTATTCTCTAGCATAATTATCGCTTGTTTGATTTTATCCTGTAAAGTTAACTCTCTAATAGGTAATTTTGGCATGGGTGATTCCCATTCGCCAGTTTGCTTTGTGTTGAACATCAGTTCATTAGGAGTGAAACCTGCGGAAGAATGGGGGGAGATTGTTTGCTATTTGCATAAATGGAGTCACGTATTCAATCCATCATGAAGGCTTATTATGAGCGTATGTCCTTATAAATCTATTGAATTCTTTAAACACCCTCTCCACGAGACTTGCTTCTGGGTAGAAAAAACTTACCAAGATGTGTTTAACACCCTGTGTATTCATGAATTGTTTCCATTTTCTTCCTACGAAATAGACTGCGTTGTCTGTTAATGTTACTTTGGGTTTCCCTACTCTTCGTAAGTAATCCTCTTCAATGCTCCTTATGGTGCTACTGGCTGTAGTGGTTTTGATAGCATAAAGTTTGATGTTATTTTTTGAAACTCTCATAAAGAGCTATTATGTATTTGACGCCTCCTTTTGCTCTGGGCTGTGGCCCTGCAACATCCAGAGAAACCATTTCCAGTGGAGCTTTGGTCAGTATGGGGTGTAGTTCTGTAAACTTTGACACATTAGATTGTTTTGTTCTTTGGCAAATAGCACACTTTCTTAATATTTGTGAAACATGTCGTCATAAATTAGGAAAGTAACAAAGTTTGGAAATCTTGTCTGTACACTTTGTTTCTCTGTAGTGTCCTCATACTTCATGTGGATGTTTGATAAATTCGTCGATATATTCCTCTGGAAGGCATACACACCAATGGTTAGAACTTTCGTGCTTCCGGTGAAACAAAACACCTGATACCATTTACCTACTTTATGGTTTGTATTCTGGTTAAGATTTTGTATTACCTTTTTCCACCTATTGTCTTGATGTTGTATCATTCCCATCTGTTTACAAAATTTTTGTAGTCTGATTTTTGTGTATTACTTTGCATCAATAATGTTTGGATTTCTGAATCGTGGTCAGACAGTTCACTTAACTCGTCTAGTCCCTGCGGCAATCTGGATAGTGCATCTAAGATAATATTCTGACTGCCTTTTATGTATATTATTTCAAAATTGAATTCCTGCATGTACAAACACCACCTCACTAGTCCTCGGTCTAACAGCTTACATGTTAAGAGAAAAGATAACAATTGGGGGTCACAATAGACTTTAATGTTTTTACCCCAAAGAAAATACTCGAATTTCTTAAATGCCCAAATTACTGCTAAACTTCCAGTTCTGATATGGAATATGATCTTTTTGCCTCTGATAAAGTTCTGCTGGCAAAGCTGGTGACTTTGGGTACTGTTTTTCCTTCTTCTTCTTCTTGTATCTGGAACAAACATGCCCCCAGCCCCTGGGACGAGGCCCCCGTGCTTAAACAAAAGTCCTTAAACATGTCAGGATGACTCAAAATGTTTGTTGATATTAATGCATTTTTAATTTTGGTAAAGTCCTCCTGGCATCTCTCATCCCATAGCCAAGGTTTATTCTTTCTCAATAGGTTAAGTAAGGCATCGCTATTCATAAGTTGTTGTGGTATAAATTTTTGGAAAAAGGAGGTTATTCCTAGATATGCTTCTTTCAATTGTTTTTTGTTCCTTTGGGGTGGGCAGTTACGTATGGCATCTAGTTTCTTTGGGTCTGGTAATATGCCCTGTTCTGATAAGATATGTCCTAAAAATTTTTCTTGTTTTTTGCCAAAGCTAGATTTTTTAAGATTTGTAAGAATTATTATTCAGACTACACAATGTACATTACACACTTCTCACAAGAATACGTCTTCTCCCCATGAGAATTAAAGACAGAGTCTATCTAATAAATTGACAAAAAATCGAATGGAGTTTCCATCATTTGTCATTTGACTTCCAGCGTAGCATAATACATCTTTGCCAACGCTTACAGTGGCCGCGCTAGTGTTTACTGTTATTGGTAATAACTTTTATCGTAACATGTCAATGCTTTTCCTATGTACGTATGTAATACCTCTAAAAGAAACATGTACATTACTATTATTTACAAGACGATTCTGATGGTGTACTCAGATATTCAGTACCTTTATTAGTTTAAGTTTAGTATCTGACTGTAAATTATACAAGTAACACCCAGCAACGAATTTCCAAAATCTAAACAGTTCATCCAATTTTGTCGATTGCCATCTCTTTAGAAAGCTATTAGTGTAAATCTTAATTGGTAAAAATTACAGGCATGTAACTTGAATAGTACATGAGTTATTGGAGATCAAAGTGGCCGATTACTATCGATCGCATCAGGCCATAAGTACTCCACAGTTACACAATAAAAACGGTACCAGCATGCTTATAAATATATTTATTCGTCTGTGTCTTTGCTTATGTCGGATATATACTATTCGTTAAGAAATTGGGCAAATATTTACCGTGTTCTAGAAAGCACACAGACATTATGCTACTGGCCTACTTTTGCTTGCTATTCCTTTGATATATGTCTATTTAATATGTTTATGTATTTAATAATGTGTGTTAGAGCGTGTTTATGGTCCATCCATTAATTTCAAGTTAGTTAAATGTAATTCCAGTATTTTGAATGTGTTTCAATATAGAATGAAACTTTCACTCTACAGCGGAGTGTGCACTGATATGAAACTTCCTGGTAGATTAAAACTGTGTGCCGGACCGAGACTCGAACTTAGGACCTTTGCCTTTCGCGGGCAAGTGCTCTACCGACTGAGCTACCCAAGCACAACTCACGCCCCGTCCTCACAGCTTTAATTCTGCCAGTACCTCGTCTCCTACCTTCCAAACTTCACAGAAGGTTCGCAGGAGAGCTTCTGTGAAGTTTGGAAGGTAGGAGACGAGGTACTGGCGGAATTAAAGCTGTGAGGATGGGGGCGTGAATCGTGCTTGGGTAGCTCAGTCGGTAGAGTACTTGCCCGCGAAAGGCAAAGGCCCCGAGTTCGAGTCTCGGTCCGGCACACAGTTTTAATCTGCCGGGAAGTTTCGTGTTTCAATATGTTCGTGAGTATGCGTTGGCTTGGAGACAGGGCGGGAGCGCTCTAGCCAGTCATAGCGATCGTTCCAAAAAGGACACGTGGAGAAACTGTATGGAAGTGGGGAAGGACGGTCGTTTTCCGGGGAGGACACAAGGCAGTTCAGAACAGTGGGCGCGAGACACAGTACAGGACAGGACACAGGGAGAGCTGGACGTGACGGCGCGATGGATGCACGGTTGCGGCAGAGACTTGGAGAATGTGGAGTGGTTTGCGCGTGGTTGCGGCAGATAGAAATATTTTGGAGTGCCGACTTGGGCACTTGTGAGATTTCCGTGGCTCCTACAGTGAAGACGTAGTGTGCATTTAGAAGTGAATATCTAGTTAGCTATGTGGTTGTTCATAACTAATTACGTGCAGTAGGAATCTATTGTTTCCCTGTTATTCAACTTTATTTTATTTTATTGCTGGACCGTCGACACCAATAAGTGTTTTGCAGAAATATGCCATATTCTCAAAATTACTTCTACTATCATACTCATCATTTAAAGTCGTTAAGATAGTACCTGCAGATTTTATTTATTGCAATCTTTATTTATAAATTTCTACGTTACATTCGCGATTGCCAAGTGATAGGAACCTTCGACCATTTGATTCATGTGTATATTCATATTGTATACTGTAGACTCAGCAGTATTTGGCTTGTGAAGCAGCAACTATGTATCCCAGACCCTAGACAACGAAACCAGCCAAAACTTATAATAATTCAACTTTGAGTCTGAGGGTACATAGTTGAGGGCCACCACCTCACTTCATCATTATATTTGAAAGCCCGCAAGGTTCACTAGCTTCTATATAGTTTAAGGTTGTATATAGTCATTAACACTATAATACATCTTATTTAAAAGATATGTTTTAAGAGTGATTTTAAAATTCCTTAAATTTTTTGTCTTATATTGTGGTTTGGTACCTTGTTGTAAAGTTTTTTCCCTGCTAGTAGGGGCTCCATCTTGTCTAAGTTTTGTTTTTGCATATTCACTTTGCAGTTCCATTTTCTGTCGTGTAATGTACTTATGAAGTGTTTCATTTGTTTACACTAGTTGGTCTTCAGTGTCCGTTATTTTCTTAATGAAACATGTAACTTCCAAAATGTATGAGCAAGGTAGTGGAAGAATTTGTAGGTTCTTAAGTAGTGGCCTGCATGAGCTTCTAGTAGTTACATTTCCTATGGTCCTTATAATTCTTTTTTGGGCAATAAAGCAACTTCTGCTGGCAGGTGAGTTGCCCCAAAAAATTATGCCGTATCTTTTCGGTGATTCCACCCATGTGTAATATGTTGTGTCATGTGTTGTTGTGTAATGCTGCCAGTAAGAATTAAATTTTCATGCAATAGCATGTGGTACTTTAATTTCTTATTGATGAAGCTTACATGTTTGTCCCATTTTAGGTTTTCTTGGTCCATATTCTGATAAATTTAGTGCTGTTTACAGTTTCTAATTGTTTGTCAGATAACATTATGAGGGGGCTTGAGGTGTGTATCTTTTGTGTTGTATGTAAATGTGTTTATAGTTCTCCGGAAAAGAACTGTCTGTGTTTTGCATTTCAACGAAGTCACAGCAGGGGTCTACCCATCAGTGTTTCGTTCAGGTGTCATGATGTACGTTACAAACGTTTGCACACACTTTGTGTTCTGGTGTAACCACAAGCACTGGAATGAAGAAGAAGAAGAAGAAGAAGAAGAAGAAGAAAGCAAGACCATAGAAGGTGGTGCAACAATGTCGGCCAATAGTGCGCTGACCAGGACGTCACCATGATAGGAGTGGCATCTAGCCGAAGTGAATATAAGCACCCCTTCTGCCAGCCTCGGCTGGACATTAGTGGACAGTGGTCGCAGAGTATTAGCACAGCCTAGCAGAGAGTGGTACAAGAACAGTTAGAAGTGATCCACAAACTGTGTGTCAAACTTGCAGGAACATTGCATATAGCAAGGACTCGAATTTACGTTGCATGTCACTCATCGCTTGCGACACCTTTCTACATATAAGTTAAGTACTGTCACTCTGCTTTATAGAAATAAAACTACTAGTGTTGTTCGAGAACGCAGCATCCCGTAGGCACCCTATATGAGACGGGTTTGCAACACCCAACAACTGGCGATGAGAATCCTCTGAACCCAGTGCCCGACGGCCACAAATGTTTCGTTTATATTGTGCTGGCGCTGTAGATCCCTCTTGTCTTTTCTTTGCATGGGACGCTTATTTGCTTTAACCGTTTCTTCTCGTTTTTGCTAATCAGTGTCTTCAGGTGGGTGTTGCAGAATTCTCTTTGTACATATTTTTGTCTTTTTGTTGCATTTGTTTCTTCCAGTATGCCCCCCCCACCTGTCCTGCCTGCTGCTCAAGTGCCATAGCTGCAAGCGTTAGATGCCACACAGATAATGCAGATGTTTCAGCTTCAGACGCAGCAAATATCTTCACTGCTCAATACGGTGCAGCAGCAATTAGCCAACGCTGCACAGCCGACAGAACAAGCACCGCCTACTACAGCTGCTATACAACCTTTTCGACAGTTTGGTGAACGAGACGAGGAATGGCTCGAGTGGCTGCACCAGTTTGATGCCCGTATGCTAGTTTACAATATCCCAGGTACTGTGAAACTTCCATATCTATTCTCCACCGTAGGAAGTGCAGTGTTCAGATTAATTCAAAAACTTTTTCCTAGTACCACTCTGAGTGAACTTATGACGCAGTGTAGACTCACTAACAAACTATTATGCATAACAAGTGAATGTGATAGCAGCTAGAAATCAATTCTTCAATTGCAAAAAATGGTCAGAACAAACTTACCGCGAGTGGTTAACAGATTTACAGGTGTGACAAGGAAATGCAAATTCAAATGTGCTTGCGGTACTTTATATTCAGATATTACGTTGCGTGATGCGATCATGTACAGTGTACCTGATGCCAAACTCAGATAACAGATTTTGAAACAGTCTGATCCATCATTTCAGCAGGTTGTGCAAATAAACGATCAGTATGATTCCGGTGCCTTGTCAGCTCATACATTTGAGCAGCCAGTTGTTTGTCAGGTTGAGTCCCTTGCTTGCGATCGCCCCATTCTGCATCGGTGGCTTGCACTAGCCTCGCAGAGTAAACAACGCTGCACGCCACGTAAGCAGTTCGCTACACAGATTCACGGCACAAACGCCAAGGCTGCCCCTCCCAATAAGCTCAGCGTTACACTTGTGGCAAGAAAGGACATGTTCAATCAGTATGTTTGCAACAGAAGGAACATAAGAATTCTCAGCCCACTCACAAAATTTTAGTCGCAAGCCCCATGTCATTAATGCGGTATATTCAAAGTCTGCAATTGGCATTTGCAAAACTAGCAAGCGTGCAGTTTCTTCAGTGATATACCAGTCAAACTAACTTTTTGTTCATTTATTTCTTTGTGGGAAATGTGGGAAATTTCATTGGACACGGGTGGCTCTGTCACACTGCTAAATCGTCACATATATGAACTGTTAGGCTCCCCATGCCTGACTAAAACTAATGGACAAGACATTCCCTTTCTGGGAACATGTTCTTTTCCTGCCATGTCTTGCTTACTGAATTGCCCCCTCTGTTTATTGAATGGATAGCCACTGAATTGCTATTTATTTATTTAATGGGATAATAATAAGTATTAAAAGGTGGCAATTTTATTTAAGCATTAAATTTATTCTTTCGATTGTTGCGAGTCAGCGATAGTGCAATGCTGCTCGTTTTGTAAAATACACATTTTATAAGAATTATTTGGTCCAGGAAACACTTTTGCGATCACGGTTGCGATTTAGACGGTATTTGCGTAATTGTACTGATTAAAAGTTATCATTTCCGAAAGACGCAGGTTCGATTAAAGCTCTGTGCACTTTTGTACGGATAATGAAAATATTCATAACACGTCGCGTAACAAAAAGAAACATGCAAATCACAACCGTGATCAAACGAAGAAAATATATGATAACATAAATGTTCTTCGCTGTTATTCAGGACAGGCTCAGATTAGACCTTGCAATTTTTAGTTATAGGAAATGACAAGACGTTACACTTGGGAGATATTTGTTTTTAATAACTTGTATTTACCTTCTCTCTCTCTCCTTTTTACAGCCTTTATACCTTCACATCGATTAAGGAACTTTTCCTTCTCTACCGACCAGTACGAGAACAAAATTCAGACTCAACAAACTGTCTTACATCGAATTATTACATGCTTAACCCTTAACAATCATATATAGTTTTGTAGTACAAACAATGCTAAGTTATTCCGTGCACTAGAAAGTCTTTGATACACTGAGCACAAAAATGAAAATAATAAAATTATAATTACTATTTTAATATCATGAATACTTCTTTAAATCATGAAAATAAGGTTTGACATCGTCGTAATATTAATTTTCATCGTTGTAGCACTACATTGCTCACTTTGGATGTACAGTCACACTTGTTTGACTGGACATCCAAGCAGGCTTATTTTCCTTGTCTGTTCTGTTTAAAGTTCACTGTGTTCTTTCACTTGGAAGCATGTGCTTTGTTTGCTTTTAAGTCTCAGGGATTTTGAGTTACGCTCCCCCATTCAGGCAAAGGCCAATGGGAAAAACCCCGGAAAAAAAACACGGCGGAGCGAGCACATTTTCCATACTCTCTTTTTTTTAATTTTCAACATTTGAATATTCACTTTGTATGACATTTAATAATGGTACAATTTCATGATAGTGCTGCTGGTGACAACGGCTGGCGACTTGGTGTACTGCAACACCGATGTCTCGCCCCATCAGGTAAGTCTGCGATGACGTGGCAGGGTGCGGCAAGGGATGACGGATTATGTCGCTGCAGTATGCTGCGCTCACCGACACGTGTGCTCAGCATACAGTCACATGAAATTCAAACAGCAGTATCAGTTCCTCAAATTAACATCTAAATTACATCATATTTCACGCACTCTTTCACTCAACAAGAAAAATGTGGTTTTTTTTTAGGTGTTCGACTGTTTGTGAGTTTCTTTATGATGATGCAAGTCCATTCATCCTTCCGATGTAACTGACTTAACTGACTATCTGCAATTAAAGGTTAATGTAATTCCGTTCCAACATTGATACAGTTCTGCAACGGGTTTAATGATATAGTCAGTAGCAGTTCCCAACGCTGTTACGACTCACCACTGTTGCTGACTGATCAATAAAAACACGTGCTCTTGAGTTTTAGTTTGCCTGGAATGTTACGTCCACGCATGTGGTCCCAATAACACTCTGAATATTTGGCATTACTCGTAGCACAAAATTTGAAAACGAAATCATGGTAACACAACGCACTCATTGAGCGTCCACTTTTGTGTTAAATTCCACTCTTTCGCCAGTGAAATAAAGTTCGTACGCGTAGAGGATAATGTTCACAGGAAGTCTTTGTTCATAGGTCATCTGTGACTTGTTCACTCCACCACATAGTCACTTGATCACAGTTATGAAGTCTGACAAGGTAAAGTCCTTGTGCTACCCATAAGAATGTCTTTACACAGTCTAGTTACATAATGATAAATAACTGAATGAGTGTACATATCAAATGAGGTACACAATTGTAGTCATTTACAATATAAAAGCAAATCGTAAGTCATATATTTTCTCTAAAAGGTGCTCCTGGACTTACAAAGAATTGTGCAGTGATAAACACAAGTCTGTATATGTTTGTCTGTGTAATGATCTGTTCAGTCATGGACAAAATCTTGTTTGACCTGGTTTATAGCTCATGCAAGTCCGAGCACTAACTTACGGTGGAAAATTTGTTAAACCTATACGTAACTCGCATAAACTTTACATGTTGTAAGTGTATCCTGTACACAGTCTGAAAGAAAAAAAAAAAAGAAAGGACATAACCTGCTCACCCTAGTGAGTTCAAAATAGTTAACAATCAACAAAATGAAACGTTTATTTTCTAAAGTCACTATATCCTACTGTTGTGTGAAATATGCAGTTCTGTTCACTGTTCGTAGTTTCTTAAGTCCCTGAAAGTTTACTAAATCTCAACAAGTTTGTATTATGTTTGATTAAGTGTCTTAGGGTGGAATCATTTTGAAGCAATTCTTCTTCTCCTTGCTGCAGCTCGGCGTCCTCTTCTCCGTCGAACTGGAGCTGAAATTTTCTTACAACTAATTGGTATTCTGAGAGTCTCTTCCTCCAAGCAGTACTGATGCTTCCAATGTTGTATGTCCCTATTCTCCCACACGTCACATCGCAGTGTGTCCATGAAATACTTATACACTAGTCCATTAATTAATAATTGTCACTTAGCCTACTCGCACAGTACTTGAGTCTTTGATGTTTGACTTCACCTCATTACGACACACGTAAAAGGTCATCTACTGTACTTAAGATACATATCCTTTCAAGTCTTTGTGATTGTATAGTCCTTTCTGTCTATTTGAGTTGGGATGGACTAAGAAATAACTATTTTTATGTGGTGTACCTAAGATCACAAATGGTCCAATTTCTTTTGTTACTGCTTCCCTTTTCGCGCTGGGTATTGAGTACGTTTGATGACAGTAAATTTCATGGGGAAACACGTGCATGTCGTACACATAACCTTTAATTAGTCCAGGTTTTTTCAAAAATACTTTACGATAATTAGTAAGTGTGTCTAATAATTGCTTTTTTTGCAGACGGTCAAGACCAGAGGATTGTTGTACTTTTTCTACTATTTCAGAGAGGTGGATATCCTCCCCTCGTTCTTCACATCTTCCATGACCTGGAATGTACTGCAATTGAAACCATCTTGAAGCCGCCATAAATGTGCGCGAATCGGTTCTATCTTTAAAATTTGACAATATTTGCCATGCAATTCTTTGGTCTTTACCAAGTCTAACCTGACTCTCGTGTCACCGAAACACATGCTGCATTCACCCTTTGCGAGATCGATTATAGTTTCCGTCTCTCGCAAAATACCTAATCCGAGGAGACAGTTCACGGCTAAATTCTTTACAATAAGGAAGGTGCAATCTTTGGCTCCCGTTCCAAAATTAATACAAATCTGTGTCTGTTCCTGAACTAGTTGGGCTTTCTGACTAATGGCTCCTGTAACTCGACAATTAGTGACTGGAAAAACCGGAATCTTTCTAATCTTCTTTAAGTGAAGAAAGAACGATTCATTCAGCACAGAAACAGATGCTCCAGTATCTAAAATCACCGTAGTTTGAATACCATAAATATCGCAAACTATAGCTGCTTGTACAACTTCCCGTTCAAACAAATTACACTTCTTCCGAAAATCTTGACATAATTCCTCTCGTATATCGACTCCATCATTATATCTTAACATCTGCATAGTTGAACTACGTTTCTGAGCAACAACAACAGAATTATTCCTACACACTGCATTTTTCGCATCGTTCGACCCGATCGCTGCTGATTGTATGCGACACACATTCTCATTGTTACTACAGCTGGTTGTCTGCACACTTGGTTGCTCATTATTACTAACATCATTCATGCAAGTGCCCCCTAGACACCCTGCGACTGACACACGGGAGCAGAATGTCATCGCATCTAGTTTGACTGACTGGCACTGGTTGATGGTTGCGGTTCACTTACCTCAATGATCTTGATATTTTGATTCGGTGGTTGCTATGTCTGTGCTTTCATATGCTGCCGCATGTTATTTGACATATTTGTATTGTACGGGGGTTGTACATGATTGTTGTTGTGATATTGCGGTGGCCTAGGCTGCTGCCTTTGCTGTTGTGCATAATTCTGTGTTGACCAGTTATGTGGTGGTTGCATGTTTTGCTGATTATTTGAAAAATTACCGTTATTGTAATTGGCGTTAGCTCTAAAATCTCGATTCCGTTTCTTTGAAAAGTTTCTGTTATTGTTTTGTCCACTATTGTTCTGTGGATGATAATTGTGATTCGGTGCATTACCGTACTGTCCATTTCTGTTCATATTGTGGTTCTGCCATCCTGAATAATTCGGACTATTCCAATGATTTTGATTCCCATAGTATGTATTTCTATTACTATTGTTCTTGTGGTTTCGCCCATTGTCATTACCATTACCATTATTCGACGAATTATTCCCATAATGGTGTCTGTCCTCTTCGATAACCAAATCTAAAGAGTCCAGTACAGATAGAAAATGTTCCACGTTATCTTCAGGAATGTGAAACAATTTCTCCTTTAGTTCACGCGGTAACTTCTCCTTTAATATCTTTAAAACATCACACTCAGGAATTGGTGTGGATAAATATTTCACTTTGTCCAGATACTTTTCAAAACATTTCCGCAAAGTACCGCCTTTTCTATTAAATGGCTCAGGACTATAAACTTCTTTTCTTAATCCTTCTTGTACCCCACGCGACCAATACTTGTATAGAAAAGCTTGTTCAAATTCATCAAAGGAGCTGCATTGTTCAGCTTTCTGTGTCGCGATCAACGCTGGCTCACCTTGAATATGGGTAATGGTAAAGACAATTTTCTCCCTTTCGTTCCAACTTTTTGGCATTATTCCGCGGATCCCTTTGATAAACACAGTTGGATGGGGTCCATTCTTATCATTGGTAAACTTCTGAAACTGTGAATTCTTCACTAAAGCATCCTGAGTCACCAATGATTGTGTATGGCCCTGATAAACGGATCTTACCCCACGTGTTGGATTGAAATTATTGCCTGTCTGCCCCTACTTTCAGTTAAAGGCGTTTCATAATGATCGGGGTGTGTTTCTGTGATACTAACACACTCCGGTGAACTGTTATGAGATGTGTTTCATTAAGCACTTTCTGCACATTTTGTAATTCAGTCTGGAGTTCATGAATCTTTGTGTTGTTTTCATGTATCAGTTGTGTTCCTGCTCGTTGTAACATCACAGGTAGCTCCTTCTGTATAACAGTACTAATTTGTTTGTCTTTGTCATTTAGCCATGTGTTGAATGTGGTCACAACGCGTTATTCTTGTTCTTTGCATTTTGTTCTATTACGTTTTGATTATCAACCATAAGGTTTTCTATACGTGTACTTATGTTCATCTACATCTACATCTACATTGATACTCCGCAAGCCACCCAACGGTGTGTGGCGGAGGGCACTTTACGTGCCACTGTCATTACCTCCCTTTCCTGTTCCAGTCGCGTATGGTTCGCGGGAAGAACGACTGTCTGAAAGCCTCCGTGCGCGCTCTAATCTCTCTAATTTTACATTCGTGATCTCCTCGGGAAGTATAAGTAGGGGGAAGCAATATATTCGATACCTCATCCAGAAACGCACCCTCTCGAAACCTGGCGAGCAAGCTACACCGCGATGCAGAGCGCCTCTCTTGCAGAGTCTGCCACTTGAGTTTATTAAACATCTCCGTAACGCTATCACGGTTACCAAATAACCCAGTGACGAAACGCGCCGCTCTTCTTTGGATCTTCTCTATCTCCTCCGTCAACCCGACCTGGTACGGATCCCACACTGATGAGCAATACTCAAGTATAGGTTGAACGAGTGTTTTGTAAGCCACCTCCTTTGTTGATGGACTACATTTTCTAAGCACTCTCCCAATGAATCTCAACCTGGTACCCGCCTTACCAACAATTAGTTTTATATGATCATTCCACTTCAAATCGTTCCGTACGCATACTCCCAGATATTTTACAGAAGTAACTGCTACCAGTGTTTGTTCCGCTATCATATAATCATACAATAAAGGATCCTTCTTTCTATGTATTCGCAATACATTACATTTGTCTATGTTAAGGGTCAGTTGCCACTCCCTGCACCAAGTGCCTATCCGCTGCAGATCTTCCTGTATTTCGCTACAATTTTCTAATGCAGCAACTTCTCTGTATACTACAGCATCATCCGCGAAAAGCCGCATGGAACTTCCGACACTATCTACTAAGTCATTTATATATATTGTGAAAAGCAATGGTCCCATAACACTCCCCTGTGGCACGCCAGAGGTTACTTTAACGTCTGTAGACGTCTCTCCATTGATAACAACATGTTGTGTATTTCTGCTTCCAAAGAAGTGTGTGTGTGTTGTAATTTGTCCACATCCTGGGTTACTTGCTTTACATTCTGTGGTAAGTCATGGTATGTTTGTTGCATACTTGAAATGTTGTTCTGTATAGCATACAACTGGGCATCTATTTGCTGTCGCAGCTGGCAATCGTGTTCTTTTAACCAGTTTTCAAGCTTTTGATCTATCTCTTTTGAGAACTGTGAAAAGCTTAACTGCATACGCTCGTCTAATTGACTGATGCGTTCGTCCAAGGTCCTAATCCGCTCATCTACTCTGCTAATACGTTTATCTAAATTATTATTAATCTCAGTTGCAAGCTATTTAGCAGTTTCTTGATCACGCTGTATTTGTGATTGTTCCTGTATTTTAAACATTTGTTCCATTTTCATCATTAAGAGAGAAAATGGATCCATTACTGTTTTAGTTGGCTCTACCGGTGGTAAATCGACTGTAACTGGTGTTTTGTTTGGTTCTGCTTCAGTATGCACTTGAACTACCATCTGTATTCTGCCTGAGTGTTCTACAGCAGATGGATCACTGACTTTAATATTAGTGTCCTGTTCTATATCCTCTGTCTGATCTGAAAAAATATTATCAATTTCTACATCACTAGTTATTCCTTCCTCCTCTGAATGTTCTACAGTTACTTCCTGCTTTGTAGCTTTTCTTACACGTCGCACTGTTTTCACCATGTTTGCAAATGTTTGGGTGCAAGTCTAATCGGGAAAAACGTCACACGCAACACATCAATTATTCCGTCACACAAAACATAAAATAATTACTACACTGCACCAGATTGGAATCAATACTATAAATGTTCACTTTCGTTTGATTAAAATTCAGTTCCAATCTCGTTCAGTTAACCTCTACTGAAAACACTTGATGCTGTACTTCACTTATCCTTCTCGCAGTTATTTAAATATAATTGACTCTTATAGCTTCCTAAGAGGACACACTCACAAAATGTAATTTTTTTTAAAAGTAAGATACAGCACCAGGTTGAAGAAGATGTTGTGCCTACCTTATTCAGTGCTTCTTTCTGCTGCCACTGGGATGGAATGGTACAGCAAAAATATCATGCCTAGGGTCGTCGTAGATTTCCGCTCGTTACAGCATGAAACAAATAGAAAAAACACACATTAGCACACACATATAAGCTAGTCCTGTTAATAGGTTGCCACTGAATTGCCCCCTCTGTTTATTGATTGGATAGCCACTGAATTGCTATATATTTATTTAATGGGATAATAATAATTATTAAAAGGTGGCAATTTTATTTAAGCATTGATTTTACTCTTTCGATTGTTGCGAGTCAGCGATAGTGCAATGCTGCTCGCTTCGTAAAATACACATTTTATAAGAATTATTTGGTCCAGGAAACACTTTTGTGATCACGGTTGTGATTTAGACGGTATTCGCGTAATTGTACTGATTAAAAGTTATCATTTCCGAAAGACGCAGGTTCGATTAAAGCTCTGTGCACTTTTGTACGGATAATGAAAATATTCATAACACGTCGCGTAACAAAAAGAAACATGCAAATCACAACCGTGATCAAACGAAGAAAATATATGATAACATAAATGTTCTTCGCTGTTATTCAGGACAGGCTCAGATTAGACCTTGCAATTTTTAGTTATAGGAAATGACAAGACGTTACACTTGGGAGATATTTGTTTTTAATAACTTGTATTTACCTTCTCTCTCTCTCCTTTTTACAGCCTTTATACCTTCACATCGATTAAGGAACTTTTCCTTCTCTACCGACCAGTACGAGAACAAAATTCAGACTCAACAAACTGTCTTACATCGAATTATTACATGCTTAACCCTTAACAATCATATATAGTTTTGTAGTAAAAACAATGCTAAGTTATTCCGTGCACTAGAAAGTCTTTGATACACTGAGCACAAAAATGAAAATAATAAAATCATAATTACATTTTTAATATCATGAATACTTCTTTAAATCATGAAAATAAGGTTTGACATCGTCGTAATATTAATTTTCATCTTTGTAGCACTACATTACATACGCGAACAGTGACTTTTACAGTGCTACAATCATGCGAGTGTGAGAACACATTTGGTGTTCATTCTTTTGATTTGTTTGGCTTTAACATCCAGGACAATGTGTTTTCAGTTTCTGCATTCAATGCAAAAGACAGTGTAGCTAGCTTGCTAAAAGAATTCCCAGAACTCTTTTCTGAAGGTTTAGGCACAGCTAACAATTTTGTTGCACATATTACGCTGAGCGACAATGCTCAGCCAAAATTTTGCCAGGCCGGAACTCTTCCCACTGCGTTAAGGGACAAAGTTGCCACTGGACTTCAAGAATTGCCAGATAGCGGAGTTATTGCACCCATATCAACTAGTCATTGGGCAAGTCCACTGGTTTTGCTCCGTAAACCTTCAGGTCACGTTCACCTCTGTGTGTCAAACTTGCAGGGACTCAGATTTACGTTGCATGTCGCCCATCGCTTGCGACCCCTTTGTACATTAAAGTTAAGTATTGTCAATCTGCTTCATAGAAATAAAACTACTAATGTTAACTTGCTTGAATTGTATAGCATTCCAAGGATGCAGCATCCCTTAGGCACCCTATAAGAGACGAGTGGGCAAGACCCAACACTTTTCTCTTCTTGAAAACTTTCTGCGCAATGTCTTGAACACTTGATTTAGAAAAGTCACTCCATTGCGATTTGTGACACAAGTACATTGACACACTACACCAGCATGTCCATTACACAACACTGCTTGCTCATGACTGAATAGTCGAACGCACATCTGTTGTTTACAGTCATTAGTTCAAGCAGCAACTTAGTTAGTGTGCTGACTTCGCTTATAAGCCATGAATAACACAAAATAACCAAGATTGGTGATCTTTTACAGAAGCTCAAAATTTAGCATGGACTTCAGTGTGAGATGCTTATATCATAGTTTCCACAACAAAACTTTGTCTCAAAACCTGACAGAAAATCTAAAGAGATTCTGGTTGTATGTAAAGTATGCTAGCGGCAAGACGCAATTGGTGCCTTCTCTGTGCGATAGCCATGGAAATACTGTTGACGCCAGTGCTGGCAAAATAGAGTTATTAAACACAACCTTCCAAAATTCCATCACCAAAGAAGACGAAGTAAATATTCCGGAATTCAAATCAAGAACATCTGCCAACATGGGTAACTTAGAAGTAAATATCTTCGGAGTAGTGGAGCAACTTAATAAAAGCATGTCGTCCGGTACAGACTGTATACCAATTAAGTTCCTTTCCTTTCAGAGTATGCTGATGAAACAGCTCCATACTTAACAATCATATACAACTGTTCGCTTGACGAAAATCCGTACTCAAAGACTGGAAAGTTGCTCAGGTCACACCAATATTTAAGAAAGGTACTAGGAGTAATCCTCTGAATTACACGCCCATATCATTAACATTGATATACAACAGGAATGTGGAACATATATTGTGTTCAAACATTATGAATTACCTCTAAGAGTACGGACTACTGACACACAGTTGACAGGGATTTAGAAAACATCGTTGTTGCAAAACACAACTAGTTCGTCACCCACACGAAGTGTTGAGTGGTAGCAACAAAGGATTTCAAACTGATTCCGTGTTCCCACCCACCCAGGAGGCTTTTGACACTGTACAACAAAAGCAGCTTGTAGTGAAATTGCATGCTAAGGGAATATTGTCTCAAATATGTGACTCAATTCAGTAGTAGTAGTATGGTATTCTGCTTTACGGCAGGTCTTGTCATGGGTTAAGCCACTTCCACTTTTGTCTGTCCATAGCCAGTCTGTTCATTTCCGAATATTTGTCGCCTTTGATATATTCTAGCATTTGATGTCTTCTTTTTCCTCTTCCCCCTTTTCCCTCCACCATTCCTTCTATTCCTTCCTTCAATAAACAGTCCCTCCTCAAACAATGTCCAATCCAGTTCCGTTTTCTCTTTCTGATGATTTTTAGCATGTTTCTTTTGTCTCCAACTCTTCTTAATACTTCTTCATTCCTTACTTGGTCTTCCCATTTAACTTTTTCCATTCTTCTCCATATCCACATCTCTAGTGCCTCCAGTCTTCTTTCATCTTCCTTCCTCAATGTCCAGGTCTCCGCACCATATAGTGCAACGCTCCAGATGTAACATTTGGAAAGTCTTTTCTTCAGATCTTTGTTTAGTGGTCCACAAAGTAATGATGGAAGGGCATTGAATAAAACAGAAGTGATTTCTGGCATTCCTCAAGGTAGTCTTGTAGGCCCTCTGCTGTTCGTTATTATATAAACAGTTTAAGAGACAATTTGAGGAGCCATCTTAGGTGTTTTGCAGATGGTGCTGTCATTTATGGTCTACTAAAGTCATCAGAAGATTAAAAAAAATTGCAAAACGATTTAGAAAAGGTATCTGTATGGTGCAAAAATTGGCAATTGATCCTAAATAATGAAAAATATGAGGTCATCCATGAGTGCTAAAAGGAATCTGTTAAATTTCGGATACATGATAAATCAGCCATACCTAAAGGCCCTAAATTCAACTAAATGCCTAGGAATTACAGTTGCGAACAACTTAAATTGGAAAGAACACACAGAAAATGTTGTGGGGAAGGCAAACCAAAGATTGTGTTTTATTGGCAGAACACTTAGAAAATGTAACAGAGCTACTAAAGAGACTGCCTGAGCTATGCTTGTCTGTCCTCTTTTGGAGTATTGCTGCACAGTCCGGGATTCTTGCCATATAGGATTAAAAGAGAACATTGAGAAAGTCTGAAGAGCAGCACATTTTGTATTGTCACAAAATAGGGGAGAGAATGTCACTGACACGATAAAGGATTTCAGGTGGACACATTAAAACAAAGGCGTTTTTCGTTGTGGCAGAATCTTCTCATGAAATTTCGATCACCAATTTTCTCCTCTGAATGCAAAAATATTTTGTTGACACCAATCTACGAGGGTCACTCCAAAATAAACGCACACTATTTTCTTTTTTTTTTTTTTTTAATCCATTTTTTATTCTGCATGTTTGAAAGTGTTACAATGTGTAGATACATGCTTTAGGAACAATATTTTCATTTCTCCACATAATTTCCATCCCCCTCAACTGCCTTACGCCATCTTGGAACCAACGCCTGTATACCCACACAGTAAAATTCTGGACCAACCTGTTGGAGCCCTTGTTTGGCTGCATGCACAAGGGAGTCATCATCTTCAAACCTTGTTCCACGAAGATAGTCTTTCAGTTTTCTAAAGAGATGATAGTCACGTGGAGTCAGGTCAGGACTGTAAGGCGAGTCTTTCAATGTTGTCCATCTGAGTTTTGTATCACTTCCATGGTTTTTTTGACTGACATGTGGCCGTGCATTGTCGTACAACAGCAAAACATTCTGCTTTTGCCGATTTGGTCGAACACGACTCAGTTGAGCTTGAAGTTTCTTCAGTGTCGTCACATATGCATCAGAATTTATGATGGTTACACTTGGCATGATGTCCACAAGCAAGAGTCCTTCGGAATTGAAAATCACCATAGCCATAACTTTTCCAGCAGAAGGTGTGGTTTTGAATTTTTTTTTCTAGGTTGAATTTGCATGATGCCACTCCATTGATTGACTCTTCGTCTCTGGTGAAAAATGATGGAGCCATGTTTCATCACCTGACACAATTCTTCCAAGAAATTCATCTCCACTATTCTCGTACTGTTCCAAAAGTTCGCTGCCTACCGTTTTTCTTGTTTCTTTGTGAGCCACTGTCAACATCCTGGGAACCCACCTGGCACAAACCTTTTTTAACGCCAACATTTTCGGTATTCTGCAAACACTTCCTTCCCATATCCCATCGTATCGTGACAATTTGTTCACTGTGTTGCGTCTGTCAAGAGTCACCAATTTGTTAACTCTCTGCACATTGTCTGGCGTGTGTGCAGTACGAGGCCTGCCGCTGCGAGGACACTCCTCAATATTGCCGTGCCCGCTTTCACCACGTAATCTGATTGCCCACTGACTGACTGTACTGTGATCGACAGCAGCATCTCCATACACCTTTTTCAATCTCTTGTGGATGTTTCCCACTGTCTCATTTTCACAGCACAGAAATTCTATGACAGCATGTTGTTTCTGACGTAAGTGAAGTGTAGCAGTCATCTTGAGGACATGCTGTGATGGCGCCACTCACGGGAACATGTTGAACTAAGTTTGAAAACAAGCGGGAAGGATGTATCTACGCACTGTAAAACTTTCACACAAGTAGAATGAAAACTGTATTTTTACAAAAATAGTGTACATTTCTTTTGGAGTAACCCTCGTACAAAGGGAGAAATGATTGTCATAATAAAATAAGGGAAATCAGAGCTCGCATGAAAAGATTTTTTCCGCATGCTATTCAATATTGGAATAATAGAGAATTATTGTGAAGGTGGTCCGATGAACCCCCTGCCAGGCACTTAAGTGTGATTTGCAGAGTATCAGTACAGATGAATAAAATCTGCATCAGAAGTTTTTAGACACGTGATGTATATAATGTACGATGGACATTTCATAAATAGTATACACTAATTTTCTTTACTTACATGTTTATTTTTATTTATTTATTTATTTTTCAATATCTCTCTACAGTCCTTCAATATAGTCTCCCTGCTTCCTTATGACAGAATCCCAACATCTCAGAAGCTCTATTATTCCATCCAGAACACCACTTCTGCTCATCTGTCAAATGGCTTAGGTACCGATGTCCACGCATAGTTTTTTTCAACTTCAGGAACAAGTTGAAGTCTGGTGAACTCATTTTCGGGCTGTAGGGAGGATGCGGCAACACTTCCCATTCATATTAGCGCAGTTTTTGGGCTATAACATTGCCGATATGTGGGCGAGTATTGTTGTGGAGGATGAGTGGCCCAGCCCTGAGTAACTGCGATCGGGTTTTGTGCAGTTTTCTGTGCAGGTTTTGCATGAAGTTACAATAATACACTGCTGTGACACTCGTTTCACATGGAACCCAATCTATCATGATGGTTCCTTGGTGATCATAAGCAAAACTCATTATTTGCTTGAGCTTCGATTGAACACGTTAGAATTTTTTTTTGAATGTGGAGAATCTGAAGCTCTCCAGTCATTGGACTGTGATTTCAACTCCAGTTCAAAGTCTCTAACCTATGTTTCATCAATATGGACAATTCGACACAAGAATCCTTGACCTGCAGAGTCAAATCATTGTTTGAGCAAGGTTGCAATGTCCAGGTGTTTCTGCTACTCCTCAGCAATCAAACAGTGTGGGTCCCATCTCTCAGAAATTTTCCTCTTTTTCAAATAATTTGTCAGAGTACAGAATACTGGTGTTGAGGGAATTCCTGCGAATTCAGAGAGTTCCTCACAAATCACACTGCAATCTTCTTCAAGAGCACCTGCATAAGTTTTACACTTCGTTCATCTGTTAGCGCTTTTGGCCTTCTGGGTCTTGGATTATCGTCTGTGCTCATACGACTGCCACGAAAATGATTAACCCAACGTGAAACTGTATTACTGTCCACTGTAAACTCACCACAACTTCACTTAACACACTGTGGATTTCCATTGGGTTTTTGCCGTGTAAAGTTTCGATTTTGATGTATGACCTCTGGTCTTCAACAGTCACAGTACTCAAGAACCCTGCAGTGTCCAGTTTCTACCTCTCACTAACTTTTTGTCAGAGCACACAGTGAAAAAATAAAAACATTTGTTTCGTCAAGCTCCCAACTACATCTGACGTAATTTTCATTTTGTTGCATCAAACAGTCCACAGCAATACCAATGCTCTAGTCTGAGATATGCTATTGAAAATACTGCTAACAATAATTTGAGTAGTGTTGTGCAGCACTCTAAAGAATGTCCAATATTATTATTAGCTACAGAACAGAAACTGACTATTCCTACAATGAATGAAATGATAATTAAATCAAGACCCTAAGCTGCCGACAAGTGTTGATATACATCAATGGGGACAGTTGAAAATGTGTGCCCTGACTGGGACTCGAACCTGGGATCTCCTGCTTACATGGCAGATGCTCTATCCATCTGAGCCACCGAGGGCCCAGAGGATAGTGCATTGCAGGGATTTAATGTCCTCACACTACATTCATAGTGCCCCTGCCCATTACATTCATTACTTGTGGCAGACAATCTTACTGAGTCCCGTAAGAGTTCAGACAATGCATGTGCATCCGCACCCAAGAAGATCAATGGCCAGTCAGCCTTAACTATATGAAGATGGTATCTGTTCTTTCGGACATGTCCAAAAGAACAGATACCATCTTCATATTCATACAACTGTGATCTTACCTAGACATATATATAATTTATATGTGTTCTACAAACTGAGTAATGCTGATATAAAACCAATGAATAAGAAACAATACCATATTTTGGGTGCAAGGCATCAGTACTTTGCTGTGTTAGATGTAGTCTGCTAGGAATATTTTAATTAAATGAGTCCTCTGGTTGCTCATTTTTCATGCAGATGATTGTAAAACTATGTTTTGTGCAAACAACAAGACAGTTATCATGTCTGGACAGTGTTATAACAAACAAAAAAGAAAGAAATATATCAACAAAAATAATCATTTTTTGAAGATATAAGTAATAGAATAGGTAAAAAAGCTACTCAGCAATGTGAGTTAATTGTTTTTATATATACAATTACTCATAGAAAGAAATATGTATGCAATAGGGCTTTTTAATATTATGTATCCATCAGATTATGAAAGGATATGGTTAAAACTGGAGACAAAGTATCCCACATAGCAATGTAAACAATCTAGATACATTAGAATAGCTATTGTCTCAATTTACAAATGTTGATGAAGCTTTTGACAGCTTTGTCAATCTTGTTACTGATATGTTTTACAAGTGCTCTCCAGAAGTATTAAAAGATACTAGGAGGAAACCAATCAAAAGTTACCATAGAAGTTTACATCAATTATTCACACCAGACCTCAAAAAATTAAGAACACAGGTCATCAGTCCCTATAACTGATCAAAGAGGTGCAAAGAAGATAGACTTCAGTACTTTTAACCGAAGAAGTTGAACAGATTAGAAATTATAAAACAGAAATGAATGGCAAATGATAATTATATTCAGCAATCACGATATGAATGCAAGGCTGCTGGAAGAGTTTAACTCAGAACTGGGTTCACTTGTGATACTACTGATACCACACACAGTGAAATGAATAACTTTTTTTTATTAATTCTTGTAACGAAGGGTATCCATCTCAACAAAATGTCAATTATAAATCAGATGTTAATAAACATATCAAAAACCAAAGTCAATCATATTGCACAACAAACCTTTACCATCTACATTCAAGTAGACACAAATTGCTGTCACTGGTGTTGCAGCAGTTGTAGCAAAATTCAGCAGCTCAAAATCACAAGACTTGTATGGTCTGTCAAATTCTATTATTAAAAAATTGCAGACCTTTTACTACAACTACTTTGTATACTAATAAACTGGATTTTTGTGAGTTGCTGTTTTCCAGCCTTCTTAAAGATAACTGTAGTTGGCTGTCTACATAAAATAGGAGACAAATCATTGTATTGATAACTATTGTCCTATTTCTCATACCAGTCCTTTTGATAATGTAGAACAAATTTGCAAACATTTCACCTGCTATGGAACAGGGACAACCACTCTGTAGGCTTCAGGTAAACTCGTCTACAATGAAAGCTGTTGAAAATGTTGTTTCAACAATACTCAGTGACTTTGAATCAAAATCATCTGTTGATGTCCTGCTGACTGACCTGAGTAAGGCATTTGACCATGTTTCATCATATTCTAATAGATAAACTGAAGTTCTATGGCATCCAAGATACAGAACTCACTCTTATAGAATTGTATCTTGATAATGAGGAAGGTACACTTAGGAGCTTTGGATTCCCAGACATTTCAAGAGACATGCCTCAAGGTTCTGTACTGGGATCCCTATTGTTTGTTATCTATTTTAATGACCTTAGTACCGTGCCATGTAAATCTGTTCTGTATGCTGTTGGTATCACTTTCCTTGCAACTGGAAATGACATAGAGGATCTAAAGGAACAAAGCAAAGTGAACTAAGAATTTCTAGTATTTGGTTTATAGATTATGAACTAACAGCAAATCACAATAAAACTGAAAATGTAATTTTTAGTTTATGCAATACCAACAATGATTATATGCCCGTTAAACTTCTAGGTGTAACCTTGGATTTCAAATTAACCTAGAATCTCTACACAGATTTATCTATGCACAAAATTATCGAGAGTAATATACCTGTTACTTGAACTTTGAGTGCAAACATAATGCTCAACTCGTATTATGCATTTTTTCATAGCCACATAACATACTGCATATTGCTTTGGGGAAGCTCCATTGGGGCAAGAAGAGCTTTCGTGTGGCTGAAAAAGGCTACCCGATATGTAGCAGGTGTTTCCAAATCTTATCTTGTAGGTTGCTTTCCAAGAAACTTAGTCTCGTGATAGTCCCATCAATATTTATACTTAGTTACCTAGTTTACACAAAAGAAATCCAAGAGAGCTACAAATTAAGGCAATAGTTTCACTGTCACAATATGTGTCAAAGAAAAGATTGACCAATCCTTTACAAGACTAAGCAAAACACAACAGCTATACATACCTTTGAGTAAAGCTGTTCCATTCACTGCCGCCAGAAGCAAACACTATTTCATTAAAAACATGCAGAAATTTTCTGCCAAATTGGCTTAGAAAGAAGACTTTGTACGCCATTAAGGAATTTTTTGATTGTGGAAAAGAAGACCTAAAATTTTAACTTAAACTCATTTATGTTTATATGCAAATCTGTACAATCTAACTATTTCCTTTATTAATGACAATATTATGAAAAACAAAATTTACCAAATAATGTAATTGGATAGATAAAAATCTACTCACCGTCAGTGGCAGGAGAATACACACGTAAAAGAAGGTTATACTTATGCAAGCTTTCGGAGCGAGTTGTTCTTTCTTTCGGCAGGAGGGTTGAAGGGGAAGGAAGAGGTGAAGGGAAAGGAGTGGAGTAGTTTAGGAGAAGTGGTAGATTTCAGAAAGGTCACCCAGTACCACAGTTCAGGGAACCTTGTCTCCAAAAGCTTGCGTAAGTATAACATTCTTTTCTGTGTGTTTTCTCCTGCTGCCACTTAGTGAGTGTATTTTTTACCTATCCAATTACATAATATTATGAGAAAGATAAATTTCCTACTCACTTTTTATGGGACACGTTGAGTCACAGGAGGCATAACAAAACGACCACTAAATAAGTAAGCTCTCAGCCCTAAACCTCCTTCTGAATTAGAAAACACACACACACATTCCAGCAAACACAACTCTCACATACATACCTCTGTCTGTAGCTGCCGATCACCTGTAGGTTGTGAACCATACTCTCCAAACCACTGCGGAGTGCTTGGCACATACTACTTACCAATGTACCACATAATTGGGTTTCTTCCCTTGCCATTCACATATAGATCATGGGAAGAATAATATTGTAAATGCTTTTGTGCCTGCTGTGATTACTGTAATCTGGTCTTGGAACCCCTATGTGAGTTATATGTATGTAGTATATTCCTAGATTACTCAGTCAGTTCTACTTCTTAAAAACTTACTAAGTAGGCTTTTGCCACATAGTTGACATCTACCTTCAGGTATCTACCATTTCAGTTCTTTCAGCATTTCCATTATGCTCTTCTCATACTACACTTCTTTGTGCACATGCAGTATCTTGTCTTTGTGCTATTTGGTACTGGTCACACACTGGAGCAGCATCCTAAGATGGAACATACAAGCATTTTGTAAACAGTCTCACTTGTAGATACTGCTTTTTCCTAGTTCCTAGCAATAAACTGAAATCTGCCATCTGCCTTACCTGTGACTGAGCCTATGGATCATTCCACATCATGTCCCCCACAAGTTGTTAAACTCGGGTATTTGTATGAGTTGACTGATTCCAATTGTGAATCATTGGTACTGTAGTCAAAAGATACAACAGTTCCACATTTAGTGAAATACCCAGTTTTGTTACACTTCTGAAAAAGCAAATTTCAGTTCTTAGCACCATTTTGAAATCTCATCAAGGTCTGACAGAATATTTGTGTGGCTTTTTTTAGATAGTGCTTTGCTATCTATAACTGTATTATTTGAAAGAAGCCCGAAGTGTCAAGAAAACTTTTATGCCTACCTTCATGCTGTATAGCAGTATTAAGAATTGCCTATTACGTGTGTACTCTCTCCTAGTTAGTTATAGACTGCTAATTCTGAATCAGTACAAGTCAAGAAAACATTTTCTGTAGAAGCATGGGTACATTTTATAACAACTGCTGTTACATTTTTATCTTATTTCAAAATAGTGTTTCAGTGCAGAAGGCAGTCAAACTTTCTGATTTATCTAATTTTTCTTTCTCTAGGGAGAAGAAGTATTGGCAACACTGAATTAAATAACCTTCACAGGAGTGTCACAAGAAAGACGCAATCCAGATGACTGTGACCAGTTTGGGAAGTGTCTGACACTTCAACACATGACTGAAGACTGGGTAATAGCTTCCTAAAAAATGCATGGAAATCAGGGTTGCCTGGAGCAAGGTCTGAGAGAAATGTAAATTTTATTATTGGTACTGCCACACATTGTGCACTGGTTGTCCAGTTTAACTGTTATGTGTAACATATTGGTGAAGCAAACAATCAAAAAACCAAACTGGAATAACAATATGATTTAAAATAGATTTTGATTCGCCACATAGAGGTGGCATTGAGAAGCAGAAAGAAACATGGCCATGTGTGTGCGAGTTGTGCATGTATGAATGTGTCAGTGTTTGTTTCTTATCTGATGAAGGATTGTTTGAAAGCTGATATCTTTCAACAGCGTGCTTTTAAATGTTCCTGTCTGCCACTCAGTACCCCCTTAATAGGGTAAGTAGAAATCTATTCTAATTCATAATAGGGAATCAATTATTCAGGCTTTCTCTAGATAGGGAGGATTAAACCTGAGGCAAAAATATGATGTCTTAAGTGGTACACCATAGGGAAACATCTCCCAAAAACTGGAAACTGTAAGTGTCACAGCAATGAAGAGATTTGTCAGGTACGCCCAATTCAACTTCTGGGCAAAATGTAGCCTAAGTGTTTATGTTTAGCAGATCAGTTCCCCACTTTTGAGAAATGGTTCAAAGAAATTGTGTCCCTGAATCTTCTTGTCAGTTCCAAGTAGTCATTCTGTAACAGGCAGGTTGAAAAACCACTTCACAATATGAGATGAAAGTGAGGATGATTTAATAGCTTGAAAAGAGAGACTTCTGCTGTAATGATAGCGTGAGAAAGATGACTCCCCGTACTTTTTAAAACTCTTTTACCTCTAACTGCAACCTGAACAACGGATAATGATGTGGACTAAAATTAAAAGACATTTCATAGAGCACACTATCATAAGGTGCCTGTATGTCAGAAGCTAATCGTGGAGATTCTTAATTTCAGTCAGTTGCTGTGTATGAGTGGGAAGTCCCTGCAGAAGGGTGCAACAGCCTGAGGAGTAATTCTGGTGTCGTCAAAATAGCTTCTTATGAAGGGCACACATCTGATTCTAGCGATGATAAAATATGAGAAATGACACATGACTGATTGTGTTAGTGGAAGTGACCTTAGTTGCTCGTAGTCATATTTTGTGATGAATGTTCATAAGGTAGCTTCATTAAATGCCAAAAGCAGTTATTAGTCTTCTGTTTTTTAAAAAAACTGATTCTTAATTTTAGCAGTATGTATCTTTGTTGAACATGTCATACTTACTTTTTAAGAAGTAATGGTATACACCTTTGCTTTCAGGGGTCTCATTACTGTGACCAGCAAGACTCCTGTGTGCTCCGTCTCTACGCAGCTACTACACAAGACAAACAAATGAGGTACATGCTCAGCAAACAATTCGAAAAGGCATACAACATCCGTGAATCAAACTGTGGAGTGCATTAGCAAGGTACATAAAATAATGGACAAGGATAAATTCAAATTATCTGTAAGATTACACAGCAACTTTTGATGCTACATCTGTAAAATCCTCTCAGTGATACAATATTATCAAATACAGATTTTTCAGATTTTCCTGGCGATTGTTTTGCAAATAGACTTGAAGAATTTACTGCTAGATAACACTATTTAATTCCCACCATATTTCTTTGAAGCAACTGTTAGACATCTTCAAGTAGTTGCAGTAACTATATGAAGATGTCAAACAAATGCTTCAAAGAAATATTGTGAGGCTTACAAAATGTTATCTAGCAGGAAACTTATGAAGTTTATTTATTTAATATTATTTCTAGCAAAAAAAAGTATTTAAGAAATGTAGTATTTGAAAGATAGTTAACTGTCAACCTTGCACAGCAATGCATATGGCCATTAATAGATAAATAAAAATGAATCTTTGGCAATAATATTATTATTTCACTCATTGTTATGATCCTTTTCTTAAACTTACTGTTCATTCATTTATACATAGAGATGCTGGCACATCTTTCTGACTTATTCATCTGAACTGAGTTCCATTACTTGGACTATTTCAGCAAACCTTTGACCACAGATCTAAGACAGCTATCATCTCTCTGCACTTCCTCTCCAAAGTTTTTCACTCTTTGTACTCAGGGACTTCAAAAACTTCTTTTTCTCTGTGCATTGATTCATTCATATAACTAACACAGGAAAACCTCAGCTATGTCTAAGAAAACAAGAGTTTTGTGCTTGACAGCCCAGCAGTGATTTCAAACTGGCTAGTTAGTTTTAATGCTTGTTTTCCCCCCTGCAGTAATGTTGAATACTTATTTCAGACTTGATTTTTCCATACAATCTGCCATTTCTTATGCTTTGGTATATTTATGTATCTTTCTTTACTTTTACATAAACCTAAAAACTTACTTTTCATTATTAGGGCTTCTCTCAAAATTTTACAAGTAGTTGTCTTAGATAGAGCACAACAGCCACTGTTGATCTTTCTAGCGTGAGGTTATACTTTATGCCTGTGATCTCCATTTATTGCCAGAATCTTTCTTTCACTGTCTTTTCACAGTTTTTATTTTTGTGGTATGACGTTCACTGTTCACTCTACCCTCATATGGCCTTCCCATGCATTTTCTTTCCATCCGAATACATATTGGTTGATGCTCCCAAGTACTGCCTTTAAGAAGTTATTGAGCAGTTCAGTCAGTTGGTATCCAGATGCTTTCCTGAATTTTGTTGGTGTTTCATCTGGGCCAATACAGCATCCTCTCCTGTTGTCTACTGTCCTGTTTTATTTCCATGCTTTATAGTTCTTCAGAGTGATTATTTTTCTGGGAGTTTTCTTAATGTCTTTGACTGCTGACCTGCATTTCTCTGCATAGATAGCTTGTAAACTCCTTTTCCTTTACCAGTTTGTATTTAGCTTTGTAGAGGCTTAAGCATAATCTCCTTTGGGAGTTTCTTTTTATATGCTAATTCTTTCAAGCTATTGTGTCCTTTTCTATTAGCATTTCTTGGCAGAAATTCTTTCTTTTAGTTCACTGCATCAAATTTCTGATTAAGGTTGTCAAGCAGCCACACATTTCTTAGGATTTAAATCAGTTGTGCACCTTGATGGCTCCTAGGTACTTGTGCAAAGATAGCCACGTGTCAACAACCAATGCTTGAAATTTCACCTCCAGTTTACAGCTGAGGCAATGAGAAAAACAAAGGAAGAAATACAGTAACATGTGGTTAAGTATTGCAGAAATTTTGTGGCCATAAAAACAGTTTTCAGATGTTGAGATCTAATATCAAAAACATGAAGTTTGCAATTTTTTTTAAGGGGGGACGGCATCTGCTATTGCAACATGCTCTGTACAGTAGTGATCCTGCTGGAACATGGTATTATGCAGTTGTTTTCCTGTCCTTAATTCGAAAGGTGGAATATGTGGTAAGAGTTAATAAAGGGTCATACAAATGATTCAGGTGAAGGTTAACAATAACATTATGAAAAGGATAGATCACTTCACAAAATTTACAGGAGTCGTTGAGTCACAGACAGGGACAACAGAAAGACTGCTATAGGTTTAAGCTTTTGGCTAAAAAGCCTTCTTCAAAAGTAGAAAACACACATACATTCACACAAGCACAACTCGCACACACACATGACCACATGCTGAGGCAACGAAGGTTACTGCTTTATTGGTAAGTCTTCTAAAGTTAACCTATAAATTAAAACTTGTTCAGGTGACTTGTGTACAACACTAGTATATTTTAGCTCAAAGAAGGCATTATTATGACTTTGAATTCCTAGATATTCTGAGGGAGACTAAGTTGAATGTTAGTTAGACATTAATTAAAGCTTTCCATAAATTTTCAGACTCTGACAGCAAATAAATTTAAGTACCTAGATAAGTAATATCAAATTGACCAAAAAGTAAAACATTATTAGTGATATTTGGCTCAACTCATACTGTTTCGAAAGGTGTTAGGTACAAACAATAGTAATGTCACACTGTCTTACAGTTGCACACAGTCACCAACCTTAGCAACAAATAAGCTTAAAAATAGTATAATGTGGAAGAAAGAGGGACAAAAACTAATCCAACAATATAACACTGTCCTCATATTAACAGCAATGTCTTCTCTTGTTGCAGATCCATCATCCAATGGTAGCTAAAGGTTGTACAGAAGGCTAATGAACATAAAACGGAGAGCTACGGTCCCGGACAAGAAAATACAGGAAAAAATTTTAGAAGACAGTGTGTATGTGCAAGAGAACAAATGTTTGCCTAAGGAAAACAGAATTCGAAAATAAATTTTTTGCTTCCCTCTAGACAAATCTACCAAGAGAATTAATAAAGTAGAGAAGGAAATAAGGATTTCAAATTTTGACATTTCTCCAAGAGATAACCTGACAGTTGCCCTGAGTGTATGAACCATTGTCCTGTTGCAAGACATCTGATGCTAAAGTTTCTTCCTAGAAATTTCAACATTTTATGCAACTAGAAATATAGCTGTAATCCTTTTGTAGGTGTGTATTTTTACGTCTTTTCTGTTTTAGGTTCAGGAAACCTGAGACATGTGTAGAGGAATGTATGTACAGCTTGTGACAGACTGGAAATTCTTGTCAGAACACTGTTCAAGCAGAGATATATCTTAACAAAACCATAGCCATGAGGTAAGTGAAAGCTAATGCTCTGAAAAATTTTGAAGATGATTCACAGTTATATTGTGATCTATTATAGACTCTTCTGCCGCCAACCATTGTGTTTAGTAAGGTATTTTTTGCAGATAGTTCTATATATAATTTTAGTGTGTATGTAAGGTCACTAACTGCTCATCACAAGTCACAAATTACAGTAATTAAGGAAATTTTATACTCACAAATCACTAAATATGAACTACCAAATGGAACACGGTGTTATACTAACTTTACAGTCACAGTGAAAACACTTATCTACTTCTACAGTCATTACCTTTTACTCAGTCAAGTTAGTTACAAAAGTTAGAGCCAAAAATATATCAAACTTGTACTTGACTTGTCTCTACACATGCCACTGCAGTCAAAGAAAATGTTGATATTTGTTTATTTTTTCCCTTTGCCAAATCCAGATCCTAAGCAGTAATTGCCCTGCCCCAGTTACTTCCAATGACAACAGTCCTTCCCAGTTGTATTCTCTATCTGTGCAACACCAGAAAGTCTGTGGCTTGAACAACTGTTCAGCTCAGCTGGAAGTTGAACAGTTTGGATGGTATCAGAGTTAGCTCGACATACCTAAATGAAAAGTCAATTTAACATCTATATATTAGTAAAGTGAGCAAGCTGAAACGTTATTTTATTATATTTCAACCACATACAAGATTAAAGATTCTACATCTACATTTATACTCCGCAAACCACCCAGTGGTGTGTGGCGGAGGGGTGTGTGGCGGAGGGCACTTTACGTGCCACTGTCATTGCCTCCCTTTCCTGTTCCTGTCGCATATGGTGGGAAGATCGACTGCCAGAAAGCCTCCATGCACACTCGAATCTCTCTAATTTTACATTCGTGATCTCCTCAGGAGGTATAAGTAGGGGGAAGCAATATATTCGATACCTCATCCAGAAACGCACCCTCTCGAAACCGGGACAGCAAGCTACACCGCGATGCAGAGCGACTCTCTTGCAGAGTCTGCCACTTGAGTTTGCTAATCATCTCCGTAACGCTATCACGCTTACCAAATAACTCTGTGATGAAACGCGCCGCTCTTCTTTGGATCTTCTCTATCTCCTCTGTCAACCCGATCTGGTACAGATCCCACACTGATGAGCAATACTCAAGTATAGGTCGAACAGGTGTTTTGTAAGCCACCTCCTTTGTTCATGGACTACATTTTCTAAGGACTCTCCCAATGAATCTCAACCTGGCACCCACCTTACTAACAATTAATTTTGCATGGTCATTCCACTTCAAATCGTTCCGTACGCATACTCCCAGATATTTTACAGAAGTAACTGCTACCAGTGTTTGTTCCGCTATCATATAATCATACAATAAAGGATCCTTATTTCTAAGTATTCTCTATACATTACATTTGTCTATGCTAAGGGCCAGTTGCCACTCCCTGCACCAAGTGCCTATCTGCTGTAGATCTTCCTGCATTTCACTGCAATTTTCTAATGCTGCAACTTCTCTGTATACTACAGCATCATCCACAAAAAGCCGCATGGAACTTCCGACACTATCTACTAGGTCATTTATATATATTGTGAAAAGCAATGGTCCCATAACACTCCCCTGTCGCACGCCAGAAGTTACTTTAACGTCTGTAGACGTCTCTTCATTGAGAACAACATGCTGTGTTCTGTTTGCTAGAAACTCTTCAATCCAGCTACTCACAAAGGAACCTCCCCATCGCACCCCCCTCAGATATAGATATAAGTTGGCACACTGGATAGGCCTTGAAAAACTGAACACAGATCAATCGAGAAAACAGGAAGAAGTTGTGTGGAACTACAAAAAATTAAGCAAAATATACAAACTGAGTTGTCCATGTGCAAGATATGCAACATCAAGGCTGATCTTAGCTCAGGAGCGCTGTGGTCCCGTGGTTAGCGTGAGCAGCTGCGGAGCAAGAGGTCCTTGGTTCAAGTCTTCCCTCCAGCGAATAGTTTAAATTTTTTTCAGTTTATGTGCAAACTCTTATGTTTTCATCACTTTTTTGGGAAAGATTATCACATCCACAAGAAAACCGAAATTGGATAAGGTAGAAGAATCTTTTTACCCATTCACCAAGTGTACAAGTTAGGTGGGTCGACAACATATTCCTGTTGTGTGACGCACATGCTGTCACCAGTGTCGTATAGAATATATCAGACGCGTTTTCCTGTCGAGGAATCGGTTGACCTATGACCTTGCGATCAAATGTTTTCGGTTCCCATTGGAGAGGCATGTCCTTTCGTCTACTAATCGCACGGTTTACCGGTGCGGTCACAAAACACAGACACTAAACTTATTACAGTGAACAGAGACGTTAATGAATGAACGGACAGATCATAACTTTGCGAAAATAAAGAAATTAAAATATTCAACGGAGGTAAGAATTGAACCGAGGATCTCTCGCTCCGCAGCTGATCACACTAACCACGGGCCACGGCACCCCTGAGCTCATTTAAACTTTGATGTTGCATATCTTACGCATGGACTACTCAGTTTGTATATTTTGCTTATTTTTTCATAGTTGCACACAACTTCTTCCTGTTTTCTCGATTGATCTGTGTTCAGTTTTTCAAGGCCTATCCAGTGTGCCAACTTATATCTATATCTGAGGGGGGTGCAATGGGGAGGTTCCCTTGTCAGCTGGTATGATATTCTGTAGGCTCTTACTTTGTTTATCAGGCGACAGTGCGGAACTGTATCGAACGCCTTCCAGAAGTCAAGCAAAATGGCATCTACCTGGAAGCCTGTATCCAATATTTTCTAGGTCTCATGAACAAATAAAGCGAGTTGGGTCTCACACGATCGCTGTTTTCAGAATTAATGTTGATTCCTACAGAGTAGATTCTGGGTTTCCAGAAACGATATGATATGCGAGCAAAAAACATGTTCTAAAATTCTGCAACAGATCGATGTCAGAGATATAGGCCTATAGTTTTGAGCATCTGCTCTACGACCGTTCTCAAAAACTGGAACTACCTGTGCTCTTTTCCAATCATTTGTAACCTTACGTTCCTGTAGAGACTTGCGATACACGGCTGTTAGAAGGGGGGCAAGTTCTTTCGCGTACTCTGTGTAGAATCGAATTGGTATCCCGTCAGGTCCAGTGGACTTTCCTCTGTTGAGTGATTCCAGTTGCTTTTCTATTCCTTGGACACTTATTTCAATGTCAGCCATTTTTTCGTTCGTGCGAGGATTTAGAGAAGGAACTGCAGTGCGGTCTTCCTCTGTGAAACAGCTTTGGAAAAAGGTGTTTAATATTTCAGATTTACGCGTGTCATCCTCTGTTTCAATGCCATTATCATCTCAGAGTGTCTGGATATGCTGTTTCGATCCACTTACTGATTTAACGTAAGACCAGAACTTCCTAGGATTTTCTGTCAAGTCAGTACATAGAATTTTGCTTTCGAATTCACTGAACACTTCACGCATAACCCTCCTTACGCTAACTTTGACATCGTGTGGATTGGAGTCCCTCTGGAGCATTTTATGGGAAAAAATCCAATAAAGAGTCGTGTCAGAGTTACAAATTTTATCACATCTTTGCCAAAAACATGAAAAATCCGTAACAGTTACAGCTGTTAACTAGTGCATCTGTCCATCACACCTAGAGAAAACAGTGTAAAATAACGTGGTCACACACTTACCGAATTTCTCTCAAGTTTCTCTGATCTCTGGCACCAAGTGAGGTGGTGCAGTGGTTAGCACACTGGACTCGCATTTGGGAGGATGACGGTTCAAACCCATGTCTGGCCACCTTGACTTAGCTTTTCCGTGATTTCCCTAAATCACTTCAGGTAAGTGTGGGGACAGTTCCTTTGAAAAGGCACGGCTTCCTTCCCTCGCCATCCCCTAATCTGATGGGAATGATGACCCTCTCCCAAATCAACCAAAGGCTTCTCAGAGTTATATGTAAACACCAAATCAACACTGTCCCTATTTGCACATAAGATGTATGAAATCATGAAAGCACTAGAATCTGATTCAAACATTTGATTATGAAGGTGAAATGTGATTGCATGTTCTTCACATCCCATCTGTACTGCATCAAAGGGACATCACATTTCCTGAGACTTAATAGTTCATACTAATGATATTTATCAGACTCAAAGTGCATTGGTATGAAAATTGTTTCAGTGTTTCTAGATGTAGTAAAAAGCTGTATAAAATTTCAGTTTACATGATACATTGATTACTAGGTGGACCTGTATTAAAACAAAAATTAATGTATATCATTTAATATTTATTACTGACTAAAAAAAGCTTTTTAAATTATTCACATGTAAGTAAATAAAAGGTGGCCATGGTGATCTAACAAGTAGTGTACCGGACTCCAGCTCTGGAGTCCTGGATTCAATCCTGGTTAGGGGTTAGGATTATCTTCATTCCAGCCCCTCCAGAACAGCCCCAGATCCATTCGACCTGTTGTCTAATTGAGTGCTGGAGATCTTTCCTGGGAGTAAAAGGTGACTGACCACCTGTCCCATCCTAGTGCTGACTCTGTACCGGCTGTCAAGTCAGATTCCCATTCATGAGTTGAACACCACAAACTTTACTTTTAACTTTTAAGTAAGTAAAATAAAACTAGGATACAATTTTCACATCTTACGCAGCTGTTAAAAAAATAGTTTCATGTTCCACAGATAATTTTCATAATAAATCATAATGATGTGGAACGAGTTAATTTACATTCACATTGCAAATTAAATTGTAAATATGGCTACATGCTGGACATTTATAAGTTTTAACATTACCATGCAGTTGGTATCTTTCTGTCCGCATACAATGTTTTCAGTCTTTTCTATCTACCTAAAAGTACAACAAAACACAACTCTTACACACTTACATTTCTAAAGTCCATTTTTTTTCTAGAACAAACTAACATAAATTCCATGATCCCACCTTTTTTTCTGATTAAAATCAAAAATTCCACTTCTATGACTAATTCTCTCTGGTTCAGCGGCAGCTCTCTGCTGGCAATTATTATTACAAATGTTTTTTATTTCAGTCTTTGATCACAATATGAATTCTTTAGATGATGTCCGGTTTCAGTCCTTAATGACCATCCTCAGATCTTTTTTACACCATGTCCTAAAGTGATAAGGCCATAATGGCATCGTCAAAACATAAAAATCAGCATAACATCGTCATATAGATCTAAAGAATTCATATTGTGATCAAAGACTGAAAAAAACATTTGACAGTATGGGATCAATGTTTGTATATGCGACCATGTCGCAGTTGGTGAAATTATTATTACCTCCTTGCCTGCTCACAGAGCATGCCTCCATTGTCTAATAAAAGTATCTTTTGCTATTCTTGCCCACACATTTACATACCAGAGAAAAAATAATAAGTTTATAATCTTATTTATAATGTTTTAGGATCATCCTCAGCTAATTCCCATTACATCATAAAATATGCTGGAGAAATGAAAAAAGAAAGAAAAAATATTATGTTGGGCCTACGTATGTGACGTAAAAGTATGTCCTGACAACTGGCTTCTCCCACAGCTGTTTGCCATTGTTCTGGGACAAACCTTTCCATTTGTTATTGTTTATTTATGATTTGTTTTCTCAGCAACAGAAGTATAGTTGTTCCACGATGCCTGTGGAAGAGAAAAGTGTCTAATAGTTAGGCACTTGTGTTCTGTCCATTACAGTTATTGCTAAATATAACAATATCTTTCAGAGTAGAAGTAAGAGTTCAATATATTTAACCATGCAGGAAGTTTAGTGTAACATGGGTTATTCGTGAGAATGCTCTACGTTCCACTGAGTATGCTCACACAGGTGAAAGATAGCTGTGTCTATTACAAACATTTTATGTAGTGGGAACAATCCACTGTGGGCAACATGATGTGGGATCTGTGCAGATGGTGTGTATGCAGTGACGTAATGCACTAGAGGGAAGGCACGAAGTGCTGAGCACAGTAGCACTAGATGGACATGGGTGTTTATGCCTTCGTGACGCCCCTTGAAGGAGTCATGAACACCTCAGAGAAAACGGACATAGTACAATATAAACGCTCAACATAAATGAAGATTGTAAACTGTAGATCTTTAAGTTGAGTTTGATCTGGTCGGACGTGTTGATTGATGTGTTTGAGTTTATGATTTACTGATATTTGGACCTGTCTTCACAACTGATGCAAATAGTTAGAACAATACCAAAGATTATTGTTGAAGACATGTTCATCATTCAGTAGTTGGAAGTGTTGAGACACTTTCTTACAGCATCACCCTGCCTAGATATGAAGACAAGAGGAATAAGCTCATGTACAGCTGTGGTACGGAGCAGCTGTACCACAAGAACAAAGCTAAAAGGCAACCATATTGGAAGAAAAACAATCAAAGGTAACTCAGACCACATCACATTGACAGATCTGCCATGTAGTGTTCCCTACTCGTGGTGTTACAGCCAAGTTACCACATACACATGGGAGGAAATGCAGCAGAAGCAATTATTGTTAGTTTGACCTTTCTATCAGTAGCCTGAAGTGATCCTTGTCACTTATTATTTCTTCTGTAACACCTATTCTGTTGGCATCTTTCTTTACTGCTTCTATCCATCCTACAGTTTTTTCGGCTTACTAACATAATTAAAAATTTTCTTTGTAAGCTGTGTTTCTTCCATTCTTTTTAAATGTCCATAAAATTTTAGCCATCTCTTCCTCACTGTGAAACTAATATATACAGGGTGAGGCAGCTAAGTCATAACACCCCTTGTATCTCCCCAACCGTAATAGATACAAAGATGCCGTTCTGACAGTGAATTGCAGGGACAGGGGCTACTTGAATACATCACATTTCAATTTTTTGCTATTTTTTTATTACAGTGATATGAGGCCATCTTTGGTTTTTTTAAATGGAACCCTATGTTAAGTTTTAGCGTAACATGGTGAGCTTAAAAAGACGGTTTCAAATATGTGTATATCATAATATTTAGGCGAATAGTTTTTGAGACGCAGATATGCTCTCGTATTGTGTTCGTCCTTTGAAGCTGCGTTGTCCAATGCGATCTTTCCTGTTGACCACTGAGGAACTTAACAAGGAAGGCGTTGTTTTCCTGCTTCTCGATAACGCCGCAAGGTGACACACAAGATAGCTGGAGAGAAGGGTATAAATGTGCTGCTGGGGTAATGAGACATCACATTTCCGTCACAGTTTCTTTGAGCAGACATATACACCAACAAAAAGTTGGATATGCTTCTAATGTATGGTGAAAGCAGAAGAAATGGTGTTAGAGCAATAAAGCTATATGGGAGAGCTGTATCCTGATCATGAGCATCCTCCGCGCCAACTTCTTGCACATATTTGCAAGAAACTACTTGAATCGGGATCATGGAAAGCCATACAGAGGACAAGGCAGAAAACTGCAACTGGCTACGTACATGAAGAGAGCGTTCTAGCATTGGCGCATAACGCCCCTACTGTTTCGTCATGATGTATCGCCTCGGAATGTGGTATAAGTAAGAGAAGTGTTCTACACGTATTGCACGGGCATAGATTTCACCCATTTCACCTCTCATTACATCAATCACTCTCCGGTGTGGATTTCAAATGGCGCCAGGAATTTTGCCAGTTTGCTCTGCAGTGCCTACAAGATGATCCAACGTTTTTTCAACAGGAGCTTTTTACTGATGAAGCGACTTTCACCAACAACAGTAATGTGAATTTGCATAATACGCATTACTGGTCAATAGAAGAGAACCCTCATTGGCTTCGACAGGTACAGCATCAGCAATGGTGGAGTGTGGTGTGGCATCATCGGAAATGTCGTTGTGGGGCCGTTCGTCATTCCAGGTATACTAAATGGCAATGCACAGTTCCTGCGAAATGTTCTGCCCATTTTGCTGGGAGAGGTACCACTAACTACGTGTCAGTGCATGTGGTTCCAACATGATGGCTGTCCTGCTCACTCTTCCTGTGTGGCTACAGAGCTGTTAAATGTAAAGTTCCCGGATTGTTGGGTAGGATGACATGCTGAAGTGAACTGGCCAGCCCAGTCTCCTGATTTGACCCCTCTTGATTTTTTTTCTGTGGGGAGCAATCAAACTTATAGTGTATGCTCAAATACCAACTACACCAGACGATATGAAGCAACATATCATGGAAGCATGCACTGATATCTCACTGACACCCTCGCAGCCATTCACAAATCATTCGAACGGTGGCTACAAATGTGCATTGCAGCAGAGGGGAAGCACTTTGAGCACATGCTTCAGTAAAGTTTTGTATCACGTACAGTAAGTATTTTGCATCTTTGTGTGTATTTGCTTCATATTGTGATCAATAGTAAATATTTTCAAATAAAAAACAAATATGTACAAAATAATTGTGACCAATAAGGGCCTCCTCATTTACATTTGTATTTCTGTTACTTAAAATGTATTAACATCTTGTAGCATTTTAATACTGTATGTTGTTTACTATTTTGGCATCACAGTTGTCAAATAACTGAATAATATTTGCGCAACATCATCAGTTAATTTTTGTGCAAAATATTGCAGTATGTATTACTATTGTCGGGTTAATGGGCATGTTTGTGTAAGGACAGACTTGTGACATTTACCATGTACTCTACACAACAGGAAAGGTCACATTGGACAAAGCCACTTTGAAGGATGAACATGGTACAAGAACATATCTGTGTCTCAATAACCATTCGTCTAAATATTATGGTATACACATATTCGAAACTGTCTTTTTAAGCCCATCATGTTACGCTAAAATTTAACATAGGGTTCCATTTAAAAAAACCAAAGATGTCCTCATATCTCTGTAATAAAAAATAGCACTAACATGAAATGTGATGTATTCAAGTAGCCACTGTCCCTGCAATTCACTGTCCAAATGGCATCTTTGTATCTATTACGGTTGGGGAGATAAAAGGGGTGTTATGACTTAGCTGCCCTACCCTGTATATCAAAATGGGTGAGCTATAAAATATTCATGGTTTTTTGGCTAAGTGGGGCAAAGAACAAATGCACAAGATAGAAAAGGAAAGACAAGAAGTGAGACAGGAGAGAGAAAAGGAAAGGCAAGAAGAGAGGCAAAGGACAGAAACGGAAAGGCAAGATGAGATGTGAGAATTTTTTAAACATTTTCAGAAGATGTGATGAGTGGGAACCTTTATCAATAATTCTGTGACAGTAAATTATAAAGTGGTAACACTGAAGGCTTCAGTCACATAATTAATGAACAGGAGGAGTGTGTGAAATTGAAAAATTACAAAAGGTATCAGAAATATTTAAAAAAGAAAGTTTAAGCCCATTTTAGAGTCCTTAGATCAGAAGGTAGATAAAGCTACTCCTGGAGTGCAAACTTGAGTAGTTCAAAAGATGAGAGTGTGTGATTTGTTTGTGGACAATGTCAGTGTCACGAGTGGTAAGTTGTGCCTGATGTGAAAAAAAAGACCCCACCACCATATTGCAGTCAGGAATATGAAAGTAGATTAATGGGTAAACTTAACAATCCTGGAAAGGATATTGGTGTCAGTCAGTGGTGGTGTGTAGGTATTCCTAACCCAGAACTTGTGATTTCAAGTAAAAGTTGGATTTAGTGTCAGGTGTTTCACCTTAAAATGGGCAAATGGCTCACCCAGAAATTTCCTACCTTTGACTATCTAGGTAAGACTCACCCACTTTTGTTTTTAAAAAGTTTCGTATGTACTTCACCTACTTCCAGGTCTTGTAGAGGGGAAGTGGAGTTAGTAATTAATCATTTTGAAGGTAGCACTTTGCAAGGGGTATTATTAAATGTGGATGGATTTCAGTTGTATGAACATTTTGAGAGGGAGTACAAAGCACAATTCCGGTCATCAGGGATCCGCAAAAGTCTAAGGCTATGTCCAAGAGAGGAGGCACCTCTGCCAGTGGCTGTTGAGTGCACTGGGTGTAACCTGGTGCTTGGGTTCTGAGGCCATCCTTAGTTCCTGCAGGTAGATGGCTGATTTGGCAAAGACAGCTAGCATTCCACCTGGGATGCAGGCTACACTCACTATTTGTAGCATTGTACCCAACGCTGATCATGGTTCTCTTGTTTGGCATGGAGTGGAAGATCTAAAGCAGAGGCTCTGATGATTCTGCGATGGAATCGGATGCGAACTTCTCGATGACTGTTAGTGGATGGAGAATTGTAGGGTTCCCTTAATAGGTCAGGCATGCACTACATGCAAGAAGTGGCTACTAGGATAGCAGAATATGTGTGACTTCCAGATGGCCCTTTTTGAGTTAGAGGAATCACAGGGGATTAAAGATGAATTGCCCACTGAAATCAAAGATACATTAGCCACATTATTCTCAGAGAATGTTTGTCCCCGCAGACTGAAACTAAAAAAACTTAATACAATGAAAAGGAAAGTTGCCACTCACCATATAGCAGAGATGCTGAGTCGCAGAAAGGCACAACAAAAAGACTGTCACAAACAAAGCATTCCGCCAGTACGGCCTTCGTTAAAAAATACACACACACACACACACACACACACACACACACACATACACACACACACAAAATACAACTCACATACACATGACTGCAGTCTCAGGCATGTGTGTGTGTGTGTGTGTGTGTGTGTGTGTGTGTGTGTGTCAGTCATTCTGTCATCTATTTTTGATGAAGGCCGTACGGTCCGAAAGCTTTATTTGTGACAGCCTTTTTGTTGTGCCTATCTGCGACTCAGCATCTCTGCTAAATGGTGAGTGGCAACTTCCTTTTCTTAATATTGTTACATTCTGTTCTGTATTTTCCATTGTTTGAAAACTTAATTTGATATTGATGAACTGCAGGAGCAGCCATGGTAAAGTCCCAGAATTAGTATCACTTATTGAAGATTATGATGCCCACACAGTATTAGGAACAGACAGTTGTTTGAAACTAGAAGTGAACTAGCAATGAAATCCTAAATTCAGATTGGAATATTTATCGTAAGCATAGGTTAGTTGCCAATGGTGGCAGCATACTTACTGCAATAAAGTATTCGATAATATCTAGCAAGGTTATCACAGATTCTGAGTGTGAATTATCTGGGTGGAGTTAAACATCAAAGGTGGAACAAAAATGGTAATCAGATGCTTTTATAGACCACCTGCATCAGGAGCTGTAGTGGTAGAGTGCTTTAGAAAGCATACAAGTTTCCTGATTGTGTTGTTGACAGAAAGTCATCAAGTGAAACAGAAGTAATTTCTGGCTCTCCCCAAGGTAGTGTTACAGTCCTTCTGCTGCTCCTTATCCATATAAATAATTTAGGAGTCACTCTGAGCAGCAGTCTTAGCTTAGATTGTCTGCACATGACTCTGTCATTTATCACCTAGTAAAGTCATCAGATCAAATTGCAAAAGATTTAGAAAAGATATCTGTATGGAGTGAAAATTGACAGTTGACTCTAAATGATGAAAAATGCGAGGTCATCCATGAGTGCTAAAAGGAATCCGTTAAAACTTTGGGTATGTGATAAATCAGTCAAATTTAAAGGCTGTAAATTCAACTAAATACCTAGGAATTACAATTACAAACACCTTAAATTGGAAATAATACATAGAAAATGTTATGGAGAAGGCAAACCAAATACTGCAATTTATTGGCAGAACACTTAGAAGATGCAACAGATCTACTGCACTATGTTTGTCCGTCCTCTTTTGGAGTACTGCTGGACTTCCTGAAGCAGTTAACATAGAGGGTATCAGTAATTGTAAGGTTATGATAGCATCTATGACTACACATATTACAGGGAATGTTAAGAAACATAGGAAAATATTTTTGCTCACCAAGAGTGACAGGACACAAACTGTAGAATATCTGAGTAGTCAACATCAAATATTCAGTGCTAGGGATGTAGAAGTCAAGCACAAATGGAAAAAAATCCAAAACATCACTCAATATGCTTTACATGAGTATGCTTTGAGCAAGTGTTAAGGGGTGGGAGAGACCCACTAGATTTAATAGCCATGTTAGAAAACTGCTACATAAGCAAAGAGAGCTTCATCACAGATTCAAGAGAAGTCAAAACCTAGCTGACAAACAAAAGCTGAACAAAGCAAGAATGAGCATAAGGAGAGCAATGAGAGAAGTGTTCAGTGACTTTGAAAGTAAAATTTCTTCAACCCCTAAGGGGTTACGGTCCTACATAAAATCAGTAACCAGTTTGAAATCATCTTCTCAGGCACTCAGTGACCGTAGCGGCATCAAAATGGAAAATGACAGAGAGAAGGCCGACATACTGAATTTGATCTTCGGAAACTGTTTCACCTTGGAAGATCATAACATGATCCCTCCTGTCAATCACTGTACAAATTTGAAATGGCAGGTATTGAAATAACTCATCGCGGAACAGAGAAACAATAATAATCCTTTTGTAGTGGAATGGTGCCAGGGCCAAATGAGATCTCTACAGAGATTGTGCAAAGTAACTGGCTCTCCTTCCAGCAACAGTTTATTGTAGGTCGCTGGAGCAAAGAAGGGTACCTAGCAAATGGAAAAAAAGCATAGGTCATTTGCATTTTCAAGAAGGGAAGGGGCATAGAACAAATGCACATTAATTATAGGTGTGTATCATTGACATCAATTTGCTGTAGAATGTGGAACATGCATTGTGCTCATGTATTATGTCAATTTTGGCGAACAAAACTCTCGTCTGTAAAAATCAACATGGATTCTGCAAACATAGATCTTGAGAAACTAAGCTAACTCTGTTCCTCCATGAGGTGCACAGTGCTGTAGATATCGGCATTCAGGTTGATGTGTGTTCCCCACTTAGTGAAAAAAAGACGAGTTTACTGAGTATCGGACCAAATTTTCGACTAGATTCAAGACTTCTTTGCAGGTAGAACTCAACATGTCACTCTTAACAGAATAAAATTGACAGACATAAAAAGTAATTTCAGGAGGACCGCTGGGAAGTGTGACAGGGCTGTTACAGTTTACAGTGTATATAGATGATCTAGTAGAATATGCTGGAAGCTCTGGGTGGCTGTTTGCAGATGATGCAGCCATCTGTAAGAAGGTAGCAATGCCAGAAAACAGTAACACATGCACAAGCAGCCACAGAGGTTTGACAAAAGGTGCAGGGACTAATAGGTGACCCTGAATGTAAATAAATGTAATGTATTGCACATACACTGGAAAAGAAATCCACTACTTTACAGTTACACTGTTGATGACAAATTTCTTAAAACGGGAAGTGCCATAAAGTATCTATCCACAGTGACCTTAAGTGGAATGACATATAAAATAAATAGTAGGAATAGCATATGAGAGTCTGAGGTGCATATGATGAAATTTAGTCGCATTCAAGGCACTTGTTCAACTGATTCTTGAGTATTTTTCATCTATATGGGACTCTTACCATCTTCCCACGTGCCATTCACGAATGGTACAGGAAAAGTGGGATCCATTAGTTGTCCCAGAAATACCCTCCACCACACACCATCTGGTGGCTTGTGGATTATTGGTGTAGATTTAAAATATTAAGACCTGGGGTTTATAATAAATCATGGAGTGGGTACAGGAATTTTGTAGAGTGGCATATGAATTGAGCCAAATATGTGGATGAAATAATTGATGAATCACACTTAATTGAAACATATCTTTCACAACGCCCGACAGATTCCAAACCAACAACCTCCTTCCTAGTCGCCTCACCCACAATTACTTCTCCTTTGAAGGCATTACCTACAAACAAATCCGGGGTACGGCTATGGGCACCAGCATGGCACCATCCTATGCCAACCTGTTCATGGGCCATCTATAGGAATCTTTCCTAAAAACCCAGAATCCTAAACCCCTCACCTGGTTAAGATGCACTGATGACATCTTTGCTACCTGGATTGAAGGTGAGGGCACCCTATCCACATTCCTCCAGAACCTCAACAACTTCTTCCCCATTTGCTTCACCTGGTCCTACTCAAACCAACAAGCCACCTTCCTAGATGTTGACCTCCACCTCAAAGATGGCTACATCAGTACCTCCGTCCATATCAAACCTACTAACCACCAGCAATATCTCCATTACAACAGCTGCTACCCATTCCATAGCAAGAAGTCCCTTCCATACAGCCTAGCCACCCATGGTTCCTGCATCTGCAGTGACGAGCAGTACCTCTCAAAATATACCGAGGGTCTCACTGAAGCCTTCACTGAGCGTAATTATCCTCCCAACCTTGTACAAAAACAAATCTCCCATGCCTTATCTTTCCAGTCTCCCACTACCTCCCAAAGTCCCACCATCCAGCCAAAGAGGAGCATTCTCCTTGTAACTCAATATCACCCAGGACTGATGCAACTGAATTACATTCACTGCCAAGGATTCGACTAGCACTTGTCGTGCCCTGAAATGAGGAATGCCCTGCCCACCATCCTTCCCACCCCTCCCACAGTGGTATTCCGCCATCCACAGAACCTACACAATATAATCATCCATCCTTACACAATCTCTGCTCCCAATCCCTTACTCATGGCTCATACGCATGTAATAGACCTAGATGCAAGACCTGTCCCATACATACTCCCACCACCACCTACTCCAGTCCAGTCAGTAATGTCACCTGTCCCATCAAAGGCAGGGCTCCCTGTCAAACTAGTCATGTGGTCTATAAGCTAAGCTGCAACCATTGTGCTGCATTCCATGTAGGCATGACAACCAACAAGCTGTCTGTCCACATGAATGGCCACCAACAAACTGTGGCCAAGAAACAAGTGGATCACCCTGTTGCTGAATACGCTGCCAAACATGATAATCTTCATTTCAATGACTGTTTCACACCATATGGATCCTTCCCACTAACGCCAGCTTTTCTGAACTGTGCAGGTGGGAACTTTCCCTGCAATGCATCCTACGTTCCCATAATCCTCGTGGCCTTCATTAGTGACTGTCCTCATCCATCGAGCCCCTTCCCTGTTCCCATTCCAGCACTACAAAGCCGTCATTCCTCCACCACACCCAGTCTTTTTATTTCTCTCCTGATCCGCTACTTCCCTTCCCCCTCCCCCCCCCCCCTCTACTTCACAACTCCCCCCTGCCCTCCGTCTAACGTACAGCACTTCACTGTCCACCATCCCCACCATACTATCCCTCCCCCTCCCCTCCCCAGCCTCCTCCTTACCCCCACCCAGCTGCCACTCCCATCATGCACTGGTGCTGCTGCACGCAGTATTGTTTCAGCTGCCTGAGACTGCAGTTGTGTGTGTGAATTGCATTTGCGTGAGTGTGTGTGCTTTTGCATACGTGTGTCTGTGTGTCTATTGTTGACGAAGGCCTTAATGGCCGAAAGCTATAATTGTGAGAGTCTTTTTGTTGTGACTATCTGCAACTCAGCATCTCCACTACATGTTGAGTAGCAACTTTCCTTCTCATAATATTGTTACATTCCATCCTGGATTTTCCATTGTTTAATTGGAACATTAATTAGCCAGATATCAAGGGCATCTAAAGAAAAACTAATAGACATAATACGGAAGAATGGTCTGGTGCTATAGGAATTCCTAGATGAGCTTGATTACTTAAATTATTCTGAGGCAGGGTATGAAATAAGTGGAATACAAATAAAGGTAATATGGAAAGATGGAAAACAGATGGTTGAGTGATTGGTTTTCCTGAAGTGAATTATTGTCGAATAATCCAACTCCAAATTTTATCAGTCAATGTAAATGAGTTCAAAATATGAAAAATGAGAGAGGAGATAGATATGAGGGACATAGATGCTCTTGGATAAAACCAAGAGCAGTATGCAAATATGGAAGGACAACAAATGCTGTCGAGCCAGTAATTCAGAATCAAATTATTGTCACTACTGAAGCAAATAATCCTGAAAATTGTGATAGGAAAGAGCCAGTTTATCAATCTGGGACTTTATACAATGACAGGAGGAGAGTTGTCTAGGGATATATTGTTCGAAGAAAGAGAGAGAGAGAGAATGAAGTTCAGTCCTGGCCTGTTGTTGAAGGGCAAGTGAAAGAGAAAATGTTAATTTTGTTAAATGACTCAGTATATGTCTTATGCCCGATACACAAAATTTAATGGAATGAAAAAGATACCGGCAGATTGGGACTAGACTGGTTGAAAAAACACCAAATTAATGTATTTTGATGTGATGTAATGTAATGTGAAAAGATAGGTATGAGTTACAAAGGTGCATATCAGAGAGTTAAATTTAACAGCGTAGATGCTAATCTTGCTGTTGATGATATGAGGAAGTATGTGGAACAACGGGATAAGGTGGCCAAGATGGTGCAAGGAGTAGATGTGGGAAGAACATTACGAGGCAAATGACAACAGGTTAATGAACTAGGTATTGATGAAACAAGAAAACAAAGGACGATGTTAACATTAGGAAGAACGGAGTTGGAGGGTTAAAAGTGTAAACATACATGTAATGAAATTTTAGATGAGCAAATGGAGAGCATGCAGAGGAATGCATGTTATTTGAAATATTATCACTGCATCACCAAACAAAAGAAGTGTTGGCAGAAGATACTTTACAAGAAGGGGTAGGATCACGACTTACAAGTGTAAAGGGAATGGTGGATAATATGGAAGTTAACATAACATGAGATGATGAAAGTACAAGTGGTGTAAGTCCACAAAATTGTGTGTTGAGAACACAGGTGTAGTACAATTTGCTACATGCAATCTTTTCCACAGACTAGTGAATGAAGTCCCTAGTTGAGCTGTGTGGTGCCAGAAGGCAGCACTTTACTTGGCAATTGAAACTGCTGTTTATCGTTCCAGATGGCAAGTGAACCAAGTCCACACTGCACGCTGTTTTCTGAAGTTTTGTAGTTCCATTACACCAGATAATCATTACTGTGGACAGAGATGACTGTTCAGAAGGAAATGAAGATAAGCTAATGTAATTCAAAATGTACTGTGAAACATTGGTCCCGTTTTCATCACTTACACTATTTGTATACGTGGTTTAACAACAACGTAACCTGTTTTGAAACTGCTAATGCAGTAAATACACTTACATGTCTCGAATTTTACTTTTTGTATTTGTAATAGCTATTTTTATTATATTATTTGCTGTAGCGGTGAGAGGGAATTGTGGAGAATAGTCAGTCACCATTGAAGCAGAGAGGAAGAAAACATACATGAACTGAGGAGACCTGGAAGACCAAAAAAAGGAAAACTCTCCAAAGTACTGGACAAGAATGTACAACCAGGAAGGTCAATTGGTTACCAAAGGAATCTGCACATGTTGATTAAAATGCTCTGCAATAATAACAGAATAGTGATCTAGGAAATTGTTTGGTTCTTTCTGGAACCAAGGTGACTATTCACAACAAAATATTTATCTTCGGGGAACAGTGCTCCCATTCAGAGTACAAAGGAGATAGCTACAAAATTGTTCTGGAAATCAGGAATCAGTGTCATTTATTATTTCCTAGAGGTGGTAAAACCAAAGCATCAGGTTTGTATCATAGTATATCAAAGCCAGACATTTGAGCAGTTTTTGATCAGAGCCATTACACACAAAACAAAAATCCTGAAAGAAGAAACTTAGACCCAGATTTGTCTATTACCAAAATGTACAGTATGTACATCCAGAAATGTGATAAAGAACATAAGACACCAGGAAAAGAGAAATCCTATTACTAATTCATTTCAACAAAATTAAATCTCCATTACTACATCATCAAAGGATGTGCAGTTTCTGTGATGAAATTAACACAAAGATCTCAGAGGAACATAATGAAGCTACATTGCTGTCCGTGATGCAGGAAAGAAATGAGCACTTAAGAAAAGCTGCTCAGGCTAGGGAGAATTTGAAATCAGATAATCAGATGCAGCAAATATTTCAAATGACTTGTACGTACTGACTGTTGATCTACAGAAGGCATGCCCATATTCAAAAGTGTCTACATCAGTAGCATACTACAAGAGGAATCTCTATGTATACAACTATGGAATACATTCATTTAATAAAATGAATGGTTTTGTGAACATGTGGGAAGAAACCAAAGGGGGGAAAGAGGATCCAGACCTTTCAGCATGCCTAATTAATCATCTCAAGGAACATGCAAAACATTGCAAGTTTGTGATTTTGTATTCTGACAGTGTGCAGGACAAAATCAGAACATAACTCTGGCACTTGCACTGAAGAAACTATTACAAGAACCTGGTATGGAAACAGAAAGCAGACCACAAATCTGTTGTGTGAGGGCATTTGTACATAACAAATGATGCCAAGTTTGGCTTGATAGAAGCAAAGACTAGAGAAGCAACCATTATTTATTTGCCACATGACTGGATAACCATTGTGAAAGAATCAAAGAAAAAAAATCCGTTTAAAATACTGCACATGATGCATACTTACTTTTTATCCTTAAAGAAATTTGAAGCAGCCATTGTGCACCAGAACAAAACCGTAGATGGTCACAAAGTGAATTGGTTAGAATTCAGTGGGTGAGGTACAGAAAGGAATGTGCACATTCACTAAAATACAAAAAAAGCCCCAATCCTGACATACAGTTCCATGAAATTAATTTGGCAAAGAAAGGTGAAGGAAGACCAGCACATCAGCTACCAGAAAAAGGCAAGCAGTGACACACGGGACGGATGCGAAAACTAGGATATGTTAGATTTGCTGTCTTTTATTTCGCACATTCAGCAGTTTCTTCAGACATATTTCTTGCACTGCAACCACACATCAAAAATAGTTTGTTGAAAAGACACTGAATCTACATCTACATCTATACTCTGCAAACCACCATGAGGTGCATGGCAGAGGGTACATCCCATTGTACCATTTATTAGGGTTTCTTTCTGTTCCATTCATGTACAGAGTGCATGATTGTTTGAATGCCTCTATGTGTGCAGTAATTATTCTAATCTTATCCTCATGATTCATGTGTGTGCGAGCCGGTTCTTGAAACTTTCTTAATAGACTTTGTCGGGTTAGTTTATGCCTGTCTTCAAGAGTCTGCCATTTCAGTTCCTTCATTCTCTCTGTGGCATTCTCCCCTGGATTAAACAAACCAGTTACCATTCGTGCTGCCCTTCTCAGCGTATCTTTAATATCACGTTAGTCCTATCTGGAAGGGGCCCACACACTTAAGCAATAGTCTAGGATGGGTCGCATGGGGGATTTTTAAGCAATCTCTTTAGTACTTGATTGTACTTCTCCAGTATTCTACCAATAAACAGAAGTCTACCAGCTGCTTTACCCATGACTGGTCCTATGTGATCACTCCATGTCATGTCCCTGCAGAGTGTTACACTCAGGTATTTGTATGAGTTAGCTAATTCCAACACTTACTCGTTGATATTATAGTATACTACATTTTCATTTTGTGAAGCACAATTTTACATTTTTGAACATTTAGAGCAACCATGTTGAAATCTTGTCAAGATCTGACTGAATATTTATGTAGCTTCTTTCAGAGTACTTCATTATAGATAACTACATCATCTGCAAAAAGTCTGATTTTACTATTAATGTTGTCTGCAAAGTCATTAATATGCAACATGATCAGCAGGGTCCCAACGCACTTCCTTGGGGCACACCTGAAGTTACTTCTACATCTGACAGTGACTCTACATCCGATATATATGCTGTGTCCTCCCTACCAAAAAGTCCTCAATTCAGTCACAAATTTTGGTTGATACCCATATGGTAGTACTTTTAATAATAAGTGTAGGTGCGGTACTGAGTCAAATGCCTTTTGGGAATCGAGAAACACTGCATCTATCTGGTTGCCTTGGATCCAAAGCTTTCCGTATTTCATGTGAGAAAAGTGCGAGTTGGGTTTCCCATGATCGATGTTTTCAAAAACCATGCTGGTTGGCACTGAGGAGGTCATTCTGTTCAATATACCTCATTGAGCTCAGAATATGTTCTAAGATGTCAAAGATATCTGAGACACTAGCCTTCTTGTAGATGGGTGTGACCTGTGCCTTTTTCCAAGAACAGGGCATGGTTTTTTGTTCAAGGGATTCACAATAAATTATAGTGAGAAGAGGGGCTAACTCAGCCGCAAATTCAGGATAGAATGTGACAGGGATTCCATCGGGCCCTGGAGCTTTATTCGATTTTAATGATTTCAGCTGTTTCTCAACACCACAGACGCTAATACTTATTTCATTCATCTTTTCGGTGGTATGAGGATTAAACTGGGGCAATGCTCCTAGGTTTTCCTTTGTAAAGTAACATTTGAAAATGGAGTTAGGCATTTCAGATTTTCCTTTGCTACCTTCATTTTCAGTTCCTGTCTCCTTAATTAGGGACTGGACAGTACCTTTGGCATGACCAGAATTTCTTTGGTTTTTGTGAAAGATCATTTGACAGTATTTAAGGCATCATACATTGCTATCTTGACAGCCAAACACATTTCATTCAACATCTCTCTATCTACGGCCCTACGCTTTGTTTTACATCTATTATGGAGCAGTCTCTGTTTCTTTGGGAAGTTCTTTACAGTGACTGTATGCCATGGAGGTTCCCTCCCATTATGAACTGTTCTACTGGGTACATATCCATCCAGTGCTTTGTCAACTATTCTTTTACACGTGAGCCCGAGTTCCTCTACATGCTCCCGACCCGCTGTGCTGAATGTTTCAAGTTCCTCACTGAGATAAGAAATTACTGATTTTTTTTTAATGTAGTTTACTGAAGATATATATCTTTCTGCTTGTTTTAGCTGTCCCTTGTACTTTGGTAATCATTGTTGCCACAACTGTGTCATCGTCACTGATACTAGTTTTGATGTAGACATCCTCAAAGAGGTCAGATCTATTTGTTGCCCTCAGGTCAAATATATTTCCATCATGAGTGGGGTTCTTAACAATCTGTTCTAGGTAGTTTTCCGAGAAGACTTTTAGTAGTTTCATAGGACGTCTTATCACACCAAACATTAACAAAATTAAAATTTTCCCAATTAATGTTTAATGATTAATGTCTCCACTAATGATTACAGTATGATTGGGGAACTTACGTACAAGCGAACTGAGGTCTTCTCTGAAGACAGTGATGAAATATTCTATGTGTGAATAGGTAGATAAATGTAGTCAGTACAAGAACAGATAGGAAAAATTAAACATGGAACTGTTATATTGCTTACTGCTTTGTTCAACAATTTTTAAACATGTAATGTTACATTGCATACTCCTTTGTTTTCTGTTATTTTCAGGAGGCTACTGAAGTAGTCCAATTTTCCGTTTCATTGTTGCAGTCTCCAGTGTTTCTTCTGTGTACTCCATTTTGCATGGAACAAGTGAAGTACAATTTTCTCTTTCAAAATAAAGTAAATTTATGTTTGTAAAGTTTATGCTGACTTTTTATTCCCGTATATGTTTATCCTCCGATATCTCTGACGCCCTTTCTCTGGACTTGCAAAAGAAGTGAACAAAAGAAGCAGTACTAAAGTTACCAAGGAGGCATTTATTAATTGCAACAGTAATGATATGCATTTTAGTCAATCTGTGTTCATGTTACCAAATATGAGTGTAAACATCTTAATAGGTTTATACAGTCTATTTAATTAAGAAGTGGAGTTATATATTACTGAATAAAGCCTGAACATACAATATACATCAACCTGTAAAGATTGTGGTTTTGTTTTCATCCAGATAGACTTAGGAAAGAGTACTGGCAATGTCACAAAAAATTTGAAAATTGTATCCTAGGTTTGTTCTATTTATTTACTTGTAAATTATTTAAAAAGCTGTATTTCTGGTCAAAAATGTTAAATAATATACATTAATTTCTGTTTTAATACAGGTCCATCTAGTAATTAATGTTTCAAGTAAACTGAAATTTTACACATTTTTAGTTATGTCTGCAAACACTGAAACAATTTTCATACCAGTGCAATTTGAGTCCAATGAATCCTCATAAGTATGACCTACGAACAGTCCCACCAAATACAATTTATCCGTGACACATTGCAGGTAACCAGGGAGTAAAGCACAATCACATGGCACGTGGGTGATCGAATGTTTGAAGCAGATTCTAGTGTGAACATATTTCATGCACGGTACACGCAAATAAGAACAATGTTGATTTGGTGTTTATGTCTGTGAAAGGCCAAAGTTCAGAGAAATTTGGTAAGGGTGTTGCTAAGTTACTTTAACACTGTTTTCCTAGGCACACTAGTCAACAGCAAGAACTGTTATGAATTTATCAAGTTTCTAGCAGAGACATGATATGGTTAAAAACAATTGTAGTGGATGATAAGTAGTGATTTAATTTTCTTTCTAGGTCTTATTGGCAAGTACATTGTTTCACAGTTGACAGAAATACAGAAGGTGGTATGAGTTTCACTGGAAGGGAAATAACGTTTTAATTTGCTTTACAAAAAATTATTTGCTGAGGTTATTCATTTTGTAGACACCGGCCATAAAGTTGAGGTAACAATGGGAACACAAGTTAACTGGTTCCCATAACTCGAACGAAGAATAAAACTGAATGCAATCAAATTACCAAAATATAATCCCTTTCAGGAAGTTTTGATTTTATACCTCCCACTGCCATAAATTTTAGAAGAAACTACACACAGTTAAATCAGTCAAAGGAGAGAGAACCATAAGAGCAACAATATATAAAAAAGAAAACAATAAAGAAATCAAAACAGTGCAGTACTTGGAAGAATGAAACTGATTGCAACATTAAACTCTGGGGAACGAGAACAAAATGCCTTTAGAAAATTAATGATATAAAAGAATGTGACCTAAATGTCATACAATTATTGCAAGAATCACATCTGCAATATATGTATTCTGGTCTGCTAACTCTGTTTGTTGCATCAGTTGAGTCATTCTGCTAGGCTGTCAATGGGGGAGGGGTGGTAAGATTTTATAACAAATTTACTTATAACATGAATACTATATGTGAAAATATGGTTACACTTTTAGGAAAAAGTTATAAAAAATTTATTTTCTCATCACTGACCACATTACCGCTCTTGGACTCCCTCAATTTATAATACTATTAAAAGGAACTATTGGTCTCCAACTTTTATTAAAAACATCTGTGATGTATAAATCGGTGGTTTTAAGCTGCTCCTCCAGCAACAGCAGTCATTGTATACCACCACTTGGTTCACTGTTCTCTTTTATATAGTAAGCTCCCCCCCCCCTTTTCTTTTAATTCCACTTTTACAAGTTTGTCTTTCCAGAAAAATGTAAATTAATGAATGTTATCTCCATCAGTATAACAATCTGTCCTCATTCTATATTTACAGTTCCAGTCCATGTCATCTACAAATCCACACGTTACTCTCATAATCTTTTACGTATAAGTTTCAAAATTTTTGTTGCTCTGAAATTTACTTTCTTGTAATGTACAGGCATCAAAGCTGAGAAAAATATATAAGTATGCGAGCCAGTAATGTGTTTATGCAAAATAGATTAAGAGTTAAAAATGTAAGTAAGAACTTTTAAAGAACCTTCTCTACATTCACAATATGCCATTGCAAAGTCTGAAAAGCAGCCCAAGAGCAATTGTTTTAACAGACTGGGCTATTACATCACACATCCACTCAGATATTTTTCTAAACCTGCAAACTACTGGACTAGTGTTTATGACGAACATTTCAGATTCAAATGTGTCAGCAATAGCAGTCTTTTTTTTCTTTCTTTTTTGCACACGCAAATATGGACATGTAATTAACTGAATGAATTAATAACTGTATTTCTGCTGCTTTTTACAATATTTATGTATACTTCAGTAGTGCTTTTCTGTTCAAAGACTTTCTGCTTCACATTCTGAATGCTCAATCATCGAGACAGATAAAGCCTAAACAACCAGTCTCCTCCCACCCTGTGATTGCCAAAGCCTTCCCTGTCTATTGCTTGTGTGACATATTCATGTGAAGTACTACATTGGCACAGATACTTAACCCATTAAGGCCCAAAATTGTGCTAACGCAACATTTCATTCGTAATTATTTTTATATAAAATGAGTTGCACAGATTTCGAATTTCCTTATTAAAACATTAAGAGAACATCAGAAAAAACATGTTTAAGCATTTTAATTAGATCACTGACTGTAAAGTTGACCACTATGAATTTTCAACTCCCACATAAATTTGTGTATTTCATTACGAAAGTTTCCATTTTCTTTCCTAATTAGTAGGGGATGATTTTCAAATGAATTTTATACAGTGAACTTCTTTCAAACTTCTGTTATCATACTACATTACTATTTATAGACATCGGTTAGAATTCAAACTATTGTTTTGCTATTTACAATAATGTTGCTTTTTCGTAACTTTGGGACTGCCGAGTGTATTTGTGAAACACGGCTGCTTCATTCTACCATAATATATCGGTATTCCATTGTCAACCGAACAGTTGATTACTGTTAGCCTTTGAAAGGTATTCATGCAGTTTGGTTGCAGTTTAAGTGTGTTAACAGATTGGAACAATAACTCTGATCAAAAGTTCGCTACCAGTAAGTCAGTTTTATTGAATTTTTGCATTTTATTTACTTTTGCGTACTACGAACTGAATCGTAATTTACCACAGCTCTGCTGTAAATGAATGCAGACAGTACATACAGGGATTTCTGCTTGTTTAGGAATGTCTGATTATTACACAAAACCCCTATCTACTGCGGAAGTTATGGCTATATTGAATGAAGATGAACAACTTGAGGTTGCAGACAGCATCGATTGGACATACATTCCTCCAGATGTTGATCAGATCACATATGAAGAAGACATTGATGAAGATTTTCTTGTTTAGGAAGAGGAAATGGTCCCTTATTTTGGGAGACATTCCTGCAAGATGTTCATCAAGGGAAAACCTGTCAGATTTGGCTTCAAACTGTGGGTGTTTATGGAGTTCAAATTGCTACTTGTACAAATTAATTCATTATGGTGGGAAGATGGCAGGATGTGAAACATCTGAATTTTCTTTTGGTAAACAAGTAATTTGAATTTGCTTTCAGTTGTTGAAGACCCGTATTGTCATTATATATATTTTGGTAATTTCTTTTCCTCTTATTCTTTATTTTGTATTTTAAAACAAAAGGGATTTTTTGCCACTGGCACTAATTGGGAGAACTGCATTGCAAAGTGCCCTTTGGAATCCACCTCAAGCATGAAGAAAAAAGGCAAGGGTGTGTTTGACTTTCTCTTCGATGATAAAGCTGAAGTCATGATGATTAACCATGATGGTTAAGCGGACTGACAATTCCACTGTGACAGTAGATACCAACAACGGCACCATCTAGCCTTTAACAAATGCAAAAAAAAGGAACAGTCTGAAAGAAAAGTATTTCTCTGTTCCAACCCAGATAATAGCTCAGTACAATGAACATATGGGTTCATATGATTTACACGATAATGTTATTGCCAATTACAGCATTCGAATAAGAGGCAAGAAATGTTGGTGGCCTCTCTTCACCAACTTGAGTGACAGTGTAACTGTGAATTCATGGAAATTGTACAGTCTTGCAAAGGAAGAAAATATGTCAACTTGAATTTCGATCATACTTATGCATGACCCTAATGAAATCAGACGATACTGCATCCGAGAATGAAGGAAACGGAGAAACTGCACTCACAAACATCCTTCCAAATGCTCTCTTCTGAAAGAAATATGCTGATGATGATGTAGGCCACATAATAGAGGAGGAAAACAAAGGAAGAAGAAAATGTAGGGTAATGCAAAAAAAAGTAATGTGCATTTCCATTCAAACTGTTTTCAAACATTTCATAAGAGAATGAAATAAGACTCATAGTCCCAAAGTTGCGTAAACGCAACATTTTGCTGTACTTTAATTAGGACCTGTATATTTCCCTTTTTTATATTTATGTCTATATTAGTGTACAATTAGATCAAATAAACATTATTTTCAAAAACAATTTATCTATTTAATGCTTGTTCCTTAATGGGTCAAGTCGTTGCAGTAACTGTCATCGCAGTGCACAGAAAGTTCAATAATATGGTAGCCAATTGTGTGTTTACATATGACGATGTACCACATGTCAATCAGCTGGAGATGAGACCATCTTTCCTCTTTTTTGTTTAATCCTTTACTTTTTATTTCCGGTCTCCTATCTTTTCTATGACTGGCCAAAATGTGTGGTGTCTGCTAATTGTTATGGAATATTGACAATTATTATATCAACTGGCTGCATGGCTATTTTTCGTAACTCTTGTGGAACAGATGTACAGAGTTCCTCATCATAACAAATGCTCTGGGCACATTTCATTGTAGTGCGGGAATCGCCAGGTTAGGGAAGAATGAGTGATCAAACGGCTGTAATAAATGACGGTTCTTTACTTACAACAAATATTGGAAACTGAGGTATAGCTACTATACAAACATTATTTAGCTACCTCTAAATACTTGAGTTACATTACAAGGTGATAATGTAACTGCATTTTAACATCCACGCATTTTCAATGCTTTACATTATACACTTACTATTCACAAGGAAACAAGAGTCTGGCACGTTTAGATCACCTACAAGAGTACAAGAAAAAATATCGGTCCTTTAAATTAAAACGAAATTGCTGATAAATTTTGCCATTTTGTTAATATTGTATTTCTCAATCCTGTATATCATGCCCTTGATACACATTTGTAGAAGGTAAATGATGATTACATTTATTACAAGGTTTAAAAATCCTCATTCTTTAACAGACTACATACACAATATCTTCACATTTTCATATTACAAAAAATCTTTCTTTTATAAAACAACATCTGTACATAATGCCACAAATCAATGGCATACAAGTCAGGATCTCTCTTTAATTATTTTTTGCACATAAATATATGAAATCATTCTCTATTACTGTTACATAAACTTTAACATCTTAAATTACAGCCAATCTACAATAAGAGAACAGGGAAGTGATGCTGTTGTAGGAACACCAGTACATAACAACAAATAACAAAATTGAACACAGTTAAAAATGTGAATAACTGTAGAATAAATTTTTCAAACGAATTCAAAAACTTTCATAATTTGTACATTAAATTATGTACTGAATCTCCATATTTAATGGATTTCACACAAGAGAGAATAATTTTTTATCTGAATAAAAATGAAATGAATCATGGATACAATACACTGACTGCAAAGCCAATACAACAAATATATATCACATTTACTATTAAACTGCTGCTTTCTGATATTCTGTGACTGTTTCCACAATTTTTATTTGTATTTAACACCTTCAGCTGACAAATTAACAAAACATCAAAACCACATCTTCAATTTCCATTGCACTCGCCCAGCTTATAGGAAGATATGCATGTCCTCCTATTCCAACCATTTTATTTACAGTACCAGATGGAATAAAAAGGATGTGCTTAAATAATTTATCAGAAGATCCTGAATTGCCTATTTAACAGAAGAGAGATTATTCTTATATCACAAGTTAATCTTAATGACCATGCATATATAATTTAGCATTTTGTCACTGTAGGCTTTTCTCATGAATCAGTATCTTAGAGAATGCATATTTCTTTTCAACTAACAGTATGTAATAACACTGTGAAGCTGTGTTGTGACCCTGTTGTAGAGCTTCTAAGAATGTCAGACAATGACAAGACATACAAGAGGGAGCTGTTCCTCACTCAATTCTCAGTCATACAGGCATCCTGTAGTGTCGAACAAACAGTTTCGTGTCACATTTTTAAATACATAATACACCACATATAAAAAGTAACAATACTAATAACATAAATCACTTTTTAGGAAAAATCAGTTTCAGGAAATGGCACATAATATCTCCATGGCATAAAACTTTAAGGAGACTTCTATAAAACACAATATGGCTTTTAAAAAAATGTAATATCTAAAATACTAGTTATGAGCAATCTTAAGTGAAATTTTTGGTAAACAGCAAATGCTCTAGACAAGAAAAAGCATTTACAGTTGACCAGTCACTTGTTCCTGGTATCGGCACATAAATGAATCAAGCAAGGAGTGCTGAAGGTATTCTGATCAGGCAGGGGTCATTACTTAGTTGTGAAAAATATATGATTTACACAGTTCTGTAAATATGCTCAAAGTAATACTACAAATACGTCATGCAAACTAAATGTTAAACTTCCACATGTCAAATCTATCTCGATAAAACAAGTTTACATTCTGTAGGTATATATTACTGACAAAATCAAAGTATGGCCTACCACAGTTCTGGTTCTGGGAACAAATGCCCATATTTTTCCACTGCCACAGTGTTAAGATTTTTTTCCTTCCTGTACAGTGTAGCAAAATAGACTAGATTTATCTAAGATTCACACTTTGGTATAGCATTGACAAATTTAGAAGCACTGATGTATTTCAGAACTGGTGTAATAAATGGACTGTAAAACCACCCAACACTTAGTGGCAGTATATACTTACACCATAATCATCAGTTTATTACGGGAACAGATGGAAAATGTATCATATATTTGAAGTGGGAACTGGAGCGCTTGTGAACGAGTATAAGTTTGAACCCCTGCCTCTCAAAGTCAAAACCACAGAAGGGGAGGGGAGGGGGGAGGAGAGAGAGATCAAATGGGTAACCACAGAGATTTCACTGCTGATCTGACTCATAATGTGAAACCATTTGTTACATAATTTCAATGCAGACTCATATATTTGTGTAGTATTTATCAAGTGTGGATTGAACGTGCTGCAGAAATGAGTAGCTACTGTACTGTATACTAGATATTCGACCTCTTTGTGAAAAGTTATTGACAAACTAGCTGTTTAAAGTACTAGTATGATTCAGATCTAGGTTAACTATTCTGAAATTGTGCTAATGCATTCTTCCTGTAAACCTGTCAGGGGAACAAAACAGTATCTTTTACTGATAAAACTGACAGTGAGAAACAATTTTCACCACACAGAAAAATACACAGAAGGGCAGAGGAGACGACGGGTAAAAATATCTACGGCACGGTCATTAGACATTCACAGGAAATGCACCTGCAGTTTAAAAATAAGCTTATCTGGCACAAAGGAACATATTCTTCAATAAAAAAAATTGTGACAGTGTTTTGGCCAAAACAAAACTAATACACAAACATCCGAAATACATTTTCAAATGCAGTTTTGTAATGCATAATCTTCTTTCCACGTAGTCCTGAGTATTTCACTTCTGTCCACAATTAAATCATCCACATAGAGCCTGAAAACCACCGACACATTAAACGCACACAGAACCGGTCCCCGGGCCCCGCACAGTCGATCTGACCACTCACGAGGGGTCAGAGGTCGGCCACCGCTACGTGACACTGATGACGGGCCTCGACGCAGACGAAGAGTCCTGCCCAGTTCCGCCACCTTCGCTCTTGATGCACTGACCTGTCAGTTGATTCACACTCAGCGGATTATTAACGTCCCGAGGATTGGTCCCGACAGGATTCCGGTGCGGCTGAGGACCCGGCGGCGGGTGGTGCTGGTGCGGCGGATGGTGGTGGTGGTGGAGTGACGGGGGTGGCAGGGGCAGGGGCACACTGTTCGTGACCGGAGGTTTGCACTCATAGGCGGAGGACCCCGACGGATCGTGGGGGGTGAGGGGGCTCTGGAGGCTGACACAGGGGCTGGCCAGGCTCACCGAGGGGCTCGCCAAGCTCGTGCCAGGGCTGGGCAGGATCATCGACGGCGATGTCAGGCTGGAGAGCCCACTCAGGCCGCCGGGGCTCGACAGTGAGTGGGGCAAGCTCTCTCCGTCACCGTCTGCATCGTCATCAGGTGGGGTGTGCGCTTCGCCCGCACTCCCGCAGCTACCGAGATTATCCTCCGACTGATTGCCGTCTGCACTCTCACCAGATTCCATGTAGCGGATGCATTTTTTCTTGCGCCTGTAATGTCAAATTTTGATGGTAATTTATGAAAAAGAATAAAAACGCAATTTTAAAATATGTATTCCACTTACGGGCTAGTAACAGACTGTGCAAGTAAGACACTATAAGAGTCAAATGAGATGCACAAACAGTTTCATCAAAAGCATTTGGATAACTTATTTACTTTTATCAATAATTGAGAGTTATAGTTTGCTGCAGTTCCTGCTTGCATATCTACCTCTACTTGAAACAGTGTCTGGACCTGCACATAAATTGAATATCACAACATGCTACTTCATTAAATATGTAAACCACATTTGTCTGTTATACATGCATTCATTCTTTTGAAGATACTAACACTCAGCTACACACATGCTTTATGTAAACAGTATAACACACACTTTTCACAGTTTTCAGATAAAATGTGATATCAGGAAAAAAAACTCCTGGAATACTCTAATAGTTAAATACTACAAAAACAAAATTTTGTTAAAAATTTATCAGAAAATGTGAAACAAATTAAAACACAGAAAGCAAACAATAAAATGTATGCTGGAAGCCAATTAAGTAAACAACCATGCCATCCATAGAAACTTAAATGGAACAGTTACAGCAATTTGGAAATGTGCAGTGACATGCATGATTCAGTCCTAATGAATCAGAGTTGACAATTAGCCATCTGACAGGATACTGATATAGCCGTATGTACGTTAAAGAAAGAAGACCTGAAATTGTGAGCACTATGTATGGGCAAGTTCTGGGACGGAGTCTGAAAAATATGGAAACTAAAAAGTTGATACAGAAAAAGATAAATAGGAAAAGTGCCAAACAAATACCAAATTAAATACCGTATTGATAGGAGGGGAAGGAGGGTGGAGGTGTGGTTGCCCCATCACTGCTGATGAAGCACATTTATATATGATTGCAGATTATGTCATCTTTCTAAATTATAAAATGCTTTCAAATCAATAAAATAAAAGAAGACAAATGTTGTGTGTATATATCTATTGTTGCCGACAACAGTGCAATTTGTCATAATAATATTAAAGATACAGACATGTAAAACCACATAAAAATTTAAAGTTAATATCAGAAATGGTTAAATAATGGCTTCTTATGCACATTCAAGAATTAATAACAAAATTAAAAAAACTATAATTATCTACGGTAACACAAACAAGTAATGATTAAAAAAAGCACAACACAGCACACTGCAACATGCCTCGTAGGAAAAAAAGCACGGAAGATGGTAAATGACTCACAGATGGCCTCGGGCTCATGATCGACTAGAGATTAACATATGTGGGTTCTTGCGGGGAGGCAGCATTGCTAGTGGTAGTGTTACCATGATGGATAATGCTAGCATGGACCCCCAGCCCTGCAGGGGGGCCGGGGGGGTGCCCTGGGGGGTTCCCGTGGCTCGGCCCATCCGGACTGCAGCCAGCAGCACAAGATAGAAACACCAGTCAGCATTAAAGGGGCACTCATCACAATAGTCTTAACAGGCTTACAGAATTAGGAAATAGTAAAAAAAAAGTAAATGCATAAACATTAAAAGAAACTTCACAATATTCTGTTCTATTCACGAGCTTACAAAAACCATGGAGCACGACAAAACCTTTAGTGTGTCAGCCAGTGAAGCTCTGTGTTATTACACGAGTCTTCTCCATGAGTTTTGTAAATCCAATTACAATGCCTCTTAATTATCTGAGACAAAAGTCAGAAAGTTAAAGGGCAATACATACTTCAGAAAATGTGTCGACAAAGATGCTGATATAATGCACATACTACAGCATAATTTCATTACTAGGTTAAGATATATTTAAGTCACATTTCCTGCAGCTGGAAATGAATCTGTAATGATACAAAAACAGTAGCAGAGAAAGTATATGACATTTAACAGAAACATAACTGAAAAAAGAAAAATTTTAAACAGACAACTGAGAGGTGACATTGTAAACCATGCCCCTTTAATGTTTAACTGTGGTCTATCTCAAACCAGGAAATGTTTTTAATAAGGTTCTCACTGTATTTCAAATTTTGATACATTAAAATAAAATTGCTAGAAAAAACAAAAACAAAGAAAAACTTCTCTTTTTTTTTTCTTTGTGGGAAGACACATTTTCTGAATTTTTTAAGGAAGAAAAGGATCCCTGGATGTGACCAGAAAAAATACTCATAATCTACTAGGTGAAGTTGAGCATTCTTTTGCTTTTGCCCTAGTGACTTTATAACTAACTGAACCAAGAAGACTTGCTGGACGTTAAGTCTAACACACAACCACAAAATTTGGAAACTGTATGCTCCGAAAATATATATATTCCCACTTGGTTGAAAGGAAGCAGCAAACACAGTTTAACCCATTACAGAAGATTTAACCTAAATCTATCTACCAGTGAATAAATAAATCAGCATTAATCCGTCCCCCTCCAATTACTGAACTGCTATTTCATTTCAGACAATCTACGTTCTTTTCATTTTCAACATCTATACTCTGTGAAGTGTTACTACTGACTAGGACTAACAGAACAATTATGATTTATTTTTGGAACAAATAAATATTTTATGAAGCATAAAAACTAATTATTATATCTGAAGTAGCACACACGTAAACAAGGATGAATTCAAAAATAACGTGTCTTCTCACAGACGTGACTATCTTTTCATACTGATTGAGAATGTGAGACCCTTCACAGTAAGAACCCCCCTTCTGGCACACAATTTTTCTCTCACAGTCAACATCTTGCATTCTTTAATTACTCCCGCAGTTAAAAGAACGCAACATGTTGTCTATACTCTGAACTGTGATCACATGCAAATAAAATAAAAACAAGCACTAAAGTAAAGTTAACAAAATGTAAAGGAAGGAAAAAAAACACAGTAAACAGAATAAAATAAAATAAAAAAATATGTAGCTATACAGAACTTAAAATGCAGTTGACCTTATTTACAAATTTTACAGAAGCAATTGATGAAAACCAAGTTTGTTCTCATCAATTTGTATGTACAATATGCTACTTTCATTCAAATTCTGGGCTTCCTCTGAAAATTTTCATGTGGCACAGATGTTAACGTTCAGCCCTTTGAGACCTACAGCCATGGTATTATATCCGTCTCTTGACAAAATAAGAAAGCTGTTTAAAATATACTGTAGTCTGTAATAAAACTGCATTTAGTAAAATGCAATTGATCCTACAATCCAACAAACAGTAACAACAACAGAAAACCATTAAAAATCAACTGCCTCAATACAGCCACTGAAAAAAAAATAGTTGGACTGATCATTCTATTTCACAGCTTCCATTTCTAAACATAGTTTCAAACTGCAAAGTCTAAAAAAACTCTACTTAAAATAAATTTGCATTTAATATTTACAATCATCTTTGAAAATCACTATTGCAAAAACACAGTACTTAAATTTTTCTAACTGTTACCACAGTACATAGAAGCATAAAAATCAATGTATCAAATAGCGTGAGCGAATAAATTAGCATATTTCTACACATATCACAAGACATTTTCTAGTATCTCTTTAAAACAAATACTGCAATGAATCTTATTTTTAAGTATTCATTTGCTCCTTGCCCTGTACATACGTCTTCGTCTGTACCATTAACTAATAGTAATCTGCACTTGTTGGCCTTTGCTATTTAATCTTTGTGATGTGTTGTTAGTATTTGTGTGTGTGTGTGTGTGTGTGTGTGTGTGTGTGTGTGTGTGTGTGTGTGTGTGTGTGTCAGCAGCTAATAAACAAACAGAACAAAGCATGTCACATTCTTAATGTTTTATAGGAAGACTGTGTACTGTTTCTCAATAACATACGTTTCAAATTTTACATACAGTTACAAATATTGAGAAAAATGTTGTATCTTCCTTATGTAATGACTGGAAGAGGTCAAGAAGACAACCTATATACATTCAGCGTGTAACAGCAATATTTTCTACCACAGGTAGTTACTGAATTACTACTGTCTCATTTTTCAACACTTCTATTTACAATAGTGTGTATGCTGTAACTATTTCACAAATAATAGAACTGTTCCAATGCAATTTTCACCAAATTCATAAACGGATAAAGACGTTAAGCAGATCATTGACATAATCTACAGAGACTCCATTTGAATAACATAAATCATGTAAAACTGTACACACTGTGTGTTAATGCCAAGTGATTGCAAGCATTCTGTTACATTTTTGTGAAACTATTACTATATTTTGGTTCACTGAGTGGTATTACACAGATAAGAAAACTGAGAATACAAATTTACAAGACACACAGAAAAAATTTATGTACAACACAATTAACTGCAGTCTGTTTCATCGCACAATATAGGTTATAAACACTCAGTTGTTTCAAAAGTTTGTTTTGTTTCATTTTGTTTTAGGCTACAAAAAACAACTGGGGTCATACGCACCCAAGTCAAAACTATAGAACACAAACACAGAGGCGAGGGAAATGACTGAATGTCAGTCCCAATGGACAGAATGACAGCTAAAAAAGGCACATGGAAAATGGGCTAAAAAAAAAACACCATACAAAAATGGAGGTCCAAAACTAAAAATTAAATGGTCTTCACCATATTGCTTTGGCAGATAGTAAAATGCGGTCGACAGCCCGTGCATCATTCGCTAAAACGGTTGATAAAGCAGATGGCAACCCCAGCTGGAATGTAAATTGGTAAAAAAAAAAGGCATTCCAGCAGGAAGTGGTGGACAGTTAAAATTTAGGCGCAATGCATACAAAGTGGTGGGGCAGCGCTACTGAGCAAATGATGATGGCTAAAAAGGCAGTGCCCAATACGCAGCCGAGTTAAAATAGCTCCTCCCGAGAGGGCTGAGAGGAGGTCGTCCAAGATGCCGGGAGAGGCTTAATAAGCCGAAGCCTATTCCCATGAAGGGAGGCCCATTGGTGATGCCAAAGGGACACCACCTCCTGACAGACAGCAATGCAGAGATCATTGGAGGGAATAGAGGTACTCGTGGGCTGAGGTACAAGGACTGCAGCCTTGGCAGCAGCGACAGCAGCCTCGTTTCCTGGCAGACCGTCATGCCCAGGGACCCACAGAAACATGACATTGGCTCCACCACGAGTGAGCAAGTGACAGTTATCCTGGACTCGCTGCACTAAGGGATGAGCAGTGTACAGTGCACAGAGACTTTGGAGGGCGCAGAGTTTGTCTGAGCAAAGGACCCAATTGGGAAGGCTGTGTCCCCGGATGTACTCCATGGCCTGACACAATGCGAAAAGCTCGGCTTTAAATACTGAGGAGTGTGCCGGAAGCCAATATCGAAAGACATAGGTGCCAATGACGAAGGCACACACACTCAGTCCGAGAGCCATCAGTGTACTGTCGCTAAGTTCCATGCGAAGGTCATGAAACTGAAAACGATAGACCGAGGCTGGAGTAGTGTCCTTAGCAAGTGAATGAAGGCCTAAATTAACATCGGTCACTTCACGAAGCCAAGGTGGTGAAGGGTTCACACCCACTGGGAAAGTTGCAGGTAGCATGACGTTAAGCCGCCGTAGCAAGTGGTGAAAGCAGACTCCAGAAGGTAACTGAGAAGAGGGACGAGCCCCATACTGACGATCTAAGGAATCATCAAAGAAGGAGGCATAGAAGGGGTGGCCACGCATGTCACACAAACAGCATGCATACCTGCTGAGGAGAAAGTCACAGCGGTAGTATAGTGGTAGTTCAGCAGCTTCGGCGTGCAGACTCTCAACTGGGCTGGTGTAAAAGGCGCCCATGGCCAAACGGATGCCATGATGATGGATAGTGTTGAGACGGCGTAAAAGAGATGGGCATGCAGACACATGAACAAAGCACTCATAGTCAAGTTTCGAATGGACAAGGGATCAGTACAAACGAAGGAGGCTTGGTTCGGTCAGCACCCCAAGGAGTACCATTGGGGATTGAGAACACACAGGACATTAAAGGACTGCATACAGCGGGCTGCCAGATAAGAGACACGGGATGACCAAGAGTATTTCCTATCGATCATGAGCCCCAGGAATTTCGTAGTGTCAACGAACAGAAGGGCAACAGGCCCAAGATGTAGAGATGGTGGGAGAAACCATTTGCACTGACAGAAATTCATACAGGTGGTTTTGTCAGTGGAAAAGCGAAAGCCATTGGCAATGCTCCAGGAGTGAAGTTGAGCAAGATAGCGCTGAAGACGCCACTCAGTGAGACAGGTTCGTGGAGAATTGCAATAGATGGCAAAATCATTGACAAAAAAGGAGCCAGAGACACCCGACGGAAGACACGCCATTATAGGGTTAATGGCGATAGCAAAGAGGATGACCCTCGGGACGGAACCCTGAGGCACACCATTTTCCTGAATAAAGGTCTGGAATTTCCGCAAAAAACCATTCATGACATGGGTAGACAAAGTAACGAGATGGTCAACTGTAGAACGCCACGCTTGAAATCCACACTGTGCATTCATAAGTAAATGGTGAAACTCGAGCCACCACACCAGCTGGGCATGACTCATACGTTCTATCACCTTGCAAATGCAGCTGGTAACAGAGATGAGGCGGTAGCTATAAGGAAGGTTTTTGTCCTTACCGGACTTAGGTACGGGTATGACAGTGGCTTCACGCCAGTGTCCAGGAAATGTGCCCTCAGCCCAGATGCAGTTGTATGTGTTAAGCAGTAAGTGCTTTCCCACAAGACAGAGGTGCTACAACATCTGAATATTGATAGCATCTGGCCCTGGGGCAGAGGACCGGGCTGAACTGAGAGCATGATCTAGCTCCCTCATAGTGAAGGCAGCATTGTAGCACTCAAGATTCGGAGAAGAGAAGGGTATCAACCGAGCCGCCTCCACTCGTTTCCAATGGATGAAGGCAGGGTGATCATGGGAAGAGCTCGAAACTTCTGCAAAACGGTGGCCCAAGGTGTTGGCGATTGCAACAGGATCCACGATGACATCAGCACCTACTGTCAGGCTGGAAATGGGGGAATGGATCTTGGTTCCAGAGAGCCATCGGAGGTTAGCCCACACGACAGTGGAAGGTGCGGAACTTTTGAAAGAACTAGTGAACGAAATCCAACTAGCTCTTTTGCTATCCCGAAGAACTCAACAACACTTTGCACGCATCTGTTTATAACGAATGCAGTTTTCCAGCATAGGGTGATGGTTTAAAATGCGGAGAGCACGTCTCCATGTGCGAATTGCGTCGTGGCATGCCTCAGTCCACCACGATGTGGTAAACAGGAAGTGCAAGGAATGGAACATTCTGCAGCAATAAGGATAACGTTGGTGAGGTAGTTTACCTGGTCATCACAACTGAGGAAATCGTGTTCTGCGAAGGTCGCCAGGGAGTAGTATAGCTGCCGATCAGCTTTAGGAAACTGCCATTTGGGAGTGCATGTGGATGGGGTAGGAATCAGCAGACGGAGAGCGCACGGTAAGTGGTCGCTCGAGTAGGTGTCAGAAAGAACAGACCACTCAAGACAATGGGCAAGCTGGGCAGTGCAAAAGGATAGGTCCAAATGGGAATAGCTGTGCGAGGAGTCAGAAAGGAAAGTGGGTGCCCCAGTGTTAAGGCAGAAGAGGATGAGTTGGTTAAGGTCAGCCAAGAGGGCACCTCTCCGGCAGGTCCTGGGAGAATCCCAAAGGGCATGATGCACATTAAAGCCACCGAGTAGCAAAAATGGGACAGGTAGCTGCCCAATAAGATGAAGGAAGTCTTTATTTCAAAAGTGAGGATAATGTGTGTTTTAACACACATTCTACAGTGCAGATCAATGCCCTAGTTGCACTATAATCGGTTATGATCAGCACAGTCAATATGTCACTTCCCTAAGGAGGACTACACATTGGGACGACAGAATATTTTGCACTAGCAAATCCAATGTATGAGAGTCAAGAAAAAAATTAGCTGGTTTTACATCTGTGCACTGCAACATTAAGAAGCAGAAACAAGCAATAAAAATTAGTACAGAAGAGATACACAACTACCTAATGAGTTCACAAGAATATTACTTATTTCAATGATAAAATAAAGTAACAATGTTACAATAAATGTATCAGAAGAAACCATGAAATGGATGACAAAACATTCCTTCAAAATATCTGCAACTATGTTATCTCCAAAGTCAAATAATAATGACTAGTTCCTCCAGTGCAATCATTTGTGCACAAGCTGTGTTGTAAACTGATGTAAATAATTAATATGATACATCACACAATTCTTTCCACATTATTCTCAAGAAAATAACACAACTCTACACTGCACCCTACATGATATGTCAAACCAATAGTCCTTCAACATAAAAAAGTCACTGCAGACAAATTATTTTTTCCATTGTAACATTCAGTTACATGTAACTGATAATATGTCAGCAACCTTCTACAACAGTTGGATAAATGAAGACCTAGGCACTCGGGAGCCTTAGGCTTATTCCCACAATATAATCTCACGAATGTGTATCGCAGGAGATAAAAGTAATGCTGCATACACCATAGTATGCTTAGTTTTAACATGCAGTATTGCACAACATTCTGGAACAGATATGGACACGAATTTTCATTTTTGAATGCCTAGTATGTCCAAAGAGAGAGTTACAGCATGTACAAATGAGACAAAACATTGATGAAAGCATACAATACTGCCTTGTGTGTTCAGCAACCGGACTGGCCCTGTTCACACAAACTACTTATTCAGGTGGTACTACATAATAGACACACTACCAAACAGTGCTCTGTAACACAATATAACTCTTCAAGTACAAACTGAATGTGATGCGGCAAACTTCAGTATGCAAGTGAAGGTTTGAATACAGCCTTTTTTTGAGAACTGCTTCAATGGTTATACAGAGTACAGTCACCCACAATGCGACAATCTTCCAAAGAGGATGAACCACTAGCCTTCACCCATAAGTGAATATTACAATCTGAATTTATCTTAACACGTCTACGACAAGTCAAAGATAAACTCCCATGTGGCATAAGGTAGGAACCCTCACCAGAGATAATAATCTCAGAAACAGGAATAGTTCTGTAAGCTAAGATGCATTACAATTTAAAAAATGCAACAAGTGTATACGGAGTTTGAGACAACTGAACCCTAAAACAAGTAAAAGCTCAATACCTCAACTATTCAGGTACTAGTAGCAGTTTGTCATCACACAGATATTGAAAACATTAGTTATTATGGATTAATGTGATATGCTTGTAAGAGGGATCAAAATGACCAGGTGATTGTTATAGGCAGCAAAATCTAATCCAAAGAAATGTTGGTCATCAAAAAATCACTGTGGTTTTATTTCAGTCTTAATGCCTGCACCAATTAATAATGAAGGTTACTTCAGTATTTAAGAAACTCTTGTATTGTATTCCTGTTTTAGGTTCAAAATTTAACTTCTCTACATATGGAAATGTCTCTGAATAAGATCCCAGACAATGATTTGTAATGTTCAGGGTTCTTGACCTGACAACTTTTTTATGAGAAATGGAGTATCACTAAACATCAGCTCCAAAAAGTGGAAATACAGTGAAAGTTTCGTCTCCAATGTGCAAAACACAGGTAAGAAACTGTTAATCACAATTCCAGCAACTTGTTCATCACAGATAACAGTGTACACATATATATGTGACCAATGGAATTTTCTCAATATTCTGAGATTACCAAGTAACAAAAATTTACAACTGCAGATCTCATTAATGAACAGCTACCACAAACTACAGTCCAAGACAACCCCTCTGTCGAGTCTGTGTAGATCATACAGGATTAAAAAAATAATGATCAACATACAAGAGCAATTAGTTCTGCTAAGTGTTACAAATACAACAACCCAATTTTCTTGAAACTGGAATTAGTAAAAAGAGGTAAGTCAACAAGTAGGCATAAATAAGAAAGTAGAAACAATAAAAAGAGTAAAATACACACACACGCACACAAATAGGATACAAACATACACTTGCATAAATTCACACATTCTAGTTGTTTAAGAAAACTGTTTTTACCTGCAAGGTTTACACCACTGATTCTGCTGATCCAGACCATATCGGGCACGGCATTTTTTCATGCTGTTACCTACAAAAAACATTACACATTATCAGATTACTGATACATTAAAGAAAGAAAAAACAAAAACAAATTGACCATGCACAATTATTAGAAGCGTGCAGCATAACATGCAGAAGCCAAAATTCAAGTTGAAAATAAATTAAAATTTCTAGTGCCACTTGCAATTCAAAAACATGCAGCATTTAACTGGCAGAATATCATCAGGAGCAATTTATAACAAAGCATTCAAAAATAAAAACAAAGCAATGTGCGCAGAAAGGATTATGGGATAAAGAAAAAAATGCTTGGAATTACAGGATTAGTAAAAGGGAAAGTACATGTGCCAATAAAACATTACACTGAGATATTTTTGAAAAGCAGAATAGGTTCCTGCAAAAATGAACATCCTACACATAAGTGGCCATCGATCCACGAAAAAATTAAATGCCTTCTCAAAAAAAGAATATGATAAAACCTGAAACTTATTCAGAGCCCCCAATAACTTACAGAAAAAAATATAGAAATCTACATGCAACAAACTTCAAAAATGAAAACTCCATTCCACTTGCACTTAGCTTGATGCTACATAAGTAATTGTATCTAGCAATTTTTTTGCTTCTACTGATGAGATACGGTGAAAGGACAGGATACAGGATATTTCCCTCAAAATCCTATATCCTATCTCTTTCCCCAGTTTCCTGCACCAGCAATCAATTTCAATTGCTAGACTCTATTGCAATTCAAATGCAGCATTCACGTTAAAGTCAAATGGAACTCTGAGGTGGGTTTCCGCAAGTACCTCCGTCATTTGTCTCTTGTTTGCGTTTCCTCTTCTTGCCACGGGAAGAGTTAGCACGAGACGACCAATCGGGGTAGAGCTGCATGTGCAACTGCCGCTCTCGGCGGGCCAGTTCATAATACTTGGCTTGTTCCTCCCTCCCTAACGCGTGCCACTAAGGGAGAAGCAAAACAAGCAATTACAAACACAAAACAACCTAGCACTGAAACGGCTTCCTTCTCTCTTTTAATTTTGTGGGATTCCTAACTTCCATTTCAACGCTGTATTAGACGAACAGCCCAGCATATAAATTTCCAATATGAATATTTTCCTGAGACACAAGGCAATCACTTCCAGAACTGAGTGTTAGACATCACTGTTTCTTTCTATTTTAACCTATTCTGCTCTGCAAAAATAATTCAGTAGTAATTACACTTTCCTATGTCATGGGCAGGGAACTATTTACAGGGCCAGAATGTCTATCCTGTTAAGAGGAGGCTCAGGGCACGGGCACGCGCACACTACCCTGTTGTACTGCTGCTCTAGCACTACTGGAAAGGGTACCTCCTGGGTCAGCGGAGCGTTCTTTCTTTCTCTTCTTCTTCTTTGCGCCGTATCCGTAATTATCCCTGGCACTCCAGCCGGGATAAAGCTGCATGTGAAGCTGGCGTTCCTGCCGCGCCTTCTCATAGTATTTTGCTTGCTCTTCGCGTGATAATGAGTGCCACTACAACCAACAGGCCACAAATAACCATCAGCCTATGTCTCACTGCTTTGTAGTAACTATCTGTGCCTTTCATTTTTGAAATCACAAAAGTGAGGAAACTCATCAAACCTATAATTTCTGGGATTTGCTTTGACATAGTGTTTACTGTAACATCCTCGTACCAAAATTTTATTTCCTGGTTATAATTTCCAACCCAGTCAGTCACATTATGATTAACTAACTTTTTTTAAATTTAAATCTGGAAATTGTACCTGGAGGTTTATAATTCATATATACATTTCTACAATAATTTAAGATCATTAAACATCTGAAGAGTATGAGTAAAGTAAGGAAACAAATGTACATGTTACTGATTCAGAATAATAGTAAAATACAATATGCATTGATCTGTTTTCAAGACTTGACATACTGTAGTCAATTTACCAAAAAAGTACACACACAGACTCTCACTCTCTTTCTCCCCATTGCAGTGTTTTTCTACTATGATCTGCTTCATAACTGTTAAGCAACTTATAAATTTTATGGTAGTTTACACAAAAAGAACACTGCACAACTATTGAGGTATCACATAACATAATAACTATATTCTATATAACTGTAATCTCAGACCCAACTTTAGAACCAAAATGTACGTATCACTCCAGATACTGGGGGAATTAACCACAGTACACTGAGTCCATGATAACCATATTTCCATCACTACTTTCACTTAACAATTCCCTGTGTGCTTTTGATAGAGACTAGCAGTCTCTAAAACTGTTTTGCACAAATCCAAGGCATTCATCATCTGAGCTGTAAGTTAGAATAATGTCAAGAACTGGTAAGTGGCAGTGTAGCCTGTTTCCAACCTGAATGTGGTATAGGGTGTGTACACATTATAGACAGAAGAATAATGCTTGGTACACTATTCCAGTTGTTCAGAAAGGGAAATAAAAATCTACTTCAGCTGTCTCTTCAGGCAAGAATACAGGAACGAAACTACACTAGTGCCCTCAGTGCTGTTACAAAGCATTTCATTATTATTTGTTAGAGACCACTTCCTGATGCAAAAGTGCAGGTGTGAATTACAGTCATTTTAAATCTTTTTATCTAAATCAGCAATTCATTCACAGAACCTACTTAACAAGGTCAGGAACTTTCTCTTCTGACTTCTTTATTGCGCATAATGTACAAACAATCTTTCCTACATGTTTAATAGTACTGCAAATGACTACAAGGTGTTAATAGTACACATCATCGATGCTGTAGCAGCACACACTTGGTCTTCTCAATTAATGCTCAGTGCTGCTGTAAGCAGACATAGTAGCACAACAAAACTCAAAGCACTAAAACTGATGTAGAATGTTCCAGCTCAACTGCTAAATATTTGTTTGATGATATTTCACCAAAACTCTGAAAACAGCCTGGTGGCACTGTTTGAGAATTGATAAATGTGAAGTGGAAATCAGAGGGTAATCAGTTCCTCTGAAGTTCATTAGCTGATGCATTTACTTTTTTTCTTAAATTTCCCATCTGATATGGATCTGAATATACATTCCATAGAGAACAAGTTATGCATCAATAATGATAAAAAAAGAAGTAAATTTAATGTAGTAACCACAAAATCATTCATGTTAACTACACAAAGGGCAATCACTGAAAATATGTAAATAGTTTTTAGTCACACAAGACAAAGTTGGACAACGAAGCAGAATTCTTATTGTATGGGTGGTAAATCATTTATAATTCGTAGATCTAAAATTGCTGCAATCATATTTTTGGAAAATTGTATGCTTTATCCATAATCTCTATTACAGCTAGTAATGGCAAAACTGAGCAGTCTGTGATTTCATTACAACAGAAAAAACAATTCTGTATTTCCTGTAGTATTGGTAGTAAATAATCATGAAAAGGTACAGTTGTTCCTGCTTCAGTAAAATTACACAAACCCAAGATAATTCTCAATTTCAAAACCATAAACACTTCAACAAAATATGGAATGAAGCAACACGCAGTGCCTATCATTTTCTTCCAGTCACGAGTATGTACTTCTTTGTCTAAAATCCCACACAACATATTTTATAAGGATACTAATTTAGCATTACATGCAATACAAGGAGACATACATGTCATATATATATATATACACAAAATTTTGCAAATAACTTACCCTTCGACCAAGAATTTGGTTAATGGCAGCACTTTCTTTCAGAGTACATTCAGCAACAACCTTTGCTCTCATCTCCTTCATGTACAGCATGAAAGCATTCAGGGGTTTTTTAATGTGTGGCTTCTTCTTATCTGTCAACAAATAATACAAAGAAAAAGCTCAGCAAGGGTATCGCCAACGGGGCATTGAGAAAAAGAACCCCATCTTTCCCATGTAAAGCTTATTAGAAGTCTAAAGGTCTTAACCTAAAATCAAAGATAATGTATTATAATGAAACATGTCATCTTTTCCCCTTAAACTACAAGCATAGGTACGCTACAAGCATATATTCATGAAATGTTTATGATGTCCGTAGAGAGGAACTCTTACTGAATCATTACAAATGAACATTACCTTTTCACTTCCTCACTTTTTAACATCACAAATAAGTCTTGACAGAAGGAAATTATTTTTATAAACAGTTGCAAATTTCTAACTAAAGGTGATTAACATGCAAGAGAAACGTACCCTGGTTGTTGCTTGTCTGTGCTGAATCCTGTGCTTTTGTGCCCTCGGTTGTCGAAGAGGTGGAGTTTTTCTGATCCAGTGCAGTTGACCTATAACGAAAATTGAGTTTTACAAAAATATTAAATAACAAACAGAATCATTACAGAAAAATAAATAAATTTACCACACAAAATTACCCTTTTTTGCTTGTTCTTGACTTTTTACTAGGGGATCTAGGTAAATTGGCAATGGGTGATGAAGGAGGAACTTCAGGTGTGTTACAGAGAGTGGTTTGTGTTTCTACTGGGGGAGTGCTTGGTACTACATTTGGAGAAGCAGGTGGGCATATCTTTGAAATATCCTGCCAATTAGGGGGCATTTGCCACAACTGAGAACGAACATCTGCAAAAGACAGGAAGTTACTAAGAAGCATATTCGAAGTTGCATTGCTTGGTTCTGTCATAGGTGAAACTGGCATCTCATAATTTGGGGCTGTAAAATAATTCGGGGCATGATAACTAAGTGGAACTGGAAGTGTAGGAAAAGATGGAGCTGCACTTGCAATGAGCCTGCTCATGTACAAAGCGGAGAGAAATTTGTTGTCACTAGCAGCTAGGTCATGAATCACGGAATACAAATTAGAAGGGTCTGAAAATGTTTTAGGAACAAACTGTTTGTCATCTGTTGATACACTAGAGACATCGTCTTTCTCACTTTTATTGGGCTCGTCACTATAGTGTCCTTTGTCAGCATTCCCAGTTGCTTCTGTGCCAATAATATCTTTATTCTGCGTGTGTTTAAACAATAAACTATCGTATGAGTGTTTCTGGCTGTTGCTCCCATCGTTACCCACAGCAAAATTTCTAAACGCGTTAAGAGGAGGAAATTGTTTTTTGAAATTTGCCTCTCGCAATTGATCATCGTTTTCGATACCTTGCCTTTTTATTTCTTCGTCGTTAACGGAAAACAGTTGCTCAAAGCTTTTATTTTCACCTGTCTTGATGTTCGAATTAAAAGATTCCGCAAACCTGAGTTTGTCTACACTCTTGTCAATGACAGACGAAGGCGCAACAATTGCCACTGGTTTGGTCTTCTTTTTGACGAGATTGAGAGGCTCGCACCAAGAATCTGTATCCATCGTATGGATTTTACTTAGCTGCATGCTAAAATAACATTATTCTTAACAAATTTCTGTCGATGGTAGGCCTATTGTCGTTTCCGTTATCAGTTATGGAAAACGTGCATTTTTCATGAAGATGAAGGACGACACTTTCACTGCCGCAGATGTTAAAAACACTGAGCGCGCGTTGAAAGCAATTTTTGTTTCCACTGTCGTATATACCTATTACACTGTACACACATCATTGGTAGATTTAAAATGAGGGGTGTGACAAAAGCTTGTTTATTTATAAATCATCATTCTGATTACTGTGTCGTTGCACCATATGCACAACGCGGTTTAAAATTTGCGAGTAACGCATTTAACATAGCACGAACAACGAAACCACAGCGTCGCGACGCCTTCCCGATTACAATTAATGCTATCATCTCGATTTATCGATAATAAACTTGAATCGACGGTCTGTTGTTACTTCACAAGAGGCCTGTAAACGTATGAAATTATCAGTATTATGCATAGCAGTTCTCGTTTCCATTCGTAACAAATACTCCTTGAATGCAATGAACGGTGTACAATCCGGAGTGTCACAATCCAGTAAATACGGCATCGTAGTCGACTGGCGTTAAATCGACTACATTAACAATCGGATGAGAACATTAGTGTCTGGTCAATAACTGCTACGCGTATTTTTATTTCCTTTAATGTACATTATCGAGAACTACATCGAGAACGACACACACTACCAATAACAGGCAACAAAAATAATTTCACGAATAAACCATACGTTTATTGGCTGAAGGAAGCAGCAATTCAGCGGCACGAAACAAGTTTAATTAACGAAGGGAAAAAATCAGCGCTGTGTTATCGATTAAGCCGTGTGCGCCGGCGCACAAAGGGCGTCAGCTGCTTAATGCTTCCATCTGCCGCACACTTCATCAACTGCGTGCGTTAGTATCATGAGCTGGAAGTAGATGTCTCTGCCGGTACCAATTTGCCAAGTTCTTATTGAACATCTGAAATACAATCACGTACGTGATTATGAATATTTAACGCACGAAAACTCTGGTAATTTTCTAAATAAACCACACTCAGACAGCTCAAGCGTAATTCGCCGGCACCATCATCCCTTCAGTGATTGAACATTAAACTTGCTGGAAGGGATTGTTCATTCATTCATTCCAATGTGTGTAACTGACGATTTGCTAGTGCGAATAAGCAAGCGTACGATACCATAAAAAACCATTGTAAACATGTGATGTTGCACGCTCTGCACCAAACAGAAACAAATAATTCATCAATTTAAAAACCTGGATGCTTCCGCCGGCCAACGCAGATCTGTACAAAACTTCTGTGCGTATTTGAAAGGAATATGTGTCGTACCCGGCTTATAAATTTATCGAGTTGTTAGGAATTCAGTCTTGACTCGACTCTTACAATTTAAGACCTTGGCCGTAAGCAATGGTGTGGGGCAATCAACGATAAACATAGTTACTGCATTTTTTTCCTTTATTGAAAAAAAACATGCAATAACTACGTTTATGGTTAGCGGTGAGCTTAATTTCTATCAATTGATAGATCCGCGACAAACCGAGCGATATAAACTCTATCTCTTTAATTTCAGATCTTGCTGACGGGAACTTTTATCATTGGGTGTGCATGTAAACTGTGGTATGAGTTAAAAAAATCAGCAGTAGTAAAGCGTGCGGTCTTCGTGCCAGCAGAAACCTTCACAAGGACGATTTGCACGAATCCTTCCCTAATCCAATGAGACCGATGACCTCGCTGTTTGGTCTCTTCCCCCAAAACAACAATACCAACTATACCCACTGACGACTTTTGGCAAACAAAATTTTGAGGAGAATTAACCGTTTTAAAAATATCTCGTTACCGTAGATACATTTGAAAACAACGACTTATCTCAATTTTTAAAAAATCACATTGCCTCTTATACAGGATGTACATAAAGTCCGGTAACTCTTTCAATTATTTATTGCACAAGAACCAAATATTGTACATATATCATACATATGTCATTTTGATGAGTAACCGTGAAAGATTTTTTTCATGTTTACCGCCACAGCGTACTTTGGTAATATGCCGATACTCCGCGCTAATCACAACACGGCGAGGTCAGGTGCGGAGCGAGCTTTCTGTGTGTTGGAGTTCGACAAAAACAAGTGTGTTACAGCTGTTCAACGGATGTTTACAACAAAGTATAGTAAGAAGCCACCAACAAGGAAGGCCATTTACCACTGGCACAACAAATTCGTTACGGCGGGTTGCTTGTGCCAGGCAAAAGATGCGGACGTCCCAGTGTAAGTGAAGTGAACGTGGAGCGCAAACGAGAGGCATTCTTTTAAGAAGTCCAAATAAATCGGTGCGCCATGCATACCGTGAACTCGAAATGGGTCCAATGACAGTGTGGAAAGTCCTGCGACAGAAGCTGTGTATGAAACCATTCAAATTGGAGCTAGCGCACAAGCTCAGTGACGACGACAAAGGCAAGCGTTTTGAGTTTTGTTCGCAGTTGCAACAATTGGATGGGGATGGCATTGTTGATCGCTTAGTTTTTAGTGATGAAGCCACTTTTCACACTATAAGGCTCTCCGTTCATCTTTCAGCAGGATGGGGCTCAACTCCATTTTCATCGTGAAGTTCGTGGATACCTGAACACGGAGCTGCCGCGTTGGTGGATCGGCCGTGCTACAGAAGGGGACAGCTGTTTCATGAAGTGCGCTCTCCGATCACCAGATCTCACTCCGTGTCACTTTTTTTCTGTGGGGACACATTTTAAGATCTGGTGTATGTACCGCCTCCACCACGTGATGAAGCAGAGGTCCGGGAGAGAATACGGGAAGCTACTGCCACAGTTGACGATGCCATGCTGGGACGGGTAAGGAAAGAATTCGACGTCTGCCAGGACACTCTTGGTTCGCCTATAGAATGTTTGTAAAAAACACCTTTTCAGAGTTTCTCTTCAAAATGCAATATGTGTGACATCTGTACAATGTTTATATGTTTAGTTCTTGTGCAATAAATAATTGAAAGTGATCCCGGACTTTATGTACACCCTGTATTTTACTAAATCTTTACGCGGTAATTTCTCAAAACTATTTGTCTCTTACTAATGTTTATAGATAAGTCGTTCAGTTGACTCGACTCTCCTAAGTTGCAGAAACTATTTATATATTTCGAATGTAACCGGGGAATTGTGGAGTAGGGGAAAAACCACTATCCTTTGTTTATTTTACGACCTTCCTCATCCTGTTGAGCAGAGGCCCACAATGAACTGTACCGCTGCCGCTCATTTACACTGAAATAAGCACTCGAAAAATGATCTTAACACACAAATGCCCAACGACTTGAAAAAGTTGCACGGAACAAACTGAAAATTGCAACACAAAGTAGGAATTTCCTACTTCTTAAGTGTAACAAGAACGCAATAATGTTGAAGTTGTGTGTGATGTCCATAGGTTAGTTAGGTTTAAGTAGTTCCAAGTTCTAGGGGACTGATGACCACAGATGTTAAGTCCCATAGTGCTCAGAGCCATTTGAACCATTTTTTTGTTGGAGTTGTCCCTTTTTTTGATCTTACAATAAAATGACAGAATATTTTAGTTTTTTGCAAAGAATAATGTTTGCTCATGAAAAATGTACTAGTGATACATAAAATAATTTCTTGAGTAGCAGTAAACTTAATTTCTAAACGTAAAGGGGCGGCAAGTTACCGAAATAAACTTGGAGGAATTATACTTCCGGGAAATCACTACAGATACGTATTCATTCGTAAATTTGTCAACAAGATGCAATTTTTTGTTACTGCATGAATTAAACCGAAGATCTGCATCTCAAGGCAATGATGGTACGAGGCGTTATACAAATACAGAGTATTAATATGATAAATGTGGACTGTAAGCAGTATGGTAATCCCCGAGACGAAGACAAAATTAAACACTGTATCACAAGAATGAAATAAACTGAAATTTTTGAGAACCCGTCAAGCACTTTCGAATTCGATCATATTCTGAGGTGACAAAAGTCTTGGAATAGCGATAAGCATACATACAGATGGTGGTAGTATTCGTGTACACAAGGTATAAAAAAGGCAGTGCATGGGCGAAACTCTCGTTTGTACTCAGGTGATTCATGTGAAAAGGTTTCCGACGTGATAATGGCCTCAAGGCTTTGAATGGTAGTTGGGGCTAGATGCATGGGATACTCCACTTCTAAAATCGGTAGGGAATCAAATATTACGAGATCCACGGTGTCATCAAGAGTGTGCCGAGAATAGCACGGACAACGCAGTGGTCGGCGATCTTCACTGGGAGCAGTGCCAGAGTTGTCAGTGCTAACAGATAAGCAACACTGGGTGAAATAATCGCAGAAATCAATGTGAGACGTACGACGTACGTATCCGGTAGAATAGTGCGGCGAAATTTGGCTTTAATGGTCTATGCCAGCATACGACCGACGCGAGTGCTCGACATCGCCTGCAGCGCCTCACCTGTTCTCATGACTATGTCGGTTGGACCCTAGACGACTAGAAAAAAGTTTTCAGTAGGTAAAGGCTGAGGATAGCATTCGAGAGTGATGCAGACCCCCGATGCTAGTGAACACGGCACTGTGCAAGCTGGTGGTGCCTCCTTAATGGTGGGGGCTGTGTTTACGTGGAATGCTTAGTCAGCTGAACCGGTCACTGACTAAATAGTTATGTTCGGCTACTCGGACACTATCTGCAACCATTCATAAACTTCGTGTTCTCAAACAACGATGGATTTTTTATGGATGACAATGCGCATCACTGGACCACTATTGTTCGGGAATGGTTTGAAGAATATTCTTAACAATTCGAGCGAATGATTTGGCCACCCAGATCATCCGACATGAATCCTATCGAACATTTACGTAACCTAGTCGAGAGGTCAGTTGGTGCACAACATCCTGCTAGAGCAACACTTGCGCAATTTTGGACAGCTATAGGGGCAGCATGGCTCAATATTTCTTCAGGTGACTTCCAACGTCTTGTTGAGTCTATGTCACCGTCGAGTTGCTGCACTATGCCGGGCAAAAGGAGGTCCGAAACGATATCCCACGACTTCTGTCACCTCTGTGTATAATGTAGACACTTGGCCAGTGTGTTCAGAATGAGATGGTTTTAGTTATCCTTTGCTCTGCCTATAGGTTTTCGTGCAGATGTTAAAGAGTGTACATCAAGGTGTGGGACGAAGGAAAGCCAGCACTTTTGCGGACCTGTTTCTGTGTAGCAGTGACACGAAGTGAAGTAGTGTCTGATAACGTCCCATAAGCAGCTAGTTTAGACGGTCACTTTTCAGCCTCGTCTAGGGTTTCCTGTCGGGCCGCCGTCCTCCATCGCTCGAAGATGAAGCTGCTGCGGTAGGGGAGACTAGTGGAGGAAGACCGCTGGGTTGAACAACAGCCAAGAAAGGGTCCTTGGGACTGTCTACAACTGTATTTCGCAGCCCTGTAAACAGCCACATAAAACTAAGGAAGTTTTAGCCTGTGTGGCTACCATATTGCACTCAAGGACACTGGAGCTCGGAATTTTCGAACCTCATTATTGAGAGATACGCTGCTGGGATCGTTACAGCCCATATTAAACCCAACTGATTTCAGAATCCTTGAGAGGCTCTCCATAACCCTGGCTTTACCCCTTGTGATTTAACAGATTACCAGGCTAACCTCAAATGGCTGTTTCGTCTGGATAAAAGACTCCTCTGTGTGTGTGTGTGTGTGTGTGTGTGTGTGTGTGTGTGTGTATGTGCAGGAGACGAGAGAGAGAGAGAGAGACTGCGTAAACCCGGCGGCAGAGCGTGAAGAAACGCCTCTGGAGGCTGACGGGGTCCACTGATTCAAGCCGATTTTTTAAAATGGTAAAGTACTTGGGATTGGCAATTGTACAAAGAAATTTTCCTTGAGACATTCGTAGTAGATATTTGTCCCGCATACTGGGTTCATTCACTGGAGACCTCCTTTCACGAGCGCTGCAGTCAGAAGCGATTTATCCACGTAGCACTTGGTGCGGACCCCGTGCTATCAGGAGACCTGCAGATGCCCTGTCAAATCTTCAGGGAAAAATTAATTAGTTTTCAACTCAATATAATAATACTGTTAACGATTATATGCGGCTGATTGTGCAGCATTTCTGAAGCACTGGAAATAATAAATGAGTGACATATGTGTATATTTTCGAACGTTTGAAGAATACATTCAGCGTAATTCTATTATATTAAAACAGAATTTACAAATTGGCACAAGAGTTTTATTATACGTTACCTTCCGCTATTAACTGCTTTGTACTATTAACGATCTTGGCTCACAATATTACCGACAGAAATTATTTGCTTTGCCAAGTCAACAATGAAAATCGATGCTGTTGCACCCTCGCACTAAACGACGTAGGCCACTGTACTGAACAACCGGACAGCCAGGAGACTCCAAAGTCTGACAGCTATTCGTCTGAAATGACGTTGGTGGAAATCTTGCTCACTTAGCGGTGTTTTACGACACTCTTTTGTGTCACTTTCACCAATTTAGAGTTCAGCCTTTACCGAATGTCGCAGCGTAATATTTCAGGCTTCCGCCACTGACTGACCGAAGTGTCGCGATGTTTTACTACGCACAACAGAACTATGGAGAGCGTCGGAACATTCTGTTCTATCCAGAAATGTGAACTTGTTAAATGCATTACACGTTACATTTTACTTTTTGACGTGAGTCGTAGTAATTTATGACGAATTCCCAGACAACGCCTGCAGTGGCGGTTAACTGCTGCTTGTCCCTATTTCGAGCGATGGTAAAATTCTGGAACAGTAGTTACGCTGCCCTGAGTACTCAGTAAACACACGTGGTCACTCGGAGTATCAGTAAGTACGCAGCCTAAGTACGTAGATGTCCAAAAAATTTATGAAACCAGCTGTCCTATCCTCAAAAAGCATATTTATGTAATTTATGTACATCTATATTCCGAGTTATTGACTTTCGTTATATAACCGTGACAGTGATACTTGGATGATTAAAATATTAAATGATGGCCTGGTAGCTTTAATGTCTTGACCAATGTAGATTATATTACTCAGACAATCGATCAAAAACCAAGGCGCGAAGCCTTCATTAGTGCTTACATTAGGGAAATAAATTTTATAACACTTTGTCTTTAAATGTTATATAGAGGGTGTAAAAAAAATTCGCATAATAATTTAAGTGTGCTTAGAGCAGATAAAAATAAGTAATTTTTATGTGAGAAAATGTCACAGGTGCACCGTTTCTCTGCTAGAGGCCCACGAAACTTTTGACGGTGGTGTTGTTCAGAGATAATATTAATCATATGGCAGTTTCAACACTTGTCTCAGAGATGTTGGTGCCCCCCCCCCCAAGGATTTTTCTGTGGGAGGGGGGGGAGGGGGGGGGCACGAAGTGTTTGGTGTACAATAGACATCGATAGGCACTCCCGAAGCACTGACTGCCTGTTAGTCAACTCCTGCCATTATTGTTTTGAGCGTGTTAGACTATCACGTGTAACTCCCCCCCCCCCCCCCCCTCGACTGTTTAAAGAACACAGCACCTGTGTATAAAATAGCTTCTCATATCTGATTCCTTTCCAAATCAGTTAAAGTATTAAACATTACACAGTAAGCACGTAAAGCCTTTACGGGTGAAGCTACAGAACCGCAGCTGATAGTGTAATACAAAAAAGATTATACTCTTACGACAGTTTTTTAAATTTGCTCAACAATCATATGGTGTCGGTACTGAAAATCAAATTGTCGTTACTGCAACTGGGATTGGGTGACTGCTTTAGCCGTTTAATAATGTACACTCATGCTCATAAATTAAGGATAATTGCAGAATGTGGTGCCACACAACTGGCGCTAATAGCATAGGCACATAGGGAACACACACAACACAGATCTGTAAGTCGACGGTATTGGTGTTAAATTGAGAAAACCTTCCCGAAACACATGTGATACAAAACGCCACCGTTTCCTGCGCATGTACCCCGACATCAATATGGGATATGATCACCATGCACACGTACACAGGCCGCACAACGGGTTAGCATACTCTGGATCAGGTGGTCGAGCAGCTGCTGGGGTATCGCCTCCCATTCTTGCACCAATGCCTGTCGGAGCTCCTGAAGTGTCGTAGGGGTTTCAAGACGTACACAGCAATACGTCGACCGAGAGTATCCCAGACGTGCTCGATGGGGTTTAGGTCTGGGGAAGAGGCAGGCCACTCCATTCGCCTGATATCTTCTGTTTCATCCATCAGGAGGAAGGTGGGACCCACTGCACCCCTGAAAAGGTGGACATACTGGTGCAAAATGACGTCCCGATACACCTGTGTTAAAGTTCCTCTGTCAAAGACATGCAGGGGTGTACGTGCACCAATCATAATCCCACCCCACTCCATCAAACCACGACCTCCATACAGGAGGACATAAAGAGGTTGGTATCTGGTTCCCGGTTCACGCCAGATGTAAACCCGGCTTGAATCACTGTTCAGACTATATCTGGACTCGTCCGTGAACATAACCTGGGACCACTGTTCCAATGACCATGTACTGTGTTATTTACGGGCTCTCCTGTGACCAGGGGTCAGTAGAATGAACCTTGCAGGTCTGTGGGCGAATAAACCATGCATGTTCAGTCGTCCATAGACTGTGTCTGGAGACAACTGTTACAGTGGCTGCGGTAAGGTCGCGAGCAAGGCTACCTGCAGTACACCGTGGCCGTCTGCGGGCACTGATGGTGAGATATCGGTCTTCTTGTGGTGTTGTACGCCGGCCGGTGTGGCCGGGCGGTTCTAGGCGCTTCAGTCTGGAACCGCGCGACCGCTATGGTTGCAGGTTCGAATCCTGCCTCGGGCATGGATGTGTGTGATGTCCTTAGTTTAGTTAGGTTTAAGTAGTTCTAAGTTCTAGGGGACTGACGACCTCAGATGTTAAGTCCCAAAGTGCCCAGAGCCATTTGAACCAGTTTTTTGGTGTTGTACACTGTGGACGTTGCGTACTGTAGCGCCTGGTCACGTTTCCTGTCTGCTGGAATCGTTGCCATAATCTTGAGATCACACTTTGTGGCATACGGAGGGCCCGTGCTACGACCTGCTGTGTTTGACCAGCCTCCAGTCGCCCTAGTACTCTACAGGTCATAACGTCATCAATATGTGTTCTTTGAGCCATTTTCAACACACAGTCACCATTAGCACGTCTGGAAACGTCTGCACACTTAACTTGCTGCACCGTACTCTGACATGCACCAACACACATCTGCGCATGTGGACTGCTGCCAGAGCCACCGTGCGACGACCGAAGGTCAAATGCAACGCATGGCCATACCCCGAGGTGATTTAAACCCGCAAACTGCCCACCAGAGCGTTGTTTCACCATGTATCAGCATTATCCTTAACTTACGAGCACGAGTGTAGATCAGCACGCAGGTGCCAGTTGCGCATTTAATGTAAACGGAGGGCATTTTCAGCAACATCTCAAATGATATCCATCACACGGCACAGCACACACTGCTTGTACGTCCGGTTTCTGGCGCTGAGGCTGAGGCGGCGGGCAGCGGCCGGCCGCAGACGCAGCCAGATCGCGCCCGTATCGATCCCGGCCTGGACCCGTCCCGTCGCGTCTCGTCTGCTCCGGCCCATTCTGCGCTTCCGAACCCCGCGCCACGCACTCCGCCACCGACCGCGGTTCTTCCGCCGTCACTTTCCACATTTCCTACTCGGGTTTCCCGGGACACGGCTTCACCTCTCTACACTCATTCGCCTAACTTCCCTCTCCGTGCTGCCTTACTTACTTCGAAAGGCAGACGAGGATAAATCTCCGCGGAACACGCTGAAGAAGTTCAACGATGTCAGCACAGTCTGGGAAGTAAAGGGCTAGTTCGCTATTTCGTGCGTCCAAAGCGTTTCCAACGAAAACTGTGCAACCCAATTTTGCGAGAATTCCAGTGATAACGCAAAACATCGACATCGACTTATACACTTTGGGTACACCTGTTATCTTTCAAAAATTGACTATAACATGGGAAAATTGTGATTTAAACTCTGGAATTGCTTCGTGTTAGATATAGCTCTCCCCAAACGGAAATGACATTTGATGAAAATGTGATATCCGGCGAGTTAATCGTGTACTTTTCTGAGCGATGCTGAAATAAAACTAGAATTAGGTTCCACAGACTTGGACAAGTCACAAGAAACCCAGGATTAATAAATTAGAAATGAAAGCGGCATTAACTCAGCTTATTGGTTCCGAAGTAAACGAGCAGGAATTTCAGTTACATGTGTCAACTTACAGTCATAGTGCACTTTTGAAACTTAATAGGTATATTGGTTTATTACGATGACTCCGATACGAAATAGACAAATAAATCAAATTTACGTGCGCTTCATTATTATACCCAATACGTCGCTACGATTTCGATCAACAACTCGCCAGCTAACCTGCATATATCGACAGCAACAGGCACAAGAAACCAATTTTCATTGCACGCTCACACACACATCACAGTGCAGCAAGGTTAAAGATCAACTGTTTACACGCATTTAGTATGCAGGTACAGACGAGGCAGGAGAGATTTGTTCCAATTGGAAATCAAATTATAACTGAAATTTTGATTAAGTATCGGTCTTTGAAAGACAGCAAAGCTATTATCAAATCTTTCTTCAAAGGCTCGGATCACGAATTCCTTGTGTTGGCGATCGTTTAGTGCGGGCAAGTAGTCTTCCTTTCGTCATAGTTGACGAAATGCGTCATTTTTATCTCCTCCCGTAATAGGGAGTATGTTTTTAATGGCGCCAATCTATCACTGTGGGCAACAAGTAGAACTGTCACGTCGTTTGTCCCCTGATGGTCTTTTCTGGGCTGAAATGTTATCTCAGTATTTCTCAGTCTCAGTTACCTCATATGTCATCCCTGTGACAAATTCATGGTTTCCCACACCATCGGTTAAGGTTCGTATTAATAGTCCAAGCTGTTGGAGAGCTCGATCCCTGATTGGTTACACCGATTTTGTTGGCACTTTATCCGAATTTCAGTTCTGGTGAAATATCATGCCAGACTGTGTCAAATGTCAGGTCTCACCTTCGGCTCTCAAAATGCCCTATGAATGAAATCAAGTGTCGGAGGGTTGGGATAGGTCCACACCTAGCCCAAAATATGGGTTTCCAGTTGGCGACTGCTGCAGGAGACAAAGGGAAAGTGCCTCGAAGTGAAACATCAAAGGCAATGGTATCGTGTAGAGCTTTGAGAAGTATGTAGGCTGTCAAATACACTGCTGCCGATTAAAATTGCAATGAAGGTGGCATGGAATAAACGGCGAACTGCCATTAAGTGTACTGCAAGCTTGCATGTGGAAATTATTAGCAGCACACAAGGCACCTAACAGTAACGCTATCTACATTCTGTATACAGGGAAAAATTTTGCAGCCGGTTTGTTACTCAGCAGTCGCACTGAATGTTGGCTGTTTGTCGGGGGGTCCTGTTACGCCTCGTGTAATAAGCGTAACGTCTACCAGGTGTCCGAATTCGACGCGGCACAGCCCTGGAGTATCCACACTCTGGTTAGCCGTTCCACGGTATTGTTGTCCCCACGGCAGTCCTGTGAATATGGATCAGGTGGTTCCAGGAGGACCATCCTCCAACTCCATGCGTGATCTAAACGACCCCACGTAACCAACGCCCGAGAGGACAGACGTGCAGGGTCGCACAGTCACATCACGTACCTCAGATCAGGAAATTGTTCCCGGAGCTCGAGATACGGACGGGTGTTGGATTGTTGCCGGTTCCACGCGACAGTTGCGCTAAATGCATACACTCGCTCTACGCTTGAAGAAACCGTGTACACCGCAAATTATGTATCTCGTTTGTTTGTGAAGAATTTGTCGCTTACTACTACCATCAGCCGCAACAAATGGAATAAAAATTCACTAAATAACTCGTTACGATGACGTTTAATGCTCGCACTGGTTGCGACATTCACAACATAACGCTGGAAACACTACTGAATGCTCTTTGACTGCCGGAGAATGCGTGACGTTGATGTCCAAAACAAGCCTAAACTCGACCGCTATATAACTCCAACTACAGCACAGAAGCACTCGCCAACCACTCCGACTGGTGAACTTTCGCATACAGTTGAAGCTGCGTGGAATGACGTAGACCTGCCCCAGGCTATCCACTTCGGCTCGATGCCCAGTCGGGTCAGAACAATTGCTGCTAGCAGGGGTCGCAGCTCTGCGTTCTAAATTTTGTATCCCGTACATCAAGGAATCATAAATTTCCAGAATGAGATTTTCACTCTGCAGCGGAGTGTGCGCTGATATGAAACTTCCTGGCAGATTAAAACTGTGTGCCCGACCGAGTCTCGAACTCGGGACCTTTGCCTTTCGCGGGCAAGTGCTCCACCAACTGAGCTACCGAAGCACGACTCACGCCCGGTACTCACAGCTTTACTTCTGCCAGTATCTCGTCTCCCACCTTCCAAACTTTACAGAAGCTCTCCTGCGAACCTTGCAGAACTAGCACTCATGAAAGAAAGGATATTGCGGAGACATGGCTTAGCCACAGCCTGGGGGATGGAAGGTGGGAGACGAGATACTGGCAGAAGTAAAGCTGTGAGTACCGGGCGTGAGTCGTGCTTCGGTAGCTCAGTTGGTGGAGCACTTGCCCGCGAAAGGCAAAGGTCCCGAGTTCGAGTCTCGGTCGGGCACACAGTTTTAATCTGCCAGGAAGTTTCATATCAGCGCACACTCCGCTGCAGAGTGAAAATCTCATTCTGGAAACATCCCCCAGGCTGTGCTAAGCCATGTCTCCGCAATATCCTTTCTTTTAGGAGTGCTAGTTCTGCAAGGTTCGCAGGAGAGCTTCTGTAAAGTTTGGAAGGTGGGAGACGAGATACTGGCAGAAGTAAAGCTGTGAGTATCGGGCGTGAGTCGTGCTTCGGTAGCTCAGTTGGTGGAGCACTTGCCCGCGAAAGGCAAAGGTCCCGAGTTCGAGTCTCGGTCGGGCACACAGTTTTAATCTGCCAGGAAGTTTCAATCATAAATTTACTGCGTAAGCACAATAAGTAAAATTTTGTGCTCCCCGGTGTTGCGATTTTAATGGGCAGCAGTGTAGCAGTTACAGACTTACGAAATGAGAAGTTGTGATACACCAGTTAAGTGACGTCAGTGACGCTTCGCTTCCCAGTGGCACCGTGCACTAGCAGCGGCGTGGCCAGTTTTAAATACGGCACGCGGGAAGCGACACGAGGGCGCACGCAACGCGGCCATCAGGGAGGAAGAGAGGCACGACGCGCCGCTGCTCAATAATGGAACGACGACGCTGCTAATTAAAGTATCGTCCCGGGCGGAACGAAACTTCTTTTTTTAAAAAGGAATCTGTGATTATTGAATAATGAGTGTCAACGTGGAGGGAGACTTGCCGGCGCAGACCGAATAATAGATAAGGCGGGCTGGCCGGAGGACAAAAGCGGAAGGTTTGGTGCAAGAGGGGCGGGCGGGCCGCCGGCAGCGCACGAGACACGCGACCGCCCGCGCCGCGCCAAGCCGCGCCGTCTCCACAGGTGCGCCGCTCCCGCCCGCTCACCGGTTCCAGCCGCCAGGCGTTCCAGCATCAGCAGACAACGCACGGGGAACCGACACAGTAGCGCCATGTCCGGACGTTTAAAACCCCGTAATGAATCAGCAAACGGGCCACAGGAAGTTGGGATAATAGTCCTACATTCTAGAGTACTGTCCGACTATCTGGCATCCTCATCAGGTCGGATTAAAGGGAGACATCGAATCGATTCAGTGGCGTTCAGCTAGACTTCTTACCAGCGGTTTCGATCAGCTCCATGTATTACTCAGATGCTTTGTGAACTCAAATGAGAATCCCTGGACGGAAGATGTGCTCTTTTCCCAAGGCACCGGCATTTGAGGCCGACTGCAGAATGATTCTACTGCCGCCGGCGTACACTTCGCTGTACGGGTCATGAAGATGGAAGAAAATAGCGCTCCTACGGAGACTTTTAGACACTCGTTTTTCCTTCGCTCTATTTGCGAGTGGAACATGAAAGGAAATCAGTAATAGTGGTACACGGTACTGTCCGCCAAGCACCGTACGGTAGTTTCCGGATTATTAATTAAGTTCTACGTAATACTACAGTGGCAGCTGATTGGTCCCACAGTCTTTCTTCTACATCTACACGATTCCTCTGCAACTCACAATTAAGTACCTGGCACAGGATTCATCGAACCATCTTCCAGCTATTTCTCTACCGTTCCACACTCGAACAACGCGCGGAAAAAACGAACGCTTAATTCTTTCCGTGCGAACTCTGATTTCTATTATTTCATTACTAATAAGGTAAGGACTGAGGAGGTTCTGTGCTGAATCGACGAGGAATTGAATATACAGAAAACACTGACAATAAGAAGGGGCAGGGTGAGAGGGCATCTGTTAAGACCTCAGGGAATAACTTCCATGTAGAGGGTAAAACCTTTACTGGAATACAGAGACTGGGATACATGTACATGCAGGAAATAATGAGGACGTAGGTTGGAATTGCTAATCTGAGGTAAAAGGGTTCGTATAGGAGAGGAATTCGTGGCGGGCCGCATCAGACCACTCAGAAAACTCGCCCTATGTAGGTGGGCGCCAACAAAATGCTTTCACACTCTGAGGAGAATATTGGTGATTTAAATTTCTTGATACGATCCTGCCGCAACAAATATGCCTTTATTTTAATGATTGCCTCCCCAGTTCGCATACCACATCCTTAACGCTCACTCGGCCTATTTCCTCATAATACAAACGAGCTACCCTTCTTCGAACATTTTCGATATCCTCCGTCAATCCCATCTGATGCCCAGATCACATACTAGACATAGCACTCTGGCAGAGAAAGGAGAGGCGCAGTGTGCAGGCAGTCTCTTTAGAACACCTGTTGTGTTTCCTGAGTGTTCGCCAATAAATCGCAGTCTTTGGTTTGCTTCCTCCACAACAATATCTATGAGTTCGTTCTATTTTAAAGTTATTCGTAATTGTAATTCCCAATAATTATAAGTCCCACATATTTAGTTGAATTTACGGCAGTCAGATTTGTGTGATTTATCGTGTAACCGAAATTCAGCGGACTCTATTACCCACGTCAATGACATCATATTTTTCACTGTTATAGTCAACTGTCATTTTACCCACCATACAGATATCTTGTCTAAATCAGCAGTGATTCTCTAAATTTATGGAACAGGATTCCGCGAGAAGAACATCCACTTCCTTCCAATATCCCCCTGAAATTCCCTGAGCACCTTCCCTGCTATTTTTAACTGCAACGATCCTAGCAACTAAACTCTAATTTTTTTCCGATTTCTGCTCTCGTGCTTATTTAGCAAGGACTCCACACGCTGGAATTGAAACTCTTAGAATTGGTCGCACTAGCGTCAAAATTCTTAAATTAGTCGCAATAGGTTCTTGTGTGCGATTTCTCCTTTACAGATGCACAACACCTTCCTAGAATCCTTCCATCCAAATCGGTTTCCTGAATACTGATTCTGATAATGTGTCAAATTTTCGAACACCTCATAGTATTGCGCCTGAATATTTATACAGTGTGAGGTGATCAGATGTTCACCAATGTTTTGTAATCAAACACTATCTGGTTATCTCTATTTGTGACGGGAATTCCCTTGCCTTTTTCCATATCAAAAAATGACATCTATTCATTAAACCAAGTTGAAACTTTGGCCAAGTCTTTCTGTATTTCTTTACGATCGTCCAACAATGATACCATCCTTAGATAACGATATCGTCGGCCAACAATCTTGTGGTACTGCTGATCGTGCCTGAAAAATCATTCATATTTACTGAGGACATTACAGGGCTATTAGGTTTCCTCGAGCCACAACCCGTTTCGTTTCTCTTCAACTTCTGCCGTCCACTACAACGCGTGAAGATACTCTGTACGATCAAATGGTTCAAATGACTCTGAGCACTATGGGACTTAACTTCTGAGGTCATCAGCCCCCTAGAACTTAGAACTATTTAAACCTAACTAACCTAAGGACATCACACACATCCATGCCCGAGGCAGGATTCCAACCTGCGACCGTAGCGGTCGCGCGGTTCCAGGTTGTAGCGCCTAGAACCGCTCGGCCACACAGGGCCGGCTCTGTACAATCGAATCTTGATAATTTTCCGGCAATGGGTACAGTGTTGAACGTCTATAGAAAATTGACAAAGATGCAATCTACCTTCCTAACTGCAGCTGTCAAAACCTGCAGTGCAGTTTAAAAAATCATGGAAGATAAACACGGGATGGTCGGGCCAGCATTTAAATCCTGCTTTTCAAACTTACAAGAATCTGTTGCAGCTTGTGACTGAAGTATGCACAAGAAGCAGTTTGCGCAATGTTTAGGGAACGTAACAAGACTTGTAAATATTCGCCGGTGTCTGCGACGCTGCCAGACAACGCCGTTCGGGGGGCAGCGGCGTCGGCCACGTTATCGACAAAGCGTCCGACTCGAGCGGCAAACAGATCGCGCGCAGCCCGGCTGGACCCCTTTCCTTGGCTGGTCCGGCCCCTCGCGTAGCCATGGCAACGGGATCCGCCATCGGCCAATCACAGCCGGCGCGCTCCGTCTCTGTCTGCGTGGCGCCGCGCGGCGTCGGCGTCGGCGTCGCTGCCGGCCGCCCCCTCGCATAAAAATGTGGCCGGCCCAGGCGGGGGTGGCGTTCGCCATGACGGCCGCCCCGTTGTATCAAAATGTCGCTACGTACCGCCACAGTCTACCTTAGGGTAACATCTGCGTACGGATGACGTCGTTTTGGTTTAAACTCTGTTCGTAACAACAAGTTGCAAGCCAACGAACTCTCGTTCGAACATGGCGCTCTTCCAGCAGGTTTAAACACAAATTAGCGGACGCAAAACGGTTACACGTCTATAGCTCAGATGACTTTAGTAAGTACATTCTTCAAAGCAAAGAAGTACTACCCGGCCCCTCCTGTTTACGCTTACGAGAAGGGGACACGAGATGGAAATCTTACAGGAGGAGCCGGCCGCGGTGGTCTGGTGGTTCTAGGCGCGCAGTCCGGAACCGCGGGACTGCTACGGTCGCAGGTTCGAATCCTGCCTCGGGCATGGGTGTGTGTGATGTCCTTAGGTTAGTTAGGTTTAAGTAGTTCAAAGTTCTAGGGGACTGATGACCACAGATGTTAAGTCCCATAGTGCTCGGAGCCATTTGAACCATTTGTCTTACAGGAGGAGCGCCGTCACAAGCTAAATGACAATACGCCAGTAACTCGCAAAACGCGATAATTAAAATTTGCCATTGACAATACTCCTCACAATCTTCGTAAAATTTACTGTGAAGCAACAGAAGTCATGGGATAATGGTAAGCACACAGATAGGTGGCGGTACTATCGCAAACACAAGGTATAAAAGAGCAGTGCATTGGCGGAGCTGTCATTTGTACTCGGGTGATTCACCTGAAAAAGATTCCCCACGTGATTATAGTCGCACGACGGGAATTAACAGACTCCTAACGCGGAATGGTAGTTGGAGCTAGCTGCATGAGGCATTGCATTTCGAAAATCGTTAGGGATTTCTATGTTCCAGATCCACAGTGTCAAGAGTGTCGCGAGAATACCAAATTTCAGGCGCTACCTCTCCCCAAGAAAAACGCAGTGGCCGGCGGCCTTCATTTAACGACCGAGGCAGCGGCGTTTGCGAAAAGTTGTCGGTGCTAACACACGAGCAACAATGCGTCAAATAACTGTAGAAATCAATGTGGGATGTACGGAGAAAGTACGGGACAGTGCGCCGAAATTTGGCATTTATGGGCAACGGGAGCAGTCGACCGACACGACTGCCTTTGTTAAAAGCACGACATCGCCTGCAGCGCCTCTCCTGGACTCGTGAGCATATCGGCTGGACCCTAGACGACTGGAAAACCGTGGCCTAGTCAGATGAGTATTGATGTCAATTGGTAAGAGCTGACAGTAGGGTTCCAGTGCGAAGCCGACTCCACGAAGCCACGGACACAGGTTGCCAACAAAGTAGTGTGCAAGCTGGTGCTGGCTCGATAATGACGTGCGTTACGTATATGGAATGGACTGGGTCCTCTGGTCCAACTGAATCGATCTCTGACTGGGAATGGTTACGTTCGCCTCGTTGGACACCATTTGCGGCCATTCGTGGACATCATGTTCCCAAACAACGATGGAATTTTTATGGATGACAATGTGTCGTGTCACCGGGCCACAGTTGTTTGCTATTGGTTTGAAGAATATTCTGGACGAAACGAGCGAATGGTTTGGCCACCTAGATCGCCCGACGTGAATCCAAAGGAACATTTATAGGACATAACTGAGAGGTCAGTTCGAGCACAAAATCCCGCACCGGCAGCACTTTCGCAACTATGGACGGATATATAGAGGCAGCATGGCTCAGTAGTTCTGCCTAGGACTTCCAACGTCTTGTCATGTTCATGCCACGTCGAGTTGCTGTACGGCGCCTGGCAATAGCCTCAGTACATTCGCTATGTAATTTCTACGACTGCACATTTCGTCTGAATAAAACATGTCGCTCTAATTCTAATACTTCGTTTTTACATAAAAAGCACACAGATAGAATGCCTTTTTGTTACAGCTACGCTGTCTCGCATTGTGGCACCTTTTAAAACCAAATTCCGCAGACAGAATATTTTTTGTTGGTTACTTAGGTAACCCTTAAGTCCGATTTTGCGCAACAAAAGCTGTGGAGTTTTCGCAAAGCTGTCATTTCTTTGTACTGTTCATAACATTTCAGAAAATGGTGCATAATAACATATGTATTCACATCGTACCAGACTGTTGAAGCCCACACCACTCTGGATTGCGTCCTTGCTGCCGTAATTTGCTCGTACATCAACTTACTCATTTCCAACATTTTCTGTAGCACGTTCCGTCATTCTTTCCCTTCAGTACCGTCACTCCACTACTCCCCATCATCTATAAAACTGTCGACGCCCACAGCACGCCGACGCCACTGTCCGCAAATGCATTTTTCGTGCTTTCACTGTGAGGCGGCAAGCGCGCACCACTTTGAGAACACAAAGGTGGCTGTGCCTAGTCACGCGACCAGAGTTTGTTCCCGCTACACTCAGGTCTACGTGGGGTAGCACAAGTCTAACGCTTTGGTTTCAGCAAGATTACTTCCAGTACCACGCCACGTAACTTACTATGTAAACTGACACCACTTACACAGTATTACTCGACAAATTTAGATAGCTACACCTGACAATTTTCCGGGGTGTTACGATACTGTTTATGACCATTTTGTATAAAGTCAATACTGGCACAATTTCTAATTTGAGTAGCACACACACACACACACACACACACACACACACACACACACACACAATCAATTCGCTGAACAATATAATCTCCACACAGTATCAGATCCGTAACTATGAATATGAAACGCCCGAGTACTACTTCTGTGGAAAAACAAAGTGTACTTCTCAGCTAACCGCGAAGGCAGAGATAGAAAAAGGTAAGAGCGATGGAAAACATCCGAAACAAAAGGACGAACACTCGGAGAAAAGCGTTTACTCCCGTCGTCGAAAGAAGGAGCGGATGTATTCACTCACCAAACCGCCGAGCAGGGCGTGAAATGAAAGGGGGCAACTGGGTGGCGCGGAATCTAATGCGGATTGTCAGCGGCTGTTATTTCGAGGCGCCCCGCTCTTAGGAAATCATTCCGGCGGCGTTACAGCCTGTGAGCACGCAAGAGCGCGCGAGCCTCCGCTTGCGGAATAAAAGGACGGGTTCGCCGAACTAGGCGCCAAAGGAGGCGTCGCAGCGTGGAGAATGGAGGGCGGCACCGGAGGCGTGGCTGCGTGCGTAAAGCACCGCGACCTGCCAGCAACGGATCTACTCGGCAAAATAATTTGTCAAAACGAAGCGGAAAGGCTCGCGCACGAGGCAAAGCGCTTCCCTCGCCGCTTTTGTCAGCGACGTGCATCTACCTCCACAGTGTTCTACATACCGACATCTCAGCTGAATGTGTTTCAGGTACAGAAGAGGAGAGACTCTAATGCTGCTTCGGGTAAGGACGGCATTCGAAAAGAATCTTAAAATTTTCGCTCAGATTCCTCGTGATTCGAACTCTTAAGGGCGCCTCCCGAGTTCGTCTAGATACTTCGTAGGGATAAACCCGACTTCCGTCCGATACCGAGCAAGCAGAGCAATATCTGACAATTGATTCAGAAATTCAAGATCGACCAATCGTCAGAAATGGCATTTGCCGTAATGAGCTTACAGATGGTGGCGCACGAAAAACAGGCCCCGAGAACTAGATTGCTCACTGTCGCCCGCCAGTTGTCATCGATTCAGTAAATATAGACGCTTGCATTAGCTTATCTGTTATTCCCTTATTGTCTAATTATTACATATGTATCTACCTATTGCAGTGTCTGCTCGTAGCAGGCAACATATCGTGCGTAACTGGCGACCAGTCTGTGCTCGGGACCGGTTTTTCGTGCGCCAACCCTTGGTTTCAATTTCGAGAAACAAAGCCAACTGTGCGAATCACTGAACAGTGCGTTACGCCACTTCCTATTCCATTCGCATAGGAGCAAGGAAGAAACAAATTCCTTCAAGTTAATCATTCTCACTTTTTCCGCGTGATTCTCGCGCGAAACATACGACGCAGTCAGTACAGATGATACACAGTGTGTTTAAATAGCGGTTTCGTAAATTTCGTCACGGGAAGAAGGTTGTCAGCCTTGCAACTGTTCTCGTTTAAATTACGTTTATCTTCGTGGCGCTTTTACAGAGATGTTAGATGCAGCAGGGATGCCCCTGCCAATCTCGTAATACCGCTACTGCTCCGTCACACTGAGCAGTAAGCAGGTGCAAAAAGTCGAGTAGTTGCACTCACACAGACAGGCCCGTATACCCGAGCCCTGTCCACGGCCAGAGCCCCCCCCCCCCCCCCTCTCCCCGACATCACGAGTGCGTAAATTAGCGAGCACGCGGAGGAACCGAACAGAGACAAGGAAAATCCTTTCAAAGCCTTTATTGCTTCTCTCTTCAGTTTCTAGTAATTCCGCGTTAATTAATTTTATTAAAGATTGTCTAGCCTCGCAGAGACGAAAGCGAGAAGAGTATAAGCATCATATCCTTTAGCTGCGAAGGCAGTGCAATGACGGAAAACAAAGATACACGGAATTCGATTGAAACGTGGAGCGAGGTCCGGACGAATTATTCATTGTGTTGGCAGTAATTAGCAGCAAAAGCAGGAAATGCTGGCCCGGGCGTGTTCTGAACCTTTTGTTCGAGACATTGCAGGTGTCGCACAGTAGCTGGCTGCCTGTTCGCGCTATGCAGGTCGCTCATCTCCAGAGTCGGCTCCAGCGTGCAACGTACTGCCTTTGTCGCTGGTCGGCAGACCACGATAAACCAATCGTGCGCTGCTATGTCGTTTTGTTTCGTCATCTCTCGGGTTTGCTTTCATCCTTAACAGTACATGTAATCGAGAAGCTTTCAAAAAAGTACGGACCAAGAAGTGCTGTTGTCGAATGTTCTGGATGGAAGGGAAAACAACGTACGGTATTTTGGGCGCAGAGTGGCGAAAATAACGGTAGTGAAGTATACAGCGAAGGCTGGAATTTCTGTGTAAGTTATCTATATTACATGACAAAGATGACCGTAGTATGAAAAGCTGTTGTACATACACGTGTCTGTGTCAAAACTAATGGCGCAACTTGTATTTAGCTGCGGCTTATATTCCGACCAGTACCGCAGTATAAAGAAACGAAATATAAAAGTTTTACACGGGTCGTTCAACAAGAAATGGCCCACATATTTTTTTCTCAGAACGATGTTTATTGTTAAGAGTCAGAATCTGGTGACAATATACGTCAACATGTCTTGTCCATGTCCTATTTTTCTACGTAGTCTCCATCACGTTCTATGACCGTATGCCAACGTTATGGAAGAGCAGATATTCCCTGCTGGTAAAAGCTCTTGTCCTTGTAGGCGTAGCCATGCTTTCACGGCATAACTGATACTCTCGTCAACGTCAAAGTGTGTTCCCCGTACAGTATCTTTAAGCGATCCAAAGAAATGTAAGTCCGAGGGTGGCAGGTCTGGACTGTACGGTGGATGACGCAACGATGTCCAACCCAATTTGGCGATGTGTTCCCGGGTTCTCAGACTTGTGTGTGAGCGCGCATTATCGTGTTGGAGCAAGATTTCTGCTGGATTCTTGTCCGGTCGAACACGTCGGAAACGGTTATTGAGTTTATTCGGAGTCTTCGCGTATGCCTCTGAATTGATGGTTCACCCTCTCGGCATCACATCCACGAGAACGACGCCATGACAATTCCAGAAGACTGTCACCATGACTTTTCCGGCAGAGGGGGTTGTCTCGAATTTCTTCTTTTGTGGTGAATGAGGATGATGCTACTCCAGGGACTGCCTTTATGTTTCCGGTGCAAAATGGTGCACCCAGCTTTCGTCCCCCGTAACGATCCGTGGCAGAAAGGCCTCTCCGTCGGTGTCAAAACGCTCCAACAATTCAGAGAAATGGCCTTTCTTTGAATCTTGTGGTCCGCTGTGGAACCCATCGTGAGCACCTCTTTGAATATCCAAGAGTCTCGACCACTGCAGTCGCACTTCCTATGCTGACCGACAGCTATAGAGCCAATTGTCGAGTTGTGATGCGCCGGTCGGTACGAAAAATGGCATTCGCACGATTCAGCATGTCTGGAGCAGTGGCTGTGCCGGGACGTCCCGATACTGGCTGATAGTGGAGCTCTGTTTCTGCATTTCCTGAGGCTGTAACTTTGTTTACCCATCGACCAACTGTACTCCTATAAACTGCAGCATCGCCGTACACTGCACACAAACGTCTATGGATGTTCATCACGGTTTCTTTTTCTGCACACAAGAATTCAATAACACGCTGCTGTAACTTGAGTCGTTTGTAGACGCCATTTTGTCGCTGAACTGCCATCTGACAGAACGGTTCGAAACTTCACAGGCGCGCAGAACAAACATCAAATGTGCAGCACCAACAAGGACGTTTGTCCATGTACAGTAATGGCTTTTTAAAAACATGTGGGCCATTACTTATTGAACGACCCTCGTATATTCTATTTTGTGTGTAGTTTCGCGTGATTGCCAGAGACAGGAATGCGGTTGTGTGGTACGCACCGGTGGTTGTGGTCGGCGGCGGCGAGCTCCTGCTTGGGCCCCGGCGTGACGATGGCGGGGTGCGACGCGAGCGAGTGCGGGTGCGAGTGGGGGCTGAGGCCGGGGTGCGCCGGCAGCAGGCCCGTCGGCGAGAACCTGTAGAAGTCGCTGCAACACAGAGACAAGCCCACTGTACAGACACACTGGTGTAGTTCAGAGACAACAACATAGTGCAGCAAGACAAAAACGCTTACACAGGGTGACAACTACTGAACTACACAAAACAAACATAAATTAATTACAGACTACGGCGTTCAACATGTAAACGTCACTACAGATATTCGGATTTAGGTTATGACGTGTTCGATGTGCCTGCCATCATTGGCGATGATGTTGCGCAGAGGAATAGCGAAATTTTGCTGAAATACTGGAACAAAGATACTTTCAAAGACCTCCTGAATGGCTGGTTTCAGCTCAGCAATGGTTTTGGGGTTATTTCTGTACGCCTTGTCCTTCCAATTAGCCCCACACAAAGGAGTCGCATATGTTCAGATCCGAAGAATATGGAGGCCAATCGGGGTCCATGACAGTGGTCTCTGGGTACACCAGAGCCAGAATGTCGTCCCCAGAGTGCTCCTCCAGGACATCAAACAATCTCATGCTTCGATGGGGTCGGGTTCCGTCTTGCGTGAATCACATCTTGTCGAAATCAGGGTCATTTTGGATAATGAGGATGAAATCATCTTCCAAAACCTTCACGTACCGTTCGGTAGTCAGGAATATAGTACCGATTATACCGTGACTGGCCATTGCCTACCACACAGTCACAGGGACCCCTCGATAGCGAAATGCCTATTCTCAATCCCATGAATGCGTCAATTTTGCTTATTGTTGAACCCATTCAAATGAAGGTGGGCTCCGTTGCTAAACTTGCAAAACCAAACCGTAAATGCGCATACTAATTCTCATCATGCCCCCGCGGTCAACAGTGCAATTTGAACGTCCTAACGCAAACCGTTCAGAAGTTATGACGATTTTATTTCATATAGTTCAATAATTGTCACCTTGTATATTAGACAATTCTTCCTGGCGGTAGAAATAAAACTACTTGTTGCCAGCATGTGGTGCACGTAGAGATAAGTGATCACACTAATCCTTGCGAAATTAGTGGTTAATTCCTTCCTCCGCAGGACCCTTCAATTACTTGTCGAAACATCCGCCGCTTTCCTGTCACCTGTTCCAACTGTTTATACATCGACGGAAGCTTAAAAGGTTAAGAGTTCACATCGAGCAGCTTCTAAATTCTAACAGACGTCGAAATCTAGTACAACGCACTGAACCACAACCCCTACAAATGACACGAAAAACGTCTTCTTCCAACACACTCAATAACTGAATAGGAATATTGAGAAACCCCATACGTTACAAAAACTGAACTTTTCATGAGATTAAAAAAACAGGCCTTAAAATTATGCCGAAACTCCCATTTTATTTTCATTTTTCGTTAAAATTAATGTACAGGGAAGGCAATTGTGATACGTTTTCTTGACGTCAAATTAAAATTTAATAAGTGAACATATGGGCTTCCTCTATATTTTGTAATGAACAAGCATTACTTAACTCGTACTTTATTACTAATACGGACAAAAATCACACAAAATATGCCAATTCTCAATTCTCTTTGGAATTATATTCCACATACTGTTCATTCTTTAACACATGGTAGCCAATTGTTTATGTCAGTAGAGAAGTTATGGATGATTTCTTCTTTGCTAGAATGATAGAAGTCGCCTTACCTCCCGCATTTTCTTGTCACTCACGGGCACATATCGATTATTCTCTTCGTTTAGAACACTAATGACAACTTAGTTTTGAGAAAGCCTTTATCTTTTGTACATGATCGGCCTGTATGTTTCAAAGTGCAAAATCACAGCTAACTCAGTTTTGTCATGGGCATGTGAGGTTTCTCAATATGCCCACTCAATTGTAACTAAAATTTTCTGTGAATAGAGCAGTACCTACGCGGCGCGTTTTTTGCTCCATTTAAGCGCCATTTCTAAGCACGGGCGCTGCAGCACTAAGGTAGGCGCTGAATACCGTATCCGCCATTTGATTCTTATCCCGTGTAGAACACACTTATCAACGACTCGTTTACACCAAACAACACACGCCCGACGTTCGTAAACTTCCATTGCAGGGGATGGATGCTGGTTCCACCAATTCTCCATGGAGTAGGGCAGGCACCCACCAAAACTGAACTGTACAATTTTCTGCATACATTTCGAGGGACATCCTGAAAAGCATCATGTATGTACTTCTGGTCGTTTCCAAAAGATGCATTCACTGATGATATCTGGCAGCTTTATAACGCTTACTAAAAGAGTATTACTGACACCCGTGATTACTTTCAACATAAATTAAAGTGCTTTGTTTCAATTTACAGTTTACTATTCCACGCACTGAAATGGTAAGATATTCCATGTATGTTGGTTGATAGGTATTGCACAATAAGATAGAAAAACAGTCTTTGTAATGTAACAACCTGACGGATAGCTGTTAGGGATGTAAAATGTTGGCAGGAGCCACCACCCGTCAGTTTGACAGCGCTCTGGCTCGATGCACCTTGGGACGCCAGATGTGCGACTTACTTGTTGACATATTTTATCAGTTATTCTGTTTGCCTCACTAATATTCGTCCCATCACTTTCGGAAGACGCTAAGATGTTTACGGACGGTCACATACAGAGGTTTCGCGTTGTTATCCAGTGACTTGTTTCTAGTTTGTAAATCTGCCTTTCACTGGCATTCTTATTTCCCGGTTACGGCGAAAAAATTTAGGAATAAAAGAGAGGTAAATTTTTAGAAGAAAAAAACTTTCCCAGAACTTCTCATCTTAATTCTGCAGCTACGACTAATGATTATGTGTCTGAATTTTAATTATACATGTTTATTAAGCGTGCGAAGCATCGAAGTGAAATTAAGCGGTGTATAAACAAAAGACGAATATCTCAACTTTATTCCAACTTGTTACTAAATGCATGAAATTACTGGGCTACTGAACACGGCCCCAACAGTGACACATCTATTTTGCACATACTGACACAGAGAACACACTAACAATGTTGATCTGATCAGGCGCTTCAGAACACGATCGGAGAAGTGGGCGCAAGCTCAGCAGCCGGTCGCCAGTACTTACCTAGATAAACTTGTACTAGTGATGGGTAGAGACGTCGGGTAGGGACTTCGGAATCCCGCGCCCGCCGTTGAGATCGGGTACATGCTCGGCGTGTGCCTGTCGACATAAAACAAAAGTGTGAGCGTCAGAGGGAGTTCCAAACGACGTCAGTGTGGCGCGACAGCGGCCAAATTAAAAATAATCCCGCGCGCCGCCCCCGCCGTCTCGGGACAGCGACAGCGGCCTCGGGCGCGCCCGCCCAGCAGCGCACGAGGAGCGGCACAATTCTTAAAAGGATCGCGTCGGATTTTCCGCCTTACGGGGGAGAACGCAATACCAACAGCCACTGTAAGGAGAATCAGGCAGGGCGAGCCACGTGAGCGCCTTTCCCCTTGATTAAAACCGGAACCCCGCAGTTTGCCAACCTGCCACAATCATCGCCGTTCTCAATTCCATTTTCGTCCTGCCTCCCCCTGATTCACTGAAATACGACAGGGTGGGTAAAAAAAAAAAAAAGAGTGGGTAGAGAGCGAAAAAAAAGTCGCCCGAGAGGAGCAGTAACGGGAAGTGGAGACGGCCCTCAGCCGTGAGGGGGTAGGGGCGGATGGATGATCCGCGTAAGCCGATTGGGAGTGGTGCGGTGCGGGGGCGGACGGGGGAGGCGGAGGGGGGGGGGGGACGGCGGCCGGCGTGGCGATACGGGGCGGTCAGCGCGTAATGGCGCGGAAGGCGCGGCCCTCGTGTTTACCCCGACACCCGCTGACCCTCCGCCGCTTCTGCTGGCCCCGCACACTCGAGCGACACTAGGGAACATTCTTACGAGGTACCATTCACGTGCGCGCGGCAAGGAGCACCAGCCGATAATCTTCGCCATCATTCACCACCTCAGTGAAAGGGCAGAAACGAGAAAGTTATGTTTCGATTGACAAAGCTGTGCTAAAACAACATTCACAAATAATATGGATCTGTCGCGACTACACACAAATGAAACGTCCGTGATGAGTGCAGACAACAACAACGTACCGAGCGTTCATGTGCCTGCATGCCATGTTCCGTGGCATACGGAAAGATGCGGTTCCTTTCGTAGACCATTAACAAAATGCTACTTTCTCGTCCAGATTTAATTCTGAATCAACATCGTCTTTTTGAACCAGCTCTAAGTTTCCTGAACGCGATGAATGAGAGCTCTCCACATATGTCTATGCAGGTTGATGTCTTCTTCCACGATAGTCTGAATATCGTAATCTCGTCCGGCTACATTATTATTTTCTCTGATCAATCCATCGCGTTCAAGTTCTTTCTCAATTCGCCATCTAGCTATTCGTTATTGCGATATTCTTTTGAGACAACCAAACCATTTCAGCCTTGCTTCAAGAAGGGTCTCATTTCTGATCGTTTCAGTTTTACAAGATGTATCCGGTTCCACTTTCACACAACTCACTATGAAATGCGGCACAAATCGACGTTGAACGCATATCTCTATTCCATTATCATTGACACTCTTTCTTTATAATTCTTCAATTCCGTTTACAATTTGTTTTGCAAGTTTATCTAAAAATATATTCAGCTCTAGCGGCTAACATGAAAAGCCAACTCTCATGTACTTGAGCTAAGGAAGACACATTTTCGTACCCACATTTTGTAGCTCAACAGCGTTGTTACAACCGCTTGAACGAACGTGCCATACACAGCCTATAATTATTATTTTACACTTTTAAAAAATAAAATATGTATTGACGCATTATTTTGTCCGTAAGTAAAAATGGTTCCCACCACGGAATACGCTTTAAAAAAAATATATTAGCCAGTTACGACATTAACGTAAATACCTTCGCAGTATCCCTGATTCAGTCGCCATTTAACTTGCTGCTTCTAGTCCAGTAGTCATGAAAAAGACGATAGGCAAATCATTTTTAGCCCAACAACAAGAGTTAATAATCAGCTGACGAATCCCAATGTTCTCCCCTTCTTCGCTAAATTTGCAAACGTTTATCCAAAGACAACTTACAGAGTGTCTGACTATTTTTGGGAAGCAGTAAGCACACTATGTCCAGAAGATGCAGTAAGTTCCCTTCCCTCTCTACATTCCCAAGAAACTTTGCGAAAAGTTTCCAAATAAACGAGACTAGCATCTAAAAACATGTTTATCCCGCGAGGAATATCGCAAAAGCAACATTGCCTGCTGCTACCACGCAATGTATGCGGTTTGTGGAACGCGTATCTGTAGGCAGTGGCTGATTTAGTTCATTGGCGTTAAAGATCGAGAAGTACAAAAAATTATATTCTTTTGGACATGTCCGAAAGAACAGATACTATCTATATATATAACCATCTTCTTCTGTGCAGATGCACAAACAGTGCCCGCACTCTTACGGAACTCGGCGGTAAAGCCGCGAGTAATGAGTATGATGGACAGGGGCACTATGAATATAGTGCGGGACAATAAGTTGCGAGTGTAGGTCTCACGGGAGGCGTGCCAGAGATAAGTCCCTGCAGTTGGACTATCCTCTGTGTCCTCGGTGGCTCAGATGGATCAGTTGGCCTATCCTCTGTGTCCTCGGTGGCTCAGATGGATCAGTTGGCCTTTGGCAGTGCTGCGGTGAGGACGTGGGGTTGCTGCCGCGGGGCGAGCGCTCGTGTTGTTTACATCGTTTCGCGCGTGCCGTACTCAGCATATAGATCACCATGGCGCACCAATACAGAAAATCGACGCTCAAATTTAGGTTCCGCAGTGAATTTGCACGGCCTAAAGCACTTGAAGTCGAACGATTTCTAAGAGAAGAGGTAAAAATCCCAGCGACCGACGTTCTTGGCATTCACTTGTCCATTGTGAGTAGCATCCTATATGTCAAGATCATCAACGACGCAACATGTGAACGGATCCTTCGGGAGACGAAACAGGGCCTCCGTTTCCGCCGTGCTGATGGCAATGTGGGGACTGTGCATGTCGATTATTCTGGCATGGGACTTCGCACGATCAGCCTTTTCGAACTTCCATTAGAACTACCGGAGGAGGACGTTATGGCAGCGCTGTGCCCCTACGGCACGATGCATAGTCATATTGCGGAAAAATGGACACAATTCCAGACATATCCTGTACTGAACGGAGTCCGCCAGGTCCGAATAGAACTTAAAAGACATGTACCTTCATATCTAAATATTGATGGTTGCCGTGCCATCGTCATCTACGACGGGCAACCGAAGACTAGGTCTGGTTGTGGGAAGGAGGGACACCCCAGATCCGAATGTATCCAACGTCGAATCACTCAACTGCCGCCGGCTGACACGAACCCGCCATCGCAGCCAACGCTGATTCCTGTGACTTACGCAGCAGCCCTCACGACCGATACCACTTCACCACGACAGCCGATATCCACTGTTAGGTCGCAGCTCCATTCTCCAATACAGGGCGAAGACGACACATCCGTTCTATAAGATACGGATTGAACTCCAACGGCGTGCCCCGTCAACGGATGACGCGATACATGACGATAGCATGGCAGTAGACTCGCTCCTTGGTGACTACGGCGGCCTTTGTGCCGGAACGTCGTGAGTCGTTGCCATCGTCTGACACAGAAGGACAAACCAGGAAGCAACGCTCTCCGAAGCGACGGAAGCGGAGGCGTAGAGCAACTTCCGAACCGGATGCGACACAGCCTCCAGAGGACGACGACTCCACCTTCAATGACGACGCTACCACTGAGGCGGCCGCCATTTGCTGCAGTGTGGCAACACCGAACGGAACTGAGGACACATATCCACAGTGGCGCAATCGGATGCCGATATGCAGGACAGATGCTGCCCACCACCTTCTGGAGTGCAAACACCCATGCCGTGTCCTGAGAAAGCTAGGGAAGCTGATCTTGCTCTGAGTTCCCTGGCGTGGGCGGATGACAACGACGACGACGGCACCATGCTAGTTGCGCCAACAGGGCCGAAGCCATTGGCACTGGCTCTCTAGAAACGACTGCAGGTGAGTTTTGGGGGAATTCGGAGGTGCCAATACAATCGGAAGCTCCATAGACAATTCCAATTTCAATGGATAACTTAGCACCTGCGGTTCGGCAACAAGCGTATCGTAACGCCACGATTAACCTCAATACGATCAGAACGGCAGTGAAGATCCAGTTGCACCGGCCGCGGTGGCCGAGCGGTTCTACGCGCTTCAGTCTGGAACCACGGGACTGCTACGGTCGCAGGTTCGAATCCTGCCTCGGGCATGGATGTGTGTGATGTCCTTAGGTTTGTTAGGTTTATGTAGTTCTAAGTTCTAGGGAACTGATGACCTCAGATGTCAAGTCCCATACTGCTCAGAGCCATTTGAACCATTTTTTGATCCAGTTGCTGCGTGAGATGCTTCGTTCTCCGAATGTTGACATTGCCCTGTTGCAAGAAGTGTATTAGCGGCCCTCCCCTTCTTCTACGGTTATGTGACATGTGCCACCGGCGGACCGAAATGGCAGCGATACGGCAATACTAGTGCACGACGGAATTGTCATCGACGAAGTGACTTACCTTCCGTCAGGCAGGGGTCTGGCGATGACAGCGCTGGGCTCGCGCATCATCAATATTAACATTTACACTATCAGGAACTGAACAACGCCGCGAGCGATTGCAATTCTACTCGGAGGATATCGCCCCCATCTTTATTAGTCGCTTCGAACAATATATCGTCGGCGGCGACTTTAATTGTGTGCTCCACCCCAAAGACCAAGTCCCACATTTCTCGACTTGTCAAGAACTTCGGCTAATGGTTCGAGATCTGCTTCTCACCGACACTTGGGAGAAAATGCATGGTGACCGTCCCGGACCCACATACCTTATTAGTCACTCAGCCAGTCGCCTAGACCGCATTTGTGTCTCGCGAGCTCTAGCGCCGGTAGTGTTGGACGCCGAACTTTGGCCGCTTGCCTTCTCCTATCATAGCGCTTTCATATCCACGGTCACTCTACAGCAGCAGCGGATATGGCGCAGCCGTGGACCCTGAAAGCTGAATGTGGCACACCTTAAAGACGCTGAATGCCGTCAGATTATCGCCAGCACATGGATGGATTGCGAACGTCATCTTCCCCGATATCCTTCGACTATAGCATAGTGGATGGAATGTGCAAAACGTTTCGGCGTGTGCTAACACAATATGGAAAAGATATCGCAGTGTGGCATCATCACACATTGGACTTTTATTACACAATGCTCCGCGAACTCGCCATCCAACCACCGTCACCAGATCGACAAATGGAAAGCCGCCGAATTAAAGATAAAATATTGTCTATTAGGCTTGGAGGGGGTCGTCGTGTGGTCGCGACGTCAAGACCGAGCGGGAGGAAAAAACCCGTCTATGCATCACATCGTGCTCGACAGCCGCCGACGCCGACAGCAGCTGATCATGGACCTCATTTTTCCGGATGGTAGGGTCGTAATGACTCAGGCGGCGGTTGCGGAAGCCTTTGCAGATCACTTATCACTGGTTTTACGAAGAGGTGAACACAGAGGAAGCGGATGATTACGAGATACAGCAGCACGTGTCGCACACCCTCGGCAAGGCAGCAGCGGCGTCGCTTAGCTGGACTTACAGAGGACGACATCGAGGACGCGCTTAACAAGGGAGCACTCAACAAGACGCCCGGGCCAGACGGACTGCCGCTCGAGTTTTATCGAACTTTCCGCGATCTAATGATGCCCGATGGATCACCATGTACCAAGAACTGATGACCCCTGGTTCCCACGTGCCACCTGGATTCGTGGAAGGTCTCCTCATACCGATACACAAGCCTTCCAGAGGTCGGAAGGTCGAGGACTACAGGCCAATTACAATGCTAAACTCTGACTATAAAATCTTCGCCCCACTACTTGCCCGCCGCATAAAGAAGGTTCTGCCCCTACTCCTATCCGTGGAGCAAACGACACACGGCGCAGTGACCAACGTGCAAACGGCAACCAGCGAATGCAGGGATTTAATAGTCATCGCCACGTCCTGTCGCCTTCGAGCTGCTCTAATCTCCATTGATTTCGACTACGCCTTCGACAGAGTTCACCACACGTTCCTTCTGTCAGTTATGGCCCGCATGGGCTTCCCGCCTGACTTTCTCGACGTCTTTCAGCGCCTTTTCCGCAGAGCTACATCCCGTGTACTGGTGAATGGAAGGATTGCGGGTCCCTTGCCGATCCAACGGTCAGTTCGCCAAGGATGCCCACTCTCCATGATCCTTTACGCTATCGCACGCGAACCACTTGTCCAAGGGTTGAAAAACAGGCTCTTGGGCATGTCATTGAGGGATCACACCTTTCACTGCAGGATATATGCTGATGACCTCCTCTTTACTTGTACGATCTGGTGATGAGGTATGCTCGGTGATTCAATGGATCAATCGATACGGGTTGGCAGCGGGCAGCCTCATGAATGTGGCCAAGTCGTCAGCGATGCCTGTTGGGAGAGGTCTACAGGAGGGCGCTTTAGCCCCACTCCCACTAGTCAACATGATCGAGTTCTTGGGCATAACATTTAAACAGAGTGTGCGCTGAACAGCTGCCATGAACTATAAACGATTACGCCAGGCGATACGCACGGAAGTTCGCCGGAACCTACTTCGACGGATGGACCTCCTACACCGTGTGGAATACCTCAACCTTCACGGGGCGACTAAGATGATCCACATGGCTCAGGTTCTACCAATATCTGCAGCGATGGCACACAGACTGCACGCAGCGTTTGTATATTACCTTACCGCCGGACTCCTATTCAAAGTCCGCTACGAAACACTCTCCCTCCCTCCGCGTGATGGCGGACTGGGACTCCGAACGAGAGCTACAGCGTTATACTTGTGCACAATGATGAAATTGTGGACCCATCAAGATGCTTCCCTTACGGGACATCTGTTAGAGGAATTGCTGCCGGCGTCTCTTCTGCCACCTGTCACGATTGCGCACATTACTCCCTCACTCTCTCGGCATTTATTCGTGAGTATAGTTACGTGCACCCAGACCTTCCCAACAATCGCACTCCCAAGGTGAGAGACATTTACAGTTTGCTGCTAAGGTCCACCCCTCGCAATGTGATTGAGAGGAAAAGCCCGACGACCCTATGGCCTGCAGTGTGGAGAGCGGTCCAGAAGCCGTTCCTCCCCACGCGGGTACGAGCCACTTGGTACCAGGTTGTGAATGGGAAAGTTGCAACAGACAAAGGCTGCATGCTATTGGGATAACAGATTCCCCCTTTGCCCACATTGCCACCTCGTGGATACTGACGAACACCAATTAACATGTGGATCGGCGTTAGAGGTATGGCTGCTAGTGCAGAAGATCCTCGCCTGCTACCTACGTATCGTGCCTCGCATAATCGAGCCAAGGCTCCTCCTTTGTCCGGAGGATACTTATTTCCCGCCTGCGAAGACTCACGCGCTCACATGGTTTAAAGGCATGTCCATATACTGCCTCTTTCGAAATGATGAGAAGATGGTACTTGATTACTGGCAATTTCTCCACGACAGTCATAGCACACTTGAGCGTACACCCCGATACCGAGAACTATTTGCGAACTATTTGCGCAGTGTCTTCGATAACCCCCCTCACAGTTGGGGAGTACCGGGCAGAGGATGACCGCCGTCATGGAGTTCCACACGCTGCGAAATGTTTATCAACTTGGAACATGGAATCTGTACGCAGATGGGCCATACACATGGAATGACGTGCAGGATTTGCTTACATTTTTCTTTCTCTATCATCTATCATTAACTAGGATGTAAACTCTAATTTTGCTTGTCGTAACTGAAAGACGCCTCTTTCCTAATAATAATAATAATAATAATGAAAACAACAACAAAACAAAGAAACAGCGCTGTGAACTACGAAGAGAAAGGTAAAAGGTTCACATCCACTTGCTTTCAAATTTTTTTCACTCGTTTTCTAAAAGGTCATGGACCTTTCTTATTCATTTAATAAAAGTACTATCTCAAAAAATTGGTGGTCTGAAGCATAGATCGGTAATTTACAAAAATAAATAAATTCCTGGCTGGAAAAATAACAAAATAAAAATAAAAAAGATGGACAGACCGTCTGCCATGTAAGCAGGCGATCCCGAGTTCGAGTCCCGGTCATGGCACACATTTTCAACTGTCCCCGTTGACTTATATCAACGCCTGTATGCAGTTAAGGGTATTCATTTCATTGTGATGTTTTTTATGTTGATCTCTGTTCCAATTTTCTGTACAGGTTCTGGAACTCTTCGGAACTGAGGTGATGCAAAACTTTTTTTGATGTGTGTATATTGAACTGTAGTACATTGAACAATATACTATAGATATAATTTTAACTACTCAGGTCCTCTCTGATTGCGAATTACTTCCACTCCACAGAGTACCGTTGGGAGAAAGTGTGTTTTAAATGATACCACAGCCTTGGTATTAGTAAGTGAGGAGGACATACGAGTTCACTCCTATTTACAAGTGCACTCTGCAAATCATGGTGAAGTGCATGGCAAAGGGTACTTTGCGTTTTACTTGCTGTTGGAAGAATGATCATTTATATGATTCGTATTCTGTTGTTAGGTACCTTCATGGTTTCTACATATACGACACTTCAGAGACCAAAGCTGTTCTCCATCTTTAGCTACTTTATGCTAACGTTTTGGGGCTTATGTAACTGTTACTCTGTAATCTGTTTTACGCATTATAGTCTCTGTCTGCCGCTACCATTGCTCCTTCCTGAACATGTTCTATTTCTGCTGGCTGCTGTAGCAATTCCTACTTTACCTGACCACTTAATTTCTAACATTCTCTGATAGCAATAGTTTTCAAATGATTGCAGTTCTTTCCTTATTTGCAGTCCTCCATGTTTCCATATTATAGCGACAGACTGCAATTATCATGTATGAAACAATCTTTTATACAATGCGGAGCTGCATTTTTAGGAATTTATTCCCCATTCCAATTCTTTCACTTCTTCCACTACTTTCCCGTTATTCCCCTTTTCCGCTGTTACTAATCACTTTCGTCTCTGCTACGTCCATTCTTACACCATATTACGTGCAAAGCGTGCTGCCCATTCCTTTGCTATTTTCGAATGCCAGAAAGAAGGTAGTTGGCGGTTTTCAGGATCCGCATCCGTTTGTTCCCCTTGCACTTTCACCCCTCTTCCGAACATTTTCTTGTACGTCCTCCATTGCTTCTTTGGCCTATGATGGAATAACACTGGTGATAAGTTGGAACCTTGTCTGCTGCCTTACATCCCTCTCAACACCAACTTGTCTTTCTGGACACAGTGCTTCGATTACTTCCAGCTGGCCAGTCTGGCTCCTCTAAATTAGTCGTTGTGTCTGTACTTATAGGAAGTGAGCCCCCTTCGCTCAAAACATTGTAAAAGGAGGAGCACGTAGGGCGTACGCGCCTTCTGCTTGCGGCTTGTCACGGTGTGGCTGGGGTGGCCAGCAGGCTGGCTGTTGGCACGTGGGCCGCGGCAGCTAAGTGGCGAGGTGGCGCGACCTACCTACAGGCCAGGCCTGGAGCTTGCGTCACAATGGCGGGCCGCGCAATTTGACGGCGTTCCGATGGGACCCGCTGCGGCGCCGTTTCCCGGCCATTTCCCGTCACAATTACGCAGCTTCCGTCATGGGCCTGTGCCCGCAGTTAACCGTGCTAAAGCCGATGCCTACCTAATAAGGCGGGATGCGCGCAACCAACCCGCAGGCTCCCCTCTCCGCTCTTAAACCTCATTTAATTCTCCGGGGGGTGGGAACAGAACGGGGAAGACCTACGGAAGACGTCCTCCCTTAAAATGAGATGACAGCGATTAGCCCGAATCACATTTGAGAGCATCCTTCTGGAAAGCCTTTGTTGTAGTTAATGTAGGAGGGACGCGGAATGATCTCGAGAGCTAGAAAGTCTACTCCAACTGAAGCAGTACAGAACGAGTCGGAGTCTAGTGCTGCCCGTACTGCTTCAGAGCCCACCACTACTCCTAGTTTCAAGCAATTTTCCAGCCAGGAAAAGTACTTTAGCTGTCGTATGATTTCCTTTGGCGCAGGTATTACAGAAACAAAACATTATGAGGAGCATTCCTGTGAATAGACCCTAACACCTGAGCCTTGAAATACGCTCAGCACGGCTGAGCTATTGCTTCTTCCCTGCACGGTAAAACAGGATGTATTCAGCCCAAACTTTTTGTCACCACCGCTCTTCAGGTTCAGAAATCAAGCCTCGTAAACGGTTTCTATACTTGCTCCCGGCGGCCACTGCAGTGATGCCCGAAGCCCCATTGTTTCTTTCACTATCTTATACAATAATTAAAAAAGCTTACGAACTTCTCAAACAGCGGCTATAACATATGTCCAACTTCCCTCTTATGAAGAGTATCCGCGCCCATAAGTGATTAGAAAATACCATGACTTCATCTTCGGATGGATTCTGTGAAACTGTTTCAGGGTAACGGTACGGACTGTCCGCAGCTCGTGGTCTACTAGATAGCGCGCTGCCTCTACATCGTGGTGTCCGTGGTCTCATTCACAGCCAAGTCTGAGACTACCTTGGCTTGGGGACTGGGTGTTTTCGTCACAAAGACGCGCAACTTGCCGCAGTGGCGTCAATAGCAAGACTTTCACCACGCGGCCGAACATCCCGGCTAATTTTTCCATACAATCCTTTCAATTCATTCAATGTACGTTTCACTTTTATTAAGTGCGCTAAGATTGCATACGAGATGCCTAGAGAGCTAAAATATATTGAAGAGATGATATGGAAACTGCTTCTCGAATCTCTAAACTAGCAGATCTGGGACTTTTCAATCACCAACTAAATACACACACGCTGCGCAGATCCTAGCTACATATCCCTAGCAAATAAAAGTAAAGTATGCATCATCTGATGGCGTTTCAAGTGCTTTCCATTCAACCTCCATAAACTGTACGTAAGTCGAGTTTCATAGTTGAGCCAGAGAACAAATCGCTATTCACCGCTTACATGAAGCCGTGCTGCAAGAAAACTGCGCAATAAAGCCAAGTGAAAATCACTGAAGCCCTTTTTCCATCCAACGAGCTGACCTGTGGTAAAGATGGGTAACTTTAAAATATTTGCAACTCTATCCCGAGCCCCGATTTTCATATTTCCTTACATCCATAACGCTCAAGGCCCGCCCTACTCATTTCGCAGTTCTTGTCCCAATTGTTCGTATGCCAATTACGTCTGATCTTCAAGCTCTATCCTAACACCCCCACCCGGTTCCGGTTTGAAGAGTAGCACAATACTTATTATTATTTTTTTTAAGAATACATACAGCAAAACCTTGAGACATTTGTTCCATCCACATGCTCTGTGCGACCCCTTCCGTTTCGGCGACGGTCACATCAACTTAAGAGACGAAATACTACGTCAAATGTTCGCAATGTGAGGACAAAAGCTGGTCCGGCAAGGCTGTATTCGATCTGCGATTCTCACGAGATAGCTATAAAGCGTTCAGCAGGTGGGAAACACGAAAACAAATGAAAATTAAAGAGGAGAAGGGAACACAAGAAAACGATGCGCTGTTCGACTATAAGGGTGGGGAAATGTAAGACGAAGAGAGGTGGTTTTCCATCCTAAGTTATCCACTAGCAGCTACCGTTTCAGAAGTAAAAAAAAGGCTTCGCCTACTTTCAATACGTCGCTCAACAACTTTACAACAAAAATAAGACAAAGAAGCAACACATCATTACATTATCACATAGGGTTTAGCCCTGGAACATGCACTGGCAACAGGCCAGCTGCTGAAAGTCCAACTGACTTTCCACATACCGTACACATTTATTACAGTGTCCTCTCTGCTTATGTAAATATAGAAACAATTACGTTTGGCTAACGTCGTAAAATATCTGGCACATAAGACATGTAAAACTGCTTGCACAACGCCCTACACCTTTTTTTCTCGTTCCATCTACATCTACATATAAATGTGGTACCTCAACACAAACAAACGTCAGTGTGTTGGTTGCTTTTCTCTGTGTCGAACAGTCTTCCCGCAAACACGTCAGGAAGTTTACGACCCAATGTTTTCTGTACGGTCGTAACTGCACCATGTGGACTACGCCTGTCAGTATAGACTAACCGTTTTGGGTCCACACTTCGAACACTTGACCTACTGTCCAGCGGAAAATAAGCATTAATGGCTTGTTCCTGCCACACATACTTGGACGTACTGACAAACCTAAAAATATACTACTTGAGACCCTGCATAATAAGCGAGCCACGGAACAGAGCACGACGGATGTGCATCGCACCAATATTCCGTATTTTCTTTCCGGAAAATGTGACTGTCTGTACGCCTCCTTATTTGCCCTAATCTCTCTCATGTTGTTCTCATGACCCCTACACAAGATATACAGTACGATGGTGGGAACATAAGATATACAGTGCGATGGTGGGAACATATTGGTCGCACGATTGTCTTCGAATGGCGGCAGCAAGCGCTGAGAAAGTGTATGTTGTGCTTGTAATGCATTTACATCAGTCTGCCGTAATAGTGTGACGATAGTCAAGAACGAATTTTAACGATGATCCACCAACTGCCAACTCCGTTCGGCGATGGCAAGCGCAGTTTAAAGCTTCAGCATGCCTCTGCAAGGGGAAATCAATGGGTCGGCTTGCAGTGAGTGAAGAAACGGTTGACCGGCTGCGGGTGACTTTCGCACGTAGCCAGCAGAAGTTGACGAACAGAGCAAGCAGAGAGCTGAACATGCCACAACCGAACTGAGGTATTACTGCTTGCAATTGCTACAAGCACTGACTCCCAGTGATGGAATCAGACGCTTTGAATTTTCGGCACGGTTGCAACAGCTTGTGTAAAGGAGATGAGTTTTGCGATAAACTCATTTTCTGTGATGAAGTAACATATTTTTTGTCAATGGCCCACTGTAAAGGCACAATGTGCAAATCTGAGAGAAGAGAATTCCTCCGACATCGTGCAGCACATTCGAGACTCTACAAAAGTTGAGATGTTCTGCGCAATATGACAGTTTAAAGTTTAGTGTCCCTTTCTCTTCTACGAAGAGACTGTTACAGGACACGTATATCTGGACGCGATTGAAAACTGACGTATGCCATAACTGGAGACCGATGGTGTGAGCTTCTACCCCACTTGCACGATGATGTTCGTGAATTCTTAAATAGAGAACTGAAAACCGATGGATAGGTCGTCGTGGGGTTGATGATCAGTAAGTCATGTTATGACCTACACGCTCTGCCGATCTAACCTCAAGCGACATTCTTTGTTTGACATCATGTGAAAGATTCAGTGTTTACGCCTCCCCAACCAAAAAACCTACCAGAACTGTCGGCTCGCATCAAGAGTGCTCTTGAATAGACTGATAAGGACATACTGCGCCGAACGTGGGAAGAACATGTTTATTGGTCGATTTGATATCTGCAGAATCAGTAGAGGAGGGGGGGGGGGAGGGCGACACATATAAGGGAACACTTGTAATACGTACAAAAAAGGGGGATATTATTCGGTTCTCTCACTTTGTTATGGACAATATCTCGCATTTCTCCATGAGTCTTGGCGTAGCGTTCTCTTTTGTTACTCACCATGAGGCTGCAACCTGCGACATTTCCGGGCTGAGCATGGGGTAGGGGTACTGGCCGGTGGAGAACGGGTACATGGGCGGCCGCGTCAGGCCTGCAACAAAACACAGCACACGCGCTGGGTCAGCATCAGCCATCAGCAGACTGCCGCTCACCGCCGCCGCCACGGCTACGAAGCGTCCCCAACATTTGCTGCAGCAACTCCAGAACACGTACATAACAAGGCAAAGCTCTAGGAGAAGTCTTCTCGCTGCTCGCAGTCTGCCATCTTTCTTAAACACAACAACTATATTGCTACGTCTTAATAACAACGTCCGAGCGCTCTTCAAACGTGAGATGTGGTTCTAGCGAAAAATTTGAACGACGCGTGTGGACTTGCGGGCCTGGGCCTTTCAATTTCCGGAAGAACCAGGGGCCCCCGTAGCGTCGCACGAAATCACCCTCGCGGCCGCGGCCACAATCCACTCAGTCTTGATCACCTGCGGCGTACGAAACGAAATATCTGGACGTACTGTTCGAAGGATTTAATTGGAAATGTTTATTGGCGGACCCACATAAATTCTCTCATTGCTACATACCTCAAATCAGTATGAAGCAATATCCTCCCCCCCTACAGCCACCCCTGATTCTTTTAAATAATGGAGCGGCACGTATAAAACACTACAAACGGCTGATTACTTTGCAAATGAGTTAATGTGTTGAATATTTGACGCTAGGCAAGTAAGCAAGGAAAAGTTTAGAGAAGGCTTGCGATTATGTTTAAAGTGCTCTCATTATGAAACACTGGATGAATTTATACTGCATAATTTGCGCTCCGTTTTAAGCAAACGCTAGTTTTCCACGCCTCTCAATGTTTGTGACGTCATGTCTCCTGAACTACGCATCGTACAATTTTGCAGTTTCACTCAGTGGTACATGTGAGTAGTATCAGCAAAATGTGTTGCGAACGCAATCAGTAAAAACAGTTTTTTTGGAGGGATGGGGAGGGGGTGGGGGGGGACGTGGGTCAGCGAGAGAAAGTTTCGTAAAAGTTTGAATTTATGTGTAAAGTTTGTTCGAAGTCACGAAGTGCTCTCATTCTCAAATATTGAATTAATATAGTCTGGATAATTTGCACGCCTTGTGTTACGATGCATCGAGAGATGCACTCAGTTCCTAACTGTAATACTGGTCTTACTATGTTAAGCGTTTAACACGAGATTACACATTTTAATGAGTAGGTTATGACAGCATTTTAAATATTTCAATTCGGTCAATAATTACATGAAATACAGTAAAACTTTTTTTTTCTGGAAGCCGTTAGACAGACAATGAAATTCACTGGCACGAATTAAACCTAGCCAATTCCGTCACCGCCTCCAGCTAGCTAATGGCACCACGCTCTACTCTGCGGCCTCTCTTTTCACCGAAGAAGCCCACTCACTAATTCGCAAAACTCGCCGAGAAAAACAAGAAAGTGCCCAAACAGAATTCCACGCCCGCGCAAGGGAACGCACTTCCGAAAGGTTTGTAAGTTTTCTGGCCCAAAAAGTAACTTCGTTGGTCAGGAAAGATCACCAACTCCACACTTCCGAAATGTTAACACTTCAGACCACAAAATCCGTTTGAGGGCTCACGATATCCCACCTCAACTCCACGAGTGCTGCAGGCCGACTGCTCGATTTCGCGAGCTCCAAACCCCACCATCAAATTATTTAACACGTAGGCCTTTCAGCCAGTGAGAATCAGGAACAGAACGTAAGCATTCACATTGGCCATTTCCTGCTTCTGCTTACAGTGCTGCCTTATGGCAGGACTTTAATTACTTTTCCTGGAACAGTTGTTGGAAACATCGGCCATAGTGTGAAAAGTACTTGCCTTTAAAATCAACCCAGTCGGCTCTGAACACCATCCATTTAGGAGGATTATGGAAAGCCTCGTCCTCAGCTCTAAGCCGAAGGTCTACTTCTCCCAGAACCGACCTTGTCGTAGACAGTGGCGCAAATAAATGTCCAAATGCAGTCCCAGAAATGAGACATAACGCAGTATGCCACCAAATGCTATTCGTACATGCAGAAATGATCATTACACTTCATCATAAAAAACTGTACAGCCGTTGAGTTAAGCAACAAACTAACCCAGACTACGAAATTCCTATCGCAAGGTGGTATAACTTTGTAGGCAACATTATCGCTCGACCTAATCTGCATCTAGAATCAAACTAATATTTATACTGTTCTGCACACCATGTTTTGTAAAACCATCTTGCAATATGACAAATTGTTACGTTAACAGAGCGAGGAGGCGCAGTAGCTACTGACAAGGGAACCTCCCCATCGCACCCCCCTCAGATTTAGTTATAAGTTGGCACAGTGGATAGGCCTTGATAAACTGAACACAGATGAATTGAGAAAACAGGAAGAAGTTGTGTGTAACTGTGAAAAAATAAGCAAAATATACAAACTGAGTAGTTCATGGGCGACATAGGCAACATCATGGACACTGCCGTGGTCTCGTGGTAGCGTGAGCAGCTGCAGAAGGAGAGGTCCTTGGTTCAAGTCTTCCCTCGAGTGAAAATTTTACTTTCTTTATTTTTGCATAGTTATTATCTGTCCGTTCGTTCATTGACGTCTCTGTTCACTGTAATAAGTTTAGTGTCTGTGTTTTGCGACCGCATCGCAAAACCGTGCGATTAGTAGACGAAAGGACGTGCCTCTCCAATGGGAACCGACAAGATTTGATCGCAAGGTCATAGGTCAACCGATTCCTCCACAGGAAAACACATCTGATATATTCTATACGACACTGGTGACGGGATGTGCGTCACATGACAGGAATATGTTGTCGACCCACCTAACTTGTACACTTGGCGAATGGGTAAAAAGATTCTTCTACCTTGCCCGATTTAGGTTTACTTGTGAATGTGATAATCACTCCCAAAAAGTGATGAAAACATAAGAGTTTGTCACATAAACTGAAAATAAAAAATTAAACTTTTCACTCGATGGAAGATTTGAACGAAGGACCTTTCGTTCCGCAGCTAGTCACGTTACCACGAGACCACGGCGCTCCTGCGTTTCCTGTGTCCTTGATGTTGCCTATCTTGCCATGAACTACTCAGTTTGTATATTTTGCTTATTTTTTCACAGTTCCACACAACTTCTTCCTGTTTTCTCAATTGATCTGTGTTCAGTTTATCAAGGCCTATCCACTGTGCCAACTTATAACTAAATCTGAGGGGGGTGCGATGGGGAGGTTCCCTTGTGAGAGACCGGAAACACATTAGGGGAAGGAGGGGGGGGGGGGGCGTATACGATTTTAAATCGCGGTGGGGTAGTCACGATGTAGATGTTTTCTTGTGGTTCTCCTACAGAATTATTTAAATTAGTTGGCTAATGGCAATGCTACCGCCAGTAATATACCAGTGGGAACCTGGCACTGACGGCTTCCGCTGTGTTGTCAAGCCGGCATCGCAAAGCATTGTGCCTGCCATATGACTTCGACTTTTTACTTCGCTGTAGAGAGTGGAGCGCTGCGATACATGCAGTGAGGCAGGCTATTACGTCTCTTCAGGCGAACATTGTGATGATCCGTACGTTGAAACCAATATAAGGTTTGGCGTTTTATGCCATGTCGTTCAAACTTTGTCCTGGCCCGTAACCAGGCCACGTTGTACTGCTTGAATATCCGTCTCGCAGGCGAAAGTAAGGGAAGAACTCATGGCATCCTATGCACTCAGGGTTAATAAGTACTGCGATATTCAAACTGACCTTGACGGTGAGGACGGCTTTGCTTTTAAAGGCTGCACTAGGTTCCCCTTGTAATTAACGCATGAACAATGGTATTATTGCAAGTACTGAAACAAAATTATTAATCGGAATATATTAAAACATTCTGCGTGGCAGCAGGAGAAGAAGAGGTGGTACAGAGTAAACTCTTCCGCTGATACACGGTAACAAAAGTACGCGATACTGGAGAGCCTATTTCGGCCAACCGGCTCTTGCTTGAGAGTATTCACGTCTGAGACGCGATCATTTGGACGCCGTCCCTGCCGCCTGCCAGTATATAAATTTAATCACCGTGAAACCGGGCGGGGCTGCGGAAGGGAGGCAGGGCCACGTGGTGATTCACAGCGGGGAATTCCGGCTGGAGTGCTCTGCCGGTGAAGAGGGCGCACTCTGAATAAAGCACGCATATGCAGCCAAAGACACACCCACCCTCCTCATTACCCGAACTTCGTCGGCAGACGGAACAGATTGGAAGGGACAGTGAACTGTAATGGCTGCAGACATAACACCACTGACCGACCATTTGCGGAATTTCGGGGTCGGGGATTTTCTCTGCCTCGTAATGACTGGGTGTTGTGTGATGTCCTTAGGTTAGTTAGGTTTAAGTAGTTCTAAGTTCTAGGGGACTGATGACCATAGATGTTTGTCCCATAGTGCTCAGAGCCATTTTCGACCATTTGCTCACCAGAGGCATGCCCGAACCCATGTGTACATCGCGGAAAATCACTGCGACGGTTTTTTCATTTCAGTAAAGCGCCGGGCGCTACACATACACACGGTGTGCAAATGAAATGCATTTGCTGCGCCGTAACTAACTGCACGCGTAATGAGGCTCCAAACGAGATTGAAAAATCGGGTCAAGTTTAGAAATTCTATGTTAACGCGAATGAACCTTTAAAATACGTTTTTAGCAGAGTACACCATTATCCCGACAATTGTACTGGCTATATATGAGCGTATATTGTTCAATACTATTCCACAGTAATCGGAGTTCACATTAAAAAAATCATATAACATTTCTGCATGTAATGAAATTATCCGTAACAAGGGCGGTAAAAGTGTACAAATTGTTTTTCAGCAGATATCCAACAGTAGTCCCTTTTTGCGAGAGAACGGGTGCTGGTCATGCTAAAAAAACTATAGGCTGTTCTGCTATATCAAACGTTCAAAATCTCAACTATATCATTTTTTCTTAGCGAAACTGGACAGACACACAAAGCCTCTCACCACGAAAGAAAAGATTAGCATAACGTAGAACCAATGCACAGATATAACGTTTATATTCCATGTTGCATCCAAAACCGCCTGAGTGCCTTTATGTGAGACACGCAACTTATACATGGGCTATTGAGCGAGGTGGCGCAGTGGTTAGCACACTGGAAACGCATCCGGAAGGACGACGGTTCAAACCAGCGTCCGGCCATCCTGGTTAATGTTTTCCGTGATTTCCTCAAATCGCTTCAGGCAAATCCCGGGATGGTTCCTTTGAAAGGGCACGGCCGATTTCCTTCCCCATCCTTCCCTAATCCGACGGGACCGGTGATCTCGCTGTTTGGTCCCCACCTCGAAATCAACCAACCAGCCATAAACGGACAACGGAATCAAACAATGAATTATAAGTTCATATGTGTTACAGGATTACTTACGAAAATTAGCGGTAAAACCGCGGACACATGTAAGAGCTTATCTTAGGAACTTTTGAGAATAGAGACGCATTTAATTATTGTAGATCTAACGACGAATGCAATCGATCGGCGCTACAAATGGGAGCTTAATGGTTCAGTAACAAAGAAACCGAGCCTACTGTGGAATCACATTATTAGCACTCCTACACATGCACAGAGGGTAAACGAGAAGGTATTAGGAACTGAGAGCCGGCCGCGGTGGTCTAGCGGTTCTAGGCGCGCAGTCCGGAACCGCGCGACTGCTACGGTCGCAGGTTCGAATCCTGCCTCGGGCATGGATGTGTGTGATGTCCTTAGGTTGGTTAGGTTTAAGTAGTTCTAAGTTCTAGGGGACTGATGACCACAGATGTTAAGTCCCATAGTGCTCAGAGCCATTTGAACCATTTGAACCATTAGGAACTGAGAGCGAAACATCACGTTAAACTGTCTGCTTCAAGATAGATTATTCTGCGGAAATCATCCTTTTTTATTGGCTCTGCTACGTGATGAAGTGGAGGTGGAGAGAACAAGGCATAAGAATGAAGCAAGCCGTATTTTGTGACGACTGCTACTACGGACTTCCAATAACTAAGTCGGGGGAGCGATACGAGCAACGTGCACAAAAATCAGTGTAGTATGTGAATACATCAAAGCGTCGCAGGGGTGCTTTTCTGGAAATAGCTTGGACAGTTTCTTTCCCTTGCATCAAACGATGTATCAAATGAGTAACTGTAGAGAATCGATGACTTACTACAATGTCCTGCTTGTGATAATGGGATAAGGAACTAAGTAGCAAGACTGACTGGAGTACCTACACAACATAATACTGTTGAAAGTCAGCTCGGAGTCGTCAGATATAACGTTTCCACACGAGTGAAACTACAAATAAGGATAGACTTCGCAGCAAGTCACTAGATCTTAATGTTCATATTTATGGCGCTTTGCGAATAATGCGTTACTCCACCGCCGAGTGATAGTTTCCCCAACAGTGTCACCCGATGGTCAATCAAAATGTCCTAAAACGCGTCGCGATTAATTGTGCTGAAATCTAGTAACTGGTCACGGTGTAGGTAATTCGCAGTTCCAACAAAAACTTATAGTTTCCAGATTAAATACGAATATGTGGAGTCAAACGTGTCTGTAAGACAGGACGGTGAAACTCGGGTTTAGCGCGAAACGCCACCATTCACCGCGATTAAAACTCCTCGAACGAAAGTGATTGGAAACCAGTCCCACCTGGAACACAACGGCGCAACACAGCGCAGCGATGTGCATATCAGCCGCCAACACTCTGGGAAATGCGGCGAGGGCACAGATCGGCGCTGGCGCTGCCTTGTCCCCGGCGCGCAGCGCGTGTCTGTGACGGTGCGGCGGCAGGGCGGAGGCCGCACACAGCGCCAGCGGCCAGCCACACAGTTGCAGAACAAACACGAGTCCACCGCATCATTAGGAGGCGCGCCGCCTGGATTATTAATGCGGCCGCAGCGACCGCCGCCGCCGCACGCACGCACACGCACACACACACACACACACACACACACACACACACACGAGCACGCACGCGCGCACGCACAGGGGGGCAGCGCCTGCTGCCGGCTGCAAGGCCTCAAGTGTGTCCCCCGCGAGGCACTCAATGCGCCGCGCCGTGTAATAATGTGACGGTCACGTGGCCGCGGTCGTTCGCCGTGGTGACAATGGCTGATCGATAGGCCAGCTGAGCCGGCATTCTTCCGGCTTAACGAGCCCGTCTCCGCCCGCTCCTAATCACTCGGCGGCTGGCCGCCCTCTCGCACACTGACGAATATTTTAAACCCGCCGGCTTCCACCAAAAGACTGGCGCCCCGCGCTGGCAACGACAAGTGGCCGACGTGCAACTGCGGAGCACAAAGAGAGAGAACGCAGCAACATGAAGTCGTGAGAACACACAGCTCCAGAAGTACGGCTGCAATGTACTTAGCTCCAGTTACACGCCGTGAAATGAACGTACTGGTGAGGCGCCCCAAGCACTAAACTGTAGTCAACTCGACAAGTTAGGGGCGCGTCACTGGCGTAAATTGGTGGACGCCACAGTAATGTCGAACTATAAAAAGAATTATCTTCCAGAGTTCCGTGAACAATATCGGAAAAGCTGAGTTTGGCAGCAAATCGGTGCTACCATAACACCCCTTCCCCTTCTTGTCTCTGTTTCTCAAATATTATTCGTCCACCATACAAGCGCTAGCGGCACGCTTTCTTTTCATACATATCCGTTGTGTATGCTTGAGCAGCACTCATGTGCGGAAGAAGGAAAGTTAACTGGCTCTGAGCACTATGGGACTTAACATCTGAGGTCATCAGTCCCATAGACTTAGAACTACTTAAACCTAACTAACCTAAGGACATCACACACATCCATACCCGAGGCAGGATTCGAACCTGCGACCGTAGCGGTCGCGCGGTTCCAGACTGAAGCGCCTAGAACTGCTCGGTCACAGCGGCCGGCGGAAAGTTAAGTAACTTGTTCGCTACGTGTAAACTGCTCCACAGAGGCAGACCCGATCCGGTAAACGAAAGAAACCACGTTCATTTCTGCCCTGCTCTATGAAAGAAGTATTGTGCATTCACCAGAAAACTGTTTTACGATCCCGCAAAAAATCACGAAAGACTCGACTCTTGTTTCTGAACAGCTCGTATTTGAGACGTTAGTGTCTTTCTAAAGGTAGTACCCAGCTATTTATGCAATACAGGAAGTTTCAATATTCCAAGGAACTTTAGTTTCCCACAAATTTGACTCTGTTCCTCTTTTCTTTCTAACTGCACGAACATCTTCGTGTCTGGAAATCTGCTGCAGTTCTACACCCACTACTCTCAATACAGCTTGCCCACTTTCTAATTAGTGTCTTCTCTAGCCTTTCCTATCAAACTGCTTCAAAACTTATCTCACCAACCTGTCCAATAGTTTCTTCAGACCTAATTTTCTTTCACTATTCAAACATTCCTTTATTTATTCTTTTATACAGGATGCTCTGACCAACCTGTCCAATAGTCTGTTCAGACTGTTCTGTTCTAATTTTCTATCACTATTTAGTCTCTTATACAGGGTGTCCCAGAGGGAATGGACAATATTCAGGGATATACATAAACACTCATTTCAAGCAAGTAACACCATATGGACATAAGACACATTTAATGTACATTTAATTCTGGGCTACTGACGTGCACATATGTGTTACCCACCCTTCTGACTTTTTATTCCAGCCCAACCTACCTCGCTACTTTTGACCTCTTTCTTCGGAAGGTCTTTCTACCACTAAACTAGCCCGCTGAATGTGCAGATCTCCATGATGTGTTGTGAGCGAAGTAGTGCGACTGAGCGTGTCAGAGAGAAGTACCAGTTAACAGTGTTTCTATATGCGCTCGCTAAGTGCCACATACCTACGCTAATAATGAATGGCCTATGCAGATATGGTGTATGTCACGGTCAGCAACGACATGCCAAACTGCACGCGAGCACGAGATGTGGGCTGCGTACGTGCTTCGTTCGGTACTTCTCGGAAGTACTCGGTACAACGCGACATTTCATCTGATACTGCGATGCGGCATTTTTCGGTCGGCAAGAGATTCCTCACAAGGGAACCTCCCCATCGCACCCCCCTCAGATTTAGTTATAAGTTGGCACAGTGGATAGGCCTTGAAAAACTGAACACAGATCAATCGAGAAAACAGGGAGAAGTTGCGTGGAACTATGAAAAAAATAAGCAAAATATGCAAACTGAGTAGTCCATGTGCAAGATAGGCAGCATCAAGGAGCATGCAAGACCAGGAGCGTCGTGGTCCCCTGGTTAGCGTGAGGAGCTGCGGAACAAGAGGTCCTGGGTTCAAGTCTCCCTCGAGTTAAAAGTTTAATTTTTTATTTTCAGACAATTATTATCTGTCCGTCCGATGCGAGGTAACTGCGCCGTAGTATGGGGACGTTGTATGAAAACGTTAAAAACATATGTTTTGACAGAGCACAGGGAAAACTGTGCGACTGTGAAACTGTTGCATTCATTTGTTGCACTTTATGTGACAAACACTTATGTTTTCATCACTTTTTTGGGAGTGATTATCACATCCACAAGAAAACCTAAATCGGGCAAGGCAGAAGAATTTTTTACCCATTCGCCAAGTGTACAAGTTAGGTGGGTCGACAACATATTCCTGTCATGTGACGCACATGCCGTCACCAGTGTCGTATAGAATATATCAGACGTGTTTTCCTGTGGAGGAATCGGTTGACCTATGACCTTGCGATCAAATGTTTTCGGTTCCCATTGGAGAGACAGGTCCTTTCGTCTACTAATCGCACGGTTTTGCGGTGCGTCGCAAAAAACAGACACTAAACTTATTACAGTGAACAGAGACGTCAATGAACGAACGGACAGATCATAATTTTGCGAAAATAAAGAAATTAGATTTTTCACTCGAGGAAAGACTTGAACCAAGGACCTCTCGTTCCGCAGCTCCTTACGTTAACCACGGGAGCACGACGCTCCTGAGCACACGTCCTCATTGATGTTGCATATCATGCACATGGACTACTCAGTTTGTATATTTTGCTTATTTTTTTCATAGTTCCACACAATTTCTTCCTGTTTTCTCGATTGATCTGTGTTCAGTTTATCAAGGCCTATCCACTGGGTCAACTTATAACTAAATCTGAGAGGGGTGCGATGGGGAGGTTCCCTTGTCAGTTCGGCAGAATCGTGGCGTCAACAGTGTTACCCTGTTTAACTGAAATAGAAAACTTGCAGGTATACTAAGGGCAGGCAATTAGGAGAAATAAAAAAAATCTGGAGGCAATGAAGAGAGATGTTTGGGCCATATTCTTCCATAAGACCTCTAGTGATGATAAGCCATGTCATGGATTGTGTCCAGCAGGAGAAAATTCGTGGTGCAAATACAATAGGGCTCAGGCAACATGAGAATCTTATTCTCACCAGCATTCTCTTCCTGCTCCTGTTATTACAGCAATTACACCTGTTTTGAGAGACTTGGCTCATCCTGACCTTCTAAGGAAATGTCTGGATGAGCAGACACAGAACCAAAATGAATGTTTCAACAGCATAATTTGGAACCGCCTTCCTAAAACTGTATTTGTAGGCATGCATACAATGAAACTAGGAGTTCATGATGCTGTTATTACATTCAATTGTGGTAATATTGGGAAGTGGTGGGTACTGAAAAAGCTGGGAATTAATCCTGGTGAAAATATGATCACCGGGCTGCAACAATGCGGTAAAATGATAGCCGATGCAGACAGGTCTGCATCTAATATGGCCAAGAAAGCAAGACAAACATCCAGATAGGTGAAAAATAAGCTGGAAGAGCTGCTAGAGGCCAAAGAAGGGCCATCATATGCAGCAGGACAGTTTTAATTAACTGTAAGTAACAAATTCCAAAAGTTTTTTCTTTAAAGTCAATTTCCTGCAAACTAAAATTTTCAGTACATATGCCCCATTATATCAGAAACTATTATAAATGAATGAAATTTTCAGAGACTCTGCATAACATAAAAAGCCACCTCTGGTACTACACTCATTAATATTCCCCATTAGGAAGTTCACAAAAAAATATTTTCTGCAGAAAAAACTTAATATTTTTTGTTAATAAATTTAAACAAGTATTTCTTAAAAACTATAAAATGGATGCAGTAGATTTTAGTACAGTTGACTATTAGCATAGTGTAACATACAGTAAAAATATTAAGGTCCTGCACCAAATAGTTTTTTTCAGAAACAGGTCAAATGGCTCAAATGGCTCTGAGCACTATGGGACTTAACTTCTGAGGTCATCAGTCCCCTAGAACTTAGAACTACTTAAATCTAACTAACCTAAGGACATCACACACATCCATGCCCTAGGCAGGATTCGAACCTGCGACCGTGGTGGTCGCAGGTCCAGAATGTAGCGCCTAGAACCGCTCGGCCACTCTGGCCGGCAATAGGTCAAATACTTGCCTTAATTAACATGGGTTAGATAGGCAGGGTGTGGTCCCCGTAAGGCATGCGCGCTACAGCGCTGCTCAAGTGGCGAATTCTTGGCTGTCTGTGACATGTTTACAGTTTCTATGATGGCACTGCCCCTGTTGTTGTCAAAGAATACCACAGGTCCTTTCCGACAGCTCGAATTCCTGTTCGAAAAAAAAGTGGAAGTTCCCATGTTACTTCTGAATGTGTAGTTTAGCAAGCTGTACAGGAACAACGAAACATCGTTGAAATGGTGCAGTGTACTACTAGTACACAACGATTTTCTGCACGTATCAACGTCCCATGAACACATGCTGAAATCTTGTACCCATTTCACATACAGCGTGTCCACAATCTTCACATTGGCAACAATGCCACAGGACTTGAAATTCTGTTACTGGTTAAATAACAATCGTCGTTTGCTTCCAGTAATACTATTCACTGATGAAGCTACATTTATACGGAATGGAATCAACAACACATCCAACAATCTTCGATGTCGTAGGAAATCCACATGCTACGGCAGAAACCATTTTCAAAATTCGGTTTTCAATCAATGTTTGGTGCGAATGACGGGTCAACATCACTTGCGTTTTTGGAAAAATCGTTTGTTGAACACCTTGAGGACGTTCCTTTGGTCATGCAGAAAGCATTGTACTTAGAGCACGACGAAGGCCCTCCAGATTTTAACAGACGTGTAAGTGAACATCTCAACCGCACTTACCCTAACTGCTGGATTGGTCTAGGCAGTAGAATTAACTCGCCACCAAGATCGCCAGGCCTTATACCAGACTGAGGTGTGCTAATGAAAGGTGAATACGCGAGATGAATTGCTTGGTCGCATCATGAACGCCGCTGCCCTTATTAGGGAACGTTCAGAGGCAACAATGTTCTCCCAAGAGTGAACAAATTTATTGAAGTTGACGATGGGATTTTCGGACATTTTTTGTGAACGGTAAAACAGCTGCAATAAGATGTATACGATAATGCTTAAGAGTGAAAGTGTTAAAAATGCTTAATTTTCAACTGATACTTTGTAGAAAGCATGTTATAATGTTTACTAACTGTTACACATTGTATACCTGACATTGTACTGAACAACACTATAAATAAGAATATTGATTAAAGGTGTTCTATCTCGGAAACCATTCGCCACAGGGCTTACGCTGATATGAAGTTTTTTGCTTCGAATGTTCGTTCTTGTCATATTCCCGACTACTGGCCATTCGTCTTAGGACACCCTATACTTCCATAGTCGGCGGAGCGTAGGGCAGGCGTGGTACGATGAGTAGCCTAAACGTATGACAAAATAAGGTGTGAAATCAGCCACCGACGGACAAGGACAACTTTATTGTAATCCGGAGAAAGATGTAACTATCGGCACTGAGGCTTAGAAGGGCAGTTTTTCTGAAAAGGCACATTGTACAAGCAGTCTGCATGCAAAATTCTATGGAAGTGTATTGCTGCGAACAGGTATCATCATCAACAAAGTTCCAATTACTGAGTATAACACGGTATTTACTTCAGAAGAAGGAATTAAGGGAGATGAGGGTTTAAGGTCGTGAGGTACGACTTGCAATGGAGCAGCTAGCTGTAGAACTGGACACTGTTGTAGCAGACGTTTGTTGAAAGCGATCTTTCTGCAAAATGTTGATTTTTTTTACTATGACGCACTAATAAAACGTTTATTTTCCGCTTCTTGACTCCGATGGGTATATATGTAGAACAACTTGGTTTGTCTTTCAGTAGCCGGCCGAAGTGGCCGTGCGGTTAAAGGTGCTGCAGTCTGGAACCGCAAGACCGCTACGGTCGCAGGTTCGAATCCTGCCTCGGGCATGGATGTTTGTGATGTCCTTAGGTTAGTTAGGTTTAACTAGTTCTAAGTTCTAGGGGACTAATGACCTCAGCAGTTGAGTCCCATAGTGCTCAGAGCCATTTGAACCATTTTTGTCTTTCAGTATCGTGCCTTGTTCACCGTGCTTCCACACGTTCAGTCGGCAGCATTCTTCAGAATCGTGACAGTGTTGTCAAGGGGCTCAACGGAAGTAAATGTCGTCTACTTGTCTGGAGGCTCTGGACGTTGGCAAAATGTCTCACGAAAGGGCTTTAATACGGAGCACAAGTTCTGTTTGGGAAAATATGGGAAAACACAGATTTGGACGGCCGCGCGAGTATCTGAACCTCCGTCCTCCCGAATGCGAGTCCAGCGCGACAGCTCCCTCGCTCGCTCGGGCAGCTGGGCAGAGAAAGGCGCAGGCGGCGGCGGGGGCACATTCACACCGGCGCGGCCAACTAATCAGAGCCCCTCGCGGAGCCGGCTAAAAATACCGGCCGCGGCCATTCACAGCCGCCCGCCGCCTGCTAGCTGCGCGGAGAATTAAAAAGGAGCAGCGCGCCTGAAAGGACTCCAGTTGTCGCCGCCGCACCTCGGCTCCTCGAGCGGCCGTCGCCGTCGCATCCCGCCTCATTTTAATTACCGTGCAGGCGCGCGGACGGCGCAGAAAAAGAAATGTAATCAAACGCCGCCGCAGCAGCAGCCGCCTGTAGTGTCGGCACGCGTCCGCGTGGCTGCCCCGCCTGCTGCCGAGTAATAATGTCCTGGCGAAGCGGCCTTAAAAGAGAATGCGCCTCCACGCAGCGGACGTAAATCGAGGTCACCCATTGAGACGCGCGCGATTCTCGTTTTTCATAAAAAAAAGGGAGAGAAAAAAAGAGAAAGAAAGGGACAAGAAAAGGATGGAAGGGTTGGAGATGCAGAATGGACTCGGCACATTTGGGCTGTACCGCGGCGTCAGCAGTTAATCTGCAAAAGACCACCGCCCAGTACCTTCGCCCTGGACTAACTACTCTGCGATTCTTTTTGTTTGCCAGTTGCCGCTACGCAGCTCGGAAATAATGGCACGTTGAAGGACTCATCCTTATTTTGCAGCCCTTTCTACCTGTCGACAGCGCGGTTTTGTAAAGAAGGCGGCGCTGTGTCGTACTTAGAAAATCTAATTATCTGCGGCTGAATGTGGCAGACTACGGAAGAGGACTTGCAATTTAGAACCGGAATTCTGCGGCGTTTTGGGATTTCTGGAGCTCAGTGCCACATGGCATTTTGACTACGTCACACTTCTCGGTTGGGCGGAGAGGAACACAACCCAAGTTCTGCCAAAATTTATGCTGTGGTGTCCTTCATTCCTTCTTATTATTAGGCATGCAGTTAATACGACAGTTAACTGCCACTAGTCATGTTAGGCTTCTGTCACAACAGGAAACTTTCACTCCTTCAGATACCTCCAAGAAATTGGTGCCATCACGCCCATTTGCCGCGTTTGTTTCGGCTGGACAGCAGAAAACAGCTGACACCTATGCAAGCGAGATAGTGGAGTGTGTTTAAGCCACTCTCTCGCGATATCCTTTCTTCCCCACCCACATATTATTTCTTCCAGGAGTGCAAATCCTGCGAAGAATGCAGGAGAGCTTCTGTAAAGTTAGGGTGCTGGAGAATTAACGGCGAGTCGTGCTCATTGGACATTAGAACTGACAACCAAGTTCCGGGTTACACTGCCGTTCCGGAAATATGCTAGGAAGTCTTAAAACAGGGCACACGTTGCTACGAAGTAAAAAAATACATTCTGCAAGTTATATCTAGTTTATAAAACAAACTAAACGAAGAGGCTGACTGCGACGGAATCTGCGTGGGCAAACAGCCCGGATTCTATCGCAAAAGTACTTAAACTCGACTCTCGAAAGAGGTTTAGCAAACCAGCACGCGTCAGAGGTAGATCTAGGAAGCAGCGCCATAAGAATATTTTATTAAGTGTCGATCCGGTGAAGGGCGTCGCAAAGTGACGGAATAACTATTTTTACAGTAACTTCGAGTGCTTTCTTTACGCTTTCGGCGGCCGCACAGCGTTAAACGAACGAATGAAATGGAGAACTTGCCACCTCGGACAGTCGATACTGTGTAACTTGCGCATCGTATACAAGTATCTTAAAAACCGTACTTGCTGATTTTGATGACATACAATCAAATGCGATAGCGAGCACTGACTGAGAAGATATTGAAGTATTTTCTGTTACGAAGACATAAATACTGAAGAGGCACATTTTAGAGACGTCACTTACAACTACCACGTAACAAGACAAGTTGCGGTGCCGTTAACCAACGAGGGAAAGGGGCTGATGGCTCACCACAATTCAGCGTCTTCTGGCTGACAAATGAGTATGACCTCACCAAACATAACGTGGGGCGCCGAGGCGGTAAAATAGTCACGTTTGCAAGGAGAAAGTCCAAAATTAAGAAAATTTAGCTTCGTAAAGCGCGACTGGGATACAACGTCCCGTCAACGACGTAGTCAATGGGGACGTTCGGATTGGGAAGGATGTGGAACGAAAGCCTTCGTCATCTGAGTAACGCTATTTATGGAAACCAAACAAAGCTCAAATGTAAATGACAGAAATCAGTAACATGGTGGGTTCCTGCGGCGTAAGATATCGCGTTTCGTGTCATGTCTGCCGCTACCAACGCTGCCCTAGCCGAATGGTTTGGAAGGGGAAATTTACGGAGCGTCGAGAGTGCTGGAGACAAAACGAGGCCGAAAGTTCTTGGTTGGAAATAGTTGCTAATATTTCTCGAGTAAAGAAAATAGAGCATTTTATTTTATTTATTTATTTCTTGGTCGCTCCGTATCTCGGCTTCGGTGGCAATCGAACCGTTCACACTCCACGCTCTAGTGGACTAAATAAGCAAATTTCAATCCAACTGTGGGTCGCAGCAGATAAGATATCGAGCTCGCGGTGGAAACTCTCCGTATTTAAATCTCCGCACGTTAGCCCCATACAGATTTCATACTGCTTCCCTAGCGACTGCCACGACCAATTCATTCCCTACTGGTGTGCAATCGAGCTAATACCCGCCCCCTGCAGACCTCGCAGTGGACAAAGAAAGGAAGCCCCGCACGTATCGGGAGAGGCGGTCATTACGCAGGGAGAGCCGCCGGCCGCGGCCTTAGAATCGACCGGCCGCTGCATTCCCCGGGAGCAGCGGCGGCGGCGGATCGTTACACTCCCGGTAGCCGGCCGCGGCCGGTCCAGCGTCACGTGGACAGCTGCTCTAACAATGCGGGCTCAAAGGGCCGCTGCAATCTGCATCCCCAATGAAGCGCCGCGCCACCGCCTTCCCTACCCTAGCCTGGCCGTCCCTTCCCTTCCCTTCCGTACCCTACGCGTCACCTGAGCACCGGCTGCCCTCCCGTGCAGCATCCGGTTACTGCACTGCTGGGCCCCCATCTCTGTCTCCGACAAATATCGCAGAGTAAAGGATGGGGACATCTCTCCAATATCTTACACACTCAACGCCAAAAACAACGTTAAGCACCTCGAAGGAGACGTGGAAGTGAAATCACACTCAGCGCATTGCGGTTTCGTTACGAGTTCTAAAATACAGAAAGTATCAAAAAGAATCAGTCGATATGGCACGTCTATATTTCTGAAACTAATAAACATAAACAATGAATTTTGTTTTTTGATGAATGGCAAACTCGAAAAGTTATTTTTCCATACCTTCTTAAAGGTGTTCAATATGCCATGTACGGCGTATGTCAATGCGGTATTCAAACTGTTCCAGCACTGCAGTGGGCATGTCTTGAGTTACAGCTTCCACAGCTGCTGTTATGTGATGTTTTAGTTCATTCATTGTTGTTGGTAACGGAGGCACATAAACAAACAGAGTCTTTTACAAACCCCCACAAGAAATAATCACATACAGTCAGGTGACCGTGGAGGCCAGTAACGTAAGGCTGAATCATTTGGTCCAGTACGAACGATCCATCGTTCAGCAATCCTCTGATTTAAAATTAACGCACTTCCAGATGCCAGTGCGGCGGCGCCCCATCCTGTTCGTAAATGAAGTCGTTCGAATCAGTCGCCAACTGTGGGAAAAAGAAAGTTCTCAAGCATATCGAGATATGTGCTTCCTGCAACAGTGCTCTCGGCAAAGAAAAATGGACCACACACCTTTTCCCGTGAAACTGCACAAAACACTTTAAATTTTGGAGAATCCTTCTCATGTTGTACAATCATGTGGTTGTTCTGCACCCTATGTTCTCACATTACGACGGTTCACATTTCCGTTTAAATGGAATGTTGCCTCGTCACTAAATACTAAGCGCGGAAGAAAACTGTCATCCTCCATCTTGCCAAGAACGAAATTACGGAACTCCACGCGTTGCTGTATGTCACCTTCACGAAGAGCTTGCAGTAGCTGAACTTCCTATGGTTTCATGTGAAAACGGCGATGCAACACACGCCAGACGGACATCGGGAGCATGCTGAGCTGTCGAACTGCACGGCAAACTGATTCTATGGAGTCCTTGTGGAACTGGGGGAGGCGTTCGACGTCTGTGTCAGCAACGCGGGGACGGCCCAGCGATTTGCGTTCACACAAACAACCTGTTTCTCGGAATTGTTCATGCCATCGTTTACGCTCTGTGCTGTAGGAGAATCCACACCATACCTAGCACGAAAGTCACGCTGAACAACTACTGACCCGCATGGCGCAAAACGTAGAACACAAAACGTTTTCTGTTGTCCCGATTCCAAACTCGAGAGTCAGCTCTTTCCAGCAGTACGTTGTTCTCGCACCTATCTCAAACAACATAAGCGTTACGATTTTTTTAAAAAATCGGATGGTTCTTTTTGATAAACGCTGTATATTTACACAGACACTGAAACTGACAGTTGGGGAACTCCGCTGGTTCTTCGCCACTACGATGTTACACATCGTTGGGCCTGAACGCACGTACTGACCTGACTGTGAAGGGCGTCATACAGCGGTTGTGTACTTTCTTGAAGTAAACTGAAGTACAGCTGCTGTAACTGGTCCTCGATATCCTAGATATTGACACTAGGATAAAGTTCACACACGAGCTAGTCCTGTACAAGTTCTGTTGGGGGCAGACTTGAGTCTTTTGCTGGTTAAGATGGTACATCAACATCACAGAGGCAGTTCATAGACAAACGTGTCGTGAGAACGAGAGTTGTCCTGTTGAAAGATGGTATCAGGATAGTGAGTCACGATACACATGACATGTGTAAGGATGAAGCATATCTGTGATGTACTTCCTGATTCATACGCGTGAAGTCATACGCGACGGCCATCCATACCATGACGTTAGGTGTTCCTCACCAAAACATTGGAAGAATATGCCCTCTAGCTGCGTGTCGCCTTACTCGCAGACGATGGCCGTCATACTTGGTAGTTCAGAACCGAGATTCATTTCTGAAAATCATGCGGCAAATAATTCCTAAGTGCAGCACCACTTCAAAGGTCTGTCTTGTGGTGTTAATTGCAGCATATTCATCGGATAGGGATTCAATAGCCCAACTCAGATCAATGCCGCGAGATGGGACCGTCTGTTGTAGTGTGTCCACTACTTGTGCCCGGATGGCGAGTAAAGATCTGAAGGGTTCCGATGTTCTTGGTGCACAATATAGCATTTCTTCCTTCATGTGATCAGGGCAGATCCACCAGAACCTCGACGACCGTCGATGTTTTCTTCGTAGTCCCATCAGTCCAACATTGGGATACTTTTTCAAATGGTTCAAATGGCTCTGAGCACTATGGGACTGAACATCTGTGGTCATCAGTCCCCTAGAACTTAGAACTACTTAAACCTAACTAACCTAAGGACATCACACACATCCATGCCCGAGGCAGGATTAGAACCTGCGACCGTAGTGGTCACGCGGTTCCAAACTGAAGCGCCTAGAACCGCACGGCCACTGATGAGAGTTCATTAACCGTCTGACGCAGCACACACCAATGGTAAACTCTGCCGGACCGGATTACATGGTCACGTAGTAGCAAAATTAATGTAAACATCTTCTGACAATCGTGCTGAGCGCAGCTCTGAACTCTTAACTTGCTGCCACGACGGCGATGAATATCTGCAGATGCGAAGATGCTCTCCACTGTAGACTGGAACTAGTACGAGTAATAAACCAAATAATACGTGATCTGTGGCGGTTTGTCTACACAGTAGTTTCTGACGGAATTCTTCGTGTCGTGAGACCAAGAACATTTCAGATTCGAACAAAATGTCTTCATTCATGAAACATACACTCCATGGCCATAACCCATTTGCGTCAAACTTTATCAAACTTGTGGAACCTGGTAGTGAAGACATCTTTTGGTATCAACAGGAGCACGTCTATCGATGGCTAGAAACGTGTGCGTCGGGAATCTCTTGCGTCACGAGAGAAACATAAAAGAATAAGAAGTAGTGTTCAGAAGGCAGACCCGAGTCCGGTGGATGCTGGAGGACAGCTACGAGGCACTTATGCCGTAATGAATTGTCACGCGAATTGTATCGTTGGGGCTGGGGTACTACTATGGGTAGGCCAACACGCTCCATAAACTGACCAATACTCTGATCTGGAGCAGTGTCACGTGTCATCTCTTTACGTTACGCTGACGTGCAAAGGAGACCACGCGCTATAGTAGCGGCGGCGCTCGCAAAAATGAGAAGGTTGGCCGGTATCGACAGGGTCATAATAGCAGGTGTGGCGATAATTCGGTTTGCAGTGAAGAGCCGCGCTTTCACGCGAGCACCCGCTCCACCTCCCCCTACCCCTCCCCCTGCCATGGCGGGCCGCATTAGCCAATCACGGCAGCGCCGTGTTAAGGCTGCGCTGCCCGGGGAAAAAATGGAATTAACCAGGGGACCGAGCGGCACAGGGCAGCCTGCTGAGTGCACCCCTCCCTCATTGTCTCCTCTGTCACACTACCCACGGGACAAACGAATTTCGAATACTTCTTTGTTCCTGTAGACTGGCAGCTACCCGCTGGCATCACAACTTTTTTTTTTTTTTTAATAGTTTAGCCTCTTTTCTAGTAAGCAAATCTACAATATTTCAACGTGGTAGGCGAACATTTCAGAATACCAGCAGTTTAGGATTTATCTCCGCCTTATAGTGACGTCATTAATGTCGAGGCCGAACTGGTACGGGGAAACTATATGAGAAGGAATTTCCTGTCATCTTGTAGATGAAACGTGCCTTCGTCTCATGTGATTGCGGGAATTCATCTTCATCAGGATATCTTATCCACTGCGACGTCTCTGGATGAAGTCACAGAGCCGATTCAAAATAATGCGGTACTAGGCATGAACATTTGGGATAAATTTTGGACAGTTATCGATAACTTATGTCTCTTATTTCCTTCAGATTGGCTGACTATGCTGACATTATATAACGTATTTACCATTTGGTCATTTTTGTATGGTGGGTGATGCATGAGTTCGTAGCGTATTTCCAGACGTTTAACAAACACAACACATAACGGAGACTTTAGCAATCAATAATGTATTATCTTCACTATTTACAACAGTCTGCCAACGCTACGCTAACTTTTCGATTGCGCGCCTGCAGATGTCACATGGTTTTGAGACGAAGAACTCGAAGAGCCATGTTCGAAGCGTATTTTCATCTGGAATGGAAATTCCTTGAAGGTTGTTCGATAGACGGTGGAAAAGCTGAAAATCTGAGAGCGCAAATCAGGTGAATAAGGTGGGTACGGAAGGACTTCCCAACACAACTCCTGTATAGTGTTTTCCGTCAGTCTAGCAGAATGGGGGGTGGGTGTTATCGTGGGATAGCATTACTTCAAGCTGTTTTCCTGGTAGTTTTCTTGGACTGGGTCAGCAAGACGTCTCAGTTGTTGACGATAAAACAATTCGTAGTACACAAAACCGCCGCTGTTCCACAAGATGCACGACATTGCCGTTCGTGGATGCGCGCAGGTCTTTATACGGGGTGTTTCTGCTTTGTTTGGACTCAACCTTTCCATTCCTTTCTTTATGTTAGCGTGAAGACACCATTTATTGTCATCAGCAACGACACAGGGCAGGAATGGTCGGTGTTATTCACGAGCCAACTGATGACGAACAAGCAAAGATATACGTATGTCCACTCGCTGATTTTTGTGTTTCTGACTTAGACCACATGCAGTACCCATACACTCGATTTTAGAACCTTCCCCACTGCTCGCAAATGTCGCACAACTTTGGAATCATCGTAGTTCATCACATTTCCAAGTCCTCGAGTACACTTACGTGCATCATTGTGGAGTAATGTGTTGAAACGATCATCAAACCCCGAAGGTCTTTCTCAGCGTGGAGAGTCCACTAATGTCAAAACAGTCCTCCTCAAAGCGAGAAAACCACTTTCGTGCCGTTCTCTGTCCAATCGTATTATCCCCATACAGGGCGCAAATGTTTCTGGCTGCCTCCGTTGTTGTCTCCCCTCTACTCATCTCAGACAGAAGAATTTCCGATTTCTCCGCTTGGCACCCAATTTTCTAGTAACCACAGCTCCACTTATTATCTCCAAATGCCAAAATGATAATATGTAAACTCAAATGTGTACTACAAATAAAAAGTAACAATCGATAAGTAAATCCACAGCAACCGGAATACGAACATGCAAACCAAAAACGCTACTAAGTTCTACCCACGATCTTTGTGGCATCACAACTGTTTCACACTAGCATGGAGAGGCTGGGAAGTTGTGTATTGGAGTGGTTGGGAAAGAGAGACATTAAAGCGAAGCTGAATTCAGAAGAAAGCTTTTAAAGCAGACACACTGTCTAGGTTGCACGGTTTAATTTCCACGTTCACAGCATATTCCACTTGTTGTTGCTACATAATGATTGGCTGCAATGTTCACTTTCACTATCAAAAAACTTGGGGTAGCTATATTAACCTTTTGCAGCGCGATCATTTACCAAAAAATGTGCAACATGAATCACAGACGGTAAGTATATTACGAGCAGAAATATCACGCGCAATCGTCTAAGTTCCTCAGACGACTAGTTGTAGCTAGCCTTATGGGAGTACGCGTAATTTACGGGCGATACGAAAGACAGCCAGTCTGGAGAGGAATTTCCGTGTAAACGAGCATGGACATCAGCTTGGTTTATAGACCACGTTTTTTCGGTAACATGTGAATGGGACGCTTCCTTATGTTTCCAAACCCTAAGCGTGATGAGGTTCTTTTTCTAATGACCAATGGGACTGTTAACCCTACAATGGGTTGCTATTGTGAAAGACGAGGAACTTCCAATGAGAATGACTGCGACGTATACAAATGTCAGTGAAACTGAGTCTGGGGCGCGCATTGGCTGAAAAGCAAAAATATTTAACTTTTCCTTAGCGCCATTCAGAAGAAGAAGATACAGGCAAGTCGAGCAGAGATTTCGGTAGACGTTCGTTGTGGAGCTTTCCTTGGGCATCTGACGGGACGTGGAGAAGCGATGAAAGCGAATCGGCGGTTCTAGTGGTGGATTCGAGGTCTGAGTGTTAGGAGGAAGTGTGTATCGGCAGGCCTCTGAAAGCACAAAACGTTGGTAACCATCTGAGAATGGCTACAGTCGCAAAGAATGGGTTCGTCGAGGTTGAATGAGAGTGAATAAGCTGTGTTGTTCCAGGAAACCGAAGTGTTAGGGAGGTTTTTATTCTTGTATCTACGAACACTTACTTACATACTTTCCTTCCATGAAAGAGGGTGAGGTGAGAGAGTGGAGATGGCACACCCTCTTCTATGTTCTGATTCAGTGATCGGCCACATAGAATTTTGTGGGTACAAAATCAGAGCACTACACAGTTCAAAATTATGTGGAATGCGAGTAACTGGTTAAGCTTCCCTCTCAGGGCCCTGCAAATCTGCAATATTTCAACGTAGTAAGCGAACATATCAGAATACCGGCAGAGTAGGATTTAACTCCGCCTGGTGTTGGGGTTATTTAAGAACAGGCCCTAGCTGGCAGCAAGTGGCCGTTACCTCGAAGAAGGCACAGCACAAGCACAGGATTGTATGAAATTAATCCGGGAGCATCGATTAACGCCCGCCACCCACGGCGGCATAGCACGTCGCGGAGCGAACTCACTGGTGACGCATCTAGCCTGCAGGAAGTGGATCGCGGCCGCGGACGCATCCTTCGCGACCACACGGAGGAAAGGAACCCTCCGGAGTGTCGTGGGTTTACGTGCGAGGTAAACACAGAGTCCAAAGGCTTTGGGTGACGACTTGAGGATGCAGGTCGCCAGCAGCATGGGCGGCGACCCACCTGAGGTACGGCACGTCCTGAGGCGGGGCAGGGCAGGGCAGGGGCGGAGGCCGAGACAGGCGCGGAGAGGCGGCGGTGGGCGGCGCGTGCCCGCCGCCCTGCCGCCCCGCCGGCTCGTTACGCGCCGCTTTGTGCCCTGATTGGCCTCATCAGGTGCTGGCGGCGCGTCCGGCCGTCTCCGCCCTGATCAAAAGAGTCGCGGCCACACGGACGCCCGCCAAGCACGCCCGGCAATTAACAGATAGCCCGCGCCCGCATCGACACCTTCGTTTCACACGCGCTCATTACGGCACGTCGCGTCTCTGCGTGTGTGTACGCGGGAAAGGGCAGCCGGGGACTCGCGTCCGCACTACACTGCACTGCGCTGCGCTCGCAGCCTCCGGGCACCCGCCCGTACCTCACAGGACACGCCGGAAATAGGTAACGCTTCGGAAAATTCAACCATTTTTCTCGTCACTGCGAAATAATTCGTTTATTGAAATTTCGCTGAACTTTCCCCATCCGTGATCAGACTGCGACGATTTCAAGCTTCGTTCTCTCCACCTCACACCTCCAAAACTCACTCACTCCCCCCCCCCCCCCTCTCTATCTCTCTCCCTTTCTTATTGGCTAGCAAGGTACTGCAGCACTCTAAGACAACTCTCGACGGCGTTGTTAATGAAACTAAATGAATCGATAGAAATTCATGGACCGGTACTGACTGATTCATCACCGCTGCCAACTTTTGCTAGTAGTGCGACTGCGTCTGCGAAAACGGGAGTGACACGCAGAGTTAATTATGGCTGAATCTGTATGTCTACCAGAGCCTGAAACAATCCCCTACTAGCTGAAGTCAATAGTGCCCCAAAAGGAATCAGTACCGCTCAACGGTATTCGATTTCTACCGACCTAGCTATTTCCCATTGCCCACTTCCACAAGAGTCTTACCTGAGTGCTCTTATACACTGAGCTAACAAATGTCATGGCATACATCCTAATTTGTCGGACTTCATTTCATACGGCGTAATGCAACAGCTTGACGTGGTATGGACTCAAGAAGTCGTTGAAAGTCCCTTCTATAGCCGTCCATAACTGCGAAACTGTTGGCGGTGCAGGACATGCACTCATCTGACAAGGCCACGGTTTGCCAGCGTCTAGGACCAACCGATATGGTCACGAGTCCAGGAGAGGCGCCGCAGGCGATGTCGTGCTGTTAACAAAAGCACTGGCGTCAGTCGTCTGCTGCCATAGCCCATACGGCCCAATTTCGCAGTACTGTCTTAAAGGATACGTTCGTTGTACATCCCAAACTCATTTGTGCGGTTATTTCACGCAGTGTTGCTTGTCTGCTAGCACTGACAACACTACGCAAACGCTGCTGCTTTCGGTTGTTAAATGGAGGCCGTCGGCCAATGCATTGTTCTTGGTGAGAAGGAGCGCCTGAAACTGGCATTCTCAGCACACTGGAGTGTATATCTGAATGCCGAATTCCCTAGCAGAATAAATGGCGGGACTTGTTCGACCCCCTCTCAATGGAGCGGGGGAAAATGTAGTACGGTTCTCTTACTACTCTGCGCCTGTATGTCTCTATCATTTTCTTATGATCCTAGCGCGACATAAGCTACGGAATATCTATCTTTTAATGCTCACCTCTCACTCAACAGTATTTGACGAAAAAAACGAAAAAAACAAAAACAAAAAACGGCGCATTCCTCGGATCTCCCAAATACCACACCCCCAGTGACACTTTGGAACTGATTGAACCTGTCTTACACATCTACGCTTATTATCCAAACTGGTGGCAGTAAAGAACAATCGAGTGTTACTCACTTTGTCTCACTGGTCTCGCACGCGCTCTCTCTTGCAACTGTACTACATTTTCAGAGATGGTTTCCAATAAATTTCAACCACTCATTTTTCCACTCAAGTAATGCATTTCGTACGTTGGTTCCACTTCAGATGCCTTCGTGTTTATTAGATGTAGCAGAGTTTAACAGTTGATCACTAATTCTGTCCTCAGAATATATTACCTCTTTAACTCTTTAGCATGCATAAAAAGTTTTAAATGCTGATGCGACCGACGGATGCTGACTCTTGTTATTCGATGGAAACAGGCTATGTGCCACAACTGAGATTCATAATTTCCTTGCCTTTATTTGCTTAATCATCTACAAAAGCACTATCATCATTCGAAGATAAGTGGAGATACTGCCAACGTTGTTGAGAAAAAGGGTTGAATCAGTTAGGCAATTCATCACCAACAACACGCCTTTCTTCTTACGAACAAATTACTTCGAATTTTCAAATGAAAAATTTCAAGTACAGAATTCTAGTGTTGTCTCTTTAAGGGAAAAAGCTTAGCTTCTCCTGCATCTCGAGGTATCTTAAAGTTCTGTGTTTACCTAAATCCACATAGAAGTCACATCAGCATTAGAATAAATAAGATCTTATTAAATTACTTGTATCGTTCAGCGTTCTGTTTGTATTTCTGTCCACTTTGCTGTTTTACTGTTCAGGACGCTGTGTGTTCTATTAGATGATAGCAACTAGCAGGTCGTCACTTGGAAATTGGATAATTAATTACTGCATTTCTCTTGTAATAATTTTTTACCAACTTTCAATAAACAGCACACATTGCACTGCTCTGGCCGTCAGCAAGCAGATCTGGTTCACTGCAGAATACTGGGCAGTGGGTTTTGAAAGTATAGCAATTATGGAAATAGAAAACGTTAAGTGTTAATGGTCTGAAAGGTAGCGATGCCTTGCGTACAGGGTCGAGGCAGAACACCGGTAGCCTACTGACGAGATGACGCAGTGGTCAGCACACCGGACTCGCATTCTGAAGGACGACAGTTGAAATCCCCGTCCGGCTAGCTCGTTTTCCGTAATTTCCCTAAATCGACCCAGGCAAATGCTGCGACGGATCCTTCGAAAAGGGCACAGCCGACTTCCTTCCTCGTCCTTTCGTAATCCGAGCTTGAACTCCGTCTCTAATGACCTCGCTGTCGACGGGACGTAATGTTGCTTCCTGGAGAATAAAACTGCTGTGAAACAGACAGACACATAAACTAGCTCTGCCACGAGACATCCCTCAAACGATGCCAGTAAGGAGGGCGGCATGAATAAAAGTACTGCATCACTGATAGAACTACAATGTTTATTTTAACAAAAAGACATAGTTATCTTAGAGTCCTGAGAAATGGAAACAAGGTACCGTGTATACTCTCGACTCTACCTTAGAAAACAATGTGGATTAAGCGAAACCATCCACTATAACATTCCCATTTAAATCAGATTAGGTGACATACGACACACTCTTACCTACTTCGCGATAAAACAAAACGAACTGCCCTTCGTTGACTTTTGCGAAGTCGTCTGTCAATCCTACCTGGTAAGGGTGTCATATCGTGCCATACGCTAGAAGAAGAGAAACAAGGGTAAGTGTACGCAACTTTGTTTTCGTTCATGTGACTATTTTGCAAGTAGGGAACTTAACGGCTACAACTACGTGCGCACAGCAGAACAGACATGGAGCTAATGGTGCCGACTACCCCCTCGAAGTGTGGCCGGAGTCTGCGAAGGACACGTTTAGCCACAACACGCGTTTAGCCAGTTAACTTCCTTGGACCCTTTATGGAATTTACTTATTCTTTACTTACTGTCACTGCAATGAATGACTGGAAGGGGGCCGGTCGGAGTGGCCGTGCGGTTCTAGGCGCTACAGTCTGGAGCCGAGCGACCGCTACGGTCGCAGGTTCGAATCCTGCCTCGGGCATGGATGTGTGTGATGTCCTTAGGTTAGTTATGTTTAATTAGTTCTAAGTTCTAGGCGACTGATGACCTCAGAAGTTAAGTCGCATAGTGCTCAGAGCAATTTGAACCATTTTTTTGACTGGAAGGGACTGTGCAGTAACTTGACCTCATCTCTGCTTTAACTGAAATACATGCCACTTTTTACTAAAGCAAAACGCGAATTATGCCGTGGTTTTCATATTCGACGAAAAAACAGGAAACATCTTTGGATCAAAAATCATAGTACTGAATCGAGAAAGAAGAAAATCGAAACTTTTGAAATGTGGTGTTACAGAAGGATGCTGAAGACGAAATGGACTGATACGACATTCGGATACTGGTCGCGGAATCAACGAGGACAAGAGTTTGTGGAATACACCGACTAGTACAGGATAAGAGCGTATACGGTTAAGACACCAAGATGTAAAATCCGTGGTACCAGAGGGAGCCGCAGAGGATAAAAACTGTGCATAAAAAGAGAGAGAGAGAGAGAGAGAGTGGAACATATGCAACTAGTAATTGATAATAATAATAATGGCATGTGACGAGGGCCTCCCGTCGCGTAGACCGCTTACCTGGTGCAAGTCTTTTGATTTGACGCCACTTCGGCGACTTGCGCGTCGATGGGGATGAAATGATGATGATTAGGACAACACAACACCCAGTCCCTGGGCGGAGAAAATCTCCGACCCAGTCGGGAATCGAACCCGGGCCCTTAGGATTGACAGTCTGTCGCGCTGACCACTTTTTTTTTTTTTAATGTGTGCCCCGACCGGGACTCGAACCCGGGATCTCCTGCTTTCGTGGCAGACGCTGTATCCAATTTTTTTTAATTTTTTAGCAGCCATACACTTTTTTTTAATTCCGTCGCGCTGACCACTTTCTTTTTTTTGCGGGCAAGTGCTCTGCCGACAATTTTTTTTGTTTACATAATCGTGTAACAATAACAAACATAAACCGCTTTTAACATATATATATATATATATATATATATATATATATATATATAGACGATGACCTTTATAAAGTAAAATATTTCTGGGAAACGTAAATAAGTAGACTTTTCTTACATAATGGTGTAATAATAACAAACATAAACTGCTCCTTGCATTTTTTAAAATATGTAAGACGATGACGTGTATAAAATAAAACATTTCTGGGAAACGTAAATAAATTGACTTTCTTTTTACATAATAATGAAAAAATATCCTGTTTCTGTCAGTACAAAACAATAACGGACCACGTTCCGCATTGGGCGCGTACCTCGCTAATCCCTTTATACCTCGCATTGGTGTCGGGTACGTCTTCACGTGTGGTGGTGGATCCTCTCCACTGTCCTGGTCCTTTCTTGTTCTAATACTTATAGGTAAGAATTACATTCTCCTACCCGGGACACCCCAACTGGGTGGGGGATCAAGCGAGGCACTCCCTAAAAAATTAGCGTAATATGTTCGATATCTCGGATGTCTCATAAGCTGTGAGTGATGTACTTGTAGTATGGCCCAAAAGTCGAGCACATTCTTACTGCCGTCTCGGAAAAGATAACGCACAGTTAAACCTCGAATCCAAGTCACCGCGTTTGTCTTTGTTCGGGGATAATATGTCCTATCTGGGAGAAGTAGTATGCGTGGTTCTATTGTTTGCGGCCCCACCCGAAGGAGGAAGGCGATAATTTTTTTGACCAAACACCATACGTCCGCCGAAGGTCCGCATATCAGGCGATGCTCCTCTGTATCTATAACATGGCACTGCGGACACACTGGCTCGTCCGCCATATGAATTGTATGCAACCTGGAACGAGTCACGTATTTCCCATTTACCACCTGATACCACACTGCGCGCGTTCCCGTATCAATGTGTGGGTGGTGCACTGTACGCCAGACCACTGACCACGTAACTGTTGGTTGGCGGCGCTCTACGGCATTATTCGGCCGTCGTCGAGTCAAGATGTTATATATATCACGTGCCGTTGCCGTCCTGGTAGTCGGTAGTTCCATATGTAAAAAACTGTGTTCCACAAAAAAGGTTCGCATATGGGCTAGCGATGGAGAGATGTGAGACACCGCTATCGGAGCCGAACGTGAAGGTGAAGCGAGTTCGTCTATCAAGGTGCCCGTCAGACTTGACTGGTGTCGTGTCCACATCTTTATCATTGTGGTTACATAAATAGCCACTGCTCGGTCGCGTACGTGGACTAGTCCAAGACCTCCACGACTACGAGGAAGGGTGAGGGTTTCGTATCCGACCTTAAAAAGCAGACCTGTGCTCACAAAATATCCTAGTGCCGCCAGGATTCGGCGGGCCAACACCACCGGCATAGGAAGAACTTGTGCCAGGTGGGGGACGCGAGAAGCTAGATAAGTGTTGGCAAAGGTGACCCGTTGTATCATATCCAGTGCCCTTAACCTGTGACTACGGACACTCGCACGAATTGTTTGCAGAAGATGTCTGTAGCTCAGTGCCGCCGTGCGTCGAACGTCTGTAGTGAAGAGAATTCCTAGGCATTTCATCGTGTTGATCGGCTGTAATGGTGCTACACTTCCTGTCGGGAGTCCTCTCCCGATGTTCATCGCTCCCGACTTTGCCATGTTCAGGCGACTTCCCGTAGCCATACAATACAAATTAATCCAATGCAGGGCCGCTCTTGACTCGTCGCCTGACCGTGCTAAAAACACTATGTCATCCGCGTATGTTCTGCATATAAACTTGCCGTTGTGCCTTATGGTCATTCCTTGGAGTCGATTGCGGAGCCCGCAGAGCAGCGGCTCGAAAGCGATGGCATACAATATCGTTGACAGCGGGCACCCTTGTCTGACCGAACATGAGATGATGATGGGCCCCACTAAGCGTCCATTGATGAGCACTTTGGATGCGGCTCCGTGGAGTAGTCGCATGACGACGGTGACAAAACTTTCCGGAAACTTCATTTGCGTCATCACTTCCGTGAGATAAGCATGGCTCAGCCTGTCAAATGCGCGATCGAAGTCTATCGATACCAATGCACCCCGGAGACGACATGTTGATGCCAGTGCGATAACATCGCGGTAGTCGCTGAGTGCCGTTTGTATATTGCTATCTCCTCCTAGCTGGGTTTGGTCGAGTGATATCACTTGGCGGATTACGCGTTTAAAGCGTGCTGCAAGTATCCTGGTGTAGATCTTGTAGTCGCAATTAAGAAGGGTCAGTGGCCGGTAGGCCTGTATCCCTGTGCCGCCGGATGGTTTGTGGATGGGCATGATCATTCCTTCCACGAAGGAGGGTGGAAGAGGCACATTGGGAGACATCAATTCGCAGTACATGGCAGTCCATCGTGGAGTCATGAGATCTTTAAATGTACGATAAAACTCTAACGGAAACCCGTCGGGCCCCGGCGATTTGTGCGACGCTCCCTTATCAATCGCTTCCATTACGTCTTCACTTGTTAACTCCCGGTTGGCCGTCTCGTCGAGACACGCGGAGAGCGTTCGTCGGACCTCATAAAAAGGCTGCCTGATCGTGTTGCGCTTCTTCATAGAGATGACCGTAGTGTTCCACAAAAGCGTTGGCAATGTCTTTGTGCGTTGTCATACGGCGACCATCTGGCAGTACGACCGTCTGTATTAAGGTTCTGCGGCTACGTTGTTTTTCTCTGATAACGTGATACATCGACGGTGATTCTCCACGGACTCGTTCAAAGGCCCTTGCACGGATTGCGACACCCTCCAGACGGCGGCGGGTTATGGAAATTATTTGGGCCTGTGCTCGTTTTATACCGGCACGACGCTCCTGTGAAGGTGCTTGTACAGAAAGTTCGCGGAGCATCGTGAAATAAAATTCCGTCGTGTGTCGCCTCCACATCATCTGCTCTCTTCCGTATGCAATTAACGCTCGGCGCAATGCAGGCTTAACGCATTCCACCCACCACTGCAACGTCGTCGGATATGTCGGGAGGCGTCGTTCACACATGATCCAAGTGTCTTCGATTAAGCGTCTGCACTCAGGTTCCCTGAGGTGTGCTGTATTGAGTTTCCAAACACTGCGACTCCTCCACACTTGTTGACGACTCAGGGAGACCGTGCATATATATGCTATGTGATCTGAAAAGGCGACAGGCCACAATTCCGCATCGAGGATCGCAGGTACGAGACGACGTGTTACGTAAAGGCGATCGAGACGACTTGCAGAGTGACTCGTGATGTAGGTATATCCACGTCTGTCGCCATGTATCGTCTCCCATGTATCAATAAGATCCCTGTCCTGTATGAGTTGCCGCAGCTCCGGGCATGAAGTATAACGTGGGTGTTGATCTCTTGGTGCGAGCACGCAGTTGAAGTCGCCTCCAAATAAGACATGTTCATATCGACCTAAGAATAGTGTTGCAATCTCCTCTGCGTAAAATCGGATCCCGATGGTGCGTAAATGTTAGCAGTAACAAAAAGGATCCCAGCAAACTTACCTTGGCCACGCCTGAGTTTATTTCTACTTCTGTGAATGACTCTCCATTCAAGATAGAATTTTGCGTCTTCTCTATCACTAAATCCTCAATACAGTCACAAACTTTGTTTGTTCCAGCACTGTGAGCGCCAGTCCTCGCGGTGACTGCAGGTACACCACGTCCTTGGCTACTATGCCGCTACGTAGAAGTATCGCTGTTCCGCTGCCGCCGTCGGTAGTAGGTGTAATGTATGTATCGTACTCATAGAGGTCGGGGAAGCTCTCAACACATACTTCCTGCAGAAGCACGATGTCGACGTCTGAAGCATGCAACATGTCTCGTAATAATTGCAATTTGACAGGCGTTCGGATCGTATTAATATTAATAGAGCCTGTTCGATATGCCTCCTCAGTGCGTAAAGAGCACATGAACGCTTACGTTATTTGTGTGCTGCTGCTCGGCGACATGCAGTCTGTGCGGCAGTCTGCATCTTCTGCGTGGTTAACATCCGGTGGACGCAGCACTCGCCATTGCGGGTGCGTCGTCGGTCTGTGGCTCAGTATCGGATTCGTCGGCCCAGTTCCTGTGCTGGAGGTCCCGCTCCCGTCGTGTTTCTCCAGCCTGGCTGACCGCAGGCGGTGACGTTGCTCCAATGGGTGGAGGGACTCCTTCCGTCGGCTTTCCGTCCGGTGTGTCTGTATTCAACCCCTGTCTAGCATCATTCGCGTCGTACTGCTGCGTGGGAGGTAGATCCTCCCGTTGCGCATCCGAATGCACTGTACTGACGTCACACCCAAGCCCGTCTGACGTGGACTGCAGTAAGCAGTTATCCGACGGGGCTAGCCGTCGTTTCTTGTGGCGTTTCGGCGATCGTTGTTTGCGCGTGTGCGCCTCTGTATCCGAGTGTGGAAGTGACTCCCGGTGCTCAGGGACGAAAGCAGCTGTCGGCACAACAGCAGGATCAATTTCCATACCTCCTACCGATCCTTTCCGCTCGGTTAAGTGCGTCGTCGGCGCCGGAGCGGCAGAGGTGTGCGTCGTTTCGTCACTGGAGGCGGCCTCTGCTGCAGTCGGTTGCCGTAAACTGTCAGGATTCTGTAGCTGGTCAGTCTTTGGGATGTGATCTGTTCGAAACGCGTCCGCATACGTTACTGTCAGCGGCGTCAACGTGGACGGAGGCACGGGTTCGCCGTTTGGAACTTGCACTATCCTCCGCTGCATACATTCGGAACGGACGTGGCCCTCTATGTTTTGGGTTGTCCATCGTAGATGACTATAGCTCTACATCCGCCGATGAACAAGTACGAGGGTACATGTTGTGTCAGTTCTATTCTGATTTGACGCACCCCACTGAGAACGGGGTAAGTCGTGAAGTTGGATCATTTTTCCTTAACGTGGCTGAGCACTCTTCCATATGGGCGTAGGGCGTCAATGACCAAGTCAGACGGAACCTCGAAGGGAAGTTCGAAAATACGTGTGTTTCGTAAGCTCAGTCCTGCGTGATCAATAGTTACTTCTCCAACATGTCCATCTGAGTGACGAAATTTGAGTCCATGTTTAGTATCTCGGATGATTCTGTCACATACTGCAACGTTAATCAGTTTGACGTAAATGACACTGCTCACTATGGAGACGTGTATTCCAATAAGTTCGTTGTAGTCAAGCAAAATTTCGTCTCGTAGGAACCTTTCGATTTCGTAGGCTTTCGGTCTCGCATATTCATTCGAAAAACTAATCTTGAGAGTCGACTTTCGGTATGCATGTGCCATTCTATATCGAGTCTTCTAAACGCGCGAGTACGCCGATGTGGTAAACAACTGCGCGAGCGCGAACTTCCCCGGCAGGGACGTAAACAGATGTCCGTGCCGTAGCACCAGCGAAGGCAGACTGCACTCAGCTACCGGAGGCGGACACTAGTAATTGATGACGCTGGGTGTAGTGATACACTGACAAGCGAAGCATGCACGCAATGGGTCGCAGAGTTGCTCATCTTTCGTACGACTGTAGGACATATTTAAATGCAACGCATGCTGCTCTAGTACAATGCGATTCTGCGATTCCGAAGCGCTTCTGCGAAATCGAGGCTCAGAAGCCTGACGAACACCACACGAGAAAGCCAGCCAGCCTCCGAAAAGCGGCGACAGAGCAACCGAATAAGGTGGCAGACTAGATGTCTATCCGTAGTGTACTGCGCGTTCGTTTCTCGTCGTAGTTTTTTCCGCAATGTTCCACGATACTAACAACGACAATCACTGTAGTATACTCGTGGTGTGGTATAACCAACGTGATCGTGACGATCGTGACGAAATTACCGTTTATTTATCGACACATCCATGCGCGTGTCATAAGTACGGTGTTCATTATTCGAAGCATGTAGAGTGATATATGATTTCACTGCGATACTCGTATAAACGTTCACCACGTTACCTTATAATACCTCGATTATACCTCCCCAGATTACCACAATGTTGTCATTATTATTAATGTTCCTGTCCGAAGAAACACGATTCGTTGTACCGATACTAGTGTTTGGAGAAGGATCAGGAGAAAAGATGTAACACAATTCGTGGCTCGCCGCGTTAGTCGGTTGCGCCACCGCCGCTGCTCGACGGCTGGCTTTCTCGTAAGGTATTCGACAGACTCGTAAAATATTGACCTCATATTTCTCGAAAATTCTTGGAAAGCGTTTCTACTAGACCTGCGTTTGTTACATACAAGTATACAGTAAATTCGATGACTCCTCGAGTGCAGGGAACTATTTAGCTGAAGCGGGTGGGAATGGCCAGTCGGAAAGTTATTAATCAATGAAGTCCGGTACACGGATTTTGTGGAATCTCAACTCTCGATCGGCGACGTGCTTCTGCCGGTGGGTTCTCCACTGCAATATTTACAATTTAAAGTCGGCCGTGAGGCGGATTTGTGGCCACGCAGCCGAGCGAGCGCCGTTATATTTAGAGCGACTACAGAGCGATAGGTACGGTACGGTATCAGATGGGCAGGGCAGATCGCAGGGGGAGATATTGCGCCGGCAGCGGCAGCGTAATACGGCGCGCGCCCACTCACTCTTCCGATAACATGCGTCCTGCTGCTCCGCCGATACGATATTCATTGGCCGGAGTAGGGGGCCGGGATTGACAAGTCAGCCGCGCCGGCGTGCTCGGCTGCGCGTATTGTCGGCGGCCCGCCCATTAGCGTGAGGTCCGCGCTGCTCATCTCTTGGGCGGCGGGCTCCTTCCGGGCCGCTTCCAGCGAATGTGATGCGCCGCATTCGGGTTCAATTAGGCGCCCTTCCGCGAGGGCCGGCGCCCTTTCCTGCCGCTGCCTCCGCCGGCTCGCTCCTCGGCCTCTCTCTCGTCCTCTCTTTCTCCGCGGCCTCACCCGCTTCCTTCCTCCCGGCCAAAAGATTTCCGCGGCCAAGCGTGTCCGCCAGCATTTTTGGAGCGCCGGAGCATTGCGCTAACCGGGCTTCGCCGCTGACACTGCCGCTGCGGTCGTCGTCGCCGTCGACGTCGCGGCGGCCGCCGCCTGCCCTCCCCAATTAAACTCTGCTCGCTCCACTTCACTTCCTTGGCCCTGGCCTAGCCGGTTCCACAAGTGGCATTGTGGGGCCGCCCTTATATACACGCGCTGGCCCTCAATGCTGGTGCGCAAGACGATGAAGAGAGCCGGCCGCCAGCCACAGTTCCGCTCTGCTTCCCTCCTCGACAACTCGGCCGGTGCGACGGCGCGGCCTTCTCTCAGCCTCTCCACAGTTCCTCTTCTATTCCATTTTTTCCCTCGGAAAGCTCTCGCGAGAAGCTGGTCGCGAACAGCCCCGTTCCCAGTCCCCAACTCGTGCACACGCACTTGACTCGAATTTGGCAGCGCCATGCGAGTGTAGCCACTCTGGCGCGCTGTAACGACCGGTCAGCATTTCTTTCCGGCCATTCACTGCGACCTCAAAATGAACCTCGACATACGAAAGGAAAGAAGAAAGGAAGATTACGAGTTCCTTCGACGTCGATGTCATTACAGACGGAGCTGAAGCTCTAACTGGGGAGTGATGAGGAAGGAAACTGACCAAACTGTTTTTAAAAGAATCATTTTGGCATTCACCTTAATCCATTTAGGAAAACCTAGGAAAAACGAAATCACGATTATCGACCAGGCTTTTAAACTGCCGTTCAAAAATGGTTCAAATGGCTCTGAACACTATGGGACTTATGGGACTTAACATCGGAGGTCATCAGTCCCCTAGAACTTAGAACTACTTAAATCTAACTAACCTAAGCACATCACACACATCCATGCCAGAGGCAGGATTCGAACCTGCGACCGTAGCAGTCGCGCGGTTCCGGACTGAAGCGCCTAGAGCCGCTCGGTCACATAGGCCGGCTGAACCGCCGTCCACCCGACTATCCTCCCTACATACGAACACAGTGAGAACGGTCAAATAACGAAATTCTCTTTACTATTCAGAATATATTTAGGGTGTGCTGTTGCAGAACTGGCAAGGCTAGACCGGCCCGTGATAGTCACTAACAAATGATCGATCGAAGCCATAAATTGGCGATGAGAATACAGTCAATGTGAAGTTAACCCTTAAATAAGCCCGAATCACTTCATTTTAACTAACACCTCTTTTCACCCAAGCAGTTACAGAACAATAATGCTTCGTTTTCGGAAGCAGGAAGGAACAAACTGGGTTTAACGTTCCGGAAAGAATCGAAGAGAGAAAGTCAAGAGAAAAATACTTCTGTGCATCATTAAATACAGTATTAGGCCAGTTGAGACACGCATGGGAGAAAGAATTAGCTGATTCTTGTTACGGAACCAAATTGGCATTTGCATGAAGTGTCAACGGGAAAACACGGGAAACCTAAAGCAGGATAGCTGGACGGCGATTTTAAAGTCGCTTCATCTGAAGGTAACTCCACTGTTTTCTTTCCCATTAGGTCGCATGGAAAATGAACACTCAGTCTGTGAGAACGGCTGGCTGTAAATTACAAGTTACTTATTATTTTCGTTGGGCACCTTGGGATCCTCAGTAATCTGCGCCCATACTTTTGTGCTTTTCTTCTCCACCATTGGGCCACCAATTTGATAAGGTATATTGTTAATCCATCTCGCTCTTGGTCCACCCTTTCTTCGGCTGTTCTATAATCTTCCTTTCATTATTATTTTGGGCTTCATGTCCTCTGTTATGCTCTCCACAAGTCCTAACCTGTCATTTTAACTACCTATTTTCCTAGCATAAGATGCTATAATCCATAGGTACATCTCATTCCCCAACCCCTAGCCTCTCTTCCAGGCCCATAGCTTTTTCGTTCAAATGCTCTTGAGTTGTCTCTATATTTATGGCTGAGCGGTTCTAGGCGCTTCAGTCCGGAACCGCGCTGCTGCTACGGTCGCAGGTTCGAATCCTGCCTCGGGCATGGATGTGTGTGATATCCTCAGGTTAGTTAAGTTTATATAGCTCTAAGTCTAGGGGAATGATGACCTCAGATGTTAAGTCCCTTACTGCTTAGAGCCATTTGAACCATTTGTCTATACCAATATGCAACAGCAGGCTAGAAGTATGCTTTCCGTAAACACAAAAGAAAAAATTCTTCGCCTTAGTTGCACTTCAATACGCCTGTCAAGTAACTTACCAAATTACTAAGCGGGTCTTCATTTCAAAAAATCATCGCTACATGTAAGTTATTGCGCTGCTTCATCATGAAACAAAAACTGTATGGAACTCGAGCTATGAGCTAACTAATGCTAAGTTTTCTGCTGCATTACCAAACATTCTTAACAAGTCTTCATTCATAAAGCAACTCGAACGTGTCCTCCAAAAAACTGGTATCGTATAGTATATGGAATTTAGTCAAATCGAAAGCTCCACCGTATTACAAGTTGCAACTGTTCCTAGACTGTCGGTCGAAGAATACTGGTCTTGTATTCGGAAAAAAACGGGGTTCAGTTCCCGTCCGCTCATTCGCGTTTAAGTTTTGTGTGGTGTTCCTGAATCAAGGCGAATACTGGATCCTTAACCAAGGCCATCTTAGATATCCAGCTCCAATTCGAGCTTTTACTCCGTCTCTAATGACCGCTTCCTCAAGGGAACAGTACGGTCCTATCTCCTCTACTTCTTTCACGCATTTAGGAACATTTAGTACGTTAACAAACAATTATTCCATCGAAGACATGGCTCTGTACCGATCAGTATTAAAATTCAGCCTTCACCATCTCTAAACATGACAGCTACTCCCCGTTTGCCTCTCGCACTGTAAGCTCTGCTCTTACGAAACATCATTCACTAATGTAAAGTGACTGCGATTCTTGTAATGCATTACACTACACGAAGAATGGTGCAAATGGCTCTAAGCACTATGGGACTTAACATCAGGGGTGATCAGTCCCCTAGACTTAGAACTACTTAAACCTGACTAACCTAAGGACATCACACACATCCATGCCCGAGGCAGGATTCGAACCTGCGACCGCAGCAGCAGCGCGGTTCCGGACGGAAGCGCCTAGAACCGCTCGGCCACAACGGCCAGCTCTACACGAAGAACCAAAGTATTTGTTACTGACTGAAAGGTTAGTTAATTTGAACGAGGTGAGCTTAAAGATTTACAACTGCAGTCAGTGATGGCTGCGACGAGCGTCCGGAAATGGCGACCGTGTCAGGAGGCAGTGGCTAACTCGGTGTGGGGCGGCCGATTCCTTTCCGGCCCAGCGGAGGCGCACAGCGCTCGCCTCGTGGAAAATCGCTGGTTTATTTCCTCGAGTGGCACGCGACCTGCAACGCAACCCGGAGTGCGCACCGCAACCCTTCACCACCTCCTGCACCCAGCAAAAACGAAAAAATTAGCAGTCGTCACCGGGAGCAGAGCTGCGCCCCGTAAAAAGATAATTCCCGTTGAAATTGTTTTACGTGCACGTCACTTCAGCAGACAAGCGGTTCTGCGCTGGCGCCCGCAAGAAGCAGCACCATAGGCTGATAAAAAATGCGGCGAGGACTGCAGCAGGGCGAGGCGGGGGAAGTGGAATGGCGTGCCGCAGTAACAAGTAAATGAATATACGAGCCAAATTATCTAGAGGGAAATGCGTGTTTACACTGCCGCCGAGCTGAAATTGAAATAAAATGCGGGATTCGCATTGAAAAAGGAGCGAGGAAAAAAGCGGCGGAATGCAAAGCTTGGGAAGAGAGGCGGCAGTGTTTGCACATTACATAATTAAGCGGGTAGCGCGGGCCCGCTCACTAGGCAGCTGGCTGTCCTAGCGCTTTGTGTGTCTCAGCCCGGTGGCACCGGCACCACCTGCTCTCACAAGTTCTCTGCAACTATACTGCTATCAGCTGCGTCGTGTCTCACGGAAACTAACTCATTCTACACTGGGAGCTGGCGACATCTGTGCTGGCTCTTGCTGTAGTGGCAATCCTATTCAGATACCAAGTGTACAGTGAGACCAAGAATATCAAGAAACGCAATAGAGTCTTCAGGCGGAGGTTGCTCACATGTCGTGTAAGTTAAGTTTAGTTCACTCTCTGACAGCCTCCACATCTGGACAGCAGGTGTCTAGTTTTTCGCAGAGAGCTTATCCAGTGCAACTATCGATGTGAAACTTTTGATCTTTCGTATGTTTATAAATTTTCAGTTCGCTTTACGTCAGATTTCTGCGTGGACCAGTCCATCATGATATGGATAGAACACCGAGACAAGAAACACTATTCTCTAGAGATATGGTCTCACTGAAGCTCATGTAGGCATAAGCAAAACACTTACATATTCCTGAAAAATCTTAAAGAGTTCATCGCACGCCAACAAGGCGCAGAACGTTTTCTTACTCCATACAGTCCATAGTTGGCGTACGCTTTTATGGATCGGATGTTCGGACATGCAATCCAAGTTTACGTATTTGATCTGGGTAGTCGCGGTTTTCAGACGTCTGAAAATCTAGTTGCATAAAATAATCCATACTAACAATTTCTCATATTTCAGTAACGTCCCGTGCTTGAGAAGGCGCTACAAACAGACCACGCCTCGTACAGCACTGCACACGGCCGAGCACTGCAGTTAGACGTACCTTGCTTATCCCAAGACCGCTGCTATGCGAGCCTGACGGTTGGAGCTACCGAGCAGTGCAATGTCACGTAGCGGTATTTGTGGTACAACTCAACCGAAAACGTTAAGAAGTGGATATTTCTGGAAGGAGTGAGTATTATTATTTCTGTTGTGATTGCCGTGAATGAATGAAAATGGTAACTGACGAAAGTCACAAGAGAAGTATCAGCACGAATACTTACAGGTTTTCTAAGGGCCATTTTGTGTGCTGTCGCCACAGCAAATCCTGGCGAGTGGGGTGTACCATATGTTGTTTTAACATCACCCAACCACGTAGCCGATTTGGCGTGCTTCGGCTGCGGACATTGTCTTTTTCAACTTTTTTGTCGGAGAGGACACAGTCTGGGGTCTGGTATGGTTGTTTAGGGAAGACACTGGTACGGTTTTTTTCGCCCCACCTGACGATGGGCCAGGGTACATTGGTCGAGAACTGCAGTTGCATAATGTAGATCTTTTTGGTCTCGAAGAGGAAGCAGGATGCTTCTTTTAATTTAAAATGAAGCCAACGTTTTGGCGAAATTTCTTGGAAACTGATTCTTTTTTTAAATTTTTAGCTGTGGTATGCAACCGCGAAATTGCAAGTAAGTATTACGCCCTATACATCAGTGATCGGTAAGTCACGAACAACCACGATATTACCACTGGAGTAACAAATGCACTGAATATTACACACTGGTCAATCTGAGGATCGATAACTGCTTTATATTTTACCTTTCTTATTGAATGTCTTTGAGGGTTGTAGTACATAAGAGGCATAGTTTAAGCTCAACTCCGAAAACCAACAACTCAGATTATCTGCAGACAATACCAAGGAATAATGTGTCACCTGAGACATAGAGAAAGAAAGTGAGCGTACGTGCTAAAACATACGCAAGCGTGTGTGTGTGTGTGTGTGTGTGTGTGTGTGTGTGTGTGTGTGTGTGTGTGTGTTTTCTGCGTAGGATTAGACCTGACCAACGCTGATCCTGTTCCAACTTCCCAAAGGTCGGATACTTGGCTGCGAACTAATTCGCATACTGTAGTTAGGTTACGAGGCGCTGCTTTTATGACTGGAAAATTAAAATAGATTCACGAAATTTCTAAAGGTTGCGTCAACACCACCGGAAAGGGAAAAATAAGACCACAAAACATGAAACATTGCCGACCTGACTCATAATCTGAAAAATAAGACTTGTGGGTTACCCAGCCTCAAAGAAAAAGAGAATAATTGTCTGCGACGAAAACTCTTAATGAAGGAGACTTTACATGCTGCGGTGGGAAGTGTTATTTGCACATTCCGTGCTTCTCTAAACGACACACACCGAACAGAGAAAAATTTAAGGAGCATTCGCAATTTAAACTTTCGGTCTGAAGCCGTGTCTCGTAGTTGGGAAGACTAAAAAAGAAAAAAAAACTGGGAAAAAGGAGACTGGATGGGACGAGGGGGCGGGTGGATGGCGGGATGACCCGCGGGGAGCGCCCGTCCTCTCGGCTCTGCCTTTCTGCGCGGCGAACACAAACAAAGCAGTTGGCCGGCGAACGCGGGCGCCGCTGCCGCAAACTGCTACAACACTCCGCCGAGCGGGCCTTTCTCCTCCGAGACGCGACACGAGGCGGCCGGCGTCGCCAGCGGAAGGTCTGTATACCGTATATACACTGTGTATATATATATATATATATATATATATATATATATATATATATATATATATATACACACATAAAAAAAGAGGCCCCCCCCCCTTGTCGTCTGAGCTACAAGACTTGTCATTAATTCGCAAACACGGAGCGGCAAAACGCGGCTAAATTATCCTCGCAATTGTGGTGCCGTGGCGCGCGTGCGCCCGCGGCCAGCAGCGCTGTACTCGTAATTTCGCGGCCGCTGTAAAATATTAACGACATAGCTGCCTGCCGGCCCGCCTGGCTGCGCTCCTTTTTGTGCGCGAAGCTGCCCGCGGGACGTAATCTACCGGCAGCCGCTGCTGCTGCCTGCGATAATTGATCGAGAGCCCACGGCCTTCTACTAATTACTTTCTGCAAAACCGCGGGCGCTGCCAGAGACGGCACGGCACGTTGCAGCATTTTTTAATACATATACAATACACGAGCGGCCCTCTCCTCGGCCTAGCTTTAAAAAAAGAGAGGAAAAAAAGCGCCGGCGCGCGCTCACGGTTTTGTCTCTGTCGCTTTCCTCTTATCTCTCTGCCCCTCTCTTCGTCCCACCCACTCTCGCCGCCAACGCCCTCCTCCCCCTCCCGGCCCTCCTCCACGGCACTCGCCTTTCTTGTTTTTTTTTTTGTATTATTCCCCCTCCCTCTCTCCCCTTTTAACAACGGTGAAATTGAAAGATTCCGCGCGTCGCTATTTTGACACGGCGAACACGCGCACAATGGGCAGATCACATTTAAAAAGCGCGGTGCTCGCACAATGGCGGCGGGCCCTATACGCGTCCGCCATTGTCACAGGTAACCGAGCCGGCGACAACCGTTTAGTGTTCTCCTTGAGATTAAAACATGAAAGAAAATAGTAGTGGGGAGAGAGAGAAAGAGAAAAGCGGCCCGTCGCGGCTACTGGCGGCGGGAACAATGTGGCGTTTTGTGCCGTGTACAGCGCGTGCCGCTGCCTTAGCTCACAGCCAAATTCGCAATCCCGCGCCGGCAATAACGACCCGCGCGCTCTTTTGTGCTGAGCCGGTAACTAGCTGGGACGGCGGGCGGCTCGGCACTCGACACCCGACGCCCGCTACCTGTCCCACAGCCGATGGCACGCCGCACGTCTGGGCCGATGACCCCTCAACTAAGCCTACTGACCTCGCAACACAGGTTCTCCGAAAGGCTGTTTCGACCGCACAGTACCGACGTTACTGTCATCGGCTCTCTATTTTGCTTCTTCCATTATCTCGTCGACTTCGGCAAAACTACTGCAGTTCGTGGGTGTACTGCAACTAGGTTAATTTCGTCCTAGAAATTCATCGTCGAATGACGAAAAAGAAGGAAGTTCTGTTTCTCGTCCCATCGATGAGGAGATCATTTGCGACGGGCTACGAGACCGGATAACACAAAGAAGACACTGAAATTTTCCGTGTTCCTTTCACAGGAGCCATCTCTGTTTAACGGAAGCACCGAAAACCAACTTCTGGATGACACAACGGAGATCTGTACTCCCCCCCCCCCCCCCCCCCAGGTCCAATGCCGCAACTCGCTTCACGAAAACCATGAATAACCTAAATCTGTATGGCCGAATTGGGTTTTGAAGGCCGCCTTCTCAAAGGCGATCCCAGTGCCTCACCATCACACTTGTTCGGCTCTAACTGTAACACTGCGTTGCCCAAGTCGCCGTAGCGTTCCGTTCATGGGTCTGTGTTCTTAATAAATTTATCTGCGATTTTTATTGCCAGAGACAAGTGTTTTCCTTTAATAAAGATGGGGGAATCTGTTTTAACAGTAATTGGGGAGCAACCACATTTGCCTCAGCTGCAATGCCTTGTTGAACAGAGAAAACTCTCCTGCCGGTTTTACTGCGTGTATAAATATCATTAGGATACACCTGCCAGAAACGAACACAGGGACCCATGGAGAGTCCGTTGAAAAGGACGAGAGAGAGACAGAAATGATGATGATCATGATGTTTGATCTATGGGGCGCTCAACTGCGCGGTCACCAGCGCCCGTACAAAGTCCCACTTTTACACAGTCCAGTTTTTTACCTAACCCAATCTAGCCACTGGTACATATGATGATGATGATGAAATGATGAGGATAACACAAACATCCAGTCCCAGGGCAGAGAAAAATCCCCAACCCGGCCGGGAATCGAACCCGGGACCCCACCATCCATAGGCAGCAACGCTCGCCACTAGACCACGAGCTACAAACGAGAGAGAGAGAAAGTGGGGCTGATATCGTATTAGGCGACAAACAGAACAGCGACTCGACTCATGATGCTGTCCACAACAAACACAATATTTTGTTCAAAGAAGATGGTATTGTAAGTAGTATCTCACATGCATAGCTCGAGTAATCTTAGTGTCAAATATGGATCGTCCAAATACCGTTTTCTCAGTCGGCGTATTTTTTATCCTTTTTCTTAAATACTGGGCTGTGATTTCAATATTGTTGATGAAATGCGTGATGAATGAATAGCCGAGATACTGATTCATCCACATTGGCAAGTGACAATCCAGCGGCTAATAAGGAAAGACAGGAAAAGGCTCGGGCAATCCCAAGTTCTATCGACAAATACCAAACCTACAGTCTTACGTCTGACTGGGTCGCCTTGCAGGGAAACTGTTAATCATATGCCGTAATTCGTTCACAATCTAGAGTGAACTTGAGAACGGTGTCCTTAATAAGCTACCCAAGCACCTGCTACACGAATGACTTGGCAGATTTGGTGAGCAGGGTATCCAAACACAGCCAGTTACTGTGACACTGAGGACGGATTATCAGAAGCGAATGGTTTCAAGAAAATTACGTCTACAGGAGATACAAATTCAATTTCATTTCCTGAATAGCACATTATGAGACTGCACACAGTCAGTAAGCCACCGTGTTCTTTACAGGAGTGTCGATGATAATTCCGAAGGCAGATGGAAAGAGTGATCTCGCGCAACGCAAAGTTGAACGCTGCGACGCAAAGCTACTCCGCGAGCCACAGATGTTAAAATGGCAGCCCCTTAATCAGAATACTTCTCAAAAGCGACCTTCGAAGCACTTTAAAGTTTTTGCAGACCAAGAGTCGACATAACTATTTCTCAATATCGTTCACCCAACAAGTGAAATGGTAATGATGTGGTCGCACGGGGTTCAATACGCCTGAGAAAAACATGTAGTCCCTCACAAAAGGATACGATGTAACTTGAGACTGCGGGAGGATTGGTCTACCAAATTGAAAAACTGGTAAACATACAAGAACCTGCCACTGTAGCCTTCGATAGAGAGCCACTCACTATTGCTCCGTAATACAAGAAAAAACATTTTGAAGTAGCTACGGATGAGAAAGTTGTATTCAGCTTAGGACTAACAAGTTTAAAACTGTCACTGGACGCAGCCGGGAACTCTGACTCGCACCGTTAGCGGACACCTAAGCTTTCTGGGAACGCTCATTGTGCGCCTCGAAGCTGCATATACACACATCAAAAAAAGTTTTGCATCAACCCCGTTCCCAGAACTCCTGAAGACAGACGTTGACTGTGGATATTGTATCACAGACACATTCCCTTTGACTGTTCAGAGATGTCACTAAACCCGCCCAAAGACGTAACCAACCATGCATGAGCAGCGCCTATTAGACGGAGGGGGGTCAGTTCCATTCATTCCACCAGGAAGCAGGTACACGGCTCGTGTTGTCCGTAGTTCAACGATGTCTAGACGGTCAATACCACGGTTCGATCGCGTCCGCAGTGTTAAGTTGGGCCAGGAAGGGCTCTCAACAAGGGAAGTGTCCCGGCGTTTCGGAGTGAATCAAAGCGATGTTGTGCGGACATGGAGGAGATACAGCGAGACATGAACTGTCGATAACATGCCTTGCTCAGGCCGCCCAAGGGCTACTACTGCAGTGAATGACCGCTACCTACGGATTACGGCGCGGAGGAACCCTGACAGCAACGCCACCATGTTGAATGATGCTTTTCGTGCAGCCACAGGACGTTGTGTTATGACTCAAACTGTGCGCAATAGGCTGCATAATACGCAACTTCCCTCCCGACGTCCATGGCGAAGCCCATCTTTGCAACCACGACACCATGCAGCGCGGTACAGATGGGTCCAACAACATGCCGAATGGACCGCTCAGGATTGGCATCACGTTCTCTTCATCGATGAGTGTCGCATATGCCTTCAACCAGACAATCGTCGGAGACGTGTTTGGAGGCAACCAGGTCAGGCTGAACGCCTTAAACACACTGTCCAGCGAGCGCAGCAAAGTGGAGGTTCCCTGCTATTTTGTGGTGGCATTATGTGGGACCGACGTACGCCGGTGGTGGTCATGGAAGGCGCCGTAACGGCTGTGCGATAAGTGAATGCCATCCTCCGACCGGTAGTGCAACCATATCGGCAACATATTGGCGAGGCATTCGTCTTCATGGACGACAGTTCGCGCCCCCATCTTGTGAATGACTTCCTTCAGGATAACGACATCGCTCGACTAGAGTGGCCAGGGTATTCTCCAGACATGAACCCTATCGTACATGCCTGGGATAGATTGAAAAGGACTGTTTATGGACGACGTCATCCACAAACGCTCTGAGGCATCTACGCGGAATCGCCGTTGTGGAGTGGGACACACTGGACCAACAGTGCCTTGATGAACTTGTGGATAATATGCCACGACGAATACAGACATGGATCCGTGCAAGAGAACGTGCTACAGAGTATTAGAGGAAACGGTGAGTACAGGTATCTGGACCACCACCTCTGAAGGTCTCGCTGTATGGTGGTACAAGATGCAATGTGGGGTTACGATGAGCAATAAAAAGGGCGGAAATGATGTTTATGTTGACCTCTATTCCAATTTTCTGTACAGGTCCTGGAACTCTCGGAACCGAGGTGATGTAAAACTTTTTTTGATGTGTGTATACCCTATCTACAGAGACGTTCGAAGTGCTTCAGTTAGTCTCTGTTACACTGGGTGTGTTCGCGTTGGACATAGTAAATTCCAGGAGCGCGGCCACGTACTGAAGCGCAGTGAATTTCTGCTTCTCAGTATTACCCAACACGGTAGTGAAAAGTCTGTGCAAGCCAAGACTACGGAGAAATAAATAGTGCCTCAAAGCGTTATTTTTAACTTTCGAAACGATTACTGTCTGCTACGAGGACGACACTTTAAACTCTTGAAAATGCCCACTGAATGGTACAAATGAAGCTAATTTTCGTCTGGCTGCGAGGCTTTCTGATCCGATTAGTACTAACTCAGTAGCGACAGAGAAAAGATATTCCTCGAGGGAGAAGTGAGGCGATTAGGAGTGGCAATTCCCCCGATACGATTCCGAGCGCGAATACGGAAAAAGCTGCACGGAAGCAGCGGCACAATGCGGCCCGGCCACTCGAGGGGTCGGCAGGCGAAGGACAGGTGCGGCAGCTGCTGCCGGCGGCGGCAGTGCTCGCGCCCCAGTAGCCCGGAGCATCGCAGTGGCGACAGAGTGCGCCCTTTCGCGCTCCTCCGAGAATCGCTAATTAATTCCGCGGTGGTGGCGGCGCGAATTAAGGCGCGACACGGACGGCGAAAAAAAAAAAATATTAATGATCGCGAGCGCCGACGGGGACGAGCGGTCAGGCCGGCGACGCGGCGCCTAATTGCGCGGATTATTACTAATTACGGGAGGGGAGGGGAGGGGTGACGTCACGAGGCGGTGGGGGAGGACGACGCGAGGATGGGAGGGAGGGAGGGTCGTCGAGTGGCCGGCAGCAGCAGCGGCCGCGGCGCAACGAGGCGCCGAAATTTAATTGGAGCGCCGAGGAGCGGTGGCGGCAGCGGCGTCGCGATCGCCGGGCGCCGCCCCTCAAGAGGCTAACGCCAGTTCATTAGCGGGCGCGAGCCCTAATTAACGCGGCCCGCGACGCGACGCGCCGCGCCAAGTGTGCCGGCCACGGGCGCGCACACCACGCTCTAATTAAACGAGAAGCTCCGCCGTGAAGGGAACAGCGCCGCCGCCGCCGCCGCGGTCACATTTTTTTCCCCTCATTTCTGTGCGTTCCCAATGCCCATTCATTACCCGCGTGTTATACGGCCCGCTGTACGAGTACAACGAACGAGGACATTCGAGCATCGGCAGCGCGCGCTTTCGCTCGTCGAGGGTCATCGTGCTGGCGCCGAGACCGAGCTCGCGGCCCGACAGCGAGAGCTGCGGTTTTCGCCACCACCGCTCGGCCCTCCGTGCGGCTTTTGCTGTTTTCTATCACGTTCTGTTTCACGAAAGGGCAACATTCCCACTACTGGATTGTTACCACAATGGCAAAGACGTCTTCGCAACAGAGACGTCACTGACCACCACCAACGATCTTTCCTTCACGAAGGCTGCTCAAAAGTGGTTTGAAGACTAGAAGAAGCGCAGTGATAATCAGCGTACATCGCGGATAGTTTTAGGTAAACTAAAACTATCCGATATATTTCATAGATTATTCGTGGTTATATTGGGGCAGCCGGCTGAAGTGGCCGTGCGGTTAAAGGCGCTGCAGTCTGGAACCGCAAGACCGCTACGGTCGCAGGTTCGAATCCTGCCTCGGGCATGGATGTTTGTGATGTCCTTAGGTTAGTTAGGTTTAACTAGTTCTAAGTTCTAGGGGACTAATGACCTCAGCAGTTGAGTCCCATAGTGCTCAGAGCCATTTGAACCATTTTTTATATTGGGGCACCATAAAGTTCGCCTTAAAGAGCACCGCCACTGCTTTCGTAGATATATACTGAACTGCTGCTTTCGGTAAAGCGCTTTGACAAGCTAATTTATGTAGTGACTGATTCATTACACTTTGAGGTGGTAATCTGTATTAATTACTCGTACGCTCATTAACTATAAAAACTGCACTTGACTGCGCCATTTGCAATTGATACAGAATAAACGGAATACAATTAAAGAACAGTATAAATGCTTTTATTTTCACAAACGTTTCTGTTTTGAATCATAAATAGACAGCAGTTATCACTCTGAAATAATTCATGTATTTTTATAACACACTGAGATTATAAACAAAACAATAATAGGTACACTGTATTAATAATCATCCCAGGGCCACTTTCCTGGATCTTAGTTATTACTTTGCTACAAACAGGTCAAAGGCAGGCAGACGTTTTCGTACGTACTCCACTGCATTTCACTGTCAGCATGTGGCGTCGACCGGCTTTGAGGCATCTCCCAGGCGTCGGCTTTTTTGTTCGAAGCGGCGGTTGGTTCAGACGGGGCCTAGCGTCGACCGGCAATGAATCGCACTGATAGTTACGATTACTCTTGGAAACAAACTCTTAAGCAACCTTCCGGTAGAAGTGAAGAGCTTCACACTGGCCCACTTTCCCACAGTAGGAGAATTCCTTTCTCACCAGGTCCTCGGCATATGCCACCCTGGGCCCTTTCCTACATTTCAGTACCGAGTAGTCAGCTTCCATTCTTTTTCTCTCTAATCGAGTTATGTGTTAGCAGCTTTTGTTGCTATCCTATAATGCCACCCTCTCCAGCACGGTAAAAAAGTACACTTGCACAGAGTATTCCTTCTAAAAGGATTGACCGAATCTCGAATCATGAAATGTCGTTACACTGGCGCCTCCATTATGCATTATCGTCTTTCCCAGTAGACTAAACAAGTAACAGCTAGCTGTCAACACTACCCCACAAAACAGATAGGTAACGACACAACACCTGTTCGATGACCCTCGCCACGAAATGATACAATACCAGCCTCTTTTGTGTCACCGGAGGTTCGCTTTAAGATGCAGCAGTAACCGTTTCCAGAACAGACATTAAGACATTAGTAGATGGGAAACTGACGTGCTGGGCACAAGGTCCTCGCTGAAGGACGAAACATTAAGACCTTCAGTCTCACGTGGAATCTTTCATTTTCTTTTTTTAATTTTTTTTAATAGCAAAGCTGTCTGTCAAAGGAATATATAAATTGAGGCAGACTGAAGAATTTACCGCTTGAACTGACTAATTTTTTTTTTTTTTGCAGAAAATTAAAAATTTAACAGATGTAAAGAGTTAAACATGATGCAAGAAAGAATAGAAAAATTAGTCGTTTGAAGAAATAATAACGATGAAGTGAGCACAGGGAAATAACATTTCAAAAAAAAAAAAAAAAGGCTATGAGCACTATGGGACTTAACATCTGAGGTCATCAGTCCCCTAGAACTTAGTACTACTTAAACCTAACTAACCTAAGGACATTACACACATCCATGCCCGAGGCAGGATTCGAACCTGCGACCGTAGCAGTCGCGCGGTTCCGGACTGAAGCGCCTCGGCCACCGCGGCCGGCGTCGAACTTGTATCACGGAGAAGTTAATTGTTGAAACTGCGAGAGCTCCAAGAAAAGTCGGGCAGTATATTACTTCCTTCCGCACACGTCTCGCGAAACGACCACGACGAAAAACGTCGAAATAGAGTTCTTCCCACGTACCATTGTCGAACAGAAAAGGGAAGGGGGCAAAAAGGTAGTGCTAGCGAGAATTCTCTCCGCTGCGCACTGCGCACTATAATTGTAGAGAGTAACCTGGAGCGCAGAGAGACTGAGCCTAACAAAAGGGAGAGTGTGTGAGGAAGAGACCGCAGACTCGGCCGAGCAGCCGCAGTAAATCGTGGCGAGGCGGCGCGACGTCCAAACATCGCCGGCGACGCTGAGTTATTGCGGAGCCTGCCCAGCCCGCAGCCGCTAATGAGCGCCGAGTTACGGCGGCGTCCCGACTACCGGATTCCCATGCTAATGAATTGGGACGAGCAACAGGTTCCCGCGGCTTGTCCCGATCGCGGCCCACAGTTTACGGCTTATTATCCCGGCGCGACGACAAAACTGGCGGCGCGCACCTGCCGCCGCTTATTCCGCCGGCTGGACACACGTCGCAACCGCCGTCTTTATTCTGACGCTGCACCGACACTTTGATAACCGAGCTTACACTTGTAGGTATACATTTCTTCCCAATTGCGATTTGCAATTTAAATGAACTACTTGAGCAGACGACTAATATGTCAATTCTATACTCGTTTGTTATTCAAGATGGACGAAATCAAAAGGTGTTTTATTACTGTTTTTTGCGCATTCCTTGTAACACTTCGGCGGAATCGTCTCGGTAGATATAATTACGAAGACGATCCGAGCAATACTTTACCGACAGTGTGCCACATGACAAGTCGAGTAGTACTGGTAACAACACAAAGAATATTGGGTTTTAACTCCCGTCAACGACGATATAATTAAGTACAGAGCACAAGCGCGGAGCAGACGAGTATGAGGTATGAAATGGATCGTCGCTTTGTCAAAGAACAATATCGACAACCGCAATATTGGATTTTGGGAAACAACGGAAAACTTAAATCTGGACAGCCAGTGGAGCTTTCAATCTCATTCCTCCCGAATGCGAATCTAATGAAGGAGAAATTCTGCTTCACAAATTTTGGTCAACAACTAAATTACATAGCATATAAGAGGGCATTGAAATGAAAAGAAATAATTCCTTTCTTTACACCAATCGTACGCTAATTCATTCGGTTTCACAATCTAACGATGTGGATGCCAGAAATGGGCTAGTAACTGGGGTTCGAACGACAACGCTGGAGTAATCGGTTTTTTTGTTTAAGTGAATCATTCGGAATCGATTTACATTAACTACAGAAGAACTGTAGAGAAAATGGCTCTGAGTACTATGGAACTTAACATCTGAGGTCATCAGTCCCCTAGACTTAGAAGTACTTAAACCTAACCAACCCAAGGACATCACACACATCCATGCCCGAGGCAGGATTCGAACCTGCGACCGTACCAGCCGCAGGGTTCCGGACTGAAGCGCCTAGAACCGCTCATCCACAGTGGCCGGCGGAAACTGACTCTGGCTCTTATAGGGCTATGACAAGGAAACAAACGAGCCGCCTCCTTTCCAAAGGAACCATTCCGCCATTCGCCCTAATCGATTTGGTGAAATCTTTATCTGGATGGCCGAGCGGAAATTTGAACTCTGTTCCTCGCGATTATAAAACTAGTGTGATATCCAGTGCCCTACCACGCTCAGCAGGAATTCGTGATATGACCAGCTGCCGTTACTTTCCTCATTTTCGAGATCAGGTTACCCGACTGTTTTGAAAACGTGTTAGCAGTGTGCTGTACTTGTGCTGTTTTTGATAAATGGGAATCGTAATTATTCACAGGAGCCGGCACCTCACTGCCGGTCGAGCACCCAAAGAAAAAGTCCTCTCCGGACAGTTCCCCGCCACAGAGGGCAGACAACAGAGTTGGCCATCTGCCAGACGCAGACGCAGGCGCAGACGGCAAGAAAAGGCGCCAGTCTGGAGGCGGCGGCGCTAAGCCGCGGTCCGGAAATCGCCGCCTAGCCCGGGGGCTAATTGCGGCTGTCAAGGCGCGCTGCCGCCGCATACATAATTAATCCTTAATTTCCGGAGCTGGGCGCGCCGGCGCGCGTCCTGGAAATTAGCGGCCATGTTGCGTAATGGCGCTGTCGTCGGCAAGATTAGCCGCCAGCGCGTCTTCTGCTGTTGCTGGCTGCTCGTCCGGCCGCGTCACTTACATCCGGAGGACGGTTCGCTCTGGCTCGCGCCGCTGCAGTTTTCCGCTGGACTGTCGTCCGCAATGTGCGCGCACCGCTGTCTTGTGAGTTGACCGCACAAACGCAAAATAGATTTTTATTTATTTGCTAAATAACGGTGTGATCCGCCCTCTCGGTTACATTTAGTGTACAGAGATATAACTGTCTATTACTGATGATACCGATAACTGAATAACTAAAGTGGTATTCAATTTCCCTAGATATTCTGAAACATTCCCTAGATGACTGACAGAATATAGAGCTTGAATTCAGCCATTCTTCTATAAAAAATTTTCCCAATTGATCCAGTCGTGCAATACTTATATTCGCATTCGCTGCACGCTCTGCAACCAGTCGGGCTTCAGATACAACACCCAGTGCGTCCGAGCGCATCGCATGCACCACCTGGCAAAGACGATGGGGTCAGTCGCCAACTTCTGTCACCAGTTTCCCGACGAGGTTGTTGAGACCCGCCACGACTTCCATTCCTGTGCCAACTTCTTCATCTTACAATACATATACGTCTAGCAGCCCGCCTCTGAATTGTCTCGATGTCTTCCTTTAAACCAACCACGTGGGGATCCCAAACACTCGAGTAGCACTCAAGAACTGGTCGCGCTAGTGTTCTGCACGCGGTCTCCTTTACAGATGAACAACACTTTCCTAAAATTGTCCCGATAAACCGAAATCGATCACTCATCTTTCCTTCTACAACTCTTACATGCTCGTTTCATTTCACATCGCTTTGGAACGTCCCGCCTATCTACGTGACTATGTCAAGCAGCACAGTGCTAACACTGTATTCGAACATTTTCTATTCGTCTGCTTTAACTTACGTTTTTCTACATTACAGCTGGCTACCATTTAACAATTCAACTAGAAATTTCGTCTTAGTCATCTTGTATCCTCCTACAGTCACTCAACGACGACACTTGCCGGTACACAACAGCATCAGCAAACAGCTGCAGATTGCTGATCACCCTCTCCGTCCGATCATTAATGTACACAGAGAAAAATAGCGGCCCTACCACCCTTCCCTGGGGCACTCCTGCCGATAGTCTTTCAGTGATGAACACTCGTCGTCGAGGGCAACTTATTGGGTTTTGTTAGTCAAGAAGTCTTCAAGCCACTAACATACCTGGGAACCCAGTTTGTATGCTCGTACCATCGATGACAGTCTGCAGTCAAACACTTTTCGGAAATCTAGGAATATGCAACGTCAACGTCCTCGATTATCTTATATAAATATTGCACTCTCTTTCTTCCCCCAATAGTTTCTGCATACTGCTCCCTTTCGTTAACATAAGTTTACTCCCCGATGCCTTACGTAAGACGCTGGGAGATAAAGACGGGGAAGGCGCCTTGCTTTGCCTCATTCAAGGTTGGGGATCTGGTTTCTGTTAAAAATTTCCGTACCCAGAGTAAAACTGGAGAAAAGATTTCGCCGCGTTTCGTGGGTTCCTACAAAAATTTTGAAGCTCCTTACGCCAGTCACTTTGTAGGTGAAAATCACTGAGATAAGGCAACGAAGATGTATTTGAACCAAATGAAAGTGTATGGCACGTCCAGAAGAAGCCGATACTGACGTCCTCCTCCCAGGAATCAGATTAAGGCTGCAAGGTTGGGGTCTGTCTTGCTCGGTACGCCGCCTGGTGTTGATATGCCTCAGTGCTGAAGCGACGTTTAAGCTCCCAAGTGGTTTGGAGTGCGGTGGTCCGTGACGAAGTGCGGTATTTACGATTAATCGTCCCTGCGTGTGGTGCCTCGCAACTGACGAAAAGTTAGCGCCGGGCGGGCCCTAAACTCTTGGCTGCGGCTTACTGAGGCGTATTTCACTGATGATTTACTGCTGGATTAACGCTGAATCTGGCGAGCGTTCATTTGTTAAATTTGTATCAGTAGTTCTGATTGACTGGAGGCCCATTTCATTACAACGTGTCAGTGACTTTCAATGTGTTTTATAAGGGGTTTTTCACGTGGAGAGAACAACTAGATTTGGTTACTTCTCCAGAAACTCATCAGTTTTAAGGCGACGTGCCAAGTCTTTCTTATCAGTATTTCCAAATGCTTCGATGCTACGACGGCTATTCATAAATAGACCTCCAACTGACTATTAAAAGTAAAAAAGCGCTTTTAGCTTCGTGACGCTTACGTGGTTGGAGACTCAGCCGCTGTTACGTTTGTCAGTGTTTAAGCAGCACGCGAATGAAATGCACGTTGTTATTGAGTCTCCTGCCATAACATTATCACAGACGTTAAGACAGCATAAGGTTTGTGCACGATGCGTATCAAAATGTCTAATCGATGTTTACAAATCTGGAAGAATGGGTTCCGCCTTGACATTCTCACGGTCTCTTTAGTTCACGCACTGTCCATCGAGTCTGGTGTCGAAGGAGGCTAAGCTGCGTAGCTGCTGTTCCTCCGTTGCCCTCTCTGGTGGTAGTGATAGCCTCTCGTGGGAATCGTCATCGGGCTACATCTGTGGATTTGGAAGTAGCTTACGGCTGCGAGGTCTTCAGTGGCACGCTGTCTTCTGTCAGAGCGCCACTTCTCCGCGACTTGGTGGACATGCTCCCAGTCGTGGGGGGTGAAGGCAGGGTGAGCGTTAATCAGGCGCAGCTCCTTCCGAGACACCACCGCGTGCAACAGGCCACGGGTGTGGCGAAGGTCACACGGGTGGTAGGAAAGGGGAGGCTTGGGGTTTGTCCGGTGGCGTGAAAGGACATGGGTTGTCCCGGTGTGGGTGCGACCCATCCCTTATGGACGCCGCAGTCTTCTTGAGGAAGAGCTGCACACTGCGCTCATCTGAGAGCGGCAGGCACAGGGGCAGCTCTTCCTCCTCTGATGCCTCTTCCTCGTCGTGGGAGGAAGCGGTCGGTGTCTCTTCCTCGGCTCTTGTGTCTGTCTCCACAGCGGGATGCAGAGCAGGCGTCTCGACGTCCATCTCCAGGTGCAACACCTCCTGCATTTCTGCAGGGGGCGAGCCAATGGTCGTCTGCGTGGCGGCATCCACCCCCACCGGGCTCCTCGCGCGGCTGCTGGAGCTGGCGATGGACACCTGCGAGCTCATCCTTGAGTGCAGCCCTTTCGGCTGCAAAGGCGGTTTGGAAGCCGGCCATGGCGTCACCAGTGACGGCTTCGAGGCCGCGCGGCTCGTACCCCTCGCCAGAGTGGGGGCTGAGGGGAGAGGGGGGGGGGCGTCTTGGCGCCAGACACCGCCGCAGGGCATGTCGCGGCGGAACTCTTTGAGGTAGCCGCAGCTACGTGAGTTTGCGGCGTGTGAGACGCCGAAGTTCGCCCATATACAGGCCACCCCTCGTGGCTTAGGGTAATTTCGAGTGCCGTGCGCTCAAGCTCGCGACAGCGTTCTTGCTAACGCTCGCAGCGTGCCCCATTTGCTGGCACTTGTAGCACTGCACCTTCTTCTGTGTACGCTTCGGCTGTCGTTTGCGGTCGCGGTTGCTCCCCATCGCGTCGATGAGTAGCTACAGCGCGGCTGCCAGCTTGCTTCCCTTGTGTCCAGCCATATCTTGCGGCTAGTGGCGTAGGCGAGCGACGGTAACGAAGTGAGCCGCAGCGAGTCGAGCTGCGAGTGCGTCGCCTTGACATTCCATCAGCACTACCATGAAGACGGCGTGGGGACTTCTGAAAGGAATCGTGACTGGGGACTAGTCATGAGAACAGGATGTGAACTCTGAAACTGAGGACCAGTCCATACAGTGGATGCACAGTCATTTTCCCAATAACCTCAAAAAGCTCAAGCAGGTGCTGCCAAACTGCAAAATGATGGGTACTGTTTTTTGAGATCGCAGACGAATGTTGACAAAATATTTCATGAAAGGAAAGGGTAAGTTCACTGTGGCATCAAAGGTTCACTGCGAGACTTACGAAAATCCGAAGGTCAATAAATACATAAAAAATTACTTCGTGGGATGATTACCGAAGGAGTCATTCTCGTTCGCGACGATGTTCGGCCCCATACTTCGAATCGAACGAAGACTTTTCAGCTGCAACAGTTTTCAACATCTCCCAAAAGCCTGGACTTGGTATCAAGTGACTTTCAACTCTTGCGCAAGACGAAGGCCTGGCTGGCTAATCAGCACTTCACGACCAACGAAGAGTTCAAGGATGCTGTCAACAACAGGCTCAGCTACCAGGTGACAACATTCTTTGGTGAAGAGATAAACAAGTTATTCAGAATTTGCGTGACAACTACACGCTAATGTAACGTTAACGCGTAAGTACAGATTGCATATAAAATTTGTTATATATCTTTTTCTTTTTTAAATATCTAATCACAGGCTAACTTATGAATAGCTCTCACATCACTTTCCCTTAGCCTATGTTGACTTCCACACAAGGCTCTTCTCAGGGAGTAAATTCTCATAAATTTCTTTGTCAAATTAATGCATGTGTTTGATGCCAGTAGACTTGAGATTTCTTTTGGCGAGGAATATTCTCTTCATCCATGCAAGTCTGCTTCTTACACCTTGCTTCGCCGGTAGAAATAAAGCGCAAAAAACTGAAAAGTCTGTGTAGACTGATACCTTTCTTCTGATGAAGCTATCACTATTAGATGGAGACGTTAATGTCTATAAGAGTTAACTGATTATAAATTCTCTAAGTAGAAATGTACAACATTTCAACATTCATAGTCAGACATTTACCGTTTAGACATATACTTATTGATGAAGTTCTGGTGCTGTTTCCACATAGGAAAAACTTGATATGCAGGATATTTTTCCTGGTGTCTCACCATTCATCATTCCCTAGTTTCGCATGACAGGACAGTAGGCCATGATGAAGTTGGCTGCGATAATTTTGAAGTGCAGTTTAGGATCAGCTCTACTTAGATGCTGGAATCCATGAATTGAACCATCTACTGTTACAGATTTACTGGAGACATGCCTGGTTCTTTCTCTTCTCCTCTGGGACGACAGACACTTGAAAATTTTTTGTGTAAAGGACTGAATTGGCTCTCTCATAATCGCTGAGAAATTTTACTTGTTCGTCTTGGACGAATATTGTGAAGCGTGATTTCCACACCTGATACAGTCGTTAGCGTTTTTTACATAGCCAACCTACGGTTGGCTACTGTGGTTAGTATGTGAGCTACAGTATTTGTATCAGCTTCAGCATATATTTTGTATGTTTTTGGCTTCAGATCAAGAAATAACACAAGGTAGATGATTTCTTTCAGGGCCTAAGGTGTGAGTGGATAGGCAGTTCTCGTCGTAGTAGTAAGAGATAAAACTGTAAAAGTTGATAACTTTCCTCCATGCCTCCTAAAACTGCACTTGAAGGTTTTCGCCAAATCTAAAGCCTTAATATATTACTTCCAATAGCGGAGAACATCATTGTTTAATACCATCTGGATCTTTTTATTATTTTATTTTCCAGGAACTACGTCACATTTCATCCAGCTCGTGTTACAGCTTCTTGACAACGTACTGCTCCTCTGAAATATGGTGGTACCATTACAGTCCTCTTGCTTTGGGGTGAGGTTTACGTACATTACGTAGACGAAGAAATTTAGTCCATAAGAGGCCACTGTTTAAGTTGGTTCTGTCGGTTTTGAACTCTGACCTTCGCTGAAAAATCTCTTACTCTGACCAGTACATCTAAATGTGAGCAACACAAGTGCTACAATTTCTTTATATCAAGGATACGGTGTATGTGACTTTGTTGAGAAATTTAGAAGTAGTTTTGTGATCCGGAATGATTACTGTCATGTATGGGGATAGAGATGCTTTGTTACTTTTCCAGTCTGCAGGGAAGCAGGAGAGTTTTAGGTGAATGTTACTGTGTTTTCGGCATCATATAACACAATCCAGGGAACCCGCATGTACAATTCCTCTGCATCCTTACGTTGTGCTCTGCGGTCTCTTTTAAGTTTTGGTGTGTGTGTGTGTGTGTGTGTGTGTGTGTGTGTGTGTGTGTGTGTGTGTGTGTGTGTGTGTGAGGGGAGGGGGGAGGGGTCACGTAAAGGGCAAATGGCGGAAAACTTAAAATTTTCAGCTAAATGGATTCGACCTGTCAGAAGTATAATTATATAATTATTGTTGTTCTCATTCTATTAATGAAGATTACTACTACGAGCAAAATTACTACTACGAGCAAAACAATTAAAGGGCCACTTTTTCGAATCTTCAGTAATCATCTCCCGTTGCAGGGCGTAAGTTCGAAATTTGGTTCAATGATGCCCACAACCTCCCTCTGTAATGGTGCCACTGCGTGGCGCCCTGCGACGACACCCTCGGGCTTCGAACAGTAAGGTGTCGACACGTGCGGAAAAAGGCCACAGCTCAGAAGTCCACGTGAGGTCCAAAGCCGTGGTCACGCCGCACGGGCCGCGTGACGTACAGCAGCGTAGAACAGCACAGAATGGAGGAGAGTGTTCGTACGTACGCAGCAATGTTCTAGTGTAAGCGCGCGCGCTTCACTGAAATGGAAAGCGAGGAACGCTGTCCAAATACAGCGCTCACGAACGCACCATTTCTTCTGATGTACGGACTTTGTTGTTGCGCAGAGCGACGCGGTCTGGCGTCCACACCTCTTTCCTCGGTTTCGCGCGGTGGGCCGGTGTGGTCCCGGCATCAGGTTGGTTACCGATGTCACTTTATCAGAAAATTTCACCGTAATGCTGCCCAACGCCACGGTGGACGAGTCACACGATGAGAAGGTCGTCACAATCCCTCTTACTCACACTTCAAGCCATCTTTGGATGCCTCTGCAATGGAGGTCAGAACGACAACGCCCAGCGTTGAAACCACGGGGTTTCCTTATGGGTGGCCGAGGAAAACGTTTCAGACATATTGCCGCTCAGAATCGACACGAAAAGGCCCCAGTGGATGGCATCAGGGCGTCAATGAAACAACTCTGCCCTTTGAGTGTTGATTCCCACACATTTTGCGGTCGAAACGACAGTTCGCAGTGCGACGAGCAACAGGAGGACTTTCTTGACGATCTTTGACACCGCGACAACCCGCAAACGCTTCCACCCCTTCTGTAAGGACACGGTGAGGCTGCCATCACACTAAACGTGATCGAACATCTTAGGAGTTTAGTGCGGCTGCAATTTTTGCTCCGGTATAGAGGTTGAAACCAACAGGGACCGTTCAAAACCATTCGACGCGATCTGAACGTGACTCGAAGCAGTACAAAGGGTGTTTACGTCCTTACATCCCTCCTGTGGTGTATTTACAACAGGGTGCAACATTGACACACGCGTAAATAAAACGGGAAAGGGTTCCTCAGAGACCTCCGGTTACACTCTCGGTGCCACCAGTGCACCTTTGTTGACCACTTTAGAAAGATACCTGTACGGAGACATCCATTTCGACATCCATGACCTGAGTGGCAGTACGTCGCTGACTAGCGCCTGCTAGCCACATGCGAAATCTAATCGGTGTCGAAAAGAATGTCTAGTAATCAGTGACTGGCTGCCTCTGTACTGGAAAATTTTTAAAGTGCCCAGCTAAGGTGCGCAGGTGGCGCCCAGGGTGATGCCCCATTGGGAGGGACCCTTTACCATATTACTAACGCATGTCAGTGCCCCCCCCCCCCCCCCCGCGCGATCACGCTATAGGAGGGTTAACAAAGTATAAGCATCCTCTGCCACTTCGTATGTGTTCAAATTTCGTCGAGAGGATTTCATCGGTCCCTAGTGGTTCCATCGTGTATTCCAGGACAAAAATTGCAATCGCGCCACACTGCAGGGGAGTGCGACCACGCTCAATGGGGGTTCCAAGCTCACATTGTTCCTAGAGAAGGATTGAACCGTCGGGGGCGGATGTCAGCGGTGTCAAAGATTGTGACAAACGTCGTCCTGTTGCCCACCGCTCAACGGACCGCAAAATGTGTGGGAACCAGTGACCCATAGGAAGGGGTGTTTTCATTGACGATTTTTATGCCACCCCCTGAGGTCTTTTTTGTAGCGATACTGAGCGGCAGCGTACATGAAGTATTTTACTCAGCTACTCATAAGAAAACCGAGTGATTTCGACGCTCGGCGTCGCGGTCCTAACCTCCATCGCAGAGGCGTCAAGAGAAGAGTGAAATGTGGAAAAAGAGGGTGTGACAACCTTCCCATTGTGTAAAACGTCAATGGTGACGATGGACAGGATTGCAGTGAAATCTGGTGCCAAGGTGACATCATTACCTCACCTTACACATTACACGAATTTCCGAGTTCTGACCTTATTTTCGCACGTGTCGACACCCTGCTGTTTGAAGCGTCGGCAACCCGAGCGCGATATGGCAGGGCGCAAGGCCTTTTTCACCATTACAGACGAAGATGGTAGGCAGCTTTGAGCAATATTATGAAATTCCGCATCACAATGGGAGACAATTATGGGGTTTCGGAAAAGCAACCCTTTGTGTTGCACAGTGTACTTTCTCTCCACAACTGGCCGAATCAATCAGTGTGGCACACGTCCTCCTCACAGTAAAGTTTCTATGGTCTTTGCAGTTCATATCGGTTTCAGCATCCACTCCGAGGCCTTTGTCCAAAGCCGCTCATTCTGGTTTGTTTTTCGCTGACGCTATGCTCAAACGAACTGAGAGTGTTCTGTACATTTCTGTGTACAATGTCGCATTTCTACAATGAATGTGTCACTCTACAGTGATGGACGCGTAACTATTTGGCGCAACGAGGCACTGACTGAATTGAATCTGTGGAGGCGCATAGTGAATCGCGTCTGTATGGCTCAGTCGGTAATAACTCCGCCCGAGAAAAGCGAAGCTTCAAGTTGTAGTCCTAGAGCTGCACACAGTTCTAAACTGCCACGAAGTTTATTTTGCGTCGCACTTGTTCACATTAACATTTATTAGCTGAACGAAGTATCAGTGTTTCCTAAATCTTCTTGAAGTCTACTTTCCACGCAAACCAGCGTTGACCGATGTATCTCTGAGGGCTACTGTTCATATTCACTACGACTACGCAGTGTCAGCAGCAGCTAATCCGTAAAGCAACCTTGATGCATGCGCGCTACTACGGTGGTCGCCAATCGCGAATGTGCGACCAGATCGTCGTAAAAAGTTAATTTCAGCACATATTATGCTCTCTTACCTGGAAAGTGGCCGCATTTACCCTAAGTGTGGCCTTATACGGAAGTGAAACGTGAGGAACAGAACGGTACACACACGACAAGAAGATAAGTTTATGAAATGCGGTGCTGCAAAAGGATGTTAAGATCAGATGTGTGGTCGAGGAACAGATGAAGAAGAATGGAATAGAAACGAGGTTTATGACAGAATTAAATTAAAAGAAGAGACTGGTAGGTAGGGCGCATCCTGAGACATCAAGGAATTGTTAATTTGGTGGTGGAGGGGGAGTGCGGGTAAAAACTGTAACGCGAGACGAAAGCTTGACCACAGTATGCACGTTCAAACAGTTGCAGTATTTATGCAGAGAGGAAGAGACTTGTTCAGTGTATATGAGGTGGACAACTGCATCACCCCTGTCTTCAGACTGAAAACAACAACAATAACGTCAAAAACGATATTGGAGCATAAATTTCTGGAGTCAGATGTGAACGATATCTACCTGCAGTTGTGCAAATTGAATTAGACACCTTTCGAGACACCTGAGTCGTGCGATTTTCCCGTGAACCAAGAAAAACAGCAGTTCTAAGCTATTCAGGTCTGGTAATCTAACGACGTCCATCGGAACTGTCAGCTGCATATTTATTTAAAGCCATGTCACAATTTGCGGCAGCAAGGACACTTTGTGAACTGACAGACTAATTACACTTACAACTGCAAGAAGAATAAAATGCCGATGTTCTCTGTTTTGATGCAGAAAAGGGCGAAATAATAATTAAAAATAAGTAATGGCCGCACCGACAACACACTGCATCAGGAGATACTTCGGCACGTGCGTGTACAATGTGTAAACGGTGCAACCACGGCGCGGACGTGGTTGCTCGACTCATTTCAACTGCGCCATGCGAAACGTGTATTCGTGTCACCACTGTCGAACATTTTTCTGAAATTCAAAATAGGAAAGAAACACTAATGCCCTGTGTCACCGAATTTCAATGAATACCGACGCATTCCATATGCCCATAACAATTTCATGCGAGCCTCGGGCAGAGTTTAGCCTCGATCAAACAGAGAAAGCTCTGAACTTATCTCTCCAGCTTTCGCCGGCATGTGAAAGATTTAAATGTCAGCCTCGCCGTCTGAATGTAACAGCTGAGGGCATTAAAAAAATACTAAAAATTATTGAGGAACAGGCACGAAGTCGTGGTTAATTGTTTCTATTAATACACAGGGTGATTATAATTAAAGTTCAACTTCCAAAACGCTGTAGAAATAACACCACTGGTCAGAATGACGTCAAATAGTAACGGAATACTATCGGAAAAGGGGGAAAACGTATAATAGAAGAAAAAAATAATGTGAACATTGATCAAAAGACGGCGCTGTATGTGTCAGAATACGTAAATGAAAACTTCCGTCATGCGCATGACCCACTGGGTTGGCAGAAACACGCCGGGTACCCGGCTATTCCTCCTTCCGCGTCTTTGACGTTCTCTATGACTGTCTCAATGCAGGATCGGGCTCTGCTTGTAAAGCTGTATTACAAGAATGATGACTGTGCACACGTCGCTCTGCAGAAGTTCCGGACACTGAAGGGTCTGAAAAAAGGCATTGGTCCGATGACTGCTGTCGGTCTGGAGAAAATGATTCGGAAATTCGAAAAGACGGGTTCTTTTGGTGAGCAACCTTGTAGATAGAGGAAACGAATTGATTCGACGTCAGTGGAAGTAGTGGCCACAGTAATGGTTCAAATGGCTCTGAGCACTATGGGACTTAACATCTGAGGTCATCAGTCCCCTAGAACTTAGAGCTACTTAAACCTAACTAACCTAAGGACATCACACACATCCATGCCCGAGGCAGGATTCCAACCTGCGACCGTAGCGGTCGCGCGGTACCAGACTGTAGCGCCTAGAACCGCTCGGCCACTCCGGCCGGCGCCACAGTAATGCACGAGGAGACGAGTGGTGGTGTGCAAACGTGTAGAGCACGGAGAATTGCCCGAACATTGGAAATATCCTTGAGCACGGTGCGTACGAAACATCCTTCTTTGCTATCCATCCAAAATTACCCGTGTGCGCGAGTTGCTTCCTGTTTACCTGCCAGCAAGAGAGACCTTTGTTTTAGAATTTCTTGCTCGCATGGAAGTGGATTGGCCGTGGAAGATTTTATGGACAGACAAACCACACTTCCAACTGACAGGATATGTCAATATACAAAATTGTCGAATATGGGCAACGGAAAATCCATACGAAAATCAGCCAGTACCACTTCATCCTGAAAAGGTCACTGTGTGGTGCGGCTTTACAGCATCATTTATCATAGGGCCATATTTTTTCGAATGACAGGTGCTTCCGGTCCTGTTACCTGTACCGTCATTGGTCAGCACTATGAGTGCCTTTTGCGCAACCACGTCATTCCTACTCTCCCACAGCGTGGATTTGCGGATGGGATCATTTTTACGCAAGATCGCGCACCTCCGCACATTGTAAATTCAGTTAAGCAGCTGCTGAAGCGCCATTTCGGAAATGCTAGAACCATCAGCCGCCATTTCCCTACAGCCTGGTCGTCCCGATCACCTGATCGTAATCCGAGTGACTTCTGGCTGTGGGGCTATCTGAAAGATGTGCCCAGTGTTCTGACTGCAAACTTAGCTGTATTGAAGGCACGCGTTGCGCAACAAATTCTGAACGTGATCCCGGATTCGATCAGTAGTGGAACATGCTGTTTCTCGATTTGTTGTTTGTTGCATAAAACAAGTTTTGTGCCAATTACATGGAAATTAATAATTCAATTTGATTTTGATTGATGCTTTTTATACGGTTTTTGGCCTCAGGACAACTAAAAACCGATTTTTCCCATCCGATGTGATACGACCTTGCCATAGTGGATAGGCTTACGTAACTAACAGTTATCACACCTGTACACCCATGCACACTGAGTAGTACAGTTTATTTAACGTCAAACGTACACGTTAGGCATCGTTGTGTGATTCACTTGTCATTTGTAGTCGACCACTACCAAATTATGATGCTTACAGAGCCATCTATTGTTACATTTTGTAACTATTTATTTTTCTTCCGCCATAAGTTTTTCCCTTTCTCCGATAATATTCCATTGCAATTTGATGTCATTCTGACAAGTGGTGTTACTTCTACAGCGGTTTGAAAGTTTTAATTATAATCAATCTGTATAAACAGCGCTTGATTTGTACAAAAAAGAGCTTCCGGTAGTTTGACCTTCCACCAGGTGTTGTGTTTAAAATTTAGAGTTCTTAACACGTTATTTTAAAACTTTTATGAGCGTTTTAAAAGTATGGATTCAGCATTTTTTGTTTACATCGCTTCGACTGTACATTTCAAAATGATCGGTTCTGATAGGTATATATATTGCGACACAACAATAAGCCGAGACAGAACGGGTGAATGATCAAATATTATGACGTGAAGTATTACTTCTCACTGCAACGTAGTTATTAGCTTATTGATCAACAAAGCGACGTATACGACAGCAGCACTGTATTTATTACTTTTAACATTGATTGTCATTCCGATTACTTGATCAGTCATTCTTTGTGTACTTGAGGATCTCAGTTGCCATGGAGCAGTTCACAGTGGAGGAACGTATTACCATTGCCAAAACTCTCTACAGAACCGGAGAGTGGTATGCAGAGACTGTTCGTAGACTTCGCGGGATCTAAGGACGTAATAATGCTCCTACAACATCAACGGTTCTGCAGTTTGTAAAGAAATTCGAGGAACCGGGTCCCTTGCAACCACAAAATTGCCCGGACTAAACAGAACGGTTCGTACAGAACAAAACGCTGCTCAATGGTGCAGGATAGTGTGGCTGTGAGGCCTCAGAAGTTCCTCAACATCGTTCCCAACAACTGGGAATTTAAACAGACTCTTTGGAAATAATTCTGAAAAATAATCTTTACATGCACTTAACAAGATTCAGTTGACGTAATGTCGTAAATCCTAAGATCATCTGAAATGGAGATATTCCGCCGAGTGGATTCTCACAAAACAAGATGAGAACAACAATTTCGCAAAAAGAATAATCTTCAGTTACGAGGCACATTTTCATGTGTCTGGGTTCGTTAACTGACAAAACTACCGTATTTCGGTTCAAGAAAACCCTAAGGTGATCCAAATGCATTCGCGGCGAACCATAACTTTGTGTGGATTATGGGCAGGTGGTGTGATCGGCCCCTTCTTTTTTGAAGATGTCGACGATAATGCAATAACAGTTAACGGCGAGCGTTATCGTGAAATGGTCAGACAGAACTTTTGGCCTGCTCCGGGCGAAGTGGGTTAAAGTCAATGTGTGGTTTCAGCGGGACATCCCCCGAGAAAGTAACCCTTCTCCAGGAAAAATTTCCTCAGTCCGTGATCTCACTTCGTGGCGACTTGGAATGGCCTCCAAGATCTTGTGAGCTTACTCCATGTGACTTCTTTCAAATGGGTTATGTGAAGTCCAAGAAGTACAAGAACAAACCACAAACATTTCTCCAACTTATGGAAGAAAGTCAACGTGTCATCAACGACATCAACAGAGATATCTGTGAAAGGGTCATCACGAATTTCATAGACCGAGTAACTGCCTGCCGAGACAGTGGAGGTGGACATACGCCAGATATAATTTTCCGCACTTAAATGATACTATATGTATATGAAAATAAAAAGGAATTTTTTTATTTCGATGCATTTTTTATTTAATTATTAAATTTTTAAAACCACGTAATATATGAAAGACTCTTGAAAAACCATCAAGAAAGTCATACCCTTCGCAGAGTGCAACACATCCTGATAATTACAGCAGTACACTTTGGCCAGAAAGACGCTTCTGTTCCCACATCAGAACGTGCGCATTACTTCCATGTCATTTCGACCCCAAGAATTGGCGCCAGCTTTCATCACGTCGCAATTAGCCACCGGAATTGTATGAAAATGATAGCGAACTTTCTGTTCTACTTAGACGAATTACGATACACATGATTACTCTTCGGGTTGGCTGCCTTTCGGCAAAGTTTCTACAATGCTTTTTGGATTCGCGCCAATATTCCCGTCAATTCTCCGTTCCACAGCTGCAAACAGTACCGACCCCTACAGCTGCAAACAGTACCGATCCCTATCACACGCTCATCAGACACTCTTCGTGTTAAAGGTCGCATCCGGCGACTGCACAGCGCGCGTCCGGTCTTTTAGTGCAGGTCGGTCCGAAAGTGCAGCCGCAGCGACCAGTATGTTTAATTAGCGTTTATTTCCGCACGTCCTCGCAAAGCCGCGGCAAATCGGCGGGCACGCGCCACCACCAGCCGTAAACAATAACGCTTTGAACGCAGAGGCGCGCTAATTTGCCAGCAGCGCGGACACACAGTGCAGACCGCGAAGAACGTGTGAGAGCATCATTAAAGCGATTGACCGGCTGCGAAGTGGCGGAAAATTACGCGCCACTCGGCGGCCCGCGTATTAACACTCGATACGGCGGCGGCGGCAGCTGCAGTAGCGGCAAACGGACGATTTTTTCCGGGGCGGACGCCTCGCCAGAGAAATGAAGTGGGCCCGCGCCGGCGTGGTGTGAGGCCGGCAATCAGCGCATCACAGATGGGATCGGCGCACAAAACGCGCCGATATTGCGCGCCTGGCTGTGACGCAGCGGCGCGTCGCGCGGGCGCGGGCCACTTTTAATTCGCAGCCTCCGGAATTACAATCGCATCCGCGTGTGCCAAATCTGGACAAATACTCTCTGCCCGGCAAGCGGCGGCGCTCGCCGGCGAGTAATGGAGAGCCGGTGCACCGGCACGCATTTCGCACACGCGGCAAGTCATTTTATTTACGTTCAAACGAAGTTATTAACAGCGTTTAAACGTATAAACGACGCGCTTTGACCGGCCTACCGTGCGCATATCGTAATTTCACGCGATGCCCGCCTCCGTGGGCCGCCGGCCGACCACCTGAAATAATGGAATTTGAGCGGACCTTCCTCCGACGTGACCCGACGTTTGTGCTCTGGTGGCGCGGCGTTCTAACGTTTGTGACGGCGCCGTTGCCCGTTACATTAGGCCGACGCGGGCAAACGACTGCGGCTCGCTCCGCTGGTTAACCGTTCCTCTGCCATTTCCCTTCCCTTGGCCCTCGCCGCATGAAATGTCATTATGCCAATCGCAGGTTATTAATTGATCCCCCGGCTGTGTCATCACAGTCCCGGAATTCAATTTGTTCCCCGACGCCTGCTCCGTCCCCGATGGCACCGCCGACAACTCATCAGCGGAAAGCGGATGAATTTCGGCTGGCCTGTGGTACCAGCCCACGTTCATTTTCGGCTGGAAACTATGTGACCGTGAAAAGCGATAATTATGCGAAGACAGATGCTGATAACGGAATGGGAATCCGTGTTTCGGACAGCTCTTAATAATACATACGAATAGCGAAATAATGGACCTTTCCATGATTAATGATGAATGAAACCAAATGTCATACATTTGAAAGGATGGTATTCCAGCTGACGGAAACATTACTTCCATTTATGTTAGTGAGAAAGAAACAAAACAAAATCAAAATGCATTTTGTTACCAATATTTCCTAAATGTTTTTCGTTATTTTACATGGCGTGACCTTTAAAAATGGGGCCACATCTGCGACACAAAGAAATCACTCTTAGAAAACGTAAAAGCTTCTTTGCAAACGTGTTGAAGCATTTGAAAGAAACAACTCTCGTGCAGAGTGAACTGGAAGCGAAAAATGGTTCAAATGGCTCTAAGCACTATGGGACTTAACTTCTGAGGTCATCAGTCCCCTAGACTTATAACTACTTAAACCTAACTAACCTAAGGACTTCACACACATCCGTGCCCCGAGGCAGAAATCGAACCTACGACCGTAGCAGCAGCGCGGTTCCGGACTGAGACGCCTAGAACCGCTCGGCCACAGCGGCCGGCAACTGGAATCTATTTGGAACGATATACTGGGTTGAATCGATTCGGAAAGTTGTAGCATGTTGTTGAAACAAAACCTCTTCAACATTCACACGGTCTACTTCAGACCATAAAAACTCTCGCAACATATTGCGTTAGAATTTGTTGTCCACTGCATTTCCGGCACCATCTTTGAAAAAGCATGGCACAGTTACTCCCCCAGCCCAAACGTCACACTTTGCTGTCACTGTCGAGGACGTAACAACTTACCCACAATTACTCGACGGTTTTCTGTGACCCAACTTCTCCAATTTTCCTTGTTAAAGAAGCCAGTCAACAGAAAGTGAGCCTCGCCCATTGGCAGAAATTTTACCCAAGATTCTAAAATTGGTATTTTAGATATAACTGATTCGCTGAGTCTAAAAAAGGGTCGCACCCCAAGCACTAATTGGACAGGAAATGCACAAAACTAAATGTATCTCAAACGACTGATATACATCCACTTGCAAGGAAACCCTTGAGTGCGAGGTCACAAAGGGCCAATTATGTTGAAGGCATTCGACGCCCCACAATTGTCTACCACGCAACCACAATATTGACTGCTAACAGCGACAGGGGACGGTACTGGAGGTATACAATGGTGAGCACAGCATGTGGCTATGGAGCGTAGTTCAACTGCTTAGATGACGAGGAACTCGCTACAGTGCTGGTGGTGTTGATAAAAACCAGAGCAATACCAACGATGAACATAGCAAACATTGCAGAGTCAGAAAGAAGTGGCAGAACAAAATATTAGCGTTTCAGCAAGATGGGTCACTGGAATGTGTGGCGTCGTATGGGCTAGACTGTGCGGATAATGTGCATGAGGTGTACAATAATGAATATACATGCTTAACAAGTAAAAGTGATACTGAAACATGTGCCGAGCCATGTAGTCCATCATTCTTGTCGGAAAGTGAGCCACAATTCCCGTGTTCAGTAAAACGTAGTGAAGGACAACAGTTGTCCAAGTAATGGGAACTAAAAGAGAGAGAGAGAGAGAGAGAGAGAGAGAGAGAGAGAGAGAGAGAGGGGGGGGGGCAGAGAGATTTTGGATAAGTGGATAAGTCAGCAGTAATATGATCGTCCAGTGCACAAAAAAAACTACTGATACTCAACGGAGGACAGGGGGCACTTGTTACAAAAACTGATGTTTGCGCGTTTCAAGGATGCTCCATACATTTTACAGGACGTGCATGATAGTGTCCTACTACGTTATACATATCGCATCAAGTTGTGCGCGACATAGATTACAGTGATTTCAAGGGAAGCAGTGGATGGTTGCATAACTTCGAATAGTGCTACAGAACTGGAAGTCGTAAAGTAACGAAATTTCAAACAAAGCGCATGAAAGCATATGAAAGGAACCCTGGAAATTAGAGGTACCAAGAGAGTTGTAACACGGTCAGCTAACACCAGTGCCTTAACGCACTCACACACAATTATGCCGACTGTTAATCTTGATGGTAAATTGGCTGAAAAGTTATTTATTGTGCTGCGAGAAGTTGGAGGTGCTCTGCTCCTACTATTCTTTCTCGTCTGCGTCATCTTGTAAGGGCATTAGGGAATATTTACGTCACGGCAAGCAAAAGTGGAAAAATGGGCGTAAGAGAACTACAACTGTTGTGTGAGCACTGCATTTAACAAACAGCTGGTCAAAATAACTTTCTCTTGCTTCATTACTTGTCTGCGTTTAAAAATTATACTCCTTTAGTGCCAACTATACCTCCTGAAAAGTTTGTAACATTGCAATTCACACCACCTGGAATCACTGGACAAATTCGGCCGCTGGATGTTTGTTTTTTCAGTGCCTCTATAACATATTATAGGACAATCTGCAGCTACGCCTTCAAGGATAGCCAGTTTCACGATAAGCTCCACGACAGACTGTTTTGCATTCGGTTGTGTGCAATCACGTACCACCAGCTCCCATCACCCCGTTACACCAATATTATTTTATATGCATTCTTTAAGACTATTTACCTAGCTGATCGTCCTGCATGGTTTGTAACTCCCAATGAGTTCGTCTTCGATCCTGATGGCACGAACCTTTTTCATCACTGTGGCGCGCAATTTTTCAAACGGTGTTCCTGGTGCAAGTTAATGGTTTGTTTTGAACATTTCTTGAGTGTCGACGATGTCCATTTTGTGAAGTGTAATACATACATCACCTAGGAATGTTGATCTATGCACCTCCTGGATATTCATTGCCCTCCCAAAGCACATGATGAGTCATTATCAGCTAATAGTTTTCCTATCGTAATTGTTAATACAAAACCTTCAATTGGCCTTACTAAAGATTGAACTTACGACCTCGCACTCAAGGGGTTTCTTGTTAGGGCTTTTAATGTAGATTACTTTGATACCTGGAAGATACGGATATTTTAATAGTATCTCAATCTTTTGATATTATTAACGTGAATATGGACGCTACCTATTTATTCAACAATCTGAAATGATATCATTATGTTTAATACCAGGTAATCAATGAGTTACGAAATATAGATAGAAAATATTCACAAAAATCTATTATGTTCCAATAACGTTAGGATGAATCTAAAATTAAAAATTTGAAATACAAATATTCAGAACGATTGAGAAAATCGTGTTAGATATCATTAGGAATAATCAACAAAAATGCCACTTCACTGTTCTAAAAAGAGTAGAAACAAGGAATGAACTTAAAAAATCACTTACTCAACATTTATGACATCTATAAGATTTTGTTTGGTTACGAAACTTCACATCTAATGACGTTAATGGTTTTATTGCATTACTTTTATGCTTTTACTTTCGATGTTGACTGGCGTAACTGTTGTTGAATCAAATGTGTTTGAAAGCTACATTTTTTGGGGTGATTGGGAAACGTTTGACCCGGTACCAGCATTTGACTGGATGATGTGGGAAATCTCCCAAAACTACCCTCAAATTGACCGGTGTAATTGACAGCTTACACTATTCTTGTCCGTTCTCTCTCGGAGTACTGTTCCGAGGTGCGAGATCCTTACCAGACGGGATTAACGGAATACATATAGGAAGTTCAAAGAAGAGTAGCACGTTTTGTATTGTTGAGAAATAGCGGATAGAGTGATACAGGTTTCGGGGCGGACATCATTAAAACAAAGGTGTTTTTTGTTGCGACGGAAACTTCTCACGAAATTTCGATTACCAACCTTCTCCTCCGAGTGCGAAAATATTTTTTTGAGGCCTACCTACATAGCGAGAAACGATCACAACAAAATAAGGGAAATCAGAGCCCGCACGGAAAGATATAGGTGTTCGTTTTTTTTTTTTTTTTCCGCGCTGTTCGAGAGTGGAATAATAGAGAATTATGGTGGAGGTGGTTCGATAAATTCACTGCGAGGCACTTGAGTGTGATTTGCAGAGTATCCACGTAGATGTAGATGGCATCCGTGTGGGAATTGGATGACGGGTGCGTATTCAACTGCCATGTTTACGTCGTATAGGAAATTGGCGTCGGAATCCGCGCACTAGGTAATCAGCAGGTCGATAAGGGCTGTATGAGTAAGAGACACGGAAAAGATTGAGGACACCATTTCAGACTGTACAGTGACTGCTAAAGTCACAATATTTTCCGTTGAGTTCCGCAGCGTCAGAGATAATCATTGGCAGAAATATGTGAGAATTCTGTAATGGCTAAAAAGCCTGTACCCAGACTACCGACACCTATGGTCTCGTCAGTGCACATTATTTTCTTGATGACACTGCTGTCTGTTCTTTGTTTCGCAAGCATCCAACGGGCAAATGCTCGCGGCTTTTCGTAATCGTTTGGCTTCAGTTCTCGCTTCAGGTGGGTGTTACAGGCCAAAAATGTGCCGATCTTCCTTCAGAATTCGTTGCATGCTTATTTTGGGAATATCCAACTATTGTGAACATCGGCGAATAGATTTCACAGGACTTAACAGCAATGTTATCACTCACGATGGCGATGTTTTCCGCAGAACGAGAACAGGAGGATCACCTCGCGGTTTAACGTCACAACTGAACCAGTTTTCTCAAATTTAGCACTCAGTCTCACCACAGTCGACTTATCTGATGCAGTACGTTGACTAAACATTTCCTTGAATTTACGAAGAGTCTCCGCGTAACATCCACCATATTCCACTATGGCAACACACTGGGGCGTTCTGTTAAAAAGAAAAAGAAAAAAAAAATCGTGCAACGTTCAGTGCCACTAACTCACTACAACAGAAATTGAGGGTACTGCAAAAGTTGCTTTCTTTACGGGATATCCTTTACTTTTCACAAAATGATTCTGAAATTAGCGAGATATCACACACCGAGAACTACAGTCTCCTATTCCAGGATGTTAACAGCAATCCGAATCGGCTCATGGACTACCCCTGCTGCCGACGGAAGATTAACACTTGCCAAACACGAAACTTCACTGCGAAAAGATAACACATTTTGCACCTGTTTATTCGTAAGACGTTAGTGGCCGCCATGTCATGCCACCTCCTCTAGGTACGTATCCGGCTATACTTCGATCTAGATTCTTTCACCTTTTTTGCACGCTAAGGAGCTTTAATTGAAGAAAGGACAAAATATAGAAATGCAGCAATTGAAGCAGGCGAAAGAGAATAGAAACGTCTAATAAATGCGATTGGCTGTAAGTGCAAAAGGCTAAGCAAGGAGCATGACTAGAGGAAGAATGTAAGGATTTTGGATCATATTTCACTAGCAGAAATACAGATAGATTAAAGAGGCCTTTGGACAAAAGAGAAGCAGGTGTATGAACATCAAGAGCTAGTGTGTACAAGAGACATGAAGTTGAAGACAATATTACAGAAAGGGAGGAGGACGTACATCAAGATAAGACGGGAGACAAACGCGAGAAAAATCTGACAGAACACTGAAAGACCTACGTCCGTCAGAACTACTGATAAATATTGGGAGAGCCAGGCATGACAAAACCATTGAGATGTGAGACAGGCGGAAAAGAGGATGTGATAATTCCAATTCTAAAGAAAGCAGGTGTTGAAAGGTCTGAATATTACCAAATTATCAGTTTAATAAGTCATTGTTGCAAAATACTAACACGAATTCTTTACACAATAAGAATGGAAAAACTTGCAGAAGCCGACCTCGTAGAAAATCAGTTTGGATTCCGGAGAAATGTAGGAACGCGCGAGGCAATTTTGATCCTACGACTTCTCTTAGAGGATAGGTTGAGGAAGGGGAAACCTACGTTTACGACGTTTGTAGACTTGGAGGAAGCTTTTGACAGTGTTGACTAGAATACTGAATTCTGAAGGAAGCAGAGGTAAAATATGGGAGCGAAAGGCTGCTTACAACTTGTACAAAAAGCAGATCGCAATTATAAGAGTCGAGAGGCATCAAAAGGAAGCAGTAACTGAAAAGGGGGTGGAAAAAGTTATAGCCTATCCCCGATCTTATTCAATCTGTACATTAAACAAGCAGTAAGGAAACCAAAGAAAAATTTGGAGTCAAGTTCAGGTAAAAGAAAATCTTCAAGGTTTGTCGATGACACTGTAGTTCTGTCTGCGACAGCGGAGGGCTTGGAAAAGCAGTTGAGCGGAATGGACAGCGTTTTGAGAGAAAGAGATAAGATGAACATCAACAGAACCAAAACAAGGATAATGAATGGAATGTAGTCGAATTAAATCAAGTGATGCTGCGGGAATTAGATAAGGAACCAAGAGCCTAAAAGTAGTAGAGTAGTTTTGCTATTTGGACAGTAAAATAGCTGATGATGGCCGAGGAAGAGGACAAAATGTAGATTCCCAATGGCAAGAAAAGCGTTTCTGAAGCGGAGAAATTTGTTAACATCGGTTATAGTTTTAAGTGCCAGGGGTCTCTTCCGAAGCCGTGGTTTGGGGGGGGGGGGGGGGTAGCCGCACGGTATCAGGCGTCTTTTCGCGGTCCGCGCCGCTCTCTCCGTAGGAAGTTCGAGTCCTTCCTCGGGCATGGGTGTGTGTGCCGTCTTTAGCGTAAGTTAGATTAAGTAGTGTGTAAGCTTAGGGACCGACACCTCAATAGTTTGATCCCATAACACCTCACCACAAATTTCCAATTTTTTTTCTCTTCCGAAGGTATTTGTCTGTATTGTAGCCATGTATGGAAGTGATACATGGATGATAACGAGTTTAGACAAGAAGAGAATAGAAGCTTTTGAAATGTGGAGGTACAGAAGAATTCTGAAGATTAGCTGGGTAGCTCACGTAACTAATGAGGAGGTACTGAATATAATTGGGGAGAAGAGGAATCTATGGCACAACTTGAATAAAAGAAGGGATCGGTTGGTAGGACACATTCTGAGACATCAAGAGATCACCAATTTAGTACTGGAGGGAAGAATTGGGGGGGGGGGGGGGGGGGAGAGAGAGAGAAATCGTAGAGGGAGACCAAGAGATGAATACAGTTAAGCAGATTCAGAATGATTTAGGTTCTAGTAGTTACCCGGAGGACAGAGTAATGTGGAGAGGTGCATCGAACCAGTCTTCGGACTAGAGACCACAAGAACAACTATGAGCTTTAACGGACGAAGATTGCCTATATCATAACATGTAAAGGGTCTGGCAAATTCCGAATCTCTCACTACAGCATTTGTGGATACTGATCGGTCCTTCTAAGGGAATATTCGCACGAACTCAAGGACATCGTCAATATAAATCTGTACCTGAGAGGTAAAGGCGTGTAAGGCCCAGTTTCCGCAGTTTCCACTTACGACCATGTGTGCAATGCTTCATTTGTAGGAGGAGGGCAAGAGCTGTTCCTTTCCGTTAATTGCTGGATTTGTCGTGAAACATAATTAGTTTTCCGGAATTAGTCTCTGTTTTTATACTCAACGCTTCAGACTAACGTTAAACTTCAGCAAGTTTTTGTGTGGAGAACACCACGGGTTACCGTTAAGATAGTTCAGTTAATACATCGCCAATCTATGGTCTGTTTGTTGAACTAAACGAGCGACGTTTCAAACAATTTACATAATGCGGGAGACACCTCCTTATCGTTTGTACGTTGCTCATTTTAAGACGCCTAGGCGCGAGTTCCTAATGCTACAAGCGCGGTAGGCGCGAGTTCCTAATGCTACAAGCGCGGTAATTTACACAACCGCCGTTGCTTCTAGTAATGGAGGTCTTCGCCTGGCGATAACATTTTTATCGTCAGATCGTTTTTGAGGTGATCTAAAACACAATCATTTTCTTCCGAAATTGAAAGTAATAAATGTAATAAACGGCATCTCCACGCAATGCAGCTGATAACACGGTAAACCAGAACACTACTCAAAAACTACAAGTGCTCAGTAATTTGGATTTAGTCCCTCACACGATATCAGGATAGCCAAATTGAGATTCAGGTGGAAGAGAACGCACATATATGTTATGGGTATGCCACAGGAAAAATATAAATAAATAAAATACGGCGATGGTGCAGCAGATCCACGCAGGCAAGTAGTGAGTAAGTGGAGTATCATTCCAAGCAAGTGAAGCTCATACACAGCGCATATGGATGGCTTTCCGGCGTTCAGCAGGCGAGTGTCTTAACGGACTGACTTTCTCCAAGTTCGTATGACGAACGTGCACCCTGGAAATTCAACATAGTTGTAACCATTTCGAATGCAGTTGTTGCAAGAACTGAAGCACGATGACATGCCACAATTTACGATGATAATTAACTGTGAAAGTGACTGAGCGATTCAATGACAATTGTGATTTCCTAACCACCGTGGCACTTTGCGAAATTTTTCTCGGGTCCAGCACAGTAAACAAATATAACACTCCTCATAGTCTCAAGGCGTTGCTGGTCCATTCTTTGTTTCAGAAAAAAATTATGATTTTATCAATCATCCTTACATACTGAAGCCAACACACCACAATTGGCTGAACAGCAACTGTCTGTGGTTTCAGGACAAGGTGGAGCACCACAAGACGGCTGTGGAAATGCGTTGGTCAAAATATTGCCACAACACCGGATAGGCCTCCTACGTCATTAGATGTAAGGTCAGTTGTTTGTCAAACACCAACCGCCATTGCAGACACCTTGTGGTGAGTGTAGTTGGAGCTGGAAACGTAAATGCAGTAAAGGATCACATACTGACATAAAAGAGGAGTTAATGAACACACAACTCTCAAGCCGTTTGTATACGATACTCTGTTATGGTACAGTAATATAATGCAATTGTAAAGTACCTTTTTAGATACCTCCTGGAACAGCGCATTTTGCGTTTAGATAACAAAAGATTAACGTACCGCTCAGGTTACCGTATGGAACTGATTTCTACAGCCCCACCGTTGAATTATGTATCAACGAAGATATTCTATGAGAGGCACTGGTACAAACGTACGATGGTTCAGGAAACAATGTGTCAATAGCCTAATGATTTAAGCGAAAATAATTGGATATCTATAAATACAAATGGTAAAACCTTAACATTCCACACGTGTAGAATCTGAAAAAGAAGAGTACATGCAGATTAAGCACAAAGTTTAAGCTGTAGGCCTCTGGGCACGCCGACACCTGAAAGAGAAGGCAGCACGCTGCGGCACAGGCAACACAGAGCTATGGCATCTACTGTGAAACTAACTACTGTGCACCGCCCCCACCGCACCACCGCTTGCAGCTCGCGTCACCACCACCACCACCAACCCCAATTACTACGTGTTGCTTGCTTGTGCTCGTGTCCGTGTGTGTCTGTGATAGGGGATCAACGCCAGTTGCCTTTTAGCACAAGGCACATTCATGTCTCTTGAGATTAGCACTTGTCTCTTCGCTCGCCATTAAACAGTTTTTACAAATTTTTCATCTTTTTTGTGCCTTCCGCGTAGATGTTATATTCCGAGCTCCGAAGTGGTCAGACAATGGAACTGCGATTCTCCTACATTGAAGACAATGATATTTAGTCTGGAATCTGCGTTGTTATGTCAATGATGGTTTTGGATGTCCACAATGCCCAGTGTACAGAATCGAAGTCTCTGACGACTGATTCTGCCTTGGGAAGTTTAGTTTACGCGTTAATCACTGGTCACCAAAAGAATCTGCCCCATAAATGCAATTACTCAATTACACTGAAGAGCCAAAGAAACTGGTATCCTGCCTAATATCGTGTAGAGGCCCCGCGAGCGTGCAGAAGTGCCGCAACACGACGTGGCATGGCCTCGATTATGTCTGAAGTAATGCTGGAGAGAACTGACACCATGAATCCTGCATGACTGTCCATAAATCCATAGGAGTACGAGGGGGTGAAGGTCTTTTCTGAACAGCGCGTTGCAGGGCATCCCAGATATGCTCAATAATGTTAATGTCTGGGGAGTTTGGTGGCCAGCGGAAGTGTGTTCCTGGAGCCTCTCTGAGGCAATTCTGGACGTGTGGGGTGTCGCATTGTCCTGCTGGAATTACCCAGCCTCCACCAGCTTGAACAGTCCGCTGCTGACATGCAGGGTGCATGGATTCATAAAGTTGTCTCCATACCCGTACACGTCCATCTGCTCGATACTATTTGAAACGCGACTCGTCTGGCCAGGCAACACGTTTCCAGTCATCAGCAGTCCAATGTCGGTGTTGACGTGCCCAGACGAGGCGTAAAGCTTTGTGTCTTGCAGTCATCAAGGGTACATGAGTGTGCCTTCGGCTCCCAAAGCTCATATCGATGATGTTCCGTTGAATGGTTCGCATGCTGACGCTTGGTTATGGCACAGCATTGAAATCTGCAGCAATTTGCGGAAGGGCTGCACTTCTGTCAGGTTGAACGATTCTCTTCAGTCGTCGTTGGTCCCGTTCTTGCAGGAACTTTTTGGACCACAGCGACATCGGAAATTTGATGTTTTACTGATATTCACGGTACACTCGTGAAATGCTCGTACGGGAAAATCCCCACTTCATCGTTACCTCGGAGATGCTGTGTCCCATCGCTCGTGCGCCGACTATAACACGACGTTCAGACTCAATTAAATCTTGATAACCTGCCATTGTAGCCAGACACTTGTTATCTTATATAGGCGCTGGCGACCGCAGCGCCGTATTCTGCCTGTTTAGATATCCCTGTATTTGAATAAGCATGCCTGTATCAGTTTCTTTGGCACGTCAGTGTACTTTGATTTCACTGACAATGGACGTTCATGCATCTATACCACTTCCAGGCTTACTGGTATGAATTTTCTGTTACTGCTGTACCTTTATCGTTTCAAATCAAGAATGATTTGCGCTATGGTAAAACGCAAGTACGTTAACACCCAAAGAAAAGAAGCTTCTATCGCAGATGAAACCGCCATTTCACTCGGTATTTGTACCGTTTCTCGGTTGGCCAAAAACAAGTATGTCAGATTAGTATTAAAATCGCTGTCTTTTAAAAAAGACTACAGCACTGCTATGTAAAAAAAAAATGTTTGAGGAGGATCAGAATTAAAAATGGATGGTCTCGTATCGTCATTATAATAACCGTAGGTTACAAATAAGAAGAGGGCATTCGAACAAATTTCCATCATTTCGCTTATAGAGCCACTATAGACAAACTGAGCGCAGACGCACGGTCATCGAGTGAAGGCGTCGGTGTGTGCGTGAGTGAGACAGTGCCAGGGCGCCGTGTCCTGTGTAGAGTGAGCGTGTGGCGTGGTCTGTGCAACACGGGCCGGGCACCCCCGCCCGCTGGCGCCGCCGCCTGCCGCCGCTCCTGCCTGCGCCCGTGTAGGCTGCGTGACAGGGGCCCGAGCAGGTCACAAACAGTTTGGGCGAAACTGGTCAGTTCCGATATGTAATTATGACGACGGACTTAACAGCTCAGTCGTCTCATGACTAGAGGAACTCACAGAGGCAAGAAATAAACAGACTGGGAGAACCAAATGAAACAAAAATGTTGTTGCGAATCGATGTCACAACGCTGGGGTCGTAACCTCGTTGGGCTACGCAACAGCGTCGGATTACGAAGGAAGTTGGAGACCCATGTTGGTACCAAAGTCTCACTATCTTTCTGAAATGAAAAGGAAAGACGAGTTTCTGTGGCCAAACATTTTACTGTTCGATAATGCTGATAAGACATCCAATGACTACAACAGAGGGTATAACTGATAAATGTGGAAATTTCTGTCCATCTGGTACAACAGTAGTGTTACCAGGAAAAGGTCGTGGAAAATAAGATGGCAGGAGAGAGAGAGAGAGAGAGAGAGAGAGAGAGAGAGAGGCTGGCAGGAGCGGGCGGCGGTGGCGGCGGCGGCGGCAGGTAGGCGAGCCCGGTGCTCGGCCGGCCGGCGGTGAGCCTGCGCGGGCTAACCTGATGCGGCCAAGAGCGGCGCCAGCTTCTTCCAGTCGCCGGGACTGAGCTGCGCGGGAGCGGGCGCGGGCGCTGGCGCGGGGGCGGCGGGGGCGGCGGTGGAGGCGGCGGGCGGCGCCCCCGCGGCGCTCCCGCGGAGTCCCAGCCCCAAGCCCAGCCCGAGCCCCCGCCAGTACTCACCCATGGCGCCCGCCCCCTTCCCGTCCAGCTGGTACGGCGGGATGCCCATGTGGGCCGGGGGCGGCTGCGTCAGGTGCTCCCCGTTATGGCAGAAGAAGGGCAGCGTGGCGCCCGGGTGCGTCGGCGCCAGGCCCATCTTGCTCGCCTGCAACACAAGCAAACAGGTTCTCGTTACCAAACCAAAAACATTACATTCCTTCTCAAACTTATTGACGCTGTGCTACTTCGCTCACTCGCGTTGACTGAACATCTATAAGAGCAATAAGGCTACTTCTAGTGACGATTAAGTGGCAGACTACAAGGCGACGGCACAATTCTGCCATAATGTAATGTATCTACAAAGAAGACCGCGTACAGAACGCTTCTACTGTCCAGTCCCGAGTGGTACTCGTTTGCGATCTTTTCTCGTAACGCTACTAAAGTTTAGTGACAGACAGTTATTAGCTCGGTCGGTTTTTAGCGTTCCGTCGGCGACGAGGTCCTCAGAATCGGAATGAATGAGGATGGGGAAGGAAGTCGACCGTCCCCTTTCAAAAGAACCGTACCGACAAGTGATTAGCGAAATAAAGCAAATGCTAAATCTCCGTAGCCGTCTAACAATTTCTACCACTGTCCTTCCTTTCCAACACTTTGTCACCTTGTTCGGTCAAGAATCTACTCGCCCAACTTGTGTAAACAAGTTAATGGGAAAACAGCTTAGCTCATACAGAGGCATACAAGCCTTCCCTGCCTACTGTTTTGAGTTGAACAGAAAGAAATGTCAATCAGCTTTCCACACTATCCTCTTGCCGTACACTGTCCGGTGCTCTTAGGAGTCTGCATGTGGATGTAGGTATTACGAAATTTCACGAGTCTAACTATATGCGATACATGACATGCGGGAATCCATTAATTGTGACTGGGTATATCGCTTTCAGTACTTGCTTTCTAGAATTAGATGTCGAGAAGTCACTACTCTAACAAGAAAAGCTATCTGCCGACGTGCGAGGTGACCTAATGTCCTGCTACGGCAGTCTCACAACCGGCGGGGCAGGTAACCTGAATCTGTGACGTTCTCTATCAGATCAGTTTGTTCGAATCTATGTATCTTTAATACTTCACTGTAGTTAGTTGTGGCGTTGGATCTTAGGGCTCGCTTCAAACACGTTTCAAATGTGTGTTAATGCCGAAGCCAAATTGTAACTAATGTCTCAAATTTTGTAGGATCACGACATTTTCAGATTGCGGTTCAATATTTACATCTTAAAATAAATACTACGCCTAAGTACGTTAGAGCTTAGAAGAACAATACTCACAACTTCGAAAAGTCGTAAGACAAAAGACTGGGATTAACTTACGAACGAAAAGGCGGTTGGCAAGGTCCCATTGAGAGGAACAGGAGACTTCCACTCCACTCCACTCCACCAACGGCGAAATGAGTAAGGAAGGGCAAGGTCTCTTCTACACTATTATTCTGTTTTCCTTCCTTTCTCGTATCTTATTCAAATTAGTAACGATATACTGTACTTCAAGTACCATTTTTTTCTTTCTTTGTTATATCTGCGTATGCTGTAGTTGCCTAAATTTCTGTAGGTGTAACTTCCACAATGTAATTAAAAAAAACACGCACATTCAAATCAACTTTGTAGCCAGTATATACGTTCAGTTTTTTAACTGTAAGTTAAGCATGAAAATCCAGAAAAAATAGAGAAATATGACGTTTATGACTCCCACTTTGTATGATCGCTGCTTTATGCACGTCATATATATTAATAAATCAAATAATTAAAATTTAAATAGCGACACGCAATTCGTTTGATAGCAACTTCACATGATGTCACGCACAAAGCTGAAAAACTGGTTTCAGTTTGATTGTAAATAATGAAGCAGACAGACTCCAGATCCTCCACAACAACCAGGAAATGGATTCTGCATTGTATACATGTATGGAGATGTTGAAATAGTGCAGTTTGGAATTGTGGTCACCCAAAAAGAAACGCACAGTCTAACTGGGAACACTTTTCCTAATGCAGGTTAGACACGGTGTACTGAACTTACATGACAGAACTTATATGAATTAGGACTTGAGAAAAGCTGTAGATTTGTTGCGAATTATGAAAATAAATCGAGTAAGGCATCAATCGCACATCTGTAAGATATTATATCTCTGTATTCTAATGTTTCACAGTAGGTGCTTCAAAGGTGGCAGGCGCAATCAGTTCAAAAACTAAAGTATCGACTTATTTTATTATATTGAAATATTCGTTGCCCGAAAGGAAAGCTTATCTCAAATGTCGGAAACGCTGCTTCGATAGATATATACACAATCAGTCTCATTTGACAGAAAACTACAGCCCCAGAATGCCTGTAAATAACCACTCCGCTGACTGCAGTACACAAAGAAACAAATGAATATTAGATGTAGTGCACACACTGTTTGAAATCATGAAAGGCTAAGTGTTTTGTTTTATTGTAAAAGGAGCGGAACCCTTTTACTGGATATGAACGAATAACACGAAAATATATTGTCAAACAATGCGGGAACATACCGAAAGTGAACATATTGCATCTAAATCTTGCGAAAGTCTCAAGAACCCAATAGGTGGCGGTAATATGCAAAGCCCAAATATTTATACATATATAGTATACCGCAAAGAAAAATAAGAACGGAGAAAATAGAACGCAACATTTAAGATACAGGAATAATTTGTAGGATCTGTTCACTACCTAAATCTACGGGAAGTCTTCAGCTGAAGACACAAACTGCTTAAAACAAGCAGAGGGAACAATTATGTATGACATGTGTGTCAGAAGATTTGACTTGTAGCAGTTGGTAATATAAGGGCACAAGTGCGATTTCGCTGATGGACAACTTGTTTACAGACACGAGCAAGTGAAAATAGAGGATTTCACAGGGCTCTCGGCTTCCTAGCACGGCAACTGTTAGCGGGAGTTGCGGCGCACATGCTGCGGAATTTCCCATTTCGAAACAGCAAACCGTCTGTATCCGGCAGGTGCACCGACCTTTTTTCCGCAGGCACCGACAACTCAAACCCGACAAAGAGCTCGTAGGGCGCAGCTAAGTAACGGCTAGTTGCCCTGAATGAGCAGCGCCCTCCGAGTATCGAGCGCGGGGGCGCAGTGGGCGCGGCGCGGGCCGTGAATGGTCCCGGCCGACGACCGGCGCGGCGGCGCGTCCGCGCATGCGCACAACGTGCCTGGCGGGCGACGAGCAGCACGTCCCTGACGAGCAGCAGGCTGGCCGGCTCCAGCGGCTGGCTCTCCATCCAGCGCAGCGCCGTGGTCAGCGCGCTCGCCGCCTCGGCCGCCGTCGGGGCCGAGGCTGGCGCCGCCGCAGTCGCAGGGGCGGACCGCAAGTTCCCTCCTGCGTCCTCGGCATCATCCGGCGGCTCCGCCTTGACGGCCGGCTCGGGCTCGCGGTCTTCAGCGTCCAGGTCCTCGGCTCGAGCCCAGGCGGCGAGGTCCGCGTCGGCGACCTCGAGTCCTCGGTCGTGCGCCGCCCACTGCAGCTCCAGCAGCAGCAGGCGGTCGGGCTCCGGAGGTGCGGCGCCGGCCGCCATCCAGCAGCGCTGGAAGGCGTCGCCGCGCACGGACAGCCAGGCGCGGTGCAGCAGCGGGAACGCGTCGAGCAGCGTCCAGCGGCGCAGCCAGTGCTCGGCCGCCTCGGCGTCGCCGGCATCCGCCGTCATGCAGTAGAGCAGCGACTGGGCGTAGCGCGCGCGCAGCTCCACGGATACGGCGGCCGTGTCGACGGCCGGGCCGCCAGGCGCCAGCAGGCGGACGCTGCCGTCGTCCGAGCTCAGCTCGCCCGAGGCGCGCACGAGTGCGGCCACGGCGCTGCCCGGAACCAGGACGGCGCCCCTCGCGCCGTGGACGGCCGAGGCGGCGGGGCAGAACTCTCGCCGGAACCACCACGCGAACAGGTCCGGCGTGAGGACCCCCGAGCCGCCGCCGGCGTAGACGACGGGCTGGCTGAGCATGTTGACGTGCGCGAGGCAGGGCGGCCGCCAGTGGCGCCCGATCACCAGCAACCGCGTCCGATGGCGTCCCGTGCGATCAGAGGCCCCCAGAACCCACACGCGGTCTCCCGCCGCTCCCGACGTCCAGAGAGCTCGGTCGGGCAGGGAGCCCACTCGCATTTCCAGCGCGACTGCCACGTACACCTGTTCGTCGGTGTAGTCCAACAGGAGCGGCGGAGGTGGCGGCCGGACACACGCGTCCCGGTCGACGATATTGGAGGCCGCATCGGTATCGGGAAAGGACGGGGGCGAGCTAGCGCTGGTAGCACCCTCCAGATCGCGGTCGAGATCGGGATCGGGTTCGGTCCCTAGCTGTGGCTCCGGCTGGGGGTGCTGCTCCGATTCGGGTTCGGGCTCGGGCTCCGGCTCTGCGTCGGCATCGGCGACGCCGTAGCGGGCCTGCCAGCGGCGCACCCAGGCGCGCGTGAGCTGTGCGGCGAGCGCAGTCGGAGCGCCCAGGCGGCGAGCCAGGGCGAGCGCCTTGCGGCGCAGCTCGGCCACGCCCACCGGGGCAGAGCCCGCGGCCGCGGCGTGCCGCCTGCGGTAGCGTTCCAGCCAGCGGAAAAGCGCGCGCTCCACGTCCGCCTCGCCCACGTCGTGGCCCGGCGCGGCGTCGGCGGCAGCAGCGCTAGCGGGCGACACTCGCGGCTTGTCGGCGTCCGCCATGGCGGCGGCAGCGGCTGCAGCGGCAGCAGCGACCGGCGAGCGCAGCGGCCGCTCCACAACTGAGCTCGCTCTCTCTGCATACTACTAAAACCCGCCAGCCAGCCAGGCAGCCGGCGCGCCCGGGCCGTGCCGGGGCCGGGGCGCAATGCACAGACGTACAAAGCGAAAAGAGAAGTCGGGCCGGATCAAAGCGGCGGCGCGCCTCTGTATGTGTGCCTCGGGTTTTATGTACCGCCGGCGTGTGTGTGAGCGCTGCGCCTGTGTGCGCGGCGCCGCGCCAGCGCGCCTCTGTGTGTGTGCGCGTAAAGGCCTTTGATGTAACCGATGCGGCACGGCACAAAGAGAAAGCCCCTGTGCCGCCGCGCCGCGCCAGAGAGAGACAGATAGCGGCGTCGCGTGTTTGAAGTGGGAGCGAGAGGGCTGGCTGCGGCAGCGGTGGCGGAGGGAGGCGCGGGTGGGGGGCGGCGCTGGCGGCGGCGGCTGTGGCGGTGGCGGCGCCGGCCGCCGCCAGGAAGCCCGCCAGATGCGGCCCGCCGGCGACAGCGGCGCCTCGCGAGAAAAACTGACCCGCGTAGGCGACCGCGGCGGGAATAAATCGGCGCATCGGGACAGCGCGCGGCCGATAAGGCGAACAGCGCGCGACTTTTATTTTGTCTGACGCGGTAGCCTGTGCTGGGCACCACAAAAAACTGACTAGCAGTGTGGCGTTCCAACAGAGCGTCCATTAACTGCGAGCCACAAATGGGACGTTTAACACTAACACTAATTCTTTACTGATCTTAATGCGGTGGTTACTCTCAACCCTATAACTGGCAGTCAAATGAAGAAAAAAAAAAAGAGAGACTGATATGAACAAAGTGAGTAAGCTATTTTATCAAAAGTAATCGCCATAACAGTTAATACATTTATCGACCTGTGAAACAATGCAGTCAGTGCCTTCACGGGAAAAGGTATGTGGTTCCCTACGGAACCATGATTGTACCAGACGAGCACCTCTTTGTCCGAAGCAAATCGATGGCCACGAATGTCTTTTTTTCAGGACGCCAAGAATGTGGAAACAGCGTGGGGTGAAATCGAAACTCTACAGAGAATGTGCAAGGGCTTTCCAGTGGAACGTCTGCAGCGTAGTGGCAATATGTGGGCTCGCCCATTAGCTTCGGACGAAGAGATGTGCCCGAAGTATGGTTCCGCAGGCAACAGCAAACATTTTTGCATTAAGGCATTGGCCGTGTTTATCTCACAGGGGGATAAATGTATTAATAGATATAGTGATTATTTTTGAAATTATAAAATTCCCTTACTTTTCCCCTCACATACACATATATAAATATATAGTGAGGTGGGTCTCTACTACTACGAATCACCAACTCTTAATTACCTAATCAGAAGCCATCACTATAGAAATTACAACATTCATTAAAACTACTACCACTTCGACTGAACAGGGCTCTTACTCTACAAAACTTCTGAAAACGCACAGAAACTAATGTGGACGGGATGCAACCGTCCATTTATTGCGCTCTCCTTCTCTACGTATGCCCACACATGTCCACGTATCCTTCCACTGCCAAATTCGGGTACGCCTCCGGCGCTAGTTTGGGTTCAAAAATGGCTCTGAGCACTATGGGACTTAACATCTGTGGTCATCAGTCCCCTAGAACTTAGAACTACTTAAACCTAACTAACCTAAGGACATCACACACATCCATGTCCGAGGCAGGATTCGAACCTGCGACCGTAGCGCTAGTTTGGGGCGATAGGTCCACATCTGCAGCTCGGCCGTATGTGCTCGACGGTACCAACACATTTGACAGTAACAATTTATCCATCGTTTATTTTTCTTAACCTCCCTGATATATGTGCTCCAGCTCCTCGAAACTGCAAGCTAATAACGATATTATACGGTGTTGTCGTCTTCAAAATGGGAAGAGACATTTATGCGATGGTGTCCGATTTCTCCATCAATGACAGAAAATTATTCTTAAAACACTTTTGTATCCAAAAGCTCTCTTAGAGTTTGTATTCGCCGTTCGACTGCGATAAAACTACGTTTTGAATGTTACACTCCCCACATTTGTTTACATTTTTATAGTTGCAGCATCACAATAAGGTGGGCACACGAATGCATTAAGTACTTTTTTCTCGAAGTATAATTCGACGAACACTGACAGAGCTACATGACACCCTGGTTGAGATACTGGACTCGCCTTCGCAGAAGAGTGCTTGTAATTCCCGTTGTGACACACTTTTCCTTTGCCCATCAATTTCCTGATTGGTTTTATGTCCCCTTTCTCCCCATGACTTCCTCTACTACGCCAACCTCTTCATCGAACAGTATCACAATACCCAACTTCCTCGATTATTATTTATTGGATGGACTGCAAGCTCTGTCTTCCCGTACCCTCCACGGCTCCCCTCAACTAACATGGAAGTTATTCCCTGATGCCTAAACAAACTTCCTATTACTCTCTCTCTCTCTCTCTCTCTCTCTCTCTCTCTCTCTCTCTCCCCCCCCCCCTCCCTCTCCAGTAGTTATTTTCGACTCAACCCTTTCCCCACCGATTCTTCATTTCTTATGGTATCTCTACACTTCAGTTCCAGCATCTTTCTGTGACACCACATCATAAACTCTTCAATTCTCTTATTTTCCAATGTTCACACAGCCCATAACTCAATTTAGTAGAATGTTGTGCTACAGACGAAAATTTTCAGGATCTTCTTCCTCAATTAAAGCTAGTATACTTCTTTTAACGAGTAATGACCTCAGTGCCTGTGCTACTCTGCTTCGTCAGTCATGCGTTATTTTGCTTCCAAGATAGAGAACTCCTTCACTTCGTCTACTATGCGCTCCCCAACTTCGATCACGATTCTGATTCCACTTATTCCTCATCACTTTCTTCTTTCTTTGTTCTAGTCTCAAACCGTATTCTGCGTCTCAAACCATATTCTGCGCTCGGAAGACTCCATTCTATCAAGAAGCCCTGTAATTTTTCTTTACTTTCACAGCAGACAACAACATCTACTGTCCCCTCTTGGTTATTGTGTATGTTATACGTATTTTATCCGCCTTCCCCTGTAGTTTACACATATTCCACTGAGGATTTCAAACATGCTGCACCATTTTATGTTGTCTAACTCATTTTGTAAGTCTATATATCCTTATCAAGTGTCTTATTTTGGTCGAGTCCTCCATTATTAAGTGCAGCGTCCAAACATTCTATCTGGTGTGTTTATCTTTCCTAAAGTCAAACAGATCGTCCATTTTCTTTCCCATTCTTCTGTGTGTTACATTTGTGAGCAGCTTGGATGGATAAGCTGTTAAGCTGGTTTGTGTCAGGTGCCGCATTTATTTGCCTTTGCTTTCTATCTTAGAAAGTTTGCACTGAAACTATTTTTCTGTTAAAATAAAACAAAGTGAGGCACTTCTATACGGAACCAAAGTTTTCCTGCAAGTAACCTGTAAAAGACTGTCCAGCTGCAAAACTATATGTTACTCATTTGATGTCGGCAGTTTCTTTGTCACTTTTCCAAGCTCTACGCAAAGGATTTCAATGTGGACAAGCAGCTGTGACTTTCTGAAGTGCGAATCTGAGGTACCGATGGCTGACTTTGTCGGTACACATCGGGAGCATTCGGGAAAAAAAGGGAAATCCGGCGACCGGTCGTTTAGCTTTAAGTTTTCTGTAATTTCACTAAAATCGCTTCAGGTGAATGTCTTGCATCAACCGTGGAAGGAATTCGCGGGCGCGCAACCGCGAGGTTATCAGCACTCCTGTACCGTACCACATCCGATTTTCTGCTCAGTCTCTAATGCTTCGTCATTGTCGGGAACATAATGTTCATGGTCACTGACTCATTTACGATCTGTCTGGGAAGTTCAAACAAATCTTTGTTTCACAGACACTGCGTCGAAAGTAAATACTTCGGAATGGTTCTCTGAGGCCTACAACACCTAATAAATACATAACCCATTCGAATCAGAACAGTTAAGTATAATAGTTATTAAAGCAAATAAAATCAAAAGCAGCGTGAAACCACTCCAATGTTTATTATACAACATTCTTTGTCAAGTCGATAAACTAGGTACAGAGTTATGCTGTATTCACACACACACACACACACACACACACACACACACACACACGAACTGATAGAAGTATACAGAGTCTAGATCTAATGGAATAATAGAAACTTGCGCCCTCCTAACGACAGCATTTTTTTGAAACTAAATGCTCCTTGGCTATCAAGAAAGATCTTTTCTCAAGCTGCATCGCTTTCTTACTACCAGTACACCTTCTCTTGCGTTGCAAATAATCTGAGAATCGTGTGAAATATTTTCTAACAAGTATTTCAATGGTACAGTATACATTTCGACGACATATAACGTGCTACTGTATATTCCTTTAATATAATGCAGGGCTTCCCAACCTTTTCAGCTGACGGACCCCTTCTTCAGTCGATAATCCATGGCGGACCCCTAGTCAGTCAAGAGCACAGTAACTTCAAATTTCAGAGCGAAACCCATAGGAACTGAAAGCTTCTTAATGCAGGTGCCATGTTCCCAATGACCCCACCCCCTTCCCCCCGAAGTATCAATAGTCTTTGGTTTAGAGATGAATGAAAACAACCTGAAATTAACGATCCAATTGGAATTCTCACTGTATCCAGACACTTACTAGTGGATTTACTCCCTTTATTCAACACACTATAGCCTGATTAAAATTACTTGGTAACTGAAATTTCATACGATGGACCTGTCTTCCTCCAAGAACAATCAACGTCACGTCCAAACTGTTCGCTGTTGACAAGCTGTCGCTTATGGTCTGTTCACTTCCACTATTTAGCTACTGTTATGTAAGGAGCATGCATATTTCGTAACAGTCGTGTGTGTGTGTGTGGGGGGGGGGGGGGGGGGGGGGGGGATGGTGTTCGTGAAATCCGAAGAAAAATGTTCAAATGTATGTGAAGTCTTCCTTTGATCGTCCTCCCTCCTCATTCATTTCAACTGGAAACTTCCCTTGTTGTGAAGGCGATGGAGAAACTGCAGCCTTCTTCAATGATCCTGACTTCAGCCACCGGTCCATGTTAGAAGTAATAAACTGGTCAAAAATCGACTTATGAAACAAGTAGTGCACTGACAAGGCAAGTTTAACATTTAATGATGGCTGGGGCCGCATACGTGCCAGCGAGCGCTGTGATTGGTCGACAAAGCTCGCTCCGCGCATGCGTAAAAGGTTTCAGCGCATCTAGCGCCGTGAGCCGACGCACAAACGACCCCCGTATTGTTGCTAAACAGTCCATCAGAGAAGCCGCATTCTCCGGCACGAAACTGTGTGTACGTTCTCACTTAGGAACCGCAAAGACTGCTTGGAGATACGACCTGAAGTAAAAGTACACATGTTTTTCACAAGAAAAAAAAAGTGATGAATTTGATTTTCACATTTTTATTCAATACTTTTACTCATTATTTGACACGATTTGGTGAAGGGCGACCGTGGACCCCCTAGAAAGAGCCGGCGGACCCCTAAGGGGTCCGCGGACCACAGGTTGGGAAGCCCTGCAGTATAATGTGTAAAAACACCGACAACAAAGGTAGCTTGCCACACTGTTCTCGACAGAAAAAGGAAGAAATCTTAATTCCTGTTAGCAGCATCGCTAAACATTTAAGAAGAAGCAATTGTTCCGCTGTAGTGAGAACATCTCGGAGCTGGGTGGGATTAAGACCTTGTTCCAGTTACCGTTCTGAAGATTATTCTTGTTGTGGCCTTTACGGGATGAAGTGAAACCAGGAACCTAATTAAACTGGAATGATGTAGCTCACATTAAGAATTTTGGCCAATAGTGCGAGAACAATAATTTCGACATTTAGTTCGCATACAACTTATGAGGAATGACGATGTGGAGAGATGTGCGAATAAATTCTACGGAGAGCAATAGGTTACAGTTAGTAACTGAAATCTCTGCAAGATAGTTTCAGTAGTGAATGGCATTAACTAGCTGAGTTCCGGAAGGGTACCACATCAGTCCTAATGGCGACGCGCGAAAACTGCGCTGTCATTAACGACTCTGCTGGCCACTTAATGCATGCCGTTTTCCTACATGGTTCAGAAACTTTCTAACTAAGATTAAAGACTGTTAGAAGTACCATCCGAGGTAGAACAACCTACATCATCAGGAACATAGCAAATGCGGCGTCCGAAAATCGTGTTTGAATCAGTTCTCACGGCGTAGTAGCTAAATGTAGTGCAATTTCTAGCCAGTGAAAGTGGCAAACGTCTGAAGAGCTGTGCGTTGCAAGTGGCTTGAAAGGGTGCACTAACTGGCAATGAGATCACCGAAGGACTTCATTTACTTAAGATGATACGCGCTCTGACGACACCTGTCAGCAGTGAAGAAAATCGTGAATAATGACTATGCGCTTAGTCGCAGCTTATGAAGAGTACTGAAAGTGGTAGCCGAATGTCTCACAAGAAAAATAGAAATGTTATCCCACAGCACAGCACCCAGTGGGCTATGAACAATACAAGCGATATTTTTTCTCACTATATGAAGACACAGGTTCAACCCGCTATCAAATACTATGGACCATTCAGCAAACAGCGCTCTGTATAGTGAAAAGACAGTCCCAACGGCTCAGACATTAAAAATCGACAGACGCAGTAGGACGGCACGATACTGTACCATTTCCCGACGAAACTGAAGTCTGTAAGCTTGTTTTTCATACAGTTTTTTTAAGTGTCAATAAGATCTAAGCACCAGAAGTTCGACTGAAAGTGCCGTTTTCCATAGTAAGCTTTCGGCATTTGTGCTGGACGCTGTTGGACCGCCCTTCCATACGTCTCAGAAATGATTTTACGACGCTCAGATTACAGGAAAATGTGGAGAATGACCTGGAAGTCGAGCGTTTTCAATTTGTTGGTGGGGCGTGAGGAAGAGGGAGGGGGGGGGGGGGGGGAGGGAGGGTGCTAGGTGTGTTTGAAATGGTATTGCAACCACCAGGTTAGGTTATTATTAAGGAGGTGTCAGACTTTGAGGAATAAAGTTACTCTGCTTGAAAACATAAAATAGGTCTATGACATTTTGATGTGAACAGGCCTAACAGCTGGTAAAATTATTTCTGTATTTTTAAAGTGTGATTCTCTCTCTCTCTCTCTCTCTCTCTCTCTCTCTCTCTCTCTCACACACACACACACACACACACACACACACACACACACACACACCAAGACAGACAGAAGTTTACGATACAAATGCAACGCTTTCAGCACCTTATAACCTTTACGTTAAGTCGCAGATGAGGTGCATTACGGTAAGAAAAATTGAAAAACCAAAACTTGTGGCATATATACTACTTTTGACCAGCAACTAATGTCTGTTGCTACTCTAATCGTACGATATCTTCACAGAAAAAGAAATCGGTGCCCACAGAGAAGGGTACATACGAGTCGAAAAGTTCTGAGTAACCAACACCAGGAAAATATTTTGTCTTTTGCTGAGGGCAGGTGTATAAATACACACTTCATTTTAGAAACATGGATTAAAAAAGGTAGTTACCACCTCTCATTAAGGTGAGAAACGTGGCAAGTTTGCGAAATACAAAGTTAATATAACATATAATAACAGTAATAATAATATCGGGAACAACGAGATTAACGACCCATAGATGATGTAGGCCACGCAGTTGCGATTTGGCTGGAATAATGTTTATTCAGAAAGCAAACTAATAGCGAAAGTGGTCGCATTTAGAGTTAGTGTTACACTCGAGCGCATATCTACTTGACACAGTTCTATCAATCACAATCTCATCGCGAAATACAAGTCTAATATTCCACCTCGTTATCTTCGCGAAAAGTTCACACCAGGCGGCGGCTGCTCACCGCTAAGAGACAAAGTCCCGCGATACCACACAACGCGAAATTTTCTAAGTCGTTTCACTTCCTAGCTGCATAAAGATTGACTGTCCGCTTTCGCGTCTCAATCCGAACTTTGGTGTCTCCAGCCGAACTGTCCGCTTTCGCGTCTGCACCGGCACTCCCTCTGCTTGACCCCGGCCGCGACTCCCGCGCGCCGAATATCCTTGCTGAACTGAGTAGGGAAGTTCCCTTTCCTGAAGCCGTCCATCTGATTGGCTACAGCTTATTCTACATTATTTCACATTTTAACATATTTAAATAATCAAAGCTTGACCACTGTCACGTTATAAATAAATTAACAATAATATCCATTACATAATAAACGTTAAATTCTTTTACATAAAACCAATACAATTTTCTTCTTAGCTTTGAATGCCACAGCTAGTAGCCTTGCACCAACGTGCTTTCTGATAAATAAATAAAGAACAAAGTAACTATTATGCACTAAACTTTACAACAAATATTCTATTACCTAATGATTCAATAGGGTGTCATGCTGTCATCGTTCAATGTGTTTTGTGTGGAGGAAATTATGATCTGCTGCTTAACTGTAAATACTGATAATTTAAATTTACTATATCTTTTAAACAAATGAAGTTACAGAGTTGATATTTACAACGTTTGTCATTTTAATGATGCGCTTCTATATGATATGTCGATCGTTAAGATCGACCAAAGCGTTCAGATTTTAGCATTCAGGTCTTTGTTACAAAACTTCTTAATTTCATTCTAACAGTAAATCCTAAACTATTATAGATATGATCAATATTCAAGTTTTATTGGGATCACCATGAAAATTTATGGAGGATAGCAAATTAAAATTACTGTGGCTAGATTCCCTGAATTACTACAGAACTAAATAGGTTTCATAAATGTTTCCCTTCATGGCCGATCGTAAGTCCGTCATATTTAACAGTGCTCTGGTTCCCTGGGTTTCCCTATGACGTTGGTTCTCGTCTCTCACCTGCACACTACAGCGCTTAGGCCTCCACAGACAATAGACGCCTGTGAGTTTCCCCATCTCGTGGTGAATCTGCGCCCTTTGTAGCACGCGGTCCTGGATGACAGGATTCGTTTCACAATCCCTGAAGGCTGACTCTTTCGGCCATATACTTAAATGAGAGCAAAGTGTTCGTTAACTCACAAAATGTATGCCACGGTCTTCCACGGGAAAGACTATTACCCATTAGGAGAAGGTTGTCCGTTATTTTGCAAAGTTCCAGGGAAGGCAGCACGGGCTATAAAAGCTCGTACCTGAGAGGCGCCCAGCTGTCAATGAGTGTCGCAGACGAGCGTGAAACTGCGACACGGTACTTGACTCAGACTGACAGCCGACACGGGATCGTTGGGAGCCCCCTCCCAGCGTCGGACGCAAAAAGCGGCGCGCGGCCTATGCGTGTGCGTGCTGTACGTTAGAGCTCCTAATTACCGCGGGCTTTGTCTCCTGCGGCCAAGGACGCCCGCTAATCGCGCCGTCTGTTCGTTAAAGGCTAGCTCGCTCATTAAAGAACTCATGACCCACAAATTACTCACCCGAGACGGGGGCAAAATCTGCGATGGCTGATCTGAACGAAAAACCTTTCCCGGCGCAGAAGTATCTGTGTAGAGTGCATTTACCGCTCGGCCGGCGGCGTGCGCGGGGGCACAAAGGGCGCAGCAACGCGTCCTGATGAGAACCCGCCAAAGCGCGCCGTCCCAGCAGATAAGGCGGCCATTCTGAGCCGGCAGAACGGCTCCGCTCAGGCGCGAGCCATTAATACCTCGTTGCGCAAAGACAGACGGACGTCGATTCACTTTGAGGAAAAAAGGAAACTGTGAAAGACGCGTTCACACACTGAATCGTTTTTACCAAACCAGGTACATGTGGAGGTTCGTAACGTATCAGTCTTGGCTAAGCTCGACGACTCGTCACGTTCACTGCTACGAACACGAAGAGCCCGTTTCTTCGCGGGTAAAACCAGCCTTGCGACCCGTTCTCATATTATGTAAGCGTAGCAGTGCATTCGGCGTTACCACTTCCAAAATTATCAAAAGTAGGACAGTGTTTCACAAAAAGAAGCGTATTTCTTAAAAAAAGGCATGATAATTTACTATAGAATGAGCGGTAAATAACACACTGAAAATCTGCTGTAACATTAAACAACGGTATTTAATTGTATAACACAATGCAATTACCCTCATGTGATTTTCATTCTTTCCCAGTGGTGTTTCCTTTTTCAACAGGATTTACTACTTAGGAAATAACTGAATTGTTATTTTGAAGAACATAGCTATAAAATTCTTCACACCCTTGAATTTGTACTTGACCAGTAAAATTCCTTCCACTGAGTCTATCAACAAACGTTTCAATTTTTTGTCTACTACCTACACTTCAGCAGATCCTCAACAGTCGGCAAGTGAAGGTCGAAGGGATCGTTGTGTTAAGAAGAAATCTACGGATGCCAGTCACTGAATGCTGGCCCGTATTTTGACTGGACCAAAGGTAGGATTCTTCCAACACGTCGGTGAAGGGGCTTTGAAGATGGCGTAATGTAGCGCTGAAACTGGTTGCTCAAATAAAATAACAACTGGAAATTTAAACGGCTGAAGATGTTTGATTCAACATTGTATACAAGCAGCCGAAGTCCCGCAACCATCTGAATTAAGACGGACTAAAGAGATTCATTGCCAACGTCGTCGCGGGGAAAATGATAGAATCTAAACCAGGAACACCCACATCTCATTGCCTCCATGGTACTGGAAGATACAAACCATTCAACGACTGCTAGGATTGTTCGTGATGCATTTACGTGTTTTGTTGCCTGCAAAAGAGAATGAGGAAAAACATTTGGTGATCATACACGATTAAAGCTGCTAAAGTGTGGTAGGCTTTTTATCAAATGGCAGCTCATATGGACTTAAGCACATGCTCTTCAGCGGGTGGCAGAGGAAATTAGGGCGAATTTTCCAAAGTAAATGCCTAATTACCTCTGCGAAGAAAGAGGAAATTAGAGTGAATTTTCCAAAGTATGAGTAAATGTCTTATTTAATTTCCTCTGCGAAGAAAATGGTCGTGAAGGCGCCATCAAGAGGGAAATTTTTTATTGATACGATGCAGGATACTTGTTGACCCCTAGAGCCAATCGTCACCAGGTGGAGAAGATGAACTGAAGCAGCTCTATAATCACAGTGTTCATTTAGAAGATATGAAGAAGATGCTGGACGTGACAGACAAAAACACATCAGCAAGTATTCCTAATGCGGTTAGTGGTTGAAGTAAGAAAAGTCTCCAGAGTAATTTAGTGCGTATTAAGACGTATTTTAGTGAACTTCCAGCCGCAATCACACATTTGGAAAAAAATCAACGGCTCTACCTTCTGCCTTGTAGGAATAGGGAATAACAGAGTAACAGTCACTTTATTTCAAGCTGTATCTGAACGTCCCTGCTCTGTCTTCTCTGGCAAGCTGCAAAATGACACACTATATGAGACGAATCTTAAGAGGATAACTCAATGGGTGCATGTTCTCACATGGATATACTGAACATGGAAAACAGGGCGCAAGTAGAGAGCATCTGACGCACGATTTTAACCTGCATACCATTCTGTTACCTGGTCTACATATGTGCTGCTTGTTCTGCATAGCCCCGTAGACACGACGTAAGCTTGTTTGAATTTAGACGGTTAAAAACAATCTTCATGATAATCATGGTGGGCGTTCAGATTTGAAAATGTGGCAGTCTCATCTATTAGGTCATTTGCCGAAGCTCGTCACAGAAGTTGACTAAGTGGAGGTATCACACAACGACCACACCAAAGACGGAACATATCGGTGGGCAACACCAGTGCTTTTTGGCACAGTATGGTTGTTCCAGTACCATATTTACTTCTCCCTCTCTTTATAATTCTGTCCACATCGACAATACATATATTGTAAAATCATTATGAGCCAAGAACGATAAGAGGCTAATGGAAAATCGCCCCCAATACCATGTTTCCCGTAGAGCAACGTGCCAACTCTGCATTGCTCCTCGACTCGTACAGATATGATTCCGGAATAATGGCGCTCCATTCGATATTCCTTCGGATAAAAGACAGTCTCCTGCTTAACGCCTGCAGGATACTTAACTCCTCCCTCCGTCATGGCACTTTTGCAGTGCTCTAATCTCATACATATCTAGGTTCTGTAAGGATACGCCTTTTCATTTTATCGTTCAAATTTGTGTATATTTGGGAGCGGACGAGGTGCATGTCCATAGACTGGTTCAGAAATGTCGGCGGTATTGGCATACAGAGGAGAGGGGAAAATATGATTACGAATCGGGATTCGACAATTCAGGCCCCTAAAAGACGAATTACACGAGCACCATAGTGTGTACCAGTTTATAAACATAACAGACTATTGCTACCAGTCATACCAGCACGAGATTAGTGGAGCTGCAAAAAGGAAATGTACATCTTAGCAATGATATCGGCTTTCTTACTGCTTCCATATTTCACAACAAATCATATATCATATTTTTACAGTCCGCTTTCGTATCCAGACAGATAAAGCTTCCTATAGAATGTTGTATGAGAGAGAGAGAGAGAGAGAGAGAGAGCGTTCTGCAGCGGTCTGGCCACACCCACCACCTGCCGCTTGCTGCAGTCGGCACCCGCCCTCTCACCAGACGTGGCGCTTCGATTGCGCTTACGACTGCAGGGCGCACAGATGCGGAATGGAGCTCCCACAATGGTCAACATGTACGTAACACATTACTCCCTGGTGGCACACGCTACCTAGGACGGACCGGTGCATAACGTAGAAAGGGTCTCTCGTCCAAATCAGGAATGCTCTTGTTAACTAATAACAAGGAAGAAGGGAGGTAGTCACGAGTAGTTTTAAGGAGTATGGGAAAGCTGTGGCGTTATCGAAGGAAGCGTTACGCCGATTTTGGGAGGAGATAAAAACTGAAATCACAGACAAGGGAAGACACTGCATGCACCCTGGTGTGGAGATGGCATCTTCTTCCTTTGCAGTTCGAAGTTGATTCCATACATGATAAAACTTCCTTTATGAACTACACTGAGGTGACAAAAATAAACATCTTGTTCGAAGTCCCACGCAGAAATATTGAACCATGCCACTTCTACGGCCGTCCGTAATTGAAAAAGTGTCGCCTCTGCAGGATATAGTACACGGAGTGACCTCTCGATTATAACCCATAAATGTTCGATTGGATTCGTGTCGGGCCATCTGGATGGCCAGATCATTCGCTCTAACTGTCCAGAATGTTCTTCGATCCAATCGCGAACAGTAACTGTGGCTCGGTAAAATGGCGCATTGTCATCTGCAAAAATGGCGCATTGTCATCCACAAGAATTCCATCGTTGTTTGGGTCAAATGGCCTCCAAGCAGCCGAACATAACCAGAGGACCCAGTCCATTCCACGTACACACAACCCACACCATTATGGAGCCACCATCAGCTTGCACAGTGCCTTGTTGTCAACTTGGGTCCGTGACTTAGTGGGGTCTGGGCCACACTCGAACCCTACATCAATTCTTACTAAACGAAATCGGGACTCATCTGACCAGGCAACGGTTTTCCAGTCGTCTAGGGCCCAACCGATATGGCCACGAGACCAGGGGACGCACTGCAGGTGGTGATGTGCTGTTAGCAAAGGCGTCAGTCGTCTGCTGCCATAGACCATTAGCGTCAAATTGCGACGCACTGTCCCATCCTTTCGTCGTACAGCCCACATTGATTTCTACGGTTATTTCCTGTAGTGTTGCTTGTCTGTTAGCACTGACAACTCTACGCAAATGCCGCTGCTCTCGGTCGTTAAATGAAGGTCCTCGGCCAGTGCGTTGTTCTTTGGGAGAGTTAGCGCCTGAAATTCTCGGCGTACTCTTTATAATGTGGATCTCGGAATACTGAATGATTTCAAAAATGGACTGTCCCAGTGTTTAGTTTCAGCCACCATTCCGCGTCCAGAGTCTGTTAATTCACCTGGTGTGGCCATAATCACCGTTACACATCAATCATCTCAGTACAAATGAAAGTTCCGCCAATGCAATGCCCTTTTATACCTTGTATACGCAATACTAGCGACATCTGTATATGTGCGTCAGTCGTCTGCTGCCATAGACCATTAGCATCAAATTGCGACGCACTGTCCCATCCTTTCGTCGTACAGCCCACATTGATTTCTACGGTTATTTCCTGTAGTGTTGCATATGTGCATATGTTGCATATGTGCATAAGTTGCATATGTGCATATCGCTGTCACCTCAGTGTATATGCAATTTCATTCAGCGTCTCCTCGCGCATCTTTTCCATACACATATTCTTAAAGCTATATTACTAAACGAACGGTCATCTTCGTAGGAACATTTTCATTCTTCTCACCTTTGGACATCAAAACGTCATTCAAAAAGCTTTGTGTTTGATGAATTGCTGCCTGAAATACAATACAACAGGTACAACGAGCAGCGGAGATTAGTGACACAAAGAAGTAATTTTTAGCAGGTCCAAATTTTTATTTTTCCTTCATAAGCAAATCACGTTTCCAATGGTGTACCTTCACGTTCCCATTTAATATTAGTAGACATTTAACACCATTGGTGGTAGGTGGATAAATCCAGCCAGTAGGTTACACGATAGTATTTCCTTCGTGTTTTGTGGCTTCACTACGAAGGTACATTTTCTTCCAAGCAGTAGTGATGATAATTCGAAATGTAACGAATCTGCTCTTGAGGTTACTCGACTTTTGAAAAGGTGAATACTTTATCATTTGTTTCCAATTGTCGATGTTGTGTGGGAAAAAAAAAAGATTGCGGATGCGCCTTCGTGTGAGACAAAATCTATGTAATTTTACGAATATTATCGTTATGCAAGATGTATCGGGATCGAGTAATGTGTTGTTGTACTCATTCTGAGTAGCTGTTCTGTTAGAAGAGATTATACACCTCACTTTCTTACTCGGGTCATGAAATATGAGTATAGGCAAAGTTTTCATTAGACAAAAATTAAATTATATAAAGTTTATGAATGTAGATTAAAGTACAGTGTCGTACCTTTAAATTCAGCAAGTCCAACTGTTAAACTGATAAAAAGGCATTCTCGCACTCACAGTCACTGATATTCTGGCAAATTTCAATATTCCGCCTTGAATATGTACAATAATTTTCTGCCGTAATGTACCAAGAATAATTCACAACAAGATCAGGCGTCATAGCACTATACTGATGCGTGTTCAAAATAATTCACAAACAAATATACTAAATTGCAAACAAGATGTACATTAAAAAAGAAAGGAAACGTTTCAGGTGGAACAGAAAGCGTGAAGTACACGAACTAAACTACTATTTCTCAAGTTCTACTCAAAAAGCCTTAGACCTTTCAATAGGGAAGTACTCTGAGTAAAGCATGTTAACAGGTGGGACTGTCAAGAGTCAATAGGTCCATGCACGACAGTGCACGGTACCAATATCTTCCAAAAAGCCGCGCCCGAAAGTGCGATTTTTCAGGGCAGTCATATCTCGGGTTCTGTCGACCAAAAAGACAAATGGTCAAGTGTTTGGAACAGCCATTGGCCTAGCGACCATTCATACACCTATCGGGACTACGGCCATACTGCAGCTATCTTACAGTACAGGTCAAAATTTAAACATTACAGGTTTCCTCCAGTCCACGCAAATTGAGCAAAGCTGTTGGTTCTTCCACATTAGGTGTGTTCTTGGGTGGGCCTTCGGCGGCGCATGAAAGCACCATTTGTTCATGGGCAGTTTCTGAGAAAACCCCGAAAAACCATGATTTTTGACTACCAAAAGTGCTAACTGTGGGGTTGGCTACTTACTATACCTTCTATTGACGGCAGATCGTCGACATTTTTACCATATATTCTTAAGATGATGATGTCGGAGCACCTTCAAAGTTTTTTTCTATATCATTATCTGTCACATAAAATATGCACATAATCTCTGGTCTGAGGCGTAAATGTAGTTTTAACTCAAGTAGTGAACACACGTAAGGGTTCTGAGGCCATCAAACAATGTTTTAGTCAGCACCTTTTCACCAATAAAACTTCATAACGCGCTGTCTCTGATCAATGGCATTTCACGCCTATACGGGCTGTCTTGAACCTGATGACACTGATGGTGACACCTGGCAACGTAAGCAACTCACAAACACTTATTATTCTATCACACAAAATTCGTTGTACTTGCAATCAAAAACCGTATTTTTTGGTATATGTCAGTGTAACTTAAAAATGTTACGCATTTTTATGCGAAGAAGTGTAAAATGAACTTGCATTGAATGTAAGTTCTGCACTGACTTTAAACTGGAGGAAGCATCTATCTTCGGATGTGGCACTTTACACCACACATTTGTGGTACTGCTTTAAAACATCTCATTTTTGTCACTCAAGCGGTGATTTTAAAATCTTTTTGAATCTAACGTCGGACTTAGTTTTTTGTATTTGGACGAAACGAACGGAGATTCCCATTTGGACGAAAAGAACTCCCATTCTGTGTTCCCATTTGGACGAAAAGAACTCCTATTCTGTCTTCATGTTACATTATACAGACTTATTTGCTATTTATACGTATCAAAGAATATAAATGTGTCAAAGAGCGTATAAACAAACTGTCAAAGCTCTACTGACCTACAGAATTCGTTTAACATTTTGCAGCACACCCTTCTACAGCAAGGAAAAGAAGGGAACCAGCGGAGAAAGGCTCCTTTCGGAGCACAGAAATGGCGAATATGTTCCTCCTTAAAAGACTCTGACAGAGAAGAGGGGAACCAGCTACTCAATCCTCATTCCGCCTTTCTCACCAAAAATTTTGGCATGCGGACATACTCGCGCATTTTGTGTTGAAAGAAGTACTAGAGAGACAGTCACCATGGAAAAGAGAGGAGAGAGAGCCAGTAGGAAAGAAAGAGAGGAGACAATGGTGGTGGGAGAGGAAAAGTGGCAGTGAAAGAGATTACCCACGTGTTAAAGATTCCCGATCTACGGATCAAAACCCCGAGCGAACCCTCCAAAAGAACATGTGAGGATAGGAAACAGCGGTGGTTGAAGAGAAAGACAGCAGACTTTAAGTGAGAAAGAAAGAGACATTGGCAATGGCAGAGACAGTGGCAAGGAGAGGGACGAAGAATGGCCCAAAGATAACGGCAGTGGGGCAGACAGGCAATGAAAATGGCAGAAAAAGAGACAGTGGTAAGAAAGAACGAGAAAAAAGGGATGAAGACAGAGACAGTGTGAGAGACAGACGAGGGTAAGAGGAGACAGTGGTGGAGAGACGTACATCGACAGCGGCACTGAGAGGGGGATGCTGAGTATGAAGTCTTCACTACAAAGAGAGACTGCGTAAAAGGATTTACAGTCTCCTGCGTTAAAAGAGCGCTGATATGTTGTGCCAAATTTTTTGTTAGGCACGCGGAATGAGGATTCAGGCAGCTGATTCCCCACTTTTCTGTCAAGAGTCTTTTAAAGAGGAACATATTCGCCTTTTTTGTGCTCAGATAGGAGCAATTTTCCGCTATTAGTAATATGAACCTATCGCACAGCATCTGGGCCACTGTTTCGCTCCGTCATGTAGGTAATCTTCGAAAGAAAACCAAGTCGATGTACCGTTTGGAGCCATAGCTTACTACATTCATTATAGGATGACCGTGATCTTCTTGAGAATAACATTGACTCCACGTAGTATGTATCAGGAAATCATCTGTAATCTTAAGTCAAGATGACCGTACCGCGATTTGTGGGAAATTAGAAGTGCATCTGCATGTGGCGATAAACGGAAGCTAACTTAATATTTGTGGCTAATTATACGGATCAACGACGAGATATGTGAACGACTTGTGCCCGCTCATCTAGGAGTAAAGAAAGGTCCATCATATCAGCTGGACGACGGTGACGTATTTTAACCGCTTCACAGCTCGCAGCTCATGGTCTAGTGGACAGCGTCGCTGCGTCTAGATCACTGGTTTCTGGTTTCCATTTCCGGCCGAATCCAAGGTTTTGTTCGCTCGGGGACTGGGTGCTTTTGTTTTAATCATTTCATCTCATCTTCATCGACGATAACGTCGTCGAAGTGGCATCAAATAGAAAGACTTGCACCAGGCGGCCGAACCACCACAGAGGGATTCTTCCGGCCAATAATGCCATACTATCTCTTTATTCAACTTGAAACGGTTAATACCAGTAGATCGGGAATGCAACAAAACAATAATATTCGTCTGTCCTCTTAGGTCACAATACCGTCGTACAGTTTCTGCAAATACTGCCTGTAGTGTTCTTACGTTCATTCACTCGCTGCGACACCAAAGTGTTACAGTGACGATCAAAACTAAATTCGGTACGTGATACTTCTTTGAAATGAAGCGCTAAGTTTGGTAAACGTAACCAGCCAGCTGATGAATCACGACTGAAACACTAGCAATGCCATAACCCCTGTGGTATGTGCCACGTGCTTTACAGCTGTGCACTACGGGCGACATACACAATAGGCGCAAATGGTCGGTCTCTCTCTCTCTCTACCCCCCCCCCCCCTTTCTTCTCATTCTTTTCTTTCCTATTACATATGTTCTCACTCGACCTACCATCACACGACAATGTAGAAGCTAGTCGATAAATATCTCACAATGTCAGCAGCGACAGAGCTCAGTAACGTCCCACAAATATACAACGTATCTCAATACGCACATCTGTGACAATTTACTTATAATATTTTAGGTCTTTTCGAGTCTCCCATCACTTTCCACTAGCTTTTCCACACAAAATTTATGCCCTGAGACGGCCACTATAGGCCTACAATCGCAAAGCAGAGGTTCATTTCAGAAGGTGATACTAACCGTAGGTTCTGACATAAACATGTCCGCAGTATTTGAGATTGTTTTCATGGTTTTTGCAATAGCAGTCGTTTACCGATACAAAAGCCGCTCATCGACTTCTCCTACAAATTCAGTAACTAACATCATGAAAATACATGACGCAGACAAACTACATTTCTCAATATACAAAAAATATATGTCGTTCACACACTTATACAAAAACGATACACACCGTCCGCCCAAAAACTTGCGAGGCTGATTTATTTCGTGGCGCCTAAAGTGCCGTGAACACCATAACTACAGCGGCAGCTCGAACTAACAACTATAAACAGCATACGTGCGTTCAACCAGTCAGTTGTGAGAAGGCATTGTTAAGTAGTCGACGTGCGGACGTAATGTGTCAACACTGATGCGTCACAAATTGCAGTAGAATAGCATCTATAAATCAAGCGTTCGAGAGTCTCCCCTGAACGTTTTGAGGAAGAGAAAAGAGTCTGCGAAGTTGGTCCCGTACACCTAGACTTCCGAACTAAAACAATGACGCTTGGGCACTTGTGACTTCGCTGAATTACAGAACACTGACAATTATTTTCTGGAAAAATTCATCGCGGGTGACGAGAATTGGTGTTATCAACACGAACCTACTACAAAGATAACGTGAAGAAACTGACAAAGTTTCAACGCTTTGCTGATCTAAGCGACATTCACGCCAATGTGATGCTCGTGTTAAACAACTCTCTAAAGAAGTACTTTTCACACGGTTGCATTGGTTCTGTGCGTTATGCCAAAGGGGGTATGGAGTGGCACTGTGACAAGACAGGAGGTGGGATGAACTATGTAGCACACTTGAAATATTAAAACCATCATCTTAATTTTTATCTATTTTTTATTAACCCAGTCCCGAAACTTTTTTGATTCATGATGTGTTGAAGTTATTCTTTCCGGTGCGGTAGTTAAATGTAAAAGATTGTTGTAATTATGTGTCAGTGTATCGTCCTTTACGAACGATTTCACTGAGTCATTCGTCATCTGTGGCAGCCACGATTCGAAAAGGAGACCCTCGAAAAGGAAACCCTCAAAACAATACTCAGTAGTCACCAGCTGATAGCAGTACCAACGAACGAACTGCCTTCCTTTATGACGATCACTGTGATTCGTAACACATTAGAACAATGCAGCAAATGCTGTGCCGAGGCGCTGAACAACGTTTTCCGCGGAGGAAACGCCAGTCACCACACACAATCTCCATGCAGACACTCCGCACGACGGTCCAAAACAAAGGACCCTCGAAAAGGCCCCTGCGCGGGTAAGGCGGGCTAAAAGAGCAGAGCAGAGCGACGGCTTAACGAGGCCAGATCGGCAAAGGAGGGCCGGCGGCGCGGCCTAACGAATTCCCGCGCACGCCGCGCCAGGCCGGGACGCGCATAATCGAATGAGATCGCCAATTACTGAGAGGCGCGCGTACGTGCAATCACATGACCCGCCAGCCCGCGTCTCCACCGGCTGCGAGCGCTCAGAGCTGTCGCCGCTTTCAGGAAACCACCTCAACTGCTGTACCGAAATACGCCGTGACACGGCCAAATTCAATTACCCAAGCATTTGAGGAAATATTGCCTCAGCTCTACAACTAATGTCGCACAACATCGACTTTACATATCCTAAAGGAAAACGTGACTCTTATTTGTCGTAACTCTCTCTCAGCAGGCTACCGAATAAACAGAATGAGACGACATTGCGACAGTCGTATTCGTGGTTTACGGAAGAGACGGCGAAGAGAAAATCTACGGGTGTGTTACTGCTTACGATCGTTCTATCTGACCAGCCGAGGGGGCGCAGTGATTAAGACAGGGGACGCGTATTCAGGAGGAATTAAAAGTTCGGTTCCCCTTCTGGTCACCTACATTTAGGATATGACCGTTCCCATCATAACGCGGGGGTTGTTTTACTTAATTTGATCATTTTAATCAATGTCAAGTTAGTTTTCGATGTGTACTCTAAAAAAGTTCTCAGCACGGTACGCGAGCAGTGCTGCAGTTGAAAACCAGCGACGGGAACTGCACACCGTTGCGACGCCAAATATTTTAGTAACCAATGGTTGCATACAACGACCGGCGGATAAATGTCTTTAACATTCGTGCTATGTCGTCACTAATTCTAATTGCAAATATACTGATATTTCGTAACACGATTGCCGACGTTTTGACAATTCGGAAGAAAGCGAACCCGCCACTAAGTCTTCGGGTCTTCGGAACGTATAGCACTTGAATTTTGCACGCTGCGGTACCAGTTGACGCTCCGGTCTAATTGGGCCATGCTGCGTGTCATTCGTGGGATAGAGGATTTTATAGATACATTGCACGGATGAAATTGATTCGTGATCATTTTAAAAAACAATTCGCCTGGACCGATCGACCACCCTCCTTGTACTTGTGGAGAAGATGAAGAAGACATGCCTTCTTCTGTAGTGGTCAATCCAAGGATTGGTTTGCAACAGCTACAATGGCAGCTTGTCTCCATTCTGTGCGTCCGTTGAAGGAGGAAGCGCGCGAAGACATGAACCACATAATATTGAGAAGTCTCGAAAAGACAGACAGGACACATCGGACACTAAACCTACTGAGTGCTGTGGAATACAAAGGCCCCCCAATGCTTTGGGAAAAGCGGGCGTTAGGGTGTATAAACTCATCCACACAGCTGTCAAGGAATTGGGAATGTCCATACGATCAGCCGCGTCAGAATCAAAATCTAGGTCCTGCGAGTGCGGTGGGGAGGAGGAGGAGACCGGCAGCACGGGATCACTGCGTGCGAGAGCGCGGCCACTCCGAGGGCGCGGAGCGGAAACCAAGAACTGCACTGTCTGGACGACGGATCCCAGTTAGCCAGGCCACAAATCGGACACTTGAAGTGAAGAGCACGTGCACAGACTGTTTAGCTGAAACTAATACACCTTTTGTTGTAACAGACATTAATTTAAATTTTGTACATTAAAAACCATAAAGTATACATACCAATTTTTAAAAAAATATATCTCTTTTGCCATAAAAGGATTTAAATTTGTACATAGATAATACTGAAAACTAACAGTTGTTACTGATATGTATAAACTATGGTTCCTTGTGTGGCCGTGAAACCAAAACTAAGAAAATAAAGAAATAAAATAAAAATGTTTCGTTCTGTTTTGTTTAGGTTCCAGTCGACGCTCGGGCCACGTTGGGACTGTGCCTCGTGTGATTCGGTATGTTTATTAGAGGCCTGGCAAAGCGTGGCCGCCGCGAACGGTTCTAGGCGCTACAGTCTGGAACCGCGCGACCGCTGTGGTCGCAGGTTCGAATCCTGCCTCGGGCACGGATGTGTGTGATGTCCTTAGGTTAGTTAGGTTTAAGTAGTTCTAAGTTCTAGGGGACTGATGACCTCAGAAGTTAAGTCCCATCGTGCTCAGAACCATTTTTATCGAAAGCGTGGCCATTCCCTTCCAGTGGGCGCTTCCTCCTTCAACGGGCTCCCCGCAGCCAATGGTTCGGTTGTTTATCACCGTCTCTTTGACTATTTCCTCAACGCATAGACTCTCGCACCTTTACTCGCTGTCCGATTTCGAAGAGGCATCGCTTTTCTGTTAGTCCGCTTGCTCTCGTTATTTTATTCAGATTTACTCTCCTTGATGTTGCACTACTGTTCAGGATCTCATTTTGTTTATTATTGCGGCTAATTTTCTATTACTATTCTGAAGACTGTTAAAAAGTGAAAATACCGAAAACCATGTTTTCAGTGAGGAGTGAGGGACTAAGTACTTTTTTTGTACACAATCTCCAACAAAACCCCAATTCTTAATACGTAGTAAATGTCAAAGTCAAACCAAAGGTAGTAGTCTTGCTCGACATTTCTCTTAACTCCCTGAAGCAACACACGGCCGTTACTCAATGACGAACAATGTGCTTTAGTGGTTAAGTTAAAAAAGAAAGAGAGAGAGATGAGAGTTACCCGAAACATCAGATTTTAAAGAAAAGAGTTTAACTGCATCGTACGAAGTATACTTAAAATTAGCAAGATGTTAGAAATGGTTCAGTAGCGTGAACTCTTCAAAGAATGTGCAATAAAAATAGCACAAGCAATTGGTTATGGTGATGCCGCTAGCGTAAACAAATTAATTGCAAACTGGCGTTGTTATTCTTTGTATGTGGACGAGAAGACTGATGCAAAAGATCTTAGCCAACTACTAATTTTTATTCGTGCAATAATGGTCGACTTTTCTGTACATGAACAGTTTCTCGCTTTAGATCCGTTGCTCCGAACAACACGTTTGGATATTTTTAATGCAGTTAAAACGTGTGTTTATTATAACTGATGGTTTAAAAAAATTTTCTGTAATTACTGCTGATGGTGCACACGCTATGATCGGTAGCAAAAATGGCTTCGTGGCTGGCCGGCCGCGCTGGCCGACCGGTTCTAGGCGCTTCAATCCAGAACCGCGCGACTGCTACAGTCGCAGGGTCGAATCCTGCCTCGGGCATGGCTGTGTGTGATGTCCTTAGGTTAGTTAGGTTTGAGTAGCTCTAAGTTCTCACATGTTGAGTCCCATAGTGCTCAGAGCCATTTGAACCATTTCAATTTGAGCTTCGCAGCTCAATTAAGAAAACTGTTTGACTTTTAATAGCATTACTCATCAGGAATCGATACGTGGGAAAAGTTTCAAAACGTGTCCGCAATGGTTCAAACGGCTCTGAGCAATATGGGACTCAACTGCTGTGGTCATCAGTCCCCTAGAACTTAGAACTACTTAAACCTAACTAACCTAAGGACATCACACACACCCATGCCCGAGGCAGGATTCGAACCTGCGACCGTAGCAGCAGCGCGGCTCCGGACTGGAGCGCCTAGAACCGCACGGCCACCGCGGCCGGCCTGTCCGCAATGAAGGACTTAAAGAAAATTGCGAATCTGATATGCGCAGGCATTCCACAAACATCTCATCGACAATTTAAACAATTTTTGGAAGAAGTTGACGCGAAATACAGTGATATACTTCTTTATTACTGTATTTCGCGGATATATATATATATATATATATATATACTTCTTTATTCCTCTCCCCATGAACCATGGACCTTGCCGTTGGCGGGGAGGCTTGCGTGCCTCAACGATACAGATAGCCGTATCGTAGGTGCAACCGCAACGGAGGGGTATTTGTTGAGAGGCCAGACAAACGTGTGGTTCCTGAAGAGGGGCAGCAGCCTTTTCAGTAGTTGCAGGGGCAACAGTCTGGATGATTGACTGATCTGGCCTTGTAACACTAACCAAAACGGCCTTGCCGTTGTGGTACTGCGAACGGCTGAAAGCAAGAGGAAACTACAGCCGTAAGTTTTCCCGAGGCCATGCAGCTTTACTGTATGGTTAAATGATGATGGCGTCCGCTTGGGTAAAATATTCCGGAGGTAAAATAGTCCCCCATTCGGATCTCCGGGCGGGGACTACTCAAGAGGACGTCGTTATCAGGAGAAAGAAAACTGGCATTCTACGGATCGGAGCAGGTAGGTTAGAAAATTTAAAAAGGGAAATGGATAGGTTAAAGTTAGATATAGTGGGAATTAGTGAAGTTCGGTGGCAGGAGGAACAAGACTTTTGGTCAGGCGAATACAGGGTTATAAATACAAAATCAAGTACTGGTAATGCAGGAGTAGGTTTAATAATGAATAAAAAAATTGGAGTGCGGGTAAGCTACTACAAACAGCATAGTGAACGTATTATAGTGGCCAAGATAGACACAAAGCCCATGCCTACTACAGTAGTACAAGTTATATGCCAACTAGCTCTGCAGATGACGAAGAAATTGAAGAAATGTATGATGAGATAAAAGAAATTATTCAGGTAGTGAAGGGAGACGAAAATTTAATAGTCATGGGTGACTGGAATTCGACAGTAGGAAAAGGGAGAGAAGGAAACATAGTAGGTGAATGTGGATTGGGGCTAAGAAATGAAAGAGGAAGCCGTCTGTTAGAATTTTGCACACAGCATAACTTAATCATAGCTAACACATGGTTCAAGAATCATAAAAGAAGGTTGTACACATGGAAGAATCCTCGAGATACTAGAAGGTATCAGATAGATTATATAATGGTAAGACAGAGATTTAGGAACCAGGTTTTAAATTGTAAGACATTTCCAGGGGCAGATGTGGACTCTGACCACAATCTATTGGTTATGAACTGTAGATTAAAACTGAAGAAACTGCAAAACGGTGGGAATTTAAGGAGATGGCACCTGGATAAACTTGTAACCTCCCCCTCACTTATCGACCTTAATGACAGTGAAAAATTAAACCGCGTGTACCTAATGGAAATTTGGGAAAAGCAATCGTCACCGAAGTTAATCTGTCGGTAAAGAGGGAGGAAAGGGTTACATCTAAATGAAAGGAAAAATGCAAATGAAACTGGTGGAAATTAATTTTGAAAAGGGGTAAAGTTAATGAAGAAAGTAAATGTGCGGCCGTTACGTTAACAATTAACTAGCGGTAATTAGATATTTGAGATTTGGGGGAAATTACGGTCGCCAGTCCTAAGGACAATTACTATAGTAACTGAAAAAGAAAGGTAATTACACATATAATTAGCACTAGAAGCGTGGCAACTGAAGGTTGACACGTGTAGTGTGAAAACTGAAAGTTTGTCAGAAGTAATAAATTTCGCTACACTCTGACTTAATTTAGCAAAAGAATTAATAAAACTGGAAAATCGAAAGTTAATTTAGTGACTGAAGTTAATAGTGAGCTTTCTTTCTGAAGCACATCGACATTCAGTAAAATAAGGTTAGTCTTGGACTACCTCAACAATCATTTCAAAAGCTACTTGAATCTACGCAATTTAGAAATAAGAGAATTAACTTTGAACTTGAATTAAATGATTCTGAACAATTAACAATAGTAAAATTTAGTACGTACCAAGCTGAGCTGCAGTCACAGGTAAGTAAAATACGGTAACAAAACTCGCACACTTAATTTGTGCTTGTGCAATCTAAATATTGTAGCCAGCTGAACTTTGAAATTAAAGCAGTGAAATCGAATGATGCTGGCGTTTGAATTTCAACGACCCTCGGGCTCATTTCGGAAAAGGAAGGGACCCGGCTTGGCAATGCAATTGGGACAATGAGCAACAAAGGTTCATGCTAAGTTGCTGTAATTTTGCGAGGCAAACGGAACAATTTGAAAAGCTGAGGTCTGCCATACAGTTCTGAAACTTTACGTGCTTTTAGTCTTCCTTGTTGGTTGATTGAAGGTTTGAAGCCGTCGATCGAGGAGGTGGCGACAGTCACTCATTGTCGGCCGTCGCTGTTGCAGAAGCTGGATGTTGGCGCGCCTTCTTCTCGACACGGTCACCAGACGAAACGGGCTCTTGATGTGCGCCAGCTAATGCTTCCCGTCCGCGACACCATGTCAGAAACTATCATCGCGAGTCGAGGGCAATTACATGCTGCCAAACCCCGAAAGCGCGGCAACTCGCGGGAGCGTCACACAACACACCTGCTCCACTCGCTACTCCAGCCAGACTCTCTCTGCCCGCGCTCCACGCGGCAGAGTTAACACTACCAAAGATCCTACACACTTTGATTCTTCACACGACCCATCGATGTAATCGTTCGATAGCAGTTTTCCCTAGGCAAGACCCAGCGTAAAAATACAAATAATATTTACGAAACAAACCAATTATACATCGACATGAGTGCATAAATATATATATACAAACAGTAAAACAATTACAATATATAAAGAGACAGAAATGTCATATCTTGAGGTAACAAAACAAGGAAAAAAAATAATAGTACAATAGATGGAAATAGGAGGATATGCATTTCCGGCGTTACAAACTGACTAAACCAGAGGTTGTACAGAGTTTCAGGGACAGCATAAGGGAACAATTGACAGGAATGGGGGAAAGATATACAGTAGAAGACGAATGGGTAGCTCTGAGGGATGAAGTAGTGAAGGCAACAGAGGGTCAAGTAGGTAAAAAGACGAGGGCTATTAGAAATCCTTGGGTAACAGAAGAAATATTGAATTTAATTGATGAAAGGAGAAAATATAAAAATGCAGTAAATGAAGCAGGCAAAAAGGAATACAAACGTCTCAAAAATGAGATCGACAGGAAGTGCAAAATGGCTAAGCAGGCATGGCTAGAGGACAAATGTAAGGAGTAGAGGTTTATTTCACTAGGGGTAAGATAGATACTGCCTACAGGAAAATTAAAGAGACCTTTGGAGAAAAGAGAACCACTTGTATGAATATCAAGAGCTCAGATGGAAACCCAGTTCTAAGCAAAAAGGGGAAAGCAAAAAGGTGGAAGGAGTATATAGAGGGTCTATACAAGGGCGATGTATTTGAGGACGATATTATGGAAATGGAAGAGGATGTAGATGAAGATGAAATGTGAGATACGATACTGCGTGAAGAGTTTGATAGAGCACTGAAAGACCTGAGTCGAAAAAAGGCCCCGGGAGTAGACAACATTCCATTAGAACTACTGATGGCCTTGAGAGAGCCAGTCATGACAAAACTCTACCATCTGGTGAGCAAGATGTACGAGACAGGCGAAATACCCTCAGACTTCAAGAAGAATATAATAATTCCAATCCCAAAGAAAGCAGGTGTTGATAGATGTGAAAATTACCGAACTATCAGTTTAATAAGTCACAGCTGCAAAATACTAACGCGAATTATTTACAGACGAATGGGAAAACTGGTAGAAGCCGACCTCGGGGAAGATCAGTTTGGATTCCGCAGAAATGTTGGAACACGTGAGGCAATACTGACCTTACGACTTATCTTAAAAGAAAGATTAAGGAAAGGCAAACCTACGTATCTAGCATTTGTAGACTTAGAGAAAGCTTTTGACAATGCTGACTGGGATACTCTCTTCCAAATTCTAAAGGTGGCAGGGGTAAAATACAGGGAGCGAAAGGCTATTTATAATTTGTACAGAAACCAAATGGCAGTTATAAGAGTCGAGGGGCATGAAAGGGAAGCAGTGGTTGGGAAGGGAGTGAGACATGGTTGTAGCCTCTCCCCGATGTTATTCAATTTGTATATTGAGCAAGCAGTAAAGGAAACAAAAGAAAAATTTGGATTAGGTATTCAAATCCAGGGAGAAGAAATAAAAACTTTGAGGTTCGCCAATGACACTGTAATTCTGTCAGAGACAGCGAAGGACTTGGAAGAGCAGTTGAACGGAATGGACAGTGTCTTGAAAGGAGGGTATAAGATGAACATCAACAAAAGCAAAACGAGGATAATGGAATGTAGTCGAATTAAGTCGGGTGATGCTGAGGGAATTAGATTAGGAAATGAGACACTTAAAGTAGTAAATGAGTTTCGCTATTTGGGGAGAAAAATAACTGATGATGGTCGAAGTAGAGAGGATATGAAATGTAGACTGGCAATGGCAAGGAAAGCGTTTCTGAAGAAGAGAAATTTGTTAACATCGAGTATAGATTTAAATGTCAGGAAGTCGTTCCTGAAAGTATTTGTATGGAGTGTAGCCATGTATGGACAATAAATAGTTTGGACAACAAGAGAAGAGAAGCTTTCGAAATGTGGTGCTACAGAAGAATGTTGAAGATTAGGTGGGTAGATCACGTAACTAATGAGGAGGTATTGAATAGGATTGGGGAGAAGAGGAGTTTGTGGCACAACTTGACTAGAAGAAGGGATCGGTTGGTAGGACATGTCCTGAGGCATCAAGGGATCACAAATTTAGCATTTGAGGGCAGCGTGGAAGGTAAAAATCGTAGAGGGAGACCAAGAGATTGTTACACTAAGCAGATTCAGAAGGATGTAGGTTGCAGTAGGTACTGGGAGATGAAAGAGCTTGCACAGGATAGATTAGCATGGAGAGCTGCATCAAACCAGTCTCAGGACTGAAGACCACAACAACAACTTCTTTATTCCGAAATTCACAGGCTGAGTGCACGAAAATGTTTCTCTCTCCCTCTCTCTATCTTTCTCTATTTCCGCTTAGAAAAGAATTTTTTAGGTCTCTGAATAAAGAAGTAAAACATAAGGAAAGGAAAGCAATATTTCTGATTTTTTTTTCTTTAATTGCAACTATACAAGGAAAATTTGTGTCATATCCCGAGTTGCTGTGAATTGGAAGAAGAATACGTGGAAATGAAATTTTCAAGATTTATTTCCATTTTTGCTGCGCAGAGTGGCCGCGCGGTTACGCGGTTAGAGGCGCCATGTCACTGACTGCGCGGCCACTCCCGTCAGAGGTTCGAGTCCTCCCTCGGGCATTGGTGTGTGTGTGTGTGTGTGTGTGTGTGTGTGTGTGTGTGTGTGTGTGTGTGTGTGTGTTGTTCTTAGCGTAAGTTAGTTAAGTTAGTTTAAGTAGTGTGGAAGTCTAGGGACCGATGACCTCAGCAGTTTGGTCCCTTAGAAATTCGCACACATTTGACCTTCCATTATTGATGAACTCTCCAATTAGTTTCACAGTCGTTTTCAAGATTTTAAATCTCTAGAGTCGGACATAATTTTCTTTAACAAGCCAAAACTAGTCTTAGAAATTATCTTCAAAACGTAGTGTGCAGTTTACTGATTGATCCGTTAAAGCTATCCACAACAAAAGGAGGTGCAGCAATTTTTGAAGTCATGTCACAAGATCAAGACCCAAATTTCGTAGACTTCATTCTTAAAACAAAGATCTTTTTTTCAGGTCAACACACATTTGCAAAAGAACGTATTCTTCAATGAAGTATATTAAATCTGGTCAGCATAATGCAGTGACCGATGTCTCGTTGGAACATCAACTTCCTTTCGCTATAGCGCAAATTATAATCAATATTGCAGAATTTGTCAAAACTAATTTAAATAAAGTTTACCTAAACACTTAAAACGAGTGTTATTAATGTAAGTACAATAGTGAGAGACAAATAACCACGTACAAATTTAAGTTTTAGCATTTTATGCCTTTTGACCTTTGCTTATAGGGAGTAAGGCTTACGATCCACAATGATTGAATTTTTCGCTGCAACTGGCAGTGGTGGCTGTAACGACACCGCAACAGTCGAGTTGGAGGAGGATACATTCGTTGGAGGGGAAAGGCCCACGAGCCACGCTTTGCCAGGCCTGGTTTTTAGAAGATCAGTATATAAGAAGTTTGTAGGTGAGAATGAACTGTCTATAAATTGCGGGAGTTCGGGAGATAGTTCAGTTGGTTGCCCCCAAAAAATTATATTAAATGATATCCCTTCTTTATTTTTAGATGATTGCCCCTGATCCACACAAGTAGTTTATGTCCTATGTAAAGACTTAATACAGCCAATAAGCACTACATCTGCGACAGACAACGAGAAAGAAACAGACTGATGCTTGTGTCGGATCAACAAGGCCGACGCCAGCTCAGAATACGGCACATATAAGTGCTGTAGCCAAACAGCAACTTCTTGTGCGACGTATCTGCCAGATTAACTCCGCCGTGGCGGCAGCACAGCAGATGTATTGTAAACCGCGGTGGTAGCTTACAAGGTATTCCGTGGTTTTCCTAAATCACTTGAGACAAATGTCGTTCCTTTGGAAAGAACACGGTCCATTTCCTCCCACAGTTCGAGCTCATGTTCCGTTTCTAATGAACGCGTCGTCGGCGGGACTTTAAACCCTAATCTTTCTTCTTCATTCGATATTAATTCTGCATACAATGAATGAAGAATTTTGTAATTACAGTTTTCTTCCAAGCATAGAACAGATTGCGTCGCTTATCAAATATTCTCGCATCAAAACAAGATTTGCAGAATCACTCGTTCATGAGACCTCTACTAGCTACTCCTAGATCGTACGACAGCGTTAAATGAGCATCAATATTAATAAACGACGGATGGCTGGAATCTGACTAGCCACGGAGCAGTACGGCGCCTGACACATCCCTTTGGATAGCAGATATAAGGGCGTGATCCTGTGGCTTTCTGATTTCGCGAACACTGGCGATTCAATCTTGTATATAGCAATGACAGTTCCAAAACACCTCATTCGGTGGATGACGCACTTCAAGGCGACGGTGTCACACTAATTTCGTGGCCAGCGTGGTCATCAGATATGAAACCTATCTATTAGTTCTACAGCTTTCATTTTTCTCGAAGTTCGAGGCTTTATTGTGAAAAACTTACAAAAAAATTACGAGTCAAAGTATTGTCCATCGCTGGTCTCTACTTCCTCCCATTTTCGGGCAGCATACGAATCCGGCAGCGGAAGAACTGAGGTTCTTTTCAGGAGATCCAGGAATCGATCCAATTTTGCACTTGTTCATACGATCGAAAGTGTGTGTCAGCCAGGTCAGTTGAAATTATTTTCTGCAGATTCTTTCAATAATCTTTGTCCCATCATAGGTGTTACCCAGCATTTTATGAGCCTCAGTCGCAGATTTCTTCATGCTGAAGCAGTAAAGGAAAACTTCCCGAAGATAAAGAGAATTGCGCTAGTAAGCTGACAAATTCAATCGATAATAACTTTATGATGCAATTACAAATCGACTAATATTATGATGGCGTTATGTTTCAAATGTCTAAGCTTATTCTGTGACACTTAGGACCTACCACCTGCACCACCACTTACCGGTACTGACATCTAATGTAAAAAGGAGGAATCACCGTTGTAGACCACTGGCAAGACGTGCAGCAGAAGGCTGGCCTTCCCCACGACAGTTTCTTGGGGCAGAGGTTGCTCCTTTTCACAGGTGTGAAAAGCTCTCTAGGATTCATGTTGCGCAGTTACCGGACCAAGCACCTTGTTCAGGGACATTATTTATGAGTTACGCTAACAGATAAACATTGTCATCACGCTTTCAGCACTACAGAGACAATAATCAAAAAATACCTACATCTGCGCATTCCAGTACAGCTAAAAGTATAAATTCATTTGTATGACAATAGAGTGAGTTTAATTCATGTGTTTTACTTCCTAATTCTTTTGACAAGAATACTGCTTCTGACTGCATAGACATTAATCGTCACTTTGATGACGATTCGCGATAGTCTTATGCTCCGCCAGTCCAAAAATTTTCGAGACTGGATTAATAAACAATGCTTCGGGTACTCTACAAAGTTTTCTGCCCACTTGAGGACAACAAATAGAATGTTCATACAACCGTGCAATACTATCGAAAAGTCCTCCTTTGGGATGTTGTTCAACACGCGAGTCACAATAACTTGAATGTGAACCATGTCGTCAAAGCATTGAGCCTTCGTGTGAATTTTGGAACTTCGTCGGTTTGTAGTAGGTTAGTATTGACAAAATCAAGTCCCCTCACATGATTTTTTTGCAGAAAAGAATTTTCCGCGTTGAACTGAAATTCCAATCACGTCGCGGCAGACGTTCATGTGTCTCTGTTTTTGTTCGGTAGTCGAGGTTTGCGGGACAGACTTTGCATCTACATATATACTTCGCAAGCCACTTTACGGTGCGCGGCTGTGGGTACCACGTACCACACTACTAGTCATTTCCTTTACTGTTCACCCGAAAATAGAGCAAGGGGAAAACTACGGACTGTGTGCCTCTTTGAATCCTAGTTTCTCGTATCTTATTCTTGTCGGCCTTACGCGAAATGGATGTTGGTATCAGTAGAATCTTTTTGTAGTCAGCTTCAAATCATGGTTCTCAAAATTTTCTCAATTGTGTTCCTCGAAAGCAACGTCGCCTTTCCTCCAGGGATTCCCGTTTGATTTCCCGAAGCATCTTTGTAATACTTGCGTGTAGCTCGAAGCTAGCAGCCCGCCTCTGAATTTCTTCGATGTCTTCCTTTAATCCGACGCGGTGCAGATCCCAAACACTGGTGCACTACTCAAGAAGTATGTCCGACTAGCGTCCTATATGCCATCTCCTCTACAGATGAACCACACTTTCCCCAAATTTTCCGAATAAACCTAAGCAGACCATTCGCCTTCCCTACCACAATCCTCACTCGCTCGTTCCATTTCATATCGGTTTACAAAGTTAAGCCCAGATATTAAAACAACTTGACCGTGGCAAGAAGGGCACTACAATGCTGCACTCGACCACTATGGGTTTGTTTTTCCTATTCATCTGCATTAACGCACATGTTTCTACATTTAGATTTTGTTGTCATTAATAACATCAACCACAAATTTTGTCTGGTTCAAATGGCTCTGAGCACTATGGGACTCAACTGCTGATGTCATTAGTCCCCTAGAACTTAGAACTAGTTAAACCTAACTAACCTGAGGACATCACAAACATCCATGCCCGAGGCAGGATTCGAACCTGCGACCGTAGCGGTCTTGCGGTTCCAGACTGCAGCGCCTTTCACCGCACGGCCACTTCGGCCGGCAAATTTTGTCTGGCAACACCTTCCTGTACAGCACAGCAACATTAGCAAACAACCGCTGCCCACCCTGTCCGTAGGTAATTCACGTACATAGAAAATAATAGCGGTTTTTTCTCTTCTTCAAAACATTCTGGAGAATGCCTAGAACATTTAATTTAGAGATGTGCAGTTCGTTGTTCCATTGACACATGTCCACTGGTTAACACTGTCACTCCTGACTGGTTGTTTACAGTGTTAGTTCAACCTGACACCGTAGTTAAGTGCTGACGTTGTTTCACGCCAGGAATACAATCAGTCTCGCAAGTTTTTGGAAGAAGTTTTTAGAAGAAGTGAAGTGTGTGACTATTCTGACACGCATATTTCGATTGTAATTGACTTTATAACAGTTTTTACTACAATGAAATCACGCAGCCTCGCAATCTAAGATTTATGTACTGCAATTTTTCCACGTGCATTTCTGGACTAACCGTTATTAATGAAAAGATTTTGTAACAATTTATGCAAATTTTTCAGGGGAATTGTTTCTAAATGTTTCTATAGTCAAGCGAATAACAATGTAACACCACTCAGTTAAACAGCTTTGTCCAAAGTCACTTCGACCCCACTTGTTGTAGGTACAATTAATTAAACTTAGCAGTCATTACTAAATAACGGCAGGCCTAATTAGACATTCGCAACAATAAATAACAAGGCCTTGAAAGGGATGTGCTATAGCTGCATTGTAAAATATCTACACTGTGTACAGAAAAGCTACCATTTAACATCCGAATAAAATTAACCTTTCTCTAGAAAACTGTTCAGGTAATTAGACTGATTCCACGGTTGAGTAAATGGTGTCCTGAATCCTGTCATAACGAGTGGCCTACCAACATAGTTGTTTACCAGTGCTCGTGGACACAAATGTCCCACTTTGTGTGCTGCTGCGATCCTTTCTTAAGTTACCAACTATTTGGGGCCTAAAGGAAGTTATCTGAAACGAAGTCTTTATTTTCTTCGGAGTTTGTGTTTTTATGAACTATGTATCTTGTTTCCTCCTCGCGAGAATGTATAGTAAAAACAGGCACTTTTTTTAGACGTGTCGTTGCTATTATGTGACGTATGAGGCCACGAAGTCTCATATATAACTTAAAACTGTAGCAAACATGGTCAATGCGACACAGTATCTTTCTCCGTTACTCTTGTAAGAAAGCTTTCAGTTAGAAGAAATAGATGAAAAGAAGGGAACTGCAAGTTATTCTCACAAAAAACGAACCAGTACAAAGTTGAGGTCCTGACGCAGTACCGCTACAAGCGATAGAAAAGCATCTTCCACAGAACACAAAAGGGCAGTGTAGAAGCTGCAGTCCACTGCAAAGCGCCACTACATACCCATTCTTCCTACGAAAGATTTCACAGAGGTCTGGAATAATTCTACCGTACTGACACAATATTACTGCTCATTCTATAAAGTCCCTCCTCCTTTTCCTCATAAAATGCTAATATTTATTACACCTAGAGTACAGTGTGACATACATGTCTTACATAAAATATTGATAAAACTATAAATAGTAACAAAAAATTGCAGACATTGGCTTAATCACTATGCATTTAAGAATCAGACCAACACTTATCACATCACTATGGGATCTAGAAATTAATTCCCTCTTAAAACGGTTAACTGCTGCTTGCGTCATAAGGCAACGTACATCGACTTTGTTAAGCTAACGACAACCAATGTCTCACTCTGTGCCCTGTAATCTTTACTTTGGTCAGACAGCGAAGGAAGCCCTAAACGGCAAGCAGTACCTAAACTGTATCCGCAATTTAGCTTATAAAGAATTTATTGCACGCGCTATTTGTTTTCCCGAAGGAAAGAATGCTGTGGTGTTACATATCGTTTCGAAACTTAAGTGAACTTACGACAGACGCTTTTTCCGACAGACATAGCTTGCTCTGGGGTGTTCTCTCTCTTCTACTCTGCTTCCTTGCTCTGCAAAAGCTTCTGACTATTCGGAGCCATGTCTTCCGAGTAACTGAATGAAGCATTACGGGACGCAACCCTATAACGCTGCAAGTACCGGAAATTCCAGACATGAGCCATCGACAAACACAAGTGCATCACCGTTTGACGAGACAGACGTGGCTGTCTTCCAGACACTGTGTTGCCGCGTAGAGAGCAGTTGAGGCGGTCCGTGCGCGCCGCGCGCCCCTTTCGTTATTGATTGTGCTATGAGGCTATCTGAACTTCAAGTAACGAGGCCCCAACAACGGGTCATAATTCAGCGGAGGTTGTTGTCCTACTCGACTTTGAAACGGCGGAACACATGCAGTCTGTTGCATTCAACAAGCGAGGTACCGAAAACCAGACACTTTGACAAGCGCTCCGAGACCGGTAAATACGAATCAGTCTACTTCTGCCGGTAAATAGTCTACTTGTTGTCGTTCCGGTATCAGTGTTAGATTATCACAATGAAATTAGGTAAAACGTTTCATTTCAGGGTATTAATAATGACATTTTAGAACATTAACACTAGAGTTCCAGCTACTTCTTAGTTTGAGACGATTGTCTTATCAACATAAATGTATTAAAGATTGCTGAACATCTTTATCCAGAGAAATTAAGCTTCAAAAGATTCTCATAATATCACATCAGTTATCTACGTGGCATCATTACGAACGCGGCAGCGCTGACTATAAACAAAAAACGTAAATAGGAGTTAAATCATTATTCCCACGACACTGTTGGACGAATTCCGCCCATATTGGATAATTTCAGTATTGTCTCTGACACACACAGCATTGCTCCTTTGGATCTCTACGCACTCGTTTGTAGTAACAGCAATAATATAGGAGACAAATTCGTCTACTGATTTTGTTACTACTTTGTAGCCTTCGTTTCTCACCCGATCTAAAAACAGAAATGTAAGGTATTAGATCAGAGGACCTCGACGCCACAAATGTGAACAACAGGGTTGTATATACATACTAGATTGACTAATATTATATGTTTGCAAGACCTGGCATCATCAGGTACCGGAGATAAGAGATCTGACATTTTCTTAAAAAGTTTTAATAGCCTTGATCGCAATAATACATTAATTTACAATTCGTTGGCTACTCGTCTCGACTGCTAGACAAACATCTTGAGATCCAGTCCGGCACACAGTTTTAATCTGCCAGGAAAGTATCAGATACGCGCACACACTGCAGCAGAATGAAAATTCATTCCTGGTACAGTGTTCACCGACGGATGTTTTTGAATTCTTCATTAATCATAGTTACTAAATCATTGGACAATACTACATATGCCTATCAGTTATAAGTCGATAAAATGAATCGTCTGTAACTGCAGGGACCACAAACTACAAGCAAACCATGTGTCTATCAAAAATTCGAAGCACTTCGAGGAAAAAATCAAGTCGTATTTCTACCCTCACTGTGCAGGTTTGCTGCTGTTCTTGAAACACCTTAATAGCTCTTGCCAGCTGACTTATCCTTGGATCACCGACGATCAAACTATATATATATATATATATATATATATATATATATATATATATATATATATATTAGTAGTTTATCATTAAATAAATTAAATCTAAGTTAGTACGTTCTCCCAACAGAAATTTTTCACCAATCAAGTGCATCATTTTCCTTTTCTTTCCGTCATAAAGTTTAAGTTAAGCGCTCAAAAAATAAACAATACCTAACAATTCGCAGTAAAATATTTTAGTAATTTTCATATACCAGTACTTCAAGAAACCAAGCCTTGCTTTAATTATTAAATACGTAACACATTACCCTGTGAATATGGTTTTATCCACGTTTGAAATCTGAATGTTTTTCACTCTACCTGAAACGACACAGAAGTTCATTAATATTACATCTTGTTACGCCGGCCGGTGTGGCCGTGCGGTTATAGGCGCTTCAGTCTGAAACCGCGTGACCGCTACGGTCGCAGGTTCGAATCCTGCCTAGGGCATGGATGTGTGTGATGTCCTTAGGTTAGTTAGGTTTAAGTAGTTCTAAGTTCTAGGGGACTGATGACCACAGATGTTCAGTCCCATAGTGCTCAGAACCATTTGAACATCTTGTTATGGCTTTAGGTACGTCCGTCACGACTCCGAAACACCACGCAATACACCACTTGTTTGCCAGCTACGATCGAAACTCCTCTTCCTCTAGGCATTTGTAGCACCTGAACACAATCCCAGTTCGACCACCCAAATGGGGCTGGGACGATAACTGTATCCACCTTCCAAAAACATCTACAGACGAATGGCATGACGCTGTGACTGCGTCAACACAAATGGAGACGGTTTTATTTTTACCGCCTCACTAGAACCCCCCCCCCCCCCCCCAATAAGCGTTGTAGCAGTCGTTCAGTAGCGGAGGTCGCGACCAAAGACCGGACTGTACTACAGTTATGGAGCGTGCTATAAGTAACGGCTGTTCTGGCTGAGGGGGATGAGAAGAAACTTTCCCTGGTGGAATTTAAAGTCTATTCTGCAGGCTAGCGCAGCTTTCTGGATTGTCGGTGGTCGACGCTGTACTGCAAGTTGAGACCAAAGGCCTCGCTACACTATGCTTTAGCAGCTAAAAATTGTAAACAAGGTAATAAAACTTTTTAAACACCACCGTACCGCGTATTGACCTGCCTTTTCATAATCTAATTCCCTGAAGAGATAATTCTAAGCCCGAACTCTACTCACGTGTCCTATAAACATTTCAGCAAAAAAAAAAAAAAAAAAAAAAAAAAAAAAAAAAAAAAAAAAAAAAAAAACACACAACAGGTCAGGCGTCACTTCTCAACAGGTTGAATTTAGAGTTATTCACTGGCCGTCCTGAGAAAATACTTTCTTCGAAGCACGACTACGAATACTAACGACAAACTGGATAAACTCAAATATGGACGAAGTTCAGAAGCACTGGACGACAGCACCTCCAACGGGTTTCTATTTTAAAATGTTACTACATAATACGGAAACGATGAAACTGGGAGTCGGATGACTGACTGCAATGTGCAAGTAATGGAAATTTAAAAAAAAAAAAAAAATCAAAGGAAAGATCAATCAGCAACCTCGACGAAGAAACGGCGCAAACGTATGGGTAAGTAACGAGAAGATCGTAGGTATTCCGGCAACCCTGGACGGGGACGGGCGGCCGCAGGCAGTGTTTAAGGGTGACGCCGCGCCGCGTAGGCTGCTTCGCTGGGCACGACAGAAGGACAGACGCGGGGCTGCTAAGTGATTGGATTGCCCGGGGGAGCAGCAGCGGCAGCAGCGGGCGGCTGCCAAAGAGGCGGCGCACAAAAGAGATATGGGTCGCGGATAAGGCAGGCCGCTTGCAAATCGATAGGAAATGAGCTGGCGCGAGACAAAACGAGCGCGCCTTCATTAGTGTGCGGGTAGGGGGCGCGCAGCTGCCACGCCACCAGTCGGCGTCGCACGCCTCCCCGTCACCAGCACCCAAACCGAGATTTTTCTCTGCAGAAGCTGCGAGTCTAAAGCACGGAAAACTACGTCGAATGGAAACTTTAGACTGACTGAACGGGGCATCAGAATTTAACGATGGCGGATTGTCCCTCGACTGGGCAAGCATCTTACGTTTCAGTTTCATTTGCTGTTGTGGTCTTCAACCTGACCACTTATTCGATGCACATGCACTACAGCAGCACGTCGCGTAGAAATATAACGGCTGCAGTTTCCCCTTGCTTTCAGCCGTTCGCAGTACCAGCACAACAATACCATCCTTGCAGCTACTGTCCCTCTTCAGGTGCCGTGGGTTTGTTTCGCCTCTCCACAGATACCCTCATTTGCCAATGCACTTACAGTACGGGTATCTGTACCTCTGAGGCACATGGAGCACCTTACTGCGGCAAGCAAGCCTTTTATTCCCCCCCCCCCCCCACACACACACACACACACACACACGCACACACAAAAGCGCTCAATCATTCCGCAGCTGCGTTTTAAAATGTTTCTAAAATTTAACATATTCATTACTCTCAAATTTCCACACAAAGGCATGGATAAAAAAAATAGCACCTTACTTAAGATAAAATGAGCCATTCTTTCTCCTCAGTTTCTACCCTTTGCCAAGTATTGAATGCCTAATTCGCCACCATTAAGTCATTTATTGGATATCGCAGTCCTGAGCTTGCAAGGTTCAAAATGGTTCAAATGGCTCTGAGCACTATGGGACTCAACTGCTGAGGTCATTAGTCCCCTAGAACTTAGAACTAGTTAAACCTAACTAACCTAAGGACGTCACACACATCCATGCCCGAGGCAGGATTCGAACCTGCGACCGTAGCGGTCTCGTGGTTCCAGACTGCAGCGCCAGAACCGCGCGGCCACTTCGGCCGGCTGAGATTGCAAGGAAAAATGGGAAAAAGTAGTAGGTAATTCCGTTCCATGTAAGACACAACTGATTTATTCTTTTCCCAATCATACATGTTTTGACTCATTACGTGCTGTCTTCAGTAGGTTTATAATATTTTTTCCTGAAAGTTCTGGTAGACGGTACCAACTCTGAAACAGCACGTTATATGCTGAAAATGTGCGCGTACAAGAAAAATAAATCGTTTGTGTCTCGTGCAGGAGGAATTGCTACAGTAACTCTCAATTTACACGACGCACTGACGACCTGATCTTACGTTACCAGTAAGAAATTACTTCCGCCACTTAACAAACAGACTCTGCCGTGAAGCTCCACTGATTTGGGATTTCTTCCTCAAGCACATCGACACTTAATACTCGGTATGGGTGAAGGTAGTGCTGTCAGTCTACATTCGTAAGCTAGACGATCTTTCACGAGTTCAAGTGCAATGAAGCACAATGTTTGTATTGTTTGCGGCGAAGGCAGAGGGTGGAACCAGCTGCTGGCGCGCAACTCGCTTCCTGTCAATGACCGAGTTTAACATCCCCCCACCGGACAAAAAGAACAAATGGTTCAAATGGCTCTGAGCAGTATGGGACTTAACATCTATGGTCATCAGTCCCCTAGAACTTAGAACTACTTAAACCTAACTAACCTAAGGCCATCACACAACACCCAATCATCACGAGGCAGAGAAAATCCCTGACCCCGCCGGGAATCGAACCCGGGCGTGGGAAGCGAGAACGCTACCGCACGACCACGAGCTGCGGACCAAAAAGAACACCTTATATATGAATGCGTGGTCCGAAATAACAGACACGACGTATTCACACATAAATTATTCTCCTCGAAGGGCAATGAATTCACAACCTCCACTGCGGGTGCACATTTACGTTCGACCTCCAGCGGGAACCTAAAAATTAGCGAGCTTGGGGGACATGGACGGGGACTGCGGATAGTAGTGGCCGGGCAGCGTGTCGAGGTAGTCCTCGTATATGCGACAAACACCGTGTGCGGGTGGCGCAGATGTTAACCCTACTGCCTAGTAAGCAGGAGATCCCGGGTTCTGGTCCCGGCCGGACACGCATTTTCACTCGTCGCCGCTGATTCCGCATTAATTCCTGATGCAGCTGATATCATAAGTTCCTTCCCTTTTCTCCCCCTTCAATTTACATAAAAAGAACACCATTTACCCGTTATAATGTTTTTATCCCGCGTAACAATGAAAGGAATGTTAGTATGTAATCATTGGGAACAATAACCAATAAAACTGTTGAATTTATTATGTATTTTTAAGTCAGACATGTGTTACGGGGTGGTAAATATTCACATCAGTGAATCAGGAGCACAAAATCTGTGCTGAAAAAGTCTGAAAAATCTCAGCAAGCAATGTCAATTTCTGTTAGTAAATATGTACCCTCCAGGAGGTAGCTAGTTAGCAAAGGACCGTCTATGTATACAAATGCACATTTGCATCTACTGCAGTATTTCACGACTTTTATGGCTCTGAGCACTATGGGACTTAACATCTTAGGTCATCAGTCACCTAGAACTTAGAACTACTTAAACGTAACTAACCTAAGGACATCACATACATCCATGCCCGAGGCAGCATTCGAACCTGCGACCGTAGCAGCCCCGCGGTTCCAGACTGAAGCGCCTAGAACCGCAAGGCCACCGCGGCCGGCTCACGGCTTTTATGAAATGCTTCTTCGGCCACAGGAAAACAGTCCACTCTACCTGCCGCATATGTACTAGGCGGTTACCCAACCTACAATCAGTCACTGCAAAGGCAGTAGTCACATCATCTGCATCAGTCTCTCCTCTAAATTCTGGATCTTCTGCACGCCTTTCTATAACCTCTTGGCAGCGGTTCATTACTCGATCCGCCAGAACCTCGTCAGCCACGAAACTACGGCATCTCCGTGAAGTCATTCTTGTAGACCTCAACGTAATACTCACTAGTGTCAACATGATCCCTCTAACTATAAAAACCAACTGAAAATGAGTAAATAGTATTCCCATTGCATTTAAATGTGTGCATGAACTGGTTTCGTCCTGTATATTTTCAGTAATGACGCTACATCTTCACGGTCAGAGGAAATAATTTATATTAGCACATCATTTGGCATTTTAGAGATAATCTGAAAAACAATACTACCTGAAATGTTAATTCATGATTAGCAGAATCTTATAGCAAATAATACGTAAAACTCGATACAACGAGCAACTGAATTCACGCCAGTCTATTTGCTTACGTGTACGACACGGACGGCAATTAATTGTAAATATGCTTACAAAAGACTCCCGTACTGGTTTTTTACTTTATACTGTACGAAATGCAACTGTGCATTGAATTTATCGTCGTTTACATCAGAAGAGAAAATATGCAGGTGACATATTCTATCTGAACACAAAATAAGCTCTGAAGACGAGTGACTCGAACGACATGTGTAAATATTCATGTCATTGCTCACTTCTTCGCCGATATTTCAAGCACAACGCTCTAGAAACATGAAAATTATGTTCATACTTATCATGGAAACGATCGTGAATACATTAATACTATCTGTTGTAAATAAACTAACAAACAGTATTTAAGACCAGTGGTACATATATTTACGAGCGTCACTTAAAAGTTCGAAAGTGTCACGGAATAACTGTGGATCAACCCAGAATCCTGAAGATCATGTTCTGTAACGCGCGTCAGTTCTATTCCGTCTCTTGACGGTCAAATTCCGGTGAGGAACATTTCCTCCGCAACCCTAATTCGTACCGTCTCAAAGCCGATAAAGGGTGCTACGGCGCCATCGTGCAAGTAAACAATAAATATTAAAAAGCTGGGTCACCGGCCGGAGAAAGCGAGCGGTCCCAAGGCGGCGGCTGTGGCGACAGGCGCACGGATACTGGCGTTCAGCTTCTGTTGCCACGGACGCCCCGTCGCCTTCGGATCGCACCTTCAGCTGATTCGAATCTGGGTTGCAGAAGAAATGTTCCTCTTAGCATACGGAAGCCTCGCATTTTGCTAACGGGGTAGCAACGTCCAGATCTAAGCTAATCTACTGCCACACTGTGCCACATGTCCGGCTCACCACCTGCATTTATGAGACTGATGGCTTAAGGCTGGACGAGAATACGATACACCACGCTTCTGTGTCTTAACCACTGCCCGCTGGTAGCGACGGCGTGATGTTATGGGCGTATAAGGGCATAATTAAGAGAAAATTCACAGCAACGTAATGCTGAAGATAGTTTTAAGCGTGAACGTAGTTTATTCTACAATACTTCCCCATATTGTGATCGACCTGTGAAGCTGTTGCCTCCGCTTTGGGCCAACAGAAGCAAACGTACAGCCGTACTGCAACAAAATCCCAGGCAGCTGTAGCTTCTCCAGAATTCTCCGAGAAGCTCACAAAGACATAACGCAGCGTAACAACCCACGGCTCGTCACCAGTTGTGAGGTCGAATATCAATTGTTACCTACCCCTATAACCACTCAAGTAATTGTTGTCTTCAGTCCGACAATAGGTTGTATTAAGCTCTCCTCGCTAGTCTATCCCGTGCAAGCCTCATCTTCGAATAACTACTCCAAACTACATTCATTTGAAGCTGCTTACTGTACCCATCTCCTGCTGTCCCTCTGCAATTCTTACCTTCGGACACTAACCTCCGCGCCGGCCAGAGTGGCCGAGCAGTTCTAGGCGCTACAGTCTGGAACCGCGCGACCGCTACGGTCGCAGGTTCGAATCCTGCCTCGGGCATGGATGTGTGTGATGTCCTTAGGTTAGTTACGTTTAAGCAGTTCTAAGTCTAGGGGATTGATAGCCTCAGAAGTTAAGTCCCGTAGTGCTCAGAGCCATTTGAACTTACCTCCGCTACCAAACTAACATGCCTCAGAATGTGTCGCATGAGCCGATCCCTTCTTTTACTCAAGTTGTGCCATAAATTTCTTTCTTCCACAATCCGACTCAGTACCTTCTCATTAGTTATTCGATCTACCCAATAATCTTCAGCAGTCTTCAGTAGCAGCACATTTCAAAAGCTTCTATCCTCTTCTTGTGTGAACTCTTTACAGGCCACGTTTCACTTCCGTACAAAACTACGCTGCACACAAATACTTATAATACGGAAGACGCTTGAGCTCTTGGAAGTTATAATCGATGTCAAAAAAATTCTCTTTTTCAAAAACGCTTTTCTTTCTATTGTCGGGCTGCATATATATCACTTCTACTTCTGCCATGGTCAGTTATTTTGCTGTACAAGTAGAAAACTCGTCGAATGCTTTTAGTGTCTCCCTTTCCTAGTCTGGTTCCCTCAGCACCGCCTGATTTAATTTGAGTACATTCCATTATCATTGCTTTACTTTTGTCAATGTTCATCTTATAATCTCTTTTCAAGCCATTATCAATTATTCCATTCAAGCACTGGTAACAGAACGCAAAATGTTGGTGAGTTATGCGATGGAGTAGCCCGACTCCTGACATGGAATGTCACTCGTGAGCTTGTGCAGGTGCCGCCTGATATAATCCAAGAGCATAGCGAAGGTGCTGTGGGCATGCTCTTCCATGATTCTGCGAACACGGAATGCGTTTTCTCTGGTATCGGCTGATACCGGGTGCCTGAGTTGCCTTTCTCCTTCATGGTAACTTCTTTGATGTCTGAATTCGCTGAACCAACGTAAGACCGTGCACATCCCTGTAGGAGAATCTCGAATGCCACACAGGCACTGATTCGCAATCCCACAGTCGTCAGGGACTAAATACCACGCGGGGCACAGTGACGGTGGCCTTCCAACGCTTCTAATAGTTTCAGATAATTGTCATTTACTGTTCCGTCTCGGTTGCAGATTTTTAATTATTTTAACGGTTTCGGTCACTTTTAATCATCTTCAGATCTAAGTAGTTGTGTCAGCTACCCGTCTTGTCTACTCAAAACCACATGTCAGAACACTTGTTAGATCTGAAGATGATCCATAGAGATAGAAACATGTAATCTAATTAAAAATGTGCAACTGAAACGGAACAATAAATGGGAATTATCATAAATTTCAATACAGTCGCTGACTCTCAACACAATTATGTCGTCTACAGCTTCAAAAAGTCGCATTCAAGTCCAAGCTGAAATTACGTAAGGACTAAAGCAAATGGAATTTACAACTATTGTTTTCGTTGTGGTTTGCTAAACTAGTCCTGCAATCCTGAACTGTTTTCCCCACAATTTCGTAAACCATTTTAGACGGGAGTAAGGCCAATTCTTATCACTGTCGTCTCCTCCAAATAGCACCCGGTGTCAGTAATTTTAAATTAACTTGTATGTCCCCTCATTATTAATGAAACTATGCATCGTATTACGTTATTATTCTCGTAATATAACATGGTCCGCGATTGTTTGATAGTGTGCATAAAAAATAAAAACATTTAAAAAATGTTTCTATAGTGCGCCTAGCCCCCGAAGTGGGACGTAATTGACTGATTCAAGTAACTTGCCGCGTAGCCATCATCAAGCATTCGTTCTTAAAATCTTACCACCACACTGTCATAGCTCCGGATTTCAAAAGTTTACAAACAACTTTGAGGCAACCTCTCCATCGAATCCGTATATGTGTTCCACTGATCAGCCTCGGCACGCAGTCTTACAGCAACGCTACAAATCGCGTATTACTGAAACCACAATTTGCTGTCGTGGTGTCCGAGACTAAAACAGCACCCACAGCATCACCCCTGACAAGCATTTCTCTTATTTAGCAAACAGTACATAAATTGTGAAGTACAAGATAATGGTTGGAGCATCTACAAGATGAGACGGAGACTGCAGTATCCCAAGCGTAATCATTAAAAATTGTAAAACAACAGAAAAAGCAGTGGTACAGATCACAATTGATATAGAGAATGCGCGGAAGATTGCACTAACTAAAAGTATTTCATTTTCAGCACAGTACCCTCACCCAACTATTCACAACCCAACACCGTTGTCTGTGCTGAGTGCTGAATCGAGTGGCGTTAAGCAAGTACTCACAGTTAAAAAATAATGTTTAATATGTACTTACTAAATGGAACTATGGCCTCCTGGAAAATGTTGAAATTACAATTCAGGGCAACATCACCAGAAAAACCGAATGCAGATGAAGTAGTCAACAGCTAGAAGGGAAATTTTGAAGTACTTTACACAGCCAAAGATATTTCAGAAGATTGCATCGAAGAAAGAGAAAAACTGCAAGCAGATGAAGTATGCCCTTCCAACTATTCAGATGGAATTAAAGCGCCACCGAAAGCACTTACACGAAAGGAAGTTCCATGTTCAAGTGCAGTTGAGCTCTGGCAAAACTGAGGAGAAAAAAATGAAAGACGTAATTTTTAAAATTAAAAACTGTTGTCATGATTAAGGGTCTCTTTCAAACGATTTTATAGAAAGCAAGACGATACTCATGCGTAAAAAAAGAAGATGCAACAGGTTGCTCCAATTACAGAATGGTACGCCTTATTTCAGGTATAACAAAATACTGAAATCCATAATAAAGAATAAAATGTGGAAGAGAATTAGGACTTAAAGAAAGGGTCATTTTGGCTTTATATCAAAATACGGGCAAAAGAAGCCATCAAATTATTCAAGGACTTGCTAGAAAGAAGACTGGAATTACATAATGATAACTACGTAGCCTTTAGTGGTCTAGAAAAAGCATCTGACAATATTAGCCGGAAAAAACTGTTCAAGATCTTTGAAGATAAGACATAGAGTAAAAATAACGTTTATCGAAATCAAAATCTGAGGATACAGATCGACACAGAGTATCGACCGGCCGGAGTGGCCAAGCGGTTCTAGGCGCTAGTCTGGAACCGCGCGACCGCTACGGTCGCAGGTTCGAATCCTGCCTCGGGCATGGATGTGTGTGATGTCCTTTGCTTAGTTAGGTTTACGTAGTTCTAAGTTCTAGGGGACTGATGACCTCAGAAGTTAAGTCCCATCGGGCTCAGAGCCATTTGAACCATTTGAACAGAGTATCGTAAAGGTAACATTAGAAAATGGGTAAGACAAAGATGCTCATTATCGCCATATTTGTTTACAGGAAATGAAAATAAAATGTCGAAATTATCCAAAAATAAATAGAACAGCATGAAATGGAGAAGATACCGGTTCTAGTGGCAAGGAATAGGATGTATACTGATGACTACGATGTGCAGAAATTAAAAAAAACTTTTCGGAAAAGTACGTATAAGATAATAAAATAACACAATGTTGTAGCCATCAAAAGCATTGACTGTAACTGACCCAGTCTTAAATATTAGTCAATAAAATTCAGTGGAAACGTTAAGCTAAGAGAAAAGGTACTGGTCAACCGTACTTCCTACAAGACAACTGTTTACAAAATAATTCTGGTACAAATTCTGGGTATAAAATGATTTGCTGCACTCAGTTCGCTGTCTGAAATTTGATGCAAATGCCAGAAAACGTCGGATAGTGAACATTTTTGTTTGGTTCGTGCAGTCATACGATGACAATTAACGCCGAAAAGAATTAATTAGCTGCTCTATATCAGTGGTGACAGCAAAAAAAGAACTACACATTGCAGTTCACGCCGTTTGTTATAACCATGAACCGAAAAACAAACTGTTGCATCATTAATATATACATAAATAAATACTGTGGAGCACGAACACGAACAAAGCTTCAAACGATTCAATTAACTGTTGGCCTGTATTAGCCACTATTTAAATTTGTATGTGAGTCAATTAATTATAACAGTTGCTGTTGCTTCGTTACAATTTTACTCTGTCTAGGGTGTACATTTCGAGTTTTACGCAATCGGTTTGAAAAAACTGCATGTGTTCACAGCATATCTGAGCAGGGGATTGGTGCTGTTTCCAAACCCTCTACACACACAGTACATTGATACTTGTGATACTCATAGAGCGTAGGAATTAATCGCATTTACATATGCACTGCCACAAAAAGGCTTTCGGGTATGATTGATTACGTCAGTTCAGTTGCTGCCTCGCCCGACGATCTAGTTCCGCCAACGACCGCCCAGCACAGGCGCTGTGCGCTTAGCTCGCAAGGCTGCCGCTAGATGACTCACGGTGCGCACAACCAAGCTTCGAAAGCTAATCCCGTAATTGAAAACTTGAATGTCAACACCGAAAGCCGTCGTTCCTTTGCGCAAACACTTACTGAAGGAAAAGATACGCGTTTCTGGATAACAATGTTTGTAAAAGAACTTACTAAGATAATGCCAGCAGAAACTACTTTGTATACAACTTGACGCACACCTGAAAACAGATGTCGTTTTGGAATAAGGCGATCCTTAAACGGATTTGTGAATAACAGTTTCTTTGGAAGCGGTAGTACACTCTCGCTGATGTTTTATACGTACACAAGTCGAAAAAGAAAGGAACATGGAATGCTTTCATATACGTATTCGACTCTCAAAAATACGGGTGCAGTGTACTTCTACGCAGAAAAGGTTTCAGTACGTAAACGGTTTAATCAGTAAAACCTGTTTATACTGATTTTGCTGCCGAGATTCTCGAAACATAACATGAAGTGAATGGCATATTTAGCGTTTGTGCAATTGAAACAGCCTTGACGCCGTGAATGTCGCGCCGCATTACTCGGTGTAATTCTACGAAGATAGGGTACCTGGTACACTACTGGAGCGCTCACTTGTCGCACTTCCCTCAGTGTTGCAGGTGATCAGGTAATGAGTGAAACACACCAGATGGAAACAGACTGATCTTTGGCAGAACCGCAGTTTATAAATTCTGAAAAGCAGAACCGCATTTTATGAATTTTGAAACAACAATTTCGATAGAGCATGCAAATGTGTTATCCCGGTATCGGGTCACGCTTCTTTTCTACACATAACTAGCATTTCACATCGTCCTTCAGCTTCAGCACATCGGGGGCTTTAGAAACAGAAATTTCATCTAATAATGAGCATTGCTTTGGAAGGCTGCTGATGGTTAACAAACTAGTGAGATGTTTTTCCAAAAAAGGAGGCGGAGCAAGAATCACATAAGAGTATTCTATTTTGGTGTAACGGGATGGAAAACCTACATGTATGTTGTCAATATCACGGAGCAATGCTCAGGTTTTACTTACAATCTGGACATTGTGACACCAACTTCGGCAGAACATTAAGCTCATCTATGCTGCATCTGTTATGAGAGGGTGTGTGGTAGAGGGTCTAGAAAACACAACCGCATCTCACAACGACTATTGGAACAAAAAAGAAAATTAATTTTACAATCAAACAGTTACATTAATGGGTCATACCGTGGCTAAAACCGGTAGCTTAACTCTTTACCTCATTCTTTCCTCAACTACTAGGCTGAATAATCATAGCGCTCAAATAAAACCTCGATTTACTGTACTTTCACGTAACTTTTATTTTGTTTGGTATTTTTACTCGAGTTCAGCCCCACAGCCGTGCAAATCAGGAATTTACACCACTATGCCTCCAGCGCGTTTTGTTGCGGCTCTAGAGCAAACGCCGGCCAGTGTGGCCGAGCAGTTCTACGCGCTTCAGTCTGGAACCGCGTGACCGCTACGGTCGCAGGTTCGAATCCTGCCTCGGGCATGGATGTGTGTGATGTCCTTAGGTTATTTAGGTTTAAGTAGTTCTAAGTTCTGGGGGACTGATGACCTCAGGTGTTAAGTCACATAGTGCTCAGAGCCATTTTTTTTTCTTTTTTCTAGAGCAAACAAAACTGTGAAACCCACGCTACAGCTGATTATGAAATGTGGAAGATCAGCGAATGATTCACTGACTGTCAACTACTTAAAAGCGTTACTAAATGCAAACTAATGCACATCAGCAGACAAAAATCTAGTGTACTGTTGAAGAACAACATCAGTAATCAAATAAATCTGGTCTTTGGCCTCGTTCCGTTTAGTTGAAGGATAGACTACGCTTTATGGAAAGCTTTCGTTATACAAATAATTGAGTGAGAAAATGATACGGCAATGGGATTCACTGAGAAGTATTGTCGAAAGATGCTTACTAGGCGTCCACCCGTTTCCAGCTCTGCCTATCTTTATGGAAGCACATCTACGAATTCCAGTGCAAGAGAAACATTGTGTAACTTAATATTTTCGTAGAAGTTGTGGGCAATGTCTCTGCACAACACTCGGCACTTCGCCGCTAACTTCACTTTTCAAAATGCGTTTACTTCCAGTGCGTAGTTCAGAGCAGCTGAAACGTGTGCGGAGTTGGTAGTCGCCTGATGACTGGCTGCACTGATTTCTTAAATTGGGCCCGCTTGCAGTGGGATATGTGTTGGGGGGGGGGGGGGGGGGGGGGGGGGAAGGACAGCACAAAGGACACACGGCAAATGAGCGGCGGCTAGGGGAAGCCCCTGATTTTATTAGGGCGCGCGCAGGCCGGCCGCTAAGGCTTCCGCCGGCCTACCTGCCACGCCATCGGCCGCCGCAACGCGTCTGCCACTTTTGACAAATTGACCGCCCCACAAAGACTCCTGCACATCACCCCTTGTCAGATTCATCGCAAACACCTCCTTCAGTCATCAGCTTTAATGCATACCGCTGGTGTTACTGCGATCATTTTCAGGGAAAACAAATTTCATAGAGGTACAAGCATTTTCAGTGGCCTGTAATACATATTTGTGTAAATGCATTACGTAGCAAAAAATTGCTCTAAGCACTATGGGACTTGACATCTGAGGTCATCAGTCCCCTAGACTTAGAACTACTTAAACCTAACTACCCTAGGGACATCACACACATCCATGCCCGAGGCAGGATACGAACCTGCGACCGTGGCGGTCGTGCGGTTCCAGACTGTAGCGCCTAGAACCGCTCGGCCACCCCCGGCCGGCCCCGGAGAGCCAAGACCGAAAAAAAAATCGACAAGTTCCATCGTATGTGGAGGTTCTTCTTATTGTTTCTTCGATTACAATGGGATAGTGCATCGTGAGTTCCTTCCTTGTGGTCGTACGATCAATAAGGAACACTACCTGAAGTTATACGCCGTTCGCTTGAAGCAATCCGAAGAAAACGACCAGAATTGCGGCAAAACTAATTGTGTAAACTGCATCACGATAGTGCAACCGTGCTTGTTCGTGATTATTTGGCAGAAAACAAAACAGTTACGTTGCCCCAGCTACGTATTCGCCGGACATGGTTCCCTGCAACTTCTTTCCATTCCGGAGACTGAACGGAATCACGAAAGGGTGAACATCACAACGAAATGTGAGTTCCAGAAGTGCTTCCAAAATTGGACAAAGCGCTGGCACAAGTGTATTATACCTGTGCGGGATTACACTGAAGTGGACAATGTTGATGATTAAATAAAGATTCTTTAAGAGAACAGAACATCTTGTTACTTTTTGATCACATCTCGGATGCTGATACGTTTTCTCATGCCACCATCTTGTTTTTGACGTTAGAAACAACTTTTGCTGCCCAAGTTCTCTGAGGTTAAATTATCGCTTGGTGTTATTATTTACGATTTCCAATGTTGTTAGTTCATGTCTGCATCCTGCAGTTGTGTTCACAATGTCTCCAAACTCCAAGATGGTCGGTTTTCAGCGTTTTCTCGCCCACATTTATTACAAAACTTCACTTGCACTTTTCATTGTGTGTTCAACGTTTGTGTGTGTACGGTGTGTAGTGTTGCCACTGTCACTGTGTCCTAACTTTCGTCTTTTGTTTGTTTCTGTTTGTGTGGTTCGATATTTGTTGTGTGTGTGTTTTTGTTTTGTTATGTTATGTTATGTGTGAGTGCGTTACTCTTCGTGTGCGTGTTTTCCTTAACTAACAACATTGGAAAGCAATAAAATCTTTTCGGGCTTCCGGCCGCGTCAGGTGGTTACAGTCCCACGACCTTTCGACCCAACTCTACTCAGCCATTGTCCAGTGGTAAATGCCCGCAGTGTCGCCGTGGCTATAGACCGTATATAACATAAATCGCGCATGTCCTTATCTCTGCCGTGTTAACGCTTGAACATCTAAGTCACGTGACTCTGGGCAGAAAGACTAGTTCCTGTCATTAAGCGCTGTGTGAATTGGAGCTGACAGTTACAGTTTCGCTCATTTATAGCCGAAATCACAAGCACTGATTTTGACAATTCACCGAACTTTAATACTTTGTAGTAGTACAGGTAACCTAGTTTCCCCGAAATTTCTGACGATAAAGCAGTGGTTATCGTTTTTACGTGTGGTTAAGTTGAAACGTATTGATAGTTCTTCTAACAAGCGACAGAACGACTGTTCTTTAGTGAATGCTTTTTGTTTTCACTGTGATTTCTTGTAGTGCGCCGCTTCCACGGAAGTGGAAGGCAAAATAATTTCCAACGCAACATTAGCTTTCTAACGATTCCACAAGAATATGTGTGAAATGCTTTAGTAAGCTTCAGTAAGAAAGGAAATCCGTTCATGTGCATAATGTCAGGCAGTTATACAAAATAAGCACGTATGTTTTCTGACTTTTACTTAATCCAAAACATTTCGAAACGATATTAAGATAGGAAGTGTAATATATCACAAAACGTTGATTATACTGGTGTAGTGAGCTAGATATAAACGATATGCCGCCTCAAAATCTTAGTCAGTCACCAAGTTTTACACCCAAGGATCAATATCCATACTTTCAACTTATGGAAATACTTCTGCAACTTACACAACTGAGATTTTCGTCACTTGGCCTATTCTGTAGGATACAAAACAACTATCTACTCTGAGGATATGTGAAGGTATTTACCTCTGCATCTAATAAAAAGCATATTTGATCTTTAGCAAACCTGTCATAAATTGTGGATATAAATGCGTGATGACATAATCGGCTTCGTGCCCCGAGTCAGGTGACTTAGATGTTGGTTTCAGTAAAACGACGTCATGCGCAGTCTCTGTTATCTACGGTCTATGGCCGTAGCTGCGCTGCTGGCTGTGACATCACTTGCTCCGCAACTGTGGTAATGTTTTCGTCCCACGTCCGTCGCGCCCGCTTCAGCCACGCGACGGCCGGGTCCTGGCTGTGCCGAGCTGCAAACCGCCGTCCTTACAAATATTTTCATTTGGCTTCATAAGGGCAGATGTTTCGTCGAATAGAATTCGGTGCCGATTTTCTACAGCGCGGATTGCCACGGTTGATTTTACAGGAGTAAGCACCTCTCAGTGTTCCGTCCAGCGTTGCTCCGCAGTGCGTACTGTTTGGCCGAAGTAGCAGCCACACTAACAGGGTATCTTGTACACTCCAGGCGTTCTACGCCCCAAATCGTCCTTCACAGGCCTCAACAGGTGTTATATTTTTGCTGAGGACCTGAACACTGATTAGATGTTGTGTCTCTTCAGGAGGTGGCTAAGCTTTCCCGACACTGTACCACAGAAAGGCAACACCCAAGTTTCTTGTTCTCTTTTTATCTCGTGTTTTCCTGAATGTCTCAACAGAAACAGCCTGTGATATCTGGCGGTTATTGCAGCCGCAGAAATATAAACGATAATGTAGCGTCACGAAACTTGTTCTGCGAAAGTAGTTTCTAACATGAAAAATAAAAGAGTGTGACACGAGAAAACGAAACATATTAACATAGCTGTAACTACTACAAAATGCATTTATTACATATATACAAACAAATATGTAGGTCAGGTCACTGAAGATGCTTCATAAATAAAACAGGCGAAACGCGAATGGCGAAAAGCAAACTGCCTTTCACTTCGTTGAAAAGACGGAACATACCTCCATGAATTGTGAAGCAATTAAGGAACGACGGAATATTACATTTTCGCAAATTACTCTTAGCACACACAACAATATTATAAATTCGATGAATATCTCGAAATAAATGTTTTCAGGAAAGGAAATAATTGCCGATGAAAATATGAAAATTTGTTTCGAAGACTAGCCGCAAAAACTGCAAATGTCCCTTGTTGTAGGAGTCTCTGGTGTTAATATAAGTACTGCATTCCACACAACAAATATCACAAAGAGTGAAGTAAACGTCCAACGAATTTCAGGAATATCTACCTTTCACTGTGACGATAGTGGCGACACTTCGCAATTCGGATTCCGCAAGATACCGGCAGCTAACCCACGAACAAAGAGCCCCAACAACTTGCAGAAGTTGGTCTGATAAGCGCACAAGCCATGCACATCCCGGGTGTACTTAGTACTACCGATATCTGCTGTTCTCGTGCACTAGGTGTCATCAGCGAGCGTTCGTGTAAATCATCTTACGCAATTCGAATGTGGTAGGGTGAATCGTTTTTCTTTTTTCGAAACTTAAGTCTAACTGGCTGCTACACGAAAAACATTTATAACACATAATCTGTTGGCAAATTCCAACATCAGGCTCTGAGGGATGAATGCTCACGTGCCGAAGACCCCTCTCCAACACATGTGACTATTCACCACCGACGATACCGTCCTGAATCATTACCTGTTGGCTGGGCAATGAGCAACGTAAGAGACCGAGTTCAGATGTCCTTCGGTCCATTTTTTATTATGATTTCTGTGGTAATAGGGTGGATCCTTCCATGAGACCATTGCTCATTTCTTGTCCCGTTCCTATTAACGGAGCTAGTATCCCCTCTCCATTTATCGCAGCTTAGACGGGGCAAAAATCAACTCTTTGTCCTTGTGACTAGGGGGACATCGCCTCCAGTAGGTTTCGCGGTTTGCTGTGCCAACTAGCAGCACAACTTATCACCAAGGAGGTACAAGAAGGTGAGGTGGCGCCAAACACTTGGGTTGTATATGGCTTTGAAGCCGGCGCCGCCATGTTAGATGCCCCAAAACCATAACAGATTATTTTTTACGATTGCTTGATGCTATCTCATGTACACACAACAGTTGTATTAAGCAGTAAATTTTACTGTGATTTCGTTAACACAGTGTCAGGGAGGCATTTTACGACGATTTTTTCATCTTACATGGATATTTGATCCAGTTATACGACGCATTTTAACCTCATTGACGTAATTTTCTTTTTTTGTTGTACACTTCGAATACGCAACAAGGGAAGTATGTGATATAAAAAAGCTGCTTACATAATCCAGCTTTTTCTTAATACAGACTGACGAAACTGAGCCGGCCGCAGTGGCCGAGCGGTTATAGGCGCTACAGTCTGGCACCGCGCGACCGCTACGGTCACAGGTTCGAATCCTGCCTCGGGCATGGATGTGTGTGATGTCCTTACATTAGTTAGGTTTAGGTAGTTCTAAGTTCTAGGGGACTGATGACCTCAGCAGTTAAGTCCCATAGTGCTCAGAGCCATTTGAACCATATTTTGAACGAAACTGACGTTCGCTCTCTGTCTTTTTCGCAAAAATGCTGAGAACATACACTGAAGAGCCAAAGAAACTGGCACACCTGCCTAATATCGTATACGGCTCCCGCGAGCAGACGTGCCGACGACGTGGCATGGACTCGACTAATGTCTGACGTAGTGCTGGAGGAAACTGGCACCAATAATCCCGCAGGGTTGTCCATAAATCCGTAAGAGTACGAGGGGTGGAGTTCTTCCTGAACAGCACGTACCAAGACATCCCAGATATGCCCAATAATGTTCATGTCTGGGGAGTTTGGTGGCCAGCGGAAGCGTTTAATCTCAGAAGATTGTTCCTGGAACTTCTCTGAAGCAATTCTGGACGTGAGGCGTGTCGCGTTGGAATCGCCAAAGTCCGTCGGAATGCACAAGGAACATGAATGGATGCAGGTGGTCAGGCAGGATGTTTATGTACGTGTCACCTGACACAGTCGTATTTAGACGTATCAGGGGTCCCATATCACTCCAACTGCATACGACTCACACCATTACAGAGCCTTCACCAGCTTGAACAGTCCCCTGGCGACATGTGGGATCCATGGATTCATGAGGTGGTTTCCATACCCGTATACGTCCATCCACTCGATACAATTTGAACGAGACTCGTCCGACCTGGGAACATGTTTCTAGCCATCAACAGTCGAATGTCGGTGTTGACGGGCCCAGGCAAGACGAAAAGCTTTGTGTTGCGCAATCATCAAGGGTACACGAGTGGACCTTCGGCTCCGAAAGCCTATATCGATGATGTTTCGTTGAATGGTTCGCACGCTGATACTTGTTGATGGCCCAGCATTGAAATCTGCAGGAATTTGCGGAAGGGTTGCACTTCTGTCACGCCGAACGATTCTCTTCAGCCGTCGTTGGTCCCGTTCTTGCAGGATATTTCTCCGGCCGCAGTGATGTCGGAAATGTGATATTTTACCCGATTCCCGATACGACCCATTTGTGAAATGGTCGTACGGGAAAATCCCTACTTCAAAGCTACCTCGGAGATGTTGTGTCCCATAGATCGTGCATCGACTATGACACACGTTCAAACTCACTTAAATTTTGATAGCCTGCCATTGTAGCAGCAGTAACCGATCCAACTACTGCGCCAGGCCCTTGTGTTATATAGGCGTTGCCGACCGCAGCGCCTTATTCTGCCTGTTTACACATCTCTGTATTTGAATACACATGCCTATACCATTTTCTTTGGCGCTTTAGTATATTTTTCTACGTTTGGTCGGTTTCAGTCTTTCCCCTTCACGTCTTTCACCCAGAGAGCTTTTTCGCGTTGGATTAATAGTAAACCTAAAGTCAAATAACGGAAATAAAATTACTACAGTAAAGTAAATATTGCAACCAAAATTCATGTATACAGAATAAAATATCACTTGAACGCGTCCTCTTACAAACGAAATGTGACTTCTTTGCACTGCAGATTATCGTCAGAACGATTATTATGTCCATAAGTGAAGCAACCTGGCATTTTTTACCAACGCACTTCCGTCACAAGCTAATGTTTGGAACAACTGGTTTGGCAGATGTCAGTTTCAAATTTGCTACATCATAGCTCCTCTCATTATACCTGGATGCGTATAACTTGTAGTCTCGCTACCCAGTCTTTTAGCAAAAGTAAGAAGAAGCCACCGTGAAGTGTTGCATTAGCAGCCATAAGCTTGTAGCCATATAGTGGCGACAAGTGGATCAGAATAACATGAACGTAAGGGGACTGCGAGACGAAACCACGCTCTGTGGAAAAGAGCAAGCACCGCACAGCGGTAGGGACAGTAGCAGGTGGGTCGATAGCACTGCACCAGGCAAAGTCTCTTGTTAACCCTGCGTTGCTACTGTGTTCGTTTGTACCAAAGTTGCTACGAGGGGTCTCACAGGCCCGACCTGCGTATCAGTCTGATTTGTTAAGGATAGGGAGCACAAAAGGGCTTCACAGTCACGTATGTTGTCTAGATGAAGTAAACAAACACGTTTTGCTTTGGGTTTGAGTAAACTGTTGTCCTTCATTGCTACGCAAGCAAACTAGACAATGATTCTAACATTTACATACCGTAAAGGACAAAAATGATTACACAATGTGACTGTCGTGTGTCATAGCACACGAAGTAGAACAATGAAAGCTACGAAAACCAAACTCAGGTATGAGCTGATGAGTAGAAAACATGTACCAAGAGGTTGTAAGTAAACGGAGAGTCTCCACAGTGTCTTTTGAACGTACTATTTCCATATGCCGTTTCACCACACCAGGCCACTACATGCAGTCTTTACAAATTAAACTTAAGTGTTTTTTGAGACACACAAACTTAGAGCATTAGTAGCAAGTATATTGTGTTTTGCTATCTGCATACCCATAGCACCGCCGTTGACAGATCTTTTGAGAGGTCGGTTGATATACTTACTGCCAGCCCTGTGTAGTAATTGGCCTCTGACAAGAACCTTTCCAAGCGATTTCAGCAAGTCTCTCCCCGTCACCTCCCCCTGGTTGTTAACTCTGAAGATGATGAGACTATTTATGCCTGCTACATTCAGTAAGCAAAAGAATAAGGCCAACGGCCATTTCCTAGTTGTTCTTGGTACATCATAGGTGGCACACGTCTGAACTACTAAATCTACCTCACCCTTAGTAGTATTATGCAGAGTTATCATCTCCGGCTTCATTTCTTCCCCAGTTGTTGCATCTATTTTGTTGTCATGCTGCATAGTACTCATTAGAAGTAGGCACCGTTTTTTTTTTTTTTTTTTTTTTTTTGGGGTACATAACTCACTAATGTGCACACCTTCTGAAAGCCAAAGGTACTTGTAAAAGCATTTCTACCTCTTGTGCTCGCGAATTCTGGGGGAATTTCCACGTTGTTCTTCCTTATTGTTCCCAAAAGTATTAACACTACGCCGCCCGGCGACACCACAGACACCGAGCGAGGTGGCGCAGTGGTTAGCACACTGGACTCGCATTCGGGAGGACGACGGTTCAATCCCGTCTCCAGCCATCCTGATTTAGGTTTTCCGTGATTTCCCTAAATCGTTTCAGGCAAATGCCGGGATGGTTCCTTTGAAAGGGCACGGCCGATTTCCTTCCCAATCCTTCCCTAACCCGAGCTTGCGCTCCGTCTCTAATGACCTCGTTGTCGACGGGACGTTAAACACTAACCACCAACACCACCACAGACACCGCAGTGGCCGGCGACAGCACTTTAGTGCAGTGGCCGGCGACAGCACTTTAGTATCTTTTGGATTCTGTTGGTGTTTTGTTTAGGTAACAATAAGTTACACACGTCAACAAGTTATTTTTTGTTTTATAAGTACTTGTGCCCTTTCATCGTGGCAACCGAAAGAGACGATACGATTATTTACGATGAATACACTGACGTCTTGCTGACGTTTCGGACGGCTTGGCCGATGGGGAAGAAGACACTGTAAATAAAAAAAATGAAAGTGAAGCAGAATCGTCAGAAGATAGTGAAATACGTCCAAGAAGAATTCGGCGAACGCTACGGTTGCCAACTGATTCGCATGAATCAGACGAAGAAGCCAGTGCACAGTGGTCAGGTTTTGATTTGTCGAGGACCAACAATAAATCTGAAGTATCTCCGGGTCCAAACATATTTCCCAAAGACACACAGAGCGTCGAGGATATCGCAGAATTATATATTGGGAACGATCTATTCGAATATAAATTAGCAACGAAACAAACGAGTACTACAGTCAATATTGCAACAGAAGGAAACTGGATTTTAAAAAATGCCAAATTTGTCGACCTTACGGGACCCGAACTTAGAAAATGGTTTCAGTTTGCTATCCTTATGGGAACTGTAAAAAAAACAAGGTTCGATGATTATTGGTCAACGAATCCGTTGATAGACACACCGATATTTCCCAAAACGATGTCCCGCAACCGCTTCAGACAAATATTATCATTTTTCAATTTTTACGACAACAACAATAAACCGAATAATGCCGACCGGCTTTACAAAGTGCAATTTTTGATCGATTATTTTTTCCAAAAAGTTTAAAGAAATCTTTAATCTAAGTCAAAACATCTCAACTGATGAAGGAATGATACCGTGGCGTGGACCGTTAAATTTTAAAATTTACAATCCGTCGAAAATTACGAAATATGGCATATTCTTTCGGATGCTGTGTGATTCGAATACGGGATACATATCCTCATTCAAGATATATTCCGGCTTTGGACAGCCTTTAGCAAAAACAGTGATGGAACTATTTACACCTTCTTATGGGAAGAGGCATCACCTCTATATGGATAATTATTATAACAGTGCAGAACTTGCAAGAAGTTACATGAAAATAAAATTCGAGTTCGTGGAACGATAGGACAAAATAGACGACTTCCTGAAAAATTAAAGCGCGCAAAAGTCAATGTGTTTGAAGCTTGTCAGCGACGGAAAGGTGAAGTACTCGCACAAGTGTGGAGAACTTCGAAAACTAAAACGATAAGAATGATCTCTACAATACATAATGCCACTTTGACTGTCAGTCACAGAAAATGTAGAAAAACCAATTACACAATTAAAAAACCTGAAAGAGTATTAGACTACAACAAATACATGAACGGAGTGGATCGGGCAGACCAATAAAAACGATAAATCGGTAAAAAAAAGATTTGCATGTACCTATATCATTGCGCATTATTTAATGCATTCCGTGCATGTCAATATTTCAACACAGAACACAAAGGTCTCCGAATTCACGATTTTTTATTGAAAGTGTCTGATTCGCGGATAAAAGACCATGTACCTGCTTCTGAGTAAAACTTGGAGGAGGTTGCTACTACATCGCGTACGTCTCATCATGTTCCGGTTGACAGACTTTCCGGTCACATAAACCAACACCAACTAATACTTATTTCCGAAACGAATAAACGAAAATGAAGAAACTGCCATGTATGTTCCAGAAACAAAAAAAGAACAAACTTAATGTGTAAGTCTTGTAGAGTTGCGTTCCATCTTGGAGACTGTTTTGCTGCGTATCATATGAAAGAGAAACACTTAAGTACGAAACACAATGCAAATAAATATATGAAACAAACAAATTTTATATTTATTTGGTGTATACCTTCAACATTTCATGAAAGTAGGGGAAGAGGGTTGACAGCGTATGAGAACTAAAGATGAGATTAGTAAAACTTAACAATTTACAATCTAAAGATAACGTCAAGAACGGCCGGCGACAAGCCAAGTAATCCGAATTGGCGCTGCCGGCGCCAAGCGAATACATTTGTACGAGACGTGCGGACGGCAAAGTGTTCATTTACGGTCTTTCAGAAGTGACACGGGCAGTTCATAGCTCGTAAACCAGTTATCCATCGTTATGTTCTTTGATGTTTTGTAAAAATGATTACACAACCTTTTGACATCAGCTGCTCACCTAAACAAACTTCCAAATTTGACGTATAGGCTGTCCTTGCATCGGCTATACTGAATACTTGTATTCCATATTTGTCAGGTTTGGAAGGAATGTACATTCGAAAACTACTTCGTCCTTCCAAATTTGACAAGCATTTCATCTACAGTGACACATTCTCCAAGAGAATAGTGTGCTATGCAGTTTTTGGTAAACAAATCAAATATATTTCGTATAGGAGCCAATTTATACTCTTTTCGCCCTTCGGACCTCGTTGACTTGTCGTCAAATCTCAGACACTGTGCCAGAAACCTGAACCTCTGTTGGGTCATTGTAGAGTAGAATAATTCCAATCCTGTTCCATCTCTGTCCCAGAGTTCTTCTAAATTAACCCTACCACCTTGTAGATTCCACCCAAATACAACAGACAAAGAAATGCTTCAGTTTCACCTTTATCTGTCTCATGAATGAAGGTCTGAGACGAAGGGTATTTCGACTTAGCGGATTCGATACACTGGTTAGTATGTATCACTGCTTCATCCATTATTTCATCCGTGAAAAACAGCCGCCATAATTCAGCATCTGTCCTTTTATTCTTTGCCATTCCCCTAACATCAGGAATATGTGACACAATATTACGTGACCTCCTTCTGATACGAGGAGTAGGTATGTCTTTCATCCATTTAGTACGCTTATCCTTACCAAGAAAATATTTCTTATTGTTCTGATATCTATCACAGTCATCCCTACCTTCGTCGCTTTCCGTGTCGTGTTCACTATACAGTTCGACGCCCCTTCTCCACCTTCGTCACCTGATTCGTCGCTAATGATTTCATTTCGCAATGCATCGTTACACAGATCTTCTGTTACATCCATTATAGCCCTCGTCTGAAATAAATAGGCTGATTCAGCAATTTGGTTGCTTGCCAAAATACATCTACAGCATTAGAACTCCTTCAGCACAGACGGTAAGAACATATACGTAATTGTAATCAAATTAAAATTGTGAAGATTTGCTGTCAGTAATTTTGATTCAAATGGTGCAATCGTTTTCAAAATAGCTGTACTTTATTCTCCCAAAACACTTTTCACATCCTGTTTCCAACTTATACTTTATGATAATCGTTATCAGTCGTGTGATAACCATAAAACATTTGCTCCTTCAAAGCTAACTTTATTTTAATTGCAAACAATGGTCGCATTGCACTTAGTTGATTGCTAAACGAGTAATTTCATCCGAAAAGTGGAATCAGCAACTTCTACGTAAGTGAAAAACTTAATCGTAACTTCCAATGAAAAATGCTACGTAAATTTTTGAGCAGCATTGATACATCTTGTCTGTAAGTTAAAGTCCTTCAGAGTTAAAAAATAATTGTTATTCATTTCAAAAGAAATTCATGTTGCCTTCAGAAACTTTTAAATTCATATGCCCCTTCAGAGCTGGCGGCTGAATCTTCGTAGAAATATAGTTTGATTTACGTGAGACAGTCATACGGTGCGTTGAAACCAGTTCTTTTTAAGTCTACAATATTGCTACGACTCTGACTGGAACCAGTCGTAAAAACTACGACTAAAGTAGGCCGATAAAGTAGCGAAGTGTATTTATGTGTCTACCGTGATTATAAATCGAGACGTCCAATCATCTTCGTGCTTTGGTTAAAAGTCGGAGATACATTTGATTGCCTTGATTAACTAAAAATTCCATCAGGACACAGTTGTCAAAGTTATTTCAGAAATTACGGTAGTTAAAACTTAATTGTTGTAAACGTAAAATTATGATTCAAAATGGTTCAAATGGCTCTGAGCACTATGGGAATTAACATCTGTGGTCATCAGTCCTCTAGAGCTTAGAACTACTTAAACCTAACTAACCTAAGGACATCACACAACACCCAGTCATCACGAGGCAGAGAAAATCCCTGACCCCGCCGGGAATCAAACCCGGGAACCCGGGCGTGGGAAGCGAGAACGCTACCGCAAGACCACGAGCTGCGGACGTAAAATTATGTTTGTATGGAGCAGAACAGAAAGCCAACGCTCCACTGGGTGAGGCGAGAAGATGTAGCGAACACACGCACTATGCGTAGCTAACGGCTGTTTCTTGTAGCGCGGAGAGAGGTCTCCCGCCGCTATCAACAAACAACGGACGAGACTGCGGCACCAGTCACTTTTACATATATTCCGCCCCTGAGCTGTGTGTGTGTGTGTGTGTGTGTGTTTTATTTCAGTTTATTGGCTTTCGGTTCGTGCCCATGTAGCCACCTCTTTAGTGGAAAGACGATACGACAGTGTATTTGAGGCTATTTTCTTTTCAGTAACGACTATACGAATGAGAGGACAACGCAATACGCAGTTCCCGTGCGGTGAAAATTTCCGACCCGGCCGGCAATCGAGCCTGGGCCATTTCGGTTAGCAAACGACGTGCTGACCGCGCAGCTCATGAGGCGGACTAGCTGTGATTCCTAGACGCTGTATTTCAATTCTGTACTGTGTTCAAACACAGTTAAAAGCAAAGGCAATAAAAGCAGAGACGTTTACGCTTGATATTTCGAACTTCGGATTCCCAGCCACGGAATAATTGGTGGTTCATTTTTTTACGCGAATAATTTTCAGATGTCCTCCAGATCGGGTTCACGGTTAAAAGGAACAACAGGTTTGGTTATCCGGCTTGCATGTTGGGTGTACAAAGCTTATGTCCCCGACGTAGTGGTAGCAGTCAAATTGACTACATTATAGGCCCGCCTCTGCTGTACGCAGCTGTAAATCCTGGCTGCTCGTACTATATTTGACATTGGCACTGTCAAGTAGCAAGTCCAACAAAAGCATTCGATGCGGCGATGGGAGCGCTATTTTTTTCTGCAATTTTGTGCTGCTATACAACGACTCACTTCTCATTTGGTGGGTAGAAGACGTTAGACAACACGCATGGGTAAACATACGCAATTAGCTGCAGACCATAAAGCACGGAATAACCTAGAACATGCCTGTAACCGGCAGTCTAAGTGAAATGGTTCTAGCTGCAGGTATAACAATAACACACAAAACTAACTATATACTCGCTCAGCGAACATGTTGCCGCGACGTTGCTATGGATCGATGTATGGTGTGGCTATAATTATGTAAGTAACTACTGGATTAGCAATTTTTTACGAAATGTACAACGCACTGCGTCAAGTTACGCAATAAAAGCACTAATTACGGTGAAAGCAGAAGACTTGGTCCTATGTTCTCGCGCAAGGCTGTTCGTCTAGGTGATGAGCGCAAGAAACGGGGTGGCGCTCCCCCCTCTGGCCTTCTGTGGCCATAAGGATCTCTTAGGCCGACGGCAGGAACTAATCGGCAGAGTGGAAAAAAAAGGCGACGCTAACAGGACGGTGGACGCCACGGCGCACGTGTCACCGTAACGAGCTGGAGGCCGCGTGGCGCCTCCAGTGACCCAGGCAACTGCCTGCCTCAAGACCGACTCTGCTGGCCAACACCAGCTACAATCTGACAACTTCATGCGCACCAACTGTGGGAAGCTACAACGCGCAAACCTACAGCCACGTCAGGAAGTCTAGAAACGAATTTTCGAGACGAATGTGGGACAGAAGTACTGTAACAAATAGCCTTACGATATTCGAACATTCGGATATCTGTATTTTCTTAATATTTTTGTGAGCTTTGATTATGCAGTGTACAATACTCCTGACTCAATTCGCAAGGAAGCCTGGGCTAGCATTCATGAAGACTGAGAAAATTCACTAATCGCCAGAGCTGTACTGTCACAGAAAAGCTCAACATCGGGAGCACATCATGGCAGGTGCTCAAGACATCTGCGCTAAGGGGTGATATTTCAGTAATTATGTAGGAAGGGTGCAGCGCGCCTGAAACCGCCATCACTGTTGCAAGACAAAGTAGAGAACATACTCGTAGTTGGTACAAATGGTTCAAATGGTTCTGAGGACTATGCGACTTAACTTCTGAGCCCATCAGTCACCTAGAACTTAGAACTAATTAAACCTAACTAACCTAAGGACATCACACACATCCATGCCCGAGGCAGGATTCGAACCTGCGACCGTAGCGGTCGCCCGGCTCCAGACTGTAGCGCCTAGAACCGCACGGCCACATCGGCCGGCGTAGTTGGTACACGAAAGATATCTGGCAACCTGCGGATACTATGCAGTTGTCTTAACAACAGCTAACAGGTGCAAAATAAATTCAATGCTCAAATGTGCCTGCAGTCGTGTGTTGTATGTGTTGCATGCGTCAGCGCTTTATAATAATTACACAATAAAAATACGTATGAGTAGGCAAAACCCTAACACCAGCGATGTTTGGAAAAAAAGGGGGGGGGGGGGGGGCGCTCTGTCGGCTGGGATAAGTGTGGACGACATTACTGCACCATTCCAACGCTGACGCGTGTCGTTCCTGCGCATTTTGTTGTCTACTCGTAGATCGGCTTTCACTCGCTCAAAACAATTTCTACGATTAACAGCAACTGTCAATCCTTTCACAATGGTTTTCAATTCACATAGTAACATACATTATAAGAAACTTGGCGTTCACCGCTCAGTCTATGTTTAGGTTACCTGGATTCTGTGAATGGTAAACCGCAAAGGCTTCAACTTATTCGGGAAGGACATGTAGCTCCGAATGCACGGGTTAGGCATAACATATCTTTTCACTCCCTCAATGTTTTACCACTTTACCAGAAATTCAAACGATCGGATGTCGTGAACCGTACGGAGTTTATGAGCAGTGAACTCCCTCAGGAAGCTGGTTTGTTTTCGGCGTGGCGGCGCAGGCCGTTGGAGGGCGCGTTTATCTAGTCTAGCAGGTGGCAGGTGGGCCGCGCCCGCGCCGTCAGCTGCGCCAGACACAACAATTACCGGGCCGTGGCTGCCGCCTCTGCCTTGCAGCGCTGTCCGCGGGCTGCGCGCTCGATACCACAAAACAACGCCGCTGCCTCCACTAGCCCATCGTCTATCGCTACTCAAGTCTAATACAGCCCAGACCGTGCTGCTATTTCATATAAAAAAAGTACATGGCGCATTTTTTAAAAAGTCACATTCAAGTGAAGAGACTAGCATGGCAAAAACTCTACCTCGTAAATGGGAAGCTGTGTTGACAAATTAGCACAACGTCTGCTATAAACCACGTTCATCAGTCTAAAAATAGCGAACAAGAGTGCGTAAGAAAGATTTCAAAAACGCTACTCTCCTAGATTCAACAAGTACGGTTTAGTGTCTCGTCAACGGCAAGGTCGTTAGAGATTAACCGGATTGGGGAACAATGGGAAAGGAAGCCAGCTGTGTCCTTTTCTACAGGAACCATCTCAGCACACAAGTGCCTGTATGGCTGGTGCGGGAATGACAGTGCGGTTAATAACGGACGTGTAGTCAGTGTTGATAGTGGTGCGAACTCTCAGTCGACTGCGGTGGTGACGCTGAGGGAACTGCACAGCAAAATTCAGTAAAATCGGAGCGTCCTCGCAAGCTAAAATGGTTCAAATGGCTCTGAGCACTATGGCACTTAACAGCTGAGGTCATCAGTCCCCTAGAACTTGGAACTTCTTAAACCTAACTAACCTAAGGACATCTCACACATCCATGCCCGAGGCAGGATTCGAACCTGCGACCGTAGCGGTCTCACGGATCCACACTGAAGCGCCTAGAACCGCTCGGCCACTCCGGCCGGCCCCTCGCAGGCCCATAAACTGTTGCTTCACTGTGGGGTTAGAGAAAGGTGTACCGAGAACTGTTAGACATGTGCGCTGTACGACCGCTAGTGGCTAATAGGTTTTTTTTCCTTTTTACAAAACAAGGAGGCCGTTTTTCAATGCAACAATGCGGAAGGGACTGCACAAATTACTGTGAGTTAGAACGAAGAAAAGGACGCAATAGAAAAATCCTTTTCTCTATTTCTGATACCTTCTGCTGTCACCTGACATATTCCTTGCACGATTTAGCGAGAAATCAAAGTTCGCGAAATGAGTCTCTTTGTTAATTACCTCCTGAGGAGACCGGTGATCTTTGCATCGGATTAGATTATAAAAGTCAATACCTTGGTCAGCTAGCAGACCGACCCTGGAGATGTTTGTTACTGTGCATGAGCCATCGCACATACGGAGCCAACTGCCATGATTGTAAATTCTGCAGTACGTGAGGCTTGGGACAGGACGCAAGTTCTTACTTGTGGGACACTGTTGTTTAATTACTTTGACAGAAATATTTTTTGAAGGGTCTCTGTGAAATGAAATGTCGTATGGCAGGGCCTCCCGTTGGGTAGACAGGTCGCCTGATGTAAGTCTTTTTAGTTGACGCCACTGCGGCGAGTAACGCGCCGATGGGGATGAGATGATGATTATGAAGACAACACAACACGCAGTCCCCGAGCGGAGAAAATCTCCGACCCAGCTGGGAATCCAACCCGGGCCCGTTAGCATGGCATTCCGTCACGCTGACCACTCAGCTATCGAGGAGGACAAGGGTCTCTGTGACCCTACAGTACACATCGTGTTACGGTTCTGTCTGAGTGTGAAATATATTTATATGACAATGGCACCTAGGATCGACATTTTACTAACGGGGAGCATTGTTAGAAGAGCTCAGTTGCGTAAATGGCGTACGTGATTCCCCTAATGAAAGCGATTCTGAAACTGATGCCTTGCAGCAGTTACAGGGTGTTTCAAAAATGACCGGTATATTTGAAACGGCAATAAAAACTAAACGAACAGCGATAGAAATACACCGTTTGTCGCAAAATGCTTGGGACAACAGTACATTTTCAGGCAGACAAACTTTCGAAATTACAGTAGTTACAATTGTCAACAACAGATGGCGCTGCGGTCTGGGAACCTCTATAGTACGATATTTTCCACGTATCCACCATGCGTAGCAATAATACGGCGTAGTCTCTGAATGAAATTACCCGAAACCTTTGACAACGTGTCTGGCGGAATGGCTTCACATGCAGATGAGATGTACTGCTTCAGCTTTTCAACTGTTTCTGGATTCTGGCGGTACACCTGGTCTTTCAAATGTCCCCACAGAAAGAAGTCACAGGGGTTCATGTCTGGCGAATAGGGAGGCCAATCCATGCCGCCTCCTGTATGTTTCGGATAGCCCAAAGCAATCACACGATCATCGAAATATTCATTCAGGAAATTAAAGACGTCGGCCGTGCGATGTGGCCGGGCACCATCTTGCATAAACCACGAGGTGTTCGCAGTGTCGTCTAAGGCAGTTTGTACCGCCACAAATTCACGAAGAATGTCCTGATAGCGTGATGCAATAATCGTTTCGGATCTGAAAAATGGGCCAATGATTCCTTTGGAAGAAATGGCGGCCCAGACCAGTACTTTTTGAGGATGCAGGGACGATGGGACTGCAACATGGGGCTTTTCGGTTCCCCATATGCGCCATTTCTGTTTATGGGCGAAGCCGTCCAGGTAAAAATAAGCTTCGTCAGTAAACCAAATGCTGCCCACATGCATATCGCCGTCATCAATCCTGTGCACTATATCGTTAGCGAATGTCTCTCGTGCAGCAATGGTAGCGGCGCTGAGGGGTTGCCGCGTTTGAATTTTGTATGGATAGAGGTGTAAACTCTGGCGCATGAGACGATACGTGGACGTTAGCGTCATTTGGACCGCAGCTGCAACACGGCGAACGGAAAGCCGAGGCCGCTGTTGGATCACCTGCTGCACTAGCTGCGCGTTGCCCTCTGTGGTTGCCGTACGCGGTCGCCCTACCTTTCCAGCACGTTCATCCGTCACGTTCCCAGTCCGTTGAAATTTTTCAAACAGATCCTTTATTGTATCGCTTTTCGGTCCTTTGGTTACATTAAACCTCCGTTGAAAACTTCGTCTTGTTGCAACAACACTGTGTTCTAGGCGGTGGAATTCCAACACCAGAAAAATCCTCTGTTCTAAGGAATAAACCATGTTGTCTACAGCACACTTGCACGTTGTGAACAGCACACGCTTACAGCAGAAAGACGACGTACAGAATGGCGCACCCACAGACTGCGTTGTCTTCTACATCTTTCACATCACTTGCAGCGCCATCTGTTGTTGAAAATTGTAACTACTGTAATTTCGAAAGTTTGTCCGCCTGAAAATGTACTGTTGTCCCAAGCATATTGCAACAAACGGTGTATTTCTATCGCTGCTCGTTTAGTTTTTATTGCCGTTTCAAATATACCGGTCATTTTTGAAACACCCTGTATGTACAATGGCGAAACGCATGGTCTGCCGATTCTTCACACAGCAGTAAAGAAAATATAACAGTCCACAGCGAGAATAGTCATTGTCGGAACAATGTTATCCCTAATAGGAGAGGCTGGGCAATTGCTGGCAACAATGAGTCCACATTCCAGGAGTGCGGAAATAATTAATTAATAGATTCATGAATAACTTTAAAAATCTCAAAATTTTTGTGTAATATGTGCATTTCATCAAATTAAACGCAAATAAATTCTTTAGATCTGGAACACTTTCAAGTTTTATCATTGAAAAGTTTCCATAACAAGTTTTCACTTAATCTAGAATTTTGGATGCATTTATGCTATGTACTCAAAAGGGACATGACAGAGATGAAATAAAATGCTATTAGTGTATGAAGGTCCAGTTCCATTATAAAGTACTCTACATTCAGGCATTTTCTCCAGCAAATAATCGAAGGTCACAGTAGCCCTGGTGTACAGGTCGTGGGTGCACTGCTAGGGTTAGAACTGATTGTCGGTTTCTACTTTCCAGCCATAATCAGATCTAAAAATTTAGCAGCGCGAAGTAGGCGCCTAGTCAACTGACAAAGTCAAAACTAATAGTTAATTTTAATAAAAATAATGTGACCAAGATACTGACTTTTCTAATCTGTACCAAGATTAAAACCACGCTCACACCTTTAGCATATTCCGTTACAATAAACGGACCCCAGAAAGAAATCTCTAGCCGCGCTGTCTAGGGCGTCCTGCCACGGTTTGCGCGGCTTCCCCCGTCGGAGACTGGAGTCCTCTCTCGGGCATGGGTGTGTGTTGTCCTTAGCGTGAGTTAGTTTAAGTTAGATTAAGTAGTGTGTAAGCTTAGGGACCGATGACCTCAGCAGTTTGGTCCCATAAGATAAAGCAAAAAAAAAAAAAAAAAAAAAAAATCTCCATTCGTTCCAATCACATGGGTACAAAATATTAGTATCCCTTTGGCATAATCCGCTATCTTTGCAAGCTAGATTTGGATTATACAGCAGGACGAGGGGATGTGAATACTCTCATTTAAGAATTCACACATAACATTTACTGTAATGACAAAAACAGAACGCCTGACTTCATAATGCGGCCACACAAAAGCCACACTACGGAATCGTGTGACGTACCCACCAGCTTGCTGCGCGAGTGTCCACCCTACTCCGGCCGAAGGTGCTCAGCCGTGGCGCCTGCCCCATTTAACGGCTTCCTGTTTGCCTAGTACGGACAGCTAGGACAGCGCATTACCGTTTCTGATTACCTAAAGGCAAACACCGCGAATCCTCCGAAAGCCGCCCGGGACAGTGTTGGATCCCGACATCATTCCCTATGCATTAAATAATTAAATTTGTACAGTGTCTCAAGTACTTTCGTGCACTGAATAAAACAGTTCTTTAAATGCTGGAAATCCCACAAAGTTCCTATTACATCTCCCAGCACGTCGCACAAAACTAACCGAAAATGGGACTAATATTACAGCTTATCGGACAGATGGAAATCTCTACGTAGTAAATCCATTGTCGGAGCCAGTCTTTTGTGTGAATTTCCTATGGGTTGCAACAGAAATGCAATAACTACACTAATACCGAAATTATTACAATTTCGAATTCTGTTGTTATAGTAAGTGTATTTGTCGAAAGGCAAGTACTAGCAGAGGCTGGGGCTTATTAGGGAGAGGATGAGCCGGTGGCGCAAGACGCAGCAGCCCTCTGGGCGGTCGCCATGGCGATGGGCGGCCATGTTGCGCCTGCCGCTGCCATGACAACGCGGGGGTGGAGCAGCCTTGCGCAAGGCCGCTGAACAAACAGCCCGCGGCGCACGTCCCCGATAATTACATCTGCCCGCCATGCCCCGCTTTCCTTCTTACCGCCGACGGGCCAGAGCGGGTCGCGGACGCTACACTAAAAAAAAAAAAAAAAAAAAAAAAAAAAAAAAAAAAAAAAAAAACGCGACAAACAAACAATTTCCTGTGCCGGGGTTTTCTTTTGTGGACCCTTCATTGTCAATGGTCGTAGTAAACGAGTAACGAATTGTGGCTACGTAAGCGTATTCTTGTACAGTATCCACTTACCACATCGTGAAACTTAACAACAATTACTAAATTGATCATGATGTGACCAGTGCGTTTTAATTTCATTGCATTGTTCTTTGCACCTGCTTCCAGATATTTCCTGTGATTATATGCGTTTAGTTCTATTTCTTCGTTCATTTAATTATTACGAACAGACACCATAAGGTCATATACTTGCACTTACAAACGATTATTTCGTAAAAACTTAGTTTCGATATCCGCTAACTGTGCGGAAATTGCAGGGGCGTGTCTGTTAAATGGACCAGTCAATGTACTGTATATTTGCGTTTGCTGCGTAAGAGCGTTAACAAGCAGAACATGGTCACGTACAGCGTGTTAATTGTAAGACGGCTGAGGAGTGAGGGGAGAGGAGGCGAGGGGAGGGGAGCAGGGGGGGGAGGGGGACACGCCTACCAGTTGCAGTGCTGACACTACAAATTGCGCGTCATGCTTACACGAAAGCAGACGAAAGGCTTGGAAGTAAGACTCGCTTTAAATGTTGTTCGTGAACGAAACTGAAATCGTCATGTACATTAAAATCTATGAATGTATGTATGTTTGTCTACTATGCGCTCATAAACCATTCATCCGATTGCAATGAAACTGCCGTCGAATATATGTACAACACAGTCAGCTATGTAATGTTGGCAGCAGTTGAAACTGCGTGCCTACCGAAGCCTCCCGACGTTTACCGACTTCTACCGATTCAGGACTAGGGAGAGGTCTGTCATCTGAAAGTTTACACACCAGTGATGGGCTACTCTGCGATTTTCCGATATCAGTGATTTCTGTGAATGCTACTTTTCAGTATCTGTTATTCTTAACTGTGATTTGTCGCAGTTAAGAGTCGCAGTTAAGGAACCTAGGTCGTGTATCCCTCCGCCACTGCTATTTCTGCTAATTCCGCGATTTCTGCGACTTCTGCTACTTCTGCGATTTCTGTGACTCCTGCGATTTCTGCGACTTACCACCGTATGAAAAAGTTACATCTGTCCACACAGAAAATTGCATCTCAACAAACCTGTCATTGGTAAGTATGTTTTACGTTTGTTCTTCCGTTGGCTTTAATTTTGTATTAAAGAAACGACTGTGAAAATATTAATAATGTAATTAATATGTAAGTAGCCATACAGTAGCGTAATAGTTCGTGTTTATAAAATGAATTCTAACATATTGTTATGTTCACAGGTACGCGAACTACATTTCAGTCACTCAGTAAAGTGATAACTCAAAATATCATTGTCAACAGATCTGGAGAAATTGCCACTGCGTCTTTAGACCGTTTTCGTCAGACGAGAGGTTAGTTTCTAAGTGTTTCGATGGACTTAATTACTTCAGTGAGATCGTTCTTGCAAATGTGAAATATACCCCATTGAGTGGCTTTCGTTACAGCAAATTTTAGCAATCTACTCTGTCAATTATATTGCTTGTAATTAGTGACAGCAAAAATTGTTTAATAATCCTTGTGATTTTGCAGACACAGTTCTGACTCTGATTACTGGTTGCTGTACGTATCTATCCACATCAAGGCTGTTGAGAGACACTCGTGAAGATTCAAGACAGCTCTTAGAAGATTTTGCAGTTTAAAAGTGACATAATTGTGAAATAAGTGTGCAGATGAGTGATTAAACTGTGTTTTATTGAAGTTGTTGTGCGATTTTAAAGGAATAATAAATGTTAAATACAGTGAGTGAATAATCAAAATCTCATTTTCCACATGTTTAAGCCGTCCTATACCCGTAATTTCCCGCCACTTATTTACTGGTAAACACTAGTTGGAGAGTGACATGCCGCCCTCCCCCCTCCCATTCTCGACAATCTTGGTGTGACACTGGCCTGTAACGTATCCCAAAGTCTACAATATGCATTTTGAGGCTGTTGATATGAAAGTGGGAAGTACAGATCTTCCATTTAAATCAGGAATAGCTTAAGTGCATTACTTGAAAGTAACACAGGAAAAGCTTACTTATGTAGGTGGTGGTAGCGTCGGCAAAAAGTTCTTGTGTGTGAAGTTGCCATGTAGAACACCAGGTGTAAAACTTTTATCCCGAGTCTTGAACTGTGTCTGAACAAAAGTGAGGCATTCATATGACCTAATAATACTGTTTTCATTTCACTACACTTATACAGATGTCTGAGTTCCTCTGTGTTAACATTGCAAAGTCATGTAGGCATGTGGAGTATTAAGCAAAACTATCATATTGGAAGCAGAATCAAACACATTTGTTACATTACTTGATATTTTCAGGAGAAAAAGGCAATGTTGCTTCTTATTAATGTAACACTTTCAGAGTCACAGCTGTGTTTGACCAACCATAACTGATGCTGAATGTGCATGTCGTCATATAATGTGAAGGACTTATTTCAATAGTGGTACTAGTCCATTACCTCCACTTTTCTGTCTATAATGCTTCTAAAATTAATGATCCAAACAAACATAAATAAAGGTTCATCTCTAGCAAGAAGCCATATGCTTGAATATTTCTGGTATCTCAACTGCAGATTTTTCAGCGCTCTGTATCTCAAAATGAACAAAAATTGACTTTTTTTTTTCTTTATTGTGATTTTAATACCAGTATAACAGGTAGGCTGGCAGCAGCACAATACGCCGCTCTTCAGCCAAAGATATTACAATGATAAAACAGAGAAGACACATGGGGTGGAACAAAACGGCGGGAGAAAAACAGTAGACACATGAACATAAAAAACATGAAGCCGTTCACACTCGAAGACAATGCACACTACAAACTGTTGACACGAGGCACAAACACTGAAGATGTCGATGGCACTGGTGAACGATGGAGTGTGACGGTGAATACTGAACACTAAACATGACGGCACACACGAAACACTGATGGCGGTGATCTCCGGAGCGCGAATGTCCACTTAGCATGTGCGAGTCCGGGGACCTGCAAAGAGGGGAACAGGGGTGAGGTGGGGGAGAGGGGAGAAAAAGGATGCCAATGGCTGAGGAGACGGGGCCAGGAGGAGAGGGACAGGGGAGGGGAGGCCCAGGGGAGGAGGGGGGAGAAAAGGAGGAGGGAGGGAAAAGGGAGAGAAGGGCGCCCAGAGGAGCAAGCACAGGAGGAGGGCGGGAGGATCAAAGTTGGTAGGAGGGGTAGATGGAGGGGAGGAGGGCACCATCAGGAAGGGGGAGCTGGCGAAAGCCACCTTGGGAGAGGGTAAGGAGGGTGGAGAGATGGAGACCGGGTGGGACGTGCGAATACAGGCGCGGCAGCGGGCGGGGGTGGGAGAGGATCGGGGAGACGAGCGGGTGAGGAGGATCGAGTTTGCGGGAGGTGTACAGGATCCGTATACTTCCAAGGAAAAGGAGGAGGTGGGGGAAGGGGATGAGATCGTACAGGATCCGTGTGGGGGAGGGGAGACGGATGCGATAGGCGAGGCGGAGAGCATGACGTTCAAGGATTTGGAGGGATTTATAAAAGGTAGGGGGGGCAGAGATCCAAGCCGGATGGGCATGCATAACAAAGGATAGGGCGGATGAGGGATTTATAGGTGTGGAGGATGGTGGAGGGGTCCAGACCCCTTGTACGGCCGGAGAGGAGCTTGAGGAGACTGAGTCGGGAGCGTGCCTTGGCTTGGATTGTCCGGAGGTGGGGAGTCCAGGAGAGGCGACGGTCAAGGGTGACGCCAAGGTACTTAAGGGTGAGAGTGAGGGCGATAGGACGGCCATAGATGGTGAGATAGAAATCAAGGAGGCGGAAGGAAGGGGTGGTTTTGCCTACAATGATCGCCTGGGTTTTGGAGGGATTGACCTTGAGCAACCACTGGTTGCACCAAGCGGTGAACCGGTCAAGATGGGATTGGAGAAGGTGTTGGGAGTGCTGTAGGGTGGGGGCAAGGGCAAGGAAGGCGGTGTCATCGGCAAACTGGAGAAGGTGGACGGGGGCTGACAGCGGCGGCATGTCCGCCGTGTACAAAAGGTACAGAAGGGGGGAGAGGACGGAGCCTTGTGGCACACCGGCAGAGGGGAAAAAGATGTAGGAATCTGTGTTATGGATGGTGACATAGGAAGGACGGCGGGAGAGAAAGGAGCCGATCAGATGGACGTAGTTAATGGGAAGGGCGAAGATTTGGAGCTTGAAGAGGAGACCGGAATGCCATACGCGGTCATAAGCACGTTCGAGGTCCAGGGAGAGGAAGATAGCGGAGCGACGGGAATTAAGCTGTTCGGAAAGGAGATGAGTGAGGTGAAGGAGAAGGTCGTCGGAAGAGAAGGACGGCCGAAAGCCACACTGGGTAACGGGAAGGAGACGGTGCTGGCGGAGATGCTGGTGGATGCGTCACGTGAGGATAGATTCCAGGACCTTGCTGAAGACCGAGGTAAGGCTGATGGGACGGTAGGAGGAGACGGCGGATGGCGGTTTGCCAGGTTTAAGGAACATGAGGATACAGGAGGTTTTCCACAGGTCGGGGTAGTAACCGTTGGACAGGACTACATTGTAGAGCCTGGCCAGGGTGGAGAGGAAAGAGACAGGAGCTTCACGAAGGTGACGGTAGGTGACACGATCGTGACCAGGAGTGGTATTGCGTTTTGTGCGAAGTATATCAATGAGATCCTGTGTAGTGATAGGGGCATTGAGTTCCGTGTGTGCAATGTTGTCCAAGTACTGGAAACCAGGAGCGAGGGGAGGGACAGAGGTGTCAGTTCGATCGCGGATATCCGGGAAGAGGGAGTAATCGAACTGGGGATCATCGGGGATGGAAAATACACCAGAGAGGTAGGAGGCAAAGTGATTGGCCTTACTAAGGGTGTCAGGGAAAGGGTGATCATCATGGAGAAGAGGATAATAGGGGGAGGGTTTAGTTCCGGTAAGGCGACGGAAGGCCGACCAGAACTTGGACGAGTTGATTGGTAGGGTAGCATTTAAACGGGTGCATGTCTGTCGCTAGTCCCGGCGTTTCTTAGCCGTGAGCAAATTACGAATGTGTCGCTGGAGTTGCCGGTGGCGTCGTAGTGTGTCCGGGTCACGCGTGCGGAGGAAGGCACGGTAGAGACGACAGGATTCACAGAGGAGGAGGACGGCCTGTGGGGGTAAGGTAGGACGGTGGGGGTGGACGGCGATAGTAGGGACGTGGGCCTCCACGGCCTCAGACAAGGTCTGCTGGAGAAAGGAGGCGGCATGGGTGACATCGTCAGGGTGGTGGTAGGTGAAGGGGTGGCTATCGACCTGGGTGGAAAGGGTATCCCGGTAGGCATTCCAGTTGGCACGGGAATAGTCATTGACGTACTTAAGGGGAGGGTCATTACGAGGGTCGGGGCGGGGGCGACGACCGTCTGAGACGGTGAGGAGGACAGGGAGATGGTCGCTACCAATAGGCTCCAGGACACCCACCGTTATGCAGCCAAGTAGGTTGGGGGAGGAGAGGATAACATCAGGAGTGGAGTTGGATTCGGGACGGGTGTGCTGGGGGATGGGGATGAGGTCGCCTTGAAGGGAGGAGAGGAACCGATGCCACCGCCGTAACTGGGCAGCGGAACGACTATGGATGCTGAGGTCGGCGGCGATCACGTAGGAGGAGAAGGTACGGTCGATGTGGGAGAGGAAGTCGAAAGGAATAGGGGCGTTGGGGCGGACATAGCTGGTGGCGCAGGTAATGGTAAGGCCAGGGAAGAAGAGACTAAGGATCAGGTGTTCGGCGGGGTCAGGAAGGAGAGATTGGAGCCGAACGGGGATCTGGCGGTGGTGACCAATGGCAACTCCGCCACGCGCAATTGGGAGGGGATTATCGGAGCGGTGGAGGAGATAGGGTGAGGTGTGGATGGAGTGGTGGGGTTGGAGGAAGGTTTCATTGAGGAGGAAGGCATCCACACGGTGGGTGGCAAGGGTGTGCAGGAAGAGGTTCTTGTTGGCGGGAAGGGAGCAGATATTGTTGAAAAGGATACGTTGCTGTCGCGCCATGACAGTGTTTTAGACGAGGGTGTGAAGACGGGAGAAGGTGAAATGGGCCTGGTTGTTGGAGTAGGTGGCGTACATTTTGAGTTGGAAAATGGAACGGGCGGCGAGGGAGATCTGTTGGAGGGTGTGGAGGCGCTGAAAGGGATGGACATTCTGAAGGACGATGGTGAGGAACCTGATGCTGTCCTCAGCGGTGGGGGGGGGGGGACGAAGGGAATTGGCAGGAGGGGTGGGGGCGTCCAGAGGACGGACAGGGACGGTGAGTTCAGGAGTGGTCGGAGGGGGTCGGGCTTTACACTTTTGGGAGTAGGTGGGATGGGGGAGATTGCAGGTATTGCAGGAGGGAGGGGATTGAAGGTTAGAATGGACTTGTACCACTAATGAAATAAGTCCTTCATATGCACACACAGCACACCGATCTCGTGAGGCACAAGGCTCTCATAACGAAGTACGTATGTCGGTCAACAGATGGCACTAGGAAAAGAATGTTAACTGCGCTTTTTAGTTGCTACTTGCGACTCTTAGTTGCGATTTGTCACAGAAATCGCAGTTTCTCGGTAGGGAATAGCGTAGTATGAACTTTGCTCAACAGATGGCACTGCTAACTGCGCTTTTTAGTTGCTACTTGGGACTCTTAGTTGCGACTTGTCACGGAAATCGCAGAAAGCAGTGCTAAATTCGAGCAATAGATGGCTCATGTCTTTGAATGTGAAATACTACTTGCGACTGCTAACTGTGACTGAAATCGCAGTTAGATTCTGTAAAGTTGTTATTGTGATATTGCGACTTCTCAGTCACTGTGATTTCTAACAGATACGCGATTTCCTGCCCACCACTATTACACACTGTACGAGGTTACAGATTAACACTGTTGAGATCAACAGTCCCAGACAATGGACTGTACAAAAGCGTTTCTATCATATCTGAATTTAGAATTATTGCACTATAGCGGTCAAAGCTGTAACTATGTATGTTCTGTCTACAAAGGGCTCGTTGTGTGTGTGTGTGTGTGTGTGTGTGTGTGTGTGTGTGTGTGTGTGTGTGTGTGTGTGTGTGTGTGTGTGTGTGTGTGTGTCAAGCAAATATTGTAATAGGAATTTTCTATTTCTGCCAATGCTGGTGCAGTTTATTTAACAATAAGTTGGCTGTGTGATGCTAAGCTTAAGGTTATTGAAGTAAATATTAAAAAAGGGGTGTTGGGTCTAAATTACCCAATAAAGCAAAATATAAAAGAAGAAAGTGAAGAGCATGAAATGAGATTCTAAGTAATAAATTGGTTATTGACTTATTTTACGTTAATAATACGTTTTTCCACGTTCCTTCGAAGTTTGAATTCAGTTTTCTCAGAAAGTTATCTTTGGATAACGACAGTTCTGTTTAATATGGCCTCATAGATTTCGTTTTAGTGCAGAACACAGCAAAAATTGGGTTCCATTAGCATTTTGAACAAATAAGACTCAAAAAACTACCACTGCATTATTTTTTAGGTTCATAACTTTGGCAGTATGACAACACTAGCTCGAGGACTTTTCACCTTCAGCCAATGGCATATCTAGCACATGAACAGAACAGATACTAATAAAAAAATCCATATTTAAAAGAGAGCTGCACGTATAACAGTTGGTTGGTTGGTTGGTTGGTTGTTTGGGGAAGGAGACCAGACAGCGTGGTCATCGGTCTCATTGGATTAGGGAAGGATGTCGGCCGTGCCCTTTTAGAGGAACCATCCCGGCATTTGCCTGGAGTGATTTAGGGAAATCACGGAAAACCTAAATCAGGATGGCCGGACGCGGGACGTATAACAGTTGAATAGAGGGAGTTGTTATAGTCGAAACTTTGCAAGTGGAAGATAGATGGTACTGCTTCATATGAAAACTATTTAATTTTGTATGCGACGTTATTGCACACAAGATAGGACGATATTTTCTCGAAACGTTTCCGCTTTTTCCCACTGCTGCAAGTGCAGGTTCAAATGGCTCTGAGCACTATGCGACGTAACTTCTGAGGTCATCAGTCGCCTAGAACTTAGAACTACTTAAACTTAACTAACCTAAGGACATCACACACATCCATGCCCGAGGCAGGATTCGAACCTGCGACTGTAGCGGTCGCTCGGCTCCAGACTGTAGCGCCTAGAACCGCACGGCCACTTCGGCCGGCGCAAGTGCAGGCTGGATTTCAAGTACACTACTATCACCGACGTACTGTGTACTAGATGAACAGATACTCAACATCTAGAAACTTGATCGAGTTCAACAGAACTTCCGCCGATGAGAAGAACTTCAGCCATAATACAGAGGAGGAGGAGGAGAAGCAACCCGTAATTAATTACAAGTAGACAAAAATGTGGAACAGCAAGCTGGAACACAAAGGCCGCCCTTTTTACGTAAACGGCCGCGGCTGCGCGCATAGCGTGGCCCAGTAATTGCGCTCTCGGCGCCGAACGAAAATCGGCTACAGCATCAGCATCAGCAGCAGCGGGCCAGATAATAGGCGCCGAGCTAGACAGCGGCGCACCCAGCTGTTTACGCTAAACCCCTCCCCCTCCCGAGCCCGGCTGCGCGACGAGTAATCCTCTCATAAACCATTAGTGCCCGATCCTGGCCCTACATTACACACGCTGCCTTTAAAACCCACTACACTATCATTAACTACTCGGTAATCCCCGGGACGGACAGGGGCGATAAAAATCGGCGTGGGGTGGCGGACGCTCCGCTCTTTAAGGACGCTGGCCGCTAAAACGCAGCCGCTCCCCGGCCTGTCATTACCGTCGCGGCATGTCTCCATTATCGCCCCATATTTCTCCCCTACAGCTAGTAGCCTGCACCCCTGCCGGCTTCTCGCCGCACCCGCTGTCATCGCTCCCGTGGCGCCGCTTCCAAACTTCTGCTCCTCCGATCTCCGTGATCTTCTAAAGAGATTTTCACTCGCAGGACGCATGGTATCGAGCACTGTTGCATTCTCGATTTTTGTATGAATTTACTCTTACAACAACTGCGCGAAATGGCAAGCAAAGGTTACTGTGTACATTTGAACGTTGGAGCTCATAACCAGCAGTTTTACTTATCTGTCCGGGGAATAGGTGCATTCTTTGAGCCAACCGTCACTAGTAAACAGATGTACCCAAATCGATGAAAAACGATATTGTCAAATTGGAGCACTCTCTCTATTTTGAAAAATACTATTTTATTTACTTTCACCACTGGATTGGCTTCGAATGTTTTAGCGGTTTCGCCACTTATAAGTGATCATTAGATCCGCATCTCGTTACATAAGTGACAATTTGGACAGCCACCTATCGTCCATCTTCGGCATTTGATATCATCTCAAGTCAAAACAACTGTGAATAAAAAGGATTAACGCAAAGTTCACATATGAAAGGGTACATTTAGCTGTGAAACAAGAGATCCAAGAACTACATGATGTCAACGCAAAACGTACTTACAGCACGCTTATCGATTACTATTATGTTCAAAGTTAATATCCCTCTCAAATATCTCAAGGAAGCTTACTATTCATAACAATGTTTGTGCTTTGTCTTGTACACAATGGCCTAGTTTAGCTAGCAGGTAATGAGATTCACAGAGTTGTTCTCAGACTGCACCATGTTTTTGTGTTAAATGCTATACTCTGAGAAACAGGAAATTAGACACTCTGGAGGTTGCGCTGAAGGCTTGGTAGGACTGACGAGAGCAGAATAATTATGACTGCGCTCGTATGTCTATGTTTACCCAAAAACTTAAAACATTTAGTACGGTAGAGAATGATGATTTTTTTTACACCCTACGCCATCGCACTTCTTTTACAATGCTTCTCCCACCAAAACGTTAACTGTCGCACGAGTAATGCACCTGTAAGAGAGACTGCATTGTAACAACGTAACGGTCAGCTGCTCTGTTGCTCACAACATTAAGAACGTCACAATTTCAAGAATAGTATTTTAAACTGTCTCACGCCGGCAGGCCGGGGTGACCGAGCGGTTCTAGGCGCTACAATCTGCAACCGCGCGACCGCTACGGTCGCAGGTTCGAATCCTGCCTCGGGCATGGATGTGTGTGATGTCCTTAGGTTAGTTAGGTTTAAGTAGTTCTAAGTTCTAGGGGACTATTGACCTCAGAAGTTAAGTCCCACAGTGCTCAGAGCCATTTGAACTTTTTTTTTTTTTTTTTTTGTCTCACGCTTAAGAGGCGTCTCCAGTTCTGCCTAGTTTATACTCTTTGCTTTTAGCGATTCAGTCGGCAGAACACTCTTTCTTTTCAAACTTCTATCGATTAATAACATACGGCTTGTATTAAGGAAACGAAGTACTTGCAAAAGTGTAACTTGTTTGTCAGACGAGTTATCCCCACGCGCTTTGTAATTTAACTTAGTGGCGCCAGTGCACTTGTTCGGTTACTAAAAAATATTTCGCGCACCGTGCTTTTGTGTTTCCAATCTGTAAGATAGCTACGCATAATTCTGAAGATACACAACTATATCCCTATCACAGTAAGAAAGTGATTGACAATCGAGCATGTGAGGAGGTGATGTCGGTTCACGCTTGTCTGCGCACATAATACTCCTGAGACAACAACAGCTGACGGTTTCCGCTCTGCACACATTCACAAGCTGTCCGTTAACGCGCGGTATTGGGTTTGCTTAGCAGGATGGTAATCGTCTTAACACTTTTATGCGCTCTTTCGCTACTATTTTAGAGAATTCTGTAGTGTAAAATAAAGACGCCGCACAGAGAAACAATGCGAACAACGAAAACGAATAAATTTTTTGTTTCCGGCCGCAAGCGTCGTCTGCACCTGAAGACGGCAGCAGGCACTTGAGTTAGTAGTGGGATATGACAACGGTGACCAGAACAGAGGGCGTGACTGGACTCTCTCTGCTGTACAACTTGTTCTCTAAAACATCCAGTTGTGCCGCGCGGCTCCACCCCCCCCCCTCCCCCACCACCCGGTCGGAGGTTCGAGTCCTACCTCGGGCATGTATGTGTGTGTGTGTGTGTGTGTGTGTGTGTGTGTGTGTGTGTGTGTATGTGTGTGTTGTCCTTAGCGCAAGTTAGTTTAAGCAGTGCGTTAGCCTAGGGACCGATGACCTAGTCCTTACTACAAATTTCCAATTTCCATCCAGCTGTCAATAACTTTGTTATTCTGACCCACGTATATTTGTTCCCCAGAGTCTCAGAGCCGGAACGAAAACAAACGACGACTACGAAGTGAAGCGTTCACCCCCCACCCTCCTCCCCTCCAGATTCGTTAAAGGAAAGAACTCCAGTGTCTTCCAAATTACGTTGGATATCGTTAAGTGCTCTCGTTATTACGCAATGGATGAGTACAGTCGAATAATTTGCACTCCGTCTGAAGAGAAATGTAGCTTCTCGTGCATCGCAATGTTTATGCCGTCATACCTGTTTAACTAGAAGTCTTTCGATGATATAACTTTGCAGATACATTCAGTGGTATATGCGGATACTGTCTGAAAAAAAAATGCATTGCGGATAGAGTTTGTACGAAATAAGCAGTAAATTAAAAAGTCATGCCTAATGCTGATGTTTTGCTACATGAACAGCAAAAATGTAGCGAACAACAAACTTTTAACTTTCCATTTTTTTGTGTGGTGTCTATGCGAAAATGCTTCGAAAATGTTTGAATCAATGTGTAAAGTTAGCTGCAACTCGCTAAGAGCTCTCAATCTCAAGTACTGGACTATTAGTCTGAATAATTTGTGAGACATGAGTTAGGGCAGACACATCCACAAGTTTCTAACTTTAAAACTTTTTTTAAACCTTTTACATAGGGTTCTACCTCTTAATAAGTAGATTGTGGTATTTTTTTTTTAAGTTTCGTCGATGATTATATGAAATACAGAAAATCGTCCTTTTGTTGCCTCTGGAAACCGTTCATTGGCAACCTGTAAGGGGTACCAGATGATGTACATAATGACAAACAACTCGCTAGGCTGTTTTGCCACTCGACATGATTTAGAGTTGCGCCTCTGCTTAAAGGCGGAATGGCTTCGCGCCTCTTTTATCTTACCTCGCCTTAGCAGATGACAATGACAAGTCACTGCCTGTATCTGAATGGTTAAGTAGCTAGGTGGTAACAACCATGAATGAAGTCTCCTGAGCATATGTAGCAGCCTGTCGATTTGAAACTGAAGTTTAATTAACGGTTATTCTCAATCTCTTGTCCCAATTTCCTACTGCGCGTTCATTGAACTTGAAATTTTATGGGTACTTCTCACAGATACGTACTGAAGGACATGTAAAACAAGTGTTACATAATTAGTAACATTAATTACGTTGCATTTAGCGTTGCGTCTCCTACAGTGTCATGGAAAAGTACTAGTTAATTAAAAAGTAAGCCGGAGAATGAATCTCTACCTCCATGCCCGATTCCCCATGAAATCGCATTATGTGGCTCATCAAAACCAAGCTGTTCAAATTACACGTGTATCATACGAGACACATTTCACCCGATACCCGTAAGACGAAACGCTCTTCAGAGGCGTACCGACATTCTGTGCAATGAAAAGTTCGTGTCAATCAAATACGAGGTCTGTCCGAAAAAGTTCCGGAACACTGTCCACAAAATTTTTCTACGCTTACCCTTTTACTTATTGCGCATGGTCTCCCTCGAAGTACTCTCCTCCACAACTGATACACCGCTCTCAATGCCATTTCCACTTCAGGAAGCGGTCTTGGTACGCCTCTTGCTGGATGGGATCGCGCGAAGTGCCGTCTGTGAATCTTCTTCTATCTCATCTATCGTTGCAAATGTTTGTCCTTTCAACGGGATTTTCAACTTTGGAAATAAAAATATCTCATCTATCGTTGCAAATCTTTGTCCTTTCAACGGGATTTTCAACTTTGGAAATAAAAAAAAAAAAAAAGATCTCATCACCAGTTATGATTCTCTTAAGGAAAATCTCATTCTCATTTGCGTGATCCAAAAACTCCTCACAGCTTGCGAGGTGATTGACTCATGAGACGTGGGACGAACTCGGTGGCAACATGATGCATTCCGACATGCTATGTCAGGATTTCATGACATGATCCAACTGAAAGGTTACATTTTTCTAGAGTCTCTCGGACAGTAAGTCTTCGATGGGCACTCAAAATTTCTTTGACGTTCCTGACATAAACACAGGCGTGTGCAGGGATGCCAACCGCATTTCGCTCCAGCATGACACTGGCGCGAAATTATGAATGTTCCGGAAATTTTTGAACAGACCTAGCACATATCCTGAGAGAAAAATTACGTACTTCTCCAACAATTGCTATAGTAAACTTTTAAAAAAATGAAACTTAGGAAGATGTAGTAAGACTTATTCGATCTCTTCGTTGTTCTCGCATTACGGATCTTACTGTGGTATATATGCTGTAGCAGCGAACTGTCTGAACTGTGGGAGCAGAAACCAGAAACTGCATAGACTTTGCAAGCGCCCGGAAATGACAACGCTGTTACTACCGAAATCGTTTCTTCATAAACAGAATTTAGTGACATACAGAATAATCCTCCCCTAAGTAGGTATTACAGTAGGATACACAGTACGGTTAAGGCTTACAGCATCGACAATACTGCGACAATATTTTTGATTAATGATAAGCACTATTTCCCCAACGAGTTCTGTATCCTTAACTGGAAAAGGCAGAATATTCAACAAAGTAATGAGCCAATTGGAAGGTCATATTTCATAGTGGATATGGATATATTGCGGTTTCAAAACATGTGAACTTTTTACCCTAAAAACTGAGAAAATAAGTGACGCATAAATAAGAATTATTCGTTGTAATATGATGTATTGGTAAGCATTAAATTTATTAAAAATCTACACGAGTAAATGTTACCCGGATAGATGCGATGTAGGTCTCAAAACCCACAGCAGCTCTCAACAGCGCAAGTTGAATATTAGCTTTTACTGGACAGTCAAAGTACTGTATAGCTGTTTCAAAAAAAATTCCAAAAGCTTTCTACAAATGGCAGACGCTAAGCTAGTCCGGTTCCACTACATCTAATAGATGTGAGCTCTGATAAACTGTTAGGATACAATACTCGCCTCTTCTGAAAACATTATAAATCGAATTTTATCGTCGCCATTGTAGTAAGATCTGTGAATGTTGGATGAGAACGAAATAAAAAAATAAGTCCGGGCGTGTGCTGCTACCGGGAGCCAAGGCGGGACATTCAAAATGGACAACGATCTTCATTACGTGATTGGAAGTCAGTCAGTTCTTGTAGCTCCGTTGCACACAACACTACAGGAGAAAGTGCAATTTCCATCCCAGACGTTAGCTTACAATGTAATTATTGTAAACCACGCGCCAGGTTACACTTCCTTGTCGGCTGAAACTGAGCTGTGCTTTTCAGGGATTCGAACCGCGTAGCTTTAGAGCAGCCACGAGGGCAAAGCGTACAAAGACTGGCAAGTCACTCCTGAAAAGAACTGTCACAAAAGTAAGATCCATAATCAACAGCACACATTCCATACACGCCGCAGGTGGACGTCATCAAAGACAGCGTAGCAGAAACGTGGCTGGCTGTAAGTAGCTGTGCGTGTGGGCAGGGCCAGGGCGCTGCTGTCTGCAACAGGTTAACTGTGAGGGATTCCCCGCCGGGCCTGTCACACGCACGCTGCCGCCCCCATACACAGGGGGCCACAGCCTGCCGCTCGCAGCCAAACAGGGACACACACCTTATTCCCACAAATTGATATTATTATCATCGGGGAACTGCAGACCATTCGGGATATGGTAGACGAGGTGACCGGCGTTCCACGACGCAACAACTCTATTTTAAGAACGGCGCCTGATATTCGGGTACGCTACGAACTGCGCTGCCGAAGGGGAGCGGGCGCAACCGGCACACACCCAGCGCCAAACTCTTTACGAAGAGATTGCCTTCAGTAAGCACAACATTTGGATACAGCTGGGTATGGATGGATACTGAGAATTCAACCTCGTCGACTGGTTAAAACTAGAAGGAAATACAATTGCAGACATACAGATGGCAAGTAAGAATTCAGCATTTAACTTCACTGATGATGCTCCATACTTTTCACGTATACTGGCAGATGCCATTATGAATCTTCTTCTTCTTCTTTTTCTAACACGACCTGACTAAGGAAAAGTTTATTCCAGGCAATTCCAGTGTAAGAAATGAGGCAATAGACACCGCTAATTTATAGAAAGCTCTCACAATGAACCACGGACCTTGCGAGGTGGGGTGAATTGGGTGCCTCAACGATACAGATAGCCGTATCGCGGGCGGAACCACCAGGGAAGGGTACCTGTGAACATCCCAGACTAACCCGTGATCCCTGAAGAGGGGCAGCAGCCTTTTCAATAGCTGAGCGGGTAATGATCTGGATAATTGACTGCCGGCCGGGGTGGCCGAGCGGTTCTACGCGCTACAGTCTGGAACCGTGCGACCGCTACGGTCGCAGGTTCGAATCCTGCCTCGGGCATGAGTGTGTGTGATGTCCTTAGGTTAGTTAGGTTTAAGTAGTTCTAAGTTCTAGGGGACTGATGACCTCAGAAGTTAAGTCCCATAGCGCTCAGAGCCATTTGAAAATTGACTATCTGGCGATGTAACATTAGCAATCATGGCCCTACTCTGCGCGTACTGCGAAGGGCTAATTGCAACGGGGACTACGGTCGCTACTGTTTCCCACCAAAGGTATAAGGCTCTATTGTATCGCTTTATGATGATGGCATACTCTTGAGTAAAATACAGCCGCGCGGGATTAGCCGAGCGGTCTTGGGTGCTGCTGTCATGGACTGTGCGGCTGGTCCCGGTGGAGGTTCGAGTCCTCCCTCGGGCATGGGTGTGTGTGTGTTTGTCCTTGGGATAATTTAGGTTAAGTAGTGTGTAAGCTTAGGGACTGATGACCTTAGCAGTTAAGTCCCAAAAGATTTCACACACATTTGAATATTTTTGAACTATCGAGATGGAAATATATTCGAATAATCTCCACAGTTTTTCACCGTTTCACCTTACGCTTCCTTTCTCTTTCTGTTCACATTATCAAATGTAGCGAGTCCTATCAATTCACTTGCTCGATTTACTCACGAAAGCCTACGGTATAGCTGGACTGAAGTTTTTTAGTTAAGCACAAACAAAGTTGACAATTATAATCTGTTGTAAGACTCTCAACATAAACTTTTTAATTTGCGGTGTTCAGAATATGTCTACATGTCAGTGTGCGATTTTAACAGCTAACTAAAAGCTATTATTTCACGGAGATATATAGTTCCACAACTGAAACAATGACGTTCAATAACATTCAATATTCGAGTATCACTTTAATTTTCACCATATTGTGGTAATACTTAGAGAAGCTCAGGCACACAACACGAACCCCTTTTTCAAAGAAAACATGAGAAATCGACAGCTAAAAATATATTCTACTTCTATTGCATTTGAACGTTTGCCAGGCCCACTAGTGGTGCTACGTTGTGTCGAAGCTGTAAGGTCGCACGGATAAAATACAAGGAGCGAAACGCTATTTTCAACTTTTACTGAAACTAGACTGCAGCTATGAGTCGAAGAACATACGAGAGAAGCTGTAGTCGAGAAGGGGGTGGGGCACATTTGTTGCCTATCGCCCATGTTATTCAATCTGTACGCTGAGCAGGCTGTAAAGAAAACCAAGGAGAAATTTGCAAAGGGAATTACAGTTCAAACAGAAGAAAAGCTATATTTAAGGTTTTCATATGACACTGTTACTATGGCAAAGACGGCAAAGGACTTGGAACAGCAATTGAACAAATGGGTAGTGTCTTGAAAAGAGGTTTTAAGATGAACATCAACAAAACTAAAACAATAGTAATGGAAAGCATTCGAATTAAATTAGCCATTGCTAAGGGAACTAGATTAGGGAATGAGACACTAAAAACAGTGGTGAGTTTTGCTGTTTAGGCAGTGAACTAACTGGTGATGGCCGAAGTACACAGGATATAAAACGCAGACCAGCTATAGCACGTAAAACATATTTGAGAAGAATTTGATAATATCTAAAATCAATTTAAGTGTTACGAAGTCTTAGTTGGTGGTATTTGTCAAGAGTGTAGGCTTGCATGGAAGTGACACATGGACGAAAAGCACTTCAGACAAGCAGAGAACAGTGTCTTTTGAAATGTGGTGCTACAGAAGACTGCGGAAGATCAGATGGGTAGCTCGTGTACGTAATGAGGGGGTACTGAACCGAAATGGGGAACATGAATTCATGGCGCAACTTAATTAAAACAAGGGCTCGGTTGATAAGACAGATTCTAAGGCATCAAGGAATTATTAATTTGGTAATGGAAGGGAGTGTGGGGGATAAAAACTACCTCTCAAGGCCATAGCTTGAATACAGTAAGCAGACTCAAATGGATGTAGGTGGCGGAACCTATGCAGATGTGAAGGAACTTGCGCTGTATACACTTGTATGTAGAGCTGCAACTAATAAGTCTTCGGACAGGAGACCACAAAAACAGAACAACGGCGACTCAGAATGGTTCGATGTGAAAACACAAGGCTGGATGTGGTGGAAGAAACTTTTCTTTTTTTGCGTAGCAAGCCTCTAGAAACAGATTGCCGAAGTCTTTCATATTCTGGACCGCTGTAACACTTTTTCACAAAAACTGATTATCGCGATGAAGGTTGTTACACATTTGATACAAAGTTGCAAAAAAAATGATCGCTATATTTCTGTTCTAGACATCTCTAGCATTTATACAACACTAGCGAATCCGGCAATGTTTCGCAATTGCTGAACATGTATGGGAACTGAATGTATGGCCTACTCTCCTTCAACCCACTCTCTGTCCACCTACTCCTTTCTCTCTCTCTCTCTCTCTCTGATCTTGAGCCTTGTTTACTGTTTATGCAAATTTAGATTCCACAGTAGTATTTTCATCATAAGCTGATAAGCCATAAATACAACCTTCCGGTTTTCTGTGAAAACCGACTGCGAGGAAGAAAACAAAACATTTGTTTGGTATACAATTTACATTTAGAAACATCTTTCTAAGGGTTTAAACGACCTATGATCGTAGTTAGTAGTGACTGCGAGAAAGAAAACAAACTCTCACATTTTCACAGCAGAGTAAGGCACAGCATTTTCTTTCTCGCAGTCTTTTTACAGAAAACCTGTATATTCTTGTTCAAAAAATACAAATCCTACGTCCATATAACTGTTATTAGATCATCCTGAAAAAAATTGAAGTAAGCTTGTCAAGAACTTTCGAGATTTTTGCTGATAACGTTCCCCCCCCCCCCCCCCCCCCCCCCATGAACCATGGACCTTGCCGTTGGTGGGGAGGCTTGCGTGCCTCAGCGATACAGATGGCCGTAACGTAGGTGCAACCACAACGGAGGGGTATTTGTTGAGAGGCCAGACAAACATGTGGTTCCTGAAGAGGGGCAGCAGCCTTTTCAGTAGTTGCAGGGGCAACAGTCTGGATGATTGATTGATCTGGCCTTGTAACATTAACCAAAGCGGCCTTGCTGTGCTGGTACTGCGAACGGCTGAAAGCAAGGGGAAACTACAGCCGTAATTTTTCCCGAGGACATGCAGCTTTACTGTATGATTAAATGATGATGGCGTCCTCTTGGGTAAAATATTCCGGAGGTAAAATAATCCCCTATTCGGATCTCCGGGCGGGGACTACTCAAGAGGACGTCATTATCAGGAGAAAGAAAACTGGCGTTCTACGGATCGGAGCGTGGAATGTCAGATCCCTTAACCGGGCAGGTAGGTTAGAAAATTTAAAAAGGGAAATGGATAGGTTAAAGTTAGATATAGTGGGAATTAGTGAAGTTCGGTGGCAGGAGGAACAAGACTTCTGGTCAGGCGAATACAGGGTTATAAATACAAAATCAAATACTGGTAATGCAGGAGTAGGTTTAATAATGAATAAAAAAATTAGAGTGCGGGTAAGCTACTACAAACAGCATAGTGAACGTATTATAGTGGCCAAGATAGACACGAAGCCCATGCCTACTACAGTAGTACAAGTTTATAAGCCAACTAGCTCTGCAGATGACGAAGAAATTGATGAAATGTATGACGAGATAAAAGAAATTATTCAGGTAGTGAAGGGAGACGAAAATTTAATAGTCATGGGTGACTGGAATTCGTCAGTAGGAAAAGGGAGAGAAGGAAACATAGTAGGTGAATATAGATTGGGGGGAAGAAATGAAAGAGGAAGCCGCCTTGTAGAATTTTGCACAGAGCATAACTTAATCATAGCTAACACTTGGTTCAAGAATCATAAAAGAAGGTTGTATACCTGGAAGAATCCTGGAGATACTAAAAGGTATCAGATAGATTATATAATGATAAGACAGAGATTTAGGAACCAGGTTTTAAATTGTAAGACATTTCCTGGGGCAGAGTGGATTCTGACCACAATCTATTGGTTATGAACTGCAGGATGAAACTGAAGAAACTGCAAAAAGGTGGGAATTTAAGGAGATGGGAGCTGGATAAACTGAAAGAACCAGAGGTTGTAGAGAGTTTCAGGGAGAGCATAAGGGAACAATTGACAGGAATGGGGGAAAGAAATACAGTAGAAGAAGAATGGGTAGCTCTGAGGGATGAAGTAGTGAAGGCAGCAGAGGATCAAGTAGGTAAAAAGACGAGGGCTAATAGAAATCCTTGGGTAACAGAAGAAATATTGAATTTAATTGACGAAAGGAGAAAATATAAAAATGCAGTAAATGAAGCACGCAAAAAGGAATACAAACGTCTCAAAAATTAGATCGACAGGAAGTGCAAAATGGCTAAGCAGGGATGGCTAGAGGACAAACGTAAGGATGTAGAGGCTTGTCTCACTAGGGGTAAGATAGATATTGCCTACAGGAAAATTAAAGAGACCTTTGGAGAGAAGAGAACCACTTGTATGAATATCAAGAGCTCAGATGGCAACCCAGTTCTAAGCAAAGAAGGGAAGGCAGAAAGGTGGAAGGAGTATATAGAGGGTCTATACAAGGGCGATGTACTTGAAGACAATATTATGGAAATGGAAGAGGATGTAGATGAAGATGAAATGGGAGATAAGATACTGCGTGAAGAGTTTGACAGAGCACTGAAAGACCTGAGTCGAAACAAGGCCCCGGGAGTAGACAACATTCCATTAGAACTACTGATGGCCTTGGGAGAGCCAGTCATGACAAAACTCTAACATCTCGTGAGCAAGATGTATGAGACAGGCGAAATACCAACAGACTTCAAATCCCAAAGAAAGTAGGTGTTGACAGATGTGAAAATTACCGAACTATCAGTTTAATAAGTCACAGCTGCAAAATATTAACGCGAATTCTTTACAGACGAATGGAAAAACTGGTAGAAGCGGACCTCGGGGAAGATCAGTTTGGATTCCGTAGAAATGTTGGAACACGTGAGGCAATACTAACCTTACGACTTATCTTAGAAGAAAGATTAAGAAAAGGCAAACCTACGTTTCTAGCTTTTGTAGACTTAGAGAAAGCTTTTGACAACGTTAACTGGAATACTCTCTTTCAAATTCTGAAGGTGCCAGGGGTAAAATATAGGGACGAAAGGCTATTTACAATTTGTACAGAAACCAGATGGCAGTTATAAGAGTCGAGGGGCATGAAAGGGAAGCAGTGGTTGGGAAAGGAGTGAGACAGGGTTGTAGCCTCTCCCCGATGTTATTCAATCTGTATATTGAGCAAGCAGTAAAGGAAACAAAAGAAAAATTCGGAGTAGGTATTAAAATTCATGGAGAAGAAGTAAAAACTTTGAGGTTCGCCGATGACATTGTAATTCTGTCAGAGACAGCAAAGGACTTGGTAGAGCAGTTGAACGGAATGGACAGTGTCTTGAAAGGAGGATATAAGATGAACATCAACAAAAGCAAAACGAGGATAATGGAATGTAGTCAAATTAAATCGGGTGATGCTGAGGGGATTAGATTAGGAAATGAGACACTTAAAGTAGTAAAGGAGTTTTGCTATTTAGGGAGTAAAATAACTGATGATGGTCGAAGTAGAGAGGATATAAAATGTAGACTGGCAATGGCAAAGAAATCGTTTCTGAAGAAGAGAAATTTGTTAACATCGAGTATAGATTTAAGTGTCAGGAAGTCATTTCTGAAAGCATTTGTATGGAGCGTAGCCATGTATGGAAGTGAAACATGGACGATAACCAGTTTGGACAAGAGAATAGAAGCTTTCGAAATGTGGTGCTACATAAGAATGCTGAAGATAAGGTGGGTAGATCACGTAACTAATGAGGAGGTATTGAATAGGATTGGGGAGAAGAGAAGTTTGTGGCACAACTTGACTAGAAGAAGGGATCGGTTGGTAGGACATGTTTTGAGGCATCAAGGGATCACAAATTTAGCATTGGAGGGCAGCGTGGAGGGTAACAATCGTAGAGGGAGACCAAGAGATGAATACACTAAGCAGATTCTGAAGGATGTAAGTTGCAGTAGGTACTGGGAGATGAAGAAGCTTGCACAGGATAGAGTAGCATGGAGAGCTGCATCAAACCAGTCTCAGGACTGAAGACCACAACAACAACAACAACAACAACGTTTCCCTACTATATATTTACTAGCTGAGTACCCGGTATGTATTTATTACATTCTTCTATTAGGCCTCTGTCTGTCCATCACATTCCGCACCCTCCCCCTATGTCCATCCCCTCCTCCCCCATCCTCCGCCCATCTCCTCTTCCCCTCTCACTTTTCAGCTCACCCCCTTTCCTTTCTCTGTCCATTTCCCCCTCTGTGTCTTCTCATCCGTCTCCTACCCCCATCCCTTTTTCTGTCCATCTTCACCCCCCCTCCCTCTGTTCATCTCTTCTTTCTCTGCCCGTCTCGTCATCTCTCTCTCTCTCTCTCTCTCTCTCTCTCTCTCTTTCTCTCCCGCTCCCCCCTTTTCTCTCCCCTCCTCCCCCCATCTGTGTTCGTCTCCTCGTTCATCTACGAACTTTGTCCATCACCTTTCTCTCGCTCCACGTTATCACGCTCACCCCAACAGAACGCTAGTGGCCCAAATTCGGCTGAAATTGTTCCAGGGGTTTAGGATGAGCTTTTTACCCGCGGCTTTGCCCGCGTATGCACGTATCAAACACAGTTCACATATATTTAACTATTTCACACATAACTGTACACCTGTATCTCTAGCGAATTTAGCCCTGCAGTTACATTTTCACGAACCTTTATGTTTATGACGCCGTATCTCTTGAACTATGTGCAGTACAATGACATAAATTTTGGAGGTACATCCAATGGTACATTTGGCTACTGTCTGCAAAATATATTGCGAATAGAGTTAGCAGTAACGAAGTAATAAATTAAAACATCGTACATGCTGCACCTGTTTCCCACGTATCTCAGTGTCCATGACGTCATATCTCCGGAACTATGAGTCGTACAATGACATAATTTTTCTCGTACAAAAAATTGGTTCAAATGGCTCTGAGCACTCTGGGACTTAACTAATTAGGTCATCAGTCCCCTTAACCTAAGGACATCACACACATCCATGCCCGAGGTAGGATTCGAACCTGCGACCGTAGCGGTCTCGCAGTTCCAGACTGTAGCGCCTAGAACCGCACGACCACTCCGGCCGGCTTTTCTCGTACATTCAGTGGCATTTGTGAATACTGTCTGAAATACGTGTCACGAATACAATCCGTAGTGAAGAAGTAACAAAGTAAAACGACATGCTTCGTGCGGCAGTTTCGATATGTAAACAGCGAGAATGTAGTAGGCGAGAAACTTTATCTCCTTTCATTGTGCAAAATTTGTTCCAAGTCACTAAGTGCTCTCATTCTCAAATACTGGATGGCTAAACTAAGGCTATTCGCGTGTCATGTACTACAATAATTTTTCATCCCCACCCCCAGCATTTTCATAGGCAGATGGTACTTACTCCACAGCGGTCATTTCTAGACAGTAAGTGATATATGTAGCACGTTTGGTTCAAATCGGTCCAGTGGTTTAGGAGGAGATGTGGAACATACATACATACATACATAGGTACATTCATTTTTATACAATGTATGGATATACATTTATATACTAAACATATCAAAAAGCATATAGCCTACGGCCATTTAAACTTTTATTTGCGTAATGCGTAAAAATTTGAAGTAAATCGGTCACGAAATATTCGAAATTTTTGGTGACAACGTTTCCCCTTTATACAGGGTGGCTATTTTAATCCATAATTGGGAATAACTCAGGCCAGATAGAAGATACAGCAAAATGTTTTATCTAAAAGTTCTAGGTAGTAAATAGGGCCTCACATTGCTGCTAATGGCCGTCGTCCTGAACGTGATTTTCAAGACGATTAGGACGTTAAAGTGATTTTTTAAATTCGGAACCCTAATGTTTAATTTAAGATTTGAAAAGAGCGGCAAAGTTTACCTGTAAAATGATACATTATTCAAGGAATTGCAAGGTTCAGTGAAGCAGAAAAATACAATATTAGGTACAAATTGGAAGGGATATCCCGGGGTATGAGAGGCGAGGGGATTCACTCAGCAACTTGTTAATCAATGATCTACGTTTTATCTATGTTTGTTCTGTGTTACAAATGTCAAAATAACATTTAAATGTAGTGATGTATTTATTTTTGCCAATAACCACGTTAATTAAAGCTACAAGTTCAAATCTCTCTGTGCTCTTTCCAAATCCTACGTCACAAACAGGGGTTTCCATTAATCAATACTCAATCTCCGGATGACTATCGATAAATATGTTTAAAATCATAGTTATTGGTAATGTCATGTGACCCATTATGGCCCTTCCAATTTGTATGTAAAATTGTATTTGCTACATCCCTTCTCTCTTCCGAGTTAATCCCTACTAGAACCAAAAACATATTCGCTTATTTGACTTTCACTGAACCTTGCCATGAACTTCAATAATGTTCAATTTTATATGTAAAATCTGACGCTCTGTTCAAATTTTAAATCAGATACTATGGTTCCTATTTGAAAAAAATCACTTTAACCTCCAAATCAACCTGCAAATCACGTTCAAAGCCATGGCCATTAGTAGCAATGCGTAGCCCTCTTTGCCACCTACAACTTTTATCTGACACATTTTGCAGTATCTCGTCTCTACCACACGTTATTCTCCATTATGAATTAAGAAGATCCACCCTGTATATAGGTTGGCCGGCCGGAGTGGCCGAGCGGTTCTAGGCACTACAATCTGGAACCGCGCGACCGCTATGGTCGCAGGTTCGAATCCTGCTTCAGGCATGGATGTGTGTAATATCCTTATGTTACTTAGGTTTAAGTAGTTCTAAGTTCTAGGGGATTGATGACCTCAGAAGTTAAGACCCATGGTGCTCAGAGCCATTTTTGTATATAGGTTGACTCTTTACATAGAAGATGAGAGCAACCAGCCACTTTTTACAATGCTATTTATTTATTTAAATAGAGCCGTTACCGATTTCGAATCGACAGGTTCATCTTCAGACGGCTAGTTCACGTTAAGATGCATTTCACATCAGCTTTCGCCTTTTGTTTTCCCAACTGATGAAATTTCCTTGGGGTGGTGAAGCCGATGAAACATGCGCGCCATTACATTCACTGCTTGTGATCTTGCAGAAGCGAAAACTGTATGATACACATTTTTATATGTATGTATGCACATAATCTAAAGCACCACTCACACAATACGAAGTTTCACCACATATCGTCCATCAACTTCTCCTCCCTCTCTCTGGTCATTTCCTCCTCCCCCTCTTTCTCCACCTTCTCCAGTCTCCTCTTTCTGTCCATTTCCTCCCTACCCATCTCTACGTCCATTTGCCCCCTCTCTTTGCATTTTCTCTTCCCCCCTCACGCTGACCTTGCGCCTTATTCGTTGTTACAGCTAACGAAACCTCGACTTGGAATTGCAGACGCTTAAAATAAATGGGTAGATATGTTGGGGTCATTCGTATAGGGGTATGAGAGATTCCTGCTGTTGGATCAGTGAGGGTAGATAGTATTTCCCTAAGTTTTAATCTCCTAACGGGTAGGATTATAGAGGTTTATACGATTCATATTCCCTAGCAGTATTCTAATCGTAAGACCATAAGCTATAAATAAATTTTCCCACTTTTCTTCCAAAACCGACTGCAGATAGTTGTTTATACTTTTTTTAAATTATCTATAAGGAGAAAGAATAAACGTACGTACACAGGAGAAACAATTTGTCTAACGCCCTGCTAGCAAAGCCGAAACTGATTGCGAGAGAGAAAACACAACTGCGCATTTTCAGAGCACGGTACTTCTTTCTGGCAGTTGGTACTAAAAAAACCTGAACAATATATTGCCTGCTTCCGTCTGAATTTTTATTAGACGATCGAGTAAAAATTTGAAGTAAATCGGTCAAGTAATTTTCGAGATTTTTGGTAACAACGACTTTTAGTATAGAATATACAGACTAAAGATAATATGAAATAACAGCAAATAAAAAATCTTTAGTGTTTGAGACGATAGTTCACAAGGAACAACCATGACGATAGCTACTATGTAGTAGTTATCCGGAAAAAAAGTGGAATCAAGTTGTAATCTTCTGCAAAGACAATGTGAATGGCATTCATTACAGTGTTTGTCACATTAACCCTAAACGTAGGAAACATCTACAAATGGCTTGGTTTACACTTACATTCCACGTGAGCTGATAACAGAAGGGGAAATACTTGCAACATGCCGTGAAAAAAGAAGAGAAACGTTGATCTCGATAAACAGTAACGGACTTACAAATAGAACGAAAAACCAGTTCAAAGGTGCAAATTTTACATTTTTATTCAGTCGATGACTGGTTTCGGGACGAGACCCAGCATTTGTACATATCGCGTAGAGCAATGATATTCCGCAGCCAACGTTTAGCCTTCGAGTACGACAATCGGCTACTTATAAAACATCGTCTACTAGCGTACCTGATCCGAGTATGGGTACTTGTTTACTACGCTACAGTGCCGATATGCAGAGTCAAGCTGAGCGCTGCTACTAGGAATGTTCTCATGGCACGATTCCAAGCTGACCAGGTGTAGGGCAGGGAGAGAGACGCTCTTCATTATTATGCCAGCGCGGACAAGTTGTAACCGGCGGTACGCGCAGAGGAGGTGGTGCGTACATTTTTGGAGCGCTGATGCAGAATTGGTCGTCCGGCGAGGCGGCTGCCGGTAGCATATTTATCAGCGGCGGCGGCGGCGCCGGGCGCTGGCGGGCGACGACGCAATTGGAAAGAGGCGGGCGGTCCGGGCCGGCGTCGGCTGCCGGGCGGGGGCGGGAGGGGAGGGGGGCGGCGGGGGTGGCGCGGGCGCGGGTGCCGGCGCCGGCGGCGAGATCAAAGCGCGCCGCCCTCCCGGGGCTTTGAGCGTGTGCGCAAATCAGATTTTCGCTTCACTTGCTCTATCTACTACTCAGGGGCGAGGCGGCGCCTGCCTCCCCCGCTCGCTCTCGCACTGGCCCTGCCCTGGCCTCTCTAGCGCCGCCGACTAACTAGGGCCTCCCCGCGCCCGCCCCCGCGCGCCCCCACCGACCCGCCGAATCTATATGCAAATCACTCTATCCCGCTTTTCCTCCACACGCCCCCCCCCTCCTCCTCCCTAACCCGGAGCAGCCTCCTGCTGAGATCACACGCTACAGGGAACGTCCCCTCCCCAGTCCCGGAACCCGCGACCCAGAAAAAAAAGAGAGAGAGAAGAGAGAAAAATACTTAACACCTTGAAAAGACGCGCTGTGCAACCAGCCCCGGCCGGCGGCTTTAGCTGCCGACAAGGGCGCAGTGTTTTCCTTGCGAGCGTACAAGCGGCCTGCGGCGTCAGCAGCCGCTCACCTGGCTGCGACGCGTGCAACACGTAATTAGCGTGTTTCCGCTCAACCCTCTTCTTCGTCGCAGAAAAAGCACGCAGGGCTGTTAAATGACTCTTCCCCAAGGGAACGAGTGGATATCCGAATATATGTATCTCGCTTCGCTAACAGACACACGCTATACACATAGCAACAGAAGGAATGTACAGCTTCATATGCGCAGCAATACAAGTTTGCGATTGCCGACTTCAGGGAAAGTAGGTTTGGGAAAAAAAAACACACACACACACACACACACACACACACACACAATGTGTCTTACCACAACACTGAGTATAACCATTATCGGCTAGGCTTCCGCTCGTTGAAGACAGTACTTGCGTAGTTCCTCATTATGTCTTTCTTGCATGTTTTTGTCTTTGAGAACGGAAAGCGGTCGTATAAACCGGGCCGTTTTACAGCCAGTTTTATCCCGCAGGTACACTTGGGAGGATAGCACCTATGGGAGAGGCAGTACTATGCAATGAAACTCAATCCGAGAGGTGTACTTGGTTGTGCTAGTCAACAGAGCGGTTATCTCGAGGTATCTGCGTATGAGTTCTGGTACAAAGCTTTTTAGTGAATGACGGTACAAAACTTTTTAATGAATCACTGGTATGCTGCAATTTGTTTCTGCAACTGATAGCTGGGGACGTCTATCAGACTCAATAAGTGTGTGTGTGTGTGTGTGTGTGTGTGTGTGTGTGTGTGTGTGACACGTCACCTATCCAATGCACATGACAAAATTGTGTCACAAAAGATTCACAAAATCATACAAACATCGTGAAAAATACTTCTACATTATCTTTTCCCGCCCAACAATTTAGCAGAGACCTCATCAAAGTCAAAACTAACGACAGTGCTGCAGTACTTCGGCCAACGCTTACCAATTTAAGTCAATATATTTGGGGATGGAATGATGTAAGAGTAGGACAACACAATACTCAGTCCCTGAGCGGAGAAAATCTCCGACACAGCCGGGAATCGAACCTGGGCCCTTAGGATTGACATTCTGTCGCGCTGACCATTTTTTTCATTTTGTTCGCTTCTGTTCGTTGCATTTGCTCGGGGCGGACGTCGTAAGACATCCGTTTAAGTTCGTTGTTGATCGATTAGCTCAGTTTTTTATTACAGAAGGCAGCTAGCCCTCTGACCGAACACGCTGAGCCACCGTGCCGGCAAAATTTTTTGCACCCATCTGTGCGCGAACCTGCGTCCTTACGTGTAGTAATCCCGTGTGCTAACCACTTGTTTTTTTAATCTCATTTTGTTCGTTTTCGTTCGTTGTATCTGCTCTGGGCGGACGTCGAAAGACACCCGTTTCAGTTCGTTGTTGATCCATTAACTCAGTTTTTTGACCGAACAACCACTCAGCTACCGGAGGCGGACACGAAGCCAGTAACGTAGCTATTTACCCTAGCGGTTAGGTAGACTGCAATACTCGTTCATAAATAAGCGAATGTTTTGCTGCTTTCGCAACTTCTCGCTTCCCAAATTCCACCTTCCCTCTTGCGCCAGTCTGCTTCTTGGAACTGTTTTCCAGTCATCAAATCGTCAACAACTGCTTCCCGTTGTCATACCCATGGCCGCTCCCTTTGCCTTCTCTAAGGGAGAAACTATTCGAGCACTTTTCTCAGAAAGATGTTACTTTAGCTGATGCTCCTGATTAGACGTTTCGTTTCAGTTAACTCCTTTAGTCCCAGATATTCTGTTTGTCACTGCTTCTTTGCCAAAAGTTCATTCTCAATAACAGTAACATGTCACGTCGTCTCAACATCCGATTCACTGTCCCAGAGGAGCTATTATTCTAAGCAACTGTCTCACAGGTAATACGATTGATGTTCGTCGTTACACGAGTCTCGCTCAGTACAGAGCTCAGGTAACACAGTACATGCCTACCACGACTGGACTGTTTTCGTTTATCTGGTGGTATTTTCTTAAATTACCATAATTTTTGGGACGGGAAAATTACCTTCCGCAGAAAATAAGTAGCAGTTACTTTGCTGGGATTTCAGTGTGTAGGACTGCAGTGCGATTACTCTAACACACCACCAGGAGCAGACAGGTAGCCTCGTAAATCACATCAGCTCCACACGCGATCGCACCTGTTCGCAATACACGCCTGTTTTGTTTTCGATATTCGTTCCGTACTGGAAGCTACAAAACTTGCAAGGAGCACGAAGTAGGCTGGCGGACCTGCGACGGCCAGATATTGCGGCGGGCCAGTCACTTTCAGCGCTCCCGGCCGCCCGCGTCCGCAGAAAAGCCCGCGGCTCGCAGCCAGAGACGTGGCGTGTTTGTGGCACGCGCGCCGCGCCGCGTCAAAGCGCGAGCCAGCGGCGGCTTCAAACGGCGCGCGTTCCGCCGCCGCTATAATCAGTTAATTTATCCGGGCCGGGCGGCCGGCGGGCCAAAAACTGCTAATTGGCAGGCGCGCGCTGCGCCTGACAGCCGCTGTCGGCGCCGCCCCCAAACATCAATACGTCACAACAGGTACCGAGGCGGTTCTTGCCGGCAGCCAGCCTTTTTCACGTTCCGCACCCAGCGGCCGCGCCCCCGTCGAGCACTGCACACAAGAAACTGCTGCATTCACTGCCACGAGCACCACCGTGGTCGTCACGTTACCATCTTTGTTTCCGCACGTCCTATCAAAGAATCGCTACGCTACCTGCATACTTCGTTGCTGCGACTAGCAGTATTTAAATCAGAAAATGATTTTATTTTTATTACTATAGACGTAGATGTCTCCGCTTTCGTGGTCTGGTACATACTGTCGGTAAAAAGGTTACCAAGGGTAATTCTCGTTACACTGTGTTTTTCACCACAGTTAAATCACATTAACTAATATACTTAATAAGATATCACAAGCGCAATTAAGAAGTAAAACTGTTACCACTGAAAGATTGGTTTCAACAATATTATGGAGCAGGTATGCCCTTACTTCCTCACCCTAACACGAGGAGGCCGAAATGTGACACCGTTACTGAGGTGCATGATAGTGATCGAGGAATATTTGAAGGCGACCTTTGTCCTACTCTTAGATCGCAAGTTACAATAACGATTTCAGTCGATCACTACCGTCTTCAAGTCCCCGCAATCAAATATAGAGTTGAAGAACGTTAAAAATTCTGCTGAAATGTTTCAACCTACATTTATGCCTCCATATTTATTCCTTATCGTCGATTGAAATCGCTAATCATCCGTATCATTAAACGTCTAAAACGGTCATCCGGTCCCAGTTGCAGGTTTCCTAGGTAACTGCTTCCATGAGCAACAAAAATTTTACTTTTGTAAGTTTTCAAATAATTACTGAGCGAATTGAAGAATTTAAAATTCTGTCATAATGTACTGATTAAGACGTTAAAGACTTAACACAAAAAGTCTAATGCTAGAAACTCTGTATAGTTCTTGAGGCAACGTAATTGACGTTGTGCGAATCACCCAGACTACATTTATTCAGTATTTAGAATGAGAGCACTTAGCAATTTAAAACAAATTTTAGACACCACTTCAACATTTTCACAGGTTTTTCTCCCGACACCCACGACAAAACTAATGAAAGCAAAAAACGTAATTGCTTACTACCGTTTCTGGTGTTCATGTAGTAAAACTTAAGAGCGTCATGTATGATGTTTTAATTTATTAGTTCCTCTATTCATAACACATCTTACTGATAGGATTCACATATACCACTGAATATATCTACAAAATTATGTCATTATACGACCATACTCCAGGAGATAACACGTCATAAACACTGAGATGCGTTTTATTCATGGCAGTTCGATACTTTAGAGAATCAGGGGTGGAGGTACATATAATCCTGACAGCAGACAGGAATAAAGAACTATTCAAGTCACAGAGAAAGGTAAAGTTTAAAGCGAAGATTTAAACACGATTAAATTTCACATGTGAGCCACGCGTTAAATGTAAAGTAAAAATAAAAACACGACGAATCGTGGGCGGAGGTCCACACGTCTTTAGCTGTACACGTCATCGCAGGCACTAATTGCTGTAATTATTCAGTAGTGATCAAACGGTATACAGTACGAGGAAGTGCCCACAAAGACACTCGGCAATTTTCTGTCGCGTTCTAACTAACCGTTTTCAGACACTTGGCTCCCACAGTACATATCTACCGAACCGGGAGCTCTAGTATCTCCTCCTCGGCTGCTGAATCCGACACTTAGTTGGCAACAGATACAAAGTCTTGACGTCCTTCTGACTTTTTTCCCATTCCGTATAGCAGCTACAGACGACATATTTACAGTTTGACGCACCAGCTTCAGTCGTGGTCTTTCTGTAGTCATTCTCCTCTCGACGTGTTTGTGTACTGTCGATTTCAGTGCCTCACAATACATTCCATCATTGGTGATCTACTCAGCCCATTTGATTTTCCCGATCTTCAGAGTCTGGGCATCGAGCCCTGCGACGCCATACAGGCTTCCAGAAACGTTTTCGCGACCTGCGGGTTTGACACCTCGCCCCCCTCGCCAGAGGCGAGGCGAGGCGTGCGCGCGGCGCCCAGCCAGCCGTGCTGCCGGACTCCTCCGCAGGCGCAGCCGGGTCAGCGAGCCGGCGAGGCGGCCGCCGGCCACTGCCCGGTGGCAGCTCGGCGCCTCCGCCTCGAGACGCGCGCTCCGGGCCTTTGCCAGAAGGAGCAGAAGGATGCGCGCCAGCGGACCTTGTGCGGGTGGCTGCTTTAAAACCTCTGAGAATAACTTCAAAGCGCCGGAAGGAACTCAGGTGTAGGGCCGGGCCGCTCCTTTTGACGGGCGGGGCCGCGGCGCCGGCCGGCCCGGCCTCCGTCCACCAGCACGCACCGCCTCCACCCAAAACCTGCACCCGGTGCCCGTCGCTGCATACCGAGTCCCGCAACGCCAGCCCCAGAGGCTTTGGCGACCGACAACGCCGCGGCAGGTGTAACAATGAAACGTGTCCGCTCAATCGGAACCGACATGTGAAAGGTAACCTTCGCAGTCAAGAATCCTAACTATACGAATCAGGTGGGTCGTTCGGTAATGGAGCTTTGTTCTGACGTGCCGACAGTTTACAGCAGAAGAATCAAATACTTCCGTCGGTTATGAACATTTTATATAACAGCATTATTTGTCAACAGACAAAATAAACGGGAAAAGTGCAAACGTTGGTCGTGCCCTCAGCAGGCTACTGTACAGCAGATTGCATTCGCATACGCAGCCGGGGAAGAACGATTATACCGGGATCATAAAAAAAGAGCTTGTAAGTGGCAACAGCTTTGCCTTGGGTTCACTGAACCGAACTGTCAACAGCTTGGTAAAAATATAAAATGATGTACACGGAGAAATCACTAACGCTCGAACAACTGCTATATAATTTCGGCGTTAAGTTCTATACGTATAAGAAAGGAATTTTGACATATCAATTACAGGCAAAACAGAATACAGAAATGAGAACTGGACATGAAAGCACACGCCTTAATATTAGAGTCTTCATGTAACCAAAGCTAGAACATCAGATTTCATGTACACACGTATAGAAAACAAAATAGGGCTCTGTGTTATTGAGGAACGCCGTGCATAAAAAACAGGAGCACCTTCAGTTGCACAAGACTTTGCAGTGAGCGGTTTTGGTGTGATCTGAAGAAAGTGTAGGAACACAGCGGAAGGCTGACTACTTCTTCTCCTCCTCCTCCTTCTGTCTTCTGACTATCTGTCGGTTCCTCAGCAGGTATGTCCACGCCTTTCCCCACTGGCTTCTCCTCGAAGGATCATAATAAACTTACAGCAATTCTGTTTACCTCCACTTCCAGCGCGAGATATTTGTGTTGCGTAAAACAATAATAAATCAGACAAACGAAGCACGCAACAAAAACGCATCACAACATTTGCGTCAGCGGCCGCAACTGTCGTCCGCAGCTTACAGCTGCAACCGGGTTTTGTTGAACAAAAGCGAAATGCCAACGGGATAATTCAACATAGATGCAATCAAGTTCGTTCTCTGGTTAACAGTTAGTTGCTTACACAACAGCTACAGCTGCAACAATCAATTACTTAGTTATTCTGAGCTGAGTACGCGCGCTACTTTCTCTTATCTCACTATCTTGAACCCTAAGCGAGATACACTATGTGATCAGAATTGTCCGGACACCTCGCTGAAAATTAGTTACAAGTTCGTCGAGCCCTCCATCGGTAATGATGAAATTCAATGTGGTGTTGGCCCACCGTTAGCCTTGATGACAGCTCCACTCTCGCAGGCATACGTTCAATCAGGTGCTGGAAGCTTTCTTGGGGAATGTCAGCCCATTCTTCTCGGAGTACTCCGCCACAGCCCGTGCATTATGAACAGGTGCTCGATCGTGTTCAAAGACGCAATCGCCATTCCCCAATTGCTCTTCAACAGTGGGAAGCAAGAGGGTGCTTAGAACATCAATTCAGTCCCGTGCTGTGATAGTGCCACGCAAAACAACGGTGCAAGCCCCCTCCATGAAAAACACGACCACACCATAACACAACCGCCACCGAATTTTCCTGTTGGCTCTACACACGCTGGCAGATGACGTTCACCGGGCATTCGCAATACCCACACCCTGCCATCGGATCGCCACATTGTGTACCGTGATTCGTCACTCCACACGAAGTTTTTCCACTGTTCAATCGTGCAATGTTTACGCTCCTTACACCAAGGCGTCGTTTGGCATTTACGGCGTGATGTGTGGCTTACGAACAGACGCTCGACTATGTAATCAAAGTTCTCTCACCTTCCGCCTAACTGTCTTAGTATTGCAGTGGATCCCGATACAGTTTGGAGTTCCTGTGTGATGGTCTGGATAGATGTCTCCCTATTACACATTACGACTCTCTTCAACTGTTGGCGGTCTCTGTCAATCAACAGACGAGGTCGGCCTGTACGCTTTTGTGCTGTACATGTCCCTTCACGTTTCCACTTCGCTATCACATCGGAACAGTGGACCTAGGGATGTTTAGGAGTGTGGAAATCTCGCGTACAGACGTATGACACATGTGACATCCAATCACCTTACCACGTTCGAAGCCCGTGAGTTCCGGGGAGAACCCCATTCTGTTCTCTCACGATATCTAATACCTACTGAGGTCGCTGATGTGGAGTACCTGGCAGTAGGTGGCAGCATAATGCACGTAATATGAAAAACGTATGTTTTTGGGGTGTACGGATATTTTTAATCACATAGTGTATACGTGGGCGGCAGTGGAAATATTGGACACGGCATCTCTAATATTGGTTCAGTGCACTTATACATCAGTGTTCTCCGACAGCAGATTCGCCTTTCATGCCTCAAACGTTTTCCTATGAGCTTTACACAAACTATTACCATCCTATGCCGACTTCATAACCATGACGGACACTGGATAGTAGTCCCAAACTACTTTACTTCGAGTTGAATAAAACACCTACTGTCGTCTGATTGCCTTCTGACGCGTTACCTCCATTCTGTTGATTTAGTCTGACCTCAATAAGACCAATGAGCTATTTTATTTTCGACAAATTAAAACCTCTAGCCGAACGTTAGTTTGAACGCCACGGTGTTCTGGTATGCTTGATCCTAGTGGGCCCAACTACTTACAGCGGGACCTATAGTTTACGTCGACCCCGTACGACGGTGCAATCTGATATTTTTCACATCAGCAAATCATATCCAGAGATGAAAGAGGCGATCAGTGACAGAAAAATGTCCTACATCTGGTGGGGATCAAACCACAGACATCTGAACTTGTACTTTTGCACCTACACACCAAATCACTGAGCCACACTGATTCTTTTGGTAGCGCGATCATATTAAATAACACTGAAACTGTCAGTGCAGTTACAAGACATTTCCAACTTAAAAAATAGTCACGTGTTCCGAGAACTGCCCCCCCCCCCCCCGGTCCCCCATTCACCCACAACGTCATACGAAAGGCACTACTGTTCTGAATAGATGATGCACAAACAGGCGCATTAATCTAGCAATTTTCTTCTACTTAGAGGATTAGCAGTTATTTCGAAAGCAGTGATTAATTTTACCCGGGAGTTCTTCAAACCTTGTGCCATGATCTCGTGTTTCAATTGTACGCCTCAGATGTCGCTCCATTCGCTCGTTATGCGTAAACTGCGTGATCGCACCAAAAATGTACACGTACAGCAGTGCGGAACGTGGTAATAGTTGCTTGAGGTGCCACAAAACTTAGTCACCAAATATTGCAAAAAGACGCTTCAGAACGGAGTACAGGTATCACAAAGCTCCGCCTTCAGGCAAAGACTATAACAGCATGGTATGGCAGGTTTGTGCAAACAATTTGCGTGGCACATCGAGAGAAAGGTTATGGTCGCCCATGCCTAGTAGGCTCTCGTGCATATGGGTAAAAATTTCGCATACTGGATTATATGTCGTGTGACAAGAAGAAGCTACATGGAACATTTACAGAAAGAAACTTGCCGTTCTGTCAGTTTCAGAACTGAGAATAAGTTACATCAAGTAAGGCAACCTCCTGCGTAATTTAGTGCTACTTTTATGTAACTAATTTGGAATAACTCTCTATAGTGTTCCGCACAGCCTCATTCAGAACTAAGATTCGAGTACTAAACTATGGTAGGAATTGGAGCGTCTATCGCAAACTGTATCAAAAGACCATTAATTTCTAACGAACTAAGACTACCTGAAGTCGGCGTCATTTCACAGAGCAGGTTCCTGCTCGACTGAAAATGGGTATCACAAATTGTACATTAGCATAATTATTTAGAAGGATTAGTTGGATTAATATTTCTGGCACTCAAAAACACGATCTTTATCACATACCTCTGATTGGTGATAACTGAAGTTAATTTACTGTAAAACATATTCGAAAGATCGCAAGATACATGTGCACAAACGAAGAGAAATAAAATATACATTTTGGAATAAATTTGTGGTGATAAAAATGATTGTCTCCGCTACTATATACCTTATGTAGTTGGAACGACACTTCTGGCTTTATTTATTTATTTATTTACAGGTCTTACTTTTACTGAACTCAATTTTGGTGTACCATTACACCACCGCCGCTAGTCTATGACGAATGGGAAAAATTTGTGGTAAGGTCTTATGGAACCAAACTGCTGAGGTCATCGGTCCCTAAAACCACACACTACGTAGTGTAACTTAAACTAACTTACACTATGGACAACACACACACCCATGCCCGAGGGAGGATTCGAACCTCCGACGGGGACGAATGGGGACTCTCACTCTATAATCTTTCTCCGTTATCTCACTGAATGTCTACTGTTGTTATCTGTGAACTTTGACGCGAATATTGAGAATAAAAACAATTTAAAGTCTCCTACCCTCAAGGTACAAATATCATTATATTGTGAGAAATTTCGATCCCCAAGTAGTCTCATACAGGAACTGTGACAATACCTCTTAAGTACAGAGTCTGCCAGAAAAATGTATATGCTTTTGTCAGGCTCTATCGAGGTATCGATATTGTCGTTCGATTTGAGCTACGGGTGTGTTGTAGTATGGTCTTTGGCTCAACAGATGTTAGTACTTTCATCTCGGTATTGAGAAAACAAGATGGATCACTGACAAGTTTGAATTGCATAGAACGATTTATGATAATCACAGAGGAAGATGAGGAAGACAGCGTACAAGTCCTGCTTCGTCGGCTCTCGTGTTGGAAACGTTTGTTAATTCTCAAGTCTGCTACGCAATATGCACGTGAAATAGGGGTTAGAAGTACAAGTGTATGAAGAATTCTAAGAGCTGTAAAGTGGAAAATTTACAATCCACGATTACTGCACGCGGTTAATGATTCCTATACTGATCGCCGAATGCAATTTTGCGAATGGTATCGGCAAATGGTAACTGATGACGAACAATTTGTGACGAAGATAGTGTGGAGTGAAGAGGCACATTGTGGAACCGTGGATCGGCATAACAGTGTGTACTGAGCACCGGAAAATCCGGATGTATATGTGGCTGAAGCAGTCAGTCTACCAGGGGTTCAAGTGTGGTGTGGACTATCATCTAAGGGCTTCATAGGACCCTTGTTCTCTGATGCTACTGTCACTGGAGCAGTGTAGATGATGGCTCTGAGCACTATGGGACTTAACATCTGAGGTCATCAGTCCCCTAGAACTTAGAATTACTTAAACCTAACCAACCTAAGGACATCACACACATCCAAGCCAGAGGCAGGATTCGAACCTGCGACCGAAGTGGTCGCGCGGTTCCAGACTGAAGCGCCTAGAACCGCTCGGCCACACTGCCCGGCGGAGAAGTGTACCTGGAAATGTTACGCACATCAATTTTGCCAGATACGCGTGCGCTGATGAAGAGGTCTTCTACCAACAGGGCGGGGCGCCACCACATTACCACCTAGACGTAAGAGCTTCCCTGGGTGACAATTTTCCGGGGCTTTGGATTAGACGAAGAGGGCCCATTGAGTTCCCTCCACGGTCGCCAGATCTAACACCTATGGACTTTTACTTGTGGGGAACTGAGAAAGATAACGTCTAGCGACGTAAGCCACGCACGCTGTAGGAACTTGCCTGAAGATTACAGCGACATGTGCAGCTATCTCCACTGTAACACTGACTGATGTATTGCGGCGACTGCTTGTCGTTCTGTTACGTGTATGGCCGCCAACGGTGAACATTTTGAACATTCAAATTAACGGTGTGGCCGACGGCCTTGCCGCAACAATAACACCGGTTACCGCCAGATCACCAAAGTTAAGGGCTGTCGGGCTGAGCTAGCACTTGGATGGGTGACCATCCGGTCTGCCGAGCGCTGATGGCAATGCCGAGCGCTGATGGCAAGCGGTGTGCACTCGGCTCTTGTGAGAAAAACTGAGGAACTACTTGATTGAGAAGTAGCGGCTCCGGTCTCGTAAACTGACATACAGTTGACCACATGCCCCTCCATATCCACATCCAGTGACGCCTGTGGGCTGAGAATGACACGGCGGCCGGTCGGTAACGTTGGGCCTTCATGGCCTGTTCGGGCGGAGTTAATTTACAGTAACCATGTCTACAACGTGAGTGATCAATTATCAAATGTAAAATAAACACGCAAGTAATACTTTTCGTTCCTTATAGTTCAAAGGTGTGTGAATTCCTAAGGGACCAAACTGATGAGGTCACCAGTCCCATTACGTACAGACTACTTAAACTAACTTACGCTAAGAACAACACAAATACCCACGCCCGAGGGAGGACTCGAAACGCCGATGGGAGGGGCCGCGCAATCCGTGACATGGCACCTCAAACCGCGCGACCACTCTGCGCGTCTCCCTTAAAGTGCGTATACATTTTTCTGGCTGACTCGGTATATAACAGAAAATTAAAATGCAGTGCGTGCAATTTAAAACTGGGACGGTAACGAATTGGAAACCAAAGCGTACAGCGAGATGTGTCTGAGAAGAGACAACCGCTAGAGAAACCCGCGGGATGCGTCAGTGTAGAGGGACGGGACGCTAGGAGGGGCACAGTGGCGGTGGGCACGCAGAGTAATTGATGCGGTGCCGATTGGCAGCGAAGGAGGACGGCCCGGGGCTGAAACAGCATAGCTTAGCGCGCAATCAGCCGCCCTTGTTCGGCGCCTCTGCTGACGCTATCAAATAAAAATACCCCGCCGCGGCTGGGGGAGGCCCGAGGCCCGGCCGTGGCTTCTGATCCCAAGAAAGCGCATCCGCGGCCCGCTGGCCGTGCCACGTTTCACCTCGCTCTTCTCTCGTAAGCATGCCTATGTCAACGGAAGGAACAGTCGATAAAATTGGAGCAATTAAAAAAATGTGAACATCTCAGCAACATTACAGCAGACGCACAGCAATGTGGGTGCCACAATTCAGCTGCTAACCACAACCAGCCACAGCGTCTGCACGTTCGCAAATGTTTTGTGGGGGTGGTGTTCTACAGCATGTCGTAAAACCGCCAAGGGCTGTTGATAAAATAATCCCTTCTTTACAACCACTTTCGATCTTCTGATCGTCTTCAGGTATCACGGCAAAGTTCTGCCTTCTTCTTTTTCTTGTGCGTTTTCCCGCATCGGCACGGGTCAGTATTATTATTATTATTATTATTATTATTATGAACAGAATTTGGCGCGGTTAATTTGAGAGATGGCCCCATGCCCTCCCTGTCGCCACCCCGCTGTTCCCCGGGACGGAGTATGAGTTGTATCAACTGCCTGCGTCTAGTATTATTCATGTGAATGTGAGCGGAAGTGTAACTAAACGTTTGCCAATCGAGTAACTCAGGCGGGACGTGGGTGCCGGCCCAGTATTCACCTAATGCAACGTGGGAACCACTTAAAACGTACATCCAGTCCGAACTTCGTCGTTTAGCCGCAGGGAGGATTTATGCGAGGCCGGCGAACCTCCCCGTCCCGGCAGCGGCGCTCTACCCCACGCACGGCTATCGGGGCGGGTACGGCAATATTCTTCTGTTGCGTCACTTAAAATAAAAGCCATCCTTACATCAACACAATCTCCTTATGCCGTCACAATCAGGTACCATCTTTTCGTCTGGAGAAAGCCTACATACCGGCAAATAATTTGAAGTATGGCTTTTATTCAGCAGGTTTTGTCTTGTAAGTTAAGCGGTCAAGCTACAGTTTTAGGTCGGTGATAATCGGCACTAGTGTCGCATATGGACCCAACGAGAGCTTTACTCGTCGCCGGCCGGTGTGGCCGAGCGGTTCTATGCGCTTCAATCTGGAACCTCGCGACCGCTACGATCGCAGGTTCGAATCCTACCGCGGGCTTGGATGTGTGTGATGTCCTTAGGTTAGTTAGGTTTAAGTAGTTCTAAGTTCTAGGGGACTGATGACCTCAGATGTCAAGTCCCATAGTGCTTAGAACCATTTTCGTTCAAATGGCTCTGAGCACTATGGGACTCAACTTCTGAGGTCATTAGTCCCCTAGAACTTAGAACTACTTAAACCTAACTAACCTAAGGACATCACACACATCCATGCCTGAGGCAGGATTCGAATCTGCGACCGTAGCGGTCTCGCGATTCCGGACTGCAGCGCCTAGAACCGCACGGCCACTTCGGCCGGTAAGAACCATTTTAAGAGCCATCATATGACCTTAATGTAAATGTTGGGCACATGCTTAACGCGCCGAATTATTTCGTACACTAGTTGTGCGTTACAACTTTGGCTGCCGTTGCTGAAACAATATTCATTATTGTGTTTGGGAATCTAGTAGTACACAAATCTTTCGCTCAATGTATTCAAAGCCGATTCGCAGTTAGCAGCTGTCTATAAATTGTCAACGTGGTCCCTGAAAAAATTCGCAGCACGGTGTCTTCGATAATGTTTCGCTATAAAATGTTGCTCAAACTCAGCGTCTCCTTTTGTAACTGTATCTCTCCAGTTTGATCGTATTTGTTTATCTGTTGACAGTCTCGCCACAGAATAATGCGAATGCAGTCACAACAATGCCTCTCTGTTTACATGCATGTTTACACTTCAGTGCGTAGTAGCAGGTTGTGTCACTTGTTCAATTGTTTGCGATTTCAAATTTTACCGACGAAAACCTACTCTACGAGCTGTGCACCGTAGAGGAGGGCGAAACTACTGTACCTTGGCTGATTCAAACATAATCTAAAATGCGAATGCCAAGATCGGGTAAAAGAGAGAAGGAATATTAGAGTTTAAGGTCATGCCCACGACCAAGCAACGTAGCCACGGATTAGGGAAGGAGAAGAAAGGCGTCCCGGAATTTGATAAGCTGAATCTGTATGACTTTCCTCCCTCATGCGAATTCAATGTTTCGCCACTGCGCAGCTCGCTAGATTCGAATGAAAGAGGTCTATTACTTCGGCTATGAAAGTCAAAAGTGCGATCGTCGTAAATATCTGCGAGTATAAGCACATTTCCTCTTGAACTGAAATTAAGCGTGTCATTTGGAAGGCTAGCCTCCGAATGTAATAAGAGGCATTTCAGCTCAGAGTACAAGAGGGAATAGTACTACAACGCGACATTATCTCCGAGAGGAGAAAGCGGGCTCGCTCGCAACACACGAGCGACTGCAGCTCTCGAGACAGTATTAAGGTGCGGACAGAGGGCAGCCAGAAGACGCGTAGGTCACCACACGCGGAGGAAGAGTAAATGAATTTGGCGCGAGATGGCGCCGGCGCAGGGCAGCCATTTTGCGCGCCCCCGCCCCCGGACGCGGCTGCGCCCCTCGCAAAGCAAACTTGGCCGGCCGGCGCTGGCGCACGCACACTTCGTCCGTGATGAAATTCCGCGCGTGCAATCGCGAATGCCTCGCCGGCTGCCGGCGGGTCCGGAATTCGCATATGAAGATTGGGCCGGCGGCGCGGCGGGGCGGGGATTTTCGGGTGGTCATTTCGGCGCCGAGCGCCGCGACGGCACGCGCGCTGGAATGTCGGCCGCTGCGCGGCGCGGGCGGGCGGCGTCGCCGGCCCGAGGGAGCGGGGCGCGCGGCGGCGAGGCGAGGCGAGGCGCAAAGAACGCAGCGCCAGCGCGCTCGCCCGCATTCCGCTGATCGGCGCGCGCCTCGCCTGCTCCCCCAGTAGTGGGCGCACACCGCAATTCTGCTGCCGCTCCTCCCGCACCCGCCAAACACCAGTACAACCGGTCGCACCTCCTATATCCCTCAACTACTAAATAAAAGCTGGGATCACTGCTTCCGCTTTATTTTCATAATCCGTTCATTAATGTCGTGCGAGGGAAAAACGCTACCTTGGGTGTCTCGTAACTCGTGGGCGTGGCGGTACGCAGTTCAGAGTGCCGTCTTTTCCAGGTAATCTATAGAACAGTGACCCGTACGACATCATACTTCAGGCACTCTTCCTTCGAAGAACAGTTCATCGAACTTCACTCTCGCCACGTTCGTCACTTCAACGTGCGTACACGGATTCACTCCACAGTACTTGCGGACTGGAGAACCGAACCCGGTGGGAGTAGCGCAGCATCCGCTTGAACCACTTTCTATCGTTCCTGCGATTACCGCACACCTAAATAATGCCGGGGTGTCGGTGACAGGACAATATTGCAAAAGCAACTGATTTCTTCGAAATTCTCCCCGCGAACTGCAGACTACATGTTGCCCACAACAATGATATCCACGGGGTCGTTTCATCTTCTATTAGGTCTGAAAGCCTAGGAGGAGCCAGACACACTAGAGGAAGCGGTTGATTTGCTGAAATGTATCTACCGCAGATATACTGTAATTTCGACTGTCAACTTACAGTGAAATTTGCAGTTATTAAAGATTTAAAACAGACCGTGTTAGCTTCTGTAGCATTCCTAATTCATTACCAGCGTGTGCTTTTGTACGAACACAGTCGATCCACCTCTTGTTTCGTCTTACTCTTTGTCTGAATCTGCCTACTGCCGTATCTATTAATATTTGTTGCGACGTGAGTTGCTGACAATACGACAAAATGAACTGAATATTATTTAACTCAACCAAGAAGACTTTTTGCCGAGTCTCTTCGCGTTGGTGACCGATAAAAATCGAAAGTCGAAGCTAAACAATCTTATAGCACCATCACATAATTGATTCATAATGCAACAGTGAGAATGCCAAGTGCATCAGCAACCACCCCCACGAAGAGGAACTCTGAAACGATTACTTAAAATCCAGAAACATATGCTTAACATTTACCTATTTTTCGTCACCTCTGCACTGACACGATGAAAGTAACGCTTGTCCTAGTAAAAACAATGTTCCTTGCACAGTTATGGCTTCAGTTCGGGAACATGACTGTCCATCCTGCGACGACGGGAATTGTCAAGAAGAGGCTGCGCCTTGCAACACACCTTTGTTGAGTCCTTCTTAGCGTTTCTTTTAATTGGCCAGTAATAACGTAGATTGTCAAATCTACAAAAAAAAAAAGATGGTTCAAATGGCTCTGAGCACTATGGGACTTAACATCTTAGGTCATCAGTCCCCTAGAACTTAGAACTACTTAAACCTAGCTAACCTAAGGACATCACACACATCCATGCCCGAGGCAGGATTCGAACCTGCGACCGTAGCAGTCCCGCGGTTCCGGGCTGCAGCGCCTAGAACCGCACGGCCACCGAGGCCGGCCCAAATCTACAAGTCCAGTGGAGGTACTTATCTTGTAGTCGCTTGCTGTCCAGCGTCGCAGATCCGCAGCTTTATATGATGTCTGAAGCTATTTTTTAGTGCTATGAATAATGAAAGATTACTTCGAATAACCTTGGTTTATTACTATTCCGTTCATAAACAACGTAGCCGGCCGAAGTGGCCGTGCGGTTAAAGGCGCTGCAGTCTGGAACCGCAAGACCGCTACGGTCGCAGGTTCGAATCCTGCCTCGGGCATGGATGTTTGTGATGTCCTTAGGTTAGTTAGGTTTCACTAGTTCTAAGTTCTATGGGACTAATGACCTCAGCAGTTGAGTCCCATAGCGCTCAGAGCCATTTGAACCATTTTGAACCATAAACAACGTGGGATTGGCGCACTGAACGACTGACGTATCTTGCTACCTAAGTCAGTCAGTAATGGTAAGTTCACCCTAGGCAAAGACAATGCAGCACAATCTTGGAAAGACACGCACACGTCCGTCGTCTGCTCAAGCGTCAGCCTACACTCTTGCCACAGCTGCCCGCGCAAGCGCTGCGACCAAAGCAGTCCCCCACTCCCCCCTTTTCCCTTTCAGTTGAGGCTCGTGCTTTTGTTCTAGAGGCTAGAGACGTCATTCTCATGCCAGCACACAAGCCCTACGCCAAAGTTACCATGTGCTTTATGACTCAAGTATCATGTCCATTTAGTTGTTGACTTATAATATAGTTCAGTTCATCCAAATGACATTGGGAATTCCTCATAAAGTTCCGGTTCCGGTTGGCTACAAATTATGTTTATGTTTTGATTGAAGCAGGTTCAAAGGGGTGGAAAGGTGTGAAAATAAAAATATAGCAAAATGTTATCGTGAAGCACATTAAATGATTGCGTTTTATCATGGGATCACAAAAGTGTGACTGTATTGGGCCAAGTATTACGGCAATTGCTGATATTCCTTTATCCGTATTTTGATGAATAAATATTAATTGATATTAATATATAGTAAAACTGGTGGTGAAAAGAGAAATATTTTGACCTCCTGCTAAGACTGGAAATCATCAATTGCTTGGAAAGGGTTTTCTAAAAAAAAAAAAGTGTCAAAATTAAGATGGACAGTGTTCTATGGATTAATTTATGCAAGTCATCCCCCACAAAACCTATTATGTCACTGTCAACAAGAGATGAGTCTTTCAATAGATGTGAGGATGAGTTCCAGAAGAGAAACCAAGTTCGAAAACTTGAACCACACGAAAAACGTTGAAAAGTAAATATAACTACGAGGATCAATATGAAAACGGACGGGCAACGTCAAGAAATTTTGAGCAGTGGCCAAAGTGTTTGCTTCGTCACATCAGAAACAACTTGTATTATCCAGAATATAGGTTATGAAGAACAAAGCAGTTTTCATCTGACGCAGTCGATTTGGAATGGAGCCATTGATTGAAATCGATCTCGAATTTATGAAGAGCGATAGAATTGTTTTTCCACCTGTCATTATTTTGGATTACGAGTTTTTCTGAGGTACGAACCGCATTACGTTAACTAATATTCAAACCAGGAGAAAAAGAAACGATAAAATGGTACACCGGTAATTTTACTGGAAAAAAAATAACGCGTTAGAAACCAGCGTGCATATCGATGGCGTCCCTATTAAAAATAATTTGACTACTAATCAGACTGTATTTTCTATTTTCCTGAAGCATATGTATCACAGGAAGACATTTGTGTATCTGAATGGAAGGATAATAATGAAAACAGAAGTAAGACCGACGGCCCGAAAGGCCTGGCTTCCCGCACTCATCCCCTGGTTTAAATGCAGTCTCAAGTCTAGGCAGCAGTGAAGATGTGACTGGAAGCTCCCAGTAACGTTGTGGCCAGTAGAGAGCGCAGAGGGGTGAGGAATTCTCAGCAGCGGCAGCGTGCAGCGCGTGTGTACCAACAGCGCCGGGCCGCAGCAACAAGGCGGGCGCCGGACAAACTTTTTGCCGGCCGCGTCCGGCGGCTGCGGCGGATTGCGAGCGGCCCGGGCCCGGCCCCGGCGCCGGCGCCACGGCCGTCTGTTTAATCACGGACGGCGCGGGGCGGCCCTCTCTTTATTTTACTCGGCCGTATTCAATCACCGGGCCCGGCGCTCCCCCCATCTCCGCCCTGCTCCTCTGCGGTACTCTGCAGCGTCGGCCGCTCGGGCGGCGCCGACGGCAGCGGCACTCGGGCGCAGCGCGTAACGTTTGTGTGATCGCTGCGACGCCATTTGCATTAAAAAAAGCGATTCCCCTCCCAGTTTTCTCTTTAAAATGGAAATTCCCCAGCGAAGCTTGATGGCAAGTGGGAATGAAAAACGGCCGGCGCTGCGGTGGTGGCGGAAGCGGGGAAGGGCGAGGGCCGGGGAGAAGACGAGAAGCAGAGGAACGGAAGGGCGCGCGGAACGAAGGAACGGGGATTAGGCGGGGCGCGGCAGCCGAGTGGACAGCGCACACGCGGACTCACACGGGCGCGATCGCCGCCCAGCTATTGCTCTAATTAGAACGTCTTTGTTTAATGAACGGCCTGCTGCCGGCTGCTCGGCACAGAGGGCTGCCGGTGCTCGTTACGGGCGAGCAGATACTTACGGCCGCTTTCTACCGGCGGCTCGGTAACATACCTTTCTTTGTTCCCTGGTAAAACACGAATTTCAAATATACGTTAAGAAAACATTAATTTCAAATTGTTGCTGAGTGATGGGACGAGGACATCATCATCATCATCATTTAAGATTGATTATGCCTTTCAGCGTTCAGTCTGGAGCATAGCCCCCCTTATAAAATTCCTCCGTGATCCCCTATTCAGTGCTAACATTGGTGCCTCTTCTGATGTTAAGCCTATTACTTCAAAATCATTCTTAACCGAATCCAGGTACCTTCTCCTTGGTCTGCCCCGACTCCTCCTACACTTTACTGCTGAACCCATGAGTCTCTTGGGTAACCTTGCTTCTCCCATGCGTGTAACACGACCCCACCATCTAAGCCTGTTCGCCCTAACTGCTACATCTATAGAGTTCACTCCCAGTTTTTCTTTGATTTCCTCATTGTGGACACCCTCCTGCCATTGTTCCCATCTACTAGTACCTGCAATCATCCTAGCTACTTTCATATCCGTAACCTCAACCTTATTGATAAGGTAACCTGAATCCACCCAGCTTTCGCTCCCATACAACAAAGTTGGTTGAAAGATTGAACGGTGCACAGATAACTTAGTCTTGGTACTGACTTCCTTCTTGCAGAAGAGAGTAGATCGTAGCTGAGCACTCACTGCATTAGCTTTGCTACACCTCGCTTCCAGTTCTTTCACTATGTTACCATCCTGTGAGAATATGCATCCTAAGTACTTGAAACTGTCCACCTGTTCTAACTTTGTTCCTCTTATTTGGCACTCAATCCGTTTATATCTCTTTCCTCTGACATTACTTTCGTTTTGGAGATGCTAATCTTCATACCATAGTCCTTACATTTCTGATCTAGCTCTGAAATATTACTTTGCAAACTTTCAATCGAATCTGCCATCACAACTAAGTCATCCGCATATGCAAGACTGCTTATTTTGTGTTCAAATATCTTAATCTCACCCAGCCAGTCTATTGTTTTTAACATATGATCCATAAATAATGTGAACAACAGTGGAGACAGATTGCAGCCTTGTCTTACCCCTGAAACTACTCTGAACCATGAACTCAGTTTACCGTCAACTCTAACTGCTGCCTGACTATCTATGTAAAGACCTTTAATTGCTTGCAAAAGTTTGCCTCCTATTCCATAATCTCGTAGAACAGACAATAACTTCCTCCTAGGAACCCGGTCATGTGCCTTTTCTAGATCTATAAAGCATAGATACAATTCCCTGTTCCACTCATAACGCTTCTCCATTATTTGCCATAAGCTAAAGATCTGGCCCTGACAATGCAAAGCGGGCAAAAATGCTTTTGTTACTTATTTTTGGGAAAAATGACATTCTAAGAACTTCCGAGCCGCCAGCCAGCTTGCGAGTTCCGGGAAGTGGCAGTACCCGGACGACTGAGATAAGTGCGGCGGAGGCTCAGAGCACTCGCCTAAGAAGCACGGGAAACCACAAACCGCAGTCGTTTCCAGTCAGATGAGATTCAACCACGTATAGTCAGCTCAGTATTGTATTCATTTTCCAGTGGGTGGCTGTCTGCCTCTCCGGACGCGAGTACTATACACTAGGCCAGTTCACTTTCCCACCTTCACGAACGCGCAAAGATTCTAAAATCCGATCCAGATGCAAGCACCAGCTGAATGTGTCCTGAGAATGCGAAATGATTCACAGTTATTATGGCCTTGATGGAAATTTTCAAATTAAAAAAAATCGTTGCTGCCCACAACTTTTAAACGTTCAACACACACAAACGGAGATTTGCGTTTTCAAGGAACGATTATTTGTTACTTTCCGTAATACCTTAGCTACTGATTTAAGTTAAACTTCATTAAATAACCACTGTGAAAGGCAATCATTTCGATAAACACCAAATTACAACTCACAACAACACAAATACAGTCACAAAGCCTTCATATATTCTGAGAGCATTATTTACACATAAACTGCAGTGATATTCCCTGAATATCTCTAGCAAGTTCAATTACTATCCAAGTAATCATCAGAGTAGACTTCGCCTAGCGCATAAGTCGTTCACAGATACAGTGCAATCAAGAACTGAACACTCGCGTACACTGAGGTGACAAAATTCATGCCGTGCGTCCTAATATCGTGTCCGACCTTCTTTTAACCGGCGTAGTGCAGCAACTCTACATTGCGCGGACTCAACAAGTTCCCTATAGAAATACTGAGCCACGTTACCTCTATGGCTGTCAATAATTGCGAAAACGTTGCTGCTACAGGATTTTTAGCACGAACTCACTTCTCCATTATGTTCATTATTGTTCGATGGGATTCATGTCGGGCGATCTGCGTGTCCAAATCATTCGCTCGTACTGCCCAGAATGTTCTTCTAACCAATCGTCAACTGCGGCCCGGTGATATGGCGCACTGTCATCCATAAAAATTTCATTGTTATTTGGGAACATGAAGTCCATGAATGGATGCAAATGGTCTCCATGTAGCCGAGTGTAGCCGTTTCTAGTCAATGCTCGGTTCAGTTGGACCAGAGGACCAGCCTGTCCCCTGTAAACACAGCCCACTCCATTATGGGGCCATAACCAGCTTCCGCAGTGACTTGTTAACATCTTGGGACCATGGAGCTCTTACCAAATCGGGGTTCATCCGACCAGACTACGATTTTCGAGTCGTCTGAGGTCCAAACGATATGCTCACAACCCCAGGAGAGGTGCTGAAGGCGATGTGCTGTTAGAAAAAAGCACTCGCGTCGGTCGTCTGCTGCCATAGCCCATTATCGCACCGCACTGTCCTAACGGGTACATTCGTCATAATTCCCACATTAATTTCTGCTGTTATTTCACTCACTGTTGCTTGTCTACTAGCACTGAAAACTCTATACAAACGCCGTTGCTCTTAGTCCTTAAGTGAAGGCCGTCGGCCACTGCGTTGTCCGTGATGAGAGGCAGTGCTTGAAATGTGGTACTGCCGGCACACTCTCGACATTGTGGATATCTGAATTTTTAATTCCTTAACGATGTATGGAACGTAATACCCCATGCGTCTAGCACCAATTACCATTCCGCATTCAAAATCTGTTAATTCCCATCGTGTGGCGGTAATCACGTCGGACACCTTTTCACACGAATCAGCTGAGTACGAATGATAGCTCTTTCAATTCCCTGCCCTTGTGTACGCGATACTGCCGTCGTCTGGATAAGTGCGTATCTTTGTTCCGTGGCTTTCACCTCAGTGCACTAAATCTGTTCAAAAAATTCCTGAACTCTGTGCACAAAATTTTTCTACGCTTACCTTTTCCTTAATGTGCATGGTCTCCGAAATGCTCTCCTCCAAAACTGAAACACAGCTCCCAGTAACGTTTCCAATTGCGGAAGCAGTCTTTGTACGTCTCTTGCTGGATCGAGCGAAGAGCCATCTGTGAATTTTCTTTTATCTCGTCTACTGTTGCACATTTTCGTCCTTTCAAAGAGATTTCTAACTTCGGACGTGAAAAAGTCCACAGGGGCCACGTCTGGTGGGTACGGTGGATTAGGCAGCACAGTGATTTCGTTTTTTGTGCAAAGTTACGCACCACAGGGATGAATGGGCGGATGAGTTATCTTGATGCAAGAGTCATGTACTGTATCGCCACATTTCAGGCCATTTTCTTCTCACATATTCTCACCGGTGTCGCAGCAGTTTGTCCCTGTGGCATGATTTCATGATGAACTAACCCTGAAAAGTCAAAGAAAACTATCAGCATGGCTTTGACATTTAACCTGACCTGACCTAATGGGCTATTTTTGTTCTGGGAGAACCTTTCCGACACATCGTGAAGAATGAACCTTGGTCTCAACATCATAACGGTAGATCCATGTCTCATCACTCGTTATGACACTCTTAAGGAACATCTCGTTCTCGTTTGAGCGATCCAACAGCTCTTCAGAGATTGCGTGGCGAAGGTCTTTCTGCTCTTGAATCATTAGCCGAGGGACGAACTTCATTCCAACATGCTGTGTAAGGATTTCACGACTTGATCCAACTGAAATGCTACATTTTGCTGCAATCTCTCGGACAGTCAGTCTTCGATTGGCACGCACAATTTCGTCGACGTTCATAACATGAGCATCGTCGGTAGACGTCGAAGGGCGTCCTGAACGAGAGTCATCTTTAACATCCGTCCGGCCATTTTTAAACCGTGTGAAAAATTCGTAACACCGAGTATGGCTTAAGCACTAATCACCGTGGGCTTCCTGCGTCATTTGGCGTGTGTCTGTAAAGGTTTTCTCGAGTTTCACACAAAATGTAATGCAGACGCGTTGTTCCTCTAACTACGCAATCTCCAAATTGGGAAACTGTGCGACACGTTCTGCTCAGTAAAGCACTGAACAATAACTAAAACAATGAAACTTCCGGCAGTTCAGCATTAAACACTGGCGTATGCAGGGATGCCAACCGCATTTCGCTCCAACACGCCATTGGCGCGAAATTACGAATGTTCCGCTGACGCGGCCCACGCTGTTACCTGGCAGCTAGTTTTCTCTCCACGTACCCCATCCCAAATTACATGGTTCGTTACAAATACAGAACTTCTACAACATAATTATTCCAACCGATAGCAAAAATAAATTGCCCCCCCCCCCCCCCCATTTATAGCACGCTTATCTGTTCAGCAGTGGTGACAGGCGAAAACTTTCTACTTAACAGACTTGAGAACTAAGAATAATACTGGCGATCGCACTAGGCGAACCGTTAAAACTAATGGTCTCTATATATTAAACACAATGTCCTGACTGACTGACTGACTGACTCATCACTGCCCAGCCCAAACCGCTAAGGATAGAAACTTGAAATTTGGCGAAGGTGTGAATCTTATACTGTAGCCGTCGTTTAAGACGGGCTTTTTTTTGAGAAATATTGCTATTATGGCAATTTTGAAGCTAGACTTACGAAAATTGCAATTTGGTTTCTCGGTCAGAAATAAAGAAATACGAGTTCAGAATTTTTGAAAATTTAACCCTATGGGTGTCAAATAATGGGTGAGAGCTTCTTTTTTTGAAACTACACCATTATCGAAGGACTAATATAGTATTTTTAAAGCTACATCTATGAACATTGATATTTGGCTTCTCGGTTACGAATAAAATAATTCACGTTTTAGTGTTTTTGGAAATAGAAGGGGGTGAAATATGGAATGAGATATTTTATGAAAATGTTTCACTATAACCATTTTTAAAGCTAAATCTATTAAAATTAAATTTGGCCTTTCAGTTAGAAACAGAAAAATATGTTAATACAATTCTTCTGGATTTGAGGCCCTATTGTCAACAACCAAATTTTATCGTTGACAACGCGGCCTCAAACTCAGAAGAATTTTACTGACTCTGACAACGGTTGCGGAAGCCTACGTTTACAAAAAAAATGTTTCACTGTTTTTGCAAATTCAGGATGAAAGATTTTATGGAAATATTTCACTGTGCAATCATTTTTTAAGCGAAATCTATGAAAACTTGTATTTGGATTCTCTGCTAAAAATAAAACATATGCATGTCACCGTTTTTGGAAATTCGACCCTTAAGGGGGTGAAATATGTGTGAAACGTTTTATGAAAATATTTCATTGCGAAAACATTTTTAAAGCTAAATCTTTGAAAATTCGTGTTTGGCTCCCCGGTTAGAGATAAAAAAGTGTTTCACTGTTTTTGGAAATGCAATCACTAAGGGGGTGAAAGAGGGACGGAATGAGTCACTGACTCATCCTCGCCCAGCCCAAACCGCTAAGGACAGAAACTTGAAGTGTGGAGAGGGCTGTATCTTATACTATACGCGTCGTTTAATACGACACCTAAGAGACTGAAATAGACGATGAAAGGCTATTTGAAAGTATGTCCCTATTAAGGGAATTTTGAAGCTAGAACTACGAAAACTGGTATTTGGTTTCTCAGTCAGAAAATAAAGTATATTTCAGCATTTTTCTTAATTCAGTCGTTAAGGGGGTAAAACAGTGGGCGAAAGCTTTATTGAAAATAAATAATTACTAAATAAATACTAAAGGATTTTAAGGCTATATCTGTGACAAATGATAGTTGACATCTCGGTTAGATATAAAAAGGTACATGTTTCAGTGTTTCTAGAAATTCAACTCCTACGGGAGTTCAATAGGGGACGAAAATTTTTAATAAAACATTTCGTTACATTAAAAAGAATTTAAAGTTAACTTCATGAAAACTGGTATATTTCACTTCTCGGTTAGATATTACGAAATATTTGTTATAGGATGAAAGTTGCTATGCAAGTATCTCCACAAGAAAGCAAAAGGCTTGACTGACAAAAACTTTGGACTCCTACGAGAATCGCTTTTCAGACCATGCCCATATGGTCTTAATTGGCATGAAAAGCTTGTAAGGTGTTGGAAATTGTGAACAACAACAAAATTGGTTCAGGCGATACAGTCTACGCGACTGAAGCAGTGGGGGCTGGTATGGTGGGGTGAGCAACATAAAAATTCGTTTAAAGAGGAACAAAGAAATAAAACTTTGCAGACCATACAGTTAGAGGGAGCTAAGCTTAGTGTGTCTATATTTGCGGCAAGCACCGAAAAATGCAGTTATTATTAACATTCAGTTAGGAACTGCAGGAAGTTTTTCGATGACGTTTGTAACATTCTTTAAGGGATGTAATACCTGTTGTTAATCGAGCAGTCAATCGTTTCCTTTAAAAAGTGAACGCAATTGAAAACATTCCAATTTTTTTTCTAGTAACTGAGTGGAGTGTGATTTTTTTTTAATTTACTGCTGCGTGCAATTGAGACAATCGGTTATTACTTGTTCTGTCATTTTGCATTCTTTGGAGTTTGAGCATTAGAGCTCGGATTAGAGTCCTTAACCAGTTTTAAGAAGAGGGAGGCAGCCGCAAAATCCTCAGGACCTAAGCTGCGTAGCCAAGTTCCAAAACAGTAACGCTCTTCACGTACAGAAAAAAACAAGGGCGACACTTGTCAGTTTACAAGTTCCTCGAATTTCGCACAGATAGAAGAAACCTTATGACAAACGAGAGCTCAAGTGAGCAGCTGCTAGTATAAACACGTCTCCGGGTATCAGAAGGAAAGAAACTGCAACGTCGACATTGGACCGCTCAAAATTTTGCGTTATGTGCGAGAAACATAGATACGTCTCTTGCTGTTATCTAATTCCTGAATACAATGTTACCATTAAACATCTAAAAGAACACGAAAAAGTGGTCCTGTGACTTGTAAAAAAATTAGACATTGGTAGTTGGCATAGAGCCATGAGGGGCATGAAAACATCCGAGTCTAGTCTACAGCAACTGCGTGACTATAGACAGAGGCATGCTATTATCACCATTTGATAATACAAAGAGATGAGGGGATGGGACAGTATCAATTTCATACTGCGTGTGCACATGAAGAGATCTGCTAAATAACCACTGCAATTTCTACGGGGAGACGTGTAGGTAAAGATAACAATTTTTTTCTTTTCCCAGGAGTCGAGAAGGATGGTGTTCACGGAAGAATCACCCAAGACGCCGGTCGCGGAGGCCGAACGGTTCTAGGCGCTTCAGTCCGGAACCGCGCGACTGCTACGGTCGCAGGTTCGAATCCTGCCTCGGACCTGGATTTGTGTGATGTCCTTAGGTTAGTTAGATTTAATTAGTTCTAAGTTCTAGGGGACTGATGACCTCAGCTGAACGGAGACTTTAACCAACCGGTGCCGTAAGCTCTGTGATACGCAGTTTCGTAAATAAAACTCCGATCTATAAAGTACACAGTAGCTGGTAGCAACTTCGTCTCGCGGCCGCAATTGTTGCTAGTGGCAAGTCCATCATTCCCTTGGAGTCATCAGCACTGCATTACTTCGAAATTAACTAACTCCACATGAAAAACGTGCCGACACGTTAGAACATACTAGGAGTAAGAAGGCGGGCACGGTCAGCGCCGCGCAGCGGGCAGACGCACCGGCTCCGGAAACCGCACAGGAGGGAGCGAGCGGCGGCGGTGGCAGCGGACGCGCAGGCACGCGGCTTAATCTTGCGGCCCGCAGCCAATACTTGCCGCATTACGGCGGCCGAGCAAACTAATATCAGGTGCGGCTTACCGCGACCCAAACTTTTGTGTCCACAGGCGGTGCTGAGGCAGCAGCGAGTCGAGTCGAGCCGAGGGCGGCGGATCATCCCGGCTGCGCCGGCGACACACGTGCTGCTGCTGCCGGCGCCGTTATTGCGGGGCCGCGCTGAGCCAGCACCATCATTAACCGTGTGTGCCACAATGGCGCAGCTACCCGCCTTTTCAAACGCAGCTTTCCTACGATCTCTAAATAGCTCATTACTGGCGCTGCAAAACATGGCCAGATCCAAACATCGCATTTCCTAAACGAAACGATAACTACCAAAGTTTACAGTCTTAATATAATAAAACTTTCGATGCCGGAACCGACAGCGAGCTTAAAAACTTCCCATCACCAACTGCGTCACCAGAGTTCATTCGAGTTGTGTAGGTTTTTCAGAAACTGTTGGGACGAAGAATGAAACGACTATTAATATCAACAAAATTTGCTTCGATTTACGGTCCTCCAATGCAGCTGAACAGTCAGAATACCTCACTGCCATTCGGTCGTCCCGTGTTCAGTTCCCGGTACAACCAGGAAATTTTCATTACTGTGGTGCACCGAGCCTCGTGAGACCTACTGAGGATCTACGTAGACGATAGGTGGCACCTCCGAAGCCCGGAAAGCTGATAACGACTGGGATAGCAGTAACCCAGTGCCGCTTCTACATAACGCCGTTTTCCCCTAAAGGCCATCAAACACTGGTCGTAGACAATTCCACGGAACCGCAGCTGTCCATCTCCCATTCCCACTGATTTATTTTATCACGACGAAAACTTTTATGAATAATATAATCCCGCGAGGCGAATCATGGACGAAACGGTGTTTTACCTTCGACAATGTAATCTTGACGCTACGTAAGAACAAAAATTTTAACATTCCACCTCCCTGTCTTAGCCGGGCTCATTTGCGACAGCAGGTCCGTGCCGCAATCCCGGTAGCCAGTCCTCTGCGACGCAAGCGATACCGCTACGCGACGTCAGCGGGTGTCAATCGCGTCTCTGCTCTGTTATACTCTTATGATTGAAATAACGTTTTACCAGTAGCGTCAGCCTCATCTTAACCAGCGAGACAAGGTTAAAAGGTCAATAAAGTGCTACTAACGATCATTTCCCCGTAGGAATTCGACTGCACTCAGACGAACTAAAAAATCCGACCACTCGACTGGAAACCAGCAGTTGATAAAACACTCTCCATAAACGTTTATTTTCTTCTATAAAACCTGTCTTACTCAGGTTCAAAACACCGTACACTCAAATACTCGAATTTGAAAGTCGCATCTGTAGACTGGCTTTCACTGCACCGTAGATGCCGCGGTAAAACCACGCGCTAGCCTTTATCTGGGCAGAACGGCCCATGAACAACCCCATCCTTTAGCATGTTCAGAGAACCAGCACAGTGCCTGCAGAATTGTTCGCTTATATTCTTGTCCTTGGAATGTCGCATTGGTTCAGTTTTTTAAAGCACAATAAATGTGTAAACCTACAGCCAATATGGTTTTCATTACTCATCAAAATTTGTCAGCTTTGGTGTCCAATATGATCAAGATTTGTTCTCTACAGTTCAAAACACGTATCTGCTTAGTGCTGCCGCTTGGCAGAACCATTAACTTGACTAAAAAGTCTACTTGACGTGACGGAAGGACCTCTCTCAGCTCTGGCCACGTCTAGGGGTAAAGCACCAAAACTGCAGCAGAATAGCTGCCTTGCACTGAAAGGTCGACAGACCTCACTGCAGTCTTTATTTCGCGAAAATCCTCCGTGTCCCCACAGCTTTGGCAGCCAAAATGGGTATACAGCATCTTGCAGATATGAGAATACTTTTTTAAAAGATATCCCAGTACATAATTAGGCATGGTCCTATTTAGGGTGGTATATTCTAGCCTTACTCCGGCCTTATAACCGACTCATCCACCGTTACAGTTTCACGTGGAATTCGAACAATGGCGCAATGTGGTATTTTTCACATTACCAGTTACTTTCAGAAGCGAGTGATGCGATACGTAGCGGAAAGAATCACAGACAGATTGAGAATTCAATACTACACATCGGAATTTGTGGTCTGAGACGTAGCCACCTGGTCACCATGTCCCAAATCACGATACAGACAGCTAAATTGCCTTATGGCAAGTCAAATTTTTTTTCTTTGAATTCGAGTCTCCACAAGTTGCTTCCTCTCATCAGATTCACCTTCTTTGCTGGTTACTGCTAACTTCGGTAACATTTACCTGTCACCTTCTACTTTGTCCTTTGTGCAATTTATGCCCTTAAGTGCAAACACAGGGTGTCCCAAAAAGAATGACCCGATTTTAACTTGTAATAATATTGAGACAAATTCACAAGGTAACTGAAACAGCCCTAGATGTAATCGGCATGGTCTAGAGTTTCAGAAAAAAATCCGTTAGATGTCGCTACGAGCGCTGACCTGAAGTATGCAGCCAGTCTGGCGCAATATGGGGTCCACGCAACAGAAGACGTATTGTGTTACTGAATTTAGTCGTACTCAATCAGTGATCGCAGTTCAACGGGCGTTTCATATTCGATTTCGTGCTAAACCACCATCACCAAAGAATATTCGACGGTGGTATAAACATTTTGAAGAAACAGGATGCCTCTGTAAAGGCAAAAGCCCTGACCAGCCATGCGTTCCTGAACAAACAGTGGAACAAATCTGAGGAGCATTTGAGCGGAGCCCCCGCAAGTCTACGCATCATGCTAGCGGAGAACTTGCGTGACCGCGCATGACGGTGTGGTGTGTGTTACGGCGTCGTTTAGCCCTCAAACCATACCGATTACAACTGGTACAAGCTCTTCGAGATACTGACAAAGTGAAGCGAGTGAACTGTAGCATTGCTATTCTAGAGAACATAGAAGATGACACTTTTATGTCACGGCTGATATTCAGCGATGAGGCAACTTCCCATATTAGCGGTAAGGTTCACCGTCATAATGTGCGTATATGGCGGCTCGAATATCCTCAGGAAACAATTGAACACGAACGTGATTCACCAAAAGTGAATTTTTTTGTGCTGTTTCGCAAAGCAAGGTTTATGGACCCTACTTTTTTGAGGAAGAAACCGTAACAGGCCAATCATATCTTGCAATGCTACGGAATTGGTTATTCCCACAACTTGACTGAAAATTTCATCTATCAGCAAGATGGAGAACCACCGCACTGGCACAACAACGTGCGCAGTTTCCTCAATGCCAACGTGCCTCAACGTTGGATAGGGCTACAGGACGGCGAGACCAGGATTTACACTCTTGGCCTCCTAGGTCCCTGACTCGACACCATGTGATTTCTTCTTGTGGGGATATGTTAAACAATGTGTTTACGTTCCTCCCTTACCTCGTGACATTGATCAACTAAAAACCAGAATATCAGCTGCTGTAGCTTCAGTGACAGAAGGCACCTTACGCTCAGTTTGGGATGAATTCGGCTATCGGTTACATGTCGTCCGTGCAGCCAATGGAGGACATATTGAACATTTATGATTGATTTTTATAAACTTCTGTCTTTTCTGAGTAATTTTGTATGCGATTTGTTGGTGTTAAGCCCGTTTTCCTAATAAATAATTCTATTTAAAATCGGGTCATTCTTTTTGGGACATCCTGCATTAGCATGCAAGCAGCGAAATTTGGTTCGCAAGATGTAAATCATTCTGTAAAATCGATACATATTAGTAGCTGAAACACATCATGTGAGTACATCAGCATCCACAGAGCTCGGTTATAAAATTCAGTACGAAAGTTCTTTTTCGCAAATGTTTTATTACGGTTTAATGGACCACTCCCTACACTGTCTCCATTTATTTGTAACAGTATCGTAAGAACCACAGAGTGAGTAAATGAAGGAAGCAGGGCAACGTTTCCCCACCAGACTTACACCCAAGCTTTCACCCTCTTCGAAACACCATGTCACAAATTTATTTTTAATTTCAGTGGAGAAATAGAGATATAGAGAGATATTTCATACCAGAAATATAAAGGAACAAATGACAGGAGATGAGCGATAGTAGAGATGCGCCACGCCGTCAAGCACTGTCCGCTGTCCGGCCGGAGACGCGCCGAGTGCTGTCAAACACGAGATAAAGGTCACTGGAAATTCCGCTTAGGAAGTAGAAAATTAAAATACAGGTACGCGCAATAATCGCGCTCGCCCGGGAAACGAGAGCGCGCGCGCGTACAATTTGCGCGGGCGCTAAGCCGTCGGCAGGCAGGCAGCTAGGCATGCAGGCGGCCGCGCGTAATCTGGGCGGCGCGGCGCGGCGCGGCGCTGGGACGCACCGTAATCCGGCCGGAGGGATCCCCGCTATCATCCCCAACAGCCAATCTTCAGCGCCCGCCCGCAGAAATCGGCTTTGCAATATTTCATCCGTTCATCCAAATCTTCCAGTTACTTTCCCGTCCCACAGCCGCGCGCAGAGCACACGTAAACAGGAAAAAAAGGGGGAAAAATCAAGTTGCCTCTAGCGCAGTATTCCGGAGCGGTAGCGGGAGATCTCGCCGTGGCTGCTGTTTTGTTCTGTCGGTGCGCTGCGTAGGTTGGAATTCTTGTGCGGTATGCTGACAAAACCCGACAATCGACATGAGAATTACGATTAGCCCGGCACAGACGGGAAGCATCTACAGGTCTGGTAATGCAAATTTAAATTCCCGAAAATAACCGGGGCAGAATCTCTTTTTGGTAAGGACGGTAGAAGTCTCGCCAAACAGTCAGCTGGTACTTTAGTTTTACAGCACCATTTATTATTCACAGCTTGAAGTGGATTTTAAAAAAATATTCTGTTTTCTGTTCCATCTGTAGTGGCTACGGAAACGCGATCGCTCCGCCGAAAGCCAAAACGCGTGATTGAAACAGAAAAGCAAACAACATACGGAAAACTGAATGTGATCTCATTCCATTGCAACTTTTTATCGTAACTCAATTACCTCGCAGAGCAACAGGACAGCCAGTTGTTTCATGACAACATATTCTGTGCACCTTCATAACAAACACTGTACACTTCTGTAATGTTAAAAAAGCTAAAAAGATACTGATGCTTGCTTATTTCAGTTAACACCATAGTCAGAAGTAACAATATAATGATAATCAAACAGTGGAAAATCCAGGATGGAATGTAACAATATTATGAAAAGGAAAGTTGCCACTCACCATATAGCGGAGATGCCGAGTCGCAGATAGGCGCAACAAAAAAAGGAGTGTCACGAATAATATTTCGGCCAGCAATGCCTTCGTCAAAAATAGACGACAGACAGACAGCGCGCGCGGGCAAACGCAACACTCACTCACTCTCTCTCTCTCTCTCTCTCTCTCTCTCTCTCACACACACACACACACACACACACACACACACACACACACACGACTGCAGTATCTGGAGGAAAAAAAAGAAAGAAAGAAAGAGGAAATGAATGTACGGCGTTGTGGGCTGGGAGTTCCCCATTCGCGGAAGTTCGGCCGCCGAGGGCAAGTACTTATTGCATTCGACGCCACATTGGGCGACTTGCGCGTCGGAGATGGGGATGGCATGATGATGATGACAACACATCACCCAGTACCAGAGCGGAGAAAATCTCCTGCCCCAGATGGAAATCGAACCCGAGCCCTTGGCGTGGCATTCCTCCGCGCTGACCACTCAGCTGGCGGGGGCGGACACCATCTGGCAACTGAAACCACAATCCCAGTGTGGCAGAGTGGCTTCAATTGCCAGAAACTGCAGTGTGTGAGCTGTGTTTGCGCGCGCGCGCGCGCGCGCGCATGTGTGTGTGTGTGTGTGTGTGTGTGTCGTCTATTTTTGACAAAGGCCTTGCTGGCCGAAAGCTTATTTATGACACTCTCTTTGTTGTGCCTATCCGCGACTCACCATCTCAGCTATATGGTGTGTGGCAACTTTCCTTTTCATAATATGATAAAAACTATCGCTTTCCAACGCGGGGAGGGGTGGGAACTGCAGCGGTATTCGTAAGTATCTCCTCCTCTTCTTCTTCTCACGGCATTACAACCCTTTGTGGGTTTTAGCCTCATCAACAAGTTTCCTCCATTCTGCCCTCAGAAGCGCGATACTCCGCCATCCTCGGGCTCTCAGAGATTTTATGAACGCCCACTCCAGTGCGATTCTCCGCCATCCTCGAACACTTAAGAGATTTTATATCTTCTTCCACATCAGCTATCCACCGTTTTCGTGGCCTTCCTCTCTGTCTTCTTCCGGTTGGCCCCCATTCAAAAATCTTTTTAGTTGTTCTTCTAGTAACCATCCTGAGGACATGTCCAAGCCAGGCTGTTCTCCTACTTTTTATAATTCTTTCGTTAGCATCCATGTTTCGCATCCTGGCCTGATCATGACCTTGTATTGATCATGACCTTATATAAGTACCTCTGGGGTTTCATAAAACGAATGGGCAAAACCTACAAGACATACTGACACACGTTACATCAGGGGACAGAGCTTCTCTCCAAGTTTGTAACACACATTACAGGTGCTCAATATGGGTACCATCTGTGACGCGGCAAACGCCAATACGTGTCTGCACTTCACTCACACAAACTGTCCGGGAAAGCACGACAGCAGACCGCTTTCCAAATCTTCCCTGGGTTGCCTACCTGCAAGCGCGAACTAATTCGATGCGACGATACCGAGCAGAGGGTTAACAATAAATCTAGAAGACAGTACAATCTACAAGCGCAGGCTGTAATTATAACAATTCTGTAAGTCATTTAGCAGGCTTCCCGTTACCAGGACATGAATACATATCGACAACATGCAGCAAATTCCCTCTGGTTCTCTGATAACCCATCGTGGAACACGTACAAACGTTCGGTCAAACGTCCCGAGAATGATTTTATCCCTGGCGTATAAGCGACATCAGCACAGTAAGTACGGTGACAGCTTTAACTAACAACGGCAAACAGATGTTCATTCGACCAGTCAGTTGTGAGCAGGCAGTGTTAAGTAGACTAGTGGTCGTGCGGCCGCAGTGTATTGACGCCGACGTGTCACAAATCGCAATGGAGCAATATCTCTAAATCAGGTTTCAAGAAATTCTTCAGAATGTTTTGAAGAAACGAAAGGTGCGTGCAAAGACTGTCCGGCACACCTGAACTACCGCACAAAAACAGCGACAGTTGGGCGACTGCCACGACTGGAATGAAATGCAAAACGCGGACAATTATTTTCCCGAATAAATCATCACGGATGACGAGACTTGGTGTTATCAATACGAGCCTACCGTAAAACGACAACCTGCAGAAATTCATATCAAGAGTCCACACTTTGAGGACATAGCCGATGTTCAAGCGAATGTGACGCGCGAATCGATTAACATCTGAAACAAGAACTATTTTGACAATTTCGTAAGATCGTGTGAACGTTCTGTGCCTTGTTTTCAAGTGGGGGAGAGTCAATCTAGAACAACTGAAACATTACAATCACCATCTTATCTTTCCCCTACTTTTTTATTAAATCAGTAACGAAGCTTTTCAAACTAACAGGAATAGTCCTAATGGCAGGGGAATGGTTAAACACAAAGCACTTAATCATGCGAAGATTTCGAAGGGTGTTGAAGCGGTAACTTGTTGAACACGTGTGATACTTCTAACTTTGAAATTGCTATATCATACAATAAGAGAGTACGAAAACCAGTGGTTCAATCGTGTCGTAAGAAAAGACACAGCATCACTGTATGTATAGATCGAGCATCTAACGAGAAGTTGGCGAACAGAATCAGCAGCTTTAAAATATATATATTACTTAACTCACCGTCAAACAAGAGTAAGCACCGGCGGTGTGAACTCACCTGAAACATGAGAAAGCAATATAAGTAACAATATCAATATAAGTGCATATGAATGTTTGAATTAACTACAGATGTTGTACACTCATGCTGTGTGTGTGTGTGTGTGTGTGTGTGTGTGTGTGTGTGTGTGTGTGTGTGTGCGCGCGCGCGCGCATGCGTGCGTAGAATTACTCAATAAAATGAATTCAAAGGCAGCCTTGACCATTCCACTAAAGGCTATCACGATGATGTTCGCATGCCAGAGACTTCAGTTACGGAGAGACTTAACTAAAACTTTGAGGTAGGACGAAAAATGAGATAAGCTACTTTGAGGCACATACAGAAAACTGTGTTGCGTCACTGCAACGACAGCAAACTAAAATAACTTACTGCAGTATCGTTTTGAAACTGTAGTGAAAGGAATTTATAGAGGAATTACAGGGAGTGCCAGCATTGAAGGTATCACGATTCTGATGAGATACTGCGTAACATTTAATTAAGTTTATTAATACATTCAGGTCCTTAGTGCCTATTAACAACAAAGCTAAGTTTCACTCCTTGAAACGCAAGTCCACCTTTCTATATGAAAGGGGAGAGAACCGTGCCACATGCAAATATTCTAACAACAGCGCTCAAGACTGTTTCTGTCTTTCTGCAGACTGTTCGTGAAAAAAAAAAAAGCGATACCGATGAAGCAATGTACAAAGAACGACAAGTCACCCCGGTCACTGGGGAACCCGCACGCAGTAGCTCGAGTTTCGGATCGGGCAGGTGACGGATGAAGGACTCAGGTTGCCGCACCCACCCCGAACTCAAACCCAGCTCCTCGACCAGCAGGCGCCGTAATGATAAAGTGAGACGAATCGGCGGTGGGGGTAGTCTGCGAGGCGGGTGGCGTCGGCGTCGGTGGAAGGAGTGGCGCCAATATCGAGTTACGGGCGCCGCGACGCTGGACGCCCCTTTGAAACCCGAACACTTTTCGCGAGGTGGACGCTGCAGCCCTTTGCCGCTGCTGCGACCCATAGCTGCGAGTCTCCTAATTCAAAAAATTTCTACTGTCCTGGGAGGTGAACTTGCATACTGGATTTTCTCACTAGTAAACAACTATTGTTTGCTTATTTGAGAAATATATATATCTCCAAAGGTAATTTGAGCGTATCTCACTTCACAATTAGAAGAGGTGCTACATATGGTGCAGATAAAGTATCAAGTTTTCGGTTCCAAGGATATGAACAACAGAGACTTCGCTGTACTAAACAGCTTTCAACGTCTGCTTCAAAACAAGATGATTTACCCCTATAAATGGAATCAGCGAATATGCTGAAAATATTCTCGATCCCAGGACGCCTCCTGTAACACAATCATCCATCCCATGAGACTATCTTTCAGTTTAGAACTCGACCGTCTGTTACAAGTGAATGACTGCAATTGGCAACCGAGAGAAAGGCAACTAGGCCCGAACATTTGTTTGGCCTCAGTTTTTCTACTGAATCGTGTGGTTGGTCAGTGTGTCAGTGATAAGAAGCATTTATCACCGCGTATGTTCGATTGACTGTACCGTATGGATTCAAGATTTATTGCTACTTACGGGCACTGGACTTCAGATATCATGGCTCTGGTGCCAAAACCTGTTCCTGCAAGCACTGCATACATTCTTATTAAAATCGTTGTGCCACTGACGATTGACAGCCGACGTCGATACATTTGTCATTAAGTTTCTGACATTAGGGTTTTACATTTTGTCGACCATGAGGTCATTAGGAACCGAGCACAATTACGAAATGAGGAGTAAAAGGGAAGGGAACCGACCGTACGTTTTTTAAAAGTAACCATCCCGTCAACTGCCTTAAGCGATTTTGACACAGATAACTTAAACCTGTAAGACCAAACGGGGATATGAAGCGCCGTTCCCCAGTGTGCTACTACTGCGCCGTCTTGCTAGGTCCACTTTGTTTATGTCTTCAATGTATCTCAACAGAATCCTGTTTCTATAACACTTTGGTAAGTAATGAGAAAGCTGATACTAAGTAAAAATTGCATTAGTCACCAAAGGAACGCATACTGTAACCCGTGAATACAAAAAAGTGTTATTCAACAGACTTGATCGGTAAAACAGTGAATGGTAACCAGTATCACTATTATCGCATATGTGTCCATCTGACGACGGTATTAATTACCTGAGCCATTTATTAATTATCTTAGTGGTCAAGCCAAACTAAATAGAAAGATTTTCAAACTGCAGTTATTCTGCACTTTTCGTAGAGAACGGCTAGTGTATAACACAAAACATTAATTTCATTGCAGAAAATGTATAATGCCGCTAAGCGCTGATAGCAGTTACGCGTGACAACACCTTGTGTGTGTGTGTGTGTGTGTGTGTGTGTGTGTGTTGTCCTTAGCATAAGTTAGATTAAGTAGTGTGTAAGTCTAGGGATCGATAACCTCAGCAGTTTGGTCTCGTAGGAACTTACCACAAATTTCTATTAACGGAAGATAAGTGCTTTCGTGGAAGTGAATACAATATACACTTACGTTGATATTATGTTTTACTCAGATATACAAAAGAACTACCAAGGAAACACTTTCCATAAAATATTTCGATTCTGCTCCACAGTTTGGCTAAAAGGCATTTAATACATAAACGACAAACAAACAAGACGCTACAAAACTTGGCCGTAATGTCCAAATCAGTCGATCATGAAATAGTTGAAACTGCTTGCTGCAACATTAAGTTTTACAGGAGCTTTTTGGCGGTATATAAAGAAACAGTTTCAGACGCATGGCCAACATTTCATGCTGAATGATTAAGTATATGTTCACCATGCGAACAAAACAAATAACAACAATGTAAAAAGATATCACACATTACCGGAAACAGGTGATTACGGAACAAAAACTAGATCGACTTTCTCTCTCTCCTGATCTCTCACAGAGGACGAATGAAAGGTGATTACAATGGAGGAAGCGCTCTGCGCGACGCATAAAAAGCACACAGCCACGTCCCCGGCAGCAGTGTGTTCTCTTTCCAAATACGGGTGCGCAGATATTCTCGCAGCGCTCGACGCCGACGCGTCGCGTTTGGCAACCGACGGCAGCGTAATTATGTTAATTACTCCCCGTAATCCGAAACAACATTCGACAAATCGGGAGGAGGGAACACGCCAGCAGCGCGGAAGCCGAGGCCCGCAAAACGGTAACGAGCGGCCAGGGGCGTAACGGGAGCCGCGGGGATTTAAAACGGGCGCGCGCGAAGCCGCGGCCGCGATAAAGTTAACAAAACACTGCGCGTCTGCAGCGGCGGCGTCGATTCCCGCCGACAATTCGAGCCCCGATCGCCGGGACATAAAGCGGCGGCGCCGGCGCCGGCGATGCCGTCTGCGGGGCAGGCCGCTTTGAAACCCTAGAATCGCCGGCCGCGGCCGGTCATCGCCGCGCCGCTGCCTTGAATTTCAGAGTTCGGACGCGCGCTGCCCTGTGATCAGCGCTCGCAATTTCTCCGCCACCCCAGCCTCCGCGTCCTGCGCACCCCTTTTCCGTTTTTGTCGCCTCGCCAGCCCTTTTTTTTATTTAATCCAGGTAGGGGGGAAGGCCGGACGGCTGTGGCCCAATTTGGAACGGCGCAGCGTCGCGCTATAAATTGAACGACAGCGCGCGGCTAAAGGCGGGTTGCGACGGGACGGGACGGTACGGTACGGAACGGGAGTGTGCGCGTTCTAGACCGGCAGGGAGCGGCGAGAGAGGAAAAATAGAGGTTTGTTAAATTACAAGAGGTATCAGGTTGTGCTCGGTGACCATCATGAAATCACCAGCGGCGGTGGCGGCAGCGGCGGCGGCGGCGCAAGTGTCTGGCCCGCTCTCTCTAATTACAGCGGGCCGGGCTGCACTACCTGGCGCTCTCTTCCTTGCAGGAGTGGCGCTGAAAGATAATTAAAAGTCCCTTGCACCACTCGACACCTTCATTATAGGACGGACCGGGCGGGATAGCTAGCTGCCGGTGCCGCTGCCACCCCACACCACCGCGGAAGCGCGTACGTCGGCCATTTAAAATGCCTCGTTAGCCTGAAAAACAAGGAGCGAGGTGAGGCGAGGCGAGCTGAGGACAGGGCAGACCAGGACAGGACAGTGCAGGCAACGCCACCAGAGGGAGGCCCGGCCGGCTGACTGGTCAAACCGTATCGGGTTGCGCGCCGCCTTCATAAATCGGACGTCGGCGTGGTGCTGTCGTCGCCCCTCGTCCTCTACGTCCTTTTGCAGTATCCAATATGCTGACCAGAAACAACACCTAAACGTGACTGAGAACAAAACAAAAAAGAAATAGAAAAAACAGCACCTACAGACAGTTATTAGCTGCTGTTTTAAAGTAGTCTACTACGCTGGCATCATAATCTGTTACAATATATAGTCCTGGTATTTACAAATAGTCATTATTCCTATCAGCAAACACCGCGGAAAACCCATTGTAAATTAAAAACTTAATCCACCGGAACAGATGATCTCTGAATGCAGCCAGATTCCGTGACAAGCAATTCTATCACAATACCCTTGTATTACAGTCCTATTTTATAGAAAATAAGTCTTTATGGAGGGAGGTCTGCGACTGCGATGAATTTATATTCCACATTTTTTTCTTTCTACATCGGACCTCATTTCTTCTAATTACACTTTTCGGCTGACTGTCATCATCGAATCAGCAACTTGAAGTATCAATACAACATACTACATCAGTACACTATCGTACCAAGTACAAACGTATATACTCCGTACAATTATATAGTCTTTCGTGTAATACGTTGTACTGATTCTTGAGCTACTGTGCTGATGATGGTACTCTGCCGAAACGCGTAATTAGAAGAAATTAAATTACGATGTGGACAGAATATTTTGCGTGTATTACCATCTAAAGTAAACGAACTCTGTGAATGACGTGGTGCGTGTGCGTGTGTGTGTGTGTGTGTGAATTTCTGCGAATGAGGAAGAGAGACAATCCTGTAGCTCCATGTGCAAACCTATAAATACGAGAACTTGATTCTCAACTAGAATACTTGCAACAAATAATAAGACTAACAGTGCTCGTAAATTACACTTGAGGAAATGAGATACGAGGAGGAACTCAAGAAGATAGACGAATCTCATGAATAACTTCATATACCTATTAAACATCAAGATTTATTTTTCTTCTGTTCTTCGCGGTTACATATTCAACCAAACTGATTTCATCTACAGACTTTTAATTGACGTCATTTGTACTAATCTTATTAAACGCACTTTCCTAAATGCAAAATAACAAAATTATGAAAGATTTAGTCAGAAAACCACATTCTTTTTATGTACGAGGGAACTTCGAAAAGAAAGTTACGCATTATTATGGCAGGCCAAGTAACTTTTATTGAAAGCTGCATTACACTTCAAAGTGACACGGATAAATATGACAACAGTTTTTAACGTAGCCACCAGTCGTTCCATTCACTGACGATAAAAATCCGCTCCTATTTCATGGGGTCATTCGAGAACCGCTGTGTGAACTACCTCATCGTCGGAGAATCTACGACTGTTGAGAATCAGTTCTTTGAGTCCCTTGACATCGTCGTCTCCCGTCGGTGTCGGTGGAATTCCTTCTCTATCAGCATCACCCACGTCTGTGCGACCTTGGTCAAATTGCTGACACCATTTCACTACAGCTGGACACATCAATGCATTAGGTCTATACACCGCCAGAGTTTCTCAGTGAGGGTGTGCAATTTAGAACTTTTTGCCACTAGAATCGTACTGTTGCCCGTACTTCATATTTGATGTACGTTTCCAGTTGCAGCGCTCTTTCACTCCCACACTTCGATGCACCTTGTTATCCGTATATCCGTACTGCAGCAAAACTGTCTCTGCGCGAAACCCTAAACATGTGTGTGCTGTTTCTGACAAAATGACAATGTTGCTGAACAGTGGTCTTAACGTGCGGCGACATGTGTAACTTGTACATTTTGAAGCCCACTCGGTGTATAACTTTCTTATAGCGTGCAATAATTGACATATATTTTCTGCGATGCATCAGATGAATATGCTAAACCACTGAAAGCGATATTATAATTTGTAGCGTACTGTAAAAAACTTTTACTTGCGTTAGTTATAAATGTTTCAATATCACGTTCTTCATCCGCTTCCTCACCGTAAGTTGTAGACTTAAAACTCCGCCGGCCGCGGTGGTCTCGCGGTTAAGGCGCTCAGTCCGGAACCGCGCGACTGCTACGGTCGCAGGTTCGAATCCTGCCTCGGGCATGGATGTGTGTGGTGTCCTTAGGTTAGTTAGGTTTAAGTAGTTCTAAGTTCTAGGGGACTGATGACCACAGAAGTTAAGTCCCATAGTGCTCAGAGCCATTTGAACCATTTGAACTTAAAACTCCCTTCTCGGTCGTAGAACTTGTAACCTTTCTACGCTCTTTCGGATATTCCTCTGGCGTTTCTTCTCTGATGTAGTCATTCCAGTGTCCTTGTGTTATATTTACTTTTCATTGTTGCAATTGTCTCCATTGAAGAAGCTATGTAATCGTGTGCATTTTATGCGCCTCAGGAAATTTATTTCTGCTGCTTCTATTGTACGTTTTTAGGTTCGTCCGAAGCTTCTATTGTGCGTTTTTAGGTTCGTCCGAAGTCTATGTCTTACTGCTATATACTAAGGCAGGCAAATTAAGAGTTTACATACCTTTTAAGTTTTGAATTTCTTTATAACTTTGTTTATATTTATCTATATGGATCCGTAAATATAGAGAAATCAGTTTAATTTCTTAACTGCATCACTGTCATTATCAGCACGTAAATTTTACACCTTCCGTAAAGAAATTAGCGTGTTTGTCGCATGATCAGATTTCTAATCTCGACGGGAAATTACACCTGGAATGCCATGACATGTGTCTTCATGCGCAGATACATAGATCAGAAGTTCTATGCATTTCAGTCATTATTCATGCAGTACTGTCTGTAGATTTGGATGTACCGTGAGCGTAGAGTCTATGCGTCGCTCATTATTATTATTATTATTATTATTATTATTACTACTACTATTAATAATAATAAAGTTGTTAGTTGCACTACTCTAAACCCAAAACGCGGTCATAGCTCCAACAAACCGGAAGCAAACATGCCATCAGAATACGTATTGGGCGAAAATATTGAGCTGCAACTGGCGCCACGTTTCAGCTGAGTGGCCTCCGCGCGCGGAGGGTCGGGGAAGGAGCCGGCTGGAAGTGAGTGCCGCCGAGTATCGGTAAATCAGCCCACCTGACGGCCCTTCGTTACGGCGGTGCTAACAATGTGGTAATGAGCGCCAGCCGCTCCGTGAATTATTCATCTGAGCGCAGTGCGGCCGGCGCCGCAGCGGGGAAGACGCGACGCGGTGCGACGCAACGACGCCGACGCCGGCGCCGCGATGGCCGCTTCCCGCCGCGCCGCATACATCAGCGACACCTGCTGCCTAATTACTGGCGCCTGGCCGCCTGCCACGCCCCTCGCCGCCTTGCGAGGCTACCCACGAAGCCAGCGCCTGGTTCAGCGTTCGCCTCTGCCGGAAAAACGCTGTAAGCAGTTCCCCCGTCAAGGAGTGTTCTGCAGTGCAGAGTGCGCTGATTTACGTAGGTTCTGTTTGCAAACGAGGAAGATCAAGATTCGACGTCCCGCGACTACGGGGTCATTAGGTGGCCGTATCCTGATTGGGAAAGTTAACTCAGCTGTGTCCTTTTCAAAAGAGCAGACCCAGTATTCGTCTTAACTGATTTACAGAAGCCACAGATGACCGAACGGTGGTTTGAACCGCCATCCTCCTCAGTGCGATCCTATTATATTACCACTGCGCTACCTCGTTTGACAGTCTGTTTCTTGTTTTAGTTATGTTAGTTACTTACATCAGTTAATTTACCGCCAATGTTAGCGAACAGATCGGTCATCAGTTAGTGTGATATTTAATTAAATAAACTCACAGACAAGCTTCCTAAAAGTACGAACATCTCATCGATACATATATATGCTATTTGCAGTGCAAAGGGCATCGGTTCGGTTGTAACGTGGTTAGTTCTTGCGTGAAACAGACGGCACAAAAAGAGTTGCCAGGTAATACAGCTACCCCTACCAAAGAACTGTAATCTACATAAAAGTGGGCCAGTTTACAATTGGAAGCATTAGAAAAGAATGCCAAAATAAGCCACATGGTTTGCAGGGAGCCGTTTTCACTCATCCGTAGTCTTGACTGGTTATTGAACATAGTAAAAGACTAGAGGACATGTGAGGAAACTGCAAAGTTAATTATTCAAAGTTAAGTCACGGACGAAGCTAACAAGACGCTCATCCTGAACCACAGCTTAACCGATATAAGAATCCTTTAGGACAACAACGCACAGCGTCTCACTAAGGATTTGGGAGAGAGAGAGAGAGAGAGAGAGAGAGAGAGAGAGAGAGAGAGAGAGAGAGAGAGGGGGGGGGGTCGTCCACGGCGTTTCGTTGATGAAAGGCATGGACCGTTAGGACGGCAAACCAATTTTCCCAATATAGACGGAGGTAATCAAGTCTTTGGGTGAACATAAGCACTGCAGTTCATATCATTTAAAGCTTCTCATTTCTTATTCTGTCAGTCACATGAAATTGTGATAAACCAACAGTACGACGTAATGCAAGTGAGTTCCATTCGTCAACAGGCGAATAGCACATAGAATCATTGCTCTTGATCTACAGCTTAAGAACCCTGTAGGGAAACGCGCAGCTTGGGAAGTGTTGCGATGGAGTCCCTGATTCTCATATTCGGACGTTGGCACCGCTTCGTCTGCATCCAGCTGCTTCCAGTTATTTTTGATGTACCTCTTTTCTTATTAAATAAGAGGCTACAAAATACATAATTCTTCTTCTCATTTTAGTTTTAGCATTATGCCTAAAGTTACAAAACACAATCCCAATTTCCGAAGGAAGGGGTATTCGCTCTGTGAAACTGAATCAGCTTCTCGAACTTCCGCTTGAATATCAGTTAAATTGGTAATTCTCTGTGCTGCACTTTTCGTAAACGGGAGTAAAGGCTCATATGACATGGATAAGTCCCCAACTTACTCATTATGTTTACATGAGGCTACCAAAACCAGATTACGTATACCGATTTCCCAATGTCGCTCCTGCTTGATCATGTAAACACCAAAATACTGACTATAGGAATGTGATTCTAGATGCCAATTTTCACTTCCACAATACATTTTCACGCCCATGTAAACGCACATCCATTTTTGAAATGTGCTTAGGTTACGTCGGGCTTTTGAAAAATTCTCGGCAAATCTTGACAGAGTGGCTAGTAGAAAAATTACTGGAAATAAAGTCGTCTACTTCCATTATTCAAGAAAAGAGAGACAGCCACTGTGCTAACTAAACCAGAAACCGTAGCAGCTGATTTCCAGACGCCATTTGTGTAAAATAACCGACGGTCGGCAAAATGATATTTGAGCAGTCTAACTTTAGGCCTCAAACATGTCAACACAGCAGCAAAAAACGATTTTCGAAGTCGGGTTTCGTCTTTGTCGGAGGTAAACGTATGGATTGCCTTCCACAAATGGATAAACAGAGTTGACAGTCCATAATACCTTGTTTCTCTATATGGACCCATAAAAATAGAGATATCAGTTTTATTTAAGGAAGGTATGAAATTTACGTGCAGATAATGACAATGATACAGTTAACAAATTAATCAGCATATTTAAAACATGATCGGATTTCGAATCTCGACGGGAAATTACACTTTGAATGCTATGACATGTGTCTTCATACGCAGATGCGCAGATCGTAAGTTCTATACATTTCAGTCATTATTCAAGCTGTGCTGTGTGTAGATTTCGATGTACGGTGAGTGTAGAGTCTTTGCGTCACTCATTATTATTATTATTATTATTATTAGTTGCATTACTCTAAACCTGAAATGCGGCCATAGCTCTAAACAAACCGAAATCAAAAATGCAATCAGAATTACACATTGGGCTATGATCTGGTCTGGTTCAGACCAGATCGTAACTGTTTTCATCCTGTCCTCCGGTTTCTTTTTTCTGTTACCAGAGCTCAGTGCTCAATCCACATACTGTGCAGTGAGCACTACACTAAATAAGTGGCACATCAGATTTCGTTTAGGAACATAAAAAAGCGTTCTCATGGGAAGATACTCAATTACATGTGCAGGTTACAATTTATCAAAGAGTCGACACTGATTCTGCAAATTTCTGCATGTCTTATGCGTGCACTGTGTACATACTAGTCTGTAACTGTTACTTTAACTTGTCCAGTTTATTGTCGACAGTGATTTGCTGATCACGATACTACGCACACGAAAACATTACTTAATTTACACAATCTTCTGACGTTGAGTCACACGAACGAGTTGTTGTGTCTGTGACGCCTGTCCTGGGGAGGAGACTGGGAAGTTTCTGTGACGGAATGTCATCTTTACGGTGCACGTCAGGTGTCGTCTCTCGCAGTTCCAACCTGCAAACCACGACCTCCTGGGTGAGCAGGTTGCACATTATCGTACTGGCGCCTTCCGTGGCCTACCGTTTCTTTCCATTCTCTTTCTATACGTTTTTGCACTCGCTTTAAATCCAGAAATGTGGTCGGCCGCATCAGGGATAAGCAAGTGCCCGTTGCGCGTGGCGCCATACGAGGGAGGAAGTCCACGTAGCTATTTTATTGAATGATTTCGTGCAGTGGTCTCCAGAGATGTTCCAAAAGAGTTGTTCCTGAAACACCTCCGCATTATGTCCCCAAGGCGAGCGTTGTTGTCCCTCGGTACTGTTGGCATGCTGAGAGCGGATCGCATGCATAACTACCTGCATACGATCAGGAGGGCGTTTTATGGAGGACGGCTACGATAATCACGTGCTGTCGGCCACGGCGGAGGTTGCAGTCTCTGCCTGCTGAATGGGCGGCCACGTCGCAGACAATGCTGGCGCCCGCCACGGCGGAACGCAGCACCAGCCCGCGGCCTGCCAGCAGCCGCCCGCTTTATCTGCCGCCCCGCCCACAGCGGTCCATTTCCCACAGGGCGCGGCGGTCGCTGGCAAATAAATAAGCCGCCACCTGCTTCGGAGATGGCAGGCTGGCGATGGGCGCGCCAGATACGCACACTGCTCCAGCTGCGAAGCCTGTGCTCCGAATACCAAATGCTCGCTACACTCCGAGCAGGCTCGCCCCGTGTGACTGCGGTCAATATCAGGCGCAGCTGCTCCCTGCCAAAATGGTGCACGGACGACCTCGGCACACCGAAAAACGCACAAGTCGGTCCGATGGCAAATGCTGCGTTGTTTCAGTAAAGTTAAAAAGTGCTTGTGCTATACATATAAAGGTGAGAAACGAGTGACAAGTTACAGAGCAAAAGACAGACGCAGCATTGAAAATGAAGCCAATAAAAAGTTGTGAAACGTTCCTTCCGTCCGACCCTTCGAGCTTCCGTGCCTTCGCTTGAAGTATTCTTACCGATGTGCGGCGCACGAAGTAAATTACGCGCCGCTCTGCTCCGTGGATTGATTCGAAATGTGTATTAGCGGACCCAGATTGTCTGCTCTGCTACCCTAACAAACCACTCTAAATAAAGATCGTCATGTCACTCTGAACCACGAGACACGATTGCACTTGACAACTCCAATGTCAATAATTAAAAGCCCTGTAGCTATCTAACTACTTCCAGGACAAATTTCGAGAGCCAACTAATGGATTGGAATAAGTTCACCGCTAACATCTCATACACCACCTCCAACAAATCCCTAAAAATTCCCGTCGATAACTTCCACACAACAAATCAGCGATAAAGTTCAAAGTAAACAGGGAAACAGTCATACAAAAATATCACTTCCGAATTTTCACGAGGACTTAAAAAATTTATTGGCAATACTTAACACTAGTCAACTCCGTCACTTTTTCCAGCACCACCACCACCACCAGTTCGCTAATGGCTCAAAGCTATGGTTCAACGTCAACCTTTTTACTGAACAAGTCCACACTCACTCAACCACAACACTTGCCGAGCAAAACGCGGAAGTTTCTTATTAAATTAGGATCGTTGGATCAGATTTCCACATTATCGTGATTGTATGCGGGTCTGGGGTGGCCTCGATTCTTCTCTATAACGGAGATAAAAGCTAGACTCAGTTAGTACCGTATTAATAATGTAAATATTTTTGCTATTCCTCCGCAACAGTTGCGTTTAATAAACGCGAGTTTATGGAAGGAACAGAAAAATCAATCTTTGACATTAATTTATTAATGTTAATGTTGTTTGAGCTCCGTGACTGTGGATTTACTTACTCGAAGGAGGGTTTTTTTTTTTTTTTTTTCTTTAGCTTGGAGCTGACTGATCCACGTTCCCGTAATCCTCTTAAGGGGTTGTGGCAGGAATCTACATGGCGTGCTTTCAGGGAGAGTTATTTCCGCAGAACGGCCTCTGTTTCCAACACTTATTGCAGAGTGTGTTTTAAATTCGTTCCAGGAGGTAGCACTTAACAGAACTGCTGCAGGCAGGCGTAGGAAGTGGCCAGCGAGAATGCATACATTCTGATCCTGATTGGTTGAAAAGGCTACATGTTAAAATAATTTCTCGCTGGGTTTTTGGAGCTCGCAAAATAGGGGAGTCACCCGATAGCCCTCGTGGGAGGGGGAGGGGGGGTGAAGTGAAGAAGTGGTGTGTACTGTGGAGACGAGGTGGTCTCTTCGTTGTGTATTTCTTAAGTCCCGAGTAGGTGATCCTGCGTGATCAGCTCCGTACAGAAGCTGGGAATCACTGTCAACCCGCATAGCTGGGCTGTGTCGCTGGTAGCAGCAGCACTGGCCTGCGAGGGGCAGAGGTTTGGACAAAGGTTTGAAAACACGCGCTGAGTTGGCATGTCACAGTGGCGGGACAAAACCATGGTAACATTGGGAAGAATACATGCTTCAACATAAATGCACATGCTACCCAAGCCCCCAGGTTGCGCTGTTGTACCTGATAATGAAAGGTATCTGTTTAAAGTACTCAGTACGTTGTATCAGTCGTGATCAGAACAGTACTCTGTTGTAGTCGTGAGTGTATTGCGCCGGAGCTAAGTAAATTCCAAAGTGGACAAATTATTGGTGCTCTTATGGTGGGTGCTTCCGTAACCAATGAACACGAAGTGTTTAGTGTTTCGAGAAGCACATATCGAAGATGTATATTGGAACAGGGAAAGCGGAAGAACGTCATCCGCTAAGTCACGACGCGGAAGAAATTGTGTATTGAGTGATGGCAACAGACACTCTACTACCAGTTGAAAGAAAATGTCGCAAATGACATACGACAAAATGGATTTCCGGCTGTTAAATTAGCCATTTTCTGAATAAATAAATCATCCACCATAAATAACTTTTCAAACAGCCGAAATTTAATTGATTGGATATAAGCGCGTATACATGAGTAGTATCTGGGAATAAATACTGAGGGAGGGACGTACGACATCCCTACGGGAGGATGTGCCAACCCTAGAACGTCAGGAGCCATTAGTGTCTGAACCTTAGTATGCTTCCCAGCATGTGCTGTCGGAGTGAGGCTTTTTGTACTATTATGTGTGTGTTAACTGGACAAGAGCTTCTCGAAATACTGTACGAGGCGGCTAGAAGCGACGGAGTCAACGCGTCTGCGATGGGCGCGGCCGGCAGTTGCCCAACGGCGGCTGCCGCCAGGAATACCCGGCCGGGGGCGCACAAAGGCCGCCTCTTCCTGGAACACGGCGCCACGTGTAGTCCGGCACCAGCCGTCCCGTCCCAGCTGCTGCCGTTTCTTTCGCCTACACAAAATCTCTGAGCCACTGACGTAACGGCTCAGGCACAACTGGACACCGGGACCAGTCACAGCAAGTTTGCCATACACAATTACATCCAGACACATCAACTGGCTCACGTTTAATTTGCATTCATTTTTCGTGAAACGTTGGGAGGCTCGTCGTCCCTGAAAGAGTGAGCAATGGAAAACTGCAGCGAGGGAACAACACAATAGGAAGGCACCCGACTGCTTTCGTTGCGCTCTTTAAATAGTGCGAATGGCATAACTCCTGACTAGAAACTGAATGATACTGCGCAGTGGCTGAGGCTCGTTCAGCTCCCCATTCAGTGTCCTGATTTAGTAGTCATCCCTTCTTTCTTCTTCGGAATAAAGACCTGGTGACTGGGATTATATAAGGTGATGCGCTCAATTGAAGTGACTAGCGGATCAGAATGAACGGAGAAGTCTTTTCGATACGACACGAAACTCTGATCATCTCTAATGCAAAAAAATGACCGCAATAAATGAAAAACTTTGCCAAACTGAGTCCTCTCAATACTAGATCAGTTTCGAGAACGGCTGGGAAATGTATTACGCGCTGTCTTATTATCTAGAGTGATTTATTGAACCAATGGTAATGGTGTTCCTGACTCCTTTCCACATGACACAGGCGCATCTTTTCGTTGTTAAACTATGAAACGCTTCGTTACCAGTAGTATCATAACTGATACACAAGAAAATTATCCAAGCAAGGGGAGTAACTGTGTCGAAGTGAAAGTTCTCATGTTGAGATGGACTCTACACACAGAGGTCAACAACACACATTTGAAGGAGAGTCCTGAGTGGTGCCTCGATTGCTTAACCGGTAAGTGAATTTCCCGAGCAAGCCAAGATTCTGCTCTCAAATGCCGGTCCGGCACACAGTTTGAATCTGTCAACAATACTCACACCTGTGCACAGTCACTGCAGAGTGGAGTGTACATTCTTGGAATAGTAGCGTGTCGCCTAAGATCTTGACGTGCAGTTTTATTCTAGATTATGATAAACCAGGTAATCAGCATAAAAGTGACAGCTAAGACAGTGCAGATTCTGTGTGTGTGTGTGTGTGTGTGTGTGTGTGTGTGTGTGTGTGTGTGTGCGCGCGCGCGCGCGCACGCGCGCAATTTAACGAACAGTACTTAATTTATAACAGTTTCTGTGACTGCAAAGATAGCACAAGAAACTGTTCGGGAGCAAGTTCAAGTCTTTCACAGCTATAATGAAAAAGAAATACGGCGGAAGAAGATCGTGTGTAGGATAACCACGAACAGTGTGACGACGGTAATCAACGACTGTGGGCAAGAACAAACATTCAAACTGGGAATACAAGCAGCAATACGATAACGAACAGTCGCATAGATAAATATGAACACAGCGAGAGGAAGCCACGGTAGCAACTGTGGTAGGAATGACGTCTACAGCGCCTTTAAATCAGCAGAACGGGGCACGGAAAAGTTTTACTGCCGCATCACACTGATAGTTGTTGTTATGTGTACATGTGTAAACAGAAGACACCATTCCAGTCAAGAGGATCGACATATGTGTAACTCATATACTGTACTCAAATATTTACTGTCACGCTTATCAAAACACCTTGTGTAGTTAGCTTGATGCCGACAACGAAACCCAATGTTTCATCCACAGTCAGTCCTAGGATTTTTTCTCTTAGTTACCACTTCTTTCACCTTTGGGAATGATTTTTATATAAAACTCCAACCCACACCGGACCCTAGGTCCCCCTATCACTGGCCAGGTTAGGTCAATTCCAAGGTCGGAAGAAGGCAAGGGAATATCACTTCGAATGCAGTCGTGCCTACCAACCTTGGGGTACGGACAAGTTTACTTCGGTTTTACGTAAGGTGTCTCTCTGTGAACTGGAAGCAGCAAATTCCTAGGCCTACAACAGCTTTATTGGATAACTATGTCACTGACACTTCTTTCGCCCCCTTAAAATCGGTCAGAGATGAAAGCTTGTATCAAGTTAATGTTAACAAGCTGTGACAACACTCATACAATCAGTTTTTTCAGAGGAACGTCCGAAGTAGCCACCATCTCTGTTACTCTTCGTAAATGAGACGTCTCGTTCTTAATCACGAATGAAACTGGTTCTCCGTTAGTGATGGAGTCTCTAAAAAGGGTGACAGCGCAGTGAGCAAGCAAATATTTTCCGAATGCGAAGACTGAGTCGGCTTTAGGCGAAAGGTCGGCTCGCGAAGAAGAACGGCGGGCAGGTGCAGTGTTCGCACGGCTAGAAAATCAACAGGAGGGGGGAGCGCGCGCGCTGCCGCCGCGGCCGCCTGCCGCACGCCGGAAGGTGAGGGCGCGCGTGTTTGCCTTGGTCCGGCCGGCAGGCTGGCTCCTGTCACAACAGCGCGCGGACGTGCAAGTCGTGTGTGCAGCCGCGGCCGGGGCGGCGCGAGGCGAGGCGAGGCGGCCTGCGAAAACACGGCGCCGCGCCGTGTGTGGACGGCCGGCCCCCGCGCGGCTCGGCGACACGTGTAATTAGCGCCGTGTTGACCGAGAAAACACGCGACAAAGAAGCGGCCACCTTGTGAGCGCGCGCGCCGCTCCTAATTAACGCGGCCGGCTTTGGCCGGGCGCCGAACCGGCGCTGACCGCGCAGCGCTCAGCCGCCGACCTCTTTCTTCTCACCTAGGCCCGTAACACCGCCATCACCGGCCACTCCGCCATTTCTTTACGAGCTCCCGTGTGCCGTGCGACCTTCCCGCGCCTCTATTCGTTTCTCACCATCACAAGCACACAACAGAGTGGGCTTTATGCGTACTCGTGCGACTGTATATTGGCAGAAAATTAAAATCCAGTATTCTCTATAAAAAGGAAACTAAAGAAGAATTTGGAGTAGGAATCAAAATCCATGGAGAAGAAATGAAAACTATGAGGTTTGCCGATGACATTGTAATCCTGTCAGACACAGCAAAGGACTTGGAAGACCAGTTGAACGGAATGGACAGTGTCTTGAAAGGAGGATATAAGATGACCATCAACAAGAATAACACAAGGATTATGGAATGTAGTGAAATTAAATCACATGATACTCAGGGAATTAGATTAGGAAATGAGACATTTAAAATAGTATATGTGTTTTGCTATTTGGGGAGCAAGATAACTGATGATGGTCGAAATAGAGAGGATATAAAATGTAGGTTTGTTATGGCAAGGAAAGCGTTTCTGAAGAAGAGAAATTTGTTAAAATCGATATAGATGTAAGTGTCAGGAAGTCGTTTGTAAAAGTATTGGTATGGAGTGCAGCCATGTATGGAAGTGAAACATGGACGATAAAGAATTTAGACAAGAAGAGGATAGAAGCTTTCGAAATGTGGTGCTACAGAAGAGTGCTGAAGATTAGATGGATAGATCACGTAACTAATGAGGAGGTACTGAAAAGAACTGGGGAGAAGACGATTTTGTGGCACAACTTGACTAGAAGAAGGGGTCGGTCGATAGGACACGTTCTGAGGAATCAAGGTATCATCAAAATGGTTCAAATGGCTCTGAGCACTATGGGACTTAACATCTGAGGTCATCAGTCCCCTAGAACTTAGAACTACTTAAACCTAATTAACCTAAGGACATCACACACATCCATGCCCGAGACAGGATTCGAACCTGCGACCGTAGAGGTCGCGCGGTTCAGGACTGAAGCGCCTAGAACCGCTCGGCCACACCGGCCGGCAAGGGATCATCAATTTAATACTGGAGGGAAGGGTGGAGGGTAAAAATCATTGATGGAGACCAAGACATTAACACACTAAGCTGATTTAGAAGGATGTAGGTTCCAGTAGTTGTTCGAAGATGAAGCTTGCACAGGACAAAGTAGCATGGATAGCTGATTCAAACCAGTCTCTGGACTGAAGACCACAACAACAATTCGCTATTTTATAACTTTTTACTTCTTTAGTCAACCCATAACCGGTTCGAGACAAATGTCCTCTCTAGAGACGACTACATTCGTTCATTACTTCGTCCTTTAGGCAATGTCTGTTTAATTTGAATCGTTGTGCTGTTGAGTTGAAAGACCAAACGCATTCACTACGTGCAAAAACTATTGATAGCATGCAGGTGAGGTTAATGCTGGACTCCGACTTACGTGTATTCCTTTTTTCTGCACGCAACTCGTCGTAGCACTCAATGACATTTAATATCCCGAACTGTTTGGTCATCAGCGTGGCTCGGAGTCCACGACAACCGTCTGTCCCCCTATTATTCGGTGGGAACGTCAGTTTCAGTCGGAGGAAGGCCAGTGTTTCTAACTAGTAAACTACTGCCCGGTTCAAACTGACCTCAGGGTTTTCATCGTAAAAATACCGTATAATGCTTCATTATCAAAAACTGTTTGCGCCTTTTTCGTGAAAGCACGTCACAACCACTCACTGTTTTAAAGGCTCTCGTGCAAAAAAATCTAAACGCTCTCTGTGAAATGAAGCGTTATAATGCTATCTCACGGCGAAGTAATTCTTTACATAATATATCTTGCAATGCAGCAACTATTTCTGAATTAGAATCCGGAATACAAGGAAACAAGTGTTCAACATTAACGTATTCTCCCTGTTACGAAATTTTTTTTTTCAAGAATAGAATACATTTCGCCTATCCTACTAAATATATCGATTCAAATAAACGTTTCCCTTACGACGAAATACTGTAAATATTCTCATGCAGTGTAATCGTAGGCATCATGGTACTAACAACATACAGTACCTCAGGCATGAATCAGGCATTTGAAAATTGAGGTATATGCCTTAAACCGGTCATACGTTTAACAAACAAATAAACTATCATAAATGAATGAAAGATTTTAATTTTCTATCAATACATAGTTTTAGTTCGTCCTTATGGGAGAGTGCGAAAGGAAATTCAATTCTTTATCTCAATGCTTTTCGAATATTAGCAGGAACCGTACACTACAATAATTTCGTAATGTAACACCCTCTGTTACTAACAAGCCAATACGAACGCATAAGACTACACTTATACTTCAGGATTGTATTTTGGAAGTAATTCTTGTTAGTAGCGCAGTTTTAAATATTGTAGGAATTGCTTGTTTTAGCACGTCAGTAATTTTCCACTAAGCATACCCGAATGTATGTAACACTTTTCCAGGTACACAAGCCGAGTGGTCGGGCGGAATAACCTCGAAAAACAATTTTTTGGGGTAAAGAGGTCTGCAAAGGAACCCCCTTCCGAATGCTGATATTCACTGGCTAAGTGACAAACTGGTTCAATAAACATTCGGCAACTAGTGACATTGGCTGTATGGAGGATCTGCGATGTTCAACGTTTGTTTTCAGAGAGTCCCGCTGAAAGGCATTGAGACTGGCGGCTAATTCGTGATGCGATAACAAAAACCAGGATTAGCTTCGACATTTCTCTCTCTCTCTCTCTCTCTCTCTCTCTCTCTCTCTCTCACACACACACACACACACACACACACACACACACACACTTAAAAATGACGTGGAAGCAAAAACTCAACCGCACTTAGCTGCTGCGTAAATAATACACGAACGGAGATAAGAACCACAACACAAATTATTGAACACAGACACCCTTCATAGAGGATAATTCGCGAAGTGACTTCAAATTTAAGCAGGTCAGTTTCGTAATACGTCGAGCTCTTTACTTCAATACGTGCACAGTATTACGTTGCAAGGTTCCAATTAGCTGTAAGGGTCCTGAATTAACAAATGATATGCAACACTAAACGACGTTCGAAAGGCATATCATACACGCACTTCATCTCCATACTACACGCATAAAAAAGGATGTGACAAAATTGTGAGAGTAGTATAGTGGTGAACACAAGTAAGAAGTGCCGAGCGTGGAGTCCGCCGCGGTGTCGCAACTCATGTAGAGGCGTCCCAACTACAGTTATTGTTGGAGGCGTGCGTGGACCACGCGACTAATGCGCAGCGCGCTGTTACAAGAGGAAAGCAGGTAACTTTTCGACCACTGCAGTCCAACGCTCTACCAAAAGAGCTACCGAAACAACTAACGCACCCTACGATAACCCCCCCCCCCACACACACACACACACACACACGCACCGACGTCACGTCGTATGGAGATTGTCAGGCCCGACCTTGTTACATACGGTTACAGCAAACCAACAGGTACTGGTTACACCAAATCAACAGGTACCATAGCATTAAACGACCTCATACTGATGGATGTCAGTGCAGGAGGAGCAATCGCGGCGACTCCTTGGAATGACTGAATAAAATCATGATCACAGACAAACTTACGCTACGTCCCTAATATTAACCAAAAGGAAAGTACTTCCGACTATCTGAATATGGCACGATTTGTGCCACCAATAACATGGTACCCCCACCGTCAGCCACAAGTGTAACCACACAGCATGACTCACCAGATAGTTGAGGCGCGCGCAGAACAACAGGAGCCGGCGTTGGCACTCCTCGGGCAGCATAGCGACCACTGCACTGTCGGCGCGTGCCTAGTAGCGGTATACTGCAAGCCGGCAGCGACACTCACGGGGGAGGAGGGGGCACCGGAGGTGACGGCCGTAACGGAACGGGAGGTGTCTGCCTGCCGCCGGCTTCCGGACGCAGGCCATCTGCATTGCACAACTATTTCCCTCGCCGAATCCCTGCTCCTAATGACTCCTCACTAGGGGAAGGCGGGCGCTACAACAGTAACAGTCGTCCGAAAGGCTATCTATCGGCCACGAACTCTAATCACCCTCAACATAAAAATGCCAAACAAACAGTAAAGCTTTAAAAAAGAAAGAAACTATACTTTTTCAAAGGATGGACAATTCACTGTGTGCAAATACGTACACTGTGGTTAATATAGACAGAATATTCGTCGACTGTGGTGGTCCAGTGGTCAACAGATTAGCCTCGCGTTTGGCTGATTTATTTCTGTTTCCTAGCTTGTGCTCCGTCTCTTACGACCTCGTCGATGACGGCACGTTATTGCAGTGTCTAACATGTGTATCGATAAGACACCGTGACCCATTGCACTTTCGCAGTGAGTTATTCTCATTCCTTGAAGTTTCGGGATTACAGCTGGATGATGTCGACTTCTTGCTCTGGAGACTGTAGTTCACAACGATAAAAAGTGCAAAACACCCATCTGAAGGTGGGTGGATCGTTGTCAGCCGAAATATCGCCGCAGAAGCCGACATCATCCGGCTGAAATCCCGAAACTTCATGGGATATGCTTTACGCCGACGAAATTTTAAAAATCACAAGTTATTCATGTTTTAAAACTCATGGTCCATTTTCCACGCTGCTAACCCGTCTCCATAACCAAAGTATTCTGACGTCGTTGGCTTCTCTACCTTACGAATTCACGGACTTTTTCATGGACGTTTTCGGCGAACAAATGTCGAAGGCATATTCTCTCACGCTGTGGTATTTCAGCGGGTTTCTTAGAAGGCTCTGTGCTGTCAGTCGTAATTATGATTACTTACAAGCGTCTATTCTTTTTATTGTTAATACCGTACTGCGTTGAATAACCAGGTTGCTCCTCTTTTATCTCTCTTCAGGCGCCAGGCGCCGAATAACATACAGGCCTATTAAAAGTGCACTGAAAACCTGTCGACATTCCAGTTTCACACGGTTAAAGAAGACAGCCTCTTATAAAACCGTGTTCGAAATAAAGTTAATGTATTAATACACAGAAGCTTTAAATACCGTGCCCCGAGGAGGAGGCCGATTCTCACCAGAAACGCAGCGCTGTAACTATTTTATGTAGACTCCATTCGCACTGTAAATGTAGGAATCGACACAAATCAACTTGCCAAGTTCTTTTAATTTAGGATCCGACTATATCACTCACCAAAGATCTTTCCAGCTATCAGTACCTCATTCTTATTTTATTGTACTGCGCGTGAAGCATAGAACGGCACAATAACACTTCTTTCATGTTTCGACTTTCCTGCGTTCTTCATCATTAGTAATGTGTTAAAATGAGATTTTATAGCAGTAGTGTACCTCCCCTCTAATAGCATTTCTCAAAAATATTATCCTTCGTATTATTTGCGTCGATTTTACGGTAGTAATTCACAGTTACACATTTTTGGGCTTGTATATGGTCAGTTATCAGGCTAAGAAGTGTCTAATAAATGCTAACTGCCTCATAAAGGGAGTAACTGAGCAGCGCGCGGAAAACATCGTTCGGCCCTTCAGCCTGCAACCGGAAACATTTTTTCTGGGGTGTTTCCAGTTTTCACGTCCCTCTGTCACAGAAGGTCCTTAGGAACTTTCACGAACGCTGCTCACGGTAGACATACGTGAAGTAATTTTTAAATAGCGAGGGTCCTCTGTGGCAGGCCGAGGTAGCTCGGAAGACACCTACATCCCTCGACTTTGCTGCTGCTGCTGCATTTTGAATTTGGAACTTTGAACCTTTACCTTCTTCGATTACACTTTTGTTGTAGAAGTATCTGAGCCGGCGGTGTGACTGGATTTACAATTTAAATCGGAAGTAGCAACTTTTCGGAGCCGGAGACTAAGCTTCATTAGATACCTACCCGTGAAGTCCGCACCGAGCCGGAGATAGTGAGTGCGACCCTACTGGAGCTTCGAGGGTCTGAGAGGTAAGTACGCCAATTGAGGTGTGACGTGAGTGCAGCAATTGCTGGCGGGACGAGTTTTCCGCGCACAGCGGCTGGCGGCAGTCGCGTGGCGGCGGCGGTTCAGCAGCGCTGTTTGAAGCAGCCGGAGTGGCCGGGCAAACAGTAAAGTCCGGCGCGCAGATACGCATCTCGTGTGCAAACAGGCCGGCCGCCCCGCCCGCTCCGCTCTTCGTTCGGCTCGGCTACGCGGAAAACAGCGGCCCTAATGGCCGGCAGCGCGATCAAAGGATGCCCGTCTGGCCGCCGCCGGGATTACGGCCGCCAAGATCGCACGCCTCTGGCGCCCGCGCCTCGACTCGGCGCCGGCGTGCAAACGCGCCGGCACAGCGCGGTCGGTCGACAGCTGAAAGCAAACCGCGGCGCGTGGCGTGGCGTCTGCGAGATTTCCCGCGGACCTGCGCTACCGATAATACCCTAGGGGGACCTGTCCGCCACTGTCAACAGCATCGAACCCCAGTAGAGCTTCGGGCTGTGAAACCAGCTTCGGAGGGGAGGTTAGAACTCAGAGCGTCGTCATTGTAACACTAGATTCAAAGGGACCGAGGAGCAAACCAGCAGTGAGTGGTGTTATCCAAGAAACCATCCCGTACAGGACTCCCTAAGTGGCGAAATGGTCCTCAGTCCAAATACTGTTTATTTATTATTTAAATCACTACGATAAGTAGCACGGAAAATTGGTCTTAGAGTGCCACTTGAAAAAACAGGTTTTATGTTAACTGACACGACACTTGCAAACAAATTTACAATAGAAGAACAGAAAATAAAAACTGTTGATAAATTTTAATTTTTAAACGTTATCACAACATAAATCTAAATGAGAAACCAACCTAGCAATATGCAATTAAAAAAACTTAACAAAGCAAATTATATTACGAAAAACACACAACAAAAAAGCCTTTCTGTAGTTGCAAAACTGAAATATAATAGTGAATAGCTTCTTTAAATAAACAGGTGTTAAAACCATTAAAATGAAACTGAATGCCATGTGCGAGCGTCCCGTGTCTTGTCGAAGCGTGTGCTGTCAGAGTTCTGTAGAAAATCTATTTAATAAAGGTTTTCGAGAAGCCAAAGAACAACTAGGCGAAGAACTCAAACAATGGAAAGAAAACATTGAGAGATCTACAAATCTATTTCAAGAAGATTTGCGCTCCGCGCAAAGAAATGAACCCATAATAAGATCTATCAATGAAGCTACATTATTTACCCGATCAAGTACAGACAGGGACATTAATCCACACGTTCGTTTTTGCAATCAACATCAATCACAACACTATGAGCGTAGTCATAATGCCTGTAATTGTAAAAGCAATACTGAGGAGAAAATGTTGAAACAACGTCAATTCCAGATCTACAACCCAGACAAGAAAAATGTTCATCCCGTAGTGTTTATAAGAAGTTTTAGGGGAGTATTGCCAAAAAATTGGAGTGAGTGGCAAAAGGTTAGTTTCGTGACCGGTTATAAAATGGTTCAAATGGCTCTGAGCACTATGGGACTTAACATCGGAGGTCATCAGTCCCCTAGAACTTAGAACTACTTAAACCTAACTAACCTAAGGACATCACAAACATCCATGCCCGAGGCAGGATTCGAACCTGCGACCGTAGTAGTCGCGCGGTTCCGGACTGAAGCGCCTAGAACCGCTTGGCCACCGCGGCCGGCGACCGGTTATATTCAGGGGTCAGGAGCTATATGGGCATCTGATATACCTCTTTTTTTAAATTGTGCACTGTGTGAATTATCAAGCAAGCATGTGAAACATTATAAAACAGTTAAGACATCCACACGCAGCTGAAAACATCTTCAAAACAACTAATACAGCAGAAATTGACAGCATAAACTAACAATATCGAGTAAATGTCACTAGAGAATAGCTTCAGATGAAGCAGTATACACGAAAATAGAACCAATAATGAACAAGATCAGGAAGAAATGCATCTCATTCTTCGATGGAAACACCACAAACAGGAATTAGTGAGAGAATAATACAAAACTGTAGAATAGTAATAGAAACATTTAATGGATCACAGAAATTAAAGAAGATATAAAAGAACTCCAAATTACAGTGGATTATTTAAAAAGCAAAACAGAAAAACTCAAAATACTGCAAGACACACAAACCAGACTACAAACGAAGATCAATAAAAGAACCGCAGGAAAAGCGATCACAGACGAACAAAGAAAGAAAATATCTGGAAGAATGAAGAAATACTAGACAGACAGAAGAGCATAACACCCTTTACATAATAATAAATTATAATAATCTTTGTATAACCACCGTATTATTGAATTGTCTTATTGAGTTATTGTTGAACTGAACTGTGTTACTGGACAACAACTTGTATAAACCTTTGTATAACTGACTAGAATGGTTCAATGAAGGCCATAAAATAAAAAATAATAATAAATAAAAAACTGTTTATTTCGGAAGAAAAATTTAGATCATCTTAGGTAATTAAAATAAACTAACGATTAACGAGCGGCTGCTTTAACAATACGAGTCTGCTCCAACACTGTCGGTGAGAAACAACCAGAATTACATTTCAACGAGAAAGTGGGAATATCTAGATGACACTAAGTACTCTATGGAGCAATTAAAACTAAAAAAACTTGTTGTTAAGGTTTTCGACAGAGAAATATTCATCTTCGTTTTGTCGACGTATGTATTGAGCGGCATGCGCAGTTCTTTTCGGCGATATCGGCCGCTACACGCTAAATATAGCTCGAGAATATGCACCGGAAGACTACATAAAGACTATTCCTTGTGAGTTGCAGTCGTGTAGTTATGTCAACTTCTTTTTCCGGAGGCGAACTCTCCTTAATAAGAAAATTGCGCTTATAAGCCATCACCGAAGATTTTATAAACGTTCCGACTTCATGCAACTTCAGTCTGAGTGTGTAGGGACAGTATGAAGACTGTAAATATTATATTAGTTAACCTGGGGATGCTAATCTATCTATGAATTGCTGCACTACCAACCACGTGCCACTTCGACAATCATACGAAATAGGAAAAAAGAAAGGCACTTCGCGATTAATCACACTCAAATAACTGAAGATGTTTGTCTGCAATAACAGGCATTAGTTTACCAACAGACATAATGCGACTGCGACTAGTCTTCTTCCAGATTTATAAACACTCATTAGAAAGCAAAGTTTTAAGACGTAACTGATTGTGTTCATGAGCCACATTTTACAACTGATCAGAGAAATTGTAACACTTCATTTACTGAACATTAAATACTCTCTGCAAAGTAATCGAGGTATGTTATAACCCTACCTCCATACATACATACACAGAAACGCAGCAACAAACACCCCTTTCCAGAAAACTTGTGAAAAGTTATTAACTAGTTAATCTTTATATGTTTCATTTATTGAAAATTATCATGAAGGCATATCATTTTTATTAAAGTCAGTATTCCCTGATTCGACCCGTTCGAGTCAGAAATCTAATGGTCTGTGTATGTGTAAAACGTTTAAGCACATGAATCACATCACATGGATCTCGGGAAGAGGAGTCGCTGCGATTTCGAAAGAAGTCAAAAAGGAACGTTTCAGTACGTGGATATAAGAACGTTTCAGTACGTGGAACAGATTGTAAGGACTGATGAAATAATATGTTTCGGCGCTACTGTGAATTATAACTTAATACACGGGTTTTCATAAACAGTGTGAAGATACTGTTTGCCATGTAGTAGGATTTGGCAAACACAGAATTCCTGGTTCGCTCTGAAACTATATTACCAACGTGATATTTAATATGGTCTAGCAGGTTGTGGAATTCACGTGTAGGCATGTGTCTGGCCACCTTCAGTGCTAATGTTAAAGCTTTGAAATCATTTTTAGAAATTGTTTCAAAGTCAAACTTCGTTCCATTTTCAAAGAAAAGCGGAATATTGACATAAATTATATTATTCATATACCTGCTGCGAAAGACATATAAAAAAGCGCGACTGCAGGACGATCTAAGAGGGTAACACATTCTTGAAACACACACTTCTGTGTTCTTAACTCATAATGATACCCAGAAAAAGTCGTCTCTGTCTATGGAGAATTCCTAAAAACATATTGTACATATTTCATTAAATTTTGAGTTATTCAAAGTAATTTATTCATTTTTGAAGCACCTACACATATAACGTAATGCACGCAAATATAGTTGAACGTAACGCGTTTTATCTACCATATACGCTTTCCACATAAAGCCGTCGTGTACCCGCAGTCGTAAATTGACTGCATTTACCTTGACGCATTTTTCTGTATTTTCAATTTCTTTATTATTTTTTATTAACTACCCTTTACATACTACAAACAAGCAATTGTTTTCATTCCTATTTGTGCTACCACCAAAACTGACAAAACTTACATCCCATGAGAGCGTGGGAGATCAGAAAACGTATAATATACTACATTATAGGAAACCTGGTATATGACGTACACACAACTGATATGCGCTTCATACTACAAAAAAAAAAAAAAAGATTAACCTCTGTTTCGATTATTCCGTAATGTGTTTAGTTTTCCGTGAGGATATGGTGTTTCACAAAGTGAAAAACCTACACAATAAAAATTTCTGATTGTTGATTCTAATATTCCATCCGTTAAGGTGAATATGGTCTTGTTGTTGTTGTTGTCTTCAGTCCTGAGACTGGTTTGATGCAGCTATACAGTAAAGCTGCATGCCCTCGGGAAAAATTATGGCTGTAGTTTCCCCTTGCTTTCAGTCGTTTGCAGTACCAGCACAGCAAGGCCGTTTTGGTTAGTGTTGCAAGGCCAGATCAGTCAATCATCCAGACTGTTGCCCCTGCAACTACTGAAAAGGCTGCTGCCCCTCTTCAGGAACCACACGTTTGTCTGGCCTCTCAACAGATACCCCTCCGTTGTGGTTGCACCTACGGTACGGCCATGTGTATCGCTGAGGCACGCAAGCCTCCCCACCAACGGCAAGGTCCATGGTCTTATCAGTCGACAACTGCCTTTTAGGAAAACAGTTTACCACTACTAATACTTTATGTAATAAGCGTTTATAAAATTCTCTTGTACATGATCTTCACACAAACGCTTCTGCAGAAGCGCGCTATCTCAAGCGAACTAATTCTCAGGATCAGTAAGCATACGCAGACAAGCTACAATGGAATCACATAGCGAAGCACGGCATTTTCAGACTTTCGGATCACGAATACGTAGCTTACCTATACTCATAGGGATCGTGAAAACTGGTTTAAACGAATTATACCGCGCAAAGGGAAATTCGAGCACTCAATCTTCCCACGCCCCAGACGTTACTTACGTGAAGAATGATTGTCTTCAGAATTTTCTAACTGGACATCAGAGTTCTGACTCTCTATATTCTTTTATTACTCTGTATTAATGACTGTCAGTGGGGCAATGACCCGACGTACGTATATTACTTAACCAGTTCAAAATTCTCATTATGAACTGAAGCCGGCCGCGGTGGTCTAGCGGTTCTAGGCGCGCAGTCCGGAACCGCGCGACTGCTACGGTCGCAGGTTCGAATCCTGCCTCGGGCATGGATGTGTGTGATGTCCTTAGGTTAGTTAGGTTTAAGTACTTCTAAGTTCTAGGGGACTGATGACCACAGTAGTTAAGTCCCATAGTGCTCAGAGCCATTTGAACCATGAACCGAAATGAAGCTTTAATGCCAGAAATAGCTTTATCAAGAATTTTTCCTTGTTATAAAATGAAGATCGCAGTTGCAGGTCCAGTGCATTCCACCACAACGTGGAAATCCTGGATGTGACATTAGTTCGTAAGAGTAGTCGCGGGCTCACCGAGCCGTTATAACAAACCCCATGAAGAAAAACTAATTACACAACTAATTTTTCTTTTCACAGACAGCCACTAAGAAGTTGCTACGATCGTTCGGCCGTTTGTTAACTCAGTAGTGTATCTTCTGACGTCGGTCAACGAAGATCGCTGGCTAGTTATCCTTCTGTATCGACGACAGCTTTAAAACACGTAATTAAGTTAACGAATGGTGACGCATGCAAAGCGAAATGGGATAGAAAACCTCAGAAGAAAGACCGAAAGACAGTAGGAACCATGATATTAAAGACAATGCGGAAACTACAGGGTGTTTCAAAAATGACCGGTATATTTGAAACGGCAATAAAAACTAAACGAGCAGCGATAGAAATACACCGTTTGTTGCAATATGCTTGGGACAACAGTACATTTTCAGGCGGACAAACTTTCGAAATTACAGTAGTTACAATTTTCAACAACAGATGGCGCTGCAAGTGATGTGAAAGATATAGAAGACAACGCAGTCTGTGGGTGCGCCATTCTGTACGTCGTCTTTCTGCTGTAAGCGTGTGCTGTTCACAACGTGCAAGTGTGCTGTGGACAACATGGTTTATTCCTTAGAACAGAGGATTTTTCTGGTGTTGGATTTCCACCGCCTAGAACACAGTGTTGTTGCAACAAGACGAAGTTTTCAACGGAGGTTTAATGTAACCAAGGGACCGAAAAGCGATACAATAAAGGATCTGTTTGAAAAATTTCAACGGACTGGGAACGTGACGGATGAACGTGCTGGAAAGGTAGGGCGACCGCGTACGGCAACCACAGAGGGCAACGCGCAGCTAGTGCAGCAGGTGATCCATCAGCGGCCTCGGGTTTCCCTTCGCCGTGTTGCAGCTGCGGTCCAAATGACGCCAACGTCCACGTATCGTCTCATGCGCCAGAGTTTACACCTCTACCCATACAAAATTCAAACGCGGCAACCCCTCAGCTCCGCTACCATTGCTGCACGAGAGACATTCGCTAACGATATAGTGCACAGGATTGATGACGGCGATATGCATGTGGGCAGCATTTGGTTTACTGACGAAGCTTATTTTTACCTGGACGGCTTCGTCAATAAACAGAACTGGCGCATATGGGGAACCGAAAAGCCCCATGTTGCAGTCCCATCGTCCCTGCATCCTCAAAAAGTACTGGTCTGGACCGCCATTTCTTCCAAAGGAATCATTGGCCCATTTTTCAGATCCGAAACGATTACTGCATCATGCTATCTGGACATTCTTCGTGAATTTGTGGCGGTACAAACTGCCTTAGACGACACTGCGAACACCTCGTGGTTTATGCAAGATGGTGCCCGGCCTCATCGCACGGCCGACGTCTTTAATTTCCTGAATGAATATTTCGATGATCGTGTGATTGCTTTCGGCTATCCGAAACATACAGGAACCCCTGTGACTTCTTTCTGCGGGGACACTTGAAAGACCAGGTGTACCGCCAGAATCCAGAAACAATTGAACAGCTGAAGCAGTACATCTCATCTGCATGTGAAGCCATCCGCCAGACACGTTGTCAAAGGTTTCGGGTAATTTCATTCAGAGACTACGCCATATTATTGCTACGCATGGTGGATATGTGGAAAATATCGTACTATAGAGTTTCCCAGACCGCAGCGCCATCTGTTGTTGAAAATTGTAACTACTGTAATTTCGAAAGTTTGTCTGCCTGAAAATGTACTGTTGTCCCAAGCATATTGCAACAAACGGTGTATTTCTATCGCTGCTCGTTTAGTTTTTATTACCGTTTCAAATATACCGGTCATTTTTGAAACACCCTGTATAATAGCAACCTCAGTCTTTTCGCAGATGGTTTTATCCGTAACAAGTACAGTCTGTAAGAAGCTGCAGAAATATTCAGTCGGATAAGATTTCAAAGTGGTCCTAAGATTGGCAACTTGCTTTAAATGTTCATAAATGTAAAACTGCGAAATTTAAAACGAAAAGCATAGTACCCTACGATGATTGCAGTGAATCACAGCTGGAATCGGTAAACTCACAGGAATGCCTGGGTGCAACATATTGCAGGGATATGACATGCAACGGCCGCATAATCTCAGTCGTGGGTGAAACAGGTAGGCCACTTCAGTTTATTGTTAAGACTACGGAATTGCAGTCTACGAGACATAGACTATTTCGGGAAACTGACACATGAGTTTCTCCTGGCGTATACAATGTTCAAATAACTTACGGAAATGCAGCCGTGTGGAAGCGTCGACGACCGCCTGTATTTCGACAGGTGCACACCTTGACATTTTCAAAGCAAAACTGCAGCAGTAAGCGCTGGGCAACGGAACTAAACATCCTGTGTTGAGTTCAAATTACTTTTTATTCCGTGGCCAGTACTTATGCTGAAAAGATGGATGGAGTTGCAATGGGAAGTCGATTGTCACCAATTATTGAGAATTTGTTTATGGAAGACTTCCAGGAACGCACCTTGATGTCGGCGGCTCTGAAACATGCGTGTTTTTTTCCGTTATGCAGACGATACTTTGGTTGCAAAATGGCTGTGAGAATTTGAACGACGTTTTAGACCACTTGAATTCAATTCAATCGAGCATTAGTTTCACGATAACAGGATGGCTGCCTTCCCTTCGTTTATATGTTGGTCAGGAGAAACGTTGATGGTACGTTGGGACATGCCGTTCACTGGCTCATACCCTGGTTCACAGGACCCAAGTCATCTCGGACCCTGCGAGTTCGGCAGTTGAGTTGGCCCATCTTGAGGTCACTTTTCATCAGAATGGTTCTTGTGAAAGACAAATCACACGCGTTGCGCTACCGACTAACCGTGCACCGAGCAAGTGACGATAATACGGAGGTGCCTTACGCAGGAAGCATTTCCAACAGGACTGATAGTATTTTGCAGAAATATGATGTGAAATGTGTTTTTCGATTACTATCTAAGATTAGGTTCCGTAAAGAATGATCTTGGTTTGCGTAAGCGGGTGTCTATTGTATTTCTTGCAGTTGTGACATGTGTTGTATTGATCAGACCATCAGGACCATGGAGGACCGGTTGTACCGAGCATAAGCGTCACACGGGCTTACAACTGCCTAGCAAATCTGTTACTGCAGGACATTGTCTTGGCACCGGTCATCCAATGGAATATAACACGAAGAAAGTAGTTGGCACTTCCAACTACTGGGGTAGTGTTGTTAAGAAAGCAGCTGAAATTAAATTGGAAAGTAAACTTATAAATAGAGATGGAGGTTTTCGCTTGAATTCTGCCTGGAAACCTGCTCTCTCTCTTCTCTCTCTCTCTCTCTCTCTCTCTCTCCTGTCAAAAAAAGGAGGAACAGAGTTAATGCTACCTCATCGTTGGTTATTAATTTTCACTATCGACAACTTCTGACGTCGATCGTCTTTGTTTGTGTGATGGTGCTAGTGTTTACAGTGTGTGCTCTTCCTGTGCTCCGACAGGAACATTTTTCCGCCTGTTTGCATATTCCGAGAAAGCCTACGTACAAAGTTTCAAGAACCGGTTTTGAATAGTGACTCTACGAACATTCTATAAACCCCTCTACATATCGCTCCCATAGCGGTCGTGAGGATAAGATGGGATTTATTAAAGTGCTCATGGAGACATTAATACATTTCCCCGCGCCCCACACCTGAATGGAGCGGGAAAATAGCTTAGCGTACCCTCTGCCATGGACTTCACAATGGTTTTCAGAGTATGCAAGTAAATGTAGACGTACCTGAGAAGCTATTCCAGGGTTGACAAACCCCTCACTCAAGAGGGACCATGGAAAGCTAAGTCACGACTTCCAGGGTAAGTTCTGAGCTCAGTCCCCAATAGCAGCGATAATCAGGTCGCGTTGTTATGGCTGGACGCTAGCTCTACGGCTCTTGACAAGCCGCTGCATTCATTATTCGCTTTTGTCCTCTGGCGCGTTTAAAGCGGCCAGAAAGCTGTGAAAGCAACGGAGCGTTCTTAGGGAGTGCTGTGTCATGAGCAGACGCGCGGTACGGCTTCTCCTGAGAGGCATCGGCACGGCACGACACGGCGCGGCCAGAGCCGGGTGTCAGCAACAAGGCGCGGAAGCCGTACGCCGCCGCCACCTGCCGATTACTGACGCAGCTCCCACCGAATCAGAACATGCAGCCTTGCAGCAGCACTCTGGGCTGGGGTCCCTTCTCGAAGTGAGGCAACTGCGGTCGGCTAACGGTAACCGCCACACACTACGAACGCAGCAGCGCTTGCGCAATTAACGAATCAGCGGTCGTTATCGAGTAGGCTCTACAGCGGCACTCCCTGCAGCTAGCAACATGCGCTATTTCGAGAAACGTATGTCAACAGTGAAACGGCTGTACACTCCTTGACTCAGACAGACAAGTTTTCGCTGTAAGCCAGAAGAACTAGCTCCAAAATGGGAGTTACTTTCCAAGAATTAGTGGAATTCTGGAAACTATTTTAATCACTAAATAAGACTTCTGATATGAATAACCTGTGTTCGCCGACTTCTGAGTGCAGCTTCAGCCGTGATGAAAAAAAGAAACACCAAAATTTCGGGCGTCTTCCTGTTTGTTCTTTTTTTTTTCAAATTTCTCCGAAACCAAACATTTAGGAAAAAACCTAGGTTACCAAAGCTGCAGAGCATTAAATTATGCAGTGACTGAGTACCAAAACTTTGCTGTTTCATTAAACTTCCGTACAGAAAAGCTACGTCAGAAAACGGCATTTTTCACACCTCGACAAACAGTCGTTTGCCACTACAAAACGTGCAGCATCTGAGAATTAGCCAGTTTTAAGTAAAATATTATATGAGGAAAGTTGCAGAGCATCAAACTGTATTTTCAAAAGCTCGAATGTGACGAAAAACTTCGCTGGTATGTAAATATGGCCATTACTCGCCTATGTGTAAATCACACGCTAAACGGCCAACATCAACTTTCTACTTTCAATTCAATGGTTCATTCCAATGTTCACTCATATTCGCTTACTTTCAGTACATCCATTCTCTGCCTAGATAAAATATGCGGAAAACACTAAAAGCTGCGTTGTACAAATTGTTTGAGGCGTTTAGAAGCCCAATTGACTTCGAAAGGACAGAGTTCATCATAGGTCGAGGATTTCTCTGGCCCAGAGTGGCAATGAAGGCACAAGAACTACCTTCTTCCATAAATATAAAGCAAGTAGTTTACAAAAAGCGTTTGTATGACAGAAACATCACGATTGTGGACGATGGATAGCCTGACGTGATAAGTGACAATTGTACGAAATAAGCTGAGCGGAGCCACCAAAAGAACTGCACCAGCTGTCAATTAATGAAACAACGTCAGTAACCATGGCATAAAATTTGTTTCTGTCTAACAAACAAGATAAATAGCGCCTTACTTCTTTACTCATTGCGCAACGTGAGTGTGAGCAATTCAACATCAAGCAAGCTCCTGAGAACGCCAGTACTTGTAGCTACTGCTACTGACTCTGCTCAGCACTCATCGCAGTCGTTAGGGCGGACACCGATCTCCTTGTGATTCTTTTCGATTCAAAGTTCCTTGTGATTCTGGGCACTTCAGGGCCCACTGCCTCCAACTTTTTTCTACTGAAGCCAGACAAAAACAGACAATGCAATTTAGTCTACAGCCCCCTAAATTTCAAGTTGTCTCAAGTATCGGAAGACAACATTCTCTTCGTAAATGCCTTGCGGTTGGATAAGATCTCGTCCATTTTCATAGCAACCCTGTACTGCGAAGATGAAACAAACCCATTAAATGTGTTTCGCTATCACACTTTGAAAAAATGTACGCTAAAGAGATCAATCAACCTCACCTCTTCGCCTCCTACAGAAGCAACTGCTCGATATCATTCCCTGAGAAAGTATTTGCAGTTGGAAGCTTGGGAAAACTACCCACAAGACCTACTGGAATGATGCTGGAAGGCTTCGAAGTTGAGCCTCTTTGCCATTTTCCACTGCTAAATAAGCAGCACCTGTGGAACTGCTGAAAACCATTTATTGTGCATGAGGCACAGGGTGCGATGGAGGTGGTTCCTACAGGAAAAGCAACATTACGTGTACCACTGTTTGCAAACTAAGCAAAGACCAGCCCTACAAAAAGTTTCCAACTGACGGCCCTATCACTGACACTGATGACTGTGACATAAATAATGACATTGTGGAAGCAGAGTGTATGAATATGGAAGAATAGGAATTAATGTTATTTGGACCCTTATTCTCCAAACAGGTGAATAAATAATACCGTATAATTAAGAAAAACAGATTGTCCATAGCTGAACATCAATCTTTTACTTTTTTAATTTTGTTTTATTGTATTACTATGACAAAATTTTATATAATCATATGTAACTCAATTTATTGGTAACTGAATGAAGTTTCTTTATTTCCAATAAAACAATAATAAACCTAATGTACTTCATATCACTAATACTCCCGTAAATAAACTTCTGTCCCATTTACTATAGTGTATATTAATATTATTCTGTTAATTTCATAGATTTCAAAAGTAGTACCTCGATATCGCGTAGGTTAGGGATAATCTACCAGTAACAAAAATAAAAACGGGAATATTGGAAAAATTCACTGAATGAAAAGTGAAAGATTGATATAGGCCTACTCATAAATCAGCAATGGCGATATTTACTAACCAGTTATGTTTCAGTCACTTTTTTGACTTCCTGAAAACACAATTTACGTCAAATAGGGCGATTCTAAAATACTTCTATTTTATAGTGAGTAAACGAGCGTTTATGGTAAAGTGTGAAAAAATGTCGTTTACTGACGTAGCTTTTCTACAGGCAAATTTAATCAAATAGCAAAGTTTTGCTACTCAGTCGATGCTGAATTTAATTTTCTTTGGAAATTTGTGGTAAGGTCTTATGGGACCAAACTGCTGAGGTCATCGGTCCCCAAGCTTACGCACTACTTAATGTAACTTAAACTAACTTACGCTAAGGACAACACACACATACCCACGCCCGAGGGAGGACTCCAACCTCCGACGGGGGGAGCCGCACGGTCCGTGACATGGCGCCCATAGACCACGCGGCTACCCCGCGCGGCAAGAATTTACTGCTGTACATTTTTGGTATCCATGGGTTTTCGATTAAACGCTTACTTTGAAATGAATTCGAAAAAGATTCTGAAATTTTGCTGGTGTACTTCGGGAGGAACTCATTAATATTACACACCGACTTGAGTCACTAAAACAGTTTCCAGACTTCATCCAACTTCTGGAAAACAGTAATTTTCTTAGCCTAAAGCTAGGTCTACGCGTGAGAGTAACACACATGTCGTGTGGAGAGCGCCGAGAGAGAGCTCGCCAACAGTGTCTGACGGTGGGGCAAGATCTCAGATAGTCGCGCTCTGCGAGCTTAGACCTCTCGTGTAGACGGCAACCGATGTCTCTCGAGAGTTGCTCCCAGACAAGAAAAACTATGCCGGCATTGTCGGGAGACCGGAGCGTACCCCAAGAGTGCGGAGCAGCCATACTGCGTCCGAGATTTGTCCCACATTACACAGTTTGTAAGATTCCTCACCTTCGTAATATATTTTGCCGTACTCATTCACACATTAAATAAAAGTATTCATGCAACAGCGAGCTTTGACCCATAATATGTGGCCCTGGCATGTTTCTGAGCGAAGAAATCGCTCGTTTTACCTCCTAAACAAACAAAACGAACAGTTAGTCTATGAGGTTAAACAGTGCTAAGCAGCATATAACCCATAAAAACATCATAGACGCATTACATAGAATCAACAAACGAAGAAAAGTAATACTGAAGAGACTCGATCCCACGTTAATATGAAATTATGTATGAAAGACTTGCGCACTATCAAAAGTGCAACCAGCCGCTCAACAAACGTGTTCCAGCACTGTCAGAACAGTTGAGACGACTGTCGCGATGGATACGAACTGTGAGTGATTGTCAGCGATGTGTCGACAAAAACAATCATGAGGAAAACTGACACGAACTGCACTCAGGGCGAAGTTGCGCATTTAATTAATTAATTTTTACGAGAAACGGCCACCGTTATGGAATGTACAGTTACTGGACTATAGGAACTGAGGTGAGGCGCAAAGTTTGTAGGCTGAAATGACTGCTGTTTTTAACACCCCCACAGAAGAAATTTACCAGAACATGCACAATTCAAGGAGTCAAGCAAAGTAGTTTTATAACACAGATTAAGACAGAGACGCGTGTTTGAAAGTAATCCTTTTGGAACTGGGAAAATTGCCCTTTAACTCCATGTAATACAGCTCTAGCTAGAAGAACTGACTTTCAGGAATTTACGAGTTGGCCCTTAAATCAGTACAAGTAAAACGTTCAAGTAACTGCATGTCCGCCAATGATTAATTTATCAGATACCCACCCCACTTGGCTTTTTGAACGCCTATGGGAAACTGGTGGAATGTTTATTTAGTCGTAATTGTTACTTTATCGAATATTAAAATAGAATTAACGTAGCTGATACTAGACATATTAGGGTCACAAGCAGTGAATCTTTGAAACTGGTGGATTTACATATAACAGAATCAAGATTGGCAATTTTGGTTATAAAGAGTATTTCTTCCTTCTCCACCGCTATCATTTTCGAAAAATTTCGATACTATTGTGGATTTTCCATCACAGGATCTACAATGAGAATCTGTAACGCTACCAACAGGAACAATGTCGTTTACGTCTTTTCTTCGCCACTAAATGCATTTAAAGTGCAGCTGCAGCCCGACGCTCTTCCATCGCAACCTCTTCCTTCAAGCACAGAACTACGACAGGTAAATCTCGCAGAGAGTGATCTCTCAGCTCTAACAGACACTCCCACCTTGCCGTTTGTCAACGCTTCCGACATCTGCTCCCGCAAGACTCTCAGACACTCGGGGAAAGTACTCGTAGTTGTCCGTCACACACCGTTTGGTGGCTTGCGGAGTATAAATGTAAATGTAGATGTAGGAATAATTGGACAGTAACTATCAGCGAAAATTCGCCCATATTGTAAACAATCCTCCGAGTACTATCTGGGAGTTCCAAAGTATATGAGTACAACAAACTCTCACGTGATCACAGCACCAAGAAATCGTAAATCTCTAAAAATGAGAGCATGAACGAGGAAAGTTCTTTAGCAAAGAACTGTCTTGTCGCAACATTATCAATCTGTAAGACTGTCATATCTTTTCAAGTATTTCTTGGCATCCTTATTGCTGTGAATTGGTGCTACAGTTGTAATTTCACTGCACTAGTGCCGTACAGTATCCTGTAACTATCCACAGCGACCTTACGTGGACTGACCATATATAAAATAAATAGTAGAAAAAGCAGAAGCCAGACTGAGATTCACAGTAAGAATCTTAAGGAAATGCGACTCATCCACGAAGGAAGTCGAGTATTGAGTATTCATTAATATGGGATCCTTTCCAGATAGGAACAGATAGAGAAGACCCAACGAAGAGAGGCGCGTTGCGTCACGGTATCGTTTGGTCGGAGATCGTTACAGAGATGCTCTACAGTAGCTGACGTCAAAAAAGTCTTGTGTATCATGGAGAACTTTACTATTGCAATTGCGTGAGAACACCTTCCGGGAAGAGTCTGACAACATATTGCTTTCTCCCACATACGCCTCGCCAAATGACGACGAGCAAATACGAGAAATTATAGGTAATAGAGAGGCTTACCGACAATCCATCTCCCTACGCGCCATTTGCGAGTGGGAGACGACCGGGGGATCAGTTAGTGTTGTCCGTCACACACCGTTTGGTGGCTTGCGGAGTATGATATAAGCTTGCAGATGATGATGTAGACGCAGATGCCTTCCGAGTTTAGATGAGAGTCAACAACCACGGCTAATTTTTAAAGCACGAAGCAATCTACGTAATAGTTCTTTCGCCGCATCCACCCGCCTTGCCTACACACGAATGCCTCATTTCATCTTGCATCTTGGAATGTCTTTGGCGATGGCCTCTCTCTTTCTTCCACCTGATACGAATGACGTTAGGTCGCTCGGATTCGAAAGCTGTCAGAGAGTTTGACTGACTGCTCTAAAATACACGTGTAATGCGCCGCTGTGCTCAAAATTGCCCTGCTCATTTCGCAGAACTGGTAGAAATAACGCGGAACACACAATTTTAAAGCGCACTACAAAGCGCGAGATGTCACTGTAGCTGTTAAATATCGGAAACAATCCTACTAAAGGAACATCTGCAACTGAGCATTATAGTAAATGTTGAAAATACCGCTTCAGTTGTAAGTTTCTTTTCATTTTTTATTTCTCAATGCTTAAATCGCGACCGGTTTCGGGATCCTACATGCCCATCATCAGGTGTGATAACTTTGTGCTGTGACCTCTAGCGCCGCAGTGAATGAGTATAGGACGCAGTATACCACAGCGCTGGTTTAAGCATTGAGAAACAAAAGAATAAAAAGAACCTTACAACTGAATAGATATTTTCAACTTCTGCTATCGTAAATACCAGTTATAATTACACTTCTGTCCTGATGTACAAAAAGCTCCGGAAAACTGTTTGGAATATTAATATAACACTAATGGATACCTACATTTACTCTGCTTATTTAGAGACTAGATTGTTAACCTAAGACGCACAATCTTTTTGGGCACTGTTCTTATTGAAGTGTTATCGTCAATGTCATTGAAATAAGTGTTTCAATTTAATGAGTAACACTGATGACTTCAATTAAAGCAGGCCTGTAATTTTGAAATGACTGTAGTGGCGTACCCAAGCGGCCAGTCAAATAAAATTAAAAGTAATAATGACACTTCCACTGGCACTCAACATCAAACACTATGTATGCATTTGGTGCAGAGACAGGCGCCCTTAGCAGCTGTATCCCACCATGTCAACGGACTAAAGACTGTCGCGACCGAAGGTCTGACATCACATTATTTGCATTCCATGGCAGATAACCGATCGCCTTAGTAACAGCTTGAACTGAGTCATTCACACCCGAGGCTTCGTCGACAAGTGCACCAGTCTTCCGGAGGAAGCTCTACTTACGCGCAAATGAGGTACCTGATTCGCAAAATTTATGGTTCAGGCACTCATTCTGGGTCTTAACTTGCTGACGGATTTGGTTTTAGAACAATTTTATCAATCGCCGACTGGGTCTGATACGACGCTCCTGAAGCATTATTCCTGTACAGAGACTCGCTTATCACGAGCGATCATTTTTGTTTTTATATATAATCTCCTTTCCAGGTGAACCACACTTTCCTAAAATTCTCCCAATAACCCGAAGTCGGCCATGCGCCTTCTCTACTACAATAATTACATGCTCCTTCCATTTCATACCGCTTTGCAACGTTAGCCCAGATATTTAAACGACTTGACTGTGTCAAGCAGGTCACAACATCCAAACATTACGGGTTTGTTTTTCCTACTCAGCCGCGTTAACTTACATTTTTTACATTTATAGCCAGCAGTCTAAAAATGGTTCAAATGGCTCTGAGCACTATGGGACTCAACTGCTGAGGTCATTAGACCCCTAGAACTTAGAACTAGTTAAACCTAACTAACCTAAGGACATCACAAACATCCATGCCCGAGGCAGGATTCGAACCTGCGACCGTAGCGGTCTTGCGGTTCCAGACTGCAGCGCCTTTAACCGCACGGCCACTTCGGCCGGCCGCCAGCAGTCTAAGTCATCTTGTATCATCCTACAGTCACTCATCTTCGACACTTGCCCAGCATCATCAATAAACAACGGTGATTGCTGCTCACTCTATCCGCGAGATCATTTATGTATGTATGGATTAAGAGCAGTCCTATCACACTTCGCTGGGGCACTCCTGACGACACGCCTGCCTCTGTTGAACTCTCGCGCTCGAGGATAACGTACTGAGTTCTATTATTAAAACGTCTTCGAGTCACATATCTGGGAAGCTATCCCGTATGAAGTTGGGCACCCTGACAAATACTTATCGACACATATAAAAAAGCTGTTTCAGTCTGACATTAAAGTGTATTGAAAATGAGAAGCTAACTGTTTCAAAGCACAGGTTCTTTGAATGCTCCACTGAACACAAGCATGTGGTTAGCTGTAGTGCATGATTTCATGAATTTGTCATTCTGAAAGCTTCAACTACACTGATTTTTCACGAGTAGAAACTTGCTCTAAACTGTTAAATTTCAGAAATATTAACATTTTTGTTAAGCTTGTCAAGAAGTGTGTGCCAGCCTCAGACATGAAACTGGTCTGTGGTAGAGCTGTGACGAGTTCATCACCAGAAGGAGAAGCACAATGAATTTCATATTAACCTTGCACAGCTATGATTTTTATTAGGGTATCTCCTTTTTTAAATCGGTGACTCTTCATAATATTCCCAACCTGTAAAGTGCTATTAGTTGTTGTTCCTCTAGTTACTTGTTTTATTATTTGACACCACATTATAAGAACGATTATGTTTGGTGTAAGGGCGAGACAAGCCCAGTTATTAAAAAATTCAGAGAGTATCGCAATAAATCTTTGTTTGGTTGTGTAATAAGTTACTACGTATGTTGGTGGCCTAAGTAAAGATTGTGAAATGACAGGTTCAAAATGGTTCAAATGGCTCTGAGCACTATGGGACTTAACATCTATGGTCATCAGTCCCCTAGAACTTAGAACTACTTAAACCTAACTAACCTAAGGGCAGCACACAACACCCAGTCATCACGAGGCAGAGAAAATCCCTGACCCCGCCGGGAATCGAACCCGGGAACAAAAGACAGGTCCGATTAATCAAATTGCCCAATTTCTGGAGAGTTTTATGTACTTTACTTAAAGGTATGTAAAAATGACTTACCTGGTTATTGGAACAATGCCTTCAGTTTATCTGCTGGAGGAAATATGTACATAGAAAAACATTAAACAATATTTGGAAGGTGGTATAAGGCGTCTTTTTCCTTTATCCTTTGTTTCTAGTGTTTTCCTCTCTCTAAATACCAAATAACGTCCAAAACTATTTTTCCTCTTCAATAGGGCTGACATTTAGCAGTTGATTTTTTTTTCTAACAAACGGTTATCATATACCAAAGTTTTCGTTGTTTAGGATTTGTCAAACCTAAATAGCTTTTTTGTATCGGTGGGAACACACTCGCAAGAAAGTAATCAAGTACCTACTCATTCCGCTTTTGCAATAAAAATTGCAAATACTACTCGTATACGACGAGTGAACGCGGCAGTTATTGATTTACAACTTAAGATGTTAGCAGACGAAGCCTAGTCCCGCATCTCTGCGCATAACTCATACGTGCAGTACAATCAGTTGAACACTCACCGCGGTGGTCGGCGGCTGCTTTATACGCCATCTGCGGCACACCAACCCGGGTGTCGTGGGTTTTGACCAAAAAGTCGCTCATGTAAAACAAGCTGTAGTTGAAGCAAATTACAGGTGCTGCTTTAAACGGATTCTACAAGTCACGTGAAGAGAGAGAGAGAACTGTACGTTTTTGTAAAAGTCAGGTTAACTGCTGAGAAATAATATATTTTCCACCGGCCTAATGCGTGCGCAGGCTAGCGGTATCGAAGCGGGGTCATCGCGAAACGAGAGGGGCGGTGGCTGGTGCGGCAGAGAGCGAGCAAGGGCTGATTTAATAACATTTCATTAGCCGCCGCTGGCGCCGCCCTTGTGTTGTGGTCTCGGATAGTGCGCGCGGATAATGGCCGATAAAATCTCTGCGGCTTCCGCTTTAATTTCTCACAAAGTCATTATTAGCGCGGTGGTGGCGGCGGCGGCGGCGCGTGATCCAGTGCGCCGAATTCCGCGCTCGCCCGCAAATGCACCGCCGCCGCATTTAAATACACTGCTCCTCGCGCCAATTACAACGCAAAAGGTGCGCTGTGGCCACAAAGCCAAAACCAGCGGCGGGGAACCACTTGTCCGTGGCCGCCATATTAGCGGGGCCGACTAAGTGGCCAGGTACTGCGGCGTCTAAAATTGTGCCCGAAATATGGCTGAATGCGCCGGGAATTCGCAGCTGTGCGCTGCGCCACTTGGGGTTTCGCGCTAAACTCACCGAGCAGGAACGCGCGCTCCGCCCGAGAGAACTCAATGTTGGCGCACCAGCAACGCTTTTCAGCGATTTTCCTCACTTCGCATCCCAGTGCAGGCTAGGAACATTGTCACATAAAACGATAAACGAAGGAAGGAGGATTAGGATTTAACGTACCGGCAACGACATCACCAGGGATGGATCTAATGTTCGGCTTGGAAAAGGCTGGACTACAAAATCCGCCGTGTTCGTTTCAAAGGAAGCGTCTCAGAAGTTAATATTAACCTTTTCACTACCATTCGGTGGTATCTGTCCCATGATAGGTTATCCGAGAACCAGCGGCTGCACGTTATTGCCATGTATCAATGTCCCACTGGTAACAGGAGGCCTACTAAATGGTTTCAGAATTATTATAACTCCAGTCCGCGTTTGTAGGTTGTGATGTCGAACTTTTACTGTTAGCCCTCTGCTCGGTATCGTCGCATCGAATTAGTTCTCGCCTGCAGACAGGCAATCCAATGAACAGGTTTGCAGAGCGGGCTGCTGTCGTGCATTCCCGGATAATTTGTATCAGTGAACTGCAGCCCCGTACAGGTGTTTGCTGCGTCACAGACGGTGGCCACATTGAGCACTTGTAACGCGAGTTACTAAGTCTTTCCACTAATCTAACGTGTGTCCATCTTCTGTATGTCTTGTAGTTTTTGCGCAATCGTCTTCTGATACCTGGAGGTACGTTGGGAAACGAAATGCCGGGAAATATTTACTGCTGACTACATTAGTACCTTTCACTCCGAAAAAGATTTAGTAGTGAAAGGCTACGCGACATTTGGAATGAAAGGAAAACGTAAATATGGACGATACCGCCCTCCGCAAGGCAAATGCAGCGTCTCAGCACTGTGCCGCCTCAGTCGACCACAGCAGACGAATGGCTACAGGCCTAACTTGTGGGGTAGCTTTCCTTGAATGGTTCCAGACAGCCTCTGCGGATGTCACATTCGGTAGGTATGAACCCAATAATTCTGAAAGAGGAGACCCACATGCTCCATTTTGTTTTTTGTAAGAATGTGTACCTTTGTTGCTATCCAATCTTCCGATCAACATTTGAAGCAGGTGCCGCTTATGCGTAAAGCACAACCACCAGGGTACATCAGTTATTTATGCCTTATAGCACACTGATTTTTATTAAACATTCTGTTGGGAATGATACTGTCATATTTTAGACTAAGCTCCATGACAAGCGTCAAATTATTCGCAAGCATCCAATCACAAAATGAGTATCGGATATCCTTCTATTAGTTATTGGCGGCGTAGCTACGGATGTGGCAGATATATACCTTACTACTGTGCCTTTCCCCTTCACTAAAGGATTTCACAATTTTTAGGATGAGAGCATCCAGTAAACCAAATTTATTTAATTGAACCGAAGTGTTCACTGCTCCTATGTAAGTGTACTGCATGTCTATATGCGGCCGTGTATGTCGAAACTGCAATCCAGAAAGTTCAAATCTGTTTAACCTAGTGCGTCCCAAGAGAAATTCCAGAACGTACATAATTTAATAAAATAGTTATACTTATTACCTGAGAAATTTGCAGTCTCTAGAACAAGTTATAATTCCGATGCGTGTACGGTCAGATGCAAAAATATCGTACACCACAGTAAAGTCTCTAGTATTGCTGCTCAAGTCACGCGGAAACTTCAGAGCTTACCAGAAGAGATGTTGTCTTCTCAATCAAGTGAAAATATCATCGCCATTACAAAGATAAGCGTACATCATTATTCATAAAATCTGACGTTACAAAAGTTTCAATAATTAAAGTAAATGGTCATTTGCCCGAACACGAGAAGAAAAAGAAATCCATGCAGATACTGCCGAAACAATATAAAGATAAAGTAAAAACTGTTTCGGTATTTGGCGAATTTAAAATAGTTCTGTGTAATTTATAAAAGGTTTTAAACAATGTGCTGCTGAAAGTTATAGGGCTACGGTCTTTCGCCTTCATCGGGCATTAAAGCAACCTCTCTTAGATTAGTCACTGAAATTTCAAGTTATCAGGTGAATCCTGTGTGCGAAGACCTAGGCCGTAAAAAATGGTAAGGGACAAGTTGGTTGTTCCGAGAACTTACACAATGAAGTTTTAATAAAGTCTCTCAAGGAAGATATTTCAATTACAAGTAACGTGATTGTTTTTACTTAGATAAGTCTGTTTTCAAATATATCTAAGGTAACTACGTATTTTTAGAATGGTTAATTCTATACAAAATTTTATTCTTAAAAATTCGTTATTGGACTCTTAAGACTGTTTACCAGCTGGGCGAATTAACGAAACATTACTGTGAAATCTCTCAAAAACACAAATTTAAAATACCCCAATTTTTTCAATTTTTATACTAAGATCTGCATTTGTAATTTTTGCAATAAAAATCTCAAAAATTAATCATGATTCAGGACAATATGAAATTAATTTTATCAAGCTCCTTACTACAACACGTAAATAATGTTAAGGATGATCCTTCAACATTTCTACAGTCACCTTCTCACGCAAATTCACGTAAGCTATGGTAAGGGGCGCAACACTGTTTACTTGCTTAAATAAATATTCACATTAATCTGATAATCAACAACTATGAAGCGCACTTGCGTTCAGGAACATTTCAAGATCTTTCAGACTCTTAGTTATCTACATCATTCTCAGATGCGTACAAATCGTCCCCATAAAGTTTTTACCTGGCAAGAACACCGCACGCTTTACTACTTTTGGCAGCCATGTTTTTGGCACTTATCACTGTTAACATGCACACACCCTGCCACAGTTGCCATTAGCGAGAATCTGAAACTAGAGATAGAGCTTCTACCACTTAGTTTATCGTGGAACTACCAGCCAATATGAATAAAGCACATCAGTTACCATGTTTTATAAGCAATAACTCTGTTTCTCATGGACTGTCACGTCTCATTGTTACCAGCCGAGGTCTCCAATTATGCGAAGTAGTCAGTCATGTCGTCTTGGCGGGTAGCCTACATCGTAGGCGAGTCCATCCGTAGACGCAACGTTCGTGCCACTGACATTAGCGGACTTCACGCCTTATTTACTGGAAACCTTTCGTGCGAATCATGAAGCCAGAAAAGTTGATCGGCGAAATACTGTACACTTTTAGCAACTTCACCCAGGTGCGAACCTGTATTTTTTTTTTTCATTTAGAATTAGTACGTGTAGAAAACGAAGCTTGGGTATTATTATTATTATCGTACTGACCAACTAGGCTCACGGAACAACTTTAATTTCACTTCTTCCTTTGTTTTTGTTCCCTATTTTTCCAGTATTTCCTCTTTTTATGCCCATGTTGTCTCTTCTTTTCTTCTGTCTATATTGTTCCCGATTTCTCATTTCTCCTGCTTTGAAAGACTTCTTAATTTAGTATATTGTTGTTAAAAGGGTTTCTTTCTGTTATTACCATGTCTCTGATGTTTCTTTTTAGTTCTTCGTTATTTCTGAAATCCACATCACTGTCGATTTCTTCTTCTTGAAATACAGGAGTATCTGTTCCGTTAGTCTGTTTCACTCATCTGGTAGAGATGCCCAATAAAAGATTTTCTCTCTGTTTTCGTAGGCCTCCTCTTACCTCTCATTTTCCAACAATCTGTATTTTGTATTGCACCCACTGTTTTCCTAAAAATCCGTCTTTCAAGTAGCTCTATTCTATTCAGCTTACAGTTCAGTATCAGGCATTCACATCCAATATACAGTCTGGTCGTACAACTGCGGTATAGTGCCTTAGTTTAGGTTTTCTAGATACACATTTCTTGTTGAAAATATTCTTTATCAAACCATACGATCTTTCCATTTTGTTAGTTCTTACATCTACTGCAAATTTTTCAACTCAACTCTGTTGTATAGGTTATCAAACATATCTGACTTTACTTATTCCCTCTTATTTTACATATTTGTGTTTTATGAATTTATTGCATTTTTTTTATATTTGTCATGAATTTTGTTTTTCAGTTGAAATTCTGAGAACAGTTTTATTTGCTATTTTCCCAGAATATTTATCTGAATAAATGCTTCTGTTAGATTTTCTGAAAGCATTGCAAAATTGTCTGCAAAAAGCAGGCAGTTTCCCTTAATTCCACTTATTTTCCCACATAGAATTATTGATTCAATTTTATGGTTTTTTTAGCTCCAAATTCCAGATCTTTACAATTTTTTATAGAAGGCTGTTAAACAAGCACGGTGACAAACCATCCCCTTGTCTAACACCAGGTTTTATTTCAAATGGCTGAGATACTTCTCCCACAAATTTAAATTCACGAGTAACTGATGACATTTTGTTTATCTTCCTGTTTATGCATCAGGTAGATTAATAGCTATTTTCCACCCTTCTGGATTCTTTTTAGTTTTCCAAATGTTCTAAGACAGCAATTAAAGATAATTTATGATCTTTAGTTCTGATCATTCCGATAATTCTTCTGTAATGGAGTACCAACCATCTACTTTGCTGTTTTAGAGTGTTTTGATGGCTTCACGAATTTCTGTCTCTGTTGGCGGAATATCTTCCTCCAGATTTAGTGGTATTACTGGATATTCCAATTTAACTGTTGGATTTGGGCAGTTTAAGACGCTGTAAAATTTTTTTTTGCTAGTATTTCACAATTTTCTTCGTTATTTAATCCTATTCACCCTTTTCATCTCTGAAACACACATTTTGATCCCCTTTACGTACATGATTAAAACTTCGATAAATATTTCTAGTATTATTTTTGGTAAAATTTTCCTTTATTTCCTTAAACTGAGAATTTTCAAAGATTCTTTTGATTTTCCGGATTATTTTTGATGTCTCTTTTCTTTGTTGACTGAACTGTTCTAAGTGTTCTTTTTTCGAACATCTCCATTTCCTCCATTTTTGTGCTCTTTATCATTATTCTTGTCGTGTTGCTAAAATTATCAGTCACGTTTCACACTCATGTAAGTAAGACTACAATCGACGTTTATCAAACTGCACAACGAGTATTACCATCAAAGTCCAAAGACAAAGAATTATTATACAAAAATAGGCTTTAAATTTTCTCGGAGTCGTTTCAGACAGTTGTCTCTTTGAAATTATATTGCCAGAAAACCTAGATGGCGTATTTATTTAACCAGTGATGAATTCTCCACTCTGTAGCTCGACATTGTTAAGACAGCACGTAAGCGACATCTCAACTGAAACGTGATACACGTAAAAGCACGACTTTGCTACAAATCTTTACTAGCAAGGCGCACCAGACGGGTAAACTGATAAGGACGTTGGTGGGAGAGAAAACAGAAAAAAACAGAGCAAAAAGCATATAAAATAGTCTTTCGTGGAACTAATGCAGAGGACACACGTTCTCACAGAAAGACGAGTTTGTAAACATCAGTTCACCGACACAAGCAAAACGACAGCACTAGATGATAAATTATTACCCTACATGTTCCAGCATTGTCTGATATGGCATGTCGGCTATTACATTTTCCTCTTCATTGTTACTTACAAGCAAGCTGAAATCATAACTATCTGCGAACAACAATTATTCTTTATAACGATTCTATTAGATGATACTATTTGAGTGACAGGTTACAATGGTGTAATGCGAAGAGCAAGAGCAAAGACACCCAATATTCAGTACATATTTCAGATATGGTTGCTTTTAATCGTGTTTCCAATGAAATATTATATCACACTTAATAACATGAGAGATAAAAATGCATGTTTGTAACTAAACTAAAACACGCCAGCGAGATTATTAACGCCCTTACTAAAATAGATGGAGACGAATGTGGCTACAACGCATAATACTAAACAAGCATTAAGAATAATTTAACTTAAAATCATGCTCTCCATTTTCACCTACCCAGTCATGCAGAATGTGAATTTTATAACTCTGTCGACATTACAATATGCTATTAAAATCCCTCCTCAGCTACAAAACAAACCTGAGGAAATTGTGGATGTCTGTTGACTTACAAAACAAAGGGTGCCACACTGATAACGCATTAAAACCTATTCCTTAATAATTTTGGAAGCAAGGCAAGATATCTCAAAATGGTTCAAATGGCTCTGAGCACTATGGGACCTAACTTCGGAGGTCATCAGTCCCCTAGAACGTAGAACTACTTAAACCTAACTAACCTAAGGATATCACACACATCCATGTCCAAGGCATGATTCGAACCTGCGACCGTAGCGGTCGCGCGGTTCCAGACTGTAGTGCCTAGAACCGCTCGGCCACTCCGGCCGGCGCAGACATCTCACAGGATCTTAAAAGTTGGACCACATTCGTCTCACTGTTAAAATAAATCAGTTAGTAAACTGGCCTCTGCCCTCTTACCTCTTGCACTGGAAAAAGACAGTCGCTTTCTACTGCAGACTGAGAGCATGTTACTGCATTAAGTTCCAATTACTATGGCTGTTGTGATTTATTAACGTACAAGTAATCGTGTTATTAAAAAATAAAACAAAAAAAGCAGAGCGCCAGGTTAATATCTGTTATTCTAGCACGCTGACTATATTGATCGTGGGTGTGTTGATACGCTGTTTCCCCACACACAAAGTTAAACAATGAGAACACACGGAAGAGACTTTGCGTGATTCGATGACAGATGGTGATGGTGGCATTCCTGCCTGTACAGTATAGCCGCAACTTAACATTGTAAATACATGTAAAAACAACAAGAAGCGAAGTCTAATCACTTGTGGACCTTTCAGTCAGCAGGATACACAATAAAAAGCCGATTTTTAATTTTCTATCATTCAATCACGATAATAACAAAAACAACAACGCACACACACACACACACACACACACACACACACTTATTTCCGTTGCATTCGTGATTTTAGCTGTGAACAGGGATGCCTGCTGTTAAAATTCACAAAGCAGTTCTCTGCAATAGACGAAACTGTTTGTTACAACTGACGTCTTCAGTTGAAAGAGAAAAAATGATCATTATTTATTACATATTTTAATACTCTTCATTGCAGTGCAATGCAATAGTAACTAGATAACCGTTTTCGATTGACAAATATGATCGGAAGATGATTGTTGGTCAGTCGCAACCAGCTATCTAATAACTATTGGAGTGTGAAGTTTATTTGGACTAGGTACAACCACTGGTCATCAATTACCAAAAATTCGTTACATCCGGGAATTCAGAAAAAACTGGAATTTAACTGTTTAAACGTTACGCGAATTATACGTTATTTGCACATATATTTTTATCACATATTAACAAAAAAGTTTTATTTATCAAAATAATAAAAATTTCCTTTGGGTCAAATTCGTATGTGTATGTGCTGCATGATCACACAAGGGTTTGACTAACATCAATATCGCCGTAGTTTTTTCCACTTCGTGTTCCAAATATATAATTATTTCGTACAGTTGTGTCGTTGGCTCTGTATGTGTCACAATGGCTCCAGACTGAGCGCCAACTTTCTAAGCTTATTATCATTGCTATCATCTTTGTCTACAAACTAAAAACGCTTCCAAGTTGATACCGTCGAAGATCCAACACCACATTCAGCTGCAACCGTCTTTCAATAATTATTCTTTACCCACCCTGTACGGAGCATCTTTTTATCAATGGGCACTACCACCTTCCTTCTCTTTCATCTCATTTTACACTGGCAACGAACGGTGGCACTATACAGTAATGTGCACCTCGATGTTAACTTGATAACTGACATCGTGCCAGAATCCATCTGTGGCAAATGACTGGACTAAAATTTACAGTTTGTCGTCGTCCATTTTTGCCGTTATTACTTCCAGAGAAACGACACAGTACATTTACCAGGTCCTGATAAATGAGGACAGATAAAACGAGGAACCATTTCTTAAAATATGTAATTAATATAACTGTGCTCCCACATATGAATAACACACGTACAACACGTGCCTCGTCATTTGAGTATAAAACAAAGAGATGCAAGTAGAGCGTGTAAGTACTGATGATCAAGAATAGCAGAAAGAAGCTAAGGCGTCACAACTTAGGCACCCCTCTGTTTGCGTCAGCCCACGTGGCAGACGCCCAGACGCCTCCCACCGCGGCGGCACGCACGCCGGTATTGACGGTGGCGGCGTGGAGGCCCGCGCACTGCGCATGCCTCGCCTCTGTGGGGGTGGGGGCGGGGCCTGACGGGGGCGTGCCCGGTGACACCCGCCCCTGCACGCGCATCCCGCGTGCTCGGCGGCGCCAGATTCGCATGGCTCGCTAAACCTCGTATGTCCTCACACACACACACACACACACATACACACACACACACACACACACTAGCTAGTGTGACGGTACTGTACCTTGCGTAAACTGGAGTTACTGTCAGACAAAGGATAAAAATATAAGAAGAAGTTTCTCAAATTACTTGCTCAACGCACAGAAGTGTTTGGAAGTCAATGTGGTTGACAGTACACGTACCCTAAGAAAAATAGGACTGTTTAATGTGCCACTAGAGGTGGGCACCGTGCACAGGACAATGTAAGAGAACGACAAATATTGGTATACGGAGCACACATCAGAGACGAGCAGCGTATAGCAGATTATGAGAGACGCGAACTGAGTGGAAAAAGATTCTGCCTGACAAGAACACAGTACATATCAAGAACGTTACATTACATGTTTTCTTGACCATAATTTATTAGCTTCCAGAAAAAATATTTTAAAACTATACGCAAAAAAGAAGCAGGCTACTGAACATTGATATTGTTGACGTATTATAAGATGAGCACCTTAGGTGAAACAGTATTAGAGTATTAGAAAGGCAGTCACTAATCGGACGACTATATTTTGTCAACTAGTAATGTGGAGAAAATAGCCTCAGGCCGTTTACCGAGGTGACAAAAGTCATGGATTGGTTCCTAACATCGTGTCGGACCTCCTTTTGCCTGGCTTAGTGCAGCAGCTCTACGTGGCATGGAAGCAACAAGCCGTTGGATGTCCTTTGCAGAAATATTGAGCCATGCTGCTGCCTCTATACTCGTCCATAATTGTTTAAGTGTTTCCGGAGCAGGATTACGTCCCGTAAATGTTCGATGGGATTCACGTCGGGCGATCTAGGTGGCCAAATCATTCGCTTGAACTTCAGATCATCCGCGAACAATTATGGGCCGCTGACATGGCGCATTGTCATCAATACAAATTCCATCGTTGTTTGAGAACATGAAGCACATGAGTGGCTGCAAATGGTCTCCAAGTCAACGATCTGCTCAGTTGGAGCAGAGGACCCAGCCTATTCGATGTAAACACAGCCCACACCATTAAGAAGTCACCACCAACCATACACTGTCTTGCTGACACCCTGGGTCCACGACTTCGTGGGGTTTGCACAACACACTAACACTACCGTCACCTCTTATTCCCTGAAATAGTTTTTCCAGTCGTCTAGTGTCCAACCGATCATGGTCACGAGCGCAGGAGAGGCGCTGCAGGCTATTTCGTGCTGTTAGCAAAGGCTCTAGGGTAGGTCGTCTGCTGCCACAGCCCATTAACGCCAAATTTCTACGCACTGTCCTCACCTTTTCTCGTACATCACACATTGGTTTCCATGATTATTTCACGCAGTGCTGTCTGACAGCACTGACAACTCTACGCAAACGCCATTAATCTCGGTGAAGGCCGTAGGCCACTGCGTTGTCTGTGATGAGAGGTAGTGTGTAACTACCAGTCGGCGTTCAGAGCCAGTTAATTCCCGTCGTATGGCCATAACAACATCGGAAACATTATGAACCACCTGAGTACAAATGAAAGCTTTGCCAATGCACTGCCCTTTTACATCTTGTGTTTGTGATACTACCGCCACCTGTATGTGTGTATGTCGCTATCCCATGACTTTTGTCACCACTGTGTATTTTAATCTGATTCCTAGAAACGAAAATTGTGTTTGCAGTTACATGTAAACGTGAATAAAGCAAGTCACCGCACGGTGCACAGTAATTGTTACGACCAGTAATCACTGACATTCTTACGAAGATAATACAAATATATTCCAATACACGGAGCGCCTATGACAATGATATATGAATGGAGATCTTCTGGAGAACATTAATGTTAAGAAAACCAAACGGTCAACGCCCCACCGACACTGGATTTTCCATTTATACTGAGCCTTTAAAAAAAACTGAATTCTGGAATAGTTTAATTTTAACCGTATTTTACAGTAGTTGTAATGAGCAGATTCGTACAAATGTACGAACTGTAATTCTTCGTTATATCGTTCTAAAATCAAAGAATATTTTTTCGAAGTTGGTGGCTTTTGTAAAGATTCAGCTCAGTAATTCTCAACATCTGGCAAATACGTGATTCAGTTCACACGTGGTCGTGCTTCTCTTGAATGTGGTCCACTTGAAGGACATCTTCAAAACTGTTCTAACGTGCTACACTCACCTTCGTTCAGACAGCTGGTGTCTGAATACCATAACGCATTAGTTTCAACGCATAAAGCCAATAATATCAAATGTAATTGTTTAGCAGATCATGATGTACTTCTAACTAGTACGTAAAACAAACATACATTACAAAGTACAAGGGGTTGGCCCTGGTTTTACAGTAACTCGAGTGCATTACTGTCTCATCTATTGAAAGTACACAACACTGGCGAGTTGTTTATCCTTCAGTTATGCCTCACTTTGCATATTTATTTGTTGCGTGGTACTTGAGAGGACCAATACACGTGAGCGTTAACCCTTTGTTGCCTAAACTACCAAAACATAAATTTTTATCTTTTTGCGGATTATAGCAGCAAATAGTAGCAAAAGAACGGTGAACACTATTTTAAAAAGTTGGTAGCTTTGAGTACAGTCTGAGCCTCCGGTGGCTTGCCGACCAACGCCTCTCAGTACAGCAGTAAGCAACGAATCTAAATCTGTCAGAATGCATGAAGGCTACAAATCAGTCGACATTAGGACGCAAACACTTGTTTTTAATTGCAGCAGACAAGTACTATACAAAACAAACATTCAGAGTTTGGTCTTTCACGATATACTTTGGTCTTTTACTACATACTTCACATCTTCCCCTGTTTACTGCGAAAGTGACAAAATGAACGCATTTATTTCCATATCTTACATCGTTTGGGACTAAGTTCTTCCTAATGTTGCACGTATTGCGTTCTGTTAGAAGGTACTTTGCATTCGTCTGATCCATCAGCCCCCCGAGCAACACTATGAAACGTTGCTTTCTTCCGCCCTCGGAGCTTCCGTGGCATCGTCCGGAGTCACGCTCGCAGACGCGAACTCAGTCCACGCATTCCTAGTGACGTGCAGCGCACGAGACTAAAGACGCGACGTACGCAAACGTTTTTGGCGAACCCCGATTAACTGGCTACCGTGCGACACAACCCACTCAAATTAAATAAGAGTAGCCAGCCTCGCTTCAAACTGCGAGACATGGTTAAACTTTACAACCCGAAAGTCAACAGCCGGCCGGAGTGGCCGAGCGGTTCTAGGCGCTACAGTCTGGAGCCGCGCGACCGCTACGGTCGCAGGTTCGAATCCTGCCTCGGGCATGGATCCTTAGGTTAGTTAGGTTTAGGTAGTTCTAAGTTCTAGGGGACTGATGACCACAGCAGTTAAGTCCCATAGTGCTCAGAGCCATTTTTTTGAGCCGAAAGTCAACATTTAAAAGCCCTGTCGGTGTCTAACCATTTTCAGGTAACATTCCTAGCTCTGGCCACTGGATTGGAACGATTTAGTGCTACCGGTTCAATAAATCTCATTCAGCTGGCTAGTAGCAATTGCTGTTGATAATTACAAGGGGACACGGTTCAATGTCGACAGGTTAAACATCTCTCAAAAAAAAAAAAAAAATCACTGTTAGGTTTGCAAAGAAAGCAGTGAAATTTATTGGCTATAGTTAACACTAGCCAAGTCCGTCTCGTTCACAAAACTCGTATTGCCCAGCTAGCTCCATGTTTTCTACGAGATAACCACAGGAAAGTGGATAAGCGGTAACCGACGCCCGCGCACTGAAACGCACTTTCGTGTATACTGTCGGCTTTCCGCACCCCAAACGTAACTTCGTTGATCACGGAGGGACCCTGCGATATGATAAACCACACAAACACCACCCAGGAGGGCCCACGGTACTGATGGCCCACTTCCCCACCGCTCCACGAAATTGTTTAAAATATAAGCCTTTCAGAGAATCAGGAAAAAGTAGCACAAAGCTGGCAATGTCACTGGTTATTCCCCTTGCTCCTTCTTGATGCTGCCCTCTGACAGGACATTTCGAACCCTTTCTACAACGGCTGTCATGGGTAAATTTTTCTCTCTCGGTAAAAACTGACCGTTTAGAAGGATTAGGGAAAATTCTGCCCATGCTCTTCAGGCCGAACAAAACTCTGTTCCCGGCTGCCGGAAACAAGACTACGGCGGCTACCATAGCGAAACAGAGCTCCAACACCTGGGCGACTTGGAAATGATAAGTCACAATTTGTTTTAAACTCCAGAAGTGTAATCTCTCCACACAGCTCACTCGTTTTGCATCTTCTTCCCAGCCAATAAGGAGAAGTCTTTTAATACAAAGGAGCAATGAATGTTGATTTCAGTTCCATGGTACTTGCAAACGATATACATATTTTTGTTGTCTTTCCACAAAATTACCCCAATTCAGAGGATGATATCCTGTAATCAAAGTCACCTATTTCACTTACTTAAAAAGTAAAAGACCTGATGGGGGAACTTACTTGTTTACTCTCATTACGCTAAAACCCCAAGTTTTCTCCACTTTTAGCCTTCCAGGAAGGGAAAAGTAAGTAAAAAAGATATCAAAGTTGAGTTCCTGTTGTTTCCCCAAAACTTTTTCATGAATCTGAAACTACCCTTTCCCCTAAACTGCAATTTTCGAATTCCCCATTTCTTCGCTGATAAATATCAAAGACAACAGTGTAGCCTTTCCTGTCCGCAATACATCTATGTTTGTAGCCTCGTTATACAGAGTTCATTGGATTGTACCGTGTCACTTAATTTCTCACTTAGATGAGAATGATATCTACGTTTCCTCCAACTTCTATTCATTTCGGTCTCAGGCCCCTTTCTACTTTTGCGAAGGTTTTCACGCAAGCAATAATTTATCTCTTGTTTCTTGAATTTCTCTACAGTTTCTGGCAAACTATTTTCGAGCTCCACTAGTGCACATTTTACCAAACATCTTTAAAAAGTCCCACTAACACAAAGTTTTTGCAAAAAACGCATCAAACAGTGAGACTGCAGGATTGATAGCATCACTTGCACCAGTATCGTCATCTTCATCATCCTCTACTTGCATAACGTCAGTATCATCTGGCAAATCCCCGCCTCCGTAGCCAAGATTGGTAACGCACGTCTGTGCAGTGGCGGTCGACACGGAGATACACTAGTTGTAATCTTGGTGGTGAATGAAATATTCGCTGCCAGTATTTGCCCGGCGAGGGGAGGAGTGGTAGTGATGTGTAGTTACTTATCATCATCATGCGCCAATGTCCTAGATTACATTTCAAACCTTTATGCAGTCTCTCGTGAAGCGAGGGCATGTGACACTCACCACCACAATCGTACAGTTCGCATCCATAGCTGAGTAATCAGCGCTGTAGAATGCCACGCGAGGGGCCTGTCTCGATTCCCTACCGAATCGGCGACTTTCTCCGCTCGGGGACAGGGTGTTGAGTTGTGTTCATCATCATTTCATCCTCATCGACAGGCAAGTCGCCGAGTGGCGTCAACTAAAAAGACTCGCACTAGGCGACCGGTCTACCCGACGGGAGGTCCCTGCCACACACACACATTTCATCATCATACAACACAAACATAACAGTAAACGGTACACGCATCCATTACACATAATTATATTCCACAAACAGACATACGACATATCTCTCACATAGCCAAGGAAAGGAACCAATGCGCGCGGAGGAAGAACACCATTTTCGCTGGGCAAGTAAACCCATCCTGCGAGAGATCCCAGCCAACATTTATCTTAATCTGGCAAATCTTCGAGAAGATCTGCAACTATTTCGTCACCTGTTAGTGGTGTCTACGAACGAAAAGTGATACTTTTCCGTGACACAACAACTACGATAATGAGATAAGTGCTAGCAGTAAATGCACCCAGACATTTGGGCAAACAGCTCAATACAGCTAGGCTAACAGAACCAAAACAGTCAAAGAAATCAACAAACTGTTCGTTTAGCAGTACACGAGAAACTCACGCACGGATAGGGAATCCTTAACGGAACCGTATGGTTCTTGGTTTATTTCGTAAATAAAAACTACAGATTTAAAAAAAAGAAGTGAAGGAGAAGAAATTAAGGCGTAATCTTATTTATATGTACGCTAGCAAACACAAATTTGCTAACAACTGTACGACAGTAAACATAACAAATGCGGTCTCTCCAAAGCAAAAGTGCTGTCACCAATGTACATTTGAGCAGCGCAGAAGAGCTAGAATTCAAGATAAGCATTTGCTTACAAGTACTGTAGCACTGTATCATCAGTCCAATATTGTGCGATCGGAATAAACAAGGTTCGAAAGCGGTGGTACTTGGACGCAACAACAAGCAACATCCTCAGAACTGTTCCATGCAAAACAAGTGCTACACTCAAGTGCGTCCATATAGCTGTTGTTTGAATACCAAAACACGTAACTTTCAACACGTATAACCACTACTGTCAAATGGAATTTAGTAGACCATTATGCACATCGAAAAAAAAATTAGGGACTGCCCTGGTTTTAACCTTACTCGAGTGCGTTAGTGTCTCACCTACCGAAAATGTAAAACAAAAGTGAGTTGCTAATCCTTTAGTTATGCTAAACTTGGCGCATTTTTATCTTGTGTGGTGCTTCTGAGGATAGGTCCTTGTGACCACTAAAAAGAGTTAAGACTAACACTGAAAGCTCAATCGTAAACGAAATTTCGTCTTCTCTATTTGGGAACAACTGAGAGATATATTCACATTCAATACACAGAATGACATTATCTTTGCCAAGTTTCTCTGGCATGTGCTGGATAAATGCGAGAAGCTGTGTTTGTTTTTGCGTTGTACACTACATTTAGCGGTACTTTTAGACATAGCGGGGCTATACGTTTGTATGGAATTTCATTTTATGGCTGTGGATATTTCACAAGAATCGAAATATAAAAGAAAACTGAAGATGTTCAAATGTGTGTGAAATCTTATGGGACTTGACTGCTAAGGTCATCAGTCCCTAAGCTTACACACTACTTAATCTAAATTATCATAAGGACAAACATACACATCCACGCCCGAGGGAGGACTTGAACCTCCGCCGGGACCAGCCGCAAAACTTGGAACAGCACTCATTGACAGCATACAGTAAGACATATCATCATACCCAATACGACGTAAGTGCTTTATAGCGAAACAAAGAACGCCGAATGAATGGGCGAGTTTACTCACCGACGAACTGCTCGTAGAGTCGAAATAAGTCTTGGCTGAGGGTGTTGCTAGTCAGTTACGATGCCCCGGATACTCGTCTGGCCAAATTACCTCTGAAGGGGACGGATGCTCTGAAGTGCAGCATCTCCAGAGACAGACCAGTGACCACTTATCTCATTTGGCGACTACCGCGCACTGTGCCACCCGAGTTCGCCAGTTACCCTCAGGCGAGGCAATGGGTAGTTCACAGAAAGAGGTAAACGCCGCACGGACTACTCCGAGCTTTGTCGTGACACAGAAGGTCTCTCAGATACAAGTAAGTTGCACAGCATTAGTGACACGAGACATCAAACGACCGTCAGGTGATCAAATTTTATATGTTATCAGAGAATGAAATGGAGTGAAAAGTGTCAGTACAGGCGTAAAAGACCGCAGACTGGGACTCACTTGGGCCGCCCGACGCCAGTGGCGGGCTGCTCGAGAGCCAGCGAAAACATTATTACTGGCGACGGGGGAAGCCGGCGGAAGGGTGGCGCGGCCGCGGGCTCATTAGCGATGCGGGGACACGGCGCACGACAAAAGGCCAGTTTAATTCGAAGCGAGGCGACCCGCCGGCCCCGGCGCCGCCGCTGCTGTTGACGTCCGGGCGTGGGTCTGCGCTTGCGAGCAGCCGGAGATACTTTTTATTATCATCGCCGCCGGTGGAGCGCGGCCCGATCCCCATTCAGCGGCGGACAATACAGCTTTTCCGCTGAAAAGCGTGCGCGGTGCGGCGAGGGGCGGAGAGGGTCGCGGCGCTGGGGAGCGGCGTCCGGTCGCGACGACTGTCACAGCGCAGATCGAGAGGTGAAAGAGAGACGCGGATGAATGCGCCACGGATACAGCTAAATATAAATATAGGCGGCGCGGTGACGCAGGCTCCGCGGCGCGCCCTCCCTCTCGGCCGTCGGCAAGAGCCGCGCACGAGGAGACAAAAAGGAATGATCGCCAATTTGTGCCGCGGCTTACAGAACACAACTCGGCGGCGTAATGAAGCCGGCCGCTCGCTGACCGAGGCCCCCGCCGGGCCAACCCTTGCCTGCCTGTCGCACCGCCCCCTGGGCGATCGCAGGGACAGGCTGTCTTCGACCCTCTTTCGACAGTGGCGTACGTCATCCTTAACATACGAGGAGAAGCAGCTATACCGTCCCTACGGGTGGGCGACTAGCTGTCATCCCATACATTCCCGTGAGAAACTTCAGACTTTGCTCCAGACATTCCCGTGAGAAACTTCAGACTTTGCTCCAGGTTTTCCAGTCGCACCAGGTTACACAGTATCGATACTCGACAAATACGAATCGGCTATTCCTCGAATTTTCACTGCATCGTATGGCACTGGCAGTACAAAAAGAGGGAATGGCTGCTCTGCTCACAGGCCTATCGGCATCGAGTGAAGTTCTTTTGCAGCCGTCTATATGATGTACTCACAGCTGAAAGTTTACCCCTTTTAACGCAATACATAATCGATTCTGCAGGGCATGGATTCCACAAGTCCATGGTAGATTCACAGAGGTACGTAGTACATGATTTCTACATACAGGTCACGCAATTCCCGTATATTACGGAGGATGGTTTGTGGACACGGAGCTGGTGCATCGAGCATAAGGGACGCAGGTGGTCCGCAAATAATCACGTAGTCCATAGCTGCTATGGTACCTCCGATAACCAACAGGATACCTGGGAATGCCAGGCGAATGACCCACTAGCACAAAACTTTGCCCGCCAGCCTGCGTCCTTGGCGCGCTGAGTGTTTCGAACAGCCGTTCGCCGATGATAGCGTAGTCAGACATGACCACCGACCTTGGGTAACAAGAAACGTGATTTATCCGAACATTGACCCACGGTTCAATGTCGATAATTTCATGCCCACTGCAATCGCAACTGACGATGTCGCTAGGTCAGCATCGTCAAAAAGTAGGGATCGTCTGCTGCTGAGCGCTATGTTGAACAATGTTCGCTAACGGTGTGCTCCGGGACAAGTGTGCCTGCACCCGCGTTGTACCCCCTCATCAAATATATCACATATCGCCGCCTATCCTACTTCCCTGTGTGGGGAAGAATACAACCTCGACGTTCTGTGATGAGGTGTGAAAGTCCAACACCTTGTCGTTCATTCATGGTTTCACCTTTCTCCAACCATTTTTCACCCTCACGGCAGTGGTAAGCAAACAGAGGTCCAGGTTCGCCGTTTTAGAGATGCTCGTATCCAGGCGCTGGGCCACAATAAAATGTCCTTTGTCGAAGTACGTTTCACCACCCCATTTCCCCACTCGCTTCTATGATTTTCCACTCGTCTCTGCTCCGCTTACATTTTTTCCTCACCCCGTCGTCGCGTCATGTGCACGCACCGCCTCCAGAAGGAACTGAACCTCGCGGTGAACGTTCCTCATGATGTACTGTCTCATCAGTGTACGCATGCGCATCTGTATGTATGGGGGGAGTTGACGATTTGGGACAGAGTTGATACAGTCAAAGATGGCGCTGGCACGTGTTATTTCATGCAGTCTGGTCGCCGCAAGTGTCCCACGACCTCACTCTGTATGTTACACCGTAGAGGTCTACAAATTAACGAAGGACATTCACGGGCAAAGTGGTAAGAAACTGTTCAAAGCATTTTCTGCTCCCCTCTCCTAACTTGCCAAAATGGCGTTGATGAAATTTCTTCCGCGATCATAATTCGATAAGATTAGCTTCGGGCAGAATGTTATTGTACCAGTGACCACGGCAAAGTAAGCGGTTCTTCAATCATCGTAGGTTAACACCGCTACAAGATATTTTCTAAGGGTGTTTCTGCAAATTTTGCACTTTCCCACTGCAGAGTAGCGTCATTCAAAACCTGTATTACTAACACAAACTAACTTACCGTCCCGGAATGTGACTACTCTTCGTGTGCTACAACTGACATGTGTCCTCTACAACACGACTTTCTACTTTAGTGGCACGAAGAGTGTGTTAATGAAAATCTAGCAAATGGCAGAACTTAACAAAAATAGTATACGGATGTGTTCATCGCTAGCGTGACTTCTGAAAAGTGTGAAGTAGTTACCAACACACGGTGCAGGGCAGGATTGATTGGTAAACAGTTGAGTTAGTTTCGAGGCCTTGGCCAGGACTCCTAATTGAAACCTTATTACCTTATCTATATCACTCTTCAAGAAAGAACTATCGCACGAAGATCGCGACTCATTTATTTGTAAATCGTTGTCGAATTATGGTCACTCTCCGATATGAACTACTGGGCAAAACAACACGATGAAATTTCTTCATATAAGTGACGAAAATAAAAAGTTGTACACGTACCATACGAACATCTTAAATCAGGCAAGCTGAGTGTAAGCTGAAGGTCTGGACAAAGTAGTATCTGCTGCTCATTAATTATGTAGTCTAGTAGGTCGTTTGACTCACGGTAAGTTTTTGTTTTGCTGCTGCTTTGCGGCAACAGGTGCTGAAGCCAATTTGGGAAACTCCGGGCCAGCAAAGTAAGAAGCCAATTCAAGATTTTCACTGTGCAATTTATAAATAAGGAAGTTTCAATAGGGTGGCACGAAAACAGTGACACTGGCAGTGCTTGGGACTGACGCAAACGGAAAGTCGCGATATTTACTATTCCGTGTTTCCGCATACGATCTAATTTATCTAGCACGGTAAATCCATCTCCAAGGTGTCCACTGCTTTCGCAAATGTTCGAAAGTCCACCATCAACGAAAACGGGAAAGCTACTAAATATTTTTTACTTTCTTTCTTTCTCTCTCTCTCTCTCTCTCTCTCTCTCTCTCCCTCTCACATACACACACACACACACACACACACACACACAGAGAGAGAGAGAGAGAGAGAGAGAGTTCTATACCACATTACGCTGGAATCTTCGGCTGGAATGTCTTACTAGATAAACGTCAAGAAGCAGGCAAGGTTCGCTTACTGATGTCTGAGGAAGTATTCCACTCACGTACGCCCCTTTAAAATAGTTACCTGAAAAATGCGTTTCAATAGTTGAATATAATCAGCTAAGGAAGAAAAATTAAGTATAAAATTCGTCCATACTGTACATGTGTAACGCGTTAAGTCTTGCGGTTGTTTCGTTTAATTAATAAATTTTAACGGACTATCTGCACTCCTCACTCCTCAAACATTTGTTCTAAATTTTTTCTAAACAGCAAAAACAGACAAACGAAATGCCTTATCTCAGCAACCGACTTTTTCATTCTCGATGGATGAAGCACCACACGGTAAAAGTGTTACTAGTATTACTACTAGCTCACAACGTCGGCGAGATCGCCCGACGTTGGCCTATGTGTACAAGACGATATTATTCTGTTTGAGGTGGGTTCCAAGTTTTTTCAAAGAGGGAAGTACGTTTGGAACATCAGTTACTCTTCGAAAACAACGACAATGTCTGCTAAGGCACATCTGCTGCGCGAAGCTAGCCGTTTCCAGGTGCTCATCTCTCTTCATATCTTACCTTTTTGCTCTGACGAAGAAAGGGGACGAAAAAGGATGAACGAGGGGAAAGCACGACAGCTAAAAATTACAGTTGCTGGTTCTGATGTCGAAAGAAGAGCTTTCATCGGTAACAATGGGAGCACCCAGGCAGGAGTCGAGGAGGAGAAGTACAATAACAATAAGAAGGGGCATTGTCTGCGAAATATAAAGATGAGAGGAGAGCGGACAGGCCGTGTGACGGGAGCCCGCGCCGCTGATTGCTCCGGTTAAATAAAATGCGCCAGAGGACGCTATCCAATCAGCACACTTGCTGGAGCCGCAGTGGTCTCCAATTCTGCTAATGGCCGCGCCACGCGGAGACCGAGCCGGCCGACTAGCAGTAACGGGAACTTACGAGCTACGGGCAGCCACCAGACTGACCAGCACAGTTGGTTGCGCATCAGCCGACAACGCGGTAATTTCCACTCTTCTCACAGTAAGGCGGGAGAAAGAGTGCATTAGAAATCGATTCACCAGGTACGTCAGCCATCTTCAGAATTATAAACCACCGGCGCTCGGTTGAATCCTTACCATATAAAGCTACAGTCTGATATAAACTAGTTGTCACTCCCGCCACATGTACACCAATGCGAGCCCGACACTGTCGGCTTCCACAGCGGTGTCACTTCGGCAGCGCTGCGCTACCCTGCCTGAAGTGTTGTGCCAGCCAGTTCTCCGAGAGAGATTTTGGATTACCTTGAGCTTCGCGAGCCTTACGATGTGTGATGAAAGCTGTCGAAAGAGGAGGAGACCGAGGCTGCACACTCCTAGGAAGCTTTCAAAAACTGTCGGACATGGCGTGATTATACGCGGTCAGTCACGCGAATTCCGGTGTCCCACAATGGAGTATTTTAATAGAGAGAGAGAGAGAGATAGATAGATAGAGAGAGAGAGAGAGAGAGAGAGAGAGAGAGCTGCATGCTACCCTTGTAGCAGCGAGCATATTTCAGGGTAGTAAATCGCCCTTGTTACAAGTCGTGAAAAAGTTAGGATTAAGCTATAAATCCATTTCCGGCAGCAACTTATCAACAGATATTCCGGCCTGGCGATGCCGCTTTCTTAAAGAATTAGTAAGGGCAATTTTGAAGATATTGTTTGGCTTGATGCAACATGGGTTAATGCGGGACACAGTTAAAAAAAGAAAAAGAAGGACTGGACAGATGATAGCATCAGCGTTATTATGGGAACTCCGATACAGAGAGGAAAATAACAATTAAAGCATATTCTGGGAATTCAAAACGGTTTATTTCTAATTGTCTGCAGTTATTCAGTTCAATTAAGACCTTCGACTACCGCGAAGAGATAAACCACAATACTATTGCCAGATGGTTTGAAGACACTGTGCTTCAAAACTTAACGAAAGACTACAATGGTCATATCAATGCGGTTATACAAGGAGCCCACAAAGGCAACGAATAAAAAACGACATTGTTTGCTGGCTAGGGACACTTAAGATACGGTTTGACAGTAATTTGACAAGGGCAGAATTATTAGGTTTCGCGACACAAGCCAAGAACCCAGTTTATATCGTGGATGAAATAGCAAAAGAATACTGTCTCAAAGTGGCCAGACTGCCTCTCTACCACTGCCACTTCGACGCAACAGACCGATTCTGCTGAGAGACTAAGGAATTCCATTCAGCCATCTCTCATCATCTCCTTATGGTAACTTACAATGCATTTTAAATGTATTCCTTTTTGCGTAGACAATATTTCATGCGTGTAATAGTTTTCGGTATCTGCAACGACAAGGAAGAAACTTTTCCGGACGCGAAAATTTCTACGATTTGAATGACCAACGTAACAAAGGCCAGAATCAAAATTAAGAAAAGATTTTTGACGTCCTTAGACATACTATTGAGAGCGATATTATATGTAAATTTCATAATTCTTAAATTATTTTTGTAGAAGATTGAGACTTTCAACTTTATACTTGTAACGAGTTAAGTACCGATAAAATTGCACAATAACGCCGTTTTAAGAAGCATATATATAGGGAAGCCATTGTACGAAAATTTTAAAATACTCGTTGCAGAGCGAGATATTTTAGTAATAAAAAAAACTGTTGCTGTGAGAGTATTAGTTTTTGAAATATGACGTGATAAGTTTGAAGCTGTTTACGAACGGAAAAATGTAATCTGTTTATAACAAATTAACGTGACACTTTCCTTAATTTTGACATGCTGACTGACACTATAGAGGTCTACATCGTATGTAAATTAGAGATTTTTTACTCGATAAGAGGCTTAAATGTAATTTTTTTATCGCCACGCAAACCGATGCCCTGTGGCAACTGCCTGCAGACGGTGACAACGTTGCAACTTTGGAGCTGAAAGTCAAATAACTAACTAAAATCATACTATAAAATCTAACTAACGAAATTAGGGAAGTGGTTTCGCTGTGAATTATTTTGTCAGCCTGATTCCAGGATGAAAACGTACGTTGCTGTCGGCTTTACAAATAATTGGAGTGCTTTAGAAACACACACGATCATACTATGATGAGCACCATCATCTTATCAAAAAACACTGACGCTATTTGCAGATGAAGATGTCGTTTATCGACCAGCAAAGTCATCAGAAGATCAAAACAAATTGCAAAACGATTTAGAAAAGATATATGCATGGTGCGAAAATTGGCAACTGACCCTAAATAACGAGAAGTGTGAGGTCCTCCACATGAGTGCTAAAAGGAATCCGTTAAACGTCGGTTACAGGATAAATCAGTCAAATCTAAATGCCGTAAATTCAACTAAACACCTAGGAATTGCAACTACAATGAAATTGGAAGGAGCACATAGAAAATGTTGTGGGGAAGGCTAACCGTAGACTGCTTTTATTGGCAGGACACTTAGGAAATGCAACAGATCAACTAAGGAGACAGTCTACACGACACTTGACCGTCCTTTTTTGGAATATTGCTGCGCGGTGTGAAATCCTTACCAGATAGGATTGACGCAGCACATTGAAAAAGATCAAAGAAGGGCAGCACGTTTTGTATCATCGCGAAATAGGGGAGAGAGAGTCATTGAAATGATACAGGATTTGGGATGGACATAATTAAAACAAAGGCGTTTTTCGTTGAGAAGGAATCTTCTCACGAATTTCCGATCACCAACTTTCGCCTCCGAATGCAAAAATATTTTGTTGACGCCAGCCTACATAGGAAGAAACGATCAACATGATAAAATAAAGGAAATCAGAGCTCGTACGGAAAGATATGGGTGTTCGTTCTTTCCGCGCGCTATACGAGATTGGAATAACAGAGAATTGTGAACCCTCTGCCAGGCACTTAAATGTGATTTGCAGAGTATCCATGTAGATGTAGATGTAAAAACAGAAGCTCTTTTTTTTCTTTTACACCGTGGGAATAAAACCATATCAGATCGAGATTAGAATTCTTATAATCAGATACTTTTTAAAAGATTTTCTTGGTTTTGTCGCCTGAACATCAAACCAAACGCCTGTTACGCTCAAGAAATAGAGACGTGACGCGTTTATGATGATGGACGGGGAGTTCCCATATCCTTTATCGCAGTCGCATTGGATGACAGGGGTCGATTTTTGAGCGTGACGCAGAAACTCGGCGTAAGTTAACCATCGTATCGGCAGCTATTGCCCTCAGGATATAACGTACGGAAATCTGTTCCTAACGGTCGTTTAAAGCTCTCCCCCGTCCCCCTACCGCGTTTTAGCTCGCAACAAAATAGCCGACGAAGCACGTTTCGCATATGAGACCCATTATCACACAAATCGAGCATTTTAATAGTTTCCAAACATAAAAAGGGCATTTTAATTGAGTTCTCAACACCAGAGAATACACTTTCACAAAACGAATAAAAATCATATTTGCGATAACGCAAGCAATTACAAATAATACACATGGATACGGTTTAACTTAATCCGGATGCATTAATGAAATGAAATTCGAGTTTAAATTTCTGTGATTGGGGACGCATGTGTAAAACATTTACATAATTGCGACGCACTTTTATGCAGTACCATTCCATTGCGCTGTCATTAAAGCGTTCGTAATTCCGTTGCAAAAACTGATGGTAAGCGACCCATTACGACAAAAACGAGCCTTTTACGCGGCGTGCGAATATTTCACGTGAGTCGGTAACGATCGGCCGCTGAAATTTTATTTCTTCTCTGGACTGTTGGCTTTACAGGGAAGGTCGTGCAGCCATCAGAGAACAGCTTGCGAAAGCTTGCTTCTTCCCTTTCCCCTCTCTTCAACACACTAGTAAATTTCTGGAAACCACAGGAACTTACATGAAGACTCAGGATCTCATCAAAAGTAAAACAGTGAAGTAACTTTATACGGCCACAGTAGTATATCAATTCGACGAGTACTGAGATTAGCAGTTTTAAGTTTTAATTTTACGTAAAACTTGTTACTACAGAGCACCGTGCAGGTCGCAGTCAAAGTTTTCAGACTTTGAATTTTGACTACACATTCAAGCACCCGCAGGAGCTCAGAATATGGTCAGAAACTTTTCCACATGCGGAAAATTATGCGTTTTAAGTAGAAATACTCAGTGACTTAGCAGTACATAAACGAAGATTCCGCGGTAAAGGTATTTAGTCCAGCAGAGGTTGCGTGTGGAAATGGGGAGGGAAAGTGAACCTGAGACATACGTACACCCTATTCTGAGAAAGTTCGCTAGTTCCAACTCCAGAACGGTACGACACCACAGTTTTAGCAAAGTAGCGTTAACTGGGCAAAAATAAGTATTTAATTTTATACAAAACTCTGAATGGTCTAGAGCCTGAAACGTTTATCGTGTTGTCGCTAATGTCGTTATCTTGAAATTCTGTTACGGTTAGAATGCAACAGAAAAAGTGCGTTTTTTAAAATATTTTGACTATATTCTTCCATATGATCGTGTTATGTGGGTATAAATAGGCGTTCTCAAAGAGGGGTGCCCTGAATAGTGGTCGAAATGACAAGTCGCTCTCTCGCTCCCGCCGCGGAAACGTGCTCACATATTTTCGCCTAGTACGTCCTTCCATTTGCTACCAGTAAAGAGCCACATTATTACTGCCTTTACAGACAGCGACAAGCAGACAGTGGTATAAGAGCGGCGGCAGCTTGTGGCGACGGATGGAGGAACAAGTAGAAATCACGGGCGGCGAAGCCCCGGCACCGCCGGGGTTCAGGGGTCCTCACAATATTGGCCGTAATCCCGCTTAGCGGTGAGGAGGGAAGCCAGCCCGCACCACTTGACCTTCGTGCGGCTTCTTGGGCGGCCGCTTGCCGTCTTGCGTCGCGACCGCAAACACACCCACATCGATCTTGCCTGCTCGTCCTCGCTAGTTGCCGGAGTTTGTATTACCAGTGCGTCCCACTCTGCAGCTCGACAGCCTGACTGCTCGAAGGAACAACTCCACCCGTGTTTGTCGAATTTACGGGACCCTTGTTACAAGGTCGACCTTATTACTGTACCAGGAAAAATACTCGCCAAGCGCAGGGTGAGAGATATTTCCGCCGACGCCCGCCTCGTTACGTGCGTACTGCTTTCTTATAGACCGCGCCGTCTGTAGAAGTTTAGTGAGCTCTGATATCACGGGTTTGAGCAGTTTCGGAAATTTCACACACCGCTAACAACATCTGCTAACATAGTATAAATGTCAAAAGGAAGCTAAGGGGGCTCCAGACGCTCAATATTACTGTCAATAAATCAATACAATGACCGTATGAGGACGATTAATGTACAGTCAAAGCCAGAACTATTGAAGAACAGTACTGATGCCGAGCAAAATATTCTGAGCATTACAAATATATATTGAGCGTATGAGAGCGAGTATTATACGTCTGACAGTTTGCCATTCTGTTGCTCGCATTTTTCCCGTCTGGCTTCTGTATAATACAGCCGATATTTGCAAGCTTCAAGCGATTTAGACTTTCAAACTTTTTAAAATCAACAAAGAATTGATGGCCCCATCATGATTCATAGAAACAGCGCGTGCCTGTGTGATCAGTCATCAAAAATATTTTTGAACAAGTATTGTTATTATGCTTTCGTATACTCACACACTAAATTTCAAACACTCAAATGATCTTACTGTGGCCATAAAACCCGCAAAGTTATTCGTAATTGGTTGTCGACCGGGACTGCCTATCTCACTGCCATTATTTTCTTTTACTATTCTTCTTCCTATTAACATTAATAAATATTTTTTGTCGTCCGTTGTGGACCCATTAGACCCATTAGAACATTGCAACTGTTGAAACTGTAGGTAACTAATAATGAATTACCTGCAACCAGCTGCCTTTACAGGAGTTTATTTCTCCATGATGCGATTTCAGATGTTTATATTTATATACATGTCGTGAACATTATTTCTTTAGTAACGCCGTTGCACAATTTTCCAACGAATGTTTTTAAGGCAGCTACGGTAAAATATCGTAAGTAAACAAATAATGTTCACGGCGCTTAAATAAATGGAAACATCTGAAGATGGGGGTGCATACAAAATGAAAGTACTTTGGGAACCGCGAGTTATGTGGCATAATTTGTTGGAGCGGCAGTCGGGAAAGGGGCGTCATTCATATTGGTTCGTTACCCCACACACACATTTAGCTGTAGTTTTGACTTTACGCACCAGGAGCGCTGCAGTTGCGTCATGTGACGAGGCGGCCCGCCAGCGCAAGTAAATATGTGAATCAGGCCCGCGGGTCACAAAAGGTTGTTCGTGCCTGGTCTAGACAATTAGTCTTAACGTAACATTTTACGTAAATCACGAACGTTGTACTTCTAACTTCCCACGCCAGATGGTGGGTATTATGTTTTTTAAAAACCTGTGTTACACCTCACTTCATGTTATTTATTTATTATTCTTTTTCATTATCTTTTGCTCTTTTATATGTCCTGCACTCTGACAACTTATCATCGATCTGTTTTATGTTTTATAAGTTTGTAAAAAACAATACGCCAATGTATTTTAGATATTTCCTTCCCCCTTCGTCTGCTATGTGTTGTACGTACATTTTAAATTTGAATTACTGCACGATTCACAAATGCACAAGAGTTATTTAGTGTTAATATCTCGCAAAACCAGTAATACTATGTCTTCACGTGACATGTCACATAGAGGGCGTGTCAAGCCCCGTCACACCGAGGTCTGCTGAACAAGTGCATGTAAACAGCGACCTCAGTCTATGTGATCGCCGTAAGCTTATTGACACCAGTGCTTACTAATTTAAGTTATATATTACAGGTATGTTCCTAACAAGTGTTATGTTCATATGCAGATGTAATTGTGATTTTCTGTTTTATACTCTCGGATCGTAATGTGAAAAAATTTTTAACTTCTAGCACTGAAGATGGTCACTAAGTGACCGAAAATCGATTTTGCGATGGTAAACAAAAAAATATACGACCAATGCTGTCTCTCTTTTCAAGTATACCCATTATCTGGTCGTAGTGCACAGGACACTATGGAGTCGCCAATCAATTCAAAACTTACTGCGTGCGTCGTAGCTGCGATTAACTCAGCCGTTCTCTCATCAGTTCATGTCTAGCAATGGCGCATCCTGGAGTATACACAGGTAGGCCTATTCCCTTGTTAACTGATAACGCATTCATTCTATTCTGTAGTTATTACACAACATGCAGATACAAAATCGTCTGAAGATAGTCACGGCCAAAGTTTTTATCTTCTCTTAAAACCTATGTCCTGAAGAAGAACGTTGCAATATAGCCAAAACTTCAGGAATTTTAATATTTTATGTTTATAAGATTACGTAGCAGCAACCCCGAAGAATTTTAGATCCCGGCCACGGAAGCCTACTGAAACGAATCAATAGAATTCGTTTCATAAGTGCTAAACGTGTCTGGCGCCTTTGTATGCTGACAATTTCTAGCACTATGTCCAGAGGTTTCATAGAACGGTCGCATCCTAGTGCCATCTGAACTTGTAGGTAGGTAGTGAGGTTTGTTCAGCGACACGGGGAGAACTATTATTATTATTATTATTATTATTTCTTTCTTGTCTCAGACGTTATGTCTGGTTAAAAGTGGAAGGTGACGCGGACCTTGATCAAGCGTGACTTCCTTTTAACTGTATGGTATATGTTACATTGCATTTAGGAACTTTCGGGTAATTGAACAAGTGTCAATAATTACAGATTTCTGTAGTTGTATATATAAGTTTGGATGTAGCTGTATTGCATTGATGTACTGGTGGATATTGTGTGGTATGACTCCTGTAGTTGATAGTATAATTGGTATGATGTTAACTGATGCCACATGTCTTTGACTTCCTCAGCCAGTTGGATGTATTTTTCAATTTTTTCTCCTGTTTTCTTTTGTATATTTGTTGTATTGGGTATGGATATTTCGATTAGTTGTGTTAATTTCTTCTTTTTATTGGTGAGTATGATGTCAGGTTTGTTACGTGGTGTTGTTTTATCTGTTATAATGGTTCTGTTCCAGTATAATTTGTATTCATCGTTCTCTAGTACATTTTGTTGTGCATACTTGTATGTGGGAACATGTTGTTTTATAAGTTTATGTTGTAAGGCAAGCTGTTGATGTATTATTTTTGCTACATTGTCATGTCTCCTGGGGTATTCTGTATTTGCTAGTATTGTACATCCGCTTGTGATGTGATCTACTGTTTCTATTTGTTGTTTGCAAAGTTTGCATTTATCGGTTGTTGTATTGGGATCTTTAATAATATGCTTGTTGTAATATCTGGTGTTTATTGTTTGATCCTGTATTGCAATCATGAATCCTTCCGTCTCACTGTATATACTCCCTTTTCCTTAGCCATGTGTTGGATGCGTCTTGATCGATGTGTGGCTGTGTTAGATGATACGGGTGCTTGCCATGTAGAGTTTTCTTTTCCCAATTTACTTTCTTCGTATCTGTTATGTGATCTAAAGGGTTGTAGAAGTGGTTATGAAATTGCAGTGGTGTAGCCGATGTATTTATATGAGTGATTGCTTTGTGTATTTTGTTAGTTTCTGCTCGTTCTATAAAGAATTTTCTTAAATTGTCTACCTCTCCATAATGTAGGTTTTTTATGTCGATAAATCCCCTTCCTCCTTCCTTTCTGCTTAATGTGAATCTTTCTGTTGCTGAATGTATGTGATGTATTCTATATTTGTGGCATTGTGATCGTGTAAGTGTATTGAGTGCTTCTAGGTCTGTGTTACTCCATTTCACTACTCCAAATGAGTAGGTCAATGTTGGTATAGCATAAGTATTTATAGCTTTTGTCTTGTTTCTTGCTGTCAATTCTGTCTTCAGTATTTTTGTTAGTCTTTGTCTATATTTTTGTTAGTTCTCCTTTAATATTTGTATTATCTATTCCTATTTTTTGTCTGTATTCTAGATATTTATAGGCATCTGTTTTTTCCATCGCTTCTATGCAGTCGCTGTGGTTATCAAATATGTAATCTTTAGTAATATGTAATGTTTAGTGTATTTTCCCTTGACTATGCTATTTTTCTTACATTTGTCTGTTCCAAAAGCCGTATTTATATCATTGCTGAATACTTCTGTTATCTTTAGTAATTGGTTGAGTTGTTGATTTGTTGCTGCCAGTAGTTTCAGATCATCCATGTATAGCAGATGTGTGATTTTGTGTGGGTATGTTCCAGTAATATTGTATCCATAATTTGTATTATTTAGCATGTTGGATAGTGGGTTCAGAGCAAGGCAGAACCAGAAAGGACTTAATGAGTCTCCTTGGTATATTCCACGCTTAATCTTTATTGGCTGTGATGTGATATTATTTGAATTTGTTTGGATATTAAGTGTGGTTTTACAATTTTTCATTACTTTGTTTAGGAACTGTATCAATTTAGGATCTACTTCGTATATTTCCAATATTTGTAGTAACCATGAGTGGGGTACACTATCAAAAGCTTTTTGGTAATCAATGTATGCATAGTGTAGCGACCTTTGTTTAGTTTTAGCTTGATATGTCACCTCTGCATCTACGAGGGCAGTTCAATAAGTAATGCAACACTTTTTTTTCTCGGCCAATTTTGGTTGAAAAAACCGGAAATTTCTTGTGAAATATTTTCAAACATTCCCGCTTCGTCTCGTATAGTTTCATTGACTTCCGACAGGTGGCAGCGCTATACGGAGCTGTTAAAATGGCGTCTGTAACGGATGTGCGTTGCAAACAACGGGCAGTGATCGAGTTTCTTTTGGCGGAAAACCAGGGCATCTCAGATATTAATAGGCGCTTGCAGAATGTCTACGGTGATCTGGCAGTGGACAAAAGCGCGGTGAGTCGTTGGGCAAAGCGTGTGTCATCATCGCCGCAAGGCCAAGCAAGACTGTCTGATCTCCCGCGTGCGGGCCGGCCGTGCACAGCTTTGACTCCTGCAATGGCGGAGCGTGCGAACACACTCGTTCGAGATGATCGGCGGATCACCATCAAACAACTCAGTGCTCAACTTGACATCTCTGTTGGTAGTGCTGTCACAATTGTTCACCAGTTGGGATATTCAAAGGTTTGTTCCCGCTGGGTCCCTCGTTGTCTAACTGAACACCATAAAGAGTAAAGGAAAACCATCTGTGCGGAATTGCTTGCTCGTCATGTGGCTGAGGGTGACAATTTCTTGTCAAAGATTGTTACAGGCGATGAAACATGGGTTCATCACTTCGAACCTGAAACAAAACGGCAATCAATGGAGTGGCGCCACACCCACTCCCCTACCGAGAAAAAGTTTAAAGCCATACCCTCAGCCGGTAAAGTCGGGGTTATTCTGTTCGATGTCCTTCCCCGTGGTCAAACGATCAACTCTGAAGTGTATTGTGCTACTCTTCAGAAATTGAAGAAACGACTTCAGCGTGTTCGTAGGCACAAAAATCTGAACGAACTTCTCCTTCTTCGTGACAACGCAAGACCTCACACAAATCTTCGCACCCGAGAGGAGCTCGCAAAACTTCAGTGGACTGTTCTTCCTCATGCACCCTACAGCCCCGATCTCGCACCGTCGGATTTCCATATGTTTGGCCCAATGAAGGACGCAATCGGTGGGAGGCACTACGCGGATGATGAAGTTATTGATGCAGTACGACGTTGGCTCCGACATCGACCAGTGGAATGGTACCGTGCAGGCTTACAGGCCTTCATTTCAAGGTGGCGTAAGGCCGTAGCATTGGAGATTACGTTGAAAAATAGTGTTGTGTAGCTAAAAGATTGGGGAATAACCTGGTGTATTTCAATGCTGAATAAAACAACCCCTGTTTCAGAAAAAAAATGTGTTGCATTACTTATTGAACTGCCCTCGTATTATCAGTTGCTCTTCACATTCTCGTGCTCCTTTTTTTTCTTCATTTACAATTTTGTTCTGTGTTGTGTCATTAATTTCTGTGTAATGACTGAAGTTAATATTTTGTATATTGTTGGTAGGCATGTTATGGGGCGATATTTAGCTGGGTTTGCTGTGTCTGCTTGATCTTTAGGTTTCAGATAAGTTATTCCATGTGTAAGTGTGTCAGGGAATGTGTATGGGTCTGCAATGTAACTATTAAATAATTTAGTTAGATGCGAATGTGTTGAGGTGAATTTCTTTAGCCAGAAATTTACTATTTTATCTTTTCCAGGGGCTTTTCAATTGTGAGTAGAATTAATTGCTTGGGTGACTTCATGTTGCAAAATTGTCACTTCAGGCATTTGTGGTATCATCTTGTATGTATCTGTTTCTGCTTGTATCCACCGTGCATGCCTGTTATGTTGTACCGGGTTTGACCATATGTTGCTCCAGAAGTGTTCCATGTCTGTTATGTTTGGTGGATTGTCTATTTTAATGTGTGTGTTATCTATTGTCTGGTAATATTTCTTTTGGTTTGTGTTGAATGTTTGGTTTTGTTTCCTTCTATTTTCAGTTTTTTTTTTGTATCTTCTAAGTCGTTTGGCCAATGCTTGTAATTTCTGCTTCTTTTCATCTAATTGCTCTATCACTTCTTGTTGTGAGATTTTACCTAACCTTTTTCGTTTTTTTTTTTTCCTGACATTCCATTTCTTATAAATTGTGTTCGCTGTCCGATGTCTTTTCTCAGTTTTTCTATTCTGATCTGTAGCCTGTGTTGCCATGCTGGTTTTGTGGGTTTCTTCTGTGTATTGGTTGGTTGGTTCTGATCTCTGCCTAGTGTGTATATTTAGTGTAGTGAGTGCTCCTATATAAACCAGTAGTTGCAACTCTTCCATAGTTGTTTTCATTTATTTTGTTGTGTATGATTGTGTTAATAGTTTTTATTGTTGTTTCGACTGTGGTTTATTTGGCGGTCTATGCAAGAATGGTCTGTCTGAATTTGTGTCTTTGTATTCTATATATGTCAGCTGAAATTTTTCTTCTGTATCTAACATGTGTCACTTCGTGTTCTATTTGTGCTTTTTCTGGTGGCTGTCTTAAGATTTTGTTTTCCTCTGACTGTTTAATTGATGCGTGTTGTTCTTTGTTTGTTTGCTCTGGGATGTTTGAGTCCATTACTGTATTTTCTTCTTCTGATTGCACATTATTTTGTTCCAGTATTTGTTGTACTTGTTGTTTGATGTTTTCTAATTCTGACCGGGGTATCCTGTTATTTTTGATTATTACACGGATCTGATCAGCTAGTCGTTGTTCTGTTAAAAATTTTAATTCTGGGTATCTGGTAATAAATGTTGTGTATACTTGTGATCTGTATCCAGTTGTGTTGGTTCCTATGTTTGTTGCTTGGTAATAACAGAACATGAGGTGTCGATTAACTTCATCTGACCATCTCATCCTCTTTGTTTTCCTTCTAGGGTGGTTGCAGGAAGTATATCCTGCAAAACACCTATTTGGATTTAAATCATTTTCCAGTTGGCTAGCAGTGTCGTTACCATTGTGGGCGGGCATAGGGTTCAAGCGTTGTCCCCGACCATGACAGCGCTTGTCCGAGGCTTCTTTAGTTCTATCCTGAACCAACTAATCACACTAAAAGGGGGGTTAGCCCTATTAGTGGTTTGTTCTTTTCGTCGCCTTTTACGACTGGCAGAACATACCGGAGGCCTATTGTTTTCCCGGGCCTCCACGGGATTATTATTATTATTATTATTATTATTATTATTCACGCTACAGGTGCACGGTTCATGACACGAACTTCCCCCTCCCCTGAGCGCGGGGTGGACGCAACGTATCTTTGGCATTCTTCCGTTGAAGCTTGTGAAAATTAGACGCTTTCTTGTAGCGTTCCCCTGGTATCGTGGACAAAGGTATTCGCTTAATTTAGTTTAAACTGATCTTACTGTTAATTATTTTCATTTCTTTGCGGAGGTAAGGCAAATGTTCCACGATCCCTCATTATTCATAACTTTTCTAGCGCAAATTCGCGTGTTGAATATAACAGAGAAGAGATCCGCTTCGTGTTGTTAGGGAAGCCGTTAACTCTGAGCTCTCCGGGCTATAATATTAAAGTATCACGAGTGGCTCTATTTGCAGCATGTTTCTGTCTTTCTGTTACTCACGTGCTGTGTTCTAGGCAGTGTATTTTCGCGGGTTTTGATGGAGTTTTCTTTGTAACAGTCCAAATTCCGGCCCTCAGCTGATCACGTACCCCTTACTTTGAAGTCACTAATAAATAGCACTGCTTAAATGATAGAACTCACAAGCCCCGAGCGTAATGAGTACTCATATATGTATTGATTTTTTTTACTCGATGTAGTCTAAATTTTGGCCCTCGGCCAGACACAAGCATTGAATTTGATCACCACCGACGACAAATTCAACGAGTGTTTGTGATCGATTAATTGTGAATACGATGGCTACCTATATAAGTGGGAAATTTCTTTTAGTTTTCGACTTGCATATACTCGTGAGATGGTCAATGGTACGCGTCGCCGGACTATACGCGTTCCACCGCCCCCCCCCCCCCCCCCCATCTGCTCTCCTGAGTCTCAGCATGATGTAGGTGTACCGTAGAACTGAAGTTGTTGGGACCCTGTATGCATCACTACACGAATAAGTCGAATGTTCTTCGCCCTTGTGTCCCATATTGTTATCTCATCCTTGAACATCAGGATCTGCTTGATATTGTTCACTGCGGTATTTTTAATTATTTCATAAACAAGCGTTCATTACGGAATCATAGAACAGTAATTTTTATTGTGTCTGCATAGTGTGGGACTGTATCACGTCATCACTCTCGTGCTTATGTGGCGATCCATAGTTGATGAATAAACTCATTTTGTGTATCAAGAGTTTCCAGGTAATTCGTCGGACCACGTAATAAATATCACTTCCCAAATCCGTGCTATATGAGTGCCCACAGCACAAGCATGAATCTTGCTCTGTGATATATCTTGAATTAAATAAAGGGTGGTTCTGTGTAATGCAAATGGAAAGGAATCAGAAAATATCGCACTGTCAGTTTCCCTCTCCCCGCATGCCCATCAACAAATCGGAAGGTGCTCGCCTTAGTTATACCTAGTGCATAACTCATAATTATCATCATTTCATTTACTGCGCCAGTTCCGTTGTTTGGGCATGCACAGCTGTGAATATGATGCGCATGTTCGAAATCTGAATGACTTCACGTGGTACTAAACCCGCCGTAAAATTACAAGCAGAAGCGATCTAATCATTCCCTTTCTACTAAGTATTCATATCAATTCAGAACCATCAGTTAATGATAGGTACGACATCACAAAATGGTTTCCAAATATTCGTTCAAAATCGTATTGTTTGAAAAACGTTTACGCCCCAGCCTTTACTCTGTTTCAAATCAACGACTATATTTGCAAATGATTCTTTTTCTTTCAGATAATTATTTTATTTACTCACTCATTTGCTATGCAGACACCAAACAGTTCGTCAACGATGAAGGAATCATTATCACACAGATAAGCAACTAGATATCACGTTACAACACAGCGGTAGCCGACAACCTGTCTCAATTATCACATTTCGTTGGATTTCATGAAGCGCGCCGGAAGCGGCTGGCCTGCTCGCAGAGAAATACGCTCAGGCCGAAGGTGGCGTTTATTGGCTGGAGGCCGCGGCAGCGCGGCCGGGGGCGTCGGCTTTCAATGCCCTTCGATTCCAGAGCGAGAGGCGAGGCGCCATTGACCAGCCGCCCGGAAAGGGAAACGAGCGCCCCGGCCAAGAACTCTCCACAAGTTTGCTCCCTCTCGGTTCCGCTCCCCTCCGCTGCACGCGGAATGTGGAGAGTCTGGCCGCGGAAAAAGGAGGAAAACCTACAGTTTTCAGAACAAACTTTTGCCAAAAAACCAGACCGAATCTGCACACAAAAGAATTCTGTTCGTTTTGCGGAGGGGATCTGTGGACGGTGCTCGAGAACTAGGAGGGCGGCCAGTATAAACATCCACTTGTTGGCGAAAAGGCGGCGCCAAAGTTTTCCTCGCGGCAGGGGCGAACGTTGCGGCTGACCAAATGCCCTAGCCTTCATTTGGTTGTGCAATACCCACACTTGTGGGCCTCACGGCTCAACTACAGAAACCCTGTCCGTAGAACAACTTCACTACAGGTGCAGCGAACAAGTTTGCATTTATAATTTAACGTAAAGATGCCGCTGCGCGCGAAACGTTTGCCCGCTAGCTAGTACCGCGATCGCTAAGTCGGGCCTGCCTTTATTACGCCATGAAACCGAGCGTAGGAAATTTTCGCAGAATTGGTAAGAAACACACACTTGTGGTGTAGATGGTAATTATGATACCTCGAATCGATCTCCAGTTGGCATTTCGATTTTCGCCTCATAGTTCCGGATCCATTTTGGGGTGCGAGACTCAGACGGATCCAGTGTGAGGGGTGGGGGGCAATGTCACACAGTCTCCCAAAGGTCGAAGTGGTGTTCAGGCCAATCTTCTGGCGGATAACAAAAGTGCCGGGTAAGATGGACTGCTTTTCTCGTCACCTCCTAGTACTGCGCCGCTCTTGGTAGGTGTCGTGTTTACACGAACAGGAGCCTTGCTGTCCCACAAAACGAATCTTTTCATTCTTCATAAGAACAGACAATGAATAAGCTATCAGGCTGATCTTTACGGCATTGTTTCACCAAAGAACTACAAAACTGACAAAAAGTGAAAGCGAAATCAGTACGACAATAATAATAATAATTATTACTATTATTATAATTTTAACAATAATAATAATACGATTAGACTAATAGAGAAATATTAAGCAACACCTTAAGAGTTTGACCTGGCATTGTCTCAGCGGCAATCATGATAGAGACACTAACAAATAAAAAAAAAGCTAAATTAAATTTTTAGGTGAAACCTCCAAGGATTTTGAGATCAACACTAGTGTAAGGCAAGGAGATGAACCGTGCCCATTGCTGTTCAGGTGTGTACTAGTAAAGTTAATGGAGAACAACAGAAGAAGGGTTTTTAAAAAATCACAATTGGGAGAAAAGAGGGTAATGTGAGCAATGATTGTTTCGTTTTTGCAAACGATCTTGTCATCTTAGTTGAATCTATGGAAGATGAAACAATGGTGGTAAATCTCCTACACGAGACCGTTTCAAAACCAGGCCTTTGTATGTCTTTTGAAAAAAGTGTATGACAGATGTGAAGGAGGCACCTGGCCGCGCGGAGTGGCCGTTTGGTTTGAGTCGTCATGTCACGGATTGCGCGGCCCCTCCCGCCGGAAGTTCGAGTCCTCCCTCGGGCAGGGGTGCGTGTGTGTTGTTCTTAGCATAAGTTAGTTTCAGCAGTGTGTAAGTCTAGCGACCGATGACCTCAGCAGTTTGGTCCCTTAGCAGTTCAAACACATCTGAACAATTGCTGAATATGAAAGAATAAAAAGAAACTACAAATTTAAATATATTTGTGAACTAATACAACCAAATGCTTTGGACAAAGAAGCTAACTTAACAAGGGCAAGGGAAGTGGAGGTGGCCTTTCAATTAACAAAACACTTGTATAACACGAACTCTATTTCCATAAATATAAATGCGAAACTCTGACGCTACAACACCGTCATTAGGGTAAAATTCCCTTATTCTTCAGAATGCCTTTCATCCAACACAGCCAGACACTTTCATGAAATAGAAAAGAAGGAAAGGAAAATAATCAAGAAAATCATGGGACCAAAATATGACAATGGAAAAGAAACATCAGTGGCGTTGACGAAACAAATTAAAGCACAACGAGGGAAATGAAAATAGCGGAGGAAGAAATAAGAGAAAGAGAAATTCAGAGCGAAAGTAAAAGGGTTCAAGGGCTTCCGTGAGGGAACAATGAAAGAGACAGGCGCAATACTGACAGAAGAAAGAAGAGAAAAATACAGGAAAAGAAAGAAACTGCTGTAGAGAAAGAAAGGACAAAAGAAACAGAACAAGTAATTTCATGTGATCTTCAGTAGGCTAAACCAATAAATAAAAGCCGGCGGGTGTGGCGGAGCGGTTCTAGGCGCTTCAGTCTGGAACCGCGCGACCGCTACGGTTGCAGGTTCTAAACCTGCCTTGGACATGGATGTGTGTGAAGTCCTTCGGTTAGTTAGGTTTACGTAGTTTTAAGTTCTAGGGGACTGATGGCCTCAGATGTTAAGTCCCATAGTGCTCAGAGCCATTTGAATAAATAAAATAATAATAAAAATAATAATAATATTTGTAGGAATCCGGGCATTAAACGTAGCCTTCAACTATTTTTAGAACTGTAGATACTGTTTGATGGTCAAACAAATACGCGTGACTACAGCAACAGCGGGGCAGTTCTAATTCCAATCGACCACCTGACGGTTCACAGTTTCATTTGAAAAACATCAAGGCAAACAGAATCCAGAAAATTCTGTTCCATGAACTATTCATTCATGACTCTGTAAGATGAAGCCGGCGATTCTCCCCCGCCGTAGTTCACCTTATTCTCCCACTTAACAAAATAATTAAGGTTTATATCCTAATTACCGCTTCACTTAAGTGATCAGCAACAAGAATTTCAATATAAGAAGGGCTGTGAAAATTAAGCGAAAAGAAAACTACACAAAACAGAGCGGAGAATAGATGCAAAAAGCAAAGCGTTAAAAAGACTACAATGGATACAAAGTAACTGTACGTGCAGACAGAAGGAAGTCGCGGGAAGATGAAGTATCGCAGAACGCCTCTTTTATTCCGTCGGCCACCTTCTATACGACAGTTGTTACACAGAGCCCTCGACGAGTGGAGTCGGAGTGGGCTTTTGTGACAGACCGTGAATGCGATGGCTAATTAGAGAGACCGAGAGAGGGTGGCGCTGGCGAGCTGGCAGACACCGGGTAGCCACAATGTCTACCCCAGCTACGGGTCTCAGCGTAATCGCACACGTCTTGGCAAGTAAGCAGCAACTGTCGTTTCTTTTGAATTGTCTCCTAGTAAGCAACTCGTCTAAAAGGGGGAAAAGTAAACAGATTTTCTGAAAGACGACGACATGCCTAAATTTAGGTACAACCAGGTAAGAATATATCGCTGTCAGGAGTTAAGAATTGTCAAACGGCCTTACAGATTATCTCGAAATGATCACTTCGCTGGACATCTTCAACGTGGTGCATCCTCTGTCGACATTGTCTCTTTCATGAAGTAACCTACAAACACGAGAGGAAACGTAACCGTTTCCCCGACAACGGAAGACTGGAGGAAAACTCGGGTGTATTCGCTGCTGCGCCTGCCACAGTTACTGCAGGCAGCCCACGGCACAGACCCGCCTGGCGGGACGCAGACATTCACGATGGGTCGTAGCTCGGCTTGGCTAGCCTGAGCAAGACAGAACTCACGCGCACAGCTAAAGCTGACAGTTCTATTGGTAAACTACTGCTGCTTATCAGTGCACGCTGGACTCTCATCAGCATACATACAGATGACATCCATAGCTCCTGAATTTCTGCCGTTGACTTCTTTTTTTTATTTTTTAGGTACAGTGGAGAATCGATTATCTGGACCTCAGTCATACGGATTGTCAACCACGAGAAAAAATATCTATGTAACCTACTTCATGCGTGCACGGAGATGTCGCGATGGTACTAACCACCTACGCCCCGTGCGATCTCTGAGTTAGTCAGTTGCCAATCCCTATGCCTTTGCGCCATGTCACGTCTGTGCTAAAAAATCGCAAAGCGTAACATCTGAGGCCATGAGTCCCATACACTTAGAACTAACCTAAGGACATCACACACATCCATGCCCGAGGCAGGATTCGAACCTGCGATCGTAGCAGCAGCGCGGTTCCGGACTGAAGCGCCTAGAACCGGTCTGCCACAGCGGCAGACCAAAGAGGAGGAACTGGTCATATGTTACCCGATAAGTCTGGTGAGGGTACTTCCAGAGTACGCGACATAAGAAGAATACTGATTCAGTTTTGAAGTACACCTGCAAACTTGACTGTGAAGACGGGAGTAAATATCGAAAAATGATAAAGAAACAGAAAAACGATGTCCTGGAAGGAACTTCGTTTTGTCGGTTTTTACAAAAACGATCAACTGGGCAACCGATGCCTGGTCTTTTACAGTTAAGTACAAAAACAGGTGAAGATGAATCGTTTGGCCAACTGACGGACGACTGTACAGATTTAAATCTCGTCACAGAATTCGCGAATAGGAAATACAAAATGAAATATTGTCAGTTGATGTAGGTGCAGCAAATTCCTTTAACAATGGTTAGAAACTATTGGACGAAAAGACTATGGCTTGCACTCCTCCTTCAACGCTAATGAAACCGGATGAAATTGGAAATCGTTATCGTCAAAGTCTTTAGCTTTTCGGCGAGAGTGCAATGCCTGGATATAAAACTAATAAAGAGCGAGCAACAGTATTAGTTCGCGCAGACGCTTATTTATGTTGTTTCGAATAAACACCGAACATTATTTATTAACCCCAGAAAGATAACCATATGACAGCATACTTAGAAGCCAACCATATGCGGGCGACGTAGACCTTTTCTTCATACAGTCGGTTATCCGGATTTTCGATTATCCGAATGACTTACAACAATTAGTCCGTTTAATAGAGTCTCCACTGTATTTAATGTCCTAAAATTTCTGTTCAAATGGCTCTGAGCACTATGGGACGTAACATCTGAGGTCATCAGTCCCCTAGAACTTAGAACTACTTAAACCTAACTAACCTAAGGACATCACATACATCCATGCCCGAGGCAGGATTCGAACCTGTGACCGTAGCGGTCGTGCTGTTCCAGACTGTAGCACCTAGAACCGCTCGGCCAAACCAGCCGGCAAAATTTCTGTAGGATGCGCCTAACATTTATTTTCTCTGGTCAAGAAATCTACTTTATGCCACCCATATGATCATTTACTCGATGTCTGTGTGTATCCCGCATGGTTTTCCAATTTCGTAACTTCCAAACTCATCTGCATTAACAGATGCCACGTTCCCTTGCAGCCTCCTGGATACAACTTTTTTTTCCACGATATTGCTTCCTCAGAAAACAGTTTTATTTCAGAACTGCCAAGAGTACCTGATTAAATAATTCTTGTGAACTACCTGTGTCGATCATTTGATCATCTTCAGGTATCATACAATTATTTACAGGAACCTATAAAGCAACGTTCTTACTGTAAAATCTATTTTATTATTGGTCGCTGTGACGCAGAAAGACTTTCATTTTGATACCTGAAGATGATAATATTATCGAAAATGGTATTTAATAAAGAATTCTTTCAACTGCAGCTCTTGGCGGTTCTGAAATATGGCCTTTGCTCCAAAAAGTAATGAGCTATGAGGACAGCACCTGAAAACAACACTACGCACAATGCGCTGTCACAGACTGTGAGACAGACTCTGAGACATTTTCTATTTCACGGAAGCCTCCGTTACTGTTGTGCTTATGGTGAGGGTCTCGCAGAGCTGACTACAGGAAGGAGCCACGTCGTCGGTTCGCCGCTGCACTTGGCGCGCAGTCTGGCTATGCCAACACAGCAGCAGCAGCAGCAATGCCCTTCGTTATAGGGCAAATTCACAAACTCCCTATTAATAACGTGAAATGCTGAGTTCACTTTAAAGGATATGCCCCTTTCTACACACTCTCGCAGCTAGTCCAGATGCCCTGTTGCGTAAACACGCATCCCAGAGAAGCTAAGTATAAACAAAAGTAATCACAGTAAATTATTCTACCGGCCACAGCTTGCTGTGTAACCACTACCTGAGCTAGAACGGGGACATGACAACGCATATGTCCTGAGTCATCGTTGTGGGAGCTATCTTGTAACGATCACTTTGTTTCCAGATCCAGTACAGTGTGTTCGTTACAAACTGGCAGCTCCGCAAGATCAGGTGACTACAATCTGGATTTCAGAAGAGAACCGAGAAACTGCTACCGCGGCGCGTAAAAGCGGTGCAGCGCGTTGCGGCGGACGCCTGTTACTTGTCAACGTCCCACAGTACGGCTTCGGCTGAATGAGAAGCACCAGGTGTAGGTGGGAACGAATATTTGGAGCTGTGCCAAGATGTACCATCTAGCTGCAACGCGCACGCCACAGAGAACAGTATCAAGATACCATTTCATCGTCAGAGTTTTCTGTGCTCCGGTTTCGAAAGAATGTGTGTCATTTCTGCCCCCACCTCCCACTCCCGATTACCTTATCGCGTACTTCACTGTCAAATATCAACGAACATGCGTCTTGACAGCCGATAGCGCTACAAAAAATGGTTCAAATGGCTCTGAGCACTATGGGACTTAACTTCTGAGGTCATCAGTCCCCTAGAACTTAGAACTACTTAAACCTAACTAACCTAAGGACATCACACACATCCATGCCCGAGGCAGGATTCGAACCTGCGACCGTAGCGGTCGCGCGGTTCCAGACTGTAGCGCCTAGAACTGCTCGGCCACTCTGGCCGGCGATAGCGCTACAGTTACATAGTATAGTATCCAGTTTATGTGTGACCCGATAACCACAAACAGAACGGCAGGAAAATACCAGGGCTTCTGAAAAGTCCTTCTGCACTACCACTTTCAGCTACCCACTCACAGAGCGTAATCGACGAGAAGAATTTCTTAATAAGGCTCGTGATAGTCACTTCAGCCGAAACGTGGGTACGGTTCGTACGAGTACCTATTTTCAGTACAGTACATCGACTACTTACTGTTATTACGAGATTTATTCGGAAAGTAAGGAACGATCGGTCGCAGAATGGAAACCACAGTGAAAATCCGATGACGTTTTGCACAGGTGTGTTGGGCAGTGTCTCTAGTATGCCCGTCGATCGCGTTACGTCGTTCTTTTTAGTTCTGAGCACATAGAGACCTACAACAATAGTGTCTCCCGCCAAGTACGAAGGCCTAGTAAGAAATTTCGCCCGTGTGCTTTCTTCTTCAAGACAATTCTCAGCCGCATTCTGCAGGGGCAATGAAGATGCTCCTGCATCGTTTTCAATTGGAAATGTTTGATTACCCACAATACAGCCCGTAACTGTCTCCCTCTGAGTCTCATCTCTGCTCACATCAACTACTGGCTATGAAGACATTTTGGCACAGACAACGAGCTGTAGGCTAGCGTAGAGAATTGGCGGAGAGAACTAGCGGCTGCCTTTAACAACGAGGGTACTGGAAAGTTGGTACAACGCTACGACAAACGTTCTAAGTCGGGTCGGCGACTATAGAGATAAGTAGCTGGAAGTTGTAGGTAACTGTTGCAAATAAAACAGTTTTGATTTTCACTGTGGTTTCCATTTCGCGACCTGTCGTTCCTTACTTCCCGAATAGCCCTTATATGAACATTACAATTAAAATTATGTTCTGAGACAATTTGACAGTTGATTACATTTTTATTAATGACAAAACTTTTACATGGTACGTTCGAAAACTGTGATCCGACGGCTTAACGGGCGTCAGACTAAAGAACCAAAGATTTGTGATTCAATCTACAGTCGGTTCCGTCACTTACCGCTTTTCACAAAGCTGGAAATGATTTTTAGATGCGAAAAATGACAAGTAACAGCACAGGCTGTAGTCAGCGTTAAACAGTACGTCTTGCTTGCAAAGGCATATAATCTGGAATAGGACGATGTCCAATTTTGGGTTGAAGACAGTTTTATGTTATGTTCTAACCGGCACCGTAAGTTATGAATAATCTTACGCAGTATTAGAGTCTATTTACAACAGTTGCTCAAAATGGAGTATCCCAGCATCAATGCAGGCATGGCAGCGTCACACAGTTCTGTCGCAGCCGTTCTAATATTTGCGGTGTCGTTTGAACCGCGACGCAGGCAGCGAGAATTCTTACCAAGAGATCCTCTTCAGTCTCGATGCGTCCCGCACACAAGGCTTTTCACATGGCCCCACAGGAAGAATTAAGTGGGGGCGAGATCAGGAGAACGCATTGACCGCTAAACAGGAGCTCCTCTGCAATGTCAGATGCAGCTTTTCGCGAATCACGAGTCCAGAGCGAAGTGGGGCCATATCATGTTGGAACAACAAGCGACAACGAATAACATGTGGGCTATGTTCCAGGAACCTGTGTACCCTACAATTAAAACTAACAATAATACCGGTACATGCATTACAGTGTCAAAGCTATCAGAACGATTTTCGCTTATAACTTACGGCTCGGTCGTTTGCGGACCACGGTCTCTGGCCTCAAATTGATGCATTTACCCCTCTCCATCATCCCTGAAAGTTTGTAACACTATCACGGAATCACAGTGTATTTCTGTATTCCTGCGTTTCCCTGAACATATTTGTACTTCCTTCTATCGTCGAATAATTGAAGTATTTCTTCTGTTATCCACGTTTCTTCGCAGTTACGTTCCTTCAGCTATGTTTCTCTGTCCAGCTTCTTTGAGTATCCTTTACAGAGACGTCCAGTCCTCTTCAACTGAACTGCCTGCGTGGTGGCCATCATCGCAGTATCTACAGCCTCAGAGAACTTCAAACGCATCACATCATTCTTAAGAACCCCATTATCCCACTTCTTTGCACATTGATGCTTCCCGACGAGTCTCTTCTACATCCACATCGACAAACATACCCCGCAAGTCAGAGTACGGTGCGTGGCGGACGGTACCTTGTACCACTGTTGGTCGTATCCTTCCCAGTTCAACTCGCAAATAGATCGAGGGAAAAGCCACTGTCATATGCCGCCACACGAGCCCTTATTTCTCTTCTCTTATCTTTGTCTACCTTACGCGAAATGAACATTGGCACCAGTGGAATAATTCTACAGTCAGCTTGAAACCCCGGTTCTTTGAATTTTCCCAACAGTGTTCCGCGAAATAAACGTCGCCTTCCCTCCAAAGATTCCCATTTGAATTCCCAGAAAAATTCCGGTAGCAAATATAGCAGCCCGCCTCTGAAACGCTTCGATGTCTTCCTTCAATCCGAGCTGGTGGGTATCCCAAACACTCGAGTAGTACAAGAAAGGTCGCGCTAGCATCCTATATGCGGTTCCCTTTCCTTTGCTAAACCTCTCCTAATAAAACGTAACCGACCATTCGCCTTCTCTATTACATTGGAACTACATGTTCGTTTTATTTCATATCGCTTTGCAACGTTACACCTGGATATTTAAACGACGTCACTGTGTCAAGCAGAACTCTCTTAATGCTGTACCCGAAAATTATGGGTTTTTTCTTCTACTCATCCGCATTACCTTACATTTTCTACATTTAAAGGTGGCTGCCATTCATCAAATCAACTAGAAATTTTGTCTAAGTCATCTTGTATCATCCTACAGTCACTCTTCTTCAACATCCTTCCATACTCCACAGCATCATCAGCAAACTATCGCAAATTGCTGCTCATCCTGCCCGTCAGATCATTTATGTATACAGATAAAAGCAACTGCACTATCATATTTCCCCGGGGCACTCCTGAGGATACCCTCCTCTCTGATAAGCACTTGCCGAAAGGAGAACGTAGTGGGTTCCATTACTTAAGAACTCTCCGCGCCACTCACATAGGTGGGAAAGTACCTTCGTTAACAGTCTGCAGTGGGCACCATGTCAAACGATTTTCGTAATTCTATAAATACGGAATCTGCCTGTTACCCTTCATTCATGATTCGCAGGAGATCATGTGAGAAAAGAGCAAGTTGAGTTTCACACGAGTGATAAGTTCCAAATCCGTACTGATTTGTGGACAAAAACTTTTCAGTCTCAAGGGAACTTATTATATTGGAAATGAGAATACGCTCAAGAATTCTGCAGCACACCGATGTTAAGGATACTTATCTGAAATTTTGCGGGTCCATTCTCTTACCCTTCTTATATGCAGGAGACACCTACGCTTTTTTCCAGTCGCTTGGAACTTGTGTGCTGGGCGAGAGATCGCGATAAAATACAAGCTGAGTAAGGGGCTAATGCAGTGAAGTACTCTTTGTAAAATCGAAATGGGATTCCATCCGGACCTGGCGACTATTTTTAAACGCTTTCAGTTGCCTCTTTACGCCACGGACGCCTATTACTATATCCTTCATACGGAAAGGCGATAGGCGTGAACCAGTTAAGCAAGGTCTAAAATATTTCCAATGCGTGTGGGATGTGTAACACACTGTTCAAGACAGTTCTCGGAAAATATGTTCAAAAGTACTTCACAATACTGTCTTGTCTGTACCCTCGCAATGAATCCATAGACGTCCAAGTCTATACTCGGCAGGTTAATGTCACCTCCAACTAATACTTATGATGTAGATATTTCCTCTCTACTGAGCGTAGACTTTCTTTACATGACTCAAACAACCACGGTGGAACCGGGTGGCCTCTAAGCACTAACAATAATTAACTTGATTTCGTCTAGACTTGCTATACACGTTCACATAGCTTCACAGTCGATGTCAAATTTCCTGGAGAGCAGTAAGTAGGGGAACTTTGTTACCAATACCTCGACAAATTACTGATAAAATTTTGATAATCGAACTCTGAACACTGTCCGATTTCGCCACTGCGTGTAGGCTGTCGAGTGGTAAAAACTTCAAGCTTCTCTTCATCATTACTGAATTGCGATCCAAGTCTGTATCAGCTCTTTGGTGCACTTTACAATTCGTCATCTTATTTAGGAATGTCTGACAATGATGTAATCCAGCTGCAATCTTCTGGTATCTCCAGTTCTTTTCCAATTATATATGCTCTTTCGATTTTTGGAAGTGTATAAGGTACCACTGCTTGAATGTTACTGCAGAGCTCAATTGGTCTTTCTCCTCTTTCTATCTTACTACCAAGACCATATTGTCCCACAGCTCTTTTTTCTATTCCTTGGCCTACTCCCGTATTTCACTCCCCCCATTAACTGTAGGATCATTATGATTAGTTGGGTAACCCATTTCAGATGTCGGCAGAAGACAAGGTCATCCCACTTGCAGTAAGACCATGTCTAGCGAAGCATTGTGTTTTGAAATCAACCATCGAGTTGAGGACAGCTTTACGAATAACTGAATTTTACGAGTGCGGTGACAAACACCGCAGCGTCGTATATTATAACTGACCGACTTCATATGCACACGAGTATCTTAAGGACATGGACGAGTATGTTAAGGACATCATGTTACCGTTTGGTCACGAGGTAACGATAAAGTAATTGTAGGAGGACAGATGAATTAAGAAATTCGGGAACAGAAAGCATGGAGCAGTTTAGGTGTGGGTGGCAGTCAGAGTGTGTATGTGTGTGTGGGGGGAGGGGGCGGCAGAGTAAACGCCGAGCAACAGTGGGCGGGCCGGCCAACCTGTGTTGCGGACACCAGCGGAGGCTCACGCCACGCGAGCTTCACGGTGGGAAGAGGCGGCCCGTCACGCGAGCCGAGTTGTCCGGCCCAGCGCCACACAGCACTGTGTTGCACCCACCATCTGCTTTACAGGCGACCGCAACTACGGTTCCCAACGACTATGTGAGCTAAGTTTCGAAATTCATCACTTTCTTATTGTTGCTAATCGGTCTACCAGAATCTACAGGGATTTCAAACAATGATGCAACTTCATGGGACTATGATTCTTTTCTGTTTCAGATACGATCCTTGCTTAGCTGACGAAGAAATGGGCTATGTATTATTACAGCAGAGAGTATTCATTATCGCCCACTCATTACATGCGGTATGGCTCAGAATGCCTTAAAAGAAAGTATGGCTGTAAGAAATGTTCCAATATACAGAAAATGTATCAGATGTAGCCCAAAGTGCTCTACCGAAAGACTCGACACCAGAAATGTTGATCCACACTGTAAATTCTTTGACTCCTACGAGGTTTGTGCTACGCATATCTAGCCAGCCTGCTCTCTCTTGGTAGTGCCCACAAAGCAGTATGTAAGTGATGTAGTATGATCCGAACAAAATACGTGTTGTTCGTGAGTTTCTATCGTCGCTTTCTCTCAGCGGTTTAGGTAACATTAGATGGAGAAAAACTCGATGTTCGGTTGTGGTCTGACGAGGCTTGGTTTCACAGTGGTGGATACGTAAATGAAGAGAACCTACGCATTTTTTGCACGGGAATTCCACATCAGCCCCTCGGCCTCCAATGCACGAACAGAAAGTCGCTATTTTCTGTCCAATCTGACGAAGGCGAATCTCGTTAAATTATCTCGAGGTACAGTGAACTGTGGGCGTTACATACTAGTGATGCACCATTTTGGAAACATTACACTTTAAGAGTAGTTACAGTAAACGTGGTTTCAGCAGAACAATGTTACAACTCACACAGACAGCACTTCCAGCTTCTTGGATCACTGTTTTCGTGAACAAGTGGTTTCTAATGGAATGAGAGCCCCTAATTTCTTCATTCATCCCACATCTTTCTTTGTGGAATTATGTTCAGAATGTTGCTTACAAAACTCATCTCACATTATTACCGAACCTCTGAAAGAATTTGAACGATATTCTGCTGCAGCTCTTCAATAAACGTTACAATTTACGTTTTAGAATATGCAACCTCATATTTAGTTGCGTGAAGCGCATAATAAAGACCACTTTCGAAGACATTTTTAATCCATTCACTTTTCCATAACGTCGTGTTACTTTTGGAATACCCTGCGTATTATTAGGGATGCCACTATATTTGGCAACAGTCGATTGTGACCTTGCATAATGAAGCTTATTGGCAGATCCGTGATATTTACACGGTCATCTCGGATAGTAACGTGCACAGTTGTGACTATGTAACTGCAGATTACTGATGTTGGCAGAGGTATATATACATTTATGTACTAAACGGTTCTAAAAGATCGACGAGAAACTTCTATTTCTCTATGACTATCGATTTGGCACTTGTTTGGTTCTAGAGTGGCAGTGTTTGTGATTAGCTTGGCAACGATCTACGGCTGTCGACACGAACTAGATTGAGTCTCCTTAGGACAAGGTAAGTATACACGTTCGACGTGTTAGTAGATGCTGTTTCTCCTTATTTTTCTGTCGCTGTTTAAGAAAGTTCACCACTGCCGGCATAAAAACGGTCAAACTCCTCTGTTTCCATCAAGTACTTGCCGATGCTGGTGACGGTTACCTGTCGGCTGAACCACAGGAATGTCTAAAATTTTCGCGAGGGCTATTTCACAGCGATATTCTGAGGTCAGGCAATACGCACTTGAGCAACGTGTGCACTGGGTCTTTCGTGATGAGAGGCGCGCGCGCCGCTCTGCCAGTACCCAGATATGGCTGGGCGCCTGTGCGGCGCGGCGCCGTTGCGGCCACCCGCGCAAGTAACGGCGGGCGGCGGCGAACGTGATCGGCGCGCAGAGTCGGCTCACGTGCGCGCCCGCTAAACGAGTTAAAGGCCGGTCTCAAGACGCGCCTTCAGCTCCCGCGCCCGGCTAATCTCGTCCCTGCACGAAAAAAGAAAGAAAGAGGCGACGCCAAAACCGGAGCGCAATTCGCCAACCGGGCCGCGTCTTCCACGTCTGTATTATCTCGCTCGCTCGGCAAACAAAAGAAATTAAGGTAAACACAACATCCTGTTACAAAATGCCGACGCCGCTTCGCGCTTGTTTTACTTTCATTTAAACCGCCGGGTGGCGCTACGCGGAGAGCGGTCCGGCTGATGAGGTGGGAAAGACAGAGACGGGAAAGCTAAAGAAAGAGGACAGTTCCCAGTGGAATAGGATATAAGGCAATATGAAGCAATTAGCACCACCTGTTCATCACCGGCATTCCACAATTAAGTTATTTCCGTCGGCGCTACACACAGTTATTTCCTGCAATAATGAAGACCTTCCACGGAGGAAATAAGTTTAACGGTAGGGCCGCGGCTCTGTACGCTTTGTAGCCCGTAAATACTCGGGTACAGGCATAGCGCCCGCCACATTCCAAACGACTCGAACATTACGGCCACTACCGCCCATGACCGATGCACCAAAGTGGAGCAAGGACTGTGCGCAAAAAGAATTTATTAACTGGAATGTTATTATAAAGTACTCATGGAGTGAACAATACCACTCAAAACATCGTAAGTAACGGAGGAGCCCAAGGTGATGAAAGAACGTCTTCGGCGCAAGTGCGTTACTTAATTAGTGGGCTTAAACGTTAGTATTGTATTGGTCTTCGCACACTCACCTATCTTTTAGCTTTATCCATATCCGCATTACCTATAGCGATACAACTTGCTATGTGTCAATTTCTGTTTACACGGGTTCCTCATTTTATAGAGAGGTCGTTAGGGTGATGCCAGGGAAACAGTATGACGTTATCGGGAGAATCTGGAAGACTCCCCTTAGTTAAGTCGGTGATGATGATGATGATGATGATTGGCTTGTGGGGCGCTCAACTGCGCGGTTATCAGCGCTCATACAAATTCCCAACCTATGCTCAGCCCAATCTCGCCACTTTCTTGAATGATGATGAAATGATGAGACAACACAAACACCCAGTCATCTCGAGGCAGTTGAAAATGCCTGAGCCCACCGGGAATTGAACCCAGAACCCCGTGCTCGGGGAAGCGAGAACGCGACCGCGAGACCACGAGCTATAGACTAGTTAAGTTGGATTTGAGATCCTAGTTTGTTTCACCGTGGTGGTGCCAGTCTGTTAAGTGGTATAAAGGACATCATGTCATATCTTTTTACTTCGATTTGGTATATAACGTATGCTAGAAAGGTATTTGTAAGTATTCTTCGCGTGCTCTTTCCAGCTGTTTTTCGCTTAATGTGTTGTCTGCCGTTGGATTTTGTGTCAATTTGCATTTTTGATGCTGTGACAGCTAAGTATATCACCAGTTGTGACAGTACTTAGATATGTACATTATTGTACTTCATAGATTACAGTGTGGCATTTTACTTTAAATGAGGATAGGTACTCACATATACTAGGAGTTTTCTCATCTATAAAATTCTAAATCATACCTGACAAACAAAATGTGAAAGGCTGTGCTGAATAATTCAGACTAAGACAGAAGGACAAAAAATTTTAATGACCGGGGAAAAACCACAAAGGGAGTCTCACAGTATTCAATTTTAGGTTCAGTCCTATTCCTTATATATGTGAAAGACCTTTCATTTAACATTTAACACGCAAAATTGATACTTTTTGCAGACGATGTTAGTTCAAATGGCTCTGAGCACTATGGGACTCAACTGCTGTGGTCATTAGTCCCCTAGAACTTGGAACTATGTAAACCTAACTAACCTAAGGACATCACACACATCCATGCCCGAGGCAGGATTCGAACCTGCGACCGTAGCAGTCGCACGGTTCCGGACTGCGCGCCTAGAACCGCGAGACCACCGCGGCCGGCAGACGATGTTAGTGTTATAATAGATCCCACTAGAGAGAAAGTAACAGAAGAGTTGGAAAACGATATTTTCAAAGGATTGTAATGTGGTTCTCTGAAAATAAACTCTCCATAAATTTTGAAAACCACAGTTCGTTCAGTTCTGAACAACAAAATTAATAGATTCATATAAACAACTGATGTAGCACATGAGCAGGTGTCAATAAATAGTGTAGAATGCTCCAAAGTTTTGGGTGTACATACTGATGAAAACTTGATTCGAAGAAGAATATTTCCGAGATTCTCAAAGAATGAAGTTCAGCTACTTTTGTTCTTCGTACAATTGCTAATCTGGCAAGCAAACGTATCAATCTCCTGACACACTTTGCAGTTTCCACTAAGTAATGTCTTATGGAATAATTTTCTGAGGTAATTCTTCACTAATAAAGCATTGGTTGCGCAAAACCGAGCTGTAAGAATGTATGAGATGTATAGTGGACACCAAGGACGTCATGCAGGTGTCTCTTCAAGGAGCTAGCATTCAAAATACATACAGGCGCTAGTGAAATTCGGCATAAATAATCCATCACAATTTGAGAACAGTGATTTACATACCTACGACACTAGAGGAAAAAATGACCTTTATTACCCATTATTAAAGACATCAGTGGTTCAGTAAGAAACTCAATATGCAGCAACAAAAAGTTTAGATCATTTGCCCAGTAACATAAAATTCTGACAGGTAGCGAAGCAAGTTTTATACCTAATTTAAAATCATTTCTCCTGGACAACTCCCACTCCAATGATGAAATGGTTCAAATGGCTCTGAGCGCTATGGGACTTAACATCTATGGTCATCAGTCCCCTAGAACTTAGAACTACTTAAACCTAACTAACCTAAGGATATCACACAACACCCAGTCATCACGAGGCAGAGAAAATCCCTGACCCCGCCGGGAATCGAACCCGGGAACCCGGGCGCGGGAAGCCAGAACGCTACCGCACGACCACGAGCTGCGGACTCCGATGATGAATTTCTACTTAAAAATTGGTAGCCAGTAAAGAGTGTAGCTGCATGAGTAGGACTATACGTAATGTGTCCATTAACGTAAACACTAATCATGTATACATACCCTGTAAACTGACTCGTTTCACTTTATTTCGATAACAGAATCGTACGAATTACCTATGGAACATGTAACTGACTAACAGCGAACAAAATACGTTCCACCGTGTTCAAGGAATAATAATACTTGAGGTTAATTTTGAACCTCCACACTACAACTGTCAACACATGCAGGATGTGTCCACATGAGGGATCTCTTGAATAGTAACATGGTCAAATATTCAGACTGCAACGTACTGTAAGTATTTCCAAACCCTCCAGTTTAAAGATATAAACTGGTTTATTGCTCTATCCGTTGAGTTAAATTATATTGTCAGAAGTTCGAGACAGCACACAAAATTGTCATACCACCTCAAGCATTTAGAATGTGCAACGCCGCTAAATAGGAGGGAAGCTAAAAAATAACATTCCACGTAACTAAAAACATCGAACTGTCATTCTTACTCGCAAAAAAAGTTTAATGATGTATTGTTTTGTAGTACAAAGAATAACGAAGGAAAACTAGGGTTTAACGTTCCGCCGTCAACGAAGACGGAGAACTAAATAGGACTGAAATCAGCGTGTCCTTTCCAAACGTACCTTTATCTTGTTTTCACTGATACAAGGAAACCACGGAAACTTGAGTTGGCCGGAGAATTTGAGCCGCCTTAGTCTGAAATAATATAGAACTATACATAGTGTTACAGTATCCTTTTTGTCGAAACCTAAAGCAGAAAGTGAGTTCACCATTGCAAAATTATTTCCTCAGTTAAGAAACATCGCGAATTCACAGTGAAGCTAGCACTGGAAAATCGAAAATGTTGCACGCATTCATGTCAAAGAACTACAGGAGACGCCAAATAGACTATTTATGTTACTGACAATCCAGCTATATTTACATTACATGTGGAATTTTTAATACTGTTTGCCTCCGTTACAGTACATTACAGACAACAGTCCACACGAACAATATACCAAAACTTGGGCTACGACAACGGGTAAATGGACTGCATACTACCTAGCTGTCTGGCTCGTAAGCTAAAACCGCACATAACAGACACGGGCCGTAGTTTACGAAGTAACGCTACGTGTAGTTAACCAGAGTTATTCCTTTATTGCAAAACTTAGGGAGGAAAGTAACCTTCGCGTGATGTGCCACTGCCGAGTAATATAGCTCGATGTAACTTGGACTACACATAGAAAGAACTGCTACAGTATACTACTGACGGTAGCGGAAGGAAATAAGCAAAGAGACGAACAGTAATGACAATTTTATACAAAGAGAATAGGCTAATTATACTGAAGTCACCACTATTTATTATAGTCCCCTGGACATTACAAGTAGCAGGACAGGGTTCTTAATAGGGTTTGTTATCACCACGGACGACAATGCATGCTCAGCAATAGGGTCCCATGTTGACCACAAGGTTGGTAAGGAGTAATTACGGTAGGGCGCTCCATTCCTCCGATGAAGCCGTTGACAACTGCTGGAACGTGGCTGATGCAGGAGAATGTTCTGCAAAGCGTCTCCCATACGCATCCCACAAGTGCTCGAGGGGTTGTAAGTCTGGGGAACGGGTGGGTCAGTCCGTTCTTCGAATATCCTCTCTTCGCAAGAGCTCCTCCACCTGCGCTATTCGAATGCAGTCTCCTATTATCATCCATAAAAAGAAAGTCAGGGCCGAAAGAACCCAAGAAAAGGTGCCCATCGCTAAAGAGTACAGTGTTACAATAGCGTTCACCTTGGATGTAGCGTGTTCAAAGATTTGGAGGTCAGTACGCCCTTGCAATATCATGCCACCCCACTCCATGACACCTGGCCACCAAAACGATCATGTTTGACAGTGCTGGATGTACCCTGATATAGTGGAAGGTTGGAACACGTAATGCACCCAGGGACACGTGAACATACGGGAGACTTACTGAAGCACGTCCACACGCACCAACGACCACCTAGCAGTTGTCCTTACCAACATGGCAGCACGTTGCAGAGCATGCACTGCCGTCCGTGGTGATTACACACCCTATTAAGAACCGTGCCCTGCCGTCTGTAGTGTCCAAGGGACAACCATAAATCACGGTAACTTCAGTTTAATTACTGTTTTTGAATAGTAGTGTTATTTCTGTTCGTCCCATCGCGTATTTCCTTCAATAGCCTTCAGTACTGCACTAAACTATTGCAGTTTTTTTCTATGTGTGGTCCAAGTTTCATCGAGCTTTATTGCTTCGCATTCACTCATCGTGCGAATGTTCCTTTCACCCGAAAGTTCTGCACACCAGTGTACAATACGCGAGAGTAGATCAAAGTGCAATAACAACTAAAAAACATCAAACAGAAATGTTTTGGAGTGGTGAAGGGAACAGTAATTTGTAATAACGTACCGCTAGGCTAAAGCAACAGGAAGTTAACTGCACGCGCAGTGTTGGCTACGAAAGGTAACAGCCTGTCTGGGATTCGCCAAGCCGCGCCCGAATGACGGTCATTGTTAAAAGGCGACCGCACCTACGAGAAATGCGCCTTGTTAGTAGTGGCCTCATTATGTGACAGGAGGTACAAAAGAAGCGCCACACCAGCCTAAAAGCAAGACTTTTCTTGTGGGACGAGGGGCCTCGGGGAGGGGAAATTGGTTCCGTGCGGTTGGCAACACCGCGCCGTCAGGTAATTGATATCCTTCAGCAACATAATGACGCTGGCAGAAGGGAGAAAATTCCAGCTCGTTAATGCGTCATTTCCGCTTACTTGCCCACGGTGATGGGTTTCTCCGGTTTTCGAGGTTTTGTTTATTGTTGTTATTTTTTGCTGCATGTGCATGTGTGAGCTGCTAACACACGCTGGCGCCTTGTCCCGGCGAGTCCGACACTACATTCACGACGGCTCGTTGCCTCTATCGCCCATTCTTTCGATCTTTCTTACAGCATTGCCTTCTTCCGATCTACGTCGCACATTAGTCCGAGTTCAATTTGAATTTCTTTTAATTTTTAACAAGATTATTGTTTTATGAACCTGAGGTAAATGCTGACCATTTGTGGAATTTTGCCAGTGAATAATTCGACTGTTTGGAATTGCGGTAAAACTGAAATATTTTTCTTACAATGGTTGGACTAATAAAGTGTTTCCAGCCGGACATTGATCAGAATAGGTACACAGGTAAACTACCAGTCACATACGGAAACCTTTAATTATAACTACTTGCTTGCCGATTCTTTATACACCATGCTCTTCCAAACTTACTGTCTTTTTTTCAGAAAATTTATTAATTTGGTTGAATAACAGTACTGTTCACTCTTGATACACCTCAGAAGTTTCTACTTATTTCTAGCTTACGTGTTGACCAAAGAATAAGTATTTTTTTGACAAATCAAGGCATATATAATTTGTTACTGTAAACAGGCAAACGCAAATCGCTGAAAAGAAGGTGTCGTAGTTTATAACGGAATTTCGAAGAATAGCAAAATTCCCATAGCTGACGCATAGTCATTCTCAAATGTAGCGCACACACTAACTTCGGTCATAAATAAAAGCCACCCGCACCCCATTCAGTTGGTGATTTCTGAGTGATGTTTCGAAAATTTATACTTGAACACACCAAAATCACACACAGTAATTAATCGCTAGTAATATTCTGAAAGTTAAGAGAACGAACATTCTCTGAAAGACCATACTACTACTGTTCTCTGGAGGTTCCTCGCTTGTGAACAAAGATTGAGAACTAAGAGTTTGACGTACGTGCCTCCACGTCAATAATAATAAAAATTAGGGCATAATCCCATCGACCATAAAATCCTTCGTGCCGGTGCATATGCTCAGGTGCGACAATGATGTAAAGGAAGAAAATCGATGGCGAACATTTCAACGGCACCATTCCAGCAATCGATCATGGAAAACCACAGACAACTTTAGTCCGTATGGGAGGATGGAGATTTGAACCCTGCACCTCCAGAATGGGAGTCCATTGGGTTAACAACTGCGCTATCTCGCTCCAAGCCGTAAGAGAGTTATCAGATGGGTGAAGTTCCACACAAGAATCAGTTAGGGAATAACATGTAGAAGACAATGGCTACATCACATTACTTCCCTGTACAAGTCAGAAATTTTTTACGCTATTACGAAGCTGCATTCACAGAAGGTGATCATTTTTAACGGTGTTTACAAAGTGTTAAGATATTGTTACACATGCAACCCTGTAGTAGACACACTGAACATCAAGCACAACAGATTACGAGTGTTACATTTCTGATATGCGCCGAATTCTCGTGCAAGCGAAATTCGGTACATATTGGCACACAAAAGAAATAATGTCATTTCTGATTACTGTCTTTATAATTACGATAACTACGGTGCATATCGTCTAGCAGTATTGGATATGCCGAAATTTTTATTGCATACCCGTATGCCGGAAGGCACGAAGAAGTTTATTTTGAACTCCAAGACCTCAAGTAGTAGACCTTGCAAGTTCAGGAAGCCTGATTCCCACATTTGAGGTCTGAGGACTACCAAGCTAAGGCAAATTGTCCACACCTTTACAGGGGCGTGTGTGAGAGATAGGTCCAGCTGAAGATACATGTACATCCTACCGCCGTCCTCTGGCTCCAAGGCCCTCACCTGTCGGCAGCGCACGCGGGCAATGAGCGTAGCTTCAGGCCGCGGTGCCGTTAACACTTACCTGCGAACAAACAAGAAAGAAATTGTCCTCATAATAGGCTCTTAATTTCTCAATCTCGCTTCCAAGTCGTCTTTTCAAACAAATTAGTTTATGTAAAACACATTGTAGCCAACACACACACGTGTTACAGCAGTGAACTGTTGCGTGTAACAGAAAATAATTCTCACATACAAGACAACTCGTAACACATATTGTATTGTTTTTTACATGTCCACAATAGAATAAGTTTAAAATATTAGTTACTGGAATATTCTGTGATTTTACAGGTCAGGTCAGACCCTATCATAAAAATCTCCGTATACAAGAATAACGCTAAAATCGTCCACTGATTGCGTCTCATTTATTATCAAAACCTAGCGCAGATACTAACCAAAGCACGGCAGATACGACCAGTGACGCATGTAAAATAAACAGCAGTAACCACCACAACACAACCACTGCTGATTTTTTTATGTTGAATAACTGCTCGTGCTACCAAAATGAAGAAAGCCATTGCGCTCTCTCTCTCTCTCTCTCTCTCTCTCTCTCTCTCTCTCTTTGGAATTGTTAAGATAGCCCAAAATGTAGAACTTGGTAGACTTTCACCTTGAGGTGCCGCGTTATCTTTCCAGCATGATCCCACAACGTTCGATTCGACAGATCAACAAGAACTTGTTCACTGCTTTTGGCCTCCCAGGTCACCAGACCTCACACCTTGTGATTTTTTTCTGTGGGGGTACATAAAAGACCGAGTCTTTGCCCTGTCCATGGCACCTACTCTTCAAGAGCTGAGAAAACGAATTGTTGAAGCTGTCAATTCAATAAAGAGGGATCTGATTAGGTGCGGAATGAAATGGACCACCATTTCGATGTTTCTCGAGCAACGCATGGTGCTCATGTTGAGCGTGCTGTAAAGGGTCTGTGCCGACATCAAACTATGAACCTTCCGCTATCCAGAGACATGCGCAATGTGGTTCGAAACCTTCCTCTGACCAGAGCCCTGCGCAATGTGGTACGACCTTTTTTTTGTGTAGTTCGTAATTAACATTGAAATCTGCTCTTTCTTTTTGGATCACGCTGTATTTCTAGCGAATTTCGCTCTGCAGTTTCGTTTCCACGCACTTCAGTATTTATATCGTCATAATTCCTGAACTATGTGCCGTAAAATGATATATTTTTGCAAGTACATTCAGTGATACATGTGAAAACAGTATGCAAAGCGTGTTGCAAACTGAGTGAGTAGTAAAGAGGTAATAAATTAAAAGGTCATGACTGATGCACAAGTTTTACTGCGCGAACATCGAAAATGTAGTATGCGATAAACTATTTTTCCTCTCATCATTTTCTGGGGAGTGTCAGCAAGAGAAAGTTTGAAATTAAGTTGAAAGGTCGTTGTAACTCATTGCCGCGCGGGATTAGCCGAGCGGTCTCAGGCGCTGCAGTCGCGGACTGCGCGGCTGGTCCCGTCGGAGGTTCGAGTCCTCCCTCGGGCATGGGTGTGTGTATGTGTGTGTGTGTGTGTGTGTGTGTGTGTGTGTGTGTGTGTGTGTGTGTGTGTGTGTGTGTGTGTGTTTGTCCTTAGGATAATTTAGGTTAAGTAGTGTGTAAGCTTAGGGACTGATGACCTTAGCAGTTAAGTCCCATAAGATTTCACACACATTTTTTTTGTAACTCATTAAGAGCTCTCTTTCACAAATACTGAATGAATATAGTGTGACTATCTTCAAGATCTTAAACTACACCTTTGAAGGTAGATACATGCATACATTCCTCCACTTTTATAATATGTATACGGATACTTCGCCGTTTACTAAGAAGTTAGCCTTAGCTGGAGATTTCAGTTCGTGGGTTAAGAACTGTCGAGAGCGACCAAGGCTGAATACAGCAAGCGACTGCAAATTTATGTACGTTGCAGTAGTAATGAAGAGGTTTGCACGCAACAGAACTACCTCGGAAAGTTGCGCCAAACATGTCTTATGACTGAAGATAACAACAACAACAATAGATGTATTAGTTCGTGTTCATTACGAGGCTTCCTGTGATCATACCATATAACGAACAAAATGACAGCTGATGTCGCCGAACACTCTGGTATCATGAGAAGAGATGACTGTATTTAAAAATTTAGCTACGCGCCTCGACTGTCACTTTATCTACTATTTAGAATGACCTCGCGATCCCCTGAAGTTCCTCTGGTGCAGGGGTAGTCTTACAGGAGGTCCGGTCAGTATTTCAGGTAGCACTTATGACACATGGTAAACGAGAAGAAGAAGAAATCAACATTAGGTCATCTAGCTAGCGATTTCCTTAGCGCACATCACCCTCAACGTTTAGTTCATGTTAGTAGGTAAGCATCTAATGAAATATTGTTTTAACGTGGATAACACCCTAGAAGAAAACCGGTTTTTTGTTTTATTTGGAAACCAAACAACATTAATTACAATGAGGACTCATTTGCTCCGGTGCACGACAGGTTGTACGGCTCTGGTCTACAGCTATTAGGAGAACTAATCACTGTAATGGTTGGAGAGCAGAGAGCGAGGACTAGCCCCGCGGTGGCCAAGTTTACCTGTCGAGGAACAACAGCCAGAAAGCAGGAGCCGGCCCGGGCAGGCGGCAGAGGTATTAGCGCCGTTAAAAGGCTGCTTCCGCGCGCGGCGCGGCCACTGGAGAGCGCGGCGCGATCGCTAATGACGTCCATTAGAGCGGCGGTAAGGGATAGCCCTGAGCGCAGAGCCAGCGCCAGGAAGCCGCCCACTCGGCGCCGCCACGCCCTCGCGCCTCGCACTCTGACGTCACCGCGGACGCCACGCGTGCCCAGCCGCCGCCAGCCGCCCCTCGCACTACAGCCCGACACGCTACTTTTCCACATCGCCACCAGTCTCTTCTCGTTTCTATACTTACACGACGATTTTATGGAGGAAAATCAAACTAATTCCGATTTATTGCACACGTTCAGCGTATTGTATTTTTGGCCGGGAGATCCCTCCTGGGATTGATCGACTGCCTAATCTAACTAATTCATTTGACGCCACTTCGGCGCCTTTCGCGTCGACGACGATGAAATAATGAGGACAACACAACACCCACTCCCCGAGCAGATAAATTCTACAGCTTGTCACCTCAAAGACGGTGACCTGGCATCGACTGCAGACAAGACTGAATAGCTAACTGTCTGGCGACGTCTCCAACTTCGTTCCATAATGAAATCGAAACTCTCCCTGTAAACGAACATTTACGTGACTCCTCAAGTGTGGCAAATTACATCTAATGACTCTCCCAGATAAAAAAGGGACATTGATCGAAACGTAACAACAGTCTCATCTGTTTTTGGTTCGTGTTGCCTCGCGAATATATACAGAAAGTGACCTTTTTGTTAAATGTTCAAATATGTGTGAAATCTTTTGAGACGTAACTGCTAAGGTCATCAGTGCCTAAGCTTACACACTACTTAACCTCAATTATCCTAAGTACAAACACACACATCCATGTCCGAGGGAGGACTCGAACCTCCGTCGGGACCAGCCGCACAGTTCATGACTGCAGTGCAGCAGACCGCTCGGCTAATTCCGCGCGGTCCTTTTTGTTCCTCACGTCCCTTCCCCGAGATCTATATTTGTACGCGTTTTTATATACACTAATTGCTATAAAAATCCCGGAGAAGAGCCACATGTTTCCACCCACTGAGTTTTTTGCGTAAAACGTTAAAGTACTTCTATAAATTATTATAAAGGCGAAACAAATTAGTTATTATTAGCAGCTACTGCAGTACATCTTTCTAACAATCATGTCAGCTGTGAGGACGGGCCGTGAGTCGTGCTTGGGTAGCTCAGTTGGTAGAGCACTTGCCCGGGAAAGGCAAAGGACCCGAGTTCGAGTCTCGGTCCGGCACACAGTTTTAATCTGCCAGGAAGTTTCATATCAGCGCACACTCCGCTGCAGAGTGAAAACCTCATTCTGGAATCATGTCATTACAGAAGATATTCTTGGGGAAGGACCTCACAACGAACTGATGTGCCAAGAAGAGGAACTGATGTAGAATATGAGAAACGCACTGATCCCCAAAGCTGAGCTGAAAGTAAACTTTTTAAAGAAAGTACGTAGCTCTTTCTTATCTTCGGGTTCACAGCCTTCAAACATCGATTGCAACAAGTCATTGTTCTGCTGATGCCATACATTGCTCTAATACGAAGCTGTATTCACCAGGTAAGCTCAAATTCAATTTTCAAATGTACCTTGTAACAGAACAGCTGACAAACATGACTAAATGTACGTATACGGGGCTACCTGAACTCCGATACAATATTTCAGAGGTTGTTGAGAGACAGAGTAAAGAAAAACGACGCACCGCGAAGGAATTATCCGAACTGGACGGAAATCGGTAGATGTGATGTACATGTACAAATGACTACAGTTTCAGAAAAACTGGATGATTTATTCAAGGGAAACAGCTTCAAAAATTGATCAAGTCAATAACGCGCTGCTATTCTGTGAAATGAAAGAGCCCCGATGAGCGGCGAAGAGGAGTCTGAAGACATTCGAGACAGCCGTGGAATACCACCCTGACTGGCCCCACAACCGGGATTGATGGTCTGGGCTGACATTTGTTTTTTCAGCAGGACCCTCTTTAGTTGTCATTTGCCGTACCCTTACAGCACAATGGTAGGTCGACCATATTCTACGCCCCGTTTTGTTGCTCTTCATGGAAAGCCACTCTAGGCTTATATTTCAGCAAGATAACGCCCGGCCACACCTTGAGAGCTGCCACTGGTTGTTTACGTGCTTGCCAAACCCTACCCTGGCCAGAAAGGTCACCGGATCTCTCGTCAACTGACAACGTTTGGAACTCCGACCATATCGGGATTTTTACGACCTGACGAGGCAATTGGACAGAATTCGGCACGATATCCCTCAGGGTGACATCTAAGAATTGTATCAACCAATGTCAAGCCGAATAAAATGGTTCAAATGGCTCTGAGCACTATGGGACTCAACTTCTGAGGTCATTAGTCCCCTAGAACTTAGAACTAGTTAAACCTAACTAACCTAAGAACATCACACACATCCATGCTCGAGGCAGGATTCGAACCTGCGACCGTAGCGGTCTCGCTGTTCCAGACTGCAGCGCCTCAAGCCGAATAACTGCTTCCATGAGGACCAGAGGTGGAGCAACGCGTTATTGACTTGCTCAATTTGTGAAGCTTTTTCTCTTGAGTAAATCATCCTATGTCTTCTGAAATTGTACTCATTTGTTCTTACTTTTTGTTTACTTGGTGGGTATTTTCTGAATGTTCTGGTATAAGGGATCCCTGTTCTCCGCTGACTCGTTCCAGAGTAATTGCTTTTCGACTGATTTCTTACCCCTTTTTATCTTAGTGTCTCTATCGCACCACAACAGTGCGCCTGTCGACGGTGCGCGCTGTGTGTCTTGTTTGGAAACAAACTTGTTCCATTCACTCACTACACTTGCTTCTGACAGAAATACTCACTTTACCCTTCGGCCTCGAGCTTTAATTCAGAACTGCCTCGTCCGTATCGAATTTGTTTTTACGGCAGTGTTGGCTGTAACTCTGTATGGCTCTGAGCACTATGGGACTCAACTGCTGAGGTCATAAGTCCCCTAGAACTTAGAACTAGTTAAACCTAACTAACCTAAGGACATCACACACATCCATGCCCGAGGCAGGATTCGAACCTGCGACCGTAGCGGTCTCGCGGTTCCAGACTGCAGCGCCAGAACCGCGCGGCCACTCCGGCCGGCTGTGTAACTCTGTACGTTTTGGTGATTGCACATTACAGCTTTCTTCATTATCGTGAAGGTATCTTCACGTAACTGAAGATAACTGGGGTAATAAAGCGAATAAATCATTATTACGTTATTACCCTGTAAAGAGGCACTGTAGGTAACGGATCCCTTACATCACGAAATTCGGAAAATGCCCCTGAAAACCTCCGGAATTCTGACGTTGGAGTCGGAGTTCGACCTGTATAAGAAAAGGATGGAGTTATCCGACATAGTTAGCCCAGGGGCCAAACATCTGAAGCCCTCTGTATGTTTTACTCCTTAGTCTAATTCTTCTAGTAGATGTCTTAATATTTTTCGGGTACTGCCGAATTGAAAGCACGCACAGTCGCTGTTACCACTTGTTTCGTAATTCCTCCGAGGCTGGACTCGAGTCAGAAAATATGCACTGCATGAAAGCATCTCGTTCGCCTAATAACTGGACGCGCTAACCCACACACCAATTTGCGGGGAAATAATTGAGCGAAGTGTGGCGCGGCCGTTCTCGGGGGCCACGCTCCTCTCGTCTCGTCTCGTCCCGCCGCGGGGCCCGTGGCCGATCGATTCGAGAGATCTCTTCGCACAGGCGGCGATGGCAAAAAGCACCGGCAAATCGAAAATAAGGAGCTGCCCGCGAGCTGCGGGTCACCGCTCAATTACCGCGGCAGTGCTAACACGACCTTGTAAACAAAATCATACTGCCGTTCACACACACTCACATCTACTAGTGCTGCGTGGACAGCACACACTCTGAAATCTGCTCGGGAAATACTCTGAGCCCAATAGGAGCATGTTTGAAACATCATTTTGTTCCGACAATCTCAGAGAAACAAAACATTAGAGGCTGCTAATACCGTGTTTTTAGTAACTTGATGCTGTTGCAGTGATATCATCTGCTGAAAAATACTGCAATGCAAAGCCGAAACGGAAATCAAGTCAGAGTCACATACTTTTCCAACGAAGAAGATTTTCCTTAGTATGCCTCCCATTCCGTGAAAATTAGTGAGCAGAAATACATTAACAGTGCCACTTAGAATTGATTCACGTGTGAAAATAACTTATTTCTTATACCAGTCGTTAAGCAATAACGCTTTGCTCTTCCAAAAATGATATATTATTAATAAGGCATCTCACTTTCTTTGTAAAAGTAACATTGTACTTTTTGCGTTTGAATTAGTTCTATGTCAGATATGAGCTAATACTGGAGCTGATCTCAAAAGATGTCGTTGAAGCACTTAATAAATACGATCAAGGTTTCACTAACCACGTGTCAACTTTCCTCAGCAAATCGGTGTACCAAAATTTTTTTATAGACGAACGTGCTATTTTTTAGCTCTCGCTAGAAAAGTATTAACTGCCTCCACTAAACAATGTGATCAACAAAAAAATGCATGAATCCGAGTGATTAATTTCTTCTTAACGAACACACTTTACAATCACAGATCCAGGCATAAGCATCAAATTTCCCATCAATAAATTTCGCACGCGACCTATGACTGACGAGGAATGGATCAGTGTAATCAAACTTCTTCGTCCGTTTAGCCCACCTACGCAATCGAACATTGAAAGACATAGCTGACTCACTGCAATTCGTAAATGGTTCTGGATCATACTTTGTTATTTATATTAAAGCAGTTTTCCTATTCCTACAGGACTGAACATCAAATACACCTACAATAAGACCAAACATCCACTCCAACTTGGTCTTCATATCGGACAACAAATATGTATTAGACGTCTTAAAGTAGGCATGTATATCGTTTTCTCACCTGCAGCGAATCTCTCTTCACACACACAATACTCAGTAACGTCTGTTAACAAAGACAGACCAAACACGGCTTTACCACGAACAGACTCAGAATCAACTGTAACTAGAAACGATGTACTGCCCTTTTTATACTCCTGTCAATGTATCACGCACCAGATAAAGAGAAGCTGTTAATGTGACTGGTTGTGATTCTAGTTTTTTTTTTCTCTTTTTCTCTAAGGGAGATCAAAATTTAGTTTTGGACTCAAACCTTCTATACAAATCTTCGGCTCGGAGGCTGAACGTGTGATTCTACAATCCAAAGGTTTGGCACTCGGTTCACAATTAGTCTTGCGATTTTTTTCTGTCTCTTCGTGCTTCTTTGACCCCTGACACTGACTCCTATACGTGAATTTCAAGACAAATCGTATATGACTAGTTAGGTAAATCACTTCGAACGTCGGAGGAAGTAAAGAAAATACAGCCTCCAACAGGACCATGTCTAACGCTGCATTATGTTGCTGGAACACGCCACCGGGAGGACCATAGCTTTATTTACACAAACGCAAGCCGTCATAGAGTAAAGTGATTCATTTAGGTACACTACAACTATAACTAATCTGTTCAAGCAGCGGCAAACGTGGAATTCTTGCCTTCGTGATCTGCAATTGACAATATGAGCATAAATCGACTTTTCCATCAGTATGAGCCGTATCACTGATAAGCTGACAGACATACACGCAAACACACACACACACACACACACACTTTTAATTTTTGGCTGGGACAATGTCAGCAATGATCCAGAAAAAATAGTTCCATAGTTCCAATCCCCTGGTCCCGACCAAGGTTTTCGGCAGGTAATTATGCGAATGCCGGGGCTGGAATTCTTCTCTAAAACAATTCCAACTGGAAGCTTGTCTACACCATTCTCCGCCAACTGGGATATTTGACTGAGAAGAACGAAGTTCGTTCTACAACAGCACGCCCAACTCTCAGAAGTAGAAAATGAGAGACGTAAAAAATCGTTTCCCATAGTGACAACGAGTACCCACTACCGTCTAAACACTACCTCGCGGCACCGGTAACTACGGATCGTATGCTGAATGAGACAGCAGACGTGTTCGCCATGCATCTTGAGCGACAGCTGCTGCAGAGGCAGAGGACGGCACCGTCAGTGACACGAGTGCGCCGAGTAACACGTCCTGCGAGGCACCCTGTGCTATTTATCTCTCCCTCCCCACTTATCCCGTGATTTATTTTTACTGGATCCGACACTGACTTTTGTTTGGTTTACGGAGCAGTAAAAACAACGGCGTCAAAAAATCCTGCCCAAACCTCGGGGAGACAAAGTGAAATATCTGCCGTTCGTGTTTCTCGGATTGCCCGGCGGCCCACAAATAAGCAGCTGTAAATCAGCGGGGACCCGCGCCTCGCCGCTTATTAAACAAAGCCAAGCCGGGAACTGGTTTCGGGTGTTGCGCCTACGCGCTCCCAGCCGCCCGCTCGCTGCTCGCCGCCTAAAAGCTGCTCTCGTGGCACAGCTGGTGGCAAACTCTCCACGCGTCAATCAAGTAACTATCAATTACTATCGGCGAGTATTCTCAAGATCCTGCTAATGGCACAATATCAACAAGCTGGCCAAAACTGCATCTAGACCACATATTCATTGAATTTATATTTACTGCGCCCTGGTGTGCCCGCAATAAGTCTCATGCGTCGAGTCAAAAAATGTAGTGTACATAGGTAACGTTACTGGTGCGTGCGTTCGTACGGTACCGGTACATACGTCTTACCGAAATCTAGTACTGGCATCTGCAATGTGAAAGTGTGTCGGGGGCGACTCCCCCACCTCCCAAACATTCACTTACGCGATGGCTCAATAGGTTCTCTCTGTTACCAATTGAATATTTTTTAGTATCAGCGCAAAATATGTTACAGAGTATGTATACGTGAGTACGGATTCGAGAGCACACCGAGCCTAGAACGGAACCCTAAAGAAGCCCAAGAAAAGAGTTCAAACAGGTGGAGTGTGAATCGCCGCTTTTGGTATTTTATATTTTATGCCCACGAGTTCACATAATTTAGTTTTAGGTTTGTAACATAATTTTTTCCTTAGTGTAGAGATTGATAATGTGGACAATGACCTTTTTCGTAATATGGGAAGCTGCGCACAATTCAGCAGAGCGTCGGTAAGTAATGACAAAACAGTTTATTGGAGACGGAGCGTCAGCTCGGATGGGACAAAGATATCAGCTACACTCCTGGAAATTGAAATAAGAACACCGTGAATTCATTGTCCCAGGAAGGGGAAACTTTATTGACACATTCCTGGGGTCAGATACATCACATGATCACACTGACAGAACCACAGGCACATAGACACAGGCAACAGAGCATGCACAATGTCGGAACTAGTACAGTGTATATCCACCTTTCGCAGCAATGCTGGGCTGCTATTCTCCCATGGAGACGATCGTAGAGATGCTGGATGTAGTCCTGTGGAACGGCTTGCCATGCCATTTCCACCTGGCGCCTCAGTTGGACCAGCGTTCGTGCTGGACGTGCAGACCGCGTGAGACGACGCTTCATCCAGTCCCAAACATGCTCAATGGGGGACAGATCCGGAGATCTTGCTGGCCAGGGTAGTTGACTTACACCTTCTAGAGCACGTTGGGTGGCACGGGATACATGCGGACGTGCATTATCCTGTTGGAACAGCAAGTTCCCTTGCCGGTCTAGGAATGGTAGAAGGATGGGTTCGATGACGGTTTGAATGTACCGTGCACTATTCAGTGTCCCCTCGACGATCACCAGTGGTGTACGGCCAGTGTAGGAGATCGCTCCCCACACCATGATGCCGGGTGTTGGCCCTGTGTGCCTCGGTCGTATGCAGTCCTGATTGTGGCGCTCACCTGCACGGCGCCAAACACGCATACGACCATCATTGGCACCAAGGCAGAAGCGACTCTCATCGCTGAAGACGACACATCTCCATTCGTCCCTCCATTCACGCCTGTCGCGACACCACTGGAGGCGGGCTGCACGATGTTGGGGCGTGAGCGGAAGACGGCCTAACGGTGTGCGGGACCGTAGCCCAGCTTCAAGGAGACGGTTGCGAATGGTCCTCGCCGATACCCCAGGAGCAACAGTGTCCCTAATTTGCTGGGAAGTGGCGGTGCGGTCCCCTACGGCACTGCGTAGGATCCTACGGTCTTGGCGTGCATCCGTGCGTCGCTGCGGTCCGGTCCCAGGTCGACGGGCACGTGCACCTTCCGCCGACCACTGGCGACAACATCGATGTACTGTGGAGACCTCACGCCCCACGTGTTGAGCAATTCGGCGGTACGTCCACCCGGCCTCCCGCATGCCCACTATATCCACTCTCTCAAAGTCCGTCAACTGCATATACGGTTCACGTCCACGCTGTCGCGGCATGCTACCAGTGTTAAAGACTGCGATGGAGCTCCGTATGCCACGGCAAACTGGCTGACACTGACGGCAGCGGTGCACACATGCTGCGCAGCTAGCGCCATTCGACGGCCAACACCGCGGTTCCTGGTGTGTCCGCTGTGCCGTGCGTGTGATCATTGCTTGTACAGCCCTCTCGCAGTGTCCGGAGCAAGTATGGTGGGTCTGACACACCGGTGTCAATGTGTTCTTTCTTCTATTTCCAGGAGTGTATTTCTTTTTCAAAGCAACCATCTCAGTATTCGCCGTGACGCACTTAGAGAAACCATGGGGAACCAAAATCGCGATGGCTGAGGATTTCAGCCCGGTCCTCTTAACCGCTAGTCCAACCCACTGCGCCACGTCACACAGGCGCAGTAAATGAGGCATCTACCGTTACTAGTGTGACCTCATCGAACGCAGTGTTCAATAGTCCATCAGAAATCAGCCCCAAGAACGTTAAAGCTGAGAACGCCCGCGACTAGTAACAACGCAATAAGTTTGCATCTAGCCAGGTGGTGTAATGGTAAGGAACTAAACACACATGCTGGAGGAAGGCGGTGCAAATCCTCAGTCGAGCATCATGATTTTCCCTAAAATGCCGAAGTAATTACTTTGAAACAGACACATTCGATTTATTTTCCTCCCTGAAAACTTCCGTCATCAACGGGAGGCTAAACCCGTATCTTGCTTCTTTTCTACAATTTAGTATCCCACGCAATTCGCGAGGCAGACTTCTTTTACCTAACCGATGTGTTGAAGTGATGTCTTCTGCTCCTTTCAGTGTGCAGAAATGACGTATTCGTATAAAGTTGGTAGGTAATTACGTGAAGGCCAACGTACGAGTATATACTGAAGGAAATCAAACGGCAGTTACTTTGACGCAACTCTGCATTCCTGTTAATCTTCATTTCAGCATACCTGATGCATCGACGAATCTGCCTCGTACACTCATATCTGGTTACGCTTTTGCGATTCTTTCCTTACACCACTCCTTCAACTAAAGTTTTAAGCAACGACCCTTGTCGTAATATGCGCCTAACCATTCTACCACCTTGTTTCTCGCTGTTCTGTATCACGCGTGTTCTTCTCGTCGACTCGTTGCAGGTCGCCTTGTTTCTATACTCGATCACTGCCTCTGCTTTTCAACAGCTACGTACATTTCAAAGGTTACTCATCTTTTCATCTGCATGCCACCCACTTCTCTCTGCGCTGTAAGTACGGTTTTCCGTGAGTCTCTTTTGGGACTCGAGGTTTATATTATTGGACGTTGGTAGCTGTTTCTTTCTACAGAAAGCCCTTTTGCCTAGTTGGCTCCTTTTTTACTAATCTTCCTTGTTTATTCTACTTCCGAGATAGCAAAATGCGGCCACTATATCAGAAGTGTCTTATCCAGTTTAACCTGCTGCGCACACCCTTACCTTACATTTAGTTTCTTTGTATCCACATTATAGCCATTAGGTAATTCATCAAGCAAGCGACTCAATTCCTGCTCACTTTCGAAGATTACTACTGTCGTCGGCGAACTGTGTCATCCTAATTTTCCACCGGCGCCAAACAATTCTCATATCGGGACGGTTCTTTACTTCCTGCATCGGCTGTTCAATACGCAAATTAAACATCACTGCTAATAATGGTTAACCCTCCCTCGTACGCCCGTCCTCTAAGGCGAAGAGTGTGAGAAAGTTCAGAGCAGTCCACCGTTGCAATTACTGGCACACGAGATGTGGAATGGTCCAGGTGGGCCGGGGCCGCGGCAGCGCCGTCCCAGACGCGGCGCAGTGCGGCAGGGTGGGGGAGTCGCCTTAAAGATAAAAGATGGGGGCAGCGAGACAAGCAGACGTTTTAAGCAATCCCGGCGAGGGGAAAGGTGCTCCGAGGCGCGGCGCCTCGCACAAAGGCGGCGCTTTAACTGCAAAAACGTCTGGCATTTAAACCGCTTACCTGTCGCTGTTAAGGCTTCTGTAGGTCTCTAAACCGATTGACTTCACGAATAAAGGATCGACAGCGATCGTAAGGCTCTTAATTGACAAGGTGCTCACAAATACGTAATTCTGAACAAATAGTTACTGATCACATCAGTTACGCTCTAAAACTGACTATAACTCTTTTAACGATCACCATTAGATACAGATATGGCTGAAGGACGACTTTCGATTCTCCTTTCCCATCTCCTTACCACATAACAAATGTATCAGTTAAACGAAAAATTACTGTTAACACATCTTCTAAGAAAAAACAAAGTGACCTATTCACCTAACAGGCGACACTAAAAATCAGTAACTTACATAGCGTAAACAAAGATCTAAGAAAATATTCGTATGATCCACACTAGTAATCATCAATATACGCCCCAACATTGTCTTTCTCATGTACCAGAGAGACGTTATTGAAACGTTCAACTATTTTATAAATATATGACCAACAATTACATGATTTAGAATGAACTTCAGAGTGTAACAACCAAGACGATAAAAAGAAAGCAAAAGGAATCCTCAGCGATCCCCATTCAAATAGCGAGAAGCATCAAAACAGTGTCTGAGTGTTTTACATGAGATGTTTATTAACATCAGAGATGTTTCAATTTAAGTGCAACAATTACCGTACATTTTTTCCTTATTTGTCCTATCATACCAACAATTTGCCTTATGTTCATAAATACAGCATGATAGTAGGCAAAAGTGATTCACCTGTCAGTGAATACCTGAAGTTAGTAACAACTTTAAAAACCAATCCCAAAGAGAGACCATCGCCACGCAACTAGTTACGATGAGGTACAGTAAATATATTCCACCCCACATTCCAATCATACAGCTTTATTATTACGAATAAATTACGATCGAAATGCCAAAACTATGGCTGAGAACGTTTCGTGTAGGGCATACACGACGCTTCATTGAAACTCGTAACCCCAATTCATGTCTGAATCTAGAAAGAATTTCTTTCTTTTAACTCTAAGCTGACGAATGGCATTTCTCTTTAGAATAACTTTAAATCCTTTCTCACGCGGTTCCATTCGATGTTTTTCTTTTGAATGTACAGAGGAAAAACTAGTAAGGATGTCTGACAATAGGAGCACCCTTTCTCTGAGAGGATGACAGTATATGAAATGGTACCTACTGACTATTATGATGGCAGCCCTACTGGAAATCCTTGAGAAGGCTGAAATAGCAGTGGGCAGGTCATAGACAAATAGTGCAAGATGGGTGCTACAGTGAAGAAATTAACATTCAGTTTAATTCTGGAGAACAGACTGTCCCAAAAAAAAATAAAAAAAAGAACACTTCAAGTGTTGACTGGTTCTAGCCTTCTGCACAGGAAACGCCTTCATAAGGCTGAAGATAAATTTCATGGAGTGGCCAGTTCTCGGTTCTAAACAATATAATAAGTGCAACTGTGTCCTGCTGCACAGGAAATGCTTTCATAAGGCTGAAGAAAAGTTTCATGGAGTGAACACGTTTCGGTTTTAAACAATGTAGAGCTGTGTCCAAAATGTATATTTCTGGTAAGATATTAATAATGATAATAATAATAATAATAATAATAAAATGAAGACTGCATGGAAACGCAATTAATTCATGAAGCTTTGCGTGATCAGTAAGGTTCAAACTTGTCTAATAATAACAGTAACAGCAACATATGAACCAGTAACCGAGCACCTCTAGAGCATGCGGTGAACACCCATTTCTCTGGGTGATGAATTACTCAAGACGGCCGCCGTTGTATTTTTATTACTGTCAGCGGCCACTGTATATTACCTACGAATCAATCAGATGAAAACGCAAAAGCAAGCAGGGATTAATTCCACAGCACCGCACCAGACAGTCTGTCAACACATTAGTCAGCCCGCCTCACCGCCATGCAAGATACTAGATTCATGAAATGCATTCAGAATCCCCAGTTGTCCGTTAGTTTCGCGGCTTGCTCAACAACTGCCAGCAACAGTCAACAGACAGTCAGTCACCAGGTGCCCGAGAGCGTCATGTTTCTGAGGACGTCAATTCTGCGGGAGACGACAGCAGACCGACTGCCCCCCCACCCCCCGCCGCCACACACACACACACACACACACACACACAATTACTCGGCGGTACACGCCGTGGCTGTGATCAGCCGATACACAGCGCGACAAAAGAGAGACGAGTGTCTGCAAAAACCGGCAGTCTGCCAGATTTATACCAGACCGTTAGCGGTTTCCACAGAACGCAATAGGTTGCTTGCCAGCAGTCCGACATATAATGCAAGTCAATGTGCCCAAACAGCGACGCTGTACAAAAAAAATGGAAAGACACAGAGAAGTACGTAAACTGCACCGTTGTTTTGCTGAGTGTACCTGAACACATTTTCTTTTACTTTCGCTAGCTGTCTTCCTTTCGCATCATTCCTCATTATCACCCGAATGTGAAGGAAGCAATACAAAATAATCCTTTCGGCCACGGAAATGATCAAGATACCGCTTTTGAAGGAAGGACTTTAACTGCAGATTAAATTTGATGTTAACTGCGTAGTTTCATTGAGTGATATTACACCAGTTTCGTTAACTCATTTAGAAGTAGTTTCTCAGCGCCAACAAACCCTCCGTAAGAGCTGATTTTTTTTTTTCCCCGAACAATATTAGTCAAAGGTGTTTCCACTTTTCGTGTATCGCACGGCGGATTAAAGACAGTGGGCTGGCGTGCCGGTCAACCTGCTTGTGGTTTTTAGGCGGTTTCCAATGTTCGGTTTATGCAAATTCTAAGCGGTCCCCAGCTTCCACCTCAGAGAATAGAAGACGCAAGAGTTAAAACACGGTGACGTACACAAAAAAGTTTACATTGTTCACCGACAGATGACGCACCCTTCTCTAAGGTTACGTTGACGAAAATTTCGTCAGAAAGGGCATCTGCTCAAACTGATAAACCATCAAATAAAAATTTGCCAAATCTTGAAAAAGCGGGTGCCATACTAGACGGGATTTCACGCTAATTAAAGCCATGTTAGCACTGTCTTTTTCGAATGTACTTCTGATCAAAATGCTGTATAAAGCTTTTGTTGCGCGACTTTTGCGTTCTTGTGAAGATATTTTCACAGTAACTTTCATCCTCTAACAAATATTTCTTTATATGTAACCGAGAAATTTTCATAAATTTAGCTTTAAATTTTTTTTATCGTAACGAAATATTTTCTAAAAAATGTTCATCCCCTATTGCACTCTCTTAGGAACAGTTTCCACAAACATTGAAACACGCATTTTTTAATTTCTAACCGAGTACTCAAATAACAACTGTCATAGATGCAGCCATAAAAATTGGTTGTACGTCTTTAGCAATTATTCACTTAAGAAAAAACGTTCACCCACTATTTTACCTCTTAATGGCTGAATTTCCAAAAAGAGTGACAAGTGCATGTTTTATTTCTAACAGAGAAGCCAAATAGAAAATTTCATAGATGTAGCTTATGTTAGCACAATGAAATATTTCCTTAAAAATTTTCATCCCCCATTTCACCGCCATAGAGGTATAGTTTTTTATTTCTAACTAAAACGTCAAAATTAAATGTTCATAGATTTAGCTTTAAAAATGCTTTTATAATAAAATATTTTCATAAAAAGTCTCATCCCCTATTTCAGCACCTTAGAGGTTCAATATCCAAAAACAATGAAACACATATTTTTTATCTGTAACCGAGAAGTCAAATATCAATGTCTGTAGATTCAGCTTTAAAAATACTTTATTAGTTCTTTGATAATGATGCACTTAAAACACGCACTTCTTTCTGACTGAGAAACCAAATACCAGTTTTCGAAGGTCTAGCTAAAAATTGCATTAATAGCGACATCATTCAAAAAAGATCTTCATCCCCTATTTCACCCCCTTAAGGATGGAATTTCGAATAAATCCCTTCTTAATCGACACGTACAGTATACTATCCACACCTACTCCATATTTCAGTATCCACACCTACTCCATATTTCAGGTCTTTATCCTTAGCGATTTGGGCTGGGCGATTATGAGTCAGCAGTCAGTCAGTCACGACATTGCCTTTTATACATAGAGAGACACGAGTGTTAAGTATCTCTAGTTATTACCAAGCTTGAAAAATGTTTTTGTCTGGAGTACAACAAATACTACGTGAGGTGATCGAAGATTCTTCGCTACACTGTTTGACCCCTTAGAATTGCAGTCGCTAAGACTGCTCTCTAGCCAATTTGGTCGAATATAAGCAGATAAATTCAGTTTTCGCTTTACTGAATGCACCAATTCCGCATTCGCCGAATGGGTGATGTTGCGAAACTTTCGAAAACCTACATTTGGATTTTCTAAATGGTTTCTAAAAAGCAAGTCAAATTTTAGCATCATGCCACACCCCAGTTTTGACATGAAGTGTGTATACGACTTGATGCAAGCTGTAACTTCTACTTGTATTTGCCATCCTGGCACGATTGCATTGTACGCGTATGAATTAGTGCCACGAAAACTGCTCTTTCTAGATATACAGTGCACATGAAAAGGCGCTGTAAGGTGAAAGCTTAGTTTATTCTGCGCTGACGACGCAGAAGCAGGCAGGTACGACACACTTCTTCAGAAGGGGGAAAATGTATTCGCCGACCTGAATTCCGGCGTCAGCTACTCGCGACAGAAGAGGCGCGCGTCTGATCGGCGCACCTGGGCCGCGGCGCGCCGTGTGTGCCGAGGGGCACGTGACCCGGCCATGCATAATGCATCGCGCGGGGGTGGGGGCAGGGGTGGCGCCGACGCGCCACACCGCGGGTAGGCCCTCACATGCACTCCACGTTGTCGTCGCTTGCACTAATCTCTCATCTGCAGCATCCTGTCGAAGGCAGTGAACCAGTACCGCTCACCAATATTCTATCCAACATGTGTGAGTGTGTAAAGTTTTTCATGTTGCCGAGCAACAGTCATATAATAACGCACCGCTATTTGCCTGTATTGTTGTTTATTTAATTACGACTCAGGTTTCGGGCTTCTATGCCATTTTCAGGTGACTGCTAAAAGCAAAAACTGCATACGGTAAGAGCACGTAAAATTTGAAAAGATGTAAAATGTCTTAAACAAGGAATGTAAATTAGTGTATAATTACAAAATACGTGCTTACAGCTTATGTCATTAACGCATATTGTAGGACATCAAGCTCTAAATTGAGCATAAATTAAGAAAAATATTTGCTCCCCACGAAATGCCAGATGTAAAAATCATCATCTTGTAAAACGGTCAATAAATAACATTGGGAGCACGTCATATTTAATAAAACGAGTTTATTTTGGTATATAAAAAGATGGCTGAACACATGTTCTTGAGTCTTAATGATTCTGAAATCAAAACTTATGGGTAACAGAACACTGAATACTAAAATGAGGTTAAAGATATTTGACTATTAATGTTAAATATCTTCAGACTATGAACAATTATCTCTGGGGTGGGATTTGTACCATCGTGTTTGCAATAAACATGTATAAAACAAATCGTCAACAATTTAAGTGGCCACACATTAAGTTGGATGAAGAACTAATTCAAAGACAATTAATCACAAAAGACTACAGCAAGTGGCATTGATAATAAAAATACGAAAGTTAACAATAGGAGTTAAAAATGCGAGGGGGTGGGGTGGAGGAGTAAACGGATGCTGGAGAGGTGGATATACGTAGGGGACATGGATTTGGGGGGGGGGGGGGCGAAACCTGGGTTGTAATTAAATAAACAACAATACACTGAAGTAGCGGTGTGTCCACTCAAAAATGTATGAGTCTGTTCTTCGTAAGGAAAAACCAAACTCGGAATCAGCCTCAAGTCGTCTGTATATACTCTAAATCATATCAACTCTCTCCCTCTACATTACCAGCCACTGTTTCAGAAATAGTTTGCTTGTAACAACGAACTGTAATCCATCTCGAACATTCCACGAGTTATATCAAGATTTTCATACACGTAAAAGATGAACCCTTCGTTCACATATGTCCCAGCTTCTGCGTAGTTGGCACTGTCCAATTTTCCTATTGCATTTTATAAAATACTAATGAAAACACATGACGGCCTCAGTTTACGTTTTGTATTTGACCATAGATCACCCTCACCCCGAATACACACTCCACATCTGTTGTACAGTCACTGTTCTTCAGTCAAAGCCTCTTAATATTCTGTACAACGTAGAGCACTATCCTGCAAACTTCAGAACTTGAATTTCTTGTTCCCGTATCGGAAGCGAGAGAGTTTAGTGTATGTATCTTTGCGAACAGCGATTCATTCTAGAGCACTGTTCCCAGTGTTTGGAGTCCTTATCAGATAAACGTGGTAACAGACAACCAATGAACTCAGAGAAGCGCCGCTAGGATAGTTGACAGGTCGGCGCAGCTCATACGGAAGTATAACAGAACTGCTCGGAAAGCGTACGTGAGAATGCTTGAAAGAACGACGACGTAGCTCTCGCGAAACTGGTGGGTATATTTATAGATGATATATTCCCACAAAGTGCTACCATTACGCTGGCACTATCGTGTATCTCGTGTACAGATCAAAAGAATAAGATAATAGGGATCAAAGTACACACAGCGGCATGCTGACAGTCATATTTCCCTCGATCGGTACGTTAATGGAATAGTAAAGAAAAATGCCAATACTGGTGCGATGTAGCCTCTGTCATGTACTGTACAGCGATTGCAGAGTATATACGTACGCGCTGATCTCACTTTTCCAACCAAATACGGATCCACGAAAATGCGAAATCAGAATAAATGCATTTTCAGTTAGTCCTCTCGGCGCGTAGTTGCCGGCGCCTACAGACGCGGAGCTGCGCAGCAGCTGCACGCCCCCTTGGCTCCAGACCGCGCGCCGCACTTGAGACGAGAGAGCACGTATCAAACAAGCCGGGCCGGCCATTACGGCCGAACCGATACACAAAGCGCGCTCGCACAACCCTCGGCCCGCGGATTACGTTTGTATAGGGCGCTCATCAAATATTACTGGCTACACCCTCAAGTGGCGGCGGTAATGACAGCGTGGCAGCCGCAGCCGCCGCTTATTAGGGGAGCCGCGCACTTCTCACTCCCTCATCTGGCTAGTCCCTCCGCCTGCCGACACTATCAGTCGATTACTCTCCTCCAGTGCTGTCATACCTGCAACACAGCACGGGTACGCGGATCGTTTCCACGCCAGTAAGACACACTCATATCTAAGCTATAGAGAATCTATATCCAACAAGTAAAGCGAGCGTTGAAGACATCGGAATCTTTATTTTCATTTGCCGGATAAATTTATTGATTTGGTAACAATAAAATGGTTCAAATGGCTCTGAGCACTATGGGACTTAACATCTGAGGTCATCAGTCCCCTAGAACTTAGAACTACTTAAACCTAACTAACCTAAGGACATCACACGCATCCACGCCCGAGGCAGGATTCGAACCTGCGACCGTAGCGGCCACGCGGTTCCAACCTGAAGCGCCTAGAACCGCTCGGCCACACCGGCCGGCTGGTAAGAATAGGTACAGCAAATTATATTTCTACGAGAGCCACTGTACACTGACAATAGTAGCGATTTTCTTACTTATCTCATTCACGGTTGAAGCAAGAGAAAAACTGACTTCACATGCCAGTGCGTGTGCTCAATTTCTCGTTATTCTGTGATTCTTGAATGTTTACCGGCTTGATGAGAATTCCATTAAGTTCCGAGATTGCAGCTGGATGACATCGACATGCCACGATACTTTGGTTGTCAGCCAAAATATTGTGGAAAGATGTCGACGTCATCTGGCAGCAATCCCTATTGTTTTTATCATCACGATTCTACGTGGGACATACAATAATGACAGAAAACTGTCGCACGCTTTTCCTCGGATGTCGGTTCTCTAAATTGCCCAACAGCTTTGCAGATGACGTCGGGTTTTCTTCCAAAGATCCCCATTTGACTCCTTAAGAGCATTTCTGTTAACGAAGTTCGGAGCTAGTCTCCGGATTCATTCGATGTCTGCTGTAATGCCTACTTTTACGATTCCCAATGCTGGTGCAATACTCTAGAACTGCTTGCACTAGGGTCTCGAGTGTTACTCCAATTACGAATACATTGCTTTTCTCCAAGACAAACCTATATCTTCCATTCGCAGTCATCACTAATGGTTTCACACGTTCATAGTAGCCGTTCGGCACATCTCCGCAAAACCAACCATTCACGCTTAAACAAAACATATACTTAAAAAAAATTTCAAATGTTTGTGAAATCTTATGGGACTTAATTGCTAAGGTCATCAGTCGCTAAGCTTACACACTACTTAACCTAAATTATCCTAAGGACAAACACACACACCCATGCCCGAGGGAGGACTCGAACCTCCAACGGGACCAGCCGCACAGTCCATGACTGCAGCGCCTCAGACCGCTAGGCTAATCCCGCGCAAAAAAAAGAGTGGACATGGACTTTGTTCAATAACTTGGTTGTTCCCGCGTACTAATCGTGTAGTCTCTCTCACATAATAACTCACAAATTTTTCTACTACAATTCAGCATCATCAAGACGACGAAAAGAAAATAATCTCGGTTTCAACCAACCTATTCCGACTTTCATCATTCTTCTATCTATTAAGGACTGTATCAACTTGTGCTAGAAGCATACCGTAAGGACGACTCTAAGCCTTTCTCAACCGGCAACTGTCACGGCCCAGTCCTGTGAATCGTCCTTGAGTGCAACCCAAAGCTTCCACTATTATTTTGTACGCGCCGGACAGTAGTGATTTTTTTTCACGGCGATGGTTACAAAGGAACGCATTTTTCCCTGCATTTCTATGTAGAGGATTTTCTGACTTGGGATGTCCTTCCTGAATGAACCTCGGAACACCCAGACACGCGGCGAACCTATCTACCTGTTCAGAGCCGCCCACGCCTATGCACAGCGCGCTGGCCACCCGGTTATGCCCCACCCCACTCCTAATACCTTTCAGCCCCAGGCGCCAACGGACCGTGCGTTTGTATCGGCCCCGGTCGATACACCATTATTAAAACTCGCGTCTCCGAACAACGTACGCCCAAAACAAATTCTCGGGGGAGAAAAAAAGCGGGGGGATGAAACAAAAATCCATACAGGTAATTACTGTATTTACTCGCACAGAAAACTCAAGTGTGAGCGCCGCCAGATTTTTTCGCCACGCACACGGGCTTTTCGCGGAAAACATAAAATGGGAGAGATTGTTCTCTCCCCCTCTTTGTCTTTTTTGGTCCGACAAAAGCGGCTCTGGCAGGTTGACTTGAGGCGCGGGAGAGCAAACTCAATTAAAAAACCTATATACTACACGCATTATAATGCAAATGCCAGACAGTCTAACTGACATCAAAGAAAATGGATTACCGACGCGATTTTTTCGTCCCCTTTCCGCGGGCCCGTTGGCCGGCGCTGCCTCGCCTCGGCCGGACCTTTGTGAGGGCAGCGGCCGTCTGCAAGGCGCACTCCTCACTACGGCCCGACTCGGCTTGTTTGCGAATTTTTCGCAGAAATAACCGCCCCCTCTCTCCCTCACCCGCTCTGGCCATAACCGCAAAATTGCCAGCTGCGCTCGCCCGGCCCGTGAAGAATCGGAAACGGCCGTGACGGGTTCGAAACGGCGAGGACTCGCGCGCAGACCGTTCCCTAATGCGATCACCCGCTGTAATAGGAGGCTGTCCGAGTGATAAAAACCTCACTCATTAACTTAAACCGCCTCTCATCCAGTTACATAGCCGCATGAAAGAGGCGAAACTATAGCATAGACTACACTCAAACGTGAAGAAATTGCTCGTCCATGTATTCTTAAGGAACTGCAATTTCAACTTCATCGGCTTCGGTTTAGTGTTAGCATCACTATTACGAAGGTCGAGGGCTCATTACGTACTCCCGTCAGACACTAGTCTCTTTTTTTCCTTCAGTATCTATACGTCATTCTCACGATCTGTTCTGTCTTCACGTGTGTCTGTCAAATTAATTTTATGAAGAATTATTGGCAACAACAAACGTACAGACAGCAGGACACACGTTTATAATGTGCGTAGGACAAAAGCTATCCCACTGCGCATTAACACTACATCGTTCAGATGTGTAAAGAGTACACAAGCACGACAGCTGAATACGGCAAGCGCGGGATTAGCCGAGCAGTCTGAGGCGCTGCAGTCATGGACTGCGCGGCTGGTCCCGGCGGAGGTTCGAGTCCTCCCTCGGGCATGGGTGTGTGTGTTTGTCCTTAGGATAATTTAGGTTAAGTAGTGTGTAAGCTTAGGGACTGATGACCTTAGCAGTTAAGTCCCATAAGATTTCACACACATTTGAACATTTTTTTGAATACGGCAAGGCTAACTTTTCACATGTGTCCATAATTGAAAAGCATCTTAAATATGTAGTTAATACTGAGGAAGTAAGGGATCTGGTGCGTGCCAAGACATCCAGCAGTCGGATTACGCCATGCCACACACAACGCTTTTTCGAAGCTGTGCAAAACAACTTAAAGAAGGATATTTGCTTTTGTTAGTAAATAAACGAAACCGATACCAAAATACGTACCCTAGAGAGAAAATACTGGAAATGAGAAGAGTGTGTACAGTTATCGTTCTGAATAGGGTCCCACAGTCTATTGTAGTTTTCTAGATCACCTCCCAGGGTCTATTGTAGTTTTCTAAATCACCCAGAACAAAGTGCCCATAATGCTGAACGTCTTTCGCGTAATTACGCAGTCCAGTATAAAGTGGAACTAGCAGATGGAATCGTAAGGCAATATTTCCACCGCACGCCTTCAAGAGCGCCTGAGGTCCTGAGGGTTCGATGAAACGAAGAATTTGCGTTCCTAGCACCTCATCTCATCGCTATCTAGGATTTTTCCTCACAGAGAGTGGAAAATTGATACACTGGCACGTTAGCATATTAGAGGGTTAAAGAATCGATGATCTCCTTAACTACTAAATTACTGAGGGTTTTAATGGTCAAGCCATTCAAAAACTAAAGAGCAGGGGAGAGAGGCATGTTCAGAACAGTTAACAAGAATAAAATGACTCTAGGAGCAGAAAGAAATACATAAGGAGAATGATACGAGGGTAGGCGAAACATGTACCCAGACAAAGAGATGGCAGGGAACAATGATATTCTTTGCTAGATTCAAATACATATATTAAAAAAATCGAGAGATCACCTCATGGAAGATGGGTAGACGACATTAGATAACATGCAAGAGCGACATGTATGCATATTGCTGAAGAAAAGATCAGTCTAGAGCTGATGTTCCCAGCCCTTTTGTCAATGCGTACCACTCCACATTTTTAGAAATTTGGGCATACCACTACAGCTTATTCAATGCTTAGCGAACCCAGAAGGCAGTGAAGAATGTGGGAGAAGGACTCGGAAGGTTGAGCGACCACTGCCGCAGGAGTGTGGAACAGGACCCGAGACGGGGGGGGGGGGGGGGGGGGGGGGGACAATTTTCGTCAACTTGCTCTCTGCTGAAAAGACACACACAAGACACACACAAACATACGGTTTTTGCGTCCTGCCGATCACCTTCTATGTAAGGAAGAAATGTGACACTCACAAGCAATATGGTTTTTAATGGAAGCACTTTTTTACAGAGTCGTTCACGTTCTCATATGATACTTACATGTAGCAAACCGAGTGCGGTAGCGCTGTGGTTAGCAAACAGCACTCGCATTTGGGAGGACGACGGGATGGCCATCCTGATTTAGGTTTTCCATGATTTCACTAAATTGCAGAAAGCAAACGCCGGGATAGTTCCTTTAACGAGGACACGGCCGATTTCCTTCCCTATTCTTCCTTAACCAGAGCTTATACCCCGTCTCTAATGACCTCTTGCCGACAGGACGTTAAACACTGATCTCTTCCACCTTACATGTAGCAAATACTATAAAATTAAAGTAAGCCGATTCTGATACAAATATTCAACGAGTAAGTTTTACAACGCAGATAATATAAACGAGTTGTGCAAGAGAGTAATAAACTGAATATGGAGATTAGCAAATTGGAGTCCAAAAACCGAAACAAATCATAATCAAATGAAAGTTTGACGTTAAATAAGAACTCAAAATCAGTAAGTCGGTTTTCAAATTTAGATTGTGATGAAACAACATCTACAAACATTCTGCGGTAAGTTTATTTTCTTTAGCATTATACAGATGCTTCTTTCATAATTCAATTTCCTAATATCAGTACGTTTTTAGTTCACCTGTACGCGTACTACCTGAAATGTCCTTGCGTACCACCGCCTAGGACCCCTTTATCCAGCAGTGGATCTCAAACGTCTGTAAGACTCGACAATGATATAATTTTGATACCGAAATTTATTCTTTTGTTATTTTCTTGAAATGCTTACACGTTTTATGCAACCTGCAATGTTATATCTGGCCCTCAAAAACCATGCGCGAGATTTTCATATTCTCACGCTCGCTACGCGCCAGCTATTAGTCCTACAGAACAAAATGAATAAGATCTTTTTGTACGAAATTTAATGTAGTTAAAATTCATTTTCGTTGGAGAACACGGATTCCGAATTATTCATTAAAAATGTACACAAGTGACCATCAAAAGCAACTTAAGTAGTCCCGATATTCCATCTGTTTTGGTCTCTCTTGTTTGGGCTATTAAATCACCAACATTAGTTTCGTAGCCAGAAGGCCTGATGAACACAACGATGTAATTGTTTACTTTATGCTGTTAATCTTCACAAAATTGTCATGTAAAATTTACGCAAAGGTCAATTTTACAATTTGTAAGTTCTCGACTAAGCCGGTGGCGTAGTAAGGCCACTCAATGAAGACAAAAAAAAGGTCGAATGAGGGAAATAGTTTCGAGCAGTCGCAAATTTTTGTACAGTGGTAGGAGGGAGTGCCATGAACAACGTACTAGAAATCCTGACCCGTGGGGGCTGTGTGTGGGAGTGGCGGTGCGTCTGGAGATCACTTTTGTACGTTTTTCTTGAATAACTCGAAAAATACGGCCTCTACCGAAAACGTATCCCAGTATAAAATTTAACCACATTAAATTCCCTCAAAAAGGCCCTGTTCAACTACTGGTTTGCGCACAGCGAACGAAAGAATACGTCGTGCGTGGCTTTTGAGGGCCAGATATAACATTGCGAGTTACATGAAGCGACATCGGTAGGGGCAGCTGAATCGCCTTGGATATTAGCAGACAAAGAACACGGCAGCGTATGAAGGACTTTCAGACAATTATTTAGTGGCTGTAGTCTTGAGGGAGTCTGTCAAATCGGTGTCACTCAACATCACTACAAAAAATAAAAAATGGATACTCCTCTCACATCCGTCGTCTTCTGAGTTTTCGTAATGTTTTGAAGAACCACGGCGCTGAAGGACGTCAGAAAAGAAACGACCATTTTACAAATGCATACCAAAATTATCCTTGTAATTAGATGGGATGACAATTACCATTCGTTAGTCACATAGTCTAACCGTTTTCTCCTGGTAGCTCAAAAATGGCTATGAGCACTATGGGACTTAACATCTTAGGTCATCAGTACCCTAGAACTTAGAACTACTTAAACCTAACTAATCTCCTGGTAGCCATGCCTTGTGGACAACAGTAGTAATCAACTGCTGGTGCTCCAATCTCTACCCATATAACGTACTATCATTCAAACCGTGTTAGGCGAACTCGGAAAAGCAAGAAACTAAAGTCACGGCGGCGACGTCAGTATACACACAAAATTCACTTTTACTGGGCTGTAGACTGCTGCACACGCGACGATACACACCTGTAGTGAATTGTACGTCAGATGTATTGGAAGAGGTAGCTACTTCCAACGTGGAAAATCAACTGGAGTAAAATCATTAGCGTACTGTCCCAGAGAGGCTCGAATTCACATCCCAAAAGCCTGCCAGCGGCTGCCCTCTATAAATATATTCTGCGAACCGCTGGTGTGGCACAAGTACTTTTTTGTGCCATTATTTTATTCTACTCACGGAGGAAGCTTAGCAAGAGTTATCGTTGTAACGTTCCTGCGCGAGTTATTATTTGCTGATTTTATCTCCACAATCTCTACGGCGAAGATACGCAGGAACGTGAAGAATACTTACAGTTTCTACTTTGAAAGATGGTCCAACTATTTATCTAACCAAGTTCTTGCGAGATGTAGGTCTCTTTCTCTTAATCACTGACAGCACGTCTTCTACAAAATTCCTGTAATACTCGCTCGCCGCTCAAACTAGTCTCCATTTGCACCTCCCTTCTTCTTCGTGTACGCTCGATGTCAACACACTCGAGTCGGCAGACTTCGACTGCCCGCGTGCTCTGCGCCTGATACGCGAGCACCCACGCCTGCTGCCGGCCCGGCCGCTGTTTGCAGACCTGGCCGTCCTCCCGTAATGACAGCCCGCCCGTCATTACGTGTTATTACACCGCCGCTCGCAGACGCCGACCAATATTTGTGTTTGTGATGAGCGCGTCTTATTGCCCGCGTTCTCCGTCTCCTTTGTTTTCGACCATTCATCCTACTATTCCCTCTCTCCTGTTATTTCTCAGCTCTGCCGTTCCTTCTTGCGCTAAAAAATCGACAGAACAAGAAATTCAATAAACGACGCGCTGTGAGGGCGGCTCGGCCGGCGCGCGGGCAGAGTGTATATAAAATTAATTAATGCGGCCTGCTGCAGTGCGTAAGTGAGGCAAGTTTCTTTGTGATCAAGTGCAGCCAGGCCGGCTAACCGGGGCCCGCCGCGGCCGGCCAGCGCTCTGTTTGAATATTGTTCCATCAGCGCTGCTAAACTCCCCGCCCGCCTTTCCTATTTAAACATCCCCCTCCCCAGCGGAGCCACCCCTCGCCCCTTAGGCTGGACATCAAAGGGAGTTCTGTCAGTGACATCACTCAGCCCGCGGACGGGGAGGAGAGGCATCTGCCCTGCCCTGCCCCGCGCTCACGGCCCGCTTGTTTAAGTAAGCAATCTCCCTCCCACCCTCGGACAACCCTTCCCGTCGTCTATAATACTCTCGCACGAAAAAAGAGAATCCTTTTTTTACCAGTGTCCCTTTTCTGACCCTTCCTATTCTTCTGTGCAGCGAGAAAATGGCGAAAAAAGGGGAGAAAGGGGTGGCAAAAAAAAAAAAAAAAAAAAGTCTTAGGGAGTGTGTGGGAAGAACGCAGCACGCGTGGTGGACAGCAAGAAAGACACGTCCAAATGTGTGTAATGAGCTCGTTTAAACGGGGTTCCCGGACCTTTGTAAGATCGCGGGGCATGGGAGGGCAACGGTCAAGCCCACCAACTTCTCGAATTCGTTATTTTGCGTCACATACGAAGCTTCTAAAGTCAATCCCTCGCAAATCATCTTTCAAAAAGAAAAAATACTGGGTTGGAGCGGTATTTCTGCTCCGCGCTTCAATTGCTGCGTGCCTTGCTCCAAAAATCCTTGTTACAAACTAAGGTACGAAAGCTACAGTTATTTTTATAACTCTCATGCTAAGTGCTGTTTGTTCTGGAAAGTGTTTCTATTTAACCTAACTTGCTTATCTACCCGCTGCTTGAAATATTCCACTGATAATCTCGACAGTTGTAAATAAAAAACTTGAACTCGCAAGGGAGAAAGTTTCTTTATGAAGTGTAATGAATTAAGTGTTTCTCATCTAAGAATGCAGATTACACAAACGGCTATGTGACTGTTCGTTACTGCTAGTAAACACGGCAGAACAATAACGAGTGCCATCTCTGAGATCACATACGCTGGAACAAAATCAGTGAAAGTTTGGTAATGAAGTACTGTACTTCTGAAATAATCCTTGCTCTGCACCTTTTCTCCACTGCGTTTGACATTATCGTACTTACTTCGAGATTCCTACTAACAGCAGTCGGCCATCGAAACTACTTGTGTTATATTCAAAACAGGATGTTTTCAAATTTATTTCAAAGTCGGACGTCGAAAGCACTGACGCAAACAGCAAAAGGAATATAGGGCGAACAAATCAGACAGTACGACTGCGTCCCTCAGACATAGGTCGTGTATGGGTCGCCTCGCGTGACGTCAGGCAAATTACAATAATCCGTCACAAAAATATTCTCTCAGGGACCGTCAATCCGGTACGGCGCGCGGCACAAAATGCTTATGAAAATGTTATCCAGTCACGGAACAATTTAATGGCGATTTTATGAGGCGGACGAATGTCCATGGAAATTGTTTCCGTGACTGGAGATATTTCTACGGGTGATGGACTAAGGACTATGAAGCACCCTCTTCCTGCACGCACAGATATTGAATAAGCACCTGTTAGCTCGTGCTGCTGCTCCTACACTTCAATGCCCTTCACCCGTGTGTTGGTGGCTGTGGTGGTCTGAGGATGGACCGACGCTCAGTATAGATATTACACGAAATGCAAAGATGACGAAAACGTCTATTCAAAACCTTCGTTAATGTGTTGCCGACCTCCCGTAGCGTTCTTTCCTCTTGTGAATCGGCACTTGGAGAATCAGATGGGGGAAAAAACGTATTATTCACTAATGGGAAAACTGAAAGCGATATGCCACTAAGTTATTGTCAATGGATGGAAATGAGCACATGTATAGATTAGAAAACGAACTTACCAACCTAGAAATGGGCACCATCAAGTCAGGGACATATTTAACAAACTGGCTTTTATTACTGTTGTAGAGGAGCAGTAAGAAAGGAAGTAAGTAATTCATCTCAATACGACGAAGGAAACATGGCAAAGTACGCAGATAGTGCCTTCATCATAGAAACAAATGTATTTTTGTAGAGTAAATGGCTCTGAGCACTATGCGATTTAACTTCTGTGGTCATCAGTCGCCTAGAACTTAGAACTAATAAAACGTAACTAACCTAAGGACATCACACACATCCATGCCCGAGGCAGGATTCGAACCTGCGACTGTAGCGGTCACGCGGTTCCAGACTGAAGCGCCTAGAACCGCACGGCCACACCGGCCGGCTTTGTAGAGTAAACTTGAAATTTTCTGTAAGAACAATATTGAAGAATTGATTCGACCACATCGTCAAACTGAGCGTTCCTCAACGAAATTAAAATGCGTCAGTGAAAATTTAAGTAATACACACAGAGATATGGATGGAACTACGCACGAATAAGTTACAGGTACGATATTTAAAGAATGGAAGGCTCTCTGAAGGAAATTTTGTTCACAAATAATTTCGCGTGAGGAACGCGCCTTTTCGTTTACTTTGATAAATCAATAGGACAGAACCGAGCGAGGTGGCGCAGTGATTAGCACACTAGACTCGCATTCGGGAGGACGACGCTTCAATCCCGTCTCCGGCCATCCTGATTTAGGTTCAGGCAAATGCTGGGAAGGTTCCTTTGAAAGGGCACGGCCGATTTCCTTCCCACTCCTTCCCTAATCCGAGCTTGCGCTCCGTCTCTAATGACCTCGTTGTCGACGGGACGTTAAACACTAACTACCACCACCAATAGTACAGAAACTACACTAAGGAACACGGATTTGAGACAGAAAAGTAGATCGAAGCAGAACACGGTGTCATCTTGTGGAAAGGTGGGGTGAAAATTTCAAAATTTCTTAAGACCAGAAGAACTGCACACTATGAAGTCTTACGTTAGTTTGGGGTACCGATAAAGGCGCGAAAACGGTATGATGCTCTGTCATCGTCGGCAGCGGATATAAATCGAAATTTGTTCTAATAAAGTAAACAGAGTTTCAGCTAACATTTTCAGGTTAGTGAAACTGATATCAAGTTTTGCATTGAACAGTCATACTACTTCTCTTTTTCGTAACATTTCACGAGGTCAAGTACGAATTCAGTGTAAGACACTGCATTTGCAGCGATGAAGTATAATTCACACAAGCTAAGAGATCCTTGTTTGAGGATGCGTGATATATTTTTACTGAGACAGTAAATGAAGAAAGTGTTGCCGCAATCGAGGACCTCAGGACGACAGCCCTCCTGACTACTTTGGTAGCCTGTACCACAGCAACTCCCCCATCCCCGTCCGACCCCAAACGCTATCGAATTTCACAATACAATGAACCAATAGATTACTTGCACTAGATTATATCTCTCTAAAGCAGAACAATGACGGGGAAAGGGTGCGAGGAAAAAGCAGACACGATGATGATGAGGGGGATAAGTCCACAGCAGGGGGCTGCAGACTTAGCCAAAATACATTGTTACAAGTACCGGGCAGGGGCTGGCTGCCAGGGGCAGCAGTGCCGGACGTCAGCGGCGGGGGTGAGGAGTGACGGGGGTGAGCTCGGCGGAGAACTTGGCGCAGCGCTGGCGGGCGGCTCGCCGGAGTTTTCCGGTTGGCCGGAGCCAATTCAGAGCGCGGAATTTATCCTATCAATTTCTGCTCGGTGGACCGGGAAAGGGGAGCGGAGCGAGGCGAGGCAGCCCGGCGCGCCGCGGCGCTGAGGCGGCCGCGGGAAGAAGGCCGGCCAACTGTTTGCTCGCCTGCTGCTGTTTACCCGCCGTCACTCGCAGTGGCCGTCCGCGCAGACACACCGCCTGTTCCGGCCGCGGGCGCCGCCGTTCGCCGCTGTTACTCCGCTTAAGCCGCGCTACCCTCTCATCGACCTTCTCGGCTCCCTGCTACAGCCGGGCAAAGTTCCCAACCAGCACTTCAAATACGCCAGTGTACAATGTTGCTCTTCTGCTCAGATTTTCACTGGCTCCCCTTCCCCCCACCGTTTTTCTTAATTTGGGTTAGTCCCAATCTATGTACACGTACTTAAGTTATTGTTCGCGTAATCCCTTCGACAAGACAAGAACTATCACTTCTGGCACCAATTACGTTAGAGGAAGGAAACGGCGAATTTCTCCAGTTGAACATTGGCTCCTACACTGACCACTACACTCAATGCCGAATACAGCATCCGCGCTACCACCGTCGTGGATAATGTTACATTATCTTTCATCTGTATGTGTTAAGCTATTTGGACTTAGGTTAACTGCTGTAGTATACTTGTACGCTATTCACTCAGCTCCACACATGATGATGTATATATAATAATAGAAAGTGCCTAGCCAATTATGTTTTCAAATTTTCACTGAAAGGACACGCTTCCTCAAATAGAGGTACCATTTAATCCAGTGTTATGTATTTGAAGGAGACCAAATTTTTACCAGATGTGCATGAAATGATGGCTAAGGTACTAGATCTATTTAATTCCACTTATTATGTATATTACAGAGAGAAAAAATACCACATCTTAAATTTCAATTTTTGTAATTTTTTCCTAATAACAATGTTATATTCCGCAATAAAGCTTAGGTCTACTATATAAGTGGGGACTATTGCAAGTTACAGAGAAAAAATTACAGCAATGCTTTATAAACTTTAGGAAGTATTTGTACCTGAATTCTGAAAAATACAACTTGCGGAAATTGCGAATGAAGGTATGAGTCCAATTAAACTGTGCCTCAGATCATTCCTGAAGCATAGTCTTCATCCTGCAGCATATCTTCATCTTCAAGCTTCCTCTTGGCATTCCTTTCAGCACTTCTTGCTTCTTTAGTAACTTGAAGAGCGAATCTCTCAGCTTCATGCACCCATTGTTTGACACACGCAAGCAACTGATCTTCCATATTAGAGCCACATTTTATGCCTACATTTCTCAGGACTTCCAACTTTCCCATCACTCCATTATTGAAACATATCACTGCATCTAGTACACCAACTTTTATTACAGTATTTAGTCCTATAAAAACATTCTTGGGTAATCTTTCCCACACGCAATGGTTGAAACTTTCATTTGTATTATGAGTGCCCCCATGAAGACATTTACTAAGCAAAATAGTCACGCAGCTCTCTAAAAATTTGTTTTATTTCATTCAGAACAGGCTCAGGAAGAGAATGCTTATGATAGTATATTTGACCACTTTCTTTTGCTTTTTGGTAACCGCACCAAGAATCTGCTCCTTTAGGGCAAATTCTGTGAACAGGGTAGTCATCTGTGGACAACTGATGAAAGCTGGTGCGCCATACAGCTTTTCTCATAGCTGTAACATCACTCAGAGGTGCAGTTCGTCTAATGGCCAGTCCATAATACCTCTGAAGAAGGTCTATCTCAGTTTCTGTCAATTTGCCTCGGCCAGACAGAGATTTTCCATCAGATAGCAACTTTCCTTTCATTCCTCTTCGTAACTTCCTTAATCTAGCACCCATCCTCTTTTGCACATGTCCACAACACTCCAGTTTTGTTACCAAGGTACCACCATAATCATTAAACTCATTAATTTTATTGAAAGCTTTAGAGTCCCCATCGCCTAAGTACTTCGTATATTCAACGTTATAAACGGGCACCGACCTCTGAAATATTTTTAGTTCTCCATCATACTCCATACCTCCACTGTAGCCATCATAATTCTTAGAACACTGATGTTCAATATGTCCTTCAGTGTTACCATGGCAGGTGTGGCAGTACGTAGATGAGCACTCAACATCAACAACTTTTCCATTCTCCAGAGAAGTAGCACTTACAACACCATTCAAGGAACGATGTCCTCGACGTTGCATGTCCCATCAAGTGCAACAGCAATGTCCCTGGTTCCACCAATATTTACAGTTTCTTCTACTGCACGTTTTATAGAGGCTTTAGACACAACCATCAGGGCACCTAAAAGTATTTTTACGTACTTGCTGAACCTAGCGGGAGTTGGAGGAAGGTTCATCAAACCACGAAACGTTTGAGCAGCCGTTTTTCCTTTTCATATTGCACGCATTGCATACACTAACTTCAAATTCACATCATATGAATTATGCACAAAGCTCGAAGTCATTTTCGAGGTACATTTATTGCAGGATCTGCACAGAACAACTAATTTTTACACTAAACCCTTCCTGCTACTCTGTTGTTGTTATTTCCAGGAAGCCTACACCATCACATTATTTACATTTCGGCACTTCCTTTATCAAAGAAGATAAGATGCCCACATCAACAACAACAAATCCACTACAAACAGCGTCATTGTAAACACAAAAATTTGAATCACCAGGAGGCGTGCCATGTGGGAGTTTCTTCCCTGAAGAACTGATACATAGGTTACTTTCAACAGCGTGGCTTGTTTTGTTTGTGAACTGGCTACCACGGAATTTCCTTTTATTGAATTTCTTGATGCTTGGCATAGTTCGTATTTATTGCACATTAAAGGATATGTACTTCAACATATATATGGAGCACTTGGGCAACAAACATTCAATAACACGTGAACAAACTGCTTCAGCGAAACAAAAGTAAATACTAGCAAAGATAGTGCAGGTTTCTGTGAATGACTGTTACCAACAAATACAATGTATCATGCGTATAATTGCTGGAAACAGAAAGTTCACAGTTCTTTTTGAAATAACACTGGTTTCTGTAACAGAAATAAAGGGGTCGTGGCGGCATACATGACCGTAACTTTAAAGTTTGGTATATATAGGTCATTTTTCATTTGAAACCCTATAATGTATACATCAGTGTAATCGGGAAAGACTATTGAATTTAATAAAGTCATAAAAAAATTTCAATTTTTCCACCGTTTATAAGTACCCTGTATCCTTAAACACCAATCGTTCTTCTCCTCACCGTCTTCAGCTGTTTCTCCAGCGCATTTGAAGACAGCAGACGACAGACCACCGGAAGATAATTTCGGGCGACTCTGAGACGGTACTCCTAAGAATGTTCCCAAGAATTATAGCGACAGTCCCGGTAGCCTCTCGCTGCAAAGTGTCCCATACTCGGTGCAACATTTGAATGCATCATCTACTTTTATTTCATAGTTTTCAAGACAGACTAAACCTCCTCTTTAAATTAGTGTAGTAGATATTTGCGTATTCAGAAGTTTCGGGGCCTCGAATACGTATGTGACAGCATGGTTCACGAAGGAGCTACGACTGTCTGAAGCAACGCCTAGCTCTGCTCCTGTGTTACAGTTATTTTAACATATCATTGGCTTTCAGGGCCGCTTGATATCATGCTGATATTTATGAACCATTTTGCACTTTCGGTGGTTGAGTAGGCATAGTATCAGCTGGATGTGAATTATAGAAGTGTCTTTCACTAATTTATGTTCATCAGATTTACAAGAACGGATAAACGGGGAAAACATAATCATAAGAATATCTTCTTAGGAACTTCTATTCCCTTAGGACACGATACCACTGCTTTTCAAAGGCCGGCCTGAGTGGCCGAGCGGTTCTAGGCGCTACAGTCTAGAACAGCGCGACCGCTCCGGTCGCAGGTTCGAATCCTGCCTCGGGCAAGGACGTGTGTGATGTCCTTAGGTTAGCTAGGTTTAAGTAGTTCTAAGTTCTAGGGGACTGATGACCTCAGAAGTTAAGTCCCATAGTGCTCAGAGTCATTTGAACCCTCTTTTTTTTCTTTTCTAGGCTTTACGTTACCAATATAACGCTTACTGGACTGCTCCTTAATTTGCAGAGAATTCCGCAGCTTGCAGTCGCGAATGGGAGCCTCGATTGTTGTCGTTGACATGTGCTTTCATTACGTCAACGGGGACAGTACTGCTAACAGCGAGACGAGAGAAATGTGAAAAACTGCCTCTAATTATTTACCGCAAAGCAGAAAGTGGATGAAAAAGATGTTAAATGTTCCCAAGGGAGTGTTTCTGAATGCTTCTCAGAGCGAAGAGCGTGTAGGTTGTGGCAAACGATGTGAAACACAGACGCTTTCGAAAAGTTTTCTAAAGCGCGAAAGAAAAGCGTACAAACATTGGCGCAGCGCACGAAAACAAAAGCACACAACGGCACAGCGGCGCGTCAAACAAAACAGGCCGAGGGCCACAATCTCGTCGGCGGCCTTTGCTTCAGACAGGAGTCAAAGCGAATCCAAGCCCCCCCCACCACCACCATTTATGCAGCCTCCTCATTTGTTGCCCACGAGTTCGCGGCTCTTCATGAGGGCACCTCACACATAAACATTGATGAGAATTAAACAAATACATACTCGGTCGATGTAATGAAGAGAATGCAATGGGACGGGACAGAGAATGGTTCTAGGACTGATTATGCGAGACCCAATTTTCCAGAGTTGGAACGAGTATACATTGTCTTTATCACACCACCGAGTAGGCGTCCTTTGTTTGCTGTTGATGTCAATCCAAACTTTGGAGGCAATGTATTATTTCCCTTGCGTACAGAACAGATACGGTAGGTAGCCTCACAAATTAAAATTACTACATTCCACCAAATCTTCGAAATCTGTTGACATATTTATCATCGGCTGCAATTTCATCCTTATTTTCCTTTATAAACTGTTTTCACCTGGTAGGTTATGCACCCAGCACATTTAAATGTTTTAACGTTGGTCGTCTTTGTGTTCACACATTACTATAACATTCAATGTAGTCAATTCATTTCATTCGCAATAGCCACAGATCTGCTGACGGCATACTGCTCACACGCACGCCGGAGACATCGTAGTTACTAAATGACTATCCCGAAAACAGGTACCACTTCCAGGTTGCCTATCTAACAGCAGCCAGAGGAAACAAAAATTTAATTTTTCAACATATCGCGTTATTCATCTAATTTAAAATTTTAACATGCTGTTATAATCTGCTCACTAAGAAGTATAATCTTATGTTAAAGGTTTAACACATTAAGACAAGAGTTACAGTTAGGAACTGTGTGTCCTGGGCAGTGCAACTGACGGCGCGCAAATACCAGGACTTTATTCATCCAGTTTTCGACAAGATGAGCACTTGGCGATTTCCAACAAACTTTACACATAATTTCAAGCCTTTACGAAATTTTTTTCTCGCTTGCGTGCTTAACGTCAAATATTTAACATTAATAAATTGGCAAATTAATCCGACATTTGGAACTGTTTTATAACGGAAGGAATTCCTTAAATTATCTTCAGTTTACTAGTGTTTGCTGAAAAAGTTTACGTTCGGTACTCAAAGTTTTTCTATTTTCATCTCGGTCAATGTGGACTTCCGACACGTCGAGCAATTTAACTGCATGATTATTAAACGGCTATCATGATCATTTCTAAAAATGAGCTGCGCATCATTTACCGAATCACGGATGCTTTATGAGTGTATACGCCTTGGTACGAGTCTATTTCGAAACAGTTTCAGTTAACTGCCCTCCGATGTATTTTAGCTACAACGAGAAATCACATTTTCTGTCAGTAGAAGTACAAACATTTTCAGAACATTTCATAGTCACACAAATCTTTACACTCCCACACCCTGAAGCGCCAACTTTGAGTACTTATGATTCTTTAACACAATGCATGAATGAAAGGTGGACGGGAAACATTTCTTGTACGGTCAAATGTCTCCGTGTACCGTGTAACATAAGGAAAAATGGTTTTCCTCCACTGCCTGTTGGATAGGGTCCAGATGCAGTCTGCAATAGAATTTCTTTAGGGGTACATTACACTCAGATCATTTCAATCTTGTAAGACTGCGGTATTTTTGTAATAGCGTCTTTGGGCTTCGTACAACACACAGCGATCAATGATTTCAATTATTTCTACCGTAGCCGCATTCAGTACAACTGACGACGAAAAGAAGAGGGCGACTCTGAAAACCGTCACACAAGTTCAAGGCAATCCATCGGTTCCTTGCAAACACTGTATGTATTAAAGCGTGTGAAACGAAGGTTTCGACAAAGCATGTATACACGGCAGTTCGCTCTACTGTCGATACACCGCCGCAACGTCATGCAGGTCACATTAACAAATTGCAGTGGGAGGAGATACAACAGAAAACATTAAGGCTATTACAAGCTTAAGCCCTGTTGTGAATAATGTCATCGCGATATTCTTATGATGTCATTTAAAGAAACTACGAAAAAATTAAATCAGGTTGGCTGGACGTTAATTTAAACATTATCCCTTCGCAAAGCGACAGTCCTCTAAAACACACGTGTTATGGAAAATATAAGAGTCATATTTTTCATTAAGTGAATCTAAGATCATATTACTGCACTCAAGACTATCACTCTCATAAAATTAGAGAGAGAATGTCACCGACATAACTGAACAAGTGTTTTTCCTCCTTCAACAGGTTGTATTCACAGTTGTAATTTCTGCGTTCGGATTAAAGAGAACTGAAGAAAGAGCGTCCCATGAAGCATGGAACAAGGATTTCGACACTGGCTCGCCGAGGTTAGTGTAGAAACCGCAAGGGAAGACCACAGCTGCTAACAAGACCTCCCCTGTCATTTTCGAGGAAGCATTTCCTCCGCTGTGCATGGTGCAGCATGATTCTCTGGCATTCCTCAGCATCTACCTGTTCACTATAGGCTGCGCAGTACATCTTGACACTGCCACCCACGCAAACTATCTCGGTAGATGCTGTCTCATCTCCGGAAACAGAAGTAAACAAGGAGATTTGCGGTTCAAAATATCTACATTTCTCCCGAATAGAAACCCTATTCCGGACTCGTCACCAAACAACGTTCGTGTAGAAATAGTTCATCCACTGGACACACGATTTGGGTCGTAAACATAATTTTCCGACTACATGACTCCCTAGTAGCCTTCACAGTGCGATAATCAGGCTTTTATTTTTTCCCAAACTATTTCTTTGGCGTAACAACAACGTAGAAAGAAAGCATTAATCTAGGCGAAAGAAAAATCCTGGCGCGCTCAGTGCGTATACGCACAAATAATTGGTCTAATAAGGCAACACACAGTGACAAAACCACGAAGGATGGTGGCGAATATCTCACAGTTTTAGAATTTCCTTTCCCCATTAAAGGGAGAAAATACTAACGCATTTAGGCAGACAGGATCTACATCTACATCTACATCCATACTCCGCAAGCCACCTGACGGTGTGTGGCGGAGGGTACCTTGAGTACCTCTATCGGTTCTCCCTTCTATCCCAGTCTCTTATTGTTCGTGGAAAGAAGGATTGTCGGTATGCTTCTGTGTGGGCTCTAATCTCTCTGGTTTTATCCTCGTGGTCTCTTCGCGAGATATACGTAGGAGGGAGCAATATACTGCTTGACTCTTCGGTGAAGGTATGTTCTCGAAACTTTAACAAAAGCCCTTACCGAGCTACTGAGCGTCTCTCCTGTAGAGTCTTCCACTGGAGTTTATCTATCATCTCCGTAACGCTTTCGCGATTACTAAATGATCCTGTAACGAAGCGCGCTGCTCTCCGTTGGATCTTCTCTATCTCACACAAGTTCAAGGCAATGCATCGGTTCCTTGCAAACACTGTATGTGGCGAAAATCTCACAGTTTTGGAATTTCCTTTCCCCATTAAAGAGAGAAAATACTAACGCATTTAGTTCTTCGATCCCCGGTGAACAGAAACTAACACGAACGCAACCTATCATGGCTCAAATCGTAATCGAAACATTTATCTGAAGCCAAATACGCCGGCCGGTGTGGCCGAGCGGTTCTAGACGCTTCAGTCTGGAACTGCGCGACCGCTACGGTCGCAGGTTCCAATATGCCTCGGTCATGTATGTGTGTGATGTCCTTAGGTTAGTTAGGTTTAAATAGTTCTAAGTTCTGGGGGACTGATGACCTCAGATGTTAAGTCCCATAGTGCCCAAAACCATTTGAACCAAATTTGAAGCCAAATACAAATAGAATACGTAGAAGTATCATAGAGCGAACGCTTCACCGACCAAAACGTTATCGGGTGTGCGTACCACATATACGTGCAAGCAACTGAGACTGGTTGTTAGTATAAGGCAAACCTGCTCACGAGATGGGTAAAGTGGAAGGTAAATGCGTCTCCTGCGTAGACGGTAGGAAATGGGCCAGCTGCGGGGACAGGTAATCCCGGAAGCGCGGCGCTTACTTTCGGCTCCAGCTTCCGGCTGCAGCGCGACGAGCCTTTCCCAGGGCGCCCCGCTTGTAAAAAACCGACGGCCACCTGTCGGTTGAAAATATGTGCGAAAAGTCGCCCGACACCGGCCGGCCCGTATGCGGAGCGGTCTCCCGTAAGTACCTCGCTAATGCCACAAGCTCCGTATAAGGTCGCCGGCCGCGCCGTATCACTCAGTTATTAGCGCTAGCATTATAGTAAATATCAGGAGCGCGATTAACAACTCTAATATATTACACACGTGTCACAAAGTTATGCTGCCACGCTAAAGACTTGCGATCACGTTCGTTCTAAATCTCCGTAGAAGGTAGCACTCGATTTTGATGGATATTTCGAAATCGGGGCTCTGAAACTTTCTTTTTGTGGTTTTCGTTCCAGTACGCGTATATTGCATCGGATGAAACTTTAGCAGAAACAAATGTATAAGCGGCTGAACATGCTTCAGTAGACCAGCTGATGTCGTACGTGAAAATAGTGTCTTCACAACAGTTCCAGTGATATATCATTTGCACGCTTTAGTCTAGGTAAATGACCTAGCATCTCTCGCTCTGTCACCTGCGCCCATCCTCCTGCGCTGCGAGAAATCTATACCAAGCTAATCTAAACGCAATGGACGTGACCAGCTTTTGTTACAAGACAATGTAAATAAGATTATACTATGGTACACTTAGTTTCGGAACATAAGGCACTATCACCAACAATGACGGCCCAAACGTTGACTGAATCATTCGTTGAAATGTACACATGCAAGACAACCGACAAACTGTACATGGTGCAGATACGGCAGGTTCTCATGCAATACCCTACAGTCAGTCATGTGGTCAACATGACTTGTTGAAGTTAATTATTTCACGTAGATAGTAGGGTTGCAGTTAATTACACGAAAATGTTCTTCCTCCAGTTGAGCTAGTGTCGTCGTCCTTCGGGGTCTGTTAGTAGGCTTAAACGTTCCAAGCTCCTTAAGGCAATCACTTGCTTCAAAAGTCCTGCAGTCGGGGCACCGTCCTTTCGGAAATCTCTCTCGATACAAACATTTTGTGCCGCGGCCATTACCATCTGCTAATTCGTACAATAAACTGGCATCTGCCATTTCCGCATTTGAGTACACTTCTACTGCACTGTACCGGATAACAAGTCCCTGATGAATATCAAACGGTTCATGCTACGAGTTTGCACAGTCCGTGAACGGTTGATGCTACATGCTTGATGCTGGCAGAGCAATTAAGTTAGGGTCTTGTTAAGTTAAGCAATGAAGTGAATCACATGTTAACATTACCTTCCTTCAGTTGGAGTAACAAACATTGACGGTGAATCTAAGAATTACAACTTGCTGTACATCTACATCATACTCCCCAAGTCACCTAATGGTGTATGGCGGAGAATACTTTCGGCACAACTATCTGATCCCTCCAACCCTGTTCCACTCGCGAACAGTGCGTGGGAAGAATGACTGTCGGCAAGCCTCTGCACTGGCTCTAATTTTTCGAATTTTCTCCTCGTGGTCAATATGTGAGATGTATGCGGGGGGAAGTAACATGTCCGACTCCTCCTGCAAAGTGCATAACCAAGTGAGTATATTGAAAATATCATGTAAGAAAACGTTTCATGTCATGCTTGTACGTTCTGTTTCTTTGCGTTGCCCATAGTTAAATTGATTATGAAGAAGAAAATAAGCTCTAACATGGTACGACCTTCAAAAGAGAAGGGGTGGGAGGGAGAGAGAGCGAGAGAAATATCCGTCGTGTTGGGTTTCTACAACAACCGCAGAAAGTCATACCATGTCTTAGCAGCCATGCTCTCTTCATGTGTTGAAGGCCGTCCTTGATGCGATAAGAAATTGTCATGAGTTCGACACTACCTTGTGGTGTCTTATATTTTGTTTTAAGCAGATTACCGTAGTTATGAAAAGAATGTTGAGCTGTATTCCTACAACCCATCTTCTTCGGCCGGACCAACGTTGCGCCTTTCGCATCCGACAGTAATAAATACTGAAGAGACGGATTGCACTAAATACTAAGACACGGATTGCACTAAATACTAAAGAGACGGGTTGCACTCGTTCATTGCACATTTTTCCTGAATTTTACCGTTCACCTTGTACGAGTATCACTGCCGCTATACCGTTGTAGCAAACGATGCTTCTTTACTGTAGTACTTGGAAGCAAACGTAGATGTGTGTAACCCCGGAACGAAGTTTTGTGCAACAGGCACCAGCAACGATAGAGGTCTCGCGGCATAGCGTGCCACTGACAGATCGGTGCCTTGTGATGAACGAAGGATCTCTCTACCCGCAAAGTCGATGTAGATCCGCCTTCCCAGTGGTGGGACCAACGCCCTAAAGTCCAGCAAGCGCCTTGCGGATGTGACACTACCGCGAAGACCTCCGAAAGGAGACAATACAAAGGAGCGCTCATTGTTAGCCGCGGAGGCTGATTTAAAAATCAAATGGGGCCTTGGCCAGCACGGCGCGAGACGGTACCGGGGCTGCATTCCGCGGCGCAGCCATGCCTAATGAGCGGCGGCAATTAGCGCTGCTGCGGCCGTGGCCGCACGTGGGCCACGCGAATCGCGGACGCCGCGTCCACATGTCTGCAGCCGAGACTTGCCAGCCGAGCGCAGCGCGCCAGGGCCGGTGGGGCAGGCGCCTGGAATTTTCATTCGATTCAAATTTGAATGGACGGTACGCCAGGACTGCAACGAAGAGCTGGGGGCAAGGCAGCCGCCGCCATTACAGAATGGAGGAAATTCCAGCCGTGCGCAGACACTGTGTGTGTGTGTGTGTGTGTGTGTGTGTGTGTGAGAGAGAGAGAGAGAGAGAGAAAGCTGCCCTTCGCGGGCAGGTCAAGGGCCATGTTAAATAACAGATGGCGCGCATTCCTTAGGTCTGGCCGCTTCTCCGGTAGATGGCCCTGCTGGCTACCACCTACCACCTCCCTCCGCCGACCAAGCGGTTCCTACACATTTTACCGATTACCACCTCCGGACGTAAGAGAACACAGTGCGCCGCTGCACATGAACTTCACTCGTAGTGCTGACTTGTGAGACCTTCTACACCTGACGCTTCGTAAGTCCTCCGCGTCTATAGCTGGAGTCACGAACAACGACAGGCGAGTTTGGGCTTGTTCTGCGCACCTACGTCACGCATTCTCTGACGGTCAATGAGCGTTCAGAGTCGTAACATTAGATTGTGGTTCTACAATCTAACATATGAGTCAGGAAAACTCCGAGAGATTTTCTGGAATTTCACTGCTGCAGCGTGCCAAGCGGCTGGCCTGTATAAACATAACATACTGCGAGAAGATTGTCTATGCGCATAGAGGGGGGAGAAGCACTTCCAAAATGCGGTAGTATTTCGGAACTTATTGTGACGCTATAAATTTTAGCACCAATCAAAAATATAATCCAGAAATTTTCCTTTTTCGATTTTTAATGGATGCTGACGAAGTTAATAATATTACGAATAACAAATGCTCATTTCAGGTTGGCTAGTTATAATTTTGGGCATGCGAGGAACTTCGTCTCTTACGATAATCGCGCAAAATCTTAACCATCATTTTATGATGTTACTACTGTATAAAAATGTCTGCACGTTTCCCGATTGTAGATATGCGATAGACAACTCTTTCAATAGGGCCTACCTAGGTTCATGCTTCAATTTCACAAAAAAGTATAGGCCTGCTTACCGATATATTTTTGCGGTTATCTATTAGAGTGAATAAAGAAGCGCCTAGCTGCAAGTAATTACTCTATGGTCCTGTACAAATATCCAACAAATTGTTAGAATTAGCGTGTCGTAAGAAGTTCATGAAAGCAAGGAAACGTTCCGGGCCGGCCGCGGTGGTCTAGCGGTTCTAGGCGCGCAGTCCGGAACCGCGCGACTGCTACGGTCGCAGGTTCGAATCCTGCTTCGGGTATGGACGTGTGTGATGTCCTTAGGTTAGTTCGGTTTAAGTAGTTCAAAGTTCTAGGGGACTGATGACCACAGATGTTAAGTCCCATAGTGCTCAGGGCCATCACACACATCCATGCCCGAGGCAGGATTCGAACCTGCGACCGTAGCGGTCACCGGTTCCAGACTCTAGCGCCTAGAGCCGCTCGGCCACGCTGGCCAGCAGTAAAGAGTTGCGCTTACACACGCGCCGCCTGTGGCGAAGACGTACAGACATTCGATTCACTTATCGATGTATCTCCAGTTTAATTATCCCAAGAGACGGATTCCATGCTTTGTGCAAATTAAAACCAATATCTCTATTTATAAAATTATTAGCTAATTTAACCTCTACAGATTCCTTGAAAACAGAATTCATAAACGAAAGAGGTGGATGTTAGAATCTTCAGGTCACTGTAGTTCATGGAATACCCTGTATCAATACAATGTTCGGCCACAGCTGACTTGTCTGGGTGTGATAAGCGTGTGTATTTTCGATGTTCCACACATCTCTGATCAACGGTGCGTATGTTTGACCTATGTATGAGAAGTCCTATAATACAACAACAAATAATGTCTCCCATGGTAGAATTTGCGATAAAACTAGTGAAGGTAATGAAAAATTGTAAGAAGCACGGAAAAGCTGAGAAAATTTGCGTGGAAATTTATGTATAATACATGTATATCGTGATATATTTGTAGTTTTTATATGTTCTAGAAGAAAGAAATATTATGACTCATTTACAAAATTTATGCGTATGTCACTAGCAAACACTTAGAAACTGTGAAATTTGAAGACTTTTTATCAGGCAACGATTCCGAACTTTGAAACTTCACCGCCGATATTCTTTTCTCTTTTTAATACGAATCAAACACTTGCAGCCTATGTCAACACCCACAAGCAGTCGACAAATTCGCGTTTCAATAGACAGTTGTGCTGATCTGATTTCATACTCAAAGCAAAAAATCTGTGTGCGCAGTTCGCATCGGCGCCAGCGATTTTTCGCGAAAACGCTGGGATAGTCAAAAGACGTTTTTATTATTAATATGTCATTTAATTACAATATATTTAATGCAATGGTTACAGAGATTAGTCCAATGGTTACAGACCAGGTAAATCACAAATCTGAACAGTCGCTGGCCGCTGTATGCCCGACAGATCAGCTACGTAACAGCTTTGCGCCGTTCTCCATTTCCTTTCGAACGCTACCATGGCTCTCGCTTTCGCTCGGCAATGGATTCTTTGTGCTTTTTGGACTTTTCTCGCGCGTGCTTTCCTCTTAACTTCCGTTTTCTGTAATACCGACCCTATATACGAGTCATATGAGGCGACATCTTTCATTTTCCTTGTATTTTCAATTTAATACCGATTTTCACTTGTATCCCTGCGAACATTTTTATTGTCTCACTCTGGGTCCTAGCAGTGCTCCGAAAGCTCTCCACTATGTCCTAGTTAAACACATTTCCACGCTACACCAATTTTCAGCTTCACACAAAGCTACTTCGTCAGATATGACGGTATTTTGTCACACAAGAAAATTCGGCCGAAGACCGAATAGACGGTTTTATGCCAATAAAAACTGAATGTGTTCTTTGCGAAGTGCGTTAGTTTAAAGAGCAATATTAATGACAGAAACAGACTACGTGTTGTGACGCCTCTCCTAGAACGGTAGTAAATTTTGTAATTCTAGCTCTCATGCAGTACGCCCGTCCGTCACAGCTAAGGAAAACAGCGTTAAAATAACTTGTCGACACCCTCACCTCTTCTGAACTCTGACCTCTCTCAATCACACGTAAACTGCAAATCAACAGTGTCCCCACTTACGCATTCCATGTATGAAATCACGGAAGCAATTGATCATTGTGATATTACTTTCATCATAGTTCCCCTGGGACGTAGTATTTCACGGGGCTGTCCATCAGACTCAAAGTGCATTGGTTGCAAAACTGTTTCAAACTGGTTCAAAAAATGATAAAATTTCAATTTTCTTAATACTTAATTACAATAGAACTGTGTTAAAATATATTGAAAGACTGTCATCTAACGTTTATTACTAACAAGAAATATTGCGTTTTTTTTAATCATCACGTGTAACAACATGAGTAAACCTAGAAGATAATATCCACAAGACGTTACCCGTATTCCTTCCGTCGTCTTTCAGTCTCTTTTTCAGATTCATATTTCTAAATCCTGTCCTAGAACAAAACAACAATATCTTATTTATACAAAATACTTGCGTCAACTGTTGTTTCGCGTAAAATCATAAATTTCCGTGGAAAATTATGCTTACATGTCTTTGGTTCCGCTGCTACGCTCTGCTTGCACTTGCTTCGTATTTACTTCTCGCCTGCGCTATTTCATGACATACAGTGTGATTCCACCGTCTAATAATGCACCTTCCGGCAATTCAGGCCCAAGCAGTTATATATCCAAGAAAAGAAAGAAAAATCATTTCAGACTCTTATTTATAACGTTACAGAATATCCAGTCGAGCCCCAGTCCCTTATTATAGAAAACACTCAGGAGGAAAGAAAGAAGAAAGGAAAAAATTACGTTTGGTCCAGTTATGTCAGGACAAAGTGTACCTTTCCGTCGCTGAGCTGTAAGAACGCGCATCTCTCCATATCAATCTCAGCGAAGGGCCCTTTTATAATACGACCTTCTTATTTTAATTTTTTAATCCAGTGTACTGCCGTTTCTTGAGTTTCCGCCTCATTATAGATTAGGTTTGAAGTAACAGTCAGATTCGCCGACTGTACTTCTAATATATAAATGAATTCCTTTTCAGTTTGGTACTGATATAGTTTCCAGTTTATTGAATAACTGAGATGCTTTTTTAGCTAAATCGAAGAAACCGATGCACTCTCACTTAAATGTTCTGGAGTTTCCGTTCGCAGTACAGTCAGATGGATCGACTGCTATCCATTGCTGTGCACAGTCCCTCGGTGTAAAACCCTAGCTGAAGTCATTACCGCAACAGAAAGCAGCTCTAACATAATTTGTTTGAGTGTCTATATAGCAGTAATATACTTAAAACCCGGCCGCTGTGGCCGAGCGGTTCTAGGCGCTTTCGTCCGCAACCGCGCCGCTGCTACGGTCGCAGGTTCGAATCCCGCGTCGGGCATGGATGTCTGTGATGTCCTTAGGTTAGTTAGGTTTCAGGAGATTGATGACCTCAGATGTTAAGTCCCATAGTGCTTGGAGCCATTTGATTTTTATACTGAAAACTTGGCGTGCGAAACGCTAAAACAAAACCATAGTCGTTCACGGAAATTGATCAAACGAGGTACGCAGTGGCAAGACACAGAGGACGGTGCTTCAAATCCCCTTCTGACCATCCAGATTTAGGTTTTTTTCTGGCGTTTCCTTAAACCGCTTAGCCGGCCGAAGTGGCCGTGCGGTTAAAGGCGCTGCAGTCTGGAACCGCAGGACCGCTACGGTCGCAGGTTCGAATCCTGCCTCGGGGATGGATGTTTGTGATGTCCTTAGGTTAGTTAGGTTTAACTAGTTCTAAGTTCTAGGGGACTAATGACCTCAGCAGTTGAGTCCCATAGTGCTCAGAGCCATTTGAACCTTAAACCGCTTAAGGTAAATGCAGGATAAGGTCGACTTATTCCTCCATTCTTCCAGAATACGAACCTGCTTTCCACCGTTAAGTACATCGTCAGCGACGGCCCATTTTTGTTTTTATCAGTCTTCTTGACCTGTGTCGACGTCTTCAGCTCCTAACGGCACCACACCTATCGTCACGAATCATTATGCCGGATGTAGGTACGTAGTCGCAAACTTTCGCAATCTGCACGCCGTCAGTGAACTAGGGCACATTAAGAGGCGTCGCGCACCAGCAGCGAACTGATAGGAATGCGGGTGACGACCACGCTCACCCCCAGCCAGGGACGGAACGGCTGGCTACGCAGGCGGCGGCGGGCAGCAGGTGAGGCGAAGCGGGCGGCTCGGCTGCTAATTGCGTAACGCGCTTCATTACGTCACGCAGGTGCGCCCCGCCCGCTCCTTGCGGCAGCCACGCCGAGCTGCTCCGCTCGTGCATCTAGGGAGTCTAAAACTGGAAGTGTCAGTGGGCGCGTAAAGCGGGAACGCAAAGGGAAGAGCGGCTGCACGAAAACTTGCCGGAGAATCGTCACGAGAAATACGGTAATATCATATTTGTGGGCTCGTCTGTCCGAGAATACATTTGACGCTGTTAAAGAGAACAGCTCCGCAACCAGTCGCTATTAGTTAGGTGGTGGTCGTCAATACAAAACGAGACATCACTTCCAGCAGGCTGTTTGGTCAAAGAAGTAGCATTAACACTAAGTAACCACACGGTTCGGTTTACTCAATGTGTTATCCATACGGTTTCGCCACTGCGCAAGTAACATTTACAGTGTATTGTAGTAGTGTAGTGCACACCTATAACCTTATGTTTCTACATGAAAGTATATTGTACATCCGTTTAAGGACTAGAATGGCGAGTTGTGAGTAGCATTTTTTGACGTGTAAATACAACAATCCTCAGGAGCACTTCTTTGCAAAGTAATGTTAAATTTCTTATGAAGAATTAGTTCTCTGAATTCAGTAGTAGCTTTTGCGACGCCTGCTTCTACCATCGATCATAAATTCCTAATCCTCAAACATTTCATGAGGCTATTTGAAACGGCTAGTCAAGTAACTAACATCATTTCTTTCACTGTCCAACATGGTTCTATAATGAAAGTCACTAGTAGTATTATGCTCGAGAATAGCATTCAGTAGTACGAGCCGGCTGGAGTGGCGGAGCTGTTCTAGGCGCTACAAACCGCGCGACCGCTACGGTTGCAGGTTCGAATCCTGCCTCGGGCATGGATGTGTGTGATGACCTTAGGTTAGTTAGGTTTAAGTAGTTCTAAGTTCTAGGGACTGATGACCTCGGAAGTTAAGTCCTATAGTGCTCAGAGCCATTTGAACCAGTAGTACGAAGGAGAAGCAGTGAAGTCCCTCTGTTTTCGACCGGCTGTTAGCAGCGCATATTGTTTTAGCTAACGTGAATTCTCAGAGTGAACCAAAATTAGCGCACTCTGACGCCACAGCGCAATGTCCTGCGTACTGGTAGTACAAACATGTCTCACAAAAATTATTCTCGGTAGGATAAGCACGCCAAAAGAAGACGACTTGACAACAATGTAATAACGTGTGCCACAAATCTTTTCATTCAGTATTTAGTTGACACGTTTCACAGTGCAATAAATAAAAGTTCTGCGTTGGAATATTCGAGATTGCGCGTTCGATTCCAGGTCTAGGCGTAATTTTTTTAATTTCATATTTTAGGTGGTATTTAGGTGTGGTATCTGGCTTCTTAACCGTTACACATATTTATAGCTGGCCTGTACAAACCCCCAGCAACTATTTAGTACTAACACAGAAACGAGAGTACAATAGTTTTCATCACTCCACTTTTAAAGACGTATTTTGACCTTACACATTTATTCTGATTTCTTCCACGCGCCACAGCGCTCCGTCTTTCACGTCCATTGCCAGCATTCTTCAGCTGTAGCCACCCCCCTCCCCTCCTCCCACCCTAAAAAGAAGCACCCCTCTCCTTTGCGGTCTAGCCTTGCATCTTTGCCGGCCGAAGTGGCCGTGCGGTTAAAGGCGCTGCAGTTTGGAACCGCAAGACCACTACGGTCGCAGGTTCGAATCCTGCCTCGGGCATGGATGTTTGTGATGTCCTTAGGTTAGTTAGGTTTAACTAGTTCTAAGTTCTAGGGGACTAATGACCTCAGCAGTTGAGTCCCATAGTGCTCAGAGCCATTTGAACCATTTTGAAAAAAATGGCTCTGAGCACTATGGGACTCAACTGCTGAGGTCATTAGTCCCCTAGAACTTAGAACTAGTTAAACCTAACTAACCTAAGGACATCACACACATCCATGCCCGAGGCAGCATTCGAACCTGCGACCGTAGCGGTTTCGCGGTTCCAGACTGCAGCGCCAGAACCGCGCGGCCACTTCGGCCGGCCGAACCATTTTGAACCTTGCATCTTTAACCATAGGTAGTGCCACTGCAACCATGCTAATCACATAGCCACATCGTCGAAATAAGTTTCGCACTACTTCATCAACTACATTCGAATCCTGATTCCCGTATAACCTCCACTTCTGACTCTAATGATTAGTACAAATTACCATACTTTCATGCACATTACGTTTCTTTAGGGCGAGCACCTGCTTCACTGGTAATTACCGAACTCTGTTACCATTTCTGCTGTCATCGTAATTGAACGACTTGGCGAGTATTTCTGCTTTCAGTCTATTATCGTTAATAATAATAATAAATAATAATAATAATAATAATAATAATAAATTTCGTTCCTTGCCGCTAGGGCATCTTACGCCTTTTACGAGTGATAGTGACGCAGAACAATAACTGTTTTACTACAAGTCGTGAATCGCACACACACACACACAACTGGTTCAAATCATGTCAGAAAACATAATACGCTATATGAGCCCTCGTGCGAACCATTATTTATGGGTAATCATTCTGCTTCTTCAAAAGCAGTTCCACAGTGTTCTAAAAATCTGCACACCGTCGACTTTGTCAGGAAATGCATTGCTACTCGTACTTAAAAGTTCAGTTTAAACACTCAAAGGAGATCTCCATGATTCCGCATGTAAAAACACGAGAACAACCTGCAGTAGGATTGAAGTGCGTTAAAGGCAACGGTCCACTTCGACGAATGAAATCTTTACACATGATTTTCCACAGATAGCGAGTGTGCAAGAACTGGGAGAGCGCATCCACACAGCTCTTGTAACTGTGAATGCAGCTATGAGGGTGAAGACCTCAGAGAAGCATGATCCTGCGAAATACTAAATGGCGATGTGTGAGGTCGCTTTGAACATATCCTCTGAAGACAATGTACGTTTTGTGAAATGCATGTTATCACTGGTACTGCACTTAAAATATTGCAGCCAACCTCTCTTACTGAATGTAGTAGGTTTAACTCTACATTACTGTAGTTGTAAGTTACGCATCCTCTAAGAAACAGCTTATCTTACGCCCGCATCTCGTGGTCGTGCTGTAGCGTTCTCGCTTCCCACGCCCGGGTTCCCGGGTTCGATTCCCGGCGGGGTCAGGGATTTTCTCTGCCTCGTGATGGCTGGGTGTTGTGTGATGTCCTTAGGTTAGTTAGGTTTAAGTAGTTCTAAGTTCTATGGGACTGATGACCATAGATGTTAAGTCCCATAGCGCTCAGAGCCATTTGAACCATTTTTTGAGTGTATCTTACCGCATTATTGAGCAGATCCAAATTACGAAATAAAGAAATACACCTGTAACAGGAACTGAATTCGCGTACCCGAGCTTTAAAACGTAAAACTCTAGCTGCTGCACGAACTGGGCAGCACAGCTAGACATTACTGAATGAAGATACATGTCCCACACGTACGACGGCAAATCATAAAGTCTATGCCCCTATTTTTTATTAGCCAAATTAAGATACATACAAATAATGACAAATATACATCCTATTCTACGCACCTCACACTATTTTTCCATATGGTTCCCACAACGGGTCACGTATTTGTCCCATCGCAGCATTAAATTTGAGATGCTCCTGCTATAGACTTCATCCGACTGACTATGGAACCAACGTCGGACTGCCATCTTGGCTTCTTCGTTACTTGTGAATCGCTGTCCTGCCAGGAACTTCTTAAGCAGTTCGAAAATGTGGAAATCACTAGAGGCGAGGTCTGGACTGTATGGTGGGTGGTCCAGACTCTCCCAGTTAAACGACCGGGGCTTTTCGGCTGTTCTGATTGCCAGATGTGGTCTCACATTGTCGTGGAGCGTAATCATGTTGTCCACATCGAGAATCCCTTGGCAACCCTCAGACGTGATGTGCACACACCTATATGCTTTCACCGTTGCAGCCACGCGGGAAATGTCATCAGTCAGCGACGAAAGCGGTCTCCCTAATCGCTCAATGTCATGTAAAACTCACGCCTTTTAACGACTCACAACACCACCACCACCTCACAGTTCCCAGAGCGAGACTGTTTTCCCAACATGTGGGTTGAATTTCCCTGTAGATCTCGATGGGCGTTCGCCCTGCGCTCCATAGAAAACTAATCACACTTCGTTGCTCTAAAGCCGTGGGCGAGTGAAGCACAACTGCCATCTTTAACAACTGACAGCAGCGCCATGAGGCGGAGCTACCGGCAGATAAGAACGGCACGAACCAAGAAAGATCCAAAGCTGGGAATGGATATGTTGACTTCGCCTAATTTTGCTAAAAATGGGCGGGCAAGGACTTCCTGATCTGCCCTCGTACTTAACACTGTTGCCAAACTGGCTTTCAGTGATGTCCATGTGCTACCGAAAACATACCGCACGAGTTTTTTAAAGAGACTATTGTACTGTTAGTACACAAGGACTTTCTGCTTTGGCTTCCGAACGCGCGAATTTCGGCTCACCCAGTACACATTTTTTTTAGTATAAAGCCGAACGATGCATCGAACCGATATTCCACGAAGCAGCCTTAGGAAGAACCTAATTAAGTCCACCCGGAATACCAAGGCGTGCTGGAAAGTAATGCCTCCGAACTTACGTGAAAACTCTTAAAGCTTTTTAAATAAAACAAGCTTTACTGATATCCGAAATTTTTATTCTTCATGCCTACATATTGATTTTTAAACATAGTTACCCTGGCGACGAACACATTTCTCCCAATGAGATACCAGTCTGTTGAAACCCGTCACCTTTGAATGTTTGACTTTGTTGACGGAGCCACAACGTCACTCTGCTTGCACCGCTTCACTACTGTCAAAGCGAAGTCCTCAAATGTGTTCTTTAACTTTTGAAAACAGACGAAAATCAGATACGGCCAAATCGGGATCGTATGGAGGATGATCCATGACAGTGGAAACGAGGCATCGGATTGTTGCGGATGTCGCACCGTTCGTGTGTTGTCTGGTTTGTTATGCTGAAGGAGCGGATGCTCCATGTGTGGACGTGCTCTCAGAATTCGTGAATCTCGATTACAGCACACTGTTTCTCACGCACCGACATACTTACGATACATACCGCCATGTTACAAGCTACAATTCGGAGGGCTCTAGCGGGAGCGGGTTGTAACTGCGTCAGTAAAGCGGGAAAGTTGAGCGAGTACAATGCATGACACACAATACATCAACTGATAATGAGAACAGAATAAAAAATTCGGAAACATTACTTTTCATTACGTACTCGTATACTCGTATGGAGCAACGGATGAGAGGACGTCCCTATGATGACTTCAACTGTCTGTATCATCGTCACAAAGTCAACAGATCATCCGAACTCCTCTTTTTGAGAAAGCGAAGAAAAAAGTCGTTATCTTTTAAGGAAGCCTCAAACTACAATTTGTAAGAAAAACGGAAGATTAGTGTTTAACGTCCCGCAGACATCGACGTCATTAAGATACGAAATACAAGCTCGGAATGGTTCAAGAATGGGGAAGAAAATCGGCCGCGCCTTTGCAAAGGAACCATCCAAGCATTTGCATGAAGCGATTTTGGTAAATCACGGAAAATCAAAATCTGGATGACCGGACGTGCATTTGAACCTTCTTGCTCCCGAATCTGGGTCCAGTGTGCTAACTACTGCGCCACCTTGCTTGGTAATTTCCAAGAAAGCCACTATTCAAAACAAGCAAGGTGACATAACTGACTCTTGAATAAGATTTTCACTCTGCAGCGGAGTGTGCGCTGATATGAAACTTCCTGGCAGATTAAACTGTATGCCGGACCGAGACTCGAACTCGGGACCTTTGCCTTTCGCGAGCAAGTGCTCTGCCATGTGAACTACTCAAGCACGACTCACGCCCCGTCCTCACAGCTTTACTTCTGCCAGTACCTCGAGTCTCGGTCCGGCACACAGTTTTAATCTGCCAGGAAGTTTCAGTTCACATTTTGCTGCTCGAGGATGAAATCTCATCTACTGGTGGCCAATTGTGAAAACGTCAAACCCGCAACTTTAGATAAAGCTAATAGTCCCACCGATTTGTCATTTAGCATCGTCAGTGATGCCCTCTCAGGCCAGTGAAACGTTTCTTTTTATCTGTAATTAAATTTAAGTCTAAAGCTAAAATAATTTATGTAAACCTACGAAAGAAACGCTGTATTTTTTATTAATTCTGTGTGTTGTCTTTAAATTGTCTTATAATGTGAAACTGTAATTAATTCTTTAATGTGAGAGAGCTTAGAGATATTAAAATTAGTGAAAGCAACTGTATTTTTTAACTGGCAAATAATACATCAGACGCAGCGCAAGCGGCGTCAACAATCAAATTTTATGCGATCAGCCACGTCGGAAAGGAGCGCAGCGAAGTCTCTCGAACATTTTTCCACGCAAGAGGCTTCCAGAACAGGAAGAGACTGAGGAAAAATAACAGGAAAGTTGCCTTCAGTTGCCTACTTGTAACACGAGCGGAGTGTCTGTCTGTCTGTCTGTCTCTCTCTCTCTCTCTCTCTCTCACTCACTCACTTCCCTGAGGCCCGCTCTCTACTCTCTTAACGATCGCTGGACTTGATAGATATATTCAAGGTGTCTGAAGTATTTATATACTTATATACGTAAAAGTATCGTAAATATACGAATAATTGTTTTTTGTTTACCAACGTTTCATTTCATCAACATTAACCTTGACTGCCAACTTTTTTATGTTTCAGCTAGGAGACTTGCAAGACTGCCGACATATCGTTTGCTGGTCGCTGCCGAACATAACTGATGTTCGAAATTGTAGCAGCCACTCGTGCGTCCCTGTGATCTGTTAAGCCGCTCTGTAAACGCAGTTTCCGGTCAGCACTTCCGGGCATAACGCGTAATATTAACGATAGGCATACGGCCAACAACGAAGTGCGCGCTCTGTCCACTCCAGCGGTATCAAAGCAGGTTACAACAAAAAATCTTGAATTATTAATTTTCTCTCTCTTAGTGGTAAATTTATTTGTGCTGTCTGATAATTTAAACATTATTTTTTTACTTGGCTGCTTCTTTTAATTAACGACACTCCAGTTAATTTCCTCTTACCAAAATTTATTTTTCAATTACCAATACAGAGCGCCACACAAAATAGTGAAACCTTTCTTTTTTAAAATAATAATTCATCAGGGAGCAGTTACTGGATCACTTTCGTTTTGTAAGGACTACGGTTAGCTTAGCTTAGCTATCAAGGCTAAATAAAATCTGTTTCACTTGCCAGGTCAAAATACTGAGATTACCGGTACAGTAAAAATAAATCACCATCTCGATGCTCTGCTTCATCATCGGCGTACTTTTCTGTTCTGTCTCCAGTACAGACGATCTACCTGAGAATCGTCATCTGAAATCCAGCACGGGTAGCTCAGAATCCAGATAGTAAATACGGCTTCGTTTGCAGTGGAGCTTCAGCTAAGACGTACGGTAGTGGCGAGCAGCGGGTTGCTGTTAATACTTTTAGGACGGACGTGTGTGCGAGACAGAGAGCGAGGCCGCGGCCGTCCCTGGGCGCCACGTAAGCCGCCCCAACCCTGCACCCTCCAGGCCGCATGCATTATGGACGCTCGTCACCGCCGTGTCTTTCCGCCGCTGCTGAATAAATCACGAGAATTGCCCGCGCCCGTGACGTCAACGCGCCGGCTTAAGCGGTCGCCCACCTCCTCGCCCTAAGATTTAACTCTGCCGCTCTTCTCCTTCATTCGTGTCGTCTCCGCAATACACGGAAGCGGAAGCGGGCAGACACGTCTTCGACTACAGTAAGCGTCCACGATCTGCCCGCCTCCGTTTTCAACGACTGCAAAAATATTATTAAATACCCGGAAACGTAAATAATGCATAACTCTCACATTATGAATTTGCTCCCCCCCCCCTTTTTTTAGCGTAAGCGACTAGCACCCACGAACACGTTTCCGTGATAGTAACGGGGATTTTCATCAAAAACTGAAAATATGTGTACTACACCATAATTGTCAGTGCAGCACACTGGAGCAGGCTAGGTAAAACGATAGTTGTTTCTGAAGTAGCGTAACGTCTCTCTGGCACACATTGGCTGAGTATACATTTAGATGCAACCATCTGCACATACTGAAATTTAATTGAGAACGTGGCACATAACGGAATAGTATTTTACTATTTTACCGAAATTACACGTCCATAATGATTACGTTCTAGCATAGGGACAGAAAATCGAAACGTGTCGAATGATAAAATGTATTTTCTTGTGTGTTTCTTAGCGTGACTTCTAGACTCTGCTGACTGTTTGTTGAAATGACAATGGACGTCATTACAAACGTGTTCTATAAGTACAATAATCGCAAGTGCACGTAAGAAGAGTACATACGTCCTATACCTATAGTATTAAATTTGCGATATTGATGACCCATTATCTCAGAACCATTAAGAAATAAGAGATCTGAAATTTTTAGGAAGTATAGTTTCTCTCGTTTTCTGAGTACTGAACCAGAATCAGAATATACAGACATATAACTAGTAAGTTATGATTTTTCAAAAATTATGTACAATTTTTTTTTAAACAGTCCACTGTTCCTTCTCTAAGTAAAAACCGTTACAAGTAGAGATTTTTTGGTGGTTCAGCAGGTGCAGTATACTACAAGGTAACAGAGTAAAATAAGACATATGTATCTGTGACATTCCTGAGATAATGGGTCAAATATTTCAAAAAATGACATTTCCGGGAAGTCAAATTGAAACATTTTATTCGATATTAACTCACATATGGAGCCATGCCAGCTCCTAGAAACAGCCAGGCCCATAATCAGCATTATCTGGATCGTGTACTTGATCATCCTGCAAACCTAGAAGCTTCCTTCTTTTTCTGCCTCTTGTATCTTTAGTCCATTTTCTCTGCTGCACGTTAAGCTTTCATAATCCTGAGTCAATCCATTCACTGGAAGGCTTGGAGTGTGTTAGCTCCTGGAGTGACACCAAGTTGCTCTAGTACCCTAATTCTTACCTTACCACCATCATTAAACATTATCACAGCATTAGAAACACCCAAGCATAGAATTTTCATGCCTACACAGACATTTTTTGGTATGCGGACCCAAATGACATTATTGAAAGCCTCATTCGGGTTTTGCGTTCGACCATGGAGTCATTTGGAAAGAAGTCCAGGATGAGCTAACTCTATATATTGGTTTAATTACCTAAATCACTGCAGATGGTATGCTATTTCTGTGCCTAAATTGTTCCTCTGTACCCGCTGCCTGAGCTTTGCGGTACTTGCACCATGAATCAGCACCAGGTGGGCAAAGACCATGTATAGGTGTATCATCAGTGGATGATTTGTGGAAGAATGTAGTTCACACTGCTCTTTTCATTCCTTTTAGGTCATGTGTGTTGTTCCTTATTGCCATTCCATAATATTGCTGGAGTTCATCAATGTTTTTGTCTGTACCGCCAACACTCCACATCCAGATCCAGCAAGTGGACCCTCTATACTTGGGCTGCCAGCAGTACGGAAGAGAATCATAATGGCTACTTACGGAGCGGGTCCACGTGACTCAAGAGCTTCCTTTACGTCTGCTAACATTCTTGATCACAAAAAAAATAGACGTCCACAAGCCACTGTTGGTATTGCGAGTTAAAATTATGGATTAATTTGCGCGCGCGCGCGCGTGTGTGTGTTTTCGATGTTTAGACACCTGCTTGTTAAGCTGCGAGGCCCAAGTATTTACCTGTGCATTACTCACCGTGTTGCTGAAATATGCTTTAACTTCCTCAGATGTGGCAGCAAAGACAAGGGTACACGGTCCAGTCACATTACTGTGACCACCCCCTATGTTCGACGGCAACGTGCAATAACGACTCTTGCACCACTCACAGACCGCAGTACGAGCATTGCAGAGTATGTAAAGCGCGAGAAAAAAGAGGAGTCGTTGTCGCATTGCGGAAACGGAGCGATTTATCAAACGGAGCGATTTATCTGACATCCTATACGGCCATAATCACTGGTTTTCGGGTCAAAGATTGAAGCATTTACGAAATGGAAGCATACCGTGCATGGCAAAATGGCACTATCCAAATCGGCGCCGAGGCAACTGGGTGCAGCAAGGGCATTAGATAACAGGGGTGAACGACGGGTAGCGTGAGAAGTTCGGGCGAATAGATGTGCAACTGCTGAGCAACTGACTGCCCAAAGGAACCAAGGGGCCAACACAGAGTCTCCCCAACGACTGTTCAGCGAATGCTGCAGTGTATGGACTTTCGCAGCAGGCGCGTAGTTCGTGCACCCTTGCTGACTTGTTCATCGGCGACGAAGGCTGGAATCTGCGCGCCAATACCGCTACTGGACGTCCTCTGAGTGGTAACAGGTGGCCTTTTCAGATGAATCACGTTTTATGCTTCATCGGATCATAGCCACTGGCGTGTACGGCCCTGGAACAATCGTCCAGGCCGAAGGAGGGAGTGTTATGGTCTGAGGAATGATTTCGTGCCATTCCCTGGGTTATCTCGTCATTTTGGAAGACACACTGGATCAACACAAGTACGTATCTATCCTTGGGGACCATGTCCACCCCTACATGCAGTCCGCTTTTCCCCGGCACGATGGCATCTACCAGCAGGACAATGCAACGTGTAACACAGCCCGCTGTGTACGTGCGTGATTCGAAGAGCACCAGGGTGAGTTTACCGTATCTGTGGGACCACCTCGATCGGGCTGTTCGCGGCATGGATCCTCAATCGAGAAACATAGCGCAGTTGACCACGGCACTGGAGTCGGCATTGCTGGACATCCTTGTCGGTACCTTCCAGAACTTCACCCAGTCTCTTCCTGCACATTTCGCGGGGGCCCGCGCTGCAAAATACGGTTATTCAGGCTTTTGGCAGGTGATCACATTAATGTGACTACTAAACAGTTTAGAATGATGCCTTCAAATGAAAGGCAGCACTATAAGATGGTGTACCCAAAGACGAACAAATAACAATAAAAAAGATAAAAATCTCGAAAAGACTTTCAGTGAAAGTAACGTATTTTTCAGAAACACAAAAACGACTCGCCAGATACAGTAGTTACATGAACACTTTAAAGCGAGACGTAATATTAATAAACTAAATTTATTCTGAATAATTTGTTCATAAACAATATTGCAACTCCCAGTTGTTGTTACGGATATAGAGCAGAGGAGGGCATACAGATCGATAAACGAAACATATAACACAAGGAAACGATTCTTGACGAGAAGTCATATTTTTTAGAAAAAAAGAACTTTCTTTTTTTTTCAGTTTTTAAATAGCAGGAGGTAACCATGGATGAAGTTTCTACAAACTGTCGATGAACACTCGCGGAATAAAATGTCGGTGAGTACAGAGTAACCAATTTAGCCGTTGGTGTCTGGTTATAATGACAGGGCAACTTGCTTCTCAGAACCCACGTACGACGAATAATCCGCAAGAGCCCAATAGAAACTGCTTACTACTGTGCGCGCGCACACAGACGAAAGTTAAGTCGATTTCGAAATGCATATAATTCTTCACTGTTTTTCTTTCTATTTTCATTTGGCACTTCTCAGCTCAATATTACTATAGGAAATTTATATTTAACTATGTTGTTCCCTGCTGTTTATCCTATTACCAACGCGGTTAGCGGTACTTCGTTTATTCTAAAAGGACACACACACACACACACACACACACACACACACACACAAAGGGCAAAAAGAACAATAGCGCTAGTAACATCACCACTCCTTCGTTTGAAATCAATGCGGGAAAATATATGAAATGAAAGAAGAGAAATAAAGCCACGACCGTTGTAATGTTACAAAAGAATTTATACAAGTCAACACCACCTTCAGACCACAACATTATGGCAGACTTCCAGTAGCAAAGCGTCAGCTGTTCTGGCACAACTATGCGGTGTGGAACGAACTCAGATGGATATTCTGGTGCATAACAAGACGCGAAGTAGCCCATGACATTTTCATTTCAGGCTGGGCGAAGAAACGTCAGTCTGCGCAGACAGAACCACTTTGCACTTTACAGTGTAGCTACTTTGCAAATTTCTGCAAGGTGACGCAGCCGTCCTCTCGAGCTGTAAAAGCGCAGCGCACCAACAAGCAGAGCAGTTCTGTCACCCGAGGAACCTGCGTTCGAGCAGCGGCTGCCGTTAATCGCCGGTGCCTTGACACTGGGAACAAGGAAACAGCAATGATGTCACCGATTTCAAACGGGGCGGCATTTATTTGGAGGCTCCGGCAGCGCAAACAATTACCAGCGGCGCGCCTGTGAACGCGGCAGGGTTTATTTCGGTGGCCGGGGCAGGATGAGAATGCATCTGGAGGATGCGCGGTAAATATTTGTCCGGCCGGCGGGCGCTATCAAGGGTATCCCCTGACCGCGCTCGCGCGACATGTGCGCCGCATCAGCGCACGCGCCGAACCAACCCAGCCCGCTACCGTGGCAGGCCGTCGGCGGCTTTCGCAACTGGGCAGCGACTGCTCTCTCACGGGGACGATACAGCAACCTGAATCTTCTTACACGTGACCATTCCCAGCAGAAGAATTTCTTCTTCGTCCCAAGTATAGCAAGGTCAGCTGTAAAATTAAAGTGAATGCACGGACTTCGCCCTTTTGAAGGCGTGTCTTTTCTTATTTTAACTGTATTAACAATTTGTTTGCTGACAAGAAGACATACGAAAGACATAACATAAGCTGTTCCAAGTAGTGTAGACACTGAGCGTTGTATCAGCTATTCTAGATGTCTGGACGTCTTCGACGAGTGACAGTAGTCGATGGATTTCATGCCTCCATCTCCGTTTTCATCGAACTGTATTCTCAAGCAATAAGGCTCTGTTTCAAAGAAAAGTTGGACACTTTTAAAGCAGAAATGACATATTAACTCTGAACTCAAGCTTAATCTTTTCAACGCAAAAAATGTTAACCGCTGTTACGCTGATAATTGTTTCATGAACTGCTTAGTTTCATTTCCCGACTTGAGGAAGAACACGTTTTACAGTGAATGTTAACTGTGGCGAGGGCTGCCGAAGAACATCGAAAGAGATTCAAGAGAAAAGACCGTGCTCAGCTTTATAAGTAACTTCAGTTCCAAATGGAAAATGTACTACCAAAGCAGAAAAATTATGAGTTAACCAATCGATGGCCTCTACACTTTACAAATAAGGGTTGGGAAATATGTTAGGACAGAAAATTCTATGTGTGAAATATTTCCGGAAGAGGCAAACTCTATGAAAATAATGCCGGCCCAATCATATTTTTTCGTAGTGAAACAGTTATTACGGTAAACGTGGCTACGCGTGCCGCTGCATTTAACGAATCTGCGCTCTCATAACGCGCATACTTTTGCTACTTATGGGAATGCTGTTTTCGCGAAAGACACGACAGAGCTACGTTAATTCACGTCTAATGACTTCTGGAATGTACTATTTCTTTAGCGTCCGTATTCCAGCTCCGGCAGAGCGGCATACCATGTTAATCGAAGGGATGCACAATAGAATTCTCCGGATGTTTACGACATTACAGCAAAAACAGTGCAACAGTGTTCTGTCACGTAAGTTGGGTGACAAATGAGCAGCATTCTCACGCCCCCCACGGACAATGTTAGAAGCTAAAACACTGAGCCAACTGATGAGATGCAATGAACTCTTAATGTTTCTTTGTTATCTGATTATCACTGGCGGCATTGTAAGTCCTCAAGGCTGTCACAAGGACCAAAGACTTTTATATCATTTAAACTATGCCACGTGCCCTCGACACTTTCATATGGTCTGGCGTGAACTTCGCTCGGGAGTGAGATCGTTTCATCCAATCCCCGACTTTTCCGCTCAAGTTGTAGTACCGAGGTCCAAACTGCGCAGCCACCCTCATTTATGTTTCCCACTGTTCTTATTTTCCTTATATTTTAGACGAACGCCATAAGTTAATCAAGGCCGCTTAATTACTCATCTTGGTAAGTGTCGCATCTGTAACTACATCTAAAGACGTCGACGGATAGGTAACTCTTAATAGTTTGCCCTATACTGCAATTTGGTTTTGAAATACAACGAACAGTAAAATACTGTGAGACCCAACGTTTTTCTTGCGAGCAGCTATTAATTCTCGCTACCGTATAAAAGAGAAAATTTCTGTTTCGGCTCGTTATGTATTATTTTTAGGGAGTGCACACAAAAACGGAATCGAAAACAAGGGCTCAACTGATAATCGCAGAGTGCACAGACGTCAACCGCACAGATCTCAACGTGTGACACTGTGCACTCAGTGATCGTCACGACCCAAGTACAGAGGCAGATGCGACACACGTGTTGACGCAGCAGACTGCTCGGGGAGGGGGCGCTCGTGACGGTGTTGGTAAGGCCGTCGAGGGCGTGTGTACCTTGACACGGAGGCGAGGGGTGCGCCCCAGCTGCTGCCGCGGGAGGGAGCTCCGTCCGGATGTTGGGGGACCGAAGAAAGGAAGAGCGGGCGACGGCCGCCGTCTGTTTGAGAGGGAATCAGTGCGGCTTCTTGACCACTGCCCGTCGGGATCAACAGGTCCCGCACGTGTTGCCTACACGCACTCGCCTCTGCGCCGGCTGGCGGATCAGCCCACAGTTCACTGACCAGTCCCAGGCTTCCGGGGTGCGGGACGCAGCGCGTTATCCTGCCCGGAGAGCTACCTACGGGCACTGAAGTAATGCCCGCTGTGCTTTAGGGGAACGCACTAGGACCTGTACTGTTCGTGTCGCAAATTAGTATGTTCTATCAGTTCCAGTATGAGGCTGTTGGTAGATGTTGCAGTTAGTTAAGCAGAAATTCTATCCGGTAATATCTACCAATGTGCAAGGCCGTTGCAGAGACTGGGAACTTGCTCTTAATGCAAAGAAATGCAATGTTGTGCGCTTCGAGAAAAGTAAAAGCGTGGAATACTTTGATTAACATATCAGTGTGTCACATATAATCAGTTATACCCGACATTTGGAAGTGGACAAAGAGATGAAGTGAAATAATCACATAGCATCGGTTGTAGCTAAAACAAACGACAAGCTAAGATTCACTGGTAGGCTGATGGGAAACTGCAGTTTTCCTATAGGAAACACGAGCGTTTACGAAGAAGGGTGATGCGGACGGTCACAGAATAGTCAGACTGGCGAGAACTGTTCAGAGATTTTAACTGGCAGACATTCGAAGAAAGAAGATATACAACTCGCTAGTTCCTGCTTAGAAAACTTAAAGAACTATCTTCCACGATAGAAACCTACACCGTGAGAGTAAATAGTTAAAAAGCAGCTCGCAAACATGCCTACAAGTAGTCATTTTTCCTATACTCCATCCGTGAATGGAACAGGATAAAGCCTTTGTGCATATTCAATAAAAAGCGGCATCTCCCACACACTTCGTGGTGACTCGCAGGGCACAGATGCACATGTTCCCCTTCTCTATTACAGCTACCCTCTACCGTACACCTAGCCAAACAATACCTTGATTTTATGCCAAGCTCCACCGTTCGTTTACACAGGGCCGTAGCGGAAGGTAGTATCATAGGAATGGCGAGATCACGTCTCTCCCGTGTCTCTGAACAGTCAAGCACAAATCTACGAATCCCTACATATTCTTCGGGACCTGACAATTCCATTGTAGCATAAAAATGTACGGCGCAAGCAAATTCTCACTTCCCTGAGAGCTAACTGCTACGGGCAGGGCTGTTACTTAACTTGTGGACATCCTAATCAAAGTTCCAATCGTTAGTTTCCCCCGTGGAATCCTTCAGACATACCCTCGCCTAGATCTTCAATCATTATCACTTCATCCTGAATTCAGGCTTCACTTCCGAATGTGGCTCTTTCGAAATCGTGACTCAAAGACAGTAACTGACTACTCAAAGTGTGTTTCCATTAGACTCGGTATACGTACAATTCGATTGTTATTTCGTACTCCCAGCTTCCCCACTGGCTTATTGAAACGGTTTGACGGCCTGACTGTTAACATGAAGGTCAAATTACAACGTGACTAACCTTCACTAGCAGTCTGCTGTCTTCGCCCCTAATGAGCTCTGAAAAATTATCTTCTGACAACCTTTCTGATCGTGCTGCGGGCTATGCGCACAGTATATACCCTTGAACGGAAATCCTTAGCTATATTCTTCAAGTATTTTGATAGCCTCTAAACTGTCAGTCGCCTCACCTCACATTAGCACACCACACTCTACATTACTAAACAGCGATTCCAAATACTTCAGAGTTTTAGCGTCTTCCGGGGGAATGCAGCAGGGAGATAAAGTGATGTAAAATCCTGAGGAGCGGTCCAGCAAACTACCTGCTGTAGCAACGTTCAATGATCCCATTAGATAGCACACGCAGACTTATCATTTCGGCAAATCAGTGATACTAAGTCTGCAAAAAAAAAAAAAACACTTCCTTACACAAAATGGCCTCCAAAATGTACGCATACGGCGACAGAGGTAAATTTAAACAACTAACAGAAGAGAATATTAAATGGCACGATTCAGAGACGGTACATGGCCAACAACAAATTACTGCACGAGGTATGGAGGGTACGGGACTTCTTCCCCCTTTGTACTTAGAGGCAGATCCCTTATTAACACCTTGGCGATAAGAGAGATCCATTGAACAACGAGTAAATAACAGACGGCGGCCCTCCTGTCAAAATGTGGGCGCGACGCCGCACTAATCTGCGAGCCTGGCCGCGACCTAAGAGAACGGCTCCGAGTGGCTCGGCGCGTTAACTAATAAGGCGTGCGGCTGGCTGGCTGATACTCTGCGGGGAGCACATGAAAGGGAGCACACAAACGGCCGCCTAATGAGAGCGGTGACAAGTTTTGCACGCGGCCCGGCCGTCTCAACAAAGGCGGCGCGGCGCGCGCATGCCTGTTGCGCCGTCTTCAAGGCGAGCTGCTCGACCGCGCCTTAGCGACACCCGAAGCCCGCCTTTATGCTGTTATAATCGACAAATTTAATTGTTATTGTCTTGTCTCAGATTCAACAGCAGATATGAGAAGTGGTGCCTCGTGTGCGACGAAAAAGACGTAGACACTCTACCAATTTAATCCTTGTTGAAGCATTATTTCTGCGTTTTTTTCAGATCACAACTGTGCAGTCGTCTCAAAATCTCGAATTTACATATTTCATTTCCAATGGGTCGCTGTCACCAAACACCTGAAACATCACGAACATTTACTCCGCCAATGCCTTCTTCGTGTAGAACTGTTACCGTCGGAAAATTTGTGACAGAATACACGATAACAAAACTGGACAACATGTAAACTAACATACGGCAGTTTCACTTTCTCCTGAAACAAGCCAGAAAGACGCTCTATACTGAGACATAATTTTACTTCCTGACATGCCGGGATCACATCTGCATTTCTATTTTTAGTGTCTCATTCCTTAATTCAGAGCATCAGCTGACTCGATTAGACTTAACTACTCCCTTTCACTCTTGATTGATGTTAATTGTACAACCTCCTTCCACTATTCATACTGTTCAACTGATTTTCCAAATTCTTCATCGGCTCTTACAGAATTACAGTTTATATTTCTTCTGCCTAAACTAATCCTTTTTTCCAGATTTTTCCTAGCTTTCTTTTCTTGCTTGCTCAATGTTCAGATTAAGTAACATAGCGACAGGCTACAATTCTGACTCATTTACTAGCTCCCTTGATGTCTTCCGTTCTTCAAAATGCAGTGTGGTTTAGGTACAAGTTGTTGGCAACCTTTCACTTCCTGCGTTTTATCCCCAATAACACAGGAATTCTGAATTTTGTCGAAAGCGTTGTCTTTGCCTACAATTGACGTAGATGTCGGTCTGTTTCGCTCGATCTGTTCTTGTGAGACAAGAGTCAGCGCCACAGCCGCCAGCCACAGAAAATTCGCGACGTTTGCCCGCACTGAGGGCTTCCGCAATCCGGCGGCGGGCAGGCTGATGCTCCCCCGGCCATAATCCGCTTCCGGAGCGCGCCGCGCCGCGCAGCGATCCCATCCGCGTCCCCGCGGGGCATGGCCTGATTCGTCTGCTTCTCGTCTTGCTCCCCCCTCGCTCCCGCTGCAGCCGGCGACAGCATCTTACCTTAATAGGCCTAATCTGGCCACAAAGACTCCTAAACAAAATACCGCCATTTGGCCCGGCGCGCTGTGGCCGACTACTTCGGGGAATTGCAATTAGCCGTAACGACGTCGGCGGGTGCGCTGCAGGGGATTACTGTAATGGTCGGCCCTGATTGGCGGACGAAGCCGGCGCCCACGTCCGTGTGGAGTGACAGCTGCGACGGCGCAACCATCCGGCGGCGCTCGAAGCCAGCGGAGCCGCGCCGGCGTGCCACACCCGCACCGACGTCGCGGGCTCATCAGACCACATCGAAAATGCCAGAGCCACATCACTCTACTACCCTCCCCTGCCTCCTGATACTACAATATCGCAAGAGCTTAATTTTTCGGTATTCGAAGCATTTACGTGTTAAACATTGACGTCTTTATCCGTTGGACCTTCTTCGAGCTTTGGAAAGAATTTTATTGGACCTAGGAATTTTGGAACACGAACCTGTCTTGTATCTACATCTATACGCCACTTTCAAGTGTACAGTTTCTATACAACAATCATCCCCCCGACCCCTGTCCTCTACCGTTAGCGAATGGTGTTACGTGAGAAGTACGAAATGCTTCCGTCTGGGCTCGTTATCAAATTTCGGTTACGGTCTTTTCCCCAGATCTGAGAGGAAGTAACGCATTAACGTGCCCGTCTTGGAACGTACTCTGTCGCAAGTTTATCATTAAACTACGTGATGCAGAACACCGCTCTTGCAGCGTCTGCTACTGAACCTTGATGAGCATCTCCGTAACGCTTTCGCACATACCAAGCCGACTCGTGACGAAACGCGCCGTTTTTCTCTTCTCACTGCCCTATCTTTTAAGGATCCCTGTCTCACAAGTGGTGCTCAGTGATTAGTAGAAGCAATGTTTTATGAGTCATTGCTTTCTTGGAACAACTATATTTCCTCAGTATACTTGCACTGAACTTTTTTATATGGATATTTTGCGGTAGCATATGCTTCCAGTGATTTAATGCCGACAGTATAAAGTAATGGGGATTACCGCCTACTCATTCCCAGTACCTTATATTAGTTTACCCTGCGATTCAACTGCTAGGCCCTGCACCTATTATCGATCATCTGCAAGTCTTTCACTAGTTTTCTGGCGAAGCAAATTTTCTAAAGACAACAGCGTCCGCACACGGGCTGACGAAGCGTCGAATTTTATATATTATACACACTTTGAACGGCAAAGGCCTTGTAAATTCCCTTCTGATATTCCCGAAGCTACTTTTTCACCTAAAGATTTCAGCCCGTTAACAACGGCCGGCCGCGGTGGTCTCGCGGTTCTAGGCGCGCAGTCCGGAACCGCGCGACTGCTACGGCCGCAGGTTCGAATCCTGCCTCGGGCATGGATGTGTGTGATGTCCTTAGGTTAGTTAGGTTTAAGTAGTTCTAAGTTCTAGGGGACTGATGACCACAGCTGGTGAGTCCCATAGTGCTCAGAGCCATTTGAACCGTTTTTTTAACAACGACGTGTTTAAGTTCAGTTTCATAGCAAACCTTGAATACAGACACCAAAGCTCGTGTGATTACCGATAAACTCGTACTTTGTTTACTAAGTGACAGAGCAGAAGTCTCTTAATGGCCTTCAGGGAGTCAAGGAACACACCATCGACCTGGGCGCAGTTCTTTACGGCGCTCTGGATCTCATGGACGAACAGAACGAGCAGAGTTTCACCCTCTGGCAACGTTTGCTTTATTTCATACACGTCAATTTTCAGCATTGTTCGAAATTGAAGCGCCCTCTTTAAGTGGCCCTTAAGAAAGTAAGTCCTGGACAACCAGCACTAATAGAACTGAGTACAGTTAACGAAGTTACTCATTAGGGAATAGTTGTGTAGTGGATCCAGATTATACATAGGACATAGGCTAAGTTTTAAAAATGTAAGGTATGGATGGCTGTGAAAAATATCAGTTGAAGCTTTAGAACTTTTTTCTACTAAATAAAGAAAAAATTGCAGCAACTTACCGTCGTGAGAAAATCTAGCCGTTGGTATCGTGTATCCTTGTGTCACAAGGTAAATGTCTGCAAGTAACGATTTTGATATAAACCGCTGCAAGTCTGTCAGATGGGGTGGTCAAGTTCTGCAGATTACTACCTTTAGAGTGTTAATCTGTTCTAACTACACCACTGATCTGCGTATTCGGCATCATCTGGTGACTGGTGTGTTACGAGCGAGATCTTGTGAAGCGAAGCAAGTTGCGGTCAGCGCGGAGTGCAGCGATTTGACGCCATTTACAATCTGCAGCATGTTGGCGCTGTTGATGAGTGGGGCAAATTTTGGAAATAAGTTAAGCGTGTTGGAGACGTTACTCGGCTGCACTTATAACGTTGTATTATCGAACTTTATCTACCCATTTGAACAGTTGTGCCCATGAGCGGAGGCGGAGACTGAACTGCCTTCCGAACTGCTACGAAGTCTCTCATAACTGTTCAATTCAAAACTGACAAGAATTCAAATTTACGTCTTTCCTGTAATGGTAATTGATTTCAAGTTTTCAAGACAGCTTGGTCTATCTTGGTCTTTCTGGGTGAACTTGTACAAACGATTGAAGTTTAACAATTTTTCCTCCTGACTCCATTCCAGTGCAACACTCCCCGTGTATCACTCAGTTCAGTGAGAAGACGTTCGTGGGTTAAGTGTAACACATTCTACATCACACAACAAGCGACGGAGCAGCGTTTTAACGATCAAAGTTTTTTCGTATGTCGAAGAATCGCCTTGAATATGCAACGTTAGTTCTCAAAATGAAATGCAAAACCAGCAACTTACCTCAATATCTACACTTACCATTAATACCTGGTACAGGGTTCATCGAACAACCTTCAGGCTATTTCTCTACAGTTCTACTCTCTAACAGCGCTTGGGGAAAATGAATACTTAAATTTCTCGTACGAGCTCTGAGTTCTGTTATTTTATTACGATGACCATAAATATCCCTATGTAGGTTGGCGACAGTGAAATATTTCGGCATTCAGAGGAGAAAGTTGGTGATCGACATTTCGTGGAAAAGATCTCGCCGCAACGACAAACGCCTTTGTTTTAATGATTGCAACCCCACCCTCGATTACCATATCCGTGACACTCACTCACTCCCCCCCCCCCCCCCCCCCCCAGCGGCCCTTCTTTGGAGTTTTCAGATGTCCTCCGTCAGTCCTGCACGGCAAGGATTTCCAACCGCACAGTAATACGCTATCGAAGGATGGGCAAGAGCAGTTTAGGCAGTCTTTTTAGTAGACCTGTTGCATCCTCCCAAGTGTTCTGCCGCCAATAAAACGCCGTCTTTGGTTTGCCTTCCCCAAAACATTATATACGTACAGACTTTGCTGGGGAAAAAACAAAACATATTGTCGTTAGAGAAAGTACATCTGTACATTTCACATTTCAAGGGGAGGAGTAACTTTGACGCAAGAAAGTAAACGCATTGAATTAATTATCTAACAGATGTCACTGTGTTTTTAAGTAAAAGCTCTGTCGTTAGTGCGGCACTTATTACAATAGTAACAGTTTTGATTCTTTAACATAAAAATACCTTTCTCTCTTCGCCTAATGGACGAATCGTTAGCGTAGTTCTTTTTTTATGTTTAAAAGCATAATTTTTCCTTCTAAAATTACAAAAATTAACTCACAAAGGCCAGCATTTTTAAAGACACTGCTCGTATCTGATGAACGTTTATCACAATGGGGATTACCTGAGGAATTCTACTGTTTTGTACGCAAACTGTGCTGCACGATAGCAGAAACAACTCGCGTTCATATTTCTCCAGTGCGCAGTATAACAAACACATTGTGTTTATTTAAAGCAGGTTCCATAATAACTGCGCACCAGTTTTCATTAGCACAATACCGTACATACAGCATAACAGCACACACGTTTATTTCGCAAGTACGCTATTGTACTTGTAAAAAATACAGCTTAACTGCAATGAAACTGTCTTTAGAAAGAATAATAGCCGTGAAGGAGACAACAGAAAATAACGGTGAAGATGAATGAAATGTTTCGCACACGGCAGCGAAGCGTGCGCTAATTTCAACCTCCAATGGAAGATGAAAAACACTAAAACACTACGCCAGCACGCGGAAAATGCCGCGGTCTTCATCTGTGTACGCAAGCGCTGTAACGATCCGAGCCGCCGGAAATCTCCTCGCGCAATGTGAAATTACTCTTATCTCGTGTGCTTTCTTCATCGCTGCCCCTACGGGGACCACGTTTCAAACACAAAACGTTTCTCCCCCCCTGCTCGCCTTTATGTCCCGGTAATCTCGACATGTTTCGTAGCTCGTGTTTACGTACGCTTCTTTAAAGCGCGATTCTCAATATGGGCAACGGGATTAAGAACCATAAAGAGGAAAAGAATACATGAGAGAAATATTTCTTAAATAAGTTAAAAGTTTTGATTACATCACTGAAACAATAATCTCGCTGTGCTGTTTCCGACAAACGAAAGTTCATTATGCTCGTAAGAATCAAACATTGAAAAATGGTGACCCGGACGAACATCTTTGTTTTTGACGCAAATTCTTCCAGTGACTGAGCACTCGCCCAGTTTCGGAAAGGATAGGGTGGGGGGGTGGGGGGGATGTGGGGCGGGAGGAGAGAATAGGGGGAGGATATGAAATGATAAGGGTAGTCGTCGCTACTGATAGCAAATGAAAACATGTAGTGATTTGACAGAAACTTCGAGTTACATAGCTTCTTTATTCTGTCAGTTTAATTATTGGAAAGCCGTTCACCAACGACAATCTAGAGCTACAATCCTACTCACTCGACTGCTTTAGCAAGCTGACTTAACTTTAAATGTAAAGAGCAGAACTGACGATTAAGTTCTTGATAGGCACTAGTGTCTGCCGCGAACGAAACGTTGAAATTATCTGGCAACCACTGAAGCTATTTTTCCTGACACAACTAGCCAACGATCAGGCGACTCAAAATTTCCAAAATGTGGTAGTCTTCATTTTCTCGTCACTGAGACCTCTCAAACCGCCAAGCGATTGAGCGCCAATTTCCGTGAAGTACTTTAGCTTCGTCCAACTTTCTCACTTCTACAGGGAGTTTCGAGGGTCAGGAAGAAGCTGACCGCGCTTCTCGGCATACTCACATCTACGAGGGCAGTTCAATAAGTAATGCAACACATTTTTTTCTGAAACAGGGGTTGTTTTATTCAGCATTGAAATACACCAGGTTATTCCCCAATGTTTTAGCTACACAACACTATTTTTCAACGTAATCTCCATTCAATGCTACGGCCTTACGCCACCTTGAAATGAGGGCCTGTATGCCTGCACGGTACCATTCCACTGGTCGACGTCGGAGCCAACGTCGTACTGCATCAATAACTTCTTCATCATCCGCGTAGTGCCTCCCACGGATTGCGTCCTTCATTGGGCCAAACATATGGAAATCCGACGGTGCGAGATCGGGGCTGTAGGGTGCATGAGGAAGAACAGTCCACTGAAGTTTTGTGAGCTCCTCTCGGGTGCGAAGACTTGTGTGAGGTCTTGCGTTGTCATGAAGAAGGAGAAGTTCGTTCAGATTTTTGTGCCTACGAACACGCTGAAGTCGTTTCTTCAATTTTGAAGAGTAGCACAATACACTTCAGAGTTGATCGTTTGACCATGGGGAAGGACATCGAACAGAATAACCCCTTCAGCGTCCCCCAGAAGACTGTAACCATGACTTTACCGGCTGAGGGTATGGCTTTAAATTTTTTCTTGGTAGGGGAGTGGGTGTGGCGCCACTCCATTGATTGCCGTTTTGTTTCAGGTTCGAAGTGATGAACCCATGTTTCATCACCTGTAACAATCTTTGACAAGAAATTGTCACCCTCAGCCACATGACGAGCAAGCAATTCCGCACAGATGGTTCTCCTTTGCCCTTTATGGTGTTCGGTTAGACAACGAGGGACCCAGCGGGAACAAACCTTTGAATATCCCAACTGGTGAACAATTGTGACAGCACTATCAAAAGAGATGTCAAGTTGAGCACTGAGTTGTTTGATGGTGATCCGTCGATCATCTCGAACGAGTGTGTTCGCACGCTCCTCCATTGCAGGAGTCACAGCTGTGCATGGCCGGCCCGCACGCGGGAGATCAGACAGTCTTGCTTGACCTTGCGGCGATGATGACACACCCTTTGCCCAACGACTCGCCGTGCTTTTGTCCACTGCCAGATCACCGTAGACATTCCGCAAGCGCCTATGAATATCTGAGATGCCCTGGTTTTCCGCCAAAAGAAACTCGATCACTGCCCGTTGTTTGCAACGCATCTCCGTTACAGACGCCATTTTAACAGCTCCGTACAGCGCTGCCACCTGTCGGAAGTCAATGAAACTATACGATACGAAGCGGGAATGTTTGAAAATATTCCACAAGAAATTTCCGGTTTTTTCAACCAAAATTGGCCGAGAAAAAAAAAGTGTTGCATTACTTATTGAACTGCCCTCGTAATATTATCGCCGGCGCGATTCGTGTCAGGAACTCGGGCAGACTGAGGACGCACTGTGGCAACAGTGTTTCCAGCAATCACATCACTCTAGTCTTGTATTTCGTGTTTTCCCGTTTTGTGTCACTTTCCTTCTGAAACTAGATTGTCTGAGATGATGCACAAATTTTTTTAGAAAGATTGTCTGAGAAGATGGACTAAATCTTTTTTGGAAATCAAGGTCAGTATTGCAATTCCAGCAGTACCTCGTTCCTCCTCCACGTGACGCGCCTGAAAGATCCGGCCTGCGCCCTCGCCAGCTACTGGACCAGGAACCGCGGCTGGTGATTTAGCGAGTGTAATTGCGAGGTCGGGGCGGGCTGCGTTGAAACATTAACGGCCCGTCAATGGCCGGCTTTCAAGTCGCCAGTGTACACAGCGCGACACAAAGCGACCGCGACCGCCAAGGCGCCAGAGCAGCAGCAGCGGGCCGCCACCGCAAATAAACCTGGCGTGCACGGGCAGCTCCAGCGCCCTGCCTCTACCTGGTACTCGCCGCTGCGGTACGCGGTTCATCTCCCGAGGAAGCACGGGAAACACATTAACACCTAGTATTACACGTACGTCATATCAAAAGCGCTCTAATTCAGAAGCGCGATTCCGATTATATGCAGACTGCAGTACTTGATTATCGGAGTGTACCACTAACCGAGAACTTTATTGAAATCTGATAAACGGAAATATTTCATAATTTACGTTATGCAATATCACAATATCACCATGTGGATGTCTAGTCACATTTTCTCTTACTTATCTTCTTTTCTGGGTAGCACTAGTCTACCAAAATACAAGCATACACTGACACCACTATTACCGTGAGTTTGGTTTCCTGTATTCAATCATCGGTGTCAATAAAGCGAAGATAAATTCTTGATCAGTATACAGAAAATCACGAACATATGTTCTGTGGCATTTCTGAAGATGATTACGCTAATTTTTCGAAAGTAGAAAGTTCAGTTAACATTTACCAAGACCGTCGACGGAAAACTGCAAAACAAAAAGCTAGGTTTGAATCCTCAGTATTTTCTTGAATTTATTTTTGGGAATTATAGCTTCTTTCATCAACGGCAATAATTTGTCTCTGTAGAAAAATGCCAAGCTGCACAGTGGGTTCAACTTCACGGTAAACAGGATGCCCTCTGTACAGTGAGGTGACAAAATTCATGGGATAGCGTATCCAAGCATAAGATAACCGCAGTATCGCGAACACAAGGTATAAAAAAGCATTATACTGACAAAGCTGTCATTTCTACTCAAGTGATTCACGTGAAACGGTGTCCGACGGGATAATGGCCGCAGAACGGGAATTAACAGACTTTGAACGCGGAACGGTAGTAGTTGGACGAGTGAGACATCCAGTTTCGGAAATCTTTACGGAATTCAATATTCAGAGACTCACAGTGTCAAGAGTGAGCCGAGAAAACCAAATTTCGGGCGCTACCTTTCACCACCGACAACGCAGTCGTCGATGGTTTTCACTTAACGACTGAGAGCGGCGTCGTTTGTGTAGAGCTGACAGACCTAACAGACAAGCGACTCCGCGAGGAATAACCGCAGGAATCAATGTGGGACCTACGGTGAACATATCCGTTAGGGCAGTGCGGCGGAATTAGGCGTGAACGAGCTATGGCAGCAGACGACCGACGCGAGTGCCTTTGTTAACGGCACGACATCGCCTGCTGCGCTTTTCCTGGGCTCGTGACCAATTGTTCGCGATTGGTTAGAGGAATTCTGGACAATTCGGGGGAATTATATGGCAATACAGATAGAGCGACATGAATCCCATCGAACATTTATGGAACATAATCCATTGGTCAGTTGTTGCGTAAAATCCTGCACCGGCAACACTTTCGGAATTATAGACAGCTGTAGAGGCAGCATGGCACATTATTTCCTCAGGGGTCTTCCAACGACATTAGAGTCCATGCAACGTCGAGTTGCTCCACTACCTGGGCAAAAGGCGGTCCGACACGATATTAGGATGTATCCTATGAGTTTTTTGGTGTGTAATTGACTGGTTGTCAAGGGCATACCAATTCTAAAGGTAGGCAAGGCACACCAATTCCAATACTACCATGAACACTGCAATAAAACTTCAGGCTGATGATAGCTTTACCTTACAATTGAAGTTCTAACAGTTTGTGCACAAGGGGTACTCCATAAAATAGCGTAGAGCTCCTCTTTACTCAAATTTTATGCACAGTACATTGTTGCAACCTGTTTCTTCTAAAATCCAATAATTTAATGCCTCCTTCGATTCTGTGGGCCAACCTTCAACTGGCTTTCGTTCCACCAACATTTTTACACGCATGTTACTGTAGTGTTGGAGACACTGCACTTTTATGCGTCAGGAGCGGCGTTTAAACTGGCTTTCGGACAGCCGTGTTAAACTCTCGCCTTCGTTTCCGTATAATCAATGAACGCTAATGTCAGAACCTCGCTTCCCTCTCGATGCTGCTCCAACTCTTTAATCATCTCTAACGTCTCATCTAGCCATTTTTTTTAAGTTCTTTCTTCGGGTACTACTTCCTGTTTCTGCATCTCAGTGAAACAACTTATTCGTTTTCAATACGAATTGAATTATCTTGTCCTTATCTGCATTTTAAATTCTACTTTATATTTGTCGGCGAGTACACGCTCCTGAGGATCTAATAAGCACGGGTCAGGCTGTAAGATGCGCAAGGGAGAAAATTACACCAAAATGTTCCATTCCCTCTTGGATGTAGGACAGGAGGTAGTTTTGTTTACACATCTGAAAGTCAAACACTTAGTGACATTTCTGGGTATATGATACCTCACTGACACTGACAGTATCGTCGCCCACCAATTTGTTTTGAGAATGAATGACATTTTCCAAGTATCAACGACGTATTTGTAATTCGTTAATAAAGTATAGACTGTAATTGTTAGGATGTTCTGCAGTGAGATCTGCGTAGCAATTTACGCATCCTTGACGAATGCGCCCCTGATTCGAATCGACGAATTTTGACAACGTGAAGCTCTACAAATAAAATCCTCCAAAATTTCGTAACAGCAAAGCAGATTTGTGAAACAATACAGTATCCACATACCCTATACACCCTCAGTGAAGCCGGCCGCGGTGGTCTAGCGGTTCAGGCGCTCCAGTCCGGAACCGCGCGACTGCTACGTTCGCAGGTTCGAATCCTGCCTCGGGCATGGATGTGTGTGATGCCCTTAGGTTGGTTAGGTTTAAGTAGTTCTAAGTTCTAGGGGACTGATGACCACAGACGTTAAGTCCTATAGTGCTCAGAGCCATTTGAACCCTCAGTGAACCGCACAACAGAGAACAGACGTGTAATGTGTAATCGAAAAAAGAATTAATTTTGAAGCTTCAAAACTGAACAAAATAATTACACAGGTGAAATAGTCTCGTAATTAACAACTAATTAATGTCTAAAAATAGCTGCCTTTCCAAAGAGAGAGAATTCTTCGAGCACAGGATACCCTGATGCTCAAATATTTCAACTCACCAATTCTGCAAAGCAAGGACTTCGCTTACCTAAAAAAAGAAAGAAGAAACAATAATATGAGAAACGTAATCTACAGTTTCAAGTTTCTTCAGTCTTAATGACTATAATAAAATACGAGTCATATTTTCATAAAAAAGCCCGCCACGAAGAACATTTCGGTCAATTAGTGATATCCATTTTGAAGGTCAGTGGAAACGGTACACGATGTTCCAGTCACATTTTTATTACATCCTCGTTCACTGTTGAGATGACATTAACGAATACCAAATCCTCCTCGCAATCCATCTGAGTAAAACTTTCATCCAGTTTATCTGAGAATTATTCAAAGCCGCATACAAATATGAAATTTTAAGAATGTACTAGTCTGGGACATCCAACTATTACATGTGATACACGGTAGTCAGAGCTAACACGTAACTGTTCCCTTTACTGTGTGTTTCTAGAAGATTCATTACTACAGGTATGTTTGATTTCACCTTAATAAAACCTGTGTAGTCGCCGCACAGAAAGAAAAAAGTCAAAGCACTTAAGATTTTTACAAGGATTAGAATGCATAAAATTAATAGGCAGAGTAAAGCGGGTGATACGGCCCTCCAGTAAGTTTACCAGTTATACGCTTTATAGCGTTACTAATGACACGCCAAACAAAACGGTGCTTACCTCGTAAATTCAAGAAATGCAATTCTTTAAGCCACCTAATAAAATACGTCCAGCAGCGTATGATTTACGCTCTTACTAATGACTCCACAAAAAGGACTACAAGTTTGCTCAGAATTTTTTTTAAAGCGTGCTCTGATCCAACACTGATCATTCTGATCCAACACTGATCATGTTAAGTGGAAAAGGTAATACGAAAAAAAGAATCTGGAACTTAAACCTGTTTCTGCCGGTCCCCGACCCTTTTAAAGTTTACACTTTAAAGCTGTTAACCAACGCTCAAAACCAAGAGCACGGCAAGCATGTCAAGGGAGAACTGATGTTCCGCTTTAAAGGATCTGGCGGACTAAACACATTTCACGCCTCTTACCGTAACCTATTTCTAGGAATAAAAAATAAAAGATGCTGGAGTAGTAGGGTCATCCAAGGAACCCTTTTTTCGGTACGTTTCAGTGTTGTGACTCTCTGCGTATGGTGGTCCAGGGAAGTTGTTTTGAGATGAATTTTAAATGCGATAACTTGACACTTAAAATATATCATTTGGGCTTAATAATTTGGAGTGTATGCGAGCAATCTGCCACATATTAACAACCGGAAGTGACTATTTATCAGTTTCTATCTATAAATTCGCTTTAACAACATGTGTAATACGCTTTGGTTTATTGATGTTTGCTGGCTCCTTTGATGTTATCACTATTTTATTACAGACACTGCCAGACCCTGAATACATTTCAGGTGTTTATTTACCTTGATGGAGTAAAGCGGCTGCACAGAATCAACTCTCACACAGAACTTCCTTGTAATAATTTCCACATCTCGCTCCGCTTAGGGTACCCACTTTCAGTAAATTGTGTTACGCATATCTAGAGGGTGCCACAGTAACGTAAGTCAGGAACGTGTGGTACCATATCAACCTAATACATCCTTACTACCGCTAGTGGTGAAGGTGGTGATGAGAAGGTGTGACATGTAAAAATGTTCGACAACGACATGTCGGTATCTTTTTTCCCGTACTGAGTTGACTTGGAATACTTTAAAAGTATTTGTGTTGTTCAATGCGTCAACCCGATCGCAAGCATGAACAATGCACCAAGATGATAATTTTGTCATCGTGTTTTGGACGGAAGCTCATGCCACACGGCCGAGTGCCACAGATGCGTTTAACATCCTCTCTCGACTGACATGATGTAGGACATCGAAGAGTCAGACAACTCCCAACGTGGAATACACTTGAAATACGCGTTTCGTGCTTAAACGCGAGCGTGATTAGGTGTTATTTAACTGTTGTCTCTAAGACTTCTTGCATGACGACAGCTTTTCCCGCTAGAATAGGTCAGGATCAGTTGAATCGCCCCCCTCAGGCGGAACTCAAAATCAGCTGAACCATCTATGACCCATCAACGTGAGCGGTCACCTCTAGTGGTAGAAATGCGTGACACGGACTAAATGAAAGTTTCTGTAGGCCGTTAGAACACGATCCACGGAAAGCTTAACTATAATTACTTCAATTTCTGAAATAGCGAGATATTTGATATCGAATAGCTAGCGTCTGTGGCGACCATCACTGTCGTTTATAAAATAAACCGCAGTCGGTACCTAAAGGTGGCATGAAAGTGGCAGAGCAGTTATGGACCGTTCCGGATAAGGTAATGTGCCACCTCCTGCACACCTCAGTTCAGCGTTCTGGTGGTAATGGCGCATCTCGTGATCATCTGAGGGTCTGTATCCAATAACATCAGCTGTCGGTCTAGAGACTGTACAGCAATTCATCAGATAAAAAACCGGCTTTCTTACTCCAGCAATTTCCACGGCAAGTGTTTTCGGGCTTTACGGTGGCCTACTGTTAATGCTACACCACCATCGATCTGTAAGTGTAGAGGCCACCCTCACCTATACTGTTGCTCAATTGGGATTGATCTTGCGCGTCTGCCTACCGTTTGCAAGAATTGCTGTACCTGCGTTATGTTGTGTATTCCTACGGGCTGTGAGCAAGAGGCAACAATGATATCTGACAAAAGTTTCTAGTGGGCGATCTTGTCTCGAAACTGTTCGACTACCACACGTCGTCCGAAAGCGAACAATAATCGCACACTTTAATGTCATGTATAATACCCCTCTTCGCCTTACAAGGGTAATCCTATCACTCATCACGTGATGCCATACGACTAAGCCCGATTACACACTTTCGTGTTACATTAATTTGACCACCGGTCAAAAGCCTGAATAACCATCTTTTGCAGCGTGAGACGTGCAGGACGCGAGTCAGTGCGGTTGTGGAAGGTACCGACTGGGATATGGAACCATCTTGAGGCCAGTGAAATGACCAGCTGCGCTGGGTTTCCCGGCTGAGGATCCATGCCTCAAACACTCCGATCGAGGTGGTCCCACAGATTCGGTAAACTCATCCTGGTGCTTTCAAACCACGTAGATACACAGCGAGCTGTGCGACACGTTGCATTGTCCTCCTGGTAGATGCCATAGCGTCGAAGTAAAACTGACTGCATGTAGGGCTGGACATGGTCCCCAAGGATAGAAGCTTGTGTTGATCCACTGTGCCTTCCAGAATGACGAGATCACCCAAGGAATGCCACGAAATCACTCCCCAGACCATAACGCTCCCTCCTTCGACCTCGACGGCTGCTCCAGGGCCGTGCGCGCCAAACGCCATCTGTCCAAAGGAGAATACAACGCGATTCATCTGAAAAGGCCACCTGTCACAACTCGGTATTGGCGTGAAAATTCAAGCTTTCGTCGCCGATGAACAACAGTCGGCATGGGTGCATGAACCAGTCATCTGCTGCGAAGGTCCGTACACAGCAACGTTCGCAGAACGATCTGTCAGGAGACAATTTTGGTAGCCTCCTGGTTTATTTGGGCGGTCAGTTGGCTGACCAGTTGCACTTCTCTTCGCCCGAATTCATCTCCGCCTCCGTCGTTCGCTCAAGTCGTCTATGTGCAATCGTGCACCACAGCTGCGTCGGCGCCGGTTCTGGATGACACCATTTTGTCATGCACGGCATACGTCAACCACGGCGGCACACGAACAGTTCAGAAACTCAGCAATTTCGGAAATGCTTCTACCCTTGGCACGAAAGCAAACGACCTTGTCCTTCTGCTTCATTTATCCTCCACTGCTATTAGTGCCGCCTGCCATCTGGAAGTGGTTATTGCACGCTGACGCCGAAAATAAAGCGGTGGTCACCGTAATGTAAATTGATCGCGTATTGTTTAGACCAGAATTGGAAATTGTGTTTCGCGGAACATTTGTGTTCCACGAGAGGTGAGTAAATGCTTCGCGAAAATCTACCAGTAAGAGGGCAGTTCTTTCGACATTTTGATGATACTGCTTTTTTTTTGTTTTATTACGATTTCTGTGTTTTTAGTCATGATTTAAAACTGAAATAATCGGCGAATAAAACAAGTTTTTCTCGTTTTTTAAATTGTTTTTAACCTTCAAAAGAAACAAGGTTTTCCATCAACATACCATGATTCTTAAAGTGCTTCGTCGGAGGAAGAGTTTGGGAACCCGTGGTTTACACGCTGCGCCGCCTTTAGTCCCGTCGGACACACTGGACGAGCATCAATTACTCTTGGATCTCTAGTACCTGAGAAATGCTCCATTTGTTCAAACCTCTAGGACAGAAATTAATGTCATTTTTTTCCATGCTATAATAATGCGGGACGTTTCGTGGAAGACACAACGTACTCCCTTTAAGTATTATGTTATTTAAACTGATGCTCTCGGCACTTCTTTTTAAATTCTTTTTACTGGCGTCATTACGACTCTGACTTTTCAGAAGATGTGAGACGGTTCAACAGTGTGAGGTACGAGTGGTGCCGCGCACTAGGTGCCAGACAGGGCTGCTTAGCCGCAGTGAGCGCGCCGCGTTCAATTAAAGGCGGCGGCGCCATTGTCTCCACATTTCACGGGCGTTCCGCCGGCCACACACTCGTAAAAACCCAGAACCAAGCCACCCGCCGCTAATGCTAATCATTATCATGCTAACGTAATTACCTCAAATTACATACCTGCCGGAGAACGTGTTAACTCGTAATTCGACACGACTTGTCGACAGGTTGTGTAGCCTACTGCGGGCACCCACTTGCCTCCCGCCCACAGACTTTACGTAGCAGCCCCGAAGCAAGGGTAACCACTGGCAACATCGGCACATTTCTCAGAATTTGTGCAGAGTCCTCCCACGTCATCGGTACTTCAGTTCCGAGGTCGACCAATAATCTCATACTTCTGTTATGTTGGATGATGAATTGGGCCGCCAACGGTCACTGTGTAACTGAATTCCGTTTCTTTGTTTAAATCCTGACCGATTTCGGGCAGCTACTCTCTTAAGTAAACTACATTCGCGCGTTTCGTATTTGAATGTGGAACGTGTCGTCTGCTGCGCCATGCAATACGCGAAGTATGAAGTGAAACAGACATTCAGCAACGTTAAGAAAAATTATGGACAACCAAAACCGGTCGTGAATAAAATTAAGAAAGGAGTTTTCGTAAAATAATGATGTGTAGCGTTTTATTTCATCATCATACATGTCTATTTAAATCACTGGTTCGACAAAGTGAACAGGAGTGTTTTTGTTAATTTTCCTTTCCTCTCACTATCCTACCTCTGCGTCAGAGCTTTAACGAAGGACACGTTCAGCTTAAGAAAACTACAGTCATGGCACTTGTGTGATTCTGCGTTGGCAGTATGAACGTAAGGCCGAAAAACGAGCAGTATGTTGCGAAAGGTGGTGTTGATTTGTACAGGTGTAATTCAAAATAAAAAATGAGTAGATAAAACGGCTGCTACAAGGAAAGTAAATTCATCTTATTTTTGAAGCTGTCTGACTAGTAAGTGAATGATCATATAGCAAAATTGGATTCGATAAAAAGCGAAAAGAAGCGTTTAAAGGTTTACATTATGATAATGTTTTATAATAACAACAACAAAAGACGAAGAAAGCCAGGCACCTGACTTGTAGTCGTCTAAAAGTGACATTTTGCGAGCGCTATGGCAGATGATTCTTGCGAGCAGAAGAGCCGCGCGGCTCGCCGACTGTTAATTTGTCGACTCTTTGGCGTTGGCCACTTGCTGCCACAATTACCCGCCGCTCGGGATACGCGGTTTTTGTAATGCAACCCGCGCCGCAACACAAGACAGCGTTGGTTGTCGGATACAAAGTCTACCTGTTCTTTGGCCACGCCTACCTTAACGAACTGATTTGTCTCAGGAGCACCATGCTGGAGAAACACAGACTGGAAAGCGAGACTGAGAAGTACTTACCATGTACCAACGAGAGACGAGTCTTTTAAGAGTAGGGACTGAGGAAGAATGCGCAAATGCTTACTCAAAATGAAATGAAGAAGAAATGAACGACATAAGTATTTATATTATTTTAATAACAAAGCGAAAATGTAATCCACTAGAAAGGCGCTCTTAACCACGACCGGGTGATCTTGCACTTTTTTCATGCTCATTACAATTTAAATTTTAGGTATCTCTCGCGCCCTGCTACATGATCAGACGAAATAACAAATAAGTGGCTTGATTTATATAAACCTTTTTAATCCATACAAGAGCTTCGTTGCTATTTAAATTATAAAAATATAGTTATTATAATATGTTAGTTTCTTTCAATACATCGCCAAGTAAACCTTAAGTGCGCAATGTAAGCCCAATTTCCTGTATTATTGAAGTTGGCAACAACGTTCAAAAAACAAAATAAAGTAAACGGGTGTTCATATTCTTAGTGCTATGCTACTGAAAATTCAAAGACGCAAAGCGAAAGAACAGCTCTAAAACCAAAACAAGAACACATGTAGCGTAGCATCTAAAACATTAGGCGGACGTAACGTGAGAAGTATCAACATAATACTTTACTGCTATCTGTGATAAGGCAAGTTTCGCATTCAAGCCCCACTCCGGCATCGTGTTAAACTTCCCGTGCTAATTTCAACGTGTTCGGAATTTTAGAGAATTTCCTCATAGCCAATGGAAGAAACTGCAATTTTTCCGAAAGCCAGTCTTAAAGAACCGAGAGTGGTGATGTGATCGGAACGATATTTGCCACATAACGAATTCACAATAGCAATACCTGGAATCACTGGCGTCTCGCCCAATATTTATTATACAGCCGGTTTCTGATGTACAACTGTCCCCAGTCCAACATCGTTGCACCATGCTAGCAGCCCTCGCCTCCAGCACAGATGGGGGCTACGGATGAAAATGCGCCCCTTTATAAGAATAATTATTACTGAAATGTTCAGCAATATGTAAGCTGTCTCAAATGTTAAACAGGCGAAAACGCGCGCAAACCAGATCCAGAAAAATTTCTATTATTTTAAAGTAAAATAAATCAATAAATTCACTTTTTCATACACAGGTATTTATGCTATTATCATATTTGTCAGAACGCCGGAAAATTGCCGCTGAGAATTTTAATGCATTCTCAGGTTTTGTAATCATTAGTCAGTAGCAACTGACGTATGACGGCGATAAACTCTCTTTTGGGGTGTAAAGGTACAAGGTACGTAAAGAAAGCTAAGTATGCATAAATTAATGCGACTGTGACAACGCAGCAACTAAAAAGTCATCAACAGTAGTACTGTACGGTCAGTGGACGTCCGCCGAACTTGACTTCACATGATGAACGCACCACTACGCTTGCATCTACATCCCACGCGTCAGCAGAAATCCGCACCCAAAACATCGCATCAAATAACTGAAGTACTTTGCTTTATTCTCTTTAGTAAAGTTGAACTCCGAAAGAAAATGAAATGACGCCAGAAGATAAATATACCACAAATAATTTTCCTTAATCTCTCGAATTTTGTGACCTACGTAAGTACACCGTATGCCTCTCTCTTTGAAGACATGCAGAGTTGAAAGACAATCCACTGACACACTGTGCTGTACACATCGATAGCCAGGACAAATAATTGGGTTGGTTGCGCTGCCGTGCTAGATACAAAAATCACTACCTGACCAAAACTGTGCCACTGTTTAAACCTATGAGAGACTAGTTACGAGTCATACTTAGCTCAAGAAAACAAGATTTACATTTCGTTAGCACGAAAAATGCCGGTGTCGTCGAAATAAATATATCCGTAAAATATAATGTCATCTAAAGAGTAGCAAAACAGGCCAACGTTGCTGTAAGTATAGTAAATGTGTGACCGGAAGCAGTTATTGGACACGACGTATTGCAACGTAGTCTGGTGCTCGAGGTTTTTCATGACAAGACGGCCGCGCTTTGTGCTGGCGCGACACAGCCGGCTGACTTGCTGGCGCGGCGCGCGGGGCTGTGACCGTCATCAAGGCGAAATGTGATTTAGCGACCGAATGGTGCGGCGAGTTACGGCCGTTAGCCCGAGGCTCTCTGAATTTGCATGAAAATCAAAAGCCTCTATTAAAACGCGTGTTAATACAATTAACAAACATTTAATTTAATCTCGGCTGTAATAGAGAAACTAAAGCGCGCGACACACAAGTTGTTTATTGATTTAAACGCCACTAATGCACCTTTATACTTAAATCCGCCGCGGTTACTAATTTGGATCATTATCAACGCCCTTCTGCACCGCGTCTGGCTATTATAATTCCCCTCACACGACGACGACGACGCTACGAGAACACCGTTTTCCGAACCGGGCTTATAAAGATCTTTCGCGATATATGAGGGGTGCAGAGCAGAAGTGGCGCAAGTCCAAAATTGATAGTCCAAACTGATGCACAACATTACGTGTTCTTTCCCGTACTGAACTCACTTCGCAGGCTGCAACAACAGTGTCTTTCTGCTGTGCCGAATTCGCGTTTTTTTTAATTTCTTTTTAATTTTCCCCCCCAGAGAAGTAGCGAAGTTAAGTCCATGCTTGTTGTTGTGTACAGTTCCGTGTCGAATTATGACTCTAAACAGTGATAGCAGTAACAATCACTGTTTAGAGGATTCTACATATGTATCAAGCTTTCCATGATTCATCCTCCAAGCATGAAGAAAATGAAGGTAAATTCATTTAAACTATATTCGCTGCAATTACGGAGAATACCAAAACTTCTGTTTCTCTAATCACATGTCTATTAGTTATCAATAATACTTAGTATTATATTTAAGGCACTTACTGCAGAAGTAACTCACTTGCTTATTTATTTATTATGGGATTTATGGGACAATCTGCTACTAATAACACACGTGGGCGCAAATGAAGTAGGAATGAATGTTAGGAAAATGAGCCGCAATTCTGGCAGACCTTACATTACTCAAAAGGGAACTCAACTGTCGATAAAAAAATTTGCAAATTGAGACTGCCAGTGTAGACCTAAGTGTTATGTCTTGTGACAGCCAGAGCGACAGCACCAGCAGCAGCAAGTACTGTTTGTATAAAGCGTTTATTTTGCATTTTGTTTACGACCTTCCACTAAGGAAGGGATTCTATTTGTGTTTATCTGCTCTGCATAGTAACTAACAGTTCTTGATAAAACTTTACGTAGTTTTCGTGTTAGATTTCTTAGTGTTTTCTTGATCGTTTAGAACAGAAAGCGCCCTAAAACCGTCTTTTGTTTGTTTCGCGGCCGTTAGCCACTAGTCACTTGAATCAGCAGTTGTCTTGTGACAGCCAGAGCGACAGCACCAGCAGCAGCGAGTACTGTTTGCATAAAGCGTTTATTTTGCATTTTGTTTACGACCTTCCACCAAGGAAGGGATTCTATTTGTGTTTATCTGCTCTGCATAGTAACTAACAGTTCTTGATAAAACTTTACGTAGTTTTCGTGTTAGATTTCTTAGTGTTTTCTTGATCGTTTAGAACAGAAAGCGCCCTAAAACCGTCTTTTGTTTGTTTCGCGGCCGTTAGCCACTAGTCACTTGAATCAGCAGTTGGCTTGTGACAGCCAGAGCGACAGCACCAGCAGCAGCGAGTACTGTTTGTATAAAGCGTTTTTGTACTTATTTGCTGCGCTTAGCTTTTAAATAGTTTTTCTGGGAAAACCTAGCGTAGTTTTCGCGTCTCGTATTTCAGTGAGTGTTTCTTGATTATCAGAGTAGCTCATCAGAAGATTATCTTGGGAATTTGTCACCTTATAGAGTAGGGTAAACATAGTCATGTGTAGGGACTGTGGTTGTTGTGAGCGGACGCAAGGAGAATTGGCCACTCTTCGGGGGCAGGTGGAGGCTTTGTCTGTTAGGCTCATCGAGCTCGAGGCGCAGGCGTCGGCTCGTAGTGGCGTTGGGGCAACTGTGGTGAGACCTATGCCTACTTCGGTGGCCTTGGAATCACATGGAACCCCTGATGTCGCTGCGTCTTCCGGCAGTGAGCATCTTACCGGTCAGCCATCACTCCAGGGTGAATGGCGGACAGTGGTGGGCTCGCGCGTGCCTGGCCGAAAGGCGAAGGTGGGATCTGGCCGCGTGGCAGCTGCCTTACCCCTTTCCAACAGGTACGGGGTGCTTCCTAGTGGTGATGACATCGTTTCCGAGCCACCACAGGGTTCCTCGCCTGTTGGGCCAGTGGCCGATTCTCCGGCAAGGTCCCGACAGTCACAGAGGGCGGGCCTATTAGTTATAGGGAGCTCCAACGTTAGGCGGGTTATGGAGCCCCTCAGGAAAATAGCGGGTAGGTCGGGAAAGAATGCCAGTGTGCACTCGGTGTGCTTGCCGGGGGGTCTCGTCCGTAATGTGGAGGAGGCCCTTCCGGCAGCTATTGAACGCACTGGGTGTGACCGGCTGCAGATAGTAGCACATGTCGGAACGAATGACGCCTGCCGCTTGGGTTCTGAGGCCATCCTTGGTTCCTTCCGGCGGCTGGCTGATTTGGTGAAGACAACCAGCATCGCACGCGGAGTGCAAGCTGAGCTTAATATCTGCAGCATAGTGCCCAGAGTCGATCGCGGTCCTCTGGTTTGGAGCCGTGTGGAGGGTCTAAACCAGAGGCTCAGACGACTCTGCGACTATAATGGTTGCAAATTCATCGACCTCCGTTATTGGGTGGAGAACTGTAGGGCCCCCCTAGACAGGTCAGGCGTGCACTACACACCGGAAGCAGCTACTAGGGTAGCAGAGTACGTGTGGCGTGCACACGGGGGTTTTTTAGGTTAGAGGGACCCCCCCTTGGGCGAAACGATAAAATACCTGACGGCTTACCAGAGAGGACATTATCATCGTTGATAAAGAACGTCCGTCCTCAGAGACCAAAAACAGGAAAAGTTAACGTAATATTGGTAAACTGCAGGAGTATCCAGGGCAAGGTTCCTGAATTAGTATCTCTTATTGAAGGAAATAGTGCGCATATAGTATTAGGAACGGAAAGTTGGTTAAAACCGGAAGTGAACAGTAACGAAATCCTAGACACAGAATGGAATATATACCGCAAGGATAGGATAAACGCCAATGGTGGAGGAGTATTTATAGCAGTAAAGAATTCAATAATATCCAGTGAAGTTATTAGCGAATGCGAATGTGAAATAATCTGGGTTAAGTTAAGTATCAAAGGTGGGTCAGATATGATAGTCGGATGCTTCTATAGACCACCTGCATCAGCAACCGTAGTAGTTGAGCGCCTCAGAGAGAACCTGCAGAACGTCGTGAAGAAGTTTCGTGATCATACTATTGTAATAGGGGGAGACTTCAATCTACCAGGTATAGAATGGGATAGTCACACAATCAGAACTGGAGCCAGGGACAGAGACTCTTGTGACATTATCCTGACTGCCTTGTCCGAGAATTACTTCGAGCAGATAGTTAGAGAACCAACTCGTGAAGCTAACGTTTTAGACCTCATAGCAACAAATAGACCGGAACTTTTCGACTCCGTGAATGTAGAAGAGGGTATCAGTGATCATAAGTCAGTGGTTGCATCAATGACTACAAGTGTAATAAGAAATGCCAAGAAAGGAAGGAAAATATATTTGCTTAACAAGAGTGATAGGGCACAAATCGCAGAATATCTGAGTGACCACCATCAAACGTTCATTTCTGAGGAAGAGGATGTGGAACAAAAATGGAAAAAATTCAGAAACATCGTCCAGTACGCCTTAGATAAGTTCGTACCGACTAAGGTCCAAAGCGAGGGGAAAGATCCACCGTGGTATAACAATCATGTACGAAAGGTACTACGGAAACAAAGAAAGCTTCATCATAGGTTTAAGAGTAGTCGAATCATAGCTGATAAGGAAAAGCTGAACGAAGCGAAAAAGAGCGTAAAGAGAGCAATGAGAGAAGCATTCAACGAATTCGAACATAAAACATTGGCAAACAATCTAAACAAGAACCCTAAAAAGTTTTGGTCATATGTAAAATCGGTAAGCGGATCTAAATCCCCTATTCAGTCACTCGTTGACCACGATGGCACCGAAACAGAGGACGACCGAAGAAAGGCAGAAATACTGAATTCAGTGTTCCGAAACTGTTTCACTGCGGAAAATCGTAACACGGTCCCTGACTTCAGCCGTCGCACGGACGCCAAAATGGAAAATATTGAAATAAACGATATCGGAATTGAAAAACAACTGCTATCACTTAGTAGCGGAAAAGCATCCGGACCAGACGAGATACCCTTAAGATTCTACAGTGATTATGCTAAAGAACTTGCCCCCTTTCTATCAGCAATTTATCGTAGATCGCTGGAAGAACGTAAAGTACCTAGCGACTGGAAGAAAGCGCAGGTCGTTCCCATTTTCAAGAAGGGTCATAAATCAGATGCGAATAATTATAGGCCTATTTCGCTTACGTCAATCTGTTGTAGAATAATGGAACATGTTTTGTTTTCTCGTATTATGACGTTCTTAGATAATACAAATCTCCTTCATCATAACCAACATGGATTCCGCAAACAGAGATCATGTGAAACTCAGCTCGCCCTATTTGCCCAAGAAATTCACAGTGCCGTAGACACTGGCGAGCAGATTGATGCCGTATTCCTGGACTTCAGGAAGGCATTTGATACGGTTCCGCACTTACGTTTAGTGAAAAAAATACGAGCTTACGGAATATCGGACCAGGTTTGTGATTGGATTCAGGATTTCCTAGAAGAAAGAACACAACATGTCATTCTTAACGGTTCAAAATCTGCAGATGTAGAGGTAATTTCGGGAGTACCGCAGGGAAGCGTGATAGGACCTTTATTGTTTACAATATACATAAATGACTTAGTTGACAACATCGGTAGCTCCGTGAGGCTATTTGCAGATGACACGGTTGTCTACAAGAAAGTAGCAACATCAGAAGACTCGTACGTACTCCAGGAGGACCTGCAGAGGATTAATGCATGGTGCGACAGCTGGCAGCTTTCCCTAAACGTAGATAAATGTAATATAATGCGCATACATAGGGGCAGAAATCCATTCCAGTACGATTATGCCATAGGTGGTAAATCATTGGAAGCGGTAACGACCGTAAAATACTTAGGAGTTACTATCCGGAGCGATCTGAAGTGGAATGATCACATAAAACAAATAGTGGGAAAAGCAGGCGCCAGGTTGAGATTCATAGGAAGAATTCTAAGAAAATGTGACTCATCGACGAAAGAAGTAGCTTACAAAACGCTTGTTCGTCCGATTCTTGAGTATTGCTCATCAGTATGGGACCCTTACCAGGTTGGATTAATAGAAGAGATAGACATGATCCAGCGAAAAGCAGCGCGATTCGTCATGGGGACATTTAGTCAGCGCGAGAGCGTTACGGAGATGCTGAACAAGCTCCAGTGGCGGACACTTCAAGAAAGGCGTTACGCAATACGGAGAGGTTTATTATCGAAATTACGAGAGAGCACATTCCGGGAAGAGATGGGCAACATATTGCTACCGCCCACATATATCTCGCGTAATGATCACAACGAAAAGATCCGAGAAATTAGAGCAAATACGGAGACTTACAAGCAGTCGTTCTTTCCACGCACAATTCGTGAATGGAACAGGGAAGGGGGGATCAGATAGTGGTACAATAAGTACCCTCCGCCACACACCGTAAGGTGGCTCGCGGAGTATAGATGTAGATGTAGATGTAGATGTATGCCAAATTAGCTGCGAACACATTTACAACTGCCCGCCGCGGTGGCCGAGCGGTTCTAGGCACTTCAGTCTGGAACCGTGCGACCGCTACGGTCGCAGGTTCGAATCCTGCCTCGGGCATGGATGTGTGTGGTGTCCTTAGGTTAGTTAGGTTTAAGTAGTTCTAAATCCTAGGGGACTGATGACCTCAGATGTTAAGTACCATAGTGCTCAGAGCCATTTGAACCACATTTACAACTCATTTTTGACTCCTGGTGATTTTGTAAGCACAATGTATTTGTTCGAGGTCTCGCTCAAATGAAAAGTGTTGATCGTGTCAGGAAGAATGTGGGTCACGAGGAGAGTTTTCATACTTCGAAACGTAAGAGTATAAGACACAACAGTAACAGCGTGTAAAAAATATTTTTGAACGCACTGCAAATTACTGATGACACCTTTACAGATGTATATCAAAAGATGAAATGCTGTCTGTAATGCTAGAGGCCAGCAGGTCCTTGGCAACAAAACTGATGACTGGTGTTGTTTCACCTAATTTTCATCCTAATAGTCACTACTCAGAGAAAGCAGTCCTATCACAAAATACCTACACTCTGGACTAATAGGGCAAAAAAAGTATGATCTCTACACAGCATGGCGTTATGAAAGTGGAAACCTTTCTATGAAAGAGAAGTAATATTATCACATATTTAGACAAGCTCTCGACTAATATACATCTACAGGACGGAAAGCTACGTGTTTATCTCTTTCTGCGCATCCTCGTAGTATATTTTTAAATTTCGTGCATGTTTTTCTGTTCCGGAGGTTCAATCTTCCCTTTTTGTAAGAGTGAATTAATTCAGTCTGTAGCGCAATAGTTGCTCGCTGAAAAGCTCACATACCTAATTAACGCATCAACGTCCATTGGTGACACATCAGGAGCGTAACAAGTTGCATATCTAGGATTCTGTCTGTTGTCGCCCCGTTGGAGGTTCGAGTCCTCCCTCGGGCATGCGTGTGTGTGTTGTCCTTATCGTAAGTTAGTTTTATTAAGTAGTGCCGATGACCTCAGCAGTTTGGTCCCATAAAACCTTATCCCAAATTTCCAGCTGGTCTGCTGTTATAGTTCACTTCTTCAGTTAGTCTTGCTAGGATGGTTAGGTCGTGTGCATGTTATGTGCGGACGCAGTAGGAGCTGGCAGCAGTTCGTGAAAAGCTGAATGCTTTTTTCGCTACAGTCAGTCACCTTCAGGCTGCTGCCTCGGGGCGCAGAGGTGGTGGATAATGTGACGCGTCGCACGAAACACCTCAGGTGTCGCTTGTTTCGCCTACGGGCTCTGCTTCCGAGGCACGTACCAGTGCACCCGACGCGGTGGATCCGCCGTCACAGCAGGGTGAGTGGCGGGTGATTACGCGTTCTCGTCGCTCGCGGCGGAGGGTCAATGTGGAGACTGGCAGACTCGCCTCGCCCTTTCACCCAATGGAAACGAGGACGCTCCTTCAGCAGGGTCCGAGCAGGCACATGGGGGGAGGTGTTTGCTAAATATCTGGAGCTGCAACCTTAGGTGCGTTACGGCGCCCCTGAAGCATATGGCTTAGCAGCCATCATATTCAAGTACAAGCAGCTCTTCTTAGAGCAGATGAGAAGACAACAGTGGCAAGATGACGTAATGTGGTGTGAAATGCTGGTAACAGATGGTTTGTTCGGTACTGGTACCGTGAGAAATACCGCTTAAATTGTGGTCCTTCTCCGCGATTGTCTGCTGCATTGGGAAGTTGCGCGCCAATATGATATCTTCTTATATTAATATTAGAAAAACTAACGGTGTATTTACTTGCATTTCATGTCAGAGCATCTCTCAATAGTATGCTATCATTCCTTTATTTCAAAAGTGTTAACTGCCAGCAGAACAGTAACCAAATAGGCAGAGACGAAGAAGCACTTCGGAGATCTTCGGATCGCGCCTAACTTGGATGGCGGACGAAGTTGGTCCGGCTGTAAGATCAGAGCTGGTTCGACAGTCTGGGAAGAAAAATAACTCGTCTGCCTTGTCGGTATCGGTTAAGGACTTTATCAGCAATCTCTGGTTATTTGGATGTGTAACTGAGAACAACCTGATAGTAAAAACGCAAGTACGCAGTCCTTTGTTTCGTTTCTATGAAAATGTGAATATCGGAAATTATTTGTGATTCATAAAATGGAATATAATTGTGCCGTTTCTGGTATTCTGTTAATAAAACGCGAGTGGCATCCTGTCTAAACAAACCAACTGAAGCTAAAATTATTTATGCAATATCAGTTCCTCGCGAAGGGTATAGTACAGCCACAAGATAACGGATTCATGACCTACATGCTATTTTCTGCGCAGGGGACAACAATTACAGAAGACTGCAAGTTGGTGAACATTTATTTGAACTTATCCATTCCACTCAGGGCGTGGAAGCAAATAGGCACCTCGCGTGTACTGCAGTCTTAGAACAAATGAGATCAGCGACGCGTCATCCGTGATAATGCAGAGGAGGTATGAAGCCATACCTCCCTATGTCTGCCGGGGAATCTTATCCGAGACGCAGAAACGGCCTTGCCTCCGGCTATTAAGAGTACATGGTGCAGTCGTCTTCGATTGTAGCTCACGTCGGCACCAACGACGCTTCTCTCATGGGTTCCGAGGCGATCCACAGTTCATACAGGCGGATGGCGGAGGTGGCGAAGACCGCTGGCCTCACGCGCGGGGTGCAAGCAGACCTCGCAATTTGCAGCATTGTTTCCGGAGTTGATCGGGGTCCTTTGGTTTAGAGCCGAGTGGAGGGTCTCAACCAAAGGGTTCGTCGACGTGACGGTCTTGACTGCATATTTCTAGACCTGCGTTATTATGGGGGATTTGTAGGTCTCCCTTGATAGGTCAGGGTGCACAACACATAGGAAGCAGCTAATCGGGTAGCAGAGTACTTGTGGAGTACACATGAGGATTTTTTTGGCTAGACGGTAGTCTGAGGTGCTCTGATGAACACTCGCCAGTCGATACACAGCAAGGGAAGTCAGACACAGTCCAGACTAAACACACTACGACTGTCAAAATTTTATCTGTAAACTGTCGAAGTATACGTAACGAAGTTCCCGAATTTACTGCCCTCTAGGTATGTTCTTGCACCCAAATTATTCTTGCGACGGAGAGCTGGCTGAAACCCGAAGTGGAAAGCTCTGAGATATTTAGCGAGTCATGGAATGTATATCGAACGATAAGAGGGGGAGTGTTCATTGCAGTTGACAAAAATACTGTCTGCCTTGAGATTGAAGTTGAGTGTCACGCTGACGTTATCTTATCGCGTATAACAAGTGTGGGTGAAACTAACTTAATTGTTGGATTTTTTTACCCGCCACCCGACTCCGCTGTGAGACTTCCAGAGTCATTCAAAGCAAGTTTATGGTCAGTAGTGCGGAAATACCCAGATCACGCAATACTAGCTGGAGGCGACTGTAATCTACCAAGTATAGACTGGGATGTCTATGGATTCACTGCGGGCGGGGTTGGGGGGGAGGGAGGGGGGAACCAGACAGACAGTCATGCAAAATACTTTTGGACACGGCTTCTGAAAAACTGTCTTGAGCAACTAGCTCGGTAGCCCGCAAGCAATGGAAATATCTTAGACCTTGTACCTAGAAATAGGCCGGACCTTACCGACAATGTCAGTATAGTAAGGGTGAGTAGCGATCAAGATGTCACTATAGCAACTATGGTTACAAAAGTTAATAAATTAGTCAAGAAGGCTAGGAGAGTGTTTCTGCTACATACAGCAGTTAAGCAGTTGTTAGCGTCTCGCTTAGACAGTGAACTGACATAGTTCCAGTAAGATGGATGTAGAGAATTATGGGCAAAGTTTAAGCAGATAGCATATCGTGGTCTGGAGAGTTATGTGCCAAGTAAATGGATAAAGGATGGAAAAGACCCTGCATTGTTTAATAACGAAATTCGGAGGATGCTGAGGAAGCAGACGCTGGTTGCACTAACAGTTCAAAAGAGAATGCACAAATGACGACAACCAAAGCTCAGTTGAGATTCGTTGAATTGTGGAAAGATCTATGCGCGAAGCATACAACACCTAATACCATCATATCTTACAAGGGAACCTCCCCATCGCACCCTCCCCCCCCCCCCTCTCAGATTTAGTTATAAGTTGGTACAGTGGATAGGCCTTGAAAAACTGGAACACAGATCAATCGAGAAAACAGGAAGAAGTTGTGTGAAACTACGAAAGAAAAGCAAAATGTACAAACTGAGTAGTCCATGTGTAAGATAAGTAACATAAAGGATAATCTGAGCTATGGAGCGCCATGGTCCCGTGTCTAGCGTGAGCAACTGCGGAGCGAGGGGTCCTTGGTTCAAGTCTTCCCTCGAGCGAAAATTTTACTTTCTTTATTTTCGCAAAGTTATGATCCGTCCGTTCGTTCATTGACGTCTCTGTTCACGGTAATAAGTTTAGTGTCTGTATTTTGCGACCGCACCGCAAAACCGTGCGATTAGTAGACGAACGGACGTGCCTCTCCAATGGCAACCGAAAACATTTGATCGCAAGGTCATAGGTCAACCGATTCCTCCACAGGAAAACACGTCTGATATATTCTATACGCCACTGGTGACGGCATGTGCGTCACATGACAGGAATATGTTGTCGACCCACATAACTTGTACACTTGGCGAATGGGTAAAAGGATTCTTCTACCTTGCCCGATTTAGGTTTTCTTGCGGATGTGATAATCACTCCCAAAAAAGTGATGAAAACATAAGGGTTTGTCACGTAAACTGAAAATAAAATATTAATCTTTTCACACGAGGGAAACCTTGAACCAAGGATCTCTCGTTCCGCAGCTGCTCACGCTAACCACGGGACCACGGCGCTCCTGAGATCAGACACTCCTTTATGTTGCTTATATCGTGCATGGACTACTCAGTTTGTATATTTTGCTTATTTTTTCATAGTTCCACACAACTTCTTCCTGTTTTCTCGATTGATCTGTGTTCAGTTTTTGAAGGCCTATCCACTGTGCCAACTTATAACTAAATCTGAGGGGGGTGCGATGGGGAGGTTCCCTTGTTAGCAAAAGATCTAGCAGAGGCTCCGAGAAAATTCTGGACGTACGTAACATCGTTAAACGGGTCTAACGCTTCCATTCAATTCCTTGTTGACCAGTCTGGTATGGCACGAGAAGACAGCAAAGCGAAAACAAAGTTTTACATTTCACGTTCAAGACATCTCACACCCATGAGAAACGTACAAACATACCGTCATTTGACCATCGGACAGAGTAATAAGCACCCTTGGTGTAAGAAACTGAAAGATTTGAAAGCAAATAAAAAACGAGGTCCGGATGGAATCCCAGTCCGGTTTTACAAAGAGTACTCCACGGCACTGGCCCCTTGCCTAGCTTGCATTTATCGTGAATCTCTCGCCCAACGCAAGGTCCCAAGCGAATGGAAGAAAACACACAGATGACTCCAGTATATCGTAAGTGTAAAAGAACGGACTCGCAAAATTACAGAACAATATCCCTACCTTAGGTTTGCTGCAGAATCTTTGGACATATTCTCAATTCGAATGTATTCAGCTTTATTGAGACTGAGAAGCTTTTGTCCATGACTCAGCATGGTTTTAGAAAGCATAGCTCGTGGGAAAACTTTTCTCACATGATATACTGCGAAGGATGGATGAAGGGCAACAGGCAGATTACACAGTTCTAGATTTCCGGAAAGCATTTGACACGGTGCCCCATTGCAGGCTGTTAAAGAAGATACGAAAATATGGACGTAAGTTCACAGATATGTGGCTTTCAGACTTCTAATATAATAGAAACCAGTATGTTGTCCTCGACGGTGAATGTCCATCAGAGTTAAGGGTATCGTCAGGCATGCCCCAGGGAAGTGTGTTAAGACTGCTGTTATTCTCTGTACACATAAAAGATTTGGCCGACAGGGTGGACAGCACGCTGAGGTTGTTAGCTGACGAGGCTGTGTTGTACGGTAAATTGTCAAAGTTGGGTAACTGTAGAAAGATACAAGACAACTTAGATAAAATTTCCATTTCGTGTCACGAATGGCAGCTAGTTCTAAATGTGGAAAAATGAAAGTTAATGCGAATGAGTAGGAATATCAAACCTGTAATATTACTGTATTACTAGTGTCCTGCTTGACACAGCCAAGTCCCCACTTAAAGTGGGGTAGGACGTCAAACGGGCCGACTTGGAGCAGGAGAGGCATCAAAGGACATTTTAATGTCCAGTGATTATACTTTTACAAACAAATTCACAAAACTTTGTCAGCATCAGCAGGGAGGATTCAGGATTCACACTCATTGCAGTGGAAGTTCGAAAACATAACAAAATAATTTTTTTTACGTGCGAAATTTCATCATTTTTTTCACTTACTAATGGCTCCATTTGTTGCTATAGGTACACTTCTCTTCGTAAGTTAGAGAGATTCTTCGATGAATTTTGCACGGTATACATACCATACTCACAGGGGCATGAAACTCTAGAATTTATTTAATTTATGAAAAAACGAATGAACTGTTATATTTTAAACTTCAAGTTTAGAAAAAATACAAATTTTATAGTTAATTACCTCAATTTTTACCACAGTTTTTAATAGATGTGGAAAATTCTAGAGTTTCATACACCATTAAGTATGGTTTATATGCTGTGCAAAATTTATCAAAGAATCTCTCTTACTTATGAATAAATGTGTACCTATAGCAACAAATGCTGCTATTAGTAAGTGAAAAAAATTATGAAATTTCACACGTAAAAAAAAAAGCACTTCGTTATGATTTAGAACTACCACTGCTATGAGTGTAAATTCTGAATCCTTCTTGGTCATGCTGACAAAGTTTTATGAATTTATTTGTAAAAGTATAGACAGTGGAAATTGAAATGTCCTGTGGTGCCTCTCCTGCTCCTAGTCGGCCCGTTTGAAGTCCTACCCCCCTTAAATATCTGGGCGTAACGTTGCAAAGCGAATGAAATGGAACAAGTATGTCAGAAGTGTGACTGGGAAGGCGAATGGTCGACTTCGGATTATTGAGAGAATTTTAGGAAAGAGTGGTTCACCTGTAAAGGAAACCCCATATAGGACGCTGGTGCGACCTATTCTTGAGTACTGCTCGAGTGTTTGGGATCCGTACCAGGTCGTGTTGAAGGAAGACGTCGAAGCAATTAAGAGGCGGGTTGCTAGATTTGTTGTCGGTAGGTTCGAATAATACGTGTTATGGAGATGCTTCGGGAAGTCAAATAGGAAACTCTGGAGGGAAGGCGACGTTCTTTTTCAAGAAACAGTACTGAGAAAATTTGGAGAACCGGCATTTGAAGCTGACTGCTGAACGATTCTACTAACGCCGACATACATTGCGCTTAACGACCACGAAGATAAGATACGAGAAATTAGGGCTCATACGCAGGCATACAGATAGTCGTTTTTCCCGTACTCAGTTTGCGAGTGGAAATGAAAGGAAATGACTAGTAAATGTACAGTGTACTCTCCGCCACGCACCACACGGTGGCTTGCGCAGTATCTACGTAGATGTAGAAAATTTAACCTCATTTTCAAAATCCGTATTGTGTTATCTGCCAAGGATGTGAGAAAGGTTTCTGACCTGGAAACAGATCCTGTGAAAAGAAAGGGATACTGTACACAATTCAGAAGGAATTGCATTTGCGAATCGCAGAGAGAGAGAGAGAGAGAGAGAGAGAGAGAGCAAGAGTCAGTTTAAAGCAAGATAAACAATTACCTGATGGGACATGTTATGTGACGACATTTAATCTGGAAAAAACCTTTCCATTTCCAAAATTAACGACATCTATTTGATATTATAAGAGAAATATGTATACAGTTTTAGATGTCACTCGTTCAACACTATTGACGGGCGTTTATGTGCGAGGAAGGAGGCACAGGTGCTCAAGCATTGGCTACATGTGTAGTGAAACCCATGCAAAGGCCCATAAAAGAATTATTCTGTATTCGGATTTCTGTGAAGAACAGAACAGAAACATAAAAATGACTCAAATCATCTTGAAGTACATTAACAGTCTTCAAAACAAAGCAGACGACATTGATCATAAATTTCAAGTATCTGGGAATTCGGATTCTGATTTAATCTAGAAGAAAGCGCACCTTCAACGTGAAATTCATTCCTTTGAGAATCGAGAAAACAGTGTGTAAAAGGAAACCATTCTCATTGAGTGTGATGCAAACACAGATTTCTTATTGACTGAAGTCTTCGAAAATTGTTTAACAAAACGAGAAAGCACTGTCAATGGGAAGATGTGAACTGATACAAAATTAAATCTCTATGATTTGAGAGCTGGGACAAAGAGACAAATAGCTGTGACAGTGAATTCTACTCGGTAGATCTAAAGAAGGGGCAGGCCGTCAGTTGAATTTTCTTGCCTTTATTGACCAGGACAAACTGTATACCAACACAAAACCAGTATCAGTTCAGAACAAGAATGATATGCTGTCTTTATTGGCTTCATTTCCCCGCCGACATGCTTTCTGTGAACACTTGCCTGTGATTGCCAGTACACTATCAGGGAGAAAGAAATATGTGGCCATCGTAAGTGTAGAATAACAAATAGCCCAGTATTATGGTGGGAACCAGTGTATGATATGGAACTTGTTATGCTGGTTGCATTTTAGCTTGTTTATTTCAGCTTGTAGTGCAAAGCTTTCATCTGTTCATTTAACATTTTTTTAGTTCATAAAATCGTGTACATACTAGTGCAATAATTTCTTTCCAACAATTGGTTCATTGTGTATGTGGAAATTTCGTTAAAATTTCTCTTCACCTTAAATACAGTTTTAATATATCACTCTCCCAAAAGCCACACCATCTCAACATTTTTTTGGACTTGCACCACTTCAGTTCCGCATCACTCACATAATCTCAACAGCAATGTACTGAAAATCGTTGCAGGGTCGTGGGTAGGGTGTGGAGGGTTGGGGAGGTCGCACGAAGAAAGGGAACGTGCTACTTTCCAGTACATCAACGATCCCAAAGTCTGTCGCAAACTTTCTGTGGGACTCTAAATCTGACGAGACTACCGAGCACTATATTTAAAAAATTAATTCCCGGCTTCCACAACATAGCAACGAATCAGAAGCTGTACTGGTTGTTGACCTTTTTTCCCCTACAGCATTCAGAAAATTTCAGAAACACCTTAATAAGAGGAACACCACCTACTTGCCTGCATAAAAGTCTTCCTTGAAATTCATGCGGACTGCCGATAGTCAATGTTCCAAAATATTTTAGTCAAAAATTATTTGAGAAGTTGGAACACAACATTGTGAAGCTTCCTTTTGTTCATAGTTACACATTTAGCAAAAACAGACGACACATGCTCTAAATTCCAAGGAAAAGATTTCAGTCTCAGCGCCTTTTCACCTCCTGTCGCAGTCAGTCTTCCACCTGACATTTAACACATTTCTCGGCGACTGTCGCCGTAGTCATTAACAAACTTTACGTACCTTTTGAGGATCTCTCGAATTAGAACAGATAGGTCAATTTATGTATGCACTGTTGTTTGTATACCGTGGTAAAAAAATTTACCTGTGTGTTAAATCCTTGCGTCTTTGCCGTACTCTAACTAGCTGGAAACCTAATTTTATCTTTATTTATTAAATAGCTCTGGAGTCCACTCTGAGTAAGAAATGTTAATGCTTAATTCAGGAAAAGATTAGGTGGCTTGTAAGAGCAGCGAAACTTTCGCTGTGTGCGTAGTCATTTCGCAATCACTTTTTCTTGAAAAGAGGTTGAGACAGGAAATCAAACAGCTGAACACTAATGAACTGTGTGTCTACATTTGCCTTGACCATTTCAGGGAAAATAATGGACAACCTTTCCTCGACGGCCAAACGGGGATCTAAACTGCCATCCTTACCTCGGTGCATCTCGTTAGGCAAACGAGAAAAGAAAGGCGCGGGAAAGGAAGCGTCCTTATCGTACTGTCACCTGTGTTGTCCAGGAAATTTCATTCGCGAGAACCTGGTTTACTTTCACGGACCAACACACGTATTTCACGAATAAAAAGGTCACCTCCCGCCGCTGCCGCTGTGCAGTATAACGCAAAGCCACCGCTGAAAAATTATTACAGGAAGAAATAGAAATGAAATGGAAAAAGGATTTACAAAGCGATAAAAACGTTCCGGAAAAAAAAAGTTTCCCGCTATTTTCGGGGATGGCGGTAGGGGAGGGAGGGGGGGGGGGGGTACCGGGTCACCTCAGCGCGGTTCGCTTTTGGCCAAACACACAGGAACAGGCGCGCGCACACACGCGGTGGAAACAATCGGACACTCACGTGAGGGGCAGGGGGAGGGGGAGGAAAAGCGCCGGGGAGCGCCGCAGCCGCGGCGTGCCAGCGCGAGCCGAGCCGAGCCGCATATTTGCAATGCGTTCGCGCGCACAGAGGCGGCGGCGCGGCGAGGTCCGCGCCGACCTGTGAGCGCCGCAGAACACTACCGTACGGCGCCACGCCACACGATGCGATGCGATGCGCCCTTTGTGAATCCCTATATCGCGCACGGCGCGCCGCACCACGGTGCGGGCTCGGTGATTTTTAACGCGTCTTGGAGAGCGAAAAGTGCTTTGTGGTGCGGTGCGGCGCCTGTGCCGCCGGCGGGCGTCGAACCGCGGCCCGCGGCCTCATCGACCTCCGGCCGTGTGGCGCCGCGCCGTCTACTGTTTCAAACGCGCCGCGGTCGGGCCTCGCTTTCGGCCGGCCGCTCCACTCCGCGGTATGCCGGCATATTGATTATAACAGTGCTATCGAATAAAATCGATGATAGATATCGAGTTTTCTAATTGCTATCGGCTAATGAACGGCCGCAGCGAGCGCGCCACAGCCACCACACACCATCGCCGCCGCCGCCGCCGCCGCTTCTGCCGCCGCCGACCGCCGATGGAATTCCCGGCAACACATCAAAAGCTGCGGCCCCACCCGCCCCGCCGGCTGACTAAATATTTATGGATAGACGGAACGTTAATACGTTTTACAACTTTCAATTTACAGCGCTCGTGAATTACGAGTGGTTCGCTGGAGCACCGGTAAAAGCCCCGCACTATTTACTCGACTTCTTGTTTGCGCAAACCGTGAAATTTACCCCTAATTTACCGTTGTAATAATTAGCACATTATAATAAGTGCAAATATAATTTAATGTTATACAGGAACAAAATAACCTGCCAAATTACTGCGTCATTAAGTCCAGTTTAATATATCTTTCGTCGAGAGTTACGCGCGACTCATACTTGCGTCAATACAACGCAATTCATCCTCTCTCAACGACAGAGAGAGAGGATTTGTTCTTTACTGTTTATGTCTCTTCCCTACACGTCGTCTAATACAGAATGCAGTAAACGTCCTTAATTTTCCATTAAAGGACATACACTTGTTGTCAGCATGGAGATCCTTAATGCTTTGGACGTACTAAGTCCAGTTCACACTACATCAAAACCACGAATGATTTTTTAAAGAGGTTTCCAAAATTGAGCGAGGTGGTAAAATGAGTTTTTATGGGTTTTACTGGTTTTTTGAGATTTTTTGTACTGATATTTAAATAGTTCAATTTAAATTCCTGTGATTAATTTATTCAACCCATTCTTATAGATACTGTATTAGTGCCTCATTTCTTGCCCTTCCAGAATCTTCTTCATCTCCATACTTGTTTCGTCAAAATTAAGAAATAATTTAGGAGAGAAAAAACCCGAGGAATTAGCTCCCTACATGTCAGTACCCTCTGTGTCGACTTCTCATGATTTACGACTGCTATAGCACAATAGTAGCGAGGTGAACTCTTCTTTTGTGTCAACTGAAAAATATATAGCATAACGAGAGTGTTTGAACATGAATAACTATATGACACGAATGAAAAATGTTCCTCTCGTAACACACAAAAATGGCGAATTGTCCTGGGCAGAGTTAGGGATGTAAAAGAACCCAACTAGCTTTTCCACTTATCTGGTACCTTCAGAGACATTTGAATCAAAATATCTTGACATACTCTGCGATTTTTATTTGTTAGTATTAGTACCCATGTCATGTGATATAATGCATCGTGTCAAGTATAAAGTAACATGATTCATGACGCCATGTATAACATGACACATGTCAACTGTAGATGTATCCCACTCTCCAGAAGCACATAAATATGTATTCATTTCTTCTTACACCCCCCATCACACATGGAACATGGAGTAGGTCTAGGGAAGGAAAGTATCCTCCACGAAGAAACCAAACCCACCCCCAAACGCGGGAAATTTTTTTTTAGCAATTACTTGTAAGCTCTTCGGCCGTTACGATATTATGTATTGTTTACTACGTCTGGACAATCTCCTGGATTTTGGGCACAGATCGGGGTCTTTAGCCTACAAATTCCAAGATGCAGGTTTGCCATCTTGCACCAAAGATGCTCTATGTGATCAAATGTATCCGGACAGCCCCAAAAACACACGTTTTTCATATTAGGTGCATTGTGCTGCCACCTACTGCCAGGTACTCCATATCAGCGACCTCAGTAGTCATTTGACATAGTGAGAGAGCAGAATGGGGCGCTCCGCGGAACCCATGGACTTCGAACGTGGTCAAGTGATTGGGTGTCACTTGTGTCACACGTCCGTACACGAGATTTCCACACTCCTAAACATCCCTACGTCCACTGTTTCCGATGTGATAGTGAAGCAGTAACGTGAAGGGCCGCGTACTGCACAAGACGGTACAGGTCGACTCTTCTGTTGACTGACAGACCGCCGATAGTTGAAGGGGTCGTAATGTGTAATAGGCAGACATCTATCCAGACCATCACACAGGAATTCCAAACTGCATCAGAATCCACTGCATGTACTATGACAGTTAGGCGGGAGGTGAGAAAACTTGGATTTCATGAACGAGCGACTGCTCATAAGCCACACACCACGTCGGTAAATGCCAAACGACGCCTCGCTTGGTGTATGGAGCGTAACATTGGACGATTGAACAGTGGAAAAACGTTGTGTGGAGTGATGAATCACGATACACAATGTGGCGATCCGACGGCAGGGTGTGGGTATGGCGAATTTCCGGTGAACGTCATCTTTCCCGGCGTGTGTACTGCCAACCGTTAAATTCGGAGGCGTTGGTGTTATGCTGTGGTCGTATTTTTCATGCAGGGAGCTTGCACCTCTTGTTGTTTTGCGTGGCACTATCACAGAACAGGCCTACATTGATGTTTTAAACACATTCTTGCTTCTCACTGTTAAATCTTTTCTCTCTTTATTTTGACTGCATTCACTGTTTTATGTCACAGATTGTGGTCTCACAAGGGGCAGAGTGATAAGCATCGTAGAAACATGGAAAACAATAATTTTCAAGGCATCGAGCACATCACACAATTAGTGCATTCTTACACTTGCCACCGAACCGCTGCAATACGATCCCAACAGAACTGATCTGGAGCCAAGTTAAAGAATTTGTCACGAGAAATAACAAGAAATTAAGCTGCCACACGTATTGGAACTAATGCACGAAGATTTGTCATACATCACTGCCAGACGTTGGCGTGATACAGAAGGCGCTTGGTTCACTTCGAGGATTCTGTTGTTGACCGATTATCGCCGTAGCAGGTGACACTTCCAGTACTGAAATGTATTTCTTGGATTGGGATGTGGAAGTAGTTCAGAGATTACCAGATGGCAGACTGTAAGTAACGGTTTCAATATATAACTACACGATGAAATTCCTGCAATACAAATTTGAGTTAAACATAACTCGCGCAGACAAATTACCCCGTACTTAAGTTAGGAATTTGCATCACTCTTTTTTTCAATAGCAATGCTATGTTAGCTATGAACGAAAGCGTGTTATGCTTTCCGCCGGTGCCCCGAAGAACTGTGCTGAATTGCTTGAGTTTTGCCGAATATTACTTCATTTGTTTACGAATTTAAATGACAATCGAAGCTACATTGTTTCTCTGCTCATCTCTTTTTACGTCTCTACTGCAGCTGTTGACATCATCACTGGAGGATAGTCGGACCAGCTGGCTGGCCAGTGCTGTCCAAGAGAACTGTGTCGGTAAAGTAGTTGTCTCACATTATCGCTAAGTTGATGTGCGTGTAATGCACAACATAAAACGTATCCCTATTATCGTACTTGACTGTACTCGAGACAGTTTGCTTCCGCTCCACGGGAAACGAAGTCCAGATTCCAGAAAACGCGGAAGAATACACTGTGTAATGTTGACATCAGGTTTATTCTTATGATGAACACAGTACAGTTAGCCATCACAGCATCTCCCTCTCATTGTCACTGTCTATATAGTCTCTCCCCTACTGTCTCCCCTTTTTTCCCCCGTTGATATACAGTATATGACACTGCAGTTGTCTCATCTCTCACTTGCACCGTCTCCTTTGGACTTTCTTTCCCTCTGCCACTGTCTCCACCATACTTCGGCATCTCAAAAGTTCTATGGTGACCAACTATTTTTTTCCTATACCCATCTGTTTAAAACTTCGGGCCAAAATGCCTCCCCGCCTCTCCCCCGGTACCTACGTATTAAAGTTCGTCGGTCTGGGAGGGTCCAGACCCCTCCATGACTTTATATGGTCTCCACACATCTGCATTTCGCATTTCCACTGTCTTGTCTCTCTTTTGCTACCACTGCTACTATCTCTACCCATCTCTCCTCTATCACTGCCACTTTTTCTCTCCCACCATCAATGTCTCCTCGCCCTCTGTCTTCCAATGGGACTGGCACCTCTCTCTTCCACGAACACTGTCTCTCTGCTACTCTCTTTCAACACAAAAAAGCGCGAGTATGATGGCCTGCCAACATTTTTGGTGAGGAAAGACGGAATGACGACTGAGGCAGCTGGTTCCCCACTTTTCTGTTTCCTTCTTTTCCCTGCTACAGTAGGGTGGTCTTTCTTACATAAAACGAATTCTATAGGTCACAAATTCTATAGGCCAGTCAAATTTTAACAATTTCTTTGTATATTTCGACATACCTGTATACTTTAACACATAAACAACAAATTAAGTAGGCATAACATACACCTAGATGACGAAAGTCATGGGATAGCGGTGTACGGATCCGCAGATGGCGGGTGTATCGTGTACACTAAGGTAAGAAAGGGCAATGCTGTCATTTGTACACAGGTGATTAATGAGAAATGGTATGTGACAAAATCATGGCCGCACGACAGGAATTAACAGATATGAAGTCGGAATGGTAGTTGGAGCTAGACGCATGGGGCATTCCATTTCGGAAATCGCTGGGAAATTTTTATTCCAAGACCCACGGTGTCAAGGTTCAAGTGTGGCGCAAAGCCATGGATCCAGGTTGTCAATAAGGCACTGTGCAAGCTAGTGGTGGCTTCATAGCGGTATGGACTGTGTTTACATAGAATGCACTGGGTCCTCTGGTCCAAATGAACCGATCATTGACCGGAATTGGTTACGTTTGGATACTTGGAGACCATTTGCACCCATTCATGGACATCATGTGATCGCCTGACATGAATCCCATCGAACATTTACGGAACATAATATGTTATAAGCACTATTTCACTGAATTATCTATCTTTCAAGTTTCACATAATTTTTGGCAGGCATGTTAATACCCTTTTTAGCCCATTTTTTCTCACTGCACTATCGCTTTGGGCATAGTTGTATAGCAGTGCAGTTTCCCATTATATACAGATAGCGCCTCGTAAAGTTTTATTGGTGAGAAATGCTGAGTAAAATCATAGATTGATTGCCTTAGTACCCTAGCGATGCCCCTATAACATTTGCCATGTGCTTTCTACATTTACGCCTCAGATCGTATACTGCGTGTGAAAGTACGCCAACTTTGAACCCCTGGATCTCGGTAATGGCTAATGACATTGAAGAATGTTTCAAGGTTACCCGAGAATACAATCTTAAAAATAAAAGAAAAAAAATTCATTGATATGCTATGAACACTAACTCCACTATCGACAACTTTAAAGCTGACTGTGTTCTTTATTTGTTCAAATGTTTTCTATTCATTACTGGCATTCTGACCGTTCCATGTTACTTTACGTTGCCGACTGAATGCCAGTACTTGTGTTTTTTCTGTGACAATTGGTAGTCATCTTTATTCATAATATATTGAGATTGAGTTTTTACGGTGACCCTATTTTGACTATACTGTGTTTCATGCACATTATGTGATTATTTTTAAAAGGAAAATTTATATGGCGCAATAATCGAGATTTTTAGCGTATTTTAGTTGTAGCATTAGCAACAGGCTAATTAGAGAATCCAGTCTGATAGATTTCCGAATAAGTAATTCTGTTCTGTATTTTCTTTCAACTTCGTGTTTTCAGGTCACTTTAAGCTGTGTATGGTTAACTGATAGGGGTCTCTTGATTCCAATTTTTCACTTATGATTTTATGTAATTGATAAAAATGTTTTGCAATTGTTGTTGCCCACATTTCAACACGATACAACCTCTCTTAACTACCACCATAATGTTCCAATTCTAAATTATACATTCCTGACGTGGTCACTCTAGGCGCGATCTGCAATCTATGATAAGTGAAGAAAACTTCACAAGCCAAGGTTGCTAAAAAAGCATTTTATTGGGCGACAGGTTTCTACAGAGCTACGCAGTCATCATCGGAAGTCGAGATCGCTCGCAAAAAAAAAAAAAAAGAAAAAAAAAATGGATGACCCGATTTAGACAGAACTATGCTGTCATACGATCCGATGACGACAGCATAGCTCTGTCGAAGCCGAACATCCAATAAAATGCTTTTTTAGCGATCTCGGCTTGTGATTCTTTTTTTCAATTACCAATTCGAAACGTTGAAACAGTTTATGACAGTTCACCTGCAGATATTTTGCGATACTGTAAACATCTTGTGCTTGAACAGACTAAACCCGCCCCCCTTCCACAACACGTAACTTGAAATAAACGATAACGTCGGTACTATGTATCTGGAGAAATGTGTATACTGTAGGATATTGATCGTATCATTAAAACTGAAAGCGTCTGTTCGTTGGAACAAAAAATGAATTACTGTAGACATGTCATCAATCCTACGCTCTCTGATCCTTCTGCAGAAAGAATATGCACACTACAATGATTTGAAAAATGAAGCATATTAATGTTAAGAATGTTAGAGCTGTATAACTGAACGACTGCAGCGCGAAAAAGAGCCTGCAGTTCGAAAAATGTGCCAAAAAGAATGTCGTCTTCCAAAATATCCAACAGACGTACTTATGGCTCTCGTTTTTAAAGGCACATTTGGTACCTTATGGTGAGACTAAAATATAGTCTTTAAGTCGACTGAACATTAAAATAAATTGTGGAAAACAAACTGAAATCGCTAAAGCCATAAAACAACACTTGAAAAAGCCAGATGCGGTAGTTACTAATTATTCTCTGACGCCAAGGTTTTCACCTTCAGCAGCACCGACGTAGAAAGACGAAGATCATCTTACTACAGAATGAGATTTTCACTCTGCAGCGGAGTGTGCGCTGATATGAAACTTCCTGGCAGATTAAAACTGTGTGCCGGACCGAGACTCGAACTGCCAGGAAGTTTCATTTTACTACACTTCGACAGGTACTACTTATTTCGCTTTTTGAAGATGTGTTTATGTACTTACGTTTGATTTAGATGTATAGTAAAAACTGTGGTGTAAGAAATCTGAGGTTCCAATGAACATGGGTCGGAAGTAACAAGAAAATATACACTGCGCGTTTTTCCTGAACTGGATGGGCTGCACTGTACATTGCAGTGGCAGCGCCCTGCGGCGACTGTCACTGACATTGCTTGCCCGTGTCCCTAACGATGTAAATAACGTCCACCGGCAGTGCAAACCGGTCCGGGGGGCACCCGGTGCCGCAGGGTCGACGCCCGTAGACACTTCGACGAGCTGTCGCCATTAAACAATCTGCGGTCTCTCTGTGCGCTTAATACCCTGCGGTATTCCTGCCTCCGCTTAATGCCCTAGATTTAGCTGCTCATTTCTTTCTTCGTGTTCTACACCTTCCGATTTGTTTCTTCGCCAACAGTAAGATCCCAAGAGTATCGGTATTATCAATTTCTTTGTTGGTTTTTTTTTCTGTATACAATGTTTGACACCTACAACAGTTCCGTTATTTGATACAGAATTACCCGGACCGAAATCTACAGCATCGAAAAGTATGGATACGAATTTAATTGAATAGTTTATTAACCTGATTGATAGAATGAGTACCTACTGCTTCAGTATACAGTGTCGTATTTGAAGAGCTAAACAACTGCCTTCCTCGAGTGTGTGAACCGATTTATGTGCTGTTTATATATGAAATTAGATTTTGGTGTGGAGTAGTGATTGCGGGTGTAGATATTCAACAATAAGAAGAAGTTAATTCCGCACTTTTGCATGCAGTTGTGTCAGAAAAGCCTCGCCCACTGTAGTGCTCTAAACTGTAATACTGGGTGGACAAAACAGTCTAAAAATCTTGCAGTGCTAGTGCTGGGAAACATGTGGGGAAAAAATTTCCATGTTGCGCCGTGTCCAAGTCAATTAGCACTTAAATTATCCAATCAGGCCGTTGCGCGCGCAAATTCTAGCGGCCCGCCAAATACAAAAGGGTATTTGACTGATTTCTCTAAGGTCTCTTAAATGATTAATTATGTCATTTTATGCTCCTAACATGTTGTTTTTCTTCTTGAATTTCAGTATTCTTTTACGAGTATAAAAACGGAAGCCACCTTCATATTGTGTGAAAGCCCGCTACGACGCTCCAAAAATTGTTCAAATGTGTGTGAATTCTTATGGGACTTAACTACTAAGGTCATCAGTCCCTAAGCTTACTCACTACTTAAACTAAATTATCCTAAGGACAAACACACACACACCCATGCCCGAGGGAGGTCTCGAACCTCCGCCGGGACCAGCCGCACAGTCCATGACTGCAGCCCTCAGACCGCGCGGCTTACAACGCTCCATTCCAGACATGTGATACCTGTGACGTCAATGGCTAGCTCGCTGCTGCTATTACTGTCATAATGCTAATTCACGGTGATGTCTTGTTTTGGAATTTACGTTTCGGAAAATGGGTTACAAATTGTGTTTAGTACCATACTTGACAAACTCCCGAAAAAAAAATTTTTTGAGAGTTCCAGAGAATGAGAAGATGCGTAAAATGTGGTTGCACTGTTCCGGCAAATTGCCGCCACGTCGACACACAAGTTAAAAATGTGTTGCACTGTGAAACTGACATTAATTTACGTTCGAGATATACTTTCCCACTGTTAAAACGGAAGGATAGCGTCATTCAACGAAATTACTCCTAGCGAAAATTGTCGTTTTATCCTACTTCACATAAATTATTCGGTAGCTCGATTGCTAGAGTGGTAGATAGTCGAATTTTATAAGACGATGTCCACAGATCGCTGGTTCCAATCCAATCCGAAATATTTTGACCTACTTGTAAAACGAGCCGACAGTCCTCTTATATGAAAACCAAATCACAATTACAAAACTTCACCACACCAATCAGGAACAGAATATTTTTTTTGTTTTCCTTACCGTTAACATGCGGTTACATTTGCAATCGCTGTTCACACACGTCACGGTGAAAAAACTATTTTCTAGTTAATGTGACAACACACTTTTTACTTTATTCGAAACTATATTTTTTATCTTCGTACTGTCCAGGTAGGATCCTTATTGTTTAAACTTTTTAAGTTTCATCATCTTACATGAAGATTAAGAAGTCTGCTTCAGACGGTGGCGTTAAGTTTAGACTTACAAACACCACAGACCTTACGTTTGTGTGACCTGCATGTTGCACATGCCTTATAACTCTTCGTATAGAAGCCTTCATCGTCCTACATCTCATCGTACAGTGGGCGTGTGGTGATTCTTCACTACAAGCACTGCTTTCCAAAAAGGTGAACTGTTTGTTCGCAAAGTAAATGAATTTATCCTCTGTTGTCCATTTCTCGGACTAAGATTAATTTGAAGCTCTATATAAAACATCCCACCATCGAAACAACTGCTACAATCTGTTCTTGCTAACGCCATTTTCGTATTTCGTCTAAAACTTTTAAAAATGTATGACCCTCACAGGACTTGAACAAGTGACAATCATCCGCTGTCCGTTACGCCACATGTTTTTATTTATTTATTTATTTATTTTTTTCAAAATGAGATTTACAAAAGTGGTTAGCGTTCGAGCTGCGTAAGACGAACGTCTATTAGGTGACTGTTCGACTCCCGCTCAAACTTAATTTTTGGCTGGTTCAAATGGCTCTGAGCACTATGGGACTCAACTGCTGAGGTCATTAGTCCCCTAGAACTTAGAACTAGTTAAACCTAACTAACCTAAGGACATCACAAACATCCATGCCCGAGGCAGGATTCGAACCTGCGACCGTAGCGGTCTTGCGGTTCCAGACTGCAGCGCCTTTAACCGCACGGCCACTTCGGCCGGCTACTTAATTTTTAATCTATACTGTCAGAAGAAAGAGAAATTTTTCAAAATGTCAACGAGATGTGTTTTCCCTTAGGAAATCTGAACGTTCTCTGTAAATGCGGGGAAACTGCATTCATTCGATGCAGTGGATGCCGTTGCAATTTATGTTTTCCATGTCTGTGTGACAAATATCATCCTGCAACGTATGGTGTCGAGAGCACATCCGACGAGTAACTGTACATAACCCATGTGGACTGGAACATTATGATTTACTATATAACTGAATAACGTCATTCGCCACCGAACGCCTCGTCGGATCGGTATCTCTGCCGAGCGTCTTCTATGTAGGAAATCAGCGCCAAGATTTGCCGAGAATAATAGAATTTGGGTCGTAGCTCATGACTGATACTCGACAATCTAGTTAAAATATAATGACCCATTTGCAACAGTTCTATATTTCATTAGTTTTGAGCGAGTTTAATGAGGTTGCAGGGAGCAAGGAAAAGAGTTTCCGTCGTTGCACGGCGCTCTAAATGGATGGGGCATAAACGAATCAACTTTCGGAAGGTTTCAACCATCAGCGTTCACTAAATTCCTTTCGACTGTTACTTAAAAATTGTAATTGCGTTTTCCATCACCAAACAGCTAAACTGTGTATAGAAAATGTACGTATAAACCTCGCAACATCAGCTAACACTCCTATAACACAAGTACATATTAGACTTACTCCTAGCCTGTGACATCACTAGAGTATCAGCAAATAACAGAGCGGTTTCGATCACGTGACCAAATCTTGATATTTACTGATTTTTTTAGCTTTAAGTAGACAAAAATTACAAATATTTTGAGAGAAAATTGACCATAAATGCTATATGAATGTTATAATCAATCAGAATAACAACAGTCGGAGCCACAGTTTTAACACAGGAAAATTGTCTATTATTGTCAGTCGTTCACATGGCGTAGATGACAGCGCACGAGACTGCTCAGTCTTTGGCACGGGTTCGATCCTTCCTTCCGTCCCATGTGCAATTTTTTCATCGCTCCCTTGATCGGTTTTAGGAAACGAAAAGACGAACACATTTGGTAACACCATATCCGGTGAGCCGATTGAATTGGCGCGCGCAACGGCCTTACTGGCTAACTTCAGCGCTAATTAACTCGGAAACGGCGGAAGATGTCGAATACTGTCTTAACAATTATTTCTCTGCACAACGTACCCAGCAACACCCTTACAACCTTTTCATACCGTATTAGAAAAATGGCTCTGAGCACTATGGAACTTAACATCTGAGGTCATCAGTCCCCTACAACTTAGAACTACCTAAACCTAACTAACCTAAGGACATCACACACATTCATGCCCGAGGCAGGATTCGAACCTCCGACCGTATCGGTCGCGCTGCTCCAGACTGTAGCGCCTAGAACCGCTCGGCCGCCCCTGACGGCCATACCGTATTACACCACCCTGTATAACTCACTATGTTTACCTTTATGAAGTGCCCGACATTCAGGATACTATGAAGCGATGCAACTGCGATTCTACATTCGTTTGAAACAGTCCATAAATTTAATTTAATGTTCTGAAAAATAGGTAATTTTAATTGTGGCCTCCTTCGAATAATGCGTACTATTGTGACAAAGATCGAAATTAATCTTGCCTTCGACACAGACTATTACCATAAGTTGTGGGCGCGCGGTCTAAGGCGTCTTGTCACGGTCCGCGCGGCTCCCCCCGTCGGAGGTTCGAGTCCTCCCTCGAGCGTGAGTGTGTGCGTTGTCCTTAGTGTAAGTTAGTTTAAGTTAGATTAAGTAGTGTGTAAGCTCAGGGACCGATGACCTCAGCAGTCTGGTCCCATGGGACTTACACAAATTTCCAATTTGCATTAGTTGTGAAGGTGAACACATTAAAAAGAGCACATCTGTGAACAAATTACAACATAAATAACACTTCTCGGTGATAAGGCCGCATCGTTTTGCTCTTCAACTACTACGAATATGCTGTTCCGGCGTTTCATCTGATAAGTTTAGAAAAACTAGAGTTCTCTTTTGATTGAATACAACTGAAAGCTAGCGTCGCGTTGACATTTAAATAGACGTTATTTCGCGTTTTATTTCTGAAGACGTGAAATAATAAATGGAAATGTCGTGTGGCTTGGGCCTCCCGTCGGGTAGACCTTTCGCCTGGTGCAGGTCTTTCGATTTGACGCCACTTCGGCGACCTGCGCGTCCATGGGGATGAAATGATGATGATTAGGACAACACAACACCCAGTCCCTGAGCGGAGAAAATCTCCGACCCAGCCGGGAATCGAACCCGGGCCCTTAGGATTGACAGTCTGTCACGCTGACCACTCAGCTACCAGGGCAGACGACGTGAAATTATTGGATAATATTCATACGGCTCTCCTTGGTATGCCGTCGTTATGTCGACAGTCGCTTATTAATTCAGGAGAGTATTTCTTTCTTCATTGACGACAATCACGAAAGCCTCTCGATTAATACTAAATTACAGAGACTGCCAAGGAAGAAATCGAGACTGGAGGCATAGGGTCTATAACACATGATGTTTACGTGCTTTTCCTGTCCAAGCATCAAACAGCTTTCTGCACTTGGCTGTCATGCCTAGTACTCTCTTTTGCATACGAATTACATGCACGGCATAATTTGCCAGGTTCCATACCATTTGCACGCATGTATCGGAATTCTGCTCGACATGAACGAAAGCACGGTATGTTGAGAAAGCCGGGCGTTGTCTCGGCGGACAGTTCTTTGACGCGGCTTGTTGCGGATTCTGCCGACAGGCTATCGCCGCCCGTAACGCAACGTTATGGGCTGTAAACAGCGGGAGTAATAACGCCGGCGCCTTGAATCTGCTTCGGAGTCGCCTCACGGAACACGGGATATAAAATGTTTCCCCGAATGGTTCACGCCGCCACCTTCGTTCGACGTGTTCGGAAATGGCAGCCCGCGCTGGCGCCTCCGGAAGCACGCAGCCTTCTGCCGTCGGCAGCGGGACGCGGGTAATTGCTTCCAAATGTTTTGCTCACAGCCAATTTTTACAAGAAAAGTCAACGTTAACCATCACTATGGTTGGGTTCCGCGAAATACACTTCCTATCTAAGTCACTTGAGGAGCTTTTCTTGCAACAGTTTTGAGACAATGTACTATAATGATTGTCGTTAGTATTTCCTTTATCACATTTTTTCAATGAGACAACCAACTCCTCAAGAGATTGCTTTATTTTCTTCTATTGGACCAAGAGAATAAAAAACTATAAAAAGATGTCCATCTCTTTTCATTCTTATAAAATACTGTTCCGCACGAAAGAACGGAAAATTATTCTCTATCCGTTTGTTATTTTATTAAGTCACTATTTCCTATTCCAGCGACGTTTAGGATATCGCCTTTCCCGCTGGTCGTCAACACAGCTCGTTTTGCAGTTCCGCATTGTATACTGACAAACTAAGCCACAGGCTTTCCCGTTCTACAGACTAAGATCCTCTTACACTGACTGACGACCCGAACGGTTGAAGTGATAACGGAACCACACAAATTTCTGACTGCGTTAAATTTACGCCTGCCGGACTCACTTTTGTTTGTTTTTCACTATCTGGGCAAGGGAACGAGCATAATTACTCACTTCACTGCACCCCCCCCCCCCTCCAACAAACACGCCCAGACAGCTTGAACTAACAGAAAAGAAAGTAAGTCAAGAGTAAATGAGGAAAGTATGTACCTGAAGGCAATCTATAAATGTACAGTCATCGAATCCTCTAGTGAATTCCATCACAATCTATTGTTTCTTCATAACGGTGTAAACTTGCAATATCGTTCTACACTGTGTCTGTTAACAGCGACGCTATCTGAACTTGAGTGAATCCATATTCTGGCAGCGATTTTATTCTCTAAGGACAAATGGCTCTGAGCACTATGGGACTCAACTGCTGAGGTCATTAGTCCCCTAGAACTTAGAACTAGTTAAACCTAACTAACCTAAGGACATCACAAACATCCATGCCCGAGGTAGGATTCGAACCTGCGACCGTAGCGGTCTTGCGGTTCCAGACTGCAGCGCCTTTAACCGCACGGCCACTTCGGCCGGCTCTCTAAGGACAAAATTACCCACAATTTCGTGGCTTCGGGATGGTGCTTATTAAAACTATTATTATAAATAAACTGTTCTTCACTGTTACACTTAATTCCTTAACTATTATTCGAACGAGCTACTGTTTTATCGGAATAAATAGGAAATTATTTATAGCTACGTCCCTACTTGTAAATGAAATGGCTCTCAGCACTATGAGACTTAACTTCTGAGGTCATCAGTCCCCCAGAACGTAGAACTACTTAAACCTAACTAACCTAAGGACATCACACACATCCATGCCCGAGGCAGAATTCGAACCTGCGACCGTAGCGGTCGCACGGTTCAAGACTGTAGCGCCTAGAACCGTTCGGCCACCCCGTCCGGCTGTAAATGAAAGTAAACGCTAGTTTTCACACGCACTGATCCATCCATATCATACATCTGAATCTACAGAAACAATTACAAATATTTAAAAAAATATTGAGTGCTCAAATAGGTGAAATGAAGGGTGTTTTAACTCGCGCAATGCCCTCAAGAATGGATGTAGCTAATGCACAGTTTACCAGGTACGAATCTACTGAAACTTTGCAAAACAATCTGCGCGTAATGAATCGTATCTGGACTGAAACAGCGAGAATACTCTTACGTCCAAAATCCTTACACGTTACGTGTTGTCCTTCATTAACGTATCAACGAAGTGCCACTATCGACCAAACCCTAAATGAAGTCATGCCTTAAAGAAACTGAACTGAATCCCGGATGATTTAATACTTCTCTTTCACGAAAACTTAATTTTCCTACTTATTAAAAACCATTTAAAGGCCAAGACCGCACGGAATATTTTTCGTTCAAGACATTCGGTTTCAAAAGTCTTAGCGATCTTCAGGTCTTAAAAACAACTTTTTAGTAAAACACGCTCTTTTTACGCTGAACGTCATACACAGTTGTCTTGAAACGAAAAATATTTTGTGCGATCTTGGTTTTTGAAAACCGGTTGTCCTGAATAAAAAATATTTTGTGCGATCTTGCCTTTGAATGGTTTTTAACAACTGAAACAGATTGCCGTTTAGTACTCTCATAATGAGAAAATTCAATATTCCTACTTCAGTTTATACAATAATGCAAACAACACGGCTTTCGCTGTACTATGAGTCGTCCCGGATATAAATAAATTACCGGAAAAATATATAATGCCTCAAACTTTGTCTCTGTCACGAAGTCTGGTATCTAAAATTACTTTAAATCACTTCAGATGGAGTATGACGAAGGCGTTACATGAATTTGAATTACAACAATGGACGTCCATGCACTAATTTATCCACGAGGCGCGGCGCCTGTTTTTGAGTAGTTTCACTTTCATAGTTAATCAGTACGTGGCTATCTCAATACATGACCTCGATAATCGTTGCATAGTTCCTATTCGTCTTGTAGCACAAAATGTCGCGTAACAATCACTTTCTATCTCTGCTTCGTAAGAGTCCACCAGTAAATATATGTTGCATTCTTCATACTCTGCCGCTACTATTGTTACGTACATTCAAACTTCTCTGGCAAAACCTGTACAATTCTTGTACCTCCAGAGTCTTGATTTCTTCGTTCTTGATGAGCTTCTGCGTCGATTCTCTTAATAATAGGTCTCTCCACGTTTTCAAAAGTTTGTATTCGTATCACTCTTCTTTAAAAAACAAATACACATCGAACAATGAAGCCACGCTGCGTCTCCGACAAATTCTTCACTGCTCTTAGACTGATCTTCTGTGAACTACTTTACTTGAATCCCTCCTTTACACCGTCCCCCCCAACTGGCTTCACTCTGTTCGTTACTGTCCAAATCTGGCTTGTTATAAACTTATTCTCCCCGAAATTGGCGGACCCAAACTCCGGCTAACGCGCCTCTGATTAAAATGTGCTCCTATCACTCCGAATTCCCACTTTCAACTCTTCACTTTCACATAACGATATTTCTTCAGTACTTTTCTCGCCACTTTATTGTCCATCCGTTACCACAAAAATACAAATTCCCTTGCACAAAATACAACTCGTTTCTCCAGTAACAAATTGTCATGTTCTCGACGTTAACACAACGGAGGAAACAATAGTAAACGTCCCTTCAAGGTTTCTGAGCAAAGCCCTTCGGAGATGAGTGACACGTTTCCACAATATCGCAGTTGTGTTTGTTCGCCGTATCAATTCCCCCCCCCCCCCCCCCCCCCCCAATCCCCAAATCAATTCTTGTTGCTATTTTAAAAATTCCTAAATATTTTAGAACTGACAATGATTTATACCTGCACGCTACATTTGCAAAAATTTTCTTGTGTTTGTTTCTACGAAGAACCAGTGTCCAGTCTCTACACCAAACACCTATCCACGATGAAAGTTAGTGCATTCGGCAACAAATTTCTATGAACACTATATCTCAAATCTCCGGCGCAGGTCGCTTACTATCTCAGAGAGACAAAATCATTAGATACAACACAGGGAGTAATACTGTCGAAACACATCCACCTGTATCTCACTTTCGACGATTATTCCAAACAATAAGAGGTGTTTTAAGTGCGCTCCCAGTCCACAGCTGCGCAATGATCGGCATGAACATCTTTCGCCCACCCTAACGCGTAGAGCAACAGTGTCGAACATTTTCCGATATGCAGAATAGGACACAGTGTGTTGGCTACAGTCCACAGTAATGCGGAGAACGAACGGACAGAACCGTGTGTAACACAATCATTACTTTCGGAATGCAGTATTTTGATTCCTACAGAGGACCCGTCTTGCTTTGAAAGATAATCATACACGAATCTCAACGGTGCTACAAAATAATTTAAAAAAGTCACATGAAAGTTATAGCGACCCTCCTTAAAAAAACTGAAGTAACTGTCGCCCTTTCATAGCCACACGAAAAATTCCGCAGTTCACAGATTCATTTATAACCAAATTTTATATTTTCCGACGTCAAGTTAAGCACGGCCGACATGCCCCCTGCTACTACGAGGCCGTGCACACGGAGAGAGCCACTGCCGCCGACGCTGTCGACTCCGAACCCACTCCGGCCACCGAGATTTGTCTCCTAAATGTACGGAAGAACCAAAGAGAAAGGGAGAGGGGAAACAGCGCGGAGAGGAAAATATCCGCACGCAGCCGTTAAGCGCGGAGCATTCCAGCCGCGCATTCACCTGCCGCCTTTTCATCTCAAAACGCGCTCCAATGGCATCGATTTGCCTGAAAGCCGCCAAACGGCTCCTGCTGCGATCAAAGCGGAGGCCCAGCCGCCGGCCACTCCAATAAGCGGCCCGCAAAAACACAAGTCATTCTCGCCGAACAGGATCTGAATCGCTGTCGAAGAGCAACTACGCTGTACCCGGCCCGTCAGATGTTTCAAACATCGAAACCCGGCGTCCGGCCAACGATTATTTTCGCCGTACCGGAGCGCCTAAGAGAGCGGTAGGGTATTTTTTTAAAATACTTTTTTCGCTGCCCACGGCTGGGCGCGGCGCGTTGCACACGCACACACGGGCAGGCGGACTTGGGCGGCGCGTGTCCCAAACAAAGCCTTGTGCTGACCTGGTAGCAAGTGGTGCGCACAGTCGCACCGAAATCGCGGGTTTCAGATTTGCTCGCTCAGTGGGCCGCTGCACTCGGTCTGGGCGGGTCGGCCGCTCGGCGCCCGCGCCGGCTCCAGTTCGCTTCACTGTGAAATTAAAAACCGGGGGCAGCGGTGGCGAGGCGAGCCTGCTCAAAATACTGGCCGTGCCGCGCGCGCCGCCGCCTTGCAGATCCAATTCCTGTCGCTCCCGCTGCCGCACTCCCCAGGGCAACCCGTCAACGTGTTATCGGCTGCGACAACACGTGCTTAGTCTTCTTGCTCTCTCCTCGCAACTTTGTAAAATCGCTGTACCTTTCTCTGCACGAAATACACTACGCAGCACCATAAGCGCTCGTGCATTATGCAGTCGTAGCAAACTTACCAGCTCTTCAGTTTAAATCTGTAAGAACAGATAGCAGCAGACAGCGGAGTTCAGGTGGAAACTGTGTTTAGACGCTTCAGTCCGGAATCGCGCGACCGCTACGGTCGCAGGTTCGAATCCTGCCTCGGGCATGGATGTGTTTGATGTCCTTAGATTTAAGTAGTTCTAAGTTCTTGGGAAATGGTGACTCCAGATGTTAAGTCCCATGGTGCTCAGAGCCATTTGAACTATTTTTTTAAACTGTGTTTATTGACTTCCAGAAAGACTTCGACACATTTTCAGTTGTCGCCTAGTAAACTAAATACATGCCTACAGAATATCTGAACGGATAGGTGTCCAGATTGAAGGCAGAAATAGGCTTATCACACGGCATGGAAAAAAACGAAGGTGGCATCCGGGTTACCTATGGGCGCCGTGATATGGCGCTGCTGTTCACTATACATAAATGACCTCGCTAACAAGTCCCTAGCATTATGGCGGTAACCTGTACAGGAGGCGACATCATTAGACACTTGCTTGGTGCAAAGACATGCAGACAAGTAACATAAATAAATAGAAAGTTATGTAAATAGAGTCTGTGTCGGCGATTGCTACGCAAACACCGTTTCCACGTACGCGTACACCAAAATGATTCTACCACGCAAACATTTAGGGTTACACTCGTCTGGTATGAGACGTTCCTGGGGGCGGGAGGGAGAGTCCACTGAGGGGGGGGGGGGGGAGGGGCGAACCGTACAATAACCCTGAATTCGGTGTGGGGCGGCGGTGGGGTAGGTGGACTGCTGTGGCCTGTTGTGAACAACTGAGAGCTACGGCGGGACGAAGCCTCTCCGTCGTTTCTAGGTTCAGATGGTTCAAATGGCAGCACTATGGGACTTAACATCTGATGTCATCAAACCCGTAGACGTAGAACTACTTAAACGTAACTGAGCCAAGGACATCACACACATCCATGCCCGAGGCAGTATTCGAACCTGCGACCGTAGCAGCAGCGCGGTTCCGGGCTGAAGCGCCTAGAACCGCTAGGCCACCGTTTCTATGTCCCCGGTTTAATACATACATATGCACATACATACATACATATGTAAATAGACGAATGGATGCGATGTAGTTTGATTATACGATCGGTGCTCAATTACTGTAACCTTCACGTGTCCATGAGTTTCTCTCCGGAGAGATGTCAGGTGGAACGACCACAAAGTTCCACTAAATATACTTAGGTAAACCAAGAAAAACAAGCGGATCGACACTCGAATATCTGAAGACGAGGGTAAACAGTGCTGGAGTTCAGAACTGGAAGCCTTATCGTGAAGTAAGTTCTCAATGTGCTTTATACGAAAGTCTGTAACCAGTGCATCTACGCATGTACTCGCTCGTGACAGCATAATTTTTACGAACACAAATTTCCTCTAGAGAAACTGCATTCATTCGATTCAAATACACAAGGCATATGCGAATTTTCATATTACTATCCTACATTTGAATTTTAGAATACGACATATTTTTCAACAAAAACAAGCACGTCAACAAGTGAAACGTTAGCAATAGAAAAACTAGTCTTATTTATGCACTGAAAGACTAAAATATGTCAACAATAATGACATTCACATCGCGTCTTCCAAAGCTTTTGGGGAATTATGAACATTAGAAATTGACTATGTAAACATCTGAGATGTTAAGTCACATAAATTAATTGCAATACAGAGCAAGGAAAATATTGCCAAAGAAAACCAGATGGGGTTAATACCTGTTTGATGAAATTATCGTCGCATTCATGTGGGAAATCTAAGGATGGCCAAAACAGTACTTGAATGTGGCTCTGTTTCACCAACAACTGCGACGTTGACAGAACTACAAATAATATTAGTGCGACACACGGTAAACATGATACTGGTAAGCGACATTAAAAGAAAATCGAAGAGAATGTAATTTCTTTACAACTACACCTCCTCAGGTGGCGGAGATACAGCTATGTGATCGCTTTCTTAAATTTATTTAATAGACTTGATACCATTCTACAGACTCTGTATCTCTGCACAATGTTGGCCACAGTACCATCGTTACTAAGTGTAACTCGGAACATACTCACCGAAGAACCAATACCTAAGTACACCGCTGGCCAAAACAACACGTTACTAATTTACGTGCAACTCAGAATTGCATGTTTTATTTCAGCGTAACTTCTGACCTTGTATGTCCACACACTACATTCGCAGTGTTCCACCCTAACACACTCATTACTCGTGGAAGACTTTTTAAGAAAGTCCCGTAAGAGTTCGGGGAATATGAGTGCATCCGCACAGGAGGAGGTTATGGCCGGTATGACCCGTGTGTGTCCTTTCGGACATGTCCACATAAGTACATCTGTTTTCTTTCTTAATTCGAACGAAGATGCGAACTGTATTTTTCACTGATATCTATCGTCGCAAGGAGCGGGTATGTACACAAACACATTTCAGTTACGACGAAGAAGGAACGAATCTGCTGAATTTATGTTCCAGATGAGGACCAGTCACACGATTGGGAGGAAGGCTAGCATACTGTATGCAAAGTTCGCCCTAGAGACATTTAGCCGCACGACACAAGCTAAATGCGATTGTCGGCACCCAAACCCAAAGCATACTGCTATAACGGATCCTATACTATTGGACAAATTTTCTAAAAAGTAAGTGGAGTTTTTAACCGGAAAGAATACGAAGAGAAAACAGACAAAATCAATATGATAAGTTGGGGCATGTTAGCTAACACGTTCCTGCCTTCTAGGGAAACGATTACGGGCTTCGTATACATTCCCTTTGTGCGCCCTCATTTATATTCCGCTGACGAGTCGCAGCTTATATCTTGTTCATGAAGAGATGAAAGGCTGGTGATTTCATCGAGCGGCAGAAAATCTGGTAACGAGTCGTTCCATTATTGAGCACAGGGATTAATCCGCCGCCTTTATGAATTGAAAACAAACAACATTCGTGACTACCTTACTTAACTGGGAAATTCTATCGATATAATGACCCGCCTCCAGTGCTACCATTGAAGATATTTTTTCCCTTTTTAAATTGACGTCGCTATTGGTTATTATAAACGGAGGAACAAAACATGGCAATACTTCATCATGAACAGTCCCGGTCGACAGGCAAGTGCTCTGCGTACCCATCCCTTCTTCTTTTCTGGTAGAACGACACTTTCTTCAATATTTTTATTGTTACCAAGTGATATAATGAGAGGCCGTTGTGTTTCATCGACATGTGAATTCATCGAAACGAATGGAAATCAGCTGTGAGTTTTTCAATGGAATCATCCGCGCAATCGCCTTACGCGGTTCAGGGAAACCAGAAAACACCTCAGTTCGTCGGAAGAGTATTTCAACAGCCGTCCTCTCGAGTGCGAGTCCAATGCCTAACCATTGTGCAAACACGCTCGGTAAATTCTTCGCCATACATCACTGTACTGATAAGGGATGACCATCGGACATCCACAACAGACAGTAAGTACAAACATCATCAGAGCCGTATTACCTGATACGTTAACTGTACGTGAAAAACGACGAAGATTTTGATGAAACAAAGCCTACACGGTGCCCCAAGCTATGCTCAAGTTTCCTGTGAAAATCACATGAAAGACAACACCTTGTTCAAACAGATAGACACGGCGGTTCTACAGATTTGTTATTAGTATATAGAACACACTCATCTGTCACAACGTTATGCCACCGACTTACTATCGATAAACATCCGTCCGGGCTACAGCAGCGTCACCTGGTGAGGAATGACTGCTAGTCAGACACACCCACGGTGCATGTAGTATCAGTGAGCGTGCTCTCCGCATGTCGAATGGACAAGGCGCGAGATCTCTCTGAATTTGACTGAGGGCAAGATTGTGATGGTACGGCCATTCCGGAAACTGTACAACTTGTCGGGTATTAGACCAGTGCTGCCGTGCGTGTTTTCAACACGTGGCGAAACCAAGGCGAAACCACGTCCAGACGTCTTGGGGTTGGACGGCCACCCTCATTATAGGTGTCGGACGTCGTAGGCTGGCCAAACTGGTAAAACAGGGTAGGCGGCCAAATGTGGCGGAACTATCACACTTTAATGCTTGGCAGAGTGCAAGTGTGCCTAAACATACAGTCCACCAAAAACTCTTAACGATGGGCCTCCACACCGAACTGCATTCTTCCTGCACTCTCCGTACACCATGAGCATGTCGTCTTATTTTGGCTTGATAAATACTATCGTCCACTCGCGACCTACTGCTTGTACTATCACACACTGACTGACTAGAAAATCGCATTACGATATCTCATAAACGGCTCGCACTAGATTCCTGCATCAAACATCACTGACATTCTAATTCACATTACTCTTAGTCTGTTAATGTCAATAGGCACTGTTCCATTTCAAAAAGTGTATGTTTGCACACAAAAAAACACACTTTAGAAGTATTTTACAATCTGTTGATTGCCTAACAAATGCGAGACCCTGACTACCAATCCATTCCGTGAAAACCACACATCAATATCACTTTCTATTTCCGTGATATTTATGTGTGTATACAGGGTGAGTCACCTAACGTTACCGCTGGATGTACTTCGTAAACCACATCAAATACTGACGAACCGATTCCACAGACCGAACGTGAGGAGAGGGGATAGTGTAATTGTTTAATACAAACCATACAAAAATTCACGGAAGTATGTTTTTTTAACACAAACCTACGTTTTTTTAAATAGAACCACGTCAGTTTTGTTAGCACATCTGAACATATAAACAAATACGTAACCAGTGCCGTTTGTTGCATTGGAAAATGTTAATTACATCCGGAGATATTGCAACCTAAAGTTGACGCTTGAAACCTCCGACGTTCAGTTGCGTGTTGTAACAAACACGGGCCACGGTCGGCGAGCAGCATCTGCAGGAACATGCATTACTGGTCCGTGGACAATCCTCGCTGGCTCAGACAGGTAGAGCGACAGCGACCGTAGACTGTAAATGTATGGTGCGGAATCATTGGCGACCACCTCATTGGTCCCCACTTCATTGCAGGGGCCCAAACAACTGCAACATACATCGCGTTTTTACAGAATGATCTGCCAACGTTGCTCGAAAATGTCCCACTGGAAACGCGTCGACGTATGTGGTATCAGCATGATGGTGCACCTGCACATTCCGCAATTAACACTAGGCTGACCCTTGACAGGATGTTCGACGGGCGTTTCATAGGACATGGAGGACGCATAAATTGGCCAGCCCGTTCTCCTGATCTTATACCTCTGGACTTCTTTCTGTGGGGTACGTTAAAGGAGAATGTGTACCGTGATGTGCCTACAACCCCAGAGGATAGGAAACAACGTATTGTGGCAGCCTGCGGCGACATTACACCAGATGTACTGCGGCGTGTACGACATTCATTACGCCAGAGATTACAATTATGTGCAGCAAATGATAGCCACCACATTGAACATCTATTGGCCTGACATGTCGGGACACTCTATTCCACTCCGTAATTGAAAACGGAAACCACGTGTTTACGTGTACCTCACCCCTCATGGTAATGTACATGTGCGGCAGTGAAAAAGACCAATAAAAAGGTGTTAGCATGTGGACGTAATGTGCTGTTCCAGTCTCTTCTGTACGTAAGGTTCATCACCGTTCCCTTGGATCCCTACGTAATTCGGTGCTCTCCGATACATACGATCGAACAGCGGAGGAGTGGTACTCAAGTGTCAACTTTAGGTTACAATATCTCCGGATGTAATCAACATTTTACAATGCAACAAACGGCAATGTTTACGTATTTGTTTATATGTTCAGATGTGCTAACAAAACTAACGGGGTTCTATTTAAAAAAATGTACGTTTGTGTTAAAAAACATACTTCCGTGCATTTTGTTGTGATTTGTATTAACCAATTACACTAGCCCCTCTCCTCACGTTCGGTATGTGGAATCGATTCGTCAGTATTTGATGTGGTTTACGAAATATATCCAGCGGTAATGTTAGGTGACTCACCCTATATATATATATATATATATATATATATATATATATATATATATATATGTGTGTGTGTGTGTGTGTGTGTGTTTATTTGAACAAAACTTTTTGAAGAGTGCTGTAAATTTATTTTAATTTATGTTCTCTGCGAGTGTCTAAATATTAAAATAAATTTACAGCAGTCCTCGAAAAATTAATGTAAATGAATCATACGCTACACAACTCGCCAACAGCCTATAAACTGAAGTTACCATGACAAAAAGAACACACAAACTGTGGCATGTCAGTGGTTAGTATACATCAGTAGCAACGTCGCATTATTGTTCTACATAGCACTCCACCTTGTGCAACCCTAGAAGCTGCTTTAAAAGGCTGTTCCTAGCTGCATGGCTTAATATGCGAAACTTCGTTATGTACTCCGATATCCAAGTAAATACATAATATTTTTCAAATAAATAATGTAAATTTTTAAGCGCCATCGATAGTTGATGAGATGGTCATCGATGTGAGTTTGCGGCAAGGTGTCTAAAAATTAGACGTTTATTTTTAAACGTTGTTGCTTGTTTGATAAAACACTGCTGCTGAATTCCGTCGCAATTATGACTGTATTATCATGTTTGTGACATGAATCCTTGGGAACTGTCCCGAGCTTAGGCAAGAGAGGCAAATTTCAACACGACGAGAAGAGCAGTGTACATGTTACTCGAAACTCACCACTGATGACATACTCGTGTACACTTTAGGAGGGGAACGAGTCGACGAGCAGTAAAAAAAAAACAAACAAACAATGTGGGACGTACAACGAACGTAACCGCTAGGACAGTGCCGCGAAATGTGGCGTTAATAGGCTATGGAAGCAGGCGATCGACGTGAGTGCCTTTGCTAACAGCACGACATCGCCTGCAGCGCCTCTCCTTGGCTCGTCACCATATCGGTTGGACCGCAGACGACTGGAAAACTGTGGTCTGGTCAAATGAGTTCCGATTTCATTTGATAAGAGCTGATGGTAGGATTCGAGTGTGGCCCAGACCCTACTGAGCCATGGACCCAAACTGTCAACAAGGCACTGTACAAGCTGGTGGCGGCTCCAAAATGGTGTGGACTGTATTTACATGGAATGGACTGAGTCGTCTGGTCCAAATGAACCGATCATTGACCGGGAATGGTTATGGCCCGCTACTCGGAGAGAATCTAAAGCCATTCGAGGATTAAAAGTTCCCAAATAACGATGGAATTTTTATGGATGACAATGCGCCATGTCACTGGGCCACAACTTTTTGCGATTGGTTTCAAGAACATTCAGGACTATCAGACTGAATGGTCGGGCCACTCACGACAGGCCAACAAAGATCCGCTCGAACATTTATGGGACATAACTGAAAGCTCAGTTCGAGCACATATTCCTGCACACTTCCGCAGTTAGGGACGGCTATTGAGGTAGCATGACACAGTATTTCTGCAGGGGACTTCCAAGGAATTGTGGATACATGCCACGTTGAGCTGCTGCAGTACGCAGGTCAAAAAGGAGTCCAACAGGATATTAGGAGGTATCCAATGACTTTTGTCGTCTCAGCGTAAATGTAAAGGCTTCCGTAGTTAGTGATTACCTATTCAATTAATGTGGAAACGCGACGTAAACATAGTTACTTCAGTGTAACTGTGAAACAAACATCACGGTTAACACGAGACTAGATGAGCCTAAGCACTGTTATGGAAGTGTGTTACTTGCTAAAGGGACGATAAAACAACGTAATTTGTACTGTTGTTATTTGAAGAGACATTTTCCATTTTTCTTCAGAATAATTTTAATGTCTGAAAAATATACGAAACACGTACTGATTAGGCACATGGTTAAGTTTATTTCGTAACGGAGTGTTATCTCTACGTAAATCTCTCTACTCGAGTCCGACAGTCGCAAAATTATTCTAAAAGTACAAAGAAAAGTCGTTGGCAGAGCTTTGTAAGACAAACTGGAGTTACTACCACAAACAGGTTGTTTGAAGAACCTGACTGAGCGTGGGGAAGAGGCTACGCTGCGAAATTAAAGAAGAAACCGAAAACTTAGTGTTCTTGATCTTGATGACAGAACCTTTATTGCGGTAGATGCATTCTGAAACAATGCTTTGTTTCCACATGCCAACCACGAATAAAGCAAGTTGCGAGGAATATAATATTGGTACACCACGTACCCTCTGCCGCACACCGCAGTATGGCTTGTGGACTACAAATGTAGCAACAGCAACAGCAGAGCAGCCAAAAGGAAGCCGATGATAAATGAGGTAGGTAGAAAGGAGAGGCTCCCTGTTGTAGGGATAAGTGATTTCTGCGAATCAGTCCAAGTTCAAAAACTGCGACTCAAATGGGAAGACAATAAGGGAACACAGTGGTTGCAGGCATCTTCATGATAAGACGGCTGTCGTCATCCGGTCGTGTCTGAGAAATGTTTGACTGCGGTACAAGAAAGAAAGACGATCTTACACTGTAAGAGGTATAGTATAAACCAGTGAGAAATAGGTGGCATCAAGGATGCACTTAATATTTACTAGATAACAACACTCGGCACAAAGCATTCTTTTTTTGCTTAATTTACAGCTGTCCGAAAAGATCCTGATAGCCATCACCTCAAATAATTGTAAATCTTTGGGCGGAGTTAAATAGGGAAAACATTTTCAATTCCTAATGTGTACTGTACAGTCGAATAAAGAAGAAATACGGTCACACTCAGCCTAAGTGTATACGAAACACAGCCATACAATTGAAATGCGACAAAAAGGATGAGTTATCAAATTAACGTTCACTGTTTATTTTATTTTTAAGAAAGATTATATTTTTATTTAGAAATATTTACTGTTAAAACGTGTGATATTCAGTGTTCGCACATCATAAAAAAGAGTTTTCTAATTTTTCAAACGATGAGGCGATTTATTTTTAAAAATTGTATGTCCCACAAAGGATCTTGTTTATGCCAAACTTACGTTTCTATATCGGTGCTCATAACAATAACACCATAGGATATAATATGAAACATGCACGATCGAACATTAATGGACGCCACTATATAAACTAACTTCAAGTTCTTTCTCAATTCCTTAACTTTATCCCTGCACACTTGAGGAAATGTGAGTCTTGCATTAGCAATTAATTCGTGCAATGTAGAGCTGTAGATGTTGGTGTGTTCGAACAATACGTAAATGAAGTGGAATTAACGCTGACGCTCCACTGTGTGTACACATGACTCGGACACGCGTACGAGCGGCTGACTCACCCGCGCCCGCGGCCTTGGCTATCTGCATGTCTATGATTCACGAGGTGCCACCACGCGCATGTTTCGTAACGTCAACGTGCGGACACGCCCAGGTTCGCAAAGTAACCCAGGGAACGTAATAGTTCTGACTTCTTAAACTTTGAATACCTGAGGTCCACAAAACTAAACAATGGGAACGCATCGTCAAACAAGGTAACGATAATGACACAGTAATCATACAATGATAAGCCAAAATATTATGACCACTGCTCTGTAAACTAGGGTACGCCGGCACAGTAGCTCAGCGTGTTCGGTCAGAGGGCTCGCTGCTCTCTGTAATAAAAAAACTGAGTTAATGGGTCACTGATGAACCTGAGCAATCGTCATGGGACGTCCGCCCCGAACAAACAAAATGAATAATACCGAACAAAACGAGATAAAAAAAAAGAAAGAAAGAAATAACAGTGACGCTGGATGCCTCCTGGCGACGTTGCGGGCATGTGACGCGCTATGAAATGTACGTAAGCACAGCAAAGACTGATGGGGGATCAACCTAGCGAAGGTAGGGGCTGCAAATGGGAAAATCCGCAGAGATAAGCGACTTTTCTTAATTACGCAAAGCATATGAATGAGTATCTCGAAAACGGCGCAGCTGGTCGAATGTTCACACGCTACTGTCGTGAGATTCTACGGAAAGAGGTAGGAGGAGTGTGAAACTACCACTAGGCGCTAAATGGTTCGACGTCCGCGACTCTCCACAGAACGTGGGGTGCGGAGGCTTTTCTGCTCTGTAAAATAGGGTAGATGGTGATCTGTAGCACCTCTGTCGAAAGAGCACAGTGCTGGTACACGCACAAGTGTCTCATAGCACACCGTTCGTCGTACATTGGTTGAACATGGAGCTCCGCAGCAGACCACCCCTACGTTTCACATGTTGACCCAACGACATCGTCAATTACGATTGCAGTGGGCACGGGACCACCGGGATACGACTGCGGATTTCCGGGCGAATCACATTTTTTGCTACATTAGGTCGATGTTAGTTTCCAGAAACGCCGTCATCGAGGTGAACGGCGGCTCAAAACGTGCAGCACGCCACGAACACAGGCTGGCGAGCGCAGTATTATTGTATAGGAGACATTCTCCTGAGCTTACAAGGGACCTGCAGTAGCAATCGGAGACACGCTGACAGCTGCGAACCACCTGCATCCCTTCATGCTTGATGTCTTCCCCAACTGCGATGTCATCTTTCAGCAGTACAACTGTACCTGTGTCGGGGCCAGAGCCGTGCTGCAGTGGTTTGAGGAGCATTAGAGTAATCTCACGTTGATGTCTCAGCGACCAAATTCGCCTGATGTAAATCCTACGGAATCCATGTGGGTCGCTATCGGACGCTATCCCCGCCTACGCAAATCAGCGGCCTTCATTTACGCGAATTACATGACCCGTGCGTAGACATCTAAGGTCACATACCTCCACAAGCCTACCAACAAACTGTCGGATCTTTGATACGCACAATCAGTTATGTGTTTCGTTCCAAACATGGACAAACAAGATATTAAGCAAGTGACCATAATACTTTAGCTCCGCAATGTACACTGATGAAGGTACTTTAAACATCGCAGTTGCAAATTTCATACTTGCAGTCGACGTTCGTGGAGTCGTAACACGTATTCTGTTTACCACCTACCATCATGGTACGAGGTTTGAAGGAGGTCAAAAACTGACTGAAACCGGTAGCCAATGTTAGTTGTTCATTTTTAAGTACAATTTATTAAGAGAATCGAGCAAAAGCGCCATACCAGGTACACTCTACTGTAACTGTAGACTCCCTCGGAGCTCTCTGCCAGGGCGCACGCCGGGCAGTGCAATGTGTGGAATGAGGCCGGCCCGGCCATTCATAGCCACGCCGGCAGCAGGCGGGAGCTCGCTCACCTGCGGCCCGCTCCGCTTTTTGTGCGGCTGCTCGCCGTCAAGGCCAGCGGCGGACCTGGTGTCGCGGCAGTCTGCCGCTGTTTGTAAACACGCCCGTCCTCTGGCCCACACCGCTCTGCGCCACGCTGGCCCACCTCGCTACGCTTCATGGATTCAGTCTCCATTAATGACTGTCTTTAAAAGGCATCAAAGTAAACAACTATCAGATACGCAACCAGAGCAAGCCATTCCCCAAAACGATAGCAATAGTTCTTCAGTACAGATGACTCTCAAAGAACGAATACTAAAATTTATCGACAGACTGGGACTCTGATATGAAACCTCACGAATATATTATTTCCTATATTCTAACAATAATGACCTCGCGATTTCTATCGTGAAAAGGTGGGCAAAAAATTTTCAAAGCTGTGACTGTTAGAACGGCGGTTTATAGTGCCTCGAGTTCACAAATTTAACATAAGGGGCGCGTCTAGTTGATCATTGGACATGGAGCCTTGAACAGTGTTACCTCTTGTCTGCTAGTCCTATACAATCTTCTAGCCTCCACAGCCGCAAAATACTATCTTTTGATCATGCTGGGCTGAATCACACAAAGAGTGCGAGCGCAGATTTATGGTTATTTCCTGAAGAAAAACGCACAAGAAACCCCGATGATCTGCAGTTTGAGGCCGTTGCTACGCGATTTGTGTGGAATTCCAAGGCGATTATGTGGCGGCAACAGAATCAGATGAACAGCCCTCGAGTTGGACCTTTATCTCTATTTAAATCTACACATATGCAACGCAGGCGGTAGTACTATGCATAGAAGCCGCGCGGAGTGGCCGTGCGGTTTGAGGCTTCATGTCGCGAATTGCGCGGACCATCCCGCTGGAGGTTCGAGTCCTCCCTCGGGCCATGTGTGTGTGTGTGTGTGTGTGTGTGTTTTATTCTTCGCATAAGTTAGTTTAACTAGTGTGTAAGTCTAGGGGCCGATGAGCTCAGCATTTTGGTACCTGACGAATTCGCACATTTTGAACATTTGTGCATAGAAGAGGTTATTTCGTCATATTGCAATCGCTTACGAAGCAAGGGAAAGGTTACTGTTGACGTGTCTCATTTCGACCTAATCTCTAGTTGTCTCGTTCCCATAAACCCTGCGAGAGACGTATTACGGACGCAGCAAATGTGTTGCACTTTCTCTCTGGAACACACGTTTACGAGAGAATAACGTCGTCTTTCTTCACCTGTTCTAATAATAAGTTCCCTAGGCATCCCTACATTTACCACTCGTCCTATTACTGATGTCACGCGTTCGTTGAGTTTCATATCGCTTCGTGTTACTGCCAGCTAGGTACTCAGGGGCCAGAGCACGGTCTGATTAATTGCTACTTGCGGCGGCGGCGCCACAATGGTGCCAGGCACGACGCGGCCAAGACGAGGCGACGCCGGCCCGGCCAGCGTCGGCCGTTCGATAGCGCGCTGCGCCTGCCATTGTCAATTTTTATTGTCGCGTCCCCATGTCGGCGCCCATTGTTCTGCGGCGCCGGCGTAGCTCGCTCCCTCTGCGCTCGCAGGCCGGCTCTTTTCCGAGTAATACCCTGCAAACCTGGCGAAAAATTCATCATCGGAACCTTCCATCCCCCGCAACGCTGGCCGCCCTCTTTTTCGAGGCAAAGCGGAACGCGGCTGAGTACTGGGCGACAGAGGCGGGAGACGGCGCCGCGCGCTGGATAGATGATGGAGCGGCATTATTTTAAAGTGCAGTTCTCAGAAATGCGGCTCCGCGCCTCGCTGCGAAATTGTCAGGACGGACCGGGCGGGTGGTGTGGGGGAGGGCCGTGCGCTACGCAGAAAGGGTTTTGTGAGGCGCCGTTTGTTGGAGGCCAGTGCAGCCGCGTGTGCGTCCGCGCTTGTGCTCGCGTTTGCGTGAGCGCTAACAAGCCACCCGCGACTGTCACGCCCGTCGTAATTAACGTTTTGGTTTAAACGGTCGCGATGCTCGCAAACTTAATGGAATGGCATTTAGCTCCCGGGTGGACTCGCGGCAGCTTTTCCAAGACGCGTTATTTTTCCCGCCTCTTCCGAGGATACTGCTTAACTCGGTTTTCACCGATTGTGCGGACGGTAAAACACGCTGACTCTGGCGGGCGAGAGGTACTTTGCGCCAACCAGTAATTCTCTTGGTGCCTTTTAGATACTTGTAAAAAGTTAGTCACAAATAGAAGGAAACTGAATCCGTCGGAGAAACTTTGTTAATCTTGTGAAGACTATGAAACTTTAATTCGTATAGCTCTGATTTGTTAGATGCCAATCAGTTAGCTTAATTAAATTGATCTAATATACATCACCTTAATATATATTTTATATTAAGCGAATACTGGCGCAGGATGTTAACGCGATATTAACGCTTTTCGCGGCTAAATTATCGGGCAAGAGTGTGTAGGGCTTAAAAGCACAATGACTACTGATACGGCCATTCCACTTTACGTTGGCATGAAGTGTTGTCCGTATAGTTCATCCATGTACCTCGTGAACGCAGGTAATCATTACATTTCCTCCCCTCGGGAAGTCGCAGACAGCACTGGCATTGCTTGAAATGAATTGCCGGGGGAGGGAGATAATGGCCAAAGGTCATCCAGACGCGGATGGGACAAGCCGTTTCTTCCCGTCGTCGTTACTTTTTCGCTTGCTGTACCCACAGTAATTCAGTAACACTGGACTAATTTTTACTACCACTCGGCAACGGTTACATTACATTTTAAGTGCCGCAACTACTTAATACGACAAACCGATGCATCCGAAAGTATGGTTACGGAAGCCTTCGATGCTTGCTTATTCAAAGACATTCACTGATAGGTGTAAATCACGGTACCCGCATCTCATTACAAATTCCCACCGAAGAGTTTTTACATTCATATCGAAGATATTACAGTAAACTTACTTCCAATTTTCCAACGATATATACAAAGTATTTAAGGCAATCATATGGATTTTATTTTACGAAAGAGCATTTGGTAATTTTATTTCATAGGACTTTTCTGAAATTTGGTCATCCAGCGCGTAGATTGCTGTATCTTCAGCAAAGCGTCAGTCCACTTCGCATTCTGTTCAGCATTCCACCTAAAATTAGTAGTTGGAAATTAATAACAGGCTTTTTCTCTAGGTTTTCGATTTTTTCTGTGCCTATCTTTTTTCTATACTTTACTACACCTACATGGATACTCTGCCTGGCACCTTCACAATTCTCTATTATTCCAATCTCGTATAGCGCGCGGAAAGAATGAACACCTATATCTTTCCGTACGAGCTCTGATTTCCCTTATTTTATCGTGATCTTTTCTATCTATGTAGGTCGGTGTCAACAAAATATTTTCGCATTCGAAGGAGAAAGTTGGTGATGGGAATTTTGTGAGAAGATACAGTCGCAACAAAAAACGCCTTCTTTTAATGATGTCCAGCCCAAATCCTGTATCATTTCAGTGACGGTCTCTCCCCTATTTCACGACAATACAAAATGTGCTGCCCTTCTTTGAACTTTTTCGATATACTCCGTTAATCCTATCTGGTAAGGATCCCACACCGCGCAGCAGTATTCTAAAAGAGGACGGATAAGCGTAGTGTAGGCAGTCTCTATAGTAAATGTTACATTTTCTAAGCGTCCTGCCAATAAAACGCAGTCTTTGGTTAGCCTTCCCCACACAATTTTCTATGTGTTCTTTCCAATTTAAGTTGTTCGTAATTGTAATTCATAGGTATCTAGTTGGATTGACGGCCTTTAGATTTGACTGATTTATCGTGTAACCGAAGTTTAACTAATTCCTTTTAGCACTCGTGTCGATGACCTCACACTTTCCGTTATTTAACGTCAACTGCCAATTTTGGAACCATTCAGATATCTTTTCTAAATCGTTTTGCAATTTGTTTTGATATTCTGATGATATTATTAGTCGATAAACGACATCGTCATCTGCAAACAACCGAAGACGGCTGCTCAGATTGTCTCCAAAATCGTTTATATAGATAAAGAACAGCAAAGGGCCTATAACACCACCTTGGGGAACGCCAGAAATCACTTCTGTTTTACTCGATGACTTTCCGTCAATTACTACGAACTGTGACCTCTCTGACAGGAAGTCACAAATCCAGTCACATAACTAAGACGATATTCCATAAGCACGCAATTTCACTATAAGCCGCTTGTGTGGTACAGTGTCAAAAGCCTTCCGGAAATTCAGAAATACAGAATCGATCTGAAATCCCTTGTCAATAGCAATCAACAATTCATGTGAATAAGGGCTAGCTGTGTTTCACAGGAACGCTGTTTTCTAAACCCATGTTTACTGTGTGTCAATAGACAGTTTTCTTCGAGGTAATTCATAATGTTTGAAAACAATATATGTTCCAAAATCCTGCTGCATATCGACGTTAACCACATGGGCCTGTAATTTAGTGGCTTACTCCTACTACCTTTCTTGAATATTGGTGTGACCTGTGCAACTTTCCAGCCTTTGGGTACGGATCTTTCGTCGAGCGAACGGCTGTATATGACTGTTAAGTATGGAGCTAATGCATCATCATACTCTGAAAGGAACCTAATTGGTATACAGTCTGGACCAGAAGACTTGCTTTTATTAAGTGATTTAAGTTGCTTCACTACGCTTCGTTGTCTCTGCAACAGTGTTCTAACCTGTTTTGTGTACCAGCTTCGTCGTTTGTTAATTTATATTGTATAAAATGGTTCAAATGGCTCTGAGCACTATGGGACTCAACTGCTGTGGTCATTAGTCCCCTAGAACTTAGAACTACTTAAACCTAACTAACCTAAGGACATCACACACACCCATGCCCGAGGCAGGATTCGAACCTGCGAACGTAGCAGCAGCGCGGCTTCGGACTGGAGCGCCTAGAACCGCACGGCCACCACGGCCGGCTATATTGTATAAATCTCTCAATTGCTTCTTCTAATAGAGAGGTATTTCAGAACTCTCAATTGCTGTCCATACTATTTCTTTGAATTCAAGCCACATCTGGTCTACACTTGTACTATTAATTTGGATGGGTGGACATTGTCTCTCAGGAAGGCGTCAAGTGAATTTTATCTGCTTTCTTTGAATAGGTATATTTTTGGAGGATTTGGGGATTACAATATTCAATCTCGCTACGACAACCCTGTGTTCACTAACCCCTGTATCATTTTTTATGCTCGTTGTTAACTCAGGATTATTTGCTGCTAAAAGGTCAAGTGTGTTTTCACAACCGTTTACTATTCGCGTGGGCGCATGAACTAACAGCTCAAAATAATTTTCAGAGAATGCGTCTAGCACAATTTCGGATGATATTTTATGCGTACCTCCGGAATTAAGCGTGTATTTTCGCCAACATATCGAAGGTTGATTAAAGTCAACACCAACTATTATCTTATGATTTTTGTGTTTTCCCGAGACCCTCTAACCGAAAAAACCGTGGACATCTGACCTATTCAGCGGAACCCGACACCCAACCACCCTTTGGCGCAAGTCGAGGAATCTGTAGCCTACACGGCCGCAGAATCGTCTGAGCCTCTGATTCAGACCCTCCACTCGGCTCTGTACCGAGGTCCGCAATCGGTCCTGTCGACTATGCTGCAAATGGTCAGCTCTGCTTTCATCTTGCAAGCAAGACTGGTAGCCTTTATCACTTCTGTTAGCGGCTCGAAACCAGAGAGAATCTCTTCTGGTCCAAAGTGACACACATCGTTGGTACCGACGTGAGCAATCACCGTGCTCTTCATGGCATCCGGGAGGACCTTTTCCACATCTGAAATGATTCCACCCGGTATACACACGGAGTGCACATTGGTTTTCTTTCCCTTCTCGTCAGCGAAGTCTCTAAGGGGCCCCATAACCCGCCTAAAGTTGGAGCTCCCAACTACCAATAATCTCACCATCTGTGATTTCCCGGATCTTGCAGGCTGAGAGGTTTCCTCTGAAACAGGACGACGACAGCATCTGGCTCAGCGACAGTGTCAGCCACAGACAGCACCCGGAACCTGTTTGTCAGACAAACCGGGGACGCCTTACGTGCGGCGCCTGGGAAGTCTTTCGCCGCCTGCTTCGCCCCGAGGCGACCTCCCACTCGAACAAAAGTGAAGGGTCAACCTCAGTGCGAGCAGTAACTTAGTTGGCCACCGGTGAGGACCGATCGGAGGACTCTGACGTGCTGGACGTCCGTTGGATCCCCTCGGTCGGCCCAGAACAGTGGTGCCCATCCACTGCAGCCTCAAGCTGTGGTAACCGAAGCCATCACAGCTTAAATCTGAGAACGAAGTGTCACCAACTCGGCTCGCATCCGCACACAACAATCGCAGTCGATGTAGATACTAAAGACCGTGGAAAACTAAACTATGGCCGGCCGCTGTTACCGAGCGGTTCTAGGCGCTTCAGTCCGGAATCGCGCTGCTGCTGCGGTAGCAGGTTCGAATCCTGCTTCGGGCATGGATGTGTGTAATGTCTTAGGTTAGTTAGGTTTAAGTAACTCAAACTCTAGAGGTCTGATGACGTCAGATGTTAAGTCCCATAATGCTTAGCGCCATTTGAACTAAACTACGCAGATAAACGGACTATCGGCACGTGCTGCGCAACTCTACTGTAGATCCTGACGAAAGCGCAGGAACTGTGTCTAGTAATACGCAGATATTCAAAAACCTAACTACCGAAGCACTCAGGTGAAACTAAATAATTCGCCCCTGGTTAAGAACTTGTAACATGTCACAAAATCGGTTTACTTTCCGATGGAAACGAAAACGCGAGAAGTGTGGCTATTAGATATTACATTTACACTCAGAAACTCAAGAAACTGAACTATTAAAGAACACAGATGATATAATAAAATTCGCTCCTGGTTAAAAACTCGTAAATTTCACAAAAGCGGTTACTTCCCTGTTGCTGCGTCTGTCTCGATCGGCTACTACTGCTACTGTTCTATTCGGCGAGCGGGAGGTGATAAAGAAACTGCGTAAGTTCTTTGGAGAAAACTCTTCGCTTAAGTCTTGGAAGACGTCCTTCACTTAAACACACGGGCTGCCTGGGTTCGTTGGGAAACGAAGAAATTTAGAATCTTCTCCAGTCAATGGTGTGTCGTGCCGAAGCAGCTCATTTAACTGAAAAAAACCTCTGATAAACGTTGTCTTTCTATATACTAAAAAACTACAAACCAAGGAGGAGCAAACTCGTGATAACTGACGAGACTTTACGGTTGCAGCCGACACCACTGGTAACCTGCAAATGCAAGTGGAGACAGGAGCTGGACGTGACAGGGTGTGCTGGGAGGCGAAGCTCAGGAAATACGGCGCAGCGGCCGCCTTTGAAGCTGGCGCGAAAACAACGCGCATCGGTCGGGGCGCGGATGCGGATCCGATGACGCGAGAAGGGCTGTCCGGCACAAAAGAATGCGCCCACGCGCCCCGCCCGCACACGAGCTGAGCTGCCGGGTGCTTCACGGCCGGCCGCGCACGCTACCACCTCCTGCCCCCAAGCCCCCCCCCCCCCCCCCCCCCCCGCCACCGGCTGGTCAGTGCCGTGGCTCCTGCCATACGACGCTGCAATTCCGGAGCTCTCACAAAAAAATATTTAGGTTATGTCACCACAGAAGCCCTACACAGAGTACTATTCCTTCCGCAGTACGTAGCATGACAAATTTCTTTACTATCGTAGTCTTTTGTTACACATTCTGTAACTCGTTTTCGACGTCGCTATCCTTAAGAACAAATTGGTTTCTACACGATATGCCACCAGCAGAACGTCTTTCAAGCGTTGAAACAAATACGCTTATTAGTATGTTGTTAAATAAAACATCAAAGTATTTTTATGACCCGTGATATCTCATATAGCTGAAGTACACTGCAGCAGCATACTATACTATTATTTCAACAAGCTCACCAGGGCTGACAAAAAGATAACATCGGTTGATTAGATTTGAAAACTACTATTACTCCTGTCCTCAACAGACACTTATTTACATGATATATTCCGCGATTCACTCACAGAGGCCCCATTACGTTCGTTCACCAAAAGGTTTCTTCAGGTAAGATACTCGGGAATTTCTGTGCCTTACTACCAACGGTGCTCAGCTCTTGGGTACGTCAACGTATACGTCATTGATTCAAATGGCTCTGAGCATTATGGGACTTAACATCTGTGGTTATCAGTCCCCTAGAACTTAGAACTACTTAAACCTAACTAACCTAAGGACATCACACACATCCATGCCCGAGGCAGGATTCGAACCTGCGACCGTAGTTGTCACGCGGTTCCAGACTGAAGCGCCTACAACCGCACGGCTACACCGGCCGGCTATACGTCATTATCCGCTCGGATAGTGTTCTCTCAATTCCGTTATTGTGTTACTGTATCTTTCTGCTAGTGACAACTGAAAAATATGGGACTAAAGTGTATGACTCAAAGTGCCCAAGCTAATAACGGAGGTTCAAACGACCATTAAAATATAGGCAGTATGGGGTTCGCCACTGTTATCAGCTAAACCATCACGGCAAGCAACAACACAGGAGGTGTACTACATTATCACGGACACAACACTACTTCGCAAACTGACAAGTTCATAAAAATATCATTAATAATCATATTACGTGTTATGCAATTTTTGTGGAACATTATTCGAAAATCTCTGGAAACGTATGCTGTACGAAGTAGTGTGGTGTATACTGTCCGTACTAACTGGGAGTCGGAAATGAATGAACAGTGTAGCACTAGCCATTTATATTATAGAATAACTTATTTGTAAAACAGTATCGTACAGCACGGATAAATTGAATGACGTAGTACTGTTTAAGAACAGACTGGCCTTCTATTCTGGAGGGTGGAAGCTCCAATCTTCATCCAGTCAACGTAATTTAGGTTTTCCGTGGTTTCCCTACATTACATCAGACAGTTTGGCGATGGTAACGCTGACCTCGCTCCTTCACTCTGTCACTGGACAGGAGTCCTCGCTCCTTCAGCAGGATTTTATAAGCATACGGAGGCAGGGGTTTGCTAGTTATCGGGAGCTCCAATGTAAGGCGCGTTATGGGAAACAGAGTCCAGGGCACAAAAAGATACAATGTGCAGTTGATGTGTGTGCCTCGTTCAATATGTGGTGGATGCCTTGCCCGCTGTTATCGAGTTCGGAGCGTGTAGTCGTCTTCAAGTTGTAGCTCACATCGGCACCAATGACGTCTGTCGCCTGGGTTCTGAGGCCTTCTTCAGTTCGTACGGGCAGCTGGCGGAGGTGGTGAAGACTGCTGGTCTCGCGGGGTGCAAGCTCAAGGGGTGCAAGCAGAGATCACAATTTGCAGCATCCTTCCCAAAATTAGTCGGGGTCATTTGGTTTGGAGACGAGTGGAAGGTCTGAACTTAAGGCTCTATCGATTCTGTGACGGACTTGGCTGAAAATTTCTGGACCTGTGATACGGAGTGGAGAATTGTAGGTTTTGTTTTGTTTTAGGGCGCAAAAACGACTATGGTCATACGCGCCGATGTGAAGAATTGTATTATTCTCCCTTATAGGTCCGGAGTAAAGTACACACTACACACCGGAAGCAGCTACTAGGGTAGCAGAGTACGTGTGGCGTGCACACGGGGGTTTTTTAGGTTAGAGGGACCCCCCCTTGGGCGAAACGATAAAATACCTGACGGCTTACCAGAGAGGACATTATCATCGTTGATAAAGAACGTCCGTCCTCAGAGACCAAAAACAGGAAAAGTTAACGTAATATTGGTAAACTGCAGGAGTATCCAGGGCAAGGTTCCTGAATTAGTATCTCTTATTGAAGGAAATAGTGCGCATATAGTATTAGGAACGGAAAGTTGGTTAAAACCGGAAGTGAACAGTAACGAAATCCTAGACACAGAATGGAATATATACCGCAAGGATAGGATAAACGCCAATGGTGGAGGAGTATTTATAGCAGTAAAGAATTCAATAATATCCAGTGAAGTTATTAGCGAATGCGAATGTGAAATAATCTGGGTTAAGTTAAGTATCAAAGGTGGGTCAGATATGATAGTCGGATGCTTCTATAGACCACCTGCATCAGCAACCGTAGTAGTTGAGCGCCTCAGAGAGAACCTGCAGAACGTCGTGAAGAAGTTTCGTGATCATACTATTGTAATAGGGGGAGACTTCAATCTACCAGGTATAGAATGGGATAGTCACACAATCAGAACTGGAGCCAGGGACAGAGACTCTTGTGACATTATCCTGACTGCCTTGTCCGAGAATTACTTCGAGCAGATAGTTAGAGAACCAACTCGTGAAGCTAACGTTTTAGACCTCATAGCAACAAATAGACCGGAACTTTTCGACTCCGTGAATGTAGAAGAGGGTATCAGTGATCATAAGTCAGTGGTTGCATCAATGACTACAAGTGTAATAAGAAATGCCAAGAAAGGAAGGAAAATATATTTGCTTAACAAGAGTGATAGGGCACAAATCGCAGAATATCTGAGTGACCACCATCAAACGTTCATTTCTGAGGAAGAGGATGTGGAACAAAAATGGAAAAAATTCAGAAACATCGTCCAGTACGCCTTAGATAAGTTCGTACCGACTAAGGTCCAAAGCGAGGGGAAAGATCCACCGTGGTATAACAATCATGTACGAAAGGTACTACGGAAACAAAGAAAGCTTCATCATAGGTTTAAGAGTAGTCGAATCATAGCTGATAAGGAAAAGCTGAACGAAGCGAAAAAGAGCGTAAAGAGAGCAATGAGAGAAGCATTCAACGAATTCGAACATAAAACATTGGCAAACAATCTAAACAAGAACCCTAAAAAGTTTTGGTCATATGTAAAATCGGTAAGCGGATCTAAATCCCCTATTCAGTCACTCGTTGACCACGATGGCACCGAAACAGAGGACGACCGAAGAAAGGCAGAAATACTGAATTCAGTGTTCCGAAACTGTTTCACTGCGGAAAATCGTAACACGGTCCCTGACTTCAGCCGTCGCACCGACGCCAAAATGGAAAATATTGAAATAAACGATATCGGAATTGAAAAACAACTGCTATCACTTAGTAGCGGAAAAGCATCCGGACCAGACGAGATACCCTTAAGATTCTACAGTGATTATGCTAAAGAACTTGCCCCCTTTCTATCAGCAATTTATCGTAGATCGCTGGAAGAACGTAAAGTACCTAGCGACTGGAAGAAAGCGCAGGTCGTTCCCATTTTCAAGAAGGGTCATAAATCAGATGCGAATAATTATAGGCCTATTTCGCTTACGTCAATCTGTTGTAGAATAATGGAACATGTTTTGTGTTCTCGTATTATGACGTTCTTAGATAATACAAATCTCCTTCATCATAACCAACATGGATTCCGCAAACAGAGATCATGTGAAACTCAGCTCGCCCTATTTGCCCAAGAAATTCACAGTGCCGTAGACACTGGCGAGCAGATTGATGCCGTATTCCTGGACTTCAGGAAGGCATTTGATACGGTTCCGCACTTCCGTTTAGTGAAAAAAATACGAGCTTACGGAATATCGGACCAGGTTTGTGATTGGATTCAGGATTTCCTAGAAGAAAGAACACAACATGTCATTCTTAACGGTTCAAAATCTGCAGATGTAGAGGTAATTTCGGGAGTACCGCAGGGAAGCGTGATAGGACCTTTATTGTTTACAATATACATAAATGACTTAGTTGACAACATCGGTAGCTCCGTGAGGCTATTTGCAGATGACACGGTTGTCTACAAGAAAGTAGCAACATCAGAAGACTCGTACGTACTCCAAGAGGACCTGCAAAGGATTAATGCATGGTGCGACAGCTGGCAGCTTTCCCTAAACGTAGATAAATGTAATATAATGCGCATACATAGGGGCAGAAATCCATTCCAGTACGATTATGCCATAGGTGGTAAATCATTGGAAGCGGTAACAACCGTAAAATACTTAGGAGTTACTATCCGGAGCGATCTGAAGTGGAATGATCACATAAAACAAATAGTGGGAAAAGCAGGCGCCAGGTTGAGATTCATAGGAAGAATTCTAAGAAAATGTGACTCATCGACGAAAGAAGTAGCTTACAAAACGCTTGTTCGTCCGATTCTTGAGTATTGCTCATCAGTATGGGACCCTTACCAGGTTGGATTAATAGAAGAGATAGACATGATCCAGCGAAAAGCAGCGCGATTCGTCATGGGGACATTTAGTCAGCGGGAGAGCGTTACGGAGATGTTGAACAAGCTCCAGTGGCGGACACTTCAAGAAAGGCGTTACGCAATACGGAGAGGTTTATTATCGAAATTACGAGAGAGCACATTCCGGGAAGAGATGGGCAACATATTACTACCGCCTACATATATCTCGCGTAATGATCACAACGAAAAGATCCGAGAAATTAGAGCAAATACGGAGACTTACAAGCAGTCGTTCTTCCCACGCACAATTCGTGAATGGAACAGGGAAGGGGGGATCAGATAGTGGTACAATAAGTACCCTCCGCCACACACCGTAAGGTGGCTCGCGGAGTATAGATGTAGATGTAGATGTAGAATGGAAGCAGGTACTCGAGTAGCGGATCCTTGTGGAGTGCACATAGGGGTTTTCTAAGCTAGGTGTTAGTTCGAGGTCCTCTGATCAACTGTCGCCAGTCGATACGCAGAGAGCGAAATCAGACCCCGCACAAAGCAAAGACATTTGACTGTCAAAATTTTCACAGTAAACTGTCGAAGTAAGTATTCGTAACGAAGTTCTTCAGTATGCGGCCCTCCAGATCACCTGACATGCACAAATTATTCTCGGGATCTAGAGCTGGCTGAAACCCGAAGGAGGATACTCTGAAAAATTTAACGCGGTTTGGAATGTATCTCGGAAAGACAAATTAGACGCCGCAGGAGGGGGTGGGGTAAGGGATGGGTTGGGAATTCATCGCAGTCAACAGAAACATTGTGCCCATCGAGGTCGAAAGTGAATGTGTCTTTGAAGTTATCTGAATGCGACTAAAAGGTCTATGTGAACTCATGTTATCGGTTGTTTTTACCGGCCACCCTATTCCGCCGTAACAGTTTTACGATCATTGAAAGAAAGTCTACGATCAGTAGCACGGAAATACCCAGATCATGTAATATTATCTGCAGGCGACTTAACCTACAGAGTGTAGACTGGAATGCCTAATGAATCATTACAGGTGACTCGTTCTGGCAGTCTCGCGAAGTACTTTTGCAGACTTTTCCGGAAACAGTCTTGAGCAGCTAGTGCCGGCCGCTTCAGTCCGGAACCGCGCTGCTGCTATGGTCGCAGGTTCGAATCCTGCCTCGGGCATGGATGTGCGTGATGTCCTTAGGTTAGTTAGGTTTAAGTAGTTCTGAGTCTAGGGGACTAATGACCTTAGATGTTAAGTCTCATAGTGCTTGGAGCCATTTAAACCATTCTGAGCAGCTAGCGCGACAGTCCACACGCAATGGGAATATTCCCGACCTTGTGGCTGCAAACAGGCCTGACCTTAGCGCGATGTCAGTATAGAGAAGGGATTAATGACCATGTTATCATAGCGTCGACGGTTACCAAAGTTAATGAAACCATTAAGAATGGCTAGCAAAGTATTTTTGTTAGAAAGAGTATATAAGCAGTTGTTAGCATCTGACTTACGCAAGTTTTAGTTTTAGTTCGAATACAGTAAAAGACGAGGAACTATGGGCAAAGTTTAAACGGATTGTAAATCGCCCTCTGAAGAAGTATGTACCGAGTAAGTGGATCAAGAACGGAAAAGATTCATGACAAATTCGGAAAATGCTGACGAAACAGAGACTGTTCCACTCGTGGTTCAAAAAAGTACAGGCAAAAGTTAGCAGAAATTCAGGTGTCTGCATAAAGATCGATGCGCGAAGTATACAACTACTACCGTCATACGATAGCAAAAATTATTGCCTAGAATTCTGGTCCTACGTGAAATCGCCTAGCGGCCGAATGTTTCTATCCAGTCACTCACTGACCATTATGGTGCGCCAATACAGGACAGCAAAAGGAAAGCTTAAGTTTTAAAATTCGTGTTTAAGAAATCATTAACGCAGGAGGACCGTATTAGCATACCCTCGTTTGACCATCGCAAAGACTTCACTACTGAGGAGCAAGTAAGCGAGATGAAATTTAGGAAGAGTATGAAATTTTGCTTAAAGTTTGTTGGAAGCCGCCAAGTGGTCTCATTATGAAACACTGACTGAATATAGTCTGTGTAATCTGCGTTCCAATTTAAGCAAAAGCAAGGTTTTCACGCTCCTCAGTGTTTGCGACGTCACCTCTCCTGAACTATTTGTGGTACAAAGATATAAATTAACAAGTACATTCAGTGCTATATGGGGTCTCTTCAAAAAATTGCGGAACTTTTCCCACAAATTTTTTCTACGCTTGCCTTTTCCTTGTTGTGCGTGGTCTCCTTCGAACCCCCACAGTTCATACACAGCCGTTTCCAGTTCCAGAAGCAGTCTTGTTACGCCTGTTGGTTGATATCTCGTCTGTCGTTACAAATCCTCGTCCTTTCAACGGGGTTTCCAACTTTGGAAATACAGAAATGTCAGCAGGGGCCAGATCTGGAGAGTACGGAGGATGAGGCAGCACGATGGTTTCGTTTTTTGTGCAAGTCACACACCAACTGGGACGAATGTGCGGGTGCATTATCGTGATGCAAGAGCCGCGAATTGTCTCATTATTTCAGGCCATTTTGTTCTCATTTTCTCGCAGGCGTAGCAACATCTCCCCCGACATCGAATTCATGACGGAAGTCAAAGAAAACTATCAGCATGACTCTTAAGTTTGACCTGACATGACGAGCTTTTTTTTGGTCTTTTTTCCCGACCCGTTGTGTAGATTGAACCTTGGTCTCAACATCATAACCGTACACTCACGTCTCATTACCAGTTATGATTCTCTTAAGGAATATTTCGTTCTCATTTGCGCGATCCAAAATCTCTTCACAGATTGCGAGGCGAAGGTCTTTCTGGACTTCACTAATGAGCAGTGGTACGAACTTGGCGACAACACGATGCATTCCAAGATGCTGAGTCAGGATTTCATGACATGATGCAATTGAAATGTTACATTTTTTTGCAATCTCTCGCACAGTCAAGTCTTCGATAGGCACGCACAGTTTTGCCGACGTTCCTGACATCAGCGTCGTCGGTAGACGTCGAAGTGCGTCTTGGACGAGGGTCGTCTTTAACTCCCGTCCGGCAATTTTTAAACCGTGTCAATCATTAGCGAGTACGGCTTAAGCACTCATCACCGTAGATTTCCTGCATCATTTCGTGGGTCTCTGTAAAGCTTTTCTCGAGTTTCACGCACAGTTTAATGCAGACGTGTTCCTCCTCCTACTCTGCCATCTCGAAATTCGCAAACTGTGCGACACAACGTTCTACTTAACACAGAACTGAACAATAATTGACATACAACAAATGAAACTTCCGGCAGTTACACATTAAACAGAGACACCAACCGCATTTCGATCCGACACATTACTGGCGAGAAATTACGAATGTTCCAAAATTTTCTGAACAGACCCCTATGTGGATACTGTCTGCAAACTGTATTGCGTATAGTGTCGGCAGTTAAGAAGTAATAAATTAAAACGTCACGCTTGATGCTGAAGTTTGCATAAACAGCGAAAATGTAGTTAGCGATAAACTTCTTTTTCCATTCATCATTTTGTGGCGGTGTCAGCGACAAAAAGTTTCGTAAAAATTTGAAATTGTGTGTCAAGTCTGCTGGGAGTAGGTAAGCGCTGTCATTCTCAAATACTGGATGACAATCGCCTGGGCATTCGCGAGCCGTCAGTTGCATTGCACCAAGACACACAGTTTCTAACTGTAATGCTTGTCTCATTGCCACCTTTAACATAAGATCCTACACCCGACGGGAACTATACACAATTCTATCTCGGATAATTAGGTTCGCCAAATAACAACCACTCTGATAATTTCTGAGAACAGTACGGTTCTGTCGTTAAGTATTTATTTCTGACATTTGATGAGAGCTTTGCCTTCAAAAGGAATAAGGAAATCAAGACCGACTTTAGCGCTCTTGTAATAAATAAAAGATGCTTTGCGGACTCGGTGGTTTATCAGCTATCCTTCTGAGGCAACATGGCGATCTAAAACTGCAGTGTTCCCCATCGCACTTAGAAACTTAAAGCCAGAATTAGGTACACTTGCGATTTAGTAGGTTGGCTGCAACAGCAGCCGAAACGATAGTAGTATAATCACGTGTGACACAGTCACACACGAGAAGAATTTTAACGAATGAATCCTGGCCGTGAAAGCCTACATTCTTATATCTGTGTGGGTGAAACTTACCCAGAGTGACATTTGTATGGACAGGGAATGTGTTGACATCTGCACGGAGTCCAGGACACTGTAGGTAGTGGGCAGGGTGTTCCAGATGCAGGATACACCAACCTGTCTCCGCTACCTGCGACGTATTCTGTGGAAGACCAAAGCATATTTCCTGCACAAAGTTCCCTGTCCCCACACCAGTTCGTAGTGTGCGAGGCTTTCTCACAGAGTTCAGTGCTGCATTTTACCTGTGACTGACAAATAGTGTTCCGTGTTTTTAGTGCTGAGATAATGGAGTTCACCGAAACCACCAAAGGGAAACCTTCACTGATTTACACGTTTTTTTAAAGCTATTAAAAACTGACAAGCCTGGATGGAAGCCTGTATCTCTGATGATGTACTTCGAAAGTGCCACCGTCCAAGCAGCTAAAAGTTTCTCTCTTGGAAGGAAGGTAACTAGGTTCAATGGTACTTTTCATCAATGTTTGTGGAAACAAGTTCAGTGTTTCCTGCGTCTTTCCAGCTTTTACCGAAAACGAGGAAATACGCTGTCACATAAGAATGTCTTGGCTCTAGCACATCTTCTACTGGAAATGTTGGATGATGGTTGGTTGTGTATTCGGCAGAGCACGGCTGAAAACCGGAAGTTGCAAGACTTTTATGACTATTTTGTGGCCCAGTGGCTTGATAACGAACAGATGCCAAGAGAGATGTGGAATTGCAGTGGAAGGTGCCATCGCACTAATAACTTCTCAGAAGGATGGTACCCAAGAATAACTACACTAATATCAAAAGTTCATCACAATCTTTACTCATTCGACAAAAACCTTCGGCAATATGCAGTTCGACCGACTACTTTTAAACTTTCGTGGGAGAATAAGGAAAAGGTCAGCACTGAAGACTGACGAAACAATTGCAAAGGCTTTAAAGACATTCAAAACTGATGGGAACTAAAAACAATTTCTGACTTGTGTGGCCTACGCACAGAAGTTACAATGACGAAGGAAACGCCAGAATCACTGAAAAATTTGTAAATACTGAACAGTAGTTTAATGTAATCGTTGAAATCTTGTAAATATTATAAATAAATTTAATGGGAGACGAAAAGGGACTATCTTATCGTGGTGTTCCTAAGACTATCTCAAAAGACACGTCTTTTTCTAGATAATAATCACAACTTGAGAGTTTCAACAACCAAAATATGTGGGCCGACACCGAATACAAAATCATTGCAGCGGATATCCATGTAAATGTCATGGAATTACATCCATACTTTCTCATTCCGTTAGAAGATGAGGCAAACAATGTGCTGCATTCAGAGGAACGACCACAGTTAGGTCCCGTGCAGCCTTAGACACGAACATACAGTGCCTAAGGGGAGTCTACACCCAATAATTTATCTTTCCTTCCACTTTGCCGATAGCAACCAAATTTTAAAATCATGTCTATTGCGTAAAAACCAATTTTTCGTATTCACACCAGAACTTTTACGTGCCAGATTTTGTAGGTACATTCACCAGACATAGTTCGACGGTTCTGTGCATTCACCGAGCGAGGTAACGCAGTCGTTAGACACTGGGCTCGCATTCTGGAGGACGACGGTTCAATCCCGCGTCCGGCCATCCTGATTTAGGTTTTCCGTGATTTCCCTAAAATCGCTCCAGGCAAATGCCGGGATGGTTCCTTTCAAAGGGCACGGCCGACTTCCTTCCCCGTTCTTCCCTAATCCGATGAGACCGATGACCTCGCTGTCTGGTCTCCTTCCCCAAAACAACCAACCATTGATTATCGGTACATAAATGTGACTGCAAAATAAATCAATTACATTTTCGATAACATGAATGCATAGAAGTATGCACTGCATATCAAGACTACTTCCCGCAAAAATTTCATTCAGATTGGTTAATATTTATGATAAAAAGGTTGGCACTGAGCTTAGAAAAAAAACCTTATGGTCAAACTGGTTTTAACATTTTTATCAAAAGATGACTGTTACAGTAAGACACATACCCATTAAAATTCACCGGCACCACAAAGTTCTCCCATCCTGCTTCTGTGAGGCTTCTTCTTATAATTTCAGGATCACGATAGCCTTTCTCTTGAATTTTGTGAATAAAGATCTGCTCCAGTCTTCTTGTGGAGGTGCATCGATAGGGATATCTGGCTGTAAGCCAATGCCTGTTTCTTTAGAACTTGTTGATTGTACTGAACAGTACTTCAGTATATCTCCTAAATTTAAAAGTAATTGATTTCCAACGACTGGCTGCCAATTGTTTCGCTTCAGTTTTCCTAGAAATCTTGCAATTTGTTTTTCCCTGTTTGAGTTTATGCCAAATTCGGAGTCAAGATGGTCCTATGTGAAGGTGATAGAAATAGAAAATTGTCTTTGCATCTTTCAGTGTGCCACAGCCCCTTATGCAGTCCGTTTCAAAAATTTCTTAGACGTACTTGTAATTCGAATACGGCCAAATCGTTTTGGAACCTAAGAATAGGGATGAAAACTAGTACGATGATCGGATTAGGAACTTAAAAACACATGAACATCACCGTATCACTGCAGGATGCCTAGTCTGTGTATTGAATGGGATAGTGTCTAGATAGGCTTTGTGTTCTATTAATGTGCTTAAAACGTCTGAACACAACGAAAAAAATTCAGTTTAGAACATTACAATCAATTCCACGCAAACGATTTTAGACACTTGGAAGGCGACTGGCGAAAAGCCAATGAAGAGGAAAAAAATCTTTTAAGCGATATGACTGAAGAGAGTATTCATCATATGGAAGCACAGAAATAAACGTCTCCGTAATTCTCCCCACACTTTCACTCTGAAAATACATTTTTGTTTTCAGGAGGAACACTCTACGAGTGAATGTGCAGTTAGATCAAGTTATCATACTGATTTTCTGTCTGCAATGGGTTGTGCAGTTTCACTGATTCTCGGGTTATGTAGTGGTAGCTTTATTCATCGGTAGATCTCTGTTTACAAGGACAAGGATTTGTTGATAGTGTGAAAGTTCGGCTACAGTTAGAACTTACGCTTCTATAGTCTGACGTCTGTTAGATGAGATCCACAGAAATATTAGTCTCGTGGACTTCCGTTTCCTCAAAGTAAATTTTCACGACTTTACAAGTCGTGCATTTACTATTATGTCGATCTTTAGACTTACATGTCATGCTGCTTTTTTATGCCATGAAGAGAGCGAAACCCACGCTGAGAAGCTCACTCGCAGTCTTAAGCTTAAGAGCTTGTCTTCGAATCAGAGTTACTCCGAAAGTGTTGCCAGACATCGATCTTCTAATGAATAACAAAATAAGAAATATTCATTGACATTCTGTGTCTTTACGTTTAACGTATCAGTAAAATGGTAACGAAATATAAACTTGTCAATTTAAATTATATCCCCTAACGACAGTCATCAAAAGGCTGCAACAGTCGTAGGAAATACTATGTTCCTTACTTAGCTGCCCTCCGTTCTTTGCATCTTCAAAAGAGATGTTAAATTTCACTGTAGTTCTAATTATGTTGAAGTTGATTCTCATCTCTCATTAACATAACAGTCTTAAAAATAAATTCACTGCGAAACGCGTAAATGAGCCACACTGTTGCTCGCAGCTGAGGTGTGAGCGCGAGCCAGCTGTGCTGAACTGCCTGCCGCGCTTTTCCTAGAAGACAACCCTAACTGTTTTGTGAAGGCTAAGTTTTGGAAAACTGTTATCGCACTTCCTCGAAGGGTGTTTTGTTTGTACCTAACTGTTTTGTGTATCATCTCTACCGGTTGGCCCGATATGAGCCCCAGGCTCCGTGCAAGTGTTCCAATCCCCTTACATCTATGCTCCAGATTCAAGGACTTAAGAGAGGGGATGCTCCGCCTGTGTTCCTCCAGTCTTGTGCTCGCCTACGGCCACAGTCTGCCGCAGAAATGTGATTCACAAGGCAACACAGGACAGACGCGCGTGCGGAAGTGAGTGGCGGCGCGATGCTCCATTCATTGAGGATTCGAAGCAGACGGCGGGAAGCACAGTACAGGAGGCCGTGCGTGACGCGGCTGCCACACACCTGACGCGGCCGCTTATGAAATAAACACTAGCACCGCCGCCTCCTTAAATATTATCCGCAGCTCGGCACACCAGCCCTGCCACAAAATCACTTAGCGCTGAGTTATTCATGTCGAGGAGTCGTCCCAGGGGCGGGGATGGGTGGTCGCTTAAATTATGGACGGCCGCAAGGCAGCCTACGAGCAAAACTCCACGTGATGCGCCAACCCAATCGTACGGTTGCCGCGGATGCATCCCTCTCTATATTTGTAGAAACTACTGCGGTGGCGAGGATACCTAAATAAAAGATTTTAGGGGGAAGGGAAAACGGAAGACACGTAGGGGAAAAAAGTTAAAGCGGTATCGCTGTGAAGTTTTTTTAAACAACCATCTGTTTCATTGGACTTGGGAGGTGAACACACTTGGCACTTAAGAAACGAGCGTCAGTTTAACACAATTCACAGTTAAATGCCTGGCAGAGGGTTCATCAAACCACCTTCAAGCTGTTTCCTTACCGCTCCATTCTCGAAAGGGGAGGGGGAAAGGCAAACGCTGAATCTTCCTGTGCAAGCTGCGATTTTTCTTATTTTACCGTGACGATCATTTGTCCCTATGTAAGTGGCCGCCAACAGAATATTTTTCGCAATCGGAACAGAAAAATGATTGGTTGGTTGATTCGGGGGTGGGGACCAAACAGCGAGGTCATCGGTCCCATCGGATTAGGAAAAGATGGTGAAGGAAGTCGGCCTTGCCTTTATTAAGTGATCTGAGCTATTTCTCTAAGCCGAGGATATCTATTTCTGAGCTATTCATGTTGACAGTTGTTATAGACTGGATTTCTGGAATATTTACTTCGTCTTCCTTCGTGAAGGAGTTTCGGAAAACTTTGTTTAGTAACTCTGTTTTAGAGGCACCGTCATCAGTGACATCACTATTTTTATCGCACAGTGTAGGTACTGACTGCGTCTTGCCGTTCGTGTACTTTACATATAACCATAATCTCTTTGAGTCTTCTGCTGATTTCGAGACAAGATTCGTTGTGAAAGCTATTAAAAGCTCCTCGTACTGAAGTTCACGCTACATTTCAGCTTCTTTTGCGTTCTTTGAAATTGTAATGCTTTTTACGTTGCTTCTGGAATAGCGTTCTGACATGTTTTGTGTACCATGGGAGGGGGGGGGGGGAATCACTACCATCTCTTATTAATTTATTTGGTGCATATATTTCTTTTGAATTCAAAACCACTTCTGGTCTAAGCTTACATAGCCACATCGGAAGGAGTGGAGGCCGTCTCTCAGGAAAGCGTCAAGCGAATTTTTATCTGCTTTTTTACACAGATGTACTTCACGTTTACTTCACTACCTTGACACTGATCCGAAATTAGGCATTTGCTTTACATTTTCAGCAACTGCATTAACAAAACATATTCAACAGACTTTTTAATTATATAGATGTATAAATTTTAAGAACAATTAAAAACCTGGCACCATTGGAATTGACATACAAGTAAAGATTCAATATGGTGTTGACCCACCCTTAGCCTTGATAACAGCTTCCACTCTCACAGGCATACGTTCAATCAAGTGCTCGAAGGTTTCATTCTTCACGTAGTGCTGCACTGAGGAGAGGTATCGATATCGGTCGAGCCTTGGCACGAAGTTGGCGTTCCAAAACATCCCAATGTTCTACAGAATTCAGGTCAGGATTCTATTCATACCAGTCCACTACGGGATTGTTATTGTCGTGTAACCACTCCGCCACAGGCCGTTGATTATGAACAGGTGTTCGATCGTGTCGAAAGATGCAATCGCCATCCACGAATTGCTCTTCAACAGTAGCAAGCAAGAAGGTGCTTTAAACACCAGTGTAAGCCTGTGCTGTGATAGTGCCACGCAAAACGAGTGCAAGCCCCCTCCATGAAAAACACGACCACACCATACCACCACCGCCTCCAAATTTTATTGTTGGCACTACACACGCTGTCAGATGATTTTAACCGGGTATTCGCCATACCCATACCCTGCCATCGAATCGCCACATTGTGTACTGTGATTCTTCACTCCACACAACGTTTTTTCCATTGTTCAATCGTCCAATGTTTACGCTCTTTACACCAAGCGACGCGCCGTTTGGCATTTACCGACGTAGTGTGTGGCTTATGAGCAGCCGCTCGATCATGAAATCCACTCAGGGATTAAGCCTTGGCTGCTGCCTGCAAGCAATACGAGGAGAGATCTACGATCCTGAGATACGTGATAAAAATGTTGCCCGTCCCTTCAGCCGTTATTGCCAGTAGGAGGAATCTACTGCTGCCATTGTTTCCCTATCCAAGCAGCTGAGGAAACCCCGTACCACACTTCCCTATCTCAGAGAAAATCTGAGAAGGTACGGGGAGTCGAACCCGGGCCCTTCTGCATCGAAGGCAGCGACGCTAACCACACGGCTATGGAGGTAATCAAAAATTGCGATTAAACGTGGAAAATAATTATATAACAAACTATTTATAAAAATTCTACATCTACAGCTATCATCTACGAATCACTGTGCACTACCTGAAGAAGGGACTTTTAATTGTACTACATTACGGGTTTTTCCATTCCATTAAAAGATGGAACAAGGGAAGAAATCGGTAAATGTGGTCCTAAGAAATCAGATATCCAGGTTCGTATAACATCACGATGTGAACTGAATGTCGTGATTAGTGTTAAAAATCTAAGCTGTAGCGAGGTTCCTGCGACTTGCCGCCAGTTTATTCTAGGTGTTATGAACCAAAAGGATTGGGAACAGTCAAACAACAGCGTGATATAAAAATTCTTGATCTAAAGAAGAAGAATAATTCTAATACCGTCTGTCTGAAGTACAGTCTTGGGAATTTGACGTTTCTCGAAACGTTCGCAAGTCATTCCCCAAGTTGTTCTTCCTCACCTCCATCCAGATATTCGACCACCAATCCATTTCTCACTATAAATTTTATTTTGTATTCCTCCTTCGAAGATATTTACTGATGCCCCCATACCGACACACTTTTCATGATTAAGTTTATGACTTCAGAGACACGAATTTTTACTATTTTTTAAATGCTGGCTGCTGTATCCGCCTCACGCAACTTTCGAAATAAAATTCGGCTCCCACTTAGGTATTAATTGTCACAGACAACCTAAAGGTAGGTGTATGCTGCGTTATCTAACATAAATAGTATTTTCCTGTTTCACGTCATCAAATGTTTAACATAAGATTATTAACAAACCACTCACATATTTCCTTGAGCTCTACATTTCTGATTTTAGCCCTAGAAGTCTTTTCGCAATGCTAAATGTGTGCACCTTCACGGCCCTGAGGCTTTATTAACGTTGGTCCAGAATAACTCCAGCAAAATTCTCTTTTCCTAATAATTAAGAAACATGACGTTCATCCCGTATTGAACACCAGCAACTCACGCCGTCTTTAGAGTCACGTCAGGCTTCACCAAATGCACAGGTAGTTTCCATCACACTGCTAATGTGTCGGACCGAGACGGAATCTCAACGAACGGAATAGTTGGCAGGAGGAACGGGAGAGTGTGACACGTCTCAAGTATGCAGATTTATTCCCTAAGCAACACACTCAGTCACTCTGAGCAGCCAGTGTCATGAGTGGCCGAGAGTACATTCTGTCGTAGCGGGACTGCGTAATTCAGTTGAATCTGTGTTCCATATTTCGTTAGAGCTTGCTTGAGAAACTATTTTACAGTAAACATTGAGGACCGGCAAGAAGTATGCGCCGAATCGGGACTCTTATCCCGAAAAAAATTACTTTCTCGAGAAGCATTCCTCCAGACAATTAATTTTTAATATTCTCTCTCTGAACTTCAGTAGTTCCTTGACTTCCGTCTGTCACTGCGCTTCTCTCCAGTTATAATCTCTTCAATGTTGCACTTCGGCAGAACTACAAAAGAAAACGTAGTACTTTACTCACCAATATTTAACGCAGAAACAATAGTGGAAGTGGAAAAAGCGTGTAAATGCGGACAGAATTTTAACGTGACTCAAAGACGCCAAAACCGAGGTTCGCGCAAAGGGGGCGACGATTGGATAGCAGTCAAAATAATTTCAGTCGTCGTGTGGGCGTCAACTTGCGAAATGTACAGCTTTACAGCAAAAATGTTCTTTCCCGTTCCTCTCCAGTATGCAGGTTGATGACAATCTTACGTCCTAGCGATGTTCTGTGAAGACGGTTACAGGATCGATATTGGAGAGACATGCCGCTCAGGTGAAGCTCACGCCACATTCTTCGAAAACGGTCTTTATTCTGTTCCCTGAGAATCGCGATCAACAATAGGTCCGTAGCAGGATGAATAACGACTGATCCAAACTTGTGCTTTCACACTATAGTTTCTGCAGAGTATCTCTGAGTTTTTATTTCGTTCGAAGGAAACGCAACGTCGAGTAAGAGGTGAAGGATTAAGCACTCCCATTAAAAATAACCAAAAGTTGCTTCAATGTTTGATTTGCTCGCCAGGAACTATCTAAAAGTGGCGCACTTTCTGAGCATAGAGATTTAATTTTGTAGCACTGGACTGCCGCTAGCACCTCGCCATAAAACCAAAGAAAGACGGTTGTACTAAGCATCAGCAGAAAGCAGATACGCGATAAATTTAACATCCCAAACTGGACGACACGGTAGTGGGAAAGCAGATATTATTCGAAGGCACACAACACATGTGGCACAGCCACAACGACTGTCCAGTCCAGTCACCATCATAACGGATGAGAGCAAAATAAAAGTAATTCCTATCACAGATTCGATTTGCTCGCAAACTTCCGTGAGCAGGCACCACCCATGGATTGCTGGCATGGAAAATCATCGAGTGGCGACGGAGACGTAAATTTTATCTACATTTACATGATTACTCTGCAGTTCACAAATGCCTTGCTAAGGATTCATTGAACCACCTTCAAGCTAGTTCTAAACCGTTCCAAACTCTAACAGCGCGCAGGAAAAACGAATACTTAAATCCGTCTCTGCGAGCTCCGAGTTCTCTTATTTTATTATGATGATCATTCCTCCCTACATAGGGGGGGGGGGGGGGGGGGGGGGAAAGGGCCAACAAAATATTTTCCCAGTCTGAGGAGGAAGCTGGTGATTGATATTTCGGGAGAAAACGCTGCCGCAACAGGAAACGCCTTTGATTTAACGATTGTCACCCCAATCATATCCGAAGTGCTCCCTCCCCTATTTCGCGATAGCCTACTACAATGTAGAAAATACGTAAGATGGCGAAAATCCATAAAATTCAGGCCCGTTACGTTCGAATTTAAATTAGGGTCATGCCGACACTGAGGGGCACTAATTCCTCCCACATTCTGAGATTTGGTACCAAGATAAGTCTCCCAACTTGTGCACCGAGACGCTGTGCTGCCCAACCCGCTTGAGGCATCACCATCTATTCCACCCCAACCACCTGTCATGTTACGATACTGCAGTGACTGTGTTGATGATCAGAAATACGATGCAACGTTCCTTCGGACATACATGGAACAGGCACTGCGGCGACTACAGCCGTTATGAAATGTATTCGCAGTTACGAATATGGTCAACCAAATGCTGTATACTGGAATGACGACATTGAAAATTAATGTCGGACCGGGACTTAAACCCGGATTTCCCGCTTATCGCTCCTTACCATTAGGCTATACGAGCACGACTCACGGCCAGACCCAAACTCCGTATGTCGTCACCCACGTGTATACAATTGCACTCCTATATCCCTTATGTATGTTCCCGTACAAGAGAGACATTAACTGAAAGTCGCTTGCCTGTGTCGACGCATAAATACTGCATTGCAGTGCCTGTGTTGTTCAGAATTACGATGCAATATCCCTTCGCACAAACATGCATATCCGAAGGAAGAAGCACTGCGGTTGACAACATTTGGACGTTTGGGTCTGCCCGTTAGTCGTTCTCGGAAAACCAAATGGTGATGCGACCGCTCGCGATAAGTGGGAACTCCGCTTTCCAGACCCGGTCCAGCTCATATTTTGACTGCCGTCATCCTATTATACAGCTTATGGCTGTCGATACTAGCATTTGCGAAAACATTTCATGTACCTGGCGCGTTAGCTACGGACACGCTTTTATGCCTATGGATGCACACTATGGTGTGGCGCCCGAGATAATCCTGCACGTTTTCAGTCTTTACACAGCAAAATGTGTAATGCGGAAGTTACCGCCATTTCGATATAGATCGTTGTCTTCCATTACATTGGGAGTAACCATGCACGAACGCAGTTCCGTCTGAGTAGCACCTTCAGCAACAGGGCACACGCAGAAACTACGTCGGTTGTTACCAAGCAACCACGTTATTTCCACAGCGAGCATCCGTAAATGCCATTCCACTTACAGCAAATGCGGAAAGCTCCCCTTTGTGATCGTATTTCGGAACTGGTGGCTAACAGCTTCCCTTTTCTTGAATTCTTTTCGGTTAAGCAATTCTCGATAAAACGGTGTGACACGACTACCTAACATTTACATCTTATTTCTCCATATAATTAGAGTTAATTTCAATTACTGACGATTAATAATACGTAGCTTTCGCAGTCTCCTTTTGCTTTATTACAACATAAATTTTGGTGATGAAACACTCGCAGTAGTGAACATGATCGATGTCTCCATGGTTCGAGGACAGAAGCACACCAGGTATGTGCAACTTCCTGGATGATAAGGAAACAATGATAAGACAGATCACTCTTCGTTTCTACGCACTGTCACTACAGAAGTGACGTCTGACAAGGCGCCATACCTACCCCATTCACTTACCTAGGAAGTAAAATAACTCTCAAACAAAGGACTCAATCTAAGGAAAAAAATCTCTGAAAGTTAAGTCTGGAGCACAGTACTGTATGTAAGTAGATCACGGACTTTGAGAAAATTGGGAAAGGAGGGAATCCGTTGATATGTGGTGTTACAGAAGACTCCTAAAAACTATGTGGACTGACATGAAATAAAGAGATTCTCCGCATGATTAATGAGACTCACTAACTGCAAGAATGACGGGAAGACGTCACGAAATAACACTCACGGTTCTAGAGGGAACCGTAGATGGCAAATCTGCAAGGGAAGACAGAGATCGACATATAAACAGCAAATAATCGAAAACGCTCAATTTTGGTGCTACGTCGAGGTGAAGAAGTTGGCACAGAATACGAAATCGTCGTGGTGGGTTGCACGAAACCAGTTAGAAGACATTAGCGCCTCCGCTGGCTACGGGTTCGGGTCGGAAAAGCAGCGCGCGCTCGGGAAGCAGGTCAGCGCGGCAAGGAGTGGCGCGGAGCGGCCATCTGCGCCGGCGCCGTATCTTATCTGGCGGCGTCAGCTGCGCGTGCCCGGACGCCGGACCACCGGACACGTGCCGCCGCGTGCGTCGCCAGCACCCTCACCTGCACTCTGCCGCACGGGCAGCTAGCGAAAAGTCCTCGCGACAAAGGAGTCAACGGTATCGTTAATCGCTCAATATAGGGATCTCAGACGTAACAGCAGCTCCACAACAGAAGAAACGAGTGCGTCAGTTCTATCTTGGAACAGGCATAGGATAAGTATCAACAGAATATGCACACGACGCAGAGAGAACTACAGAAATATACGGCAAAAGTGTGTGATGCTAAAATCAAGACTACAAATCGTTGTAAAATAGATACAGAAGTGATTTAGGAAAGTACAAAGTGGTCAGTGCTACAAAAGAAGAGCAGAAAAACCTTCATTTCGCCTCAAAACTACTGGTTTCCTGTAAGGGACGAGACTCGATGAAGACCAAAGAGTTCTTTAATGAATAACTAGCCATTACCTAGAAAAATCCTTTGAGATGTTCCAACGAGCCTAAAACGAGTAGATATCGTGCCTATTACTTACGAATTTCGTTTCTGATCCGTTAAGCATATTCAGCAGAAAAAGTCCACAGCACGCCACACGGGAGTCTTTCATCCATTATTACCCGACAGCGACCACGAATTCGGGCTCATATCCAGTGGAAGAGGAACGTTGCACTTCAGAAAAAAAGAGACATTTCTCCTCATTATGTGTTGTGCCTAGCACAGGTCCTCACAAGCAGCTCTCCATACACTCCTGTATTTGCTACCCTCTTCGTATTCTCAGAATTGTTTTTTATCCTTATACTATCCAACACCTGTTATCTTCTGCGCCTTCTTCTTCCTCTGCCACTCACAGTTCCTTCCATAGTATCCATCAGTAAACAATCACTTCTCATCCATGTCTGTGTTTCCTCTTTCTGATTACCTTTAAAATTTCTCGCTCTTCCCAACACTTACTCCTTTCTCGCTTTGTCTAGACGTTTTATCCCTTCCATCCTTCTCCAAATCCGCATCTCGAATTCTTCTGTTCTTTTTTCTTCCAATTTCCTCAGTGTCCACGACTCAGCTCCGCATTGTGTCACGCTCCATACAAACCACCTCGTCAATCTCTTCCTCAGATCCCTGTCCATGCTCCCATATAGAAGCGTCCTTATTAAACGTCTCCTTCGTAACTGCTACACGCATTTTCTCCTCTTTATTTCATCTCATTCGTCTTCCGTAATAATGTCTCCCAGATACTTTAAAGCACTTACTTATTCTACGTTTTCATGTCCTAATTTTGTAGTTGTTTTTACTTTTCTTGCATTTGGCACCACATATTTTGTCTTTTTCTTATTCATTCTCATTCGGAGCTCCTCACAGATCTCATTTAATTCTTTTAACATTCTAATCATAGTTCTTTCGCTCTCTGCCAATAACAAACATACCATCTGAAAATCGAACATATTCTACCCTCTTATCACCAACCCGCACTCCTCTTTTTCGTTTCAAACTCTGCGGAACAATATGCTCCAAATACATATTAAACAGCAGCCCTGCCTCACTTCCCCTCCAAGTGTGCTTTCCTCTGACATCCCAGTCCCAATCTGTACTCGCGTTTTCCGTTGTAGGTATACAATCCACTCTTCCTTGCAATATCCGTTACTTTATTCCACTGTACTCTATCATAGGCTTTCTCCGAGTCAACGAAAACAGTATACACTTCATTCAAATTTTATCCATATTTTGCAGATTCAAACGTGTCTGTACTCAATAACTCGAGGTATGAATTAAAAAACGCTTTCAGTCACACTTTTTCGTGTTTTATTCAGTACACGATGCATTACGGACCCTGTGGGTCCATCTTCAGGTGTAATTCGTCTTAATACATGCTTTATTTGTTCTCTTGAGTGAGACGAAATGCATACTCCTGTCACGAAACGGTTTGATGTTCGGTTACGAATTTCGTAAGTCAGACGCGGAAAATACGTGCGAACTAGTGGAAAAGATGAATAGTGTAAACTTACCAAAGAATCCAAGAAAAGAGTTTTTAACGTTTTAGCAACAGTATAAGTTTTTTCCTCCGTCATTTTCAAACATATCACTTCATTCAAGGGGTGCATTCGCAAACACTTGTTTGTGAACACTTCACAGATATTTTTGTACATGGTGTGGTCACAGATAAATTCTTCATAGTGCTAAACATATAATTATTAAACAATTGAAATATGCAGGAAACACTGACATAAGCAGGAAATAATTTTAGAATAGATCTTTAAAATTACTGAAATAGCTGTGGCTTGCGAAATGTGTCTGTTCATTTTAACATCGATTCTGGTTTTTTGATTTTGTGGAAGTATATCTCCAGTTGTTGTAACACATTTAGAGTCTCACCATTGGCTTGATTATGTAATACTGCCAACCTGTTTTCTAGATTGTTGATGACATGTTTGCGCGGGATTAGCCGAACGGCCTAAGGCGCTGCAGTCATGGACTGTGCGGCTGATCCCGGTGGAGGTTCGAGTCCTCCCTCGGGCATGGGTGTGAGTGTTTCTCCTTAGGATAAGTTAAGTTAAGTAGTGTGTATGCTTAGGGACTGATGACCTTAGCAGTTAAGTCCCATAAGACAAAAAAAAGGAAAAGATGACATGTTTCGTTTCCTACATATGTTGTGCAATGACTGATTTTTCAAGGTGGTTGAGCTTGAAAGTATTTACATGTTCTTGAAAACGAGTTTTGAAGTTTCTGTCTGTTTTTCCCTACATAGTAGGCAGGACAATTGCAGCATGATACTTTGTACACTCCACTGTTGTTGTATGTTTGCGTATTTGATTTTAAGTTATGGATGAGTAAGTTTCCTAATTTATTATTAGTTGAGAATGAAACTGTTGCATTTGCTTTCTTGAAAAGGTTAGCTATTTTTTGTGATATGGGGTCCATGTATGGGATACTGGCGAATATTTTCTTTTCTTTCATAGTGTTGTCATTCGTTATCTTGCTTTTGTGTAACACCACTCCCAAGGCTCTTAAATAACTCTTCTGACAATCCATCAGTTCCACTAGCTTTGTGATTCTTCATCTCTTTTAAAGCCCTTTCTTCTTCCTCTTCCAAGATATAGCATCATTTGTCCTCTTCTATACCTCACGTCTCCTCCTCTAATTCATCATTGTTTGGTTCCTGATTCGCCTCATATAGGCTCTCTACATATCCTTGCCACCTTCCGAACACTTCCTCCGGTTTATGTACCACCCTAATATTACTTCTTTCTATTCCTACACTTGTTCTGCTTTCGTTTGCTTCAAAGACTAGGTTAGCAGCTGATCTATACATCATTTCTTATCTTCCTTCCTTTTCTAGTTACTTCTTTACTCCTCTCTTTCGTGAATGGCAAAAATTCTCTCTCTCTCTCTCTTTCTCTCTCTCTCTCTCTCACACACACACACACATACACACACACACCAGTGGATTTCCCTAATGAGGCGACTGCTGTTGCGTATCGGATGACCATCTTTAGCAAACACTATCATCTGGAGATATCAGCAGGTCCCTTATGTTGACTTCACCGCAGCTTCTTTAATGGCTTAAAGATAAACAGGCAATAAAAAAAACGGTAATTGATCATAATCATTGTGCCAAATATCTGATAGCGACTTTATGAGATTTCGTGAAATGGCAAGCAGTACACCTTGAGTACACCTTGACTGAGCAAATTTTCTACTTTAACACTTTTATTTGGCGACTACAAGAGCACCAGAAAATCCTACGCTGACGCACCTACATCAAGTTACTGACTCCTCGTGTTGAGCTGCTTCTCAAGGCCAACTAACCGAAAGTCCAAACAGGCAGCAAAAATAAAATGGGATATATCATACTAAGACAACAAGAATTGCCATACAAACTACTAGAATATTATGGTCGCATACGACATGTTTCGCCTGGATGTCACTGAACTTATTTATTTCACATTCGCAACTTCTGCTTATGAACCAATCCCAAGTGAACTGTTTTTATTCTTACACAGACGAAGTGAAATATGTAACTATGGTTCGACACGAGGACAATGCGTTATCACTTGAGAATGGCACAGACGCCGAATGGGAGATTGTGAAATAAACATACCCAGTAACCGCGTAGAACAAAGTGCAGCATTATTGCTCCAGTGAGGTTGCGCCAACTAATTCGAAATCGGCTCTTTCGTTTTGTAATTGAGAAGTTAGGGTGAAGCTACTGTGTTATCGGAAAGAATTTTCCATCGTGTAATTAAGGAGCGCTTCCGTACATTTATAACAGAATAGAACTTCTAACGCGTTCCGCTTTCAAACTATAGCTTCCATACTTCATACAGAGGTTACCTGGAAAACTACAAAATCGTGAATATTAACGGCGCACGTTTTCAGACATGTACAAAAGCACGACGGGAAATCGGAACTAACAGCTGGCCATCAGCAGCACCAAGGTTCTACCTCGCTCGGTAACGCGCAAAGCTGTGTACATCTCCAGCCAAGCCCGACGAACGCGCATCGAATGACGTGACGGGCGCGCCTGCTTTGAACAATTAATCGCGACTGGCTGCGAGCTTGCAAAGCGGGCGTGGGTGCCGCAGACACAGACTGCAGCTGTCGTTCGCCTGTACCGCGAGAGCGCGCGGCCCTCTCAAGACGGAAAGCCAATAACGCGCGCTGCTTTGCCACACACGGCGCCTGTGTCGGCGGATTCCGACACGCGGCTGCGCTGCGCTCTACGTCTGCGGCGATATGAGTGCCGCTTGAAAACGCCACCGCCCCAGCCGTCCCCGCCCCCTGTCCGGCCTGGTAAGATGGACAGCGGCCGGACGTTTAAAAGCGGACGGCGCGCTCTCGTAAAGGGCTGTCCGTACAGCGGCGGCGGTGGCGGCTGCGGCACGCGACGCGGCGATATTGCCGCGCAGGCTGGCGGAGGCGGCTAATATCGGGCAAAGCCGCCGGCTGATGACTGCCAGTAATTACCGCGCGCGCAGGTCGCCGTCGCCGTTATGAGGCGCGTGCTGGCGGCGCGCCAATCTTCCGCCTCCACCGGAGGCCGCATCGACTCGCGCACCTACGCTACACACCACGCTGTGTTTATCGCACGAGCTTAAGAGTGCGGCAGAAAATACCACTAAACACCGAGTCAGTTCTCCGACAGTTATAAATAGCTATTTCTTTACTTTACTCCCACTAACAGCCCTCACCTCACAAACGTAGATACGAACACAACTGCCAAGCAAAAATTAATAGGTTAGTAAAAATATAAACTGGCTGGCTCGGACAATACAGTTCTTTACTAGGTATGTTTCTGTCGGTAGTGGCGATCCGTTGCCTTCTTCCAACTAAGGAAGTGGGTGATCTATCCATTTCTGTAGGACTTACTGTTTGACACTGAATATCCCGTAAATTATAAGATCGCAAGACAGAGAGAACAATCACAGATTGGGGAACAACACGAAAGGAAGTCGGCCGAGTTATTTTCCGAGAAACCATCCCGGCATCTGCCTAAATCGATTTAGATATACCAAGGAAAACATGAATCTGGATGTCGGGACGACGTTTTGAAGCGACTTCGTTGTGCATCTGAGTCCAGTGCTTTACCACTGCACCATCTGACTCGGTAGAGAACAGTGGGTTAATAAATCGGCCGATCGCTTTTTTCGTAGTCCAGTATCTTAACCACATCACCGCCTCGCCGCGTGGAAAATTCCATACACGATCTCCACTTTGGCGTCGAGAATTCAGCATTGTGGAAGATCACGACATTACAAAGTACCAACAACGAACGAGGATTGACGAGGAAAAGCTGATAAAACTCCGAACATTTTTCACCAGGGCTACGACATGCCAGGAGAATTGAAAGCTGGCGAAGCAGTGGTGCTCTGACTTTCTGCGACGCAGGCTTGACCATTATTGCTCGAGCACAGTGGTGCTAAAATAGGTAGACTGAAGGAACCTGGAAAACGACCCATACCTCGGGCTCTAAAAACATCTTTGGGAAAACGACCCATACCTCGGGCTCTAAAAACATCTTTGATGTTCAAATTGTCCTTTAATTTGCAGAAGTAGAGATCGCATGTTGTACTCAATGGCGTCGCTAACCGTTACACATGAATTTTTTGCGTATGTAGCTCAATAATGCACTCTGCCACATTAAGGTCAACACAGTAGCTTCTAACACGTATTCGAGCCTCGCTTTAGTTCAGGCTGAAGCAGTACATGTCTAAATACATTGCGTTTTACCACTCAGTCCGCCAGCAATGGCGTTTACGAGTCCAGTGCATTTATTTCTGGGCAATGATACCCGTTCCAAAAACACGAGTGCCAACATGTCATTCCCCTACAGAGTCCCAACTGTCAACATCGTGAGGACCGTGTTCCTTAAAATGGTCCAGCGTCATGACGACGCAGTGGCAAAGCTGTAAGGACCATTTGGCCCATTCTGGAAGCCACATAAAGGATCTCCAATACAAGACGTCACAGCATATATTTTGTTACAAGATTGCTTCAGCGTCTGGAGCATTGTCAAGTAAGCATACAGTAGACATCGAAGAAATCAGAGACGCGCTCTATATTTAGAGAACCAGTACTGGAAGGTAACTATGAGAAAATGCTACTGATACTATGTTGTATCTCACGTACAGATCCTAATGTTACGAGAAGAGAGATTAGGGCGCGTACCAAGGCCTTGTGGCAAGTCATTTTTCCCCACTCAATACGTGAATGACATAAGACAAGAAATCACTACTATTGGCATGACGTAACCTCCGCCACCGACTGCACACCGGTTCCTGCAGTTTGTCGACGTAAACGGAGGTTATCGCCGTGCTGTGGTTACACACTGTGCGGATTAGTATTCGGTCGTCGCGTAACAAATGTAACTCTTCTCCCAGAGTCACTTCGCATCACTTGTGTATATCTACCATTCTTCTCGGCACACTATCTTGCAGGTATAGTTATTTGCGCAGTGTTATTCACACGTATGACTAGAACGACGCGATTCAAAAAGACCAAGCATTACAGATTAAAACATGCAGAGGTTTTCCAGAGTCACTTCTGACGAATGCATAGTTCCTTTGCTCAACGAAAGGTCGATTTCTTCTCGCATTCTCGTCAAATGAACTAATCTAATTTATGACATGTATAGTACAATAGACAAAATGAAATTACGTAACTGCCATGTATGGCTGTAAACCGATGGTCACATGTCAATAAAATAGCTTACACATTATTTCTGGAGGAGGAGATTAGTGTTCAACGTACCGTCGAAAGCGAGGTCATTGGAGATGGAGCACAAGCTCGGATTAGGGAAGGATGAAGAAGGAAATCGACCGTGCTGTTTCAAAGTAACCAGCTCGGCGTTTGCCTGAAGCGATTTAGGGAAATCACGGAAAACCTAAATCAAAATATCTGTCCGCGGCTTTGAACCCTCGTCCTCCAGAATGCGAGTCCAGTGTGCTAACCACTGAGCCCCTTCACTCGGTCACATTATTTCTGGGTTCTCTCTGTTTATCGCATATATTCCCTCATAGGAAAACATTTTTCCGTAATCTCTCGTAGTGAAATCCTCAATACACAGACTGCGTTTTCTTGTACAGTAACACGGTAACAAATCACGTTGTAAAACGGGGCGTAAAAACGTAGTTTCTGCAATATTATAACGTTACTTGATGTATCATCTAAGATTTTCAATACGTGGCTAACAATCTTAAGATATTCAGTAACCGTTTTTCTTCCCCATAATTTAGACCGAGCGAGGTGGCGCATTGGTTGACACACAGAACTCGCATTTGGAAGGATCACGGTTCAAACAAGCGTCCGGCCATCCTGATTTAGGTTTTCCGTTATTTCCCTAGATCGCTTCAGGCAAATGCCGGGAAAGTTCCTTTGAAACGGCACGGCCGACTTCCTGCCCCTTCCTTCCCTACTCCGATGGCACCGATGACCTTGCTGTTTGGTCCCCTCCCCCAAATCAACCAACCATCCATAATTTAGTGCGTAATGTCTCAGAGAAAATCTCTCTTGCGAAAAAATCCACTAACGTGTCTCAAAAAGCAAGTTCTACGTCTGGCAGCGTTTGTAACACAGCAATGTTTCTACTTGAAGCATGACAGCTTTCGAACTATTCAAATGTAATAGCATCCTATGAGTGATGCCTAAGTGGAAAAACATCTCTCTACATACAGGTTAAGTCTCTCTGGACAGAATGTACCTACTACAAGAAAGTCGGGGAAACAAGAAAACGTACCTACATCACGGGTTAATGAGCGTGGAAGGACTTCACATGGTAAAAAAGGCAGGAAGATTAACCAGTGGTAAAGTGGAACACAGGCTTCTCAGGAGTCATGATTCAGGAAATATGGTAACACTATATAGCCGTCCTTTTTTCTATACTACCCTGAGAATCACGTCCTTAACGATCACTGCTTTTATAGTTTAGCCACTGTATTCTGGATCAAACCTGCTACCGTCCGGGACAATACGGACATGTCTACTAGCGCCACAGTCTCTGCACGATCTTGTGAGTGATTGAAAATTCCGTGAAGGGAGAACCGAGGCACCACCTGAGAGACGTTGTCAGCCTCTGATCTGCCTGGAGAGTGAGCGTCTGCCAATTCTGAAGAGGCAACGGCGGTGGAAAGGCTGCACACGTCGTTCCCGCTGTGCGACTGCCAAATTGCGCTCAGAGAATACCAACTGCCAGGGTCCACTCCCTTTCATTCCACATCACAAATATTGAGAAAAAAACCTTAAGCAAGTCATACTTTCACACACCATATTGGCACTTCATTTCGATAAATAATAACAACACCATTTGTGCCATATCTATTTATGGGTCGAAGCGATATTTGGCCATTTCTTTGAGCTATTACTAATCGTTGTGAACAGCATGTTATGGTTAAAAACAGTACACTGCAGTCATTTTTTGCGACTGTGCATTCCTCGTGGCGACGGCGCCCTTGAGGGAACACCCGCCTTCATTCACTAGTTTTCACCTCCCGAAAACGTCAGGCCACACATCCTATGCCTCATTCAGCTGGCTATGCTCCCGCAACTTTTCAAGCTGTAGGATAATATCTCCGCTGGACATACAACTGCCCTGAGGCTCTTACGGCAACATGCACCTGAGACTTTTCACCATTTCGTACAGTCATTTTAATAATTTTGCTATAAATTCTACGAAAACTATACTAACAGCTACAAACAAAAACACTGTCTGCTAGTGAAAAACATACTGCAAGAGAACAGTAAATCTTGGATTTGGCAAAGTTACGTAATTCACCTCCAATTAATTTACATGGATAGAATCCAATGAAACAATGCACTGAATACTTATAGACGAGTTTTCAGTAAAGCTAATCAGGTCTGAAAATGATACTGAATGATTATTTTATGTTATACGGTGCACATTAAAAGCGGAAGTGTCAGGGAGAGGAAAAAATACAAACTATGAAATCAGATACAATTGATTTCTGAATCATTCTGTTGTCACTAAAATACCATTAAAATTTTTCTTCAGATCCATGATATATCTCGACGACAGGTAAGGGAAGAACTGGTCACGGAGTCTTCATGCAAAAGCCCTGCATTCCAATTTAGTCGCTCCCTGACTGGTCGTTTCACAAGGTACTTACAACGATAAAAGCTGTTTCCATCACGCAGTCAAGCTTTGTGTCTGTTGACCGATTCACCCTTCTCTTTACAGACGCCCCTTTTTGCTTTAATTTTCATCTAACCAAAAGTATTTGCGATTTCCTCGAGGCTGATGACACATAACAGAACAAAAAAATGAAGACGGCAAAGGTCAGATATACATCAACGCTGATAACCACAAGAGTCCTACAATTGCTTCCAGTAGTACAGCAAACTTTTGATTATTGTACATTAATCTGAGGAAGTATCCGACATTTTTCTGCTTTATTCGAAGTAACACATAAATATGAAATCAGATAGAATTTGCAGGTAATGGTGGACGTATGCGAGAGAATGTACAACAAGATAAACTGCCTGTACACTATCAACGTACAGACCGTCAGGGCGAAACAACACATAACACAACGCGCACATTAATTGGATGACATATCATCCAGAAACTTCCTTGACGAATGGACCAGTAAGTTGCAGTAATTGGTATGATGAAAATACCACGAATTGCATTTTGGTTATCAGAGCGCATAAGGATATAAAGACAAGGAACTTTTCGGATTGTCTTTGCTAGTCCCAGCACAGACTGCACGAGAAACTGAGGATATCCTGCAAGCTGTAGAAAAGCCAGCGATGGCCACTCGCTGATGTGACTGGAGAGGAAACCAGCTCGCTTGCAGATACGGGCAGCTGTAGCTAACTATAAGAGATCCGAATAAAATGTTTCCTGAATTGTTCGGAACTGCGATAGAATTTTTTGCCGGAGCGGAACATCATGATAAATGAAGCCCAATGCCAACAGCTATCACAACTGTACCCCCTCACCCGAGCACCTCGCCACGGAACCAGCGGTTTCTTCTCTGGATATAAAAACGAGCGAGTATCTCATTGCCACTATCGTTCATATTCGTTAATTGATTACAGAGAGATTGCAATTTTTTTCGTTCGCTCACCTTCCGTTCACATCGACGTGAACGGTATACGACAAGTTACGTTCCGAACAGGCCCGTGGATATGGTACATTTTAAGCTTCCACATTTTCGCTCGGGATCGGCGGTACTTTAATCGTACGCGGAAGATTAGGGCTGTATAAGTTTGTAAGGGGCGGCCGAGGGCGTGGGCGCCGCTGATAGCATCTGACGGTAGCGGCCGCACGACGAGTCGTTAGGAGGCACGCGAACTGCTAATTAAACGGGCCCGCCTCCCAGGAGTCAGGCATCGCCGCTCACCTGTAGCCAGGCGCCGAGAGAAACACCGGACCTGCGGAGAATACACTACTTCACGTGGTAAGCGCGTTGGATCACAGGAAACTTCACGTATCTCAGCTGTTCTCCGGTGAAAACAATCAGGTATCATCAGAACCCACGATCCCCTGCTGAGAGCAAAAGTGCTGAGATTCCTCCGATAAACAGTTGAAAACAACGAAGATTAAAATTTAACGCCCCGTGAACTTCGAACAAATGACAGACTATTAGTTTACAATCGAAGGCCAGAAATTGTGCGTCACGGATTCGTGTAAAACTGCGGACAATGTTCGTCGCCGGGAACCGAAAAAAATTAAAACTATCGACAACTGGCCGGCCGCTGTGGCTCAGCGGTTCTGGGCGCTAGAGTCCGGAACCGCGCGACTGCTACGGTCGCAGGTTCGAATCCTGCCTCGGGCATGGATGTGTGTGATGTCCTTAGGTTAGTTAGGTTTAAGTAGTTCTAAGTTCTCGGGGACTGACGACCTCAGATGTTAAGTCCCATAGTGCTCAGAGCCATTTGATTTTATCGACAACTATTTCCTCTCACAGCTTGATTCCATTGCTTTTCAGAAAATCGACAGAAATTTTCTGCGTCCCAGTTCCAACAATTAAAACCAGCTGCCAAGCCACTAGTCACGATTTATTTCACCACGATTTTCTGAAAATTGCTACCTCGACCTGAATTCGAATTTGCAAATCCAGAACAAGATGCATACGCCAATGGATCACAACACCGGTTCGCTAACTAGCCGTAAGTCTCGGAACGCGGGCGACTTGCGGTAGCGCTGTGGTTAGCACAGTGAACGCACTTCCTTCCCTATCCTTCCCTAAACCGATGGGACCGATGACATCGCTGTTTGGTCTTCTCCTACAGTCAACCAAAACACATGACATTCGAACTGAAAATCGCAATACATGTCCATTTCTTTTCCAACGGCATATATACGAGTGTATATATATATATATATATATATATATATATATATATATATATATATATATATATATATATATATATATATTGAATCAAAATCCACGATCAACGTTTACGACCTCGCTTGTCATCTGTACAAAGGTGCGGTATGAAATAGTGGACTCTACTCCAACAACTAACGAATTAGCAGTCAGTTAAAATCAACATAATACATAGTGTAGGAGACTCTGAATCTGAAATTTAATTACGACCTATGATTTTATCATGGAACTATTTTTATGTTCAAGTAACAAAGTGGGCCATGTTACACATGACGTACGTAAAAGAATTGCACAACTTCAGAACTTAACAAATTTACTTTCGTCTTGAAGACCACTGCACAATGCAGCCATATCCACTGTATTCACAATAATGTAACAGATACTTCTTCAGCTGGAAAAGATAGACAGTTGAATTTGCGACAGACCTGATACCATACGTCTGTTGTAAAGTAATACAGTGCATCGGTCAGCAGTCACAGTCCCACGAAGGTAGCCAACAACGGTGGCGTATACGATCTACAATTCATCGTCCAAACGTTTCTTTTTTTCTTTTAGGAATTACAATACTGAGTGGGTAACATCTTTAGGTTGGAGATGGAATGAATGGACGTCCGCCGGCCCGTGTGGCCGAGCGGTTTTAGGCGCTACAGTCTGGAACCGCGCGCTGCTGAGAGCGATCCATCACGAGACCACAGAACTCGTATACAAGATTACCATATAAAAAATCGTTACCAGGCTATACGCAACACACAATTTTCAAGAACTACGCTAAAGTGAAAAAGGTTTAAACGATCCTCCATTAATATTTGCATACTAAAAATCAGCAACAAATAGATCACTCTTCAGCGCTGGCGCTTCCTACTGATATATTTATCGAAGTACTTTTCAACTATAAGACAAACTGTACGTCAATTTTTATTTTATTTTCAACAGGAGGTTGACAGTAATCAGTCCGCCAGCGAAGAGAAAACCAAAGGGCAAAAGATCATGCTAGGGGAGAGAAAACCGACATGCGATTAATAATGGGTCAATTTCTTGTGGACGGGAGAGGCGGATCAGCAGAATGTGACGAGCCCGCATACCGGCGGTATGCCAACACGGCCACGTGGAAGCACTCTGACCGCGGCGCTACACGGAAAGGCACTCGGCTCGCGCAAGACGCCTGGAGCCCCCGGCGACAGGTAAATATCGCCTGCTCCGCGAGACGTGCTCTCGGCTACCGCGCGGGCACCCGCCACCACTACTGTGCACACACAAAATGAGGCTTCTCCTCTTTGCAAACGTTCGTGCCGGACGCAAGTCGGCGCGGGTTTATTTTTGCGGTGTGTGTACACCGCTGCAGATACTTGCGCTCTCACACAGTCAGGCCTTACAGATCACATTGAAGGACGTCTGTAGCTTCAAACAAATTATGTATAGCAATAAACCGACTACTCGACAAGCGAACTATCTTTCTCTGGAAGTAAGTCAAATATTTCAGGCCTAAAGATAACGCTCGTATGAATTACCATAATTAGAAAGGTGCCGGAATGAGCAAACGTTTCAAAAATTTGGGTCTTTTCAAGCAGGCGTACATATTTGTTCGACTCGCATGTTGCTTTTCTCGGTCAGCGGTGGATAAACGGTGAAGAGGGGAGTTCAAACAGTAATATTTCCGAAAGCAAGTTGATATTATTCAGGATTCCAATACACCATATTATTCCTCACTCTTTTGTCTACAAAAACCTATTAGGGTTTTTAGGGTGGAGTCTCTCACTGAAATGGAGAGTAGCTGTTTTTAAAGGGATGAAAACTACCATGATGGTCGGATTAGGAACTTCAAAGCGCCCAGACATATTAATGTCAAGGTATCACTGCAGGATGCCTGGTCCATATATGTAGCGATATGGCAAAAGAGAATATTCATCTTACATCATATTGAAGCAAAGAAATAAACGTCTCAACCATTTTCCCCACACTTTCACTATTAAAGTAAATTTTTATTTTCAGGCGGACCACTCATCGAATGAATCTGGAGTTACATCAAGTTATCGTACTGCTTTTCAGCTTGCAAAGGGTTGCACAATTCAGTGTTATGTTGACAGTGTGGGAACTCGACTACACCTAGAACGTACTCACAGTTTGACGTTGCGTTATTAGTTCCATAGGAAAATTTGCCTCGTCGACTTCTGTTTGCTCAATGTAAGTTTTCACGACTTTATAGGTCTGCAGCTACTATTATGTCCATCTTTAGACTTCCAAGTACGTGCTACTTTTTTACGCCATGAAGAGAATGAAATCCACACACATAAGCTCACAGGCAGACTTCAGCTTAAGAACGTGTCTTCGAATGAGCATTACTCGAAAAAATGGTACCAGACGTTGATCTTTCTGTGAAAACAAAAATAATAATAATAATAATAATAATAATAATAATATTCATTGACACTCCGTGTCTTTATGTTTAACGTTTCAGAAAAATGGTAACGAAATGTAAATTTGTGAATTTAAATTTCATACTAAAACGGCAGTCATCATAAAGCTGCAATAGTTGTAAAAAATACCATGTTTCTTGCTTAGCTGGCCCCGTTCTCTGCATCGTCAAAGTATTAAAAGAGATGTTGAATTTCAATGTCAGTTCTCGTTATGTTGAATTTCATTGTAGATTTCTCATTAACATAAAAGCCTTAAAATAAATTCGCTACGAAATGCGTCAATGAGCCACCCTGAAGCGATGCACGGTTGCTGACTGCGGTGTTGTGAGCGTAAGCCAGCTCGCACGATCAGCTGTGCTGAACTGCTGGACTTCTCAGTGTGCTGTGCCTGTGAAAAGGCGGTTAGCCCGGCAATAGCCCCGGGCTCCGTCACGTCTTGATACGTTACCTCTCACGCGACACAGTCATGGTACCATTTTGCAACAGGGCTATGCTCGAACACACATGGCAGGTGTGTCTATGAATTGTCTGCGTGACGGTGAGATACGCCCTTGGCTAGCAGGACCCCAAGACCTCTCCCCGTTTGAGCGTGTGTGGGACCGGCTCGGACGTCCACTCCGCTTTAAGGCCGGTAGCTGGGGTATCAAGAACCATTGACAACAGTTGTAGGCAAGTTTGCCTCAGGAGAAACACAATGCATGCATCCAGGCGAGAGGGTATGCAATGTCATACTGACAAATGGGCTCATAAAGCCGAGGTTTTTTTTTTTTTTTGTAAACATTACATCTTTGTTGTCACTTAGATAACGTCTGTACTCACTGTAAAATTTCATTTCCTTTCCTCCTATCCCTCTTTTTTTTTTTTGTCAGGCAGTGTACATGTAATTTTATATGTACGGGAACAGTAAACATATGTCATCATTTTCCTGTAAAATAAGTAAGTCGACACGTGTAATTTCTAGCATCTGCCAATAAGGTGATCGTTTGAATCAGTTGTTGATAACTCAAAACGGAACATTATGACCCACTGTCCAATTCTGTAAGCATCCTCTGCAAGTAAATCTGTCTTGGTGTTAGATACCCTGTAATTCGTCGTTCACAATGTGTGGGAATATTGGCAAACAAACTATCAGAAACTCAACACAAGTCTGATTCGGAAACTAAAGGACGGAGAGGAACAGCTTGCTGCATTCAAGACAAGAGCTCATTTACACTAGATTGACTAGCAACTTACAGGTACAGGAGGCAGCGCAATGACTTAGTGTTTCCTGGAACTCAATTTTGAAGTATACTGCAACCCAGGAATATTTTGGCAACAGCTGATTATTTTTCATGGCGGTTACAACACCTACACTTGAGGTGAAAGGGGAGGGTACGAAATGCAAGAGTTAAGCAACTTCAAAATTTTCCTTAAAAAGTTAGATTTTTCTCCTACTAGCCCTGTCAGGTGGAGAACTAAAGTGACCCATGGCCGGCAGTGTCGGTGTAAGAGAAAGTACAATGACCACTCAATAAAAAGAGAGAAACTTGGCAAAGCTTTAGTGAATTAATGATTGGTTTACAGTACGGTATACTGAAATATAAATTACAGACTTCGTCCTATTATCTGGTGTTGACTACTCACGACTTGAGATGATCCAGAAGAGTGAAGTGGTTCCTACTACGAACTGAAACACAAGAGGGGTGTAATCCCCGTTTCTTCGGCCACCTCTTGGATTAAATACAACTACGTCTTTGCCATGCTTGCAGATGGACGAGGAGGCAGCTCTGGGGGGCCGCGACCCGCCTGCACTGGCCGCTTCCGCTTGTGAGCGGTCAGCAGGCGCTCCCCTTACCCGCCGTCAGCACGCGGCCGTCTTATCGCGAGTCAGCCCAGGAGAGGGGAAAAAAAGTCCGCTCCGTCGCCTAGCCTACGCCGAATGAGTCGCTTGCCATCCCTCGTTCCTAGTTTGCCAAATCCCTTCTCGATATCTTTGCAAAGAAAGCTGTTGAGCCAGAGAGGAAGCTAGCAGCGCTGTTGCCAACTTTCAACTGCGAAATACAAAAGCTTGCCGCAGCACTGAAGGCCGAAGTTGTCCAGAAATGCGGCACTCTGAGGCGTCGTCACGGAAATGTAAAGAAAATCTCATTACACGATTGATCGTGGTAACCGCCCCAAGCACATTTCGGCTGTTAGCCACAGCAACCTTCTCTGAGTGAACGAACTGTGTGTCTGTTCGGCTTATACGGTAGCGTTTTGCGCATGTGATCAGCCGTATATCTATCAATTTGCAGGGCTAAAATTTGGATGAGCAATAAATTTAGCAGTGGCACACTCTAGAGTTCGAGAGCATGTAGTTATTTTTAGTGTGCGTTCTGGAGGAGGTGCATATCCTGTAAATGCCGTCAGAATTTCCTCCGCTCCGGCATTACTGTGTGAAAAATTTGGCTTCGATAGTTGTTATTCTGAATGATTATACTCAAATAGATTGTCGGTCAATATTCTTACAAAATATCTGTTATTTTTATGTAATTCAAGCTTAAAATCATTAAATTTCAAGAACTGATCGCGTGATCGAAAATGCTCTGTTATTGGCTGAAACAAGAGTGTCGTCAGAAACTAGGAGGAAGACGACGCTATAAGTCTGTTATAGGAATGTTAGCTAGAGAAGTTAGCATTTTCCTGCACTTTTTCTTCAAACAGGTTACTTATTTAGTGACGGAAAACGCATTTACTTTTAAGTAACAACGGGAGCCGGCCGGAGTGGCCGAGCGGTTCTAGGCGCTACAGCCTGGAACCGCGCGACCGCTACGATCGCAGGTTCGAATCCTGCCTCAGGCATGGATGTGTGTGATGTCCTTAGGTTAGTTAGGTTTAAGTAGTTCTAAGTTCTAGGGGACTGATGACCACAGGGTTAAGTCCCATAGTGCTCAGAGCCATTTGAACTATTTGTTGATAATGTCGGAACGGTTATTCGCCGAAATATCGTGGGAATTCGACGATCGTATCCGATTGGACACCTGAGAACCCTTCAAACAAGAACAACTTTCATTTTATCGTAAATCCCTGGTCTTATTACATTTTCTCGTAAGTTAAAAGCTATTTCTCTCTTTGTCAAAATCGTACAGCTTCGCAAGAGGCTCAATGGAGACAGTTGGAAGTGGCAAATTATTATCTCGAAGAATAATATGGTTTAAAAACGTTAAATGATTTCTCAGATTCTTCAGAATAAGAGTTAGATCAGGCGCGAAGTGCAGTTTCTCAAAACCATCCTTGTGATTCATCTCTAACTGATTAGGTGTAAAATGAAGCTAATAAATGAAAGTAGATATTAAAATGTAATATGACACAGAATTTAAAGCTCTAACTTAACTATATTACCAATAAAGTAAACTTAAGAATACAGTAGTAGTAGGAGACGACAACAGGGAGCGAAAAAAAAGGATGTTCCGAATAAGGAGCGATCTCGCGACCATCGCATTAGCAGTGCAGCACGATACCTACTTACGCGACTAGCGACAACGTGTCCATCAAAATGATCCTAACGGAAATAAGCACACGTAGTGTCCACTATCTCATCTGAATCTCTACGAGCGAGATGCACCAAATTTTACGCATCTTCTCGTTCTTTGGAACATAGAAAAACAATGTCTCAGAAGTTTTTATAGATCTATTTGTACAATGTGGAACTACACATAATTTGTAACCCATGTTCCAAAACGTAAATTCCAAAATAAGATATAACTGAGAATGAGGTTACGACAGTAGGAACAGCGTGCTAGCGAGTGACGTCACAGGAATCAAATGACTCAAATGGAGCGTTTTAGCGGGCTTTAAGTTATTTATAAATCATTTCCTTTTTTAAAAAATACTGTAAGTCACGAGGGGAAAAATGTCATGATTGTGAATTACAATAATTAAGCACGTAAAGAGGATTTCCAAAACAGTTAAATACCCTACTGGTACGTAGGGAGCACACTTTCAACGCTGTCTTTGCAATCTACAGCAGTGTTGCCCAAACTTTCTTACAATTTCGTAAAACGCTGCCTAATGAGACTTTACACAATGCCCAAACGGCATAGATAGCTCGGAGAGAAATGAATCAATTCTCTACGTCAGAACGACATGAAGCTACGGAACGCAAAAGTGTTTTCCTTTCACATTAGATGGGCGACCAATTCGTGCGTGGCTACGTGGCTTCCCCACGGAGCGTTTTAAGCAGTGGGGCACTATAAATAAGAAGCGGTGAAGCAACAGCTCGCAGAGGGGAGTTTCCCGGCGAGCTCATTCTAATTGTGAGGAGGTGCCGCGGTCGGCAGAGCGTTGCGGCAGCGCACGTGCTACGACTAGCCGCCGGCCCGCCTCGCCGTGCCAAACTTTTGGGCGCGCACTCTGCCCGACGGTGTACAGGCCACGACTGACACCACTCTCGGCTTACTCAATGGCAAAGTCACCTGCTGCAATCTCAGCTCGGCTCACTACTGCGTTACTACTGCTTCTCTCTTCAGAAACACAAATGAGAGTGCGTGGATAGCAAAACGGAATTGTGCGTTGCGGGGCTCTTAGTGGACCGGCCCGAGCAGGAAGTGCAGCCAAGAGCTCGGACTTCTTACAGTTTCGTAGCAGATACTAGTCAGTTAACTTCTTCACGGATAGAGTTTTGAGCCGCGAAGTTACTCCAGGCTGACAGTCGAGCAGTGCTTCATCTGACGAGTACTGGCGACAGTCGCGGTGTCTGCACCTACAATTCAGATCAGCCCCCACGGAAACATTAAAGTCAAAGAACTTTGATCCTTCTGATGACGGAAAACCCGTTGACAGCAAACTGAGCAAACCGTCGAAAAGATATTCTCATCTCACAATGCTGACAATAATATTAAGATTTATAGCCTGAGAGATATTCTCATGTTGATAACGTTTTTAAGATTTATAGCCTAACACAAAAATTAACCACCATCCTCTGTGATGCGAATCGAATGTCATACGTCTACGCCAACTCACTCCATGAGCGACTCCAAAAACCAAGAGATATACGGAAAATAAGTAAAAATATATATGTACCAAGACTTTAATTCAGAACACACATCTCAAAACCGCAAAGTTGTTTCACTAACAATTTTTATTAGTTTCTACTACCTTCTCCAGTATTAAATCATCATCAAGCCAACCTACAACGAATGACGTTGAGGGAGACCTGATAATTTAAAATCTAATCTAGTCGCACATAATACAAAATTACGAAAGTAACAGCTTTTGGCGGTTTCAATCGGTTTTTCCGGAATAATTTAAGAGTTGCGCAGCACTCCCTGTAGAAAATAAAGTACTGTATTTGGCTAGACACTTCCGCATTCTCACAAAGTTAAAATCCGCGAGGAATATTACTCGAGGATACCTCTACTAATTTTGCCATGCAATCACACTCTGACCGCGTTCATTTAGCAAAGGAAGATATGAGCAATCCCACCTTGGTTGGTAGTCTGTTTTGGAAATTTGTGGTAAGGCCTTATGGGACCAAACTGCTGAGGTCATCGGTTCCTAAGCCTACATACTACTTAATCTAACTTAAAACTAACTTAAGCTATGGACAACACACACACACACACACCCCCATGCCCGAGGAAGGACTCGAACCTCCGACGTGGGGAGCCGCACGGACCGTGACAAGGCGCCCCAGGCCGCGCGACTACCCCGCGCCGCTGGTAGTCAATAGTAGACCGTCTCGTGAAATATATTTTGTGTTGGATTACAAATCTTATTCAAAACGTAGGTAGTCTGTAATGCCTCTGTTCCACGACGGACCGAAGCGGACCGCAATAATCTGTACGATATCTTTATGGTGTCTGAGTAGCTCTGTAATCAAACCTATTCTAGCGACAAGAAATCTGAATCGCGTACTATTTGATATATAAAATTTCAAGCGAAATGAAAGGTTTAAAGAACACAATTTTCGCAATGAACGAACCGAGACACAATGGATGAGAGAGAATCGCAAGGCAATAATGGTCAGATCATGAGAGCCAAAGCCACATTTTCGGGCTTTCAGTTGCTATTCTGTGGCATGAAGCCTCCAGATACACGTTAATTCCATATATGTTTGTATACGAAGTACTTCATTAAAACATATTTTACCCGTTTAGACTTAGCTTAGTCATCATCAGATTTATTGACGGTTCACGTAAGTTACGTGGAAATCGTTAATGTGACTACAAAAAAGAAATTAATTGGGATTGTAATTCAATAAAATACTTTATTACTAGCAAACGCCGTGTGTTTCTCCACACACTATGGCAAAATTATTTCATACGCATAGGGATACACTTCACTCGGAAGAGTTTCTGAAGTGCAATGCAAATCAACGTGACAGATTTCTGGTTCATATACGACAGCCCTTCACGTCGTTAACTTCACTGAGCCCACCACCTTCCTTTTGTGTGTGCTAGTGGCAAAAAATATTCCAAATTAGTTCAGACAGACAGACTCCGTGGCGAAAAATTGTGATTTTGTAGATACAAGCCTAAATTAATATCAACTCAGATCAAGTTCCACACCTAACATGTCTAGAATATAACACTAATGTAGGTCCGAGAAGCATGTGACAGATTGTGCATAACGCGGTATTAACCATTCCACTGCCTTTCGCGGAGATAAACAGAAATTATTCCTGATCAGACTTTCATAAGCAGCTTTATGTTTTCCCCAATGGCTCGGCTCAAACTATTAGCTGCTGAGATTTGTTCTGTTCTTATTCCATTTTACAATCCTTTCGGGGAGACCAAAAGTGCAGCTGTTTACGTCATAGATCTGTATCAAAGCGGCTTTCTTGTTAAGCATCGTTCCAAGATGACGCACAACTGCGGTTCCCATGTGGTATAAGTAATGAGCGGACATCTCTTGCAGAGGCCCAAGTACTGTTTGATCTCACTATGTATAGTTGTGTGACAGCAAGAACAATCTCTAAGGAAAAATCGTCTCAGATGTAATACTATGTTTCATTAATTTTCAAATTATAATTATATATTTACCTCACAGTATTGACGCCAGTATCATCGCAGGGAATGTAACTGAGACAGAGTTGTGTTTTATCACCGAACTATTTCACTTCGTATGTTGCTTCCGCACGAAATAAAATCACGAGTAAATCGTGAATAGTGTGGAGTACCAGTCCGGCGAAGCGCGGGTCCCTTCAGCACAGGCCAACTAAAAAACTGCACATTAATCGCCAACCTACGGCGGCTAACGAGAGCGATACGAGGCTTTTGGAGGAAAAGATGGCAACGCACGTGGCGCGCTGTCACTGGCTGTACGCCATTCCCTTCTGCCAGGGGGGTCCGTCGTTTTTCTTCCTCTGGACGGGCGGACCACCCACGTTACTATGGGAAACAGCTCGCCTCTGCGGGCAACGCGACGTCCCCTGCCAATGTTTCTGATTGTATCATTGCGCTTTGTTGCCGACTCAAGGCCAGTGTAAGACAAGCAGACCACTGTCTCGTTAGGTATTAGTCACCAGTTTTCCTGTAGTTTCCCTTTAAATTCTATCAAAATCAATTAACTACAGAATTTATAAAGATATTTCAGGTAATATTAGATCACATTTTTCAATACAAGTTTCATTCCAAGAAATTAACAGAAAAAAATCTATAATACTTTCTTTTGCATGGCCACCTTCCGCAGAAGCTGCTATACATACGCCTAAGACGAAAAGAAATTAATAAAATCTAAACGTTTATGGGTAAATCATTGTTTTAACCACCTGTTTGACAGCGAGAATGAGAGCTAACACTTTATTAAGATGGATTGTGACAGCGAGGCATCGAGGCAGGCTCTCATGAAAAATAATGCATAAGGCACGAACATTTATTTGTTCTATTTACCGTCTGGTCCGCAGTGAAATAAAAGAAGGCCTTGCACTTTCTTCAGAACGGTAGAATGAATCGGTAACGGGAACCCTCAAAACGCGTAAGATGTTTTTTGTCCCTCAGTCCATCAAAATTCAGATTCTATAGTTACACACGAATTTCAATACTTAATGCGTTTCTTCATCAGGTTGCCCTCCATGGGGTGGGTGCACGCAACGACTGTGGTTATATTGGGTTAGATAGAGCAGCAATCAGTCGTAGAATTAAGTTGCTTTAATATGACATTTATAGTCACAACGCAGATCAGATTTCGACCTGTGTCAGGTCATTATCAATGCAGTGCGGAATTGTAGCAGTTTTTCGTACTCAAGTGAATGCTTTGATAATGACCTGACACAGGTCGAAATCTGATCTGCGTTGTGACTATGAATGTCATATTAAAGCAACTTAATTCGACGACTGATTGCTGCTCTATCTAACCCAATTAATGCGTTTCCGTTACAATTTTTTTGCACGTCGAGTAACACACGTCATAATCTTTCTAGATGTCCGAAATTCCACATTGAAAAGGGATTTTACTTTGCGCCAAAACAGTAATCCATACATCTAATTCAGACTAGAGCTCCTGTTGATCAGTACAGTAACATTTGGTTTGACAGTAAATGCCTCAAAAATATTGCATCATGTTATACGAATTGAATGGTCTATACTTTTCACAAAAGCCCTTCAAACGCACGCCGAAAGTAAACTGTCTCGACATTACACGACTCTCATAAATTGCGCTCGCAGTAAATGTTGAACGAATAAATTCTTTGTTGTTTACGGCCTGTTGTCCTCAGAAAAAAGTCAAAGAAAGGCTTATAATTATCTCCAATTTGTATCGTGAGCTAAAGAGAACCTTTTGTTGCTGCTTGGTCAAATAGATATGGAACAGAGTTTACAGAGTGAAAACGTTACTTAAGAAGCTCCCAATCTCTTCTGTTCTAAATTCAAACAACATAGAACGAAACGAAATGCAAGTTAGCAAATGTTTAACCTTTGCCACAACATGTCGCCTCAGAGTTCCGTAAAATGTCATCGCAATATTCGCGTCCTTCCTCGGCTGACAGCTCGCGACTTCGACGTGGTTCTCACACACACTTCTGTTTTACCATAAGAGGGTAACCTAGATTCGCAAATACACAGGACACGCAATGTTTGATAACCGAGGAAAGACTTCGCTTCAAATGTTTTTGATCAGATAACGTGATATTTTCAATGAATTAATGCCACAAAGACAACGAAATCTAATGAATAACGTCATTCAAAGTTTGACCATACAAATAAGTGGCAATACGGCATCAACTCATGTAACGCTGTCGAGTCCAGACTATAGATATCTCAAATGTTAAGTAAAAACATGACCATGAAATTCATCTATTACTTTAGTACTGCTTCTGACACCTACACATCGCCTATACACACTGACGGAAAAAAATTGTACACATGGAAAGACTACGTAGCTTTTGATCCCATGACGGCATATGCTACTTGGGGCTAAGTAGATGTACTGATAATGGTTTCAACGTCGTCCCTCAACAGATAGCGTAGTGGCGTAGGTTATCACAGCGCCATCTGTGTCTACCCTTCAATATGAAACGCTCACAGCCACAAGACACTGTGGTGCAAACGTGTGAAGCACGCAGCCAACCATGCCATGGAGACAGACAACTGAGCGTGTTTGAAAGGGGTCAAATTGTGGCCTTCCGAGTGACGTGGTGGTTCTTTCCAAGAACTAAATCACTGATTGGACTTGCTGCGTCAGCTATGTAATGATGCTGATGTCAGTGATCACGTGAACATTCTCATTCTCACACCTGCAGGCGAGGTTCTGGACGTCCACGCAGCAAAGACGGCAGCAGTAGCAGGTCGTACAGCTACCACTGCACAGTTACAGGGTGTTTCAAAAATGACCGGTATATTTGAAACGGCAATAAAAACTAAACGAGCAGCGATAGAAATACACCGTTTGTTGCAATATGCTTGGGACAACAGTACATTTTCAGGCAGACAAACTTTCGAAATTACAGTAGTTACAATTTTCAACAACAGATGGCGCTGCGGTCTGGGAAACTCTATAGTACGATATTTTCCACATATCCACCATGCGTAGCAATAATATGGCGTAGTCTCTGAATGAAATTACCCGAAACCTTTGACAACGTGTCTGGCGGAATGGCTTCACAAGCAGATGAGATGTACTGCTTCAGCTGTTCAACTGTTTCTGGATTCTGGCGGTACAACTGGTCTTTCAAGTGTCCCCACAGAAAGAAATCACAGGGGTTCATGTCTGGCGAATAGGGAGGCCAATCCACGCCGCCTCCTGTATGTTTCGGATAGCCCACAGCAATTACACGATCATCGAAATATTCATTCAGGAAATTAAAGACGTCGGCCGTGCGATGTGGCCGGGCACCATCTTGCATAAACCACGAGGTGTTCGCAGTGTCGTCTAAGGCAGTTTGTACCGCCACAAATTCACGAAGAATGTCCAGATAGCGTGATGCAGTAATCGTTTCGGATCTGAAAAATGGGCCAATGATTCCTTTGGAAGAAATGGCGGCCCAGACCAGTACTTTTTGAGGATGCAGGGACGATGGGACTGCAACATGGGGCTTTTCGGTTCCCCATATGCGCCAGTTCTGTTTATTGACGAAGCCGTCCAGGTAAAAATAAGCTTCGTCAGTAAACCAAATGCTGCCCACATGCATATCGCCGTCATCAATCCTGTGCACTATATCGTCAGCGAATGTCTCTCGTGCAGCAATGGTAGCGGCGCTGAGGGGTTGCCGCGTTTGAATTTTGTATGGATAGAGGTGTAAACTCTGGCGCATGAGACGATACGTGGACGTTGGCGTCATTTGGACCGCAGCTGCAACACGGCGAACGGAAACCCGAGGCCGCTGTTGGATCACCTGCTGCACTAGCTGCGCGTTGCTCTCTGTGGTTGCCGTACGCAGTCGCCCTACCTTTCCAGCACGTTCATCCGTCACGTTCCCAGTCCGTTGAAATTTTTCAAACAGATCCTTTATTGTATCGCTTTTCGGTCCTTTGGTTACATTAAACCTACGTTGAAAACTTTGTCTTGTTGCAACAACACTGTGTTCTAGGCGGTGGAATTCCAACACCAGAAAAATCCTCTGTTCTAAGGAATAAACCATGTTGTCCACAGCACACTTGCACGTTGTGAACAGCACACGCTTACAGCAGAAAGACGACGTACAGAATGGCGCACCCACAGACTGCGTTGTCTTCTATATCTTTCACATCACTTGCAGCGCCATCTGTTGTTGAAAATTGTAACTACTGTAATTTCGAAAGTTTGTCCGCCTGAAAATGTACTGTTGTCCCAAGCATATTGCAACAAACGGTGTATTTCTATCGCTGCTCGTTTAGTTTTTATTGCCGTTTCAAATATACCGGTCATTTTTGAAACATCCTGTAAGAGGGCTTGTGAGCCCAGACATGTCAACACGAACTGTTGCGAACCGATTATTAGCAGTGGGACCTCGAGCACGCACGCCTCTAGCCAGTCTTCCACGACGAGACGACACGTGACTCGTCAACCAACAATTCTTACCGAACAACGTGAACAGATCGAGCAGGCGTGGCATAACGTATCCCAGGACAGTATTCGCCATCTGTACGATCAACTGGATGCCACTATCAGTGTCTACATTACCGCTCTTGGAGGCTACACCACGTACTAATATGAGTGTTTCAGCATGAGTGAGTTACCTGTTACCTCAGAATCGCTTGTGCTGTCGATCTGTGAATGTAATCGTTTCATGTACTCCATACTCACTGTTGCAACAATAAATCTAGAGTGAATCGGAAACTTCTAAAAGGGTGTGCTAATTTTTTTTCGACAGCGTAAAATAATATGCAATAAGACTAATCAAGATGCCTAAAAGCCTTCTAGCAACACACAGATTATAAGTTTGCATTAGCTTGAACAGCTTCATTTCAGCAGTGGCATCATCACAGTTGGCGTTCATTTACGACGACGTGCTGAATAATGATGCCTCAGAATTTTTTTATGTGTAAGCTCTTTAGTCTTTTTAAGTAAAACAAAGATTCTTAAAATTCCACACGTCTTTATTCTGCTACAGAGCACCGAATTCAAGCGTCTAACATGGCGGTGTGTAACCTAAGTATTTCGCTGCGTGAGAAAAGCGTGCTGCAATCGATTTTCAAACTGGAAGAGTTTGTCCACGCATCGAGCATCCTTTCCTTCAGCAGGACAATGCCAGACCACACACGAGCGCTGCGACTCTCCAACAATCCGACGCCTTGGGTTCAGTTACCGATCATCCTCCATACAGACCTGACAACTTAAAGAACAGCTTTGAGGAATTCACTTTGATAGCGACGAAGCAGTGCAAGTAGAGATGAGGTTGTTGCTCCGTCAACCAAGTCAAAATATACAACAGTGACGGGATTAACAATCTGGACTGTCGCTAGTAGAAATGTGTTCGTCGCTGAGTAACTATGTTGAAAAATAAATATGTAGACATGAAGAATAAACGTGTAGAACGTTAATAATGTTTGTCTCATTTCAAAAGCTTCAAGAGTTTTCACATAAATTCGGAGGCATTACTTTTCAGCATGCTCTCGTACTTCCTCTGAAAATATAAATGACTAAAATTAATTTGTTTTGCGTATTTGGAACAAGTGGGCACTGGGATTACATCGTGTTTACGTCTGTCTATCTTATCTCCAAATAACATTTGTTTTTTCTGGGGCTGCCCACCTATTTTAGACACGGATGCGTGCGCCACCCGAAACTCAAGTATGCTCAATATTACTTCTATCGAAAAATTAGTGCTAAAATTATGACATCGGAAACGTATATTTTGGGGTCAGAAACGATAGCATATACAGGGTGTTTATAAATGAATATCGGGGTTTTAACGCTTTCTAATACTCATTATATTAAACTTATAGTTATAAATGATATGTCAAATGAAAGAGCAACTCAAACAGTTTTACCAAGAACCTTATAAATGTTCAATGTGAGCACCATTTGTCACACTTCACACATCAAGTCTATAGCCGAGTTCTTCCCAAACGTTGATAAGTGTGGCTTCAGTGATTGTACCAATAGCTGCTTCAATCCGGTTTCTTAATTCGGGGAGGTCTTCTGGTAGTGGAGGCACGTACACACGATCCTTGATGAAGCCCCAAAGGAAAAAAAATCGCATGGCGTCAGGTCGAGTGAACGTGGAGGCCATCCAAAGCAAGCCCTGTCATTGGGCCCCTTGCGGCCTAGCCAGCGCTTGGATACAGTGAATTTCAACCAATCACTATGCCAGTGAGGTGGCGCACCATCTTGATGGAAAATGAAGTTCTCTGGCTCATCTTCCAATTAAGGGAAGAGCCATTCCTCTAGTGCATCAAGGTAAGAAGTGCCAGTTACAGTAGGTTCACCAAAAAATAAAGGCCCATATACTTTCCGCAGGGATACGGCACAAAAAACAGTCACTTTAGGGGAATCTCGTCGCATTTGTACCACCTCGTGAAGATTTTCTGAGCCGCAGATGCGCACACTGCGAGTATTAACATGTCCACTAAGGTGAAAGGTCGATTCATCACTGAAGACATGATCCAGAAAATCTTCATCGTCTTCGATTCCTAGTTAGTCTGTCAGTCGTTGTTAATACGAAAGTCCACTGCAGTTTTGAGTGCACTCTCGTGTGTAGTCCCCCTCCCTCCTATAACTAGCTGGGTAGGTCTGTTCACTGTCGGTGTAGGACACGGGCCGACATACCACGCCTATCTACGCACTTTGGAGTTCATATCAACCTTGGAGTTGAACACACTTTTACTACGCGGGGTTCGAAGCCGGCTGCTGAGGATGAAGACGAGGACCAGATTGAGGATGCGGATGCGGGTCACGGAGTGGCGCCCCGCCAGCCCAGGCGCCGTGGGAACGCCGCGCCCGACGCCTGGACCACGCCGCGAGACACGTAAGCCGCATTCGCTGTCTCACCGTCGCCGGCGCCGCCTCCCAAAACGAAGATATCATTCTCACTGTCATATCTTCACACGCTCCAAGTTAAATCTGCACTCGTGTAAGCTACAAAATCATCGATTATGACCAAATCCCACAGATGGTTCAGCTCGCGAATAGTTTATTACACGTTTGCATCTATACTGTTAGTTTTACAATACGAGAGAGGATCAGCGTTTTCTGAATATTCGCATATATGCAGGGTAAAAAATAAACAAACAAAAATAAAGAAGTGTACGGTCGGGGGCGAGGTAGGGCTCTTGAATAAAGCGACTTAAAACGCCAGCCAGTGACGAGCTCGTGAAAATGTGAGAGTTTTAACTAAATTGTTTCAAATAATACTTGTGATACAAAAGAGCGCAGTAACTGGTTAAATAAGCTCAAGGTTAAAGCCGCACAGTGAGAACTATGTACACTTTAAACTGCCATGCGCGGGGTGTTTCTTTAAATGCAATTGTTCTGTGATGTCTATTGGTATTAAATCAATTTTTCAACACCGTAGCTAATTGATTTGCGTGTGTGACTGCTAGGCGGAGGACCCGAGTTCAATTCCCGATAGTGGCAACTATTTTTTCTTAGTGGAAGAACTGGAAATAATCCACTCCGCCTCATGATGCCAGCTGAGGAGCTGACAACGTCCGGGACAGTGGGGAGCTGACTGCATGTCCCTCCATACCGCATCTGCATGACGTCACTGGCACACGATGACACGCCCGCCGGTTGTTACTGAGTGGTCAGTCGGGGTCGAGCAGGCGGAACTGGTATTAAATCTTCTACGCTATAAGCAGCTGTAAGTAAGCATCCTGTATAGATACTTTCACTCTCCCAGGGAAACTTTTGTTAGCCTACTTCTCAACATTTTCCTCTTCTGGTTCTTATTTGCCTCGATCCCTCACAAATACCAGCACCGTCTTTTCCCTGACGTCAATGCTACTTCGCACGGAAACTCTTCACGAGGACAATAACACACTCTTTCAAAGATTGATTTTTCCCCAGTTATAATAAGGTCAACACGTCAGATGCAGTTGTTGATTTTTCCATATTTCATTATTTACTCGTCGAACATTGCTCATATGGACAAACTTTCACGCACTTGTGTACCGCCACTGTCGACGTCCGGCGGTGACGGGCCGCACACTGCACACGCCATCCCGCGCGCCCCTTGGCGGCGAGCCAGCCGCCAGCAGCGCACTCCAACAATGGCGCCGTAAATTTGCCGGCGTCCGCGCGCCCTGCCAGCACTCTGACAAATACATTGCGGATAAATCAGTATTAAGATTTCCACAACTTATCTGGGAATGTGCGCGCTCGCCATTTGTTTACGAAGCCACTGTCACGGGTCGACGATCTGCGACGCCGCAATACGTCTCTACCGACAAGCGCCGCTGCCTGTCCCCCAGCAAATTGTGGCTCCCCGGCACCCGCATACGACCGACACCGTAGAAAGGTCTGTCACTGCGGTAGGTGAAGTGACTCCCAGCTCTTGCTATCAGCTTCGCCTTCCACGCCAAAATAACGTTCGAGCTTACCATCAAGTCTTCCGGTACATTTGATTCAAGGGCTTTTTAATGACACTGCCTGTCCTCATTGCCCGCATCTCGTGGTCGTGCGGTAGCGTTCTCGCTTCCCACGCCCGGGTTCCCGGGTTCGATTCCCGGCGGGGTCAGGGATTTTCTCTGCCTCGTGATGGCTGGGTGTTGTGTGCTGTCCTTAGGTTAGTTAGGTTTAAGTAGTTCTAAGTTCTAGGGGACTTATGACCACAGCAGTTGAGTCCCATAGTGCTCAGAGCCATTTGAACCATTTTTTTGTCCTCATTCAAACAAAAGTTTATGTTTGTATTTCCGTGGTACTTTATAGTTCTGTCGTATCCTTCAATTCAATTATTTGTAGCGAACTCGAGATGATAACTACGGAAAAGAAGCCAATGTAGAGCATTTGGAGACACACAAATTCTGAAATCCAAGCTACAAGCTATTGAGCTAGCAACAAGCACACAGCGTTAACACCAGAGCATTTCTCATTCGATTATTGAAGTCTTCGCTTCTGGCCATTAATATATCGTCTACAGCTACTTCTTCCTTCTTCCGTCATTTTCCGCATTTGCATGGCTGTAAATTCAGATCTTCATGAGCCTTTCTTTAGAGAATTCTAAAACGAGTTCATTCCATAAGATTATGTGAAGTTAGTGAAGTTCTGCATTGTGTCTGTTCCTTCGCAAAGTACCGGTGTGTCCAGAAACATGAGAAGGTGAAATACGTTTCATATCTAGCAAAGGCCTCTGAAGGAAAACAATGTTGCGATACGCATGTGATACACAGGGACAAACTACTCTCTCTCCAAATTTCCCTGCCGTTCTCTCTATATTTCATACACCCAGCGCGTCGGTAGAAACGAATCACAGACTCGTACTTCTCTGCCATGCCGAGTGTATTTAATCAAAACTGTTCCATCCAAGTAATCTCTTGTTTGAACTATAGATATAGACCTACAACGCAAACGTCCATCAAAAATACTTACATATGCACAGAAGAACTGACGTAATGGAAGATGACGGACAGATTATCATTATCTATAGTAGCTCCTATACAATCAAATTTGAACACAGTGGTTAGCGTTGCAAAAACGATTTACACAGCAGACCCCGATACTCTGATTTTCCTCGTGGCTTCAGAATTGCTTTCTCCAACAGCGACTCCCTCCAGAAGGAGAATTCTTTCGCCTTCTTCGAGAACCTATTTTCCTGCTAAACAGCCATTCTCCCTCGCGGCGATTGGTAATGGTGTGTTTAACTGCCTTGGACAACACGATTAGGTGGCGGGGCGGCGAGAGCCGGCGGGAGGGAAAAAACGCGTGGCGCGCAGAGCGGCGGGGGCACGCCTTGAAGAGTTAACTGAATCGATTTCCTAACGACGCCGGAATCAGATTAGTCGGCGATTCAATAAGGACGGCGGGAGGGTCGCGGCCAACTGGCGCAGCTCTCCGGGCTAGAGCCTGCTAGAAGGCGTTCTGCGGTGTGCCGGGCCAAAAGCAGGCCGCCTAACGACAGCTTTCAGAGGATTTCATAACGTTCCCTATTTTCTTACGAATCAGTACAACCCCGAAAGTGGCACCGTCGTGTGCGATATGTTCTGAAGGGTTTTGACCGAAGACAAAGATTTTGGCTGCAGTGTGTGAACACCTAGTTGCACCACACGCTGACCAACACTGCACCTCTTTGTGCACACATCGAAGCCGCGTATTTGTTTCTTTAATCCCGTGCAACACAGCAAGCCCCCGAATTATACTGAACTTCTCTCTCCAGCTCCTTCAGCTATACGTTAATTTTGTGGTAATCTAGGACGTTCACCCAACTGGATTTATGACGGAAGAGATAGACAAGATCGGCGCGTTTCGTCACGGGATCATTCAGTCGGTGGAACAGCCTTACGGAAACAGAGACTTAAGTGGCATACGCTGCAAGAGAGACTTCTTGTACGCTGGAGAGGTTTACTGTAGAAATTGTCATATTACTTCTTCTCACGTATGTCCCGCGAAATGACCAAGAGAAAAAAAAAAAAAATTAGAGAGATCAGATATCATACAGAGGTTTGTCCACAACCGTTCTACCCACACACCATTCGCCAATGGAACAGGGAAAGGAGAAATGATATGAAGTATCAGAAGTAATCTCTGTCAACAATTCAAGAACGTAAAAGTGCTCAAAAGTTACTTGTTATCGCAAGAAACGTGAACCGTCAATCGGAAAAGCAGTCAGCTTGTAACACATAATTCACCGCGTCAAGGGCTCGTCCTCTTGGTTTTCAGGGATGCAACAGGCAACAATCTGAGGATTTGCGCTTTTCCAACCCGTAAGTGATAGATTGGTCTATTATTAATCTGCGTCAAGTGGTTTGCGTTCAGAGCTCAGTAAAGCCCCTATTACACGATGCGCCTGAACAGTACACCTATGCACCAGCGCCCCAAGCGTGTGTATCTGTAACTACAAGCTGGTTCACGTAGACCTATTACACCATCCACGCGGAATATACCCGGTACACATGCGCAGTAGACGGTAATTACGTGCGATGCAGACAGAACCGTCTATCTCTTGCAAAGTCGTTCGTTCTACCGCGCGAAACACAAGGGGGACTGTGTGACATATTGGAACGTCATTCGTTCAAATTATTTATGTGAGCTCAAGGTTCCTGTGTTATAAGAAACTGTTATTCTCTTGTGTAGGTTACTCCTGTTCTGAATTGGATTCAACTGTTAGTTTTTTATTACATGGTTTTGCACATGGAGGACCCACTTCTTTCTGGAGGAATTGCCCTGGCAGTGACAGTAAATCTTCAGATTAGGGCAGAACGACCACGAAAACTGAAAGCCTTGTTGAATTTGACACTGGCTGAAAAAAAAAGGTCGATGGGAGGGGATTATATTCACTGCTTGTGAAAGAACTGAGGCTCGAAGAGCCGTAAGAATTTCGAAATTTCGTGAGGGAACTGAGGCTCGAAGATCTGTAAGAATTTCGAAATTTCGTGAGGATGGACATGGCCTGTTTCGAGAAGCTGCTGTCTATGACACAAGATGGAAGTAACAAGTATGATACAGTCATGAGGGAGGCTGTTTCACATTCTCAAAAGTAAGAATTGAATCATATGATTATACTTTTTGTGATCATATCAGCCCAGATCACGAATGAAATACCGGCAAAAGTCCTGTTATGTTGCAGGCTGGTTGTAACATTACGTTTCCTGGTGACTTTCTCCCCTATCACTGCCAGTTTCTCTTTTCTGCCATGCTGCAATAACGCAAGAGATGCAATCAAGTCAAACATGAACTTTCGTAAGTAAGACATTACGATACAAATCGAAAATCACCGTGCCGGCCGCGATGGTCTCGCGGTTCTAGGCGCTCAGTCCGGAACCGCGCGACTGCTACGGTCGCAGGTTCGAATCCTGCCTCGGGCATGATGTGTATGATGTCCTTAGGTTAGTTAGGTTTAAGTAGTTCTAAGTTCTAGGGGACTGATGACCACAGATGTTAAGTCCCATAGTGCTCAGAGCTATTTGAACCATTTGAAAATCACCGTGTAACGTTATATGCATATTTACTCAGAAAGAAACGACTGCCGACGTACCTTATTATGATACAATATGATACTCGCTATATGTGTCTGCTAATTTTCGTAATTTCACCCGCTCTACCGCTAAATGGCTGTCGCGCTAGAACAGTATCGTCGTGTAATAACCACCTAAGACTGTTTAAGGGCCAGGGGATTTAGCATCTTTCCAGCGTCTGATGGAAGTAAATGTCCAGAAAGCCCTGGCAGGAAGCAGCACTTTCTAAAGGAGTGCTACTAGTGAAAGTACGAAATGACCACTGGAGATACTCGCATCTGCTCCTAAAACTGATGGGCTGAAAAGCCTCATGTTTTAACACTGTTCGAGTCCGCTTAGACCTTGCAAATTCCAACAGTTTCCCGAGTGTAGGAAGCAAGGCGAATACATCTGAGATGGAAGTGATATTTAAAAGAGAGTCTAACATTTCTGAAATTGCGACTTGGTACTCCTCAGTGATCAACAAACTTATGTTTCTAATATGGAAACGCTACAAAAATTCTAAATTACATTCTGAAGGGCGGGCGTGTATTTCTGATCAGCCACGTTCCGAGTGTAGCCGCGTAGTGAGTGTGCAAGGGCTCGGAAGAACAGAGCCCATATACGAGATCGTCGGGCTATCAGATGGATGGACGCGTAATTAATGAAAGAGAAGGTCATGACAATCACTAACTGAAGCTCATGAATTATATTCATTTTCCGTGGAAAGCGTGGTCTTCTACTGTGAATCTTTACCTATTCACTTCGTAAATACAGTCAGGTAGTTGCAGCGCAAAAATCGTAAGTTTTGTAGTACAGTCAAGTATAACCCTGTCTCGCAAATCTAAATGAGTGTGGCATCTCTAATTAATACTACGTACTTCGCAGGTATAGCAGTACATAAATTCATCCGTTTTCGCGAATAAACTTTACCTCGCTAATCTTAGTATTTCATGTGGGGATAAGGGAGCATGGATTTCGGTATTGGGAACGCGTAAGCAGAATTTACAAAGGTTCCAACAATAAAGTTAGCGTAATTTGAAGCCGTATTGGCTATTAATCGACCGTGATTGTTTCACAAACATGAAATGTTTTCAGAAATTTGTTGACAACTAAATTATTTATTTGGCGACATGTTTCGAGATGATACCTCGTCATCAAGCTATATTGGCATTACAAAGACATTTAACACACGTTTATACAGATATTAAAAGCAGTCATATGAAGGAGCATCAATATCTGTATAAACACGTGTTAAATATTTTTGTAATGCCAATATTGCCTGATGATGAGGTACCACCTCGAAACATGGCGCTAAATAAATAATTTAGCTATTAACTAATTTTGTGACTGGTAGCGGTGTTTGAAAACATTTTTTAAGCTAGAATACATAGTGCAACTAATATCGATTAATGAAAACCATCAAGCGAAAAATCAGTTATTATAAAAAACATCATAATTCGCTGTCACAACGGCTTAGTAACTACAAACAAAAATATTTAGAAACGTTGCATATATGATGTAGAGAATTATTATAATCCCCGAATAGGAAAAGGCTAATCTCTCTCAATTTTGGTAATATACGTACATTATAATTGCTGTAACATTATTCTATGACATTTTATTGTTTTTACTTCGTCATTATTTAATTCCATGCCACACAGTCAGATAGCTCTTGATGCTTTATTTGCGACCATGTTTACCTTAAGTGTCGGTGCAACACACTAATTCAAGTTTTCCTCTCACACGTATCAGGCCCTCCTTGTGCATTCAGTTACTTGCTGGTCTCCATTTATTCAAAAACTATATTTTGCAGTATTTCGCAATAATTCTGTAAAACTGCTAATTATTGAATGAGATATACTTACATATGCAAGTAACATAGAGGGACAGCTGGCTCAGCAGATAAGGTACAGGTGCCCACTTACCTGAAACAAGAAAACATGATTCATATTAAGGTAGGCATTGAACAGAAGAAAAAACAGAATATTTAACTCAGGAAAATTAAAGTTTTAAGCACATTATCATTACAGTATTGAAGCGAAAATTCATGAACAGATACATCCAATTGGAGAAAAAATAAATTCCTATAAATTAAAACTTGTATAGTTGTGACGCTCAGATTTTCTTGGCGTGAATGATTAACGGCGTGCTTCCATATATACAGGTGAGATTTTCCTTCCATTTGTGCAAAAAAAACTGAAACAAAAACTCGGCCCTATTTCCGGAAGCACATAATTAATCATATTGTTCTCCATATTATGAATGTTGGTACCTGTCGACAATGGTCAGGTTACTGTTTTTGCTAGAAAAAATCGATAAGTAACTAAATATATAGATTCTAACTCGCTCACACAGGTACTGATCATTGAGGGAATATTGTTGGAAACATTTTCAGTTTCTGTTTCTCTACTAACTGAAACTTTCGATTGTTATCATCACTATCATATCCCATTCTGAGCTTAGAAACGTATCGCATGCTAAGCAGGTGACACGAAAAAAATATTTTTTCAGTTTTTTGAGCGGCATGATGATCTTACTTCCCAATTTGCAATTACTGGGATCTGACTGCTGAGTAACAGTATTTTACATCCAATTTTTGTTCTTTTCTTGCTTTTCAACAAAACCTGGGAAACGCACACGTTAACAAAAAGAATTGGAAAAAGAAAGGAACAAAGCTGGTATCAACGGAGGACCCGCACTCAACTTTTTAAGAGCACTGAAATCTTTTCTAAGATCCTATATTCAAAGTAAAGAAAATAGTTCCATAAAGAGCTGCAACAGATCTCAGCATCACTACCCTTAATTTACGCAAGAGTGCATCTCCTCGTACGAATTAAACGGTCCGTCAAAGGTTCGCGTAAACCGCAAGAAACTGAAACGTTAGACTGGAACAATACAACACGCGAGGGTTTCTTGTTCAAGATCATAGGCAAGTGTTTCGATATGGCAATACGACACTTGACAGCCATCATTTACAGTTGTAAAACCAAAATGACCTACGTTATAGAGCCAGAGTAGATACCACGGCACATGCAATGCTCCAAGACGGCGTCTGCACGTACATTCGCGGTTGGCTGACATGCTACTGTCGATGATGAACTCAAGCCCGTGGTCCGGTCCGCAAGAACCGCGTCTGCGGCGTACCCACTGCAAAACGGTGTTTCCTGCCTCCTGTCCATGCAGTAATTATGTGGGCATCATAGTGTTCAATGAAATCACAGACAATAAAACTTCACGGTTATTTTCAACTCATCCTACGAATGAGCTGGCAATAAGAGTCGCCGAAGCTAGTCGCACAATAAAGAACGTCACTCCCAGGCTGCTGTTATTAAATTCACAGTAATCTAACGGCTACCAAGACGGAGATCGATCGTATCCGTCACAAGTCGCCGTTCTATTCGTTACTGAGACATCCACAAAGGGCAGTATGCACTCTTTTTATTGCTGTAATTCCGCCCATGCGCAGAAACTAATAGCCACACCCTCATAACACATTACTGCAGCCACATTCGCAATGGAAAAAAATGTTATTCCGAAACATGGTATACGCGTTTTTGATTTGTGGTGTAGGTTCTTATTGTGAGCAGAAGATAGCAGAAGGTAGTTTTTTTGGTTGAAATGGCGCAAATGGCTCTGAGCACTATGGGACTTAACATCTGAGGTCATCAGTCCCCTAGAACTTAGAACTACGTAAACCTTACTAACCTAAAGACATCACACACATCCATGCCCGAGGCAGGATTCGAACCTCCAGTCGCGCGGTTCCGGACTGAAGTGCCTAGAACCGCTCGGCCACACCGGCCGCCAAGATTATTTTTATTTTTTTTTATGCTAGAGGTTGTGTAATGGTCATTTCTTACAGAACACGCCATTTCAAAGGATAACTGCCTCTTTCAGAAGAAATGTGAATATTCATACCGTTCTTTCATCTACTGTGTGCTATGTAATTAATCTTTACCCCGTCGTTTCCAACGCAAAAACGTGCAGATAACTGCCTTTTCTCATGTGCTCAGAAATAAGACAGTTTTATATTTACTGATGCTTTAATGCAAGTGTAGCCTATCTCAGAACAAACCTAACATTGAGATTACAAAAAACCGAATATTATCATCGCCTCATGGAATTTCAGGAACAAAAAATAATCGCTTGACTTCACGATGAAACTGTATAAAGTCGCGGCGATAACGGCCGACAACGATGCTAGAAAGATGAAATGTAGGAAGCCACGTCATTAGTTAGAAGGCAATGGGAACTCACGTCAAGCCTGCCGCCAGACAGGCGTAGTCGGAGACAACGCCTCTGGCTCCTCTTATTTCCCCGGTAGGCCGCCTGTTCCTACTTTTATCGATTCGGCACTGCAGCAAGAGTCGGTCTGTGGGGTAGGAGGCAGGGCAGTCGCTCTCTCCAGATTAGGCTTAGCGCGGTCCAACGGCGGGGCGTCATAAAAGTTGCAAGGCCGGCGAAGTGACTTCTCGCGCGCCATTAGCGCGCTATCGGCAGCAGCCGATGTATCAGTAATGATCTGTGGCGCCTCCGGCGTTCTTACCTCTTCTGGTGAGTGTGGCGCAGTACTGCAGCGTAAATAACTGACAAGCTGCTTTTAAGGGAGACGACCGTCTCCCAACCAAGTCAGTCGCAACTTCCCTACGCACGCGGACAGACGCATAACACAAATCGTATATATCTCTTCACTTATCGCAGAGGATTTCCCGCCAATGTTCAATTCACACAAATAACACGTTGTTAAAAAAATGGAACAACTCATTTTAAAGCCATCACTGCGGCTATCTTCCAATTTCCTGTAGGGCAAAGACGCATAAAAATGTACAATTTCTGAACTGCGTGTGGGGTATTAACAAACAAGAATAGCACGACCCTCTTTACATAGAGGATTTTCCAGTTATGATTGGTTGTCACAACAGTGCTTCCAGTTATATTTTTTATTACATATAACTACATAATTCGTAACTACAATTTCAATACCCAACAGTAGTTTATTCCATAAGCCAATTAATTACCACAAAAATGAGAGAAGAGGCTATCTACAGCACTGAAGTTACAGAATGTATGCAGGACTAGAAGTCGACAGTGGCCTGAGGTTCATGGCTTGAAGTAGATGATTCGTCAACATCTTCACATTGCGGTGAGCTTCGGCAGTTTATTTATTTATTTTTTTACTATCAATCTTCTGACTGGTATGATGCAGCCACCACGAATTATTCCCCTGCGTCAAGCTCTTCATCTCAGCGTAGCATTTGTACCCGACAACCCCAACATGTTGACAAAGTTTTCATTTTGTAAGCGTTCTGTGTATTCGATCCCCAGTTCCCCTCGCCAATGGTCATATATCAGTGGACAACGTTGAAATTCTGTCTCTCACTTTCAACAGGTCCGTCGAACACAGTCCTTTGCGATTAGTTCACTTTGTCTTAAAACTAACAATAGGAGCATTGACGGGTAAGGTTGCCAAGCATGTCTTTTCGGCACAGATGAAAACGTAGCACATTCGTACACAGGATATTTATTGGTGCTGTACTAACACACAGTACGGCGCTAGTGCTTGGCAGATGGTGAAGTGGCGCACCCAGCCGGCAGGGACAGTTTGCCCTTGAACCGCGTTACGCAGGCGGCAGCGGACGGATCTCTGGCGTACACAGTTAGCACTCCTAATACGGCAGCACGGACGGGCCGCGGAGGTTGCGATAAGGTGCCCCGGGCCAGGCCGCGCCACGCGCTGCTAATTGATTTCGTACTATATCCGCCGGCGCGTCACGCAGCTCCTCCCGGCCGGCACCTCTCTTGACAAGAGGCGCCGCCAGAGAATGCGCCAGCTCGAATCTGACGGTTCTACGTCTGTTTACTTCACTTCTTCGGTCTTTGCACCCCATCTTCCAAGTTAACACACACACACACACACACACACACACACACACACACACACACACACACAAAGCACATACCCACCTTCACAAGAATAGGTTCGAATGATTTCTTGTAAGCCGGAACTCGCCCAGTTCTATATGGGGTGGCATATGCAGAACAATGACAACTTCTCTCAAAGTGAACCAACAGATTTTTGTTCCCTAATCTCCCGAATACGCCTCCAATGTCTAGATTAATATTCTGTTATGGTGGTGGTTACATTCAAAATCTAAACATTTGTCTTTCTCAGCCTCTGTTAATCGTTATATAGTACTTCACGAAGTTTATATACAAAATAAAGCAGAAAAAAACGGAATACAGACGTCTAAAAATGAGACTGATACGAAGTACAAAATGGCAAAACAGCAATGGTTAGAGATAAATACAAGGAAATAGGAGCATGCTTAACTCGGGGAAAGATAGATGCCGCCTACAGAAAATTAAAAAACCTACTATCGTGCTTTAATTTCATGTATTGACTCGTTCCATGACCATGGAGACTTATCCTTAATTTGGTCCCACGGAACAATAAATAAATAAATAAATAAATAAATAAATAAATAAATAAAGAGCTCGAGTGGTACTCCTATACTGTGGAAATAAGGAAAAGCTGCAACGTGGAATTAGAAGGGCTGTAAGAGTGAACCAAACTTGAAAACAATACTATAGAAAGAGAATAAGAATTAAATGAAGATGACTTAGGGAATATGATACTGTTATGAATATTACGGAACTATCAGTTTAATGAGTCATGGTTGCAAAATACTGAACCGAATTATTTACGGAAGAACAGAAAAACTGGTAGAAGTCGACCTCGGGGAAGATCAGTTTGGGTTCCACAGAAACACAGGAACACCCTACTACGTACCCTATAAATTCTGTTGAAGAACCTACGTATACAGTATTTGTAGATTAAGAAAAATCTTTTGGCAATGTTAACTGGACTACACTACACTCTTTGAAATTCTGAAGGAATGAGGGATAAATCACAGAGAACGAAAGAGTATTTACAACTTGTACAAAAACCATACTGTCGTTATATGAGTCGAAGGATCTGAAACGGAAGATATGGCTGAGAAGAGAATGAGACAAGGTTTACCCTCTATCCCCGATTGTGCGTTAAGAAACAACGGATGAGACCGAGACAAATTTGGAGAAGATACAGAAACTTTGAGATTTGGGATGACATTGTAATTCTGTCAAGCACAGCATAATGGCTTGGAAGAACAGCTAAATGGAAAGGTGAGTGTCTCGACCAGAGGCTATAAACATCAATATAAAGAGCAAAAGTAAGATGCCGAATCAAGTCAGGAATGCTGAGGGAATTACATTACGAAACGAGACACCTTAGTAGATGAGATTTACTATTTGGGCAGTAAAATAACATGATGGCCGAAGAAAAGCATTTCTGAAGAAGAGAAATTTGTTCACATAGAATATAGATTGAAGTCTTTGCTGAAGGTATTTGTCTGGAGTGTAGTCTTGTAGGGAAGTGAAAATCATACGATAAGCAATTTAGACAAGACAACAGAAGCCTTTAAAATCTGGTATTATACAAGACTGCTTAAGACTAGATGGGTAGAAGAAGTACTGAATCGAAAAGGTGAAAAAAGAAATTAATGCGGCAACTAAAAGAATGGGTCGGTTCACAGGACACACGCTGAGGCATGGAGGCATGAATGAATCGTCAGTTTGGTAATGGAGGGAACGTGGTGCGCAAAAATTGAAGGGATGCCAAGGAATGACTGCAGCACGCAGCTTCAAATGGATGTAGGTTGCAGTAATTATTCGCAGATGAAGAGGCTGGCAGGCGATAGAGTAGCGTGGAGAGCTGCCTCAAACCAACCTTCGGAATGAAGATTACAACTACAACTTGTGCACAGAAGAACATCTTATGAACACTATAGCGGCTGCACTTCAGGGCAGCTAAGCTTACGACGTGCGAAGGAGTAAATGCCTGAAGGAACATTAGGGTTTAATACTAAGTGGACGACGAGATTATTAGAGGACGGAGCGTAAGCTGTAAAGATACAGAAACTAGTATTTGCTTTAATCGTAGGAAACCACGGAAGGTTTACATCACAAGCGAGGTTATCGGTCCCATCGGATTAGGGAAAGATTGGGAAGGAAGTCGAGCGTGCCCTTTCACAGGAACCATCCAGGGTATTTGTCTGTAGCGATTTAGGAAAATCACGGAAAACCTAAATCAGGATGGCCGGACGCGCATTTCAACCGTCGTCCTCCCAAATGTAAGTCCAGTCTGCTAACCACTACGCCACCTCGCTCGGTTGAGAGAGAGACAGAGAGAGAGAGAGAGAGAGAGAGAGAGAGAGAGAGAGAGAGAGAGAGACAGAGACAGAGAGAGAGAGAGAGAGAGAGAGAGAGAGAGAGAGAGAGAGAGAAGAAAGAGGGGGGGGGGGAGAGGAGGGAGTGTAGTCTCCACTCTCCTCAACACGAATCAGTACTGCTTACACTATCTACGAACAACTAGTGCCAGAATTCCAGCAGTATCAGAGCAAGTCTCGTAAGAGGGGGCTAGTGTCGCAAGTATCGTGAGACGGAACTAACGTCACGGTCCGCGCGGCTCCACCCGTCGGAGGTTCAAGTCCTCCCTTGGGCGCACGGGTGTGTGTGTGTGTGTGTGTGTGTGTGTGTGTGTGTGTGTGTGTGTGTGTGTTGTCGTCCTCAGCGTAAGTTAGATGAAGTAGTGTGTTGGCTTAGGGACCGATGCCCTCAGCAACCATAAATTTTCAAATTCCAAATAATCCCTACAAACAAGTTGTTTGTTTACAAACGTTAATGGGGGCAGATGTGCTGAATACAGCACAAGAATATTTCTTTAATTACACTTTTGCACTGCGTTATACCTTTCGTGCAAGAGGAAGCCTGCTGGGCAAGCTAAAGGTTGGCGATGAATTGGTACAGAATACTGTGGTATATCTAAACGACCCGCCAGGGTAGCCGAGAGCATTAACGCGCTGCTTCCTGCAATCCGGTAGACGCGCCGGGCCCGAATCGAATCGAATCCGCCCGGCAGACTAACGAGGACCGGTGTGCCGGCCAGCCTGGATGTGGCTTTTAGGTGGTTTTCTATATCCCACTAGGTGAATACCAGGCTGGTCCCCAGTTACACGACTCTCAGACATTTGAAACACGTTCGCACTATTGCATTGCTTACACAAGACGCAGACAGCTGGAGTACACTGATTCCGTCCTGGGGGTACTGGGTGGCGACAGCAAGGACATCTGGCCACCCCTTAAAATTAGCATGCCACGTCCGTTTAACCGTAACAGCAGACCCCGTCAGTCGGGATTAATGCTTGGAAAGAGAGAGACTGTAGTACACCTAAATAATGGAAGTAGGCCTTATAAATGCTTAAAATATTTTCAGCTACCAAAAGACAGGTCAGTTTAACAACGAACATATTATATTCAACGTACTAGCAGTAGCAATGCGCCTCAGCGATAACATTTTGTAACCTGAAAGTACAAGGCACACTTCCGGTTTTCCGTCGATTTTCAACTATCTCGACTGCAGAAATAAGAATGTGAGTCACGCTACTTCAGTTGGTCGTTGCAAAGCAAGGAAATACAAGGTGCTGCAATAGCTTTCAGGTGCATCATGGGAATATAGAGATTATGCCACAAGTTGGCAGTGCTGGCACCTAGCCACTACCAAGTTTAGCGCAGAGCGAGGTCACAGCGGGCAGACTAAACATGACCCGGCGGTCGGGCTGGGGCGAGTTCCGTTAGCCGGAGCGGAGCGCGCAGTGAGTGGCAGGAACGCCGCTCATTGTCACCGGCGGGTCCGGAATGTGGAATGCGCCGCTCCGCGGTCGGCGTTGTCCCGGTCCTGCCCCACCTGCTGCCGTAGCGTACCCACCTCCGGAAAACCTGCGGCCGAGTTGTTACTAAAACGCAAAATACACGTGCAACAAACGAGCGATCACACTCCGTAGCTGACAGTCTTCGGTACCTTCGTTCTGTCACGAGAATGACGGTTATGGCACGCGTAACACTCACAAAACTACAGTAAACACGCCACAGTCGCCTTCATATTTGTTTAACCAGAATGAAAAATGCTCCTGTCATAGCACAAAAAGGTGAAGATGTCCTGTGCACAGTCTGGGATTTAAAAGAAGAAAACTAGTTTTTCGACTTTGTGGCAGCTTCAAAGACATTTAAATTAAAACATCTTGACTTAGTCCCGCTTATTTTCTTGTTAACATTATTACCCACATCATGTAATGTAATGCATCGTGTCAAGTAATGAAAAATAATACGTTATGTCTTTCTACTTGTTAGTGTTAGTACCCACGTCGTTTAATGTAAAGCATCGAGTAAAGTAAGATGATACATGCCACCACGTCATCCAGCATGGAGTTTGTCATGTCGTACAATATGACGACACGTGTCGTTAAAGTTTAGGGTGCACGCGTCCCAATTCTGGGATATTTCCGATTATAGATGCACCCCCACTCTCGGATACTTCCTATTGTAGATGCATCCCACTGTCTAGAAGAAGATAAATCTGTGTTAATTTCTTCTTGCACCTCTCACCAGACATGTAACTTGGGGTAGGTCTAGGGGAGGAATGGTTCCCTCAGAGAAAATAATGTCTACATACAACTTCTTCTATATTTTTAGAAATGAAACATGATTTATTTAAACAGTGGTAAAACTTTAAGATTTGCGTCAGAGCCTGGAATCAGGAAGACGTTTGTGTGTGCCGCACGTTGCACATTGAATCCCCAAAACCGCTTAAACACATAACGAGTAATGCTATTCGTGTGTACGCACAAGATGTTTCAGTCTAACAGCTGACGCTACAGACAAAGTGTATGTTAATATTTAACATTTAACAAAAGAATGCATAAATCTGACTACAAGTTCAAGGTAAGGCTTTTTTTCCCTTACCGTACAATCATCTACACAACGTGTTAACGTATAACTCAACTGTGTGCCACAATATTCCAGCTGAAAACGATATTACGGAAGTGTATGGCATTTCTGGAACAATTCAAGGATACTAGCATACGTGACACGGTATGTACAGCAATTTGGATACGTTATGATGTTTGACAGCTCCGTAAATCGTGTGCGATTCTGTAACAAACTATAAACTGTCTCAGTCATTCGAAAACTGCCACACGCATCAAGGGGTATCTGTGATTACACAACACGTAGAAGCAAACAGATGAGTGCATTTACGTCCGTTACGCTTTGAGAAGCCTGCAGGAGATCGTTACCAAGTGGTGGACGTCTAATGGCAAATGATGTATTTCGTGTCCTGGCTCCAATCACTTCAGCACCTCTCCAGCCTCCTCAAATACACTCAAATTTGACAGTCACCAGTCCTGATAAGCGTACGTGAAACAGACTACATCGACACCAGATTTCTCCTGTCGAAGCCAGGCGGAGTACCAAATATTCCCAGTAAGAACATGGCACTTCGGTAGTCGGATAAGTATTTTACTGCAAGTGCTTTATGGTTTTTTTGAACGCCCATCAAATCGCACTTTATAACCTAAAAAAAGACTGTTGTAATACACACAGGTTAATAAAGTCTAAATCAATGTTTCCCAACATTTCAGAGACTATTAAATGGTTCAAATGGCTCTGAGCACTATGGGACTTAACATATATGGTCATCAGTCCCCTAGAACTTAGAACTACTTAAACCTAACTAACCTAAGGAGATCACACAACATCCAGTCATCACGAGGCAGAGAAAACACCTGACCCCGCCGGGAATCGAACCCGGGAACCCGGGCGCGGGTAGCGAGAACGCTACCGCACGACCACGAGCTGCGGACGGAGACTATTACCCCTGAGTGCAATCAGATATTTGCTAGTATCCACCCCCTGCCCTCCCACCATCAATGACATTAGCACCTAACAAAACTCTAGAATGAAAAAGAACTTTCTTTGAACGCTTTTTTTAAATGACATTGATTAGTTTTCCTAGGTGTCTTATTGCTCCCCAAAACAATGAGTCAATGAGACAAGTGGTACCGCTTAATTCTAACAACATTTTACTTATATTTATAGAAAGATGAAGTAATTCACAGTGCATTGCGACTGTTACCTACAACTCCTCCTCAGAAAAGAAGGCTAGCTACCCACATCGACGGTAGATACTTATTACAAAAAGTGCTACCTCTGCACTATCCCTCTCCCTAGTGACACCTGCTTCACTCACACCCAGCAACACCATTTTAAAATCAACCAAGTCAAAGAGTGTGCACTATACCTACTGCTTATGTACCACTAGATTCCTGAACTCTTGCCCCCGAAATAGTAGAAAGCGGAAGTTCGGACTGCCACTGCTTTGCGTCTGACCACTGAAGCACAGCAAAGTAGTGACCATTACGTGATTATTGCTGTGTTTTGATCTCAATTACTAAAACTCCGCCCGAACAGGCCATGAACGTCCAACGGTACCAACCGGCCGCCGCGTCATCCGCGGCCCACAGACGTCACTGGATGTGGATACGGAAAGGCCAGTGATCAACACACCGCTCTCCCGACGGTATGTCAGTTTACGAGACCGGAGCCACTACTTGTCAATCAAGTAGCTCATCATTTGCCTCACAAGAGCTGAGTGCACCCCTCTTGCCAACAGCGCTCGGCAGACTGGATGGTCACCCATCCAAGTACTAGTCCAGCCCGACAGCGCTTAACTTCGGTGATCTGAGAGGAACCAGCGTTACCACTGCCGCAAGGCCGTTGGCTGAGACCTTAATTAGATAGTTTATTGTAGCGAAATGAATAACTAAGCTGTTTCTGGTTTACTGTGGGAACTATGTACAACACAGAGAAGGCGTTTTCGTCAGATATTTAAGCATATACTTATCAATTTCACTGTCCTGTGACAGTGCAGTAGGAATATGTGAGGAAAAAGGAAAATGTTGTTCATACGTCTGTTTCACAAGCTGTAAACTGCACCACATTGTCTAACGCGTTACTACTAATATTTGAAACAATAAATGTAATTATCGGTAACTTATGTAATCAGTATTACAGTTTTCCCAAACAGTGATGATAATAACAACGATTTTTTGAAAATAGTTCTGTTCCGAAATCATAATACTCCTGAACCCCCCCCCCCACTTTTTTTTTTTTTTAACCGCTTAGAAGATTTCATTTTACCCCTCTCGGGGGTAATTACCCCCAGGTTGGGAACTACTGGTCTAAATAGTCACTTAAACTACAGGAGTTAAAACAGCATGCATCAAATACTTCTGGTCGACGGAAATGATCGTTGTCATAGATACTAAAGTTAAGCTGATGAAAGTTGCTAACTAATTCGACACGTTGACTAAATGATTTATACAGCAGATGATTCCAACTACATCATTCCAGTATTTTCGTTATTTGCAACATGCTGAAATTGCTTATGTCCCTTTGCTTACGGCACGGCTCGTGGACTAGACGGGTTCCAGACAACAAATCCAAAAGTACAGAAATAATCTGCAGCCCGTCCTACGTTTTTTTCTGTTATATATGTTTACCTTTTTTTATTTTTCAGGTTCCTTGCAACAGAGTATGACATCAGTTACGTAACAACTATGATACGCATAGCAATCAACAAATTGGCAAAGAAAATCCAGTCGAATACGATGCAATTGAGAAATAATTCAAATCTGTGTAAATGCTGTGTCATCTGCGTTGAAAATAGGCAAGTTTCCTTCGTTGTCCGTACAGACGACATTCTCGTAAAATATAGCAGATTCACTCTCCACGAAAAGTGTAACGACGTGCTATTAAAATGTGTTATAGTTTACATCTGTCCTCGTGAATTTTTACTTCTGAACCTGCAGAACAGATTACCAATTCCAAGAATAGGGCGAACCCATTAAATAAAAGTTTCGTGACACGTTTTGCCGACTAATGCTGCGACAGCGGCTACTAAAGCATAAATGTTTCTAGCGAAGGGCTAAAGAAAAAAAAGTCACGACAAACATATGGGGCACACAGTTGCACCTGCAACTTTCTCGGTTGCCCGTAAAACCACTAGGTCAAGCGTGTGCGACCTTCCTAGAACTGAGGGGCGGTGCGTGACATGGTTGGAAACTACAACCTTCGCGTTTGGGCATCAGGGATGGTGGGGAGAGGGGAGGGAGGGGAAGTACCGCTTAATACGGTTACATTAAACGCTATAAATAGTTCTTTTTCCAACGAAGATGTAATGTTTCAATAAGAAAGACAATATTTTTCATATTTTTGCCCCTCTCACCTTGCGCCTTGAAACGGTTAGTAGTTTTGACCTCCTTATGAGTTTTGGTACATATATGTTTGAAGCGGAATCATTAATATTATGTTACCGTGATATTCCATCTTCTGGAGCTGTTCACGTCACTGTTAATTTGTACGACCAATTTTCGTAAAAGTGTTAAGAGTGTTAACGCCAGTATGTTTGCTCGTTATAGGAATGAAAAAGATCCTAACTTTTGCACACAATTGTAAAAACTATGACGAAACAATAGCAGAAAACTTCGCACTTTTATACAGGAAGACAAAGTGTGCTCGATGTATATCTAGGTAGGTTCCGCCAGAAAGGCACAGAGCCTCAGTTATTTGGGGTGGACTTGCCATCCTCATCGGAGTGGTGCACCAGCATGACACACTCATAACAAGGGACGACCTTCCTCCCCATATCCGTAAAAAAAAAAAAAAGTAGTTCAAATGGCTCTGAGCACTATGGGACTTAACATCTATGGTCATCAGTCCCCTAGAACTTAGAACTACTTAAACCTAACTAACGTAAGGGCATCACACAACACCCAGTCATCACGAGGCAGAGAAAATCCCTGACCCCGCCGGGAATCGAACCCGGGATATATCCGTCCACGCCAACACTTTCCGATCTAACGCTGCATCCAACTGGTAGTCCTCTGTGAAAATTTCAAAAAATTGATTTTTTTTGCTTAAGATTTTTTCTGGGGTGTCTACTTGACTGTAGTGTTCATTCCAAGTTCGCCAGAAAATCCGTTATCGAGTTACGAGGCGATTTGAGAAAAGGTGTCTCCGAAAACCATTCACAGCGGGAAAAAATTGTCAACAATTAATTTTAACGACGGCCTACGAGGCATTATGGAAATTATGGACGTGCTAGAACTAGGGATCGCACCAGCCTGTTGCAAATTTTGCACAGAAGCGGACGAAACGCGCACCAGGCGAGCAGAGCAGCGGATCACAGAAGCTGCCGAAGAGGCCCGCAGGACCACCGTGGCTGCGAGGAAGATGGAGGCGACACTTTTGGATATGGAAGGATTGCTGTTTGGTCTAGGATCGCAGACTAGCTGTATGTGTAACTACAAAAAAATGTTAGCCAAAACTTTAAAATCGTTTTTCTCGAAATCGTACATTTCAAATTGGCAGGAAGCATTACTAGAGAATGGTACATCCGTTTTTGATCGGGATTTGATGCTGCCATTATAAATTGAATTTTCCATCGGCGTAAGTAGCTGTTTTGCCACATCTCAAAACGTCAATTATTAATGCATGCCTCTGTCTCAATGTTTTGGGCGAAAAACATGATATTTGGACAAGTCACCATTTTGTTAGAACTTGATCTTTTCTAAGCATCTCATGTATGTTCGTAGAAAATATATTGAAAACGACTTATAGAAAAGTAGCCTATCGCAGGTCTGATAAGAAGGATTCGAGATTTCTCGCTGATGACCAATGTGCCGTCTGCAAGGGGCTTTATGCCTGATGCAGCGGTTTCAGGGAGCGTCTGATGCGGACACAAAAATGATTTCTTAAAGACACAAATGGAAGGAATACAACTCTGTCATCAGTGTCATCAGATTTCCCATTACTTTTATTTTACATCTACGTCTACATGGATACTTTGCAAATCGTATTTAAATGCATGGCAGAGGGGTCATCGAACCACCTTCACAATTCTCTATTACTCCAATTTCGTATAGCGCGCGGAAAGAGAGAACACCTATATCTTTCCGTAAGAGCTCTGATTTCCCTTATTTTATCGTGGTGATTGTTCCTCCCTATATAGGTCGGTGTTAACAAAATATTTTAGCATCCGGAGGAGAAAGTGTGTGATTGAAACTTCGTGAGAAGATTGCGTCGCAACGAAACACGCCTTTGTTTTAATGATGTCCAGCCCAAATCCTGTACCGTTTCAGTGACGGACTCTCCCCTATTTCGCGATAATACAAAACGTGCTGCCCTTCTCTGAACTTTTTCGATATACTCCGTCAATCCTATTTGGTAAGGATCCCACATTGCGCAGCAATATTCTAAAATAGGACGGACAAGCGTAATGCAGGTAGTCTCCTTAGTAGATCTGTTACATTTTCTAAGTGTCCTGCCAATAAAACGCAGTCTTTGGTTAGCCTTCCCCATAACATTTTCTATGTGTTCTTTCCAATTTAAGTTGTTCGTAATTGTAATTCATAGGTATCTAGTTGAATTGACGGCCTTTAGATTTGACTGATTTATCGTGTAACCGAAGTTTAACTAATTCCTTTTAGCACTCATGTGGATGACCTCACACTTTCCATTATTTAACGTCAACTGCCAATTTTCGCACCATTCAGATATCTTTCCCAAATCGTTTTGCAATTTGTTTTGATCTTCTGATGACTTTATTAGTCGATAAACGGCAGCGTCATCTGCAAACAACCGAAGACGGCTGCTCAGATGGTCTCCCAAATCGTTTATATAGATAAGGAACAGCACAGGGCCTATAACACTACCTCGGGGAACGCCAGAAATCACTTCTGTTTTACTCGATGACTTTACTTCAATTACTACGAACTGTGACCTCTCTGACAGGAAGTCACAAATCCAGTCACATAACTGAGACGATATTCCATAAGCACGCAATTTCACTATAAGCCACTTGTGTGGTACAGTGTCAAAAGCCTTCTGGAAATCCAGAAATAGGTAATCGATCTGAAATTCCTTGTCAATAGCACTCAACAATTCATGCGAATAAAGAGCTAGTTGTGTTTCACAAAAACGATGTGTTGTAAACTCATGTTGACTGTGTGTCAATAGACCGTTTACTTCGAGGTAATTCATAATGTTTGAACACAATATATGTTCTAGAATCCTGCTGCATATTGACGTTAATGAAATGGGCCAGTAATTATGTGGATTACGCCTACTACCTTTCTTGAATATTGGTGTCACCTGTGCAACTTTCCAGTCTTTGGGTACGTATCTTTCGTCGAGCGCACGGCTGTATATGACTGTTAAGTATGGAGCTAATGCATCAGCATACTCTGAAAGGAACCTAATTGGTATACAGTCTGGACCAGAAGACTTGCTTTTATTAAGTGATTCAAGTTGCTTCACAACTCCGAGGATATTTACTTCTACGTTACTCTTGTTGGCAGCTGTTCGTGATTGAATTCTGGAATATTTACTTCGTCTTCTTTTTTGAAGGCATATCGGAAGGCTGTGTGTAGCAACTCTGCTTTGGCAGCGCTGTCATCGATAGTATCTCGCAGAGAAGGTACTGACTGTTTCTTCCCGCTAACGTACTTCACATACGACCAGAATCTCTTTGGATTGACATACGATCAGAATCTCTTTGGATTTTCTGCCAGGTTTCGAGACAAAGTTTCATGTAGAAGCTCGCATTGAAGTCCGCGCTAAATTCGAGCTTCTGTAAAAGATGGCCAATCTTGAGGATTTTGCATCTGGTTAAACTCGGCATGTGTGTTTCGTTTAATTTTACTTGAAAATATCGCGAAACTCACCTATTTTCCATGCGTTCAACGAAGATTACCCCCTTAATCTTCTGTAATATACAAAAATCTACCAACAGACATATAAATAACAGCTGGGTTAATACCGCCTCTCCTCCATCGTAACATCTGAAAAGTTTTCATTGAGGCACTAACACGTTACCAGACAAACAATTAAGAACTTGTTTACTCTGTTCGCCTCCGTAGCTGCGGGATCAGCGCGACACTTTGCTAACGGAAGGGGCTGAGTTTAGATTCCCGCCCGGGTAGGCAATTTTCTCCGCTTGTCCTCATCTTCATGTCGTCAGTAAGTGACACGAAAATCGCCTGCATGGCGTAACATGCCTATGTAACTTCATACCGGGTATGGCTTGACTCTAATGTCTCTTCTGAATTTTCATAACACAGTGTCGTATCGTTTTTTCCACTGCTGGGATGGAAATACGGGCACATCCCGTAAGACAATCTTATTACAAAACAATAAAAAAACCTTATTTACTCTAAAGAAATGGGAAGTAAACGAACTCATATAGAATACTCAATCCTGCATTTCAGTTCAATCGCTTAGCTACTTCTTGTTCCAATCCCGTAGAGCACGGTTAGTCAGCCTTTTTTACCTACAGCCTATTTTTTATGTCTGTTAGTTGTAAAATTTTCTAATCGCCCATCGGTTCCACGTTAATGCGGTAGGGACCAGGTTGCAGAGAAGCGGTACAATGCTGTGTCGCAGCCACCCCGTGACAGCAGCGAGTGTGCGGAATGGCAAAAAGGCGGCAGGCGCGGCTTTGGCGGCAGCTCGGCGCGTGTGGTCTCCGCCAGATGCCGGCAGCGCCTGCTGCGGCCCGCGCCAGCGCGCGACCGCTGCAAAAAACGGCCCAGCAGCACAGCGGCCGTGGGAAGCGGCCACGCCTCGGGGACGCGGTCCGAGGCCGCGGGGGCGCAGGTGCCCCGTCCGCGGGGACCGCCGGCAGCCGCAGCCACAGGGAGACGTCAACTGGCCCACCGAGTTTCAATACGGAAAGGATCTCCAACTTTTCCTCACTCACCATGGGCGCAGTCGCGATATTAGACAGCACGAGGCTACGCGCCTCAGTTCCTTCCTTCCTCCAGCTTCGCCGTTTTGCCGTGACCGCTACCGGCACGTCAGCCAACACGACTCGCTAGCTTGCGGTTGATTTTCCATTTGTTCAGTGAAATCTTTCTACATTGTGCTTCGGTAAGAGCTACACTGAAATAGTAACGCCTTGCACATAGCCTAGAAATGCTTGATTAAACGTCATATTGGAATTGTGCTCATTCTACTGCAGTTGCCTAAATATTTTGTCACAGAAGTTCAGTACATAGGATGATTTGTAGAAAAATGAAGAATATCTAGGAATTTCAAAAGCAATATTTTCTGAAGTCCTCCGATCATGGAACAAAAGTTTCCTGGCTAGCGCTAAGTGAATATGCACGCTCTGTCGTTCTTAGAGTATCTCACATACAGACCATACTCCCAAGTGGCACGATACAAATTTCAACATTTTCTTAACAACTTTCTGCATGAAGTTTTTATTAGGCGGTCGACTTCCACTCTGCCACTCCAAGTGCCATCTAGTGGCATTTAACAAACTGGACAGGTCAGTCTGTCCAATATAATCTGCTCCCTGTCGAGAAATGATGTAACTTTGTGTCACCGGAACCGGACTTTCCAGGTTCTTTGTGCACGCAGGTACTGCCGAGTGGCCGCTGAGAGCGAATGCGCCAGGCAGCGTGGGGACTCTGCGGCGAGCAGACTTCCTGTCTCGATCAGCCAAGGGCCGCAGCTCGCGGGCGTCTTGTGTACTTTCTGAAGTATTGCATAATAGCACCTTGCAAAGTATCGCGGAATTTATGGTGTTTTTATGTGCAAGATGTGTTCCGTTTAATCTCTGAGGAGTTTAAATAAGGGAAGGGTAGTGATTCCTCTTGCACTATACACTCCAAACGTAAACGTACCAACACAGGACCAGACACCTGCAACTGAACTGCGTACAGAGCTCCATAACAAAATGAATTCATCGCAAACAACTTTTTTTGTTAAATAGGCAAAATAATTTCACTGCTCTTACAGTATTTCATTTAATATCTTGAAAGACTTTTGCGTTTCTGCGATGAACTAGGCATAGCGTGCATCTTTGAACACTCAGAACGCTAGTTAGGTGTCACTCTTTTCCCAGGCGTTGCGGAATTTTTTAAATTACTTATTTATTTTTTAAGTTTTTCGTAAGGAATAGATAAAAGTTTCCTTTTGAAATTACAATCCATCATTTTCGACAAAATAAAAATACCGACGTTCAGTGTTTCCTAGGAATTTTTATCAATAATTCAAATTATGACAAACACACAGGCTCACAAAAACAGAACACCTTGAACGACTAGAGATAGGACGTCCATATTCGCTGGCCATGCACGTTAGTGTGTTCTGCAGAAATGATCAGTATTTCAGTCACTTTGGTCCAGCATGTGTCCTGTTGCCTACTAGGCACAAGGTCCGCCTCGGGCTCTGATAAATTGAAATTATTCTATGCGTGACGGCATCGACGCGTATAAGGCGCAAGTAGCGTCCTGTGGTATAACCACCCATGCTGCATTCACACGGTTCCAAAGTACATCTGTGGTGGTTGCCATTGCGTCCTAAGTCTACACCCGTCGTTTCACTATATCCCACACATATTCAGTTGGCGACAACTCTGGTGATCTGGGGGGCCACGGCGAAACGCTGATATCCTGTGACACCAAAAAGGCACCTGCTCGTGCAGCAACATGTGGTCGTGCATTGCCTTCCTGAAAAATGGTGTCTGGGGAGTTGTGCTTATGGTGTATGGCTACGGGTCGCAGGATGTCATTCGCGTACGTTACACTGGTCACAGTGCCCTGGACGCGCACCAAGTTGATTTGTGGTTGTACCCAATACCATCCTCCACCATAAGGCCTTGAGTTCGCGCTGTATTTCTTGTGCGAATGCAGTCACCCTGATACCGCGACCCCTCTCTGAAACGAACCAAAATGCGGCCATTATTTTCAAATTAACAGGACCTGGATTCATCCTAAACCACTATTTGATGCCATTCCTGTCCCCAGTGACATCGTTCCGTACACCACTGCCGTCTAGCATCTTTCCGCACATTCATCAAAGGTAGGCGGAGAAGTGGACGACGCCCACATAACCCATACCGTAATAAACGGTGACGGCCTGTCTCCTCTGATAGTGTGCAATGTGTTACACTGTTCCACCGATGCACCAGAGCCCAGGAAGACGCAGATCTGCCCTACAATGCCATTCGGATGAGGTGTCGATCTTCTCGGGAGTTGGTCTCGGTGGTGCGACCTGACCCACCTCGTCTTCTTCAGCCTTCCGTGAACCATTCTGCATACAACCGTTGAACTGCCGAAAAACGTCGTCCCACATGAGCAACGATTTACCAGATGGATGCATCACATCCTCTCATGCCACTAATGCGCCCTCTTTCAAACTGACAGATTTGACGGTGCGATTAGCGCATACGTCAGCGAGGCATGCTGTGCGTCAGCCCAAATCGTACTGATCATTACATTCGGTTTATAGCGACAACGAGAGCCGCAGGCACATTTCACCCGTAGGTGGTGCTGCCCCGCCATATGATGTTGACCTTGAACCTGTGGGCCGACATGGTTCAAATGATAATCATTTCTGCACAACATGTCCTGTGAATATGAACGTCCTGGCTCTAATCGTTTAAAGTGTTCTGTTTTCCCTGACACGAGTATATTTGCAACATTGTAAGGATGCCAGGAACCCGTGCCTAATCACGTAACGAGTGCTACGCTAAAATGTAGAATCTCTTCAGACATATGCTGCTAAGTCTTACGTAGCGTAGACTGCAGCTTTTCGGAAAACTGTCGTGAAAGGTTTTGTCATCAGAGTATGCGTGCACGATAGTGAATTAAAAGCGACAAAGACGGCGTCAGATACTGGGTGCGGGAAGCGCGTCGCGCCGCGTAGCGCGGCGCGGCTAAGAATTCCCGGCTGGTCCAGGTCCAGGATGCACCCCCAAGGCCGCCTTCGAAATATTGTTTCCTGCTGGCGCCGGCAGCGTGAATACCAAGCGCTCGCCGCCTGGCACCGCCACCTGCCGCCGCCACAGCGTCTTTCACAAACTTCTGCCCGATGACGACTACCATCTCAATATTGCCATCGTGTCGTGTCTAGGTGAGCCTCCAGTGTCAATTATGCAATCTCCTACTGGATACGGATCACGGGTAAGAGGAAAATGTGGTTCAATTCTGGACCAGAACTACACTGTGCACTGACAATGGGGATTCTACGTTTAGGCAGTTTAATGGAAAGGTTCACTCTTACAGACTGGCATGTACCGACTCGATTTTATTTCGCTAACTCGTGCCAACCACATAGATTTGTACCTTTACAAAAAGTCTTCCTAGCAACTAGATACACACTTACTGCGTTAAGCAGTTAACTATAAGGTTAACTTTATGTTCTGGTATCATGCAATAGATGTAAGAGCATTAACGTTAAGAATTATGAAGAAGTTCATGGCAGTGAATGTTGGTTCCAATCGTAGCATCACTGTGCGAACTGTGCTTGACGTCGACAGAGACACGAAGAACGCAACGCTGTTTCAGCATTTAAGGAATGACGCAATATGCTAAGTGCTAACTATTATAATATTGAGCTTATGGCAAACGTAATACATAACGCGTTTAATAGCATAATGGAGGATCTTTGCCTTACTGTATGCTAATACCCGTACATCGAAAACTCTGACGGCCCGGACGTCATCATAACAAAATATAAAATTTGCAGAGTTCGACGGCCGCGGTGGCCGAGCGGTTCTAGGCGCTTCAGCCCGGAACCGCGCGACTGCTACGGTCGCAGGTTCGAATCCTGCCTCGGGCATGATTGTGTGTGATGTCCTTAGGTTAGCTAGGTTTACGTAGTTCTACTTTCTAGGGGACTGATGACCTCAGATGTTAAGTCCCATAATGCACAGAGCCATTTGAACCATTTGCAGAGTTCTTGCCATCCATTATTGTTACACAAAACGAGGTAGTAGTCACTAGACTGATTTTACCTTCTTACTTCCTAGCTTGATATTTTCTCGCCGATCGCCTTAGAAGCAAGACAGCCACAGGCGGGGGAGTTGAGAATTTCGTGACTGATAATGAACAGCATATAGCCTGACTTAATGTGATAAATTTTATACAGATTTTATGCCCGTTTACGTACTTCAGATTGCGAGAATCAGTCACGCTTTTCAAAATTTCTGTCGAAATTAATTGTTGTTATTATTTTTATACGTGTGACTATATCTGATACTTTTAATTAGTTTCTGTTTTCGAATTGTTAGTGACTTACAATGGTCATTTAAAACATGTAATGACTTACTTAATTACCTTCATAACTTTTTTCATGAGTAAGATGTACCGTTTGACAATGCCACTTTTTTTATATAGATGAGCTGCGAAAATTTTTACTTTTCACACATCCATAAAAGAAAGTTATGTAACTCTGTTCATGATATTATCAGGCTAGTGTGACTGATGCCAACGGCCTCGCCGCAGTGGTAACACCGATTCCCGTCAGGTCACCGAAGTTCGGCGCTGTCGGGCTTGGATAGAATCTGGATGGATCATCGTCCGGGTCTGCAGAGTGCTGTTGCCAAGCGCGGTGCACTCAGCCCTTGGGAGGCCAATTGAGGAGCTATTTGACTGAGAAGAAGCGGCACTGGTCACGAAAGCTGACAACGGCCAGGAGAGTGGCGTGCTGATCAAATGCCCCTCAGTATCCGCATACAGTGAGGCCTAAGATCTGAGGGTGAGACGGCGGTCGGTCGATACCGTTGGGCCTAACGAGGCTTGTTCGGACGGTGTTTTTATGTTTGAAGAAACAGATTCCAGTATGTGTGACTGACGACACGTAGGGCTGAATTGCAGCCAGACACGTAGGACTGAATTCCAGTCAAAGCTGCGGTTAATAGAAATTAATTAATAATAGCCCGTGTTTTCCCAATAGCGCCAAAACTATAATCGTTTTACTTAAAAAGACAAGCAGTAGCATAGAGAGATTAACGCAGGGTAACTTGTGTTCCATTTGTGAGCTTCGAAAGAAGGTACGGGTTAGCTTGAGTCTTTCACAAAAATATCTTATTTGAATTACTTTGGATACTCATACGGCAACACAACTGTATCCTGACGTGATACTAATCGCGCTTAAAACGAAGATAATTTAATCGGGTCGACCATGTGTGACACTGACAATCACTTCATTAAGCGGTGGCATCACATAAAGTAAAAGAGCTGCTATCTGACAACTGCATCGGAGATTCCTGTCGCCGTCGCCCAGTAAACAAGCACGAGGCATTTCCAACACGTACGGCGAGTGATAAAGATAAAATAGTGTCCGCTGCACGGTGTGTTTTACTCTCGGCGCGCGCCGTCCTTGTAGCAATATTTAAGCGCCGGATTCTTCACAGATGCAATGAAGTCTGTGTTGTGGTGTACTTTACGGTGTCCTGGTGAAAGATAAATAAAGCCCAGGTACAGAAAATCCTCCCCGCCGCTGGAATCCAAGAAAAACAGCGCGTCGGCTATTTTACGGCTCGGATCGCTTAAGAACGCATTTAGGTGACAAGAGGGGCTCATTACTTTAAGAGCGTCGCAAGTCGAGCGCTCCGGCCGACGAGATACGACGCGGAGTCGCCGCCGTGACGCAAATCGTCCCACCGGCCGACATCGAGAGTCAGCGAACAGCCTCACCACAAAAGCAACACTACCATCAACTACTTCGGCGCACTTCTCATCGAACCTACTAAAGATTTCAAAATTTGATATCTTCTTTATTGTTACACAACAGTTTCAAGTTGAAACTTTTCATGAAGAGCAACTGGTCAATCACTAATTGAAAGCAGTAGAACGGAAATTCATCTCAGAAAAAGCTAGAAATTTTCTTGCTTCAGAAGTTACTTGAGGTGAGCGCGAATAAAACTACAAGTGAAGCGTCTCACTGCTTCTGCACAGAAAATTAAAAAAAAACAAAGTACTCTTTATTTATGTACAGTACCTAAAAACTGTCACATCTTCTTCTCTGGCTGTAATTTGCATCTACTAGATTCGACAGTAATTTATTGGCACCACTAGAAGTTTCAGAAGGAAATCTATTATTGTTATACCAACTTGTGGTACACAATGAATACTTCTATGCTCACATACCACAGAAAATAAGGAAATCCACCTCCTCTCGATTCAGATATTTTGCAGCCTTACAAACAATTTCAATGTTGGCTGCATTTCACGCCACGTGTCTTTTCACAGCAAAACATCGTAACGATAATTCTTATTAGAGCACAATTAGCATGTATATTTTCAAAACTATAGGCACGCTGCGTGCAGACTCGATTCGGCTATTTACTTCCTACATATGTCGAAACATTACTTTGTACAGTGAAGATACTTGACGGCGTATATTGCCCTAAGGAATCTGAACAGCCTAAATGACTCCCTCTCACCTGCGAATGAACGCTGGACTAAACTGAGTAGCACAAGCCGATGCTTTCGAAGCATCAACTTTCTACGACCTGGAAGATGCCCCAGCGGCAGTGGATATGATGAAGAAAAATTTCCACCTCGTAACACCATAAACAATGGTCCAAATTGCACAACCAGAATGTTATGGATGTTTTATAAGAATTAACTAAATTTGTTCTGGTGTACGCTGAGATGGAGGAGTTTCAATGACACTCTCACTAATGAGAAACCTGTTAACATCAAATATATATTTACGTTTTACGAAGCCTTTTCTGGAGGAACTCGTATGCGTGTAGCCGTTTATAGAAGTGAAACACGGACAACAAATAGGATGGACAAGGAGAGAGCAAGAAGCTTTCGGAATGTGGTGCTACAGAAGAATGCTGAAGATTAGAGGGGTATATCGCGTATCTAACGAGCTACTAGATGGAATTGGGGAGAAAAGAAATTTGTGGTACAAGTTGAGTAAAATACGGTATCGGTTTATATTACATGTGGTTTATAGGACATGTTCTGAGGCATCAATGGATCAGCAATCCATTGCTGGAGGGTTCACGCGAGGTAAAAATCGTAGAGGGAGACACAGAGATGAAGACAGTAAGCAGATTCAGGAGGATTATTCACAGATGAAGAGGCTCGCACAGGATAGAGTAGCATGGAGAACTGTATCTTCGGACTGATGAATATAACAACAGCATGAATAATTTAGTACAAAATTTTTGTTAAAATGAGCAAGTACTACATTTTTTTCAACAGTACTACTTTGTTTTGTATCCGCAAATATTCACGACAATTTTTTATCGGGGAACTGCGATAGCAATATCCATCAATATTTTTCGTCGAACAATAGCAACAGTCGCCAGTTGACTAGTTATTGATACACTCACCAATTTCTCACGCATAATTTTATAATTATGTTAAGTAACTGAATGTCAGAGTAATACTTAACACGAAAATTGTGCAGTAGGTTAACTTCTTTGTCGCGATGGTGCAGTTATGAAAAGTTGAGTAAAGACAGGGTGACAGAGGGCAGCACGACTATACAGTTTCTGTCTTACAGTGCTGCACCCTATCCCTCCGTTTACTAAGATAACACGATATTTGACTCCTTAGTCACAAGGGAAATGGCTGAGAATTCAATTATGCCAGAACTGGTGAGTTCACGCGGACGCACACCTCTTTAAGGAATTTAACAAGAAAAGCCGGCTTTAACCTGTCTTTTGGGTGGTAAACGCAGCACCTATTTATTTTCAGCCTAGATCGAAAATCCGGAGAAAGAGCTTTCAAAACGCGGTATCACAAACAGAAAGTAGAAAACGCTGTACGCGAAAGGAGCAATTTCCGCAGACAAAATTTAATCCGGCGCAAAAAGCAACAAGCGGGCAGCACGCAGCAGCGAACGAGTGATAATCCCCCGTGAGGAGGAGAAGCAGGTGGCAGTGGAGGACCACAAAGGCGAGACGCGGCTCTCGTTAAGCCGTATAACGACATGCTCTTGGCGCAAGGAGCGCCGTTCGGCGATCTGCCCACTGTGCGGCAGCGGCGGCCGGCAAACCTCCCGTTAAATAAGCGGATTACGATATCATTAATATATGGCGCGCGGCGCGGGGCGGGAATCACTCGTAATCCGAGCGTCGCCGCGCGGTGCGTAATGGCGGCCGGTTGCGGGCATTGTGCGGCCGCGGCAGGTAAGGGGGCGGGAGGGGCTAACGAGCGCGCCATTGTTGGCGTGCCACGCCTGCCGGAAGAATTTAATGATAACATGTATATTTTAATTGTGCGCGGCCGGCGATGCGGGCGCGCCTGTCTTGGGCGCGTTGTTTCCCGGAACAACGGGGTGAGCAGCCGCAACGACGGCGCTCACGCGCCAGCGGACACCCTCGCCTCGCTGCGCAAATCGCCGGCCGCAGCGACGCTCGCGGCCCCTCACACCGTCGCGGCGAGGCGCGCGCTTCTCAAGATGCTCCGTCCCGTAATAAGGCCGCAGCTGCTCACGTCACTTCAAAACATATCACACTCCTAGCAAACTGCATTTCTGTTTATTGCACCAGTTTCGACCTGCTTACTCGAGGACGTAACCACGATTTTGACAAGGGCGAGGGAGGGGGCCACCGATTTGTTAAAGAGGACCTTAAAGACGCATGTTTTTCATTAATAACCAAATGCACACACAATTCCATATTTCTTTACTTGGCAATACGATAACTTCACTCTATAGCCAAATGAATTAAAATACAGTCTTCGACGCTAATAAGCAACTCGACGATGTACAACATAAATTGTCGTTTATATCAGATTTATTTACAAATGTTATTAGAGCTGTGATGGTTGCACTCACTGTTCCAACGATATTAAAAAGACATTTCGGCGTATAACATAATCTTGCAGTAAAACTTGAAAATACTACTAAATAAAATAATATAAGTAAAAATAATTATTTCGAATAATTTTAAATAGATTAAAACAGTATTTAATACGTAGTTGAGTAGAAAAAAAACTTTATGTGAATATTTATGTCAATTATGTATACACGACAGCAAGAGGCAAAATATAAACTGAGTTGATTAATTTAACTAAAAATACTTTAGAGTTGTACAACGAAATAAAATATTATTTCCTTACATTATACAAGTGAATAAAATAAGAGTATTCATTGAAGATCAGATAGGTCTTTCAACCAAATAACCTTTTGTTTTACATGAAAGACACACTTCTTAGATAATTTATTATTTAAAAATATTTTTTCTATAATTGACAGTTGTTACCAATTTTCTTAAATAATTTAAATTTGTTTTTATGCTCTTATAAATACCACAGAATTTGATTTGGTAACAGTAGTAAAAGCCTTAGTGTCACTTCTCTTGCCATGACATCCTGTAAAAGGAAGAGGATAGTCCACTGACATTAACACTAGTCCGGTCAACCTTTCATTGCCCATTGTGTTCCTCAAGGAAGTGTTCACTCGTTTCACTGTCGAAAATGAGTTCTCAGCTTCGCACACTGATATTGGAAGGGACGCAAGTATACACAAAATATGTCAGATGTCTGGACAAAGGTCTTGTCACAAGCATCACAAACCAACATGTTTTGTAGGGAGGAGGGACTTCTCTTGATAACACCATTTCTCACACCATACGGTATACTCTGCTTAAAGTTGGGTTTACGCCCCCTGTTCTCAAAGTAAACTTACAGTTCGGACACATTATTTAAATTCTCGCGATGTCACTTAACGAGTAACATTCTTTCGACTGAAGGTAAGAAATCCTTGTTTCGAAGAAATTTCTTCTCCAGATTTTCAATGAGTCCATCTATTGCTGGCAAAAGTACTGCTCTTTTATTACACACTTCAGAAGAGGTCCTGTGGATGGTTCTCTCTCTTTCAGTTTGTTTCTTTATCTGGCTACGTACCTCGATAACAGCTTCAAACACTTCTTCGGCTATGGTTGATGATATTTCAAATATTTTGCGAAATCATTCCTTTCTCCCGTATTTTTCGTCGTCAATTCAACTGTTGATTTTCTTGTTTACTTATTTGAATTGCAGAAATAGTACTTAAAATCATGAATGATAGATGACTGATTTACAGTGCAATCAAACTCATTTTGGTTATAGTTAGTATTATAGCCAGGATCTCCATGCACATTCATGCTTTTATATGTTGGTTACGCATCTCAAACTCTGGTAGTATTCATTTCATGGCCTAATACTACCAAATAACCGTAGTTTTCCGTGCATGTTCGCATATTTTAACTTACAGAAAGTAAATTCATGCATATTTCGATTTGTTATATTTAATATGACACATTTTACGCTTTAACCCTCCATATTAATCATCTTTTCTGCCTTTAGTGTATAACACAACGCTATTATGCATCACAGAGCATTTTATGAACAGATTGGGGAGAAAGGAAATTTCTGGTACAACTTGATAAAAAGAAGGAATCGAGTGGTAGAATACTTTCTGAGACATCAAGGGTGATCATCAGTTAAGTACTGGATGGAAGTGTTGTGGGGGGGGGGGGGGTTAAAAATCATAGAGTGAGACCAAGAGATTGACGCAGTGAGCAGATTCAAAAGGAGGTCATTTTTAGTAGTTAATCGGAGGTGAAGAGGTCTGCACAGGATAGAACTGCATGGAGAACTGCATCTTGGGGCTGAAGACCACATCAACACGAACAACAACAACAACAACAAAATGAAGAGCGTTGGTCAATTGTGACGTCAACCCTCAGCTGCTGCTTGATGTCACTTACAGATAGCCACATCGGTTTTAAGTCATCATTCTCGACTAGTTTTATGTCGTCATCCAGTCTTCTCTATATTTTGTTACTCTCCAGAGCTTCACGAAACTACTACAAGCAGCAGCGCATAATCTATAATATGCTTTGCTAATTCTAGTCTGAAAGCAGCTATTAAATTTCCTCTCTCTTGGTTCCCAAATAGGAAAATACTTTTACTTCTTGCACTACTGCGCCGTTCCCTTTTCTACGGTGTTAAGTAGTTGTTCTTTTTTGTATACTGTTTATCAAATTGTCTTTTTTTTATTTACCCTTACGGCACATTTGTACTACGTATCCTGTTCCTTATATCCGGCTAGACAGGCCATCTCATCATCAAATGTTAGCACTAATGTTGTTCCCCTTGGACTTCAGTTGTCATGGCCAAGTTTTCTTTCGTTCCTCTCACTGCTTCTTCGACGTACAAATTGAGTGACAGTGGTGATAAGCTGAAATCCTGCGTGGCAGTCTTCGAAACGCGAACTTGGCTTCCTTGACCTTCGATTTATATTGCTTCCGTTTTGGTTTTGTAGATATTGTAGACTGTCTACATTTCAGGCCCAAACTTCTGATGACTGTGAATGGCTTATGTACTACCTTACATCATCGAAGGCTTTCTCTAGGAAAAATACAAGAAAGGTATTCTGACCTATCATCGATGTAGCGTCAGAGATGCTTGTCTCACATCTTTCACCTTCCTGGAACCAAACTGATGTTCGTCCAGTTCTTGTGTATAGTATTCTGGTCAGCAGCCTACTACGTAAGAGTAGTAGTCCAATGGTTTTCACATTTACCCGCAAGTTACAAATAGTAAAAATGTCGCTGTGGCGGCAGGAGGTGAAGGCAGCGGCGGCGAGAGGGCGCGAGGTGCTTTGTGAAGTGCGGCACGTCGGTGGCGCCCCGGGCCGGATGCGCGGGAGCCAGCATACAAATTTGCATGATGCGGCGCCGCGCGCAGGCAGCCAGGGAAACTCCCAAGTGGGCGAACGTCTTTACGGGTATCGCCTGTTTAGCCAGTGCTTCCTCACATGCGAGTCCGTGGCGCGATCAGCACCTTACGGCACTAACTGGGGCTGTCTACGACTGCTGAAGGACGCAATGAAAAACGTTGACCTCTGGCCGGGAACTGTGTACGAGTGTGTGACATCTCTGAGCTTTGGCATAACAAATACTGAACGATAATTACTGTCCTCCTATGGCTAAGGCCGGAGCAAGACTGTGACGAAGACTTGAGTCCAGCGACGTTGATGTGTTCGAATTCTACTGTTCGACATTTGTTCCCACGTTTATCGCATCTTTCATCTTTTCGCGAATGGTGCGAATCCCTTCGATCCATCTGTCAGACTTCTCACACGCGTTATGTGTGTCAGTCACTGGACCTAGTACCTGCTGCCTCTGTTGTTTCGTACATCTTGACACTAGTACACGCTACTATCCTTCATTGAGCGGGTTTGCCTGTTCACCTTTCCAGCGATCACGTTATCTGCAATACATCGGAAAGCGCGTTTGTTGTTAGCATCTTTTATCAACGGGACGTTATCTTTTGCGAACCATTACAAATACCACTGGAGAATCCACACGTAACATCTCCCCCCCCCCCCTCAACCCTTTTTTAAATGATGATGAAAAGCGTCGAGCATGATTCCGATTGGGTGAAGTGAAACTACGAATGGTTCCGCATTTCTGTCATCCAACAGACGTTGCTGAATTGGCAAAATTAAAATTAAAAAGAAGGAAAAAATCACACACCGAAGACTGTATTAAATGCAGCTCCTTAGTAATTTCATTGCCTTAGATAAAGATGAACAACTTTAAATTTACCTTGAGAGCGGTAAAGCTGTGCTTTGCAATCCAAGAGGAGTAGCTTACAAGAGGGGCAAGTGCTAATTCAATGGTGTTCAAATAGCAGTGTGAATTCCACAGAGGGTAGATCCTTTACTTACGCCTTAATGCTGATATTAACTTCCCTCAGTGAGGCACATATATTTTCGGTTCGCGGAAAATACGTGGAAGATTGCAACTCTGCAAACTCTCGTTACATTTTCTACGATAAATGTCGCCGGCAGCTTTAGGGTGTATTCTCTCTCTTGAAGTTTTTCATATAGGCTGTACTAACTGTAACTCCTCAAACTCTTGTTTTGTACTTCCTTCTACAGTGATGTAGGTTGTGAGCGTTTCTCATTCCATTCAAGCCGATTACAAAAATACGTGGTGGGATTTTGTCGAACATTTAAGTGCGGAAATTTTTAAAGATGAGAGATTTGGCGTCTTTTTCTGAAGTAAATATGTAGAATGACTGATCTAAGAACACCTAAACTGCGGCTCAATGTCTTCTGTTCCTCTTTCAGAAAATTTTCAATCACGCAAGAAGGGTGAATCTTGTTTCGGAACGATAATGTAGCGCTGCAATAGACTCGCGTGCAGAACAATTTATGTGGCTTATTATGATCCGAAAGAGAAATACAATCCCGAGAAAACTTCCGGTTTTCCGCAAACCAGCCTTAACCATTGGACATGGGATGTGTCATTGTCAGCAAGGAGAGAACTCTGCCAACGTAATTACGGAAGAAATGTTTTCAGCGTCCTGGTGGGATTGAGGAAATATGACGATAAGAAACAAACGTTATCGCAGCGCGAGGCCCAGCTGACGAGTGCTCCGCCGGCGCTGTTTGGGTCAGCGCAGCTCACACAGCCGGCCCGCCCTCGGCACCAAAACGGATTTGCCGCGACGCATAGTAAACACGGCGCCGCATTAACGATTCCGTTTGGGCGCGCCGGTCCGGGCCGGGCTGGCGCGGCCGGATCGCAGCCATTTCTCGGCGCCATAAAACATGCATCGAGACGGCGCGCAAGACGGCCGCCGGCCGCCGCGGCATTCATTATTCGGCGCGCCGGGAACGGTTTTTAAGAGCGCCGCGGATTAGACGGAGGGCGGCGCGCGCGCTCTCAACGAGGTGTCCACGTCCGCAGGCTGCTCGCCACAGAAGCTCTGGCTGGAACCTTTCGGCAGCGCTCCATTTACTCGCCAGTAATGGACGTGGGGATCGTTCCTCAGATTCAGCAGTGAACTTACTAAATTGGGTAGCGGACTGTGTGTAGTAACTCCCTACACAATGGCAAATGAATAATACGAGTTTGATTTTTAGCGTACAGAATAATACACTATAGAAATTTGCCGACAATTATCTGAAGATCGTGTCCCGCAAATGAATAAAAGAAAATTTGGAAAATGCGTAATCAATTGGCTCCATTTATTATGTCTTCCCAACTAAAGATTGGCGGATCGCTTAAAACATATTACAATACGCGTTTCCGTGAAAACAGAGTATAACACACGAAATTAACTAGTGGACAACACTGCCAATAGACAATAACTACCAACTTACCTCATTTATATACAATACGCGCGTATTCGAAACTCTCATCTAACCTGTACGTTTTTCCTCTGAACAGTTTACAGTCTCTAGAACAAAATATCTCAGATTACTTATAAACGTATGGAACAATTGTCACCTAATTTGTTAGTTTCATTTCAGAAGTTTACATTCTCCTACACAAAATATTCCGGTGTTACTTACAGTAAAGAAATTGTCAACGTGTTTCTGTTGCTCTGAACAGGAGCTGCACCGATATTCATTAAATGACAGTCATGCTTTGTCAACAGCAATCTTGCGACTTGTATGACCTGCATTCAGAAATTTTCCCCTATTGTTAACTTTCTTTATATCGAAAGCAATAACACATCATAAATGGCTAAGTGCTTCTGATCTTTCGTTGGGGAGGCTTGTGTTCAGTGGTTTACCAATCACGAATGAAGATCGTTAGAAATTATTTAAAACCAACGCCGGAGAGCAATATTTACAATACGGTTCCTTGGAGTCATATTTTGTACATTCACATTCTTGTTTAGCATCCGGTAAGGATTCCACAGGAAGTCAAATGCAGCTGTCTGTCAATATCTGTAACAGAAGGCAGTTGAGCCAACCGCGATTTAGCTGAGTTTTGTACGTTAAGCGGTAACGTCAGATATACCGACCATCGAAGTCACATTCACGAATTTCCTTCGAGGGTCGATAGCGATCTCTCACCTATGTAGATCCACAAACATGCACCGCTCACGATTCAAATAATTACTAATACGTTTTACAGGTAGGTGTCATTATTTGCAGCTGTCGACAAGGCGGCACTAAGTTCGTTACGCTCTCAAGGCGTCCATCTTGTTCCAGGGGCAACTGGAGCCGCTATAAGCAATTCTCGCTTTGATCAAAATCTCGTAACAGGAGTTACTCCACGCCGCTTCATCTCCGGAACGAAAATTTGGCAGCGTTCTCGTAAATGTTCAATCGAGGGTGTAATATGCTGCGCCGTGCAGCGTCACCCCACACCCTGTCCATAACTTTTAATTACCGGCAGATCAAATACAAAAGGTGACTGTAATTGAAATCAGCAGATTGAAATTTGTTAATTAAAAGATGGAGAGATAGTGTGCCGATGTGCAATCGAGCGGCGCCACGATGACGACAGGCGCCGACCACCACGGGCCGCGTCCGAGGCGACAGGTGGCGCTGCCTCTTCCCTACTCCTCGGCGCTGGTGGACACTCTGCAACGCTCTGCCAAACCAAACCGAGATTACCAGCATTCGACACAGTTCTGGTAGTGTCTGGCGGCCATGTACCTACACTAATTCCCAGAACAACTGCAATCTTCCCAAATACGGTAATCGACAGTTTAAAATCATTCGTCAATAATATCCGTTACTGCGAAAGCTACGTGTTTATTAATGTAGCGCCTACCTCGAAACAATGAGCACGAAACTAAAATTCGCATTCGTACGGAGGGGATAAAACATATTATTTTACCATTTCATCATAACTGTCACAAGTATATCCGTAATTTACACATCAAGCTATAATCCTCACACGAAACATGGACATCATCTCACACTGATCAATTTTACATCTTAGGAGAGCACTTGACACGGCACGAGAGCTACCAGAAATACAAGGACATCGTCGGTTCCACTTATTATGCGGCGGATGGGGAATGCTCCCGATTTAAACGACTTTGAGGAAAGCCCATTTTTATGGTTTTGCGAGTATCAGAGAAACGCTGAAGTTGGTGGTGCGTTCGGAAGCCGTCGTCATTAGCATATTCGAAAGAGGGCTAGTGGTGGTCGGTTAGTGATATTAAAAATCGCTCATAGGAAAGACGTTGGATGTCCATACCTGCATCAATAACGTGACAGGCCAACCTTTTCCTGTTCTGCGAAAGTCAGTGCACAGACGGAAGAAAAAAGAATGTTTCCGGTATACGAGCCCAGCGTGTTTCCGTGTTAGTTCTATGAAGTCAGCTGAAATTCATTGCGCCATGGGTACACATGAACGCAAGCCGAAAGGTTAAGATTACTTCCGCTTCCAGTTAAATCACGTCTACAGCCGCGTCAAACCACGCATTTTGCTTGCTGGAAGCGCTATTACGCTGTCGAGGACATTTACCTCCGCTTCGCTTCCCTTGGACCCGCGGTCGACACACAAGACACAGTGATAGCTGTGGACAACGTCAGTATTACAGAGGTCCTGCACAGTTCATGTTTTCCATGCCACAATACCGAATCATGTTTTAGGTACTTCAGGAGAGTGAGAAATTTTATGTTTCCACTACTCTGATTTCATAACACATCAGCTCTAATGAACAAATCAAGGATTTCATTGAAAGGTGGAACACAGATGATAATTGAAGTTCGCATAATTTTCACAATCATATATCGTGGTGGCGACGTCATCTGACTATATGTTTCACTCGAGTGAAATGTTCTATCGTCTCGTTGTCTTCGTCGGTGCCGTGACGCCGCGCAAAGTTCGCGTCTTGTAGTAACACTGATTTACCAGTACACGATTATCGGCGGGCCTGGGTCAATGTCAGAGCACTAACAGTCATTTAAAAGGCTCTTAACTCTTAATAAGGGCGCTAGCCTACCGTCAGGCAAACTAAGTCAAAATTGTTACTAACACTATCAAACTGCAAAACAGGCGACATTCAGCCCCTAATTGGTCCCTCGCGAATTCCGCAGAAATGTCCTCAATGTCAAAACAATTCCGTACTTTGAGATTCACGCCACAATCGAAAACGGAAAGACATGGCGTTTATTAGCTTTAATTTACCCTCGCCCAGTCCTTCACTTCCATCAAGGAATTACTAAACTGCTAAATTATGTAATATGAGGCTTCAGAGTAGCAACAACATGTAGGCGTACATTCATTAACGCGTGACACTCGCCTATAGAAACTGGAAAAGCTCGTGAAGAAGGCCGAAAAGCTGATAAGACGGCCACGAGTGCGCACGGAAAACGCACTTGAGAACTGCTTCATCTTCCTCCATTGGCAGTAGCACTACTGCCCACAGTGGCTCACTAGCAGCCGACTGCAGGAATTCTGAAAATTCTGAAGCTGCACCTACGCTCCAGAGCAACCAGAATTTCTTCCCTTATCCAGATGGATTGCCAGTCGCTCCATGCTTTTGCAACCGCCTAGACATTCCTTCCATCATTTAAGCATTCTGGTCACAAGGACTTGCTAAACTTGGGGAACGACGACCTTTCCACGTGTGGACTTGTGTCCAGTTTTTGGGCTGACCGGTGTATTATCTGTCTGTGACGCGGTTACACATTCTTGTAGAAAAGCCGTGGCCTCGTGCACCCCGGTGGAGGTGACGACAGTTGCGGGCGGCCTACAGGCAGGCAGTAAAGCGAGGCGCGCGCTGTAAGACAGGTGGCACATGAGCGGCTGCGGTCTGCGGTGGCGGCGGCCACAGAATGCGACGCCGAGGTCGCTGCGCCCAGCGCTGCAGGCCGACAGCTTCAGCCTCAGCTCGTTCTCGACAAGCATTTGCAGTTGAGCTTCAGACACGCACGCGTGTCGCCACGTTAAATTTCAAACCAAATGCAAAATTTCAAACAGATGCAAATTAGCCGAATGTTGATTATCGCAATGGTCAGTCGTCGGGCGGGCGGCAACTGACGCATTACAAATTATATGCATAAACCTTCTTTTGTGTTTACACACTCCTCGGAGATAAGATCAGTGCCATTTTAAGAGGTTCGTTCTGGTAACCAGGTGTTACGAGCTCCAAGAAGATAAATCTAAAAGAGCTTAAAGGGAAACAAAATGAACTTTCCTGGTGCCGCGAATACGTGTTTTGTACTAAAAAAACATGCGTTTCGAGCAAGGGGCGTTGCTATTTCAAATGTATGGAAGACCGTCACAAGCTAATCTCAGTCGTCAGTCTCTCACTAGCTCAGTGTTATTTCTCCCCGGATACCGAAGCGAAGAAAAATTTGCTGAAGGACAGACTTGCCTCACCAAAAAGCGAAGACTAGAGGTTACTCGTAAACCGTCTGCGTAGTCTGGAAAAACCAGCACGTATCGGCAGGTGACGCGGGTCGAACACCTATGACGGTGTCGCAATTGTAGCGAAAGGTTGATCTTCTGCTTCAGATCTCCTTTCCAACATGCCTGCAATACAATGTGTCACTATCCTTCTTCTCTAGTCTGCAGTCGTTAAAATAAAATTATTTTTAATCCTAAAACTCTGGAACAATTAGGTCCACTAACCGCGCGTCTCTGTTGTAGATTTCGTAGGTGACAACTGAGGTAACTGTGTCCACCCAGCTCCCGATTATTACGTTAACTGCTGCGTAGTTGGCCCCAACAATGACTGCATGGTCAACGTATCTTGCAGTAAAGTTCATTCTTTGCAACCATAAGCGTGCGTGACAGGTGGAGAGACGAGCCCAATTCCCACTAAACTAGTTCCTAAATTTTCATCGTATAGCTTAATAGACCTTTCTGCCCTGAAGGTGCTTCCATGGACTAAACAGAAAGTTTATCGCCGGAGTAACGCTACACCGAAATGGCAAGATCATCCGCCTAATCTTACGACTATTATTTGCATAATTTACTGACCATTAACTGCATTAATTCCGCGCAATTCTTTCCAGCTAGATTAATTTTCACACAGGGCGTCATGAAACCCATATCTCATAGACATAACACATATTTTATTTATTATATTACCATCAACGTACAACTTGTACATAAACCAGACGACACTTTTAACAGTTGAGGGGCACGAAACAGTCGCAAAAGGAGTGTGATAGTTGCAGCCTATCGTCGATGTTATCCAATCTGTGCGCTGAATAAGAAGAAAGGGAAACAAAAATTTGGAATAAGAATTAAAAGTTCCGGGAGAAGCAATAAAAACTTTGAGGTTTGCCAATGACGTCGTAATTCTGTCCGAAACAGCAAAGGATTTGGGAGGGCAGTTGAACGGAATAGACAGTATCTTGAAGTTTGGAAATTTGTGGTAAGGTCTTATGTTGAGGTCATCGGTCCGTAAGCTTACACACTACTTAATCTAACTTAAACTAACTTCCGTTAAGGACAACACACACCCATGCCCGAGGGAGGACTCGAATCTCCGATGGGGGCAGCCGCGCGGACCGTGACAAGGCGCCGCAGACCCGGCTATCCCGCGCGGCACAGTATCTTGAAAGTAGGGTATAAGATGAACATCAACAAAACAAGAACAAGTACAATAGAATGTGGTCCAATTAACCCAAGTGATGCTTAAAGTAGTAGACGAGTTTTGTTATTTGGGCAGGAACGTAACTCTTTACGGACGAAGTAGGGAGGATATGAAAAGTGGACTGGCAATGACATTAATAGTGTTTCTGAACAAGACAAATTTGGCAACGTCGAGTACGGATTTAAGTGTCAGAAGTCTTTTCGCAGCCGCGCGGTGTAGCTGTGTGATTTGAGGCGCCCTGTCACGGATTGCGCGGCTGCTCCCGCCGGAGGTTCGAGGCCTCCCTCGCGCATGGGTGTGAGTGTTGTCCTTAGCATAAGTTACTTGAAGTAGTGTGTAAGTCTAGGGGCCGATGATCTCAGCAGTTTGGTCCCTTAGAAATACACACAAATTTGAATATTTTTCTTTTCGCAAAGTATTTGTATGGAGTGTTGCCATGTATGGAAGTGAACCATGGGCGCCGGCCGCTGTGGTCTAGCGGTTCTAGGCGCTCAGTCGGGAGCCGCGCGGCTGCTACGGTCGCAGGTTCGAATCCTGCCTCGGGCATGGATGTGTGTGATGTCCTTAGGTTAGTTAGGTTTAAGTAGTTCTAAGTTCTAGGGGACTGATGACCACAGATGTTAAGTCCCATAGAGCCATTTGAACCATGGGCGATAAACAGTTTGAACAAGAAGAGAACAGAGATGTATGAAATGTTGTACTACGGAAGAATGCTGAAGATTGGATGGGTAGATCACGTAACTAATGAGGAGTTCTCAATAGAACTGAGGAGGAAAGAGGTTTGTAGCACAGACTGACTAGAAGAAGGGATCGGCTGATAGGACGCATCGTTAGACATCAAAGAATTACCAGTTTAGTACTGGAGGGAAGTACCGGGGGGGATTGTAGAGGGAGACCAAGGATGAATACAGTAAGCAGATATAGGTTGCAGTGGTTATTCTGAAATGAAGAAGTTTGCACTGCATTGAGTAACACGGAGAATTCCATCAAAACCTGTCCTCGGACTGCAAACAACAACAAGCACCAACGCCGCCGCTGCCACTTCATCGTCTGATCGGTACAAGTTTTATTATATGCGGTTGGTTTTTACCCACTATTTGTACGCCACAAAAGGCCATGTGTTTTGTTCGTGTTTTAATTATGGTGAGCTGGATGTATAATTCTTAGTTTTGAGAGTTTTAGTATGGCTCGATGTTACGTCAAAGACACGTTAATTTTAAGCGACAAATACAGGATAAAAAATAGTTCTTTCGCAGTGAACATCGAAGGAAATGATGTAAAAATACTGGCCGAAATGTCAGTGCAACGATCTGAAACCGGCTCCCCCATTTCACATGCAACCGTAATTTCTCTTCCTTTTTCTTGTGTGCCTGTGTAGAGCGAAATATTCCTCAGTTACGAAGTCGACAGTGTAGTTGGTATTTCTGTATTTCCCTCATGTTCTGTGGGACATGATAATTTCTGTCGTAGCCTTAAGTGTAACAAAGTAATCCCTTATGTCTAAAAAACAGCTATTTCACTGCCCGAGGTATAAAAAAAGCGAGCAAGGAAGGGAAGAACGAGGGTGGCCGGAAGGATGGCCAATGGCGAGGTGTCGCCGCGGCGCGCACGCACATCCATAGGCGGCCGTCCTCGAGGTCGTTATCCAATTAGGGGGCGTGCGCGCGCATGCCCGCCAGCGCCAGCGCTAACCCGCTTGCGTAACGCGGCCTGAGGTAGCCTTCGGTCTGCCTGCCGACCGCTCGCTCCCGCCCGTCACAGTTCCACTCTGCATGCACATCACATCACATCACACCAGCACTCCGCAGGCCGCTGCTCACTTCGTGACCGACGACTTCTTGCCACTAATGCTGCCGGCTCGCCTTACTATTCCACACGCAAACCGAAAGTCGCGATATTTACTATTCCGTGTTTCCGCATACGATGGTAAATCCATTTCCGGGGCGTCCACTGCTTTCGCAAATGTTCGAACATCCACTATCGACGAAAACTGGAAAGCTATTACATGTTTTCCAATTTCTCCCTCTCTTTGACACACACACACACACACACACACACACACACACACACACGACCCAACTGCCACTAGTGCCGAGTGGTTCCCACAAATTTGTAATAAACAGTATTGTAAAATTAGTTCGCAGGGTGCTAGACGTCCAATGTGTCATACCGGAAGCGCCAGTGCACGCTGCATAGTACGTACCACTCCAAACATCATTTATTTGTTTCCCGCCAACTGAGATACAGCAATCCCTCTTTCCTTTTGACACTGCCGGCCGGGGTGGCCAAGCGGTTAAAGGCGCTACAGTCTGGAACCGCGTGACCGCTACGGTCGCAGGTTCGAATCCTGCCTCGGGCATGGATGTGTGTGATGTCCTTAGGTTAGTTAGGTTTACGTAGTTCTAAGTTCTAGGGGACTGATTACCTTAGAAGTTAAGTCCCATAGTGCTCAGAGCCATTTGAGCCAACCTTTTGACACTGTAAATGTAAACATACTCAGCAGAGGTGATTATATTGAAATTTCACTTGACAACGAACAAAATAGCACAAGTTTGTTATGTTACGGAATAGTACGTCCTTGTAAATCGCTAGTTCCTCTTTTAGCAGACCGCAACCACCGTATATAGTCTGGTGTTATCTCAGAACCTCACAGTTTGAAAAGTTAATCTATGTTGTAGTTCTACATCCGCTTTTTTAATGATTTAGCTATGCACACATCGTGTTACCTTCACTAATTAAAGCACGACATCAGCGAAGTTGCTTCTGGAATAGCGCGTTCCAAGGAATCAAAACATAGTATATAATTTTCGTTCAGTGAATTACAGAAAAAGATAACATGCAAAGGTTGGAAGCATTCTGACGATCCCGCGTGATTTCCCTAAATCGCTCCAGGCAAATGCCGGGATGGTTCCTTTCAAAGGGCACGGCCGACTTCCTTCCCCGTCCATCCCTAAACCGATGAGACCGATGACCTAGGTGTCTGGTCTCCTTCCCCAAAACAACTCCAACCCCATTCTGACCGTTGCGTATTAAATAAGTTGTCAGGCGGCGACTCAAATCAATTTGACAACAAGCCAAGAAACCTCCCAGCCTAGTGCAACTTGCCCGCCATGACTCGCTGTTATTCATCTTACCATATTTTTACGAGAGTATTTTCTCACAGTGAAAAAACAACAATAACTAATATTATTATGCAAAATTCTAGCCCTTCGATACGATATATTTCGGACACTAATATTTTTTGTCAGCATGAAAACTCCAGTAGGACACAGGGAAGTGCTCTACATAAGCTGAAATAAGTAATGCTTCCAACATACTTTCTTCTTTCGAACTTAGGAGAGTTGGGACAAGCGACAGTAAGATGTCATTACATAGTTTTGCTCTGTTTCCGGCGAATGAAACTATCTCGAAAGTTTAGTTTCAAGCATGCCTAAATCTACATCTACGTGATTACTCTGCTATTCACAATAAAGTGACTGGCAGAGGGTTCAATGAACCACCTTCATGCTGTATCTCTACCGTTCCACTCTCGAACGGCACACGGGAAAAACGAGCACTTAAATTTTTTCGTGTGAGCCCTGATTTCTCTTATTTTATCGTGATGATCATTTCTCCCTATGTAGGTGGGTGCCAACAGAACGTTTTCGCAATATGAGGAGAAAACTGGTGATTGAAATTTCATGAGAAGATCCCGTCGCAATGAAAAACGCCTTTGTTTTAATGATTGCCACTCCAATTCACTCTAAGGAATACTAAAGAAGAAATATTTATCCAAATTGATATACGATGTTAAAGCAATGCAGTAATGCCCAGAGCAGATGAAACTGCTGTGAAATAATGCACAGGGTGACAGTGATGGTGTGATTTATGTTATGACGTTCTTCTCTGCCGTGATTTTGTATGCTTCCGATTACGCTCTACCTCATAGATTTTGCAGTCGGTGTAAGTATCATCGTAGAAATGCGAAGCATCAAAAATTTTATGAAAGCCTCCTCAAACAGAGCTACTGCGACGTGGCCAAATACCAGCCAGAACTAGCAACAGGAACGAAAATTTTTACGCCCGATGATAGCCTCGCAGCCGCTGCCGAATGTGCGGTAGTTCATTAACACAAATGGGAGCGGAGGCGTAAATTCGCGGACCCAGTACTCGCCGGCCCTCCCTCGCCCGGGTAGCGGCGCGAGCACGTAGGCGGCCCAAGACCCGTCGGGAATGTCCGAGCGCGACTTTTTTTTGTACCGTAGTTAATACGGAGCCAGCTGCAGCGCAGGCGCGCGGCTGCATACGAATGTGCATGCCGGTACTGGCAGGGATTGCTGCGCGGAGTGGCCGCGCGGTTTGAGGCGCCATGTCATGGACTGCCCGCCAGAGGTTCGAGTCCTCCCTCGAGCATTGGTGTGTGTGTGTGTGTGTGTGTGTGTGTGTGTGTGTGTGTGTGTGTGTGTGTGTGTTGTTCTTAGCATAAGTTAGTTTATGTAGTGTGTAAGTCTAGAGACTGATGAACTCAGCAGTATGGTTCCATAGGAATTCACACCCATTTGAACATTTTAGCAGGGATTAGCTCGGATCCACTTACTCCCATTTTCCCTCATATTCCTACCACACTCCGAGTGCTCGCTCCATTATAAACATATTAACAACGACCGTGCATTTTCTTCGCCATTAACATGTAGCTAACCATAACCTCATGCAGCGATGTCTATGAACAAAATACGCAGGTCATACGTCACTTGTAAAATCTCGGCCGGCCGTGTGACCGAGCGGTTCTAGGCGCTTCAGTCTGGAACCGCGCGACCGCTACGGTCGCAGGTTCGAATCCTGCTTCGGGCATGTATGTGTGTGATGTCTTTAGGTTAGTTAGGTTAAGTAGTTCTAAGTTCTAGGGGACTGATGACCTCTGATGTTAAGTCCCATAGTGCTCAGAGCCATTTCAACCATTTTTGTAAAATCTCTTCCGCACAGAGGCGCTGTTATGTCCACCAAATGCGTATCAAACATGCGGTGACAATACACTTCAGACATGAGACAACATTTCATTAGTACTTACCTACAAAAATATTACAGAAAGATCAGGTTTTTTCCTTTATTGTATTTTCAATCGCGGTAAACAGATCCACTGAAAAAAAAAGTTTCGTACTTTGCGAACATATATTGCTTCCTATTAAGAAAGCAGCCCACGTCACCCTGCCCAATAATGTTCTTATTTAATATAGGTAGTCGAAAACCAGGTCCTCCTGCTCTGCCAGTATCCTTCCTTTCAGAAGTTTTTTTTTTTCACACTTTGCTTCAGAGAACATCAGGTCACACAAATCGTTTCCTACGGCCCTACAATCACTGCCATCCCAACCCGTAATGTACGTATTAAAGGCAGATATTGAAAGAGTAGGCCATTCCGTCCTGCCAGTAGTCTCTCACTCTCACTTCGTGTCATCCGATCTTGTACCACACGTTTTTTCGCAACAAGACGACGATTTTACCATTTTGTATTTACGGTGTGATCAACTGAATGAAAACGAAACCGACTTAAGTACAGGCAGCATTATCTAAATTCATTAGTCTGCAATTTTGTACATGGTCACAGTAGTAACAAACTTGGGCCGAGACACATCTTCCGTATCGGGATCTAGATTGACGTCCCTTTATCAGTTCATGCGTAGTTTCCTGGTCTTTCGAAAATTCATTGTAGCCGAATGCTGTTACAGTTTGTTGAGGGGGGGGGAGGGGGGGGGGGATGAGCAGTATCCGAATCTATTCCTCCAGTCACGAATGTCTCACTTCATATCGACTGCTAGTAAAAAGACGGAAGTGCTTCTGTTTATAAAAAAACTAGGAAGCCAAAATTATTTCTAAAACACATTATTATCGATCACAAATTGCCAGTCAGCATGTGATTCACCTCAATTATTAATCATACAAATGAAATCACAGTTCGAGATGCCTGAAAACGAAAGCTACACACCCTTCACAGTTACCCCATTTTTCGTTGGTTGTTTGGATTACATGTTTTACACCACCTTCACAATATCAAAGGGAGCTTTTTGATTTCACTCTCTTCATATCAGCAATCCCTATACGCTGTACAGAAAAAGAGTTATGGAAAGAATGTAACAGGATATTTTGTGATACAGCACACTAAGTTTTCTTTCACGTCCACTGTGCCCATCAATAGTGTAATACAAAAGCAAAAAAGCGAATTCCGTAGTTGAAAGACACCACGTTTTATTACAGTGCTTACACATAAATTGGCAACATGTGCCTCCTCACCTCAACAAAGTATAACAACACCGTTACTAGCACGAAACACACGGTTTGCACATGCCCTGCATTTGTCGACAAATGCTTTGAGTTATCTTTTTACTTAGACAAAGCAAAGGGTAAACGCCTTCACGTATGAGAATCTTGTAATGAGATCCGTATGTACGTGTGATCGCATAGAGGTATTGACGTGATCCGCATGCACGGGTATGCCACAAGCGGAGCCGCGAAGGACAACCGCAGTGAAGTCACCGCCAGCAAGCAGGTACAGCTTTGCTGCAGTTCGGACTGAGACTGGAACGGAAGAGAAAGGGCTTAACAATGACAACGCTTTAAGCACATTAAAAGCTGAACAGTATCATATTCAGTTGCTTTATTTAGAGGAGGGCCAGAAACAACGATACGACAACATTTAGAGAGAGAAAGAAAAAGAAAAACCACCAAGTCGGTAAGAGAATTAAAAAACAGGAATCCGAACTTTTACATCTGCGATAGCATGAGTTGTACAAAACGTCCAGTACTTATGTTGTGTATGTATGTGTCGGTGCCTACTGCCGTATTCCTTATTCAGGACTTGAGGTTTGGAGCGCAGTAGATGAGAAGACTGCACCTAGTCGCGGCCTACAAAGCCGATAGAAAGCACAGAAGCCGCTTTTCACATTATTTTATTTATTTATTTATTTTAGGTTTTGAGCAGCAAAAACCATACAGCGAACAACAGATCAAGTTACAAAAGTGCCGTGTTAACAAAAACTGCAGTTTCCACAGCAGAACAATAAAAACAGAGTTCGATGTACGAACGACATTATAAAAGTACGAAGTACAAAGATAAGTTCGTTATATAAATTTTAAAGAAAGCACAAAATTACGACCCAGGATTCGAACCAGCGTGGTTCCAGATGAGTATGATATCCACAGCAACTTTAAATCGAAAGCTCGACAACGGTGTGGCGTCTTTGAAATAGTTTGCGAGCAAATAATACCTACGTATATCGAACCGGTGAAGTAAATCAGTTGAACTTTGTGGAGAGGGGGTAGCCCTTCGCAACCCTTTTTTTTTTTTTTTTTTTTTTTTTGTACGCCGTCATGTCCTAATCAGTGTCCAGAAGGGATTATTTTTAACAGGTATAGCTAGGCGGGGTAGAACCCGTGTCCCATCTTCATGAGGATTATTTATATATTTTTACTGATATGGGTAAGAGAGGTCACATGACGTCTACTAAGCTTCAGCTATGTGAACCATGGCCTAGAAGAGACGTTCTGTTGTATGGCCGTCAGGTGGCCGCCGTTGTGGTGCTCGGATAAGTGCAATTCAAAATTCCAGTTGTGATAAGCAGCTTTCTTGGCCGTCAAGTTGAAATCAGTATAAGGGATAGGTGTCGGGCATAACTGTCCTTCAGTTATATTAAACTTAGCTAGGCGGCCAAAAGTTTCGTTATGGAGAATGCCTTGACGCCTTTTGATCCGAAGTAAACGGACGTCGATACCCAATGTCCGCGCGTCTATTGTGGCCTCCAAGACATATCTATTAGTCTGTTTATCAAACGCCAGATGTTGTAGTTTCTGCAAAACACTCCGGGAATCCGTGAGGACCAATACGAGCCGGAAAAGCTGCATGCCATAATAAATAGCTTCCCCGATGGGCAGTAACTCCAGCTGCCATGATCGAAGACACAGCGGATCGAGAAGCTATAAAGTGTTAAGTGGCCTGTCAGTTACATTCCCCACCAAACTCTAGCAAGCACCCGCATTATTTTCGCAGTGTGTTCAACCTTGTCTATGAGATACGCAATATGACGTGTCCACGTAAGTTTGCAGCCAAAGTAGACACCAAGTAGCTTAGCATGTGACTGAAGTTCAGATGAGAAGTAATTGCGTCGTTTCCTCGTGAATATCACAAGTGCTTTTCGAGTGTAGCTTGTCACTTGCGTCGTGAAGCCACAATCTTCTCGTGACTTTGACGTTTAGGCTAAACAGAGTCTCCAGTGTGTGTAGTAAGGGACTCAATATAGCACCCTGTAGAAGGCCACAGGTCACTACGCGAGGCCCGCATAACTCGTTGTCTGGTCACGGGCATTACCACCGCCGAGCAAACAATTAGTAAAAGCGATACCGGGAGGTGTAGCAGCTTCAATTTTTTAATGAGATCAGGTATCACAACATTGTCATAACCCCTCGAAAAATCAAAAACTAAAGCCGTCTCATACCCATTGGTCACGAAAGTTTTTCCAAGTCCATTGCAAGAGATGTGATATTGTCAGCAGTATTTCTGCCCTTACGAACCGTATTATGATGCTCACGTTAATACCAGGCCATCGCCATCAAAATGTTCCGTGTCCTCACTTTACTAAGGGTGGAACAATAACGGGATTTGTCCCGCGTCGTCTAGTCTTACATCATTTCACATCGCAAGCCTGCAAGCCTAATAGAAGGTAACGTTTTAGTCTTCAAGATTTGAATGGGTACCAGCCTGCCAATCGATATCTACAAGTTTCGGGGTCATCATTTGCGCAGAGACGACTGGGCAGGCTCAGCGTGCAATGAGTGTGAAAAAAAAACCGCTATAAGCAACACGCACGCAATACTTATTATTACCAAATTACCAATGGACACAAGCTTTCAGCTATTTCTGCAACGTGCCTTTCGTTTTACGTTGTAACTGCACATAAAAAGGTCAAGACCTAGCGGAACTGATGGTGTAGTAACCAGGTCCGGCGCATTTCTTTTTGCTGAGTTAGAGGGCCCACGTCTGTTATCACTCACTCCGTTAGCAGTGCACAGTATCAACGGCGAACTGCCAAGCAACTATTACAGCCTTTGTCCGTGCTACGCATCACAAAACATAAGAGTTCATTCGTGATTGTTCAGAATAGTTATCGGCACAACGATCCGCTGGATACAACTGAAATAACCCACCAGAAAAGTACGGTTAATGAAATGCCCCGTATCGACCGTGTCCAAGTACACGACGAGAGAAACAAGACGAGCACAGTTAGAGCATCAGACGTGAGTTAGAAACAGGCTGCCGTACATCGGAGAGTGCGCATATGCAGTTGAAAACAGCGCTATCTGCATACTTACTCATAAGCCCTAAGTACTTTCTATTCCCGAATTTAAAACCTTAAGTAGCTGGTAGTAAAGGCATGAGGTTACATCGGGGGTAGAAGCGCATTACCAGATAACGTCTTCCGTGACCGGACATCAGCGAGCGATTATTTATTGAATAAATGGGAAGAGGTAATGCGCGCTCCGGCCGGACTCATTCAAGTTTCACGGGTGCGCCCGGCCGGTGTAAAGCCGCAGGCGGCGTAAACACTGGTGCAGTATTAACGGCGACGCGACGCGAGCCGAGCCAGTGTATCGAGCCGGCGGCGGCGGGCGCGCCCGCAAGAACAATCCCGCGGCAATTAGTCACCGCCCGCCGCTGTCACAAACACTTCGCGCCGTAATTAATAAAGCGGCGCCCTGTTTTTATTTCCGAGACGCCTTGCGTCCACGCCCTGTCCGTTACTAAACTTGCCGCACTTCGCGAACCGTTTGTGAGACTTGTGTACAGACGAGACGTTTCACAGCAAATCCTCGACTAGGCAATTCTAGAGTTGCCTTGTCCGTCCATATTTGGCGCCAAAATGTTGTTATGAGTAGAACTGAATGGTATGTCCGGTTTTCGTATTTTATTCAGACCAGTATTGGAATATTGTAGCAATTAGATATACACTGGCTGTTAGAGCACCCAATTGTCTAATCTTACGGCGATAATGGCACCGAGCTTACATACTATGCTAGCAAAATTGTCCGAAATTCATTACCTTACATGACAAGAGGTCGATTATAATATGAAACTTTAACTTCTCCTAGCGTATCGAATGTTCAAATTATTTACGGGAAAACAGCAGTTTTTTATTCAGCAATCTGAAATCACAAAAAAGGTTTTTCAAACATTACTTGTTACAGATTGCTAAATATCCGCCATCACAGTTATGTAAAAAATATGGGGATTTTGGGTACACTATCCTACCAAAGGGCCTTAGTATACAGCTTACAAAATTACGAAGTAACTCGTCCGTTTAGGAGCAAAGTGTTTTCCTCCACGTGCCAAACAAAGTAATGGTAGCATACGAGTCAAAGAGTCAATTACTATCTTACATATGGAAAATACCAACAAAAGCCATACATTAGCCATTGTCTATCGTTTGGAGTGCTTTCTACTGTAAATTATATTCCTACTTTGAAACCCTCATATGTGATCTTTTAACGCTTTGCATGGGCCCAGAGGCATTCGCAAATCCTAGCACAATTTACGTAGTAGTGTTCCTGAACACTATTCTTTCAAAGATTTCTCTACGTCAATATATTTTTCTTCTTAGGCATACTTGACTCGGATAACAACGATGTGGGCAAGATATCGTCTTCTAAGTAACATCTAGCCTCGCTACTGCCCCAAGCTTCGGTTTGCCTCATATTCACTTTGGTTGGTTCGTCTTTAGTGCGGTGTCGTCGATAATCGGTAATGTCACACGGAGGTCGACCACCATAGAGATGTTTCAAGTATAAGCAGCATCACCGACGGCACCAGTCCTCCCGGAGTTGCCAAGCGCTACCGCATCGCATCTAACACAAAATGTGGCCTCAAAGGCCAAGGGAGAGAGTTCTGTGCGAGTCCCGACTTGGCTGGCTTCTCCAGTGAGTGTTATATTCCCGCCTCCACAGTAGTCGTTTCATTGTTTTGCCGACCCATTGACAGACTTGGGTTTAGAGGGTGTGTTAACTTGTGTCCTACCAACAAGTGGTGTTGTAACTGTATTCAGACACGCAGACTGGTCATTTTTCGCAGCTCTTTGCCTACAAATGTTTCTTGGCTATCGAGAGTTGTACAGGGTGACAATTATTGAATTATATGAAATAAAATCGTCATTACTTCTGAACGGTTTGCGTTAGGAAGTTCAGACTGCACGGGTGGCTGCGGGGCATAACGGGAATTAGTATGCGCTGTACGGTTTGGTTTAGCGACGAAGCCCACTTTCATCTGGATAGGTTCGTCAGTAAGCAAAATTAGCGCATTTGGGGGACTGAGAATCGGCAGTTCGTGATCGAGAAATCTCTTAACCCTAAACGGTTGACTGTGTGATGTGCAATATCCAGTCACAGAATATCGATGCGATATTCCTTCATGGCACGGTGGCTACCGAACGGTACGTGAAGGTTTTGGACGATGTTTTCGTCCCCATTATACAAAGTGACCCTGATTTCGACAATGTGTGTTTCATACAAGACGGAGCTCGACTCCATCGAAGCAAGAGAGTGATACCCTGGAGGAGCACTTTGGGGATCGCCACTGGCGTGGGCCTCGACTGGCCGCCATATTTTCCGTATCGGAACATGTAAAAGCCCTTTTTGTGGAGCTATATTAAAGATAACGTTTACAGCAATAACTCCAAAACCACTGCTGATCTGAAAACACTGTTATTCAGGAGGTCATCGACAGCATCGATGTTCCGACACTTCAGCGGGTCATACGGAATTTCACTGCTTCCCTGCGCCACATTATCGCCAATGATGGCACGCATATCGAGTATGTCATAACATAAATCCGAATATCTGTAATGATGATGACATGTTGAAAAAGGTGTGTGCACGCAAGATATTTGTAACTAATTTACGTTTGTTTTCATGTAGTTCGCTCTCACCGCGTATTTTATATACTGCACCAAGTGTGCTTACTACAGTCGCGACAGTTGAGAGCGAAAAGGATAAGTTTCCATTTCTACCACATAAAGTGTTTTGTTTTTGATGGCTCAAATGGCTCTAAGCACTATGGGACTTAACAGCTGAGGTCATCAGTCCCCTAGACTTAGAACTGTTTAAACCTAACTAACCTAAGGACATCACACACATCCACGCCCGAGGCAGGATTGGAACCTGCGACCGTAGCAGCAGCGCGGTTCCGGACTGAAGCGCGTAGAACCGCTCGGTCACAGCGGCCGGCGTTTTGTTTTTGGCTGTCGGTGTTGCTAAATTGACTTGTTTCTATGTTCCCCTTTTGCACAGGTACAGAATACGACATACTGTAAATATTTATTCTTGCGTTAAATTGAAATTTCAGTACTTTTCGTGTTTTAGTACGAACTACTGCTTTGGCAGTACTATGTACTACAGTGGTCGACTATTGGACGTATGGAGCAGACAAAAACATTCTATGTAAAATATGACAAATCCACTGCGGATTACGAATGAAATAATCATCATGGAGCTTATTCTTTCTGATTTATTTTAGATTACATCTTGTAACCTTGTAGGCAGACAAACGCAAATCAGAATACTGAGCTGCAGTTTCAGTATAAATCGAAAAATAAAGAAGAGAGGAGAAAGCAGCAGAGTTGATTACCAAAGACACTAGAAAGTATCCTGGCAACATTCTCGAGATAAATGTGCCTATAGCTATGAGAAGAAGGCCTAAACGCGTGCATCCTGACGCATGAAAGGTATCTCTTTACTCAAATTCAAGGAAGATAGGAGTGCATTATTTGAGGCACGAGAGATGAAAATCCTGATGTCGGCGGTAAATGTATGAAGGGAGGATGTGTGTTTGAGTGAGTGTTCTGCGAATTTAAATTATGTGACGGCAGACGATGACCACAGCTCTGCAGCCGAGGTATCTATTACTGACCACGTCTTCGTCAAGCTGATTAACCGTCGACAAAGAGAAATTCCACGGACTTAGAGGTATTCAACAACATCAACGACACTGGTCACATTAATTATCTCAAGCCACCTGCAGATGCACTCGCTGCACACCAGTAGATAAGCAGCTGATGGTTTAATTAATCAATTAATAATCGTTTCAGACCGGACAGACTTTGCTACGTTATTAATGAAGCAGCTGCTCGACGCGTGCAATCAGTGACGAAAGAGGAACTAGTGAGATTAGAGACACACGTAAAGACTAATTTTTCTTCGTAACGACGTAAGGAAGACCTCTCGAAAGCATTCGCTACTTGTCTGGCATGACGCAGCGATGTGACTTTACTGACCAGTACCGCTACAGCATATTCGTCAGTACTCGCAATCACCATTTGAAAAGTCCAATGTCCAATGGAATACACCGCGAAGGCAAATACTTCCAAGTGATTCACACTTAAACATATCAAAGATGTTTGAATCATTTGTGCCTCAAACGCTGTCGTAGCTTTACTGAAAATGAGACATTCTATATGAGTGTAAAGTGACAGCAGTTGTCCAGAACAGACCAAAACCGGCAACGAGGGCATCGATAATTTTCAAAGCGGTAGGAGAAGCGAGGCAAGCTTTTACTACTTCCACTGTTTCTTACCGTCTTCTCTCATACATTGCCGGCCGAAGTGCCCGCGCGGTTCTGGCGCTGCAGTCTGGAACCGCGAGACCGCTACGGTCGCAGGTTCGAATCCTGCCTCGGGCATGGAAGTGTGATGTCCCTAGGTTAGTTAGGTTTAACTAGTTCTAAGTTCTAGGGGACTATTGACCTCAGCAGTTGAGTCCCATAGTGCTCAGAGCCATTTGAACCATTTTTCTCTCATACATTAGTGCAACGACGGTATAACTGAACTACGCAAGAAAAAGCATTCTTTGGATGCCCAACTGGACCTTGGAAAGAACTTTTCGCAGACGCACAATAAGATCTGTGACTGATCCTCGAATGCTATCGGTAAACTTTGTACCACTTTGTGTTATAGTACAGTCGATCTCCTATCGTCCAATAGTAGTAACGTCGCGTCGATCATATACACAAACATGCTGTCAGTCGTAAATGTACACGTATATGCAATTTTTTCTTGCACAAGTAAACTATGGAACCTATAGAAAGCGGATATAAATATACAAATATAAGTGCGCTTAAGTGTGTGTGTGTGTGTGTGTGTGTGTGTGTGTGTGTGTGTGTGTGTGTGTGTGTGAGAGAGAGAGAGAGAGAGAGAGAGAGAGAGAGATCCTATGGACAGGGTCGGCGACGGCGTGCCAAACAGCGCGCGAACACGATGTGCGGGCTGAGACTCGGCCTGTCCCGGCTTCGCTCGGTACTCCTTTGAGGTACTCGGTACGACGTGGCATTTCCTTTATCACTACGGTGAGGTATTTTTCGGTCGACACAACTTTCTTCAGTTCGGCAGAATCGTTGTCTCAGCGCTATTTGTTCGTGGTATGAAAGAATTTCACACGTCCATTGGCTGTTCGCACAAAAAGAGACAATCTAGCCGTACATCCGTCACAAACTTTCAAGAATGAATGGGAATGACAGAAGAGAAGAATAAGAATTCTCAATATCTATTAAGCGACATACACTCGCATAATCGACGGGTACAGCAAACTTGCTGTGGTACGACATTACAACACCAGGCAGAAAGAATTTAAAGATTCAGCTGACGACAAAAGACGAAAAAAATTACAACAAATGAAGAAAGGGATTCATTGTTTTGTACATCAAAAAGCACTCTGTGCTAAATTTGCAGGTATGGACGACGTGATGAAATTGGTGGTACGAAAAGTAAATTTTCTGAAGTCACCCGTATTATTTCACTGTCAGTTGCAACAATTTTCGGAGTAACTGAAAGAAGATTATGGACACTTGATATATTTCTAAAAAGCACGATGGTTAAGTCGAGGAACATGTCTGGAACGATTTTTCGATTTAAGACCCGCCATTGTTGAATTTATGAAAAAACAAGAAGAGCCAGAACGAAAGTTAGAACATCCGGAATGGATTGCAGACCTCGCATTTTCAGTGGACCTGACCACATTGCCTACGGTAAGACACTACAAGGTGAGAAATATCTAATTTCTGATTTGATGGGGATCCATTTAAAAATAAAATCTCATTGTGAAAGGAACAAATTCTGAAAAAAAACCACAGTCCATTTCCCTAAGCTCACTGGCGTAAAAGATCGCGAGGTTTGGAGAATTCATTATGGCCTTGAAAGCATTACAAGAATAATATTCTAAATGTTTTGAGGACACTGTTAGTCTTACTCCTGTTGTGGAGACCTTTGCCGTTTCAGTTGAAAGCATCGCTATGCATGTAAAGGTAGAACTGATTGATCTGTATTGTAATTCCCATTTAAAATATGTTGACAAGAAATGTGAAGTCAAGTCGTATCCATGCCAATGCACTGTGCTTTCGCAGTTTCCCTCTGTTGCCTCTCCTCATGCTCATACACGATGGCGTTTCGGTGGGGGTATGCAGCCACGCGATAGGGCTACGGACACGACAAAGACAGCACTGCTCCTCGCGTTTTAGCCGCCCCTGTCGCATCAGGAAGCCAGGTTGACTGCTGAGGCCAATTTTACTGTTTATTCTTAACGTCGAGAACGACAGTGGAACAGGGCTTACCTATTTTCTGGCTTGGTGGCTCTGCAGTGAAGTGCTACATTACAAATCTTCACGTCTCAGGTTCGATTGCCACTCACTCGCAGGATTTTTATTTGTCTCTGATCACTTCTTTCACCTCACGTTAAAGTGTAGGTCCCGTGTAACTGGTTGGGTGAGTCAGGTCAAAGGTCGGAGAAAGGCGACAGCGTATCACCTCCAATAGGACCCTGTTCAGTGCAACATATGGTGTTCAAAAGAATCTTGGGATTCATGAGTGCTTTTCTTTTGCACCGAATACAAGTGATATGATCTGTCAGCGTTATTTTTATTTTTTAACTGTTTTATCGGCATTATGCCTCTTTATCATCTGACAGTTCCATATCTACATGATAGCTGTGTCTGTAGTTATATATGTTACTTCTGGTTCTGAAAGGTAATACGAAATTGAACTACTGCTCTCAACATTTCTCTAATTTGGATTTAATCGTCCACAGAGGTAGCTGTACAAGAACTGATTATCAAGTAGTGCACGGAAGAGGAACAGTGACTGCGACCTATAAACATCGTTGTCTAACGTCGCAGGATGGCTTCATAACGAGAGCCGACGCAGAAACCGCTCGTAAAGCTCCTGCATTAAGAAACTGCATAGCCAACGTTTATCCGACAGCCTGCTGGATCAACGTTTACTGTAGCAGTGGACGCGAGGTTTACAAGCGCCAATTAAAGGCTGCGTATCTGGGCGGCGGAGATAGCATCGCTAACGTCCGGCAGAAGGCGGCGACGCCAGCAGCAGTAAATTGCCGGCGTCTCGAGCTCGCTGGTTTCCCCGACTGCAGGTGGGCGCAGCCAGTGTCAGGTCAAAGCTCTGCCACCACTTCGTCATCGCAGCGTGGCCCTCGTCAAAGCAGGATCATGTTTCACACATAGTTTGGCCTCCTTCCTCGGGAGGGGGTCGGGGCAACACACTACGCTTTATTGCCATCCGCATCGAATGTAGGAGCCTGTGTTTCTCGCTTGTGGTCACCAGCAGAGACGACAGGACAGTAGCACGGCCCTAAGCAGCTGCTGCCACGTATTTCGCTGTCTGCCTACGCGTCCCCATATCCTTAGTGTATCGGTCTACATTTGGGGAAGTACTGATCACAATACATCCTTGAGAAGTGTCAATTCTGGATTATATCAGGCGATCGTGGTGGTCAAGATATTGTTCCACAACGTCCAATCCAAGTCGGGACACCGAGCGAGGTGGCGCAGTGGTTAACACAATGGACTCGCATTCGGGAGGACGACGGTTCAATCCTGCGTCCGGCCATCCTGATTTAGGTTTTCCGTGGTTTCCCTAAATCGCTCCAGGCAAATTCTGCGATGGTTCCTTGGAAAGGACAGGGCCCATTTCCTTTCCCGTCCTTCCCTAATCCGATGAGACCGATGACCTCGCTGTTTGGTCTCTTTCCTCCCAAACAATGCAACCCCAACCCAAGTCGGGACATTCCTACAGAGACACGTGTCAATTTCACTATGACCATGTCGTGGTGAACCGTCTTGCTGGAAAATAAATTCTGTATGGATATCCTGTTGTAAATGAAGCATTAGATAATGTTCCAGCTGTCCAGATAAGGTACGCCAGTTACAGTTGGCTGGGAAAAAAAGGGACAGTAAATCGTGTTACAGCAAACAGCGCAAAAAAAGTTTACCTTAGGCGAGTCCCGTACGCGTTCAGTTACGTGATGTGGTTATTGCTCATTCTGTATCCGAACATTGTGTCGATTCACTTTACCATTGGCATCGAAGGGGCCTTCGTCACTGAACACCATTTTATTAAGAAAATCACTTCAATCTGTCTTTTGTTAAACATTTCTACACAATACTCAGCTTTTTCTTTATTTATCACTTTCTCTTAAAGTTTGCGCTCCAATTTGTAGGGATTGAATGACAGGCGTTTCCTTAATGCCTTCCACACTGTAAAACTAGGAATATTCTACCTACGCTGGCACGTCTCGTTGATTTACCAGGACTACGAATGTAAGACTGTCGAAATTGTGCAATTACTGCTTCAGAGACTGCTGGCCGCCCTGACCAGCCGTCCTAAAACGATTGTACCAGTTAATAACACAGTTTGTCTTTGAGGTGGTGGCTTGTGATATTTAGCCCTGAATTGTCTCTCAACTGTAGTAGCGGATTTGGATTCATAAAACCATAAACAACGTAACGCACGATCTGCACCGTTATACGACTCCATGATAACCGTTGCAATAAGTCATTCACGCATGCTACTTAGCGGAAACGTTGGTAACAGTGTTAGACGGGAATAAAACCTGAAGATATACTACATTCAGTGCTGTATCAAACATTTCTCGAAGTGATTTACTCTTTTCACAAATGAAGGTTACTGTTGTATAACTAATTTATAAACACCATGTATTCGTTAAGTGACGTCACGTTTAAGTCACGCACGACATCGAACGGACGCCCATGAGGAACACGTGGGTGCTTTGTACAGCAAGTAGTTCAAAAATTTAATATTTTTCAAACAAAAAGTATATACATGAAATTTTATTAGCTGACTGAAAAATATCAGCAAAACAGCAACAGAAGTGCTTTTAAAAAGTGCACATGTAGCAACATTTCGTCGCCACATTTTACTCTCAATCCAATGGCGAACTTTCGTGCAACAGTGCCTTGCTCTGATAATATACTGCGAAAGCGGGGGGATCTCGCTAAGAATGCTGGCGGGTAGTCTCTTAGTTCAAAATTTCGAATCGCTAGCAGTATCTTCAAAATGAGGAAGTTGCACCACACTGTTGTGTCGACGAACGATTTTGTAAACGCGGTCCCTCTAGGGAAACTAAAACCACAAACGTGTGGTTGTGTGGTTGACCGATCGTTTCCTGCAATAAAAGTATATTTAAAAAATGGCAGACAGGAACATACGGGTCTAATCCGCACGTATCAGTCCTACCCTCTGCAAAAAGAAGAGGAAAACTACGGCAGACAAGAGACACGCAGGACAATAGCGGCAGCCGCGTATCGCAGGCTAGCGGGGTTCGGCTGCCATACCTCTACTAGAGTAAACAGTTGCACAGCAATGCTCATCAACACATGGCAAACACATGGCCGTCTGCTGACTGCCGTGTTTGCCTAAAGGCAGTTACGACAAATTGCGCGGCGCAGGCGCACGTGTGTTTAGTTGTAAGAATTACCAAGTTGTTAAAGCCGGGTACACAGAGCGTTGTAATTTAAATATTTAATTCTCGCAACATTGCAGTAATTCTGCGTTGATCTCTCAAAGCGGCCGGCCCCGGATTGCGCAAACGCTGCGCACATGAGCCTGGGCGCGCACACATGCTGCCTGCCGCACGTGTCCCAAAGACACCGCTCTGCTCGTGACGACGTCCAATGTAAACAGGTGCATAGTGCGGATCTGTAGTACAGCAACAAACACTCTCTCGCAGTTTTTGACTATATATCTCGACATGATTATCACTCTAGTACGCCAGTATTATATTACGACAGGCAAGAAAAAGGAAGCGGGTATTTGTGTAATGATTAGCTTCTTTTTTCACTCCTTTGTTTACGAAAATGGTTTATACTGTCCGTGACAACACACATAAGGAGGTAAAACCTTTAAAATCCACTTCAAGATGAAAAAGTCCTAACCGATATTCTTTGGCAGCACGAATGTAACCGTGTATAGTACCGAGTATTATCGTCACATTAACCCAAAACGGTTCCTTTATTTCAAATGTTTAACTCTGAGATTATATTAGCTGTACTTTACCTGCATTACGTAAGGCTTTTCTGCTTCTTTAGTTTGAACTGTATCACACCACAACAGAGAGGTCTAAACTTAATTGTACCGTCTGTGCGGATATCATATTACCTGAAGTTACTTCAACATGAAAGCAAAGTTAGGACGAGAGGCCGATTCGGATGACGGAATAAAAGTTACGAGGTTATAAAAGCGTTTCCGATAACGCAATCATCAAATCTGTGGTAAAATAACAAAAACGAGTGAAAATACACGCTCTATTGCAGGCCAGAAGTAACAGAGGGTGAGAACCACAAACATGTATATCAATCCAAATTAGCATTTCATGTGATATTTGCAATAACTCTTTTGTAAATAAAACCGCCTTTACTTACTGCACCTGTCATTTGCTTCTGCCAGACGAGTTTCGCCTATTTTTACTCTAAGGCATCTGCAATTGGATTTAGAACGATACAGTTTTGTTTTGATGTTTGTTATTTTTAGATTATCAAACTGATCACGTCGCATTTTTTATGTAAATAAGTAATTACTTACAGTTTGTTGGCATCTGCGTTTTCTCTCATCTGGCCTGGAGGTCGCACTACCACTTCATTTCTGAAACTTAGGCACATTTTTATATCCCGATCTTTCTCTTTCACACTGTTCACCATGTTTATCATCGTTTATGTGGTGCGCTATTACTCATTTGCCAACAGTTATAGATATTTAGCGAAAACTGTGCTTTTAAAGATGTAAATATTGTGAGTTCATTATGTGTTTCCTCCTGTTTGGTTTGTTTACCTACATGTTGCCAACATTATAACGAAATTCATTTCGAAAACCAATATCTATTCATGACTGTGTGTGTGTGTGTGTGTGTGTGTGTGTGTGTGTGTGTGTGTGTGTGTGTGTGTACCCGCGCGGTTGGGGGGGGGGGGGGAAGTGTTGGTGGTTTGAGTTGTAGAGTGTTGAATATGAATGTAGCAGCTGTTAGAGAGTGGTTGAAAGCTTTGGTGATCAGCTGATTTGAGTTTTCGTTTGAATGTTCTGTGGAGGTGTCCATGGGCAAGTGAGTGAAAAGGTGTTGGGTGGTATTATTACATTATCTTTTTCTTTCCTTCTTTCTTGGGGACTTGGTCCCACTTCACGCGGGGTCGGCCGTGTTACTATTGATTTGGCAGTGTTAGTTGCAGAGGGTGGCCGGATGCCCTTCCTGCCGCCACCCTGGACCCCCTGGGACAGAATTAGTGTACCCCAGCTGTCTGCGTCTAGTGAAAGTCATCGTATAGTGCGAACGTGTTTCAAATGTCTGTGAGTCGTGTAATTGAGGCGGAAAGTGGGGACCAGCGCGGTATTCGCCAAGCGGGATGTGGAAAACCGCCTAAAAACCACATTCATGCTGGCCGACATACCGGCCCTCGTCGTTAATCCGCCGGGCGGATTCGATCCAGGGCCGGCGCGCCTACCCTGGCAGGTAGTGTTATTCTATTTTCTTATCTATAGATAAACAGAGAAAATAACAGAATAACACTCCACCACAAAAATAAGGATATACATGGTGAACAGAGTGGAAGATAATGTTCGGAATATAAAAATTTGCTTAAGTTTTGGAAATGAAGTGATAGAGCAACCTCCAGACCAGATGAGAGGAAACGCAAATGCCAACGAACTGTAACAACTTATTTCCATAAAAAATGCAATGTGAACTGTTTGCTAATCTAAAAATAACACATATCAAAACAAAACTGTATCGTTCTTGATCCCACAGAAGATGCTTGAGATTAAACACAGGCGAAACGCGTCTGGGAGAAATAAATTACAGCTGCAGCAAGTAAAGACAGTTCTACTTTTAAAAAATATTTCTGTGCTTGCTGTGGATGATGGCCACGCAACAAAAACTTGTTACATGCAGTACAAGTTTGCGTTGCGCTCTGCACAGCCTGACACTTGGGTGCTGATGTATGTTGGTACGTTTCTTACTGTGTGGCATTCATGGTCTGTGGGAAGGCATGGAAAAATGAAGACGCCTCGTTGTCAGCAATAAACAGAGAAAGGCAAAAAAGGTCATTATCGGCTATCATTCTACTGGCAAACTAGCTAGTAGCCGAAAAAAATTAAAAATAAATACAAACACACACACACTGTAACGTTATGCGAATTTAGGCGAGCTAATCGGTCGCCCATTACTAGTACGAGGTAACATGAATTTGTTGTATTGCTGAACGCTAGAGGGCCCAATGGCTCAGGGCACACTGCGGCAGGTCTGACGGCCTTCAGCCAATGGAAAAGCAGGCATTAGCGGAACACTAGGGAGTCAGGTGCAGACCTGAACTTTTCGAATGAAGAGCTCAGGAGATGATCCTGGAAACTATCTACGATTGTGCTTGAAGGAGGGAGACTTACCTGTGGGACCGAGTGGTATTCGATCGTGTAGATGATTGCCTCTGGGCAGTGAACGGCTACTACCGTAGTTTAACTTCTAAAGGGACTTGGATTTCAAAGGTTTGAATGTGCTCCTGAGTAGGACTCCAGCTTTTGCCGCTTGATTTACGGAACTGAGGACAGACACAGCATGAGTTACTATTCTCTACATCACGTGCGTTAATTAATGAATCATCACGTTGAACTTGGAACTGTTGTGTGCTGGTGAATATTTCGTGTACTGTGTTTACGAAATGGACCTGTTTTCATGTACCTTTGAATACAATTTACATTGGGGATTTCGCCACCATTCTCATAACGGTCTCAATGGAAGTTTTCATGTACCTCTGAATACAATTTACTTTGGGGATTTCGCCACCATTCTCATAACGGTCTCAATGGAACTTAACGGTTATTTTCTGGCTGGATTTTAACTGAATATAGTGGGACCACTTCCCTATTATTTGAGATGTTCATTCGTGAATAAACATCATCCAACGCAATTCTGTCGTAAGAACAGAACGCTTGTTATTAAATCATTCATTTATCTTTTATATTTCTGTGTATTTTATTAACTCGCAATTCTAGCCAATGCATAGGGTTGGGTTGTTTGGGGGAAGAGACCAAACTGCGAGGTCATCGGGTCTCATCGGATTAGGGAAGGAAATCGGCCCTGCCCTTTCAAAGGAACCATCCCGGCATTTGCCTGGAGCGATTTATTGAAATCACGGAAAACCTAAATCAGCATGGCCGGACGCTGGATTGAACCGTCGTCCTCCCGAATGCGAGTCCAGTGTGCTAACCACTGCGCCACCTCGCTCGGTGCCAATGCACAGACTACTTGACTGCAGGATCATAGCCACAGGTTATTATTGGCAGTGAAGCAGATGCGGGGCGTGAAAGTAGACATATGCGGCTCGACAGTATGGCTACATCGAGCTATTCCTTTTAAACAATGAATAGTCCGAGTACCTAAAGTACGATTAACCGCAGGTAAGGACGCAACTAGCTCCGCGCACCCAAACATACAAACACACACTCTCTCTCTCTCTCCCCCCCCCCCCCCCCCGCTTCTCTCTCTCTCTCTCTCTCTCTCTCTCTCTCTGGAACCCAGTCGCTATCAAAATACGGTCAAAAGGTAAAGCTGTCCTGAACTCAAAGACTGGTCTAGATATCACAGTGCTTTATTAAACATCTTCATACAGGCATGCCCTTGCGTCCTCCGACCTTTGCATTGACTTATCCAGAGAGTAGTAAGAGGTATACATTTTAAGATGGATTCCGAACAACGGTGCAACTTGTCAATTTTTACATCAAGACAGCACTGAAGACAGAGGCGACCATCTTGTCTGCGTAGAGTGCGCCAATACATCGACGAAGTTCCGCAGACTTGCACGCACTAAATTTCCAGGTGCCAGACACGTGAGTACAAGCGGCGCCTTACACAGCGTAGCACAGCGCCGACAGCCTACGCTTTCTCGCTCGTGTGTGACAAATCACGCGAGGATCGCGGGTGCTCCTCGTCTATTTCGGGCCGTGGCGCCCTTTCGGCGTAAATCGCTACAAAAGAGTGATAGAACAGGCGTTTTACGGCGAGGCGGCGCGACAACACACACGTGAGCCGAGATCCGTCGCCGACCGTCACGCGACGGGCGACGGGCCGCACGGAAGACTGCAATAGCGGCGGCCCGCGCAGTAAAAGAGACGGATGGCCGCGATACGGGGCCGCGCTGCGATGACAGCGCTGCACCGCAGTCGCAACTGTGCTGCAGGGGGCAACGGCGCCACTGCTCCACTTCTTAATCCTTCGGAAAAAGCAGTGTGCATCCAGACGTTTTGATGATGCGATGACAGATTTAGGGCGCCCAACACCATGGTCATCAGTACCCATTCTGGATATCAACATACACGTATTGCGGTTTGAACGACGTCTGACCTCACAAGCGAAATTCCTGCGAAGACCCGTCAGGGACATCCATCAGTAGATTACTTGAGAAAGCCTAGCTATGTTAACATAAAAAGGTGATTTGTACCTATTAAAATCCTCCAATCGTTTGAAAAAACATCTTAACGATACACCGCATGTTATAAAGACGACTTATCACTCACACGAAAAACAGTGCCCGACCCATCCATTCCGAGCTTAATGACTTCCTCTCTCTAACATTTTCAGCAGGAAACCTTCACAGGATTTTAAGATGCGTGTTATGCAGTTGCTGTTGTCAACTAGTATGAAGGACAGATCTCCAGCCAAGCAATGGGTTGCATACGAAACATACGTTGTTAAAATACCATGTATCGAATGTACTCCACAGGCTTCACATCTTGGTGGATCAGCCCCCCCCCCCCCCGGAAAGAAAACTGTGTGTCAATGGAAAATGTCCTATTACTTGTCGTGAGCATCGCTTCCTTCAGTCCGGAACCGCGCGACTACTACGGTCGCAGGTTCGAATCCTGCCTCGGGCATGGATGTGTGTGATGTCCTTAGGTTAGTTACGTTTAAGTAGTTCTAAGTTCTAGGGGACTGATGACCACAGAAGTTAAGTCCCATAGTGCTCAGAGCCGAGTTTCCTTCAGTGGGTATGGCTGGCACGAGATTCGCCACGCCTCAATGGCCAACTTGATTGAGTGCAAGTTGTCGTTTACCACTTCCAACAAGTTGTCTTCATCTACAAGAATCCCATCACCCATATGTAATTCGCAATTGACCATCGAACTGCCCGAGGGGCGAAACCGTCAGTTTAAAAGGAGGCGGGGAGTACTGTGCTGTCAGAAAATAAGCAGAAACAGCATAATGGATCTACCAGCTCATTGACTTCGAACGTGGACTAGTCACTGCATTTCGCCAGCGCAACAATTCCATCAGCGACAATTCAACCATTCATTCTACAGCTGCCCAAATCGACTGTTTACGATATGAAGTGAAAGAACGAAGGAACAACCATAGCTAAACCACGACCGGGCAAGACCTCATTTACTGACGGACAGGGACCTTACAGCACTGCGGAGGGTGGTTGTAAAATATATATATCCACGCATGAAATCAGAATAAGGATTCGCTCGTGAGTTCCAAAGTGATATCAGCTGTCCAGATAGCACAACGACTGTCCGCAGAGAGTTAAAAAGAATGGGGTACAGTGGTTGAGCAGCTACTCGTGACCCACACATTTTAGTAGCTGATACTAGTCGATGTTTGAGGTGTTGTGAAGAGCAACGCCGCTGGAGAGTGGATGATTGGAAACAGTGATGTGTCACGCTATTTCCGGTGGCAGTTTGATACGAGGGTTTGAGCTTGCCGAATGCCTGGAAACGTTATCTGCGATCACGTCTAATGCCAACACAGAAGCACATAGGGATGGGCGGTGTTGCGGTATGGGGGTGTTTTTCGTGGTTACAGTGTTGTGTTTAAGAGAAAGCCAAATGTGGAAGGGTATAAACACGGACATTCCGTACTGCGTATAGTAGAGGAGGAGTTCTCAGGCGGTGAATAATAAGACCCCAGCGTACATCATTAACTTTTCTGCGTTCGGCTGTTAGGGAAGACTGGTCTGTCAGTCCTGCACATCATTGAAAATTTCCCCAGCAGAGTTGAAGACACCATTAAAGTGAATGGGGGACAACACCCATACTACTGTCCGCTAATAGACATCCGGATACTTTTGACCAGATAGTGTATTGAAACTTTCGTGGTCAGAGGCAGTGGTCGAAACAAAAACTATTCACTAAGACTTACTCTCCTTCCGCGGTAGTCGTCTTCACGGCTGGCACTACATCTCTATAGGCGTCCTCAGCAGCCGGAGACAAAGCGTTAGTAAATATGAAACTTCTGAGCAGATTAAAACTGTGTGCCGGACCGACACTCGAATTCGGGACCTTTTGTCTTTCGCGGGAAACTTCTCTACCATCTGAGATACCCAAGCACGACTCACGCACCATCCTCACGGCTTCACTTCTGCCAGTACCTCGTCTCTTACTTTCCAAACTTCACAGACTCTTCTGCGAACCATGCAGAACGAGCACTCCTGGGAGCTGTGAGGATGGGGCGTGAGTCGTGCTTGGGTAGCTCAGTTGGTAGCGCACCCGCCCGAAAAGCAAAGGTCCCGAGTTCGAATCTCGGCCCGGCACACAGTTTTAATTTGACAGGAAGTTTCATATCAGCGCACACTTCACCACAAAGTGAAAATTTCATTCTCGTTAGTAAATAGTTTCGAGCGCTGACCACGGTCTTTCAGCGAAAGCAAATATCGGCCATGAAGCTTCCACTGTAGTACTTTTTGTGACACTATTTCCGAAGCGTTTTATTTTTAATCATTCTTGTTCAGTGGCGGTGTTTCCAATCATGGCTCCTACCGTGAGCGGCTAAAAGATTCTGAGGAATTTCTGAAACCTATACAGTTCATTAATTAGTAACTAATAAATTAAATAACAGTAATAAGCCGCGGGCGCAGCAGAAGTCGCTACACTACACGGATCTACACGTGATGCAGTCGGGGTGCATCTCTCTGTTTCAATGTATACCCGCGCGAAATAATACACCACACTCAAACGACGCAGATCGAAAGTGACCAACGAGACTACTAAAAATAGCCACCAATATACTCCCTTTTTTTGACAGGTATGCAGAAACACCCGTGTACGGTATACATTTGTTCTATCGCTTACGAATCATAGGTATCTGCATGTGTTCACTGTGTTCAGAGCACAAGAGGCATCATTCAGTGGGACGAAACAAGACCAGACGAAGGTGACAATCACGATCACGCACAATATTCAAAGATGGCACCATTCCGTAAGTTCGTTAAGGGGCTGTGCTGGGTGTGCATAGCCGATCGGTGTGGAATGTATTCGTCACTGTTTCTCATCACCTGTTGGCGCTTGAACTATTCATTTTCCGAAAAACACCCAACAGAATGTCGCAGCCTGTGCCGGCGGCCGCCGTCTCGGTGCCCCCATAAATTAGCGCTGTGGCGGTGGCGGTGCGGCTCCGGAGTGCCAGGCGGCGCTAGGAGCTGGGCTAGGCGCCGCGCCGCCAGCGACGTCGCGACGCCCGGCCGCTGCGCTGGTATCGCCGCGACACATCTGGCCGTGATTTATCGGGCCAGGCCGCCGCAGACGCCACTCTCGCCCGCACGACACTTCTTTTACGACCTGCCGGCGAAGGCAGCCGCGCACGGAAGTCTCACACGCCTGACTGGCACAGCCTGCTGCATGCGCGCTGAGGTCGCTGCGCCGTGACCCCCAACTGCCACCTCCGTATTTCGCTTCTGCAGCACTCGTACACCAGGGCTCTGAACAACGAATCCTCTAACTGCTGACCTCTCATGGAATGTTATAAATCGTTGCTGTTATTATCGTTGTTATTATTATTACTTATATTATTATTAAATACAAGTACATAACCGAAATCAAATGCATATATTTCTGTTCAAAGTAACGGTCAGTAACAACGATACCAAACAATTTAGAAGGGAGTCGGCTACGGTAGAAACTAATCGTGACATTTACCCGGAGTGGTTCAGGAGGAAAAAGGCTATTTTATTCGGACATTCGTGCCATGTTCCTCTCGTTCGAGAACTCACTATTTCAGCCTCTAACCGAGTCGTCATGTAAATTCTATTGAACTGTCGCTTTCCGTAGACTGTTGCCAACGCAATACCGAAGAGCGTAACACCACACCTCAAACAAAATTTTACGTATGTAGTGTGCAAATATCACTGTCACTATAACTCATACACATGGAAGAGTATGCCACTGTCACTGATACATACGAATGAATATTTCAGATATTCTGTTAAATCTCTTTCAACGACAAACGATTGTTACGATAATACTGAATACGATACACCACTGGAGCAGTACAATATCGTGCACAGTGGTAATGTGGAGTGAAGGCCATTATGAAAACCCTCTCTTGTTGTGCGCAACGTGTGTCAAGGTTTATAAGCGTCTTGGACTGAACAAACTCCATGCTAGATATGAATAACCGTGTCACGCATCCCACCCAAGGCGACAAGAGGCTCGCCAAGCCCATCCAAGCATCCAGTATCGCATATCATCGCCTCAACGTGTCATATACCGTCGAGTTTCCTTCTTTACAAGGAAAACATCTTAGTGTCGACGACAACAATCTATTTTACTGAACAAGATTTTGTTGTATACTACTATAGTCCGGATACAAAGTGTTTGTATACAAGACATAGTACCGATCGTCGTTCCAAAAACGACATAAAATGTTCATTGTATACTACCCTGACACCTACATATTCGAACTACTTCAGCTGCCAGAAATTTTTTTCTCTTTTACTCTTTTTCTTATTTACTTATTTCGAAGGAGAAGCTAATAATTAAATTATCACTGTAATTTAGTAGCTCGTATTTTTTCTCTCCCTTTTATAGGACTGCGTCTTTTACATTGCATGGCACTGTATTATTTCATCACCTAAACATTTGTGTGTTCGCAATGTGTGTACGTCATTGCAGCTGACCAGATGATAGCTCAATTTCATTAGGCTACTAGTAGTTTACAACACGAGCTTCAATGTTTACAATGTGAGCAGGCTTTCTCGAGACACTCCCAAAACAACTATCAAGGTTTCTCTTGCGTAATTCACTTAAGGTTCTATCTCCCGTGATCACCCCCTCTCGCCCTACTAATAATTCGAAGACCGAGGTAATCTACAAAATATTATCCATAAAAAATGGGTTCGCAGGCACTGCCTTCTACCGTCAAAATACGTCACACTATGATCGGTAATATGTTTCAGCTCGTTGCCTGTATTGCTTAAGTGGCCCTTGGCGTATGTATCTTCTACTGATTCCATTTTAATGCATCACTGCTTCGCTGTGTTACAATGACCGTATGTGGTGATCCTACAACCTAAATTGTCACCCAGGGAATACACATACTTTACATCTGCTATCGGAATTGCTTCGATTGTATAGCTCATCAGAAGAAATGTAGTGAAGACTGAAGGCCGTCAGCAGGATAAATGATCGGGTTAGCGGAATGGTTAAGGCAGTAGATTCGTATTTAAAAAGAGCTGCACGCACATTCTCTAAAGTAGCCGCCGCCGATTCCCGTTCTTATTCAGACTCAAGACGAGGACTGTTGTCTGTTGACAGAACTCACACATCTGTGGGAACGCCGGTAGCAGGCACATGCGGCGGTAGCGGCAGGTAGCCGCGGCAAGGCAGCGGCAGGTCCGGGAGTGTGTAGTCACGCTGGCTAATGCTGCGACACAAAGGAGCCACCACCACCAGCAGACAATTACGCCGGCACACCCACGCTCGCCCGCCCGCATCCTCGGCCTCCCCAACCGCTGCTCGCTCGCGCCCACAGCCTCTTTCTGTACACACCTTCCTATACCCACAACCGCTTCGCAGAAAACGGCAATCTCCATCAAATGCAAACTGTTGGATTTTCACAATTACCGATTACAGAGACGGCTTCTTATGCAACAGGGTCTCTATCCGCAAGAAGATAATCTATCTGAAATAAAACGACACATAACAGCAAGTAACAGGTCGCCAAGCAACAGATGTTTCGTCATCATCCTAGGTTGTTCCGAATTTTTGACACTTGCACGGAGTGACACTCGTGCGGCGAGGGAATTTGTTGATATTTGCGCGGAGCCCAGGACACTGTAGGTAGTGGACAGGGTGTTCAAGAAGTAGGATACATCGCCCTGTCCGCCGCTACCTGCAACGTATTCTGGAGAAGGCCAAACCACATTTCCTGCACAAAGTTCTCTGTCCCCGCACCAGTTCATAACGTGCGCAGCTTTCCCCCAGAGTTAAGTACTGCAGTTGACCTCTGACTGGCAAGTAGTGTTCCGTGTTTTAGGGGTGAGACAACCGAGTTCACCGAGACCATCAAAGGGAAGTCTTTAATGATTTACAACCGACATCAGCATATAGTGGACTGCACGAATAAGCAAGAAGTAACATAATGGTGTTGTTTAAGATTTGAAAAGAATAAATGCGAAGGAAGACTATCCACAAAAAAGGTAGTCACGTTTTCTATTCCAGATGAAGCAGGAAATGAAGATATTTTGTCAGCGCAAAGAAGCGGGCAAAGGAACAGACGCTACAGTTTCATCAGTTTACGTTAAACAAGTACGACAGCTCTTCAATCGAGGCTACGACTTAATAACATCATTACCATCACACAGAATTGCGACGCAGTAGTTACATTGAATCAGGCGAAAATGTGTCGGAACTACGCATGATCCCAGCGATTCTGGAGGAATATCCTTCCAAGAAAGTAATTAACTGACGAATAGGGAACGCCTGAAAACCAAAAGCTTCAGGACTTTCATGACTACTTTCTGGACCAGTGGCTCGATAACAAACATACGCCAAGAGATAGGTGAATTGCAGTGGAAGGCGCCATCGCACTTATGTCTCAGAACGATGGAACCGAACAATAAACACATTCATATCAAAAGTTCATCCGAATATTTATTTATTAGTGAAAAATCTTCGGGAAGACGCAGAGTACCAAGGTCACCAGTTTGGCTGACTAATTTGAAACTTTGATGGGAAGAGAAATAAAAGAGTCAATAACGAAGACTGACGAAACGGTTGCGAAGGTTTTAAAAGAAGCTCCAAACTCGTGGAAACTCAAAATCATTTCGAGTTGTGTTACGACGATGAAAGGAACGTCAGATTCATTGAAAAAATTTGTCAGTTTTGAAAAATAGTTTAATGTACTTATTTGCAGTCTTGTAAATATCGTAAATAAATTTAATGAAGGACTGAAAGAGCCCACCTCTTTGTGCTATTCCCTGGAAACGGAACGAAGTCGGCTAAATGTCTCTTGAAATTTGTAAAATATTCACTAATGAAGAGTGACAAAACTGTCTTAAAGGCTAAGCCTTTTCTAGGGATTAATCGTAGCATTCGCCTTGAGAAGTTCTGCCGGCCGAAGTGGCCGTGCGGTTAAAGGCGCTGCAGTCTGGAACCGCAAGACCGCTACGGTCGCAGGTTCGAATCCTGCCTCGGGCATGGATGTTTGTGATGTCCTTAGGTTAGTTAGGTTTAACTAGTTCTAAGTTCTAGGGGACTAATGACCTCAGCAGTTGAGTCCCATAGTGCTCAGAGCCATTTGAACCATTTTGAGAAGTTCTTAAAATCAAAATCTGTATGGGAGGACACTGAATAAAAAATCTTTTCAGCGGAAACGGAGGCAAATAACACGCAATTAAATCCATACTTTCTCCCTCCGTTAGATCAGCAAACCAGCGTGAAAATAGTAAAGACAAAATAAACTATCATACACAAGTGACTGGTCGTAGATTTGCAACCTTTCAACATTATATTAAAACTAATTTGCAATAAAACATGCCCTAGACTACAGCAGGCCTGCTGCTGATGCGTTTAGGCGAGCAAGAGCGTTCACACTCGCTCGCTGCCTGTGTTTTGAGCCCTCGAGGTAATTGTGACGATCAGACGTCAGCACAGCCGACTGATAGTGCAGGGGAAGTGCAAACAAATGTGCTGGCTTCAGAGGAACGATCATAATTGCACTCCGTTCACCGTAAGAATAAACCCGGTTCTGGGCGCTTCAGTCTGGAACCACGCGACTGCTTCGGTCACAGGTTCGAATCCTGCCTCGGGCATGGATGTGTATGATGTCCTTAGGTTAGTTATGTTTAAGTAGTTCTAAGTTCTAGGGGAAGTTTAGTCCCATAGTCCTCAGAGCCATTTGAATCATTTCTGAATAAACCTGATGTAAACAAACACAACGGGATGATTGGTCAGAAGCCGTAGCACACGTACACTGGTGGCGTTACGCTCTTGGAAGTAGGTTCTACTTATGTATTAGATATCTTATTACTAAATTACGTTAGATAAAACTTTAATAAATTCTTATGTATTAACAACCTTCAACGTTTTCCTTAATCACGCTGTAGTTTGTATTGCAAAAATCGTGTACAGCCACAGCCTCTGCACTGTTGTGCTCTGATTCTCGCGCTGTTGATGTGCAATATCAAAATGGCTGCGGCTGCTTCCTGTTCCGTAGTGGAACACGGTTAAAAATTGCCGAGAAATAGGTTGTTCTTAATGTTTTTCATAAACCTACACAGACAGTCGACTTAGAAGTTTTCCGGCGGACTGTATTACATTCAGTTGAGACACAAATACAAACAGGACATGTGGAGGAATTGACTGAAAATCTACTACAATTCATGGCTCGCCGGTTCAAATCTCCTCTGAGTTATTATTTTCTCTCGTTCAATTTGAAATAGCTACATCTCGTAATTGTAAAATTCATCATCATTTTTGTGAATAATGCACGTCTTCTGTTTTCTAATTACATACTGTACGCGAAATTCCTCTTTTCATTTCAAACACAAATTATTAACTATCGATATTTTATGAAAGACTGTTAATAAAACTTGCTTAAATTAAGGAAACATAACAATTTAATTTTTAAGGCAGAAATGAAAAACCGAGTACTCTTTATTTGGACAATGTCCATCGTTTTATACCACAGATGTACTTAAGCGTCGTAGAAACATGAAGAACAATCGAGCACATCACACAAATGTTACATTTTTACATTTGTTACTGTGTAAGTACAATATGAACCCAACAGAACTGATCTGGAGCCAAGCTGCGGGATTTGGCCCAACAAGTAACATGACTACGAAGCTGCCAGACGTACTGGAACGCACGCCAAGTGTCACTGTGGAATGATGGCGGGATACAGAACGGCTCGTAATAAAAGGAGAAAATGCGGCGCCAGGTTGGCTACGTGGATTCTGTTGTTCATGGACTCGTTATCAACGTAGCAGGTGACAGTTCCAGAATTGAAATGTATTTCTCCGATTCGGATAAGGAAGGAGCCGAGAGGTTACCAGCCGACTGTAATTAATACCTTCACTGGCTTCAGTATTCAACAATGCGGTGAATTCCCTGCTGTATGCTTTTGCAGCACACATAGCTCGCTCAGAAAAATTACCCTATGTGTAATTTAGGAATTTTCACCACTCTTGTTTGTAATTAGAATACCATGTCAGGTGAGAAGAGAGCATTTCATGCTTTCCGTTCTTACATCTGAACTGCAACTGCTCACGTCATTACAGGTTGGTTGGACCGCTGGTTGGGCAGTGCTGTCCCAAGTTTAATGAGCTGGTAAAGCTGTTGTCCCGCATTATCAAAAATGGTTCAAATGGCTCTGAGCACTATGCGACTTAACTTCTGAGGTCATCAGTCGCCTAGAACTTAGAACTAATTAAACCTAACTAACCTAAGGACATCACACACATCCATGCCCGAGGCAGGATTCGAACCTGCGACCGTAGCGGTCACGCGGTGTCCCGCATTATCGCTCAGTCTATGTGCATGTAACACAACATAAAACGTATCCTTATGATCGTGCATGACTGTACTGGTCACAGCTTGGCTTCTGCTCCACGTGAAACAAAATGCAATTACATTCGAGCAAACGTGGAAGAACACAGGGCGTAATGTTTACATCAGGTTTATTCTTATGATGAACGGAGTATAGGTTCGGCGTAGTCCTGGATACGAACATACAGTATATACGGCGGAGTGCTTAAGGGCAGACTCCAGCCAAAAATTTAACTTTTCTTCCACTTTGCCGATAGCAACCAAATTTTAAAGTCGTGTCTATTATGTAAAGATATAGCAATATCCAAGTTCTGAAGTCCAGAACTTCACTGTTTTTCGAGTTTTCGATATGATTTTAATGGTATTCTTAAAAACCAACTTCTGGTACTCACACCGCAATTTTCACATGCTACGTTTTGTAGGTACATTCACAAGACATAGTTCAACGGTTCTCTGTATTCATTTTATGAGAAATATTAATAATTTGTTTCCAGCGTTTCTTTTAAATTTCATCCTTACATTTTTTCATTATCGGCACAGAAGTGTGATTATAAAATAAACAAATTACATTTTCGACAACATTAATACATAGAAATACGGAAACACATCAAGAGCACTTGCTGCAAAAATTTCATTCAGGTTTGTTAATATTTATGATAAAAACGTTGACACTGAGCATAGAAAAACAAACTTACGGTTAAAATGGATTTTAACACTTTATCTCCTCCCTTGCCAGTGGATCTGCCTGGCCACCACTTAAAAGGCGACGAAATCTGTCCAAAAATTCTGAAGTTACGTCCCTTTGTTCCGTAAGATGCATACCATCCGCGGTACGGAGCGTGTTTATCAACGTTTGGCGAAACTGTCACTTTTCGCGTATCACATTATCCATTGATGGACGTTCCCGGCAATGCCATCCCAAACATCTGGCCCCTATAGGCACGCCTTCCACCCAGCGTCGTTTGAGCGTGATAATGAGCGCCTTAACATCGTTGACTTCAGCCTGACGGTGAGAAGGGGCTTGGACTCACAGCTCGTGAAGCGCCATGTGATAGTACTCCACAGCGTCCCGGTGTCTCTGCACTTTGTGTCGGCCGTAGGTATTAAGGGCGAGATGTAGAGCCAACTTATGGATCAGTAAAAGCCATGGGCCATAGCAACCATCGCTTCCTGTCGACCACCAGAGACACAGATACGGCCAATACAGCTTGCCGAGCGTCCGGTGAAAAACGTGGAACATTTCCTATTCCCATGGATCCGTTCCCATGTGTCACACCGATTCAAGTCCCGGCATATCACTTATAGTTCCTTGGACGTGTTGAAACGGGGAGTTTTGGTCTTTCAGGGCCAGAATGCAGCTCAAATCATCGCTGACAAGAAACTGGTCATACCTGCAGGCAAAAAGAGTAAAAATATCTGCACAGTACAACTGTGCCCCTCCCTTTTGCTGGTATGTGCCAGAGGGACCATATGTGTTGAGTGTGCCGTGAATTGTAACCGCCAGATCACATGCAGATGGCAGAAAAGAACGGTCCGTTGCTGGTATCACTCCCCATATGAAGATCGCTGTCCCACTGTAATTGATCCAATAAGGTGATTTGTGTGTGAAATAACCAGATATCTCTGGAAACGCGTAAACCGTACTTCCTATACCAACAGAACATCTACGCCAGACGCGTAAAACGTATCGTGACAAAGTTCTAACTTCACCATCATCAGCTAGCTGAGTGAGTGGGCACGACTACGCGTCCCAGACACCCCGGTCGCATCAGTCGAGGCTGTCAGGAGCCACAACTCCTCCCTGATCCGTGTTGGCGGTTGATGTACGCGATGTCTCTGCCACATCCTGTTAGCATCTGGAAGAATGTGTGGGATCCCCTGGGAAGATGTCGCAGTTCTTGTGACGGATGCATCAAGATGCTGTAATAAAAACAGATCTCAGATTGCAGGAATGCGCACCGCCTGGTTTGAGTCGGCGCTTTTTACGTCGGTTCAGTGCACGCTGGTTGCACCGACGTATGTCCACGTCCTTAGTGAGGGGTTAATCCTGATGTGCATCCTCCACATCGTCGCGTCTCACGTCACGCATGTCTGCAGGCACATTCTGCTCCAGTCGCTGCTGGCACTGGCAGTATCGTGTCGGGCGTAGTTGTTATCGATGTCTCCTCGACCGTATGCATTACCATTACATCCACTTCCTGAGTTGGCGGATCGATAGAAGGCTTTGGCGTCAGTGTCGGCGTGTCCCGAAGTGGCGTCACATACGTTAACGGAAGAGGTGTGGTTGCATGTGTAACTTTTTGCTCGTCCCTAGGCAAGGCAATTGCGTCAGTAGTAAGACAAAGCCGGTTGGGCCCCCCCTCCGCACTATTCCCAAATTTACTCAAGATCGCGGATCCAAGATGGCGGTCATAGATGTTGTAACATAACACTGACGTCATGGCAGGAAGTTCAAATTTTGGAGTGAAAATACGTCAGCGAAATGGAAATTGTCGGAAAAACGACTCATTCTGTCCAGGGCAGCTGGACAGGATGGACATATGCCTTTATTTTGAATGCACTGTGGTATAATGTTTAATTATGCAATTTGAGTTGTCGTAGACAGTAACTCCATCCGGTGTGTTCCCCTTCAGGCCTAGTTCACAACACCACCACCAGAAGGCGCTGTTGGCCCACCCCCTTCCCCTCCCGTGACAGAATCCAAGATGGCGGTCCGAGGCAAAAACAGCGGGAAATTCGGTCACTCTGTGTCTAGCTGCTGGACTGGGAGGATCTCACGACGGTAGGCTAATATAGCGTCCACAAGGCATTGTTTAAACGATCTGTTTAAGAATATTGTTTATTTATTTCCCAAATCGCAATACACCTCGAGTTTGACGCTGGTGTTTTAAACAATTTAGACGACGTTAAACAATTACGGCGCATTTTCATTCCGATCGTGTAAGGAACCACGTAGTTACACTGTCACAGATCGCTTACACGTATCTGGAAAACTTTCGCGCGTCTCGCCACCCTCGCAGGCTGCCCGAACTTGGAACCGCTGGTGTCCGTGCCAGTCACTGGAGAAGCCATGCGCCGGGCTCGCAGCACTGGCCATGCGGTAGTCACAGGGCGGCCGCGCGCTAAGCATATCCTGTTGCGCTGGAAATACCCACACCCTTGGTTCACATATGCCCCTTGACGTTGAACACGAACTGCTTCAGGAGTTGTTACACCTGGTGTGTAAGCGATCTGCGGAATATTGTCACATAAACATCTTGAACATGTCACAGGAACTAAAAGTACCACTGCGCAAAGATAGATAGATAGATAGATAGATAGATAAGAAAGAGAGAGAGGGGGGGGGGGGGGAGAGAGAGAGATGCCTTTGCACATGACGAAAGAATATTTAAACAATTTGCGATGTTATTACACGTTTTATTACCACCACCACACTTGAGGACTGTCTCTAAAAAAATCGCAGCGCAATTGTGAAACCTCCCCGGGACACTTTGCATGCTTTGCGGGAAATACCATGGCCTTCCCTTGTCTTTCTAGGACAGGCTGCTGTAGGAGTTATTAAATCCATCTGCATATATCTCTAATATAAACCTCCAAACAGATCGCTGCAGAGTAGTTTGATTCAGTTTTGCGATGTATACCGCCACAATTAGCACAGAATCTAAAAAGATCGTGCCTCACTTGTGAAACCTCCCAGTCTTCATCCCTGAGACACATCACACGCTTTTGTGGGAAATAGGTCCTGAAACCGATATCAGCTGCAATATACGATTTTACACGCCAAAACGACGATACTTGGAAGTCGAAATAAATGTCTCTGTAGCTCTTAACAGGATGCTCACCACATTTCGAGTTCTAGCTGCGTGTTTGAAGTCACTGCCAGGGAGAGAAAATAATTTCTGAGTCCTACACTGCTATTACGTTCGTCACTTTTCTGAAACTGTGGGTGGGCTTAGTTTATATATGCTGTTGAAGTCAGGGGTGTTAAGACTCTTATTTTTTATTTTCCTCATTTCTCGAAGCACACTGGTGACTATGCACAGATGGGAAAATCAGAACAACTACATATCTAAAAGTTCATGACATATTTCGAATCCCACAACAGACTGTGAAAAAGAAGACCACATTCAAATTCGTATCCGATACCGTCGCGGAATCGTGTGAGCCTCTAGTTTACACCTTCCACTCCGCTCCATACCAGACGACTATGATCGGACCTGGATACGATGCTACAAATAATGAGTAATGAGCTTATTCTGCACCCCGCGTGGGATGCTAGTTGCCTTCACCAAATCAGCCATCCGCCGACAGTAATCGAGAATGGTCTCAGAACCCAAGTGGCAGGCGTCATTCCTGCCGACATGGGCCACTATCTGTAGCCGGGTACACCCAGTGGTATTTTGGGTATCGGAAGACGCAGCGAAATCCCGGTCACCAGAGGATTCCAGCGACACCAAAGGACTTGCAGGTCTCGTCACTGGCGCCCCGATGTCGCTGCAGATTTGAGGAGTAGCCAGAAGGCTGTCGACCGTGCCCAATGCAGCTTCCAGCAGCCAATTCTTGTGCCCGCTCACAGCAACCACAATGCCTGGACACATAATACTGTGTAAAAATCTGAATAAAATGCAAACAAAGCTTTCTAGAGTAACTGACAAAGCTGCTACGGTCGCAGGTTCGAATCCTGCCTCGGGCATGGATGTGTGTGATGTCCTTAGGTTAGTTAGGTTTAAGTAGTTCTAAGTCCTAGGGGACTGATGACCACAGCTGTTAAGTCCCGTAGTGCTCAGAGCCATTTAACTGACAAAGCACAAACAGACACCCGCAAAAGTGAAAATTACTCAGCTGTGGTGCTACTGAGGTTGGAGATTTGGCCCAGTAACATTAATGCGAAAATCGCCTATGTTCAACGTAAACGTGCAATAACCACTTACAGACGGCAGTGGCAGCACCAGCAGTGGGTACACACTGCTACTCGAGGGGAAGCAGTGAACAGTGGAGTCGTTGTCGTCGTCGTAATGCGGCAGTTGAGCGATTTATCGGGCTTCCAAAAGGGCGTGATTATTGGCTTTGGTGACAAGGGTGGGAGCATTTCCGAAACGGCTAAGTCTGTAAACTGTTCGCGTGCCGCCACGGTTGAGGTATACCCTGTATGGCAAAAGGGCGCTATCCAAACCCGGCGCCGAGGCTGATTTGGTGTACCACAAGCCATAGATGACAGGGGTGAGCGACGACTGCAGAGAAGTGTACGGAAGAATAGACGCAACGCTGAGCGGCTGAGAGGCCAGATGAACCACGTGGCTACCAACAGTGTCTCCTCAACGACCGTCCAGCGAACGTTGCTCTATATGGGCCTTCGCAGCAAGCACCTGGTTCACGCACCCGTGCTGACTCTTGTTCATCGGCGGCGAAGGCTGGAATTTGTACGTCAATACCGCAACTAGAAGTCGTAATTTTCAGATTAATCACGTTTTCTGCTCCGTTGGACAGACGACCGTTGGTGTGTACGGCTTGTAATATCTGGAAGTAAAGGGTCCAATCGAGAATTTGTGGGGCCACTTCGATCGGGCTGTTCGCACCATGGATCATGATCCGAGAAACCTAGTGCGGTGCCCACGGCACTGCAGACGGCATGGCTGAACATCCCTATCGGAACCTTCCAGAACTTCACTGACGCTCCTCCTGCAAGTCTCACGCTGCGCGCAGGCTTTTAACAGGTGGTCACATTAAGGGAACTGGACAGTACATAAACGAGGAGAATAAACAATCACTAAAATCTGCTCTGTGAAGTCCTCAACTATATATAAAATCAAGTTTTAGACTTACGAGCACATAAGAAAATTATTCGCTTCTTGTTAGAAGCTGTGCCAAGTCACAAACGGAACAGTGTGCTTCGGTGTGCTGCAGCAGGGGCAGGAGGTAGCCCTCGACAATGCTACAGCCAACATTTCCGCCAGCCGCGTGTGACCTCTTCGCGGCCGGCTCTCGGCTGCCCGCAGCTGAGGCGCTTCAGCGGCACCCGAGGCTGCCGCCGGAGTAGTCGCTGCAGCGGGCGTTAGTGTCGCGGCGTCGTTACCCAGCGAGTCGGCTTATTTCCTTTTCTAATCACGCCGCAATAAATCGTGCCCTAACGTGACGGAGTTGGGCTTTAGCACGGAACGAATGGTGCGCCCAACGGGGGACTGGCTGTCCATTACGGGTCGTTTGCCAGCAGGCATCTCCCCCGCGGAGGAGCCGCATCCTTAACGACCGGACAGCTACTGCCCACAGAAAACTGGATCCACAGCCGTCCCAGAAGATGCCTGCCGGGCTCTGCACAACCAAATGGACCATTCGGCTTTCACATCTACATCTACATACACACTCTGCAAGCCACCCAGCGGTGCATGGCGGAGGGTACCTCTCTGGGAGGGAGGCGTGTACAGATCACCAGAGATGCCGTTATACGTCGAGCGAGGGTCACATCAAGTATGTATACAAACCGTCTCATTTCTATTTTTGTCATCACATTAATAGTTGTCAACGATGACTAAAAATGATGATACACGTAGCTTCAAATTGTGACAACTTCCAGTTAAAAGTGTTTTGTGTTATCCTAACGTCCCACTTCATCTGAAAACATTTGGTCAACGACACTTTGGAATGGTTGCACGACAGACACTAGCAGTCGGTCAAATACCACCGGAGTAACAAACAATAATCGAATTAAGTTTAGACTCCCTTTGGAACGACATTTCCTCCAAACAAATAAGTAAGGTTAAGTCGGAATGTGCTATACATCAGCGAATGCTGTACCTTAAGTTGGATAGTTTTACATCGTTAGAAATCAGTATTTAGTCACTTACACTATCACGTATCCTCCATTTTAAATGATGCAAGTTAATACGTCGCAGCAGCTATTATTCCCCCCCCCCCCCTTATCTATCGTGTATATAAAAAAAAAATGCAAATGTTCGTGTGTACAAAATCGTAAATCTTCACAAGTTCTGCACCTATTGCTTTGGAATTTTTACACAACGTTGCATTCGAATACGCACGTGTTTTTATAGATATACTGGAGTGCCATGTATGGGGTGTACCGAGTATAAGTGCAAATACTTATATCGGTTACTGAGAACGGTGTACTGAACAACATATCAGCATTTCCGTCATTTGCAGACTAATGATGATAACGATTACAAGTCATATGTTTTTAGGTTGGTTACTACGTCCATGTATGTGTAACATGAGCCATTAATGCTTATTTTTCCCTGGGCAGCAAATCAAGTATTGATGTGTGGACGTGTTAATGCAAAACGGTTAGTCTTATCCTGCCAGGCGCATCCCACTTCGGGTGGCGAGCACCAGCCAAAAGTGAGAGAGACTAAAGTAGTAAGTTACTAAGAGAGAAGGAAATCGGTCACTTCCAGTAGAGAATACTTAAGTTCAAATGGCTCTGAGCACTATGAGACTTGACATCTGAGGTTATCAGTCCCCTAGAACTTAGAACTACTTAAACCCAACTAACCTAAGGAAATCACACACATCCATGCCTGAGGTAGGATTCGAACCTGCGACCGTAGCTGTCGCGCCGTTCCAGACTGAAGCGCCTAGATCCGCTCGGCCACAACGGCCGGCCAGTACTGAAGTAAAGGAGTAAATTACTACAGGAGTAAATTTTTCATGTATTCCCTAAGTATATTAATTTACTCCATATGTGGTGGAGAGCACAAGCAAAGAGAACGTACTACATTAATAACTTAAGACGAAAATAAGGCCATAATTTATTCCTAATACGTAGTAGGGGTAAGTTAGAGAGTAAGATGCGTTCTTCGGCTTCTGCGTGTTAAATATCGTAGTCTATGGATTACCTCACTACGAAGAATATTTGGAGATTAAGAAGAGGTTGATCCTAAAAATAAGGATTTTAATGGAGAGAAAAGACCTATTTGCAATGTATAGCGAAAATAGTTTGAAAGAGCTGTTTGCATTTCGTTAGGGATCTTTTGAGTCGCTGCTTGGTATACTGGAGCCGTTACTGCAGCATAATGACGACAGGAACCTCGTTTAGTCTCCTGGGCTGCAACTTCTTTGTGGACTGTGAATCTTTCACACTGGTACTTACCAAATTCATAACAAGGTTCTCATTAACATCCATCTTACTACTGCTGGAAAAGCTCTAACAACGTGATAAACAGGTTAATTGCCTTAAAGTCACTGAATGTGTCCATGTCACAAAACAAAGGAAATGTACAAGGCAAAAAAGGGAATTCCATGGAACTGGTACATTCCGCAGTTACAGGGGCCATAAATTGCGTGCATATACCGGAGCAAAATAACTGATGATGGTCGAAGTAGAGAGGATATAAAATGTAGACTGGCAATGGCAAGGAAAGCGTTTCTGAAGAAGAGAAATTTGTTAACATCGAGTATAGATTTAAGTGTCAGGAAGTCGTTTCTGAAAGTATTTGTATGGAATGTAGCCATGTATGGAAGTGAAACATGGACAATAAATAGTTTGGACAAGAAGAGAATAGAATCTTTCGAAACGTGGTGCTACAGAAGAATGTTGAAGATTAGGTGGGTAGATCACGTAAGTAATGAGGAGGTATTGAATAGGATTGGGGAGAAGAGAAGTTTGTGGCACAGCTTGACTAGAAGAACGGATTGGTTTGGTGGGACATGTCCTGAGGCATCGAGGGATCACAATCTTAGCATTGGAGGGCAGCGTGGAGGGTAAAAATCGTAGAGGGAGACCAAGAGATGAATACACTAAGCAGATTCAGAAGGATGTAGGTTGCAGTAGGTACTGGGAGATGAAGGAGCTTGCACAGGATGGATTAGCATGGAGAGCTGCATCAAACCAGTCTCAGGGCTGAAGACCACAACAACAACATACCCATACTTTGTCCGTCTGGAGCACAAGCAGAAATATACACATATCGAAAGAACTTGTCTATCAATACACAAATCATCTGCGACGTCAATATTAAGATTGTGGACTAGGTAAGCCAATGGTCGGGTTCCACGCATGGCGCGCGCATTTGGGACAATAGTAGACTTGCTGCTGAATTTGAAAATAGACAATATAATGGGTTGCTTGTTGGAGATAGTGTATATGCTACCTCATGACTCCTATGTTTCGATCCCTCACAGGAACCGAAGTGCACTACAACAGACCGCATATTGACACCAGGTGTGTAACAGAGCGTACATTCCGAGTTTGCAAGAAAAGTTTCCAAATTCTCTTTTAAAAAACTAGTGTAGAATGTTATTGTGGCTGCTGCAGTTCTGCACAGCTACGTAGTAGAAGTTGGAGATGTATTTCACCTTGATGCTGTGGAGTTGAATGACATCGACCAATATGCATTTCAGCCAGAAGCAGGCTCTGCAGGCCAAGCTGTCGGAAGGTCTATTACACGTAATTATTTTAATTAAAACTGCACTTAATTTGCTAGTAAAAAACAAGATAGCGTAAAGACTTTTCTTCTTAAATGAATAAATAAGGCTCTTTTTTTGCTGTTAAGGGATTAACATTTTCATTTTATTTCGTACTTCAGTATACTAAGTTACACAATAACGTTGTCTTGACTACTTCTACGAAAAACAACATGTCCACTTTTATAATTTTGCTAATATAAATAAATATTAGCATGTGGTAATTGAAAAATTAAACTGCTGATGCTGAAGCAGATAACACAAATATAATGTCAGGTGAAAAAAAAATATCATATTAACCACTGGACAAAATGAAGCATAACAAAATATGTTTTATACATTTGTACATATGCAACATATTCATTTACAGAAGCCTAAGTTTCTTGAACACATTGCCTGGAGAACCGGAATCTGAAATTTGCTCCATTTCGTTTTTTAACTCACTCGTTAACTTACATTTCCACGATTACTCTGTGTCTTTCAATTAACAACATTCTTGCATTATATTTCAAGCTCGTTGTTTTTCAACAACTCCCAGTTCTTCACTACAACCGCATGTTCCCAGCCTTTTTTCACGGTTACATCTTCTGATAATCTCCCACCATTGAACGCATGCTGAGGTCCACGACAACGGGATAAAGTTTCACCTTCACCAGTTTCATGCAATCTTCCGAATAGTTTTTATCATCGATCTTGCTTGAAAGGACCCCATTGTTTTCAGTTTTATCATTGTCGGTCAACTCCAGTTATCCCATCCAAAACATGTGGAATCATATCAACAACCATTTGCCTTACATCGCGTAACTTCGTCTCAGCCACTCCACTGATTGTTTGGAATTGTCCTCTTATAAATTTAGCTTTCAAGTTCTTCCGAATTACTGTAAGTTGCTCTTGTGATCTTTGTGTAACAACTTCTGCGTTGTGTTCAAAGTGTCTGTTTCCCTAAGCATCCTTTTTCCTCTTTAGCAAGTTGAGATCATGCACTCTACATTCAATAGTAGTTATGTACTTCTTCATTATTTCAGCAAACCGCCCTGTCTCACTTTATGGTACATTTTTTTTTAACATGTCTTAACGTTTAAACTGCCCTTGGCTGTATCTATGCTGCTGTTTGCTCGTATCTCACGCTTTAAAACTACTGTATACTGCGTCGCTTAAATTAACACGTGTCACCCACCAATAATGGACCGTGCTAGCTGTAGACAGGCGAGTTAAGGATTGAACAATAGATTCGTCGATCAATAGCACGTTTCTTTTTCATAATACACCGATCATTAATACAATACCATTTAGCTTCTTTGAATTTTAATAATCCTTTCTAGCATTAATTACGCTAAGACGATATTGTTGTCAAAAGGTGATGCGACAGTTTGCCGATAATCAGTATTTTGTGAGAGGAAATGAAATGTACTTGTCAGCAGTGTGCAGAAATGGCTAACTTCTCTAGTAAAAAGGCGTTGTTACTTCAGTTTCAACTAAAGAGGTAAACAGAAATTGAACTCTCCATCACTTACTAATAGAGAATATTACTTCGGAAATAATTTACTCAAGTAGTCCAGACTGAAGAAGTAAGAGTTACTACAAGGGTAATTTATACTAGTTTGGCTCTCGCCACCCTTAGTACTGCAGTTATGACCATGCAGAAAACATCAGGTAGTAAAGTTTGTGATATGTTTGTGGGAAGACTGTTCCATGCATACAAAACATAGCCAACACATTGCTGGCTAGGACCTCCCCGTCGGGTAGACCGTTCGCCTGGCGTACATAGTAACGTACTACATATAAAATATCTGCCCTTATACTTGTTACACCCTGTGTCATATATGAATATGTATGAAGGGAAATACACACTTAAATGTGTGTTTGTTCAGAATCTTAAACCACCGAAAACATATATAGGCTGACTTTTTCCAGTGTATACAAACTCTAGGGACTGATCGATGAGAGATATAGAACAAAAAAGGTCTAATGAACTTATGTCCGGAAATGTGTGGTTTTCATTTTAGAGATCATTTATTCTGTCACATACTGTTAAAGAGACTGCGGTCTAATACCGCTGTACCATGCAGCCACAGTTACAGAGTGCATGGTTTCCTTCTAGAGGATGGTACTGTTGCTCATACATCATGCCCTAGCTCCCTCTCCTGCCATAGTAATTGGTGTTGTGTCTGATTCGCTTCTCTCGGTGACTTATCTCGTAGTGGATGTGATACAGCGATGTACACAACGGTTCCGTATTCCAGTCGAGAGCATGCCGACATGGTGATAAGCTAGTTCTAAGACTGATTTCACAAATACACCTACTACGTCCGCAAATTAGACTGTAATGCACGGCTGCAACGCAGCCGTGACAGCAGACACACAAGTATTTCGGAGACACACTGCTTGCAAGGGAAACTCCCCATCGCACCCCCCTCAGATTTAGTGGTAAGATGGCCCAGAGAACAGCCCGTCAAAAACGGGACATAGATCAAGCATGAAAACATGAAGAAGGTATACAGAAATGTGAAAAAAGAAGTAAAATAGAAACAGTGAACGGTAACGGTCCAAGATCAATATTGTGGAATATCGAGAGATTTCCAGTAAACATGGCGCCGTGTTATGTGGTCACGGGGCTGAGCTGTGAAGGGGGAGATTCTTGTTTAAATATCCCTCGTGCCCAATTTTTTTCACATAATTATGAACTGTTCGTCAGGTCAATGAGGTATCTGTTCGCTGTATTCAAGTCTGTGTCTGTGTCGTGGTGTAACGTCTGTAACGTCCGTTCGCAACAGCGAGGTGTGACGAAGGGACCTCCAGCGTACAGCACCGATTTGTTCTACACAAGTACCACATGCTGTGCCTCTTGCGTTCCGCCTTGGAAGTTTTGACGATTGAATTCATTTGCCGAAACATAGTTCATACCCTTTTATTTGTTGTTTTCATTTCTGTAAGAGGCCTTTGTGACATCTTGCCTGCTCTCATTATTCATCACATTTACTTGCGATGGCAACATATTATTACCCCATGACTGGTATTCTTTAAACAAAGTACGACAACTGCCAAAACTACAGAAGGAGAAGAGACACGTCAAGGACAGGACGGAAAGTTCATAATTTTATGTGGAAAAAAAATGGACACGAGAGATTGGAAACCCGGATCTCCTACTTTGCAGTACAACGTCGTGACCACACAACCACGACGACATGGTTATTCAAATTCGCTCGATGTTGTACATCTTGAGCTTGGACTGTTCATTGTTTCCATTTCCCCCTTTTCTCACATTTCAGTATACATTCTTCCTATTTTCATGCTTCATCTGCATTCAGTCTTTGTCAGGCTACCCACTGAGTCATTTTGTCATTAAATCTTAAGGGGTGGGGGGAGGGGGACGATGGGGAGTTTCCCTACTTAGAACCATGACACTGGCCAAATCCCGGGCGGAAGTGCAATGGAGATGCTCAGGGATCTTAAGTGGGAAACTAACTTTCGGAAGAAGGCGAATTCGCCCTCACAAAAAATCGACTGGTTACAGTACCGGTGCTCCAGAGAATGTGCAACAATTCTGTTTTTGTAGAATCCACGATGACTGGGTAGAGTGGGAAATATTATGGTGCCTAACGAAAAATATGACTAAGTCGCAACACGAATCAATACACAGTAGTATCCGGAGTACATATGTAGATATATTCTCGAGTATATGAAAGAACGTGCCGGACATATGTCGGATGTGAAAAACACAGCCGGCCGCGGAGGAACTCGTCTGCATGTAGCCGTTCATAGAAGTGAAACGGCGGCCGATGTGGCCGAGCGGTTCTAGGCACTTCAGTCTGGAACCGCGCGACCGCTACGGTCGCAGGTTCGAATCCTGCCTCGGGCATGGATGTGCGTGCTGTCCTTAGGTTAGGTAGGTTTAAGTAATTCTAAGTCTAGGGGACCGATGACCTCAGATGCTAAGTCCCATAGTGCTCAGAGCCATTTGAACCACTTGAAAAACACAGCATTTTGATGGTGGTGTTGTACCCAAGATTTATGATACTTTACACGTCTTGTGAATTGAAGGTGAATGCATAAGTTACTACCAAAAGCGACAACTGCATGACGCGCGTTGGATGTGTGGACAAACTAATGCGACGCCCGTAGACTGCTAGGAAGCTGTGCAGCAGTCTACAGTCGTGAAGCGGTTCTACGAAACTGCATTTGTTTCGGTGATCAACCACCTACACGGGTCCGTGCGGCGTGCGGGCTGATGCGATGCACGTGCCAAGTGCGCCCGACGTCTCCCTCCTAGGTCAGCGTAAACAAATGCGACCCGTTAATACCGGCCCGCGACGCCACACTTCGGCCCCATCAAAACAACGGCGGCCGCTGACTAACGTGCTTGCTCGGACAGCCATGCTATTCTCTCCCCTCCAAAATGGCTCTGAGCACTATGGGACTAAACATCTGTGGTCTTCAGTCCCCTAGAACTTAGAACTACTTAAACCTAACTAACCTAAGGACATCACACACATCCATGCCCGAGGCAGGATTCGAACCTGCGACTGGAGCGGTCACGCGGTTCCAGACTGAAACGCCTAGACCGCACGGCCACACCGGCCGGCCTCTCCCCTCCCTCCGGACAAACGGCTGAACACGGGCTGAGTGCGACACAGTTGCGACCATTCGACCGGCCCCGCCTCACTTCTTCACGGCTTAATAGCGAATTTCAAATTAATGCAAGCAGGCGTTTTCGCTGTAGAACTATTTGGATCTCCATACAAATTATGAATTATCAGAAAAGTAACGAACGAACTAACGACGAGCAGTTTCAAATTTCTGCACCTATCCAAAGTAGGCAACAGAAAAAGAACAATACCGTTGACACTGTTTTCCTAGGCCTCTTTCATATCGCGATGAATTCTATAGACACTGCCAAGTTTCCGAATCCCATTACTTGATGGAGAAATACATCCATGGTAGAGGCAGGTGACCATTCAGATTTGCAACAACTTTGAAACATAGAAAGGTCTTTGTCACACAATTCTTTATTAAGTATTACGCGTTTCAAAATTTCATCGTACTGAAGTTGTGGCACAAAGTTAACGATAGCAAATACGTATGCACGTACTATCACAAGTATGGCAGCTTAGTGATCCATGTACAGAATTTTCAATTAATCTTGTTCATACATTTAAAGGAAAGGTTAGTTAAAATCACGGAAGTGAGCACATAGACAGAATACAATACAGATCTCATTTCATATAGGCATATTTGACAGTCTCTGAATTTTATGTACCCCCAGGGGGAAAACAGTTTTCGAAGAGAATCAGTGCCAAACTGAGGGTGGGGATTAAGCTATGTAAGAAGTAAACGAAAGCGCTGCTAGTACTGACCCATAGAAATGCAGTCGAAGAGTATCTTCACAAAGCGCTATACATTGCGATGAATAATATGTCAGAACGTCGTAAACAACCTAACAAAGATACATTTAAGTTATTGCCACTAAACTAGGCTCACCTAAATGATTCAACTGTAAGCCATTTATTGTATGTTCGACAACTGTAATATGACTACTACAGTTGGTGGTGCTTAAGTAAAATTTTATTTTGTGATGGTTGTGAACTTATTCTTTCAGAACTTTATTTTATTTCTGATCTGTACCGGTTTTGTGTTTACTTTGCACTACACCAGTTAATGGTTGCAAACATGTCTTCTCTTCTGATTACTGACTAATGACTATCTCTCTTTTATTGTTCACGATTCTGTCTAACGACGCGTATTTCATTCTACGTACATTTTACCCACTGTCAATATATGACTTTCTCCCCCATAAAAGTAGAATAAATGTATCTTTGTCAGGTTATTAAAGAAGTTCTGACATGTAGCATCGCAATCTATAGTTCTTTGTAAAGTTACTCTTTGACTTAGTTTCTATGGTCAATGACCATAGAAACGTCACCTACCGGCCTTCGTTTAATTCTTACATAGCTCAAAAGCCACAGCCAAGTCAAGCACCGGTTCTCTTCGGCATTGTTAAATATGCCTATATGGGATGAAATCTGAGCTATATTCAGTCTCAGTGCTCACTTTAGTGAGTTTTTTTACTTAAGTTTGATTGAAATGTAAGTGCGATACTAAACGAAAATTTTGTAAATGGAGCACTAAGATAAATACTTATGTTAGTATGTGCACAGTTGTCATCGTTAATTTTTTTGTGCACTTTATTTCACAGCCTCAGTCTGATGGTGAAATTCTGAAACGCGTAACGCTTATTAATGACTATGCCATCAAGACATTTCTATATTCAAATTGTGCCATGCTTCCGAATGCCAGTTCCATTACAAAGACGTTGCGCATCATGGGCGAGCCAAAATGGAGTAACTAAGACTTAGGCCGTGGCAAATTTAACTTAACCTGCTAGGGGGCTGTCAACGCAAATCTGTTTTACAGCAGAGGAGAAGGTAACACAGTAAAACAATCTCAGAGGTTATGGCGTACACTGCCGCGTTGAAACTAAAGCAAAACTGAATGCAGTAAAGACAGTAAAAAGCAAGCTACTGAGGTAAGATATAAAATAAAAATAAAATCAATATAAGGCTGCTCCACTCGCTGGTATGGACAGAGTCATTCTACAAGAAAGAACAGATTTCAGTTGTTTTACAGACAAACTATAAAAGATAGAAGCACACTGCGCATGTCACTGGACAGAGGAATGTTCAAAGTTTCACGTTCGCAAAAACACTATACCATACACTCAACATGAGCACCACGCGTTGTCAAGAAATATCGAAAAGGTACTCCATTTCATTCCACATACAAATCAACACGTCCCTGTTTACTGAATCGACGGCTCCAAAAATTCGATTTCTTAGCTCTTGAAGAGTGGCTGCCATAGATGGGGACAAAGACTCTGTCTTTTCTGTACCCCCACGGGAAAAATCGCGAAGTGTAAGGTCTGGTGGCCTGGGAGGCCAAAAGCAATGAATCTTGCTGTCCACCTCTTCCAATGCAACGTTGAGGAGTTTTGTTGTTGTGATAACGCCACACCTCAAGCTGGAAGTGAGGCGGGGCGCAGTCATGTACGAAAAGGAAGTCACTGGAATCTTCGTGAAACTGAGGAAACAACCAATTTTGCAGCATGTTCAGCTAGGACATTCCTGTCACAGTTGCCTCCGTCAAAACAAAGATCTATAAACTTACTGAACAGAAACGGCACAAAACACTTCCAGTTCGGCGAATTTCTTTCATATTCGACGGCGATGCCAGGATTCTATGACCGCCAAATCCTTACATTACAGCAGTTTACTTTGCCCGACAGATGAAACATGGATTCCTCCGCAAAGATAAGTAGTTCGGAAAAAGTGTTAAATCTGTTTGCGCAGAAGCGGCTTCTTGTTGAATCGACGGCGGGATGCACGTTGCACTTTGACAACGGATTGAGTTCGCGCAAATTCCAACACACAAAATGATTTCTCTTGTGGTGTAGTAGCCATGCCGCTACCAACAAACAACACTGCATCCGTATCGAAACTTTGCAACTTCTATTCAGTGGCATGAGCAATGTGTTTCTATCCGTTATAGTTTGTAATGAACAGCTGAAATCTGATCTTTCTTCTTGAATTGCCGCGCGGATTGGACGCGTGGTTTGGGCGCTATGTAACGGATTGCGCGGCCCCTCCCGCCGGAGGTTCGGGTCCTCCCTCGGGCATGCGTGTGTTGGTTCAAATGGCTCTGAGCACTATGGGACTTAACATCTGTGATCATCAGTCCCCTAGAACTTAGAACTACTTAAACCTAACTAACCTAAGGACATCACACACATCCATGCCCGAGGCAGGATTCGAACCTGCGACCGTAGCAGTCGCGCGGTTCCGGACTGAGCGCCTAGAACCGCTAGACCACCGTTCTGAACATAAGTTAGTTTAAGTAATGTGTAAGTCTAGGGACCGATGACCTTAGCAGTTTGATGAATTCTTCTCGGGTTATCAGCCGAGTGGTTGCGGCAAGACGACGCCACCACTCGGCTGAAAACCCGAGAAGAATTCATCAGTGGAATACGCCGAGAAAGACTGAAATCACATAAACTCAGTAGTTTGGTCCCGTAGGAATTCACACACATTTGAACATTTTATTTTGAATGTTGCCGGTGCAGGCCAGAGGACGTAACTTTACTTTACCACCGTCCACTGACACTATTTTAGAAATAAACTAAATCTAAAAATTACTTGCCGCTTTTAATTGGAATAGCATTCAATATAAGATTGTAATAAGTCATAACACAATTCCTTTCAAAGCAAAGGCAAGGCAATACTTAAAATGAATCGAATAGTATAGTTTTTATAATTAAGACACGTTCATTTTTCTAGCGATATCCTCGGCCACATAGCTCTTAAATTCAATCGACTGTTAATTTCTTTATCAGCTGACGTTCCTGAACTTACACTGTACATGTTTCATCTAAGTTTCTCATTTCCAATTATGTAAAATATTTATCTGATTAACCAAAACATTATGACCACTGTCCACCGCCATGATGGATGCCGCCTGGTGGCGGAGAAGGCACGGACCGTAACTCTAGCGAAGATATGGGCTGAAAATGGGGAAATCCATTGAGATAAGCGGCTCTGACAAAGGGCAGATTATTACAACGCAGAACCTGTGAAAGAGTATTTCAAAAACGGCGAAGCTGGTCGAATGTTCACCTGGTACTTTTGTGGACATCTGAGGAATGATGTAGAAGGACAGTGAAACTACCACTAGGCGCTAAGTGGAAGGTCGTCCACAACTCTTCACAGAACATGTGGTTCGGAGGCTTGTCTGCTCCGTAAAGTAGGATAGATGGTGATGCACAAGTGTTTCAGAACACACCGTTCATCGCACACTGTTGTACATGGAGCTCGGCACCAGATCTCCCCTACGTGTTCACACGTTGACCCAACGACATCGTCAATTACGATTGCAGTGGGCACGGGACCATCAGTATTCGACGGTCATCAATGGAAACGTGTCGGCTCTTCGGGTGAATCACATTTTTGCTACGCTAGGTCGATGATCATCTCCATAAACGCCATCATGTAGCTGAACGACAGCTCCAAACGTGCAGCGCGCCACGGACAGGCTGGTGGGAGCAGCATTATGCTATGACAGACATTCTCCTACGCTTGGATGGGGTCTGTGGTAGTAATCTACGACACGTTGACAGCTGTGAACCACCTGCATCGCTTCATGCTTGATGTCTCCCCCGACGGCGATGTCATGTTTTACTGTATAACTGTCCGTGCCTCGGAGACACGAACGTACTGTAGTGGTTTGAGGAGCATCAGATTGAACTCACGTTGATGTCTCAGCGACCAAATCCGACTGATGTAAATCCTATAGAACCCATCTTGGTCGGCATCGGGCGTCATCACCGCGTACGCGAAACAGTAGCCTGTTATTTACGCGAATTACGTGACCTGTGCGTAGACATCTAATGCCACAGATCTCCACAAACCTACCAACAAACTGTCAGATCCCTATTACACAGAATCAGTGATGTATTTCGTTCCAAAGACGGACAAACAAGCTATTAACTAGGTGGTTACGATGCCTTCGCCCATTCGTGTATACACTACATTACGCATAAACCGTGACAATTTGTCAGATCCACTTGAAGACGGCCTGGATGTGAAGGCCGAAACCTATCGTGGACTAACATATAGCACGTATCAACAAATGGAGCGGCCTTTCATTAACGGAATGAATATACAGCTGCAGGATAACAGCACCCACTATAAATGGAGAAACTAATAATAGAAATAACAGCTGTATTTAACTACAGACAAAACACTTTACCAGACACAAGATGTAGTAGCCCTGAAGTTATCCTCAGTGACATGACATGAAAAATATTACATTTACGTTCCAAAAATCGTTGTAGAAACAACATAACATTTAAACGCGTTCGATAACCTGCAGCACTACCTTATGAGATAATATGCAGCCATCGCGTTAGTTTCCCGTTCAGTATGGAAGAACTTTGATTTTTGACGAATCACGCAAATGAATACATTACGTTGCCACATAACAGTGTTGTCAACTTCAGTTTTCATTGCTAACTGCAAAAGAAACTATGCTTACAAGCAAAATGAAAGCAGATTACAGCACTTGAGGTTATCAATCTTGGCAGTTTCTGTTTCGATAGAGGCGACGTTTAACGATGTAACAGTAATATGAAATAAGACTGGATATAATCATAATCCACTACGATAAACGTAATTAGTACTATCATCACCTAGATCGAGTAACAAGCGCTAGGCGACTGGTAAAATCAGTCACGTTCTCTTTTAGGTAGTTTTTCACTGTTTGTTTGCAGTTTCAAGAGGCTGTAATTTTCATTCTTAATAGATAAAACTCAAGCCAAACAAAATGCGACCAGTATTAATTAGCATTGCCTGCAGTAGCATCTACTCGCGATCTGGTACTCTGCTACCTCCGCGGCGAGATAAACGCAGTGGCAAGCCGCGCAGGGCATAGCCGGGATTGGGCCAAGGGCTGTAACTCGTCGCAGGGCTTATAATTGCTTCCTTTGAGTTCCTCCGGAGGTGTAATTTGGGCGCGACCAACGACCTTAACTAATTAACACAAAGTGACACACACGGGCAGGGGGAGAGCCTCGTGCTGCCCTTGTTCCCACAGGGCCGCAGTATGCAAGCGTGCCGCGCCCCGCGGCGACCCGATAATTACTTCCTATAATCTTTAAAATATTTCGCAGATCCCTCGTTACGGTCCGCGCCCTTCAAGTTAAAGCAGCGCGAAATGATTCTGGGGGAAAATCTCGTACATGACGGTTCAAGACTGCAGGGGGGAGTTCCAGTCGTTGGGCGAAACGGCTACGCTCCTCTCGCCCTGCTTACAAGACCGTCTGCAACAGACTTACAGCATTGATTCTGGCAACGGCAACGCGGGGGTGGTAACATGCTGAGACAGAAGAAAGCGAGAATTTAGAGCTTTCGGGAAGTGAATTTTGTGTACTTGATTATCGTACACTTACTTATCACTTCACACAGAAGAACCAATTTCCGTTACAGGCGCCAAGTTAACGACCGGACGATGGCACTGAAACGTTCCCATATTGTTCTTTTAAGCTCGACAGAGGTACTAAATGTCGTAGTACCAATAATTGAGCGAGATTCTGAACATGAATTTCCAAGAAAATCCGTTTGCAGAAGAATAAAAAGCATCGAATGACGCGGTTGCTTAACGTCGGCCCTCTCTGCTTGCCATTTTGATTAGATGGGTAGCAGCTCTAGCACGCACATACACGCACGCACACACACTTTTTTCTTTAGCGCCAAGTATTAGACAAAAATTACAAACAATTGCTACGGTATATGAACAACTCGTTACATTTGTGCATAAAAACATAAACTTACGCTTCTTATATTAAAGGTTTTGTAGAGTACTTCAACTACACTCTGGATGGTACATCAAGCCAAAATGAGAACGGCTGTTCGCGCTGCTAGTAATGTCAGTATATAGAATCTGATTGTCATACTTGCAAAGTAACATATAAGTCAATTTATTTCACTGTAGTTTAGGGTTTATATATTCTAAGAGTTTATTTCTTGCAAGCCGCGCGGGATTAGCTGAACGGTCTAAGGCGGTCTGGACCGTGCGGCTGGTCCCGGCGGAGGTTCGAGTCCTCCCTCGGGCATGGGTGTGTGTGTTTGTCCTTAGGATAATTTAGATTAAGTAGTATGTAAGCTTAGGGACTGATGACCTTAGCATTTAAGTCCCATAAGATTTCATACACATTGGAACAACTTGCAATTTTTATTTAACAACTCATCAGCCGACCAACAGCTTTAGGATTTTACCATTTTCACCTCTGCATCCGCCGTCACTTAACTGGAATATTCCGAAGTACCCATCTTAATGAAAATTAAATAAGATCTGTCTCGCGGGACTTGAGATCACTAACTTCTGCAGGTCTGAAGTAGCAGCTGTAAATAAGTAAGCAAAGTAAAACTACGCGGCGAGGCGTGTCTCCAAAGGGATGATGGCGCATCGATATATCTTTAGTCGTTTCATACAAGACAGTCTCACCCGCGGCGAAGCGTCAGTGGCTCCAATTCTCGCTGCCTTTCCAGCCCTGTAGCAGCGTTGTACCTGGCGGTCATTTCTGAGAGATTTTTAATAACTAGCTGATGGCCTGCTCATCATTTCTGTGCTTTAACAGCGGCCACTAGGCGCCTTTTACACACGTCATCCGTTCGCACATTAAGTGGGGCGACACCAGCAAAAAAACCGTAAAGACGACGTCGGGGCCGGGCCGGGCCAAGCTGATGCGCGGAGACGGCGGGATTAATAATCAAACTCATGTGGGCGGCCGGGCCGCAGCTTCTTGTGCTGACTCACGGCCAGATGAACCGGATTTAATCGAAACGACGCTTGTCCACGGGCCTGAGCCCGGCTTGCACCGTAATTGCTCCATCCTGTTGTATTAAAACGCCATTTAAACCTCCGTAAGCGTAATCGACGTCACAGTTCACGCATCAAGAACTGTGACAGAAACACTGGTCTGAAGTAGAGATTAGTAATTTGTGCCTTACTGCCCAGGTTGACTGATTTTACAGTGTTAGTATACCGCGTGCAAAGTCATTATTTTTCCAGACTCTCTCTCTCTCTCTCTCTCTCTCTCTCTCTCTCTCTCTGCCGGCCGGGGTGGCCGAGCGGTTCTAGGCGCTACAGTCTGGAACCGCGCGACCGCTACGGTCGCAGGTTCGAATCCTGCCTCGGGCATGGGTGTGTGTGAGGTCCTTAGGTTAGTTAGGTTTAAGTAGTTCTAAGTTCTAGGGGACTGATGACCTCAGAAGTTAAGTCCCATAGTGCTCAGAGCCATTTGCCATCTCTCTCTCTGACACACACACACACACACACACACACACACACACACACACACACACAGTCTTCAATAACAAGTTATAGTGGGTCTATGAGTAGTATTCCTTAACTTTGGCACTGCTGTTTAAGATATTTTTAATCGCCTGTCCCAGAAATAACATGAATTATTTTCCAGATCTTAAGTCTCAATTCCAAAATTAAGCTCAACATAAAAATGGGAGTGCTTTATCTCGACAATGTTCGCACTTTTATTAACAAACTTAATGACTTTTTGCCATAATTTTAACACGTAACAGTTTCTAACGATTTGTACAAATACATGTAAGAGAGCCAAGTATTACACGCCACTTCTTCTGAAACTTCTGACGCCCTAAAGGTACACAGCTTTCCGCTCACCATTTGAAGTCCCCTTCTCCTCCTTTACGTGCCACACTTCTGCAAAGTTCTGAAACTAATCCGCGAAAATCAGGATATCAGTTTTTATTACGCCTCATGTCGGAGTCTTTTCTGAGATATACTTAAAGGTGAACCGTTAATTCTATGCTGTCTTAAATATAAGAAATTGTTCAATTCCGGTGCAGCTGTCACCGAATCACAGTGTCTCTGGATGAAGCACTATTACGTGAGTGAACTAATAATGGTGGGGGGAAAGAGAATTCGGTTTTAAGTCGTCGAATTCGAGATTATAAGAGACGGGAAAACAGCCCATGTGAAGGAGGAAAGCGAAAAGCACTGAGGAGATTTAGGGAACACAAACGAAACGAATTCCGATGACTTTCGACACTCGTTTTTCCCAAATGGAGTCGGGTACCTTCACCAATGCTATACTTTGCACGGCGTGTTGAGTTTGTAATCTCCTAACTGCAGACAGACAATGGAAAAGGTTACTGTAGACTAAAGCAGGCGGAACAGCTAGAAGAGACGTCAAGCGCGTTGACGAAGCGTTAAGCGACACGAATCATTGGTGACGGAGATGGGCAGCCTGGACAAGAACTGACCTTTACCGAATAGATCATTCGACTGGCAGCAGAATTTATCGTGCCCTAAAACTGGAAAAGAGAAGGAACATGAACTGACGAGACAAAAAGAGAACGCGCGGGTCTACCTGTTCCACGAGCCAGCGAGTAGGTCGCTGACGGCACTTCTGGTGCGCGCCCACTCGCCTCCGTCCTGGCTCGTGCACAAACGGAAACGCTTAGCACAAGCGCTGAAACTACACGCTACACGCGTCAAGTCTAACACCTATCGGCGATGGCTCCAGATCATAAACTACCTCTCAAACGAATATGCTTCCAAAGCAGATACCCTAGAATAATGTGAATTAAAATGACACTTCCTAGGCTCAGGATATAAGCCTTCGCGACGTGAACACATTCTCTGTTCTCCAAGCTCCCATTATAACGATTGCGAGTCCTGTATATGACACAAAACATGTAGAGAACCACAGAAACTGCCAATATTGGACACCTGGCCTAGTATTCGATCAATAAACAGCATTTTGCCAATGTGTCATGCAATTAATAGGCTTTATACGTAGAAAAGGAAAGAAAGCGGGTTGTCTCGCCTGATATAATTTTACTCCACCGGCTTGGAAGGCAGCAATTCTTCCGTGCTAGCCACAAGTAATTTTCAATTTGAATACTGAATTACTGTCATCAGCGACAGTGTAATGGAACAGTCATCGCTGCCCGTGTTCTCTAGCATTATTTACTTCCTCCTGGGGGAAAGAAAACTGATTTAACTTACTTCTTGTTTTCTATTAGACGAGGGGGAACCTAATGTCGGCCATTACTGTTGAGAGGACGTGACATGTTCGTACAAAGCTCCTATGTGTGAAACTGCATCAATGAAAAATGTTTGATAAAATGAGAATATTTTTAACTACCGTACGTCATTTAACCATCTGCTGATCATTATTTGTTAAGTTTCAGATCCTATTTCCAGATTAAACGGTCTTAGCCATCTCTCGTAAAATAAGAGTAAATATTCGTCACAAGACGGAAGCAGACTTTTGATAAACAAATAAAAATAAATAAGGATGATGACTACATTCCTCACACATTCACGCAGCCCGCTTGACATTTCTACAAACTTGGAACAAAGACTTCGAGACCAATTAAGCGTTGACACCGAACCAAATGTCGTCCTGGTATTGTTTTTTTACTTGGCAGTAGAACTGCAGTGAAGAGACAGGCTCCTCCGTATCGACTTCGGGGATAACGTGGCATCTCAATTTCAGTTACACGACTATTCCACCCGTGGGAAACAAGTAAACGTTTATTCAGTCACGTTTTGGGATTGCAGCTGGATAACGTCGGCATCTAGTCACGGTACTTAGGCTGACAATCACTCAGCTATCTTCACCTCAAGAAATTACGTGGCACGATGACGACGTCATCCTGCTGCAATCCCGAAACTTCGCTGAATACTCTCTGTGCCGCGAAAACTTCGAGAATCACAACAGGAAACGTTTATCGGTACACCCGAATTAATTCTCGGTACTGCTAAGTTCGTGGAAAAGTCCAAATAAGAGTTGCCAGTGTGACCGGATCCTGTAGCTACCTAACTACACAGATGAAGATTCCAATATACGATTAGAGAGCTATACAATGTACATAGTCATGAATCAATATATCGCTTTCAACTGAATTCTTGCAGGTTATGCAGAAAACTTCACAAACACAAAACTGGATACCCGTTCAAAGCTATGTAGTCGAGAGCCTCACCAAAATCAAAATACCTCTCGTTTCCCCAGATATAAATGCAGGTTTATCAACGTTAAATGAAAGTCGCAGAGTTAATCTCTTCCATTAAAAGCCACCTCCACCAAGCTAATAACTCTACAATGTAATAACCACCAAACTAACAGCTCTACAACGTAATAAGAAGTCTCTGCCTAGCAAACACTGCGCCGCAAACTGGCCGACACAAAGGGAAAAAGTGGTTATAATCCTAACGGGCTGTGCACCTTGATGCACTTACAGATTATTGTGAGCTACCCGAACTGCACGAATAAGTTTGTCGACTACTATGTTTCGAGACGGGAAACTAGTGGCACCACTGAACAGCTCCTGGAAGGTTGCCGGCCGATTGCTCTATTTCCGCGAGCTCCAAGCAGCTCGGCAAGTTGTATCACATTCGGATTTTTCAGCCACTCAGGTCAGACATAGAGAATCATTGACTCACCCTTCAAATGCGGACAGTCTGAGTGGTCATCCGTTTCTCTCGCTAGCAGCACGACCGTGGGAGAAAGTCTCCAACCTACTTGCTAGGCTCTGAACAATACCACCCAGCGTGCACGGCATATCTCTCGTGTAACTTATTTCACACAAGTTACGGATGAGCAACACATAGGCTCCACGCTGAGAGACCAAGCCAAACCAATACTCCCTTGGGTTCCTGAAAGCTCCATTGTTCGCTAGTTCTTGCGTCGCTAGCAGATAAAATCATATTTCCAAGGGGTTGACATCTACTGCCTAACGCTGAAATACACTTATGATAACACCTTTCCCAACCCCATTCCCACCGCCTAGAAAATAAAATCCGAATCGGCTAACCGCTCATCTGCACCCTTATCTCAATATGCTCGGAAATGACTTTCTTGGACAAGTTGTTACTATTTTGGTTACTGTACGTGTGTAGACAGGAAGAGGTTGTAATCTGACTCCAATTGAACCTCACATTGCATAACACTTCCTGCACCCCTGACAGAAAGAAAAGTCTAAATGCTCCACGGGTGACGCTCTATTGCCCGCACGGCTGTGCACACGCCAACGGTGCCCTGGAAAGCTCACGCGCCCAGCTCGTCAGCAGACAAGATTTTCCAAGATTCATATAGCGACCGCCTCAACCGCCCGAGACGAGACTGTACTGAGTGCCAAGAAGTATCCGCTGGACATGTAAAGCCAGTCGGCCCCAGGCGCCGCATTCATCATTCACCTGAACGCGCCTTGTCTCGTACGCCACCTCAGCAGGGCAGGAGCACGGTAATTAACGTCGGCGCCCGATTCCTGAGGCGTTAACTGCCAGGTGATCGTTACGGGATGAACAAGAGCAGCACCGCTAAATAATCCCGCAGAGCTGCCATTTGTCGCTCGCTGTCACTTAGGCACCGGACAGTGAGTGTATTATTCAGAACGGGCGCGGTCAGACATATTACCGACGGGAACGGGAAGAAAGTGTCGAGATTGCAATACAATTAGATGATGTGCGGCGCACGCGAGCAGCACGTTTCGACAGCGCCATGTGGCGATTCTCAGGACCCCACGGCTGTTATTGGCCGCAATTACCCGCGCAGTGGCGCAACAGTCTCGGGGACGCTCGGATTAATAGACTCTTTCGGCAGAGCCGCTGCCACCGCACGTTTTATTAATAGCGAGAGCCAACATCCTCGTTACCTCTCTCGACACGCGACGTTCTGCCCCACGTCTCATTTGCTACTCACCTCTTCCTGTCCTATTACTCCGACGTTTCTGCTACCAGAATACGAAACAATCCGAATACACATCATGTGCAATCGTCAGTAATGCTGTGCCACTGTTATTAATCATGCAGGCGAAACATCTGTTTACAGCAGTGGTTCCCAAACTTTTCTTCTGACGGAACACTTTGAGAACCCTGTTACTTTGATGAATACCGTACCTTGTTTATTTGGAAGATTAACAAAATTTTAAAAGATGAGAAGAAACATGTTTCATTCAGTGATTACTACAACTTTAAATCCAAACGAACACCAAAAAAACCCCACTAATATTTTTAAAAAGTTGTAAGTATCTTCAAAAGGTCGAGAAAACTCCATGCTGTCAATGGTTTTTCACGGAGCACTTACTTCGCTTGGAACACCAGTGTTCCAAGGAAAATAGTTTGGGAAAACCCGACAGTCAAAGGAGTATCGACTAATTTTTTTATTTTTTCCTAGAAATTAACTGGTTGTAACAGACGCATGTTTTCATGTTTTGGCTATTTGGAGAGTATATTTGTGTTTCGAAATTATTTTTCGATATAACAGTTTGAATTCAGACATTTAAAAGGCATGGTGTACCATTTTTCTGGCTTCAGTGGATGTATTACAATGACTTGCATCATAAGCACGTTTTACTCATATTTGTTTATGAGAAATTTCGCGATTTTTGTTAATGATCTCAAGCGCCCTAGTTCGTCCCGGTAGACGCCGGTAATGTCAAATTACTTCGTGCCGTCTCTCACTGCTGCCAATCCTTGCTATCGTAAGAATTGTTGTACGTAAACTGTGTTGCACGGGAAGTTAGTTGCCAGGATTGCAGAAGATAGTTCGATCCGCACCGCAATCGTCAATACGAAATTTACGGACTATATACTAATTATTGCAGCGAAAACTAAGCATTGTGAGCAGAATGTTGCTTTAGAATTGTCTATAAAATACAACACCACGTCACTACACGATTATCTTTCCAAGTTCATATTACGAAGTCGGTCGACAATGCAACACTTTTCATTGTCGCTAACAAAGGAAAGTGCCTGAATTTTGTACCGCTCAGAACATAATGAAAGCGGGTACCTCTTATTTGTGTCGATTATAAAGTTTAGTTACGGCTCCCGACTTTCTGCGAAATTTCTTCAAGAAAATATGAAGCTGTCATTTCTTGCTACGAAAAAAAGTGATTTTCTATGTACAAAAACGTTCCACCAGTTAAACGCACGAGCTTAAGCGAAGAAAATTTGGAGAAACTGGTTGTTGTGTACTGCTTTATGAGAAAACCGAAATACAGAACTGAATTCTGATACCATGGATGTTTATATTGTTTTGTTGCTTCATTGTGCATGTTTAGTGATGTTATACTGCATTAATGATTTGCTGAAGAAATTCCTTGCGAACAATAAGAGGCAGGAATAGGAACCGGAAGACAGTGCAATAGCCTCCGTCGACGTCACTGCATGACAACTCTTTCAGTAACTTAAGGACTGATAACTGTTCAGAGATGGATAAATCTTAGTGATAGTAAAGTGGGCAATTATTTTACTCGATCAACAATTAGTTGTGCTCTGCAGCTTGTGCCCCAGTCGCCCACACAAACCATAGCATATGTACAGACGAGAGAGCTATGGGGATCCAGTGGCCTACAAAATAATTTTTGGCCATGAAAAGTGCTTGTAAGCCACAGTAGCACATTAAAATCCTTAATTCACCACAGTGCACAAGAAAACTTCACTTTAAACACAAAACAACAATAGTGCTGGCAAATAACGACAAAGTACAGGTTAGGTCAAATGAAGTATAACGGTCACGGCATGTTGTATTAATTAATATAGACTTGTGGTTGATTTTTGTTGGAGCCACAGTGCACACTTCTTTTATTAAAAAAAGAAAAAAATCAGAATTGAAGAAGCATCAGCTGCGGTAAACAAAAAATATATCTTGCACTTGGAAGAAGGCTGACCTTTAATTCATTTTTATTTTCTGCAAGCACGGGTACAAAGCTTTAAGTTCCATTAGGACAAGAGTGTGAAGTCTTAATTCATAATTCTAGGGATACATCTAACAGACATTTGTTCAAATGACTTCACAGCTCTAAATAAAACGAAAACACAACAAAGTAACAGCCACATCTCTAAAATATTTCTCGATTCATAAGAGTCCAGAAATATGCTTTTAGGATTCTTACCAAAGTGCGAGGGCGCTCATAGACCAACGAACATTGGCAGACTCACCTGAAACACAAAATGGGAAAAATGTTAAAATACCGCACGTGGATTAACTGAATTAAAACATTTAAAATTTCAAATACTTTCTGATGTCATAATTATGCAAACAATGACCAACTAATGTGTTACTACCTTTATGTCGACAATGTAACGAGTATCATATCAGCAGTACATCAGGAGCACATATAGCTTTTACTGATTAGACGCGTCTGAAATATTGATATGTTCTCAGTATGCAAGTCAGTATCAGGACACGTCGTTAAAACGTGTAAGAGATGCAACAAAGGAAGACCAATAATCGGAGTATGTCGTTGCTCTACAATTTGTCGGTTTTTTCACAACCATACTCTCTGCTGTTGGTTCAACAATACCAAAATTTTGATTGGATACAGTTACTCTCATACTTACTCAATCGCAAAGTATAATTCGCAATCCCTTCAAAGTAACAACGGACAGTTTGTATGCACAATTTTAAATGGTGCTCCAGACGAAATGTTCAATATTTAGGTAAATGACAGAAGCGATCACTCGAAACAAAGCCTCGTAAACATGGGCTCTAAAACGCATATCTTAATAGCTATGACCACTCGTTCAGTACAAGAGATGCCACAGTACTGAAGATGTACAAGTGCTCGTGGGTATCAAGGGAATGCGCTTTAGACCCCAAGTTTACCGGATACTTTTTTTCTTGTTTTGTCCGTCCTACCATCTATCAAAATATGGATAGACTTGTTTCACAGTATCGACAATGACGAAGTGCTCATAGCTCTTAAGGTGTGCATTTTAAAATGCATGTTTACTTGACTTTTTTGCTTCTCCCTGAATACTGACCACTCCGCCTGTAATACCCTATATACTCTATGGCCATCAGTGGAATAAAAGCTTACTTGAATCGCTATAAAAGGATAATACGGGATTTTATCTCTCCGGTTTCTCGACTAACTGATTAATGGTGGTCTTCCGGGTATCCAGTTCAAACGGAAACAAGGAAACAACAACTTAGTTGAATACCCGAAAGATCCCCATTAGTCAATATGGGATTGCTGCAAACAATTTTACTCTAATTAGTTACAAACCTACGTCTGACAACGTGCTATATTCGAAACAGTTCCTCAAGAATAAATAAAGGAAGTTCGTATAATCTTCATTACTTTTCTGCAGGCATTGATCAGTCAAGAGATTGACTGGTTGATTGATATGGGGGAAGTGTGCAAACAGCGAGGTCATCGGTGCCATCGGATTAGAGAACACAAGACGGCCGTGCCCTTTCAAGGGAACCATCCCGGCATTTGCCTGAAGTGATTTAGGATAATCACGGAAAACCTAAATCAGGAAGGCCGGAAGCGGGTTTGAACCGTCGTCCTCCCGAATGTGAGTCTAATGTGCTAGCCATTGCGCCACCTCGCTCGGTGATCAGTCACGATAAGAGGTAAGTGCATAATGATTGCCTACCATGAGGAGTTGCTTAACTACATATAAAATTAAACTGATATTGTCGTAGTTGGGCTTCCGACACAGTAAAAAGGACATACAACACAGTCCTGTAAAGGTAACGACAAATATAACACTAACGAGTCTTATGATTTCGCAAATTAAGTTAATGGTTAACGTTTCTACAGGATTTTAGCTGACGGTGATCGTGCGTCTAATGCAATAAGCTATCGGACTATGAAACTCTTTTCTAATTTAGCCTCATAGTAAGAGGTATGAACTGAAGCTGTTTAGGATACAAACCAATTTGCCCCAGACTGTAATAACTGTAAGTGGCAAGACGAACACTGACGGTAGCCAGCGTAAAACGAACAAATAAGTCTGAAACAAATATTACTGATTTTTACGCTTCAAGAATGGAAAGTAGGTTCTTAATTCTCTCTGCTTTCAGAATAAAACAATTCTGACGAGAACATGCTAGCGGGCTCAATCATTTACCGTGACTTTGAATTCGTCTATCAATGAACAATAATAAAGCAATAAACTGTCAGACTAACGTGTACTATTATAGCTGTCAAACTAAGTAACCTTTATGTTATTTAATGGGCATCAATTGATAATGACCAGCACAGTTTTAACATACCAAGACCCTGAGTCTTTTATAGCGTACAACTGCACTTTTGACCCTGCTTTTATCATATAGAAACACGTAGAATGTAACCAAGCTATAATTATATTTAAGTGATTATCGACGCTCTTTCGTAGGCACTTTTGCTGTGGAACGAAATGCAAATTATAAACCCACTGTTTTGTAATAGTTCATTGAATACAAACTTGGTTCATACCCGTAACATGAGTGAATAAGGCCCTTAAACTGGCATCGCTCTCGACATACTTTACAAACCACTTTTCACTTCCCTCCACGTTTTCCTGTAACTTACAATTGTAAAAACATTGCGCGTATTAGACAGTATTTTCATTCATTTAATATAAGAAGAACCTAGACTTCACAGTAACATTCTGTAAAAATATACAAATGTGAAAACTTCGAAAATTAAGAAAACAATAAACTATACGAGGGTGTCATGTAAAGTGTTGCCAACCTTGTATCGCAGGTATAGAATATAGGTGTTACACACGCATGTCCGCTCAAACATTACGGTGAGCAATTTCTTGGAACTTGACGTGATGTGGCTCTCGCTACGAGAATTCGTCATCTCGGTTAAAGTCAAGGAAATCGCTCTGTCAGTCCAGGATTTAGTTAGTATATTCCGATGCGGATACGACAGGTGAACGTGTACGACAGAGGAGTGCCCGCATACGCAACACACGCGACTTACGAGGCGGTGCCCTCCGCGGACAGCGCAGACGGCTGAACTTTACCGTCGGCCGGCCCGCACAATGTATGCAAAAAGCGTGGTGCCCCGTGCCAGAGCGGAGCGGGGCGGGGCGTGTCCGCGCACACAATGGCCGGCCCGGCCACTTGTCACCGGGCGCGTGGGCGGCGGCGCCGCGGCTCACTGCCTGCTGCTCGCTGTTCGCTGTCGGCTAGGGTGACGCCGCTACCATCTCGACACAGACAGGATCAAACAATTTGTTCCACACTCCAGAAACCGGGTCTCTCACGAATCTGGCGTGGGTCGCCACTGGAATACTGACATGTCATAACGGGCACTTTTCAGCTGCCCATTCAGGGGCACTTTTCAGCTGCCCATTCAGCATGTGTCAACACTAGCTACCAATTTCTGTGATCAAGTGAGGCGCAGCGTCGGAGTGAAGGCCTACTGTGTTTCGCAAGCATCACGATTTAAATTTGTTACCAAAAAGTCTCTAGTTATTGCCTCTTAGCATGCTTTTCTTAAACTTGACAGCACGGTGTTGTGAAAGTCATCTTTTAAAAACGTTCATCTCACATTTTACGTACTTGCTTACCAGTTTACTTTTATGAGCATTAAAAGGGTAGAAGCATTAATGGCACTTTGCCAATCCATTTCCTATCCTTATACGTTACGAGTCAGAGACGTTTCCCCCATAGCAAGGAAAGCCTTCCTTAGCCTTCGCTATGGAACACTCCCAAGAGTCTAACACTCGTACAGTGCGCGCAAAACGCCATGGCCACTAGATGTAGATAATAACGTTTTTCATAATAACGATATGGCAAAGTACTCTCCTCTTTGCGTGCCGTCATTTGTCAGAATATCTTTTCAATATCCAGCCGGCCGGTGTGGACGAGCGGTTCTAGGCGCTTCAGTCGGGAACCGCGTGACCGCTACGGTCACAGGTTCGAATCCTGCCTTGGGCATGGATGTGTGTGATGTCCTTAGGTTAGTTATGTTTAACTAGTTCTACGTTCTAGGGGACTGATGACCTCAGATGTCAAGTCCCACAGTGCTCAGAGCCATTTGATTTTTTTTTTCCAACATCTCAAACAGTTTGTGAAATACGAGGAATGTTATGGATTTTTAACTTTGGCTTTATTGCTGACATGGCGCGATCCCAAATGAGCGTGCTATGTCAGAGCAATTTTCTCGATACTGGCGATGGGTAGATACCTACACCCAAGACTAAAAAAAAAGTTCAATAGGTTAACTGAATTTCATACGCAACAACATATTACGTAAAATGCACTAAACGCAAAATCGTAGCAAACTTTTCCGAATTTCGTGCAGTGTCTTACTTCCACACATACATCACAAAAACTATGACCATTAACGAAATGATGGGCACATCATCACAAACCTAACATATAAAAACATAAGCACAGCAAAAATGAAGTTTTTTCGCCGGCTAGTTTCTGTAAAATCATTTGAGAAAGACTGCAGGGCGTGCGCCTCGATGGAAAACAGTTGTCGGCCTCCCGTTCCGAATATACGAATGAACTCTGCCAGCGCTCTGAACGAAAACTGATCACTGCGCATCGGCCACCGTATTCTGCGCGAGCTACAGCCGGGGGCGAAATCTTGCAGTTACTACGATATGAATAGAGTAGAAAAAGCTACCGCGAAAAAAAAAACGGACATTTCAAAGCATGTTATCGGAAAGGGTATATTCTCCAACATGTGCTCGTTTAACATTAGTAGGTTAGTGCACAGCTGAAAGGCTTATTAGTCATTTAGTTCTAGCAGTGACCCAAAGCATTGCAGGCACTGCCAAGCATAATAATGCGACACTGTGTGATAAACGTGGCCATAAATCAGCTTGTAATTCCTAGGTGGCAGCGATCACGACGAAAAACTGGCTGTAAATGTGGGTGGGTACAGCACTATCTACATCCCAATAAAGTGCTCGACACACACACACACACACACACACACACACACACACACACACATTTGGTTTCACAAGTTTTAGTTCCACAAACGTCAGACCCCCACACGGAATTAGTTACGGCCAGTCCGTGTCTTAATTATGTAGTTAAGTCTCATCTACTAGGTATGCATATACTGCACCTTCTAATTGTACGACAACAGTCACTGTGCAGTATAATCTAACCAGCCAACAAGTCACACTCGCTCGATGTGCGATACGTGTTGCACTTTTATATAACCGTTAATCAGTAATCATTGTTAACTGTCCTACTTCACTGCCCATATTCTTATGCACAATAACACATCATTGCCTCGTTATATTATTACGTCTGTGACTGAAATGGGTTCCAGTCTCAGAATAGACTGACTTAAAAATGGCTTCAGGCCCAGTGCTTATATAGCTTTGCAAAGAAAAAGTTTCACACTGTTAAATACGTATTTCGATACTCTGCAATTACAATTTTACATCTCACATTATTGAAATAGGGCAGAAATATTGATTTTTGCTCTGAACTTTATGTTAAAATAGGAGTTTCGACTGAAATAAGTCTTCTTGATCACGAAAACTGCGAAACAGCTAAATAAACTGTGCCATACATAAAAGTGTTAATTAGCCAGAAACTAATTAAGTGCTGATTGTTCGTACCATGTTTTGGAAATTAATTATATGAATACTTCAAGGATTTCTGTAGGTTATTTTCCTAATTATCAGTAATATAGTGATTACATCTGTTTACATATCAACAATGTCACTGCAATAGGAAATAATTACTATTAGTTAAGTGAACTGAGCTTTAACAAAACTAGTTACTTGAAATCTTTCAAATTAATTAGGAAATTTTTCTGACTAATGTAATATAAACACATCAAAAATGTTTTGCATCACCCCGATTCCCAGAACTCCTGAAGATAGACGTTAACTGTGGATATTGTATCACACACACAGCCCCACTGACTGTTCAGTGATGTCACTAAACCCCTAAACCCGCCCAAAGATGTAAACAATCATGCATGAGCAGCGCCTATTACACGAAGGGGGTCTGGTTCAAATGGCTCTGAGCACTATGGGACTCAACTGCTGTGGTCATAAGTCCCCTAGAACTTAGAACTACTTAAACCTAACTAACCCAAGGACATCACACACATCCATGACCGAGGCAGGATTCGAACCTGCGACCGTAGCGGTCGTGCGGTTCCAGAATGAAGCGCCTTTAACCGCGCGGCCACTCCGGCCGGCGAAGGGGGTCTGTCAGCCGATTAGTTTCTGCCATTCCACCAGGAAGGAGGTACACGGCTCGGGTTGTCTGCAGTTCAACCATGCCTAGACGCGGTTCGATAGAGTACGCATTGTTACTTTGTGCCAGGACGGGCTCTCAACAAGGGAAGTGTCCAGGCGTCTGGGAGTGAACCAAAGCGATGTTGTTCGGACATGGAGGATGTGGCGTCGATCACAGCGCCCACTGGCCGACGCTGTGGAGCTCAGCGAGTGCCGTCTTGATTTCTGCCATTTCATCAAGAGCAAGCGGCCTCGAAATATCGCTTCTACTACCGAGTGGGCTAGCTTTCTATTGAGATTTTGTATTAGTTACGTTCAGTTAAAGTTTGGACAACAACGAGTATTTGTTAGTTTTGAGATTATACAGAACTGTCATCCTAACTTCACAGGTTTAGACATGGACTACGGCTTCACGCCTACGTGCTCATCCTAGCCAAAGTTATGTATGAATTTTGGTATTTGCTTGTGTTTTTGACTCTATTAAAAGTGTTGAAGTTACATGCAGTACCGAAGTGCTTCACCTCTCCTTCACTCTCGGCCTATATTACAGAAGCAGTTCACAGAAGCAGACCCACCCACCGCCTATCCAAGCGAGATACAAAAGAGGAGACACAGAGAGGCAGGAACTGTCAATGACATGCCTCGCTCAGCCCGCCCAAGGGATACTACTGCAGTGGATGACCGCTACCTACGGATTATGGCTCGGAGGAAGCCTGACAGCAACGCCACCACGTTGAATAATGATTTTTCGTGTAGCCACAGGACGTCGTGTTACGACTCAAACTGTGCGCAATAGACTGAGTGATCCGCAACTTCACTCCCGACGTCCATGGCGAGGTCCATCTTTGCAACCACGACACCATGCAGCGCAGTACAGATGGGGCTCAACAACATGCCGAATGGACCACTCAGGATTTGCATCACGTTCTCTTCACCGATAAGTGTCGCATTTGCCTTCAACCAGATAATCGTCGGAGACGTGTTTGGTGGCAACCAGGTCAGGCTGAACGCCTTGGACACACTATCCAGCAAGTGAAGCAATGTGGAGGTTCCCTGCTGTTTTGGGGTGGCATTACGAGGGGCCGACGTACGCTGCTGGTGGTCATGGAAGGCGCCGTAACGGCTGTACGATACGTGAATGCCATCCTCCGACCGATAGTGCAACCATATCGGCAGCATATTGGCGAGGCATTCGTCTTCATGGATGACAATTCGCGCCCCTATTGTGCGTATCTTGTGAATGACTTCTTTCAGGATAACGACATCGCTCGACTAGAGTGGCCAGCATGTTCTCCAGACATGACCCATATCGAACAGCAGACATGACCCATATCGAACATGCCTGGGATAGATTGAAAAGGGCTGTTTATGGACGACGTGACTCACCAGCCACTCAGAGGGATCTACGCCGAATCGCCGCCGTTGAGGAGTGGGACAATCTGGACAAACAGTGCCTTGATGAACTTGAGAATATATGCCACGGCGAATACAGGTATGCATCAATGCGAGAGGACGTGTTACTGGGTATGAGAGGTACCGGTGTGTATACCAATCTGGGCCACCACCTCTGAAGGTCTGGCTTTACGGTGATACAACATGAGCAATAAAAAGGGCGCAAATGATGTTTATGTTGATCTCTATTCCAATTTTCTGAACAGGTTTGGGAACCGAGGTGATGCTAAAATTTTTTTGGTGTGTGTGTGGCAAAATTAGACCTGATCTTACACTCGGAGTTACAGAATGACAGCTTTATCTTATCGTACATCTCTCACTAACACTAATAATAATTAAGAGAAAAAAAACATTTAATGGGTGCTAATAACAAAACAAAACAGCTTGCTTTGCTGCAATGGGACAACTTCTACTACTGTAGAACGTGGAATGCTTCTGCGTTCAGTGTCTGTATCATAGGCACAAGGTAAGCTTCAGGCAACAAAAAGGACAAGATTCCGATCGGACTGGGACAGGTATAAAAATAACCTCGTAACTACACGTCGAGGCACTTTAACACCTACAGTAGCGACAACGCAGATTCTGAATTGCTTGTACGTTTGTGACGTTTCGCTGGAATGTGAGGCTGGAAGGCGACGAGATGGTTCCGGAATAGAAAATTTTAAATATTTACTGCCTGTTTGCGGAAAAGAGCGGGAAAACATGTCACACGTACTGCGGAGGGCCGTTCTCTCCGCGTAGAAAAGCAAATGCACAAAAGGAATAGGTGGGCGTCGGCGGCGGACAGGCGGCAGTGTTCACGGTCAGCGGGGCGGGCCTGCCTGGGAGGCGTCTATTTTAGCCCCGGCGGCGGCTGCTGCGTGCAGCGCACCGGCGGTGGCGACGACCGCGGGCACACGGCCAGCGCAGCGCCACGCCCGCTACCCGCCGCTCTGCTGCACTAGCCTTCTTTACGAGCGGGCTTGCGACTCGCCGCATTAGCCGGCACGCGCGTCGTTCTTCTCTTTTACAGACGACGAGTAGCCTTCATTGTTCCGGTGTGGGGGTAGAACTGATCACAGCACCTCTGTCTAAAATAGAAGTCAGCATCAGCGACGCAAACTGTCCTTGACAGTGTACGTCCTCCGGGTGTGAACTTGTCTTGTGAGCAAACGGGAGATCTGTCGACGAGTGCTCTCAGCAGCAGCAGCAGCAGTTTGAAGTGGGCAACAAACAAATTATGCACTCCTTTCTTACCGTTTGAACTGATAACAAATAACGGGGATGATTCAAACATAAAACATTAGGACAGGGCCCAGATGCAATAAACTCATTTTGCGGCGCTTATGAACATCTGCGGTCTGAGACGAGAACCGTCGCTAATTGTTGTTTTAGGGAAATCAGCCATCGCGACCACAATTAAAATATAATTAGCTGCCTTCGTGTCTCTACGTGAAGGCTCGTACAGTAGCAGACTACTTTTTCGTTTGCAACGTGTCACGTATTACCTCGTCGTATTCAACGGCGCTAGTATTTCCGTACTCCATCCGCTAAAATTTGCGATTCCGGTAACATTTTCTAATTGGCGAGATCATGGTCCTCCAAACTGGAAGAGGCCCGTGATACATTCAAACACGGAGTCGTGTACCAGGAAAAAGAAAATGTTAAGTAGTATTTTAATCCCGCCGAGACGGCGATTATTGTACTGTATTAATACCAGCAACTGCAACGTAACAAGACATATAACGCAGATTATACATGAAAATCATTTCACTTACGACATTCTCATTTATTCTGAACGTGTTATATTTGTAAACAGTTTTCATTCCAAGTGTCACAAGTATTCCCGTAATAGGATTATTCTGCTACAGCAAAAGTAATAAAACTTCGAATCATAAGAAAGCAACAATAATAATAATTTTAGTAAAATACACTAAAAATAAGCAGGATTTCTTAAGCTAAAGTAGAAAATATAGAAAAACCGCCAGCTAAAGCCAAAATGTTGGGTTCATGACGACGAAAGAATCAAAGAATCCTGGGAGAACGATACCACGGAGTGCTTAGCTGCTGCGAAGGAACGGACGAGACCAAAGCTACATCGACAGGCGAGTCTACGCGAGGCAGAGAAGGCGAAGATACGCAGAAGCTTAGGCTCCGAATCTTTACCTTCTTGGCTATTCGTTGATGCTACCGTCTACGTGGATCCATTGCCGTTCCAGGATTACGTTACCACTACCACAGAAATCAGTTGTCGGTAAGACCCAAATCCGCTACTTTACCTCGTAGTTGCTACCGTACATAAAGCTACTTTGGTAACAATTCCTGGAAACAGAACGAGTAACAAATAACGTACCACTGGAAGCAGTCACTTCGTTCGAATAGCCAGCCATAAGTAGTTGTTACAAATTAAGCTACTGACAAAGAGAAAAAATAAAATTATATACTCAACAAGTACGGTCATTATCTGCTCCACATCCTGACCATACGACGTTTCCTGCATTTTCCTTAAACCAGTTAGCGACTGCTCACACGACGAGTATCTACATACAACTACGGTCAAGTTGTTGGAAGGATATCCCTAATGACGTCGCGGTCGATGGAGCGTTAATACTTAAACATAAGGGATGTGGAATGTCCTCGCCCGCTTGATGGAACGTAAGACGTCGTTATAGGCATCGACTCACTGACGCCATGTTTTCAGTTTCATATACGCAGCGGACTGTCTGCGTTTTTCTCTTGTTATCAGAGTCGTTTGAGTGACTGTCTCGGCGAACATTCCTTAGTACGCCCCCCCCCCCCCTCCCTCTCTCTCTCTCTCTCTCTCAGCGGTACTCATGCATCGCCCCTGCCGCAGGTACTCTCACCTGCGCCGCGGGACTCTGTCCGTTTATTTCTGCACGCGGTGGCTGCGCCGGCGACCGCTCGGTACGCTGCCACCGTCGCGCGCGCACTAATTGCGGGCCATGTCCGCGCGTCTTAAACGCGTGCGGCCTGCAGTTGGCAGGCGTGCTCGAGACATTCTGGCCGGGCTAAATTAAGAAGGCAACGTCACGCGACAGGCGTCCCGACGCCTGCAGGACGCCGTGGCGCTCGCCGCCATTCACAAAGCACCACGCCAGCGCCGCCACTTCTACATGCCACGCCACGCCACGCCTGTTTCGTAATACCGCTGCAGCGGCCACCGCTCGCCCTCACCTCTTTATAAAAACAACGAAACCGAGGGAATGATTATCTATTAGCAAAACAGACAGTTAAGAAGTCTCTTGGTACTGAGTATCCCATCGTCCGATTATATTCATGAGCCCTATCAATCTTCGGACTTTGTACAGTTTATTTTTCGTCTATTGTACGAATGGCGGGAGACTCGATAAGATCATAGCTGACCATTCCAGAGGGCATGTTACAAGTTGTTGCTCTGATCTTCCTCTAAAGACTGGTTTTATGCTGCTCTCCACGCTAGTGCATTCAGTGCGAGACTCACTGCAGTCAAGCCTCGCTCTCACCTCTTCATTTATAACCCTCTCCAAACCCCCCCCCCCCCCTCCCACACCACACACATTTCCCTCCATTACCAAATTAACCTAATGAGGTCTCCCACCAACTTATCCCTTCTTTTTGTCAAGTTGTCCAATGAATTTCTTTTCTTCTCGATTCATTTCAGTAACTCTGAATTTGTTACTCGATCTACCAATCTCACTATCTGAGTTTTTCGTTAGCACCGCATTTAAAATGCTTCTCGTTTCCTCTGTGTTGCGTTGCATATATGATTAATAATGAGTTCGTGAAAAATTTTCTGGAGCAGTGTCATTTTTCCCACCGTGTACATAATGACACACATTTTTATCACATGTGTTGCCAAGAGAATACAAATTCCATGAATCTTGACGATCCCTCGGGTTCTCGCGTCAATCGGTATTAACTGAGACATACTTTTGTACCTTTGAAGCGATTCGTCTGCAACTAACCCGTCAGTACCACATCTTTCAATTGCAAAACGTAAAACGATTCGAGAGAATGTGGAAACGGAGTGATTTATCTTATGTCCATGCTCTCGGGTCAAAGGCGGAAGCGTTTCCGCAACGGCTATGCCTGTACACTGTTAGCGTGCCACCGTGGTTAAAGTATACCATGCATGGCAAAATGACGCATCCAAAACCGGCACAGGGGCAACTATGATGCATCACGGGCCACAGATAAATGGGGCGAACGACGGGTGCGGAGATGTGTACGGGCGAATAGACATGAACCGTTCAGCAGCCGACTTCCCGGATGAACCAAGGGGCTACCAACAGTGTCCCCTCAACGACCGTTCAGTGAGCCTTGCTGCGTGTAGGCCTCGGCAACAGGCACCTGACTCATGCTCCCTTGCTGACTGCTGTTCGTTGGCGATGAACGCCGGAATTTGCACGCCAATACTGAACTAGACGTCCACTGGGTGGCAACAGGTGGCCTTTTCACATGCATCACGTTTTATGCTCCATCCGACAGACGGCCGTAGGTTTGTGCGGCTTGAAGCGTCTCAAAGCAAATAAAAGTCGACGGTCGGCTCCACCGCGGATGGCATTTCTTGGGTGACCTTGCATCAACACAGGTATCCATCTGTCCTTGAGGATAGCACCCATTTTTACAAGGAGGTTGTTTTCCCTCGGCTCCATGTCACTTACCAACTGGACAATGCAACGCGTCACACAGCTCGCAGCGTACGTGCATGGTTCGAAGAGCACCAGGATTAGTTTAGAGCACTCCCCTGGCCACCAAATTCACCACATTTAAGCCCAATAGAGAATCTCTATAGGGCCCAATCGAGAATCTCTATAGGCCTCTTCGCACCACGGATCCTCAACCGAGTAATCTAGCGCAGTTGGCCAAGGCACTCAAGTCGCCATGGCTCCACATCCCTGTCGGTACTTTCAGAACCTCACTAACTCTCTTTCTGCACGTATTGTGTTACGAAGATAGTTATTCACACTTTTGACCGTTGGTCACATTAATGTGACCGACACTGTAGTACTGTTTTTAGATATTTATCGTATTTCATACAGCTTTTCATTACTACCCCTAAATATTTATACAATGCGAGGTGCTCCAAGTGTTCACAACTAATCTCGTAATCAGCTACTACCAGGTTCTCTCTCTTCGGTGTAGGCTTCATCTTGCAAAATCCACATTTAAAAGAGAGCTGCAAAGGGAAAATTTTCATTTACTTACGGACATCCAACAACGACGATTAGTGGTTAAGTATCGGATCTCTCTTATTGGCTTAAATTGAAACATTTAATGAAGATAACAATAGCATGATTGATTTAACAGAGAACTTAACAAAAGCGAAAATGGCAAAGTGATGGGCCTAGATGACATCTGTACGATTTGGAGCCGGTATGTGCACCGCCAACCTGAAGAGGTGGGGATTACTCCAAGCTGTGTGAATTTGGAGAAGAGCAAACAACGTATCATCCACTGATTTGCAAGCAGTATCTAATTATGTATTCCCTTAAAGAACTGATAGCAGCTTCCCGTGAAGCTTGTGAGGTGGCTAAATATTAAGTCACATAGCATTCAAATCGTGTGTTATTATGTAACGTTTGGTTGTAGAAAACTGCTAATGCTTATAGTACCAGCTTGCAACTACCTATGTACTGTTTTTGATTATATGGTGTATGTTTTCGGACACGATTAAGTAAATAATTAGATTCAGTATTTCCCTTATCATGGCTGATCGATACCAGGTACAGAGCGCACTAACAAAATTAAATACAGTGAAGCAGTCACTTGCACAATCGTTTTCCTATTATGTCTTGGGGGTGAATTCAAGTAGTCAGTGTGATGAAAATTTATTCTCATACTCGGGAGCAATCTTTTGCGTTTAGAATGGAACACCGCTACTGTGGATATACAAAGAATTTGGCCGAAGAATACGCAAGCCGACGTACATTCGTCCTGGCGGAGATTTCTTCCACAAAGAATAAGCACAATAGCAGCGGGCTACTCGAGTCCTGAATAGCCAGAGATCTGTAGCAGATCTCCCTGAATGCGCCGCCGCGCCCCCTTAGCGCAGTTGGCTCCCACGCACTAGTTACGCCACGACTGCTGCGAGTGTACGGTATATCCCTCCCAGTGGATCGACCCTTGCGCAAGTTGTTGGCGGCGGTAACACTTGCGCATACTTGATCTGGCTTTAAATGGAATCAGGGATACGTAACGTTTATTTATAAGAGAGCTAGATCTGGTTTCGCGGACTTTTTTTTAAATTTCCTTCAAAAACTGTCTTTTCTGCAAATGCTGCTAGCTGCAAACAGAATGCTCGCTCGGGATAAAAAGTCGCGAAAAATTCGGGATGCCTTGTGAAAAAATGATGTTAGAGACATTAGAAGCAGTGGCTTTTTACCGTAATTACAAAATTTCACTCAAATGTTTTGCAATTTATAGAACACGTTTGTCTGTTTAAATTACAGTCTTTCTAACAGTGAAGTAGGAAACAGTTTTCGTAAGACAAGAATGCAAAAGCGATCATCTTTCGACCTAAGAGAAACCTCTACGCTCTTACCACTGAGTTCGATAACGGGTCCACTACTCTTGTTTTACATAAATGACTTCCCATCATAATGCTCTTTGGTGGCAAGATATGCATTATAATTAAGTCCAACAGAAACGAGCCGACAGATGGAATGGCGACTTAAGTTTTCGTTGAAACAACTGATTAGTCTGATATAAATGGACGATCCGTGAACTTTGGAAAGATACTGGACATAGCTATGTAAGTAACAGTGGAGAATGGAGGAACGACAATAAAAAATAATTTTCAAACGTTTGGATATTTCTACTGATAGCAATTTACGGTAATTTTAACCTACAATATATGCTTCTCGTAACTGGTGATCCTTTTATGACTACTCAATTTTGCTATGGAAGTACCACAAGAATAACTTACCTGGAATATTGTCCTTCTTCAACGTTGTACATCCGTGGTAAACGTCTTCCATTTTTAGATATACATATTCTTCGTACTAGCTGCAATCTCAGGATACAACGAACCACTTCACGTGATTCTTCCACAGTAATTTAGAATTATGGATAATGAGGAACTGATAAAAAGATCACAACCCCATTATTCACCACTCGCCAGGTTAGCCGACTCGCGTCCTGGACTCGGGTAGGCGCGCCGGCCCCGGATCGAATCCGCCCGGCGGATTAACGACGAGGGCCGGTGTGCCTGCCAGAGTGGATGTGATTTTTAGGCGGTTTTCCACATCCCCCTAGGTGAATACCGGGCTGGTCCTCAGGTCCCACCTCAGTTACACGACTCGCAGGCATCTGAACACGTTCGCGCAATTCCATGGATTACACTAGACGCAGAAAGCTGGGGTACACTACTTCCGTCCCGGGGGGGTGGGGGGGGGGGGGTGTACGGTGTGGCGGTAGGAAAGGCATCTGGCCACCCCTTAACATTAACCTTGCCAAATCCTTACCTAACCATGCCCACCCTGCGAACAGCAGGATAAAGGCACAAGCGAAAGAAGAACCCCATTATTCACCACTGAACTTGGTTTTGGCAGGGAGAGAGAAGACACTAGCTATTTATGGACGGACACTAAACACTTAACAACTCCCCCTGTCTGTGAAACACGAGTTTCTCCCAGAGTATACAATATGCAAATAACTTACGGGTATGCAGCCGGGTGGCGTCTTCGACAACCGCCGGTATTTCGAGTGGTACATACCCTCTCATTTTCAAGTGCAGCAAGGAAGCGCTGTGCAGGGGAATTAAACACCTCGATATGCATATCATTTCCGGGAAGATAAAACACACACACACACACACACACACACACACACACACACACACACACACACATTGTAAACACTAGCGCCACCACAACAAAAGATGATCGCCGTCAGAAGTTATCGATAGTGAAAATTAATTACTAATCCAGTGACGTAGCATTAACTCTGTCCCTCTGCTTTTCTTTTACAAGGTAGAGGATGGGATTCCAAGCAGAATTTAAGGAAAAAACGTCCATCTCTATTTATAAGGTCACTTGCTAATTTAATTTCAAGTACTTCCTTCATAATAATATCCCAATAGCTGGGAGTGTTGGCCAGAATCTCCGTGTTCTTGTATTCCAAAGGATGACCGTTGTCAAGACAATGTTCTGCAATAGAAGATTTGCTCGACTGTCGTAAAAGTGTGTCACCCTTATTCTCAATTCACTGTTCTTCCGCGATCATGAAAGTGCGGCCAGTACATGGCACGCCACAATTACAAGGAATACGATAGCGGCCCACCTTACGCAAATCAAGATCATCCATTACGGATACTGGAAGGACCTTAATCTGAGAAGGGGGTCGAAAAACACGCTCTGCATACTGAGGTTTTACATTCCCTTGCACAGTGCTTCCTTGCTGCACTGCATTTGTGTCTTGGGATGACATGCTATGCAGCTGTCGAAATATCCGCTTTTATCGAAGACGTCACCCTGCTGCATTCACATAGTTATTTTCCACTGTTTAGTCTCTCCCTATCCTCCCGTCCAACGTCATGACCGTAACGTCCGAAATTAATTACTTATTCGAACTGAGTGTTCACTGGCTTCTCTAATATTTCGTAACTGAGCACGTACCCTTCGTGGCAAGCGATTTCTTTTACGAGTCTCACTGTAGACAGACTTTCGGAGGTCTGAGGAAGGCAGCTCATAAAATCAACACCACCACTACCGTGTTGATTAGACAGAACCGTCAGAAGGTCTCGGCTGTGCCATTACACCTCGACATTATTGTGAATATAACAACGTACGGGTGTCACTGGGGCAGGCCTACAGCAATTCGTCAGTTTTGTCCACGCGAACGGTGTTCGTATGCTAGAAAAAGCAAGATGCGTGCCTCTTCAAACAGAGCGTGTGGCGGCGAGTAACGGTACGCTAGAGCATGATGAATGCGCGCGTGATTTTTCGTGTACGACTTTTTTTTTGCGACAGTCGCTGAAACGTGAAATGTAAATGAGGCGGAGCCGGTCGCGCTGGCGCCGGCGCCACCGCGGGGGTCAAGCGCCGGCCCGCCGCCTGACCGCACGCGCGCCCCGGGCCGCGCAAACCGCCGCGGAACCTCCGCCCGTGGCTCGTCGTCGTCGTCGTCACTCCGGAAAACGACAAACGGCGGCCACGAAAACCGTCGTTCCTTGTAGCCGCTCTTCCGTGCGCTGCCACTAGCGGAAGCGAACCAGCGCACAGAATCGTAATGACCACGACGAATAGAGAATCTAGCCATTTCGTTGTAATTCCGTGTTCTCCTTTGCAAATACAACTACAACCAAGTATGAAAGTAAAGGCGAACAGTACACATCAAGTATCAGTTATATATTATTGGCTGGTTTGATTTTTTTGTACTCGATGGGCGAAAGAAATGAAACTTGAGATGTGCTCCTGAAAATTTTGTTGTGGGACGTAGCGTCGACTGCCACTGCATCGTAATATACTCAAATACGGCAACAGTTACCGCTGGAGAGCCTCCATCATCAACAGATTACAAACAGTATTTATCAATAACATTTCGCATTTTTTCAGTGCCCATCACTACAATCAGTTGGTGCGGACATCGGCTTGAGTTAATAATATGAAACTTAGCCTACACAATTAACTTTGAACTGGTGCAATATTACGGATATGGTGTGGACTTGCAGATATTTTGGAATTAGAAAGAGAAGGAAACGCTGCACATATATCAACAACTATTTAAAATCAGGGAACTGTGGAAAGTGCTCGTAATAAAAACTATTGTGCAGTCTTACCAGCTTGCCTTACCTTCTACAACTTAACTGTCAATAGAGTTAAATAATGGAAAAAAGCAACTAAACTTTGTAAATCAACGCTTTATTTACTCACACAATCAAGTTTATACATACAGGGTGAACCCAAAGGCCACCGACAAAATTTCTGAGGGTCTTCAGGGATATTTTCTGAGTATTTTGGTGTAAGGCGCCCATTATCTCCCGTGGCCAGTTACACAGTAATGATGTAATTATAATTTATTTGGTTTATCATTCCACTTACTTTTTTTAGCTACAGAACAATACTTTCACAACAATGAAAAACTCTGAATTATTACAACACAAAACACATAGCAATGCAACAGCTCTCAAACACATGCAAGATGGGGTTGCCATCGATGGCAGAACATTTCAGCATAGAGTTGTTGCACCACAAGGTGCAATTCACCAAACTCTACATCAGTAAACCTGTCCGTACTGCTGTGTATCACAGTTGACGAACAACTAACTAAACCGAAAACCACCAGATAGAACCGAGCCGCAAACGATCTTGAGATCGAAGAGTAAAGTGGGGCTTTATCCACAACAAGTACCATGCCACAAGTTTTCCAAACAAGACACACAGTGAACACCGCCGACATTTGCAGTGCTATGCAGATATTTTCACTGCAATACAAAGATAAACGGGGGTAAGAAATCAAACGAAATGCAACTTCTCCGGGACGAGCCACCGGAGACCACAAATCCGAACTTCGTATCTACGGCAAAAACTTCACCAATCTTTGCGCTATTCTTAATTCTGATCGAATGCTTCTGACGAGCAAACTATCCAACGATGGCCCTCACTCCTCGCGGCCGGTATTAGTTTTGGAAAAGCATTTTATGTTTCCTATTGCCACTCTTTATTTGTTAACTACATTCAAAATGTCATCAGCCGTTAGTATGTTAAATGTAACTGCACTCTTTGCGTACAGACAGCAAGTTCATTCTCAGTAGTTTATTTCTACTGCTCTTAGTATACTTCCGTGCCCAAACTTCTTAATACGTTCGATGCACGTATAAATTAGGCCCTAATTATTAGGGTTTCAACAGTAAAGAGAGCTCGTTTATATGTGGCAAGCTGGCCTAGGCTGAATCACGAGCTAGGAGCGAAACATGGTGAACAGACACCATATGCAAGAAGGTAAGAAACAACAGTGTGTCCAATATCAACCGAACCAGCCTTAGCTGCGAAACCAGCTCAAGAAATTCCTAAAAGTATCCAACAGATAATAATAATCTCCATCAGCAACGCAAGACGCCGTGTTCTGCTTCTTTTTCTTGTGATTTTGTTCCTCATCGAGGCAGGGTCGGAGTGACGATTAACGATTTTGGCATGGATAAATCAAGGTGTGGCCGGAAGCCCTTCCTGGCGCCACTCCTTTACCCCCGGAACGGAATGTGTGTACCCAAATGTCTGCGTGGAGTGGTACATATGTCAAAGTTAGCGAAAAGTTTCTAAATATTTGCGAATCCTGTAACTGAGGCGGGACTAGGGTACCAGCCCGGTATTCACCTAGTGCGTCTAAAACCAAATCCGCGTTCGTCGGCCAATGAGTCTTCGTTGGACGGATGACTGATACCGTATGCTTTGGTACGAAATTTTCCCCCGTCCTGCTGGTCTCGTGCTCAGATTGTCACCGATCCTCTATCGATACGAATATGATTCTGATAACATGACTCACTGTAATTCACGCTTCTGAATCGTATATTTGAGTCAGATAAATTGTAGAGGACCGGAACGTGCACATTAAGAACTGTACTTACGATCTGTGCCACCTTTAAAGGTGGATTTTGATCGCTGCTATTCTGAAAAGACCAGGGCTTTAATCAGAATTTAGGCACCCGCTAACAGTAACGCGGAGTGGAACGAGGAAATTACAATTCCGCGTAACCGTGACGTATTTCCTGCGAACAAAGCGAGTGCAAGGCCAAAGACCCATGGAAACCGCGATACCAAACGCCAAGCTGCAGGCAGCTGAACTTAACAAACCAGTCGACATGGAACTACAGTGGCTACTTTACCACAGTACAATCAGCATCTCCCCAAAGTGGGCCGCATTTTGTTTGCCGAATTACGGCAAACGACTAAAGTTATGAGAAAAATATTCAATTGTGTTCAAAATGGTTCAAATGGCTCTGAGCACTATGGGACTTAACATCTATGGTCATCAGTCCCCTAGAACTTAGAACTACTTAAACCTAACTAACCTAAGGACAGCACACAACACCCAGCCATCACGAGGCAGAGAAAATCCCTGACCCCGCCGGGAATCGAACCCGGGAACCCGGGCGTGGGAAGCGAGAACGCTACCGCACGACCACGAGATGCGGGCATTTAATTGTGTAGCGAAGATAGATTTCTTTGCGTTGACTAATTTCGCTTCACTGTAGTCAACATGCTATGTCACATTCAAATACTGGTAAAAGAATACTGACGGGCATTTACGTACGTCAATAATATTCTAACACCTATAAGACGACCTTTTCTTCAGCTATATTCACACGTCCAGAACACTTTTTACAACTTACACCGAATTTTGTCTCATTTATATGTGTTAAATCAAAGTAATTACATGAATAACTGAGTCGTTTATAACCAAGATTACCTTCGAAGTACCTTTAGTGACGCTTGTCTGAATGAACAGATGTTTATCAGAACCATAAAGTTTATTAGGCATGGTAGAGACTGAATTGTTCGAAGATGACTTTTGTGCTACTAACTACACTGAGTATCAATCAGTTTCGTTAACTGTGTTTAAGGTAATCTTTGCAGGATTTTCTATCTTTACTCCGACCCATAAATACCCGATAGTATTCGAGTGGTTATGCATAGTTAGTGGTGATAACGACAACATTTGCCATCTTGAAAGATTGCGTCCATTGTCCCCAACAGTGCCCGTACAATAGGATACGCTCATAAATCTTGGACCTAATTTGTTGTTGATATACGTCGTATCGCTTCGGTACAATATGCGCGTGGTAACGGGATCACAGTGGTGAATAAGACTCGGCCATGGATACTCAATTTGTGCAGCTCGCGCCTACAGTTCATTTTATATGTGCTGACTGACTTAAGCCTTCACCTATTTCTCATTAGTTGTAGTATATTTTGTGAGCAACCTTTTCAACTCTCGGCGATCTGAAACACTAAAAGTAGTTCTCCTAGACTCCTTCCTCGCTGAAAAGGTCTTGCAACAAGTTTTTTCTATGTCACAAATCGACAGCTACACGTAGCGCTAGCACCCTTGGTGTACTTGCTACGACTAACCATTCTCCACGACCCTTACGACCATGCACGAAGTCACTGTTTTATTCAATACATTACCCGGAAGAATTTCGACACGACTTGAGGAGTAGTCAGCCACGTTTCAAAGTTTCATTTAAAGAGACACCAAAACAGGGGTAATCACCCCGCAAGACACGACGACTGTGAATGTATATTTCCGGTGATAGAAAATGAAGAAACTGTAGTTAGAAATTGTAACTGGATATGCGAAATGCTAACAATAGCCCTATCTGCGAACTCCAGATGAAACGGTAGCCTCCCGCAAGAGAGGCATCATCGTCGTCGCCACATCAACAACCATCACTACTGAAGGGGCTGAGGAGAGAGTTTCTGGACTTTGCCTGTAGCTAATTTTTCCGTTTCTCACGGAATTCAACAGTGGTGCGTAACCGGATTCCCCTACCCCCTTCCGTGTTTCTTTTCCAAAGTGTTATTCTCTCGTCAAGCGCCGTTCCCTTATTTGACTGACGGTGGTGTCAATAAATTCTGCCATTATACCATATTGACGGTGCACTAAAAAGATAACGTTTTATGGACAATGACTGAGACGTTTGTTTAGTATTGCGTATACACGTAGTAGTAAGGCTTCCACGGTCATCACTCGATACCCCGTTATACCCAGCTTTTCTCTGTTCTGTTGTGGCGCCTTTGCGAATGTAAATAAACCAATAACAAAGTCTCGTAAAAGGTAACATGTTGCAGTGTACCTACAAAGACATCGCTACAAACAAGAATAAACACAAAAAAATTAAAAAGCAAGAACTAAAAACTGAGTATATCGCTGAATAAGCTCCTCTTTTACGTAGTAGTAATGCCTTGTAACGATATTAAACTATAGCACATTATCACACGAAAAGAAATATTTTGTTTACAAGATTCCTGTACTGATAAAAGAAAATTAATCTCCTGTTACTGACAGCGTCTGACACGCTTTGTCTAAGACATTTAACAACTGCAGCTATTACGAGTGGTCAGAGTCAGTTTTCACCCCGTGCGTCGTTCACCCGCCTTCGGCTGCAACAAGCGCGAGCTGCGGAAACCGGCAGTTAAGCAAGGGCCGGGTCGGCTGGCGTGAGTCAGCCCGGTCGCGGCAGCCGGCGGCGGAAGCACTTCTTTTCGCGTGCGCCCGCTCCCCCCGCGACTTAACCCGCAGCGCCAAGTTTTAGTCGCGCGCACTCGAGGACTATCAATTATGTCGATGCTTATTAAGTTAGGCGGACGCACGAGGAGCATTTTTGCCCCGGTGCGCAGACCGCGCGCACACGCGCAGGCGGACTCGCTCCGCTCCGCCTCGCCTTCCTCGTCTCGTCTCGTCGAGAGCCGCCGCGGCGCTGGCGCTGCCGAGATATTAGCTCAGGGGTCTCTTTGTGGGCAAAGGCACTGTAAAGGGGGATATTAAGGCAAGCGTTATGAATTGGGTGTAATCAGGGAGAGCAAGGGGGTGGGGGGATGGGGGGTTAAGGAGGAGGCAGGGGACGCCAAGGAGAAGAAGGAGGCCCGCTCTCTTCTCCGGCAAAGGAAAACTCGACAGCCGATTTACTTTTTAATCAACCCATCCCTTATTAAAGATGAGGGACGGGGAGGAGGGCGCGCGCCCGCGGATACGCGAGTGGGGCAGCGCGTGATTACAAGGCGCGCGCCCAGCGCCAGCAGTCAAGCGCTTCCGAATTAGCGACGACGCACAAACACCCCCGCGATGCGGCGCGGCGGCGATCTCCATCCTGCAAGTGGATCGGCCTCAGAGCTTACCGCCGCAGCAGCAGAGCTACCCGCGTCGCTCTCTTAAACCTTAAACTGGAGTCAGGTGTCAGCCGCTCTCTCTCTCACTGCCGTGCACATCTGGCTCTTCAATCCTGGTGCTTGAAGAATTCAAATCAGCGGGGGAGGAGAGGGAGGGGTTTTTTGCAAGAAAATACAGTGTGCCATTGCTCACGTTTCAGCCAGTTACGTCGTCATCAGTGGACCGTTTTTACACGTCCACTAGCTGATTAGACATTGCGAATATATGTATTTGTCACTCCCAACCAAAAAAATGTGAGTGCTAAGAGATGTGCATACTAAGTTTGCTTTTAGTGTCGTCATGCGTTCCACTCAGCCTCACTTCTGCCAGCACCTGATTGTTTGGAAGGTAAGAAAAGAGGTACAGAGGACGTGAGGTTGTGAGGACAGGGCATGAGGTGTGCTTAGCTGAGACCGTAGAGCACTTGCCAGTGAAAGGCACAGGTCCCAGGTTCGAGAATTCGTCCGGAACACAGCATTAATGTGCCATCAAGTTGGACTTAGTAAGCCTAGACGAGTAACTTCATTTCTATTTAAAAAGCTTCGCCGCGTTGACTGCAAAAGTGACTTGGCGCTAAATATCTTGCTAGTTTGAGTCTTGTTTCTATAGTGAAGTTTCTTTCTTCCAGGGAAAATTTCACTAAAGATCTGAAGTTAAAGCAGAACAACTTCAGGGCTGGCAACCGATTTCTATTGACACTATCATTCATTTTCAGGAGGAGACATTCATGGTAAGTTTCTACTAGTTTCTGATCCAGCCGCAAAAACTGGCATCATGATTTAATGGAAAATACTGAGATATCTAATGAGTAACTAAGCTAAACAGTGAGTGCATAAAAAGTGTTTCGTTGTAGAAAGACCCCCACTACAACGCTCCGCTAATAACGATAGCCTTTGTAGTATGGTTCAAATGGCTCTGGGCACTATGGGACTTAACATCTGTGGTCATCAGTCCCCTAGAACTTAGAACTACTTAAACCTAACTAACCTAAGGACATCACACACATCCATGCCCGAGGCAGGATTCGAACCTGCGACCGTAGCAGTCCCGCGGTTCCGGACTGAGCGCCTAGAACCGCGAGACAACCGCGGCCGGCCCTTTGTAGTAGTCAAATAGGTTTTCCACATGATTAATTCTTATTAAGATTAGTTTCAGCAACAGTATTTCTCCAAAGTGTCGAAATGTGGATTTATTACTCTTTTGTAGTGCATAGCCTACGCTACTATAACATTTAAGGGTTGGCAAAGTTACGGCACTTAGGTGAAACTAGCGTCTCGTGAAATAGCCGATAAAAGTTTACGATATTCAGAGAAGAAAATAAATCACGATCGGTTATGGCGTACCATACTTATGCTCCATCCCTACCTCTACTAACAGTGTTGCTAGGAGCGTCTCCTCCAATACAGCAATTTTCTTCTGGTACCAAGTCGCATGCGTATCAAGTTCCGTTGAAGTTACTCTAGGCGTTCCAGTGATATGTTCAAGGACACATACATACATAGACATTTTAATATAGGCTACAGAGATAATATATTTTACGTGATACTCGATAGTTCTCATTAACTGAAGACATAAAGTCTAGAAATGAGTCCGCGATCATACTGTGACACTAATTACGTACCTAAATGTATAATTTTGACGTTGATACCTACATTTTATTATGGCACTAGCCACAACCGGTAATAGTGAAGTGTAAAAGTTTCTGTCATCAAGACGGACCTTTACAAATCGATACTTTTCAGCCGCGAATTTCTACAAATCAATGCACACTGCCTGGCTTTGAATTCATGGAACAAAATATTGATATTAATAGAGTAGCTATTGAGTTAGCATTTATTTATCTGAAAGCATTTATTTATCTGAAAGAAGTTTTGAATCAGACCCACCTTAACAAACATACTCATTTTAACAACACATTTACATGGCTGCATCCTCGAAGTTTGGTACGACGGGTGTTTAAGGAGTAGAAACGATGTATTGTACGTTCTACTAGCATCGGAATACATACAGAATCTCTTTTTCATACTTGTCTACATCAAGTTGTCTTGCAGTACAAAAAGTGATAAAGACACGTACTGAGCTGTGGTCAGTAGGCCTACATTGCTTTTTCAGATCCTCGGTTGTACCATCATCGCAGTAGCTCTTCTTGCTTTCTAATCAATCAGACGAATGAGAAGTACCACTTTGAACAATTACGCTGCAATATACACGGTCCAGCCACATTAATGTGACCATCGCCTGTTTCCGACGTCAAAGTGCAATAATCATTCACAGATGGCAGGTGGCAACACTAGCACTGAAGAGTATTTAAAGTGCGTCCGGGGGTGGGGAGACTGGTAAACAGTCCTGCCATTGTCTTACTGCGTACACGGAGCGATTTATCTGACCTTCAAAAGAGCTTCATCATTAGCTCTCCGGCCAAAGGTGGAAGCATTTCCGAAACGGTTAAGTTTGTAAACACTCTGCGTGCCGCCTTGGTTAAAATACACCGTGCATGCAAAATGGCGCTATCCAAAATCGGCACCGAGTCAACTGTGGTGCACCACGGGCCACAGATAACTGGGCCGAACGACGGGTGCAGAGATATGCACGGGCGAATAGACGTGCAACCCTTGAGCACCCGACCGCCCAGATGAACCAAGGGGCTACCAAAACTGTCTTCTCAACGGCCGTCCAGCAAACGTTGGTGTGTATGGCCCTTCCCTATGTGATTTCGTCATTCTGTGACGCACAATGGATCAACACAACTATGCATCTATCCTTGGGTACCATATTCTGGCTTTTGACAGGTGGATACATTAATGTGACTGTACATTGTGTTAGTAACCTGTTACTTGATATTATTCTGTATTTTCAACTCACATTCGTGTTTGTGGTTATAATTAAATGTTTCATTTGGAAATCAATATGTTAATTGTATTACAGGATACCAATCGGCGCTTATTACTTGAAACGAAATGCATTCTTCGATCGGTCCATTAACACACTGGATGGAACGTCGCTGCTGGAGTTAGTAACGTGGCAGCCCACCCAACGAGCCGCAGGTGTGGAGAGAGAAGGCTCTTCCAGTTATGCAGGGGAGCCGAAAAGGGAAAGGCGGGTAGGAACGGCCGTGTCTGGCAAGCCGGGACAGCCGCGCCATTCGCGACGGCCCTTGTGTTGTACTGTTGTGCCGCTGTCTATTTCCCAGTCTCCTGCCTCCTCCGCTACGTATTGCTGCAGCAACAGCAGTCGGTTCCTTTAAAGTTGGAACCGCTGCTATTTCCTCGTTTAATTCAGTCTCCCCAGATTGTGCACTATATGAACTTCAGCTTATGTTACAACGTTAGTTTCGAGAATGGAGCAGTTATTTAACCAGCCGTTCCTCAACGCAGTAGCATGCAATCTTGCCGTTTGCTGTCACTTTTAGGCTTGCCACTAGTTCGCCTATTTAGAGCAAACTATGTTTCTGACGCTTGCTCCGGTGTTTTTTAATTACTGTAACTTATTGGGAAATACCAGCTGCGACTATAAGTTTAGGTCTACAATAAACGATTTATTTCCACTACTCGTTTCAGGGTTTAAAGTTCCATAATTGGTGGATTTACGTGAATTAATAAAGTAGCTATGTGTTGTGATGTAGGACCTGGGGGTAATCTGCAGCACTTTCGACATTGGTTACAGAACTCTTTTTCTAATGAATTTACGTGACTCACAACAAAACACACACTTTGTAAATAGAGGAAGAATTGCCTTTGGCAATGTAGTTACACATATTATTTCGTATAACATTAATCCTGATTCCTACAAACCTATTTGGCATTAGGACTTGTGAAATATAACGAGTGTTCTACCATTTTCTCAACATCAAATACCAATGGATTCACACTCGAATCCACAGTGAAACTATTAAAAAAGTGTTTTTAAAAGATTTATAACTGTCTCTATCGCAAACAACCACACTTGATAACTACTGAGTTGGTGCTAAAATCATAGTGTTTTTCCATAAGGTTCATAAATACAACAGATGTATGCAACAAAGAATTTAGCAATAAATAATACATTCTCATTCACTATTTACAACAGTCTGCAAACGCTGGTGTAACTTTTCGATTCCTTGGCTGTAGAGTTCATGTGGTTTTGAGCCGAAGAACTCGTCGAGCCATGTTCGGAGAGCATTTTCATCCGGAAAAGAAATTCCTCGAAAGCTCTAAGACAGATAGCGGAAAAGGTGAAAATCTGAGGGCGCAAGGTCCGATGAATAAGGAGGGTGCGGACTGATTTCCCAACTCAACTCCTGTATACTGTTTTTGTCAGTCTACCAGAATGCGGGCGGGCTTTATCGTGGAGTATCATCACTTGGATTGTGTCTGCAAGACGTCTCACCTGTTGACAATAAATATCAGCAGTGATGGTTACACGTCGGGAAAGCAATTCGTAGTACACCACACTGTCGCTGTTCCACCAAGTGCATAATATTATCTATTGTGGATGCGTGTAGGTCTTTGTACGGGGAGTTTCTGCTTTGAGTTCAATCATTCCTTTCTTTTCCTTACGTTAACATAAAGATACCATTTCTCGTCACCAGTAACAATGCATGATACGCAACGTCGGTGTTGTTCATGAGACAACTGATGACGAGCAAGCAGAAATGTATAAACGACCACCCGCTGATTTTTGTGGTTTTGGCATACAGCATAGGGTTCCTACACACTCGATTTTTGAACTTCCTCCATTGCATGCAAATGTCACACGATGGTGAAATCATCACAGTTCATCACACTTGCAAGTTTTCGAATACACTGACGTGGACCATTGTAGATTAGTGTGTTTGAACAATTTTCATAATGGTTCAAATGGCTCTGAGCACTATGGGACTCAACTGCTGAGGTCATCAGTCGCCTAGAACTTAGAACTAATTAAACCTAACTAACCTAAGGACATCACACACATCCATGCCCGAGGCAGGATTCGAACCTGCGACCGTAGCGGTCACGCGGTTCCAGACTGAAGCGCCTTTAACCGCACGGCCACACCGGCCGGCAAAAGAATAAGTCAGGAAAGTTCCGATTTCTCCACTGGGCACTCCATTTTCTAGAGTCCACAGCTGCGTTTGCTATCTCTAAATGACAATATGTAAACTCAAATAGGAACAGTAAGGTACAAATAAAAAAAAATGAGTATAGAACAGCACTACAGTACGTTTGTGACAACGTTCTGTGGCATTAAGCATTTCACGAAATCCACTTTGCACCATACAGATCCACGCATCATGGATGACGGGTAGAGGAGGAAGGAAAGTGGGAGGGGGGAGGAAAAGTGCTGATACTCTGCAGTTTTAAAAGTAACACTGGTACTGTCTATAAGATATAAGACAATTGTTTCTTTAATATCACAGCTTATGACTACATACTTTTATAAAGAACTTGGCCTTCTCACAACTTGCGATTATTCGGGCGCAAATTTAACCATATTGGATTTTAAATTTTGCCAGTGCATATTATCCGCTTATTCTAGTAAAATTTTAAGAATTTAAAAGTTTAAATAATCTCAATGTTAACTAAGAAATATTTCATTTTATTTTTAGATCTGAAAATGATCATTTAAATGTGATCGAAACTAATTGTCAAGTAAGAGTGTTTTTTTTTTTTTTTTAAGAAAAACTTTGTTAAAAGGTAACTACAGTGATACGTATCAACCCACTACCTAAGTAAATTAGTGGGTCTTTTACAGGCGTCTTACAATTACTGCAGCTTAATTCACTAACACTATAGGTACGTTAGTACTTTTATTATTTTACCACTACAGGCATTTCTGATTTACTATTACTCTATGCTACGTGTTTCTTGATTGTTAGTTAACTGTGACTAGTTCTCTACAGCTGTTCTCCACAACTCTACTTGTTTCTAGTTTGTTAGTTGATTATGACTAGTTCTCTACAGCTGTTATTTGTATTATGCATATGACACTTTGTCTATACTTAAGCTAATCTACACTACCTGCGGCGTTACAGGTGTGCCAGCATGTTACAAACCTATGCTGTTGGCCTTGCCCACCGAGCTAATCCCAGTGGGCACGCCCGTGGCACTGGGCTGGCCTAAGACGCTATAATCGCTGCAGTGCTATCCCAATAAATTGTCCTATCTTATCCTACAGCTAACCTATCTCTTATATATACTGTGTCACGATCGGTGAGAAATGTACACCCTCCCCCTTAATCCGAGACATGGCGGATCCAACCCGTGAAGCGGCTGGCCAAGTCCACGCCCGAGCGGAAGAGGACAGGTGCACGGAGTCTAATTCAGGTATTGATCATTGTCGGTTGTTCCTTAGGAATTCTTTCAGAACTTTATTAGATATTTCATGTGAGAGTTTGTTTAAAATGTGAAAAGTGTCCTCTTGCCTGAGTAAGTGGTGCATGTTATGATTGGGAAGTTGTTGCCTGAGTTGACCTGCAGCATCGTCGAAGCGGAGGCACTCATACATCACATGGTCTGGATTGCCCTGCACAGCACCACAGTCACACGTTGGTGTAGCCCGCTTCCCAAACCGGCATAGATATGCCGGTAGGAGCCATGTCCAGTAAGAAAGTGCAGCAGTCCTCTCGTTGGTTTAAAGTATGTAAGCCTCAAGCGGTCCTTAATGTTTGGCAACAACTCATTTGTTCTTCGCCCTGTTTCATCATTGTCCCACTGCTCTTGCCATAATTCTTCCCCCCCCCCTTCTTTTAATTCCAGACTTATCCCCACATAAACCCCCATTATTTCCACTATTTTTTCCCTCCTTTCTTTCTTCAACCAGTACCAGGCTGCCTGTTCTCTGATTTTTATGTCAAAGGGACAAAGTCCCATTTGTACTAGCAATGCTCCCCCCCCCCCCCCCCAAGGAGTTGAGGAGTTGTTCTATATGCTCCTACCGAGTGCAGGAGCATATTTCGCTGCACCCTTCTTACGGCCATGGCAGGCATGACCCTTAGAGACTGTGTGCCCAGACCCCTGACTAGTATCCTACAATTGATGTTAAGATACTTTTGTGGTATAATTTAATAAGGTCGGGTGGGAGATGGAAACGTTTATGACCAATCCCAATTAAGTTATTTAGCGTTTTCAAATATCTTTGTGTTACAGTATCAATGTGCGATGCATAGTTCCACCTCCCATCGACGACTACACCTAGAATAACGGGCCTCACGGTGCCGAATAACTGGGGAGTCGTTAATTCTGACAGTTGGATTTCTTACAAGTTGTCCCTTTAATGACAGCTATGTAGACTTGCTAGGCGCTATTGTCATTTTGGCTTTATGGCACCATGTAGTCAAAATAGATAATAGATATAGCCCTATCGACCTTCGGTTCTAGGTCCTCGCGCCTACGACCGCCAACCGGCAGGAGGAGGTCGTCTGCTTAGGATATGACCTCTAGCACATCGTTAGTGCTCTTTAGGTTGTCGAAAAGGGGTTCCATATTAATGTCCCAAAAGAGTAGCCCCAGGACAGAGCCCTGTGGGCACCCCTTTGTCATCTTTTTGCTAATTTTTCCGCTAGGGGACGATAGCCAGATCTCTCTTTTTTCACAATTCATGTAAGAGTGTTTGCAGTTGAGACCGTTATAACAAAAAAGTTGAACAGTTGCGAAATCTCTTGTGACAGTATATTATCTCTTGTGACAGTATATTATCCCCCCCATGAACCATGGACCTTGCCGTTGGTGGGGAGGCTTGCGTGCCTCAGCGATACAGATAGCTGTACCGTAGGTACAACCACAACGGAGGGGTATCTGTTGAGAGGCCAGACAAACGTGTGGTTCCTGAAGAGGGGCAGCAGCCATTTCAGTAGTTGCAGGGGCAACAGTCTGTATGATTGACTGATCTGGCCTTGTAACAATAACCAAAACGGCCTTGCTGTGCTGGTACTGCGAACGGCTGAAAGCAAGGGGAAACTACGGCCGTAATTTTTCCCGAGGGCATGCAGCTTTTACTGTATGATTAAATGATGGCGTCCTCTTGGGTAAAATATTCCGGAGGTAAAATAGTCCCCCATTCGGATCACCGGGCGGGGACTACTCAAGAGGATGTCATTATCAGGAGAAAGAAAACTGGCGTTCTACGGATCGGAGCGTGGAATGTCAGATCCCTTAATCGGGCAGGTAGGTTAGAAAATTTAAAAAGGGAAATAGATAGGTTAAAGTTAGATATAGTGGGAATTAGTGAAGTTCGGTGGCAGGAGGAACAATACTTCTGGTCAGGTGACTACAGGGTTATAAACACAAAGTCAAATAGAGGTAATGCAGGAGTAGGTTTAATAATGAATAGGAAAATAGGAATGCGGGTAAGCTACTACAAACAGCATAGTGAACGCATTATTGTGGCCAAGATAGATACGAAGCCCACACCTACTACAGTAGTACAAGTTTATATGCCAACTAGCTCTGCAGATGACGAAGAAATTGAAGAAATGTATGATGAAATAAAAGAAATTATTCAGATTGTGAAGGGAGACGAAAATTTAATAGTCATGGGTGACTGGAATTCGAGTGTAGGAAAAGGGAGAGAAGGAAACGTAGTAGGTGAATATGGATTGGGGCTAAGAAATGAAAGAGGAAGCCACCTGGTAGAATTTTGCACAGAGCACAACTTAATCATAGCTAACACTTGGTTTAAGAATCATGACAGAAGGTTGTATACATGGAAGAACCCTGGAGATACTAAAAGGTATCAGATAGATTATATAATGGTAAGACAGAGATTTAGGAACCAGGTTTTAAATTGTAAGACATTTCCAGGGGCAGATGTGGACTCTGACCACAATCTATTGGTTATGACCTGTAGATTAAAACTGAAGAAACTGCAAAAAGATGGGAATTTAAGGAGATGGGACCTGGATAAACTGAAAGAACCAGAGGTTGTACAGAGTTTCAGGGAGAGCATAAGGGAACAATTGACAGGAATGAGGGAAAGAAATACAGTAGAAGAAGAATGGGTAGCTTTGAGGGATGAAGCAGCGAAGGCAGCAGAGGATCAAGTAGGTAAAAAGACGAGGGCTAGTAGAAATCCTTGGGTAACAGAAGAAATATTGAATTTAATTGATGAAAGGAGAAAATATAAAAATGCAGTAAATGAAGCAGGCAAAAAGGAGTACAAACGTCTCAAAAATGAGATCAACAGGAAGTGCAAAATGGCTAAGCAGCGATGGCTAGAGGACAAATGTAAGGATGTAGAGGCTTATCTCACTAGGGGTAAGATAGATACTGCCTACAGGAAAATTAAATAGACCTTTGCAGATAAGAGAACCACTTGTATGAACATCAAGAGCTCAGATGGAAACCCAGTTCTAAGCAAAGAAGGGAAAGCAGAAAGGTGGAAGGAGTATATAGAGGGTCTATACAAGGGCGATGCACTCGAGGACAATATTATAGAAATGGAAGAGGATGTAGATGAAGATGAAATGGGAGATACGATACTGCGTGAAGAGTTTGACAGAGCACTGAAAGACCTGAGTCGAAACAAGGCCCCCGGAGTAGACAACATTCCATTGGAACTACTGACGGCCTTGGGAGAGCCAGTCCTGACAAAACTCTACCATCTGGTGAGCAAGATGTATGAAACAGGCGAAATACCTTCATACTTCAAGAAGAATATAATAATTCCAATCCCAAAGAAAGCAGGTGTTGACAGATGTGAAAATTACCGAACAATCAGTTTAATAAGTCACAGCTGCAAAATACTAACACGAATTCTTTACAGACGAATGGAAAAACTAGTAGAAGCCGACCTTGGGGAAGATCAGTTTGGATTCCGTAGAAATACAGGAACACGTGAGGCAATACTGACCTTACGACTTACCTTAGAAGAAAGATTAAGGAAAGGCAAACCTAAGTTTCTAGCATTTGTAGACTTAGAGAAAGCTTTTGACAATGTTGACTGGAATACTCTCTTTCAAATTCTAAAGTTGGCAGGGGTAAAATACAGGGAGCGAAAGGCTATTTACAATTTGTACAGAAACCAGATGGCAGTTATAAGAGTCGAGGGACAAGAAAGGGAAGCAGTGGTTGGGAAGGGAGTAAGACAGGGTTGTAGCCTCTCCCCGAAGTTATTCAATCTGTATATTGAGCAAGCAGTAAAGGAAACAAAAGAAAAATTCGGAGTAGGTATTAAAATCCATGGAGAAGAAATAAAAATGTTGAGGTTCGCCGATGACATTGTAATTCTGTCAGAGACAGCAAAGGACTTGGAAGAGCAGTTGAACGGAATGGATGGTGTCTTGAAGGGAGGAGGATATAAGATGAACATCAACAAAAGCAAAACGAGGATAATGGAATGTAGTCGAATTAAGTCGGGTGATGCTGAGGGAATTAGATTAGGAAATGAGACACTTAAAGTAGTAAAGGAGTTTTGCTATTTGGGGAGCAAAATAACTGATGATGGTCGAAGTAGAGAGGATATCAAATGTAGGCTGGCAATGGCAAGGAAAGCGTTTCTGAAGAAGAAAAATTTGTTAACATCGAGTATAGATTTAAGTGTCAGGAAGTCATTTCTGAAAGTATTTGTATGGAGTGGAAGTGGAGTGGAAGTGAAACATGGACGGTAAATAGTTTGGACAAGAAGAGAATAGAAGCTTTCGAAATGTGGTGCTACAGAAGAATGCTGAAGATTAGATGGGTAGATCACATAACTAATGAGGAAGTATTGAATAGGATTGGGGAGAAGAGAAGTTTGTGGCACAACTTGACCAGAAGAAGGGATCGGTTGGTAGGACATGTTCTGAGACATCAAGGGATCACCAATTTAGTATTGGAGGGCAGCGTGGAGGGTAAAAATCGTAGGGGGAGACCAAGAGATGAATACACTAAGCAGATTCAGAAGGATGTAGGTTGCAGTAGGTACTGGGAGATGAAGAAGCTTGCACAGGATAGAGTAGCATGGAGAGCTGCATCAAACCAGTCTCAGGACTGAAGACCACAACAACAACAGTATATTATCCACTACATAAAAGCCGGCCGCTGTGGCAGAGCGGTTCTAGGCGCTTCAGTCCGGAACCGCATTGCTGCTACGGTCGCAGGTTCGAATCCTGCCTCCGGCTTGGATGTGTGTGATGTCCTTAGGTTAGTTAGGTTTAAGTAGTTGTAAGTCTAGGGGACTGATGACCTCCGATGTTAAGTCCCATAGTGCTCAGAGCCATTTGAACCATTTTTGAACTACGTAAAAAAGTAATCCAAGCCCCAACGCCCTACTAATAGACACACATCAATAAAATTTTTTAAGGTGATCTTCCTAAAATTAGCAGACGAGGTTTTTTATGATTTGCAAATTTTGTACTGTGTTTGAGGAATGTCTGAAATGACAGACTGATACTTAGCAAATCAAGAAAGATTTCCGGAGGAATAAGGGGCGGAGGTTAGTAGTGCACAGAAAAATACATTTTGAGACAAGCGGCAGAAATGAATGTTCATCCGCGCAACGAGGTGGAGGATGGTTCAAATGACTCTGAGCACTATCGACTTAACTTCTGAGGTCATCAGTCGCCTAGAACTTAGAACTAATTAAACCTAACTAAGCTAAGGACATCACACACATCCATGCCCGAGGCAGGATTCGAACCTGCGACCGTAGCGGTCGAGGTGGAGGAGCAGGCTACAGATCCAAATGTTGCAAAGTGCGTGCACAACTTGATCGCTGGAGTCCGCGTTAGCAAGCAGTCAGCACTGGTGCCGGAGGCAGTGCATCTGGAGAACGCTGGAAGAAACGCTAGATACCTTTCGAAAAACATTCACAATCTGCAACAACACAAACTACACAGAAAGCAAACCACTGGGTGCCATCGCACTGAGGAACAGCGACTGGACTGGAGGTGACTCGCGTATCGAGCAGAGCGGTAGACTGCAGTGATAAGCCCCACGGTAGGTAACAGTAATGAGCTCCAAACGGCTTCGTTTCTTACCCGGGCACGTTAGCAAGCGGCCGAGGACAAATCGACGCGTCACGTTGGAGAAACTAGGCGTGCTCTCGCAACAGGAAGCAGATTTACGCCGCGTTAATGCGCATGCACGATTTACGGAAGCCGCGCCCGTCGCGCCCACATAGCCCTCCGGCCGCTCCAGCTCTGGGCGCCGCGCCGGAATTTCGAGACTGCCAGCCTGTATGGCCCGGCCCGGCTCCGGTTACCAGATTTCCATTCCCCGGGTGCGGCACGCCGCCCCCCGGACTCACGCTCAGCGTTTTCTGCTTGCCCTCAGCTGGCCTGTACCTCTTTTTACTACCTTTCTTCTTACCTTTTGCTTTGGACAGACAGTTCGCTATATATGAACTGGGTTCGATTTAAGACGTTAATTGAACGTAAAGAGCCGGCCGCGTTTCTAGGCCCTTCAGTCCGGAACCGCGATGCTACTACGGTCGCAGGTTCGAATCCTGCCTCGGGCATCGATGTGTGTAATGTCCTTAAGCTAGTTAGGTTTAAGTAGTTCTAAGTCTAGGGGACTGATGACCTCACATGTTAAGTTGAAATGAAATGGCTCTGAGCCCTATGGGACTTAAGATCTGAGGACTGATGACCTCAGATGTTAAGTCCCGTAGTGCTTGGATCCATTTGATTTGAACGTAAAGATAACCGCCAAAACACACAATAATGCAAGCTGCTCTAACAACTGGAGAAATTCCAGTCCCTGCCACCATCCGTCACCATCGCAGCCTATACAGCACACACCTTTCACATGTGCACAAAATTATCCTGATTTCCGTTCTCCAAAGCGGCACTGTCTTAAGCAAAAGAATAAACATCGATAAAGCATCAGGATACCATTTGTGGAGTCAGACGAATGTATTCTAGAATGTCAGTCGAAATAAGGTGTTTTTCAGGGTGGCGACTCTGTTCCACCAAAAGATTTTCCTGAAGTTTCGCCAGCACGAGTGGCTGGCGTTGTCAAAACTTTACCCTCCATTGCTGGTATTTTTGAAGGAATCTTTCGTTACTTATCAACTTCAACTATGACCCTTTCAAGAGTAGCATTACTCGAAGTAACCCCTTTCAGTCGCAATGACCGCCTCCAATCTTGTCCTAAAGCGAATCGCACGCACTCTTTAAAACAGCGCTGTCCAATTCGCGAATGCTTCTTCGATCGTAGAAATGCGACTCTTTTGTCTACGCTCCAAACATAGTCATCGAGAGGATTCAAAAATCCCAGTTATTCCGGGGCTAGCACGCCTCTGACCAGAACAAGTGAATGTTATCCGAGAGCCAGTTTTGGACTAAGTGGCTCGTATGAGCCGGTGCACCGTCCTGCTGAAAGACATAGTCTCTCCGAGGCCACAGTTACAATCCATAGTTTCACGACATTCGTCAAAACTTGCAGATAAACTTCTTTTATGACGGTTTGTCCCTTTCCAAAGGAATATGGCGGCATGATATCGTCCTCACTGGACGCGCCACATAGGTCGTGAACCCCACACTTCTCCGAAGCATCATACTTGACCACAACATCGTAAGCAGTTGATTTCGGGTTCCCGAAGAATCGATCTCTTTCAGTGGGCGAAGACTTTCGATAATCGCAGCTCTTCCGTTGTACTCCGCACTTGTACGTAACATCTCGGCCATTTTGATGTCCTGACTTTTTACTGGAAGTCTATGACTTTCAAGAGCGCCAATCGCGACCTCCCGCAGAACTACGACGTGGTGAGAAATTCAAATTGAAATTTGTCTGGATTTAAGCGCCGCACTCTGTAGAAACAAGTTGCAGGGGACATGTCCGACGAACACGGAGGGCTAGGGCAACATAGCGGTTTTGTTTTTTGTCAAATGATCATGAGCAAGTACTGCGACGTGAACGGTAGCATCATCGTGGGGCCTTGGTTTCGACGCTGTGCCATTATACCCGTGATACGTCAGTTATGTTATTTTATTTGAGAAGTACTGAAAAATATTTTGAAGCAGCTGACAAGTTTTGAAGTATTCCTTTTGATTTCCTAACGTAAAGGACGGCTTTCTCCTATCCGTTGTGATTACAAAGTTCCTTTGTGTTACTATGGAAAGAGCAGTAACGGTATTGTACATACTTATGAGACAGTAAAAAGAATGAACCCAAAATGTGCGTAGGATTGAGCAGTGCAGAGAACTTGCAAGTTATACGTTATAAAACCGAGCTGCGCGTCCGCACTCAGCAGACGAGCTGCCTGTGCGTGCCGTGGTGTCCTGAAGTGATGCAGCAGACCGCAGGAGAGAACGCTGTTTATGATTATTTCCTGACATGTCTCCATACCTTTAGTAAGCTACCACGACCAGTTCTCTGCATTCCCCGTGCAGCTGCTTCCTGTTTGCTCCCGACAGGCTACAGTCACTTACTGTCAATCTGAATCCCGTCTAGGCTAATGTTGTCATACGAGAGAAAATAAAAGCACGTATTGGGAAGGAAGTCAGCTGTGCCCTTTTCTAAGAAAAGATCCCGGCACTTGGTTTGAGCGATTTAGCGGAACCCCGGAAGACGTAAAAGGTGGATTTGAACTGCACTCCTCCCGAATGCGAGTCCAGCATCGTAAAGTGTGCGACACCTCGCCCCGTCTTGTCATCCTTGAACTTCCCGTTTATTACTCCCATTTTGGCCTTGTAAATGTTGAAAATTATTCTCCTTTCTCTGTACTTCTTTGAGCCAATCTTCTATGGATTAACGTAACTCATTGTGGTGACTTATTTGGAAAACTTGGAAAATCGTTAATTCTCATGGATACTGAATTTGCTAGAAAAGTCAATGAAACCTCGGGGAATTATACACGATTCTGGGAATTCGGAGAGACTTTCGTTGAGTTAACTGTTCTGAATGACTTATTACAAATCGCTCCTGCTTCGGAACGAATCAATTGTGGAAAGGTGAAGAACTGCACTGGATTGTAGCAGTGCTTGTAGGCACCTCCTCCTACCTCGCCGACCTCGGGAATTTCTGTTATTGCCGATGGATTCTCGGGCTCAGGTCCGTTCCCATTGCCTGGCAGTTCGACAGTGAGTATCGCGCGCGTGAGTATTTGTTTCGTACCTATATATTCGTCATTAGCACAAACTGGAAGGCGTTTTTCTTTAATTTTATAAGAAATATAAATAGGAGTGCATATTTGAATACGCATGTTTCAAAGATAAGCATAAAATATTCAGGCTTCGTTTTTTTAAAATAATTTCAGTCCAAAGTAGTACTTTGGTGACTTTTCTCCCAGATCCCTGCTTCGAGACGACAACGACCGTCGTGTGAAGAGGCATCCAGTTTGAAACATGTGCCGCTGGTATCAGTCTGTGAATATTAGATTCGAGTGACAACAGTTGGGAACATGATTCCGTGAGGATTTCTCATACTTAAAGACTATCGAACAGAGACGCGAAATGATGAGGGATGACGGCAGAGAACAAAATGTCCAATGGCAGAAAGTCATTACAGGTTTCAGAATTGTTATAAGCTTTAAATTGTTTATCAATGACAGATAAGTGATGTTGCGTGGGAACACTGCAAAAAATCATTTGTGTCCGTGAAAACCAGCAAAGTAAAACTTGTTTTCAACTGTGAGGCGTGATCAAACAGTGACAGGAATTTTTTAATTTCGCGGGTTTTATAATCAGATTTTAAATTTTTTATCTTGTTGGTACACATGTTTATGATGTATGTTTTCATTTTAATTTATTACTGACAGTCGAAAAGGTTACATGTGTTTCCGAGTGCTGGGCGACTTTTTACTTTCGAAAAAGATTAATTAAAGAATTTGCTTTAAATTTTGCTTCAAAAATGGAATAAAGTGCAGTACTGCATTCGAAATGTTGACTGTGGATTTCGGTGAATCTGTTATGAGTAAGACAAGAGTTTACGAGTGGTATAAACGTTTCAAAGAGACTCGAGAAGACGTTGGAGACGACGGCCGTTCTCTACGCAGTAGCACAGTGATTACTGACTGCGATGTGAAAGACGTAAAGAAAATTGTCCTGGGAAATTGCCAGATCACCATGAGACGTTGATGCTGTTGATAATTTTGATGTTGGCATATCCTCTGGCTCACGCCAAAGAATTTTTTTCGGGTGCTTTGGGCGTGAAACTGTTGAATTTCGACCAGAAACGACGTCGCGTAGACATCGCTCAGGTATTGCTCAGTGAAGTTTACAACGATCCAAAACTTCTTTAGAAGAACTTCCGTAGTTAGTTCAGCAAAACATTTAAGATAACTGTTGCATGACGACCTCCAATCTTTGTTTACGAATGAAATTCGGACTCCAATAAATTGTTTGACTTTCTGGCGCTGGAAAAGCTCCTAGAACACAGCCACAGCATTTGCATTTGGTCACAAATACTAACATTTCTGTCATGTATGGCTACTCGTTAAGACACAGCGAAAACATCTGGATGATAATGTTCCTAAAATCCTTGTATCAATAACAGAATCATTTGATTGTTGCGTATGTGTTTGGAGCTTACGGGCGCTCAACGGCGAGGTTATCAGCGCCCTTTACAAACATTAAAATAAACGAATGTGGATAAAATAGCGAAAATATTAACGAACGCGCTAAGAGAACGAGAAAATACTAAAATGTGGTATACAGGAGATTAAAACACAAGTAAGAAGATAGCAGAGCTACGAGAATGGCACAGGAAAATGTGACTGACTGACCACTTACAAAAAACTTAAGTGAACCAGTCATCTTGTGAACATAGTAATACCACTCCCCTAAAATCTTGGCAAAAATATTGGACGATTCACAAAACTTAAAAACTCGAACCACATTCGTTTGAACGTTACTTAAAATATAGGGCAGAACGTTCGATTCTTAAGGGCTGTCGCATAACAAATATTCGTTGAGGTTTCGGGATTGCAGTCGAATGTCGTCCATATGTTGCACGCTATTTGCGTTTACCATCACTGATGCTGATAATGCTGGGGGTTGCGAGTCGAGATATCGCGTCGAGATGTCCACATCATCCAGCGGGAAACCTCACTCAACGCAGGGACGCTGATAGCCACAAAAGGGGCTGTGACACGTTCCGCTCACAGTGTCCACAAAATCAGATAGTACAGTTAATACTACCAGGAGATTTCTACTGATAAAGCGGATGATTTACAGTATCACCTGAAAAAAAAAAAAACACCGAAGTGAGGCATTACTTCGTTCGAGTGTAGAGTCGATAAGTACATAGTAAGCAGGGCTGTCAAGTCATAAAAGGCAAATGGGTGGTGCACGATTATAATGATCCAGTTGTAATCTGGAGATTCCCGTTCCGTCACCTAAATTTAGGTTCTCCGCTGACACAATTTCCACATAGTACAAGTGCGCGGCTTCCCTACGGAGACAACATACTTCCAGGTGACTGCATTAGACGTCAGGTACATGGTAATTTGGTATTTGGTAAGACACTTGGAAGGCACATCGACATAAAGCGGTGCGGCTGATAACACGAGACTACGAGGTGGCAGCACACACAGGACATAAAATGACGATGAAAGGGGGGAGGGGGAGAGTAAAATGTGAGCGGCGAGGGGGACGGCCCATTGTTCGGCCCGGCCGAGGCGAGGGACCGCCGGCGCATTATATGTAAAGCGCTTCCGAGAACACTACTGCCCCGCGCAACGCACTCTCCGCCACCAGCCAGCCATTTCGATATTTCGAACCAAACATCGTCGTACTGACCTGTACACATTTCTAGTCAAAATGTTGCTGAGGAAGCTACGAAGTGTTCACCTTTCCAGTTGTTTCATTACGCTGGTCTGCACGTGTCGAGCAATGACGTTTACGGCAGCACTAATTCAAAAGTGAAGTTGTCATTCTTGAATATCTGTCCACCAACTGTGTAGATAATCGCTAACCCTCCTCTGCTTGGTCCCCTCCATCCCAAACGCATTACTGCAGTCCAGTGTACGGCTCACTAATCAAAAATAATGATAAGCTTATTTCAGCCAATTCTCACATATACTGATTAATGGATATACATATTTGAATAGACTAATATTTACTAATAGCTCAAACACTTCTTAGTCCATAGTGGCGTCAAAACGTGCCTGGAGTCAACATTCCCAAAAGGCTTCTACTCGTACTGCAAGTATCTTAGTATACCCCGAGGGGGAACCAAAAATAAAGAGAATTTTACAAAAAATTGTGTATTTGACGGAATATTTTAAAAACTTAGGCACCTTCAAAGCAGTGTCCGTCAGACATAATACACTAAACTTTTTTTTTCTATTGGTGGAAGCACTGTTTCTTGTCGGAAACGTCACAGTTCGTAGTAGGCCTAATAGATGGAAAGTCATCGAGTTAAACAGAAGTAATATGCGGCGTTCCCCAACGAAGTATTGTATGCCCTCTACTGTTGCTGATAACGTAAACGATTTAGGTGACAATCTCAGCAGCCCTCTTAGATTGTTTAGAGATGATGTCACTTACGGTCTTATGAAGTCATGAGATTAAGAAATCAAACTGCAAAACTATTTAGACAAGATAACTGTAAGGTGCGAAAAGTGGCAATTGACCCTAAATAATGGAATGCGCGAGGACATACATAACAGTGCTAAAAGTATTTCGTTAGATTTCGGTTACACGATAAGACACACCAATCAAAGGCTGTCATTTCAACTAAATATCCAGGAATTAGACTTAAATTTGAACGATTTTAAGGATACTACGGGGAATGTAAACCGAAGATTGTGCTTTATTTGCAGAATAATTAGAAGATGCAACCGGCGAACTAAAGAGGCTGCTTACACTAAATTTCTCCGTCCACCGCTAGAGCACTGATGTGCGGTAAGGGAGACTTACCAGATAGGATTCACGAACGACATCGAAAAATTTCAAAGAAGGGCAGCATGTTTTGTATTAGCGCTAAATAGGAGAGACAGTGTCACACGTATGATAAGCTAGTTGGGGTGGCAATCATTAAAACAAAGGTTTTTTTTTTTTTTTTTTTTTTTTTTTTTTTTTTTTTGCGACGAGACCTTTGCACGAAATTTCAATCTACGACGCTCTCGTCCGAATGCTACTTTGTTGACAGCCATCTACATAGTGATAAATAATCATTGCAATAAAATACGAGAAATCAGAGCTCGCATTGGAAGATTTACCTGTTCGTTCGAGAATGGAGTGAATGCGGTTTCTTCTGCGCCTTCGAAACGCTTTTCTTTCCAGCTTCGTTTGATTCTTGGAAATCAAAAAACGTCACAGGGGGCCAGGCCCGGTGAGTAGGGTGTGTGAGAAACGATTGTTATTCGGTTTTGGATCCAAAACTGCCTGAGAATCAATGCTGTACGCGCGCAGGAACGTTGTCGTGGTGCAAAATCCAGTCTCCTGTTTGCCACAATGTAGGTTTTTTTTTCTCCGTGTTCCACGTAATAGTTGTAGCACTTCAAGATAGTAATGTTGGTTAACTGTGGTACCCAGGGCAACTAATTCATGGTGGACGATCACCTTGATATCGATAAAAACATACCAATATTGTCTTCACATGGGACCTCACCTGATTTACTTTCTTGGGCCTTCTTGATGATGGAGTCTTCCGCTGGCTGGACTGTTGCTTGGATTCTAGGTCGTACCAATAACACCTTGACTCGTCGCCCGTGATGACTTCTGCGTCAAATTCTTGAAACATTTCTGGCTTTTCTGTTCATTCCCAACACACGCGCGAACGATTAACACTCTGTTCGTCAGCAGGCCGGCGCGGAACGATTTTTACCGCAACATATTTATTTTCATACCTTCAGTTTGCATGAAATCTGTTCGTCCTTGCTACTGTGAACATACTGGGAAGTGCTCATAGCTCTTTAGGTAAGCAACTTAGAGGCCATGTTTACCAGACAATTTTTTCTTGTTTTGGTCCATACTACCACCACTCAAAATATTGAACGCAAAGAGCTTGCAGTAGAAAAGATTTGTTTCACAGTATGGACGATGAAGAAGTGCCCGTAACTCTTAAAATAGGCCTGTGCATTTTAGAGCCCGTGTTCACTGAACTTTTTTGATTCCAATGATCGTTCCTGTCACATCTCTGAATACTGAAAAATGGCAAATAGCTCTGAGCACTATAGGACTTAACATCTGAGGTCATCAGTCCCTAGAACTTAGAACTACTTAAACCTAACTAACCTAAGGACATCACACACATCCATGGCCGAGGCAGGATTCGAACCTGCGACCGTAGCAGTCGCGCGGTTCCAGACTGAAGGGCCTAGAACCGCTCGGCCACCGCGGCCGGCTCTCTGAATATTGAGCATTTCTCCTGGGACACTTTATATGAACACGACAATGCACTCCGTGTCGTGCCAAACATTTCTTTGTGCCGTCTTATAGCTTCGACAATTTTTCCCATCTATCCTAATGGTTCACGCTAAAGCTCTTGTGCAATCGAACTTATTCATTTCACGAAGTGTGCTTTAATCACTTTATATCCTGAAGAGACTACCGTCAAAGTAAAACGACTGAATCGATTGCGCTGCAGCTAATGCGGTACGATGCTGTGAAGCCTGCTTTTTGGTTTTTTGACTTAAATTTATCCGTTTTTGCATGACACATCCAAACAAAAAAGTTTTACATTCTAGAATTCTGTTTAAAAGAAACTACAGGATTACCTATTTCAACAATTAATATGTATGCCCTATTACTTGGTGAACTGCGACTGCGGAAGAGTGCCCAACAAACGAAACGACAACCATTTCTAGATCCTCGCATTCTATTTACGAGTGCTGCACACTGATTAACGTCACTATCTCTACCTCGAAAACTTACGAAGACGATCGATGACGACAGGAATGTAAATAGTGTCGATGCCTTTTTCTCAGCCGTTTTAATACCGCTCCTCAGTTTCATTCATGTTATCATCATCTTTACTGGCCAGCACGCTCAACGTTGACGTACGACAGCACGGTCCGTGCGCCAACGGCTTAACGGACAGGACACGCACTGGCGGAAGGGACCAAGGTTCTGATCACGGAATGCAGGGGCAGATACAGAAATAACAGTACCATCAGGCAACAAGCGATGGGTCTCATCTAGCCTCTTGTCAATTGGGTCGTTTAACAAGAAAAAGCCGGGTCCACGCAAATTAAGGCCGCCCAGGGGCTGGGCCCTCCAAATGGAAGGGTCCCGGCTCGTGTTTATTTTCCAACAGTTTCGCTACGCCTACCCCGGCGTTTTTTGTGACTGTGCGGGCGATGTGGCAACGGCGCCGGCCCCACGACTCGGCCCGACTACCTGTAGGAATTCTCGTGTGAGCAAATCTTGTTCGTTTTTGTCCCTTTTTGGTGGCACTGTGGGTGTGAGGGACACGCCGGAGCGCCGCTGGAACACGGCAACCCCACTTAGGAGCGCGTCCGTTATCTAAGCATCCCTCGGAGCGACCGTGGTTTAGGCGCCCACCAATTAAGCGCCTAATCCTGGCGGGATGACGGCGCACTGACGGACAGCCCGGTCCAAATTACCGGCCCGCCCGACAGGTGCGCGAGTATCAAACGTCAGGCGGGGCACTCGCTGGGGTGGAGTACGCTGGAGCAGCGGCGCTGTCTTGTTGGTGGTTACGGCCTTCGGTTCAGACATCAATAGTGGGTTCACAGCCGTCATAAGTTACGCGCTCTAGGGACGTATTATTATTAATTATCTATATTTTATGTCTTTCGTTGGACCACTCTAGTCAGTTATACAAAAGTTTGTACACGTTGTTGTTATTCAGTAATACAATACAGTTCAATAACAATTCAATAAGACAATTCAATAGTGCACTTGTTATACAGGAATTATGATAATTTATTATTATATGAAGGATATTTTGTTCTTCAGTCTGCCCAATACTTCTTCATTCTTTCAGATAATTTCTTTCTATTTTCATCTGAAGCTATTCTCCATGCCCATTTATCTAATATTGTTTATTTATGCATGTCCTAATTATTTTTCTTCTGTCTTTAGTTGTTTGTCAATTTCTGCTGTATTACTTGATGGTTTCAGCTGCGTAAGTTATTTCTGGTGGTGTAACTGTTTCACAATGTTTTAATTTTGTATCTATGGATAGACTTTTATTGTTGCATGTGTTTTTGGTAACGTAATTGCCTTTGTCCAGTTTATTCTATTTTGTCATGATGGTTTCTCATTTAGAGCGTAAGCACGATTTCGCCTAAACATTTAAATTTGTCAACAATTCTGATTTCTTGTTCCCCTACTGTAATTTTATTTGCAAGCGGTGGCTCACTTCGCAGAATCTCGACATTTTTCAAATGATATTCTGAGACCAATTTTCTGTGCTCTTTCTTGTAGTGATTTAATTTCTTGTCTCGTTTCCTGAACATTGTTGGCTAGGAAAGCAAGATCATCAGCAAATCCCAAGCAGTTCAAACTTATATGATTATTATTAGCACTTTCAATTCTTATGATCTTTGGGTTACCCTTTCACCATTTTCTCATTATGTATTCCAGGGCTCAGTTGAACAGTAATGGTGATAGACAGTGTCCTATTAATTTAATTAGGTTCGGATGGGGTCCCAGAGTCCTTAAAATTTTTGGTACTGAAGGTCTTTGGAGACAGTCACATGCCGTCTTAAAATCTACAAATGTTATTGCGAAAGTTTGTTCCGTTAATGCAGTGCGCCATAATCAGTTTTAAGTTAATGATTTGTTCTGCACAGCTTCTTCATGGGCTGAAATCTCCCTGGTATTCCCCTAACTCCTGTTCTAGTTGTCCCTTGATTCTTCCATATAGGATCTTGGATAAAATCTTACATGTGCATCTATGACAGAGATTCCTCGGTAGTTGTCTGGATTACTCTTATCCCCCTTCTTCTGTAGCGGGTGGATGATGGCCGAGATCCTATATTCAGGTAACTTATCCAAATTTTTGTTAGACCCTTGTGTAAGGTCTTGAATATTTTCACATTTCAACAAAAATCTGATCTCCACACGCCTTATAAATTTTTCTCAAGTATTATTGATACTTTATGCTTTATTTATATTAATTTTAAATTTTATTTATTTAGTTATTTATTTTTTAATTAGTGTAGCTTTTTTAACCTTATTTAGGAGGGGGTCTAATTCGTTAGGTTCGGTTTTAATTGGCGTATTTACGTCGATTTGCACGAGTTCTTTGGATTCTTCACAATTTAAAAGTTTATTAATAGCTTTTCCCGTGATTTCAGTATTTTGTTTGTTACTGTGTGGCATTCTTCCATCTTTATCTTTCAGTATGGGGGGCCTCATACTATTGTAGGGACGTATTATTACTACTCATCGGCGTTTCTAAATCGTTACTTGCTTTCCAGTCATAACTTTCATTATCCGAAACAGAAAACCAATAAAGACTTCTTAATACTTTGAAACACACTCTGTTAAACGAGAAGGTAAGTTACAAGATGTCACAGTGTACCTCTTCACAGCTCATCAACACTTGTGCACGTGGGCTTATCGTCTTACTAGGTTCAAAAGCAATGTATTCTAACGGGTTACAGTGTAGAGCTGTTTTGTCATCTTCAACCGTAGCTTGGAATAAAACAATTTTCACTTATTTCCTGAATTCTGACCATTATAAATATTTATACGGAGGTCACAAATTATCGACAAGAGTGCATCACTGAGAAAAGGCAACCAGCAGGAGGTTCGAAAATGTTAGAACTGTAGCAACACCGTGAACCAAACGAAGTCCAGACAACAATAATAAGACAAAAAGTGGGGGAAATAGTTCACAACTATGAACAATTCTTGAGGTTATAGTTATCGCGCAGGACTTCCACAGTCGCATTTCACTCCGGCTCCGTAGTTCCTGCCAGACGGTAACAGCATAATGCAGATGGTATTGACAGTGTAAGAAAGTAGCTGCATACCTACGATTTGGTCTTCGTCTGTCAATTTTTCTTATAATTCACAAGTAAGGACAATGCCTCTAACATTGGTAACACTTTGTTTTTCTTTTTTTCACTTGCAATCTTGAGAGAAAAAAAAAAGCTTCTGATCAGTGCAACTATGAATTTACGTTTATTCGAATATTTCCACGACACACCTGAAAAACCTCTTTGGGTGATACCGAAAACAAAACGGAATTTACGATCCATCAGATCTATTACAGCGAAATACTCATTTTCCAATTAAAGGGGCCTCATCTAAACCCTGTCCCTCTTTTTCTCCTTCTCCTCCAGTTCGAGAAACACGTGCATTATTGCAAGGCGCTGTATTGTTACAGTTGACATTAAGGCCGTATAAAATACATTTAGCCAACCGACTCAGCAACGGTCGTGATGGCGAAAACAATATCGGATAATAAAAACTGCAACATTTTGTAACTAATGACACACTTCTTGCGAAAGTGCATGCCCGTAATTGCTACGGGAGTATTAGGACATGAATCTTAGTTAACTGCCAGGATTTGTATGAGCTACGTTATGAAATTCCTTTAAAAGTTCTGATCCAGTGTATTTCATCTATGATAATGGTAACTAACTCCGAATACAGTAAAAATACACATATCTATCGAATACGCTAAAAACCTTCTGGTATGGTTGTTGCAAATTCAAACAAATGGTGATATTTTAGACGTATTTCATAAGAAGAAGGTCCCTTTCAGGAACTAGACCATGACAGGCGCACTCTGCACTGCAACGCAATCCCCGAAAGACACAGCCGTGGCTGCTCAGTGAAATAGTTCATCACTCTAGTCACTAGGTTATGCACAGGTGATAAAAGGAATTTCCTAAGTTTAGTATCGACGTCAATGATACAAAGTGAGGACGTCACTAACATTACCAGCTGCCTACGTCTACATCTAATGGTGTGTGACGGAGGGTACTTCGTGTACCGCTGTCACTTCCCTCTTTTCCTGTTCCTGTCGCAAATTGTTTGACAGATTGTCTGATCGATAGTAAGTGTCCGAGTGAGCTTGAAGTTCTCTAATTTTGCTCTCCACTTCAGCTACAGTCAGTAACTGTCTAATCTCGGTCCCGCTGACGCTAACCCGAGTTGTTGGCCTGCACATTTCTGCTTCTGCTAGGCAAACAGCGGCCAAGGGCTACCGTGGCGTTATATCAAGAGTGACTAAGCCACGCTTTGCCGAGGACGTAAGTTTCTCTACGGACCTATTTGTAATGTCAGTTTTCTGATTAAATGGATACTTTAACTATTATCCTGCTTTTTAAATGGCTACTAGTCTCCATCATCACAAAAATTGCGTACTAAACGTTTCTATACTACGCAGCCATTCGCATACAGCTTCGCCTCGGCGTGTACATTGTCATGACATTCATAGTGCACGAACTAGAACATACGTGTACTCAAGAAATCACTAGAAGTTCCAAAGCCAGTACGGATGTTGTTCCTGAGACAAATGACTACAAATCACGAACTATACGTTAGCATGCTATATGCCAATTTTGTTGTTCAGAGATACAAATAATACACACCCAAAAATCCTAGTCATGGTACGTAAGTTCGTGGAGCAAACGTTATATTATAAACGCCAACAGCACACACCCCAAGTGGGTTTAAAGTTTAATTTAAATTCTATCCTATGCAATCAATGGCCTCAGCTTTTCCCAATAATCAAGATACATATCTAACAATAAATGATAGTGTTAAAAATCATTTTAACATTTATTATTCTCCTTTAAACTTATTACTTACTGCGAAGATCTTACTACGGACAATATCCAAGGGGCGTACAAACAAATACAAAATATGAAACTTCCTGGCAGATTAAAACTGTGTGCCCGACCGAGACTCGAACTCGGGACCTTTGCCTTTCGCGGGCAAGTGCTCTACCAACTGAGCTACCGAAGCACGACTCACGCCCGGTACTCACAGCTTTACTTCTGCCAGTACCTCGTCTCCTACCTTCCTTCTGAAATACAAAATAGCTCTTAAATGCATCTATCTGCGAAGCATACTTCACCGAACTTGATATTAATGTGTTAGTATCGCCACAGTGATAATTCAAAATCAACCCACTGCCTCCTCGCTGGCGCAGTTCATGTTTTTATGTTACACAATAAAAAGAAACTACAGTAGCGACTGACCCACAACACTCGAACGTAGCAGTTCTGTGATGTACATAGTACGATCTGAATCTGCTGAACTTCTCCGTTTACAGGATACAGCCAGAATCTCGTCTCTAGCGCAAAACAACAAACGTACCACATAGCGTCGATAGTGCCCGAGAAATCATTTTTGCAAATGTAGACACTAATCTTTCACTGACAATACCTCAACAGCTTTTCAAGACACACACACACACACACACACACACACACACACGCACACACACACACACACCGAACGGATGCCTCCCTTACCCGCAACGCTCTGGAGAACACAGAGCCATTACACAAATGAAAGAGCAGGAACCGAAGAAGAGGATCAGAAATTCGGCGCGCAGATTCCGGCGGCGGCGCCATTAACGCTACATACGGCGACGCGAGACGCCGCGACGCCGGGCGCCGCGCCGTGACAAAGGCAGCGGCGAGGCGAGGCGCCGCCAGCAGCTGCGGCTCGGCTAAACGAGTAATAGGCAGCCCATTACACAAATGGCGCGCCGCGCCGGCTCCCTGAAGAAATCTCTGGCCGCGCGCTTTTGTCTCCGGCGCTGCTGCGCGGCGCAGGGCCAAGGGGCGGCCGCCGCCATTGTCCTCTCGCACCTGGTTAGCGGCCACCAGGAAGTCTTCGCGCTAATGAAACTCTCCCAAACAATGTTTTTTTTTCCTCTTTAATACTCTTCTTTTAGCCCCACAAGTCTGTCCGAAGCCGTAGGTTACTACAACTGAAGACAGACATAACGATGAAGTCTCTTTCAAGTGCTGTTTATGCAATCATCAGGCATGTAAACAAGAAACAGCCCTAGGGTCAGTCATTTACACTCAAAAACAGAACATCGTTCATAACAAACAAAGAAACAACTCTTAAAATGTCTGTTACAAGCGAATGTAGTAAGGGATGAAGACTTCACAGCATCGAAAGAATACAAAACAATCCGTCAAGACAGATGTCCGTATTATCAGTTCTCATTTTGTCGTTGGAATAACTGAGTCAAAAGCAAAACAGATTAGTGTTCAAAGTCGACAACGAGGTTGTTGGAAATCGAGAACTATTTCAGAAGAGGAAGGGAAACGATCGCGTCCCTTTCAAAGGAAACAACCCGCCATTCGACCGTAGCGATTTATGGAAACAACGGAAATCAGGATGGGCGAAGGGGGCTTTGGAAATGCCTCCATCCGAATGCGAGTCCAATTCGGTAGCCGCAGGACCACCGGCCTCGAATTAAATCAAACAAGAAAAAAACACAGTATGCTTTGCTAGCAGCTAGAAACACAAACGTGGACAATGTTTGCAACAAAGCTTTCTGGGCTAGTTTTCTTAAAATGTCTATGCTTTTTGTGTCAACCTATTGGTGAACGCATATCCAAACGTCGCATGGTCGATTCCGAAAACAGCTGACTACGGAGAAGTAAACAGACAGTAAGATGAATTCCAGTGTCGTAGGAGTAGTCTTGGAACACTATCTTTTCGTTGGAATAGCGGAAATAATTGACAGTTTTAAGAGTATGAGCATGTCACGGGGAAAGGAAACCGATGACTCACATACATCGGAAGTTTAGTAACAGGATTTGCAGTCACAGTTGTCTCATTATCTTTCAGAAATATCAGTACCTATTTTGATTCCTGTTTGTGGACCTCAATACCATCTCAGGTAAATAATAATAATATACAAACGAAGTCAATTACACATTACTACCCACCTTGAATTAATTTTAACTTCACCTCCGTCATAAAACTGAGAACGGGACGCGTTGAGATCAATGTGAGAATCACGTACAGTGAGGCCACAACAATCTCGATACGTAGCGTACGCGATACATAACCTTATCGAGGTCAAACGCCTCTCCGCATCACTAAATGCAACTCTATCGCTGGATTCCTTCATGCTCCCGTCAGACCGACCCTTAGAACTTATCGTTCAAACGACTTGTTTGCCTTTCCAGACGCGCAATAGTTAAGACTTTCGCCAGAGGATTGTGAACGTTTTGAAGTTAAGTTCTGTATTTACTTGCCTGTAACAATGGAAAAGTCTGACTGGTCTACAACTTTCTGGCGCTGTGCACACACTACCAAGAATAGCTTGCGAATCCGGTGGGTCGACAGGATATAATTCCCTACGGTTTCCCCGAAACGCAATCACCGCCTCCGCATTCTCTGAAGCTGCCCGACCGCAACCGCACAGTTAACCAACTGCCCCTGCGCCTCACAACGCCTAACACTGGCGACAATCACCGAACTGTTCCACGTTCCGAGTGGTGTTTCGTGCCAAAGTCTAATACACGGCCACGTATGTTTAATTCAGTATCGGCAACGAACTGTCAAACTGTAGTGACCAGAAATCTGACGCCCGGCATTAGGCAAAACGGCGCGCTGCGGTCTTACAGATACGATGTCTATTCAATTACAATGGTTTTTGTACCAGCGTGACGGATGACAACGAACCTTGTACGCCCTGCGACCCGCTAAACTCTGAAGAGAGAACCAATGTGTTGAAGCTGTTGAAACAACGGCATTGCAGGGGACAGGAGCGGCGTCGGTGTGGCCGTGCGGTTCTAGGCGCTTCAGTCTGGAACTGCGTGACCGCTACGGTCGCAGGTTCGAATCCGGCCTCGGGCATGGATGTGTGTGACGTCCTTAGGCTAGTTAGGTTTAAGTAATTCTACGTTCTAGGGGACTGATGACTTCAGATGTTACGTCCCATAGTGCTCAGAGCCATTTGAACCAAGGAGCGGCGTCCGGCGCGGGCATCCACATTTAAGTGTTCCGTGGCTACCTTAAACCGACTGAGGTATATGTTGAGATCCTTCCTTGGAAATCGTCACGGATGGTTTCTTTCCACGTCCTCGATCAATCCGTGAATCGTCTCTAACGACCCTGATCTTCCAATTTTCTTTTTCTTAAGACGCATGTTGCACCTGTAACATCAATTTCTACGTCATAGTAACTAAGCTGGCCAGTAGTGTGGCATACTATACTTTATGAAGATAATTTGTCGTTTAACGCTGTTACCAAAAATTTCGAAAAGTTCTTGACTGGTTTAGTTCAAATTTTTACACGGTACTGTATGGTTCGTATTGATGTAAACTACGTATTTTTAAACACATGTAAGAAAGTCGTTGTTTGACGTTGTTTCCAAAAATCTCGAGTAGTTCCTGATCGATTTACTTGAAATTGTTACACAATATCAAACGTTCATACATAGATTCCCTTTATCGTTTTTTACAGAGCTTTGTACAGGTTTTCAATTAGAACCGATTGTGAGAAAGAGAATGCTATGTTGTGCTGTGAAAATGTGCAATTTCATTTTCTTTCTCGAAGTAAGTTTTAACTACAATAGCAGGGCACTTAAATAATTAGGCAAATCGCTTCTCCTGCATGTATTCTTTCTTCTTATATATTCCTGTGTACACTATTTTTGTACAAAATTATCTACACAAACATTGTATACACAAAAAATGTTCTCTCTTCCTCACAGTCGGGTTTAACAGACTATAGGAAAGATGTATGTGTGGCTAACTTTGTAATCCTACTTCCTCCCAGATAAAATATCGTCATTAACGCTACTATCCTTACACATCCAGCAGCTGGAGAGGGCTCCCACATACCCCGTACACCTGATTCCAACAGATTTACCTATTCACTTAAACGACATCAACTTTCTATGAAGGTTTCATTTGATATCACACTAAGCAAGAATCAATGTGTGTGTGTGTGTGTGTGTGTGTGTGTGTGTGTGTGTGTGTGTGTGAGAGAGAGAGAGAGAGAGAGGGAGGGAGGGAGGGAGAGGGGGAGGGGGGGCACAGAAAAGGAAGAAGGGGATTAGGACGCATATCCAGTACCCATTCACACTTACAAATTGCGAGGCATTGCCGGATTCGCTGTAGTCCCAATATTTTGAATCTGTGCAACTGAAGAACGTCAGCAATAACATAGAGCCCCAATGTGCGACACTTTAACCATATCGCAAACCTATTACGGAGCACATAAAGAAAATGAAAAATTTCACATGAGTGTAAGTGGACGTGGACGAGTATACAGGTATAAGGCCGTCGCCGCCAGATAATGCAACTGCTCATATGCCAAGATTAGTAAGGCAATGATCCAGATTTTCATCTCTAATGAGTAATTAGGACTTTTCTACGACAGAACAAAGTTGCCGACTCATATGGCGAGAGAGTTCTGATATGTGAACGTTGGTAGGAGAGAGAATGATGACGGGACGCTGCTAATGCTTCCGGGCCAGAATGCTCTCAGTCTGCCTACTGCAGGGCTTCACAACATACGTGCTCGCGGAGCAAGCTGTGAGCAGCAAGGCCCGAGCACGGAGCACCGCGAGCACGCTACCCCCACTACCGGACTAGAGCGGTGTGTGGGGAGAGTCACGTGGGGCACCCAACGGCTGCCGCCAGTCAATGTAAATCCGTGGCCACCCGCAGGAATATCACTCACCAATTATTACTGCGACAAATGAAACAAATAAGGGGGAATGTACACGTGCCACATAATTTTATTAGCTTAGTGTATGCATCTACATTCGTATTAATTTGTGAACTGTTACACAATAAAAGGTGTCACTGAAGTGTGGGATTCTCGGTTATCTTGTACTTTTTGCCCTTTACAATTGCGTCTATGTTCGGAGTAATGTTCTTGCGCATTGTAGGCGCAGCGTGCAGTTTAAATTTCGATCAGACAATGCGTTTCTCAGGCCCGTCTTGTTACATTTCATTGCAGAGAAAAGTTGTTCAGAAACATATGTGGAACCGAACATTGATATTATTGTAGCCGCCAGTTTGTGCAAACGAGGAAATCTATCCTGAGGGAAGTGTCTGTAGAATTCCAAAATGTTTTTCTTGTTCTGAAATTTGTCTCTGTATTCTCTGTCACACTGCAGGTCAATAATTTCTAGTTGCAGCTCAGGACGAATCTCTTCAATATTCTCTGAATATGGAGAGGAGAAGGGGACTGATGACTATAGATGTTAAGTCCCATAGTGCTCAGAGCCATTTGAACCAAGCCATTTGGAGAGGAGAACAGATCAAAATCACTGTCTAGTGCTGTCAGATCTTCCTTATAGGCAACTAAACTATGTGAATAGCGTTCACAGTCTTTGTGAACATCTTGCATGGATGATAATTTAGGAAAATGAGCTAGATTTCCTGTTTCCAGCAGACTCACCCAAAGTGTCAATTTCATTTTAAAAGCTCGTATTCGATCTATGAAATGAGTAATTAGCAGATCTTTACCTTGTAGTGAAATGTTCAAAGCATTCAGATGGTTAGTTAAATCTGCTAAGGACGCGAGATCACAGTTCCATGAAGGCTCTTTCAATTTAGGAACACACATGTTATTTATTTCCATGAACATATTTATCTCATCTATTAGGGAAAAAAATCGATTTAATACGAGGGCTATCCACAAAGTACATTACGTTTTGGAATTAAAAATAAATAAAGTATTGGAATTTTTTTAATTATATACGGATGAAAGCCGCACTTAAATACTACTTTTCTACATAGTTGCCATTTAAATTAAGGCACTTATCGTAGCGATGGACGAGCTTGGAAATTCCTTCGTCGTAAAATTCGGCCGCCTGTGCCTTCAACCGCGTGGTTACCTCTTCTTGAAGCTGTGCGTCGTCATCAAAACGCTGCATAGCCAACTACGCTGCGGCCCTATTCAAACGTGCGAGCGCATTTCCCCTCCCTCCCTACTCCGCACCCTTGCACCTGCTCGCGAGCACGGGCCTGAGCAGACTCTAGTACTTGCGCTCAAAACCGGCCAGTTGTTAAGCCCTGGCCTACTGTTAGTGAAATTAGTGAAATAGCCAGTCACCATCGTCATAGCTCGTCTAAAGAGGTAAAATCTTTTGCCACTGGCTGTTGTATATCTTTCTCTTTTTCTACTTTTCATTTCTATCTTTTTTCTCGTCATAAGTTTTCTTTCGTGCTTTTTAATGCTTGACCAGTATCGTCTTCTCTCCAGATCTGATACATCAAACTCTGGAAATAGCTGTGCTAGATGCCCCCACGTTTGTCATCATCTACAGTCAGAACCATAGCCTTCCCCTCAATGAGGTTTTCCAGTGCCACATCAACAGTCTTGGATGACCTAGCACACGACTTCTGTCAAGGATTTTTTGCAGAATGGTTTATTCTGCCTCGGGACACTTATTTTTTACTGCTACTACTAGTACCACTACTTCTACTGCTTCTATTATCCAACTTTCAATGGCCTCTCTAGCTGGCTTCACAAGTAGGTAGAAGAAATAATTTAAACAAGCAGAGGTCCACCCTGGACATTAGGCGTAGCCGAGAACGCTCAACTGGAAATCGTACGCATTAATACTCGTTGCGGAAACACTGCGGCTCGGAGCTGTCAGCAGGTAGCGCCCGCGGCCACGAGCTGCGCCAGCCGGGCCCAAGGCGCGCGTCCCGCGCCGGCGCCGGCGCCCGCGCCGCGCCGCCCACCCGCCGCTGTGGAGGCGCCCGCGGCTGGCGCCGGAGTAATCTGTCGCCGGGAACTAACTGCTCGCCAGCCACAAAAGACGCCTGCCTGCGATCGTCGTCCCGCAGCCTGCAGCCCGCAGTAATTATGGTTTTTTGATCAACGCGCGCTCATTCCGCGGCACCTCGCGGCGCGGAGCGGCCGCCCATTCAGCGCCGTGACAACACGTCGCCGGCGCCCGTCACGGCTAACGACCGCCCCCGCCATCCACAGCGCTCTCCCTCGCGCCTGGAATCCACAAACGCGCTACTCGCCGCCGCCTCTCGTTTACCCAGTTAGCGACGCTTGCCGGTCCCAGGCGTTCGACTACTCAGGCCCGCGGGATTTATCATTCACCGCCGCTGCACCGCTGCGCACCTGTTTAGTCACTATCTCCTACCACCGACTCCCACTTTCTATCAAATCTATACATACCGTCAGCACATATTTTTCTACTTTCACCTATATTTCTTCCTGCGTCTTCCTTCATCGTAGCAACGTTTACGAGAATGTAGAATACTTTGTTACATCACGCACACGTTTATTCTCATAAACTGGCAAAATGGAAACGATAAATGTGCGAAGTACGAATAATACGATGAACAGCCTAATGATCTACACCCCTTACGCACCGAAAAATCTTTTACAGTGTGATGCCCCAGCTGTTACTGACACGATGCAGAATTTCAAAACAGTTGGGGCGGAGACAAATCCCGAATATAAAATCCGCTATGCAATACTGATGGTAACGACAACAGAAGAACATACAGTTGCTGTCTCGAGCAAGCCATCTTCAGATGTATGTTACTACCTTCGTTCGACCTTCTTAAATACAATGAGTGAAAAAAGACAAGGGAAAGTACTCGAGATCGTGACGGTGGACAGCTGGTGAAGCCTATGCGGTGCATTTGACGCCGTAAGGTTATGGTGCAAAAAAGAGTTCCCGAAGACGTACATTCGAATCGGCGGTGATCTGACTCAACACTCGACCGTCTATTGTCGTGTACGGCTCTCCGAAGGCGGCATGACGTACTTTCGTCAAACACTTGAGCTTGTCCTTTGTGGCGTCTTATGCGTGTAGAAACGATGTCTCTCCGATATTGAAGATCCGTCCTAGACACTACTGACTTCGAAAATTCGAACTGTTGTGCAATGTCTGATATGTGATGACCTAAGCATCTTGCACCGGTTATCACTCAACGTTGAAAGTCGGTTAACTTCCGACGTGCTGCTACGTTCAACAGACACCATACTGCACAGGCATCGTACCTACAGCTGCAACATAAGCCGCTCTTGCCATAAGATTTTGATGTCGTACACGGAACCGGTTCATGTAGGACAATCATTCCTGCAATGTCTGGCCTTTCTATTTATAAACGAGCACTAAAAGGTGCAGGCTACTGTGGCCAGGCTACTCCTACATCAAGGTGGAAGTGTACAGGGTGTTCGCAAATTCCCGTTACACAAACTTCTGGAGCTTGCAGAGGGGAGTGAGTACGTAATATTTTGAATAGGAACCCACGTCCGGAAACGTTTCGGTTCCGTTCTACGATGGTTTCAATCAGCTGTGTATCGCGTCCACGTCTGACGCAAGGACAATGTCTCAAAGTTCCTTGTCCCAGTATGAAATAGCGTAGATAGGATGACATGTACTTCGTCAAACGGTCACCTGTATGGACTACTACTTCTGGGGTAGTATTCAAAGTTTAATTTGCGGGATATCGGTAGAGATAGATAACATCTGCTAGAACGAGTTCTCGCCGCTGCACTAGAAACTGGGGAGACACCTGGTGGGATGGACAGTAGGTACCATACAATTTGGTCGCCATATCGAGCCGCTGTTGCGATGCACACGTATACTGGATTCGTATAGTATACTGTTTTTTTTTTCTTTTTTGTTCTGCAATAATCTAAACAATTAGTGTTGAAGCGTTAATACAAACAAATGTGCTTAAGTGATCAATGCTGCGTAACGTTTCCTTTCAAATTATTCCTAATAAATGAACAATTGCACTGCGTCACGCCTCACCCAGTTACTCAAGCAGAAGTGGACGAGTAAAACATCTGGAGCGAAACCGTTGTAGAACAGATACGGTAAGTTTCCGGACTTGGGTTCCTATTCAGATTATTACGTACTCACTCCCCTCTACAAGTCCTGAAAGTTTGTGAAGGGAATTTCCGAACACCCTGTAAAGTCAAGTCCAGATATTCATAGAGCAGCGGAATAATCAAAGGCCTTGCCCTCGACGGATTGCCGTCAACAGCACCGTATTTTCTTCCAACGCGATGATCCTCATCCGCAACGTTTTACAAGAAGCTACAGAGTGTATTTAAACCCCAAATTGTCTGACTGCAACAACGAGGTTTTTATTTGACAGACCCTTTACATTGCTCAACTCTCCGTGAAATCTAGCGCAATGTCTTTATTATTACTGGTTCTACACGTGGAGCAGCCTTGAGGTACTCTACATAATATTTAGAAATCTGAATGTTCCGCTATTGTCCCGTGCTTGTTCATCATAAAACAGTGTAAGATATACATCAACTAACAGAATTCAGTGATACGCACGTCATTATTAGCTACCACTCTGAGCTTAGTTCCAACTACACAAAATACTGAAAACAGCATTAAAATTTTAGTAGCTAGCTACGTGTAACACCGATAATAGTTGCACACTTATACCCAATTTGCAGCATGCAACTAGCGCAGCAGCACCGAAAGTACTTACAGGACATGGTGGGACAGCCCTGGGACTGTAGAGTTACGAACGTTTTCTACAAAACGATGTGTCCATACTGTGGTGTCACCGCCAGACACCACACTTGCTAGGTGGTAGCTTAAATCGGCCGCGGTCCATTTAGTACATGTCGGACCCGCGTGTCGCCACTGTGTAATCGCAGACCTAGCGCCACCACCAAGGCAGGTCTCGTGATACGAGAGAGCACTCGCCCCAGTTCAAAAAAATGGTTCAAACGGCTCTGAGCACTATGGGACTCAACTGCTGTGGTCATAAGTCCCCTAGAACTTAGAACTACTTAAACCTAACTAACCTAAGGACAGCACACAACACCCAGCCATCACGAGGCAGAGAAAATCTCCGACCCCGCCGGGAATCGAACCCGGGTACCCGGGCGTGGGAAGCAAGAACGCTACCGCACGACCACGAGATGCGGGCACTCGCCCCAGTTGTACGAGAACCTAGCTACCGACCAGATGTACGAAGCCTTTCTCTCTCATTAGCCGAGAGACTGAATAGCCATCAGCTAAGTTAATGGCTACGAACTAGCAAGGCGCCATTAGCCATACAGTGATTGTACTTAAAGTCTCCTGTGTATCGTCAAGATCGATGTACCACAATGATTGAGTAAAGTTAAGTATTAAACCTGCTCCGCACTTTTCTTCCTAACATTAATTACGTATCCTGTTCCAGTACTTCACGCCCGTCTGCGTTAGTCTAGCTTGCCTTTTCAGCCATCTCAACTTCACGGTGTCGGCCCAGCTACCGACACAACACATACATACTTCCGTGCAGCGAATGAACAGCGGTGGCGGGAGGTGTACCTACAAAGGACGGGGCAGGTGCTAAACCAGTGGTAGGCAGCCCCCGGCCGAATCAATGGGAAGCGGAGGAGCGCGTCTCGGCGCCACAATTAATTTCCGTTCTAGCTGCCGAGCCTACTGTCCGGGTCCCTCAGCGGGCTCAAGTCATTTTTACTACAAAACTATCAAACAGAGATCTCTGAATACCACACGATTACGTAGTAGACGTCCTAGCTTTTTCTCTTCTTGTTCAGAAAAGAATTTGAGAATTACTTGTTCTGGCATCAAACGAGGAAGTGTGTTGCTTTAATCTCTCTTACCCGCAGGAAAAACAAATGCTTACGGAAGGGTACACTAATTTGGGTATAACATAACACGCAGCACAAGAAAATACATTGGAAGACAGTTCTCTTAAAGGATCGAATTGCATGGATTAGTAATCAAGCCTACGCGACAAAATGTTTAGTGTCTGTAGATGAAGGAAATTTAGCAGATTCTTGCAAAAAGATTGCGATTCTGTAGCCAGACGAATCAGTATCTTGTATATAGCTTGGTATTTCTGCATCCAGAAATCGTGATGGCTCAGAGTTATTTTAACAGGAATCTTGTATTTAATAGAAGCTTCGATTACGAATTATTTCATTCAATTTGCTGCAACAAAAATATATATTCAATTTGCTGCAACAAAAATATATATTATATAACAGAGCTTCAAGGGCAATGGAGTACCGTACGCTCTTAAGACACAGCTACCAATTCTAAGATTTGAAAATGTCGCCGGCCAGAGTGGCCGAGCGGTTCTAGGCGTATCAGTCTGGAACCGCGCGACCGCTACGGTCGCAGGTTCGAATCCTGCCTCGGGCATGGATGTTTGTGATGTCCTTAGGTTAGTTAGGTTTAAGTAGTTCTAAGTTCTAGGGGACTAATACCTCAGCAGTTGAGTCCCATAGTGCTCAGAGCCATTTGAACCATTTTTTTGACCTCAGAAGTTAAGTCCCCTCAGTAGTCATTAGACATCGTAAAAGAGCAGAATGGGGCGCTCCGCGAAACTCACTCACTTCGAACATGGTCAGCTGATTGTCACTTGTGTCATACGTCTGTAGCGAGATTTCCATACTCCTAAACATCCCTAGATCCACTGTTTTCGATGTGACAGTGAACTGGAAACGTGAAGGGACACGTTCAGCACAAAAGCGTACAGGCCGACCTCGTCTGTTGACCTGACAGACCGCCGACAGTTGAAGAGGGTCATAATGTGTAATAGACAGACATCTATTCAGACCATCACAAAGGGACTATAAATTGCATCAGGATCCACTGCAAGTACTATGACATTTAGGCGGGAGGTGAGAAAACTTGGATTTCATGGTCGAGCGGCTGCTCATAAGCCATACATCACGCCGGTATTGCCAAACGATGCCACGCTTGATGTAAGGAGCGTAAACATTGGATGATTGAACCGTGGAAGAACGTTGTGTGGAGTGACTAGAATCACGGTACACAATGTGGAGGTCCGATGGCAGGTTGTGGGTACTGTGAATGCCCGGTGAACGTCATCTGCCAGTGCCAACAGTAAAATTCGATGGCGGTGGTGTTACGGTGTGTTTTTCATGGAGGGGGCTTGCACCCCTTGTTGTTTTGCGTGGCACTATCACAGCACAGGTCTACATTGATGTTTTAAGCACCTTCTTGCTTCCCACTTTTTTTTTTTTGTCATCAGTCTACTGACTGGTTTGACGCGGCCCGCCACGAATTCCTTTCCTATGCTAACCTCTTCATCTCAGAGTAGCACTTGCAACCTACGTCCTCAATTATTTGCTTGACGTATTCCAATCTCTGTCTTCCTCTACAGTTTTTGCCCTCTACAGCTCCCTCTAGTACCATGGAAGTCATTCCCTCATGTCTTAGCAGATGTCCTATCATCCTGTCCCTTCTCCTTATCAGTATTTTCCACATATTCCTTTCCTCTCTGATTCTGCGTAGAACCTCCTCATTCCTTACCTTATCAGTCCACCTAATTTTCAACATTCGCCTATAGCACCACATCTCAAATGCTTCGATTCTCTTCTGTTCCGGTTTTCCCACAGTCCATGTTTCACTACCATACAATGCTGTACTGCAGACGTACATCCTCAGAAATTTCTTCCTCAAATTAAGGCCGGTATTTGATATTAGTAGACTTCTCTTGGCCAGAAATGCCTTTTTTGCCATTGCGAGTCTGCTTTTGATGTCCTCCTTGCTCCGTCCGTCATTGGTTATTTTACTGCCTAGGTAGCAGAATTCCTTAACTTCATTGACTTCGTGACCATCAATCCTGATGTTAAGTTTCTCGCTGTTCTCATTTCTACTACTTCTCATTACCTTCGTCTTTCTCCGATTTACTCTCAAACCATACTGTGTACTCATTAGACTGTTCATTCCGTTCAGCAGATCATTTAATTTTTCTTCACTTTCACTCAGGATAGTAATGTCATCAGCGAATCGTATCATTGATATCCTTTCACCTTGTATTTTTATTCCACTCCCGAACCTTTCTTTTATTTCCATCATTGCTTCCTCGATGTACAGATTGAAGAGTAGGGGCGAAAGGCCACAGCCTTGTCTTACACCCTTCTTAATACGAGCACTTCGTTCTTGATCGTCCACTCTTATTATTCCCTCTTGGTTGTTGTACATATTGTATATGACCCGTCTCTCCCTATAGCTTACCCCTACTTTTTTCAGAATCTCGACCAGCTTCCACCATTTTATATTGTCGAACTCTTTTTCCAGGTCGACAAATCCTATGAAAGTGTCTTGATTTTTCTTTAGCCTTGCTTCCATTATTAGCCGTAACGTCAGAATTGCCTCTCTCGTCCCTTTACTTTTCCTAAAGCCAAACTGATCACCACCTAGCGCATTCTCAATTTTCTTTTCCATTCTTCTGTATATTATTCTTGTAAGCAGCTTCGATGCATGAGCTGTTAAGCTGATTGTGCGATAATTCTCGCACTTGTCAGCTCTTGCCGTCTTCGGAATTGTGTAGATGATGCTTTTCCGAAAGTCAGATGGTATGTCGCCAGACTCATATATTCTACACACCAACGTGAATAGTCGTTTTGTTGCCACTTCCCCCAATGATTTTAAAAATTCTGATGGAATGTTATCTATCCCTTCTGCCTTATTTGACCGTAAGTCCTCCAAAGCTTTTTAAATTCCGATTCTAATACTGGATCCCCTATCTCTTCTAAATCGACTCCTGTTTCTTCTTCTATCACATCAGACAAATCTTCACCCTCATAGAGGCTTTCAATGTATTCTTTCCACCTATCTGCTCTCTCCTCTGCATTTAACAGTGGAATTCCCGGTGCACTCTTAATGTTACCACCGTTGCTTTTAATGTCACCGAAGGTTGTTTTGACTTTCCTGTATGCTGAGTCTGTCCTTTCGACAATCATATCTTTTTCGATGTCTTCACATTTTTCCTGCAGCCATTTTGTCCTAGCTTCCCTGCACTTCCTATTTATTTCATTCTTCAGCGACTTGTATTTCTGTATTCCTGATTTTCCCGGAACATGTTTGTACTTCCTCCTTTCATCAATCAACTGAAGTATTTCTTCTGTTACCCATGGTTTCTTCGCAGCTACCTTCTTTGTACCTATGTTTTCCTTCCCAACTTCTGTGATGGCCCTTTTTAGAGATGTCCATTCCTCTTCAACTGTACTGCCTACTGCGCTATTCCTTACTGCTGTATCTATAGCGTTAGAGAACTTCAAACGTATCTCGTCATTCCTTAGTACTTCCGTATCCCACTTCTTTGCGTATTGATTCTTTCTGACTAATGTCTTGAACTTCAGCCTACTCTTCATCACTACTATATTGTGATCTGAGTCTATATCTGCTCCTGGGTACGCCTTACAATCCAGTATCTGATTTCGGAATCTCTGTCTGACCATGATGTAATCTAATTGAAATCTTCCCGTATCTCCCGGCCTTTTCCAAGTATACCTCCTCCTCTTGTGATTCTTGAACAGGGTATTCGCTATTACTAGCTGAAACTTGTTACAGAACTCAATTAGTCTTTCTCTTCTTTCATTCCTTGTCCCAAGCCCATATTCTCCTGTAACCTTTTCTTCTACTCCTTCCCCTACAACTGCATTCCAGTCGCCCATGACTATTAGATTTTCGTCCCCCTTTACATACTGCATTACCCTTTCAATATCCTCATACACTTTCTCTATCTGTTCATCTTCAGCTTGCGACGTCGGCATGCACACCTGAACTATCGTTGTCGGTGTTGGTCTGCTGTCGATTCTGATTAGAACAACCCGGTCATTGAACTGTTCACAGTAACACACCCTCTGCCCTACCTTCCTATTCATAACGAATCCTACACCTGTTATACCATTTTCTGCTGCTGTTGATATTACCCGATACTCATCTGACCAGAAATCCTTGTCTTCCTTCCACTTCACTTCACTGACCCCTACTATATCTAGATTGAGCCTTTGCACTTCCCTTTTCAGATTTTCTAGTTTCCCTATCACGTTCAAGCTTCTGGCATTCCACGCCTCGACTCGTAGAACGTTATCCTGTCGTTGATTATTCAATATTTTTCTCATGGTAACCTCCCCCTTGGCAGTCCCCTCCCGGAGATCCGAATGGGGGACTATTCCGGAATCTTTTGCCAATGGAGAGATCATCACGATACTTCTTCAATTACAGGCCACATGTCCTGTGGATACACGTTACGTGTCTTTAATGCAGTGGTTTCCATTGCCTTCTGCATCCTCATGTCGTTGATCATTGCTGATTCTTCCGCCTTTAGGGGCAATTTCCCACCCGTAGGACAAGAGAGTGCCCTGAACCTCTATCCGCTCCTCCGCCCTCTTTGACAAGGCCGTTGGCAGAATGAGGCTGACTTCTTATGCCGGAAGTCTTCGGCCGCCAATGCTGATTATGTATCAAAATTTAGGCAGTGGCGGGGATCGAACCCGGGACCGAAGACGTTTTATTAATCAAAGACGCTACCCATAGACCACGGGTGCTTCCCACTGTTGAAGAACAATTCGGGGATGACGATTGCATCCTTCAACACGATCGAGCACCTGCTCATAATGCACAGTCTGTGGCGGTCCGGTTACACGACAGTAACATCCCTGTAATGAACTGGCCTATACAGAGTGCTGACCTGAATCTGCCGGCATGAGTGGCCGTGCGGTTCCGGGCGCTAAAGTCTGGAGCCGAGCGACCGCTGCGGTCGCAGGTTCGAATCCTGCCTCGGGCATGGCTGTGTGTGATGTCCTTAGGTTAGTTAGGTTTAATTAGTTCTAAGTTCTAGGCGACTGATGACCTCAGAAGTTAAGTCGCATAGTGCTCAGAGCCATTTGAACCATTTGACCTGAATCCTATAGAACACCTTTGCGATGTTTTGGAACGCCGACTTCGTGCCATCGATACTTCTCCTCAGTGCAGCACTCCGCAAAAAAAGGGCTGCCATTCACCAAGATACCTTTCATCACCTGACTGCTAGAATGGAAGCTATCACCAAGGCTACGGATGGACCAACACCGTATTTAATTCCAGCATTACCGATGGAGGGCGCCACGAACCTGTAAGTCATTTTCAGCCAGGTGTCCGGATACTTTTGATGATATACTGTATATCAACTACGTTTTTGCTCATATGCAGTGTTAATCCTGCGTCCTGACACGACAAAGACCCAAACCATTACTTCAGTGAATTATAAACATTTTAGTTTCCCACAATTATGTCAGGTATGTGACAAATTCGTTGCTGTTTAAAACTAGTTCATTAGAAGTCTAGGGAATTATTGTTACAAGCAGGTAACCAATATACACGAATGCTAATTTAAAGATATAGAAAATGGCTATCAACAAACATTTAAATTTTAAAACGCAAGGAACTTGAGAACCAAAAACTGGCTGTATCTACAATTAATGATTCTTACGTCGCTTCTTGGTAAAATAGCTTCATAATTATAAATGAAAAGCACTATGTTGTGCATGCTATATAATATTAATTCATTCCGTTAACCGGTATACGGGATTACAAAGCCATCATCAGACTTTAACTGACTATTGCCGTCAAAGAGGGTACAATAGCCGTGAACAGCATTGAAAAAGATGTTATAAATCGAAAGCGAGGTACAAACACAGAGGAAATGTCATCACTGCCAGTGCAGTGCTAAGCTAATTGAAAATATTTAAGTTAGACAGTAAGTAAAATACAAAGCGAACGAACACCAGAAAAAAAACATTGACACATTAACACTATATCTCGAAAAGCTGTGTGTGCATGCAGAGATGAGTTAAGACGGGAAGTCGACAAAATTAGCAAGGAATTGCATTCAACAGAAGATGTAAATATGGTAAGACAAAGTAACAGCCTATGTAAACATTTAAATAAAATTAAGAATTACACTGAAATAACATTAATAGGGGCATGAGTAGGGAAGAATAGCATGAAGAGATAGTGTATTACATATGGCAGGTGATACACAAAAACGACAGAAGATCGAATTGACAATTGATATACATTGTTTATCAGTGGTAGTATGCAAAAATTGTATTACTAGAGGAAAGATGTACATATAATAAAACAACATAACACATACTGTACATATGCAATTGGAAAAACCTGAGAACTGCAATCTCCAGCTTTGTTCCTGTTCGCAACCTATTTGCTGTATCTCTGCCTGACTGAAGAGTAAAAACACACTATGTACAGTTTCCCTACAGTAAAAGAAATTTTTTTATACTATAGGTACATAATTTAGCTTAGATTATTTCCTGTTAATTGTATCACTTTTTCTATGTCACCTTTGATATGTATTACCTCTCCATGCTATTCTTCAGCACTATTGTGCCCTCCCGTCCACCTCGTCTTTGGACATACATAAACAAACACAGGCACACACAGTTTCTCTTCTAAATTGTATCCTTTACATTTATTGAGTGCTTGATATTTTCAATTACTTTACGACAGCACTGTCATGGTGACATTTATTCTGTGTTTGTACCTCATGTTCCAAAATGCCGTCAATAAAAACGGAATTTTCCGGTTCTATTGGCGATAAAAAGGTAGGATCAAGTGTTGTGGATAGCTCTTGGGCTAGGGACCACTTGCATACCCAGCAGAAGGATCGTCCTGGTGCCACTACCCTACAGGACGGGTTCAAAGTATGAGTATTACACATCTCCTACCACTTAGGCAAATGGAGCATATCAGGTGCTTCTTTTGCATTTGACGTGATCTATTGTGGGCTTGATGTGACTTATAGAGGCACTATTCATGGGCGGTTCCTTGGAAAACCCCACAAAAATGTTTTTTTATTATTATACTATCATAGTTACCAGCGGATCAAAATCCAGCCGAAAATTCGAAGACGCTTTGCACAGCAAATGGCTGAAATTTTTACGATATATTCGTAAGATCCAGATCTCGAGCAACCTTCAAAATTTTCTTGATATCTTTATCCGTTTCCAAGATACGGAGGTTCAAAATTACCCTACCGGTACACACATAAAATTTGGCATGAGGCAAAATTTAAACTATGAATAACCGCAGCAAATTGCTCACATTTTAACGGTATATTGTCTAGGCATTTATCTAAAAGAACCATATCTGCTTTCAAAAATCTTCATCTGTTATCGAGAAACACCACATAAACTTACGTTTTGGGTACGAAAACCAAGCCGTGGATTCCGAGATGGTTAAGCACAGCAGATGGCTGTAATTTTTGCTGTATGTTCCCAAGATCCCAATTCGAACAACTTTGAATCTTTTCTTCACATCTTTATCCATTTCCGGGATACAAAGGTTCAAGGTTACCCTTCTTGGACACGTAAAATTTGGTGTGAGGCGAAAATGTGGTCTCTAAAGTGACACAGCACGGAGAAATATGTTGTAAAGCGTCTCCGTTATCATTTGGGAACTTCAGGTTGTAGAACTGACACACATGCTAATTTTTTTTAATGTAAAATCCGCTCTGACGTGTAAAATTAGTTTTGCGTTATTTAAATTCCACCTAAGTAAACATCTAAATGTTACTGTCCAATTCATTTCTTTTCTCATGAGTAACATGCTATGATGTAGCATGGAAAAGAAGGGAACCAGCGGAAAAATGCTCCTATCGCAGCACAAAAAGGCTAATATGCTCCTGTTTATTAAAATACTCTAGAGTGAAAAGTGGGATACCAGCTGCCCCATTCTACCTTCCTCAGCACCTTTAAAAATTTTCTCAAAAATGTTGGCATGCTAATTATTCCTGCTTTTTATGCTAACAGAGAAGAAGACAGAGGCAGTGGCAAGTGGATGGAAAAGTAATAAATACTAGAAGATAGTTGACAGTGGTCGTGTTTTAGAAAGAGCAGAGGAGACAACGGCACCCCTGAGAGAAAGAGACGGGAACAGTGGCAGTGGAACATAGACAGTGACAGAACAGTGCTAGGAAAAGAGTGAAGGAGACAGTGTCAACTGGAGATGGGGCGAGGGGGAGGGGGAAGGACGAAATAAAGAGAAAGACAAAGGGGAAGTGGTTGAGAGTCAGTGACAATCGGTAACATAAAGAGAGTATATAACCATTACAAAGAGGAGGAGATAGTGATCGTGAAACGAGACAGAAGCAGTAGGATCGAATGAATGAGATATTAGCAGTAAGAGAGAGCAAGAGGGAGAAAGAGTCAGTGAATGGAGACTGTGGTAGTAGCACAGAACGAAGGAAATTGTGGCACTGACACAGGAGGCAATGACAGAGAGAAACACAAAGAGATAATGGCAATGCGTTGGGCTGAATGAGTGAGTGAGTGAGAAAGGGCAACTGGAAGTGGATGAGTATGAGCGACTCAGACCGATGGATTAGTGGGTGTGAGTGAGTTATAGTTAGGGGGGATTGTGGCAGTTTGAGGTGTGCTGTACGATAAGAAGCGCGTGAATATGTTCGCATGCCGAAATTTTTGGCAAACTTTTTAAAGAATGAAGCAGCTGGTGCCCCATTTTTCAGTCAGAGTCTTTTAAATAAACAGGAACTTATTCTAATTTTTTTTGTGCTCCGATAGGGGCATTTTTCCGCTGGTTGCACCGTCTTTGATGACGATTGTCAGTTAAAGTCGGGCGATGGTCATGTAAGCCGAAAGTCGGTTAATGATGGTGGAAGTGCTGAGTTCCTATGGGGACCAAACTGCTGAGGTCATTGGTCGCTAGGGTTACACACTACTTAAACTAACTTACGCCGAGGACAACACACAGACCCAAGTCCGAGGGAGGAATCGAACCCCCGACGGGCGGGAGCCGCGCGAACCGTGTCAAGATGCCTCAGACCGCCGGCTACCCCGCGCGGTAGTTCGTTAATGAAATAAACTGATAGTGAAGAACATCCACAACATTGTGCTTTTCATTTAGATATATTTACAGTCATTACACAGGCATAAAACAAAGATTTCATAAGAACGTTATTTATCGGGAAGGAATCCAGACATCATCATCATCATCATCATCATCAGCCATTTCAATCACTAAATGATGTGGCCTCTTCGAGTCGTGGATTCAGGTGGGCTTTCAGCAGTCTTCTCCAAGTGGGACGGTCTTGGGCAGTTCTCTGCCAGGTGTTACCAGCGATCTTCTTGATGTCTTTGTCCCATCTGTCTGGTGGTCTTCCTCTAGGCCTCCGGTGTTCTTTCGGACTCCACTCCAGTACTAGCTTCGTCCATCTGTTGTCTTTTCTTCTTGCGACGTGGCCAGCCCACTGCCTTTTCAAGGAATCTACTGTCTCTAATATATCGTTAACCTTCGTCACAGACCGGATGTCATCTTAGTACGACACCAGAGCTGCATGGCTGAAGCCATTTATCTGCAAATCCGTATAACTGTTGTAGGACTTGTAAAAAAAATACGTATTATTGCTATAAACTAACTAAAGGCGGTTCGGTTCTCTGTAAAGGAAGGTGAAGAAATCAGTACATCGCAGAATTTGTACTGGCGACGCTGTACTGTTTGTATTTATTACCTCGTCATTGAAATGAAGTATAAGTAAAGTCGTATGGAATTGCTAGAGAAAATACCCAGAGTGTGATCGAACTGCTTACTTAGCAAACATTGCAGACTTCTCTTAGCGTAGTATTACTATTTATGACTGAGGTTTTCAGTATTGGTGAAGGCGATGTGCGCTGTGTTTGTTGATGATCACATGAGGGATGTGAAAGGGAAGAGTGAAACCATGTGTTAGAACGCAGCCTAAGTCTCAAACTAGGCTTTAGCAAAGTGTAACATAGGTGCTTAGTGAACTTAAATGAACCTCTTAGCATCAAGACGACGTTGTTCTCGCGAAACCTCGTTCAGTAAAATTAGAGCTCCGATATTCGAGGTAGACTTTACGATGACCCTGCTACCACCGTCGTATATCTCACGAAAGGACGATGAGAGTAAACGGGAAAGATTATGGCCCATACGTAAAAAAAAAAAAAAAACGAGTCGCTCAGTACGCGAGTGGAATAGTACTTCTCAGTTTTAATGTTGGTACGAAGTACTCTCCGCCTCGCACTGCACAGAGTCTATGGACTTTAGACGTACATATGGAACACGAAGGGAGGTGGTACTCTTGCTGTATTAATGGAAGCCCACACAGGATCTGGCAGCAGTATACACCTGGAATGTAGGAGCACATTGTGCGTGTTCCCATTTCTTTTTAAAATTTATTCTGGGGGACCGGTTTATTTTGCGAGTGGCCGTAAATCTGAGCGGGTGTTGCATTACAATCAGACGTGGGGCGCGCAAGCTGGCCCGGTGCCATAAGTCACGGCGGTCAGTGCAGGTAGTCAAGCTGGAGGGCAGCGCACTGTCTTGAGAGACCGTGTCCTCCAGTGTAAGGGAGAGCGACGGTACATAAAAATGTGCCCCAGTACGATGACTGCTCCTTGTGCGTCAAGGTAACAAGCGCTTAATTTCTTAGGCAAATCCTCGGTAGGCACCATGAGGCAACTGAATCCCGTTTCAGATCATCGCACGGTGAAAACATACTACGTCACATCGGGGTCTGCAACGGTAGCCAGTGGCACTACGCACTAGACATGCGTTATAGCGCTGCAATACTACTTATCTAAAGCAGAGTTAATTACGTCGGGGCAAATGGTTTCTTCACAGGAACCATTAAGAAGTTCACCAAGCCCAGTTTTTGCTGTGCAGCCTACGAATTTCCCTGTGTATTTTACTTTGATACTGGTTGCTGAGGTTGGACTCCACGGCGAATTACGTTACCTTGGCGTATACTGCGGTTGAACTTGCGGAATTCGTCTGTAAAAATTACTTTATTCTATCTGATTTCTGAGACAGACAGTTCGTTTTTAGCGGTAAACCAGTCGAGCAATTGCCTTAAGTGACAAAGGACTGTACTGGCACTCGTTTTTTCCAGTGATGAGGCAGCACGCAGGAGACATCAACTGCTGGCGGTGTGCAGTTTCCTGGGCCTTCGCAAGAGGCGCTGTGGCGCTGCGGAGCGCAGGCAGCGCGTGGGCGCGGCGCGCCGGCGGATGTGCGAGATTAAGCGCCAGCGAAGACCGACCAGTGCGTAAAGCGACACGACACGGCGCGGCGCGGCAGACGGGCGCCCGAGGCGCGGCCGCGGCTGCGGCGGATTTCCTCGCCGCACAATGCGGCCGTCACCCGATCCCGCTCTGTCACCTAGCGCCGGCCGGACGCGCCTCTCAACACCGTTTCTGTGTGGCACACCGCCAACGCTTTTTTTTTTACGTGCGCCTTTCACATCGAATTAAATTTTACCGCATTTCCCCAGTCACCACGATCGATCTCAGTAATCGAAAGGGTAATCCAGAGACTAGTGTCCAAATCGTTTCCGAAAATGGCTAGAATGGAAGCATAAAATTTGCGGGTGACTGTACCGCGAAACTTGAAAGTTCGTCTCGTCTCTCAGCTCCCACTTCCGTTTTCCTGCCTTCCCCACTGCAAAGTCGCTTTCATTTCACACACATAGTAGACTCACTACGGTGGCAGGAATTTTGTCAGATCAACACCATTTCGTTTCATACTTGAGATCGTAATCTGTATGAGCAATAAACAAATGGCACGGTTTAGAGGAGCGATAGGACTTCAACGTCCTGGATTAAAATTTAAACCTTTCCGGAACGTCACATGGTGCGGGGGCATAACAGCACCGTTGTGGTGATGCTCCGGTGGTTTACGATTTTGCTATCGCAGAGAAGTAAACAATGAGTACAACGGTACACGACATCATACTTTCCAAGCACTCAGTCACAGCAATTGTACACAACAAGACAAACAATCATTTTACACAAACCGCAGTGGACTAGCCATTTCGGCGAGAGTTAGGTAGCAAAGACTGCCTAACTGCGATAACACTCTCTTTTAGATTGGATTGTTCTGTTATACAAAGCAAGGCTGGGATTTAACGTTCCATCGACGACGAGGTTGGGGTCTGTTTTAACCTGTGTCTTAAAGAAGTTCCGCTTATAGAAGGTAAGACTATATATATATATATAAAAAAAAACTTATAAGTTTGACACTATAGCACTGGAAATTCAAACGCTTAGCATTCTTTGTGAATGGGCAAAATAACTTACTCGAATATAAAAACGTATACCTTTGTGGCCGTTTATATGATGCTGAAAGTTACAAGGTACTGGTACCGCTTCATTTCTGCACACTTCTGCGACCGGACAAGGCGCCGATCACCCTCTGCCCTTCAGCAAGTAGTACGGCTGTGAACGCTTCTACCACTCATCGTAACACCATTCAATAGCCAATCATCAATATCTACGGCGTTAAACGCAAGAAATACCGTCCTAAATTAGGAAAATTCTGATAGTACACCGAGATGGTACCAAAAACTAAAAACATTAACGTCATATTCAAACGTCGCAAGAATCGTTTCCTCTTGAGCAATCTTACAGAGGCTGTATTTAAAGAGGGCACTAGAAATTGAGCTACATCTATACTACGCGAAAAGTACATGACGAAGAGTGTTTCTAAGCAGGGATGATGTGAATTCTGCCTGCAGTGACGTGTAGGAAACCGAGCAACCTTTGTCACGATGTATGAATGCTATTCCATCTCCCACTCCACCTCAGCGCCCATCATTGGGGTACAACAACATAAGCTTACGCTCAATGTAATCCATGTGGCATTAAAAAAAATATTCAGGTTCTTGTAATACAATAAAAGTTTCCCATATGTTCGCAGTGTCCTGGAAAAATATAATCCTTTCATTATTATTTCTGATACGATATTGTGCAAAAGGCACAATAACTGATAAATCTCCCGTGTTCCTTAGCGCACAAGAATAACTGAAGATTAAGGATGATTCATTCGAAGAAGGCAGGACAAGGAGCAATTCGTATTCTTGCTCAGGTTTCCCTACCCAGCACCTGCAGTCTCCAAAGCGTTCAGTCCGGTAGGACGTTTTCTTTGCCAGTTCCTCAAACTGGAGAGGGAGGCTTACTGAAACGCGTGTGCTTGCGGACTGTGGACATCATCTGGTGGGCGAGCAGGGTAAACTTCAAACGCGGCTCCGGACCAGGGGCCGGCAGCTCCTATTTACAGGAGCGTTAAATCCTCTGCCGCCGCCGCCGCCGGTGCCGGTGCTATTGAGGAAGTTGCGAGCCGGGGTGGACAGGTGGCGAGAGTCTGCATGGCTTAGCAGCGCGCGGCACATAGGACTGGACCCGGCGGATTACGCGAGATCACGCCCTGCTCGGACGGCTCCGGGAATTTGGCAGGTGCGATCCGTGCTTCCGGTTAAAGCGCTGCGGCCACCGCGTGTTCTTTACCGACCCTGCTGGGCTGCCACCCGCACGCAGATCTTTACTCCGAGCCTCAACTGTCGTTTTTGGTGCTGAAAGTAAAGAAGAAAACTCAAATGAGATGTGAATCGAACAGATAGACCACGTGGGATCAGCTGCAAAAAGATTCCCGGTTCACGCTGCGGCTTGTCTCTTAAGGCTCTCTTTTCTGAAGAGTGATGCATCTGCTTTGAATAAAATTTGTAGACGGTTCGACGAAATGCTAAATCGCGTTATTCGTGAAATAAAGGGTCGTTGCCATATAGTCCACTTTAAGCGCTCTTCTTGTTTTATCGTCGTCAGTCCGGTTTTCTGGTTGGGTTGCTTTGGCCAGCCACAAGTATTTTCCCCATGCCAAAATTATTTACTGGATATTTACCAATCACTTTCCCTAGCGGCTTTTGCCGTCTACGGTTCCCCTCTAGTACAATGTCCTATCATCCTACCGCTGCTTCTGTTTTCTGTTCGTCACGTATTCTTTTTCTTACCGATTCTGCAGATTTCCTCCTTATTGCTTACCAGTACGCTTAATTTTTCGGCATAGCTTTATAGCACATTTTGATTATCTCATTTACCGGAATTTCAGTAAGCAGAGCAAACCTAAATACAAGAATTTTTCAGGTAATCTTAAAGTACTGATGACGGATGTGTCTTTCAGAGACTTAACATTTGCTCAAACATATCAGAGAACGAGAAAGTAATCAAAATTAATCTGCATAATTATCCCGGTACGCAATCACATATATCTGTCAAAAAACATTAGAAGTGGACCGCAATTAAAATTGCCCCAAAGGCTACCAATAAGGGTAGCACTGCACTACTATCCTGAGCGTAGGACAGGATTTTCCAGGACGTATATGTGATCATTAGGGCCTGGATTTTAATGACAAGTCATATTTTTTCTGAACTATAGGGTGAATTTTAGAACAATGTATACACAAATCTAGGCCTTTTAGTGTCGAAAAATGTATTTCGATTGCTTATATAAAGTCATATTTCAACAAATTTTAGTAATAGGTCATATTGCGGCTAACTTTTAATATAGTAGGCCATATTTCCGTCAACTTTTGCCAAAAATGCATATACCGTTTTTCTCGTATCTTAAAAATGGCTCTGAGCACTATGGGACTTAACTACTGTGGTCATCAGTCCCCTAGAACTTAGAACTACTTAAACCTAACTAACCTAAGGACATTACACACATCCATGCCCGAGGCAGGATTCGAACCTGCGACCGTAGCAGTCGCGCGGTTCCGGACTGCGCGCCTAGAACCGCTATTCTCGTATCTTAAGGGACACACGAACAAGAAAATGAATATGTTGCTCACGAGACAATATTTAACGTGCTATTATGAAAGATAAACCGATAAATTAGTACACAGCTTTATTTCTCAGGACTGTAGCAGAAAATCGGTGTACCACAACAGTCGTTTCGCGAACACAAAACATTGTTGCGCAGAGTCCACAATATGCTCTCAGAGCCAACGAAGGCGGCTTCTGCCGTTCAAATGGTTCAAATGGCTCTGAGCACTATAGGACTTAACTGCTACGGTCATCAGTCCCCTAGAACTTAGACCTACTTAAACCTAACTAACCTAAGGACAGCACACAACACCCAGCCATCACGAGGCAGAGAAAATCCCTGACCCCGCCGGGAATCGAACCCGGGAACCCGGGCGTGGGAAGCGAGAACGCTACCGCACGACCACGAGATACGGGCTGCTTCTGCCGTAATAATCATAGTAGTCGCACAGGTGTTCCCAGTAACCAGTTTGAATAAAGCCTTTGCCTTGTTCAACATGCCTAAAGCAAAGTGCTCCGACAGTGTGAAGTTGCGAGGATATGTTCGACAATTTGGAGAGAAGAAAATATTATTTTGTAAACTGTGTGAAGTTAAAGTTGGTGCAGAAGAGCGCTTTAATGTGCAACAACACTGTAATACCGCTAAACACAGCAGCTGTGTGAAACGAAGTGCTGAAAATAACAGCAGGCAAACGCTGTTATTTGAAAAGACAAATCAACCGTCAACCGTGCAATCATTCTGCAAGGATTTGTGTGAGATGATGGTATCCTGCAACATCCCATTGCGCAGCTGTGAAATATTGTTTTCTAGGCGGTAAAAATGCTGCTGAAAACGTTCCAATGTTGAAAACAGCTTACCAAAATGACGCTACGTGAAAAACTAAGTGTACGAGTGGTTTGCTCGATTTAAACTTGTCGACTTGTCGATTGACGACAAACCTCATTCTGGACATCCATTAACTGCTCGAATCGACGAAAATATTGAAAGACCGTCGTCAGACAGTTGATCAACTGTCAGAGATCAGTGGGTTATTTTGGAACTCGGTACAGCGAACTTTAACTTAAGATCTGGGATTGAAAAGTGTTGCTGCCAAGTTTGGTTCTTGAGTTATGACTGACAATCAAAAGGAACGTCGAGTTGCGCTTGAAACTGATCCATATTTTCTGTGAAAGGTCACTACTGGTTATGAATGAGTCATGGTGCTACGGTTACGACCTAGAAACAAAACATCAGTCGAGACAATAGAAGACGTCATTGTCAACCTAGCAAAAAAGTAGTCAAGTCAAACATCAAAACAGAATGATGATTTGCTTTCTTGATGTCAAGGGTATAGCTCATTCAAATTTTGTTCCCCCAGCTTAGACCATCAATCAAACCTTTTATTTGGAAGTTTTAAGAAGACTGCGTAAGAGTGCTCGCCAAAAAAGACAATATCTGTGGTAGACAGGAGACTGGTTCTTCCACCATGAGAACGCACCTGCACACACAGCCATCACTGTTCGATAGTTTTTGTCTAAAATGACACGGTTCCGCTGCCCCACGTACCTTATTCGTCTAAGCTGGCCCCGCGCGACTTTTTCTTATTTCCACGAATGAAAAGACACTAATTTGACAACACTGAAGAAGTCACGAAAAAACGAGGGAGGAGATGTCAGTCATTTCTAAAGATGACTACAAAAAATGTTCCCAAAGTAAAAGGACCGGTGGGAAAAATGTATTAGTTGCAATGGAGAGTATTTTGAAGGGGATAAGGTTGTTATGTAAACAATCTGAAAATATATAGCTTTTTTTTGGGTACCCCTTCGTAAGTCTTCGATCGAAGAGAAATTTTAATGTCCAAATGGCAGCGAGTTCAGGTTTGTGACAGACGTGACAAAGAAACCGATGAAACGACCATCCCTACAACCGCCAACCGCTGCACGGGGAAAACTGAAGGATGATGTCAGCAAGCGGCTCGGACTAGAAATACGAAATAAAAGACTAGGTTTAACCAGTTATGTCAATGCTATTGTACATGTTAGTGGTACATAAAGAGATTGTACGAGTACATTAGCCATACTGAGTGCACTGTTCAAATTTCGTAGGCTGCATTTATGCATTTCAGTTCAGTTAGGATAATGGTAGAATATGTGAGAAACTTTATGGATGCCGATTTCAATCAAGCAACTTTGTTTCGTTGTAATGCAATAATATAAAAAAAATACAGACATCAGTTTTAGACATCATGTTTTTGCATCTACTGGATGATTTGGGACTTGTACTGAACACACTTAGCAGTCTGCGCCCTTCATCTGAAGAAAAAGCTCAGTCCGGACAAATAAACAGGATCTGCAGGAAGTGACTAATGACATCAGATGGTGAATGATTACCTCAGAAAACATATTACGCGAGCAATTCACGATAGCAGTTACAGTTAATGATCTTTTCTCGAATAAAAATATGCAAAGACCTAATTCTTTTCAAGAAAAAAACATTGTGTTGTGCTGAAAGCAGAGTTTTTAGAAACATAAATTTAATTCGCAAACGTTAAGAAAAACCACAGGAAGTGCCTCCAACCTCAGCGAGATGATTACCGTGGCTTCTGTTATTAAAGAAGCCAGATTCCAAACAAAGTTCATGGAATGCGTACAGTTCTACAATTCTAGCACTGGATCTCCTGACGGTGGACAGTAAAAATTATGGTCGGAACTAGACACGACAATAAACCACGGACTGAAGCTACTAACGGCCATGGCCACATTAGTAGTTACAACGTAGTACTCCGCGATTGTCGCTGGAACGTAGCGTAGGCTGAGTCGGCCGTGCGAGGACAGGCCGAGCAGGTGCTCCTACGGAGGCTGCGGACCACAAAGGGGCGGCGCGGAGCCGACAGCAATATTTGCAGAGGGGTTGCTGGTTGCGGGCTCAGCAGGTTGCGCGCGCGAGGTGTGAAACGCGAGCACAATGCGCCGCTTAGCCCCGCGCCCCAGACATATTAATAACGATATTTTAGCATATGAATAGCCGGCACGCTGACCTCGATTTGCCAGGCCCTCCCGACGCCCCTAGCCACTAGTTTATCATTTTCATGCTTTGCGGGGCGCGCGCGCACACACACGCCACTCGGCAACCGCTGAGTGGAGACCCTTCCCTCTAAGGGTGGGTTTCGGTCGGAAAGAGCATCGGCTGCCGCATCCCCTAACCCTCACTACACTGGAGAAGAATAGGTTATGATTTCAATAATCATAAACCGGTACTTGAATAGACCCGTGGCGAAACAGCGGTGGTTAGGGGATTAGGCTTGTAACAGGGTGTCGGATACTGCCCGTGGGGGATGAAGCAACCGCACGCCCTCCACAGGGATAATCGTGTAGACACTCTTTTCAACTTGCTATAGTATACTATTCCACCAGCTGGACCCCCTGCCAGGGTACGATTCGGCCGAGGACCAGTGCAAAGAGCTTTGTGCTGCGTCCTCCAGCTCTCGTCGCAGCCGGGGCACATAAACGACATATTGCTTCCCAGACAGGGGCCAAGCACGCGTCCGAGGCAAAGTTCCATCTGTTGTGATATTGACGAGTTTTCCTTAGGCATTTTCTACTGAGAATGGAATTGTTCGTAAAGGACTCTTAAGTTTTCTATAAATATCCAGAACTCTTTACCATTTATCTCCATGACAGATAGATGGGCTCTTGATGGAACGAATTATGGGTCTAGCATCTCACTGTCACGTAGCAGGGACTAAGAGTAATATCAAGTAGAGCAGGATCCGTGAGGAGGGTGTGCTAGAAGCAAAATAAAAGGATAAATTTGTGCATCCCGTCACGTCACTCTTGATGACAGTATACATGAAGTAGCTGGAACTCCATAGATAACATTTCGGGTGCTCTTTACGGATAATTTCTAAGTAAGGTGGCTCGTTAAAGGATAATTGATATGTCCTTCGATTTATTAGGTCTATTTATCTATCTACGTGTACTGTACTGAAATTAGCTGCGCAACAGAGCAAATTTCCGCGGTAAGTGCTGCGTATGCTGTTTGCAAAAAAATTTGCTCCATTCACTCGCGGTAGCTGCTGTTGACAACAGTAATGTCCACTTCAATCTTCGACCTCAGAGCTTGCATTCAATACTGCTCAGTTCTGTCTCGAGTTTGTTTTTCCGACAGAGTTGGTTATACGCTAACTGATCACTAGTGTAATCGATATAATCTATAGTTATACCTTTGAAGTGCTAGCCGATATGCAACTCGTGTACGTATTCACTGAAACCATTAGTGAGCTGTTCCTGTATCGACGGCAACTATTTCACTTTACTTTTGGAACTGCTAATTTTGTAACTTTTCATCAATGAAAGTACAAACTCTCCTGGCAGTTTTCGCTGTTCTGTTCTACTCACCGAATTTTTCCGAAGGACTATAGAAAGGCGGGTCAGATAATTAACGGCACTTTACATTTTATCGTTAGCTCCAATAACTAACTGGAAACAAGGTAATGTGGACTCAACATTCCAAATTTCAACCTTTCGCAGACTTATAGTACAGATAATAAATCAGTTGTTTTATTAGGTTGTGGCTTTAGAAAAACAGTTAGTATATTTTAAAAGAACTCTGATCATTAACGATGTAACTTTACGCTAAAGCAAAGACGCAGTTATATATTATTCTCTTCCTTTCCATTTATTTCACACTGCTACACAACGATTGGCCGACACCTAAGTCACTCCAAACTGCAACGTAACATAAACATGGAGAATAAATTACTCGTTGTGCTCGGATATTCTTCTGCAGCTGCAGGTGTAGCTGCGAGCTTCTCCTCAGAGGACAAACGTGTCTCGCTGCACATAATAGAGGGAACCATGCAACTATGGTGGCTGAAGTAGGTCGCGTGAGCAAGATTCTAGCTCTGTAACAAAGAAATCTGTGACTTTTCCTCAATTTAAACGTCAGATACAAACCGGAACTCAGCTGCTTTTTGTAAGAAATTTATTGACTTGCTCTTCTTCCTCTTCCTTGACTGCGTAGTCTGGGAGACATTCTGCTGTCACAGACCTCTATTCATTCCACAGGATCTTTCATAGTCTACGCCTTCTTACGGTGGTTTTCGTCAGTATGTGAGAAATGATACGCAAAATGAGATAACTGACTTTTCGACCGTGTCAACGTATACTTTGCTACAAAAAGAGAGAAAAATCATACATGGGTCTTCGAACTCAAGTATTTGGCCGGAAAACTGTTCTCCTTCAAGCGATATATATTTTGTTTTCCTATGGAAAGCTTATCAAGATCTCTGCGCGATCTTTACTACCGCTAATCTCTCCGAAGGATTATCGCACTGATACTGTGACACTGACGAGAATAGGCGTTTGTGTAGTAACCGGCAGCGAAGAAACACCGCCATGTGTGTCATTTCTCACCTGTCGAACAACTACTGTACTTACTGACGCAAACAAACAATATTAGCAACTCGTACCTTCTTAGCATACGCGCGCCAACGCAAGACTGGGCAACCGATTGCTAAGAACACTGGCGGCAGCCGACCTCACTCCTATCGCATTTGCAAGCTCTCAGTATAAGGGTAGTGAAGACGCACGTAAACCTGCTACAGTCTGGAGTTGTAGCAATATAAGCTTGTGTGTGTGTGTGTGTGTGTGTGTGTGTGTGTGTGTGTGTGTGAGAGAGAGAGAGAGAGAGAGAGAGAGAGAGAGAGGGGGGGGGGGGGGAGGGGGAGAACTACACAACTATTACAACAAGCGTAGGATTTCAAGTTTCAGTTACATAGTAAACTGCAAAGAACATTTTTTATTTTGTTTCTTTTTGCTGTGTGTGTGTTTCAGAAATGGAACACACCGGCTTTAATGCACCTCCTCAAAAGTAGATGCTGGCATTATTATTATTATTGTATCATCATCCTTGTAAAATAGTCGCAGTGAACGAAACGCAGTTCGTTTCGATTCGCGTCATGAATTAATTTACAGGGAGTGGGAAAGGAATTCAAAAACTGTTTCATGGAACAAAGGATGCTTTTACTACTTAGTTTCGGGGCCGCTCGGATATTCGGCGTCAATACAGGACACTATCTCAGTTATGAAACGGGAAGTAAACAATAGTGGCTGCAATATGGTGAAGTAGTCGACAGCCTCAGACTTGTAACGTCGGTGTGGTTTCGGGTCTAACTGCTCGACATCAGCGCGAGGGGCTCAGGATTCGAGTCTTGTGTCTGGCAGGCAGTATCTTTTTTTGTGTGTCTGCATCGTCAACTGAGGTAATATTCGTTATTTCATTTGCCGGTCTCGCGGGCTCCGTTGGTTAACTGCGAAGTATAGTAAAACAAAAACCTGCGACGTTAAATCACTAGGAAACTAAGTATGAGCTTCCGAATTGCATCGCTACCAGCAAATGACCTACGTGTTTTTCACTAAATAAAGTCTTTAAATATAAGAAAAAGGGACAAAACGAAAGAAACACAAAATAAGAACAGCTTTCGCTTTGTTAAAGTGAGGACAATAATTTATAACTTCTACGCCTACAATAGATCACATTTACAAAAGCCGTTCTAAATCAAGTAACCCAGCGGAGCGACATGTAACCTACCACCAAACGTAGGATCGACAAGCCCATTCGCTGCACGTGCGGTGAGGTACCATCAGCTGGTGACGTCACATGTTCAACACTTGAGGTCCACTTTCGGGGTATTTCCTGACACTTTGGCGGTTTTTAAACGATGATGAAAATCAACCTGTATATAAAAATAAAACGCCGTCAGCGAGGTTTGATGGTCTCCCCTCCAAAATATGGGTCCTAGTATTCTCAATCTCCACCATTCAACTTCGGGTACCCAAAAACACGCCCCATAGATTTTATAATTGGGGCGGAAGCGAAAGTAAGGTTTTACGTCCCTTCGGCGACGAGGTCGTTAGAGATGGAGTACAAACTCGTATTGGAAAACTAATAGAGAATGAAATCGGACATGTCCTTTCCAAAGAAACTAAGAGGACATTTGCCTTAATCGACTAAAGAAACCAAGGAAAACGTATTCTGGATGCCCCGATTGGCGTTTGAACCGTCGTCCTATAGGACGCTAGACCAGCGTGCGAAACACTTCGCCACCTCGTTCGGTTTGCGATGAAAAATTTACAGGGCTGAGCATACGCGAAGTTGCAAATCTCTTACAACAAAGCTGTCAGCCGCAAGTGAACCGCCGGCCGAGTCCGCAGAGTGCCTTCTCGCGCCGTGGCCCACGTTTGTGTTCGCGCATCTCGCTGCGGCCGACGCCTGCGTGCACGTCACGTCATTAATATCCCTTGTTATTACTGGCGGGCCGGCACCCCGCGCTAATCCGCGGCCGGTGAGGGGAGGCGGCTCCACTTGCAGTGGCGATTACACACACACAACGCGCGAGCCGGCCGCCGCCAGCCAGCCGCATCTGTTTGCAACACAGTCGCTTTCTCACGTTACACCGCCTATCGAGCATCTCCCGTGGCTCCAGTTCCGCTGGTTACCCATCACCGCAACGACACACCACATCACTACGGGTCGCATACTCTGGATTAACTCTGATGGAGCGCTACCGCTAACTCTGGAACGCCGTTCACGTGGACGTAAGTGCATATTGTACAACCAGCCAAGCTTTTCCACAATACTAAAATGGAGAAATTGAACAGTGATACTGGTAACAGGTTAAGGAGGAAACACGTGAGTTGTAAATAAATATCGTTAAGTGAACCGCATGCCACACCTCTTGTGAATCTAATTTCACACAAAACAAAATCAGTAATATCTAGCTAAGTGTCACTGAACACAGGGAGACACACGACCACGTCGCTTCTATTTTGTTAGGCAACACGCGTGTTCGTGTTTCGTGTATTCTCAGAGACTAAACCGTGGTTATAGAAACTTAGTGGTAGAGTTTAGACGATTCAGCAATTCGTAAGGTAGGACAGCCAGTTGTAGTTATTTCTCGAGCTCCACGTGGCTGTTGTATCGCATCTTGCAGGTACAGTACTCTCAGCGCCTTGCAAGCGTGACTGGATGCACACAACATGCCCCCCCCCCCCTCCATCATTGTAACACACAGTTATTTTAATCGAGCTACGACTTCCCCTACACAGCAGAACTCATTGTTTTTTCATGTCATCCGTAAGTTCATTATTATGGTGTTATTCTGTCTGAAACGTCTAACTAAAAGTGAAAATCCGAAGGGATCCGTTCATATAATATTACTGTTAATACTAAACAGTATACATAAAATGATACTAATACGCATATTGGTACATTGTTGCAAAAAATATTTCACGGATACCGTACTACACCAACAATCAATTACTTAAAACTTTTACACAAGTAAAAGTACGCTGATACTCAACGTGCCTAGCACAATTCGTTAGGCAGATATTACCCACATGTCAAGGTGTCTGCAATTCAGCAGTACTTTATCCCTGTGTAACATTTTGTGGTAATTAGACAGAACGCTACATTCTCATTCAACGGGATTAGCACAGCGCCATCATGTGGCTAACACCGTGTAAGACGTTAATTCTTATTACAGAATGAGCATCGTATTCAGCGCCGCACTTGGCGGTATGAAATCTGCGTAGGTGGGTGCGCTACGCACTGTCAACGCGCGGTAATTAAGCGGCGTCACAACGTCGTACAGATGGCTCATCCCCGGCGAGAACACTGCCTCCGCCTAATGAGCTGCTTAAAACTCGGCAAATTAGCCGCGCTGCGTAAAACTACTGAACAATATGTTGGTGCCCGTAAAGCCGTACATCGTAACTACTGCACTTCAGGACTTCGTTTGACAGTCCAGGAGGGTCGAGGGCCAGATAAATCTATCTTCTTGCCAAACATTTCCGTGTAGTAGTTTTCATTAGCCAATAAGAAAGAAATCTTCTTACATTTGGAGTGGAGAGTAAGATTAGCCATCCCATCTCCAATAGGGATGACGAAGCACTTGTGTTAAAGTCAAGTAGACGTCCTGCAGTAAAACAAATACAGAGGAGACGGCAAGTTTTCTCGAAATAAACAGTGATACACTGAATTGCCGTTACCATTTTCGTAGCATTGGTTGAACGTACAATACACAGACCACACCAAAAGCAAACATTTTTCTACGATTATGATGCCAATCAGCGCGCGACCGACAGTTACAACAGCAAGCAAGTATTTCCCATACTTAAGCCGATAGGCAATGTAGCACAACGGACAAAATGCATGGGCTGTTTTCTGAAAGTGGTACAACATTTTTATGTCCAGTGTAAAGATCGGTTATTACATAAGAGAAATGGTGGACGCCTGTGAACAAGATTATTTTCTTAATCCTTTTTTCTTCCTCGTAATCTTCTTCAATCCCATGTACTCACGATCTGAAACTTCTCGGACGATTAAATTCCTTTCACAGGTAATGCTCTAATGACGACTGAGCTATCCAGACACGACTCATAGCCTTCCTTCTCGCTGTACCTCTCTCCTACTTTTGCAAGTCGCGTCCTGAGGGATCAGTTGGGAAAGGCAGAGTTCCGGGTTATAGTCGCGGTCCGCCACACCTTTTTAATCTGCCAAGAAATTTCAGGAAAACGCTCAGTCCGATGCAGAGACAAAGGTTCATTATGGGCATTCACAACCAATCAGCTTCATCCGCGGTTTATCTCCAAACCTAATAAAATAATACGTTACCTTATGTGTGTGTTACTAAATTTATTTACATAGGCTTAACATAGTTCTGCCGGCCGGAGTGGCCATGCGGTTCTAGGCGCTACAGTCTGGAACCGAACGACCGCTACGGTCGCAGGTTCGAATCCTGCCTCGGGCATGGATGTGTGTGATGTCCTCATGTTAGTTAGGTTTAATTAGTTCTAAGTTCTAGGCGACTGATGACCTCAGAAGTAAAGTCGGATAGTGCTCAGAGCCATTTGATTTTGAACATAGTTCTTTTCAATTGAACATAAATATTTTTCGTGTAGCAACATAATACTGACCACATATTACCATCAGAGTGTGCAAAAAAAAGTCGTAACTACAATGAATAGTTGTTTATTGAGAAAACGAGGAAATTTATGGCCTGTTTCCCGAAACTGAAATCGTCGAGTATTGAGCAACTCATATGCGGCACTGCTCACATATGCCATATGTGCAACAACACCTGCATCACGTGGAGGTGTGAAAAATAAAGATAACAGGTAGGGAAGTAGAGTGCACGAGTCTCAGTGGGGCAGTATCTAAGCAGTCCGATATCTGCCCGCAGAGCGACGCGAGCAACTACTTCGACTAGGCGCAGATGCAGTTGTCTCTGGCAGAGCGTGACGTCACAGGTCGGAGGTCGGTCGCTACACACATCTGCACAAAGCCGCGGCTGCACGTGAGCTGGCAATGCTGCCGTCGCTCCTCATGAGCGGCACGCTCACGCTGTATCTGTACACAGCAAACCTCACAAATCACTGGGAAAGGACGCACTTTACCAATTCCTAACAAGCTGTGGACTGAAAACAATATCGTCTTACGCACACATGCAGCGCCCGTTTGAGACCATGTTCCATGTTCTGTAAACGCAGATACTGCAGTTCTATCGACATGAACGGCAAAGAAGTGGAAATCCCAAGGTACATAGGAACAAGAATTTAGGATACACACAGCTATTTTTTAGGATACACACAGCTATTCGAAAGGCGTACCACCATTAACGTTACAGTTTTCAAATGGTTCAAATGGCTCTAAGCACTATGGGACTTAACATCTGAGGTCATCAGCTCCCGAGAACTTAGAACTACTTAAACCTAACTAACCTAAGGACATCACACACATCCATGCCCGAGGCAGGAGTCGAACCTGCGACCGTAGCAGCAGCGCGGTTCCGGACTTAAGCGCCTACAACCGCTCGGCCACAGCGGCCGGCGTATTACAGTTTTCTAGTGGTTGCTGAGGAGACTTGGTTTTGATATGGGATATATGGGACCAATATCCGGAAATATATCGTCTGAATAGGAAATAAGTTACTATTTTCATATCTCCCGCTTCACGGTACGGTACGTAATGATAGAACTGCACAATCCATTTATAGACAACTTCTTCCGGATCGCCTCAGTCCATTAAGTAACACTTTCGTCCGACAAAAACAAAAACTTCGAGAAATGGTACGTTCGGAACTTTACTGTGTTTATCATAAGAATAAACCAGATGCCAACATTACACCATGTACACTTACGCATTTGCTTGAATCCCACTGGATTTCGTTTCATGTGAAGCGGGAAGCCAAACTGAGCCCAGTACAGTCAAGTATGACCATAGCGCATTTAACTTGGACAGCACTGGCCAGCCAGCTGGTCCAACTAACCTGCAGTGATGTGAGCAATTCAGACGTAAAGAGAGACGAGCAGAGAAACAATATAGCTTCGAATATCATTAAATTTCTAAAGACAATGAAACAGTATTCGACAAAACTCCAGCACTACTGCACGCTTCTAAGGTGACCTGACGGAAAGCATAAAACGCTCTTCTTCTCACCTAACATAGTATTCTAATCACAAAACAGAGTGATGAAAATTCCTAGCTTAAACATAGGGTATTTTTAATGAGCGAGCTACGTGCGTAGAAAAGTATACTGCAGGGAGTTCACCGTAGTGTTGAATACTGAAGCCACTACAGGTATTTATTACAGTCAGTGGTCTGGTAATCTCTTACATCCAGACCTCCGGTTGTAAACACTCTCGTATCGGTACTAAACGTTTTATGTCGGTAGCGTGTCAACGAAAACTCCCATTTAGTTCGTACTATGTACTCACGTCCAGCACAGCGAGCGTAAATGTTAATTAAAAACAACACCACAACTACTTAGTGCAAACCCCAACGATGACAAGTTTAGATGTTATATGGGACTGTTCCGCACGTGTGATGCAATTGTTTCTTTATTCCACTGCTCCGATTGTTTATGTTTATGCGGTGAAACTACAAACGCACAAGCTGCTTCATCATGAGTGATGCCTGTTTTGTCGATCATGTCCGACAGAACACCACACTTACACTATGTGATCGAAAGTATCTGCCACCTACCGCACGGTACTCCATATCAGCGACCTCAGTAGTCATTAGACATCGCGTGAGAGCAGAATGGGGCGCTCCATGGAACTCACTCACTTCGAACGAGGTCAGCTGATTGAGTGTCATTTGTGTCATACGTATCTAAGCGAGTTTTCCACACTCCTAAACATCCTTAGGTCCACTGTTTCCCATTTGATACTGAACTGGAAACGTGAAGGGACACGTACAGCATAAAAGCGTACAGGCCGACGTCGTCTGTTGACTGACAGAGACCGCAGAAAGTTGAAGAAGGTCGTAACGTGTAATAGGCAGACATTTATCCAGACCATCACACAGGAATTCCAATCTGCATCAGGATCCACTGCAAGTACTATGACAGTTAGGCGGGAGGTGAGAAAACTTGGATTTCATGGTCGAGCGGCTGTGTTCATAAGCCACACATCACGCCGGTAAATGCCAAACGACTCCTCGCTTGGTTTAAAGAGTGTAAACAATGGACGACTGAACAGTGGAAGAACGTTGTGTGGACTGACGAATCACGGTACGCAATGGGGCGATCCGATGGCAGGGTGTGGGTATTGCGAATGCCCGGTGAAAGTCATCTGCCAGCGTGTGGAGCGGCAACAGGAAAATTCGGAGGCGGTGGTGGTATGGTGTGGTCGTGTTTTTCATGGAAGGGGATTGCACCCCTTGCTGTTTTGCGTGGCACTATCACAACACAGGCCTACACTGGTGTTTTAAGCACCTTCTTGCTTCCAACTGTTGAAGAGCAATTCGGGATGGCGATTGCATCTTTCAACACGATCGAGCACCTGTTCATAATGTACGGACTGTGGCGGAGTGGTTACACGACTATAACATCCCTGTAATTGACTAGCCTGCATCGAGTCCTGACGTGAATTTTATAAAACATCTATGGGATGTTTTGGAACACCGACTTTGTGCCAGGCCTTACCGGCCGACATCGATACCTCTCCTCAATGCAGCAATCCGTGAAGAATGGGCTACCATTCCCTAAGAAACCTTCCAGCACCTGACTGATGGTATGCCTGCGAGAGTGGAAGCTGTCATCAAGGATGGGTCATCGCCATATTGATTTCCAGCATTACCGATGGAGTGCGCCACGAACTTTTAAGTCATTTTCAGCCAGATGTCCGGAAACTTTTGATCACATACTGCATCTATACAAATAAGTTTGCTACTTTCAACTCGAAGGTTCAAACACTCGTCCGGTCATCTTGATTTAGGTTTTCCGTGATTTTCCTTAATCGCTTCAGGCAAATGTTGAGATGGTTGCTTTGAAAGGACACGGCCCACCTCCTTCCCCATCTTTCCCTAACCCGATGGGACCGATGACCTCGCTGTTTGGTCCCCTCCACCAAATCAACCAACCAACCAACTTCCAACGAAAGAAGACTGCCAGAAGAACACTGGAGCAGACTCCAAAAAGTCCTTTTACATGTCCGGAAAATGTTCTCCCATGTAACAGTTCCACGTGTAAACAGTTAAAACAAACTGTCATCAGCAGGGATTGAACGTGGGACCTTTGGTACGACGGTCTCAGGTGCTACCGACTCACCCACGCGAGATCACTAGCTGATACGCATTTCCAGTGATCCATAGTTGTTGTGTTACAATTATTGTTTACGTCTGTTCTACTGGACGACAGCACGTAGCACAAGTTAAATCGGTGTTTTAGTTGATATTCTATCGACATACAACGTTCGGTACAGATTTCAGTGTCTCACATCCTTATCCGAATCCGAGAAATACATTTCAGTTCTGGAACTGTCATCTACTACGTTGATAACAACTCGTTCCACAACAGTATCTACACTACTGGCCATTAAAATTGCTACACCACGAAGATGACTTGCCACAGACGCGAAATTTAACCGACAGGAGGAAGATGCTGTGATATTCAAATGATTAGCTTTACAGAGCATTCACGCAAGGCTGGCGCCCGTGGCGACACCTACAACGTGCTGACATGTGTAAAGTTTCCAACCGATTTCTCATACACAAACAGCAGTTGACCGGCGTTGCCTGATGAAACGTTGTTGTGATGCCTCGTGTAAGGAGGAGATATGCGTACCATCACCTTTCCGACTTTGATAAACGTCGGATTGTAGCCTATCGCGATTGCGGTTTATCGTATCGCGACATTGCTGCTCGCGTTGGTCGAGATCCAATGACTGTTAAAATATGGAATCGGTGGGTTCAGGAGGGTAATACGGAACGCCGTACTGCATCCCAACGGCCTCGTATCACTAGCAGTCGAGATGATAGGAATCTTAGCCCGTCTCGATCCCTGGGTCAACAGATGGGGACGTTTACAAGACAACAACCATTTGCACGAACAGTTCGACGACGTTTGCAGCAGCTTGGACTATCAGCTCGGAGACCATGGCTGCGGTTACCCTTGACGCTCCATCACAGACAGGAGCGCCTCCGATGGTGTACTCAACGACCAACCTGGGTGCACGAATGGCAAAACGTCATTTTTTTTTTTTGGAAGAATCCAGGTTCTGTTTACGGCATCATGATGGTCGCATCCGTGTTTGGGGACATCGCGGTGAACACACATTAGAAGCGTGTATTCGTCATCGCCATACTGGTTTATCACCCGGTGTGATGGTATGGGGTGCCATTGGTTACACGTCTTGGTCACCTCTTGTTCTCATTGACGGCACTTTGAACAGTGGACGTTACATCTCAGATGTGTTACGACCCGTGGCTCTACCCTTCATTCGATCCCTGCGACACCCCACATTTCAGCAGGATAATGCACGACCGCATGTTGCAGGTCCTGTACGGGCCTTCCTGGATACAGAAAATGTTCGACTGATGCCCTGGCCAGCACATTCTCCAGATCTCTCACCAACTGAAAACGTCTGGTCAATGGTGGCCGAGCAACTGGCTCGTCACAATACGCCAGTCACTACTCTTGATGAACTGTGGTATCGTGTTGAAGCTGCATTGGCAGCTGTACCTGTACACGCCATCCAAGCTCTGTTTGACTCAATGCCCAGGCGTATCGCCACTTCACGAACGGCAGGTGGAATACGTTCGAAAACTACCTCACTCTGTTGAATCTTGCAATTATTAAATGTCCTTAAGGGAGTAATTACATTCATATGTAAGCCAATTAAAAATTTCTCAGCTGCCCTTCAGTTCTTTCCGAATTCTCAAGTACTCTGACTTGTACTGACAATAATTAAGAGAGAAGATCGTCGTAGTTTCTTGCCACTCGCAAATATTTAAGCTATGTTGATTTACAGGCAACTCCCTGATGCTATAGCACAAAAATACTGCAGTTTTGCCAGTATCAGTTCCACGAGGTAACACGCTTCTACAAAAACAAACGCATATACGGTAACTCTCCGATTGCTACTATCACGGTCAACTGTAAGCAACAGTGGTTAATTGAAGCGCATCACGTCGTGGGCTCTTCGTGACTGTAGCTTCTATGTTAGAGATTATTAATTACTCCCTAACCTAACAGTGGTTAAATCTCATATATCTTGATATTCGCTTAATGAACAACATCTGGGTCCTTTCGTTGAGTCTCTTCCCGCCAGTATAAACTGGGAATGGGCAAATAAATTGTTCAAGAGTGGAATGGTAGAGAGTGGGTCGATGAACTCTCTGCCTGGTATTTAAGTGTGAGTAGTGATGTAGGTTTTGAATAACGAACAGGAGAAAGAACAAAAACAAATGCTCACGATACATCTTGAAAAACATTTATCAAATAAATTTTTTGAGCTTCAGACGGTTGACATTCATAGCTTTAATAATTTAGTGTAGATAAATTAATCAAATGATGACATTACTGGCCGGGATTCCGTCTGAGGCTGTTCGGTCGCTTGGTGCAAATCTTTGTACTTGACGTCACATCGTCGACTTGCGCGGCGATGAAGATGAGAAGAAATGATGAGAAAAACACAGACACGCAGTTCCGGAACGAAGAAAATTTCCGACCCGTCCGTGAATCGAACTCGGAACACCGCGATCTATACGCAAAGATACCAGCCACTTTCTTTTAAATTTCTTTTTGTTCGTTATTGGTCTTTATATTTGTTAGGAGCGGACGTCCCTTGACGCTTGTTCAAGTTTATCGTGGATCCATTCACTCAGTCTCTTTATTACAAAGGACAGCTATCCCTCTGACCGAACACGCTGAGCTACTGTGCCGGCGTCACTAGACCACGAGCTACGGACGAAAATATTAAAAATAATCGTGTTTGAAACTCTTCGCGCTGATTAAAAATGGTTCAAATGGCTCTGAGGACTACGGGACTTAACATTTATGGTCGTCAGTCCCCTAGAACTTAGAACTACTTAAACCGAACTAACCTAAGGACATCACACAACACCGAGTCGCTGATTAAAATTGCAATATTTTACAGTACCACGAAAAACGAAAGTGCTGTGATTATATTTAGAATTACCCAAATGAATTTGAACTGCCTAATTAGACGGAAAACAAGACTATTGGTTGCACTCCTCCACAGCACTTCTTAGCTGAAACATGACTCAGAATTTCTTTTCAAGTTCTTTTAAAAAAACTATTCGTTCCTACCAAAAATCAAAATTTACATATTTTTCTCTGTGAGAAAGCAACTCAAGTAACCTTGTACCCGATTGGCCTCATTATAAAAAAGGCAATTGCCTGGACGACAAAAACAATTACGTGTGAAAGTACTGAAACGTACACAGTTGCATGCCCAAAGCACAGTGTCGTTAATGTATTTGAGCCGAGTGTTCGGTCTCTCCGTCCCGTCCTTTTTCTTTACTAAATCGAGTTGCAGCATGAAACACATCTCTTTCACATTTCAGACCAAGGCATGGACGACTGTCATTACTGTACGGAGGCAGATATTTGTAGTTAGTACGCACCGGAAGGACGCGATTTACAGATAGCCTGGAGATACTGAAAGGGCAATGATCTGGTACATTCAGCTGAGAAACTAGATATCTCGGAAAAGCAGCAGCTCGCCTGTGAATGAGAAGTACAGTATCCCTGTAACACACCGTCCAAATAGGGGGACGCCCAGTGATAGGAGCCATGCGATCGAAAGTCTCTGGAAGGGTGATATGGTGGGCAAACAGAAGAGTCCTCAACATCGGACTGAGACGCGGTACTGGCAGCGAAGTACACACACGGCTACCGGAGGATGGCGGCGATTAGATAGGCCGTCAGAGCGCGCGCCAAGATAACGTCCCCAAACACCAGCCCACCGCCGGCCACGTCGCCTCAATGGACGCTTTTGTGCGCCAACGCCGTCCGTCACGCACGGCATGCGTACGCGCTGCCGCTGCTGACTCAACTACCCCTGCTCCCACGCGAAGGGGGCATCAGTGTTCTCAAGTGACCGACCGACACCTTTGCTTGCACTATTTCGGAAATATTTTCAAGTGTGTACGACACGGCACTAGTTTCTTGCAGGATGAGTTCTTCGCTAGAAATAGCGGAGGGATTACGAGAATGTCTTGTACAGTGAAAAATTGACGCCATAAATGGGACAGAGTTTAGCACCGGTAACTATGACAATCAGTGCTTTTCGTAGATACGTTCTCAACCGCCCAGTGCAGGGCTGTTCACTGACTTGCTCCTGCGAGCTTGCTCGGGCACATATCTGAGCAGCGACCAACCGGACGGCTTACGGCCATAAATCGTGGGGGTGAAGTGGAGGGAGGAGTGGGAACGAGGCAGCCCCAATCTGGAAACTATTGACAATGCGCCTACTCTACGGCAGCTTATGTTAGTTGATGGGGTGAAGAACACGGAGTAGCTAAGTGCCAAACATATTTCTTGCCACTGTTGTAGCCTTATGATGAATGCTGTTTTCGGACGAAGTTTAAACTAACATTAACTGAAAATGAAATGATCGTATGGCATTGTTGGCCGGGAGGCCCCATGCATATACGTCGCGACTGTTTTATTCGCAGATTAAACACAAGAACACTGGATCCCAATGAATTCTTCTTATTTTCCTTTTCACTAAAGCATCAATGCCTGGCACCACTTTCTGAGCACTGTTGATTCAAAAACAAGCTTTCTGCTTGCTTTCTCTGAGTGCAGATTTCGTTCTCTTCACTGCTGGAAAAAGTTGATCTCACGAGTATGTAGATAAAAACACTGACATAACCGTGGCTGCAAACTTGTGAAGTCGTCGAAATTTATGTCGTGGAGAAAGGCTTATTTTATTACGAAATTTATCACGCAAGTGCCTGCCGCACTGTAGTTCTAACTGTAGCTAGGCATTCTGCACTGGCGTCTTGTAAATTAACGATGTGTTGACGATCGCTTTGAAATTCCGAACACGGCCATAACGCTGCTTTTCATCGATTTAAAGAGAGCTACTCTGTACTTTGAGCACTGTGACGTTAAGTATATACGATTGCGTTTAAGGTTACGGTTAACTTAACACACGGTCATTCCCCTGAAAAAAGAGCAAAGGGCCGGTTTAGTGGGTAGAGTCACTCAACACCGATATCCCACTTTCACTATTCCCGGAGACCGTTTCAAATTTTTATCAGGTGGAAATATCATCTAGAACGACTTGGCGTTGATCTCCTGAGTGCTCATCTAACAATTTCGCACCGCAAATGACACTAAACGTCTTGCAATACCTGAGAGCCAAATGACAGCTCAGCTACCGATTCTGGAATAATCAAAGTAACGACAGGCAGCTTGTTCTACTCCTTCACTGGGTGATTCTACTGTTGGGAACTACTGGGAAAAATACGGCAACCAGACGTTTTGCGAATTTCGTTTGTGTCAGGATGTAGTTACAGATTCATCATCACGCCGTATGAAGACGAATGGAAACCCGAAACGCGTGTCGGCATACATAAAGTATAAAAAAGTGGCTGATTGCTACATTTTTTAATTTACATACGCCGCAGCCACAGAGCTCAAGCACCGTTATCGTGAATAACATCCTACTGCAAATGATATACCTTTTTGAGTATACGAGAAGTAAATCAGTTCGTTTTAGATACTTCTAGAGGTTGTTAAGGAAACTGATTTAAGTTTAACATAAAAACGTCTACCGCCGTACAGAGATAGTATGCGTTTCAGGAATTCAACTATAAAAACTGCTAATAACCATGATCATTGCACAAGTTTAAGTCTGATACACTTTGACGAAGATACTGTGAATAATCATCATTCTTCAGACTAGCTAAGCTTACTGATGTAGGTCCACAAAGAAAACTCTACGGCTGTCTTGCAAGTGGTTATTGAAAAATATCATGGAACTTCCTTAACCGCATCTTAACAATGTGTAGTGCAATGTGAAAGCTGATGAGAGGTGTAAAAGTTATAGTACTACGGGAAAAGCGAAAAAACCTTTAACACAATATGTTTTAAAGCCTCTACAGGACAATCAGATCTCATCTACAGAACGGGACTATAGTTAATTCGTAATACATATTTTCGAGTGACACTGAACCATATTTTATCTGAATTTTGTAACTGCATAAGCGGTTAATTCCTATAGTTAAATGGTCAATATAAAAGTATTAATAATGGGAATAATGGCTCAAAAATTGTACGAGCGCTTTACAATTCTGCTCTAAAAGGAAATATCTTCACGATCATACGACAATAATTGTTACGAAGCATCAGCAGTCAAATGGGCTTATGAAAAGTGAGATTAATATCTGCGGAAACCGACCGATTGGAGGATGGGGATAAATTAATGGGTTTTTGATCTGAGAACGGATGAGGGAGATAAGATCTGAATGTCGGGCCGCCTAATGGAGGCGGCGGGAGGAAGAGTTCCCGTTACGTGAATGAAATTCCGAACAACAGCTTTTAAGATGTGGAAAGAGAGACGCCCGGCCCTTGTTTTATACGGAGGGGAGGGGACGGAGGACGGACGCATTATTCTCGAGAAGACGGCCACGGACTCTGGGAAAGGGGCCAAACGGGGGGAGGGGGGGGGGGGTGTGGAGCGCGCCGCTACCGCCTGACAGCCGGGCGCTCATCCAGACCCGGGCGGCTCTACACCCAAGTCGTGTCGCATGTGCGGAGCAAAGGATAACTGCGAAGGAGTAAACTCTACAGAGCTCAAGCGAATGTGCATAGTTCGTTGATCACTGCGAAATGATAACAAGAAAATAAGGAAAACAAATGAATTAGTCGGTTATTTTGAAAACTGAGACGAACGCAGAGACGCTTCCTTCGTCAATGTCTAAGCTTTGTGCTCTGTCTCTAATGACCTCATCGTCACAGGGACGTAAACCCTGTCCTCCACTTTGTTCTATCTGGAGAAAGTAGGTGTGCATCGGCGCAACGGAAAACACGTTTTTTTGTTTCTTTCTTAAAATTATCTTTCGCATACCTCTCTCTGCGAAACACTTTTCCTTCTAGCCGCAAATTAGTATTAGCTCTCCGAGAGACTCCGAACTACTTGAAGTGTCTTGTGTCGCTTACTTAGTTATAACACACAAATCTGCCTCGAAGAATGTACAAACACTGCAAAGCTACCTCCTTCATTGCAACACTTTTATAAAACGATAATTTCTATATTATTAGAGGGTTTCTCCGTTTCGCACGTATACTTAGCACACAACTGGAATTGAATATGTAAGTTACAGCACTCACGCTGAGATGATGAGACTTGCACAGAGAGCTGCATCAAACCAGGCTTCGGACTGAAGGCAACAGTAACACTATCGTTTAAGTTCGTAAAGTAGACTTTCTATTCCTAACAAGCATTTCCAACGACACAATGTGAGTAAAACGAAACCTCTACGCCCGTAATAAAACGCAAATATGCGCCTTCAACAAATTTAGTTCGATAACTCATTTCTCGACCATTTAGTCCTATTTTAGTAAACAACAGGGCGTTATTCCACAGGTGAGGCTAGTCAGTCATTCGTGGTGAGAGCCGGAATCGGTGCACACGGCCGTCACCACAGTAATTCCCAGCCGCCAGCACCCCAGCTACGCAGGAAGCAGAGTACTTTTTTCCTCTTCGCCCATTATTACATGTCGACACACGGGCTCATTCATTATTTGCGAATTTCCGCTCAATCAATAGCGTCATTAATTACGTGAGCCAGCCGCGACGCCCAGCGTCCGTACAGTTCGCCGCGGCGCACAACCCCGCCCGCTCGCTCGCTCTCTCTCTCTCTCTCTCTCTCTCTCTCTCTCTCTCCAAAAACCTTTAGCGCAACCACAAGGCCAACGTCACACGTTCGGCTGGTCCAAGGACACGCTCCTTACTGTCACCAGAAGTTCGAAATATTCAGCTTCAGTTCCGCCCGAAAGTTGTTTGGTGAACGACTATGCGGCACCGTTACACAATGCTTATTTAAGCGGAAACGGCAACTCTTCAGAAGTGTGTAACTGAGCATTGAATGTTATAATGATCGAGATCGTCGTAACTATTAGTGAGTGGTGCCACGGCGGTCGGAAAGGCGTCAATGGCAGAGATGACCACATCCACAGGATTAAACAATCAGTACGGTCAACATGAGACAGCACTGGGCTGAGAGTGCAAGTAACAACCATGCCGTCTCCATATTGTACGAGGGTGATTTGAAAAGTTCTCGGAACGGAATAGAAAAAAAGTACTTACATCACTGAAACTTTTTTTTATTTTTCAATGTAGTCTCCTTGTAGATTAACGCACTTTGTCCAACGACGTTCCAGTGCCTTCATCCCATCGCGAAAATGAGTTTCCTCCAGCCCTGCAAAATTGTTGTCAATTCTTCGTTTGAACTGAATCTTCGTCCACCAAGAACAGTTTTCAGTTTTGGGGAGAGATGGAAGTCTGACGGAGCCATATCAGCTCCATATCAGCTGAATATGGCGGGTGTGGCAACAATTCATACCTTACTTCGTGTAATTTTGCCATGGCGGCGGAACATTTGTGCGGGTACGCAATGTCTTGATGGAAGATGACTTTCTTCTTTGCTAAAGCTGACCTTTATTCTCGTATCTTTTGTTGAATTTGTCCAGGAGATTAGCCGGCCGAAGTGGCCGTGCGGTTAAAGGCGCTGCAGTCTGGAACCGCAAGACCAATACGGTCGCAGGTTCGAATCCTGCCTCGGGCATGGCTGTTTGTGATGTCCTTAGGTTAGTTAGGTTTAACTAGTTCTAAGTTCTAGGGGACTAATGACCTCAGCAGTTGAGTCCCATAGTGCTCAGAGCCATTTGAACCAGGAGATTAGCACAGTAATCCCCAGTAATTTTTTGCACAGTGGGGAGATAATCTACAAACAGAATCCCCTTCAAATCCCAGAACACTGATGCCATGATCTTTCCCGCCGAAGGAATTGTCTTTGCTTTCTTTGGTGGCGGAGAATCAGCATGTTTCCACTGCTTCGACTGTTGTTTTGTCTCTGGGTTATAGTAGTGTACCAAGTTTCATCTGTGGTCACAAACCGGCGCAAAAAATCTTGTTCGTTTCTCCTAAAACGGGCCAAACATTGTTCCGATATGACTATTCTCATGATTTTTTGATCCAGCTCAAGAGTCGCCGCACCCATCTTGCAGATATTTTTTTTCATTTCTAATTCTTCAGTTAAAATGTGATATGCCCTTTCAGATGTCATCTGGCAAGAGTGAGCAATTTCACGCACTTTCAGTCGGCGATCCTCCATGACCATTTTCTGCACTTTTGCAATGATTTCTAGAGTAGTGACACATCTTGGCTGACCACTGCGCGGATCATCATCTAAGGTCTCGCGGCCAAATTTAAATTCATTTGTCCACTTGGCAACAACTGAATATGAAGGAGCAGAGTCCCCCAAGAGTATTCTGGAAATCGGCTTCAATGTCCTTTGCTTTCACACCTTTCTTTACGAAGTACTTTATCACTGCACGAATCTCGATTTTTTTCCATGTTCACCACCCTCGTAAAGCCGTCGGCACACGGACCGTGCATTCGAACGTTGAGCGTGTGGGTCCACGACGTCATAGCGTGGAAAAAGCACGTTGGGGAGTTTTCTCGAACGTGGAGAGCAAATATCTAACGTGACAGACATTCTGAACGTGTGATTGGACGTTGACCAATGAGACGGCAGAACTTCACCTACGTCACATGCACCGTGCATTCGAACGTTGAGCGTGTGGGTCCACGACGTCATAGCGTGGAAAAAGCACGTTGGGGAGTTTTCCCGAACGTGGAGAGCAAATATCTAACGTGACAGACATTCTGAACGTGTGATTGGACGTTGACCAATGAGACGGCAGAACTTCACCTACGTCACATGCACCGTGCATTCGAACGTTGAGCGTGTGGGTCCACGACGTCATAGCGTGGAAAAAGCACGTTGGGGAGTTTTCCCGAACGTGGAGAGCAAATATCTAACGTGACAGACATTCTGAACGTGTGATTGGACGTTGACCAATCAGACGGCAGAACTTCACCTACGTCACATGCACGCCATCTCTCTTCAGTACAGACTCGCGAGATAATGCAATGTTCTTGATAGATCTGTTACAAGTATCAGTTAATGATATATCTACGATTTAAATGCATAGTATGATCTTTCACCAGCCACAGTCGGCATAATGTAAAGAGTAGCGTCGCAGAATGGTAAAATAATGGTTCACGTGTTGCTGGTTCGCGCCTCACGACGATCAAATATTTTTATTACTAACCTTCGCGTTTTGTAACTGGTTCGGCATTCTTAGTTATCAGTTTAACAAAAGTGTATTCTAAAACATACGATGGTATGAAAGTTTCTTATTTCACATGTTGTAAGGATTTTGCTGCTGAATAGAACAGTGATCAAGCAAGCTTTTATAAGTCGATGCCATTATTGACTGGGCATTGTTCTTTTCTTTTTGCCTTTAACATGTCCATGAATACTGAAGTTTTTATTTATGTATACTACAGACAGAACATAGCTAGCATATAGACAAAGGAGCATATGGGCGTTTTAATAGATCTAACGTAGCAATGTTACACCCGTCCATTTCGTGAACAGTGGTGATGCGCGAGCCAGATACAGTCACCTGCCGCTGGAGAGCGCTGCGATCGCGTATACCGTAATGCGCAAGTCGCGTCACCTCTGAGCGTTCAGTAGCACGCTAAACTTGCCACACTCAACGTTGACGATCGACACCGCCGTCCGTGTGCTAACGGCTTAAGGAACAACAAAGTGTCTGAAGACGTAGACTCGTTGTAGGACGTTCCTTTGTTAATATTTCCATCTCTCCTGAACCGTGCATATTCATCGCATGCCTGCCACGTTAGCCACCTGGCGCGACTTAACGAGGCGGACACCTACAGGCGCGCTAAGGAAGGGGGAATAAAGAGAAATATTTACTGGCGCGCAGCACGAGGCGTATTTGCCTATCGCGCCCTGCGGGGCGGGGCCCCTTTTGATTCGGCGCCGACAATTAATCAATTTGCGCGTCGTGCGCGGGGCGCGGCGCACGCCAAGTTGAGTCACGGCGTGCGTGGCCGCCTCCCTAATTGGCCGCCGTAATGGAGGGCGCTGTTCTTTCGCTGAAGCCCGGCGCCTGTTCCATTTACCGGGAAAATGACGGACACGCCTTCCTGGTGCTATCCCTAGGTTCGTCTGCGGTCGAGGCGTTTTTCTCCATGCTACTTATTCAGATTTCGTTATTCTATTTGTTACGTCGTGTCAGTCGAAACACGTCACCTTTCAACTTTCTGTTACCCATTTTAAGTTGGTCTCGATGGAGGCTTAACTACACTTTGTTGCCTTGTGAAGTTATCTCAGCAACTTCACTTCCAACAACAGCCCTGCCTGACAGTATTAGCCAACGATTTAAATTTCTGTTGCGGTAGCCGCCAGTTCGTTACCAGCCAGAAGCGTTTTTCGGTGCAGCCGTCGCCGCGACGAGCTGGCGGGCGCCTTTCCGACGGAAATAGCCGGCCGGCCATTACTATCTCAATGGGCCACTCAGGCCGGCGCCGACACGCAAACGGCGCTGACAATTAATGAAATGCGGCCGCTGTTTGGCCGCTCGCCGTATACCGCGGCGCCTACAGTTGGGTGCGGCGACCTGCAGACTCATATGTTCGCACGAGGACGTCGTGGGTAACCCTAAACCGAAGGGATTCCCCTCACCAACCAACCGAAACTGCACATATTTGCCCTACAGAAGTAACCAAATAACTCTTGTTTGTCACTCGGTGGGGACGTTGCTTTTTCACTGTAACGTGGCTAATGACATGCCGACAAACGAAAGCGTTTAGCCAATTTTGGTGCACTGTTATTCGATAATTACGAAGGCGGCGAAAGCAGCAAATCGGCAAAGAAATAGACGGTTGCTTTCAAATAGGAAACAACCAGACGCAAGTGAATAACTTCTTTCAAGGAAGATAGTGCGCACTGTTATACACTCAACGTGTCTGCAATTGCGATACGAGCACAAACCAAGCCTGTCATTAGCCACTGCCTGAGTCATTCCAGCTCGTCTAGCTACTGCGTAGGCTATTTCACAGCGTGGCTCAACACTGAGGTACTTCATAAATGCTTTTACGGAAGATTCTAATCCTTATCAACGATTCTAATCCTTATTATTTAGGAGAACATTTTCATTATCTATGCTTTAGATGGATTCCGTGTTTCATCCACATGACACTGACTATGCTTCGTCAATGTCATATTCCTAGTGATCACACCGTGTATTAAATATTGAGAAATATCCTCAATAACACAAGAGACCATGGTTATCACAAACTAAGAGCAACAGCTCGCAGTGTTATATCAGCACGAACAGCAGTGATAGTGTTGCGAAGCAAACAAGCCTCAAAAATACTGAGATGGGTGAAGATATGAGTGGTTCGACTATGATGACATCGACTGCAGTCGGCACCGGGGGCATGTGTCGAGCTATCGACTGTAACAGGTTCCCGGATATGTGAGTGGCTCGAAGATTTTTTTGGGGAATAGAACACAGTAAGTTGGTCGACTGCGTGTGTTCATCAGAGACAAGGGTATCCTCAGGAGTACTCCAAGGAAATTTAACATGACCGGTATTATTCACTATATACATAAAAGATCTTCTGATGATGATGTAGTGTACGGGAAGGTGGCGTTGAGTGACTGTAGGAGGATACAATATAGCCTACACAAAATTTCTAGATGGTGTGATGGATGACAACTGGCTCTAAATGTAGAAAAATGTAACTTAATGCAGATGAGTAGGAAAAGCAAACGAGTAATGTTCGGATACAGCTTTAATTGGGCTCTGCCTGACAGTTACGTCGATTAAATATCTAGGCGTAATGTGTAAAGCAATATGACATGCAACGAGCACGTGAGGGTTGTGATAGGGAAGGCGACTGGTCGACTTCGGTTTATTGGGAGAAGTGTGGTTCATCTGTCAAGGAGATTGCATATATAACGCTAGTGCGACCTATTCTTTAGTATTTTTGGAGTGTTTGGGAATCGCACCAGGTCGGAGTAAATGAAAACATCAAATCAATTCAGATGCGAGCTGCTAGATTTCTTACCACTACAGGAATAGCAATGAGAAAATTAGAGCACGGGCATTTTAAGTTGACTGCAGAACGATTCTACTACCGCCAACGTACATTTCGGTTAAGGACCACGAACATTAGATACGAGAAATCAGGCTCTACGGAGGCATACAGATAGTCGTTTTTCCCTCGTTCTATTTGCGAGTGGAACAGGAAAGGAGCTGAGTAGTAGTGTGTAAAGTACCTTCCGCCACGCGCCGTACGGTGGTTTACGTAGTTTCTATGTGGATGTAGAGGTGGACAAAGTGGGCGGGAGCAACGGCGTGCCTGGTGCAAAGGGTAGTGCCGCAGCCGGCGCTTCTCACGCGCCTCGCGGGGCGGAAGAGGAGGAGTGGGCACCAATTACGCCTGCGTCTCCTCGAAGCTTCAGCGACGGGGGCTCTCGTCGCAGACATATTACGTGCAACGCTACACTCGATATATCGACATTACTTACAAATTTAAGTAGATATAACCAACAATATTAATTTAAAAAAAATTGAAGTACCATTGAAAGTATAATACTGTGTAGCTGTCTGCCCAGTTGAAGCTATTTCTATTTCTTAAAGGGCAATGTGATGAGAGCTGCGACTGTTTACGTTATTTCAGATGCAAAATTAGTTTTGAAACAACTTTGTGCAAGCGACATTAACAACAAAAAATCGATCATGACACCTACGAGAAAAAAAAACAATAAAACCAAAATGGAATTCTGTTGCTTAACAAGGAACGACAGAGGATTCTGCAGCTTTGTGCTTTACCAGGGACGTATTTGTTTGGTCGCTCTACTGGGCATGTATTTGTTGGGTCAGGTAAGCTCTTACCACTCTCTAACACGTTTTTTCGAACAACCCAGCTAGTCATAGAGGGAACTACAGCCTGAAAAACACTGCACGTTCCACAACGTTCGTCTTCCACGAACAGAAGCAATGGACTACTACGTATACACACTCCTGAATCGAACGGTTATGTCTGAGATACTACGACAAAACATAATGCCTTATAAAGGTGGAACCTGGCCGTACTCAAACAGAATACACATAGTTCTCGCAGTGGGAATTCTTGTGTACGCGTATTTCCGATGGTGAAGCCTTGTTCCTTCGAATATACCTATTTTAGTTCTTTCCATTTTTGTTATTCAGATCAGTTTTCACCCTCTGAAGGTACGTAATTTATTATAGTATTTCAAGCGTAAACGTTCGATTCAGATGCCCGTAAGTTTATATGTTATTAGTGCTTATATTTTTCTCAATGCTAGCGATTTTTGAACGTGCTGAGTGTTTCAATTTGTAGGCTCAGCTACAACTAGCTGGTGCTGAGGTTCAGGAATTACAGGATGGAAAAACACATTCCTCACCCATACGGCACATGTTTGGTAAAGCACTCAACCCATCTTTACTTAATTGTTCATGATGCCTCCATTATAGTTTTTCCTTAAGCTACAGAATGTCTTTATTGTTTTATTGTAAACTTCATCGTAGCTGTCACTGCCAAAAGCGCAAATGAGTTGGTCATAAATGTCAGTTCTACAACGTTGCTCAAAACTACGAAATAACATCAGAAATCATGCTTGTGTTTGAGTATTTAAAGGAATAACAGCGAAGTGGAAACCATGGTACCGGCACGTAAGCCCGCTACTCTCAGCGCCAAGGGTGCCCGCGACCTTCTACGTGCCATCCGACAGACGAACTGCCTGTTCTCGCTCTAATAGAGGCCTACCGAGGGGCCGCAGTGGTAAAATATTGGACTCGCATTCGGGAGGACGACGATTCAAATTCCGTCCGGCCATCCAGATATAGGTTTTCCGTGGTTTCCTTACGTTTCCCTACACATGCTATGTCTGTTCCTTTTGAAAGGTCACGTCCGATTTTCTTCTCTAACCTGAGGTTGGGTTGTGAGTATCCATGGAACGTGGAACCATAATCTCCTTTCTTCTTTTCTATGACACATTGTGGAGACGTCGAGATTTAAACCTGGATGTAGAGGATAAGTTAGGCGATCAGTCATTGGCGATCAGATGGCTCTCAGGAAGCCTGTCTGTGCATTCCTTGTTTTAACTCTGCAGGCAGTACTATGTTGAGTTTAGATATGGACATGTTTGCAACTTTCACTCCAGACTACGAACATGCCCCACCGGTGAGTATGTACTCCTGTTGAATATCTTCAGCTATGTGAACGAGGATGGATTGTGACCTGTCAGAAGCTGGAAGTACGTATCGATGAATTGCTGCAAATGCTGGGGCAATCTGTAGGTGTATGCCGCTGCTCTCAACAGTGGTCTGTGGAATATTCCCACACCTGCAGACCAGTTCTGGATGTCCGCGTAGCACAACACCGCCAACCATGGGTACTCTGGCGTCGTGGAACAGTTGACTAGAGAGTGAAATGACGCTCTGTTGTCTTCAGTGATAAAGGGTAGGTTCTCTCTCTATACAAGTGATGAACGTTCGCGTCTATGGCATAGAGAGTAAACTGCCTATTCCCGACTGCATTCGGCCAGTTTATGCTGTGGGGGGTATCAGTTGTAAGTCGTGATTCCATTTGGTGTTTCCCACTACGTTGCGCAGGTTGTTCTACATATATATTCCGCTAGCCACCGTACGCTGGGTGGCGGAGGTTACCATTGAAGCATTATTAGTCATTCCGTTTCCTGTTGCCGGCCGGAGTGGTCGAGCGGTTACAGGCGCTACAGACTGGAACCGCGCCACCGCTACGGTCGCAGGTTCGAATCCTGCCTCGGGCATGGATGTGTGTGACGTCCTTAGGTTAATTAGGTTTAATTAGTTCTAAGTTTTAGGGGACTCATGACCAAAGAAGTCAAGTCCTATAGTGCTCAGAGCCATTTGAACCATTTGAACCCTTTCCTGTCCCACTCGCAAATAGAGCGACGGAAAACCACTGTCTATATCCCTCCGCACGAGCACTTCTTATGTTCGTGGTCCTTAACCGAAATGAATGTGGGCGGCACTAGTATCGTTCTGCAGTCAGCTTCAAATACCGGTTCTCTATTTTTTATCACCAGTGTCCCTTGAAAAGAACCTCGCCTTCCCTCCAGTGATTCCCATTTGAGTTCCCGAAAGATCTCCGTAATACTTCCGTGTTGTTCGAACCCACCAGCAAGAAATCTAGCAGCGCGCCTCTGACTCCTTTGATGTCCTTTAATCCGACATGGAACGGATCCAAAAGACTCGAGCAGTACTCTAGAATAGGCTGCACTAGCGTCCTACATGGAGTCTCCTTTATAGATGAACCAAATTTTCCCATAATTTTCCCAACAAACCAAAGTCGACCATTCGCCTTCCCTATCACAGTTCTCACATACTCGTTGCATCTCATATCGCTCTGCGACGTTACGCCCAGACATTTAAACGACTTGACTGACTCAAGCAGGACATTACTAATACTGTATCTTGACATCAGAGGTTTGGTCTTTACTTATCGCATTAACGTACATCTTTCCGCATTTAGGGCTAGCTGCAATTCATCACATCAACTGGAAATTTTGTCTAAGTCATCTTGAGTCGCGCGGTCTAAGGCGTCTTGTCACGGTACGCACGGCTCTCCCCCGTTGGAGGTTCGAGTCCTCCCTCAGGCGTGCGTGTGCGTGTGTGTGTGTGTGTGTGTGTGTGTGTGTGTGTGTGTGTTGTCCATAGCATAAGTCAGTTTCACTTAGATTAAGAAGTGTGTATGCCTAGGGACCAATGACCTAATCAGTTTGGTTCCATAAGATCTTACCACAAATTTACAAGTCATCTTGTATGCTCCTTCAATCGCTCAACTACTTCACCTTCCCGTACACCACAGAATCATCAGCTAATAACTCAACCTGTCGGCCAAGTAAATAACAGCGGACCTGTCACACTTCTTTGGACACTCCCGACGATACCCTTGTATCTGATGAATACTCGCGTCGAGGACAACTTACAGGAGGGTGATGTCCTTTCCCAGCGGGACAGTGCGGCTGCTGGGGCGCAGTGTACTCTTCGTACTGTGAAACATCTTTCCTGGCCCCTCTAGATTACTGGATCTCTCGCAATTTAACACGTATGGCACGTGATGAAAAGGGCGCAGGATGCTATTCGCCACCTTTATGATCGTTTGCATGCGAGAATAAACGTCTAGATAGCCGCCAGAGGGAGGTACACTGCGTACTGAAACGACTGTTTGCGCTTTCTTTATTGTGTCGTGTGTTTAATTTGATTTGTATTTGTTAACATAGATTTGTGCAATGATGAACTACCTGTCACCTTACTTGTCAACCAAATGACGCCTTTGAGGGTGTCGCATTTTTTCCCCGTTAGTGCATATACATTTTAATACATCAGGTTATATCTTCAGATGTGGCGTTGTTAACGTCATAGTATAAAGAAATATACAGGCTGAGGTACGAAAAGTAAATTCACTTAAGAAACACGAAGTTTTAATTGCACTGTTTCATTTGTGTAATTTGGCATCTGTCTGCTATGTAAGGCGTCATTACTGAAATTGCTTTTGCAGGAGGGTTCAAAAAATCAGTGCTCTCAGAATGTTTTCTGAAATCACGTAATCCTTCTGACATGTAACTGCTACGATCCAGTCGTTTTAAAACATTCTTATTTCTTAGAAGTTTAGCCAGGTGGATTGCGCTGTCGCGAACACGTATCAATAAAAAAGGTAATCCACCAACGACTCTGATAGGATCCTTGTCTACGTTCGGCCGTAGCTTTTCGCAACGGAGATCGCCGACTGAGAACTGAATTTTTTGATGCTCAACGGGAAGTGCAGCGTCACAGAACGTAGGCTCGTTATTCGTGCGTAGTGGACTTAATAGATGTGCTCTGTCTAGTGTTTTTCACACAACGTCAGCGCTACAACCTACAGATGCCGTCCCATTAATGAGAATGCACTCCATAAACAAAAGAAATATAAATATCGGGCGGAAATCTTCTTCGACACTAAATTTGTTTCGATTATGTACGTGAATCAAACATGTAGATCAATTTTCCGCGGCATTAAAAAACGGCAGGTAACGACAACTGGAATATTTTTCTCCGCCTGACAACGGTTCTACTAGTATGACACCCGAACTTATGAACCTCGTAAGTTTGCTAAATGGTCATTCACAGGTTTATGCCAGTCCTTGATGATTGGGCCGTATAACAGTTTATGCTGGTTTGTATGTGAATGCGAAGGGATGTTGCTTTTATAGGGTCGTATGCTGAACCTCCTGCACTGACATCGCCCGACGCACACTTGTAAGTGAAGGAGACAGCGACAACGAAATAGCCACTGAGTCCCTTTGTGTGCGGCGCGGAGCTAATGTAAGAGCCACGGAACATTGTTACCTCCGTGACCAGCCGTTGGCCAGTTATTTGATTCAATTTCGCCACTTGCACTCTGCGCTGGAAAGCAGCACAGCCAGGGCATAGTCAGCGCAATTCCCGCCCTGGTTTACGCGTACGACAGGTCCGTTGCTCGTACCACGCACCTCCTTCCGCCAATGCCAATGGCCGTCAGGCAATGAAAAACAATTTGACTCATTCTCAAACAATAAACAACCGACACTGACTTTTAACGACATTAAGAAAAATTACGCACTTTCTGTCACACAGCAGGTACACACCTAGGAAAGGAATGGCGACCTTTGAACTGAATTACCCAAACAATTATATGGTGACTTACTGTTTAATATGATCTCTGAACTACAAAGAAACATTGCATTGCACGCGTATAAAAATCATTGGCAGAGATGAAAGAAGCGATAAGTCACAGAAAAAAAAGACGGCTAAGACCTGAAGTCCAAAGGACTAGATTTGTAGCATGTCATTTACCCATGGAACCTCAGGGTCAGTCTGGATAAAACAACTATTCACGGTAACAGATTCATTTAGGATGAGTAACGACACCAGTAACGTGAATACATGCAGCTGCAAACCAACACATAAGGTCCTTGCACCACAGCTGGTGAGTACCACGAAACATTGACCTCAGTAATACCTTCTGAGTGTGTAAATTATCCCACTGTTAACATCACTGCTAGAATAAAACATCTTCTATTATACTATACGTCAATGTCACTACACAACAGGCATGCATTCAATCACAGCATTTCCTAACTTGCAGTTAGATACTGAAGTAATAAATATGAACGATACGAAGCAAAAACATAACGTTTAATTGATTTAACACGTTGACCATTGAGAAACACCTAGATGTGTACTGATACATTTAAAAAGATGGCAGCCGCAGATATCCGTATAAGGTGTTTGCTGTTGAACAACTGTTCGTGGAGGGCTGTTTCAATGAAACATTTATGACCTTTTCATTATTCAAATTAATATTTTTCATCATACGTTATGTTTATGGGTTATTTAACGCACAATGACTGATACTACATCACAGTAAGCATTAACACATTCTATGAACAGGTAAGGCTGATTCTGCTGTCAGTCGTTTCGTTTCAAATGCGTCTTGTGGTTGCAAATTCTGTATAACCGAAGCAGTGGTTCCAAAGGCTACGGCTATACCACAATTTTTTGCTACCATGTGAAAAGAAGCAAGAACGATGAAAGCGAAAGACTCCTACGAAAATGGCATGAACCTTCGTAGCATTCCAAAATTATTTTAACGGTTGCTTTGATTAATACAATCGCTTTTCGAAGTTCTACTCAAGGTGGTCTGCTCCGTGCACACGTTTGTTTCCCTGATGTTATAACCGGAAAGGGCAGCGGTGGCAGGGCTAGGCACCCCCCTGGAGCCGGAGTGGTGTCAGGAGGGGTGCCGGTGTGATAATTAACTAGCCACTAAATTATGGGGCGGCCGCCATAAAGTTGTCTGGCCCCGCCCCGCCCCGCGTCTGCGCCGTCGCCTCGCCGTGCTCCAAACAGGTGCGCCAGGCGAGCGATGGGCTTTATGAATATGTGAATGGACACTTATGTGATTGAGCACATGACGGGCAGGTAGAAAACGCGCGCCGGGGCGAGGGTGGGGGCGGTTGCCGCAGAGGGGCTACTGGAAAATTGGCTCGTTAATAGGGAATTACAAAGTTGTCTCCCCGTTTTGAAGGTAATATAATGCGGCCCAAGGTTGGCGAGTGTTTTTGTTCTGTTTGTAGTTTTATAATGACGGTGATTGCTGGCGAGGTAATAGCTGGGACCCGCAGTGAGCATGCGTGGAGCAGGAGGGGAGCGGGACAGTGGCCGCTTACTCGTTAGCGTTCGCCTCCGACAGCAGGGGTCGCCGGTTCGTGACCAGGTGCCTGGTACATTAGGTGCTATGTGTAACACGGTGACCGGGAGAAGAGTAACAGGCAGTGAAGGCGAAGAATGTCCACCGACAAGTGTCCAACATCTCTCTACTGGTATGGACAAGTCTGTAATCACTCTGCATCATTTCTTTCTAACGACACTAGTCTGTAACCATAACATTAAAAGTTAATGGGTGAAACACCGTTTTACAAAACGAGTCGCGTTTCTTTCAACTTGCTGAACGACTTCTGTGAGACTTCTCTATTAGGATCCGTCACTGTGCTGTAATATTGCAAAACGAAGGGCAAGAGTAGTGCAAACAGATACTACAGTGGGTTTGTTCCATCTTCTAAATGCTCTATCAATTATTTGGATGACTGTTTCAATTTAAGTTACTCCTAACTGTAATCCCTAGATATTTAGTTGACCAGACAAACACTAAATTTGAGTCATTTGTGACGTAACAGGAACCCAATGAAATTCTCTTAGCAGATGCGCTAATGTCCTCTAGTGTAATTATATCTACATCCACGTGTAAATGCAAATCACACTTAAGTACCTGACTTCTCCACAATGATTATTTACTACTCCACTCTCTAACAGCGCGCGGAAAAAACGAACACCTATATCTTTCCGTGCGAGTTCTAATTTCCCGTATTTTATTGTGACGATCGTTTCTCCCTACATAGATCGGCGTCAACAAAATATTTTCGCATTCGGAGGAGAAAGATGGTCATTGAACTTCCGTAAGAAGTTTCCGTCGCAACGGAAAACGCCTTTCTTTTAATAATGTCCACCCCAAATCCTGTATCATTTCAATGACACTCTCTCCCCTATTTCACGAAAATACACAACGTGCTCTTCTTCTCTGAACTTTCTCGATATACTCCGTTAATCCTATTTGATAAGAACCCCACACCGCGAAGCAGTACTCCAAATCCAGACGGACAAGCGTAGTGTAGGCAATCTCTTTAGTAGATCTCTTACATTTTAAAATATAAGTGTTCTGCCAAAGAAACGCAGCCTTTGGTTTCGTCCGAAATTGTGCTATACGCATTCTCTGAAAATTATTTCGAGCAGTTAGTTAATGAGCCCACGCGAATAGTAAACGATTGTGAAAACACACTTGACCTCTTAGCAACAGATAATACTGAGTTAATAACGAGCATCAAAACCGATACAGGGATTAGGCAACACACGGTTGTCATAACGTGAGTGAATACTGTAATCCCCAAATCCTCCAAAAATAAGCGAAAAATATACCTATTCAAAAAAAGCAGATAAAAATTCACTTGACGCCTTCCTGAGAGACAATATCCACTCATTCCAAACTAATAATATAAGTGTAGACCAGATGTGGTTTGAATTCAAAGAAATAGTATCGGCAGCAATTGAGAGACTTATACCATATAAATTAACAAACGACGGAGCTGATCCTCCTTGGTACACAAAACGGGTTATAACACTGTTGCAGAAACAACGAAACAAACATGCCAAATTTAAACAGACGCAAAATCCCCAAGATTGGCGATCTCTTACAGAAACCCGAAATTTAGCGCGGACTTCAATGCGAGATGCTTATAACAGTTTCCACAACGAAACTTTGTCACTAAACCTGGCAGAAATTCCAAAGGGATTCTGGTCGTATGTGAAGTATGTTAGCGGCAAGAAACAATCAATGCCTTCTGTGCGCGATAGCAATGGATACACTATCGAAGACAGTGATGCCAAAGCAAAGTTACTAAACACAGCCTTCCGAAATGCCTTCACAAAAGAAGACAAAGCAAATATTCCAGAATTCGAATCGAGAACAGCTGCCAACATGAGTAACGCAGAAGTAAATATCCTCAGAGTTGTGTAGCAACTCAAATCACTTAATAAAAGCAAGTCTTCTGGTCCAGACTGTATACCAACTAGATTTCTTTCGGATGCTGATGCATTACCTCCATACTTAACAACCATATACAACCGTTCGCTCGACGAAAGATACGTACCCAAAGACTGGAAAATTGCACAATATTCAAGAAAGGTAGTAGCAGTAATCCACTAAATTACAGGTGCACATCGTTAACATCGATATGCAACAGGAATTTCGAACATATATTGTGTTCAAACATTATGAATTACCTCGAAGAAAACTGTCTATTGACACACAGTCAACATGGTTTTAGAAAAAATCGTTCTTGTGAAACACAACTAGCTGTTTATTCGCATGAAGTGTTGAGTGTTATTGACAAGGGATTTCAGATCGATTCCGTATTTCTGGATTTACGGAAGACTTTTGACACTGTACCACACAAGTGGCTTATAGTGAAATTGGGTGCTTATGGAATATCGTCTTAGTTATGTGACTGGATTTGTGACTTCCTGTCAGAGAGGTCCCAGTTCGTAGTAACTGACGGAAAGTCATCGAGTAAAACAGAAGTGATTTCTGGCGTTCCCCAAGGTAGTATTATAGGCCCCTTGCTGTTCCTTATCTATACAAACGATTTTGGAGACAATCTGAGCAGCCGACTTAGGTTGTTTGCAGATGATGCTGCCGTTTATCGACTAATAAAGTCATCAGAAGATCAAAACAAATTGCAAAACGGTTTAGAAAAGATATCTGAATGGTGCGAAAATGGCAGTTGACCCTAAACAACGAAAAGTGTGAGGTCATCCACATGAGTGCTAAAAGGAATTCGTTAAACTTCGGTTACACGATAAATCAGTCTAATCTAAAACACGTAAATTCAATTAAATACCTAGGTATTACAATTACGAACAACTTAAATTTGAAGGAACACACAGAAAATGCTGTGGGGAAGGCTAACCAAAGACTGCGTTTCATTGGCAGGACACTTGGAAAATGTAACAGATCTACTAAGGAGACTGCCTATACTACGCTTGTCCGTCCTCTTTTAGAATACTGCTGTGCGGTGTGGGATCCTTAGCAGATATGACTGACGGAGTACATGGAAAAAGTTCAGGGAAGGGCAGCACGTTTTGAATTATCGCGAAATATGGGAGAGAGTGGCACAGAAATGATACAAGATTTGGACTGGACATCATTAAAAGAAAGGCGTTTTTCGTGGCGACGGAATCTTCTCACGAAATTCCAATCACCAACTTCCTCCTTCGAATGCGAAAATATTTTGTTGACACCGACCTACATAGGGAGAAACGATCACCACGATAAAGTAAGGGAAATCAGAGTTCCTAGGAAAGATATAGGTGTTCTTTCTTTCCGCGCGCTATACGAAATTGGAATAATAGAGAATTGTGAAGGTGGTTCGATGAACCCTCTGCCAGGCACTTAAATGTGATTTGCAGAGTATCCATGTAGATGTAGATGCCTTCCCCACAACATTTTCTATGTGTTCTTTCTAATTTAAATTGCCCGTAACTATAATTCCTAGGTATTTAGTTGAACTTAAGGCCTTTGGATTGGACTGGTTTATCGTGTAACCGAAGTTCAACAGATTTCTTTTAGCACTCACATGGACGACCTCACACTTTTTATTATTTAGGGTCAATTGCCAATTTTTGCACCATTCAGATATCTTTTCTACATAGTTTTGCCATTTGTTTTGATCTTCTGGTGAGTTTACTTGACGATAAACGACAACATCATCTGCAAATAACCTAAGACGGCTGCTCAGATTGTCTCCACAAGGAACAGCAGAGGGCCTATAACACTACCTTGAAGAACGCCAGAAATCACTTCTCTTTAACTCGATGACTTTCCGTCAATTACCATCAACTGTGACCTCTCTGACAGGAAATCACGAATCCAGTCACATAACTGTGGCGATATTCCATAAGCACGCAACAAGTCGCTTGTGTGGTCCTTTTGGAAAACGAGTTCAATTTGAAATCCCTTGTCAACAGCACACAACACCTCGTGCGTGTAAAGAACTAATTGTGTTTCAAAAGAACGATGTTTTCTAAATCCACGTTGACTGTGTGTCAATAAACCGTTCTCTTCGAGGTAATTCATAATGTTCAAACACAATATATGTTCCAAAAACCTGCTGCATATCGTAATTAATGATATGGACCTGTAGTGTAATGGATGACTCCTATTAATTAGCGTGACCTGTGCAACTTTCCAGTCTTTGGGTACGGATCTTTAGTCGAGCGAGCGGTTGTTATATGATTGTTAAGTATGGAGCTATTTCGTCAGCGTACTCTGAAAGGAAGACTGGACCGGAAGGCACGTCTGGACTGGAAGACATGTTTTTATTAAGTTGCTTTACTACTCCGAGGATATCTGGTCCTAAGTTACTCATGTTGGCAGATTTTCTTGATTCGAATAATGGAATATTTACTACAACTTTATTGGTCAATGAATTTCGAAAGGTTGTGTCTAGTAATTCTGCTTTCGCAGCACTGACGTCGATAGTATTTCCACTGCTACCGCGCGGAGAAGGCATTGACTGCGTCTTGGCCGCTAGCATAGTTTACATACGACCAGAATCTCTGGGTTTTCTGGCAGGTTCCGAGACGAAGTTTCGTTGTGGAAACTATTATAAGCATCTCGCATTCAAGTCCGCGCTGAATTTCGAGTTTCTGTGAAGGATATCCAACCTTGTAAATTTTGCATTCCTTTTAAATTTGGCATGCTTTATCCGTAACGGATATCCAATCTTGTAGATTTTGCATTACTTTAACTTTGGTATGTTTTATCCGTTGTTTCTGCAACAGAGATCTGACCCGTTTTGTGTACCAAGGAGTATCGGCTCCGTCGTTTGTTAATTTATTTGGTATAAATCTCTCAATTGCATCTGGTCCACACTTACACTGTCAGTTTGCTTTTTTGAATAGGTATACTTTTCGTTTAGTTTTGGATGATTTGGGGATTACAATATTCAATCTCGCTACGACAACTCGATGTTCATTAAGCCCTATATCCACTTTGATGCTCGTTTTTAGCTCAGGATTATTGTTGCTAAGAGGTGAAGTGCGTTTTCACAACGGTTTACTATAGGCACTGATGTATACCAGCAGTATCCCGCAGGATAAAGAAGAAACACTTGAAAAGACTTTTCTTTCTTTCCTGTTTGTGAACAATGACATGACATGAATTCGGCATTTTTAAAATTTACCGAAAGGTCACCGGGGGTTGGTTCGACATATTAGTGTAACCATTTACCCTCGTTTGCGTGCAAACCACAAAAAGAATTTCAGAATTTATTGCGATCCGCTACATTCTGAGCCTTAACATCAGTATTATGAATTTTCAGAACGGTGTTGTAACATAGAATTTTAGTGATTAGGCTGATATGCTGAAGGTTTCGACATCAAGTACTGTTGGGTGCTACCTAAAGTTCTTTACATAACTATATAAATTATACTGACGATTCTTCTTATCCAATTAATTGTTTAGATATAATTGTTTTCGTTTCTAATCCATTGCTGCGCTATTTTAATCACCGTATTACCCTCTTTATTTGATCTCATTCTTTCCCCTTTTTATTCTTTCTCATTTTGAAAATTAATATGATAGTTAAAATGATACGGCACAGGGTTAGAAATGAAAAAAATATGTTTTCAACCAATTAATCGAATAAAAATAATGATCAGAATCATTTCGATAAAGAAGTAAAAAATTAACTGCACCAGACCCCACAAATTTCAAGATACCCCCAAACGACTTAACCGTTGCGCTACGGCGCCGTTCAGAAACTCAATGTTCTTTTTAAGGCTCTAGCGTTTATCAAGGAAGGTGCTCTTTCTTTTTCTATTACTCGCCAACGAGAACCAACTCTGATTAATGGCTGCGGGACCCAAACTGATGTGATGTGCTTTCTTGGATTACAAGCAAGCACATTCTTGACAAAAACACACAAAGAAAAATTTTAAATACACGGTGTGACTATTTATTAAGAACCAATATGAAAGCAATTTCAAAAGTGTGGCTAAGTTAACTGGTACGAAAACTTAGACTACAGTGCTCAAACTCAACAGTTCTCAAACTGTAGGCTAAATTCTTTTCTTAATGACATATGTGATGTACAAATGCATTTATCATACGCTGCGATGATAAAATTGAAATCAGTAGCCTCAAATTAATACCATCAACGGAAAAGTGCCGTTTCAATGCTGGCTTTTACTATTTGCGGATCAACTATATGACGAAAAGCGACACAGAACTTACAGAAACCACCGCCATTGGATCGGCGGCCGCATGTCTAGGTCTCTTTGTTAACAAACTGCACTCTGTCGTGCGTACAGCCCTAGCGAAAATGATCGACAAATATAAATTGACAGCAATAATGCCGTGACAGACGGCTTCTCTCACACTCACAACTGGCACCCTAAGGGATAATGACGAGGTAGTGGGTGGTCTTGTCAGCCGCTCCGCCTATCAATCGCGAGAAGGGCATTTAATATGAGGCGTCCCGACCCCCAAGGCAAGGTATTACATGCATTGTGAGCGCTGCCACATCACAGCAGGGGCCAACGACGACGTGCTTCGGTGACCTTCAGAGTACCTGACTTCCATCGCGTCCTGTGTTACAAGGAATGACGTAAAACAACTGTTAACCAAGCCTGTAAGTACTAGCAATTCCAACTCCTATCAAGGTTTTACTGGCAGTTAATTCACTATCATCAGTCATACATAAGGTTCGATTCGTTTCGCAAATGTGCTGAACGGGTGCGAATAATAACAGCCTTTTTGATTTAGACAACTGCAGCCCTATGGGTTTCACCAACAGTTCCCTACGAAGATTACATTAACCACAAAGTGACTGATTATTTCACGAAACACTGCCGTAGGACGAACGTCGGTCAAGTGACGAACTTCAGTAAATCGTAAAATACCCTGCAAAAATTGCTGCTTCTATTGTCGCTAATGACCGAAAAATTATGACCGGCTTTTCGGAAAGAGAAACGGAGTGAAAACAAATAAATAAAAAGATGTACAGTTGGTTCTCTAACACAAGTTACTGAAAGTTATGCACTTAGCACATACATTTCTGCACATGGAGAAGAAATAGAAAACAAGTAACAGAAGTAGCTAATTAAATCGTTACAAGAGGATATACTGCTGCAAAGAAAGGTTTTAATTTGTAAGTGTAAAGTAGCCAAACGCAGATATCACATTCGATACGCTGAGTACTCATCTTCACGACGAAATAGCTATGACACTTGTTCGATGAGGGTAAGTAGCATGGTAATGACCAGGACAAACATGTTTCACAAACAAAGAGCAAGAGTGACATTTGTAGTTTTCTTGACGGTACTCAGATACGCAAAAAACTGACTTACAATTAGTGTTACGTTATTTGTAACAGCCGCTTGCAGCCACCGCAACCAAGTACTAAATCAAACAAATCAGTTAACAGGTATCAAAACGTGACAGGTTCCCGAGCAACCCGAGTAATTATCCAACAATTAAAGCAAATATTCAACCGTGCCGACCAATGCAACATTGCAATGCATTACTCAAGGTGTGAAGTGGATAGCGAAGAACATGGTACGTCCGAAATATAAATCAGGTGCGCCTACTCTACTGAACGACCATTTATATTCAACTAAGGGATTCTAAGAACTTACGAAATTACTATGTTTTTTCACGGAATACGCCGAAGATTAGCAGGACATTACACTTCTGAAAAACTAGGGCACTTCGGAACTATCTTTTTACCTTTTCGTCGGTTTGACTGATTGTACATGCCGTGCTACAGAGATCCTGCTATACTGAACTAACTTGAGCTGGTACGGTGCAATCAGAAGTTTCCCTGTGCTATCCAGAAAGGGAGTACTGATCGTTTAACCTATTTCATTTTTATAATGTTCTTGTCATACTCAAAGCCGAGAAATTGACAGAATTATCTTAATTTTACAAGAAATAAGGACATTGGAGGTATAACCAGGGTGAATTGCCTAAAACTTGCACCGCAAATACTGTGGAAATGGAAAGTGCTACTGATTTACAGTTTTCACAGAATGGATTGATAGCAGGTGCTCGTATTGTAAGCCAATACGCAGATTGTAATAATACTTAGAAAACGTATTTTTTGTGCAGACGTACACATTTCTTAAATGGAACAATGTCTATTGACATTAAAGAACTAAAAGTAGGGAGAATTAGAATGTCAGTGGTGTTTGTTGCACGATTCTAGTGCGAGTCGTTTACGAGATATCGTATTTTGAAGAGTTCCCACACCGATAGTTGTTTGCGTCATTCAAGCTGAGTAGCTGCTACATACGATGTAGTTATGTTTGCTTACAGTGTGCTCGTGTGTTCCTTAAGTGCGCTGCGGCTTGCTAGTCAGTTAGTGTGTGACAGTCCAAGCTGTAGGTCGTGAGTGCACGGTGGAATTTATCAACGCAGAAAAAAAAACGGACATGCTCGTGGTGTACGGAGAGTGTAGGAAGAATGCAGTTCGTTCTCGTACTGTGTATGCGGTAAGGTATCCCAATAGACGTCAACCATCTAGGCCATTATTTACCAACCTCTTCAACCACTTACATGAAAGTGGTACTGTAACACTTAGACAATGTAACAAAAGTAAACAAGTGACAACAGAAGTCGGGGAAATTAATGGTCTCGCTGCTGTTGCAGTTGATCCCCACGTTAGCTACCGCGCAATGGCAAGACGGTGTGGCAGCTGTCCTACCCATTCTCCGTGGACGTACTTTTGTACATAGGTATTAAGACGGGATACTCCAGATTATCACGTATCTTGTTATGATGACGCCACATTTACCAATCATGACCAGGTACATCGCCGAAATGTGTGCCATTGGTCTGTCGACAATCCTTGTTGGCTTCATTATGTGGAACGTCAGCGTCCATGGAGTGAAAAAGTGTGGCGTGTGATGGTGAACCATGAGCCCATAGGCCTGTTTTTCACAGACGGAATACTGAACGCGCACGAGTATCGCAGCCTTCTAACTGACCAACTTCCACGGATGCTAGAAGACATTCCTCTGCAGACTAGAAGGAACCTATGGTACCAACATGATGGCTGTCCAGCCCATAGTGGACGAAGAACTACAGCATGTCTTCACGAACTGTTTCCCAATCGTTGGATTGGACGCAGAGGGTCTGTAACTTGGCCGGCTCGTTCCCCGTATTTGACGCCTGTAGACTTTTTTTCTGTGGGGAAAGGTGAAAGACACTGTTTGCAAGTTCATATCAACTACATCCGATGATATGCGACGACGTATTCCTGCACTTTGATTGGCAATCTCTGCTGAAATGCTAGCACGTGTGTAGCAGTCGTTCCATACCAGACTGGGAGCGTGTATTACCGCTGTCGGCGGTCGGTTAGAACACAATCTGAGATGGTCATTTGTCTCGTTACTGGCCAAGATCCACATAACTAGTGTATGCACTTGTGTTGTTCTATAGTGTGTGCTAGCACAGGTACTGTGCAAGTGTCGGTGTGGGAACTTTTCAAACTACGACTCGCACTAGAATCCTGCAACAAACCCCAGACATCTAATTTAACCTACTTTTAGTTTGTTCATGTCAACAGGCATTGTTGCGTTTAAAAAGTGTATGTCTGCACAAGAATACACTTTCTAAGTATTACTACCTTCTGTTTATTAGCTAACAACACTGGCACTTTCCATTTCCGCAATATTTGCGGCTCAAGTTTTAGATGATTCACCCTGTCTGCCTGCCAGCATGTACTCTACTAATGAAGTTAGCAACGGAGTGTAAACATGACGCTTTTCTAAGAAACTGAGAATTTAAAGTGTTGCGTTGAGTGTGGACGACCAAATAGTGATCGGGCTTGATAATGAGCTAATGACACAGCACATTCGTGTTCAACAGCGTCCAGGATCAAAATCCAGTGAATGTCGCGATAGGTTACACACGTGACTTTTAGGAGAGTCGTTCAAGAAGGTCAGAGATCAACCATTTTGAAGTCGTTAATCACAACCACTTCATCTAAAGCGGTCATACTGTCGTAGCTTTTTACATATGCGACAAAAAAATTGTCTGCGTAGAAATATTTAGTCACAACAAAATAAAGGTCTCCTACACATGGTTTATAGTTGTGTATCGAATCCACTCCAAGGTCAGGCAAGAATTCATTTGAGGGGATATATGTAAAATTGGACTGAAACGTTGAAATTTTGTCTACCAGATAGGTGTGCGGCATGTCAGAAATACTGTTTTCAATTTTCAAGAGTGTAATTCGTATTACAAATGATGTAAAATTTCCTGTGAATCAAAATTTTTCCAAGTGCATTACCGTCAAATTTAGTAAAATCTTGGTGAAACAAAATCTGCTATGGTTGATATACAGAAGTTAAAAAAAAAAAACGGTTTCTTAGACTCATATTACAAAAGTAGTACACCAACTTGTTTTACTTAATTACTCAGAATAATATACCACATTTTAAAAGTGATAAGTAACCTTTAAGGAAAATGTTCCTCGTGTGATAGTATGTGTTCTAAAAGCTCCCAGCAACATCCTAATCATACCATTTGACAAAAAAAAATTAAAAAATCAACATTATAGCCAATAATATCGTAACTAAATGTGCAAAACTTGGTTCAATTATCTCTCAAACAGTATACGTTGCATTAGGTTATATGTACCCGTGTATTTTCTCATACGGCCACCGTTACGAATGGTGTACAGCGTTTAGAAAGACCATTGCAATTTAATTTCTGATAACCATATTTAAAAATTCTGCTGTCAATGAAGAAAAATGGGGTGAATAAGAACTGCCGGTGGGTGCGAGTCTCACAGAAGCGATGGAGCCAGATGCTGTCGTGGTACCCGTGCTTGATACTTGTGAGTATTGTGCAGTGTCCGCGGCGTTGAAGCAACGCCAAACAGCAAGCGTTGGTATCACTTTGGGCTATCATTGTGACTGACGGGGGTTTGTTACCGTTGTTGCGTTCCGTTTACTCCAGTTGATGGCATATTTGCATCCGCCGTTTTCGTTACTCCGTGCAGCTGCCGAGTCCACTCAAAACAATGCCAGGAAAGTAGACAAACGGCAGGAGGGAGGTGTCAGTCACGGCGCTATCAACACGCGGCTTCCGGCGGCCGCCACGGCTATCTCACGAGCAGAGCCCTGGCACCCCCTCTACCCCCACAACTTTTTCATCTCACGCAATACAACACCATGCTAAAAGTGGTCAGTGAACAGAAGTGTGGTGTAGGTATTAAGTCTCGCATACTGGAGGCACGTGGTTTGGATTCTCGTTCAACCGTCTACAAATAGTTATTTCCGAAGTTCTGCAAATAAAATTTTTCATTTTCTTTCAGTGAGAGTGCAACTGACTCGTAAGGGAAGGCAGGATGGCCCATTTGTACGTATTACACAAAAGTGAGTAAAGACAAAAGACATTACCCTGAGCAACTGGCACGGAGAGACTCTCCTTTTCCCTTTCAGTTATCAGTGATCTCGTCGCGCATTGAGGGGTACAGCTTTAATCTTAGCAGAACAATTCAATAAACACACAATAACCAACCTACACTATACACTTCTGCTTTTACTCAAAAGTAACATCTGCGACTACAGATTATCCCAATACTTCTACAAAACAGAGGCTCGTATTGGATGTTACAGACTACTTGCCGTAAGTATGCGTCAAACATCTGAGTAAAGAATTAGGTACCGTGCTATTACACTTCAAGTTATTTCTTTAACAAGTTTATATGCTAGTAGGAGCAATGCCCAAGCTCAAAACGTCAGTTTTAATATACGTATACACCAAACAATTAGTGTTTTAGCGTCTCTCATCCAAGCTGACACACTAATAAGGAAAAGGTACACACTGTGTTATTGTGAAGAACCGTAAGTCAGGACGCTTCTATTGCTTAATCTAAAAGAGACCGATAAAACATGAAACATTTTGGTAGACAGTTCACAAACCCCTGCCCCTCAGAATAAACAAAAGTAAAAAGGAGCTAGCTTGACGTCAAACTGTATCCTCCAGAAGTTACAACAGGAATAAAATAAATATGAAATACGTGTCCCATATTCCAGTAGAAGATACTGAAAAAAGGATAAAAAGAGTATCTTCCTCGCATTTGTAGTCCTGACCATAAGTGGCTCTTACTTCATTCTCATATAACCGTTTCTCGAAAATTTTGCAGCAACTAGTGTTACGAGAGAGTCGGTGGGTCTTTAATAAACGCAAAATAGAAAGAATGGGATCTTCAACTGGAATCTATGTCACATGTACACGTTCCTCCACTTGCAAGCAGCAACGGAGAACTAATTTAGGGGCAAAAGGCGCTACAGGAATGTACGTACAAAGGCTGTTCACACTCTTTTGTGATATGTGAACATCGGAAGGTCACCGGTTAGAAACAAGTGCTTACCTACTCCTCGCGAAATATGTCACTTTTATGACTGATGTGTGTAAGTAACATTTGGTCGGTTGTACTAAATGGTGTATTTGAATAATGAGTGTAAGCAATATTTGGTTGGTATGTGTACTGTGAAGTCGGGAAGGTAGGAGACGAGGTACTGGTGGAAGTAAAGCTGTCGAGGGGCGTGAGTCGTGCTTGGATAGCTCAGATGGTAGAGCACTTGCCCGCGAAATGCGAAGGTCCCGAGTTCGGATCTCGGTCTGGCACACAGTTTTAATCTGCCAGGAAGCTTCAAGCCCTATCAAAACTGAAATGTCTAACGTAAGAGCTGTGCAGGTTGTAAAGGAGATCAATACAATCTTTGGACCGGAAAGCACTAAAAAAGAAACTTATTGATATTTCTATTGGGTGGGCCTTTTTTATCGTCGTGGTGACGTATAATCAACACGGCACATACTTTGTGAGTGAAATGAATAAGGTGACTAAAGCAACTACCAATTTTATTAGAAATAAACGACGAGTCCAAGTCAATGATGTTCCCTGCAGGTACTTCAGTTCCTTCAGCATGTACGAAAAGGGATTAAGTTGTGTTAATTGGGTTCCTAGCGTAATTGTGTCGAAGGTGCATTGATTGTACACGATTTTGGAACGTGAAGTAATTCTACGTGACGTTTAAGAGAACAAGGAGAATGCAAGAAAGATCACGTCTAAATATTCTCAGGAGATAGCCGCTATAGTTGTCAGGCAACAAAAGCAATTTCATATTAATTACGCCGTTTCACTGTAGCATTTTATATTAAAAATGCTTTACAGTGACAACTTAGGAACATCGTTCTCTTTCCACAGATAGATCGAAGGAAGCTCGCTGCGTTCGTTTCCTTTTCCTACGTTCCAAGATCAACGAACGCTGAGACTCTCTCTAGCCGGAATTGTCCCGAACATAAATCGCTTTTATACGCTACAAAACTTGGCCGCCCACATTAAGAAGCTACGCGAAGACCACCCGTCGCATTATCTCCCGTGTTTGTGATTTCCCTCCGAACGTAGCTCGTATTTACAGTCTGGCAGAAACAACAGTTGATTTAAGCCAGACGACGGATTAATGCAAATGCCGAGTCCTTAATGCCACCACAGCGTTTATCTCCCCGCTAATACATGAACAGTGGGTAGCCGTAAAAGGAAAAGAAACGCGGACGCGGGGCAATTTACGCCTGAATTTACAGCAAACTTAATTATAAGATGGGCAGGCACATCCGCGCCCGAGATAAGTTAGGCGGCCATTGGCGCGAAACGGTCGGGATAAATCGGCCGAAATAAGACGGCAGGGGGAGGGGGCGAGGAGTGGTGGGCGCCCCTGAGGTGCGCAGTCACCGTCGCCAGTACGTTAATGGGCGCTGCTGACACTCACGCAGTCCCAGCGTCGCACGGCGTCGTCGGCGCCACCTCGGCTGCGCGTACTCACCAGAAACAAAAGGAAAAACACCGATTTCTCAACACACCTTCGAGGGCAAATGACATAAATAATTGCAGCAGCAGACGAGATATCACTGACCTTCCGCGAGTGACGTATGTCATAAACGGTGCAGAATTTGCATTGAACTGGCGCCCATGTGTATAAAATGATACATCACTGTTTTAGAATGATACGTGAAAAGAGGAAAACCAGTTAACTTGATACAATTTAAACGTTATATTGCAGAATAAAAATAGACATTCACTGAACAGGAAACTAACGTAAATAAGATGTATTTGACAGAATGACTAAACGAAGAAGCCTACGGGAATCAGTTATAGGGAAGAGACGACGATGTATTCAAGACATACAGCACTTCTTATAGGTGGTATAGCTAGGGATGTTAAATACCAGATTCGATACGATATACGATAGCCATAGAATGGGTAAAATTTAACCGACAGTACTGCTTTTTCATGTATCGTCAAGTTTTTCTTTAATAAGGAAGGCTTTACTCTGAATACGAGGAGATATATAGAAATTAGTATATATTTGCATGAACCGTCTTAGTGTAAAATATAATTGGTTCAAATGGCTCTGAGCACTACGAGACTTAACTGCTGAGGTTATCAGTCCCCTAGAACTTAGAACTACTTAAACCTAACTAACCTAAGGACATCACACACACCCATGCCCGAGGCAGGATTCGAACCTGCGGTCGCGCGGTTCCAGACTGTAGCGCCTAGAACCGCTCGGCCACTACGGCTGGCAATATAATTGGAAACAGAATCAGTAAAAGACAAATATCCCAAAAATGAAATAGAATAGAGAACTTGGCGTAAGTTTCACGCTGCAACACACGTGTATCGTTATTACAAGCGAAAGTGTTTTTGTAGTAGCTTCATCAGCAAACTCAATGTGTGACAATACAGGGGTCGGGGAAAGAACTTAGATGAGAGCGTCACCCTGAGAGCAACATGTATAAAGATCTGTAAAATCAAAACAGGACGTGAACTCACACAACTGACCTTTCCCGGCGTGTCTCCGTACAGCGCTGTCTCGGACTTTGTGCGGGAACCAAAATCCCCGTATTTCAGGTGAAGTAGTAAGGCTGGCTCTACTGTTACGCTCCTCGTCTAATACATCACTGGAGGAAGCAAGCAGTACTCGGTTGCATTCGCGTTTGACACTGATGATTATTTTTAAGTATTAAACCGTATTGCCATCTTCGACAGTTCAAGTTTTTTAAACGAATTTTTCTTTGTTCCATGATTCACATATGCTCTGTCAGCTGATTTCAGTACGAGAGCATAATTACGCGCAATGTCTTACGTTCAATGCAAGCCATAACACATAAATGGCATTAAAACTCGTGTTATTAGTTACATTTTATCGACAGTGGACAATGTCTCCTACTTATTACAAAGTGAAAACAAACAAAGCCGCCCATAACTGCGTAAATAATGGCAGAAGAGGAACGGCGTCGGTTACTCACAAATTTTTATGGCACATTATGCCATAGCCTTGTTACTCGCAACATGGGCTGCAGTACCTCGATAATTGGCAGTAATAAACAGCTGATTGAGATAACCCCAACAACATGCGATGAAACTGTCCTCCGCAAGTTATCTTCGGAGCTTATATTATACAGACAGTAAGTGCTGCACTTTTTGTACACTGTTTATCTCCGACACACGGCCAAAGGGCTAGTAAGTGCCTCTAATATTTTCAAGGGAAGCTGTAGCAAACAAGCGAACATTACAGCCCAGGTGAACAACATATGTCATCTTTGGGACCTCACTCCGAACTAAAATTTGTTAGTGCACCCGCGCGCGTCAGCTATTTGTTAGTTCTCTGGTTGAATTATGCTAAACGGAATATTCACTGAAAGGTATCGTTTGATTGCCGCACGTAACGTAAACGTCTCACTGTAACTAAGTGTCTTCGTCGTTACGCTCTAAGTGTGTACCGCCGTCAAGATAAGGGCGCCTCCTGCTCTCCCAGTTCCGTCACTTGAACTGAACGCTGTAAGCGCCGCTACTTGGCCGAGGGAAACCCTTGCAGTGCTGCTTCAGACTAACGTAATATATAATTTGTCACGCGAGATGCAGATGTATTTTTTCGTGTGTCTGCCAGTTGACATATTTCAGCATTTCCGATACACATCTTCTTATGGGGCAAAGAAGCCTGAGACATTTCACGCTGTCTTTCTTTGCAAGCCTGTGACAATTCACGCTGTCCTCCTTTGCATATACTAGAAATTCCTATGTTACTTCAACCTGATAGACATTCCGTACAATTTAGTACTCAGTATACAAATGATTAGCGACCAATTTCTTTCGTACAAAAACTGAAACTGCCAATATCCTACAACAAAGAAATGTCTACAGTTTATATCACTCGAGATTCTCTGATCACAGTTCCGTTCATAGTTCCACGAACTGTTAATCTCAGATACAAGTAAGAGATACTGTACTACAGTTGTTAAATGGGCATACGTAACTTGACACGCTCAAGAATTCGTGTCATCGAATAAAGACCGTCTCGGCCTATAGTCAGATTGGTTGCTGTTTGCAAATGTATTAACCTCCCAGGCCCAAGATATCAACATTTGCGTCTGTACTCTGCGATCACAGTGAAGTGTGTGGCACAGGGTACTTTTACAGTACCCTATATAATGGTTTCTTCCTGTTCCAGTCACAACGGCAGCGTGAGAACAAAGAATGCTTACAGGCGACTGCACGAACCGTTATTGGTCTAATTGTGTCTGTACATCTCCACGGGCTAGATACGTAACAAGTTCCTAATATTCGTAGTTTCTGCTGCGAAAGATGGGTTTTAAAGCTTTTAAAGAAGTTCTCGAGATATACGTGCAGCGTCTTCCTTGGAGCGTTTGTCGTTTAGGGCTTATCAACATTTCTGTTACATTCTCTCGCCAGTCAAAGAAGACAGTGTCCTTCCGCATCGCCATTCCTCGTGCAAGTTCAATGCTTCAGTCCGATCTCATATGGGTCCCATACACTTGAGTTGTATTCCAGTATGAGCTGTACGTTATTTCGTATGCGATCTCTGTTGTAATTCCAAGTTTACTACCAATGAATCCTTAGCCCTCCATTCGTTTACGCTACAGTCAAGCCTATCTGTTCGTTCACTTTATATACTACACAATGTTACTCTCAAAATTTTATATGACATAACAGATTCTAGTAGTGATTCATTAATCCTCTACCCAAATGAAAGCACACTTTTACGCTTCTTGAAGCGTACAGATATGAACTTCTCTACATCAAGAACTTGGTCTTGGCATTTCCGAAATAAGTCGTAGCATGGCAACGTCACGTGCTGCTGGCAGGCGCGAAAAATGTCTTAACGATACGAAACTGTCTAACACAAACGTCCGCCTCGCAGGCACAAGAAAGCGCCCCTGCCAAAGGAGCACGAGGCTTCCGCTGGAGGTCGCGTGGCCGTTGTTAGGCGCTTCCTGCGATTGAAATGATCAAATGCGAGCTCGTGGGAAAAGTAGGAGGGTGCGCTTTGTCGCGCCGTGGACACAGGTAGGGATGTAGGTCAGCGCAGCGCACAATGGCGGCTGCCTGGAGCGAGGGGAGCAACGTGCCGCGCCGGGTCGCGCTCTATTCCTGTCGGGATAGGGTCGCGGCGCGGCGCGGCGGGCGCCGGCCGGAAGTCCCGATATACACAGCCGACTGGCGGCGTGCCACGGCGGCCAGCTTATCTCGCCCCGCTCTCCCACACTGCCACGCAGCGGCTCTCGCTGTCGTCCCGGCACTTGGCTAATAGACGTGAGGCACTCGAGGAACAGCTGATATCTTTTCTTTTGTTCCCCCTCTTCGGCCAAGATTTGTTGCGGTTTTTCTACGGGCTACTTCGCGTCGTTTCGGTGACAGCGTCAGGACTGCGTTCGCTACTTTTGTCCCCGTGTACTTCTCGGTGCTACATCACCGATATAACCAATACCGAAAGTCTGTATGTGACAGTGTGGTGCTGACTTAAGAGTCTTCCTAAAATAAAGAGGTACGTCTTCGAAATGCGTGAATTATGATGAGCTGGGGATGAAGCGACACAAATCCTGTAACCTTAAAGTTACTAACACGTGCTTAAATCGAAGGAAAAGTTGTTTTCTGAGTTGATAAAAAAAAACTGAAAAACATATCGAGAAACTTTAATAGTTTCGTAGACTAGCTTGCTTTCTGGGGGAATACTGCCACCGACATGCTAAGACTTTTTTTTCCCCCCTTCAGTCTCTTTTTTTCGGCTTCTTTGTACGGCAGCATTAGATGTTTTGTATGTGAACAGGCCAAGAGGTTGCACAATTAGTATGCAAAAGGTAATGACGAACACCTGATGATGAACTAAAAAATTGAAACCAGTGTTGATACAATCTGTATGACCCAAGACTGTAAGAAAAAGGAAGAGTGAATCTAATAGTTTCGTAGTGACCCGCCTCTGGCAAAGTCTTTGTCGTGAATCGGATCGCGTTAAAGCGGAGATCCCGTATAACTGGTTGCCAAAGTCAATTTAAAACCCCAAGGCAACTCATGTCCAATAGGGCCAGGTCTAGTCATTGCGGTGTTCAAACCTCAGCTTTGCTTACTATGACTCCTTACGCTTGGTTGTACGTAATGAATCCTCACTATCGGGGTCATTCCCGGCGGAATAACGGTTCAGTAAGAGATCTAACTATTCTCTTCTTCGCAGCTTACCCGTAGTGATACAGGATAAAATGTTTGAATACCAGCGAGGAGTGGAATTTTACGGAAAATGACTGGAAACACTAACGAAAGTGCGGCAGGATGGGGCTCTGGTCGATAACGGGGAGCGATGTTTGCTTTCCGCTGTCGTCATCGGTGACAAGCCGAGATGGCCGGCGTCAAACAGTAATGAGCCGATAGATGTCGACCGCTAGGCAAGCAGGGCGCGGTCAACAGGGGAAGCGGAGCGGAGCGCGCGGCCTCTTCAATATGCATGCGCGGGTCACGGCTGCTTCCAGGCGTGTCACTCCCCTTAATTGAACCGCGACGCCCTCCAGCGCCACCTCCACCGAATAATACCGTCCTGACAGCGCTACCTTGTTCTTGTGGTTCGATTCCCGACAATCGCACCACGTGTTCCCTCTTCTAAACACGACAACGACCCCCTCCCCTCACCGCAACAAACATTCATCAGCCTCACTGCACACGACAACGTCGCTCGTACCACATCTACGAGCAGCAGACAAATTGGAGGAATCCTAATCATTCAGCTTCTACTATTATGTTTGCACTCTTTTAGTGTTCCCTTAAAATTCTCTCTTTCTTTTTCCGGAGCTACTCACTGCACCACCCTTTAATCGCCAATCGTCTTTGGTAAATTCAGTTGTGGCGGCCCCTCACAATATCAGGTGTACGTCCCAGTGTCACCTCCTTTCCGCTGCATATCTGTATTTCTTATCCACCCTCGTGCCGCGATATTATAAACACTCCAGCAAAGGTTTTAATGTGCTTCTATTCAAGCCTCTCGCAAACTTGTCTACAGCTACTCTTCTAAAACGTCTATCCTTAAGTAATGGAAAGCGCTCGCATAAAAAATATATTTTAAGATATCACTGCGCTTTAACATTTATAGACACAAAAATAGTTTTATGTCCAATCGCTGAAATTATTGTTAAACATTTCCCGCAGAATGTTAAATTAACACGCTGCTCACCAATAAGTAAATTTCGCTGTCAGATATACGCTACTAGATGTTGAATATGAGTCTAAAATTGAGGCGGACATCGAAACGAACACGCAAGTTTTGTAAGAACTCTTTCACTTTTAACTCCAGTGAACACAATCTTGCTGTTACATACTAAATATCTATCGAAATTGAATGGAAGATGTAAAGTGCTACAGCTTTTATTGCGTATACGTAGACTTCTGCAAATTTTGAGGTACAGTATTTGCATGTGGTCTCCCTAGATATCAGAACTAATTGTCCACTGCCGACTTTTTGTTTCCAGCGCAAAATGATGCAGCCAGATTTCGTCGATTGTAACGATCCGTGACACAAAAAAGGCATCAAATTTCTCCAGCAGTTCAAATGTTTTCTTTGAATCTTGTAGTGTGTTGTGAGAATTCGTGAGTCCGGTCATGAACACACCTTTGAATATCCAAGCGTCTGAATCACTGCACACGCACCCCCAGTGCCCACCGATATCTGTACAGACAACTGTCGAGAATAATGGCATCCGGGCGGTTCACCTTGCCGTAAGCAGTGGCTTTCTACCCATCGCTCAACAGTATTCTTACCACCTGCGTAATTTCCTTACACTGCACACAAACGTTTATGTATGTTCATCAAGGTTTCCTTCTTTCTCAACCAAGAGCTGTTTGCAACGAGTGTCTTGCACAAACTGCTCTGCCACCAATCGAATTTATTCGTAACTTCCTACACATGCAGAAGAAACCTCAAATTAGAAGCAACCAAAAGGACGTTTTCGTATATACATTAAAAGCTGTAAAATTATTATATTACATTTATAGAATGGCCCTCGTAATAAATGTTTTCTTCGCGGTTTCTTGTTCCACCGGAACATTTTATCAGGTACCTCGCGTAAGCTGATTTATATATCATGTTCACACTAATGTTCCACTATAGATCAGCATAAAGATACAAAGCAAGGTCGAGAAATTAAGACGCCCTCAAGCAAATTCGGACAGAGCGACATGAAGTTTTCAGTATATATTACGAACCACAGAAGCAATGCCAGCATAAGAAAGCGTCACGATACTCCAGCTCATTTTTGTTATACACTGCGACAGAAGTGCTCCATACGGATAGAAAACTGCACTTCTGAATACGATATCCGATGAGTGCGAATAGTTTTTATAATAGTGCCCTGAAAATCATTAATAACAACACATTACACCATATTTATCTTTCTTAAGTTTTCTACGATCCGGAAAGGTACGAAACGGTGCATAACACAGCAGTTTGTTTATATTTTCTTGTAACCTACAGATATAGACTATAGTTTTCTTTCACGAACAAAAAATGGCTAGTAAACAGCAGAACACCTTATCTTCCGCATAAAGACATCGCATATGGCTCGACAACACACAGTTTTCTTCGCTACAGGTCCAGTCAAATCAGCGAATGTGGAAGGTGGGAAACTTGTATGGAATGCAATACCTACATTATTTAACGTACCAAATAAGCCATCACAGCTGTAGCTGAAGGGAAAACCACACAGATGTGATAATAAAGCGTCGATAGCTACAGAAGTCTTTCTCAACAAAGAAGAAACCAATTTCACAATTGATGCTCTATCTGAGCCGCAAACGGAAATAATCCAACACATTCGCTTTTGAAGCGAAAGTAATTACATTTACAAAAACATTAATGTTTTAGTTAATCGAATGTAGTGTCAGAATGTACGAATGATTATATCCATACAAAATTGTGTGTCAAGGAAAGTGGCTATAGTAGTAAGGACAGACAACAAAAGAAATACATGAAATATATGTTAATATTATCTTGTTTTCAGAGCGGGGAAACCTGCAGTTAGACGCATAATCGAAAGTACTTTTCCATGAATAGGTTGTAGTTTATGCTGCTGCATCAGTGTGATTCGACTGTTACTACATTTATTTCACTATCATTCGTGTCTCCTGATCATTTAAGAATGCTTGGAACGCAAAAATATAATAATTATTTCGTCAATTATATAGAAAACCAATTGAAAACAAATAATCTTACGGTTGGCTTTCTTGCCGCTCGGAGCACTAGCACCGTTATATCTGCCACATGATAACTGCCGCGACTGTGGTTAGCGTAATCGTTGGCCGAGGGAGAGAGACCTGTGCTTAAAAGACAGACGAGTACAGACGAAGCCGCCGAAGGCGAGCCGTGCTGCGTTTTGTCATGTCACAACGGTCCCCCGCCCAATTAACCTCATCTCTCCTCGTTAGGGCTTGCGTAACGTAATTTTAGAGAACAGCAAAGCAGGCACAAACTGCACAACCAAACGCGTGTTTCTCTGCCTCGAGTGCGGTTTTCACTTTAAGTTTTAGGAGTCAAAAACGAATACCCTCGCCTCACACGAAGCTGCGAAGTACCTCGCTAAACGATCCGATACAGCCGTATTGTTTTGCTCTTCCGCTTGTCTTGTGTTAAGGTTCCCGTCACTCCAGATTCGGATTATTTGTTGTTTCTCAAAATCAGTGTAAACGGATGGTATGTGTAGACAGTCGCCAGCAGATGATGAAGTCGCTAGAGCCAAAAGCGAACCGCAGCGGAGGCATCTGCGGACGGGCGTACGTTGCGGTCGTCCGGCCAGCGATAGGCGCGGGGCGGAAGCAGATATCGCATCCCGCCCGGGCACAGTACGCCAGCGACCTTACAACTCGCCAACGTGGACAATCTCATCTTCCTGCGTTCATTCCCCGCTACAACTAAGGCACGCCGTACTATTTATTTTTGTAAATTTCGTTTTTTTTCTTCAGGGAGCGTCCAAACAGTATTAGTTTGCTTTGGGAATCCCTGTAGACGTACCTATTTAGTGAGAAAATATTTATAGTAGCTCCCCTTGCAGAATAAAAACGAAGAAAAAATTCTATTTCTACATAAAAGAAATAACTTGGTAAGCAAAATTAAAATAATTCGTACCCTCAGATCCATTGCTTCTTTCCAAAGAATTGCACCTGGTGTTGCCAAACAATATCAAAAGCTTCTCTTTCACAGCAATTAACTCGATATTCGAACGTCGTAGCCGCACTGCATGGTTTGAATGTTTCCCAAAGCGAGAGAGTCAACAGAAACTTCGTATAAATAATTTAAATGTTCGCTCCTCTTTGATCCCTCTTCTACGGGGTGACCACAGTGACACCAGCCAAGGTGCTAAGACTCTTACACTATCTGGTCAAAAGAGTCCGGACACCTATATAAAGGGTGTGTCTACCTTTCACCGTCATTACTGCTTGAACTCTGCTACGCTTTCGGTGAGGTGTCAAAGTCTGTGGAGGAATGACAGCACATTCTTGTTCTACAGGCGAAAGCAGAGAAGGTAGTGATTTTGGACGTTGGGGCCTAGAGCAAAGTTGACGACATAACAGATTCAAGCCGAGACACTAGGTGGCCTGGTCCATCTAAGGAACTCTGTCGTCCAGATACTGCTTTATAACAGTGTGTATTCTTATACTGATACAATCATCGTCTGCGAACTCTCCCTCTACTGTACCGAGTGCACTGTGCTGTAAAATGTGTTCATGTCCCTCCACACTTAGCGTTTTCTTAAGAGCAGTAAGAGGACCACATCCTAACCACGAAAACACCTGCACAGTGGAACATCACTTTCTCCGTACTTCACTGTTGGCACTGCAAGTCATCACAGTTAACTTCCCTATGCATTTGCTAAACTCAAACCCTACAATGAATCTGTCACAGAGTATAGGGTGAGTCAGATCTAAAATTCAAATCTAAATCACTCCTTTCCAGTCATCCACTGTCTAGTGGCATCGGTCTTTACAACGCTTAATTCGTCGTTTAGCATTGAGTACAGAAATATGTGGCTTATAACTAGCTGCTCAACCATTGTACCCCTTTCTTTTCACTTCCGTAAGCACAATTATTTATTTATTTATCGTATCGCTTTATACCTCCGGAGTTTTTGAATCACAGTAATAGCTACACATTACATTAATAAACTACTTCGTATCAACACAGCTCTCCAGCACTAATGACAATGGCTATCGGCAAATATCACGGTCTTTTATGTCGATCACCGTACCGCTCACCTGGCTGTCAGGATATCTTCGGAAGGACCCTTGTAGTCACACGTGCGGCACATATTGACACAACATGAACGACTAACTGCCTGTCACGTTGAACAACCGTCACAAGATGGTGATGAAGATTAACTTCAGTTGTGGAGTGTGTTTGCACATACTCCGTGGCCCATTCGGGTGCGATGCGGAGTAGTCCAAATTGCCCACCGCTGGTCAGATCCATGGCGCTTCTCCTGGATGCCGGGCAGTTTCATGCAATGTGGAGGACAGTTTTCTTGCCAACAGCGTTTCCATTCATCGATAACACTGAATTATTATCAGTAAGAATAAGAGTGGCATATCTTGATCTTAATGTTTTTCGCTCCAGCATTCGATGCTGGAAAGTCGGGGAAATTAACGGCATTCTGGTATTCACGTAGAAGCGCATACTTTGGTCTCGTATCAGGAGATGGAATGTGACTTAAGATAAGTAAATAGTATGTGCGAGTAGATCGTATTGCTCCATTAACAATGCGCAAGGCTCAAATGGCTCTGAGCACTATGGGAACTTAACATCTGTGGTCATCAGTCCCCTAGAACTTAGAACTACTTAAACCTAACTATCCTAAGGACATCACACATATCCATGCCCGAGGCAGGATTCGAACCTGCGACCGTAGCAGTCGCGCGGTTCCGGACTGAGCGCCTAGAACCGCTAGACCACCGCGGCCGGCAATGCGCAAGGGTTCATTAAGTTGTAAAGCTATCTTTTTCGCATATGGACTATTAAACCAGACAGACGCACAATACAGTGCTGCTGTGTATACCAATTCCAGTGCGACACACTAAGAGTGCCTGCTGATGACCCCCAACTAGTACCACAGAGCTTAGGAAGACTTATTTCTACTTTTGCGCTTAATAGATGTTCGCGTCAAGTGCTCCTGGAAAAAGTAGCGCCTTACCTAATACGATCCCAAGGTATTTTGGATGCATGTAATGACGCAGTTTGTCTCCCTCAAAATAGACAACAAAGGCTGTGTGTGCCAATATACTGCACACATGAAGACACGAAACTTCTCTTTTATTTGGGTTATGTTGTGACCGCCATTTACGCAAGTTGTGACCTAAGATGTTAGACAATAGAGTAGCGAGAACGGTTCCCTGAGGCAAGTCATTATACGATACTTTTGGAACGATAGTGCTTCCTCTTGTAATTACAGTAAATGTCCTTCCAGCAAATATGTTATCGATTAGGTTTGATGTGCAACGCATTACTATAAATCATAACATATGCTGGACGTAGATAAACGAAAGCTGCTTCATGTGGTGTCCTGCTCCAGTAAATGGTAAGACTTGATCAGCGCAGCTCCGTCATGATCGGAATCCAGCTTCCTCAACAGGAAGGCTCCGAAACGTCACTGGACAAATCCATCTGTACAGAATTATTTCTACAGAGTTACTTTATCGAACTTATAAATAGTGCTCAATAGTCAAATGGGAGATATTTCGCTCAGGAAATCCGCCATCCATCTTTTTGCATAGTTACGGTGAGCAAAAAAATTCGGTATCGATTCTCTCACTTCCTGGTATCCTTCCGTGTTTTATAGTTTCAAGAGCAGCAGAAATTTCACATAAAGAGAAAGTTATTGAGAGCTCAGATTGTTCATTAGTGTTCTTTTGAGCAATATAAGTTTGCGTCTGATGGACCTTATACGAGTTTTATTCTTTGGTGTTCTGGATGTAGACAATAAAGGTGACGCAATCCTCTTGGCTGAACTAAGAATGCTATCTCTTCCTTTTGTTTCCACTCAGCTTCCTTAGTAATGACCATGCTTCTCCACTTGATTTTTGAAACCTGAATCATCCAACAGTCTCTAGTCCATTTAAAATTACTTGACAGTTGACGTCTGTCACTTGCCGCTACTGTGTTGCAACACTGGCCGCCCGCTACCGTTCTGTTATATGTAACACACAAACATGGCACGTCACTTCACAAATGCTGTTAATGTGTAATATGGAACTGTGTAGTATGTGAGCGCCGCGAATGTGTGGGAAATGTGAGATGCCCTGTCGACAGCCGATATTAAGTTACTAAGTGGCAGAAGACGCGGTTCGCAGCCCTGAATTTAAACTCATGTCCTAAGCTAGCAGCAACCTCGTGGTGTGCACTGTATCCGAGAACAATCTGTGGCAGAACTAAAATCACAATAGCTTTGTTCACAGCTATGAAAGCTAACTTCAACGAGCAAACTCAAGACAAAACAAGTTCAGTTTCAGCGCTAGAAGCAAACTGCAATTTCTCGCTTTCATTGGTTACTTGACACCATCCTCTCAATGGTTACACAGGCTGCCGCGTTACGAAGCGATGAGCAGTCCTCGTTGGCACTTGGTTGGAGATTATACGCGACACAGGCAACTTTCAGACGAAGAAAGAATGATAGATAGAAAAAAAGAGCAAATAAGAAAGTTAATACGATGATGAAAATGACAAATCTTTTGACTGGATTTAGAAATTCAAAAAAAGCGACATTTCACGATATTCGAACCTACGACCTTCCTCGCTAACCACTGCGCTATAGTACAATACTGAGTCAAGTTGTTATATTTTTGACCGTGGTCACTCAATCGTAACGATGAATTACAGCCCTCAAAAACTCTGCTTTATGCAATGTTGTGCGAAGCTCATCAAATGCAAACCAGCTGTAAGCGTGAAGTGTCAGCTATCAAGTAATATTAATCAAACTATAGCACGTCTGGCTGTATCGAGCTTCCGAAGAAGATTATCCGCTGTTTCCGGGTCACCACTTATTAGAAATTCACCAGTGTTTCTCGCTAGTTTACTTCCAACCTGGAGTACATTGTTTGCGGTAGCCATTCCGGATTGCCTTGCTTGCTGCACTTAATAATAGCTCCAACAAGCTTCTCATAGTTATTTGCTTTTGGGGGAATCCAACCAAGATATTACTCCAGATTTTTTCCAAGTACATCCCATTTTGCTTTTTTTTTAAATTCCATCTAGGTCGTCGAAAGACAGATCCAAGAGGGATACTTGTCTCAATTTCAAACAAGATTGGACGGTTTTGGCTGTGTGGGAACTTTGATGAGGTGGGTAATTCGCATTAGCGTTAGTTACAAGCGTATTACACTTCTGTCTCCATGCTGCTGATGCACGAGTTCCTTTATCTTTGCAGTGATTGTTAAAATCTTCGAGATATATTGTATTGCTGGTAGCACATTTGAACTCACGAGTGATTCCTTCTGCTGGTTTCATGATTTTTTTTTTTTTTAGTCGCCCCCCACAATGTTCGATTATCCCTGTCCGTCAGTACATTAGGTCTGCCTGGTCTTTGTCCATTTAGGCTTAAGTATATGCTGGTGCTAATTTAGTTTTACGTTTCATCTTCATTTTATGACACGCCTACATCAGGGTGACCAGATGTCCCGCATCGAAACTTCCAGAACAACTGGGAGTGAGAAATGAGTAACCTAAGTAAATAATAAGAATTTTCTATCCCATTTAAAAATCTCTTTATTTTAATGTGATTACTGTTTTTGCGTGGGACAGCAACAAAACAATAAAGTATTTACTCGATTAGTAATGCAAGTTATTTTGTTTTTTGGTAATGGGAGTTTTAACAAAACGGTACCATGGATCTATGCTTGTAGCATAAATTAAGTAATTCAACGAAAATCTGCCATATCGATACAGTATTAACAAAAGCTTCCATAAAATGTCGATTCATTTTAACTTCTAAATTGGGTCCCATATTTTGATTTTGGAAATCTGATCATCCTAATCTACATCGACATCTGCAGGAGTACTCTGCAGTTCACATTTACGTGCCTGGAGGGGGATCCATCTCACCACTTCTAGACGATGTCTTCTAACTCGAATAGCATAAGGAAAGAACGAAATTGTAAATCTTTCCGTGAAATATCTCATTTTTTGTATTTTCTTACGATGGTTATTTCTACCTAAGTCGGTGGGAGTCAACAAAATACCCCAGAAGTCCCACACGATTTCACACACATTTGTACATTTTTTGATGTTCTTCGTCGATACTATCTGGCAAGGATCCAATACTCCGCAGTAGGACTACACAAGACTACTCACAAGCCTAATTCAGGCAGCCTCTTCATTAGATCCGTTGCGTCTTCCAATTGTTCTGCCAATAAAACGCAGTCTTTGGTTAGCCTTCCTAATAAAATTTTCTTTGTTTGATTCCAGTTTAATCTCTAGGCATTTAGCTGAATCGACAAGCTTTACTTCATATTTAACATCAATATACAAAAGCTATAATATTTGTTTTAATTTTAGCGTTAAGTTTTATATTTTGAGCAACTAGTTCAGGAGGCCACACGAAGTGTACATACTGACATGTGTATAATGAACATACAACTGCTGCACCTGGTGTCATTACATGGGCACATGGAACACAAGCCATGCACTGAACTGAACTGAATGTCAGCACAAGCAGTCAACAACATGGCGTTAAGATAAAAATAGACTAATGTATAAAACTGTTATACGAGGGATAGAAAATAAAGCCCTTCGATTTCCACCATAAGGTTTAACCACATGAGCTACTAAGCTCTATATATACATTCCGTAGATCAGTAAATAAACGACGATAATAAAAAATAAAAGTAGAAAAACAATGTTGATGGTACACAACAGCAACCGGCCGTTCAAAAATGGGTCTGAGTACTATGGGACTTAACATCTGAGGTCATCAGTCCCCTAGAACTTAGAACTACTTAAACCTAACTAACCTAAGGACATCACACACACCCATGCCCGAGGGAGGATTCGAACCAACGACCGTAGCGGTCGCGCGGTTCCAGACCGTAGCGCCTAGAATCGCTCGTCCGCCCAGGCCGGCTGCAACCGGCCGTAATTTGGTTTACTTTATTACAGCGTTAACAGTTTCGAGTTGACACATTCATATTCAGAGAGTTACACACTTTCATCAAAACACATGGATACAAACACGAGGATATAATAATAATAATAATAAACGACGTATGTAAACGAGTGCTTTAGACGCCGTGACGAACACAGGGTGCAGCACACTGCGTGTAATGCCTCACGTTGGTACTAACGATGTGTGTCGCTTTGTATCACAAGACGTTCGCTCTTCTTACTGGAGGCTAGCTGAAGTGGTAAAGACGGCCGCTCTTGCCTTCGAGATGAATGCAGAACTCACTACCTGTAGCATCGTCGACAGGACCGACTGAGGAGGACCTATGGCACAAAGCCAAGTAGAGGATCTGAATCAGACGTTCATCCGGTTCTGCAACCGTGTAAATTGCAAATTTCTCACCCTGCGCCATAGGTTGGTAGGGTAGAAAAGGCTTCAGTTTCAAAGAGCGCAGGACAAACACAAGAACATGGTAGACATAGTAACAATCAGTATTGTAGTTGTAAACTGTCTTAGCTGTGCTTGAAAAGAACCACAGCTCCGAACGCCAATAGAAAGCACCGAAGCTCAAATCGTTAGAGGTACCGAAAACTGGCTAAGCCGGAGATCAGTTAAGATGAAATTTTCATAAACGACCTAACGGTAAAGGATAGATTAAATACAGATGGTAGCGGCGTGTTTGTTACCGTTAGAAGTAGCGAAACTGGAGCAGAGTGTTCCTGTGAGTATGAATAGAGGTTACGCACAACCAGAATAAACTAATAATTAGTTCCCTTCACATGATTCAGATGCTGAACAGTTCAAAGAAAACTTGAAGATCATCGCAAATAGTTACCTCGCGGTCGGCTTCGGCGGCCGAGCGGTTCTAGGAGCTTCAGTCCGGAATCACGCGACTGCTACGGTCGCAGGTTCGAATCCTGCCTCGGGCATGGATGTGTGTGATGTTCTTAGGTTAGTTAGGTTTAAGTAGTTCTAAGTTCTAGGGGACTGATGACTCTCAGATGTTACGTCCCAAGGTGCTCAGAGGCATTTTTGAGTTACCACATTCATTCAATTTCATTGGCGGTGACTTCAATCTACCCTCAGTATGTTAACGAAGTACATGTTCAAAACCGGTCGTAGGCAAAAAACGTCAGGAACTGTATTACATGTTGTTCAATACAAGGTATACATACCTAACGCTGGATCATTTGTAATTTTTGACTTCAGCATGTCTCCTCATAATGTTGACTATTGCCTGCTCGCAATGTAACTTTGGCGGTTGTTAAAGATTCATTCTGATGAAGACATCCCTCGAGGTGTCGAAACCTAAGCCAATGTATTAAAAATTATTTGCAACCGGTTGGCTGAGTTATTTTTCCGTTGAAACTTATATACGGTTGCTGAGAGACAGCCACGTTTAAAACTGCAAAATATAACTACTTAAGAAAGCAGAAAAAAACCGCTTGACGCCTTCCTAAGAGATAGTCTCCTCTCCTTTCCAGCTAACTATGGAATCGTAGACTAGATGTGGCTTGAATTCAGAGAAACAGTATCTTAGACAATTGAGTCATACTGAATAAATTAATAAAACACTGTAATGATCCCACAGCTCAGAAAACTGTTGCAGAAGCAACGAAAAAAGAATACGAAATTTAAAAAAAAATGTAACATCTCCAAGTTGGTGATGTTTTAGTGAAGCTCAAAACATTACGTGGACTTCAATGCAAAATGTTTTTAATAGCTTCTACAACGAAACTGCCTCGAAATGACAGAAAATGCAAAGAGATTCTGGTCGTATGTAAAGCAGACCAGCAGCAACACATAATCAATACCTTCACAGCGCGATACCAATGGTAATATTATCAATGTAGCGCAACTAAAGCGGAGCTATACCGAAATTCCTTCCCTACAGAAGACGAAATAAATATTCCAGAATTCGAATCCACAACAACTGCCAACAGGAGTAATTTAGAAGTAGACATCTTGGTGTAGCGAAGCAGCTTAAAGAACCTAATAAAGACAAGTTTTCTGGTCCAGACTGCATACCGATTAGATTCTTTTCATTGTATGCTGATGCAATAGTCTCGTACTTACCAAAAGACTGAAAAGTTGCACAGGTCACACCAATATGTAAGAAAGGAAATTGGAGTAATCCGCTGAATTACAGAACCACATCACTGAAATCGGTTTCCTGTACGATTTTGGAACATATACTGCGTTCGACACTATGAATTACCTCGAAGGTAACGGTCTATTCACACAGTCAGCACGGATTCATAAAATGTCATTCTTGTGAAACACAACTAGCTATTTATTCGCACGAAGTAATTAATACTATTGACAGACGATCTCAAACTGATTCCTTATTTTTAGGTTTCCAGAAAGCTTTTGATACCGTTCCTCACGAGACGTCTAATCAAACTGAGTGTCTATGGCATTGCGACTGGGTTCGAGATTTCCCATCACAGGTCACAGCAATACGTAAGAAAGGAATCTGGAGTAATACGCTGAATTACAGAACCACATCACGTAACAATCTTGGGAAAATCATCCAGTAAAACAGAAGTGGTATCCGGCGTTCCCCAAGGAAGTGTTGTAATCCCTCTGCTGCTCGTAACCTACAGCAAAGATTCAGGAGGCAATCTGTGCACTCCTCTTAGATTGTTTCCACATGAGGCTGTCATTTAGTGAGGTCATAAGATGATCAAAACTAATTTCAAAATGACTTAGACACGATATCTCTATGGTCTGAAATGTGGCAACTGTATCTGAACAAGAAAGAGTGTGAGGTCATCCAAATGAGTACGAAAAGACATACGTTAAATTTCGGGTAGACGATACATCACACAAATTTAAAGACTATAACAATTCAAGTAAATACCTAGCAATTACAATTACAAACATTTTTAGTTGGAACTATCACACAGATAATGTTGTGGGGATGGCAAACCAACGATTGCGTTTTATTAGCACAATACTTAGAAGATGCAACAGATCTGCTAAAGAGACTGCCTACACTTCGCATTAAAAATACGTGTGAATTGAAACAGAACAGCGGAGATGATATTGGCCATAGCTTTTCAACGTGAACCAGAACACCGCTACGTTCGCAGGGAGGTGGGTGATATCCAGTCAGAGGGTGGTTCCTCCTCCGTCCCTAGCAGCTCACCTGTGTAATGAGTCGCCCACGTGTTTGCTTGCGTGAATGCGCCTTACCACGCCCGTGGCCAGCCAGCAATTACACGCCCCGGCCTATTAGCCTGTTCTAAGCTACGCTACGAGAACCATCAAATACCCATCGATTTTACAGGTGCCTGGCAACAGTTTCCACAGGAATACGAATTTGCCTGAGCTAATAATTTTGTCTGGTTATTCGCTTCCTTTACTTAGACTTTTTTTCTCGTATTTTCCGAATGAATTCTGCGCAAAGAACATGCGGCATTTTTGCTCTGCTTGGTGTAGTTGTCTGACTTCGTTATGACTATAAAATATTAATTAATAAGTAAAATGTTTAAGTGTACAGGACATCTGGCAAGGGAAAAGAATGAAGAACTGCATCGGACAAACCTTAGGGTTGATAAAAGAAGGAACAACGTTTTCGGGATGTACAAGCATCAGACCTGTGGTCACCACGAACTGGTCCGTCACAGTATTACTACTGCAAAGGATGATACTTTATGATGGTCACAAATCTGAAAGCAATGACATGGGAAAAAAGTGAGTCTTAAAATTAACGTGCCCTCGTAACAGCATTGAAAAATTAATTTGAAGTGTATAAAACAATCAAGTATCTCACGATCACCAACAGCGTCAAGTTGCGGTTTCATTTCGGCCATCGACCTTCTGTCAGGAGTAAGCATGGATATGTTCCGTCGGGCCGTAATCTCCAGTCTTTCCTGTTTCCAACAAGACTGTTTGTTCATTCACCATATGTGAGCTTAAGCAGTGCAGGTTCAATTTTACCAAACTAGTGTTACCCACAGATAAGTAGAGTTGTACATGTCACTGAATTGCCTTCCATCTAAGGTCACCCAGTAAGTTTTCAGTTCTGCTTCGTATTACTGTTCGGCACTGATTTCTTTCGTTCACATACACAGACATTTTCAGGTTCATCTTTTCAGATAGAGCTATACATTATAAAAAGGGCGTTCAAAAAGTTTTGCACAGTAGTCTCTATATTTTTTTTTTATTTTTTACAGGAAGAGAATGAAATTTTTTGTGAACATACTTGGAACATTTTAGCTATATACTGAATCTACTCAATGTAGCCTCCAACAGCCGTGACGTATCTGGCCCACCGTTCTTTCCATGATGTGAATGCACTTTGGTAAAATTCTGGGGATTGACTTTTACACCATCGCTTGACACAAGAAATAAGGTCTTTCTCACTATGAAATGTTTTACCGCGCAGGTGGGCCTTCAGATGACCAAAGAAGTAAAAATCAGACGGAGCCAAGTCCGGACTGTAGGGAGGATGCGGAACAATTTTCGAACTCATTTTCCTGATTTTCTCCTGCGTCAAAAGGGCTGTATGGGGTTTGGCATTATCATTGTGTAGTCCGATAAGCTGACCCTGAATCTGTGGTCTGTGGGTCTTGATGGCACGTCGCAGCTTATCCAATGACAAACAGTAACCAGGTTCCAAAAAGTCAATGAAAATGACACCACACTGATCCCAGAAGGCCATCATCTTTCGGCCTGCTGTTCGTGAAAGTCTTGGTTTCTTCTCCCGAGGGGAACCTGGATGACGCCACTCCATGGATTCGGTTTTGCTCTCAGGTTCGGACAAAAACAACCATGTTTCATCCTGGGTAATGACGCCGTCAAAACACTGTTTCCACTCTTCAGTAATGAGTTTTCATGAGACACTTGCGCACGTTCTTCCTCATCGTTTTCATTTCTCTTGTCAGTAATCTAGGCACCCAACATGCACAGATTTTTCTGTACCCCAGTGACTGTACCAGTGATACCACACTACCCAATGACAAACGAGCCATTTCAGCAAGCTGTCGTGTCGTCACACATCTGTCATTTTGGATGATTCGATCAATAGTCTCTTTATTCACATCACTCACTGCCGTCGATGGTCTGCCGCATTGTGAATTGTCCGGTAGAGAGGAATCACCTTCTTTAAACCTCTGCAACCATCGCTCGATACTGCTGCGATCCACTGAGTTCTCCCCGTAAACAGGGAGCAACTTCCTGTGTGAATCGATGTGGCAGTGTCATTGCCAGTCTTGAAGAGGAACTCTATCACCGACCGTTGTCCCAACCTGACATCTAATTCACGGTCCATTATGGCACACCTGTGAATAAAAGAAAATACATTTATATACCAATTTATAGCTAAATGTGCCAAGTATCTTCACAAAAAGTTTTATTCTGCTCCTGCAAAAAAATAAAACAATTAGAGACGATTGTGCAAAACTTTTTGAACGCCCTTTGAATAAACGTGAGCTTTCGTCTCCCGTCAACACTCGGGTGACCTGGACGAGATGCGACATATTCGTTACGTAGAATGCACAGGTTTTGACATTAGCAGCACTGCTTTTCGGTCTACCCCTGTGTGTCGCGACGACGACCCAGACCGCTCCGGTTACCAGCAGTCGAGGCGTGCGTGAGCAGCCACATGTCGGCTGTCGGATTCGGGGCTGCCCAGGGCCATTACGTCACTCTTGCAAAGACTCACAATCGGTCGCAAATAACGGTAGCACGCGACGACAATACATTCGGAATTGCTCCGCTGTAACGGGATCTGGTCGAAGCACTCGCTTCTCATCACAAAATGCTAATTCGTTATCACAGCACTTTGGCCGAAAAGCAAAGATGAGAATAAGTCACTAAAAAGAAATCTGAAAGTCCTTGCAATGCAACTTGGTCTTAGAGGTTGACAATTTCGAACATTCTTGCACTAGTGGACGCCATCCCTACTGTTAGAGGAATTTCACAGGACACCATATACGTAACTTACAACGCACGATTGGAAAAAAAACCGAAATTATTCCTTGCAAACACTGATTTGTTAATTTATAAGGTTGAGAGCTTACTTGTGACTGGCGATGCACGGCCAACAATCGGCCTGCGGCAAGTACAGAGAATTGATTGTATTAGCCAGAACCCTCGAAATCAAGAATTAATTATATTCTCGTGATAATGAAGTGGCAGTAACATCCAAAGGAGAGTTTTCTAGCAGACTGTGTTCCAACTAGGATTTTAAGAGCAAGTCGCCTCGTTCTGCGTTAGCTTGTTTGACCGCAAAACGGCGGATCGCTGTAGACCTCTGTCGCCACACACTGCGCGTGCCACGCCGGACTACCATGCTGGCCACGCGGCCTTCACGCCTCCCACGGCCACAAACCGTAATGCAACTCCGATCAGTGCGCTTAACGATGCAACCGCTAGCGGCTAGTCGCAAAACCATCCACATCGTCTGTTATGTTCCGTGCCTCGCAGCGATCAAACATTAACTTATTCATTTTTTACTTCATTTCATTTCAGATTTGGCGTTCATTTTCAGCTGTCTCCAATATCAGCAGTGAAAGTCATATTATAAAGGATTATCTATCTAAATAATGATGGCTACGTCAAAATGACACCGTTGCAGAGATAGAAATGGGAATCTCACTACATGAACTTCACACTTTATCAGTGTGCCAGTACATATGGATGAAGGATGAACTCACGGAACGGAAAGCGAGGCGATTATTTATATAATTTGAAAGCTGTTTTTTTTATACTTCTGCAGCTTTAAGTTTTACGCTGCTAACGATCTGATTACACAAGGTTTTTAACTATGTAAACTATGCCTTTTTAACTTCGTCATAAACAGGTGCCCGTAATGAACGGTCACGCAGCATTCACATGCAGCAATAGCAATAGCAGTAGCAGTAGTAGTAGTAGTAGTAGTAGCAGCAGCAGCAGCAGCAGTAGCGGTAGTATGGAAAGAGTGACAGACTGGTGACGTCATACCGTGCATACATTTCATCTCGCATGCCGCATGTGGCGTATTCTAACTCACTTCCGTCAGCACATTAGAGGCTTTAGCGTACGAGGGCACCCAGCATAGGAGATCGTTGTTTCGGCTGCCAAGCTGAGCACAAGCACGAAACATTTACTGCACACAGTACAGACGAGATTCCGTTCAGTCTATATTGCACACTACTTATAGATTTCACACAGGTCCTGCGGCGGACCTCTCCTGTTCAAACGAAAACGTCGCTTCACTTCTCTTCAGCAGTTACACTCACCCCATGTTGTTCTATCAAAACGAAGTAAGACGACGTCTTTCGGGATTATGTTACTCCTTTTATCGACGTAAAACTGTCAACAGCTGAACTAAAACTAACAAATGCTAAGCCTAAAACAGCGGTAGGAAACCGAATACAACTACGGACAATACTAATCAACTTAACAATGTCGTCCATTAAAGCTGTAATACGACGACAATGCATGCGTCCGTGCTCTAGCATAATCACCCACAATAAACAAATTTTCTTTTCCGTGCATTGTGCACAGACCAAAATGAAAGAACAGCGTGTGATCTTCGTCAACCCCATGGCAGACAGCACAAAGACACTATGCTATGCAAAATTTGTTACTAAACACAAATGCGAGGAGCCAGTTCATGTGCGCAAGAAATAAGATACAGTCGCTGTGTCTTGTTACCTCAAAAGCAACGTACGTTACCCCTGACATTTTCGATGTCACACGTACGTACCTCATACACTTATTATACTGTGTGCCGTAAGTGTTTTTACATCCGTGTATTATTCCGCAGGCCACTGTGCGGGACTGGTATATCACTGGACGCCTAACAGTCTAGCGTAATAGCCCTATAATGATCGACCAGGTTGACTTAAATGAACACCTAATTGGACTACACTCCAACGGCGACAGCAATTATTTCGTGAGCGGAGCCGGGGAAAATGCAGACCGCCGAACGAAAATGTATAGGAAAGAGCTCGCCCAGCCGGCTGTTCATTAACTGGCGGGCAAGACCGCGAGCGAAGCAGTATCGGCTGCAGTGAGCGCGGCGCGGCGCACACGCAACGCAAATTAACACTCGCGTGGGGCGGGCTTCCCCGCGGCCCGTGTAATCAATTACCGGCGACAAATAAAAATGTTCCGCAGCAACAATTGCGCCGACAGTTTATCACTGGCCGCCGACGCCGCAGCAATCCCAGGCTGGCGTAAACCCGATAAATTCGAGGCGGTGAATAACGAGACACGTTCGGAGATGGTTTCGTCTAGTTAGGCTGCGACGAGCCACCACAATCCACAGTGAATCCAGGACGCACCGTACGCTCTCCATTTGCGCCGCAACACCAGAGCAGGACTCATCACTAGTATTTCGGTCTTCACTTCCTCTGTATTCGCCACGACCTAACGTGTGTTTAACTTGAAGGTGTTGAAACTGGACGAGATTATCTCACTGATTTAAGTACACGAAGCCTGTGTGAAGCCTAGATCCCGTTAATAATCGACGCAGAACGAGACCAGATAAGTCACATGGCACTGCTGATGTAGATTAATTTTCACTTCGTTCAACATCCGGTTCGTCGAAGTGAAACGACTAGATTTTGATTTTCCATAATACTACATGCATTAAGTTTTCACCAAATTGCACGACTTCAATAACATAAGCGATCTGTGTTAGATAAATTTCAATAAGCGTCAGCAGTGCTGATTTACCTGCGTGCAAATAAATTACCACGCCTAGTGAAACTGACAGTGTTTAACTAATTACAATTATTTCCTTATTAAAGCTGCTCATTGGGACATTATAGGAGTCCATAACAGACAACATCCTCGACTCAATACCACTTCACCTGCAGACCTCCCGCTCTCACTTTTCTCGTGTTCCGTCTGCATATCTAAACTAAAAGAACTCTTCAACTAATCGTCACCCCTCTTTCAACAGTTGCTGTCTATGTTAAAGGAACTACTCGCACAACAAATCAACGACGCGCTTCACGCACATCTTCTACAATTACGTCCGAAACCTAGCGCTCAAAATCTGTGGCAGGATCATCATACCCTTCTCAGTGTTTATATCGCACAAAATACCAGGCGTGTAGTTTAATACATGTGTTCACGTTCCATTACTCGCCATCGCAAGGCTCCAGTACGAAAAGAACACATACGAAGTCAAAGGCTTTCTCAACGGTTGAAACTTCTTGTGTTCAAGACTGACAAAATTTTCAAGATGAGAAAGGACCCTACAGTCAATTCGACAGTTCATACACTGAAACAACAATATGCAAAGCTAATTAATCGTTTCGTTTAGCACATGTTCCAATTGGCACTTAACTAGAAGCAATACTCAATACAAAATTTTGCCGTATATAATCGCACAATGATACCAGTTTATCGTAAGATGACGACAATAACCACGGCGGAAAGGACACTACTGATAGGTATGAAGGCTTATTACGAAGATCATATGGTCACTCGTGTGGTAATACATCAACCTACTGCCTAGAACCGATGTAGGGGCAAAGAAATATTGTACTTCGAAAGTATATGATTTTGATGTGACACGCCGCAATTTATACGACCGTGAACTGGAGCACCACGAACAAAGTAACAATATTCTGTTTAAAAGTGCAATCGTGTAGTTATATATCAGTAATATCGCACTTTCTACGCAAGTTCCTTTCGGGAAAATTTTAAATTTAGTAGCCACGTAGTATTTGCATTTGGACGACATAACAGCCACAGAATATCGTTTATTTTTGTCGTTATAATATCAGCCAGAGATTGTATTTCACGATGCAGTAGCATCAACTTGAAATGAAGTTTGTTTCACTAAACGTTCGTCAAATTGTTTCTGTTGTCCTCATGGATTCCCTATTCTTCTGTTAACAAGACTTCTAATATTTTTCAACTAGTAATTTTTGTATAAGTCCAAGCTGCTCATATACTGACAGTATTATCGACGCTTGCATCATGTTTTTTAATTATAAGAAATATTCTCTGAAGCTTAAGGTAAGAATGGGTAGTAGTTTGTCAAATAAATACTCCATCAACAAAAAAATTATTTCCCCTTTTCGTAATAAACAAATACAGAAATTATCAGAAATGAGTCGTAATTACAATTACAGCATGTTGTTGTTGTTGTTGTTGTTGTGGCCTTCAGTCCAGAGACTAATTTGATGCAGCTCTCAATGCTACTCTATCCTGAGCAATCTTCTTCATCTCCGCGTAACTACTGCAACCTACATCCCTCTGAATATTCATCTCTTGGTGTCGCTCTGAGATTTTTACCCTCCACGCTGCCGTCCAATACTAAATTGGTGACCCCTGGATGCCTCAGAACGTGTCGTACCAACCGATCATTTCTTCTAGTTAAGTTGCCCCTCAAATTCCTCTTCTCCCCAGTTCTATTCAGTACCTCCTCAATAGTTGTGTGATCTACCCACCTTATCTTCAACATTCTTCTGTAGCACCACCTTTCGAAAGCTTCTATTTTCTTCTTGTCTGAACTATTTATCGTTCATGTTTCACTTCCATACATGTCTACACTCCATACAAATACTTTCAGAAGAGACTTCTTGACATTTAAATCTACACTTGATGTTAACAAATTTCTCTTCTTCTGAAACGATTTCCTTGTCATAGCCAGTCTACATTTTGTATCCTCTCTGCTTCGACCGTCATCAGTTATTTTGCTTGCCAAATGGTAAAACTCGTCTACTACTTTAAGTCTCTCAATTCTTAATCTAATTCCTTCAGCATCACCTGATTTAACTCGACTACATTCCATTATCCTGGTTTTGTTTTTGTTGATGTTCATCTTATATCCCCCTTTCAAGACACTGTCCATTCCGTTCAGCTGCTCTTCCAGGTCCTTTGCTGTCTCTGACAGAATTACAATGTCATCGGCAAAGCTCAAAGTTTTTATTTCTTCTCCATGGATTTTAATTCCTACTCCGAATTTTTCTTTTGTTTCCTTTGCTGCTTGCTCAATATACAGATTGAATAACATCGGGGAGATGCTACAACCCTGTCTCACTCCCTTCCCAACCACTGCTTCCCTTTCGTGTCCCTCAACTCTTCTAACTGCCGTCGGGTTTCTGTACAAATTGTAAATAGCCTCTCGCTCCCTACATTTTACCCCTGCCACCTTCAGAATTTGAAAGAGAGTATTCTAGGCAACAATGTAAAAGCTTCCTCTAAGTCTGCAAATGCTAGAAACGTAGATTTGCTTTTCCTTCATCTATCTTCTAAGGTAAGTTGTAGGGACAGTATTGCCTAGCGTGTTCCAACATTTTTGCGGAAGCCAAAATGATCTTCCCTAAGACGGATTCTACCAGTTTTTCCATCCGCGTGTAAGGAATTCGTCTTAGCTTTTAGCAACCGTCACTTATTAAACTGATAGTTCGGTAATTTTTACACCTTTCGACACTGCTTTCTTTGGAATTATTTTATTCTTCCTGAAGTCTGAGGGTATTTCGCCTGTCTCATACATCTTGCTCACCAGATGGTAGAGTTTCGTCATGTCTGGATTTCCCAAGGCTATCAGTGGTTCTAAGAATAGAAATTTGTTAACATCGAGTACAGATTTGAGTGTCAGGAAGTCGTTTCTGAAAGTATTTGTACGGAGTGTAGTCATGTATGGAAGTGAAACATGGACAATAAATAGTTTGGACAAGAAGAGAATAGAAGCTTTCGAAATGTGGTGCTACAGAAGAATGTTGAAGATTAGGTGGGTAGATCACGTAACTAATGAGGAGGTATTGAATAGGATTGGGGAGAAGAGAAGTTTGTGGCACAACTTGACTAGAAGAAGGGATCGGTTGGTAGGACATGTCCTGAGGCATCAAGGGATCACAAATTTAGCATTGGAGGGCAGCGTGGAGGGCAAAAATCGTAGAGGGAGACCAAGAGATGAATACACTAAGCAGATTCAGAAGGATGTAGGTTGCAGTAGGTACTGGGAGATGAAGGAGCTTGCACAGGATAGATTAGCATGGAGAGCTGCATCAAACCAGTCTCAGGACTGAAGACCACAACAACAACAACAGTATTCGTAACACGCAGCCGTTCGTTCTGAGGTACAACATGAAAAAAGAACAAGAAATGTATACATCCTACGTCATTCAGGCGTCAAAGGCAGTACTACGCTCGAAAATTCGCTCACATTACACTTGCAAACTAAATTTCTGAATCGAGCATGACGTAGTCGTGTCATCGGCCTCATTAATGAATACGGCACGTCGCGGGATAGCAATTATTTAAAGAGTAGCCAATCTAGTTTCTACGTTAAGTTCCACCGTAACGTCGAGGGCATTCGTACACGAGTGAAAAGTTGCATTGAAGCTCTATTGGCAAGTCCAGATGTCCCACTGAAAGAACGCCACAACAGGCACCAGTTATTGGCCAGGCTTCACGCTACTAACTTCTCCTGTTCTTCATTGTTGAGTCAATGGCATTCGTAAAACAAAAACGGGGTTTGCTTGTTTTTCAACTTTAAATAGTTAACTTTCTGCGGTCGAGTCCACTTACAACTACACTGCGGCATTCCGTTGAACAAATTTTTATTTGCTGGTCTCCCTCTGCAGAGTCTCCTTATTAATCTGTCCACCTTAGGATATGTCCCCCGTTCTATGTTCATACCTCGGAAGGTACTTACTTTCTCTCTCCCTTCGTAAGGTCAGAACCTACGCCGGGTTCATCGTTCAACGGCCGGCGTGTGTTCCCTTTTTCCCTTAAACTCAAAACCGCATGCTTACCTAGACCGGCTATGTGCTATTTATTTTATTTCAGTTACTACCTCGCAATACACCGACCCGTAAATTCATTTCAAAGAGACCCTGTTCAGATGTGTTTGTCTACAAACCGCTGCTTGTATCTACGCCTGCACGGCTGTCAACTGGCTGAACGACTCGTGTTGACGGTGACTGTAATGGCCTTCCTCATTGCGGCGTTAGCACGGCGCGGGGGCGCAGACACCCGCAGGCTGGCTAATACGACGCAGGACCCTCCCCAGGCGGCCTTGGAAGGCTGAGAGGCGCGTGCGCTTAGCCGCGACTTACGCTTCCCTTCACAGGTGGTACGCACAGCGCTCGAGTGCGTTATCCGTCAAACGTAAGGTCCACCAAAATAAGAAGCTCCCGTCTACTAAGAAAGTAACTTCCACTTTGTTTCCCCTGCAATCAATGGATACTACCTGCAGAAGAGAACGGCCATCGAATTACTTAACTGACGTGACCAGGGAAAATACAGAAACACATCCAGACGGTCAAATGTGATTTTGAAATGCGCTCTTGGTGGGTTTAAATTAGGAGTTTTGCTGCTTCACCACTTAGCTCGGTCTAACAATTGCTGAGTCGCACATATTTTCACAGTTTCTCGGGTGTTGTGTTCATGTTTCATATTCAGTCCTTCGTGTTCGGATGTCCAGTGCCAATTTAATATGTCCGCAACTTGCCATCTCCTTTGAGACAGAATATATTACTTCTCTACAGCCTCAGACTGATAAAACAGATTTTCTGCTTTTACAATATGCAATATCTAGTCCTTTCAAACTCGTTCACACACTCCCCGAAAAATAGTTTCGCAAATGAGTCATTATGTAGAGCTGCTTCAGGTCGAGAACAGAATAAATAAAATAAAACTGCAGGCTACAATCGTTCCAGGAAAGAACGACGAGCTGCAAGAACACACATTAGCGTAGAACTTTAAGTCATTTCTAAGATATCGTCCTAGATTACGATGTACAAACTAAATGTGGGAAAGCAATACATAACTGAAGTTTCATGATGTACTTCAATGGCTGCAGAGCAGCAACGAAACTGGATGCCAACGACACTATCGATCAGTACAAATTGCTTTGTATATTTTACAGTTGGACCATGTCGTTGCTGATAATCAGGAACATTGAGGCTCAAAGGCAAAGAATGATCAAACCATCTGAACCCGAGAAATAACTACAGACGAGAGCTATTTATTTAAATGCAAATCACTGAAGGTTTTTGCTACAAGAGATCCTTCAGTGACGCTTGCCGGGACATTGTAACGCAAGTGAGCGCGTCCGATAAATTCTAATCAGATCGATCCGTCATTCTTCAGAGAGCATTTATCGACAACTAATTTGATGTATTTAAAATGAGTTTTAAGAATGCGATGAAAGTTGTAAATAAATATACTGTTAGCATGAAACGAATTGATCAATAGCAAATATTATTCGAATTTGTCAAATGGTTCAAATGGCTCTGAGCACTATGGGACTTAACATCTATGGTCATCAGTCCCCTAGAACTTAGAACTACTTAAACCTAACTAACCTAAGGACAGCACACAACACCCAGCCATCACGAGGCAGAGAAAATCCCTGACCCCGCCGGGAATCGAACCCGGGAACCCGGGCGTGGGAAGCGAGAACGCTACCGCACGACCACGAGATGCGGGCGTCGAATTTGTCCTGTTTGCTAGTAACAGTCTGGGAATGGTGACATTGTGAAAAACAGTTTATTACAAAAAAAATGTCAGATAAGCACTTATGCTGCCATTCTATGGATTTTTTTGTATCGTCACATATTGTCTTTTTCGGGAGTTTTCTTCATTCACTGACATCAAGGATGTTCTGGATGCGGAAGGAGGCAACAGCTGTAGAAACCTTTCAGCTATCAGACAGAAAAACAGCTTCCCAGCCAACAATGAAGGCGCTGAAGCTTCCAGCACCTAACGCAGCTTTTGTTTGACTTTTGTTTGTCCAACACTTTCGTGGCTCGAAAAAGATCAAGTTTTCGTTAATGAGCTGACATTTCGTCTGTTCTAAGCCCTCTAAGGTACAAAACTGCAGCATGAAAAGTAACAGCCATTAATATGGGAGCAAAGTGTTGCCCGATACGGTAACAAACTGATTTGTGAGCAGCTACCCCCTGCCCCATTCCTGAGGACCAACTGACTTACCTATCCTGGAACCCAGTGCCAGTTGCAGCGTGCCATGTAACGTCCTCCAGATGTAACAAAAATTTGATTTGCAATAATTCAGATAATTACTAACAAATTTAAAAGTTCAAAATGCTGTCATAATATACTCTTTCAGAGTTATAGTTTCATCTTAAAAGTTTAACGCAATGAGACAAGTATTACAGCCACAAACTGTGTCTGTCTTGAAGCAACGTAACTGACAGTGCGCAGATACCCCAACTTGATTCATCCACTACTTGATTATGAAAGCACTTAGCGACTGTCAACAAACTTTACACATAATTTCAAACCTTTACGAATCTTTTTCTTAGAGACACAACCCACAAAATCACGAAAGGGGAAAACTTTATCGCTTACTAAATTTTCGCTGTTAATGCAGTAAAGCTTCGGCATCAGGTATGATGTTTTAATTTATTACTTCTTTATTACCGACTCTATTCGCAACACAGTTCGTAGACATGTAGCACTGAATGTACATGCAAAATTAAATCAATGCACGGTATATATTTTAAGAGATATTTTAGAGATATGATCTGAAAAACATTGAAATGCGTGAAAAAAACGTACTTTTGTCTAAAATATGGCACAAACTACACAGAATATATTTACCTGGGAATCATAATGAGACCATTTAACGACTTCCAAGAAACATTAATAATAATACAGTTGTTCCGATTTTCGTAGTGCTGCAGTCGCTTATCCGCTCCACTCATCGTCAGCGCCTAAATGGTTCAAATGGCTCGGAGCACTATGGGACTCAACATCTTAGGTCATAAGTCCCCTAGAACTTAGAACTACTTAAACCTAACTAACTTAAGGACATCACACACACCCATGCCCGAGGCAGGATTCGAACCTGCGACCGTAGCAGTCCCGCGGTTCCGGAGTGCAGAGCCAGAACCGCTAGACCACCGCGGCCGGCTCGTCAGCGCCTGCACTTGCAAGTCATAAGCTGGGCTCGGCACTCGTACTCTGTACAGCTTAGTAAAAGGTTGGATCATCATTAAGTGCGACCAGAGATCTGGCACTTCCAGACAGAAACAAACTGATACGCACATTTGAATGTAGGTATTAACCCTTCCTTCTGTCTAGTGGTTCATTATTATTAATATTACTGTTATTATTATTATTATTTCCTTCACTTTCTCAGACGTTAAGTCCGGTTAAAAATGGAGTGACACGGACCTTGATCAAGCGTCACTTCCTTTTAACTGTACGGTATGTGTTATATTGCATTTAGGAACTTTCGGGTAATTGAACATGTATCAATAATTACGGATTTCTGTAGCTGTATATATATGTTTGGATGTAGCTGTATTGCATTGATGTACTGCTGGATATTGTGTGGTATGACTCCTGTAGTTGATAGTATAATTGGTATGATGTCAACTTTATCCTGATGCCACATGTCTTTGACTTCCTCAGCCAGTTGGATGTATTTTTCAATTTTTTCTCCTGTTTTCTTTTGTATATTTGTTGTATTGGGTATAGATATTTCGATTAGTTGTGTTAATTTCTTCTTTTTATTGGTGAGTATGATGTCACGTTTGTTATGTGGCGTTGTTTTATCTGTTATAATGGTTCTGTTCCAGTATAATTTGTATTCATCATTCTCCAGTACATTTTGTGGTGTATACTTGTATGTAGGAACGTGTTGTTTTAAAAGTTTATGTTGTAAGGCAAGCTGTTGATGTATTATTTTTGCGACATTGTCATGTCTTCTGGGGTATTCTGTATTTGCTAGTATTGTACATCCGCTTGTGATGTGATCTACTGTTTCTATTTGTTGTTTACAAAATCTGCATTTATCCGTTGTGGTATTGGGATCTTTAATAATATGCTTGCTGTAATACCTGGTGTTTATTGTTTGATCCTGTATTGCAATCATGAATCCTTCTGTCTCACTGTATATATTGCCTTTTCTTAGCCATGTGTTGGATGCGTCTTGATCGATGTGTGGCTGTGTTAGATGATACGGGTGCTTGCCATGTAGTGTTTTCTTTTTCCAATTTACTTTCTTCATGTCTGTTGATGTTATGTGATCTAAAGGGTTGTAGAAGTGGTCATGAAATTGCAGTGGTGTAGCCGATGTATTTATATGAGTGATTGCCTTGTGTATTTTGCTAGTTTCTGCTCGTTCTAGAAAGAATTTTCTTAAATTGTCTACCTGTCCATAATGTAGGTTTTTTATGTCGATAAATCCCCTTCCTCCTTCCTTTCTGCTTAATGTGAATCTTTCTGTTGCTGAATGTATGTGATGTATTCTATATTTGTGGCATTGTGATCGTGTAAGTGTATTGAGTGCTTCTAGGTCTGTGTTACTCCATTTATTATATTATTATTATTATTATTATTATTATTATTATTATTATTATCATTAATATTATTCAGTGAAAATTTTTTTGGAAAAAAGATGTCAGTAAGGAAGTTGGACAATAATTATTTAAGTATCTCCTGCCATGTTTCTTATGAAGGTGTTTAACAACTGCATGTTTTAAAATGCCAGGAAAAATTCCATGTTCCAGTGAGCATTAGACGTCACTTAAGACTTTACTTAATAAATCAGAATAACTTATCAGAATACAAGTTACACAGCAACTTTAAAAAACATTACTTTCCAATTGTCCTTTCTGTCTACACTTTACAGTCCCATTCTTCCTCTATTGGAAGCTCCTGACTTTTACAACAATGCGTAAGAGCAAAAAGCTTCAGAGATTTTACAAAAATCACACCACAGTTAGTATATGCAAAGATCGATACAGGGGACAGCTGCTTGTAATGTTTCAACTTGAGCTCTGCTTTCAGCGACAGACAGGAATAGATTCCCAAGTACACAAAAGGGAAAATTAACAAGTAACGTTAAATGTGACATGTTTCTTAATTTCACAAATGAAACGAGAAGCATTTCTATAAAATTATTAATCAAATTGTGTACTAAGAATTAAAATTTTTGCAACACTGGTAAAGGACCACGGAAAAGAAACAGAGCATAGACAAAATTGTAACGTCATTTTCTCTCAATTTTTATGATAACAACAATAATATACGAGCAGCTAAAACATGGCCGAATATCTAAACGAAAAGGACCTAATGCTAAGATGGCATGGTAATGTTAGACGAGAGAGTTGGGGCGAAACTGAAAGGACGAAAGGAACAGAAAATGAAAATGGTCTGTGTACATTTCGAAAGTGCCAATGACAACCTATACTAAGACAACAGTATACCAAGTAAATCAAAATTATTTGGATAACATTAGACTAGACTGTAATTAGAGATAACAAAAGTTTAAGTAGCCTCCATAAGGTGCACAACAAAAACGCGACAACTACATATTTTAACCTCTTGACGTAAACAGTAAGGCAATTAAGAGAGTTGGGTCCACGCGGGAAGCGCTACTAAGCACCAGGTTCTGGGAGTAATAATAGTTTAAAAAGACAACGAGGGGGAAAAAAAGCGTCAGTAAGGAGCAGCGCTTCCTCTCCGTGCACTGTGACCCAGCATCTCGAGATTAAGGCCAAATGAGACAGTGAGAAAGAGGGCAATGTAAAACTGAACGGAGAGCCGTGGAAGCACAAGAGGCGCGGGAGCAATGGTGGGGGCATAGTGACGAGGGCGGGGGGAGGGGGGAGGCGCGCGGGCTGAGAGGTGGGGGAACGAGGGGAAGGGAGAGGCCAGCCGGACACGGTCTAATCGGAGAACATCGAACAGGTTTATCGAGTGGATCCTCAATTAATCTCGCGGCGCTGGCCTGGGCCGGGCCTTTGTCTTGCGCCTGTGGGAGCCCGGCGGCCGGCGGCCAGCGCTGGGCCCCGTCCCGCTCCCGTGATACGCCAGATGGGCGCCCGCGCCCGCGCACGCGGAATGCCATCCATCACGCGACCGCCGCTGCTGATTTGCATAGTTATTGGCCACCGACCCGTGTAGTCGTGGCCGGAAGCTGCGAGCCCCAAGTAAATACTACCGGACGGAGGTCGCCCGCAGATGGGCATCGGCGTCTGTACTTATCATCGTGAGATCCGCCACTAATTGGAAACTTCCTCCTTGTTTCTGACTATCCTAACTGTTTTCCCCAAGTTCCTCCTCAAATGACTGCAAATAGGCAGACGTAGCGATTCACTCAAATAACATTAATGAAACGGCATTTTTCACGAGCATGAAGCAGGAATCCGACCATGCGCTTCTTTTTTTCTGACACTCGTGTTCATGTTTCGCTAGGTCTATTCTATACTAGCCCTGGGTGGGTAAAAGTCCATAGTTGCTTGCCACTGTACTGTAACTGACCAAATGTCATCATACATGAAAAACCATGAATTGTGTGTTCCTGATTTAAACATAGTGTGCAATGTGTCCCTAATGGCACTGTACCGAAAACTATAAAATATGACTCTAGGTCGTAATACTGCACACCTACGATACTAAGTATCGTACTGCGTGTTCCTAGATGTTTAGCGAGCATTAGACAGATTGAGTGACCTCTCCTGCCCTTTCATCGAATACGCTGCCGGCGTTTGGGGGAAGGCAGCGAAAGCAAACCTAAAGAAGCTCCAATCTCTGCAAAATCAACCTCTCCTCGTGGCTCTGCATTTACAATAAGATTTTCCATCTACAGCTCTTGACTTCATCATGGAAGGCCCCCGTCAGTATGACTGTTTCCATCCTCCTGTTCAAGATACTCGAGCACGGAGTGCCAGCGTCCATCACTCACCTCATACGCTCCTACGTCCACGGCAGGACCTTCCATCTGAGGGATGAGTCTGGACTATCTACAACACGTCACATTCGAACAGGCGTACTCACAGCACTCGATTTTAGAACCGGTCCTGTACACGCTTAATATGGCAGACATCCCAAAGATCAATGGCGTCCAGCTAACTCTCTACACTGATGATACAGCATTGTGCAGCAGGAGGAAGAACGCCGCCGCCCTCCGCCGAGTACGCTGTCAAAGGCGCGAAGACACGGTTCCGGATGGTCATTCGTCGCATCATCCCAGCAGACCTGCCGCCCGCCGTCGTCGGTGGCAGCCTAGCCGCCTGGACGCGCTACTGCGGAATTGGCGCCCACACATCCAGGACGTAAAGTTCAAAAACTGAAATCGTTTACGCAAGTTGTACAGCTTGCTGAACCCGACTTCCAAATTTTCTTCCACGTCTCGGTGTCACTTTGTACAAAGACGTTACTCTGCCCTTTCATCGAATACGCTGCCGTCGTTTGGGGGAAGGCAGCGAAAGCTAACCTAAATAAGCTCCAATCTCTGCAGAATCAACCAATCCTCTTGGCTCTGTAATCGTGTGGGGCGTATAGTTGGAGTGATATGGGACCCCCTGATACGTCTGTATACGACTCTTGACTGGTGACTGGTACGTAAGCATCCTGTCTGATCACCTGCATCCATTCATGTGCATTCCGACGGACTTGGGCAATTCCAGCAGGACAATGCGACAACCCACATGTCCATAATTGCTACAGAGTGGCTCCAGAAACTCCCTTCTTAGTTTAAACACTTGCACTGGCCGCCAAATTCCCCAGACATGAACATTATTGAGCATAGCTGGGATGTCTTGCAAAGTGCTGTTCAGAAGAGTTCTCCACCTCCTCGTACTCATACGGTTTTACGGACAGCCCAGCAGGAGTCAGTCCCCTCCAGCACTACTTCAGACATAAGGAGAGTCTATGCCACGTTGTGTTTCGGCACTTTTGCGTGCTAGCGGGGGCCCTACACGATATTAGGCAGGTGTACCCGATTCTTTGGCTCTTCAGTGTATGTTTTTTTAAAATATTTTCTTCACGCCCTCCCATGAGTCAATCACAAATGTAACCATTTGTGCTACGTTTATTTCTATACCTTCAATCTGCTCTGTTAGTCCTATTTAGTGTGGACCTCACACTATTGAGCAATATTCTAGGTTTGGTTGCACGAGAGTTTTGTAAGCGATCTCCTTTGCACTGTTCTGCATTTTCCCAGTATCCTACCAATGAACCCAAGTCGTCACCTGCTTTACCGTCGACTGAGATTACGTTATTACTCCATTTCACCTGCAGACAAATTGCTAGTTATACCCACGTATATATATCCGACTATTTCAGTCACTGACCACTACGTTTTTGCGTTTTGAGAAGTGTGTAATTTCATAGCTGACATTTAAATCAAGTTCTGACTGAAAAATTGATCTTTTTTTTTTTCAGGCAGTACTTTATTACACATACATTTATCTTTTGCGAAAAAACTGAGTGAGATTACTGTTAATGTTCTCTACCAGGGCATTAATATACAATATGAAGAACGAGAGTCCCTACACACTGCTCTAGGACATGAAGGAAGTCCCTTCTAGATATGCCGACGACTATCACTGCAAAAAATACTCAACTTAGTCACAAATCTCGCTTGATATCCCATATCATCGTGCATTCCTTCATGAAAGCTGGTATGGTACTTACCAAATGCTTTTCGAAAATGAAACATTGTATCTGTCGGATTCCCTTGATCCATGACACGATGTTACTGAGAAAATCGCCTAGGGTTTCGCATGTCCGACGTTTACGGAATCCATTTGGTTAGGGATATCCTACTATGTTTAAGATAAGATAGATAATACTGAATCGTAGTTTTGCGAAACATTTACGTTGCCCTTCTTGTAGAGAGATGTGTTTTATAACATGGTTAAGAGAGAAGCTAACTCAGCTACAAATTGTGCATATAATCTGCGACGATACTAGATTGTAACATGTCGCTAAGTAACAATACATAGAACCATTCTGTTGTAATCTCATAAACTTTCTGACTGGAAGAGCATGGTCTCTGAATTCTTCCATTTTACCTCTTGTTTCTCCCAGTTGTTGGAATGTGGCGAGATGTGCCAGCTTCAGTCAATGGTAGAAATCTGGGAGGTTCCCCACCACTGAACTCCCATGGGCAGCTTTCGCGTGAGTAAACAGATTTGGGTATCTCTTATGTCAAAGTACTTCAAAAGCGCCTTTCAAAGCAATACGCGACGGTGTCTAGCGGTTACCGCTTGTGTAGTTGTTCATCCGAAAAGCTTCCAACACAAGTAAGCCAGGTGCGTCTTTACCTGCGGTTACTCGTACTTTAGGTACTTGGGCTATGAACGACTCAAACAAGAATAGCTGGATATAGCCACAGGGTCGAGCCGCTCTAGTCTGCTTTCATGCCCCGCAGCTAATTCGCTGCAAATAATAACCTGAAGCAGTGATTCTGCAGTCAAATAGCCTATACACTGGCAATAACTGCGGGTTAATAAAATACACTGAAATTTAAATAAAATTTACATGAATAAATTAATATCAAGGGTTGTATTCTAACCTCAGCAACTGATGTAGACGACAGCAAAATATGTTCAGTCATGTTTCTTCAAGAATTACATCTCAGATAAACGGACAGTGGTCCTAAGATATTCAGTTAAAATACAGGCAGAAAATGCCCTTACCAAATGCAATAAGGTTACGTTGAGAGTGTTATGAGAATGGCAGCAATAGCCTGAACTAAACAGTCAACAAAGACACAAGAAAACTAATATCATTTTGTAATCACAATACACTAAATATTCGTCAGCTGAAAGCACTTCAGAGTTCAACATGACGATTTACAAATTAATCCAAGCGAGATGACTGTCTATCCTCAGTTCCGTAGCACAATCATAAAAAGTTGAGAGTCCTACTCTGAAGCGCATTCGGACCTTTCGAAATACAAAGAGCCTTCGGAAGTTAAAGTATGGTAGCGGCCATTCACTATCCAGAATCAATCTTTTCATCTGTGGTGTCCGCTAACACATGTGATTGACCAGTGCTAAATTAGCACAGTTTTTGATAGTACTTACAATTGGCAAAGCAGTAAAGTTTTTATTTAATAACTACACAGGTATGTCGACATATGAGCCATTCGTACTGCATTCATATGCTGTGTAATTGTGGAGAATATTGTGTTCTGACAAACATTTGCGTAATACAAAGATATAAAAGACGTCATAAGTCAATAAATAAAACAGATACAGATGAGCGATTTTCTGGGATGATAGCTATCATGCAATGCAATCATCCGAGATATCGTTTGCTGAAATCGCGTGGCGCGTTTAAAAGTTGTTAATTCGGAGGTTCACTGTGAAAATGTCAAGTCATTGTGAAATATTCATTTCTGTAATTTTTAAGACATTGGATGTATTATCGTTTTATTGGATGTATCTTATTTTTCTGAGATCGCAAATGTATTCAGATTTGCTTTACTTCTTGACTGAAAACTATTATATATTCTCAAAGAGCTGTAAGAAGCCATCTTTCAGCATGTCTGACACTCCACCATTTTTGGTGCATCCCCTGGACAAAGACCATGCGAGTAAAAGCCGTCCAAATTCCCGGCTTTGGGATTTACCCATTTCCGTTGACCCTGCTCGCCTTTGTATCTGGACCTGCCGCTTCGCGCCCTGAGCTCGGGCACATTAACTTGCCTACATACGGGTGACTTTGCAAGTACGAGCAATGTGAGCTCAAGAGAGAATTCAACACAAGCGCACAGGTTGTCCTATAAACGGAAGCACAGGAACAGCTTGGGAAGCGAGCTGCACTTGCACGCCCAGACGTAGTCCTGCCAGTCATAAGCCGATGACCAGTGCACTGGCAACTTTTAGTTTACTGACAGCACATACAGCGAAAGTGCTCAAGGTGAAAATTCTGCAGGCTTTCCCTTCATGTAGGAAGACAGAGGGAGATTTTCAGTTGTCACTCTTGCAAATCTTACTATTTTCTCCCCTCCTACGGTAATTTTAACAAGAATGTAAGAGTAGGCAGTCAGCAGTCGATTTTAGGGCGAGCACACGGCGATGGTTCGTATCTCGTCGTTGGAAAAGTCGCTGCTTCAACTTGGCGCTCCTGTAACTGTTTTGGAGTAAGTGTCACGTTTAGCGTTTGCGTTGTCGTTGCACTGCACAGCTAAGAATTTGCGAGTCTGTTTCGGAATATGTGGTTGCTCTTTATCGTTAGTTATCTATCATAATGGGATCAAAAGTCGATGCAATCTAGCACTTGTCCGCGTTGTGAGTTGCACAGACTTTCGAAAGTGATTTGCATCTCAATTCGCAGTCTTCCAGGGAGCATTCTGATGCCTTCTGCACAGACAAAGTGTTTGTAAATCTGGATATTATCACGCTGGCGATTAAAAAAACTCTGAACAATGTATGAATATTGCTATTTACATTTTTTTATGAAAGTGACTGTAAATCACTCCAATTTCAAGTTGAACAATATTGAATGAGAGCAAATAAATTAGTAATTTTAAGATAATTTTTTCCCACGCCATTATTTCCTCTGACAACATTCCGATGAGGCGACCCTTTCAATTAAAGCTAGAAATCGTCACAGGACGCTACCTCACTGAATTGCAGTCTCACTGTGACTGTTTCCTATGTAATACAGGTGCCATTACGAGAAACATATTCCTTTCTTTTAATCAGGGAAGTTAGCTGTGTTCTTCGTGATTATATGAGGTGAATTAAATTTTATTTTGTGGATAATCGAATTCCGGCTGCATTAGCACTTAGCAGCCTGACTAATTATCAATTTAACATCTGCACGATTTTGTTGGATTCTACGTGAGCAGAGAATCTATCTGGTCATTTGTGTGTGGGGTTCCCGATTGTGGCCGGAAGCTTGCGCGAACGAGTCCGGTCGACGGTAACATATTACGAGTAGGACAAGAGACGTGAACGTTTCAAATCGAGATAGGGACTCAAACTGAGCGCTGGAGTTAAATAAAATTTTAACGATTTCGACAGTTTCTCGACGCTACTAATATCTATATCAACCATGTTTGCTGACGCGCGAGAATTAAACGGGAGTTGTATTCCTGTATCTTCCTTTGGAAACGATCATTTGAAAACGGGGTTCAGCATTTCTGCTTTTGCTTTGCTACCCTCAACTTGGATCCCGTATCATTTAAGGGTGTCTGTGCATTGGTACCACTGACAGCCTCAACATACAACCAGATTTTGCTGGAGTTTTGAGATAGCTCTTTCGATAAGATTCTGCTACGGTAGTCGTTGCTAGCTTCACATATTGCCACTGCGTGCGTGTCATTTAGTGTATCTCCACATACACATTCTGTTGTGCACAGTCGCTATTCCTTTGTAAGTTTCTTTATAGAGACTGAAGTTGCTGCACTCAAACAATGCAGACAGGTCTATTAGGCTTAAGGGTTCCACTTTCTACACTGTTCATCTCTCTAACTGCATTCGCTAGCGGAATAATACTGTTTAGAGTAGCGGTAGGCCGTCATGTGCTCTGGGTGTGGAGCATATTTAATATAATGAAGAGAATTACCTAGATCTATAAATTTGTACTGAGACAACACGCGTGTTAAAATTACAGGAACGACTGATCCGTTCGTTAAATCGAGAAGTGTTGTTACTTTGATCATGTATTTGCTCAAACCTTACAGAATATTTCTAATTATTCCATCAGCCCATAACGATTGACTGATGCCGTTCTCCACCCCTTTCTCTCTTCCGTTAATTATTATTTTCATCTCTGAATACCTACTGTAAGAAATAGCCTTCACATATTTTTATTTGCACGATGATACCCCACCGATGCAGATCACATACATGTTTACAGAGACAGTTACCCGCCACAAAGACAGGGTTTGACGTTCCTTACATTACTGAAGGTCAGTTATAACAATAGTGTAAAATTAACTGATCGCAAACAAAATAGCACAAATTAACAGTGGAACCATGTCAGCAGCTGACGAGTTATTGCATTTAGCGTGGTTGAAGACGACTAAATGGGCAGGAAAATACATAAACAGAGCCGTAAAATGGACTGGAGTGGTTTTTATATTGTATCTGAAATTGAAAGTTTACAATTATGACTTCGCAGAAAAATGAATGTGGGTGGTAAGTGTAGACAGTTTATGGTTGGCTCACGAACCGAGGAAGTTCTTTGTTGAATTCCAAGAGAAAAGAAACCTTAATCCAGTAGAATGTCAAATGGCTGATGTAGATGAAACGATAGCTACCTCAAGAACTTTAAAAATCTGAGTCACACAGATTGAACAAGTGCTTTTGTGCATTTATCGATCGAGTGTTGAGATGATTTGCACTAGTAATATCCCACGAATTCTGGGCTGTTGTAAATCATCCTACCTGAATTAAGTCCTTGAAAAGCAAAGAAGATAAGGTTTTAATGTTCCATCGACAAAGACGTCAACAGTGACTAATCTGAAACTTTACTTACGGCATTACGAAGTAGTTGAGAGAGATGTATAAATCACAGTTATCAAAATCACAAGCAAGGAATCAATTTAATCGCTTTGTTCTATTTTCGCCTTGTTCCAATCTGAGGGCCGTCAGTACGAAAAGAATGAGTCATGCTAAGTGAAACATTCATCTGGCAGTCGCGGGGTCGTTTTATAATAATTTAAATTAGACATGAAAACAACTCCCAGCGTGAAAGGCGTCTGCGCATAATGAGAAGGGCAGCAGCAGGGAATTTTCGCGGGTTCTCTCCATCTTTGGAGATGTCGCTGGCAGTACACAAGTGGAACAAACCCACAATATCTGCGGAGATGGTGCAACACGTCTGTTCCGGACAACAGGACTGCTACAGCAAAAACTGTTTACACATTCCCTCTAACATCGCTCTTCCGCGACGGCGTCTACGATGAAAGACACTAGCCGCTGCCCGCCAAAGCCTCCTGTTCCCAAGAGTGGAATTTCGCGCTTGTCTCCGAGGGCACTGCCATTAGAAAACTTGGAAACTGGCCCGTAAACGGCTATTGCCCACGATCACCGGATTTGAGTTTTCTACGGCACGTGCGTCTACTCAAGCTGTTACCGACAAAACAGCGGAAATAGGATTTTAACTACTTACTACCAGATGATCTTGCGGCATTTGTGTACAGCATATCAAAAAATAGAAGCTGATAGCAATCCTCGTCATGAATTACGTCGTCGGTATGGGATCTCACGGTAACCATTATTTAATCGTCAGTGCCATTCTCTATTATTACGTGCTAGCAGTCAAAACGTTAATACATTACAGTCATCAGATATGTTTGCCTCCTGACGTAAGGTTAAGAACGATGTTGTATATAGCAAGTCGAACAATTTCCCTGAGATGAATCACCCGAAAAGCACCAAAAAATTCGTATTTCTTCTCCTTGTATTATCATCACCACAGACTACTTATCACAAGATCGAAGATACTGTGAACATTCTAAACAAAAATCATGTGCTATGTAGGTCCTCCCATACAATGAGTCTCTCCTCCATTCTCGACAACGCCCACGAAGGACTGTCACGGAGAAGGTAAGACGTTCTGGGTTATTTCTTGCCACGGAATGACAAACTACCACTAAAGGCCAAAAAGTCAACAATGAACGATTACAAAGTCTACTTAGCCCCTAATTTTGGTTACAGAAAGGCGTATACTGTAACAGCGAGACCAATACCGACCAACTAAATATAAGAACTGAGAAGATGTCGTGAAAGACTTTTAGTGCCTAGAACACGGCACGACACTGTGGTCAACGTGTGACCAGGCTGTAGATCTTCAATTGAATATTTTTTTCCTAGTCCCGAACATTGTCACTCAACTGAGAAATTGGCGTCTGGAGCGCATCATTGAATGGAAATGAAGTGTGGGCCGTGCAAATTCCACAGAAGGAGAAATAATTTAGCATTGTTTTTGCAGTCCTACAAAAATACGTTAAGAATCAGGCGGACAGGTATCTAGATATCAAATGAAAATAGTACCAAACCTAATAAGGAAGGAAGGAAAATCGTATCAAAAACATGGGACAGATTAGTTGTATGTCCTACAAGACACCTAAGAGCTGTTCTTGTACCACTGGATGCACCAATAAAGGAGAGAAAATTGTGCAGCACACAGATATATGTGAAGGCAACTGGGTACATTCTCTCCTCCAAATGTGAAAGTATTTTGTAGGTGCCCACCTACATAGGGAGAAATGGGTTTCGTGATAAAATAAAAGAAAATGGAGCTCGCACTGAAACACATACGTGTTCGTTTTTTCGCACGCTGTCCCGAGAGTGGAACGATAGCGGAAAATAGTCGGAAGGTGGTTCGGTGGACACTCTGCCAGGCACTTATGTTTTAATTGCTGAATAGTCATGTCTATACAGTAGAAAAAGAGAGAGAGATGGAGAGCGACGCCAACCAGACCACGTATTGCGAAAGAAAGACATACATGAGAGTCATTGTATAACGCGTAAATGTTGGAATGTTATTGATTTTTTTAGAGCTAGCAAAGCTCTCCAAGGTGTAAACATAAGAGAGGAGAAACACGATTCTTATCAAAAAAAGGGACAAAAGCACTCGATTAACTTTCATGTGTCCAGTGCACTTGTTCCCTGTGTATGAAATCGCAATCCTTGTTAATATTTTACATAATTCTACACGCAAACGCAGCACACAACAATTGGCGATATCATGTATCGTTACTCTAACAATTAGGCAAATCAAATTTAACGTAACGTTAAGTTGCGAAACAAGGGGCTTTCTGTGAACGATTTGGATCTGGAGCAGTATAAACTGGCTAATGAACATAGGTAAACAGCACATGCGGAAAAAGGGAAACTGTCAGTTTGTCGCAACTAATGAAGACATTTCGGTAATCTGTTAGCGTCCGACAACTGATCCATTCATTCCATCATCACTTTTTGGTAGTGCTCCCTTCTACCGATATTTCGGCCGACAAACTTTCAGCCATTCTCTGATTTTTAAAACATTTTACACTGTGAAGTAAACGCGCTTGGGTCAAAGATAATGCTGCTCGTAAACAAGGGTGCGAGTCGTAGATAAAACTTCACGCTTCTAAGGAAAAAGCAAAGTAAGTGCAGGGTCAGCGAATCTACAGTGGTGACGAAGTATTTGGTTGATTATTATGGGCGGCATATGTTGGAACGCCGTGCAGTTGAGGCCTGGGATCGATTCCAGGTGGAATCAAACGACAAATCACGGAAACCCCTCTTTTCACGTCTGCGATCTCAAAGGAAATATTGTGTTAGGTCTTCAATGCGTGGCATTCCAACTCATGTCATCCACAATAATCAACCACATACTTCGTAAGCACTTTGGATTCGCTGACTCTGCGCTTGCTTTGTTTTTCTCTTAGAGACGTCAACTTTTAACTACGACTGTCGCTCTTATTATGAAAAGCATTATCTTTGACGCACGCACGTTTGGTCCAGATTGTAAGGAATTTTTAAAATATTGCATGAGACTCACCTTGAAAACAGCTGAAAGTTTGTCAGCCGAAATATCGGTAAATAAGTTTATAATATCTGGGGTGCACTCCCGGAAAATGATGGAATATTCGAGTCGCTCGGAAAACTTCAAGAAGTACTGGCTGGTTCCATTTGATTGCGCAGAGACCGCAAGCCCAAAATCTCCTTCTGTTATGAATCGTTCGTAATTTTGTATTCGCTGTGAGATATTATTTAAAATGAGCATCAAAATTTTCCTCACATCGGTACAACGAGAGCGGGCAAGAAATTGCGGGCATGCGGGCAGATGACAGCGTATGTAATTTATAAACAGGAACACCGTTTTGCGTTCGCCAACTATTGTAGGAAATACAACACATTATGCACATACGCATTACAGCCATCTACACTCAACGTACGCATTTACGAGAAAACTCTAGCAGTGTGCGGAGGGACAAGACCTCTTCCGATTGAACAGCTGCACAACCGCTCGCTATCACCTGGCCAACAATGCCATACGCTCATGTTTCTTATTTCCTCATTTTGGAGGAAGTTCATTTTTGATTAGGTGTAACGTTATTCCTTCCGCCATTCATCCTATCCGACAGGCAGTTCGATGTCGGTAACTAAAATAAGAATGGTATGTCCTTCAAACATATTCGCTTTGAAACCTGCGTGCAACCTGGTCCGTGCTTTAAAAAAATAGGTAAATAAGGTCAATTTTGCAACACACTGGGGACAGAGAAGCACGCTCTACAATGATTCAGTTTTGCTTCCCCCTAAAGGTGAGTGTTTCCGCCGCCCAATCGCGATAGCAGAAGCGCAGGGCGCGATTTATGCCTGCGTTGGCGGCGGCGGCCGGCGGCGAGAACAGCATTTTTCTCGGGCTGGGGACGGCGGCAGCGGCCGGTCATCTCGGCGTGCCACGTCCTATCGGCGGATCTAAACGCGCTGTAAACACGCGAAAAGACAACTACCGCACCTCGCTACGAAAAGCGGGGCCTTTGTGGAGAGGCGGTGGGCGACACTTACAGCCTCGCACAAAAACAAGAGGTCCCTTCCTTTTCCAAACTTCAAAAACAGAAAGCGCTTACATACGTCCTGCTGCAATTGCAACAAGCTAGTCGGGGTGCGACTGGGAGAACAGCACATTACAGATTTGCCGACCGACAGCAACTGACTCATCGAACGAAGCAGAACGCCAATGAATAAACACGAAACCAAACAAGCTAAACTTACTTTCTCCGCTGGCAATCTGGAGATGCATATTTGCCTAGAGGCGACAGTGTCAGAAGTGCCGTTCGTTACCAAATTTGGGACATATAATTCACGTAATTACGATGCATCATCAAATTATGTTTGCAACATTTTCTTGATTCACAGAAGAAAAAACTACGACACAATTATGTTGTTGTTGTTGTGGTCTTCAGTCCTGAGACTGGTTTGATGCAGCTCTCCATGCTGCTCTATCCTGTGCAAGCTTCTTCATCTCCCAGTACCTACTGCAGCCTACATCCTTCTGAATCTGCTTAGTGTATTCATCTCTTGGTCTCTCTCTACGATTTTTACCCTCCACGCTGCCCTCCAATGCTAAATTTGTGATCCCTTGATGCCTCAGGGCATGTCCTACCAACCGATCCCTTCTTCTAGTCAAGTTGTGCCACAAACTTCTCTTCTCCCCAATCCTATTCAATACCTCCTCATTAGTTACGTGATCTACCCACCTAATCTTCAACATTCTTCTGTAGCACCACATTTCGAAAGCTTCTATTCTCTTCTTGTCCAAACTGGTTATCGTCCATGTTTCACTTCCATACATGGCTACACTCCATACAAATACTTTCAGAAACGACTTCCTGACACTTAAATCAATACTCGACGTTAACAAATTTCTCTTCTTCAGAAACGATTTCCCTGCCATTGCGAGTCTACATTTTATATCCTCTCTACTTCGACCATCATCAGTTATTTTACTCCCTAAATAGCAAAACTCCTTTACTACTTTAAGTGTCTCATTTCCTAATCTAATTCCCTGAGCATCACCCGATTTAATTTGACTACATTCCATTATCCTCGTTTTGCTTTTGTTGATGTTCATCTTATATCCTCCTTTCAAGACACTGTCCATTCCGTTCAACTGCTCTTCCAAGTCCTTTGCTGTCTCTGACAGAATTACAATGTCATCGGCGAACCTCAAAGTTTTTACTTCTTCTCCACGAATTTTAATACCTACCCCGAATTTTTCTTTTGTTTCCTTTACTGCTTGCTCAATATACAGATTGAATAACATCGGGGAGAGGCTACAACCCTGTCTCACTCCTTTCCCAACCACTGCTTCCCTTTCATGCCCCTCGACTCTTATAACTGCCATCTGGTTTCTGTACAAATTGTAAATTATATCGCAGGCTAAATGCGATTCAATATTATTTATAACGTTTTTCTGTATAGATTTGAAACGATTATATTACTGACCAAGCAAATAAGTGCCTTGGGTAATTTACGATTGTTAGTCGAAATTTAGCTTTTTAATTTCCACCATCAAAAGGTTCTTGAGCAGCCCTTACTGTCTTCTTGATCAGTGACGTTATGTATGACATCATTAAACGAGAAACTATCGCAGTTTCTATTCTGAAATGAGAAATTCTTCCGATTTCTATTCGCTTTTCCGCGCGCAAGTAAAATCGTTATACAGATTAACCCTGATCAGTAATATGATATGACACTTTTACCTAAACCTTTTAATTCTGTACGTGGAGTCCTGGTTCTGTGGGCCTAAGATTGCACTCCAAATAATGTATCGATCCGCACAGATTGCAGGAATGGTTTCTTCACTATCTGCAGCCGTATTCTTCTCCCATCCTTGCAAAAACAACTCAGACGATGCAAATATGCACGTTTTGAAACGTTTGCCGTCATAAAAACACAATTTTTTGATTATTTCTTCGCCCGTCAATATTTTAGTGATATTACACGATCACCAGTGTGTTCCCTTATTTCACTTAGCAGCACACTGGGTTGTTCATGTAGCTGTCAGTCTTCTCCAATACAGTTGATATTTCAAGGCAGTTTTTCAGTTTTGTTGTTGGTAGTAGTGGTTTAAACGTACTCGCAATTTGCACTGCTACGTGGCGAAAGTAGTTGGATACACGATTTAAGAGAAAAAGAAAAGAAAGAATTCCCTCAACGCTATCCATGTCTAATATTTCGTGTAGCATTCGCACTTGAGAAATGGATCCGTGTAGGTGGAAAGGAATCCTAATCTCCACACGTGTCCCCGGTTATTGTGTGAAGGCGTACACAACGCGCTGGCCTCTGGACGCGGAGCAAATTCCTCCGGCAGACGCCCAATTAGTCAAGTGGATGAATTAATACGGCGACGAATGGACGTCGGCGCACGCTGGAACTAATAGCGGCTTACGCGAAGGGCCGCGCGGCCGCGGCGTGAGCCACGCCACGCCGGGTTTGGCCGCCCCTGGTCTCTGCGGGCGCAGCATTCCTCGACGCTTGGCAACGCCGCCCCTGCCCCCCTGCCCGCGTGTCCGACCACCTCCTCCCCCACCCTAAAAAGGCGAAAGGCCCCTCAGAATGGGCCGAGAAAACAGCGGGACGAGGAGGAGAGCGAGAAAGAGCTACGCGGGACGCAACGGGAGCGAGAGAGACGCCGAAAACGAGAAGCGTAGCAGGCGGAAATAATAAACAAGGCGGGCAGGCGGGCAGCTTTCGTTTTTTCTAACGAGAAAGGCGCCCAAAACAAGGAGAGGAGTGAAGAGCAGGCGAGGCGAGCGCCGGCCTAGGTGGGAGCGGGTGAAGAGAAACAGGTTGTGTAAATTAATTTGGAGCGGTATAAATCTCGTTGGCCGCAGCCAGTCATCGTTAGCGGAAAAGTGCAGCAGGCGATTCAAATCGGGCCCGAGGGCGCTGCAGGCGGCTCATCGCGGCAATTACCGGATAGCAGCGCCCGCACTGTGTGTGAATGGACGTGCGACGTTCAAAACAAACGGCTATAAACCCTGCTATGTTTACGGCAACAGTCTTTGGTATCGCCGCAGGTAGGAAGCTGATCTCGGGAATCACAATGAGTGCCAAGGTCGGCTGCCAACAATAAAGCTGTCCTTGGGAAAACTGATCACTAGTGGAAAACAAATGGACCTGAATATGTTACTCTCTGTGTATCGCAAAACTGATTTTTCAGTGCCTCGAAATGTAAATGAAAAGGTGAAGCGCGGGCGCCACAGAGAACGAAAATGGTACAGAGCAAAGTTCGCAGTGGGTAAAAGGAGTTGGAACTTACATTTTGTTTGAAATACATAACGGGAAGACGCACGATGTCGTTGATGGTGCTTCATCAAGGATATCTATACAGGGAAAGCGATATCGAAAATGCATTTCACTCAAAAAAATCAACAGTACCGCATACATATTCCGAAATATGAGGTGCTGTTAACACATAGTACGACATTTCCAGACATACGAACAAAATGTATGTTAACAATTTCAGGTGGGAAGAAAGCTTAATTGATATTTAACACTGTGGCTTGAATCTAGAATGTCTCCAATGAACTGTCATGACACTGGTCAATTACTTTAAGTCATTACTGTCTCATCAAAGACAATTAATATTTGCAACATGTTATCCCCCCAAAAAGCAGTTAGGAAGAAGCAAACACTGGAGGTAATGTTACTACCGAGTCATAAACCTGAAGAGTTTAGCCAAGAATTACCTTAATTCTTTACATACTGAAGGAGTCAACAAAAATATAAGCAAAATACTTATATGAAAACATTTTCCATTTCTTTGAAAGCATTCGTTTTTTAGTGTATATATTGTCAAACACTAAGGGAACAAAGTGTAGTGTTGACTGATTTAGTCCGCAAAGTCTCATTCACCATTATGGAGAGTATCGTACAGACATATGACCGTGTGATATATATAAAACTGCTGTGAATTAGCGTTCGGCAGGAATATCTAACCCACAAATGTAATTTAAACTAGATATTTTATCAGCAGAAATAAACGTAAATCGAAAATCGTTAGATCTATAATATTCAGGGCGCTGTAGTACGACAGAGACGTATCCTGAATCTGACTTATACTGAACCTGCCTCAAGAGAGGCTAGGGAAGCAAGGAGTACTGTGGTACGAATTCTCACGACAGCCGGCACCGGCGAGATAACTGCGAGGACGACTTGGGCTAGGCTGGCGGCCGCTGCCCTCGTGACGAAGCACCTGCGCCTGCGCAGCGGCGGCGTACGCGGTGGGCGCATGCGCGGAGCGTGCCGCGGCCCCGGGCTGTTTGGCCGCACGCGATCTGCCGCTAACTAGGCGGGAGGCGACACTGTCGCTCCGGGCACGCTTCCAGCAGCTGGAATGCCCAGCGCCCAGTCCCGCCCCCACACCACTCCCCCGTCACACTTCTGCTTTATCTTCCACTCTTTCAAATTCTCCTCCGACTACCTAAAACAGCAAATTCAAACACGATCGGCGTGGCACGGCGCGTGTCTATGGCAGGTTTCTTCGTCGGCAAACACTACTCTCTACGCTGGTCTACCTTGTTCTCTGAATGACTGCAACCTGCATCCATTTGAACTTGCTTACTGTATTTATATCTTGGTCTCCCTCTACAAATTGTGAGCCTCCACATTTTCCAGCAAATACTAAATTTATGATATCTCGAATAAGAATGTGCCCTACCAAACGAATGCTGCTCTTACAAGGGGAGGGTATGAATTGGGAAATTCATATTGGAATGAGCTTGGTTGGCTTGCAGCTTACCGAAACGGTGTTATACTGTCAGCAGTAGTAAAACGCACTGGCCAGCCAATTCCCACAAAACAAGACTTCCAAGTTTCCCTCGCACTTTACATAGCAGTCTAATGAACGTCTGAATTTGTGTAAAAATAGCTCATTAGCAGCACGCTTGATTTCAGGTTTACTGAACCGGGTTCTATTCCAGCTTCATGACTCGAAGAAGAATTTTTAAATAAAATGAATAACCAAACTACCGTAAATGAAATCACTAATGATTTTATTTTATGTATGATGCAACTTTTTGTGTTTGTGTTAATGTTGTATTTTAAAACAGCTAAATAAAACTTTTGCGATTATAACAATCATCTAGTAGAATAAAAATATCTTCTTTACATTACATATGTTTTACATTTTTTTGCAGACAAAAACTTGAATGAAAGCAAAAACTATCCCGTCATCTGGCACAGTTCATAAAATATGAAATTTTGCATGAACAACGTTTTTGTAACAGGTCAGTGGATAACACACTTTATGTATGTAGTATGTATTGAACTGGGGACCTAGAAACGGCGGAGAAGCTTCGTCCCCACCGTAGCGCTGTGGTGCACAGCCCCACAACAAGCTACAGCAGCCCACTCACCCCACCGCCGCCCCACACCGAACCCCGGGTTACTGCGCGGTTCGACCCCCAGTGGACCCCCAAGAACGTCTCATTCCAGACGAGTGTAACCCCAATGTTTGCGTGGTACAGTGATTATGGTGTACTCGTATGTGGAGACAGTGTAGCGCAGCAATCGCTGACTGAGGCGGAATAAAGGGAACCAGGCCCCCATTCGCCGAAGCAGATGGATAACCTCCTTAAAAACCACCCACAGGCTGGCCGGCACATCGGACCTCGACACATCCGCCGGGCGGATTCGTGCCGGGGACCGGCACACCTTTCCGCTCGGGAAGCAGTGCGTCAGACCGTACGGCTAGCCGGGCGGGCAAAATACACACTTTACTGACATTCATAAAAACTCCTGTTTCATCAGAAACTTTGGCACCATACCGGATCGTTTCATTAAAAACTGGCAACGACAGCTGATGATAGACTGTGTTTTTATACAGTCTTCACGAGAATTTATTTTTCTGTCATCTTCAGTGGAATAAGTACAATTTTGTATTAACTTTATTAGATTTTTTACTCGCCGATAAAAGTAGAAGTCACAATGCTGAATAAGAGGAGTACACTTCGGTGGGCATCACTACAATCGTGCCAGTTGGTGACGTCTCCACATCTGGAAAGACCTCATCATACAGTCAAGGCTTCTGGCCACTTCAAGAGTCAATACCCAACATACTTTCCCCGCATAAGGCATCAAACAACTATAAAAGGAGGTCGACGTACAATCCGTTTCATTTTCCACATTTTCACAACATTATTACAACATTGGTGTATTTTTGAAAATATTCGCCTATCCTTCGCTGAACTCGAGGGCCAAATTTAACAGTTGCTTCTTGGAAACAAACAAATACTTTGGATAGTAAAAATGGTTCAAATGGCTCTGAGCACTATGGGACTTAACATCTATGGTCATCAGTCCCCTAGAACTTAGAACTACTTAAACCTAACTAACCTAAGGACATCACACAACACCCAGTCATCACGAGGCAGAGAAAATCCCAGACCCCGCCGGGAAGCGGGAACGCTACTGCACGACCACGTGATGCGGACCCACGGAATAAACATGTTGAAAAAAGGTTGTAAAGAAAAACTTACAGCCGTCCGCATATAATAGCAGGTTTAAAAATGGCACTTTATTAATATTTACCTCTCCCCTAAAAATGGATTTAATATTACTTAACTATTTTAAAACGTAATATTAATTTTAACTCGTTTGATTAGGTCTCACACAGTTGCTTCACATATAAAATAAAATCATTAATAATATCATTTATGGTAGTTTCTTTTACTGATTTTATTTAAGAATTCTTCTAATTACTACCGAAGTCACAAACTGGCGGAAGGTGGGATTAAACCAAGACCAGCAGATCACAAATAGCGCGTGCTGTCAATGAGCTATTTTTCCAGGAGTTCAAGCGTTCATTAAGCTGGTATATAAATTTCGGGCAAAACTTGGCAGCCTTTTTTCTTCTGTGTATTCGCTGGTCAGTGCGTTTTACTACTGTTACAGCGTAAAACCCTTTAGGCACACTACGACAAGCCAACCAAGCCTCTTTCCAATCTGATTTCCCGAGTCGCCCTCCCTCTGTTAGTGAGGTTGTGTTACAAATTTCTATTTTCCTCAATTCGACTCTGTGTCTCCATGTAAGTTATTCGATCCACCCACTTCATCTTCCGCATTCTTTTGTAGTGCCACATTTTTAAAGCTTCTATGCTCTCGTCTGAACTGCTTATCGTCCACATGTCAGTTCCGTACAATATTATTGTAACACGGCAGCGACTTGGATACTTTATTCAGTCACAAACCCGCAACCGCGGAGGCACAGGCAACGGCTAAGACCAGGTGATATTCGCGTTGACAGCCGAAACCAGCTTGACAGGAGCACGTGGAGGGCCAGTTTCATACTGCTCCACACAAACAGGGTTCTCACAGGACTTCCAATGACATCACTGGGAAAACGCTTCCTTTGGGCAGCACAATGGCTGCTCGTTTCTCATGGCCGCTTTTCGCGGCCAGTCCAAAATTAAAGCTCATCCCAAAATTAATAAATATTTTACCTTGTGTGTCACTGAAGAGCCAGTGGGCTCAATTGAAGCGGAAAAGATGGACGATTACGAGTGTGAAGTCGCGCCATGAGTTACTGTAAGACAAATATTATATATAATACCTGAACTGTAAAAGTGAATATATCGGCAAAGCATTATGCGACTGCAACAAGCGAGGTGTCTACGGATACATATCTTAGAACTACATCGGACGGTAGTACATTTACTGAAGTTGTTCACATATTTAAATATGAGGCCGAAAAGTAGATTACGCGCAATTAAAAACAGCTTTTCTTGCTAAATAAATAGAGAAACGTTAAAAGTAGAGGCAGTACAGTGAACTTAGGATATATAGGGCATTATTTAATGTATAATCTAAATGGTTTGTTAATATTTACACTTAGAAATCCGAAAATGGAGAAAAGCCATGAAAATAATGGTTTATAAATAAACTGTGGGAGATACAAGAAAACTGATAACAGCGTAGTATTTCTCTGAAAATTTCCGTGCGATTTAATGTATCGCATAGTGAAAAAGGTTAAGACACAGAATTTCAACAATTGTCATGTTCAATAACTTAAATGATTTCAGTGGGGTTTGACCAAGGCTTCCTGGATGAACAACGGCATTTTGCAGGGCGGTCGTTTTTCTGACGACGTCGGAGGCGGTCAGGCTGTGTTTGTCTGTTTCGAGAAAGTCTGATGAGCGGCGAAATAGCCACTAGTTCGCGTGTGTGACTTGTTCAGAATTCCTACTTCCGGACATATAAATTTTTCGGCCTGTAATGGACTTGTTATTTTTCGGGATGCATGTGATACAAGCCGCTCTTAGAAGGTTTCAGTTTACCACGCCTTGTGGAATTCATAGTTTTCAGATACCGTGTAAGTTCAGCGGTTTTCTAAAGCCAACTCATGCAGTTAATCGTGGCTTATTCAACCGCCTCTATTATCTTAAGAAACTCTGTCAGGTTCTGAAATTAATTTATTGTGAACTGCGACTTTCGATTTTTTTATGTTCTTATTGGAAATAAACTCGAATTTGTGGAACTTTAAAAAATCGCGGGTGCCTAGATGATTTGGCATTGCAAATCTTGCCTTCTTTTTTATATTAAATACTTTTGTGGAACACTAGGTACATTGTGACGAAAGTGAGTTAGCTCCCGATAGATGAAACGTAGTCCAACCACATTTATGGGGCCATCTTAATGTTTGTGCTGTGTGTGGGTAAATCTTTTCGTGCAGTAGCACGGAGAGGCTCTGACCTGATATCGAGCCTGAGAACAGTTTAGTTTAGAACGTCGATTTACGGCGAGTTGATGAGGGAGAATGTAGTTTATTTCCTAATCCACACTAAATGCCCATTCCCATAAAATCCGTACGGTCGCACTACAGTCCTACACCCTTTGTAGACTGAGGAAACGAGTATGCAATTCATTCTTGACAGAATGCATACAACAATTGGAACAGAAATAAGATAGAAGACAACTGAAAAATATTCTTGACAGTGAGGAAAGAGACAGCAAATTAATCAGAAATACCAAAAGCAAACATGAAAAGAATCAACTAGTTGAAATCGAAAGAAACAACGTTAAAAATGAACTTCAAATCTAACCTCAGAAAATGTTGTGGTCTTCAGTCCAAAGACTGCTTTGATCCAGTAATTATTGTAGGTATAAATGAAAAATAAAATACAATTTGCTTTACATCAGTACCTCAATATTATAAAATTACCAAAGGAGTAGTATTTGAGTGTTATGCAGTTACTTAATAACAGTGAAAGTCACCCAGATAGCGACTGGCGACGATTCAAATGATCAAGTTTGGATGGGATACTGTAGTGTCTCAATCTGATTATTGAAGTTGAACCTGGGCCTCGCTTTAATGCCTTCATGGTACGTATTTCTTCCGAAACATTTCCTTTTGTTTTCTACAATAACTACGGATTTTTAAAGTTACGTAATACAGTTCAAGGGGCATCTGTTGGTTTTGTTATTTATGATTTCCTGTCTGCAGCTGCTCGTGTGTTTGGTTGCCTCTTAGTCAACGTGGCCTCCCGCCTTTCACAGGCTGCTTTACACCACATCGACCGGTTATCAATATGACGCAACTACGAAAATTACACGTGATTTTTAAGTTTTACTTCATTGATTTTATACAGTTGGTGTCTACCAGATTTCATAACAAATCATACGTGGTGTCATCCGCTAGGCTATTTTTTCAGATTTATTCCTTTCAATGTTTCGGTTCCGTACTCCACTATTATTTTTGGGATAATATTTCCCGTGTAACTGAGGTACTTTCCCTAGACGTTAGTTGGTTTTAGGCGTTGTATCCCCGTTCACATTATGTTGCATATAATATTAACTTTTCCCTGCTGTTTTCTAGACCTGGCTCATTCAACAGTCATGCTTTGTAGATTTTACAGCTAACTTTTGGGTGTACTCAATTTAGTTATCAGAATCCACAATTGTGGTTTGATTTTCAACATGGATAACTTCACGAACGCTGGGACTCCGTAACTGTCCACTTACATTATGGAAATATAACCATTGTGAGTACTCGTCATTGTTTCTTGTTGAATGTCAACATTGTGGTTCCGTATCTCTACCATTTAAAAAACGTCACACAGTGATTTGTATTTCTGACAGATAAGCCTGAAAATGCTTCTATACTCATATTTAACCGGTAGCTGCGAATGAAGCACCTTAATACAGCTATGCGGCTTTTGGAAACACCTCATCATTCTTGACTATTTAGTAAATCTCAAGAGTTAGTGAGAGTTGAGTGTTTTTACTGTTAATCATAATGTCTCTGAGCTGTGGTTGCACTCCTGAGAAAGTTGTTTGTATTACATTCCGTGTTCGCGCGGCTCCGTCCGTCGGACGTTTCAGTCCTTCCTCGGGCATGTGTGTGGGCATGTGTGTGTGTGTGTGTGTGTGTGTGTGTGTGTGTGTGTGTGTGTGTGTGTGTGTGTGTGTGTGTGTGTGTGTGTATGTGTTGTCCTTAGCGTAAGTTGGTTTAGTTAGTGTGTAAGCCTAGGAGCCAATGACCTCAGCAGCTTGGTCCCCTAGAAACTTACCAAAAATTTACAATTTTTTTACATTCCGTCATCCTTGTTTTGCTTTTGTTGATAGACATCTTTTATCCTCCTTTCAAGAAGCTGTCCATTCCGTTCAACTGCCCTTTGTTGTGTGTGACAGAATGACAATGTCATAGGCAAAACTAGAAGTTTTTATTTCTTCTCCGAGAACTTTAATTCCCTCTCCGAATTTTTTTTCGGTTTCCTTGACTGCTTGCTCAATGTGTAGACTTAATAAGATCGGGGATACGCTGCAACCTTGAATCACTCCCTTCTAAACCACTGCTTCCCTTTCACGCTCCTCAACTCTTGAGACTGGCGTCTGCTTTCTGTGCAAGTCGTAAGTAGCCTTTCGCTCCTTGTATTTTATCCCTGCTACCTACAGAATTTCAAAGAGAGTATTCCAGTCAACAATGTAAAAATTTTTCTGAGTCTAAAAGTACTATAAAGGTAGACTGATAAGCCAACATTATGACCACTGTCCACCGCTACCTGGTGGCGTTGCGGGCACGTGACGTGGAACCAAAGTATGTGAGCGGAGCAGACATGGGCGGGGGATCTCCCTAACGAAAATATGGGCTACAAATGGCGAAATCCATTGAGATAAGCAACTTTTACAATGGACAGATTATTCCTACGCAAAGCCTGTGAACGAGTATCTCGAGAACGGCGAAGCTGGTTGAGTCTTCACGTGCTACTGTCGTGAGCATCTGCGGAAAGAGGTAGGACAGTGAAACTACCACTAGGCGCTAAATAGATAGACGTCCACGACACTTCACAGAAAGGGGGGGTCTGAGGATTGTCTGCTCTGTAAAGTAGGATAGATGATGATCAGTGGCATCTCCACCGAAAGAGAGCAATGGTAGTGCATGCACAATTGTTGCGGAGCATACGTTTCATCGTACGTTGTTGAACATGGAGCTCCGCAGCAGACCACCAATTACTTCATCACTTGCTGAGCCAATGACATCATCACTTACGATTGCAGTGGGCACGGGACCATCGGGATTCGATCATCGATTAATGGAAACGTGTCGGCTCTTCGGGTGAATCAGATTTTTGTACACTAGATCCGGCGGCTCGAAACGTGCAGCGCGCCAGGACACGGACCAGTGGGATCAGTATTATGCTATGGGAGACATTCTCCCGGGCTCGCATGCGACCTGTGGTAGTAATCGAAGACATGCTAGCAACTGCGAACCACCTGCATCCCTTCATGCTCAATGCCTTCCCTGACGGCGACGTCATGTTTCAGCAGTAGAATTGTCCGTGTCTCGGAGCCAGAAACGTGCTGCAGTGGTGTCGGGTGCATTATAGCGAAATCACGTTGATGTCCCGGCGACCAAATTCGCCTGATGTAAATCCTATGGAATCCATATGGGTTGCTATCGGCCGCCATCAACGCGTACGCAAATCAGCGACCCGTTATTTACGCTAATTACATGACCTGTGCGTAAACATTTAATGCCACATACCTACCAACAAAGTGTCGAATCCCTGATACACAGAATTAATGGTGTATTTCGTTCCAAAGACGGGCAAACAAGCTATTAAGCAGGTGGTCATAACGCTTTGGCTGATACGTGTGAGTTCGCCTTTCCATAAACTATCATCTAAGAGAACTCGCCTTGTGTGTTCCTACATTTCTTCGGAATCCAAACTGATCTTCCCCGAGGCCGACTTCTACCAGTTTTTCAATTCATCCGTAAAGAATTCATGTTAGTATTTTGCTCTGAGGCTATTTCGCTATTTCGACTGTCTCATATGTCTTACACAGCAGATGGAAGAGTTTTGTCATGGTTGGCTCTCCCAAAGCTGTAAGTAGTTCCGACGGAATGTTGTCTACTACCGAGGCCTTGTTTCGACTTAGGTCTTTCAATGCTGTATCAAATTCTTATCGCAGTATCATATCTCCCATCCCACCTTCACCTAAGTCTTATTTCCTTTTATAATACCTCGTACATGCCCTCTACATAATCTTTCCATCTGTCAGTTTTCGCTTCTTTGCTTACTACTGACTTTCCTTCTGAGCCCTTGATATTCGTACAGCTGCTTCTCGTTACTCTTTTCCTTAAGGGGTATCTATCTTTCCCTAGTCATAGTGTTGGCTTATCCGTCTATCTTTATAGCGTTTTTAGACTCAGAAATAAATAAGGCAACACATTTTTTTCGGCCGATTTCGGTTGAAAAAACGCGGAATTCGTTGTGGAACATTGTGCAATATTTGCGCTGCAGACTTTATAATTTAATGACGCCCCGATAGCCGGCTGGCGCTATACGTAGCATTCAATATGGCATCTGTAACGAAGATGCATTTTACGAAGAGAGCAGTCACTGAGTTAGTTTCATTTGGCGTAAAACTTGAGCATCGCAGATATTCATTGGCGCTTGCAGAATGTCTATGTAGACCTCGCAGTGAACAAAAGCACGCTGAGTCTGAACAATCCAGGCTAATCCTAAGACATGAGAGAATTTGTAGCAAACATTTAGACTAATGTGATTTCAAAAAAGCTTATTACTGAGTTGACCACGAGTCTCTTTTACGAATATTAAAAGAAGAAAGTCTAGATCTGAAAACACTTGCAATCATAAAACAGACACTGGCAGATCGAAAGTCCAAGGATAAATTTATGGTGGAAGTCACAGATCCGCCTGAAATCTGAAATGGAGTACTACAAGGAGATGGGCTTTCCCTATATCTTTTCAACTGTATCCTTGAGGAAGTAGTACGGAAATGGCGCAAAACTGGTTAGTCCTCAAAATCGACCAACCAGCCACTTCAGGTAGAGCAAAATTGCTTATAGATTGTCTAGCATTTGCAGACCATTTAGCAGTATTAACCCGCAACGTTTCATCAGCCAAAATCAGATTGCACTCTTGAAAGAAACTGCAGACAAAGCAAATCTCAAGATATCTTTTGAAAAGACAGTGCGTATCCGGTAAAATACAAGCACCAAAATCATGGAGACGAAACATGGCAAAATTAAACGAGTTCCACAACTTTAAATAGATTGGTGAAGCATTCAGAGAAATAGAATGTGAAACTATGGAAACTGCATACCGACTTACCAAAAATATATAAACATGAAATGTACCTCCAAGCACATAAAACCAACACTTTACAATATAGTAAGTAAACTACAATGATTTTATGGATCAAAACACTAATTTTGAAGCAGAAAACAGACATTAGAAGCAATGAGAAAAAGGAACGCAAAACCATAATAAGATTTCTGGGCCCAAAACTTACAGATGATCAACTCCGATTCAGAAACTATCAAGAAATCATACGATACACAAGTATTCATAGTGACGTTACAAAACGCAGGTTAAGAGTCCATGGATACATTAAAAGAATTAATACGGATAGACCTACGAAAGAAAGTGCTTCTTTTTTTAACAGAGACAAAGCCAAAACGGACACGATGAAATGAGTTGGCGAGATCAAAACTGATTTGAAATTGGCATTAATTTGTCCTGAAGATGTCCAAAACCGCGAGATTTTCAGGTAAAATAACTGGGAAGTTGGAAAAACCGAAGACGGGACTAGGACAACAAAGACACAAAGCAAGCCCAATGGAAAAGAAATAACGGCAAAAAGTAAGACAAATGCCCGTCCCTAAGCACTATGTAAGTATAAAGAAAATGCAGTGAAACTATTGCAAGAGGTGAAATGGACTTACGATTTATTTACAATGAAAAATACATTTATGGAAAATGTTGAAAGTGTCAACATCAACAAACAGCTGTGCACGTCTAAGCATATTCAGATATACCCGGCGTAAGGTTTCGGATATCGATGGTAGCAACTTCACTGCTGATGTATTTTAGTTCCTGTATCGTGTACGTGTTTGTTTCATAGATCTTGCTATTCACGTGCCCCCACTGGGAAAAAAATCACATGTTGTTCTATCTGGCGAACGTGGTGTCCATAAATGTTTGCTGGCAGTTCGTTCCTGAGTGAAGACATTGACCCGTTCCAGGGATACCTCAGACGTGTGGCATGTTGCGCATCTTGCTGGAAGAAGCAATATTTTCTTACATATTCAGTGATTTTAACACAAAATGCATCAAACATTTCCATATATGTAACCGTGTTGAGTGTAGTGTCAAAAAATATCGTCCAATGATTCGCGTTCTTGTTACATCGCACCAAATGCCCACTTTTTCATGATGGTGTGGTTGCTGACGCACAATGTTAGGGTTCTCCGTAGACCAGTAGCTCGTGTTCTGTGAATTCACTAGACCGGAGATACGAAAGCGTGTTTCATCGCTCATTATGTAATGGAAAGGGTTTAACAAACTATCGTTGACGTTATTCAAAAGCCACGTGCAATATAATCTACACATTTCTGACTGTCACTCTCCCGTAACTGCTGCACAACCGCCAAACGATATGATTTCAAATTCAAACTTTTCAATATCCGCCGGCTACTCCTCCTACTTACATAAGTCTTTTGGGCCAGTTTACGTATAGACTTCTTTAGGCGCTGAATAATTCTTCGGCGAGTGTCTGCAATAACTTCTGGTGTGCGAACTGAAGGAATTCTTGTCATTTTACATTTTGCACATATCCGTAGGTGCGCCAATTTTTATACAGACACTGTATTGTTCCTCTGTCCGGCTACTTGACTCCCAAAATTTCGCGAGTTTCCTTAATGTAGTCTGTTAATTCACATATGCTTCCACAATTTCAATTCTTTCTTCTATTGAGAAAGTCATATTGCAGACCTCAGAGAGGAACGTCTGACTTCAATGATGAAATAAGCTGAAAATGCTGACATAAGAACGCTGACAATGGATCACTGCATACAACTTTCCACTGTTTCAGCTGTTTACTCTATTTCGTAAGTCGAAATATTGAATTCGCATTCAAAGGGAAGGCGGGCTAATTTTAACTGCGCCACACAGTACTTAACGAAGTCCTAATGGGCTTATTCGCAAATGATGATAATTAATTAATTAATCTATATTAGATGCTAACGAATTTTTGCTATACAGAAAATCTTTTTTCGCCATGGATCGTCTCCATTTTATATCCTCTTAACTTCTGTCATCATACGGTCATTTCCAAAGCATCAAAATACGGTTTCATTTTTATCCTCCATCAATCTAAAGAGTGGGTCTAGTGTATTTTCACGTAGTTTGTTACTACTTAACAATCAAACGAAGTGACAGTAAACCTCGTTTTATTTCTGCAACTGTCCGATCTTGTTTTAATTTAAAGTATCTTTATGAAGGACTTCTAAACGAAAGGTCGGAACGTTCTACCAATGGTTAAAATTCCTCCACGACAGAAATCCTCTTTTTGGTCACGGAGCCATACGAGAACCGCTCATTCGCCCCAGACGTTCTTTCAGCTTGCCGAAAAGATGGGAATCACATGGTGCAAGATCTGGATTGTACGGCGGATGCTTCCAAACCTCCCGTCGAAAAGGTTGAAGCAAAGCTCGAGTGTGTGCGCCGCGTGAGATGTTGCTTAGTAGTGCAAGAGAACAGTGCCCTTTACCTTGAACGTGATGATCTCTTAGTTTAATAATCGTTACGTTATAGCAGCGCAACCTAACTTTACTACTCAGTTAATAGGATCATTGCAGATAATTAACAACATACTCTTCTGTAAGAAAATCACCAAGTATAAGGAATGAGCGAAGAAACGGGTTTACTCTCCGTAGACGATGAGGCCATTATAGATGGAAAACTAGCTTGGGTAGGACATTAACGGAAATGGAAACAGTCGTCACCTTTTTGTGTTCTACTTGTCAGACTTAATGAAACCACGGAAAACTTAAATTTGGATGGGCTACAGGGAATTGAATTCCGAGCATCCCAATGATGAGTACATTTTGTTAAATATTCCGTTATCTCGGTTAGTACCAAAGTATAAGTCAAATGGACATTGACATCCACCAACATAACAAAACATATCTTCATTTTTCGAACAACAAACGAGTTACTGATCCTTCATTTGTTGCTGTAACGCACTGGGAGCTAGTGGACGAAAAGGTGCCTGCACTCGTTCGCCGGTGCCTTGGCTAGGCCGGCGGACAGTTATGCGCTGTGACGTCACTGTACGGGAACTAGGAGAAAGTTGGGGCTACTGACAACTCACGTAAGCCACGAAATGCAGTTACACCGTAGAGAGTCACTTACAACGCTGAGAGGTTTCGCAATGCCTTGGGTCTTCTTCGACTGGTCACCCCAAGTAACTGTGTGAACTTTCTACTAAGCTCTGCTTTACAGCAGAGTCTCGGGATACGGCGTGGAACTTTATACATCGCGTCCTATGAGCTCAACGTGTTAGCTATTTGTCTCGATATAAGCAGCTTGGTTTGGAGGTAATGAGGGATGGATATTGCACTGATATTGCAAGAGCACGGTGAGATGCCGTTCTGGTAACTGAAATGGCTCGATAACTCACTAGAGTTATGGGACGTCAGAGTCCCTTTTCTTTATTCATGACCGTGAGTGGGTGTATACGATAGAGAAAAACAATACCTAAAAGTGAATTAAAAACACGAATTCCTCAAACATGATCAATTTAAGGGGCAGGGAGGACTTTGAATAACGAAATACAGTTGCTGTTTAATTAATAAACTTGAATTAATTACCAATCGTTCACAAGTGTAAGATAGTTGCTTTCTATTATATGCAAACGTAATACTGAAGATATCTATTTTCTCATTTGTTTGTTGTCAACTGTGTGTTATTCTTTCAGTAAGTTAAATTTCAAATACTTTTCACTTCCTTTCGTTTAAAGCACACTGTTGAGGGGATTACCACAGTTACCTTCTTCAGATTAGGCTTGATTCATAACCTGTATTACTTTACACTTAGATTTGCTGGTCTGTTCTACTCAGAAGAAGAAGAAGAAGAAGAAGAAGACGACGACGACGAAGAAGTGAACAGACAAAATTGCGTTGTTGTTTTAGCTGCTGACCGTAAATGAAGACACGCAACAAGCAGAGCAATCAATAAGGAAGTGGAACCCAAAATCCGATGATCCCTTTAAATGTGCAAATAGATTTTTTCATGCTATGACACTACTTCCCTTTTCAAAAAGTTTTTCGACAAATCATCAGGTTCCTATTTGTTTTCTTCTATTTTCAGAGGTACGTAGACCTTACATGTCATGTCTGTGGAGTACACCGGTTTCCGTAACGAAATATTCATGTTCCAAATGTAACCTTCGCACAATTTACTGTGTTTACTCATGAGCACTGGCAATATTAACATTACGTAATATCAAGATTCATTACGATACCTAGTTGATCCTACCTAGTCCGGGAAAAGAAAATAGCCTCGTTTAAAGAAATCTCAATGTTTCTCAATATATGAGCTACCCAAAAGTGATTAAATTAACTACATTTAAAAAAAAAAGGACGAACGCTATTGTACCGGTGCAACGAACTGGGAGAATATGAAATGGAATGATCACATAGGCTCAGACGTCGGAAACACACGTGGCAGGCTTGAGCTCCCCGGTAAGATACTGGGAAACTATAGTGTCTGCAAACGAAATTACATACATAACATTCGTGCAACATAATCTAGAATATTTATTAAGCGAGTGGGACTCGTACCAACTACGGCTAACGGATCAGGACGAATGGTCGCTGGTTTGTTTCACTCGCAGAAGAAAGCCACGGCGATGCTGAAGAATCTGAACTGACAAGTGACAGAACGAGAAATACCTTCTGCCGTGCAGTTCAAAATGGTTTGCTGAGTGGCTGTAGAACACTCGCAGGAAAAATATCAAGCTCTTACTCAAACTTCGCACTGTGTCGCAACCGTGACTCGTTCCCTCCTGTTGACGATCTGTGAGAACGCCAGTTATGGGGATGCTGTGTGGAATGTTTTGTCGCAGCGTGTGACCGGAGCAAATTCCCGAAGATAGCGAGCTCGAGCCGGGTAGCACTTGTCGGCTGTGCACCACAGCTGACAGCCGCTCGTATGAGAAAGAGTGACACAGCCGGGCGTGGGACGCCACGGACCGCCCGCCAGGTGAGCGGCTGGCCGGCGTGGCGGCGCGCGCGCGGTGAGTCAGCGCCGCCGGTGGCCGGTGTGGCGCGGAGAGGTGCGTTGGTCAGCCCTAACGAGGCAGGCTGAGCCCGAGCGCGCTCTCCGCCGCCGCCGCCGCCGCCGCCGCGCGGCCGGCCGGCCGGCTGCGGCCACATGTGAGACAATCAACAGCTCGTCTGCCCGCACGCAACCTCGGCCTGGGCCCTGGCTCACAGCTCGTTGCCTTCCTAACAGCCGCCCACAGTCTACCTACGGCTGCCGGTAATTCCGCCGTGAGAAGACAGCGAGGCGCACCGCCTGACGACAGTGTTCATCCGCTGTCAACGACGCTCGAAACGTTATAGGCCACCAAAATCATTTCTAGCAGCAAATGGGCGACTGCTCATAACAGCACGTAACAGTTTCTGTATACAACTCACCTACACCTTAATATCAAATACGTGTAAATCATAAAACTGCAAATGATCCTTCGTATTGGCAATGATGAAGGCCGTCTAAATTAGGAACTTCCGAATGCTGTATCATATAAGGAAAATTACGAACAACAACGATTAAAGACGAAAGAAGGCACAATGGTTTCAAAAAAATACATAACAGTTTCGACAAAGGACAACAAAGCGGAGTTTTCGGGAGACGTGTTCGAGCGTCGAAATATTCAACACTCGATTACTGCCAATCACTTCTATTTTCTCGTGTGATAATGTTACGCACCAACAGCCCGCATCTCGTGGTCGTGCGGTAGCGTTCTCGCTTCCCACGCCCGGGTTCCCGGGTTCGATTCCCGGCGGGGTCAGGGATTTTCTCTGCCTCGTGATGGCTGGGTGTTGTGTGCTGTCCTTAGGTTAGTTAGTTTTAATTAGTTCTAAGTTCTAGGCGACTGATGACCTCAGCAGTTGAGTCGCATAGTGCTCAGAGCCATTTGAACCATTTTTACGCACCAACAAGCACCGGCCTTCCAGTAACCCCGTAATTGAGCGTTTCATTTGTTTACTTTGGTTCAAATGGCTCTGAGCACTATGGGACTTAACATCTGGGGTCATCAGTCCCCTAGAACGTAGAACTACTTAAACCTAACTAACCTAACGCCATCACGCACATCCATGCCCGAGGCAGGATTCGAACTTGCGACCGTAGCGGTCGCGCGGTTCCAAACTGAAGCGCCTAGAACCGCTCGGCCACAGCGGCCGGCCATTTGTTTACTTTATTCCGTGCTATCAGTTCTTTAGATCCTTTCACACGTCTAGCCAGTTATGTCTCATACACAAAGATATCTATACCCTGTTGCGTATCGGGGAACATTATGAGGGCGTGCTGAAAAGAAATGCCTCCGCATTTATGTGAAAACACTTAAAACTTTTTTTGCATAAAAGAAACGCTATTAACGTTCTACGTGTTTATTCTTCATATTTATTTCTAAACACATTCATCATGGCGACAAACACATTTCTCCCCACGGGAGATCTGTCTGTTGATACCGTCTCTTTACACTGTTGGACTTAGTTGACGAACTCACAACCTCACTTCTGCTTGGACCATTCACTGCTATCATAGTGAAGTTCTTCATGGTGTTCTTTAAGTTTTTGGAAATAGAGCAACATCGCATGGGGCCAAGTTGGCACTGTATAGCAGATGGTCGATAACTGAACACGTGGCGTTGGGTTGTTACATTTCCGCAGTGCTCGTGTATGGTCTGTCACTGTCGTGTTGAAGGAGAAGGTGCAACAAACGTGGGCCAACTCCTCGAAATCGAAACTCGATTACAGCGCGCTGCTTCTCAAGCACCGACATTGTTACGTTCCACACTGCCAAGTTACACGCTACAATTCGGAGCCCTCCAGCGGCAGACCGTTGCAAACATGTGGACATGAAGAATAATGATGTGCAATGTTAATAACGTTTGTTTTACTTAAACAGATTTACGAGTTTTCAGATGAAAAATTCGGAGACCTGCTTTTCAGCACGCTCTCCTAGATCCTATGAAGTTACTACTTTGTTCTAATATATAATCGTGTGCGACACCCTATAAAATCAATGCACCGAAACATAAAGACTGCACGTGCTATGGTTAATCTTTAACCTGGAATATACAACGGGCACTCATATGAAAACGAGACAGATGAAAAAACAGTAAGTAAACTGTTTGTTATTTCAAAAGTAATCGCCTTAAATGTCAATACCTTTATCCCACAGTGGGCAGGACGTTTAATGACCTCGTGGAAAAATGTTTGTAGTTGCCCACTGGACCATGATAGTACTCAAGCGTGCACCTCTTCGTCCGAAGCAAGTCGACGGCCACGAATGTTTTTCTTCAAGACTCCCAAAATATGGAAATCCCATGGGGAGAGCGGAACTGTACGGAGGATGCGTAAACGGCTCCCAAGTGTAACTGCTGTGGGCCCACATGTTGCCACACTCATTTTGACTTACTTTTTTCCCATGTGTCTCTTTTTCATTTCACTGTCTCTTATATTTTGTCACATAAACTGGGATGTGGGGCATTTGCTACTCAACCATAAAACAGCTCTTTTTAGTAATTTGTATACGGTATTTGACAATTTAATGAATTTAAAAGTAAATTATGACAAAACTGAATACTAAGATTAAAACTGCTTGCAAGCGAATATACGCTGTACTGGAAGGATATTGCTACTTGGACAAGATCGCCAACAGTTTATCCTGAAGAACCGCAAAACAGGAAGAAAAAGAATAATATTCAACCAAAACAACACTAAGAATCTTTTTCAGTTTCAACATTTTGTCGCCACAGGAGCAGCAACGTTTTTAATTTTTCAAGCATTTATTAAGGCACTGTCACAGTTGCAATACATATACGTATGGCTACTAGTTTCGAAGCAGTTGATTCATTTTTAAGCCTCGCTTACAGACGCCACATACATTGGAAGTGCCTTATCTAAATAACAAACATCAAAATGCAAAAAAATGCTTTATAAAATGTTCGCAAATGACTGTCACAATTAACATGTGACCACGATGGATACTGACAGGCTGATTGTGCAGGTTGCCTCCGATTCAGTTATTGATATTTAGCCTGATTTAGCTGCTTTAGTGTGTCTCTCACTTGTTGCAACTTACTTTTAGTATGCACCTCTACCTCTGTCAGTACTTAATTTGCGAAAATTAGTTCAGAAGCATATTTCTCTGCAATATTTTCATAAGTCTTTTCCCTGCGCCAACTATCCTTGAAAAAAGCGTAACGATATTGTTCTCTTCTTCGGACGTTTGTTCCCGATCCCTTCTTCACCACTTACGCCTTTTTATTTTTTACAGTAATTAAGTGCATTTTCTTTGACGTCCACTCATCTGACTTTCACTATCACCACCTTTAGTTTTTGTGTCACTATCAAAATCACATACCAAAACTAGATCTAAATTGTCGTCATTGTCGCTAAACTGACTTTCTTGTGCATCTATAGCATCCCATACTCAATCACCAATAAACTTTGACTCATCCTTCTACATCGACCAGAATGGCACAATCTCTTTTTTTATAAAAAAAAAAAAAAAAAAAAAAAAAAAAAAACCGAAAGTAGGAACCCGACCAATGATGTGGGATATAGTCTGCTCCAACCCATAATCAAGTAGCACTATTTGTCGTTACTTACCTCCAGGACTATAACTGTCACTCACAACAGTTAACGACCAACTGATAGAGAGGTGGTGAGATGCGCTGCAGTGTTGGATGACGTATAAAGCAGTTGCTGCAGCATCTGTGCGAGACTGGGGTAGAATATACCCCGAGAGTCCAAGGTTACGGGTGAAAACCAGTGACAGGACGCGGCGGGTGCCAGTTAACTCAGCGCCCCTTACATGTAAATGAGTTCGGTTCAACAAGACGAGGAAATGTTAGCGGCGGCGAACGCCCAATTTCTGGGGAATGTTAACGCGGCCAGGCCGCGGGGCGAGCAGCCCGCTGGAATGTGGTTCGTTAGGTGCCGCTTCCGGTAGCAGCGCCGTAACAATGCCGTGTGATCGGCGCGCTGGGCGGGGCTGGCTGTTATTAGCGAACCCGGGCAGCAGGCGAGCAGCAGGTGCGCCACAATGGGCAGAGGCGCCGCTGACAGCTGGCGGCAACCGCAGGAACAGCTCCAGACAACGGCGCGACAACTCGTGTCAACAGGCCCGAGTAGTTTGTAACGTAGCTGGCAGTTATGGAATATTCCACCGGGATTTGGAGGAACAAAGGCTTATTGGAAATTTGGATACACAGTATTGAATTTTCAAAATAATATTGATTAAACTCAAGGCGGAGATGGGAAGAAAGGAAAGGAAAGGTGAGGGATCATTGCTGTCAGCTGCATTACGACATTACGAGGAATCGGCGGCGCCGAGTGAAAATGTGTACCGGACCGGGATTCGGATCCAGGATCTCATGATTACTGTGCGGTAACCACTGCGCCATCTGGGACACACAGTGCTATCACAACTGCACGGACTATCCCGGCACACCTCACGGCCCATCCAAACTCCTATCAAGCGCCACCCTGTCCATTTCCTCCATATTCGGACTTCCCAGATTCCCACAGGAACAGCACTGAAGAAGATAGATTCATTGCCCAGCTAGGCCTATCAAATTATATGAATATGTGTTGTCTGTACGGCGTTTTCGTTCGTTTCTTTAAACACTTAATAATTTAGGTAAGTATTAGACTAAGTGCGTTACAACCACAACCACCAAATTTTGTGTTTTCAACCCCGACGTAAAAAGAGGGGTGTTGTAAGTTTCACATGTGCATATGTGTATCAGTCTGAGGTAACGTAGCTCGGAAACGAAAGGTGCGATTTTAATAAATCTTTTTTAATTTATTTTTTTGAAGGCTGGTTCAAAGAGGTGGTTCTTAGTTATGTTACATGAAAGTCTGTTCTGTCGTTTAACTTTCATCAGCTAAATTAAGTTTTCGCCAGGACGCTCTCTCGGTATACACTTCGTAACACATAAGAGCTACATCAACTTTAGTAATGCCAGATTGTAGGGCTCAAACACATTTTAAAATTCGAGAGAATATATGCATATCTTTTACGGATGACCAACAATGATAAGTTTTGGTTTTAGAAATCGCTCGTTGTAGCACCTACAAAGCAGAAAAAGGGTGATTGTAGCTCAACTGTAGAAGATAAACATACGCCCTCGCAACATTTCTTGTAGTTCTTTTTGAGGTCTACAATTAACATCTAAATCAAACGGTTTTGTCCAAATAATTTAGGTAACGTATTGCAAGAGAGCACAGAGGCAGCCCACTTTCTTCCGATGTGATTTAGGGTCTTCGCCACAGCTCATTGCCTATGTTACCTAAATTAGCTAATTATATACTAAAACATGTTCAACGAATGAATCTATGAATAAACAAAAACATATAAATCGCACACGTGAAAAAGACCTCGCGTCGCAATTTGTCGTTTTGTCCCGGGTAGTACTTGTGTGAGTGAAGTTTGTAAAGCATTAAATAAAACTTAAATTAAAAATTAGAAAAGACACAAAAAATCACTAAAAAGTCAAAAAATAATACGTATTGCCACTTTAAATTTAATATAAGTAGCAATATTTTTATCCAAGCATCGTCGCATCAGGAGACCGCTAAATACACTCCTGGAAATGGAAAAAAGAACACATTGACACCGGTGTGTCAGACCCACCATACTTGCTCCGGACACTGCGAGAGGGCTGTACAAGCAATGATCACACGCACGGCACAGCGGACACACCAGGAACCGCGGTGTTGACCGTCGAATGGCGCTAGCTGCGCAGCATTTGTGCACCGCCGCCTTCAGTGTCAGCCAGTTTGCCGTGGCTCCATCGCAGTCTTTAACACTGGTAGCATGCCGCGACAGCGTGGACGTGAACCGTATGTGCAGTTGACGGACTTTGAGCGAGGGCATATAGTGAGCATGCGGGAGGCCGGGTGGACGTACCGCCGAATTGCTCAACACGTGGGGCGTGAGGTCTCCACAGTACATCGATGTTGTCGCCAGTGGTCGGCGGAAGGTGCACGTGCCTGTCGACCTGGGACCGGACCGCAGCGACGCACGGATGCACGCCAAGACCGTAGGATCCTACGCAGTGCCGTAGGGGACCGCACCGCCACTTCCCAGCAAATTAGGGACACTGTTGCTCCTGGGGTATCGGCGAGGACCATTCACAACCGTCTCCATGAAGCTGGGCTACGGTCCCGCACACCGTTAGGCCGTCTTCCGCTCACGCCCCAACATCGTGCAGCCCGCCTCCAGTGGTGTCGCGACAGGCGTGAATGGAGGGACGAATGGAGACGTGTCGTCTTCAGCGATGAGAGTCGCTTCTGCCTTGGTGCCAATGATGGTCGTATGCGTGTTTGGCACCGTGCAGGTGAGCGCCACAATCAGGACTGCATACGACCGAGGCACACAAGGCCAACAACCGGCATCATGGTGTGGGGAGCGATCTCCTACACTGGCCGTACACCACTGGTGATCGTCGAGGGGACACTGAATAGTGCACGGTACATCCAAACCGTCATCGAACCCATCGTTCTACCATTCCTAGACCGGCAAGGGAACTTGCTGTGCCAACAGGACAATGCACGTCCGCATGTACCCCGTGCCACCCAACGTGCTCTAGAAGGTGTAAGTCAACTACCCTGGCCAGCAAGATCTCCGGATCTGTCCCCCATTGAGCATGTTTGGGACTGGATGAAGCGTCGTCTCACGCGGTCTGCACGTCCAGCACGAACGCTGGTCCAACTGAGGCGCCAGGTGGAAATGGCATGGCAAGCCGTTCCACAGGACTACATCCAGCATCTCTACGATCGTCTCCATGGGAGAATAGCAGCCTGCATTGCTGCGAAAGGTGGATACACACTGTACTAGTGCCGACATTGTGCATGCTCTGTTGCCTGTGTCTATGTGCCTGTGGTTCTGTCAGTGTGATCATGTGATGTATCTGACCCCAGGAATGTGTCAATAAAGTTTCCCCTTCCTGGGACAATGAATTCACGGTGTTCTTATTTCAATTTCCAGGAGTGTAATTAAAATAAAAACACAATACATCTAAAAATGGTAGAGAATGAAATTTAAATACAACTGAGCTACCTAGGCAACGAAGGTAAATACCAAAACAAAAACGTCAAATTGATGAGTCTGTTTTAATTAATTTACTCCGAAAAATTCGCATACAGACACGACCGTCAGCGTCGCCTACCCCTTCGAGTCGCCGCACTTGGGTCACGCACGCCCCGCGCGATTCGCGCTTTAATGAAGCGCAGGGCATAGGCCTCGTAAGACAGGTTACTGCATGAAACTAAGTTCGTACTTAATTACGTAAAAATATGATATAAAATAAATACGTAACTATATTCTTTAACGATGTTACGCTAATTAGAGACGAATTTGTTTTCGTATTTTATATAACAAGTAACGATAAGTTCACTAGCCATTTTGAGGTGTGAATGTGGAGCGCGCAGGCCTGGAAGAGATGATGCTAAACAGAAGAGGCTTATACCCAGCAATAAAGTATGCTGTTCTAAAAAGGATAGCCGGTAGTAACTACTTTTTTTTATTATTTACTTAGCAGTACCCCGGCGAGACGAAGCTTGGATATTAAACTTAAAGGGGCAACACATTTTTTTTTTTTTTACTTTTTAGACGTTTCTTGTGTCTTTTTTTGTAATTTTTAATTTACGTTTTCAATAGATCACAAGATAATGGACCCTGATGTCGACGTAGTTGTCGTCTTCGGTCCCGAAACTGGTTTCATGCTAATTTAAGAGTCTGTTTATACATAGCACAATAAATAGTGAGTATTCGCAGATTTCATGTTATTACGATTCCGTGATACTTTTTTTGTTTCTGTTTCGAGGCAACGGATGCCAAATAGATACCAGCACATTCTCTTGTTTATCCCCGCCAATACACAACAAAATGTTCAAATGTGTGTGAATTAATAAGGGACCAAACTGCTGAGATCATCGGTCCCTAGACTTACACACTACCTAAACTAACTTAAAGTAACTTATGCTAACAACAACACACACACCCATGCCCGAGGGAGGACTCGAACCTCCGGCGGGAGGGACCGCGCAACCGTGACATGGCGCCTAAAACTCCGCGACGTACACAACATTAGGTATCTGCTACCTATTGGAAGAATTTAAATGGTGGCACACTACAGTCTACAGCTTGCCAATTAATTATATTGCACAATATTCAATAGACATTTACCAAACTCCAGGTTACAGAATATCCACAAATGAAATATGCATTATAACAGAAGGTATCTTCATGTTCTTCTCTTAATGTCGTAAAAAGATTATTCGAATGAAAAGCCTGAACGATCGGAGCCATTGTACGAGTATTCTATGATCAGAGTCACTTAGGAAAGGATGCAGTCACATTATTACTGCATACCAATTGTTACTTTTTTGGAATTTGGTGAGATGTTCCCTCGAGATATGCTCAGCAGTACCAACGCTATGCTTTGTCCTTTCCAGTGGGTGGTCATGTTCCAATCTTCTCCTGTTTCAGATTTCACTTTAATCTCTTTGTATCCACTTCGTCGTGAAGAACTCAGATTTTGTCCCCACAAATTAGTCTTGAACGGAAGCCACCAACTTTCTCCTGACGTAAGTCTCCGAAGTCCATCTTTCAAACCTGGAGTCGTCTAGTTCAGCAGCCGTGCTGTGTAATTGCACACCAATTCCAATTAAAATGTCAAACCGTGGGCGAAAAGTGAACTCATAGCACCTATTTAGATGTTGTAGCCTTATCTGAAAAATCTTACACGAGATCCCAGAGTGGATTCTGCTGCCATACGACCCTAAAGAAGCATTTCTGATCGCTGTTAGGTGAAGTCTACAGATACCTTCTATTGATTAACCGTTGTGTCTCAATGGACTGTATCAATATATCGAAATAATCTCTGAATTACTTCTGTCTGTCGAGCGGAATTTCGTGACTATCTAGATATGTGGAATATCAAACGCCACTGATGGTACATGCGCAGTTCAGCTTTGACAATAATAGTGATGCCGAATTCTCCGCCCTATGATATCGCTTAAAACAAATTACATCCATGAACCAGAAGAGACCACTCTGGTAATGGAGGCGTTAGGTGCCAGGCTCACGAAAACAGTGATGTAAGAGAGAGGTTGAAGCACCGCCTGATCATCTTTAGATTTAGATTTCCCGTTGTTATCCCAAATCTCTACAGAGGTTTCTTAAGCAAAGAACGCCCAATTTTTTTCTTAATTTTTATCCAAACCGAGATAATCCTTCGTCTCTAATAAACGCGATGCCGATGTAATCTTAAGTTCCATATTTCTCTTACTTCATATGACACACACAAAAAATAAGATGCAAAGGAACTTGTGGGACTTTCTGAAGCATACATTACATTCATGATCAAAACAAAAAAGAAAAAACAAAAGTGGGGATAAGAAAATAAGTAGATCATCATGAAAATTCACGCTCAATTAATTCTATACGTAATGATCCATTGTTGTAACCAAGAAAGTGGACTACGATAAATAAATTCATTACATAATCTACGTATGACCCTAACCGATTTTGGCCCGCATCTCGTGGTCGTGCGGTAGCGTTCTCGCTCCCCACGCCCGGGTTCCCGGGTTCGATTCCCGGCGGGGTCAGGGATTTTCTCTGCCTCGTGATGGCTGGGTGTTGTGTGCTGTCCTTAGGTTAGTTAGGTTTAAGTAGTTCTAAGTTCTAGGGGACTTATGACCACAGCAGTTGAGTCCCATAGTGCTCAGAGCCATTTGAACCATTTGAACCTAACCGATTTTCCTGGTAAACGGAAAAATTCTTGTACAATACAAGACATACACTGCTAATGTCGATCAGTAATTTTGGATAAACAACACATTTTCAAAAAATTCATGAATTTTTGCCTCTCCTAGGCACGCAAATAAACGTTTGGGGTCTAGACGATGTTAAGTTCAGCTTTCAGATTGTGTAGGATAACCTGCTTGTGGTGCTACGTGAAACCTCTAACACCGATGTTTTTAACTACGCGGCGCTACAAAGAATACGCCAAACGTGACTGTTTTTGGTACCAACTCATCGTGAGATCGCGAAAGCGGGCTGTATAGGTAGCCCCTCGGAGAGCATAAAGCTCTGTTATTCACGACCTACGGCAAAGCCAGTACGTGGAGTTGCACCTTCGAGCCGCTTTTATTTTCCAAGGCACACAAAGGCACCCACGACTGCAAGACAACGGCAGCCGTAAAATCGACACTTTCTGGTGGTAGCATACCGTGAGACGCAGCGCGCCAGGAAAAACGAGCAGCGCTAAAGCGGGGACGCTGATCAATGGCCTCATCAGCAGCAAAAGTGGTCTCATAAGAAGCGTATAAACGGCGGGAACGAGTAACGCGAGAGCGGTTACCGGGGCGTGTAGGCTGGGATGTGCCGGAGATGTGCACAGGCCGGATGGCTGGGCAAGCAGTCACCGTGGCGCACGCGGCGCACCTCAACGCGCTCTGCGGCGCCGCCGCAGACACCGCAGCAGCAGCACACCGCCGTAACGCTGCGATCTTAATCCCCGACACACAACTCTGTAAGCAATGGTTGACATAGCAACGGTACCGTCTGGACGACTGAGGAAAGATCTGCTAATTTTATGGCCGGTAATTTTGCAGATTATTATAACATTTAAGCGCACAGCTCGTTTCGGATTATCCATTTGCCGAGAAGCTTGCCACGGTCGGAAGCTTGCCACCTCTGCAGTGCACGACAGGCGGCCTCTGTTGATCAAAGGAAACGTTTCGCCTGGCCGGATAAATCACATTTCTTGTTACACCAGGTAGCCGCGCATGCCGTCATTCAGCTGATCGGCTGCTGGAAAACAAGCACAACGCCACGGAAACAGACTGAGGGGGGAGCGCATTATTATTCTGCGGGAGACATTCGCCTGGGTTTCCATGGGATCTGTGGTAGAAATCGAAGACACCACGATAGCTGTGGACTGCCTGAACATTATTCCGAACCACCTGACCAAAGGCGCTCTGGAGTGCTTTTCATAAACAAACAGATTTTTTAGAACTAATTTTCCAATGTTTCTGAAACGGAAAATTTACCATCAGTTTCGACACACACACACACACACACACACACACACACACACACACACACACACACACACACCTCATGAGAGATGGATACAGAGGTAATGGGTGTTACAAACGCTATTTCATTATCGCCTTTCACAAAAATAGTGCCGCCCTATTAAACATTCATGTGAACCTTAAGAAAAAAAAACCGAAATATGCAGAAGCAGTTTTGGAAAAAAACAGACCGACGTGTAAACCGGCCGCTAGGAACGAAAGAAGGAAGACAATTAACGACCATGTTTCTTTAATTCTTGACAGCTATTAGGGCACGTCGTATTTCTGATAGGTGCGGAATCACGTCACCTGAAAGGCCCCACACTGCATACGAAGTTTCCGAAACCTATTACCTGTTCCCCCAGGCACGGTAATTAACGCCGCCTCATCTTCCGAGAACACACACGCATGGAGCCGTAAGAGACGATCTAATTTCGTATTCGAAGTGAGAAAAACGAAAAACCGAACTCAGGCGTCAGAGAGAAACATCGGCAGCCATAATTTGCATCACAACGCCGTAAATCCACAGGGAATTATGTGACGAGAATACACCCAGCTGTACAAATTACCGACAAGCAATGCTGGTGCATAACAACGTAGCTTTCGTATAGTAAACTTCTTAAACAATTACGGAAGCCGGCGAGATATCCCACATTATGTAACCATAATGGATTTCATTAATTTCGAAATCACCTACAAGGGAATATAATTTAAGATTTAATTAGATATAGTGGACTTAAGTACATTGTAAATCTGACCTGTATGACACACACGCATTCGACAATAGTTTCTGTAGATGTGTAACAGCTCAGACACGTGAACAGACACTAATTACTATGGTTGTATGTTGTCATTCTAACTGCCAACACAGTAGCTTGCAATCATTTATTAGTTTTTCTGCTTACTTGGTCACTCTTAAATAGAGTCATCTCCTTCACTAGAACTACCGTGCTATTTGGTGTAACTGCATTACGACTTCCAAATGAATCTCACACATCTGAAACACGATTCACGAACTAAGGAGCATGGGGCCACAGCATTACTGTAATGCCTTCACCTTATGGCACGTTTTTCACAAATAAGCTCTTCGAGGACGACTACTGTCTTCCCCAGAAAGGAAATAAACGCAAATGGCAGTAGAATTAGCAGAATGAAAGGGAAAATAATCTCATCTTCAAATTTCCATGCCACCAAAAAACTTTTGCCTATTGCGTGGAGATCTGTACGTCCGCAGATGGTGTTTGCTGCTTACACAGTACTATCATTACGATACTGGAATGTTGCACGCGTTCTGCGCTGTCTCTAAATTCGATGTAAACGTTACGTTTGTCGGAGCTGTAAATCACTTCTAAAATCGTTATAGGAAAGAACAAGCTTCCATTTGTACACAGCTTTGCCCATTCGCCAATTCACAAATTTAAAATGTTCACAGTTAAGTCTCCCAAAAAAGTACTTTAGTCACAATGCGGTGACCTTTCCTTCATTTAAGTTACAGCCAGATAGGATGCAGCAGTTTGGTGATATTTGAAAGGCACCTGAGCTATTACATTATACTGATATATCACATTATTCAACAGGCACGAGATGAATAGAGGGGGCCCGGTGTGCCTATAGAAAGATCGACGGACGAAGCGTACAGCCTCTGTCCAGAAAGTTCGGCGAATAATGTCATACTGCTCACAGTCGTAACTCTTACGACTGCGCCATCGCCGGAACCCTGTGAGTAGAAGAGATGTTTTAGAATAGCGAAGATGAACAAGTGCACATACCTCGTGAACCGACATCTGCAGCCGATTGCAAAACGATTCTTCTGCCGCCACCGTCTATTTCGCTTAAGGACGAGGTACATAAGGTAAATTATGTTTTGTATGGAGGGATATAGACAGTAGTTTTTCCCGCTATCCATATGCGAGTCGAACAGGAAAGGAAATGACTAGGAGTGGCACAAAGTACCGCCACGCACAGTATGGAGGTTTCCGGAGTATGTACGTAGATCGGATAATTGGTTTTCTGTAGCCATGCTAATACTATGCGCAACTAAGTGCTAGTCCTGCAGTTTGCAACATTCTGCAAGCGAATCAAACATACGAGTAATTAAACCATGGACGGCCTATCACCGACACCTGTAGAAACAGAGTAAAACCACGCACGCACTGATACGACTTCTCACAGCTGCTCTAAAGCAGTGACATACGTTGCTCAAGTCGACGACTAGACTAACACCTCACTGCGTAAAAACTGGGTCAGAAGCGTAATTCGGAATGTGAGGCAGCGTCAGTTCTAATAATCTATTTGTGGCTGTGATGTACGCACTGATAATTACAGCCGGTGTCCTCAGAATGAGCCAATAGCTGGCGGTGTAGATCAAAGGGAGAGGCGGTGCTTAGCAAGTTAGTGTGTACCAACTCCATCCAACACGTGAGCGGCGTTGTTGACGCAGAGCGAACTCTGCTCAGCTGCACTCACAAGTTACGCATTTTCTTGGCGATTTTAATACTTGAAAAAAGGGGAAAAACGAGATTATACGGTGCGTAGACACTGAAAGTATCACTTATAGGGTAATCACAGACGACAAATTCGACACACACACACACACACACACACACACACACACACACACACACACTACCCCCCCCCCCCCCACACACACACACAGAGAAACAGACAGACAGACGAGCGAGAGAGAGAGAGAGAGAGAGAGAGAATTTCCACTTGACGGATAGCAAAGCCATTCATATAGCGCGTTAATGTAGAACCATACTTTCGTTCACTTCCGTCACACTAATACATCACTAATGAGTTAACAGCGGTGGATCTAGTATCTGAAACATAATATCACGACGTAGACTGCTGTTTTTGTCTTTGTATTTACTATAATCTTCTAGTTAACGCGTACAAATTTCTTCACGCGGTGAAAACTAATTTTTAGACTGAAAAATGTCAAGTCATAAAAAAATTTTCTTGGTGAAAGTCAGTGCATTAGCATTATTAGCGATAAAATAAAGTATGGAGGAGGTGAAGTTAGAATATTTTTCAGTGTGGGGGTTGGTAAGGAGGGGAAGGGGTATGGTGGGAGGCAAGTTACATAGGATCAGGAACAGATGTGGCGCGTTTTCAGAGGCAAGTACAATAATAAGCTTCACTTCACGATCGTCATCGTATTTCTTGCGACAGTACCGAAATGCAGGTCCTACGATAATCTTGCAGTCAACGGAAAAGGTGGGCCGACAGAGACGTTTGTTGGCGCCGCGCCTCGACAGCTGGGTCCCGCAGCACCAGACAGCGTAAACAAGTGATGCCCCACGTTCCGGCTGTTTCGCACGTCCATCCCGCCCCGTCCGCGGGTGCACGTTGCGGCGTTAGAGGAACAAAAAGCGCGCCCGCCGTGTTTCAGGGCACGCTGCAATCTCTTCCCGGAATCGGCCGGCTCGTAAATACTGTTTGTAATAACAGCAGCGCCGCGCCGCCTCGTGGCCACCGCTGGTCTCCTTGCCTGGCTGGCTGGCACTTCCCTACGTAAATCACCGCGCCGCGCTCTTCATGGTCACCATGCCACAGCTCAGTCTTACTGCAAAACTACTGTTCCCGACATTTCCCAAAGACAGAGTAAGGCAATAAACAATATGAAGGAGGTTTATTTACTTTTATGAGCCGGTGAGCAACCCCGAAGCTACATTTGTTAGCCGCTGTAGAACATCACACTGCGCACGTGCTCAACCGTCTTAGTGCACAATTTTTTCGACTTTGAGCTACATATTTACGCTGTGATGACTTTCAGCCGGCCGTTGTGGCCGACCAGCTCTAGGCGCTTCAGTCGGGAACCGCGCTGCTGCTACGGTCGGAGGTTCGAATCCTGCCTTGGGCATGGGATGTGTGTGATGTCCTTAGGTTAGTTAGGTTTAAGCAGTTCTAAGTCTAGGGGACTGATGACCTCAGATGTTAAGTCCCATAGTGCTTAGAGCCATTTGAACCATTTCTTTTTTTCTTTTTTTTTTGATGACTTTCAACTTATTCGACGTCAGGGTTTTCGCTGTGCGTAGGTAATTGCGTACGATGTCGTGAAACGAAACGAGATGGACGGTGCTACTCAGTGTACTTAACAAAAATGTTCATTTAGTGATTGATGATCATTTTCAAAGTACGAGACTTACAGTTCGCAGACATCTTCTGCATTCGTTCCTTCCACCTCTCAAAACATTTCTGCGTTGTCATTTATAGTGAGGCTGTGCAAGAGGTCCGCTTTTTTTGCTAACGGTCCGGTTGAGAGGAAGAACAGCTCTGTGGTGAATGCTCGTCGAATGCCACTGAATAGTTTTACTTATATAAAATCTGTCGCGGCGTTAATATAAACGGCCGCTAACTATCGCGTGCTAATTTGCCGCGAAAAATTGCTCCTTAGTAATACACACAGCCTCATTTGTTTTGTGTCGGGATAATATCTTCCAGTCAGAAAAAAACATCATTATGCGATAAGAGTTATTAGTAAAACCCTGCATACTCTTCAATTTTGGCCGGCCGAAGTGGCCGCGCGGTTCTGGCGCTGCAGTCTGGAACCGCGAGACCGCTACGATCGCAGGTTCGAATCCTGCCTCGGGCATGGATGTGTGTGATGTCCTTAGGTTAGTTAGGTTTAACTAGTTCTACGTTCTAGGGGACTAATGACCTCAGCAGTTGAGTCTCATAGTGCTCAGAGCCATTTGAACCATCTTCAGTTTTGAAGACTAAGATGTCGGCTGAGCTGAATGAGTTTTTGACCAATGTATACTGCCAGTGGCTGTGAAACATGGGACATTAATTGTGTTCATTCTTAAAAACTGGCAGTAACCCAAAGAGAAATGGAAAGATCATTGTTGATCTATAAAAAGAAACATGGAAAGAATACAGGTGATATCGAGAGTACAACAAAGATCTCCAATGTAAAGCAAAGAGCGAATATCATGATACGGCAGTGGAATGGTCATGTTGCTCGAAGAAAAGATGGACCAAACAAGTACTAGATTGGAGCCTAATATACCAAAAAAGACCAAGTGAATGACGAACGGACAGAAACTCAAATGTGTGTGAAATCTTATGGGACTTAACTACTAAGGTCATCAGTCCCTAAGCTTACACACTACTTAACCTAAATTATCCTAAGGACAAACACACACACACACCCACGCCCGAGGGAGAACTCGAACCTCCGCCGGGACCCAGAAACTCAAGACAGATAGCTGTATTGAATGACAATGGGAAGCTCAAGATCGGCAGAAATGGAAGAATTCGCTGTTCAAAGAAGCTGCATCACCAACTGATCGATCTGGCGGCAAATAATTAAACAATGTGCTCTGTTACTGTCAAATTCCACGTTTCCCCTGTGACTGTCCTATCACTCGTGAACCCGCGAAAAAGTTCTGATGCTACGAGGCTTCCATCATTCATTCATGTTATCTGATACACTCTTGAGCTAAGACATTATGACCACCTGCTTAATACCTTGTTTGTCCGTCTTTGGAACGAAATATATCACTGATTCTGTGTGCCGGCCGGAGTGGCCGTGCGGTTCTAGGCGCTACAGTCTGGAGCCGAGCGACCGCTACGGCCGCAGGTTGGAATCCTGCCTCGGGCATGGATGTGTGTGATGTCCTTAGGTTAGTTAGGTTTAAGTACTTCTAAGTTCTAGGGGACTGATGACCTCAGCAGTTAAATCGCATAGTGCTCAGAGCCATTTGAACGGATTCTGTGTATCAGGGATCCGACAGTTTGTTGGAAGGTTTGTGGAGGTATGTGGCATTAGATGTCTAGGCACAGGTCATGTAATTCGGATAAATAACGGACCGCTCATTTGCGTACGCGGTGATGGCGCCCGATAGCGACATAGGTGGGTTCCCAAAGGATTTACGTCAAGCGAATTTGGAGACCGAGACATCAACGTGAATTCACTATAATGCTCCTCAAACCACAGCGGCAGGGTTCTGGCGCTGAAACGAGGACTTAAGAGATAAGTATTGCCATCTGTTGCTGGGTATGGAAACTTTGATATTTAGGGGTGAGACCATGGGAACTTTGATATTTAGGGGTGAGACCAATGTCAAGCGTTTGAGGGTTAGTTCGTTTTTCCAGCACATGTCTTCAGCTCAAAAATGGCTCTGAGCACTATGGGACTTAACTTCTGAGATCATCAGTCCCCTAGAACTTAGAACTACTTAAACCGAACTAACCTAAGGACATCACATACATCCATGCTCGAGGCAGGATGCCAAACCTGCGACCGTAGCAGTCGCGCGGTTCCGGACGAAAGCGCCTAGAACCGCTCGGCCACCGCGGCCGGCTGTCTTCAGCTGTCCATGTCTCTGCGATCAGTCATATCAGAAATATTTAGGGTATTTTCGAATCTGAATTGAGCGTCATTGTTTATCTGAGACGTAACTAGGGAAATAATTCGCCGATCAGGAGAGCTGAACGCTGGCTAATAATCGCGCCTAACCTAGCTGACTGACGAACTGACCAGACGGCAGGCAAGTTATATACACCTCAACGCAATGCAGGCCACTGCGTGAGCTCTTAAGCGGCAATACGATCAGTTGCAGTGACCGCCACGACTGCGGCCCCGTCAACCTGACGAAAAGACTCGCCCGGGGCGGCACACTTTTTCTCCACTGCAACCTTAATGGAATTGGCCTCGGTACGGCGTGTCCGGGCTTCTTGCCTCGACATGACACGTGTCCGTGACACGGAGCGGAGGCCGTGTGACGGAATCCAGCGCGCTCGCTCGTGCTTCACCGGACCGGCGGGCAAAACGCCGCACAGCGACTCGACAGCTCCATCTCGGCACGGGTCACTGACCCGCGCCCGCTACCACACCGACACCCGTTTCTTTCGCTGCCGCCACAAAGCGACCGTGACATTCGCCGTTTACCCTCCAGGCACCGCGCCATTCACCCAGTGGCGGTTGAAAACAATGCGCACCAAAGAACTAACCGGTTGACTTTCTTTGAACAGAAAGCTCCATTGAACCTCCAAATCAAACACAAAAGAAGTTTCCAAAGTTTACGGCGATCGCGCACATGTTCAGTCAAGCTTTGCCAACCTTCCCGAAAAGTTCTCGTCGGTGAAACGTCCCTTCCTACGCACAGCGAAAGGCAAATGCGAGAATCAGCAGCGAGCTGTTTCCAGATTTCCCCTGTAGCAGCGACGTTTCCATCTATAAGTTTTCGGTTCAACGAAATCGCTACTGGATTGCGTGCCTTGATTGTTGAAACGTAATGAGTATAATGTTACATATTAAGAACTTGACTTTCACTCACATTCATTTAATATAAAATTCTACTATGGTTCGAATCTTGCCGCTACAGTAAAAGATGCGTTGAGGAACTTACAAATGTTACCCAGTAACACGAAATTTTTACATTACAGTTTCGAAGTGAAGTCGAGGTACCCCTCTACCAGCAAAGATGCTCCACTATTCTGCGAATAAATCGCGTGGTACAGTTTTTACAGCAACGATGCCTTTTCAGCAGTTCTTTAAACCTCGCAATACCAATGAGGGGGACGGGGGTTACTTTATGTTCACCTTTTGAAAATATTGCAATTTAGTTTCTTACTTTGTATTTTAAAAATCTGAAAGAAAATTATTGTTTTTAATAAATTCTTCCACCGGATTCCATGCTTTAAGTTTTTCAGTTAAACTTAACTCAAAAATTTAAATCTAAGTAGATGTCACCTTGACCAAAGAATGTTTTTTCAATATTTCCAAGAGCAAGTTTACACATCCGTATCTCTTTAAAAGGTATGCTCAGAGAAAAAGTCAACAACAATGCACGAAATTTGCAGCTTTTAAATTTTTTGTGATGTTCATAAAGCAGGTAGTACACGTTACTGGAAGTGCGTTAATATCGCAAAGAGTCTGCCAAAAGTATTTTCAGGTTCTGGACACTAGTTACACATCACTATCTCTTTAAAAAGTATATTCTTAACATAATTATACACTAATTAACGAATTTGGTTTTTTTTGTAATTTTAGGGGGCATAAAATACTCCTCCCCCCTCTGGTAATGCGTGTAATGGAAAATGCATTTGTACTACTAAGGTTAAACGATGTGATACATATACATCCATTTGTTTCGGAAATATGGCACATAAATAAACGTCTTTAGTACTTACGATGTACTAGCAGGCAAGACTGATTCTCGACAATCATGTTGCTTCTGCCAGTGGTACTCACCTGAAACGAATGAAACAGGAAATTAGGTTTTCAGCAACACAAAGTTCAAAATTTCGTTGTATTTAGGTCACGGGTGCACAATGTATTCATTGTGGTCAAACGAAATATTGCACACAATAATATCAGAGATCATAAACAGAGAACGGAACAGCACCAACCGTCCGCCTATCTTTGTAGGACTAATGCTTTGCACCTAATAGTGTGTGTTTAAACGAAAGTTTCAACAGGTGTCCAATTCCTGAGAACACGGTATCAGAATAAGCACGATAAAGATATTTACATGAAGTCGCTTTTAACTCCTTTTTCGTCTTAGTGTTCTACGGTTTTGACATGGACGTGAATGATCTTAGTTGTTTTTCCGCCATAAAAGATAACAAAACGAACACGGGTACTGATAAAACTAAAAACGGTTGGTTGAATAGTGGGGTGCTTTACTGGACACGGTCATACTGGAGGTACTATGCCTTCGTCGTACTCCGAACTTTGAAATGACTTTCCCAGCTTGTTGTAAGGAATAACGTCGCGGTTCTTCATTTTTCACAATATCAATCACTATCAGAGACGACAATTGATAACCGACAGACAAAATTCTTACGACTGACCTTGGGTCGAAACCCAGACCTTTGGAACCGCCGCCTGCCATTCAACAACTGAGACTCACGTAAGTGGTACATTACAGGTACGAGAAGCCACAGCAGAATCCGTTATACGCACGTAGTTGTGAGGTAAGATCACTAAGCTAATGTATTTTATTACACCTTTATTTTATCGAGCAAGTTTTCTGCCACTGGCGTTTTTATTTGTACAAATGTAAATGTCTACATCGTATTTTTTCCGTTATAGTGTTTGAAGTTATCCGTGGATAGGACGACTTTACAACAAAACATCTTCAGCGCGCAGGTCTGTGAAGATATCATCTCTCTCTCTCTCTCTCTCTCTCCCCTCCCCCCTCAGTGCCCCATGCGAAACAGCAAACGAGAAAATAAATGCCACATATCGTATTTAATTATTATGTAAGGTATTTAAACATCATGTAATGTCTAAACCTCATTACGTCAGCAAAAGATATGTTTTTGTTATTGGTTTTGTTCAAATGGTTCAAATGGCTCTAAGCACTATGCGACTTAACTTCTGAGGTCATCAGTCGCCTAGAACTTAGAACTAATTAAACCTAACTAACCTAAGTACATCACACACATCCATGCCCGAGGCAGGATTCGAACCTGCGACCGTAGCGGTCGCTCGGCTCCAGACTGCAGCGCCTAGAACCGCTCGGCCACTCCGGCCGGCTATTGGTTTTGTAACTGTACTCTTGGATAGTGCACGGTAAGGCTATGCGTGAACATTTGAGACTGTCTATAGCGAGATTTTTGTTCATGGACAGGAGAATGACTGCTACTACCTGACGGACGGCTGGTGTGACCGAGCGGTTCTAGGCGCTTCAGTCCGGAACCGCGCGACCGCTACGGTCGCAGGTTCGAATCTTGCCTCGGGCATGGACGTGTGTGATGTCCTTGGTTTAGTAGGTTTAAGTAGTTCTAAGTTCTAGGGGAGCGATGACCACAGATGTTAAATCCCGTAGTGCTCAGAGCCATTTGAACTACCTAACGTCAAATGGTCCCGCGCCTGTAGTAACAGAGGCGCCTTGTTGAAATAGCGCGGACGCCACCCGATACAGACGAGTAGCTCCCCAGCAGGGAGGGCAGCTCGACGAATGGCCTCGAGTTCGCGCTGCTCCCGCCAGCCAGTAGGTCAGTCATCCCTCGCGTGACCAGTGCAGCGCGCGCGTCATACGAGGCTGCTGCAGCCTTCACGAGCAATGGGCTCGAGCAAGCAGAGGCGGTAACAGGCGGCTGCGCAGGACTTCCGGCGCGGGGCGGCGAGTAATTTGACGGATCAGGAATTAGGACGCGCCGCGGTGCGGGCACCGTGACCACTCACTTGACTGCGGCAGGCCATCGGCGACTCCGTCCGCGGTCGCTGACACTAAAAGCCGAAAATGTGTGTGCACCACCATTTAGCGCTGGCGCGACACGGGCGCTAACCGCAGTTTCGGACCAAAGATTCGGCGACATCACGTCCACTCGACGCAGCATCACCTCAGGCGACGACAGAAGCGAAGCAGCCAAATTCTGCTAGGAGTTGCTCTGCCAGATTGTAAATCTTCAGAGTTTTCAGCGGACAATAAACTTCCCTTTCCAACAGCAATGTTATAGTCTACACGGCGAGAGAAGATTCGTGACAGCTTGCAGCGCTGTTGCCACATTTGAACCGCGAAATTCAAATGGCTGCCGCAACAATGACCGCTTAACACTGCGGCAACTCAAACTTTTCCATAGAAACGTAAACAAAATAAAGTATAAAATACAGCACTCGCAAGATGTTCTCAATTCCGCTTCCTCCGCAGAGAAATATAAAATTAGTTTCAAGATTTAACACTGGATCTACATCCAGTATACTCCAGACAGACCGGTAATTCCGCTAGAGTAAATGACTTCACGAGTTATTCAGAGATGTTCTTTGGACCGAGGCAGAGCATAAACAGTCTCTGTTTTAATTACAATTCGCCAGAAGATTGCTGTAGCTAACAGGTCTTGTTTAAGTGGTTCTTAATTCTCGTGCAATAATTTCCGCCTCCACGCCCTATACTAGAACATTTCCTAATAAACATACCGTTTGAGAAGAAGCAACATGCCATATCGAGTACAAAAGCAAAATTAGATTATAGCACTTCTTTAATGTCTTTTTATTGTGGTATTGGTAAACATCTGATGCACATTACGACGTGATAGAATTCGTTAACAGATCTTCATCTCGTGCAGCTAACTAAACGTTGCACGCGGACATCTGTAATAAACGTATTTAATGTCACATAAAGAACACCAGTTCTAATTATAGTCGAACAAGCGAAATGCGCGAGTGGAAGAACATTGATGCATTCTAGAACGATTACTCGTAAGTTACAGTATGTTCGGACCGTCTTTATTCATTGCGCTTCTTCTTAGAAGAAGTATAATACAGCTTGTTAAAGATTACTTAATTATTTGGCTTGATAGCTATGTTTGTTTTGTCCTAAGTACAAGGAACAGAGATGACACCCTCATCAACAGATGCTTCGCTTGTAGCCGGCCGAAGTGGCCGTGCGGTTAAAGGCGCTGCAGTCTGGAACCGCAAGACCGCTACGGTCGCAGGTTCGAATCCTGCCTCGGGCATGGATGTTTGTGATGTCCTTAGGTTAGTTAGGTTTAACTAGTTCTAAGTTCTAGGGGACTAATGACCTCAGCAGTTGAGTCCCATAGTGCTCAGAGCCATTTGAACCATTTGAACCATGCTTCGCTTGCTCCGTATCTATGATTTCTGGACGATTGCTGTATCAGTTTAAAGGTAGTGGTACAAAGGGAGAGCAAATGAATAGCTCAGAATTCACCTCATGAAGGTAGGTTCGTTTTATATGACTTAAAAATGTAATCAAACATTAGCCACGCAATAGGCGCGCGCGCAGATGTGTATGAATTACTTGGAAAAGCATCAGTATTGCCTCAATCTCGTGCCTGCAAACATAGATAACCCCAAGACGCATTTCGGTGTTTGTGCGTCGCAATCACCTTCACCTGTTGCGAAATTTTTCCAAAAACCTTTGTAAGCCTGCAATTCCTACACTGCTGATGACTCGAGCACATTTCTATGCTCATTTACTGATTTAAAGTAGTAACGAGCAACCTGTCAGTGAAAGTGCTCTGTCTTTCGAGCGAACTTGTTAATTTCGTTTCTTCACACACAGACTGACTAATCTGATTCAATAGCGGATGACGATGGATATTAAAAAGCTACTACAGCACCTTCCTGCGAGTAGTTTGGACATCCTCCCTGCTGTGTCGCTAAAACCTACTGGTCTTGCATCCCGTTCAGACTTATTCCATATATCTTACGGCAATTTATGGTAGAATCTCGTTTTAAGAATTGCAAAGACGCGATTTTTGTACGTTGGTAAGCAACATTGTCTGAAATCGAACATGTTTTAAACCCCTGAACGAGCTTCCGCAAGATGCGCGATCGTCAACATTACACAACATTCTGACTCAATGTTTCTGTAGAATGAATACTAGGGTCGTTCAGCACTGATTTACACTTTATTTTTTCCCATCGTTCACAGCGCGCCATTTGACTCGTCATTACAGTTGCAAGAATGTGGTATTTCTGTCTAACCGTAGGTGGCACACGACCATCACTGCGTAGACCATCAAGGACGGCGCTGGACGACGTGGCTCCTGTGAAAGGAGGGAGCGAACACAAGAGAAATTCACAGCGACTGTTGGCAGTAAATGGAGTGTGTGCACCGTCACGGAAGGTGCTCGTGCAATAACTACTCTAGTCCCCATACCAGACGCAAAACCACGGATGCTATCACTGGAGTGGGGTTCCAGTCAGTGTCACACCCACAGTATTACCCTCACTTGGCCGCTTTAACTTCTGTAAGCCTTCCTCGAACCACATTTCTGGAGTCTGTTGCACCCACTTAGGCCAACCGCTCGCGGTTCCTGGATGTCTGCGACGCGATGTCGGACAGAGGTTTCTTCGTAGCCTCGAATACTGATAATCATGAGGGGTCACTCGCCTGGGTGTGAGCGTAGTCGTGTTGCAAAAGCGCTCTTCGGGACGATGTACACTCTCACCACACAGCCAACAATCGCCTGTGAATATCCGCAGTGTTTACACCCACCTTCTGCAGTAACCCACGGTTTACGCTTCTGGTGACTGTTCTGTCACCTGCGGCTAGACTAAAGTACTACTACTTGTAATGATGAGTCGAATGGCGCACCATGAATGATGGGAAAAAAGAAGGTGTAATTCAATATGGAACGCCCCTCGTACGTTTTTCACTTCAACTGTAATAACTCAGAAGACTACATACCATAGGACATAACTGAATGGTAGTATGCTACCGGTGCGAGCAATTCCGTCTGTAGGTCAGTACAGCGAGAAAGGTTCGTAATTGCAAAGCAGGCACACCTAGCTTCGTGGTTGACCTACGCACAAGCCGGTGCCACGTCAATTTATTATCCATCTGGCCAGCCGGAAGGCGATGTATCAGCTATACAGTAGCAGCAGAGCACCACGAGGTCGGCCAGTGAGAGAGGCAGGGGCAGGGGCAGGGGCAGAGGCAGAGGTTCGCAGCGCTGCGCCGCGCGGCGTTAGTAATGCATGGCACCGCGCCCGCCGGTCGATACGCCAGCCAGCCGGCTCACTCACTCAGTCACTGTCAGTCACCGGGGGCGGAGCCAAGGCGCTACTGCCCGCCGCCGGCAACGCAAATAATGCACGGAGCACACGAACTGTCGCCTTCCGTCTAGGCCCTTTCTGCAACTAGCATTAAAATTCACCGCATTACATACCACTACGCACTAAAACCGAAATAGAAAGCACCTGCATTTTGAGAATAAGCATTTCACGATGTTAGATTGAAATTTATTCTCTCAAATTCTGAAATCGTAAAATACTGAGAGCGAAAGGGAACTAAGGTTCATGGAGGAGATATACAAAATGAGCTTCGCCCATGACATTCTGTCAAAGAACGCATAGGACTTGTAAGACTAGCTCAACAGAACGAGTAGCGTCTTGAAAAAAATGTTAAATGATAGACACTAACAACTGTAAAATGACCGTAATGGAGTGCAGTCGAATTTAATTAGTCAATGCTGAGGGAATTTGATCAGGAACTCAAACAGTAGAAGTTGTAGATGAATTTTCCTGTATGGGCAGCAAAGTAACTGATGAAGGCAAAACTACGGAGGATACAAAATGTACACTGAGATAGCAATAAAAGAGTTTCATGAAAAAGAGAAATTCCTTATCACGGGTAACGAAATATTTCCTAAAGGTATTTGTCTGGAATGTATGAGCGTGAGCGTCGTCGCGTTGCAGGAGCATTTTTGGGGACGATGCATACTCTCCACAGAAAAGCAAAGATCGCCTTTGGATATATACAGTGTTTACACTCTCCTTCCACAAAAACCACGGTGTCCAGTCCTGTACTAGATGATACCCCATATTGTAGTGATATGTGGACAATGAACGGTCCAGATAAGAAGAGAATAGAAGAAACTGGAACGTGGTCCTACAAGAGAATGCTGAAAATCATATGGGAAAATCGGACAAATAACAAACCGGTTCTACATCACAACAGAGAGAAAAGAGCTTTGCAGGAGAACTCGACTAAAAGAAGGGATAGGCTCATACGAGGAGAATAAAAATATGGGAGAGACCAAAGTTTGAATACAATAAGCAGGTTCAGCGTATGTTGTGCGCAGCAGTTATTTAGATATGAGGCCATTTGCACAGGATATACTAACATGCAGAGCTGCATAAAACCAGTTTTTGGGTTGAAGACTACAATAAGCAATAAGCGCTTCTATAGTAGTCGCCTATAGAATCAGAAATACTATAAGAAAAATACAGAATGTAGCTGTCTTTTGTAGCAAGATACTTACATACAAACATGAGAAAGAATAATTGTAAGTTTGAAATTCGGCGAGAATGTAAGTCGTTAAATTGTCCCTACTTTCCAGTTTAGAAAACAATTTGCGTGACCCAGTCACAACGCGGCACGTGACCCCATAGTGGCGCAAAAAACGACGCATCGCGACCGCCGCAGCGTTTAAAATCGTACCTCGACCTCGTCTCACCTGGCGTCCCAATAGGACACTGAGGCCGCTGTTCGCAGCGCTTTCGCGGCGGTGTAGCATTCCTTGTCGCGCTGCTGCCCGACAGCTGCGGATGCGTTTTCCACTACGTCGCTGCACGCTGTGTGTGCCCACGGCGCGCACACATAGAACATTGTTCTTCCTCGAGCGATTTTGATCGCCGTCTGTTAAAAATAGCGATAAATTCACATTTTACAGCCTCACACCTCTACATAATAATGGATTTGCGATCTTTTCATAAATGTCGCATTTATATGATGTTTGGAATTTAACTAACGCATTCGTCGTGTTTGCACTGAAAAATATAGTCGCAGGCTAATTTACGTCTGGTAGGCTAGTCTGTTTAAGAAATGTGGCCAACATAAGGAAGTTACTTTAGGGATGAAGGCAGAGCCATATCTATTTCCAATCTAGACGAAACAGATTTTAAATAGTGGCCACATGCAGCATCGCGAGTCGTATCGAGCCTGCATACAGTCATGTATACTGTGTATAATTTCAATGTCCGACAGGTATTCTGAGCTGTTTGCCTGCACTGTGAAAGCTTCACCCACAGAAAGAGTAATACAGACGACTTTAGTAAGGTTCTGTACGTGGACAGCCTAAACTGAAAGGGAAAAGTAATATTAAAAGGAACATAAGGATTGTTTCTTTTATTGACGTCATTTAGGTAGGATCCAATCAGCTTTCGACTAAGAGATGAAACAGAAACTTTAGGTGACCTAGTGCAATAGTTGTTACTTAGAGGTGAGGTAGGGCGGGGAATGTAGAAGACTATCGATTCCGTACTAAAATTATGTCATTGCGCTTCGGATGCGAAAAGGAAATCGTAATAAAATTACGGCATTTCTCGTCGAACGCGTGCTGGTATTCAAATAAAACGGACGAAAACATGTTTTGTAGCGCTCTTTCTGCGATAACTACAAACCAGCGACGAGTGCTGAAATGATGGTCAGCTGCCATCCAATCAACTCAGAGAAGCGACGCTGCTGCCTGTTTTCTATTGTGCGTGTTCTGTTGCGATGGCAATCTTTCTAGCACGGGACCAACGAGATATACGGACCCTGCAGCGAACTAGTCGACTTGTCCGTCACACTTAGCGAATGCTCGGCTCCGTGCAGGGCCTACGGTAAATCAGTATGTAATTGAAAAGGTACTCAAGTACAGGGCTAAATTTTGTCGTGCGCTGTAGAGAACTTGCAAGCATTTAAACACATAATCAAGAGCATTAAACTCGTCTGAAATGCTACTCGTTCCCCGCCAGAGACGGCTGCTTGCACTCGTCAGACCTGTAGTGTCACGTGTTGTGACGTCCAGGGGATAGGCAAAATAATGTGAACAGTGGCAGTAATGAGATGGTTGTGTTCTATGGTCAACAATGCAGGTGGGCCATGTGTCGCGCTGGACTGTGCGTGTTGTGTACGGACTAGGCGTAAGTGCAGATTGCTTACGAGTAGTGCACACTTTGTATTTGCATTCAGAGGCCGAGGTCGACGTGCAAACGAGGACCTAACGGAGTTCCAAAGAGGGCAGATGGGAGCGGCCGGTTAGCTGGAGCATCAGTAACCAAGACAGACCAACAGTTCCAACAGTCATGACAGCCTACACAAAACATGGAAACACATGATCGTGTAAACTTAACAGTGGGCGCAAATCACATCTAAATGACAGAGGTCGTTGTACGCTAACACGAATTGTGCCAAAGGACACAAAACTATGGCGGCTAAAGTGACTGCAAAGCTGAATAGCCATCTTCGAGACCCGTATCTATCGACACTGTCCGCCGAGAACTCCATTAAAGTAAATATTCATGGGCAAGCTGCTATACCGAAACCAATAGTGACAACCATCGCAAAGACGCGTAAAACATGGTGTCAAGAGCATAAATCCTGGACGGCTGATCAGTGAAAACACGTCATACGGCCCGACAGGTCAGCGTTTTCGTTATTTCCAATATCGGGCCGGGTTTACGTCCGGAGAACGCCAAAAGAAGATGACGATCCTGATTGCTTGATTCCAACGGCTAAACATGGAGGTCGAAACGTCATGGTGTGGGCAGCCATATAATGGTATCCTGCTGGTTCCGTCATTGCTATCAAAGGCCGTGTTACAGCCAACGATTATGTGAACATTTTAGGTGATCAGGTGCACCCTATGATTCAAATGTTGTTCGCGAACAATGATGCCATATTTCAGGACGATAATGCACCCTTTCACACAGCCAGGACATTACAATCGTTTATGAGGAGCATGCAACTGAACTTCAGGGTCTTCCCTGGCCAGCACTGTCTCCGGACTTGAACATTATCAAACCCTTGTGGGGGGTATTGGAGCGCGGACTCCGGAGCAGATTTCCGCCTCCCTCATCACAACAGGAGTTAGAAGAGGTCCTGTTCGAAGAGTGGCATAACATTCCACTGGAAGCTACACAATCATTACATGCCAGTATTCCAAGAAGAATCGCAGCTGTATTACGGGTAAATGGGGGTCCAACCCCTTATTAATAAACGATTCTCAAGTAGGTACAGGTGTTCATATTCTTTTGCCTATCCCTCGTACGTGTCATGGCCTGTCTTTCTCGTGGGCCTCGTTCACACACTACGAGTGCTGCGTTGCTCATAGTACCAGGTAAATATTTTTCTATGAAATTGCGTGTAGCTTATTGTACAAGCGTACAGTGTGCTGATTTTATAAAGAACTGCTGGCGTGACGACACAGTGGACAGGCGTGGGTTCGATTCCTGTAAATGCCCACACTTTTATTCCTCGCAATGTTAAACTATGCCGGCAGAAGTGGCCGAGCGGTTCTAGGCGCTACAGTCTGGAACCGCGCGACCACTACGGTTGTAGGTTCGAGTCTTGCCTCGGGCATGGATGTGTGTGATGTCCTTAGGTTAGTTAGGTTTAAGTAGTTCTAAGGTCTAGGGGAGTAAGTCAGCAGGCTATAGGCTACATGTTGGTACAACAAGCGAGCATACGAGCAAATTTAGTATGTAAGTATTTTCTGTAGATGATCTGCTAAAGAGGCCCTTTTCCAGTAGACTTTTAGAGGAGGAAGTAAGATTTGAAGAGTTAGGTAGATGTCCGCCAAATGTAAATCTAACAAAGGAGCGTGGCACGACGTTCACCGAATATCGAAGATTTCAAAATACTTGCAAAATATACTGATCAGCTTCCTAATTGTGAAGAATCAATCCTTAAGCTCGAATGTTCAAACACTCAAGAAAATTTAGAATAAGATCTATTCCCAACAATAAAAGAAACTGAAGTTACCAAAAACCTTTAAAGCTAGTGGAGAAGAATCTACTTCAGCAGAACTTTTCGAATGGTCTCTACCAGAAATAAAAAAAATTACAATTAAGCTTTGAGAAAAATTGGAAATTCGAAAAACTCCCAGTAGGGTGGAAGATGGGCTTGAACAAGATGTTAACAACAACAGAAGAATTGCTTTGCAAACAGTTGCATATAACATACTTTCCAAGATTATACTAAATAGAGTAGAAATGACGCTGGAGGGTATTTTAGGTGAGCGTCAAGCTGGTTTCAGGTAGGGTTCTGAAGAAATATTTAGTCTGAAGTCATTCTTCTGCCACATATTACTGAATTTAAAAGGTCAGTATTTTTGAAACTTCCTGGCTGATTAAAACTGTGTGCCAGACCGAGACTCGAACTCGGGACCTTTGCCTTTCGCGGGCAAGTGCTCTACCACTGAGCTACCCAATCACGACTCACGACCCGTCCTCACAGCTTCAATTCTGCCAGTACCTCGTCTCCTACCTTCCAAACTTCACAGAAGCTCTTCTGCGAACCTTGCAGAGCTAGCACGTCTGGAAGAAAGGATATTACGGAGACATGGCTTAGCCACAGCCTGGGGATGTTTCCAGAATGAGATTTTCACTCTGCAGCGGAGTGTGCGCTGATATGAAACTTCCTGGCAGATTAAAACTGTGTGCCGGACCGAGGGCCGCATTTAAAGTAAATAAACACGTCTCAATGTCCCATCCGATTTATATGATTCAGAGCCGTCATCAATTACGACGGACAGCCGAAGATGCGTTCAGGATGCGATAAAGAAAGCCACGTCCGGTCCGAATGTCTGCAGAGGAGGATAGCACAACTGCCACCTGAGACGTCAGTGCCAGTGCTCAAGAACGATGTCGACACATTACCGCCTCTGACGGGCCCTAGCAGCACTCCGCAAATGACTGAGTCACTACAGAGGACGGAAGTGACCTCCACGCCCATTACACACCCCGCTCCTCCCCCGAAAGCTATATCGACGGTTGACGAAAACGCCCATGGAGGCATAGATGTTGAAGCCATTGTAGTGACCATGTCATCTGTCGTACGTGACCGTCGGGACTCTCTGCCATCTTCCGACACGTAAGCCCCACTCACGTAAACAACGATCGTCGAAGAAGCGAAACAGGAGACAGAGGACACCATCTGATCATCGCGCGACACAGTCGCAGACAGATGATTCTTCATCCAGACCCGTCTCTATGGTCAGATGATGATGATGATGACGATCTTGTGACTGAAGTCGTGACAGCGCCACAGGTCTCGGTAGCCCACGATTCATATATTTCTGGTGAAGAGGAGGAAGTCTCGCGCATGGACACTGACAAAAGATGTATAACCCATCTGATGCAATTAGTGTCCCTGCGCCTGAAAACCTGCAGCCGGCCTACTGCATCGGTTCCATCAATCTTGACGCCATCTGTTCGAAAGTGATGTTTCAATTGTTGCGTGATGTGCTACGAGTGTCAGATGTGGACATTGCACTCATGCAAGTAGCCCGTCTGGAGACCTTTACATACTTCTGCGGTTATGTTTCGTACGCTACGCCTGCTTCTGATACCGGTAGCGGTACGGCCATATTGGAGCGAGGTGGTATAAAGGTTGACGAGGTGACGTATTTGCCGTCGACTAATGGGTTAGCGGTAACTACACAACGTACATGATTGTAAACATCTATGCCCCGTCTGGAACGGACAAGACACGCAACCTGTCGCATTTCTATTCGGAAGAGGCCATGCTTCTCTTCCTGGGACGATACGACAGCTGCATCCGTAATGGGTGGAACAGCGTGCTTCATCCGAAAGTTCAATATCCCATTTACTCCACAAGTACTGAACTGCGTCTATTGCTGCAAGAACTGCGTCTTCTACACACTTGTGAAAGCGTGCATGGTGGCCGCTCAGGATACAAATGTGTCAGAATTCACTCCATGAGTCGCCTAGATCGCATTTATGTTTCTCCTGATATAGCGGGAGCGACGACGGACGTAGAAAAACGGCCGTTAGCCTTTTCCAATCATAACGCAACATCTGCTCTGTCTTCCTCCAGCGTCAGAAAGTATAGAGGAGTCGTGGGTGCTGGCAAATGAATGTAGCGCATCCTCACGAGCCACAATGTCGTCGACTCATAGCAGACACACGGACCGCCTGCTAAGATGGACTGCTGATATATCCGTCCATGTTGCAATGGTGGCTCTAATACGCCAAAACGGCACATGACGGAATATTACTTTACGTGCTCCGAGAACTCATGCCAAGCTTAACGACCCCAGGCCGACAGGCGGAGATTCGTCGCACCATGGCAAAGATCATCTCACTTACGCGTTGTCGTCTTCAAGGTGTCGTGGTACAAGCGCGGTGTCGCGATCGGGTTCGCGGTGAACCTCCGCTCATGACTCGCACTCTTCACGAACGGCATGAGGGGAACTATGATCAACGTTTTCGAATGCAAGATCGTTGCTGTTGGACTGCACAGGAGGAAATTGTGAATACATTTGTTGACCTACCGACGGGTATACGTGAGGAGCATTACCATGGTGCTGCTTTTGCTTTAGCGTCACTGTCGATATCGGGTACTCTTGATGACAAGGCAGCAGAATCTCGTATGATGCCAATTACCCCCGTAGACCTCGAGGATGGCATACCAATAGTGCAAGCACCACGTCCCCTGGTTCCAACCGTATTCCCTTGGAGTCCTACAGGGTCTTTCAAGATTTGAGAATTCTCAGATAGACGTAGATGTACCAGGGATTGATGACACCTACTGTCCCATGGCCTCCATGCTTTGTTGAAGGCCTGATTATCCCCAAGCAAACAAGGGACGACCGCTGACCTTACTCAACACAGACTTGAAAATCTTCACAAGGCTTCTGGCGACGCGCCTACAAGCGTCTTGCTCCAAGTACTTTCTACAGAACAAACGCCCATGCGGGGAGCTAATACAGGGTACTTATACTACAGCCTTCCGTGATCACATTGATACATACATTATAGGGGCTGCAAATGAAAAATGACCTACATATAACAAATTTTAAAGTTACGGTCATGTGTGCCGCCACGTCCTCTTTATTTCTGTTACAGAAACTGTATTATTTCGAAAAGAACTGTGAACTTTTTGTTTCCAGCAATTATATGTATGATACATTCTATATGTTGGTAACAGTGCAGGTTTCTAGTGTCTGTGAATGATTATCTTTCCTAGTATTTACTTGTGTTTCGCTGAAGCAGTTTGTTCACGTGTTACTGAATGTTTGTTGCCCACGTGCTACTTATATTTGTGGAAGTACATATCCTTTAATGTGCAATAAATACGAACTATGCCACGCATCAAGAAATTCAATAAAAGGAAATTCCGTGGTAACCAGTTCACAAACAAAGTAAGCCACGCTGGTCAACGTAATCTATGTATCAGTTCTTGAGGGAAGAAACTCCCACATGGCACGCCTCCTAGTGATCCAAATTTTGTTCTAACAATGACCCTGTTTGTAGTGGATTTGTTGTTGTTGGCGTGGGAATCTTATCTTCTTTGATAAAGGAAGTGGCGAAATGTAAATAATGTGATGGTGTAGGCTGTCTGGAAATAACTGAACAACAAAGTAGCAGGAAGGGTTTAGTGTCAAAAGTAGTTGTTCTGTGTAGATCCGGCAATAAATCTACCTCGAAAATGACTTCGAACATTGTGCGTAATTCATACGATGTGACTTTGAAGTTAGTGTATGCAATGCGTGCAATACGAAAAGGAAAAAAGGCTGCTCAAACGTTTTGTAGTTTGATGGACCTTCCTCCTCCTCCCACTAGGTTCAGCAAGCACATAAAAATACTTTTAGGTGCCTCGACGGTTGTGTCTAAAGCATCGATAAAACGTGCAGTAGAAGAAACTGTAAAAATTAGAGGAGCCAGGGACATTGCTGTTGCACTTGATGGACACGGCAACGCCGAGGACATCGTTCCTTGAATGGTGTTGTAAGTGCTACTTCTCTGGAGAATGGAAAAGTTGTTGATGTTGAGTGCTTATCTAAGTACTGCCACACCTGCCATGGTAACACTGAAGGACATATTGAACATCAGTGTTCTAAGAATTATGATGGTTACAGTGGACGTATGGAGTGTGATGGAGCTCTAAAAATATTTCAGAGGTAGGTGCCCATTTATTACGTTAGATATACGAAGTACCTAGGCGATGGGGGCTCTAAAGCTTTCAATAAAAATAATGAGTTCAATGTTTATGGTGATACCTTGGTAACATAACTGGAGTGTTGTGGACATATGCAAAAGAGGATGGGTGCTAGACTGAGGAAGCTACGAAGAGAAATGAAAGTTGCTATCTGACGGAAAATCTGTCTGGCCGACGCAGATTGACAGAAACTGAAACAGACCTTCTTCAGAGTTATTATGGACTGGCCATTAGACGAACTGCACCTCTGAGTGATGTTACAGCTATGAGAAAAGCTGTATGGCCACCTACTTTCATAAGTTGTCCACAGATGAGCACCCTGCTCACGGACTTTGCGCTAAAGGAGCAGATTCTTGGTGCGGTTACCAAAAAGCAAAAGAAAGTGGTCAAATATACCATCATAAGCATTCTCTTCCTGAGTCTGTTATGAATGAAATAAAACCAATTTTTAGAGACCTGAGTGACCCTGTTTTGCTTAGTAAATGTCTTCATGGGGGCACTTAGAATACAAATGAAAGTTTCAACCATTGCGTATGGGAAAGATTACCCAAGAATGTTTTTATAGGACTAAATACATTAAAAGCTGGTGTACTCGAGGCAGTGATACGTTTCAATGATGAAGTGATAGGAGGGCTTGAAGTCCTGAAAAATTTAGGCATAAAATGTGGCTCTAATATGGAATATCAGTTGCTTGCGTATGTCAGACAACGGGTGCATGAAGCTGAAAGATTCGCTCTTCAAGTTGCCTAAGAAGCAAGAAGAAAAGGAATGCCACGACGAAGATCGAAGATGAAGAAATGCCGCAGGATGAAGACTATGTTTCAGGAATGTTCTGAGGCACAGTTTAATTGGACTCATCTCTTCATTCGCAATTTCCCGCAAGTGTATTTTTCAGAATTCAGGTATAAATATTTCCTAAAGTTTATAAAGCATTGCTCTAATTTTTTTCTGTAACTTGCAATAGTCCATACTGATGTAGCAGACCTAAGCTTAATTGCATAAACAACTAAATTATAGAAAAAATATTTTTAATAGGAAAAATTATAGAAATTAAAATGTAGGATATGATATTTTTTTATCCTTGTAATATATGTAATAGGTGGAATTAAATACGTCAAGTACTTCAACCATCATGTCATGCATATCTGTAAAAATTTGGTCTCCTTCAAATATATAACACTGGATTAAATGGTACCTCAATTTGAGGAAGCATTTTGGGAAAAAAGATTGCATCAATTTCTTTGTAATTTTTTTAATAACCCTAAGCATGTTCAAAAATATTCAAAATTTTCTAATTTGTTTAGAAAGTCTGCTGCATAAGCTGATATTAACAAAAAATCAGTAAAACATACACATTTTAAACAGTGCTTGAAAGAAATAGGTGTTGATTTTTACATGCTATTGAGCCGGAAAAGTACCATGTATCCTTAAGAGCTTCTTGTCCCAAGACATTTCTACAGAAGAAACGCGCTTGCGGGGAGGTAGTAACACGCAGACGGCGCTTTGTGACTGTCGGGATGGAAAAGCCTTCGCAACAGCTTGTTGCCTTCGAGGTGCCCTGATCAATGCAGACTTCGATCAAGATTTTGACGGGGTGCGCCTAGACTTTCTTGCAGCTGTGATGGCCCGTATGGCATACCCCCCCCCCCCCATTCAGTGTCACCCTGCGACTTCTCCGTGGTGCATTATTCAAAGTGCTGGTTGATGGACGTGTGGCGGGGCTCACAGTCAATTTCGCGATCGGTCTGTCAAGGACGCCCGCTCTCAATGATCTTATGCGAAGTTGCTTTTGAACCATTTATACGCGCATCGAAACGTTGTCTATCAGGGATAACACTGCAGGGGCACACGTTTCATTGCGGATGATCGGGTGTTTCTGGCCCGATCGGGCTATGAGGTAAAGTCAGCACTGGAATGGATTGCGCGATACGATGCGACGGCGGATAGATCGATGAACACAGGTAAGTCTGCGGCAATGAGAGGTTTCCAGCAAGGCAGTGTAGGGCCCCAGCAATCGATAGACATGCTCAAATGCGTGGGCATTCTGTTTACCCGCGATGCCCACAGCTCGGCGACAAGTAATTATAGAAGCCTTCTACAGATGGTCGGAACGGGCGTCAGGAGGCACTAAGTCCAACGAGTCGCCTTTGTCGACACCCACATGGCATCCAGAATACCGCACCTGGTTCATATTATCCCGATGACGGCCGTGATAGCACAATGATCACCGGCTGCATTCGGTTATTTCGTCAGCGCTGGACGTACATCCAAGGTACTGTAAGACGCTAACACACTCCTAAAACGCGACGGTGGGTTGGGGTTTGTCAACATTCGTGCGAGGGTAGCAGCATTGTATGTCAGCACAACGGTTAAGCTGTAGACTTATCGCTGCAATAATGCCACTGGTCTTCTGATTGAAGCACTGAGGCCTGTGTCCCGCCTTCCGCCCATTGCCGTAGAAGACGTTGCGCATCTCTCTCACATGTCAAGACCTTTTTCCTATGTCTACGCTGACTTCCGCAGTACCAGAGAACCAACGGCGGGGAACGTATATATCATCTAGTGACGAGGAACCATACCTGGAATGTGACTGTGAGTGTGAGTTCAATCTCACGACTCTATGATCCGTGGTGTGGCGGGACATCCACCGCGGTTATCTGGGTACGGTGGTGCGCTCCTCCTGGTACCTTGTCGTTAATGAGAAACACAAGACACGGATTCGACAGCATAATATCGATATGGGTGACTCCCCACGCTGCACGCAGTGTCGCGTGATCGATACGGACGAACATGGCTTAGTATGTGGAAGTGTGGATGCTGGTACGGAGGACCCTCGCCTTTTATCTTCGAGCTGCGTCACAAGCGATCGAGCCTCGAATGTTACTCTGCCCGGAAGACACCTATTTTCCATCTATGAAGGCCCACGCACTGGCGAGAATCGAAGTAATAAGTTTACTATTTTTTCCAAGATTTTAAAAAGGATGTGCTTGACTATTGGGCATTCTTACAGGATCGACATGACTCTTTGATGAAACTTTCACGATACCTTCATCTTTCTGTCAATTATTTGGATAGTGTTTTCCTGGATCTCCATCACACCTGGGGCATAACGGGCAGTATACAGACCCTCACATGAAACACGCAACTACGAATATGTTCGCCGAGAAGACGTGGTCGTCCACTCACCAGCTGTGTGCTGGGGATCTTTTCATTGTACTATAGTCGCCGAAAATGTTTTGCTTTTGCTCGATGGACTCTTCAGTTTCTTTTCTTTTTCTTTTAATCTTATGGTACAACATCTCAGTGACCAGATTATGTACATTTGATTTTTGCCTTCTTATTTATAGCCTGTATAATGTATAGTTAATTATCATAGAAAGGAAAAAAATCGCAGATCGCTAAATCGCGGACCTGGATTCGATTTCTGCAGACGCCAACTTTTTTCATTTTATTTTAGTTCTCGCAATGTTAAACTATTAAATACAGTCCAAGTTAGATACCTAAAATTAATATATTCCATTTAGCTACGACTACTACCATTATTACGTCAAAAGGCAATAGGCCACCACATAGTAGCAATTGGTAAAATTCTGCAGGAGCCGCCGCTCGGGTTATGGTGTATTTTGAAAATTTCGGAAGACAAATCGGAAGATAAATGGCGAATTATAAGCAGCCATAAAAATGTTCCAATGTCCCCCCCCCCCCCCCCCCCGAGTGTGGGCAATTAGTATTCTGATTCAAGACAATTAGTATTCTGTTTACATTGTGTTTAACTATATTCTATATCGAAGTAACATAACTGCAGATCATTCTGAAGTAAATATAAAACAGTCTCTCATCTAGATAAACCTGCGACGTGAACATACATTTTTAGTACTGCTATCTTTCTAATTTTTTTTGCTGTCTTGGACAAGCCCATGAGGAACCGTGAACTCGTCATTCATTTCTCTTCACCGACAACCCAACCAGATAAAAGGCCCTCCTGCCTAACGTCTACCGTTCCACAAATAAAACGCTGTTTAGAATTTCAGCTTAAGCAGGACAAGTTGTCTTCTATTTAACCCTGTACAAAATAACTGTTGTCAATGGCAGCGTACTTTCGAACTGAAGGCAAGAAATGTCTCTGTGGTGACATTATTTTATGATAGCATACAGATTAGATGAATGGCGATACGTGGATGACATATCCACCAAAAATTCAGCGCAGATCAGACTAACGCCTACTGCTTTTCCTGTAATTTCCAACGAGTTAAGTAGCCGGAAGCAAGTTTACAATTGAGAATCTAAGGCTACGGCGGCGCTGGCTGCGGTTCTGTTGGCGATGTCTGCATTTATACTCAATATTATATGACGTCGCCCTGAGGGTGCACAGATGTGCACCGACTCCACGCTTCTGTATCGATAGGCGCGACAGTAATTCCGGAACGGCCGCGGGACATTCCGGGAGAATACCAGAATAGGAACCCCGCGAGGTCGCTTTTACGCTAGACCTACACAAAGACGTCAAGGGCCCCTAAGTCTGTCGTGACCGCCCGAAAGTATGTCCGCAACACGAGCAGCGAGACGTCCGCTGTAATCACTAGAGGCCCATTCGGTATTTTGGGACCTATCCTGAGGCACGCGATATACGCATTATAGCAGCAGAAATTTCTGTATTATCATTCATATGGCAGTTCACATCTCCGCCAACGAGATATTCACACGGAATACTTCTTATTGTTTCGTGCACTCATTCTTGGTAATACAAATGAAATGAGATTAAAGGCCGATAATTCAGCTGCACACGAAAATGTACGACAGCTACATTTAATGTCGTCGTTGATATTCCAGCCACCATAGATGTCCGTATCATTCAATCTAAATAGAACATTCATCCGTTCTGTTGTGCACATGTAGAATAATTATTCCTGTGCATTGGGAATACCAATGTGTGCAATAATCTTAAACCCAGTAAAAAGTCATAAATTGTAAAATACAGTCAAATACAGTAATATCGAGCATAACTGAGTGTACAGTTTCATATTATTATCACTGTGTTACATTATAAGAATAAACTATGTAGTCGAACAATTAAAGCTCTGAACTGAACTAAAACAGTACGCGTCCAGCAAATGAAACTCACGTCTTCCCGAATTACATGCATTTTGGAAAGTTCGGGAATAAGTATCATTATCACCCCGAGAGATGGGATATGACGGCTTGCAGGTGCAACGGGTTTAGAGCCGATGCAAAAACAAAAATAATATGTTATTATGAAAGACACTGTCCCAACTGATGTTTAGCTTTTCTGCTGAAAAGCGTTTCGCAACCGCTTATTCATACACGATTCTCTCTTTTAAGACTCAGCGCTGAATGTTTGGGCGCTGTTTCTAGAAACATTCACACGCAAGGTCGCATGAAAACATAAAAAATTTAGTTCATTTCCAAAAAGGGACAGCAATAGCGCACTGCGAAAAGATGCCGTTACTGCGAAAGATGCCGTTAATAAAGTAATGCAAATTTTAGCGTACTGAACGTAGCAACAGAATCCCAGCGGAATATTAAGTGTACATATGTGGAATGACGAAATTACGAACAAAGTTAGACGGTGCAACGGAATAACAATTATTTATGGATAGGCCAAATTACGAAGAAACCACACAGCTATTCCTATGTAAGGTCATATTATTTTCAATTTGCTACTCTGAACTTTTAATCATCCGCATTCAAATACCACAACATAACGCTGGAAAGGTCCAGAAGGGCGTTGCCAAGCTTTGTTGAATGTAGTAATGTAGTAATGAGAAAGTCATACGTTTTATTGTTTGCTTTCTGCGTAAATATTCCCACATAACTGAGTAAATATTCCCACATAACTGAGCGAGTTCAGAAATAAGTTACGCACTTGCTTTACAGTGCTAATTATCACGCTCTTTGACGCACGTCTTTTGATTTCCATTTTGGGCGACGCACAGGTTGTTACGCTACAAGCTTCTTCCGGCGTTTTCGGCAGTAGTAAAAGCTTTAAAACAGCACGTAATTCCTAGCGTTTAATGGTTGCAAAGGACGCCAGGGTGGCTCACACAGCCTGCTGTCGGACACAGGATCACGGCATTTACCTGAGTCCCGTGTCAGGTGGAAAACTCAGGTAAGAGCAGATTTCCATCGTCCGAACCCTTTCCGACAGCTGACAGCCGGCTTAGCTTTTGTGGCTGGGTTTTCCCATGAGCTTAGAAAGCCTAGACAGGTCCAGTGCCAGCAGCAAAAAACTCAATTATAGCTTGCCGTGCTGGTGGTTTGACTGACATCTGAACTAGGTGCAAGTAAACCACTAGTCCATTTCAGCTTTCTTTACTGTCAGTAGAATTCAAACTGAATCAGTGACGAAAATGTTGCTAATTCTATGGATAACACAAACTGTCATTCGTCTGAAGTAACTGAGTTTTGACACTACTTATTATTTGCAACTGAAATAATTCTGTCGCTAGAAACTAAGGATGTTTATTCTTAACTTAAAAGATAAACAGAAAACAACTGCAACCGAGTGACAGTATGGCTCTGAGCACTATGGGACTTAACATCTTAGGTCATCAGTCCCCTAGAACTTAGAACTACTAGAACTTAGAACTACTTAAACCTAACTAACCTAAGGACATCACACACATCCATGCCCGAGGCAGGATTCGAACCTGCGACCGTAGCAGCACCGCGGACGCGGACTGCAGCGCCTAGAACCGCACGGCCACCGCGGCCGGCGAGTGACAGTACCCATAAATATTACCAACATAGAAGAAACATATTTCCTCTATTACTGCAATATTCGTAACAAGTAGCGTATGCCGTAACTAGAACAGAAATGGGGCTATGTTACACAGAACCACGCAAGTGGGCAATCATGCCACATATGCTAATGATTAATAGACACTATTACTGTTACCAAACTGTTGTCTTAACAAATATTTAATATCCGTTTATATAAATAAAATAAAAAATGGCGGGGGGGGGGGGGGAGGAATTAGTTGGGTTATAAAGCACAACTGAGTTAGTTCAGCCATCTTGGAGTCTGCTTGGTTCAAGATAGGGGGAGTAGAGGGGTGGGGGTGGTGAAGGTGTGTATCATCATTACGCCATTAAGTCAAAGTGAAGAGTCATTGCCTCTGCCCGTAGGTAAGCCAAAGTTCAAAGGTCAATTTGTATCCAGATCCCTCATTTCCGTACTACCGTCCGAATTTTCGACCCTCCCTCACTCTTTCTCTCTCTAAAATCTACTACAGTTCCATGAGCTTTAGCTGATCAACGATGATTAAGAAAATACCTGGCGTTTCTTGAATTCATTTAGATGTAACGATTTAGGGAATGTAAAGGAATTAAGTCACCATGTCTTCATCTTGAGTAATTATAGGGTTCTCAAACATGTGGTCTCGGATCTGCAGTTATCAACTTTAAGCAGGCTGATCTTACCTTTAAGTTGAAAACAGCCCGGCTAGTACAGGTGATGGATGCTGATAACACAACTATAGACGACAGAGAAGTTCGGTCTCAGTGGGCTCTTCTAATCTACATCGACTCTCCACAAGCCATCTTGTGGTGTGCGGTGGAGGGTATTTTGTGAATTACTGTCACTCCCTCCTCTCCTGTCCCAGTCAGAGGAATGGTTCGCGGGAAGGCTCGAATCTCTAACTTCATAGTGTTTTCGTGAGATATACACTGACGGGAAAAAAATTGCAACACAAAGAAGGAGCTGTGCAACATAAATGAAAGTTGGTAGGTGCGTTTCTACATCTGAAAGGTGACTTCTATTCAAATTTCGCGCCAATCGCGTAAGTGTGGTGCTGGTAGCGCCACTCTGATGATGCATTTCACGTTTGCCTGTAACGGTCGTGAGCGTTAGTTACCTTTGAGATTCGACCTGGTGAGTTGATGTTCGTGAAGAATGCCTTTAAGGCGACGAAGATGCGATTATCAACACCTCACTGAGTTTGAACGAGGTCGTGTAATAGGGCTACGAGAACTTGGGTTTTCCTTCTGCGATATTCCATAAAGACTCGGCAGGAATGTAGAAACTGTACTTGACTGCTGACAGCGGTGGCCACGAAAATATACAGTCGCAAGAAGACTAGGCTCACGGCGGCCATGTTCCACTACCGAGAGGGAAGACCATCGTGTTCCGCGTATGGCGCTGGAGCATCGTGCTGCGTTTGCAACAGCATTTGGAGCACGAGCTGGCGCCACAGCGACACAACCGTTATAAATCGGTTGACTCAGGGACAATTCAAAACCAGACACCCTGTAGCGTGCATTCCACTGACTACACAAATCACAGCAATTTGTAACTTCAGTGGTGTCAAGTGAGAACTCCATGGACGGCAGAGTGGAAGTCCGTTGTGTTTTCTGATGAAAGCTCGTCTTGACGAGATGGCAGTGATGGCCGTGTGTTGGTTAGGAAGAGGCCAGTTGAGGGCCTGCAACCAACCTGTCTGCCCCCTAGACACACTGGACCTACACCTGGAGTTAGCCGGCCGCTGGTGGCCGAGCGGTTCTGGCGCTACAGTCTGGAACCGCGCGACCGCTACGGCCGCAGGTTCGACTCCTGCCTCGGGCATGGATGTGTGTGTTGTCCTTAGGTTAGTTAGTTAGGTTTAAGTAGTTCTAAGTTCTAGGGGACTTATGACCTCAGCAGTTGAGTCCCATAATGCTCAGAGCCATTTGAACCATTTGAACCTGGAGTTATGGTCCGGGATGCGATTTCATATGACAGCAGGAGCACTCTCACTGCGAAATTGTACGGCAATCTGGTGATTCGACCTGTTGTGCTGCCATTCACGAACAACATTCCAGGAGCTGTATTCCAACAGGATACCGCTGTTGTAAGCCAGCATGCTCTACAGAATGCCGACATGTTATCTTGGCCTGTCGATCACCAGATACGCCTCCAGCAGAGCACATATTGCACATCCTCGGACGAGCACTCCAGCGTCATCCACAAATAGCATTAACCGTCCCTGCACTGACCGATCAAGTGCAGCAGCCATGGAACTTCATCCCACAAAATGACATCCGGCACCTTTTTTAAACTTTGTCGACCAAGCCCGAGGACAACTTGAACCACAACGCTAAGTTCAAAAGGCCGTGAATTTCTTGGGACGCGATTTTCTCGACGCGCAAGCAACCTACCGCTCGAAAACGGGACTAAATTCGTACAAGAACAATGTGCGGACGTCTCACTACCTGTCTCTTCACAGATGCTGCCTTATTCAGTTTCTAGAATTATTTCGAAAGAAACTATAGTGTACGTAAGAGCTGATGTCGCCACTGGCTGAGCAATGCGTGTTCGGTTGTCGTGAGTTTCGTGCGTCTAGTGACTAGGTTTTGCAGTCTGCCGTAATTTGGCTACAAATACGGGACATCTCTTGAGTGAACAAGACATTTCGGTTGCTCAAGAGGAAGAATTCAATGAATCTAGATCGGCGAGAGAAATACCGAACTGGGAACAGTCTGAAATAGATTCACACCCAGTCCGCTACAATTACTCGTCATTAATACATTGCTGCTGTAATTAAAACTTAGTTCTGTTTTGTCTTAATATCGTCTGTTATGCAGATGAAACTCATGAAGAAGCAGCATCCGACATGGGTTTGTAAGGTTCGTTCGGTGAAGAAGAGACAATTTATTCGCAGAACAAGCAGGAAAGAAACAAATCGGTACACACCTCTCTCCGCATGCTAAAATAATTCCGACTATTCCATACAAAACGCTTTAGTGTGTTTTACTCTTCAAGAAATGCCAAACACAAACTTGCCAGCAACATTTTAAATAATGGGCTGAAACTTTTGGAAGTGTTTGAATCTCGAAATGTTAGTTGGTTCAAATGGCTCTGAGCACTATGGGAAGTAACATCTATGGTCATCAGTCCCCTAGAACTTAGAACTACTTAAACCTAACTAACCTAAGGACAGCACACAACACCCAGTCATCACGAGGCAGAGAAAATCCCTGACCCCGCCGGGAATCGAACCCGGGAACCCGGGCGCGGGAAGCGAGAACGGTACCGCACGACCACGAGCTGCGGACGAAATGTTTGTCTAACGGTAAATGCACAATAATGCAGAACGCCTGTCTTGCAGCAGCTGCCACTGGAAGTGACGCTTTCGCGTTTACTAAATGAACGTACAACCAATCAGGTGCTCTTCTTTGAATCTACTCGAGTATCTCTCAGTTACAGATTCGAGACTCCTCTTTCGCTGGCGCCTTTATCCCGCAATTTGGCAGGGTCGGAGTGGTTACAATCGGATTTGGCATGGTTAATTTGAAGGGGTGGCCGGATGTCCTTCCTACCGCCACCCTGTACCCCCCGAGACAGAATCAGTGTACCCCAGCTGTCTGCATCTAGTACAAATCATGAAATAGTGCGAACGTGTTTCAAATGTCTGCGAGTCGTGTAACTGAGGCGGAACGTGGGGACCAGCCCGGTATTTACCTAGTGGGATGTGGAAAAGCGCCTTAAAACCACATCCAGGCTGGCCGGCACACCTGCCCTTGTCGTTGATCCGCCGAGCGGATTCGATCCGTGGCCGGTGCGCCTACCCGAGTCCAGGAAGCAGCGCATTAGCGCTCTCGGCTAACCTGGCGGGTTAGTTAAAGATCCCAGACTAACGTGCAGTATTTCAGTACTAGTGGAACGAGGGTTTTGTACGCTACCTCCTTAGGGGAAGGGGTTGGACTGCACTTCCTAAGCACTGAATGTATGACTGGCGTGACCGTTCAACTTTGAATCGTTCCCTACGCATACTCGCAGGTAATTAATAGACGTGATCGTGTAATCGCGCAGTAGCGGCGGCCCAGCGCAGCTGTTGCTGGCCGGGGTAATGACTGCGGGGGTCGCCGGCCGGCGCGACGCGCCGCGCAATCTGGCCGCACGCGACGCCACGCACTGCACGCACCGCGCGCCACCCTCCGGTCGATACGCAGCCCCTCGCCTCGCAGGTATGTGAGCAGCGCTCAGCTCTGCTCCGTCTGCCGGACGCAAGTGCCGGCTACTTCCGTGCAAGTCCGTAATCGCCAGTACCAATCCTTCCAGACAATCCTTGCCGGTATTAGGGTGTTAGGACCTCGGTGCGACGGTGGCGTTGACCACATGCAGGATTGGAATATACATTTCTTGTTGACCAGCACATAACACATAACTGCTTTAATCCGAGGCCTATACATCTTTATGTACAGTGAAGCATAGAAGCGACATTATTTATGCAGTGTAAGTCTATATTTATACAGGAGAGAAATCCTACGCCAGCATATTCACTTTCATCACTTATCACAGGGCTTGTTTTTTCTGTGAAAAGTATGTCTCCCTTTTTCCGCCAAACAATCTGAAATTTCTTCTGCTAATCGCTGGGAGAATGAGGCTACAACCTACGACTATTCTTTGAGGACACATTTAGAAATTTTTGAGCAACTAATAGCAGTCTCTGAAAATTTCTAAACCTCGCAAAATACCCATTTCTATTCAGCAACTTTCCAAACAATATAAAGCAATGACGAGCGTGAAGAATGTTAAATGGAGCACTGCAGGAAGAACGTTTTATTATAGACCGTAGAAGAAATAACCTCCCAACTCCTAAATTCGGACAGTGCAAGCATTTCTTCTTTTTTTGTTTTTTCTACTGCTTCTTTCTTTTTCCCTAGCGGCTGGAATCTTAAAAGTTGAACATTCAATGCTATCTTCTGTGACACCTACACCCAACGCCAGTTCTATATGTGAAACTGAGATGATTACATATGATGCAAGATAAAAGAAACTCAATGTTCAAACGGCTTATACAGCTTACCCCATGGAACTAATTATACATTATTATATACTGATACGAACGTTTCTCCCAAATTTCTTACTGACGTTCGTGTTACTACATCAATAATTTAAAAATAATAATGGTAAGTAACATATTCTCGACGTACTGAAAATCAGAAAAAAATAGACAATCAGAAAACATATATGTGATGTGGTTTATAGTCGCTATTTTTATTTTTCCTACTGCCTACCTGTTTTGGCATAGCGTATCACCCTCAGGCCATTGTATGACCAAAGGATCCTAAAATAACTAAGTTAGAGACATTTATAAAATATCTTTTCTCTCCTGTTGCTTCACGACCTAGTCCGCCTAGCGTCGATGCAGTATCACGTCGTCATGGGGGGGATGTGCCGTCAACCTGATGACCAGGCACTGTGCAGTAATGAAACATACTCAGATCGCAAGAGCACTCATTCAGTCCGCTAATGCTACGAAATAGGCCAACCAGTCACTGAACGCCAACGTGGGATATACTACAGCTGCGGCTAGAAAAACTGACCGGGCGAGAAAATCTGGCCGAATGAAGTCACAAAAATGTTGAAATGTGTGTGAAATCTTATGGGACTTTACTTCTAAGGTCATCAGTCCCTAAGCGTACACACTACTTCACCTAAAGTATCCTAAGGACAAACACACACACCCATGCCCGAGGGAGGACCTGAATGAAGTCACCACTGCGTGACACTTACGGCCGATCACTCCAACTTATTACGATTTACGGGCTAAAGTGGTGCCACGTGGAAAACCCTGGTTGACTCACATAAATACTACTTGAATCAAACCCTCTCTTTGGCGTGTTCTCAGGTGCTCGCCAAAGCTCTTTGTACACGGCAGTATCCAGATGTGTACGGGATGGAGAACGTCACATTTCACGCCGGCCATTAACTTTGAGAGGGAGTCCACTGCAGTGCCACATGAAGCCGCCAGCCATCTTCCACGAACTTTGACTCCGATCGCTGCAGTCGTCCGCCTGAACACCGATGGACCATGCAAGATGACTTGGACGCCTACAAAATCCTTGGTAGTAATAGAAATGTTGTCTATTGCTTTAAAAACTGTCAGATGCGAACGCCTACTCCTAAAATAATGCGTCCGCCTGATCTGTAATAACTATGCAGACAACTGGTATTTTCGCACCAATGGGTCACCTGCTGGGTGACTTCCTCCCTCCGTCGTGGGCTACGTGTTGGAACCCCGCCGACGCCAGCGGACATCACTACTAGCAGGTGCTGCCTCCCTGGCAGGCACCGTCTTCTCTCCAGCAGCGATTTCGTCTCTGTGTCTAACATGAATTAAGGATTATTGTATTCAGGGAAGTTTTACCAGCCACCACCACCTCCACCACCCACGTCCAGGCAGGATACCGGCGCTTCATTCTGACAACGTCCAAACAAGGTAGCGGCGCTTCATTTCTTATCTCCGCTGCCCTTTGGATCACTTGCTGACGCCAACGCTATGACGGCAAACATACGGTATTGAAAGCAATTTTAAAATGCATTAGATAGCACCCTAGTCCTAGCATGCAACGTCACGCTCGATCCCCAAGTATGTGTGTCAAGAACTTAAAGTAAAGCTGAACTTTAAGTAGATACAAATTGTGGCCAGCCGTGATAAGATTGCCCCTCATGCACCGAGTTTCAATTCTACTTCTTCAAAAAGATTCACAATGTAAAATATACACGTATTTAACAATGTGAGGGCTGTTTTATTCTTTATTTTATTATATATTTTCATCATTTTTAATTTTATGTATTTTTATTTTTTGGTATCTTCTACGCAGCGACTTTTTTAAGAAGTAGAAGTGAAACTCTGTATATAGGGGGTACTCTTACCACAGCTGGTCGCAGTTTGCATCTGTGTTAAGCTGGGCTTACCTTTATTTTTAGTACTTGCCCCGCCTATTTGGGAAGCGAGCATGCCGACTTGTGCCAGGGGTAACCTATACATTTTCAAGTTGCGTTCTATACGACACATCTGGTATCGTAGAAAGAAAACATTTTGTTTGTGTCTCCTACATTATTATTTTAAGTATGAATTGGGATTTTTTGACCATTAGATGGCCTGGGGATGGTACGCTATACCGAAACCGCGGAAGCCAGTAGGCATAATAAGAAATTGCCACTACAGGCTAAAACGCATGTCATTTAATGGTGAGAAGAAATCGAACAACAGATTCTGATGTTTTAGTGTAGAAGTCAAAATGTGATTAATGGCTAAGTTCTTATGGAACCTACGTCTACGGTTTAGAGTATCAATGTTTTGCTGTATCACAGATGATCATCAAACAAAAGATCTAATCAGAATAATCTTCAACGTGTTGCTGAAAATCGTTTACATATAACTCTGCACACACCCTCTGGCGTCGTCCTTAGGTATCAAACAGGCGGTTTGTTTCATCTTCCTGTGCAACTTCTTTCTCCTTGTTGAAGCTCGCCTGATCATTCAATCGATTCCTTAGATAGTGCAAGCACTGTTTACTCATCACTACTGCCACTTCTAAATTTTTTGGGTAAAAAAATGCAGCTTACAGTTTTGGGTTCGACTAAGATGCTAGTAAATGTGCTATCGCTTCCAGACTTAAGTAATATTCTGGGATTTGGTATAATTTACGAAAGTAGGGTGCGAGTATAAGTATTCGACTTCTGTGGTATTTTAAACATACGACGAACTGATCTAACTGCACAAAACCTCCTAGCTACAGATATGACCATTCATTTGCCCCGTCTTTCAAAGTCTGCAGGTGGATTTGGTAGTCGTTAATGTGGCCAGGTGATCAGTTCTGATGGCGCATCATATCCTAAACCCACGGGCAGCAAATTCGTGTATACCACCTGTCCGTTAATCGCGGTTAGAATTTTGTGTGTTTTCCTTATGCTTGGCCTACAACTTTCAAACACCGATTAAAATAAGTATGGGGTTCCACTGAGCAGTATATTATTTGGTTAAGAAGTTTAAGAGATCGTACACGGAGTCAAAAGTAATCAGAAAATATCAAAGCATGTTCCGAATAACTTTTCGGTGCAACTGAATATAAAACACATTACAGAACGTAATATCAGCTAACTGTGATTACACCTATTGTCAAGCGGAGCTACACAACAAAACTAGGTTATCCTGTAAACGTGCGAGACAATACCAATCGCTGTATTATTCCTTCGTCAGTAAGTGTGAGCAGTTTTCTGGTGTTATGTCCTATACTTATTCACATGTATTCAAGCAGTAAGGTTTGGTGCTATAGATTCTTTACTCGTCTTCATAATACGTTCTGCTAATAACATATGTATGGTCATACATAGACGACACTTGAATATGACCTCAGCATTTTACATGTTGTGTTCGTGAGATGGAGAGGGGCAACAGAGAAGAACCTGCCTAACCACGTGTAGAAAGCCTCTTAAAAACTAGGCCCGGACTCGCTGTCGTATCAGACGAACGGCAGTCGAATCCAGCTTCCTGTCCGGCGTGTCCGGGGAGAGACGCCGCCCTGACGGATGGCGCGTGTGGGAGCGGCCGCCCATAACTCTGGGCGACCCGCGCTTACCCGGGCGGCCCGCATTACGGCTAAAAACCTCGTGAATCACAGCCATTTAAATATTTATGAGCGGACTATTGTGGCGGTGGCGGAGGCGCCCACGTGCAGCGGCAGCAGCCGCCGCCAGCGCCGCGTTGACTGCCGGCCACGGTCGCCACGCGAGAAGGCAGGCCCAGCAGCGTGGCCTGATGACAGCGTTTTCACGTCTCCAACATCAACACAGGAGTTCATCCAGGCTCTACGATTCATCTGAGCCCGCCGCCTCCAACAGGTGAAACATTGGCGACGCACGGCCTTCAGGTGACATCACTGAACTACTTCTTCGATGTGTCAACTTTGCGGACAGCGTATCGAGCCGATAATCTCTCTGAAATCCATACTCCAATTTCTATTCCTCCTGCCCACCGGCAGTTTGAAAAAACTGGAAAAATGAATCCTTTCAACATTGTAATAACGCTGGATACATTTAATATCTACTTTGATACTTCCGCCTTTATAACTCATATTAGTATAGCAGTCAGCAATGTAAAAGCTGATGTATGCAGTCCATCTTGTATTGTATCTCTCAGCATGAGGCATTTTTTTCTTCTTCGAAAACCGAGTACGATGGCAACTGGACATCAAATCAGAAGATGGAAAAATAACGAAAATATACATTTCTTTTCCCGAATGTGAGGTCTCGACGTGTTCTCGATGGGAAAAAAGTATTAGTGCACTCTTTCTAATCTTCAGGTTTTCTACACGTATCGACCCGATTTTTTGCGTCAACTGTCGTTGACAGCAGTGGTACTACTTCCGTAAAGCTTTAATTCACCCTGAAGACTCATACTTTCAGCCTTTGTTGAAATGGTTCCAAACAAAAATTTCGTGGCACTGACAAAGGAGCCCATCCTAGATCCCGTTTACAATCTGAGACAACGCTACTGTCTTGTGACACACGCAGTTCGAGGAACAGTCAGTCTTTTCACATGTCAGTCTTCCGCAGAAGCGCATGGGGCATTTATGAGAGGGGTGCGTGTGCACACATGTATTATTTACCTCTGAACATGGTAAAGTGCGTCTGTGATAAGCCACTTTACTATGACAACGCATGGTCTGAGTGGCACAAAACAGTTCGTGCTTTGCGTTTCATATGACTTCTTCTTTGTTGTTTATTTCTCATTTATTCGAGAATTATATCTTAGTTAATATCACAAGATACAGATATGAACATGACTGCAACCGATAGCTGAAACAGTCCATAGTGTGATCCTAGCTTTCCACTGATGCCGCTTAACAAAACATAGCAAAACATAGTAAAACAATTCCGATAATTGTCATACTTTGCCGGCCGAAGTGGCCGCGCGGTTCTGGCGCTGCAGTCTGGAACCGCGAGACCGCTACGGTCGCAGGTTCGAATCCTGCCTCGGGCATGGATGTGTGTGATGACCTTAGGTTAGTTAGGTTTAACTAGTTCTAAGTTCTAGGGGACTAATGACCTCAGCAGTTGAGTCCCATAGTGCTCAGAGCCATTTGAACCATTTTTTGTCATACTTTGCTATATCCGATGTGCTCGGTTTCAGCGTCACACCAGAAATTCTACATCTGCGATGGTACTATGGATCGTCATGACTAAATTTAAAAACTTCGGCACTTATTTTATACCGATGAATCACACCCAGAAAAAGACTTTTATTCCTTATTTTCTAATTAATTTACATTCTAATTTCTAAAGAAATAAATTACAGATACAAATTTTCGGATGTCACAAAAACAACAGCAATAGAAATTTGTCCAGTTGCTTCGTGTTGGATACTAAGTTTAAGAAGGCATTTCTCTACAGGGTAAAAATTTATGATAATCCTCGCTTCAGACACCATAAACGCAGCTTATGTGCTTGGGTGAAGGAACGGTCTTCAATACTGAATGCGAAATGGTGCGTAGCTGCTTACAGCGTGATCTTGCTGGAATCTTATTACTAGGTATCCATCAGACTTAACGTGCTACAGTTGTTCCATAGTCTTGTACGCTGCACCGAGCGACACTCGGCAACACGCACAGCCACATACGCGGAACGGCGTTATTTTATTTGGGACGGACGACCGCCGAGCGCCGGAGCCGCAGTATTTAAATCAGCGGCAGTGCTTGCGCGTAATTAATTGCGGCCATTTGTTAGCTGCGGCTGATGGCTGCGCGCGCCCCGTGATCACTCATTAGCGCCCAGCGCTGCCTGCTGGCCGTTCCAAGGATGGCAGTCACGGGAACTCCGTTCTTTTTCCGACGACAGCATTTAGGACGATCTGACCTGTACTGCATACAGTATTACTTGGAACGCCCAAAACTGTACATACATCACGAATAGTTGCAGACATGTTACGTCAACTGATCATTCACTTATTCTTAACATCGATTACTAAAAGATGGGAAGCTGTGCAAGGTTATCATCTTCGGCACGAAGAGTGAAACTGAAAATTGATAAAACAGAAAGAGCAGGCTCCAAAACTACATATCTGGTTATGTTATAGACTGGTCACTCATATAAGCTGATGATAGCTAAAGTTGAAGCAGCGTGTACTATCCTCGGCGAACCATTCACAAGCGACCGGATGCCGTATCATCCTCCATTCGGATGCATTATGGGGGAGGGGGGGGGGGGGCGTTATGGACTCAAGCAGACCACTCTCCCACCCGTTGTCAGTTTCCCAGACTTGGAGCCGCTACTTCTCACTCAAGTTCCCCGAATGGAGTCTCGAGAATGGGTCCAAGTCTTTCCAGTCCTCGCACCAAGGATTCTCCGCACAGCAGGCAGACAAATTAACAGCATAGCTATAGAGATGGACACGTTACTACAGAGTGGTTAATTAGAACTCGAATTTATATCCCGGGGTACAAATCGAACATGCTTAACATGACGCTCTTTCAGGCTTTCACTCATTTCGAGACAGCAGGGTTATTAGAATAATGGATTCCAGCAGTGCCTGGAATCTATTTAAAGTGGTTGCAAAACTGTGAGCAAAGCTAAGGTAAACGCTAAATATGTCTATGACAACAGCTCTTGTTAGGACCACCCTGCCGATGTGTAACGGCTCCTTGTAAGAACCTCAACGTTTTGTAAACGTAAGGAAAGAAACTCTACAATTCATGTTTATTCCTGAAATTGTACCTTCTTTCTCAATTAACATTCAAAACCACTTCTGAAACGGACTTCAGTCTTGTATTTTTAACCGTTACTAAATTCATTCAACTGAGAGATTTAGTTGAAATGTTAACATAAATTCGGTAATTGTTAATGATGGTTATTTTTATTCGATGAGCCCACTGCGTATCACACAGCAGGACTAACTTTTGCAGGTAAAGCTTTAATTCGTTTCTCGATACCGCGAGATGTTGAGGTTTATCTGTTATGACTTACACAAATTAGTCTCTTAATCTGCTATTTAACTCAACAAATCCTCTCGTATCTATGGCCCAAAAACTTTAGCAAAATTATGAACTTAAGAGAACAGCTTGTTATAAAACACTCTTTAATCTTTTGTGGGGTTTGTCAGTTCCACGAGAGAAATTCTAAGGTCAACAGCAAAGCGAACATTGCATAGCATCAAATGGCGCTTCTGGTGAGAGTTTTTGAGACGCTAAGTGAATGTGACGTTAAGGGTGTCAGTCCAAAATGGTATCCGAATATATCTGTAAATTAATATCTAATTTATATTCCTGAAGATTTTGCTAAATGGGGAAAACCGCAGGAAACGATCCCTCAGAGGGCAAGGAAAAAAGGTCTTACGGACATTTGGCTGGAAATGCATTCCAAGGGAGGTACACCAACTTGAAGGTGCAAATACAAGATCTTTGACAGTGTAGGTTTCAGTTACTAAAAGCCCACTTGAAAACACATCAGACATGTTGAAACGTTCTGTCTGTACTAGCGTTTTGCGGTAAGGTGGCAACGAACTATCATACTGGTCCAGCCTCCGTATAGTCCGGATAAGCATCGAGGCACCTCCGCACGGAATTACGTAAGTCAGACGGAGCATCATCATGCAGTAGCCACATTGCCCATCCTGCCACCCAAGACACGTCTTCCGCAGCGGAGTCAACGTCACCCGCAAGAAGTGGAAATATGCATCGCCCTTGAAGCGTTGTTCGAGGATGACTGGTCCCATGAAGTAGTCGCCAAGAACCCCCGCCCCCCACAATGGGGCTGAACCGATGCTGATGGTTCGCTACCACTATACAAATAAAGCACTACTACAGACGCAATATTCCCACTTTGAAATACTGAAACCTACCCTGTCAAAGAACTTTTATCTCCACCTTCCAGTTTGTGTACTTTCATCGAAAGGCATCTCTTATCAAATGTCCATACGATCTTTTATGCTCATTATCACGGATCATTTCCCGCAGTTTATCGCCATTTAGCAAATCACAATGGATGCGCTTCAATGTTTCGGTAAACATTATTCGAAAATGTGCACGAATATTGACCGTTCCTACAGAGTTTAGATGTAATTCTTACTTGAATTAATTTTGTTGAGTGTGGGTATCAGCCAATAACATTTTCTGAAATACAACATTGTTCCGCAGAGATGAAGTGACTTATACTAGCGTGGAAAGGCGAATCAAACAAGTTTTCGGGGTGAAGAACGAGGTGGGAAAAACAAACACTGCGCTACAGCTGGCTGAATTTGCAATATCATTTTATTTGTTCCGGCTGTTAACTCATTATCAGATATACGAACTGTGACTAAGTAAGTTCCACTATGACACAGCTTAAAAGTGAAAAATATCCGTAATGCAGCGTTCTAGGAAGACGCTACTGAATCGACTTACCGTCCTTTGAATGGATCACCCACTCCATCAACTAACTGTAAGGGTCAGTTCTAAATTTTTGCTCTGTACTGCTGCTACAGCTGTTCGCTGTAATTTTATATAGTGTGTTTCATAATTTGTATCGTGATTGTACCTTCGATTATTAGTCACGAATCTTCAAACTATTACCAAATGGACTCTGCACAGGACGCTGTGTATTTTTTGCAAAGCTCTGTTTGATAATGGACCAACGGCTGGTCAGTATCAGCAAATGAAATAACATTATAAAATCAACCACCGTTTAAAATAGTGTTTCATGGTGTACACACAGTGAAATCGACAGAAATTGTCTTCTCTTCTTACCCTTCTACTGAACTTAGATGAAGAGCGTCTCTATGCACTGACATAAGCTGAATTCATTCAACTCTTGCAAAAATGTTGACGTGGAACGAGCGCGTCAGGCTTGCACGCGGCCGCGTCAGAGAAGCCGTGTTGACAGCGGCGCTTTGCGCGCACAAACGAGGCCTCAGAGGAGACGGCCACTGATGCAAGCGAGCAAGAGCCGGCGACGCCGCGCGACTCGCGCAGGGCGACGCGCTGTACAAAGGGCCGGCGGCCGGCCACCGCGCTGACGCAACGCGCCGAGCGACACGGCCGCAGATATATGGAGTCATTAACGAAAGAAATAAAGCCCGCGGGATGCGCCGGCGCACAAAGCTGCCGGCCCGAGAATACTCGCCTGTCCACACAGAGCGCACTCCACGTCGACGCACCGCGCCTCACGGCTTCATCTGACGACGTAACAATGGCCTTCTCTCTATCTTTCAGAACTGTCTGCGCAGATTACGTTCTGTTTCGCAGCGGTCAAACGTAGTCTCCGATATCAGATACCGTGCTTTTACTTTCCGAGGAACTTCGTCCACCTCTCCCCCTCCCACCACCACATCCACAAAAAAAAGACAGTCCTACATGTGGATAATGAAGTAAATCGTATGTTTTAAGACCTGAGAAGAAAACACTCAAGAATATTGCAATTTTGTCATATGATGGCATGGTTGGAGAACGTGGCTGTTATTTGAAGACAGTTGATGGTGTTGGGACAGCGTGGTGGAAATCTTTTCTGTGACAAATCTAAAGTGTTCAGTGGGAAAAATTTACGTGTGCAACGATAAGAATGCAGTGGGAATGTATTCACATCTGTTGAACGAATGTAATGAAAACAAACACTCCAAACAGACATTTCACGTAAGTCACATCCAATTAAAATCTCCAACGCAACCATCTGTGTGGCGTGTTACGTATCATTTATATTTTAGGACAATCTTGTGTGGCGTGTTACGTATCATTTATATTTTAGGACAATCTGAAAAAAAATTTTAAAAAAAGCACCACATGTTGTACGGAAAGCATGGAAATCGTCTGAAGATGAATCATAACGATTCGAAACCGGTAACGGTACCCTTTGAATAAAGGAACTGAAAGTAAATTTGTGGCTGGTTGCCGTCCCAACACCATCAACTCAGAGTATTCCAGTTATATATTTTATCCTGGTCTGCAAGCTCGTGTACACAAGACAAATGCTGAATGATGGCCCCTAGAGCAGCGGTAGGCAAGCCACGCCCAGTGTGCAGCCTTCCTGCGGCCCGTGACTATTTTTTAAATTAAGATATCACTCGGAACTATTTTAATTTCACGCCAAAACTGAAGGCCCATTAACAATGATGACCTAACGAAACACCGACCGCGACGACAATTGCTGCACGCCGTCACCAGTGGCGATCGATTCTATCGAAACAAGTTACAGCGTATCCATGGCGCTGTACGAAACTGACAGCTATACTGTTTTGAATTTCGTAAGTATGAGAGTTTTTTTTAATTGACACACTTGAGTTCACGAACATGAATAGCGCGTATGAAATACAATAATACTCCTGTAGATGCCGCGTTTACTCCGTGTTGTATGATTAACATGTTCGGTGCCCCGGCCCGCGACGCGTGGTAGCTTGGGGAACGACAGCTGGCCGACACTACGCCTAGCGTGTTCCGACCGTCTTCTCTACAGCACGTTTTATTTACAGTTCGGGTTGGGTTTGCCTCAGTCCGTGCTCGGATACTCTGCAGTGAATGTCGGTTGCGATTTAGCTGTTGGTTTATTTTTCTACCATTCTGTGGTGAAACTTGTGCAGGTACGTGCATTTGTTTTCAATTTATCGTTATCTACAAAATACGAGGGTTGACTGAGAAGTAATGCCTCCACCTTCGTAACTCTTTAACAGTTGGCAGCATTGGTATGCGGCAGGTGCTGGCTTGTTCCGTAGCCTCTTCTCTACAGCTCCAGTTGGCATTGAACGGTTGTGTTGTTACAGTGTAAAGTATGGAACCCTGCGCAGACAGTCGGACAATGTGATTTAAGCAACGTGCAGTCATTGAATTCTTGACAGCAGAAGGTGTCACCCCAAAGGAGATACCATAGCGGTCGCGCGGCTCCAGACTGAAGCGCCTAGAACCTCTCGGCCACACCGGCCGACGATGGAAGGTCACTGAAGAGGACTGTGACGAAAAATTAGTGGACGACAACTGCAAACGTCACTGGAGAACTGAATGCCGCAATAGCGAACACTGTCAGCAGCAAATCAACATGAAGGGAGCTCCGTAAGCAGGGAATTGCAGGGCGCGTTGGAATTCCAAAGAATCTCATCAGTGATGCAAATGCCTATATAGACAGGACAACGTGGTGCCGAAGCCATAAAACCTGGACTATGGAGCAATGGAGGGAAGTCATTTGGTCGGATGAGTATTTTTGCATACTTTTTCCAGCTTCTGCCGAGTTCACGTCACAAGAGTGAAATACGGCGGGGCTTCGGTGATATTTGGGCACCTACATCGTAGTAGTCCATGGACTCCAGGTACTCTGCGAGGTCGCATCACTACCAACGATTCTGTGACCATTTTGGGTGATCAGGTCCATTCCGTGGTACAATGTTTGTTCTACACCTGTGACGCAGAGTTCCAAGACGACACGGTTCCTGTTTACATAGCTTGCATTGTCCAAGACTGGTTTTGTGAACACGAGGATGTCCACCATCAGAAAGACTGAAAGCAGCGTCAGATGGTCACGTGGTGTGACAAAGCATTACTTGGTGACCATATGACAACGCTTTCAATCATTCTGATGATTGCCCTTGGTGTCAATACCGAGGAAATATATAGAACATTTTCTGTGATTGTGTCAAAGAAAACATTTAATTCAAAATTTAAAAAAAATGAATCACTGTCTCTATGAAACAATGTCATCTTTTCCAAAAATTTACTCCACCCTCGGTCATTTTACTCATTTACGTTCCTGTTTACAACGTAACACGTTGCAAAAAGAAATCACTGCTCAATTTTTTTACTTGTTCTTTCTGAAGGATTTGGTAAAATCAAAAGGCAAAACAGTTTCTTATCGTATCTACTAATCTAACATACATGAAGCGTGAATATTCTAAGTTTCTTTTCACCGGATGACGCACGGCTATTCCGCTAATTAGCGAGCAATGCATCCAACGACCGCTTGATGGTGTAACTTCGTGCGTAGACGACTGTAATATTTAATCGAGGCTGGCAGTGGAGTGGATAAGACAATGGATTCGCATTCAGGATGATAGCGGTTCTAATCCCCGTTCGACCATAAAGATTCAGAATTTCCGTGATTTCCCTAAACCGTTGAAGGAAAATGTCAGAATGGCACCTTTGAAACGGCATGGCCGATTTAGCCCCCCCCCCCCCCCCCACCACCACCACCACCACCACCACCACCCGCCACATCCTTTCCTAAGCAGAGCTTGTGCTCTGGCTCCAACGATCTCGTTGTCGGCAAGACGTTAAACTCTAATATTCTTTCATTCCTTCGTTGCAATCTGTAAGCGCCAGAACCAACTGCATGTTATTACTCGACATCCCGACTAAAGTATAACCATTAACACTGTTGATAAACTAAAAGGCAGCGGGCGTGTAGAAAAATGTTAAGTACGACAAGAATCATATCTGAATCGAATACCGCATAGATACACATTATTTGTCAGTGCATTGTGGGGGGGAGTGTAAACTGAGTGACCAGTTAAACTTTAAGGATGTGTCGAAAAAATTAAACGGTGTTTAGGAAGATACAGCCTGTCTGTTACACGATTACACTGGGACCGTGCCAGGGAGAGCTGTCACAGGGAGCAAGGGATAAGACGACCTTCATTCTGCGAGCGGTGCTACACGTCACATGGGGAGGAAACGGGCGCGTGTTGACTCGGTGCATTATTCATGGCCCGAGGCCTGGGGAGGCCCGTGAACACAGTTCGCCGAGGCGAGGACGGCGCAGCCGATATTGCCGCGACATGCGGGAAGATGCCGCCTTCAGCTGCGCCGCGGGCGACGGCAGCCCAGGTCTCTCTTACAGTGGTCCGAAAATCCGTGAGAGAGAGGGCCACGATGGGCGATCAATGACCACATATCACCAGCCACGCTGAAATTTCACAGCGTGCTGAAAAGAAAGACTGCGTGATGACGGTTCACTCCCTTTAATGTTTACAAAAGTAAATTACGCAGCCCTCTTCACTTCCAGGCGTTATGTTGCCACCAGACGATTTATTAATGTGTTTGGATATTGGTGACTGCCACTGACAATCCCGAAATTCCCTTAAATCTTAAACTGGAATATAAGGTACACTCGTACGGCTCGGAGATTCAGTGAGGTGGGTGAGATTCAATGAGGTGTGTGATCAACGAAGATCCGAAGACATGAAACAAAAGCAATACAAATAAAACTCTCGTGTAAACCTTTCGATCTGACCTTATTCGAAAACTTATGTTAGAAACGATACCAGAAAAACACGCGAGAGATGTTGAATCCACAATGTAACGGGTATGTTGTTGCCAAAGAAGATCTGAACCACCCTGGGACTCGATCCAGGATTTCCTATTTCTCGTAAGCTGCGCCCGAAGCACTAGGGTATCTGAGCACATATCCAAGACTAACCCGTGTTTTCATCGTAACAAATGTTTCCACATATGGTAATGGTTGTGCTAGAGGGTACAAGCAGAGTTCGAGTAATTCCAGGTGTTAAACCGACAATTGGCGGAAAGCCGGAAATTCAAGTTCGCGTCCACACTTGGCACAAATTTTCATCAAGTTACTGCGTACTCACGAAAAAGATAGATTTTCCGCACATCGATACCATTCTTTCACGACAGATGCCTTGTCGTCGAGCGTTACCCGGAGGCGCGTAGGACCTGTACAACACTGTTGTTCATGAAACGAATAGTGCCCAGGAAGCAGCCGAGCTTAACGGTGAGATTCCCAGGGCAACAGAGCACGGAATGGTGATTAGGAACTCTCTTTCCCATGCGGGACATAAACTGGTACAGAAAATGTCTTTCACAACCTGGAGTCAAACTCACTACTTGGAGATCGACAACCATCGCAGTGCCGTGTTTCAACCATTCTGGAGCAACAGTACAGTGCAAAATTTGACCAGCTGAATTATCGACTTTTTTTCCTGCATGATGTGTTATTCCACTCGTCACAGTCGAAGTGTCATTGTGATGAAGAACTAGGCCTACGCAAAAAGTGATCACAGGTCATGAGTACAGTAACAAAGAAAATAAATCTCAGATAATACGTGGCGCCTTAGAAAAACGGTTCAAATGGCTCTAAGCACTATGGGACTTAACATCTGAGGTCAACAGTCCCCTAGACTTAGAACGACTTAAACCAACCTTACCTAAGGACAGCACACACGTCCATGCCAGAGGTAGAATTCGAACCTGCGACTGTAGCAGCAGCGCGTTTCCGCACTGAAGCGCCTAGAACCGCTCGGCCACAATGGCCACCTGGCGCCTTACAGATGGTACTTTTATTTAGATCGTATTTCCTGTTGACTGCTACGGGAACTTCCACTTTTTAATCGTTTCGTTTATAATGAGACAAAAACATACAGTAGTCAAGTAACAATGGTCGGCAAATACCAGTTATAGAACAATAAAAAAATAAAACAGAGAACCAGTTATTAATCACCCCCGATGTTAATTTAAGGGCCTTCAGCTCATGTGGAAACTCTCTTTCTGTATTGCCTGTTTCCGCCCGTTATTTAGTGTATCAATCTTACAGAAAGTAGTGATAGGTGCTTTTTTTACTATGTTTGCCTCAGCAAATTTTCGACAATGTTTCCGAGTTAGTGTCTGGATAGCTGTTATAATGTTGTATTGCTTGTCTGAGAAGTAAATTCATGTAACTATTGTGCGCACGCCGAACTGAAGAACATTCTAGGGTGGAAACCATAAACAATATAAAAACTTCACATCCGTTAGTTCTCCAATGTAATTTTTTTAACATGAAGTAGAGTGTTACATCTCCATAACGGGGAAAAACTAGAGAGCACAAAAGTAAAAAATGTTAACGCAAATGCACATATGACACAAATAACAGACAACTGACTCTGTATCCTTAATTTTGTTAGTGACATAAACCATTGGGAAATAAAACTGACGATTTAATCAATGGTAAAACAACCGCTGCAATTCTTGTTGTCAAAGGCTCTAAATGGCCAGCTTTTGTCGACTGTGAATGATACTCGTAAAGAATAGAACAGAATTTTGATAGTCGCATACGGTTATCTAAGTTTTCCATAGACATTAATTTACATTAGATAATGTGAATTATATTCCATGTGTCCTGCGGAGAACGGCTCTGGGACGAGGAAAGATTAGATTTTATTTTCCAATAGAATGAAACGACACAGCTTTATGAAACACTGTAGTAATACAGTGTACATATTAATTATAATATTATACCAAAATAACACAGCAATGTTAAGACTTATTGTGAACACGCTTTTCAATGGAGTGGAACGATTTGTGAACAGAAGGTCTTCGATTCAGTGTTGAACTCCATTGCATTACCGAGGATACATTTAATACGCTGTTGCAGGTTATTTAATACATGTGTACACATGTATCTCACTACTTTGTGTAGTAATGTTTATCTTTGTAGTCGTCTTGCATTGTACTGTATTCACGGTTTGTACGAAAAAAAAAAAATTGTTTTTTGCTAGGAGGAAATAACGCAAAGGAAATGCTCTCTTTAGGCTTTTGGAACAATTTGAGAACCACGCCTGAAAATAATTCAGGCTGTGCCCGCCGTTAGTTTTTAGTCGGGAGCAGGGTATATTTTCCCCTACTGTTTGAGGGTGTTAGTTTATGGGAGGGCCGATTACGTGTGATCCTCAAAATACCAAGTATCAATCAGTATGCTAACAGTTTTAATATGAAATACTTTGCTCGTGACTCTCCAATTTCCGCTGATTGCCCGCTAAATCTCAATATAATGCCTAAATGCAGAGCGTAATGCAATTTGCGGTGCATCAGACCCGCGCGAGGGCTCGACAGCCGCAGCGCTACGGTTAAACTTTCATTAGCGCCACTAAAATGGACCGTTAATCGCTGTTTATAAATAATTCAGCTCGCAGCCGTTTTGAAAATTAAAGATTTCTCTCCGTGCCTTCATAAATAAGGCAAACACGTTTCTAAAAGCACGCGTCCTGTCACATTTCCAACGTGTCCCACTTCCGGTCGGGTTCGAAACACGATTTCAGATTCTAGTTGTTAATGTAGCACAAATTTTTAAATAATTAGTCGCAATTTTTTCCGCCGCGAGCGCCATTGTACGAGACTGCGCGCGGCCGAACAACTTTTCCTCTCGTTTAAACGGCGGCAGCACTTCCGAATTCCGACTGCGTCTCGCTTGCTGCGGCGACACGGCGTAGCTTTAATCTTTAGAATTAGCAATAAAGTAATTAAGGTGGCAATTAACGCTAATCCTGTATTTTTACCTCTCGTTTAATCTCGTCGGCTTCTCGGCAAAGAAGTGACTTTAATAAAGAGAAGAGCGCATCACGTTATCTCTTTAACAATGTGGACTGTATTCGCCGTAGCGTTCACGTGCCTTTAAGGTGTTGACTCTGTGTGTGAATTCTTTGTGTTCGGTACTGATGCAGACGATGTGAGGGGAAGAGAGGAAAAAAAAAAAAAGACCACGAAATAAGCAGGACAAAAAAATATTTGTTGTTTCAGCGTCCGTGACAGCAACAAATGAAAACGCTGGAAAGAAAATTACAAAAATGGAATCCACTATCGTCAGTTTCCCTTTCAATTGGAGGCGGTTTAATCGTGCGCAGCGGTGGCGGCCGGCGGCGGCGTCATTACTTTAAAAGTCGCGGCCAGCCCGGGGGTTGGGGACGAGTCGCCAGCCACAAACCTCTCCGCCATTGTTCGCGAAGAAGACGGCGAGGCGACGTCACACATTTGCTCGCTGCAATTACACGCTCCCCTAAAACACTGCCCGCCTCAGCCCCACCCCCTCCCCCCCTGCCTAACCCCCTCACGGCCTGCCCGCCTGCCACAAAGTCCATTCTTTTCCGAGTGCTTTCGTATAGTTTTCTGCAAAGTGCTGCGGGGCCCCGTCGACGTCGTCGAAGCCCGCGGCGGCGGCGGCTGCTGCTGTCCTCCTCGGCAACGGAGGATGAGTAGAGGATAGGGGTGAGACAAGCAGGAGGCAGAAAGACGAAAGGGAGGAGAGAGGAGCACGCTGGCGGGCGTACGTGGGTCTGTACGTAACAGCGCGAGCCGGCGAGCGACTCCACGGCTAATCGGAGCGTTTGTAGCGTCGAGCACCACCGGCCACCAGCTTCAGGGTTCTGGCGGCTGCACGCGCGGATCCATCCACCCGTACCGATTTTCTGTTTCCGACAGCCGCTTGAAAAATTGAGAAAAAAAAAAAAAAAAAAGCAACGCGACAGCCCAAAGCAGGTTAGCTCGCTTGTGGAATTTGAGCGAATTCACCACAACGACGGTAGACTTCGAGTCTACTTCAAGAGTATTTACTCCGAATATCCCGAGGGGACAATCCCGAGAAATGCAAAACTTCAATTCATTTATGGAACTTTTGTCACTGCAATGGCAAAATAACCAACAACTTTATTCATTTATTCAGTTTCACTATTTATTTAATTTGCTGCCTTAGTCGCGTTCACATTTATGTTTAAGGTGACGAGTTTCGAACATACCAGTTCATTTTCCGACCATTTTGAGAGTCGTTTTCACGGTATAAATCCAGATGTTGCAGTATAGTGGCACAACTCAAAATGTGTCGATATTACACTGTATCAGTAAAGAAATGAGAACGACTCTGGTAATGTTCCGAAAACGAACGAGTAAATACACTCGAAATTAGTAACCACTAACTCAAATGTGAACGCAACTAAGACAAACCATAATACAAATAGTAAAACAAATGTTCAACTTAGGTCGCTTCATGAATTCGTTCCATATCAGAGCTTTATTATGTTACACACTAACCACTCACAAGGAAACCTCCCCATCGCACCCCCCTCAGATTTAGTTATAAGTTGGCACAGTGGATAGGCCTTGAAAAACTGAACACAGATCAATCGAGAAAACAGGAAGAAGTTGTGTGGAACTACGAAAAAAATAAGTAAAACATACAAACTGAGTAGTCCATGCCACGATAGGCAACATCAAGGACAATGGGAGGCAAAGAGCGCCGTGGTCCCGTGGTTAACGAGAGCAGCTACGGAACGGTAGGTCCTAGGTTCAAGTTCTCCCTCGAGTGAAAAGTTTAATTTTTTATTTTCAGTTTATGTGACAAACTCTTATGTTTTCATCACTCTTTTGGGAGTGATTATCACGTCCACAAGAAAACCTAAGTCGGACAAGGTAGAAGGATCTTTTTACCCATTAGCTAAGTGTACAAATTAGGTGGGTCGACAACATATTCCTGTCATGTGACGCACATGCTGTCACCAGTGTCGTATAGAATATATCAGACATGTTTTCCTGTGGAGGAATCGGTTGACCTATGACCTTGCAATCAAATGTTTTCGGTTCCCATTGGAGAGGCACGTCCTTTCGTCTACTAATCGCACGGTTTTGCGGTGCGGTCGCAAAACACAGCCACTAAACTTATTACAGTGAACGGAGACGTCAATGAACGAACGGATAGATCATAACTTTGCGAAAATAAAGAAAGTAAAATTTTCAGTCGAGGGAAGACTTGAACCAAGGACCTCCCATTCCGCAGCTACTCACGCAAACCACAGAACCATGGCGCTCCTGTGCTCACAATCTCCTTGATGTTGCCTATCTTGCGCATGGACTACTCAGTTTGTATATTTTGTTTATTTTTTTCATAGTTCCACACAACTTTTTCCTGTTTTCTCGATTGATCTGTGTTCAGTTTTTCAAGGCCTATCCGCTGTGCCAACTTATAACTAAATCTGAGGGGGGTGCGATGGGGAGGTTAGCTTGTCAGTAAGAGGGACGCAATATGATGTGGCTATTGTTTTCGATAACTTTACGCTTAGTATTGTTTTAACTCACAAGACAACCTCCTTATATTTTTGAAATAAATGTATCTTATTGAACGGGGGTGACAGGGTGGTTCTCGCAATCAGAAAATATGCTTTGATTCCATAAAAGTTCTCATAAAATACTTTGTTCAGCAGACTGCAGTCTCCGTATCATTATGGAATAATATGCACAGATAACAAGCGGATAAGAGCAAAACACAGCAGACGAACTTATTTTAAAAACGTGCAGTCCCGCGTATAGTTTCCAGTAATTTAACAAAAAACTATAATTATTGTGGCCTTGCGACACTAAACGGGCATCTAACGACTGCAACACTCGTGAGTAAACTCGTTAAAGAGTTATCGCAAGGGTGACATAATGGGTGCTCATTAAGCAAAGCCACAGGTAAGCGCAAGAGGCAGCGGGGCCGCAGCTCTATCGCTGATTCGGCTACTGGCAGGAGTATCGGGTGACTACAACGGTGGCCCCGTCTGGCAGATCGGTGCTGTTGTGACAAAATCAGTTCGACAGACAGAAGGATACGAAACACAGGTAAAATATCGGCAACCGAAGAAAAAACTATAATATCAACGCTGCCTGTGTATTCAAAGAGACAGTATGTGTGATCGCCGCTCGTCTGTTTTCGCCAGCCACATATTGGCATCGCTCCTCTGTCTTTGATGTCATCAACGCTTTTCACCGCCACGTATTAATCAGTGTGAACTCAAACAGATATTTCCATCAAAATGATCGCAAAAACGACCTGACACACAGTGCGACCAAATGTTAATTCGTCTCTCGCCACACAGTAAACAGGCAATTTCCGAATTACTGCGAACAACGCTGCTTGACTGGATGTTCACACAGCGCCCCCCCCCCTCTCTCTCTCCCCCTCCACGAAACGACTGCAAAAACAACGAACAGGAACTCATAGTATTGTCATCGTTATCAAGCGGAAACACCGCAAAGCTTTTCTCCGCGAAAATTTACCAACTAAAAGAACAGTGTACGTTGTATTCTTACAGTCTAAATATAGGTCGCGGAAGATATATATGAAGTCCGTCTTTTTATACAAGTGTAATAAATTTATGGATTAAAGACTGTATTTCTGACACAGAAGGAGGGTACCCTCACAAGACAAGGATTAATTTTACATATACACGACATTTCGCTGCAAAATCTAACCCACCAAGTTTCCTATGTTCTAATGCAAATAATGCAGTTTTGTTAGGCGATGATATTTTGCCTCGTGGCTGAGGACCAGAACGCCCGGAGCTCAACAATCAGCTGCTGTTAGGTTTTTGTCCGGCGTTTACGGCGACTGTGTGCCCTCATCTGGCTGCGTAACGAGGTCCTCTGGAGTCGCGAGAAGACGACCATATGTCATATCGCAGACGACCAAGATCAGTAGAGCACGACTGTGTTAAAATAATCCTTCGGGGTGATTACGTCTGTACTAACGCGAGATATTCCGGCTATCTTATCGAGCTGTGCGTTTCGTATGGGAAACCCAAATTCGGTACAATTAGCAGCATCTCATTTTATAAAAATTTAAATTCACGACAAGTCTGCCACAGCGTGAAATTAACAAACCACAACCGAATGCTTAGGCCGAAATAGATGTGAGAACGTATTACGCATGCCTGCAAACAGCTATACGGAGTGTTCTAAAATAAGTGAACACACCCTATCAAAACCCCATATCTTTAATTAAAGAATACACAAATATTCAGTTCTTTTTAGTGACATTTACATTAAGATGTATCTTAACGTGTTGTATGTTCAAAATGACCTCCTTCCGCCGCAATCCACAGCCGTCCCCGACTTGCAAACGACGTACCAGCTGTATTGTTTCTAATGAAATGGCATAGCAGGCTTCCTCAATTTGCTCTCTTAAATCATTCAGTGTTTTTGCTTTAGCGGCAAACACTGTCTTCTTGACGGTACCCCTACTATAGAAGTCTACAGGAGTTATCAACGAGAAATGTTTTCACTTCGTTTTCAAATTTAGCTTGTTATCTGTCAGACATTTCATATCATTAGGTAGGTAATTACAATTTTTGGTCGGAGCATTGTGCACCCCTTTTTGTGCTACGGATAGCCTTAACGTAGAGTGACGAATGTCATTTCTTTCTTCTGATATTGTAATTACGTACATAAATATCCCTTTTCAACCGCAGAGGATTACTCAAAAGAATTTCATGAGGTTATAAATATACTGAGAAGGAGTAAGCAGACCTACAAGAGATCGTGGGTGAGCACTACGTATTCTTATTAGAGTAGTTCCTTTCTTAAAAGTTGAGCGACTGCAGTACATTAGTCCAAACGACGTTACTGAATCAAAATTCGCAGAATTTGTCAACTAACTTATCTGTCTCTCCCCAAGATTTGCTACGATTAGAAGTGAAAAATGTGGCCGAACTGATTTGTTTTAGGAGTTCCAAAACGTGTTTTTTCCAGTTTAAATTTACATCGATATGGATACCTAAATGTTTTGATATTTCCACTCTAGTTATTATTTCAAAGGTTTTGACGTTTCCACCCTAGTTATTATTTCATTAGCCTGTGTTACACTCACCATGTATCTAGTACTTATAAATGTGCAGTACTGAATATTTTGTGCCTTTCTGAAACTGACACGAGACCACTCGCAGAAAACTAATCAACAATACTTTTAAGATTATACGCCATTTCTTCTCTTATTGCATGTATGCGTGGATTGATTACGATACTATTGTCATCTAGAAAAACAACTAATTCTGCTTGCTGTGTGTTAGACGGAACGACCTTTATATTAATGAATATGTGATTACAAAATTCCCTCGCATCAAGTGGTGCTACATCTTGGGGAAAGTAATAATCTTCATTGTCAAAAACGTCGTTAAGGTAAGGAGTTATTATGTGCAACATTTAGAGGTAAGAGTCACCTGTGACTGTGTCTTCAAACAAGTATGGCTCGACTGACCCTATACACGAAAGACCACATCAAACTGCACACACATGGCTCTGAGCACTATGGGACTTAACATCTATGGTCATAAGTCCCCTAGAACTTAGAACTACTTAAACCTAACTAACCTAAGGACAGCACACAACACCCAGCCATCACGAGGCAGAGAAAATCCCTGACCCCGCCGGGAATCGAACCCGGGAACCCGGGCGTGGGAAGCGAGAACGCTACCGCACGACCACGAGATGCGGGCATATCAAACTGCAATTCCTGGTAGATTCACATGTCATTCTTTAACTACAAATCGTTTTTTTGTTAGACTAGAACTCGCTATAAGGCGGGTAAATGTTTCATTAGGTTCAAAGGTAGTTTCATCCGTCCAACGAACTGGACACTGGAAACGTTCATCGTCTTCATACATGTTGATAAACTACTCACAAAATTCAGTTCGCCTGTAAGCATCATTCTCGTTCGGAACAGGGAGAAGTGTCAGGATATAAGACTTCTATATCTGAGTCCACAAAATTCTGTGGACCCTGGCTTTCCTGAACCCTGTCTCGCAAAGACTTTTTCGATGAGTCTGTGTACGCCGAATTCCTTCAACACTTTTGTTGTGTGCTGAACATGTATTTCTTCCGCTAAATCCCTTCTTCTCACCGTGTACCGTTCCACCGACTTCAGACTTGTCTCGGATTTTCGTAACTGTCAACCGTGAAGGTGGTGGTGATCCAAATTCTATTCAAGGCGTCGACTCTCACTCATATGCTGAGGTTTTTTTCCCCTAACACTTAAGCATCCATTTCGATTCTCAAACTATTTCATAATTTTTGCTTCCCATATTGCAGCAAATGGAAGAGTTCTAGGTTTTTCACCGCCTTCATCTACATCATACTCAGCAAGCTACGTAATAGTGTGTAGCGGAGGGTACTTTTGTACCATTAATTGAGCCCTAAATTACAGACAACAGCATCATCTGCGAACAGCCTTACAGAACATCCGATGTTTCCTACTAGATCACTTATATATATTGTAAACACTAACGGTCCTACGACGCTTCCTTGGGGTACTCCGGAAATTACCTTTACATCTGTCGATTTTGTTGCGTTGAGACCGACATGTAGAGTTCTCTCTGCAAGGAAGTCTTGAAATCAGTTGCAAATGTGCTCCGATATTCGAGAAGTTCGCATTTTTTTCACTAAACGGTAGTGCGGGATGGTGTCAATGCTTTCCTGCAGTCAAGGAACACGGTATCAATCAGAGCGCCATTGTCTACGGTGCCGTGGATCTCAACGGAGGAACAGAGCGAGCTGAGTTTCGCAGGATCTCTCTTTGCAGAATTCATGTTGATTTTTGTACATGAGATTTTCCTTCTCCAAGAACGTCATACTTCTTAAGCATAAAACGTGTTCCATCATTCTACAATAAATTGACATCGACGATATAGATCCACAATTGTGTGCATCTGTCCTTTCTTCCAGTCGCTAGGTACAATTCGTTACTCAACCGATGTACGATAAATTGCTGCTAAAAGAGGACCATGTGCTTTCGATTTATCTTTATAGCATCCAACAGGCATCTCATCTGGTCCTGAGGCCTTCCAACTACTAAGCGAGTGCAGTTATTTCTCTATTCCGCGATCTGTTATCTCAAATCTGCCATTTCGATGTTCGTACGACGATTGATAGGAGGGACCCTGTCACAATCTTCCGTGGTGAAGCAATTTCGGAAGACCGAATTAAATATTTCGACCCTCTCTCTCTCTCCCTCTCTCTCTGTTAGATTCCGTTTCGGAGCCAGTATGGTCACTGAGTGAATGAATAGATGAACCTCTTAGGGTTTTTACTCAGATGGATTGAGAAAGTTTTACTTTCGTAGTTATTGAACGCTTCTCTCATTTCTCTCCTTACTCTCATTTTCGCTTCTTTCAGCTTTTGTTTGTCAGCTAGGCTGTTACTTCTCTTCAACCTGAGATGAAGTTATCTTTGTTTACGCAGCAGTTTCCTAACAGGGCTATTAAACCATGGTGGTTCTTCCCATCCCTTATGACCTTACGTGGAAAATAACTGTCTAGGGCATACTCTGAAATTTGTATCCTGTCACTCTTGCTAAGCAAAAATATGTTCCTACATTTCTTAACGTTCTTTGTCAGATCATCTGTCATAGATGATATCACAACCTTATAATCACTGATACGGTAAGTTCAGGTCTGTTTGTTGCCAGGAGGTCTAAAACATTACCCTCCTCGAGCGAGGTGGCGCAGTGGTTAGCACACTGGACTCGCATTCGGGAGGACGACGGTTCAAACACGTGTTCGGCCATCCTGATTTAGGTTTTCCGTCATTTCCCTACATCGCTCCAGGCAACTGCCGGGATGGTTCCTTTGAAAGGGCACAGCCGATTTCCTTCCCCGCCCTTCCTTAATCCGATGGGACTGATGACCTTGTTGTTTGGTCCCCTCCCCCAAATCAACCAACCAACGTTACCCTCACGAATTGGTTCTCTACCTATTTGCTCTAAGTAAGACGTTACCCTCACGAGTTGGTTCTCTAACTATCTGCTCAAAGTAATTTTCGGATAAGATACCCAGAACACATGAATCCCTGTCTCTGGCACCAGTTTGATAGCACCCAATCTATATGTGACAAGCTGAAATCATCCCCTATTGCAACGGCTTGGTCAGAAAAATTACTAACGATATTCTGCGAGTTCTGTCTGAGGCACTATACCATCAGAGCTTCAAATGGCTCTAAGCACTATGGGACTCAACATCTGATGTCATCAGAGCGTCCTCAGGTTAGAATTACTTAACATCTGATGACATCAGATGTTAAGTAATTCTAACCTGAGGACATCACACACATCCATGCCCGAGGCAGGATTCGAACCTGCGACCGTAGCAGCGGCGTGGTTCCGGACTGAAGCGCCTAGAACCGCTCGGCCACCGCGGCCGGCCCACCAGAACTCCTAACCCAGTCTATAAAAGCATCCAATTAATATTTTTGACTGATCTTTGATACTTAACTTCACCCATATCAATTCACCAATCGAAATCCGTGATAACCTCGCTAGATTTTATCGAACTCTTTACTGCAATAAACACGTCGCCACCATTGGCAACTAACCTATCCTTACGATAAATATTCCAATTTGAACTTAGGATTTCGTTGTCGTTAAGTCTGGTCTCAATCAACTTTCTGTTCCTAATACTTCCTGCGTGTAGTGCACGCCTGTCCTGTTAAGGGGAACCCTACAATTCTGCTGCAGATAGCGGAGGTCGAGAAATTCGCATCCGATACCGTCTCAAGAGTCGTCTGAGCCTCTGGTTTAGAGCTTCCACTCTGCTCCAAACCAGAGGACCGCGATCAACTCTGGGTATGATGTTACGAATAGACAGCTTAGCCTGCACCCCGCATGCGATGCTAGTTGCCTTCACCAAACCAGTCATCCGCCTGAAGGAGCCGAGGATGCCCGCAGAATCAAGTAGAAGGTGTCATTCGTGGCGACATGTGCCACTATATGCAGCCGGTTGCTCAACAGCCGCCGGCAGGGCCTCTTCCACATCACGGACGAGACTCCCGGGCAAACATACTGAATGCGCACTGGCATTCTTCCCCGCCTTGCCTGCTATGTCCCTGAGGGACTCCATCATTCCATCATAACATTGGAGCTTCCTCTGTCCAGACTGGGCAGGAGAATTGGGCACTGGCTCAACAGGAGAGGCATCCCGTGATGGCTCAGAATCATCATCAACGCTGGATAGCACCTCTTACCAGTTGCTAAGGCGTAAAGAGCCAGCCATGTGCGACCTGCTCTCTCTTTCGCCTTCCGCCCAGTGACACGTGAACCCATCACTGTCTGCCACCCATTCACGAGTAAGGACGGACCCGTCAGATGTTGCGTATCAGAAGAGCCAGCGACACCCGTGTTACCAGGGGATTCCAACGGCAACAAAGGAGTCAGGTCTCGTCACCAGAGTCGCAACTTCGGGCATTAGCCAGAAGCATGTCGACGGTAGCCAACGCTGATTCCAGCTGTTTACGACAGCAGCGAATTCTCCTTGTGTCCGCTCACAACACAGTCCCCAGCCATATCGTAGTGTGTAGAAATAGGTATAATATCTCAAATGGCGCTACTGAGTTTGGAATGTACGCAAAATATAACGAGGAGAATAAAGAAACAATAAAAAGTGCTCTGCAGATTTCTCACTACGCCTGAGACGACAAGCTCTTAAACAGAAATAAAATTATCTGCTGACTCGGATGTATCTACAGTTACCTGTTACTATAAACTCTGCTTACCCGAAAGTTACTGCACGAGATAAGTGTGCAAACTAGAATGCACTGATCGGAACTATATACTGTGTACCAGCACGAGACTAAAGCTACATTGTGCAAGACGCGACAGTTGGCTGCGACTACGACGCTGCCCCCTCCTCTTTTCCCACCCTGGCAGACGGCGACAAGGCCGCAACACGACAGGAGTCGTCGCTGTTTCCCAAGCTCTGGTCGGCGTCGGCGGATTCAAATACATAAGAAAAATAAGAATTCCGATTTTCTTACTGTAAAAAATACTGTATGTTAATGGAACAAACTTACATCGGCTCCCAGAGTTAGTTTTTCGATACAGATTCTCCTTTTACTTTAAAAAATTGAAAAGTATCTCTTCCGGTTTTGCGTGTTTTTTTCGCTGTATATTACTTCTCTATCGATTGTGAGGAAAGTAAAAGGCACAAAAAATTGATGTTTGCCTATCTTACAGTTTCACATCACAGCTTGATAATGAGGTGTCTATTTTTCCGATATTCGTCACAGTGTTTCCGATACTTAATTTACAAGTAACGTACTGCATAAAATTTGAATTGTGTACAGTGAAAAATGTGGTCGCTGGCTACTTTGCGTATGGTTCACGTTACGTCATACATCGTTGCCGATGAAACGAAGCTAACATATCGAAATTATTTTTAAAGTTGAGATCAGAATGATATCGATCTCCGTTTCCGAGATTTGATCTCATATACACTCCTGGAAATGGAAAAAAGAACACATTGACGCCGGTGTGTCAGACCCACCATACTTGCTCCGGACTCTGCGAGAGGGCTGTACAAGCAATGATCACACGCACGGCACAGCGGACACACCAGGAACCGCGGTGTTGGCCGTCGAATGGCGCTAGCTGCGCAGCATTTGTGCACCGCCGCCGTCAGTGTCAGCCAGTTTGCCGTGGCATACGGAGCTCCATCGCAGTCTTTAACACTGGTAGCATGCCGCGACAGCGTGGACGTGAACCGTATGTGCAGTTGACGGACTTTGAGCGAGGGCGTATAGTGGGCATGCGGGAGGCCGGGTGGACGTACCGCCGAATTGCTCAACACGTGGGGCGCGAGGTCTCCACAGTACAGCGATGTTGTCGCCAGTGGTCGGCGGAAGGTGCACGTGCCCGTCGACCTGGGACCGGACCGCAGCGACGCACGGATGCACGCCAAGACCGTAGGATCCTACGCAGTGCCGTAGGGGACCGCACCGCCACTTCCCAGCAAATTAGGGACACTGTTGCTCCTGGGGTATCGGCGAGGACCATTCGCAACCGTCTCCATGAAGCTGGGCTACGGTCCCGCACACCGTTAGGCCGTCTTCCGCTCACGCCCCAACATCGTGCAGCCCGCCTCCAGTGGTGTCGCGACAGGCGTGAATGGAGGGACGAATGGAGACGTGTCGTCTTCAGCGATGAGAGTCGCTTCTGCCTTGGTGCCAATGATGGTCGTATGCGTGTTTGGCGCCGTGCAGGTGAGCGCCACAATCAGGACTGCATACGACCGAGGCACACAGGGCCAACACCCGGCATCATGGTGTGGGGAGCGATCTCCTACACTGGCCGTACACCACTGGTGATCGTCGAGGGGACACTGAATAGTGCACGGTACATCCAAACCGTCATCGAACCCATCCTTCTACCATTCCTAGACCGGCAAGGGAACTTGCTGTTCCAACAGGACAATGCACGTCCGCATGTATCCCGTGCCACCCAACGTGCTCTAGAAGGTGTAAGTCAACTACCCTGGCCAGCAAGATCTCCGGATCTGTCCCCCATTGAGGATGTTTGGGACTGGATGAAGCGTCGTCTCACGCGGTCTGCACGTCCAGCACGAACGCTGGTCCAACTGAGGCGCCAGGTGGAAATGGCATGGCAAGCCGTTCCACAGGACTACATCCAGCATCTCTACGATCGTCTCCATGGGAGAATAGCAGCCTGCATTGCTGCGAAAGGTGGATATACACTGTACTAGTGCCGACATTGTGCATGCTCTGTTGCCTGTGTCTATGTGCCTGTGGTTCTGTCAGTGTGATCATGTGATGTATCTGACCCCAGGAATGAGTCAATAAAGTTTCCCCTTCCTGGGACAATGAATTCACGGTGTTCTTATTTCAATTTCCAGGAGTGTATCTCCGGGACGGTCGCGACTAGCGGCCAGTTCTGTCGACGCGCAACGTGAATCATGTGGTTATTACACGATAGAGAATGCATTTGTTTTGTTTCGCTGACACATTTGGACCTAATGAAACCATTTTATGTCATATATTTCTCCGGTATGAGTTACTAATATTTCTCCATATGCTCTTGACAATTTTATTTAAAATGCCACGAAATGTAGGTTTCTTAAAAGTAAAGACATGCTGCCTTCAATATATTTTCTTCTCATTCTTGGGAAGAGGATAAATTACTCACCTCTAGTATTTTCTTATGAACCTGGACGAGGATACCCAAGTAGAAGTAGACGTCCTAACAAAACCAACAAATGTCAAAAATTTACGTTTTTCAACAGAGCGAAATTGATTACAGAAAGCTGTACAACAATCTGCTGGTGGTTTTTCACAACTGGAAGATATCAACAAGACACCAATCTACCGTTTACTTTCAAAGTGAAGGTATTGTAAAATGTAACTTTCTCGTTGAACTTTAGATTGTTCATTTTATAATGTGCTTGCCGTTTTCAATTTTTATCGTCACAAAAAAAAGAGTAATCCGAAAAGTGACCTGCAAGTTCATTTTCATCATTCTAATTCTACATCTGCATGGATTATACTGATTTTCATAACAGGACTGAAAAATTTGCATTAATGGGAAAATAATATATATTTCACTCACTTGCCAGTTTCAACTGTGCACCAATTTCTTCCCAAATTCTGTCTCTGAACAAAGTGTCCCTATATTTAGGGTTCTTCAAATCGTAAAGGCAAGGATGTTGCGAGACCAGCTCACAGAGCATCACATCCTGTGAGCGGCTCATTTCAGTTTTCCTTGACTGGCTCGACATCTTTCTGGCAGCCGTACGTCTTTGTGTCGTGCGACTTCCGTCGCAGCACTGCTCACTGGTGCAGTGCTGCGGCAGCTGCCGCAACAGTCGCGCGTCGCATCCCAAACTCGAACTGTGCATGCGCCAGCAGGCAACTTCTGACGTCACGTAGCGACCCATCGCATAGTGTGCGTCGCGTCTTGGACAACGTACCTTTAATGGCGTGACGTTGCGGTCTGACTGCGGGAAAATGACGCTAGGTAGCCGCCTTACAAAAGGATATGCACCCGGGAACTAAACTAAATTGCTGTGTATTAGACAAGTGCTGCTCTGCTGCCGCTGCTGGTGTGTCTGTTCGGTTCGACGTCTGCCTGTACACCAAATTCTGAATTATTACCCACAAAAAATTATTTCTAGCTGCTCTAATTTAAGAGAGATTCAATTTCAAAGAGTGTATATATTATTTTGGGAAGCCCTTTTTATATGACAAGTCACAAACCTTTGTCCGTCTGAGCTATATAGATAGCACAGCGACCTAAACTGCGCAATTTGAGAAAAAGAACATATGGTCAGAAATGAATACTTCAGACATGACGAAATATTGAATAAGCAATGCGTCGGAGACACGTGCCTATGTTTAATAACAAAAGGTTGACCGCCGCACTGGCACTGATGGTGCTGCCTTTGAAAACAATACACAGTTGCTTTTACAAGGGTAAGTCAATTATTATCCGCAATTTAGTTATATTTTCGTTTATTTTGGTAGTACTGTCGTTTCACGTTGATGACGCATGCTTTGTTTATTTGTTGTTACATCTTCACAATTTTCAAGCTGCTAAGTTAGTTTCGTTTTCGTTGCCGTTAATCATGGCTGCCCGCTGTCTATTTGCACCAAAGAAGAGCAGCGCCGTTCAGTGATCCGTTTCTTGTGGTGGAAGGCGTATCAGGGGCCGAAATTCATCGAAGACTTTCGGTAGTACAGTACGGGAACAGTGTTTTGCCACAACGGAGTCTCTACGAATGGATTGAGAAATTCTGAAATGGTCGCACAAATGTTACGCACGATGAAGGAGCCGGATGACCGTTTACCGCCACAAATGAAAAAACCATTGAGCGTTCACGTGAAAAGATTCTCTTAGACAGACGATTAACTACTGACGATGTGGCACATTCTGCCTACGAAATCATCCACAACAGACTTGGGTTTTATAAAGTTTGTGCAAGAGGGATCCCAAAGCAACTCACACAGTTGCATAAACCAACACGCAAAAACATTTTGATCGATAGGGTTACGAAGGGGACAACTTCTTAGACAGGATCATTACTGGTGACGAAACATGGATCCATCATTACGAGCCGGAGAGTAAACGGCAGAGTATGGAATGGAAACATCCAAATTCGGCGTGCAAGAAAAAGTTCAAACCCAACCGTCCGCAGGGAAACTGATGCTTATGGTTTTTTGGGACGCACAGGGTCCAGTACTGGAACATTATGGGGTAAAGGGCACAACAATAAACAGTGAGATGCTTACTGCCAGGTTAAAGACTGCAGTTCGAAGTAAACGCCGAGGATTGCTGTCAAAAGGTGTTGTGTTGTTGCACAACAATGCCCGTCCGCATACTGCTGCCCACATTGCTGAAACGCTCCAGAAGCTCCAATTTGAAGTACTGGATCATCCTCCATATAGTCCCGATCTTGCCCCTTCTATCACTTGTTTGGTCCACTCAAACAGGTATTAAGGGGCCGTCGATATGCCTCGGACGAAGCAATGAAAGACGCGGTCCATTCCTGGCTCGCAGCTCAACCGAGAACCTTCTTTTATGAGAGCATCAGGAAGCTTGTACAACGATGGACCAAGTGCGTTGAAACGCACGGAGACTATATCGAAAAATGATATTCTTGTAAGTTTCCGATTTGATTACAATAAAATTTTATAACTACTTTGCGGATAATAATTTACTTACCCTCGTAATATGTCCACAATGCAGTTTACCACTATTTACAGTTCATGGGTGGTTGTCGAAGATGGAGCGTTATTCGTAATGCACTGAATGTCTGAAGAGGTATGATAAAGTGCTCCGAAATCCGTACGGATGTACAGTAGATGGTCAAGTTTCGGAATATGTGTCATCCTAATGGAAAAAAATTTATCCCCTTGGAGAGAAACTTACGATTATCACGAAGCACCCCTAAACTTGCTCATGGAATCCAAATTTAGAGCCGGCCGCGGTGGTCTAGCGGTTCAGGCGCTCAGTCCGGAACCGCGCGACTGCTACGGTCGCAGGTTCGAATCCTGCCTCGGGCATGGATGTGTGTGATGTCCTTAGGTTAGTTAGGTTTAAGTAGTTCTAAGTTCTAGGGGACTGATGATCACAGATGTTAAGTCCCATAATGCCCAGAACCATTTGAACCATTGAACCAAATTTCGAAGAATGCAGTGTGAAAAGTGCTATTGGAGCGGCAGTCACACGCCTATCACAAACATAGTGTGCAAGCAATGTAGCCTAATGATACTGAACCCGTAATTCGGTAATGACGGTGGTTCTTACTGTAATACGTTCATTGAGACTGACTACCGTCGCTTTGAAGAGATGTTATTAGCGTAAGTCCTTACTAAGTTATTCAGCAAAATAAAAAGCTTCTCAGCCAAAACGAATGCAAACTTTTAACAGCAGTTTAGAAAATGCGCTTGCATGACTGCGATTCAAATCGTTACAAAACAACATAAAAATTAAATGAAACGAAATTAGGAAATATGGAGGAGCGATAACAGAGAGACTCAATAACGGCGACAAGAAGCTGAGAGGATGAAGAAACAGGTCGTACGCAAGGACTCGGGTTAAGAATATTCAGTTTCGTACTCCCAATTAATTTCACTCTATCTTCTGACAATTAGTGTTGTTTGTTTGCAGTGCGGTAGCCGTGGCGACGAAAATACATCATCATAACAGATTTCATTATTCACCGTCACGGATCTGGCAATCTCTCTCTATCAAATAAAATTAAGAAACCATTAGGAGAATACTCAGGTAGATGTAGTAGTAAAACATTAGCTCATAAAGCTGAAATATAGAAAGCCATCTGAGGCTAATGCTTGGGAAGATAGCACAAAACGAAGCGCATAAACGCCAAAAGAGTTCTTAATAAGCTATGCAGCAATGATAAACGAATCGTTGGTTTCGTCACTTCGATTTCGTATTCACAGCTTTTGCCTTTCCACTACACTTCCACACGATCTGTCGATTTGCAACACAGCGTTAATCTCAGATATCGTCATAACTTAATGACAATTGCGAAATATAAATATTCGAATTCTTAAGCAGTTACCACTCTTAAGCCATAAATTCAATTTGACATCATGTTGCATCTCGAGGTTCGTGTTCATACGGTGCAGCAGCCAAAATTTAATAGCTTATCGGTCACCGACTGCAGATAAGCTTTCAAGATTACAACAAATGTGACAAAAATTGTTAAAAGCAAGATGAAAAATCGTAACAAAACTAAATCCAAACACGAAATATTATGTGACGCACAGGGCAGTGTAATTTGTAACCACGTCCATGTATGCCTCCATTTCGTTGTCTACACAGGCATTGTCCCCTGCCTTTACGGTTATCTGTACATTTATCAGGCTACATTTAGTCAAATGCCGCATCAAGATGTCATGATCTGAGGGCAGCAATGAGTATGCCATCGAACACACACACAGCTAGAAAATGAGAAGAAGAGATTATTCACTTGGTTATTGTATCGGTGCTACCACGCTGTTTTCGTGCTGGCTTCGGGCGTAACAAAAATGTATGTGCCAGTCCGCTAAAGATGGAAAATCAGTCTCAAGTTAGTTTACAAGTTCTCTGACACCAGATCATAATGATAATGACATACGTGACTGCAACTACGGAAAATATAGGAACACCCTATCTGTCCTTTTGAACCGTATTCAGGAAAGTGGTCTGGAAGAGGGTTGTCCAGAGGCGCCGGGAACTGGGACGTGTCCAGGAGTTAATACGTGGCGCAACAATGGCCGCGGAATCAACAGGTGTCGCTGAGAGCGCTGCCGCTGGAATGCTGCCAGTGAAATTGGAACCGCGGCACAAAGCATAAACATGTCCACCCGTCACCTGGGCGTGGCCACCGTGCCGTACCACTCTGCTTTCCCGGCAGCGACGCTTGATGATGGATTAACAGACAATTTAACCTCTTTTCAGTCTCTGGTTGCGTCCAGTTGTCGAGTGAGATGGTGCTGACCTCTGATTTTGGAGACGGGTTCATATTCTTTACGACCATACCTATTTAATTTCATGGTGCAAGTCAATGCTGTAGTTTGCACGCTCATTACTCACTTTCCATATGTAGAACAGATATAAATCGCTCAATCATCCTTGCACAACTCGAGTTGCCAGTTTCCAGCGAGACCGCATTCCACTTAACTCCACAGTCTCCTGCATTGAATTCGGAAATTTTGGAAGACGACACGTTACGTAGGTTTACTTCATAAAATTGTGTGACTTGCTCAAAAAATTCTATACTTAAGCAACTGTTTTCCAAATAACTCATTAGTTCTGTATGAGGTCACAATCATCTGTCAAGTTCAAAGTGAAAAGCTCGAAAGGATTTTTACTTTTAGTTAGCTAAAGTTTATAATGGAAAGCCTATACCAAACATAATAAATAACGTCCGATTTCGTGTGTATTGGACGAAGACGCCGAACACTAGCTTTCGTAGTTCAGTTTACAAAAATTTTTTATTGCACTCGGGACATTTAGAAGTTATTAACACATGCAACAAACAAATAATAGGGCCAACTAGTCCGAAAGCGTCTTGCAATAACTGATAAATATCTGATGCAAGTGTACGCAATTTGTCGCCACGTAAAAGTCAAAGTGAATTAACGTAAAATCGATTCGATTTGGTCACAAGTTTCATTATGTGTAAATTTATTTCAGTACCTGAGCATGCAGTCGTGTTCGGATGAATCAGAAGGCACAGCGGCTCTATTTTACTCTCTTGTAAATGTGTGGTACTTCTGATACAATGATACACGATAAACTGAAAAAGTACCATTGAAAAAATTAATAACATTCGGAGAGAGAGAGAGTTCGTGATCTTGAGTAAAAGAATGCCTACATCTTCAACTTTTGTGGTCCTGTCCTCCTCAGTTGCGCGTAATACTAAGGTATATTGATAATTTTCACTTATGGACCGTCTGACAGCAACTGAATAAAACACAATTTTAGTGCCATACGCGTTTCGCCTTTATTTTCTGCAAGGCATCATCAGTGACAGGTTGCGTAGACAGTTTCTTACATGTTACGCTCCTCTTGCATTTTTGGTGTTGTTCTTCTTCCTATGAGCGCCAATTTGCTGTTTTTTCCGCATTCCACAGCACTATGTACTGAATGCTTGTTTTAATGCCTTGCAGAAAATAAAGGCGAAACGCGTATGGCACTAAAATTGTGTTTTATTCAGTTGCTGTCAGACGGTCCATAAGTGAAAATTATCGATATACCGTAGAATGCCTACACTTTGACGTACATTGTTCCTCAAATTATTTTTGAAAATTGCATCTGTGGCCACTTGGGACCCTGGCGATGTAACAAGTTTCTACTTCTAGAACTTCAGTTGCAAATGACACGGGTTTGCTGGATCAGCATACCACGGGCCAATGTCTTGCGTTAATTTCCATACTTCTCTGCAATGTTACACGCAGTGATGGCATGAGTTGCTGTTTGCAAGGAAGGACGCTTACAATTTAACGTGCCGTCAATGTCCAAGTCACTACTCCAGCAAATGCATGAATGATTGGTAGTCGTGGTTAGTTCTTTAGGGTGTCCCCGAAGGAATGGTCAATTTTCAGGATATAACAGGAACGATCATTTGAAGAAAAAAAGTCGTAAGAAAATACACCCTGTTCGGAATGGTTTCCACCTCGCTAGGATTCGCATTTGGGAGGACGACGCTTCATAGCCGCGTCCGGTCATCCTGATTTAGGTTTTCCGTGATTTCCCTAAATCGCTTCAGGCAAATGCTGGGATGGTTCCTTTGAAAGGGCACGGCCGATTTTCTTCCTCATCCTTCTCTAACCCAATCTTGTGTTCCACCTCTAATGACCACGCTGTCGATGGGGCATTGAAAGGGCACGGCCGATTTTCTTCCTCATCCTTCTCTAACCCAATCTTGTGTTCCACCTCTAATGACCACGCTGTCGATGGGGCATTAAAAACCAATCTTAATCCTCTTCCTCCAAATGGTTTCTGGAACAGTAAAAATTAAATGTACGTTTATTGTTGGACTAGTATCGCGCACGTATATTTCTTACCCATCCAACCTGTTTGACGTTCTATTTTAGGCCAGCCTACCAAAGTTGCTTTCAGCCTCTTTGGTAGGGATGTCTTCCAGCCATTAAACAAGCCCACTGTACGCGCAGTTGTCCATGATGTCCTGTGAGTGGAGTTGTGCGGAGGATTGAGAGTGTATCAGAGAGAAGCTTCGGCTAACTACATTCGTACACGCGCTGGCTAGAATACCATATATCTACACTAGTGAACAATAGTTGATATGGTGTATGTTTATGGCTTCTGCGTCGGTACTGCTCCAGCTACTGTCGAAGAATATAATCAGTGCTTTCCAACACAGTGAATCATCGATCGTACAGTGTTTACCATAGTTTTCTGCACGCTGCGTGAAACAGGTATTCTTCCATGTTCCCATTTTTCTTCTGAGTGTGTAGCTTAACAAACTGTACAGGAACAGTAACATATCATCCAAGTGGTGCACCGCAGCTGTACTACAAGTAAAAGGCGACTTGCTGTACATATCAATGTTACACGAACACGTGCATGGCGAACGTTACACGAAAAAAAAAAACCTTGCATCCGTTTCACATACAGCGTGTCCGCAATTCACATTGTCGACAACGCAGAAAGACTTGAATTTTTGTCACTGGTTAAATGAGAGTCGTCATTTGCTTCCATTAATACTATTCACTGATAAAGCCTCGTTTACACGGAATGGAATCAACAACACACGAAATAATCATCCGTCGCAGGAAAATCCACACGCTGCAGTGGAAACCAATTTCCAAATTGATTTTTCGATGTATGTTTGGTGCGGCATGTTGATGGTCTAATCCCTTTAGAAGAGCTAGTGACGGTATAGAATTACTTGCATGCTTGTAAAATTCGTTTGTTGAACACCTTGAGGGTATTCCTTTGGCCACGCGGACTGTGATGACTTAAAAGCAGGATGGCGCACCTCCAGATTTTAACAGACATGTGAGGGAACATCTCAACCGCACTTACCCTAACTGCTGCCTTGGTCGTGGCAGTAGAATTAAGTCGTCACCAAGATCGCCAGACCTTACTTCATCAAATTTTTGTTTTTTCTGTATTATGGAGACTGAGACGTACTAACGAAAGGTGAATACGCGAGATGAACTGCTTGGTCGCATCATGTATGACGCTGCCCCCGTTACGAGCGCAAAAATCTATTGGAGTTGACGGTGGGGTATTCGGACGATTATTGTGAACTGTGCAACAGCTGTAATTTTACGTATACGGTAATGCTTAGAGGTGAATGTATTAAAAATACGTATTTTTCAAATGATACTTTGTAGCCGGCCGCGGTGGCCGTGCGGTTCTTGCGCTGCAGTCCGGAACCGTGGGACTGCTACGGTCGCAGGTTCGAATCCTGCCTCGGGCATGGGTGTGTGTGATGTCCTTAGGTTAGTTAGGTTTAAGTACTTCTAAGTTCTAAGGGGACTTATGACCTAAGATGTTGAGTAGTGCTCAGAGCCATTTGAACCATTTGATACTTTGTAAACCACATGTTGTAATTTTTACTATTTCCCATGACAATGTACTGAATATTACAGAAAATAAGAATTTACATTAAATGTGCTCTATCTACGAAAGTATCCGGAAGAGGGCGTATTTCCATATCAAGTTTTATGCTTCAAATAATCGTTGGTGTTATATCCCTGCACAGTGACCATTCCTTCTGGGACACGCTGTATAAATCCAGGTTGCTATCGGCCGTTTCTCTCATCAACTCCGTTTCTCTGTCTCCCTATTAACAGTCCAGCTTTCGTACACGACCCACTTGTAGCGTTCTTTTCAAGGTTAACAATGGATCAATGTCTGTGCCAGTATATTTTACTTATCGCATTCAAATTAGAAACAGATACATTTATAATTATGAAGTTTTTCTGCCAAGAAACGCCGAAAGAAATAGGGAGTTTATCCGTATTTTGAACACACTCTCTAAGGATCTCCGACGCTATCGTCCTGCTTCCTTTACCAGATTATCTGCCAGAGGAACACACAGGGTGGAAGGGATTGGGTTGTTATTTGCAATACCAGAGTTCAAGTGCTTTATGGGTTGCTTCGAGTGCAAGTTTCATTGCTTCTTATGATTCCTGATGTGGAATAGAGACCGCTATATCGAACTAATAAAACGAAAACGAAGAGTCACGAATCCTCGCCACGCCATTCTAATTTTTTAAGTATGCACCGACTAACTTTTTTATCTCTGCCAGACCGGAAGTCGAATATCGGTCTACTGTTTATTACGAGCCTTAACCATTGAGGCTCCAGGTCAACACAACAACCAGAGGTTCTCCCACGGTGTATGTGTGAATAAGAACAAGAGGGGAACGGATTTAAAAGATTAAGCCAGGCCAGGAGGCCTGCTCGTATGGCCTAGTGGTTGAGGCAGACTGCTCGTGATAGTTTCCTCAGCAAGGTCACGGTTTACTCCCGTGATAGCAATGGCAAACCGTCTCCAGTAAGGTTTCGCCCATCCTCTAGGCAGCAGAGAAAGGTCCTCGCCTTTTCTCCATTATAACTGAGGCGAGTGGGAGGAGAAAGAAGGGCTGAAATTCGCAGAGTGTGGCATCCTAGTTAACGGCTGCGCAGCCGATATTAGATGGGCGAGCGCGTGCGCGAGCAAGACTGGCGTGCCGTGGCCTTGAAGCGAGTAACAAACCAATCTCCAGCGGGCAGGCAGGCCAGCCGCTAATTGCCGCGGCGATATCATCGGGCGGTGGCGGGCAGCGTCGTGACGGCGGCTCGCCGCTGTAATCGGGGCCCGCGGGCAGCGCACCCGCCACTTTGCACCGAGTTATTTCACTCGGCCCCGCTGCGGGTGACGCCGGCCGACAATTATTAACGTACATAAAACGGTAGCTCAGGTTCGTTTAAGGCGTCTGATGGCTGCATTCGGCATTTAACGTCTCGTCAACTGCTTGCTAACGTCAGGGGAGGGGGCCATCGACGCGTTTCGAACCGAGCGAGACAGTTCCCTTCCGATGGCTTCAGTAATTACCTGGGGCAGCTTGCCGTTCTTTGCTTGACATTTGCCTCGAATAAACCTTCCTCCGCCTCCCTTCTTTTTTTTTTTTAAAAAAAAAAAAAAGCTTCAATTATTTCAAAATAAAAATGTTCATCTTAAGTGCGACTTGATGTGCAATATTAAATGTCTATCCGAACGCTCCATGCTACTGTTCAGTTTAGGGCTTGGAAATCATCATCATAATCTTCACCGGCCAGGCCATCTGGCCTACTCCGACGTAACAGTCCGCCTGTTTTCTGGGACGTTCCACACTGCGTCTTTCCCAAGGGGTATAATGTAAAATTAATTCTGGTGCAATTTTGGTCCATGAATAATTTAATATATATTAAATTTAATATATATTCATTTTTTGCACACACAGAATAAAAGTCCCGTTCTTTTTGGACATCTTCGTTTCTTATGTTATCTCATTTGGAGCAACCCATAACTGCACGTGGAATCTCATTCTCGCTGCTTCGAGATATCTCTGCGTTTTATTATCAATGTCTCGCTCCTTTACAAGACAACTAGGACGGACACGGTTTTACAAAAGTTTAAAAGTGTTTCTTTCCTACAGTGCTTTCCCAGCCTGCTATGTATTACACTACACATTTCAGCAAAACGCCCAACCTCATCTTCAACTTTAAATTATACATGGTACGCCTCCCGTCCAAGATCCAAGTAACAATGAAGTAATTAAAAGAGAATACGTAATAGTAACGTAAAGAAGCATGTAGTTACTGGTTTATAAGAGATGTTGGAAGTAGTGGCTATGGGCCTCAATGTTACTTCACAAGCAGTTCGACTACAGCTGATTAATCGTACATGAGGCGTACCGGTTTCATGTGGGACACCCTGCACTTGTACGTAACATTACACACAGGGCACCTGAAGCGTGTGACTGTTCTAATGTCATATGATAGATACTGATGTTTGATCGACTCAAGATTTTCCCGTCGATGTATCTTGTTGGTCATCCTTGTTCATCTGTCCTCTGGTGGCTTAACTGAATCAGGTACTCTCCTTTCCATGCTCGAGACAATATGTAAGGTAATATTGCTATCAGGCTGCAGCCTTGTGTAACCCCTTCGTTTATTATTACGGGGTTATTAAAGACGTCACTGTTTCGTCTATTTCAATAGCAGTGCATTTGTACCCCTTTTTTATGATTTCTGCAATAGTAAGAAAGTATTTCCCAGTGCTTTATTCTTCTTACTCTAACGAACGCTCTTATGTAATATATAAATGCATTGTGCCTTTCCAAATTATATTCTCAGTGCTTCTCGATGATCTATCGCATGCTGAGTACAACGTATATTTATGAACCTCGAAATTACCTATAATAATATTATTTATTCCTTTTCCTGTTCTGTCCTGAAAATACATGTTACAGGAAAACTACAAAGTTTGGCCAAAATGACCCGACACACATTCCTACCCGTTTCATTATGTGCCAAATATGTTGCAGAGTTGTACAGGGTGACAATTAATTAATGACAGCATTTACAATGAATGTTTTGAGGGGCTAATATTTTTTTTCAGGTGAAGCTAAACATCATCATTTGCGAAATTTAATCATGTAACAGGCAATGGTGGAGTATACAACAGCAAGCATCAATAGCGAAATTTTAATTTGCTAGCAATAACTCTGATATCTCTGCTCAAAGAAGGTTTCACGCTACGTTTGCCGACTTTTTAGAATGTCGATTCTCCGCTGTGTTTAATCCTATTGAACTAGTGACAGTACAATTGACCCAAAATGCAGGGTAGACATAGAGATCTGTATGCAATGAAGAAACCGCTTAAAAGGTGAGAGCTGGAATCACAAACACCCCAAATCAATCTGTTTGGTGACAATGCAGAAACAATGCCCAACATCCTCAGAAAAGTTCCGAATCTGTTTCCTTATAAACTTCAGGTACCCCACACGTTCAAACATCCTGGCGCTACGTAATACTATAATTTGATTTAACTTAGCTAATCAGTCATTATAAACTTACCTCATAATTACTGATTAAGCAAACTTCCGCTTACCTGGTTATCTGAGTAAACAGAATGTGATACTATGGACCAGAGAAAATCCATGTGAGATTCATGAGCACTCTTTACGTAGTGCAAAAGTTATTGGATGGTGATCATGCCTACTAGGTCTATATTTTTTAACGAAAATAGTGCTCCTTTAATCATTACAGGTAATCATTACATACAATTGCTTAGATAATTTTTTATTCCTGAGTAACTGTGTCGGAATCCCAATTTTGCGGATATGTTCTTTCAGCAGGACGATTCAACAAACCACCCAAGTATGGAAACAAAAAATCAAGTGATTTCGAGTTTGGTGAAACTGAGTGGCCATGCAGTAAACCAGATTTCAGTGCTCCAGATTTTTATGGGTTTATTTAAAGTCTAATTTCTGCGTCAGTAACTCGCACAACTTAGAAGATCTGAAAGCAGCCACGAGAAATGAAATTCACTTGATATCAAATTTAAAACTTTCAAAAGTGGTGGATGAAGTGTTGGTTTCAAAAACTGTAAGAGGCAATGTATGTTATTTTCCTGTATTTTCACGTATCGTAATACTTATTACCTCGATTTTATAGCTGAAAGTATAACACGAATAAAATTACTATAAGTATCAACGTGGTCATTAATTAACTGTCATCATATACACAATCTAGCCTCTCGTCAGAAAAATGTCCTGTGGCCCAAATTTCATGTAATTAGGAACCTGGAGACAGTCAGTTGCCCAATTGCAATTCTGACCATTGAAGAAGAGAGGTTAACAGTTCAATGTCCCCTCGAGTCGACTTTATTGTCATTAGAAAAATGCCTTTGGAACTTATGACCCCTTACACCACTCCGGCTTTCTAGGATCCCAAATACGCCGACAGTGTTGAGGCATGCATCACGTGTTAGCGCTTTATCTGATTACCATTTATCCACATCCGCCAAGAACTGCACCTATGAATACGTCGCTACACGAATCCCTCTAGTCTGATACTCTCCGAAAATCAGTACGAACTTCAAAATGGTTCAAATGGTTCTGAGCACTATGGGACTTAACTGCTGAGGTATACCGAGCGAGGTGGCGCAGTGGTTAGACACTGGACTAGCATTCGGAAGGACGACGGTTCAATCCCGCGTCCGGCCATCCTGATTTAGGTTTTCCGTGATTTCCCTAAATCACTCCAGGCAAATGCCGGGATGGTTCCTCTGAAAGGGCACGGCCGACTTCCTTCCCCATCCTTCCCTAATCCGATGAGACCGATGACCACGCTGTCTGGTCTCCTTCCCCAAACCAACCAACCAACCAACCAACTGCTGAGGTTATCAGTCCCCTAGAACTGAGAACTACTTAAACCTGACTACCCTAAGGACATCACACACATCCATGCCCGAGGCAGGATTCGAACTTGCGACCGTAGCGGTCGCGCGGTTCCAGACTGTAGCGCCTAGAAACGCCGGGCCACTACTCCAGCCGGCGTAAGAACTTCGCGATCCTATTTACGATAATTGTTCCATCGACTACCTGTAACGTGGGCAACAATTTGATGGACAATAAACTAAGGTCAAGTAAGGAGCGTATTTCTTAGCGGGCAATGGAAACGCGTAATATCTTTATCTTCACTCTAAGCATTCAGTATTTTTTTCATCATGTCACACAGTTGGATACAATTCGGAATGAATCTACAGGAAAGAAGTTAACGAGGCAAGATTAAGGATGTGGGCCACTAATTATTTACAGCAGTCAGCCGTTCTTTACAGCTGCAAGAAGCACGAGAGTTGTTGGATGGAAGCGGTAGCTGAGCGTCGTCTGGCAGGCGGCGCCAGGATCCAGCCGTGCCGATAGGCCACAAGGCCGTGACAGCGGTTCTGTTTCCCGCGTTATCTGAGCCAGGCTAAAACCCGGCCGGAATGTGCGGACATCCTGGAGGCAGCTCGCAGATAGGTCTCGCTGCTACCTGCGCTAAGCTCCAGGAATACCTCCCCTGTCACCTCCGCCTCCACCTTCCTGACCACGTTCCGGATTTCTGCAGCAGCTGTTTTCCAGCTTTTTGCTGCCACAAAGGATTCTGGTCCACTAAGATTACTACAAGCAATCGGCTCTCCTAAAAGTATTTGTTTGCCGTTTGCAGCAAGTAACTGAAGAACTTGTTCCTGTGCGGAATGGGTTTTCGACAGAACAGGTGCAAGAAAAAAGGAGCAACAAAATCAAGGGGTTTTAATCTTGCGCTTAAAGAAAACGTGGTGCATTTTAAGAGCTATAGGTTAAAAGTATTCTGTTATTGTGCTAGGAACTGGAGGTACCAATGTAACCAGAACATTATTAATTTTTTTCTGCATAGTATTACTGTAGTACGATATTTGGTACAAATCGACCTACAGGGACGTCAATGTGGGTTCCTCAGAAATGCAGGACCACGTGAGACACTAGTGAATGGCTCTGAGCACTATGTGACTTAACATCTGAGGTCATCAGTCCCCTAGAACTTAGAACTACTTAAACCTAACTAACCTAAGGACATCACACACATCCATGTCCGAGTCAGGATTCGAACCTGCGACCGTAGAGACACTAGTGACACTACGACTTACCTTTTAACACAGTATGAAGAAAGAGACACATAGATTTATAGAATCTGTACGTTTGGTGTCAGAGACGACAAAGGATTTGGAAGATCAGTCGAACAGAATGGATAGTATCTTGATGATGAACATAAACGGGAGTAAAACAAGGGTAATTCACACTACTGGATTTAAATTAGGCGATTAAGACTACAAAATGAGACGCTGAAAGTAGTAAATAAGTTTCACTATCTGGGAAGGAAAGTAACTGACGACAGCGGAAGTAAAATCAGTATTAATTGTGTCTAAATTGGCAATAGTGCGAAAAAGCATTCCTGAAAAGGGAAAAATTTAATCACATCAAACAGGCTGAGAAGTAATAAGGAAATAAAAGGATACACAGACATACATGGTGACAAGAGAAAACGAAGACTTAAATTTTATGGGCACATTAAAAGAATGGCACCCACTAGGTTGACAAAACAAATTGTAGAAGTCTACGAAAACACAAGCAAGGCCAAAACTGAGCCAATTAAATGGATCGCTGCCATTAAGAAGGATCTTGAAGTAGCCAGTATAACTCAGGCAGACGTTACAGATAGAAAAACATTCAGACAAAAAATATTTGCTTGGAAAGTTGGTCAGAGGGAAATTAGACTCGAACACCGTGCTCTGATGAAAGTAAGAGACTTCATTCTGAAAGGATGAAACAAATTTGGACACAAAAGAAGACCAACCATCAAAAGCTACATTGGCGGATTGTACTTCGCGTGGTTCTGTAATAATAATAATAATAATAATAAATATATCAGGAAACACTTTCTAAAAGTAAGCTAACTGCCTAGAATACAACCTTATATGATAGCTTTATAGGGCGTATCGTGAGACATACAGAAATAAATAATTTCGTAATGGAGTGAAGAGTGTGTGTGGGGGGCGGGGGGGGGGGCGAAGGGGGGGGCAGAACTTAACATCTTTGGCTAAAGGGAGATGTAGGTTATAGTAGGTTCACACAGGACAGCAGGACAGGCTGGCACGGAGAGCTGCACGAAACTATAGTTGGAGTCACAAATGATGGCGGTCGAGTTTAGGCTTGTTCTGTGCACCGACGTCACGGATACTCCGACAGCCAATGAGCGTTCAGTAGTGTTCTGAGCGTCTGTTCTGAATGCCGTAGTTAATGCGAGCATTAAACGTCATCGTAGCGAGTTGTTTGATGAATTTCTATTTCATTTGTTGCGAGTTGTCATCGCTGATGGTGGTGGTAAGCGATAAATTCTGCAGAAGCGAGCGAGAGACATAATTAGTAGGATATACGCTTCCTTCGAGCGGAAAGAAAGAGAATGCGATTACCGCAACTGTCGCTTGGAACTGTCAACAACGCCATTCCCGCCCGTGCCTCGACATGCGCGAACCGCCATCGTTCGTGGATCGGACTTTTAATCTCCGGCCTGAAGAGCACAACGACAACAATCCGATCTCTTATTTGTCATATAAATGGTTTGCACTCTACAAGGAAAAGAGTATTAGCGGAGACGAACACAGTTCGTAACATTAGAAGGGTGTTAGTGTCGTCACTGTGGAGAGATGTTGGCTGTATATTCATTTGATCGTTAATAATGTCTGGATATCTCTGACGAAAGAAGTGAATACCAATGTTACGTCAAATGCAACAAGAAGGCAGTACTGAACCAACAAAAATTGTCTCACACGAAAACTAGAATGGAACGGCACAGCCAAGAATTTCCTGGGACGATGCACGAAGCATGCCGCGGCCGACTAGGCGAGACGCAAATTAAAATAGCTCGGGCGCGTCTGTGGGGCGTAAGCAGAACGAGCGCACGTTCCCGTTCGGCGGCCGCGCTGACAAATGACTCGGTCGAGTGGGAAGCGGCGACCGAAGGACGACCCAGAGGCGGAGGCGGTGACCGCGCAGGAGGCGCGCGCAGCCGAGCCGAACGCGGCTTTGTCGCCGCGGCCGCGGGCCGTCGCGCGCTAACTCCAATCCTGCCGCTAAATCGAGCCTGACGCGCCACCCGCATCTTTGTCCACGTCCAGCCGCAGTTCCGTGATACAGACATCAAACGTCGCACCTCCACTGGCCATTTGTTCGGAAGTTCACGCTACACGAGCAGGCCCCAAAAACGCCGCTCCTCCTCACTTCCAAGTAGTTCCGTTTTTGTCTTGCCACAAGCCGTCACTGCGAGTACTTGGACTCACTACTTCCACTTCATGCCGGCTTCTCGGGGCCGCAACCGCAGCCGCGAGTAACACCGCTCACTAATTAGGTGGTGTTTGGAAGAACGGGTAGCCTCTTAAATCCTGGTCGTATAAGAAAATTTCAAAAACATTATGCAGTTAGAAAGATCAGACGTTGAAGACATAAGGTAGATGCGAAATCTTTCAATCGTTCCTCACAGAAAGCGGGCTCCTGATACTTATCAAGATCTGTCTCTCTGATGAGGGAATTAGCTTTGCCTACGCCATTGGCGCTGCTTCTGCGCACACACGGTCGCTCACTCTACATATCTACCTTTTGTTTTTTTTTTTTCAGTAATCATCAAATGACAAACACAGCACTCCTCTAGCAATTATAACAGCTACAAACTTAACTCGGAAACAGGATATATTTAATGTAATTCTTTGACCAGGACAGTAATGTGATATTCCAACACTGCCTCCCACGTCCAATGTCTAGTTGTTCCATTGCTATCTTAATTTCCTTCCTAAATGCATCTCTACGCACACAGCTGTCTGTTGCAGCATTCGACGAAGTACGCCGCAGTGAACACCTACGTCAAGTGGGGAAAAAAGAATGAACTGCTGACTTGACAATACAAACGGCACTGTGACAGCAGCTGTACAGCAGACAAGAGCGTGCCCCACCTTGACTCGCTCTGAGGACTAAGCTAGGCTGGCATTGCGGCTCCGCTGATAAAGTGGCTGCCCCTGTGGCAAGGCCCCAGATTACGGAGCGGTCAGAGGCCACGTCGCCAGTGCCTCAATTCTTAACCATCGAAACGGCAACATGCACATCTCACACAACTAGATGAGGCAACAAGCATTCGTTTCATACGAGTGCTCAAAAGACTCACCGCCTTGTTCTTGGCTACACTAAGTGTATTAAAACTGTTGAGAATGCATCTACTTAATCTGTTTCCACTAGATAACCAGTCTGTGCATATGACTGGATCTTAAACAGAGAAACTTGATTAGTGTACATAACGTCCCGACACAAAGATAAAATTAACAGAGAGTTCGATGGCGACCATACATCGAACAAAATTAATTACTTAGTTTAAACGATGTGTTTTTACTGATTGTTAGTTGCCTACTACTTACCATTGACGTTCTGCTATAGTAAAATGTGCACACCTTATGATTCTATGAAGCTAACTAGCCAAAAGACAGAAAAACAGCAAATTTTATTTCTCTATATGTTTTTGATACAGTACTGATAACAGACACTATCTTTTTGTTTCATATATTGTGCTTTACCCTACTCCCATATTACATGCACACATAACATAAATTAAAATAATTACGTGCGTCAGCCAATTTGAATAAATATGAACTGATGCAGACAACTGTTTCAATTTATTTTTATGCTACAAATAATCGCAGTTTTCAACCCGCTGTCCAACATGGGTGACATGACATGTATACAACAATTAATAACTTAGCAGTCGAGCTTCGAACACGAAATCCATGCACTCGACTTCAATCAAAGCAAGAACACAATGCTCATCATAAACACAACCGTCGTGTTGCGGCACAGTCAGTAAGAAAAGAGCAATAAGTCTATTCATAGCATACGTCTTTCGTAGGATCTTTGCAATTACTTTAAGGGTCTCTGTAATTCCTTTAAGGACGTCAAGATCCGTCTAATTATCAGCTACGATCACTGCGTGTCACAGAGACACATTTTTCTTGTTAAAGTTGCTCGTAGAGTTTAACGGAATAAAAACCTAATAAATTGATCGGATGTCGAACTCCACAAATATCAATAATCCGAATGGATAGTATCGTTGCATTTTGGAGGTGGTTTAAGTGCGGTATGCTCTGAGAGGTGGTTCTTCTTTTTCTTTTGTATTCTTTCCTAGTGGAAGAGAAGAACGTGGACAGACAAAGGTTATTTCTTCGCGTTTAAATTTTCAGTTGTTGAGGCATCAAGGGATCACCAATTTAGTATTGGACGGCAGCACGGAGGGTAAAAATCATAGAGATGAATACACTAAACCCCGGGTTCCCGGGTTTGATTCCCGGCGGGTTCAAAATGGCTCTGAGCACTATGGGACTTAACATCTATGGTCATTAGTGCCCTAGAACTTAGAACTACTTAAACCTAACTAACCTAAGGACATCACACAACACCCAGTCATCACGAGGCAGAGAAAATCCCTGACCCCGCCGGGAATCGAACCCGGGAACCCGGGCGCGGGAAGCGAGAACGCTACCGCACGACCACGAGCTGCGGACGATTCCCGGCGGGGACAGGGATTTTCTCTGCCTCGTGATGACTGGGTGTTGTGTGATGTCCTTAGGTTAGTTAGGTTGAAGTAGTTCTAAGTTCTAGGGGACTGATGACCTTAGATGTTAAGTCCCATAGTGCTCAGAGCCATTTGAACCATTTAGCCAATACACTAAACAGATTCAGAAGGATGTAGGTTGCAGTAGGTTGGTTGGTTGTTTGGGGAAGGAGACCAGACAGCGTGGTCATCGGTCTCATCGGATTAGGGAAGGATGGGGAAGGAAGTCGGCCGTGCCCTTTCAGAGGAACCATCCCGGTATTTGCCTGGAGTGATTTAGGGAAATCACGGAAAACCTAAATCAGGATGGCCGGACGTGGGATTGAACCGTCGTCCTCCCGAATGCGAGTCCAGTGTCTAACCACTGCGCCACCTTGCTCGGTAGGTTGCAGTAGGTACTGGGAGATGAAGAACCTTGCACAGGACAGAGTAGCATGGAGAGCTGCATCAAACCAGTCTCTGGATTGAAGACCACCACAACAATAACTCATTAGATTACAGTCCAAGCTGCTCCAATGGGTACAATTTTTCAAGTGTTCTCATTATATTACAGTATGAATGGCTCCGCTATGCACCCGGTACCTATTTCGATTAGTAGCGCTGTTTGACCTGCCCAACAAACAACCGGGACACGGCAGGCAGCAAGAAGATGAAGAGTGGAGGGGAGAAGACAACCCTGGAGCGCTGGATGGACCCGCCCGGGCGGCGGCAGCAGACCCCACCATCCACCGCGATGTTTATTTGGCCTGTCTGAATGTCAACAGGCGCTCCATTAGCTACCCGCTGCTGATCACGAGCGATGCCAACACCGTTCAAAAACTTTACATGCGTCTGTCGCTGACCTTGTCCTCATATAGTATGTCTTACTGTAAGAAACCACGGTTCACACTGTGCAGCGATCGAATAGCGAAATTTCGATGTTGAATTTCAACATGTATGATGGTTGGAACTTTAACAGTGGCAACTATTTATTTACAGCTCATACAAAATAGATACTTGTTTCAAAGTTTTGCTGACCTTCAAAGCCGTCACCGGCATTTTGTATAACCTGTTGCCAGCCATGTGGAAGTCGTAGGATACTCTTAGCAGTGCCAGTTGTGTTGACAGTTCGAGCGGCGCGGTCTATTGCCCTACGAATTTGTAGCAGTTCTGAAGCGAATGCCGTGAAGTGTTTCCTTCAGTTTAGAAATGGCGTTGAACTGACGAGGGCTTAAGTCAGGGGAGTGCAGTAAGTGGTACAGCATTTAGTAGCCCCATCACTCAAACAAATCAGTAACAGCTTGCACTGTACGTGTTTGAGCACTGTCCTGCAAAATTATGGTCAGGTTCTGCAGAAAGTGTCATCACTTCTGTCCCTATGCTGCTCATTTTTGGAACACAACCTACGACCATCTTAGAGACAGAAGTGATGACACTTTCTGCAGAACCTGACCATCATTTTGCAGGACAATGTTCAAGCGCGTACAGTGCAAGCTGTTACTGATTTGTTTGAGTGATGGAGCTGCTAAGTGCTATACCACCTATTACACTCCCCTGACTTAAACCCTCGTAAGTTCAATTCAGTTTCTAAACTGAAGGAAACACTTCACGGAATTCGCTTCAGAACTGCTACAAATTTGTCGGGCAATAGACTGCGCCGCTCGAACTGCCAACACAACTGGCACTGCTAAGAGTATCCTACGACTTCCACATGGCTGGCAACAGGTTATACAAAATGCTGGTGACTACTTTGAAGATCAGTAAAACTTTGAAACACGTATCTATTTTGTATGAGCTGTAAATAAATAGTTGTCACTATTAAAGTTCCAACCCTCGTGTAAGTAGGAGGAAAGAGCCGTTACTGTCCGATTAGATTATTGGCGATAAATTACAGGATACAGCAAATATCTAGGATTATCTGTCTGGAGCTACCTGAGATGAGTTATTCTCGTAAAACTGTTTGCTGGGAGAGCAGATGCCGGCTGAGACTAATTGGAAGAATTCTAAGAAAATGTAATCCAGCACCGAAAGAAGTGGTTTACAAAACATTTTATCGAGCGATTCTTGGGGTTTTCTTGTCAGGGATGACTAATAGAGGAGTTAGTGAAGATCCAAAGAAGAGCGGTGCGATTCACCGTGGGCTCGTTTAGCAAGCGTGAAATCGTCACTCAGATCCTCATCAAGTTCCAGACGTTGCTACACAATCTTCTACGTGAAGTGCAACATCTTTGTTTCAGTGGCGCCCACTGATAATTATCGATTATTTATTTTAGTATTGATTAAAAAAACACTTAATAAAGCCAAGTTTTCCGGTCCATACTGTATACCAATTAGGTTCCTTTCAGAGTATGCTGATGCAGTAACTCCAAACTTAACAATCATATACAACCGCTCGCTCGACGAAAGATTCGTACCAAAGACCGGATAGTAGCACTGGTCACGCCAAAATTCAAGAAAGGCAATAGGAGTACTCGAAGAGAATGGTCTATTGACACACCGTCAACAAACACTTAGAAAACATCTTTCTTGTGCAACACAACTAGCTCTTTACTCACACGAAGTACTGAGTGCTATCGACAAGGGATTTAAAATTGATTCAATATTTATAGATTTTCAGAAGGCTTTTGACACTGTACCTCACAAGTGTCTTGTAATCAAACTGCGTGCTGGGAATATCGTCTCAGTTAAGCGACTGGATTCGTGATTTCCTGTTAGAGAGGTCACAGTTCGTAGTAACTGACGAAAGTGTTCGAGTAAAACATAAGTGATTTCTGGCGTTCTCGACGGTAGTGTTACAAGGCCTCTATTGTTCCTTATCTATATAAACGATTTAGAAGACAATCTGAGCAGCCGTCTTCGGTTCTTTATAGATAATGCTGTCGTTGACGTCTTGTAAAGTCATCAATAGATCAAAACAAATTGCAAAACGATTTAGAAAAGGTAACTGAATGGTGCAAGAAGTGTAACTGACCTTAAATAATGAAAAGCGTGAGGTCATCGACGTGATTGCTAAAACGAATCCACGAAACTTTGGTTACACTACAAATCAATGGACTCTGAAGGCCATAAATTCCAACTAAGTATTACAATTACGAATAACTTAAATTGGAAAGAACGCACAGAAAATGTTGTGGGGAAGGTGGGCCAAGGAACCACTCAAACCTATATCGGAACGATTGGACAGGGGTTCGAGCGCTCTTCCTCCCGAATACAAGTGAACAAGATGGTGGAGGGCCAAGAGATTCGGTTCATAACGGGAAAATACTGCCCGGCCACCTAGATTTCGGTTGTCCGATGTTTCATTATATCGGTTAACGCCAACGATGGCGAGGTAGTCTGAAAAGTGCACGGCCGGTTTTCTTCTGGCGACGGATTTTCTGCTCCGGCGGCTGCCGGCAAGCAGGCAGGAAGGAAGGCGGACTGCTGCCCGGGCTGGGTGCGGCCGGAAGCGCGCGCCTCGCGCCCGCTGCCTGTATTTGCCGAGGGTAGCGCGCGCGGGGTGCGGCGCGGCGCGCAGAGACCGGAAGCCGCGGCCGGCCACTGTTTGCGCGGCATCGCGTGTCTGCCAGCCGCTAATTAATCAAACCACGCGCCAGTCTGCCTGCCCCGACTGGCAAGAGCCCGCTCGCCGGGCGTACTCACGACGCATATTCTCGCAGACGAACCTTTCTCACACGGGTATCTCATTGAAATTGCAACACACACGCGACGGAGAAGAAAAGGGACGTGCGCATATCATCTGCAACACTTACAAAGGACTGACAAAAAGATTAAACTTTGAAGTTCTGTTTGCGGACACAGCAGATGATGTCGTGTTTAACGCATCACCACTCTCTCCACTGCCCCTCACCAACCCTACATACGCGAGGAGATACTTGGCTGCTTTATCTAGTGCTGCGTCCGCCCTGGTAGCTGAGTGGTCAGCGTGACAGACTGTCAATCCTAAGGGCCCGGGTTCGATTCCCGGCTGGGTCGGAAATTTTCTCCGCTCAGGGACTGGGTGTTGTGTTGTCCTAATCATCATCATTTCATCCCCATCGACGCGCAGGTCGCCGAAGTGGCGTCAAATCGAAAGACCTGCACCAGGCGAACGGTCTACCCGACGGGAGGCCCTAGCCACACGACATTTCCATTTATCTAGTGCTGCAGTAAGTACCGTTCTGAGCCATTATTTGCAATGGATACCGCTTTGTCTGATTTCGGCACTGATTTTAGCAAGGCAGTGTTTATAAAATACTGGGATAAATATATTATCACCCCAGAAAACATACGAAAAGCAATAAGAATTTGCCGTTGTCCTTTGATTACTAGGAAACGGGTATTACACAGTAGAGGCGAATAAATGGCATTTTCTGTAAACAAAATTATGACTTAGTTAAATACTATCGCACTGCAGTTCGTTCGCAAATTTCCAGTAGCCTAGTTAAATAACTTTATCCTAACGGACGCCTGGGCTTCTTCTTCAAATATCTTGTACTTTTTTAAGCTACTTCATGCCATTATGTATTCAAATTAGCGCCGGCAGAACAATTAATGTATTACAAAGAATTGTCTCCATGAGTACATTTTAATTTTCAGAACTGTAAACTTCGTGATTTGTAAAGTAGATGCTTTCCATGATATCGACCAAAGGATTCAATGACACGCACATATAATTCAATTTTACGAACGTATAAAATGTTAGCAATCACTAACTGCCTCCATTTCGCAACTATTTTTTACTAAACTTCTGTCTCATCTAGACGACCCTAGCAGGAGATACATTGAACTAAAGCACAGTAAAAATCACTAATACGTGCCCGACATAACACTATTTTTGTGAGGATAGAGCCTACGGCTACTTCAGAAAGTATGCTCGAAGGCTCCCTCGAGACACCGACCATTATGTACGCAAATTTCATTCAAAAAGTGAAGACCAACAATACTTTACAAACTACAAACGTGAAATCGTTACCAGCGATGACAGTTAACTATTACACGTGCACCAAAAGACCTTCGGAACGATGCGTTGCGTCGGGTTTTGTGGGAAACAGGAAAGAAGATACCCGTGTCACATTTAGTTTTCTCCGTTCGTCGATGTTCTCGGATAAACAGCTCTCGCAGTCGAGTCAGAAGTGTGCAACAGGCTACATCATGATCACAAGAGGAAGCAACTGAAAAGGTAAACACGTGGCAGAAGCAAGGCACCTTTACGTATCCACAGAATGGTGACGCGCGCAGCTATCCGGAGCGGCGTGCAAGCATTGTGTTCGCAAGGTAATGGCACCGCACCACAACCAGGAGCAGAACCAGTGCGTCCCCGCGGAGAAACGAGCCGCTCACAATAGACAGGCGGCCCGGCTGCTTATCGTAACAGCTGCCGTCGCTTTGTGCATTCGCATTACAACTTACGCTCCGTGCAGCAGCCTCAGAAAACATCATACACAGACTCCAACTCAAAACCACCCGTCAACGTCGTTAAGCGAACTGAAGTCACCTAAATCGATACACATGGGACTTCACATAATAAAAACAACCACCAAAAAGTCAAAATAATGGCATTCTTACAACCAGAAAGCAAAATTAAAAAATAAATCCGAAGATTCGAAGCCGTAAAGGAAATATTGCTTTATCAAAACAAATGTCACAGTAATAAACTACGATAATGCGGCAGACGTAACTGAAACTTCTCTGGAGCTCTGTACGTAAGCTCCATGGCGTGGGGAGTAAGCAAACTGAAAAACATGAAATAAGTCTTAAACATTGCGCCAAAACATTTTTTTAAACGAAGCAAAAGAGATGTGAGAGATTGTAACCACAATTTCTTAGGACAAAATGTTCTATGTTGGTAAAAATTGTGTTTGGTCTTGCAGAGCTATTTAATTTTGGCAACGCAAAAAACAACAATGAGCAATTATTGTGAGGGAAGCAAAGACCTGAAAACGTAAATTCAGCGAACGGTGAACAGAGCAGCTGAAGGGGTGGCAACTAGGTAAGGAAAGGCTTTCGTGGAAATGATATCAGCACGGGTAAGTCTTGAAAGCCATATTTGTCTCTCGCCAGTGTAAACTCTACACCCATTGACGAACAATGCACGTACGCAAGAGCTAAGAACTATAGAATTACCATCACTACAGCAATCAAACTGACTCAGCTGCCAACTCCCATCAAATAAACTTTGTGTATGACTCGTTAACCACGTTAACTGAAGTTACTTATATCAAGGTAACTGAACAGAAAAATGGCTCTGAGCACTATGCGACTTCTGAGGTCATCAGTCGCCTAGAACTTAGAACTAATTAAACCTAACCAACCTAAGGACATCACACACATCGATGCCCGAGGCAGGTTTCGAACCTGCGACCGTAGCGGTCGCTCGGCTCCAGACTGTAGCGCCTAGAACCGCTCGGCTACTTCGGCCGGCTGTAACTGAACACATGGCAGTAAAAAAGTATTAACAAACAACAGACAAGTGGGTTCTTTACAAAAATTTACAACGAGGATTCGAAAGCGTATTCTTATGCTGCTTATCTTGCTTATGATTCTGTGTTACAATTCTAAAAAGTTACGTGGAATGGTGCTAAAAAGAGAGACAAACCGATGACTATATGTTATATCTAACAGCGAACTCGAGGTGTTTCAGAACAACTTGTTTTCGAGACAAGGTTAGGCACACTTTTTTGTCACGGATGTTCGCTGTATTTCAAGACAGAATTCCAAGCAGGTGTAGATCATCGAAACATGAAACGATGGATATAATAGAGTGATGGAATATTACAAACCTTCCGTCAGTCCATATACCCGAAATTACTTTTCGTATGCTACGGCTTTACAGATAGTTCTGTAGGTATTAGAAGCTATTCAGTGGACACTTGCATTTCTGAAAATGTTGCTGTCAAACATCTTCACTTGGATTTCAACACTGAGTGATGGCTATAAGAGAAAAGAGACAGTACAAGATAACTGAGATATGACTGCCTATCTGTGGCAGCGCTGTTGTGTTGCTGCTGCATTGAGTGCTGCTATTGAGATAAAGGCTCAGCAGAAGTGCCTAAGTGCCACATAACGCTTTCGCTTGATTGATAGCATACTTATGTGACAAGAGCAACGGATACAACTGTTCGTTAGCCAAGCTCTAAAATATACGATCCAACTGTTCGTTACCTGTGCTCTAGAATATAATACTTCTTCTATTATTACTGATGCTGACAGTTAACCATGCTCTATAACATAACCCGTCTTCTATTATTACTGCTGCTGACACACACACACACACACACACACACAGAAGCGCTCGCTCGCGCGGAAGCTGGACGAGGTGGAACTACGACTACTTGCCACCACTAATTAGCACAAATGATTTTAGGCAAGTCCATATTTCCACTGCGGTGGATGACACACTAAAAATGACCACACAGAAATTTAAATATAAATCACTAAACAAAAAAGCTTGTCGGCACACTACATCCTCATACATGTTAGACATGACTCTTTCTCTAGAAAAAAAACTGTAGGATCTGTAGTTGGTTGTCATATTAAAAATTATTTGTTTTCTTCCTAGTGTTTCCTCTACCTTGTCTTTATCAGTAAAAGGTCATGTTGGGCGTTAACTTGTGTTCTAAACACTCCACACCTGGTGATATTTACTTAGAGAATTTGCATAAATTAAAATTAGTTCGGTTTTTGAGAAAAGGTGTTCGACAGTGGCATGATACTTTCCGTAAGAAAAGGAACTGTCACTTTTGTTCCCATCGCGTATGAAACTCTTTTTCTTGAGCGTAGACTAATCTATTCAGCATATGGCGGAGGACGCAATATAATATTGCCAGATGTAAATATGGGATCTGTTTCGTACTTTGTTGTTATGACAATAACAGCAACAGGTACGTATGTCGCTACCATATCTTAAGTATGTCTGATTATGGGAATTTAAATATTTACAGCACCCATAATGAGCAACGTGCCGTATTCCGTTTCCAAATGTGTGAAAACCGGCTATTAAGATGGGACAGAATAAAACGCGGCATGGTACACCCTATGAGGGTCTTGGGAGGGCCTTCTGGCCGAAACTTCCGCTTCACATCAGTCTCACGTGTCCCGCATAAACTCGCTGTACGTCAACACCTCGCCTGAATCTCTTGTGCGTCAGGCAGCACACACTATCGGCCGCCGACCTAATACGGGTCGTCATTCCGAGAAAACAAGGAATGGCGCGGGGAGGCCTGGCCTGACGGTGCAAAGCGCGGGTCAGGGCCGCGGCCTCACTTCCTGTGATGGCAGGCCGCCGACTGTGTGCCATCGACTGTAGGGGAACTGTCAGGCCGTAAATCGTACCACATTTCCGTCGGAGGCACGTCCGGAGAGAACACTGGCTTCGCCAGAATTACGTAATAACTTTATCACTGACTACTCGCCACTTTACATACACCGTTATTATTGATATTATTTGATAAACTTGGGAGGATTTGCTGATCGTAGCAAATATCTTCCATGAAACAGCGATGTTCTGAAATGTTCGAAACTTGGTCGGCATGAAATGAATCTGGAGAGACGGAGAGGGGAGCCTGCCTCACACTGAATCCGCCCCGTGGAATAACGACGAGGACTGGTGAGCCCGCCAGTACGGATGTGATTTTCAGACTGTTTCCCACATCCCGACAGGTAAATACTGGGCTGCTACCCAAGTCTCGCCTCCTCAGATGCATCCTACGCAGACATGCAGAAAACGTTCTCGCACGTGATCGTGTGCTTTACTCCAGATGCATACACAACAAAATCCGTCTCTGGGAGTGGAGGCGTCAGAAAGGGCATTCGGCCACCAGCTACCACTAACACTGCCAAAATCCATATAAAAATTTACTCGTATATATTATTTGTAAAATGCTATTCGCCTCGTACAATAAGTTCTAGCAATATTCAACACGTAGTACGGCAACAGCAAAATTATCTTAGCCGCCTCTCTAAAGTGGTAGGGAAGTAAGTCAAATCAAAAGGTCTTAGAATATCTAGCACAGTCATACCACGAAACTGAGCGGAGAACCAACGACAGCTGCACTAGTGAGTCCACTGATTAATGAATGCTTACACTTCACAAGACTCAGAAGTTGTGAATACAATTAAGCACGCGGAACTGTCATCCTTTGTCTGTGGAGAGAGTTCGTTTGATTTTACAAAGCGTTACACGGCTCTTACAAACTACGGTCTCTGTTCGTAAACAGAGATGCAATCTGATTTCACAGGACCAGACCATCCAACGTGAGGATCCTCCGTCACTCGGATCGTCCCAAATACCCTAATAACGACTGTTAGCCGTGGTTACTATACTGACATTCGTTTCGTTAACGTATAAATTGAATCTGACACTGTGTCGGCGATACACGTCGTAGAATAAGTTGTAATAGAAAATATTGTACCATAACATGATAATAAGACATGGAAGTACGAAACACTAACATCAAATTAATACCGAATTCAACAATAACGATTAGAAAGTGTAAGCTGGCTGTATGTCATACCACGAACTCTAATAAAGAGGCGAAATGGCCTTTCTGTTCTAAAACTGAACCTGGTTTGTTGAAGTACATGAACGGGTGATCATTTTACTGTGCTTTTAAAAACAAGTAATAAATGTTCTGAGACACGCGTGAAGATTCACCGCTAGACATATAGTATCCGTCGGTCTGCCTCAACAGTTCTACGCACTCTAGCTATACTCCGATTAAATAACTTTGTGGCTGAAAGATTGTTGTGTTGCCCTCGGGCAGACAGCCACGCTCGACAAAGCGCTGCATGCACGGTGCACCAACGAAACAGCCAACACAGTGAGCAAGTGGGCCCCTACCAATCGACTCGCTGAAACGTCTATCGCAAAACTATTTTAATCTAAGTAGACAGCGCGTATTTCTGAAATTATTCCTGCTGCAGTAAGAAGCAGACCGTGCGACGCGACACAGAAGCGGCCTTTCTATCGCGGAAGTCTCGCCCGACTGCAGCGGCGTCAGACGTGGCGCGGCGCACCACCGGGACGCTCGTTATCGGCAATGCTAATGGCGGCAGTAATTGCCGCGCGTGCTAATTACTCCCCCCGCAGCGCGCTCCGGCTCCTCCTCGGTTTCATTTACAACTGCGCTAATTACAAATATACGGCGGTGGCGGCACACCGCCCGCCAAAGACGACGCGGCGTCGCCTCGCGTCGCGGCGCTGAGCCTTCGCGAGCCGCCCGCCGTATCCCAGCACAACCGCCGCCGTCAGACGCTGTTCAGGCGGGAGGTGTACTTCCAGTAACCAGTACGTGGCTCAGGGGAGAGTACAGCTGCGTTCCCGTGCGCTGCGCGCTGCACCTTCCCAGGTCACAACCCCAGATCAGAACTACGCTATGAAGAAACAGATCTTGAAGAAAAAGAAGAAAAAGGGGGGGGGCAAGTGGCGTGGGTATCTGCAGCGCCTACGAAGTCTTTCAAATACGCACCCACAATGCGCTGTGATCCTACTTCTTCCCACAATTAATCTGAATGTATGCAATCAGTTCTATACTCTACTGAGGCTTCCCGAACGAACAACAGCTCAACGTACTTTTATCCTGTTAACTGAATCTTACGTCGGTTCTTGGTAGAACATTATAATAAATGAAAAGCGCTAGTTTGCTTTCGTTCTACAGTATTACTGTACAGTACGCTTTTCATTTACTGCTGTCGTTTTTTCCGTGGTTATTTCACGAACAAAAGTGTAGGATGAGTGTTCAATCGGGGTCTTATATTTCGGGGGCAATGCCGTTATCAAACGTTCAACGCATGTCGCATTCCACATACGGGTTATATAGTGGGAAAAGTCATCCCGGAAACAAGACGGCTGTGGCTGCCATTCTCTGATGTGTCCTTTATCCCGACATTTTTAGGCCACCAAAGTATGCAGAACAGCCCCTGTGAAGTTCATAAAATACGATAAGTGTCCTTTAAGGGGCAGTCACATGAAACTATGTAACGAGCATGATGTGGAAGTTCGTATCGCAGGTAGGTATGTGTGTATAGAAGAGCCCTCTATTGGGAATCAGAAAGGAACAGCGCGAACGTTCACCGCTGTGCCATTTCTCTGTTAGACGTGCTCGACGTGAGGTCAGAGAGTCGTGTGAGCATCTGACCTCACTACGAGGGCGAGGATATAGGAACACTGAGGTTTAATGCGGTTTTTGCCTCTGCAAGCAGTGATAGGAAGTGAAATTAATGTCCGAATATCTGCTGTATATAGGGAACACAGCATGTCGGCCAGGACAGGCTCATCACGTCATCACCCCTTCTGTCCCATCGGATTACGGAAGGAAGGATGTCTGCCGTGCCCTTTCAAAGAACGACCCGACATTTGCCTGAAGCGATTAAGGGAAAGCACGGAAAATCTAAATCAGGATGGCTGGACGCGGCTTTGAACCGTCATCATCCCGAATGCGAGTGTAGTGTGCTAACCCCTGCGCCACCTCACTCGGTCTGTAACATTTGTAGGCTTAGAGAAAGCTTTAGACGATGTTGACTGGCATACTCTCTTTGAAATTCAGAAAGTAGCAAGGGTAAATACAAGGAGCGAAAGACTATTAACAACTTGAACAGAAACTAGACATTCGTAAACAGCTCGAACTAGAATCCTGCAACAAACAACACTGTCATTCTAATTTACCCTACTTTTAATTCGTTGGTGTCAATAGGCATTGTTCCATTTAAAAAAGTGTATGTCTGCACAAAAAAATACACTTTCTACATAGAATCAGTTTATTGGCTAGCAATACGAGCCCCTGACTATCAATCCGTGCTGTGAAAACCGCACATCAATAGCACTTTCCATTTCCGTAATGTTTGCGGTGCAAGTTTTAGGTAATTCACCCTATATATACGCAGTGTCTGTTCTTTCGGACATGTCCGTTGTGACAGGTACTGTCAGTCGAGTACAGATGCATTCTTTCCAATATTCTTCTACGCAACGGAAGTATTTGAAGATTTTTCTCAATTATTCGATCGCTTGTTTAGTAACTAGCTTACTGATTGAGTACCATACAGAGAGATATATTTACTACCAGTAGTAAGCTCTTTGCTGTTGTACGTACCGGCATGCTGGTGCCTGCAGCGAGTTTAGTGGTTTGTGTTCTCAAGTCAGTCGTGCATCACGTATTCAGAAATATGTTTTGGCCCCATGGTGAGTGTTTCCGCAATGAAGTGTGCTTGGTGATTAGGGACTTTTGTGTGTTTCGTATGCCAACCGTGTGCAGGGTTAGTTATTAACTTATTAATGTGTGTCGGCGTGATGTGGTCCACTAGTGAGATTGTATGTTCTGGGCGGGTTTGGACACGTCTAGGGAAATTTGTTTGGCTCGCTTTGCGAGGTTTCCTCAGTGACGTGCGACTGCTGTTGGGACACAGAAGTTCGCTGGGCGTGAGGAACGTCTTGTGATTTAGGCCTCAATAGTTATTTGCCGATGTTTTGTACTGGCAAATGCACTTTTGAGCTTTTCGGTTTGGGCAATATGGCTTTAATTCTGTACTGCTTGTCTATAACAGTGACTGCACCATTCGTGTAGCCGGTTAAGTGACCTGCAGTGAGCTCTGCACGAGTTAACATACTATGCAGGGTGCTTCTGGAAGTGGAACTGTTATCGAATTGTCCCTCAGCCGTCACATGGCTTGGTACTCGTAGCTCACGTACAGATGGTTGGCGATAGCTGTTTACGCGAGAGAATCTATTTCGCTGGTTGTAGTGTATCATATTGTTTTAATTTTTTTTAAACTGTGTTTATTCGACGAAGGTGTGCGTACTTACTTACGTTGTTGCCTTGTGCAGGTCTGTATTTGCTTTCAAAATTTTCGGCATGTTTCGTATTAATTGTGCACAGGACACACGGAAGCATATTACTTTAAGTCGTCGCCCGGTTTTCAGTTTTGACTAGCGTTTTGTCGTTGGGTGTTGGCTGGTTCAGTGGAACGACGTCCATGCTGAATGTTAGGTGAACCTTTTGTATTCCGGTTCGTTTTAATTATTGATAGCAAGGGCGCCTACTTTACTGAGTAGTTCTCTTGCACATTGTCTAAGGGACAACGGAAGTGTGTTGGTTGTCGAGGTTGTCCGCTGTCCTCAGTGGCTATCTCATGCCGCACAGCAAAGTCGAACAGCGGTAATGGTTCTAAGTCTTTTTACTGGTAAGTTAGCCTGGAGCGTTGATTGGAAAACTTAGATTAAGCTACGGCTATTGCCGCGTGCGATAAGGAGGTTACTACGAGGTAGTTGAGCATTTTGATAAACGACCACTGGGACAGTTGTAAGGGACGTTAACAGTGGGCGATCTAGCTTAAGTAGTTTGGGTATAGCTAAGAAAACTGCCGCTACTGTCTACTGATCTGTAATGAATTTTAGTACTAACTGGATACGTGGAAGTGTTTGTTACGTATGTAACTGTTTTCTTGTGAGTGCACGCTACGAATGAAACTACTTTATTGTCACCGTCGTTCTTAATCGTAGTGCATGTTGCATTCACACTTCTTATTTTATGAGGCCAAAAATTCTGAAGTCTTCATTAAATGATTAAACAGTGCATTTTTGTTCAATGTTAGAATGTTGTTCGATGGGATACTTTTATTTGGTGGTTTCAAAAGCCTGTCAGCCAGGGCTGTTACCGGAAATGAGATCATTTTAGTTATACAGATCTCTGTTTGAAACATTATGCTTCCCATTGGTTTTGTACGATCCGCAAATGAGGGGCGCGTAGTCGTTGATACCGAGGCCGCGTTGGTCGAGGTGGTAGGTCCTCAAATCTGGCGCCTAGCTTACTCCAAGGACGTTTGCGGGGTTCCAAACTGGCGTTGAATCGCAGGACTCATCAATCAAATTTGGACTGGGGAAAATAAAAAAAATGAAAAACAAATTAGTTTCAGCCCAAACACACTCAGTCGTAAACAACCCAGTGATCCACTCCCCAAACACGTTATATGCTACAGCAGGCAACCACAAACATTTTTGCATGAAGGCACTGACCATGTTGTCTCACAGTGGATTGACTATATTGGCAGTTATGGCGATTACTTTTGAAATAATAAACAGTTTCCTCTCATTTTTCTATCTACCTTGTTTTCATTTGACTGCCCTTACAACTATGGAAGAGCTTTGAGCTGTATTTTTAGAATACCCGTACTTGAAGTAGCAGATTCATCAGCGACATTTCAACCCTTCTACAGGTGCTCCAGCCGACTGTTGGTGATGTGACTATGACGTGGAAACGCAAAGAAACAATCACAACCATGACCAGGCTGATCTCACGTACTGATGGACAGGGACCGTCGAGCTCTGCGAAGAGTCGTAGTAAGAAGTTCCATAAGGAAGTGGAAAGTATCGCTTGTGAGTTTCAAAGTGCTCCGAGCAGTCCCGCTAGCAAGCAGACAGTGCTTAGGGAGTTAAAAAGAATGGTCGAGTAGCTCCTCGTAGGACACACATTTCGGATGCCAACCTAGCGATGCTTGATGTGGTGTGAAGATCGATGCCACTAGGCAATGGACGACTGGAAACGAGTGATTTCGAATGATGTACGACGCTATACCCTGCGGCAATACAACGGTAGAGTCAGAGTTTGGCGGATGCCTGGAGAGCATTATCTGCCAATATGTGCAGTGCCAGCAGTGAAGCACGGAGGAGATAGTGTTACACTGTGAGGTTTTTCGAGGTTAAGAATGCGCTAAACGTGGAAGGATATGCACACATTTTACAGAAGAGGATACGTTCGGAGACGATGATATCTCCATGACAATTCACTCTTTCATAAAGCGTCATCTGGGAGACAATGTTGTGGACAATAAAATTCCTGAAGTGGACTGACCTTGTCACAGTCACGACCTGAACCCAATGTAACATCTTTGGGATGAGTTGAAACGTCAGTTTCACTCCTGACCCCAGCTCCATCACTGCCGTGTCTGGTTCCGGTTCTTGAGGAAGAGTGGTCTGCCATTCCTCCACAGACATGCAGACACTCACTGAAAGTGGATGCCAAATTAAACACCTTTCAACCACCAGCTGTCCACCTTATTTTATTGGGCACTCAGTTTCAGATTTTTACCACTCCAACCGTCACCTGCCGACTGTTGGAGTGGCCATTGTAACAAATATCTACTAATACCAGTGTTGCTGGAATCTGTTTTGATCACAAGCGAGGTAGATTATTCCTACACGTCGGTCAGGGGCCTAAAGATGGCGTAGTAAAACGTTGAAACTGGTTGCCCAATAAATTAAGGGTTGACCACTAAAAGTGTCTCCAGCGGAGTCCAAGCCATCATGAAAGCGAAGGGTGGACCCCTCTCGTGTTAATGCCCACATAATGCATATCACCCAAGAGTCTTTCGGCAGAACAATTAGCTACGGCTTTTGTAATCAAACAACCTTTGTCTGAACCATTCTGTCACATCAAAATTAACATAGCAACCGCCAGGCCTGTGACACAGTGTCTAGGCATAAGAAATGAGTAACACCACTAGTCGCATGCAGCAAAGACGTTAAGAAGTGGTGTCCTGAAACTTTAAATATGTTATGTCACCTACCCTAAATGACAATTTTTTTATAGCCAGACACGTCTAAAAATAAATGTATTATTTTTATCTCCGTTGTTCGCTTAGTCAATAACCTTGGCAAAAAAAAGTACCCTACAGAGACTTTTTCGTACTGTGGTCACTTTTAATTCTTGCATCAGCCATCAGAAAAAAGTATGTCATCTAACTCAGTAGAAGGTACGATATGATACGGTTGAAATGTGAGCAAATGTTAGTAACCGGTAAAAATTTATTAAAATTTAAGACTCACCTATCGAGCTCGTGTGTAGCATCGATTCAATACGACAGAAAATAAAAGTCTATACGACCAAGACAAATAATGTGCGGCAGACGGCAACGAGCATTCACTGCACGAACTCACGCTGAGCAAAAACAATTGTTCACTATACTCGATGCGCGAACGCAAGCGGGAGCTTTTATTTACTGTATGTTTAACACTGGCTATTCCAAACCACGACCTATGTATGTACAAGCTGTTTACAAGTCCCGGTCTCGTTTTACTGCCTTCGCTTCCGGCACATTGTCGCATCGTAACCTGAGAAACAAGCCAACGCTCCTCTTCCATTTTGTAGAAGCGTTTACACAGCTAACGCCGGGCGTGTAAATAGCGTGCTCATCCTCAAATGATGTTATTGCTTTCAAACCACTTACCTTTAGTGTTGTTTAATACCTGCTTTGAGAGAATTTAAGTTTACAAAGTAACCCAACTGATATGACAGTCGTGGGGAAATAAACACCAGACCGGCTACCACAGGAAAACGTGTAATCGTCGGTCCAAGAGGAACAGTCAACAACGTGATGAACATTTGTCGAATGTTAACCTGTGATTGCAGCATTCTGTACTAAGTCAGAAATATGTCGTCTACGCAAGGTCATGATGAAAGTGTGCAAAAACTGGAAATTATATTACTCCGTCAACGTCATGACGTGATAAAAAAACCTGACATGGTTTCTAAACCGTGATTATACCAGAAGATTCATTTACTAAATGGTCATTTTATTGGACTCTGAAGACTAAATATATAGACACGGCGAGAAATGAAGAATGCACCGCGCGGGATTAGCCGAGCAGTCTGGGGCTCTGCAGTCATGGACTGTGCGGCTGGTCCCGACGGAGGTTCGAGTCCTCCCTCGGGCATGGGCGTGTGTGTTTGTCCTTAGGATAATTTAGGTTAAGTAGTGTGTAAGCTTAGGGACTGATGACCATAGCAGTTAAGTCCCATAAGATTTCACACACATTTGAACATTTGATTTTTGAAATGAAGGATGCGGCAGATTTGGATGAAACCTCCAAGACTCGAAAATATGTTAAAGCACACACACCACACAGATGGTCATCGGCGGCAGAGCTTTCATTATCAGGTCTTGGTTATCTATATCGTATATCTACAGCTGTATTCTGCACTACATCGTATCTGTCGCGGAAAGTGCATGAGGTACCAGAATCATATCCCACTCCTCCAATTTCCTGCACCACTCAGCAGAAGAACTACGGTCGCACATTGCCGCCGTTGGTCCATATATTTCTAAAATACCGTTTCATGATTCCGACTGAACGTACCTCCTCTGAATTTAAAGCAGCGTCATGTACTGGAGGTTCCGCGTTTTTGCAACTTTGTTTCTCACGCTAAGGAGCACCTGCACTGTAGAATCCTTTCTAAAATCTCTCTTCCATTGACCCATTAACGAGAAATACTTAATAACGAAACGGGCGTATAGTGAACGACACCGTACTTACCGTCGGCGACACCTAGCGGCCAAACCCCCTCACCTGTTTGTACTGCAGCTCTGCAGCTGTAAGCGTAGGGTGCAAACGATTGCTCGAAATTGTTCAAATGTGTGTGAATTCCTAAGGGACCAAACTGCTGTGGTTATCGGTCCCTAGACTTACACTCTACTTAAACTAACTTATGCTAAGAGCAACACACACACCCATGCCCGAGGGAGGACTCGAACCTCCGGCGGGAGGGGCAGCGCAGTCCGTGACATGCGCCTCACACAGCGCGGCCAAACGATTGCCCTACAGCACAGACCCCAAATGTTTGTCATCACAGCTTTATTGTGTTTTTATAGACACATCAAAAAAAGTTTTGCATCACTCTTGGTTCCGAGAGTTCCGGAACCTGTACAGATAATTGGACTAGAGACCAACATAAACATTATTACCGCCATTTTTATTGCTCATGAAAATCGCACATTGCATGTTGTACCACCATACAGCGTTATCCTGAAGGAAGTCATTCACAAGATGTGCACGCTGGGGGCGCGAATTGTCGTCCATGAAGACGAATACCTCGCCAATATGCTGCCGATATGGTTGCAGTATCGGTCGGAGGATGGCATTCACGTATCGTACAGCCGTTACGACGCCTTCCATGACCACCAGCGGCGTACGTTGGCCCTACATAATGCCACCCCAAAGCATCGGGGAATCTCCACACTGCTGAACTCGCTGAACAGTGTATCTAAGGCATTCAGCCTGACCGGGTTGCCTCCAAACAAGTCTCCGACGATTGTCTGGTTGAAGGCATATGCGACACTCATCGGACTAAGAGAACGTGATGCCATTCGGCATGTTGCTGGGCCCATCTGTACCGCGCTGCATGGTGTCGTGGTTGCAAAGATGGACCTCGGCCATGGACGTCGGGAGTGAAGTTGTACATCATGCAGCCTATTGCGCACAGTTTGAGTAATAACACGACATTCTTTGGCTGCACGAAAAGCGTTATTCAACATGGTGGCGTTGCTGTCAGGGTTCCTCCGAGCTATAATCCGTAGGTAGCGGTCATCCACTGCGGTAGTAGCGCTTGGGCGGCCTGAGCGAGGCATGTCATCGACAGTTCCTGTCTCTCTGTATCTCCTCCATGTCCGAACAACATCGCTTTGGTTGACTCCTAGACGTCTGGACACTTTCCTTGTTGAGAGCCCTTCCTGACACGGTTGAACTACAGACAACAAAGAGCAGTGTGCCTCCTTCGTGGTGGAATGACTGGAACTGATCGGCTTTCGGACCCACTCCTTCTAACAGGCGCTGGCTGCCCATGCATGGTTGTTTACATCTTTGGACGGTTTTATCTCTGAACGGTCAAAGGGACTGTGTCTGTGATACAATATCCACAGTCAACGTCCATCTTCAGGGGTTCTGGGAGCCGGGGTGAAATAAAATTTTTTTTGACGTGTGTATTATGTGACCATGCCAACCATGGCTATCCATTTTATTTGCTTCTTTTAATACGTTTAAGGAGACAGGTCGATCTCATGATGATCGTTTCGATCAAAATAGATTACTGAACTGAATAAAATAAATTTACCGTCAGTGACTGTTTTGGTTTCCACGTATTTTCGCTGCCTAACTGCATTTAAGAGTGGTACCCTTCGACAGTGTGATTAACGAGACACGAATAGATTTAGTCATGTCGTACAAATATTTTGAGTAACAGGATGTAGAGACGTGAAGCTGAACGACAACAGAGGCCAGTTGTGGCAGCCTAAGATTCATTCGTACGATGTTTTGCATTGTGTCTACAAAAGAGATTGTATACAGAACAGTTATACGGCTTACAACTGTATAGTGTTCAATGTATGGGATCCGTATCAGGTCAGACTAACAGCGAACATCAAGCCTATACAAAGAACGGGGGTGTGAATGGTCACTGGCATATGTGACTGGCGACAGAGTGTAACAGAAATATTGCGAAATATTTAACTGACAGAAGCTCGAAGAAAGACGTTGTGCATCGCGCAACTACTTGGTTAATAAACTCCAAGAACAGTCGTTTAGGGCAAACTGCGAATAGTGTTCACTCTCCTACGCATTATCCCGTAGAGATCGTGCACATAAAATCAAACAAATAGAAGATCGCACAGATGCGTACAAGCAGTCTTTCTGTCCACTTCTATGAGTGGATGGAATAGAAAGAGACCTTAGTATATGGTACAATGAAAAACACACACGGTGAGTCACGTAAGACCCCTTTTATTTCGTGGTTACACACATCGAAACGCGTTTTTTTGGCAAATGTTAAAGCATCGAGGGGAATTTATTTTTCCTTGTCTGAGAGTGTTTTTAGCTATGGTATCAACGGAGATACTGTAGTATGTACGTTCTTTTAGATGGAACCGTATACTTTTTATAACTGCATTCGAAGGCTCTTGAGAAGAGAGTTACAGTGATATAGCGTTAGTTAATGTTGACGCTGAAACTTGTCATAAAAAAATTCGAGAAATGTCCTGGAATTGAGAGCATGGTGGCCGGAATCAGAATCAGCGGTGCAAGCACCACCAAGCAGTGCTCTCGTGCTACGCTCTGTCAGAATGTCAACAAATTTGCCTGTTTACCTGTCTGCTCATTTCTACTTCAACATTCGTTGCGTGCATATACACCAATGAGGAGAAGTTGGATATCTTACTTTTATATGGTGACTGTAAAAGAAATTCCGTAAAAACAGTAGAGCTATATAGGATTATCTATCCAGATAGCCAATGCCCGAAGCACCAAGCAATTGCACGAATTATTAAGACGCTACCGGCCGCTGTGATCGAGCGGTTCTAGGGGCTTCAGTCCGGAACCACGCGGCTGCTACGGTCGCAGGTTCGAATCCTGCCTCGGGCATGGATGTGTGTGATGTCCTTAGGTTAGTTAGGTTTAAGTAGTTCTAAGTCTAGGGGACTGATGACCTCAGATGTTAAGTACCAAAGTGCTTAGAGCCACTTGCCAGTGCGGACAGCGTGCTTGAACGTCAGAAAGACGACAAGAAAGGAGACTGCAATTGACAGAGAACACGAAGAAGTTGTTCTGACTACGAAGCTAAATAATCCGCGCAGTGGTACGAGATATACTACCAAGGAATGCGCAATCAGACAGAAGAGTATCATTCGCATCCTGAATACACAGAATTTCCTTCCCTGACATCTGTCACTACATCAGGCACTCGACGATCGTGATTTCGAACTTCGTACAGAATTTTGACACTTTGCCCTTCAGCAACTGAGAAATGACCCTACGTTTTTCCAATGCGTGCGCTTTACCGATTAAGCAACGTTTACTAACCACGCTCATGTAAATTCGCGTAATATGCACAACGGGGCAGCAGAAAGTCCACACTGGCTTCGTCAGGTGCAACATCAACGATCGTGGAGCGTGAACGTATGGTGCGGGATCATAGGAAATTGCACTGTGGGACCTTACTTCATCTCACGCGTTATAAATAGACATTCGTACACACACTTTCCGACGGACATTCTGCCATTGGATATTCAATACTGTATGAGGCTGGAACACGTCGTTGTCCAGCTCAATAGACCCGTGTCGCCAGACAAATAGTGAGTGAGAACTTTTCGGGACGTTGGGTAGTACGAAATTATGTTATCTAATGGCCTGCGAGATCCCCCGATTTGACGCCTCTCGATTTCTTTCTTTGGGGAACACTCAAAGATGCAGTCTATGACGAAGCACCAACTATGCCAGACGATATGTCTCGTCGAATCGCTAGAGCTTGCTATAACATATCATTCACTGTAATTACATCTATTCATCGTTCTTTCGAATGGCGATTGCAAATGTACCATTCAGTCCATGGTCGACAGTTTGAACCCGTGTTTAAACAAAGGATAATGTTATTTCTTTGTAAGACATAACTTATGTGATTTGGGTGGTTACCAAATCATTGTTAGTAAATTGTTTATTTCATTTACATGTGCACGAAATTGCATTTCAATGGCAAACAAGTCAACAGCATGTATTGCACGTAACTGGTAACACTTATTACGCGCTTACGTTCAACATGAAACGACGTTACATTAAGAAAAATATTTACTTTGCGGTGTACAGGTGGTCACTGAAGTATTTTTAATAAAATGTTTATATCAACGAATGTATCCCACATGATATAATTTAGAGCAATATAGGCGGAGCTGTTGTCCGACAGCATGTATTTTAATTCTGAGAAGCATCCACCCACGTGTAATTAACACAGCAGTTGCTTTTTGTAGCGTATAAGAGTTCTTAATTTTTTCAGAACGAACAGTTGATTTCTCTGTTTCAGTTCACGTAAATCTGGGAAGATACACAATAGTGAAATAGTTTTCCTAAGCCCCTTGTAATACGCTAGATTCCAGCCTATGTTGTATTTCCGTACACTACATTCAATGGTTCAAATGGCTCTACGCACTATGGGACTTAAAATCTGAGGTCATCAGTCCCCTAGACTTAGAACTACTTAAACCTAACTAACCTAAGAACATCATCGCACATGCCCGAGGCAGGATTCGAACCTGCGACCGTTGCAGCAGCGCGATTCCGGACTGTAGCGCCTAGAACCGCTCGGCCACCCCGGCCTGCCCACTACAGGTTTCAATGCGAATATTAACAAACGTTATATCGCTGTATTGTCTTCGCAACAGCTATCGAATGCAGTTACAAAAAGTACACCTTTCCATTAAAATAAAAAAAAACCTACTTGCTTCATTATCTACGTTGATACCAGCGCTAAAAGCATTCACCAAACAAGACAATAAGTGCCCTCGACCCTCTAACATCTACCAAAAACCTCTTTTCTACGTGTAACCGTTAACGAAATAAAAGGGGTGTTATGTCTTACGTGAATCATCCTGTATTTGGTAACGGTGAAACATATCCGCTATTGTACTACGCATTTCACAGTGATTCGCAGAGTACAGATTTGGTCACTCTGAAACTACTGTCAAGTCGACCGTAAGCGCAGGCGAAGTAAGACTGCTTCTACAAAGAGGAAGAGCTCAATTTCAGCTGTGGGCTGTGCTCAAAGACAGTCCAGTACAAACAGCTATTTCAAGTGCACCTGCAAAGTCTCTGCACAAGGGCAACAAATACCGGCCCGTGTATTTTGGCGGGGGACAATGGCAACGTGATTTCAGCTCGGCCACAGCAAACGGTAAGCGGAACAACCGGCGCGTCGCGGGGGCAAACGGAGAGGCGGCGGGCGGTCAGGTCGAATCTGGAGGAAAGTCACACAGCGGGCCGCAAACAGACGCAACGGTAGCAACGGAACAAAGAGCCGTCTTTAATCTTCACACCTGCGCCCGGCGGGCCCGGGTAGTACGGGGGCAGAGTCAATATTTGCGACAGGCCGCGCGGCTGGCGCTGTCGCCGTCTGGGGCCGCGTCCCGGCCGGGCCCGGCCTCAAGGTAAACCGGACACACCAGCGCCAGCGAGTCGGGCCGTGCACTACCGAGCAGCCGGCAGCAGCCTCCGCCACCGCCTTTCCTGGGGAACTCAGGGTCTAACGTTCCGTCCACATCGATGGGGAACAACACTCACAAAGTTAAGCCCAAAGTTTTAGGGTTTCGAGACAATAAAAACTGAAACATTCGAGCCGCGGGCGGAAGGAGGACACGGACTGTCTCACTGCGAGGGTCGCACGGTGTTCGACTGACGCCGTTTTCTGAACCACGAGAAACACAAACGTGGATTGCCGGACGGCGATCTGGATCTTGTTCCTTTAAAATGTGTGTCCAGTGTCTTAAACACTACGCCATCTCCTTTACCGCAGGATGACATGCCTAAACACGCTTGTAGTAAGTAGCAAATAGCTGAAGAGTACACCGAAGAAATTATTTGAAGACATCAATTTCATTGCATAGAGTTTTGTTTCGTTCATAAAGATTTTTAGTCTGTTACTGGTTGCATAATCAAGAAACGAATTATTTGACATTATACCAAATAAACAATTCTCAAAAGTTGTTTATGTCTCTAAAATATATCTGCTGGTACCTATGGCAAGTTTTCACCAGATATTACAACGTTTCCCGATACCTGCAGAGTAAAGCACAAGTGCCGCATACTCCTTGCAACTATACTGCTGTGTGAACCGTCAAGTAACATAGCTCGACGAAACTTGAAGACATGTAGAAAGAACTGCTACAGTAGTGTAAGGAAGATAACTGAAAGAAATACGCAACGAGACGAACAGAACTGGGACTTTCATTCAAAGATAATAATTAGACTGAAGTCAACGCGGTTCATGGTGGTCTCCTGGACATTACAAACGGCGGGACGTGGTCATTAATAGGGTGTGTGATCATCACAGACAGCATACTCTACAATGTGCTGCCGTACTGACCACAAGACGGGTACAGAGCTGTTGTCTGGCGCCATGTGAACGTGCTGGAATACGTCCCCCCAACGTATCCCACAAGTACTAAATGAGATTTAAGTCGCGGGAACGCGCTGGTCGGTCATCAGCATATCTTCTCGTTGCAATGACTGCTCCATCTGTGCTTGCTGCGGTCGCACATTGTCATCCATAACAATGTCTTGGTCGAGAGCACCTCTGAAAAGACGCATTTAGGGAAGGAGTGCAGTTTCCAAGGACATGGAGATCAGTATCTCCTTGCAACTTTATGCATCCACACACCGTAACACCTGGTCCACAAATACAATCATGTTAGACATTGTCCCTGCGAGGGTTACGTGTTTCCGTCTCTTTCCATATGAGGGTGCGTACAGTATTGTCGAACATGATCACTTTGGTGATCCAGGTGTCATGGTGTGGGGAGACACACTTTTGCATGCGCAAAATACTCTCCAAATCCTTGACCACGGTAAACTCACCGGTTAATATTAATGTGAGGCTGTATTCCTTCCCTACGTGCATCTTTTCAGGGGTGCTTTCGGGCCTGACTATTTTCGTGGCTGACAATGCGCAACCGTATCGAGCAGCAAAGCTGGAGGAGCAATGGAACGAGAGTTTATTCAGCAAATTGACTGGCTTGTCCATTCCTCCGACTTAAATCCCACCGTGCACTTGTGGGATGCTTTGAAGAGATGTTTTGCAGTACATCGAAGACACGCACCAACGACCATCCAGCAGCTCTCAACCATGCTGGTGGATGAACGGACGCCGTACCAGGACTCCTTATCAACTTTGTGGCCAGCATGGGAGCACGTTGTAGAGCACGCAGTGCCGTCCGCTATTAAGAACTATGTGCCGCTTTTTGTAATACCCAGGTTACCATCATGGATCGCAGGGACTTCAGTGTAAGTACTGTCTCTGAATAAGTGTAATTTCTGTTGGATATTTCCTTCTATAGCTTTCTGTGCTACACTGTAGCAGTTCTTTCTACGTATGGTTCACGTTTCATCGAGTTATGTTACTTGGAAGTGACATCACCCGGAGGTTACCTTCGTCCTTAAATTTTGAATACCAGTTTACTTTCTAAAAAAGGCGGATGTGTACGTTGTTGTGTGCCAAGGGCAAAAGGCACTATCGGTTAACGTACCACGCAGAGAGCAAAACACGGTGATGAACGTAACTTCAGTTACTGCTCTTCGCTCGTGCTAAGAAAGTTTGTCAATAAACAACGGAGCGGCAAACTGTGTGCAGCTTACGCTTACTTTCGTCCCTACAGTCCCGTAAACAAACAATTTGTATCCTTTCCGCTTTATCCGATATCGTCAATAGCAGGTTAGGTTAGGTTAGTGGTGTTTAACGTCCCGTCGACAACGAGGTCATTAGAGACGGAGCGCAAGCTCGGGTTAGGGAAGGATGGGGAAGGAAATCGGCCGTGCCCTTTCAAAGGAACCATCCCGGCATTTGCCTGAAACGATTTAGGGATATCACGGAAAACCTAAATCAGGATGGCCGGAGACGGGATTGAACCGTCGTCCTCCCGAATGCGAGTCCAGTGTGCTAACCACTGCGCCACCTCGCTCGGTCGTCAATAGCACAATGTGAAATTGCAGAGCAGTAAAAGACTATACAGGGATTGATTTCTTAGACATACTTCGTTCCTCAAGAGTCTGCATAAATAAAATAAATAAAATTGCGTAACTAGATCGGGTGAAGAAAGAAAAAATCCTTAAAATTACGGCAAAAAGAACAACTAGTCAATTTTTGTCACATTAATGAGTTTTTATATCCCCAGTAGTTTCAAACTCAAGAACCTTTCTATTGCAGTTCGTTACTCTACATCACAATAGCGTTTACTACAAGTGGCAAGCTGTCTGCTCCATCAAAAATAAGAAAAGGAAGATACTTTAATTTTGTGTTGATAATTAGTTTTGTTTCGCTGTGTAGGGCAGATATTGCGAAACTTCCAGTAACGTAACGCATTAAGGGTTGTACGCTGTTAAGAAACACAATAACTGCAGAAAGGTTGTAAAACATGGAACAATTTTCTTTTTTCGCAGCATCACTGTCTACCTTACCTTGTACTGACTTGCATTCAACAAACATGCAACACTTGCTGTAATCGTTAAAGTAGTATGCCAAACATTTTGGTACGCAGTGGAGATTTCCTTTCGGATATTAGTTTTTTTTTATCTTAGTCTACTTCCTTCCCTATTTCAGGGAAAACGAAACGAAAATAAACGTCTGGATGAGGAAGAAAGACAAAAACACCAGCCATTGTTCACAAAACAGCGAACTTACTAGAATGATTTGGTATTGCAGTTATCATGCAGTACTAGAAATTGTGCCAGATTTTGCAGGATGGAGGGACAATTAGGAGGAATTATTCTGCACTGCAAAGAGTAATTCTTGCCTAGTTTTTCGTTGAGCCCCAAATGATATAAATCATTGTCGTGGGGGGGGGGGGTTTTGACATAAAACTGAGGTAGGATTCCACCTGTCCGCCAATGAGTGCTGAGGAGTGCGGTGAGTGTGCTGTGTAGTGTTTCCGCGCATACATCGAAACCAATAGTCCAATTAAAATTACTTGATAACTGACGTCTGTCACATGCCGCTGGAACATCCACTGAGAGCTGCCGCTCGGTTACAGGCGACACACAAACACGGAGGGTCACTTCAGAGATGCTGTTGGGGCCGGCCGAAGTAGCCGAGCGGTTCTAGGCGCTACAGTCTGGAACCGCGCGACCGCTACGGTCGCAGGTTCGAATCCTGCCTCGGGCATGGATGTGTGTGACGTCCTTAGGTTAGTTAGGTTTAAGCAGTTCGAAGTTCTAGGGGACTGATGACCACAGCAGTTGAGTCCCATAGTGCTCAGAGCCATTTGAAGATGCTGTTCATGTATACTGCGAGGCATGTTGGAAGCGGTCGTCGCGAGGTACCAAGGAAATGAAAGATGCTCTGTCAACAGTTGATTTCGTGACCAATGACTGAACTGCGTCAGACGACGCGCTCTGTATCCCTGAATTTTACACTCATTTCCTAACCTGGTCACAACCTCATGATGTTCAATGTATCCGAGGAAACGCGCTTAACAGTCTGGGGAAAAACTAAAATCATGACAGATTTGTTCACGGTGTTTAAGGCTAACCTGGACGAGCAAATTCAAAACAGAAAAATTTCAGTTTCAGCGGTAAAAACAAACTGTAATTTCTCGCTGTCATTAGTTACCTGAAATCCTCACACTGGCAACACGGACTGCCGTGTTAGCAACCGACTGAACAGTCTCTTTGGTACATGGTTGCAGGTTATAGGCGACACAAGCAAAATCCACAAGAAAGAAGAGTCATAGGAAAAACAATAAAAGCAAATAAAGTCAATACGATGATGTAAATGACGCCAAAGTATTTGAAATAAAAAATTACATTTAAACCAATTAACTGAATTAATGTAACACTCAAAGTCTTTTGATGATTTCGGAAAATAAAAAAATTCTTTGCATGCATCTATGATCGCCCACACATCAGCTTTACACGCTAACCGCTGCGCTAAGCCATTACACTGCGAACGACTGTTATGACTCTGGTGACACAGTCGTAACGATTAATTGCAGCCTTCAAAAATCACGCTTCAAGCAATATCGTGCGAAGCCTTTCTACTGTGAGCCGATCTCTGGGAGTGTAATAACTGGACATGAGTCGCTAAACCGCGTTTGCGCGGAAGGATTCAACAGTGTTTGGTTAGTGCTGTGTGTGAAACGTGTGTATTTCGTTAGCACCGTTCTCTCTCTCTCTCTCTCTCTCTCTCTCTCTCTCTCTCTCTCTCTCTCTCTGTGTGTGTGTGTGTGTGTGTGTGTGTGTGTGTGTGTGTGTGTGTGTCGTCGGTGGTGTGGTTATCATGTGGGATTAAACAAAAAATACAAGGGCCAAACCCAGGATTCGGGAGCCAAACGTATCAAGAACGAAAGCCGGACAAGGAAGTAGCAGTTTCGCAACGGCGAACAGTTGTGGCATGACGTTGAGTGCTGTCAAACTAGCTACAATGCGTTAAGTGTCAACTATGAAGTAATTTTAATCGGACTGTAATTTCAACTTTCATATGTAACTGAAACCATACGGCTATTTATTACTATGGAATCTTGTTGCCCAATAATGAATAAGAAAATAGGAACATTACAAATAAATAAATAAATAAATCGGATTACTGAACAAGAAAATAGGACTGCTGGTAGTCTACTACTTACAGCGCAGTGAATGCATTATCTTAGCGAAGACAGACACGAAGCCCACACCTACTACAGTATTAGAAGTTTATAAGCCAGCTAGCTCAGCAGACGAACAGATTAAAAAAAATGTATGAATACATAAAAGAAATTATTTAGACAGTCACCGGAGTCGAAAATTTAATTGTGATGGGGAACTGGAATTCCATAGTAGGCAAAAGAATGAAAGAGGAGGCCGCCCGGTAGAATTTTGCATAGAGCATATTTTAATCAACGCTAACACTTGGTTTAAGAATCACTAACGGAAGGCTGTAGACGTGGAAGAGACCTGGAGACACAAGGTGGTTTCAGATTGATTATGTAACGGTAAGACAGATTTCGAAACCATATTTTAAATTGTAAGACTTTTCCAGGGGCAGATGTTGACTCTGATCACAATTTTTGTGAACTGCAGATTAAAACTGAAGACATTCGAAAAAGGTAGAAAATTAAGAAGATGGGACCTGGATAAGCTCAAAGTACAAGAAGTTATTGGGAGTTTCAGAGGAACGTAACATTAGGCAACACTTGACTAGACAGGAGAAAGAAATACAGTAGAAGACGAATGGGTAGCTTTAAGAAATGAAACAGTGAAGGCAGCAGAGGATCAAATTGGTAAAAAGATAAGGCCTAATAGAAATCCTTGAATAACACAAGAGATATTGAATTAACTGATGAAAGGAGAAGATATAAAAATGTGGCAGATGAAGCAGGCGAAAGTGAATACAAACATCTAAAAATGAGACTGACACGAAGTGCAAAATGACTAAACAGGAATGGCTAGACAAATTTAAGAATACAAAAGTATGTATCACAAGATTAAAGGCAGACACTTTCAGGCCCTCTGGTTACAACTCGTACATTAAATTTTACTATGTCTTCGCTGCAACAGAAGTATTTTTCCCAATGCAAACATAATGTACACTTTTGCGAATGTTCAATCTTTTCATCATACGCAAGTGCTGCAGTTGAGCATCACTATGAAAATATATGGAAGTCGACGCAGCAGTGCGCACTAGCTCGTGACCACAAAAATACACGAATGTGGCTTGTTTCCCTGTGTTCTACTGTATAACTGAATACTGTCATTATTATTTTGCATCGTAATTATTAAATGATCATTTACTATTTATTAAAATAGACACTAATTCGCAATTACTTATTTTAGTCCATAAAATGAAGCAAATTGTATAAGGTACGTATTGAAACGGCGTACGAACTTCAGTATAAATCTTGGATCTAAAATCATTTAAGAAATCACTTAAGAGCATTACTGATATATGATATATGATGAATATCAATAAAAGCAGAACAAGGAGAAGAGGATAATGTAGACTGGCAATGGCATGAAAAGTTTTTCGGAAGAAGATAAATTAACATTGACTATAGATTGAAGGGTTAGGAATTCTTTTCTGAAAGTATTTGTGTGGAGTTTAGCCGAGCATGAGAGTGAAACATGGCAATAAGCAGTTTAAAAAAATGGTTCAAATGGCTCTGAGCACTATGGGACTTTTAACATCTGTGATCATCAGTCCCCTAGAACTTAGAACTACTGAAACCTAACTAACCTAAGGACATCACACACATCCATGCCCGAGGCAGGATTCGGACCTGCGACCGTAGCGGTCACACGGTTCCAGACTGAATCGCCTAGAACCGCACGGCCACAAGGGCCGGCCTAAGCAGTTTAGACAGAAACAGTATAGAAGGTTTCGAAATGTGGTGGTACAAAACATTGTCTAAGATTAGGTGGGTAGATTACGTAACTGATGAGGAGGTACTGAATAACACTGGAGAGAAAAGAAATCTGTGGCACAACTTGAGTGAAAGAAATGGGACATCAAGGGATCACCAACTGAGTACTGGAGGGATATGTGGGAGGTAAAAATCGTAGAGGGAGACCACGAGATGAAAAGAGTAAGCAGATTCTGAAGGATGTAGGCTGCAGTAGTTATTGCGAGATGATTAGGCTTGCACAGGATAGAGTAGCATGCAATGCTGAATCAAACCAGTCTTCGGATTGAAAATCGAAACAACAACCACAATAAGAACAAACTATAAACGTAACAACAGCTAAAAATTTTGGGGGAAAATACAGTGCGGGCGGTCAGAAACAGAGGCAGTCGAGTGACGTCACAGCAGGAGACAGGTGTCTGCCGCGGTCTGCCCAGCATAAAGACCGCGCGTTCCTGCCGGCCGGGAATAAGCGCGAGAACACGCACTGCGACAGTAATAAGAGGCGATAGCGTTCGCGCTGTGCGGAATGCGGCAAGAAGCGGCGTGGCGAGGCGGGGCGGGGCGGGCAGTAGCGGCCAGCCGCTTCATTAACACGTCTTGTTAGGGCGCGCCTCGCCGTAATACGCGCCGTGATGCATGCGCCAGGCCGCTCGCCTTGAACCTGCCTCCTCTCCGCCGCGGGGCCCCGTTTATCTCCAGCCTAACCGTCCTGTCCAGCTGCGCCTGCCCGTCACACTACCACATTCTCTCCACCTGTCTATTAAGTGTTTACATTTCTGTTGGCCTAGCTAGCTCGTCTAATTAGCTCTTCACTCTACTTCTATTCAATAACGACACATTCTAGGAATCATCTTCATCTGCCACATATTTCCAGTTCAATTCGGTGGCCAATCAAGTAAAGGACTGCTCGCTAAACTTTTGAAGGCCACTACAGTCATTCGCAACACACTAGAAATTTTCAAGAAGGCGAGCCAAACATTTCTCCGAAAACGTCAATTTTGGAGGCAAGTATTTCGAGCATTTACGATAAACATTGTTATTTGGAAAAGAAAGTCCTTTTAAAAGCTTAATTCAGTTTCTATGTTGTCAGGCATCGATTCCACCTACCGGGTCTTGAAGTTGGCAACGGAATTCTAAGTTTCCGTCAGACGCCGCCAGCGGTCGTACGGGATCTGGCGGACCCAATGGTGCACGCCCGCTGCGCCACGCCTGCATTGGCTCCGTACTGTGAACGCCCTCCGCCACCTCGATATGATGGCTGGCAGCAGCCGCTCGTGTCACTTCCACTCGGAGACTCATTACTACAATACCATCATTCGTTCTTTAGCTCTGAGAATCTCATCCTTGTTGCTACTGGATCATCTGGACTTTATTTCTTGCTGCATTATTTGTAATGAGTCTTTGTACACTTGGAGAAATACAAGTGAAGTAAATCTTTCGTTTACTGTGTTAACTTGTTCACTAATCATTTCTGCTTCTGTCCAGTTTTCCTACGACAACAGTTGCCACGCCACTCTGTAGCCCTTATCTCCTGACCGTTGTGTACCAAGCCTTACACAACAACCTTCTTTTTCGCCTGTTTCCTAGTTCACAGTTACTAATCTCATTGTTTGACTGCATTCACACTCTCTGTACATTAACAAAAATTAAGGCACCGGGCCTTTACATATATCTATTATAAACAATGCACCCTAAGAACCACATTTCAGATACTATACTGCAGTGCTGGTTCTTTAGTGCAGCTATTTAAAAAAATTACGGCGTTACAGACATTCTAGCATTGTTGTTTTTAAGAATCCAACTCCACGGAATAAACACAGGGTACGTGCGTCTAATGGAACCAACGGTGGATTACAACAATGCTCAACTGCAACTGTTCATCTGAAACGAATATCATTTAGACAGCAACTGCGGCACTTCAGGCTAACAGATATCAACTGTGGCAAGTTAGGGAAAAAATGCACACACTTTGAAGTATTTGTTGCTCATTTTATGATACATTCCCATCCACGGTTACAAGGCGAATTTTGCTCGATTCGACGTCCCTTGCTCTCCTTTGTCCTTGTTATGAAGTCCTTTTCTACTCCATAAACACAAAGATGAGAGACTGTGAGCCATCATACCGGTATTCCTTCATTCCATGTGCACTACCGGACTGACTCATCACTGTATCTCGGCAAACTACTGGGGTGCGTGGCCGAGGGTACCCTGTACTAGTCATTTCATTTCCCGTTCCACTCGCAAATAGAGCGAGGGAGAAACGACTGTCTGTATGCCTCCATACGAACCCTAATTTTTTCGTAGCTTTGTGGTTGACTGCAACAGAATAGTTATGCAGTCAGCTTCAAATGCCGGTTCTCTATACTTTCTAAATAGTGAACCTCGAAAAATGCGTCTTCCCTCCAGAGATTTCCATTTGAGTTCCCGACGCATCTCCTTACTACTTGTGTGTTGTTCTAACTTGCCGGTAACAAATCGAGCGACCTGCCTCTAAATTGTTTCGATGTCTTCCTTTAATTCGACCTGGTGCGGAACCCAAACACTCGAGCAGTACTTAAGAACAGGTCGCACTACCTTCCTAAATGCGATGTCCTTTACACATGAACCACACTTTCCCAATGAACCGAATCGACCAATCGCCTTGCCTACCACAATCCTCGAATGTTGGTTCCATTTGATATGCCGTATTTAAACGCCGTAACTGTGTCAAGCAGGACACTACTAATGCTGCATCCGAAACGTTTTTCCTACTCATCCGCACTAACTTACATTTTTTTCTACATTCAGAGACAGCTGCTATTCATCACACCAACCAGAAATTTAACTATGTTTAAGGTGTTGCAATTATGTAACTATTACTCATCTCACGTATACTGAGTGGCCTAAACGGTTGGGAAGGCACTGCGACACGAGCAAGCTGTCGGCTGCTGCAGCTCTCTGTACTGACCTGGTACGATTGCGTGCCTATCGCATTCGAATCGGTGGCGATCAGACTCGCAGTTGACCCTCTGTCACCCGTCGTGTATTGCGGAGGAAACACTGATCGAATATCGTGTTTACACTCGCGCCACTAGCCGCTATGTTCGAAAACATCCTGAGTCTTTCCGTGACTTTTGGCCACGCTGTTTACATCAAACACAGATCGAAAGGCATAAAAAAATAATCTGTGTGGCGTCGTCTACATCAATTCAGCGCTTAATCCCACACTTTCTCTGGAGAGTGTGGACCTCGACCATACAAAGCGCGGATTATCACACGCTTTGCCGCGGAAAGCAGCATGCGTGCACTAGGCAGCCGAAAACAAGACCGCGACGGGGCGCGGGCCGGGCGCCTGCCAGAACAATGCAAGGTTACTTTTTGTGCGCCGCTATTACGGGAGGCGGACCGATGCACTGGCGTCGAGTATTACTCTGGTCATCAAGCCGCCTCGTTACCACGCCGTCGCCCGCAGGACCTCATTCTCGGGCGATAAAAATGTAATGAACCACTTCGAATTGACGGACAATGAACGAGCGCAGCAGAAAGTTTTTTGCTGCTCCGTCCATGGAAAATGGAGGGAACAGTCCGACACTTTATTCTGGCGCTTGTTTGTCTGGAACGAAAATCACTGACTAAGCTGCGATGATGGTGTAGTAAAGTCAAGACAACCTTCCCAGAAAAGCGCGGAGTAACGAGGAACTTCCGTTCAGAAAGAGGCTATAAATACAAACGTAAATAATAAGTAATAAAGTCATGCGCAGGAAATCTTGAAACTTTCGTACAAGGGCACGCATTCAAAGTATACATTCCCAAAAGTAGACAAACGATACTTTTCACTTATTCCAGGAAAGTAGAAGCGTTATTTTCGAAATAATATATATATATATATATATATATATATATATATATATATATATATATATCCATAGCAGACTCGGAAAGAAAAGAACAACAGGGAAAGGAGGGGGCGGCTCTCATAACTAGCAAAAAATAAAAAATAAAAATAAAATTAAAAAATTCAAACGTTAAATGTTCATATCATCAACAGGTTCGTATCGGCTACGTGTACGTATCACTGCTGTAAGTGATTGGGTCGAGTGTGGAACATATACCTGGAGACGAATCTAAGCGCGTTGTGCTGCTCTTCTTGCTTTCGACTCTTCTTCCTTTACTATTTCTTTCAGTTTGCTGTACCGTTTCATCAATAAAAACTTCTACTTTCATGTTCTTTTACCCACAGAATCAAATCTAATAATTCCAAGGACTTTATCACAACAATATAAGGCGATCTGTCCACATGTGAGAGAGCTGTATTTGACTGAATGAAATGATGAAATTTTTGAAAAGACATGTTTCAAAATTGGATACAAAAACACGTAATACGCTGGAAATATAAAAATAGCCATTCTATCTGTGATAAACACCTATAAAGCATGGACATGAACCACGTAACATAAAACACGGTGAACGACCACAGCAGAAACTCCTAATATCACAGAAAAAATTTCTCAGATAAAGAGCCCTTGTAATGAAGAAAGTGCTAAATAATTAAATCAACTCACTGACCATGTTAGCCACTAAAACAATAATAAACAGATACCCGTGCGCGCAACAAATAAGAGAATATTAACCTACATACAGACACCATGTCGCAAACAAAATGCAAACGAAGAGCACATAGCGACCGTTGGCAACACACGAAACAGTAAGCACACGAAACCTAACTCAGTGAACAGTGGAAGTGAGTTGTTCAGTGGAAAAGTGTTCGTAAAACGTCCAAAATCAGACATCCCTGCTACGCAGATCACCTAAGCACAACTACAAGAAGGCAAATATACATACAAAAAGTTGTATCCCACATAACAAGACAATAAGAAAAACTGCAATGTAGTAACAAATCTGTAATTATTATATAACGCAATCACTATAAACATAAAAACCCAAAATTTAGTCCAAAGAAGTGACACAGAATGTGTGTCAGATCCTAGGAACGAGTTCGTTAAAAAATCGTTCAAATGGCTCTGAGCACTATGGGACTTAACATCTATGGTCATAAGTCCCCTAGAACTTAGAACTACTTAAACCTAACTAACCTAAGGACAGCACACAACACCCAGCCATCACGAGGAAGAGAAAATCCCTGATCCCGCCGGGAATCGAACCCGGGAACCCGGGCGTGGGAAGCGAGAACGCTACCGCACGACCACGAGATGCGGGCCGAGTTCGTTAAAACGCTTCGCGCAAAGAAGATGTAAAATTGGGATGAAATCAGAGAGGTAATGACAGAAACGCTGAAAGAACTAGAAGAACCACGAAGAAAAAGGAAGCAGGTGGTGGAATAAGGTATGTGACAAAGCGATAGAGCATAGACTAACTGCTTGGAAAAAATGAATTCCTGCGAAAAGAAAAGAGACTGGAACACATTCACTGAGATCAGAATACAAACATCAAAATTTATTCGAACAGGGAAACAGAAATATGACAAAAACGATTAGAGAAAGTAAACACAAATTTCAGACAGAGCTTCGACAAAGTTTTCCAAGAAGAAATACGGCGTTACTAGCAGATGTGCCAACACTTTTAAGATTCAACAGACAAACTGATTACCAATGACAAAGACAACAATGAGTTACTAGCAAAATACTTCACCTCAAATAGAAAACCCACCTTCAGAAACACCATCACTGCATCAAACTGAAGTATACACTGGCAGCAGAAAAACAAAAAAGTGCCAGGTGAAGACGGGATATTAGCTGAGATGTGGAAACACAGAGAAGCGGGCAACTGAAACATGTATGAGGTTAGTAAGGATTTCTGGGAGAAAGGAAGAATACCGGACGACTGGAAACAAGCCATAAACCATCTGCTAGATAACAAGGGTGACAGGACAGATACCAAGCATTACCGAAGCATAACTCTGCTTCCAGTCCCTACAAAATTATATCCAAAGATCTACTTAATAAGATAGAAGATCGAGCAGAACACACAATTGGCGAATACCAAACAGCGTTCAGAAAACATTAATCGTGCCCAGAGCAAATTTTTAACTTGAAAACTATTCAAGATCAACCACTGGTTTCATTTTGAAATGCATAAGATTCTGTAGACAGACAGATAGCATTCTAACACAGGAAGAAGTAGATACTTGACAAAACCACCAGACATTTAGTGGATTAGGCACTCACAGACACAAATTAAAAAGTTAAATTCCTAAAAGTTTCTGAACCCTTCAGAATTGATACAGGTTTTCGGCACGGAGATGGGCTCTCCCCGATTCCCTTCAATCTGGTCTCAGACAAGGCCATGAGAGAATGGGATAAAGAATTACAAGAGTAAAACACAGAAGGTATCCATCTAGGGCAACGAAGAGGAAGATTTGAGGTTAAATGTATCTGTTTTACTGACGATATGGCAGTCATTTCTAAGGACAAAGCGAATGAATAGATAATGATACAAACACTTCTAAGACTGGTGAAGAGGAGAATTGAAGATTTGTACTAAAACAAAGAAACAATCACAGATGCAACAAGAAAGAGGAGATTAAAGTTTTACGGTCATATTTGCAGAATGAATGACAATTGGCTAATGAAGAAAATTTTTATTTAGTTTCCAAATTGGAAAAAAAACCACCACGAGATGGCTGGAATAGACAAGAAAGGTTTTGAGAAACCTTAACGTCACAGAAGACACCATACAGACCACGGGAAGTTTCAGGCTATTGTTCAGCACACCAAAATTTCCTGTCCAACAACAGAATTCACAAGGCAGGAGAGTGATGTCAAATGAAAAGAGGCAGGCCATCAGCCAACGCATGAAGAAGTTCTGGGGCGATAAAAAGAAAAAGACTGTACCTTCGCCTTAAGTTCTAAGTTGTCTATAAAAATGATTCAAATGGCTCTGAGCACTATGGGACTTAACATCTGAGGTCATCAGTCCCCTAAAACTTAGAACTACTTAAACCTAACTAACCTAATGACAACACACACATCCATGCCCGAGGCAGGATTCGAACCTGCGACCGTAGCAGTCGCGCTAAGTTGTCTATAATCGGCCAAATTGTGTGTGTGTGTGTGTGTGTGTGTGTGTGTGTGTGTGTGTGTGTGTGTGTTTTACAGGCCACTGAACATGCTTCACAAATAAAAAGAAACGCATATGGCACAACTGAAACAGCTTATCATTTAGTTTCCTTATACGAATCACACCATAGAACAAAAACTTAGGAACGAAGGGCAAAAATTAAAATGATTAATTGTGTAGGCAGCCGGTATAAAACATGAACGCAAGTGTTTTTTCCCTGTCTGTTCAAAGGGAAAATCTTAAAAGAACAATCACTTGAGTTTGGCTCAGTAAGTTCCACAAGACGGTTTCTAACGTCTGGTCTTCGATCCCAGGTCGGTCCTACGATTTTTATCTGTCACCTCCAGCAATGTCTGTTGATGTGAAAAATGTCGAATTGGACTGTGGGCCGGAGTCCACATTAAACTACAGGTGCCCCTGTAACTTCGTTAGTGCAACGGTCGGCAATTTCATTTCCAATAAGATCATGCCTTGTACCGTGTTCAAAGCAACAACGGGTTGATGACAACTTAGTTGTATTTATCGGATTGATCATAACTTTAATGTTATTTAATTTTAGCGTCCCGTGGACGACAAGGCCATTAGAGTCGGATGACAAGCTCGGACTGTGTAAGGTTAGCGAAGGACATCGGTGTTGACTTTTCAGATAAAAATTATCGCAGCATTCGGGTTAATCGAATTAAGGAAATCACTGACAGTCAAAAGCTGGTGGAACGTGGAGATAAAATCTTGGAGTAACCGATTTTCAAATTTAAAACCAGGAACCATTTCCTTTGGAACTTCGCATTCCATTGATGTAAAACTCATATAAAAGTTATGAAATTGATTTAAGGTAGTAATTTCTCTATTACATGGGCTCTTTCTCATTGTTTTTTCCGTGTGGTGAAGCGAAAAGTTCCTCTAGAACCACGCGAAGATGAAGGTTTGTTCACCGTGGGCTTGGTGTAAAAACCAAGAGAAATCCATTTATGTAAAAAAGAAGAAAAACCAAACACATTGCTCGGTGAAACGCGGAATCTTCCGCAGCGCCTGCCCCGAGATGGCGGTCATGTCTGTTGCATGTCGTCCTCACCACAACACCAGGCGCTGAGATGTAGACGACCTCGCAGACATACACATCCGGGGACGCCAAACAAATCGTTTCCCGGCCTACATATACCTATCGATCAGCGACAAAAAATACCGGTTCACTCATGAGTGAAACCATAATGCCAGTTGTTACGTACATGTAACAAAATCACAGGTCAAACAGAAACCTAGCCGAAAAACATGCTAAATTCTCACACAGTATGACATAAATAACACGAGTGCATAAAGGGTAGATCTATGAACGAAGCTCGATGTTCACATGGTTTAACTAAGAACCCAAAGATAGAGCTGATTATTATTGTTAAGAAAGTTAAGGCTTCTCAAATTTTCCCACGTTTCCAGCGTTACGTCACGTCTGTGTCACCTTGCAGTGTCCGCACTTGATGAATCTGTGTTACTCGTAGCTCTGACCTTTCTAATGTCATAATATGGTTTAAATTTAAGGGTGAATGTCACGAACACTGCGAAACATGTAAACATTGTTTCTTACAACAGTTAAGAGCGGTTTACTAAGAACCGGTCCAATACTAGCCTACAAAGAAACACCCTTGAGGACCGCTCCTCAAACAATTCGCTATTGATTCTGCACATAGATTGCATCCTCTGCCATGCACTGCACCGTGAGCTGCGGAGTATATAATAACTAGATGTGTCTCTCACCTACTTGTCTCGAAAGCTTGCGCTAGTCGCGTTACGCAACACGAACAGATGACAAAACTACTACATTTGTTGTGCAAGTAGTACGAGACGGGAGGAATACTCCCAGACTCAATCAGTATATATTAATTCCAAAGAAAGCAAGTGCTGACAGATGGGCCATTAGCGAACCGCTATTTTAATAAACCATGGTTGCAAAACACTCATATGAATTCTCTACAGGAGAATGAAAAACCTGGTAGACGCCAACCTCGAGAGATCACTTTGGCCGGCCGCGGTGGTCTAGCGGTTCAGGCGTTCAGTCCGGAACCGCGGGACTGCTCCGGTCGCAGGTTCGAATCCTGCCTCGGGCATGGATGTGTGTGATGTCCTTAGGTTAGTTAGGTTTAAGTAGTTCTAAGTTCTAGGGGACTGATGACCACAGATGTTAAGTCCCATAGTGCTCAGAGCCATTTGAACCACCATTTTAGATCACTTTGGATTTCGGAGAAATTTAGGAACATGCGACGCAATACTGACCCCTACGACTTACCCTTGTACACATACTAAAGAAAGGCAAAACTATCTTTATTGTATTTGTGGACTTAAGAGAAAAAGCTTTAGACAACTCTGACTATAATACACTGTTCGATATTCTAAAGGAAGCAGTGAACAAACAGAGGGAGCTTGAACAAGAACAGGAGTATAGTTATGAGTCGAAGGGATGGTTAAGAAGGAACCAAGACAGGGATATTGCCTATCCCGGATAAAATTCGATCTGTACATTCAGCAACAGTATAGGAAACCGAAGAAAAATTTGGAAAGAATTAAAATTCACAAAGACTAAATAAAAACTTCTGAGTTTTGCCGATGACAGCTGAAAGGAATAGATCGTGGCTTGAAAAGAGGCTGTACGATGAGTGAAAGTGACGGAATGTAGTCGGATTAAAAGTGGAACTCTACATCTATAGGACTAGTATGGAATTTACATTTAAGTGCTTGGCGTATGGTCCTTCGAACCACCTTCAGACTATTTCTCTACTGTTACCCTCTCTACCTCTCTAACAGCGCATGGGAAAAATGAACTTACCGAGCGAGGTGGCGCAGTGGTGAGTACACTGGAGTGGCATTCGGGAGGACGACGGTTCTAACTCGCTTCGGGCCATCCTGATTTAGGTTTTCCGTGAGTTCCCTGAGTTCCTTCAGGCAAATGCCGGGATGGTTCCTCTGAAAGGGTTCGGCTGCTTTTGTTCCCCAACTCTATGTGACTGATGACGTCACTGCAATTTGATTCAATTCCTCGAATCAACCACCCAACTAAAAACGAACACTTAAATCGTTATTTACTGGGTCTGGCTTCTCTTATTATATTACGATGATCATTTCTCCCTATTTAGGTAGGCGTCAACAAAATATTTTCGCTTTCGGTGGAGAAAGCTGGTGATTGAAATTTCACGAAAAGATCTCGCAGCATCGGAAAACACCTTTGTTTTGTGGTCGAGCGGTTCTAGGCGCTACAGTCTGGGACCGCGCGACCGCTGCGGTCGCAGGTTCGAATCCTGCCTCGGACATGGGTGTTTGTGATGTCCTTAGGTTAGTTAGGTTTAAGTAGTTCTAAGTTCTAGGGGACTGATGACCTCAGATGTTAAGTCCCATAGTGCTCAGAGCCATTTGAACCATTTTGAAGTTTACGATGGATTGGAGTTTACAGCCAAAACCTAATAAAAATAGTCGAGTAACATGACCGAAGAAAGGAGGCTAGGTAACCGAAAAAATTAAAAAAATAGTTTTTTAAGTTTGAGAGAAAAATTAGCGTTGTTCATAGCTGGCCGAAACATACACAAAAAATATTTGACTGGTAAGATTTTTTTTTTTTTTTTTTTTTTTTTTTTGGGGGGGGGGGGGTAAGAATAGCACAATGGTGTGTAGGGCTTTACATCAGGAAAGAAATGGAACCCAGCGTAGTTGCAATAAGGTATGTAAACGAACGACTGATATGTATAGATTTGACAGTGTCTAGCAAGAAAATTAGGATTGTGTCAGTATATTCGCATTGTGAAGGGACAGATCAAGATAAGATGGATAGTTTTTATGATGCACTCAGTGATGTAGTTGTTAGAGTAAAGGACAAGGACAGTGTTCTGCTCATGGGTGATTTTAATGCCAGGATTGGAAATCGAACAGAAGGGTATGAAAAGGTTATGGGTAAATTTGGAGAGGATATGGAGGCCAACAGGAACGGGGAAACAACTCTTGGATTTCTGCGCCAGTGTGGGCTTAGTAATCACAAACTCCTTTTTTAAACACAAGAACATTCACCGGTATACTTGGGAAGGCATGGGAACCAGATTTGTCATTGACTATATAATAACAGATCAAGAATTCAGGAAGGCTGTGAGGGACATACGTGTATTCAGGGGATTCTTTGATGACACTGATCATTATTTAATCTGCAGCGAAATTGGTATTGTGAGACCGAAAGTGCAGGAGGTCAGGTCCATATGTAGGAGGATAAGTGTGGAGAAACTTCAGGATAAGGAAATCAGGCACAAGTACATAACAATGATCTCAGAAAGGTACCTATTAGTTGAATGTAGTCAATTACAGTCATTGGAAAAAGAATCGACAAGGTACACGGACACAGTACTAGAAGTGGCTAAAGAATGTCTTGGAACAGTAGTGTGTAAAGGTAGGATGAAGCAAACAGCTTGGTGGAACGATACAGTCAAGGCAGCCTGTAAAAGGAAAAAGAAGGCGTATCAAAAATGGCTACATACTAGAACTCAGGTAGACAGAGGAAGTTATGTTGAAGAAAGAAACAAAGCCAAACAGATAATTGCAGCATCCAAGAAGAAATCTTGGGAAGACTTTGGAAACAGGTTGGAGACTTTGGGTCAAGCTGCTGGAAAACCATTCTGGAGTGTAATTAGCAGTCTTCGAAAGGGAGGTAAGAAGGAAATGACAAGTATTTTGGACAGGTCGGGAAAACTGCTTGTGAATCCTGTGGATTCCTTGGGCAGATGGAGGGAATATTTTGAAGAGTTGCTCAATGTAGGTGAAAATACGATCAGTAATGTTTCAGATTTCGATGTACAATGGGATAGGAATGAGGATGGAAATAGGATCACACTTGAGGAAGTGGTGAAAATGGTCAGTAGATTGCAGTGCAATAAAGCAGCTGGGGTGGATGAAATTAAGTCGGAACTCATCAAATACAGTGGAATGTCAGGTCTTAAATGGCTACACAGGATAATTGAAATGGCCTGGGAGTCGGGACAGGTTCCATCAGACTGGCCAAAAGCAGTAATCACACCAATCTTTAAACATGGAAACAGGAAAGATTGTATCAACTACAGAGGTATCTCTTTAATCAGCGTTGTGGGTAAAATCTTCTCAGGTATTGTTGAAAGGAAAGTGCGAGTATTAGTTGAGGACCAATTGGATGAAAATCAGTGTGGGTTTAGGCCTCTTAGAGGTTGTCAGGACCAGATCTTTAGCTTACGGCAAATAATGGAGAAGTGTTATGAATGGAACAGGGAATTGTATGTATGCTTTATAAATCTAGAAAAGGCATATGACCGGGTTCCTAGGAGGAAGTTATTGTCTGTTCTACGAGATTATGGAATAGGAGGCAAACTTTTGCAAGCAATTAAAGGTCTTTACATGGATAGTCAGGCAGCAATTAGAGTTGACGGTAAATTGAGTTCACGGTTCAGAGCAGTTTCAGGGGTAAGACAAGGCTGCAACCTGTCTCTACTGTTGTTCATATTATATATGGATCATATGTTGAAAACAATAGGCTGGTTGGGTGAGATTAAGATGTGTGAACACAAAATAAGCAGTCTTGCATATGCTGATGACTTAGTTGTGATGGCAGATTCGATTGAAAGTTTGCAAAGTAATATTTCAGAGCTAGATCAGAAATGCAAGGACTATGGTATGAAGATTAGCATCTCCAAAACGAAAGTAATGTCAGTGGGAAAGAGATATAAATGGATTGAGTGCCAAATAGGAGGAACAAAGTTAGAACAGGTGGGAAGTTTCAGGTACTTAGGATGCATATTCTCACAGGATGGCAACATAGTGAAAGAACTGGAAGCGAGGTGTAGCAAAGCTAATGCAGTGAGTGCTCAGCTACGATCTACTCTCTTCTGCAAGAAGAAAGTCAGTACCAAGACTAAGTTATCTGTGCACCGTTCAATCTTTCGACCAACTTTGTTGTGTGGTAGCGAAAGCTGGGTGGATTCAGGTTACCTTATCAACAAGGTTGAGGTAACGGATATGAAAGTAGTTAGGATGATTGCAGGTACTAGTAGATGGGAACAATGGCAGGAGGGTGTCCACAATGAGGAAATCAAAGAAAAACTGGGAGTGAACTCTATAGATGTAGCAGTTAGGGCGAACAGGCTTAGATGGTGGGGTCATGTTACACGCATGGGAGAAGCAAGGTTACCCAAGAGACTCATGGGTTCAGCAGTAAAGTGTAGGAGGAGTCGGGGCAGACCAAGGAGAAGGTACCTGGATTCGGTTAAGAATGATTCTGAAGTAATAGGCTTAACATCAGAAGAGGCACCAATGTTAGCACGGAATAGGGGATCGTGGAGGAATTTTATAAAGGGGACTATGCTCCAGACTGAACGCTGAAAGGCATAACCAGTCTTAAATGATGATGATGATGATGATGGGTAAGACCGGTCGCGAGCGTTAGACGCAGTTATGTACGTACATGCAATAGGTGAAACAAATGTGAATAGTACTACATCTACATGTACATCGTACTCCGCAAGCCACCTAATGGTGTGTGGTAGAGGGTACTTTCGGCACCACTATCTGATCCCTCCAACTCTGTTCCACTCTCTAATAGTGCGTGGGAAAAATGATTGTCGGTAAGCCTCTGTATTGGCTCTAATCTATCGAATTTTCTCCTCGTGGTCAATGCGTGAGATGTATGGGGGGGGGGGGGGGGGGGGGGGGCGAGTAATATGTTGTCTGACTCCTCCTGAAAAGTGCTACCTGCTTGTTTTGTTTTATCACACTTTTGCGTATTCACATTTCAGCGCCAAAACTCGTGAGCAGTAAGGCAGCTGAAGAAGCGATGCTCACATTCCCTATGAAACTACAGAAATCTGTAAGAAGGGAGTACAGACAGGGACGTGGACGCAGCCTTTCCCGGGTAAGAGCTGCTGGTTTGGTAGCGACAGGAAAGGAATCAGAATAAGTTAACTTGAGCACTATCATACCACACGTATCCTATATTCTGTCGAAAGTACGCAGATCGTTATCTTAAGTTCACCAATGAAATTCTTTCTGGAAAGTTTGTATCAGTATTTAGCGTCGCGGTATGTCGGACGAACCCATTGTGGCTGCTGAACACGGCCAGAGAGAAATAAGGCCCATTCTCTGGACGTAGAATACAGGAGAGGAGAGGGTACTTTTCCGGTGGCAGTCGCGAGGCGCCGCCAGCACTTCCTGCGACGTCTACGTGCGGCCCCGCCCACACCGCCGCCGACCTGCGCGCTGATAGCCGCTGCTGCGCTGGCTCAAGCTTCCAGGAACCGGTGGCCGCGGGGCCACAACTAGCCTGTCAGCAATGAGCCACGCGTTCATCACCCCACACTGCGCCACCTGCCCATCATTTCCCACTCACCACATCTCAACATCTCCCTTCCTGTGTCAGTCCCACCACACTCTGTCTTCGCTATAGCAGCAGCTGCAGCAGCAACAACAACCACGACGCTCATAATACATTATTTCGCAAAATCAACTCGATACGACCACGTTGCAAAACACATACAAAATCAATTTACACTCTCTACCGTCCTTCCCATTACCTTGACACCTTCGCTTAAAATTATTCATTATTTATATCTACATCTTGATCTACTGCTTACTCTGCAATTCACAATTCACTACCTTGACTGTTTGTAAGCGCAGTGACGTTTACGCAATTCCCTCATTTAACGTGATCGCTTCATCTAATTACTTTGTCAATATGTTTATGTAGGTATTTAATTAAGAATGCGGCTTAAATGGGCGACAATGAGCAGGTATTAAACGACAACTAGAATATGGACGTCCTGTAAAGTGTACAGATAAAAAACAAGTATGTGTGAATTCCTAAGGGACCAAACTGCTGAGGTCATCGGTCCCTAGACTTACAAACTGCTTGAACTAACTTACGCTGAGAACAACCCACACACCCAAGCCCGAAGGAGGACTCGAACCTCCGGCGGGAGGTGCCGCACAGTCTGTAACATGGCGCCTCAAACCGCGCGGCTGTATAGATAAAAAGATGGGTACTGTACCTTAGAATGCTCTTACTACGGTGAAGACAAATAGTCTGAAAAATAGTAACGGTTTTCCTGAAGCAGAACTTTCGTTCTCATATATACAGATTTCGAATCCGTGGGGAATCATTTTTATTGTGGTAATGACACTTCGCCGCTCTTGCTGAACCTCTTGAGGCTCTGCTGGCAAAGTGGTTGGATCTGTCCTGGAAAACACGTTCTGTAATTCATTGGTACGTAACGTAAACAGCAGCCAGCCACACTGCTATTAGGTTTCTCGGTTAAACACAGTAGTAGTAGTACAAGGCGGCAGATTCCTAATGTATGCTAGAATTCGTATATATCTGTGTCATGATTCGAAGAAGCTGTGGCAGCAAATGTGGAATTGACATGCGTCTACATGCGTTCTGCGTGAGATTCGGGTTCGTAGTTAGCGCTTTCGATTCCCTTCTTCCACAGACTTACAAATTTGATGTACATTTTTCCTTCCTTGCGAACGTTCTTTTAACACTTAATCCGCAATGAAATTAAGTATATACACTCAGGTTCAGAAAAAAAAAACAGAACACCTTGAACAGGATTTTCATATTCACACGACATGTACATTAATACGTTCTGCAGAAATGATTAGTGTTTCAGTCACCTCTGTTCAGCATGTGTCCTGTTGCCTAGTAGGCACAGATCCGCCATTGGCCCTGATAACTTGTTCCCTACGTGATAGCGTCGGCTCGTGTAAGGCGTGAATGGCGCCCTGTGGTATAGCTATCCACGCTGCATTCACCTGGATCCAAAGTTCATATTTGGTGGTTGGCACTGGGTCACAGCCCTGCAGCTGTCGTTTCTCCATATCCCACACATTTTCGATTGGCGACAAGTCTGGTGATCTGCCAGGCCAAAGCGGAAGACTGACAACCTATGACATCAAGAAGACACATGTTCGTGCAGCAACGGGTGGTCGTGGACTGTCTTGCTAAAAAATGGCACCTGGTGTGTTGTGCCGAAAGGGTATAGCCATCGGTCGCAGGATGTCATTCACGTAGGTCTACCGGTCACAATGCCCTGGACGAGCACCAACTTTGATTTGTGTTTGTACCCAATAGCACGACACACCATAAGGCCTTGAGTTGGCACTCTAAGTATTGTTCTAATGCAGTCACTGTGATGCCGCTCCTCCGTCTGTGGCGAATCAAACTGCGACCATCATTTTCAAACAAACAGAACCTGGATTCGTCCTAAAATACTATCTGATGCCACTTCTGTCAGCAGTGACGTCGTCCCATAAACTATTGCCGCCTAGCATGTTTCTGCACATTCGTCGAAGGTAGGCGGGGAAGTGGGCGATGCGCACGTAACCCATGTCGTAGTATACGACGACCTACTGCCACCCCTGACTGCAGAATATGTTACACTGTTGCGCCAGAGCCAAGGAGGACGCAGATCTGTCCTGCATCTCGTCGTGTTCTGCGGCCTTCCGTGAACCAATCTGAACACATCCGTTGCACTGCCAAAAGACTCCGTCCCGGATGGATGCATCATATTCTCTCATCCAATAATATGCCCTCTTTCAAACTCACTGATCTGAAGGTACGGTTCGCGCATACGTCTGCGAAGCATCCTGCCCGTCTGCTCAAGTGATACTGATCCATTTCCTTCGATTTGTAGCGACAACGAGAGCGGCAGGCACATTTTATCTGTAGGTGGTGTTGCGCCGCGATATCGATGTTGACCTTGAAACCGCGAGCCGACATGGTTCAAATGCTAATCAGCAAAACATACTAATGTACATGCCCTGTGAATATGAACGTCCTGTCTCTAGTCGTTTAAGGTGTTCTGTTGTCTGAACATGAGCGAAAAGATATTTTTGCATGGGTTTCAGGCTCTGTCGTGTGAGTCAGCCGAGGAGCCGCGAAATTGCGGCACTTGTTACACTGACGGGAGTGAGACAGGTAGCGGAGTCCCGTGCCCTTGCTGCCGTAGGTCGCAGACGTTTTCCCCAAACGCGGCGGCCAAAGGTCAAAGTGTAAACAAAACCAGCATGGAGGCGCCAACTGACACCGACTTGGTCCGGCACAGTCCACCTGTGACGCACTAACCTTACATTTTCCGCGTATCTGCAGCACAAACACACTCTCACCTTTAAATCAGCCGGCTGCTATAAAATTAACGAGAACTCTCTAACAGGCTGTATACCACTACACCACTATAAACCATTACTTCGACAATGCTACTTCAGAAGACCGATTATCCTGTTTTATTGGGTTTAGAGCGTAGTTATTCCAGGTGTATAAGAAGGTAAAAGCAAATTAAAATAGAACTGGGACCTCTTGAAAAACCATTGTTAATGAGCTACGACACAGTGCCGAAGTAATTTCTGAAGTACAGATCTAGATTAAGGCCTCACGCAAATGCTTTAAGGTGAATTCGCAATAGTATCTCTGCGAAAGAAGGGTCTTCCCGAATTCCTACAATGCTCTTTTCCACCGAGAGATGTGTTGCGGCGGTAAAACACGGAACTAGCATTTAGGACGGTGGCGGTTTAACTCACTAACCAGCTACCCAGATTTGATTTTCCATATGTCGCTTAAGGGCAATGTTGGCATGGTTCCTTTTAAAACGCTACCATCTATTTCCTGCGAAATCCTCTCCCAGTCCGAGCTCGTGCACCCACCTCTAATGTCATCGTCATATACGAAATGTTAATCCCCACTCTTATTACTTTTTTAGGGCCAATCATGCAATAGAAGCCGTAATAGAAACGAAGTGCATCTTTCTAGTACAGCGCTAGTAATAGCAATTTCGACGAAAGACCGACGTGAGCTGAATGTTCCCAACGGAAAGAGTATACGGAGTAGAGTAAACAGCGCAAGCGCCATCTCTTTGGAAGAGCGTCTGTAAGCCAAACAATGAAATGGAGAAAAGTAATGGCGAAATCTTTTGATTAAAAGAAAGGTTGGCCTCCATATGCTTTCTTTTCATTACGTTTACGGGATGCGTCTCCAGGTTTACAAACAATGCAGACTGAATACTTTTCTGTGTGTCTACAGAAGAGTATTATTTACGTAATGGCACTGACCGTAAGCACGATGGTTGCACCGTGCCAGTGTCAACCTGTCGTAAAGTTTTTATGTCAGGTTTTCTCACCGGCTAATTAGATGCCATTCTATACACTCAGCATGTAAACCTATCTCTTCCGTTATAAAAAAAAAATACTATGGAAACTCTGACAGCAGGGGTATATTATTCTTGCCTTTAGTATCATTGAAATGTTACGCTGATATGTGATCCGCAAAACTTATAAATTCCACTTCTTCGTAAGGCTGGGTACTTAAGTTTTATCCAACTAACAGAGAGAAGGAAGGTAGGTAAAACTATCTTGGTTGAAACTTCCGTCAACGACGCGGTCATTACAGACAGAGCACGAACTCTGGTGTTTGTCTAAATTTGGAGGGCCGGGCAGGGCTACGAATCGCCGTCCTTCCGCGTGCATATACAGGGTGTCTATGTGGACAAGGAAAAAAAAATTCCCGGATATTTCCCGGTTAAAAATACACTTTCTCCCAGACGAAAACACTTTTTCCATGTTATTAAGTGACGATATATTTCCCCTCGGAACTGTAAAACTTATCAATCCTTTGAATGGTTATGTTTTTATACATGGGCGTAGAATTTCCCGGCACTTTAGAAAACGAAACGCAGGGAAGAAAACTCCTTTTGGAAAGATTTTTGATGTGCAGCAACATGTACGCTGCATATTTTCTTATTACGAAAGTGTAAATTCGAATTCCACCAAACACCGCATGTTACTTTCCGAACCATTGTAATCGAGATTGCGATGCGCTTTTGTAAGCCAGTCATAGCTCGTGTCACTTGATCCCGCCAACAGATGACAGCGGTTATTCAGACCACAGGACACGTGATACACAAACAGGACACGTGATACACAAACAGGAAAAGTTAATGTTTTACATTTATATACATAGTGTTGCTAGAAGAAAAGCAAAGTTTTCACATATAACATTGGTCTCTAAGGTTAATAAGCTGCAAGAGAAGCTTAGTTTTCACATATAATGTTGATACTTTTTGCGCGTGTTACACTTTAAGATATATCACACAAACGTGAAAGTAAATTTTTTAGCCGAGTCCAGTGACTTGTCCTCAAAGTTTTCCACAAATAAATTAGCTACAGCAGAGGGCAGAGAGCTTCCCGTAGCTCTACATCAATTTGCTCATAATAACGACATGAATGTTGATTTAAGAAATTCATCGTACATTCTCGCAAATAGTTCAACTTGCGTAGAAGGAAATTTACTTTGGAAATAACGCTTTTCAAACCACAATTCGCAATATTTTCCCGCGACCTGTTAACAATTGGCTCGTTTCAGTAGTCGTCAGAGAGTGCCAAATAACAGGCGCCACCGCACTTTGGCAGCTGCTATGACGCAGTAAGTCCGCAAGTTCGTACGTGTAAAACAAGGGTCTCCAAACTACGGCCCGCGGGCCGAAACCGGCCCGCGAGAGCCGGCAAATCGGGGCGCGTTAGCTGGCCGGACATCCCCGGTATCCGGCCCGCCAAATATTTGAGGTGGTACCTATACTGCCAACAATTGAGTTTCGAGTCCTATCGCGACCAATACACCGCGACATTGGCTCTGCTACTCGCTGCAAGACTACATAACTAAACTTATTGTTGCGCCGCTTGAAATAACGATACGTTGACATACTCTACCTCTGTTACGTCTTCCAGTAATAGTGTTGCTAACAATGATTTTGAGATTCCGTTAACTTTGCAGGACGCTTTCGTGAAGAATGTGCAGTGACATACTTTTTTGTCGGTGAAATTCACCAAATAAAATACGCCAGAATTTCGGTCAAGTACGTCCACCAATCAAAATTATGTAATTAAATAAAAATCGTAGTTCGTTTCAGTGCTAGCTATTCCAACAACCTTAGATTTCTGCGAGTTCATCTTTCCTTTAGCCTTACATTACGGTGATCGTGGAGGGCTGGGTGCTTTAATCCCACTAGGCCCTTATGACTTCGTGGAGGACTCAATGTGGCCCGCGGACTAAAAAGTTCGGAGACCCCTGGTGTAAAACATCAGAAGATCTTACATTATGTCATAAAAGAAAAAAGACAAGAGGATACTCAAAGAGCATGGGAATTTCGTGAAGCATACTAAAATGGCACATTCAAATTGCAAACTTAAAGAGCACATTCGTATGTTCAGTTTCCCAACGAAGTAGCCCTCGACCTGACATTAAGCTTTTCAGTTGGGTTTCGAGATGTAAATTTTCTTGGGGTACCAGTACTGTATTAACTCATTTTTGATTCTTTATTATGGCATAATGCCATACGTGCTAGAAGATGAAAACGTGCACTTTAAATGCAGCAAGCAGTTGAAGTTAGCCAATAGTGTGGAACTAAACACTTTGTTTCAAACACATTGACTGCCTCAGCGTAAAAGATTAATAAAAACCAAATTTATTTAGCAAACCGACAAAAATAACATCTGAAACTAATAACGTATATTAGCCTTCCGTAATTATGTGAATGTATTTTAATTCACTTGATAGCTCCCGGCCACAGAAATCCATTTTGTTTTTATTTGACGTGAGAGCAGTAAATGAAGAGGAAACAGCAAAATCACAAAATGTAAACACGGGGTCACGTGGAGACTGCACACTTCCCCACTGTAACTAATACTGCTCTGCGCATCAACATCGGATCTGCGATATTTCCGAACCGGGGCAATACTAAGATAGGTTTTTTCTCCTCCAGAATATGAATTTGGCGCCTCCGCCCCCCCCCCCCCACCCCCATCCCAAGATCCGGGCCCGCTGCGCATGCGTGGCTCTGCCCGCTGGACACGACAGTAAAAGTTTTCCCGGTTGCATCTAGCTGCTTGCTGCGACTGCTTACACAGCCAACAGCCTCATTTCTGTAGCCAGAAACGGGAGAAGGTACTACTCATACGGCACTCAACTGTGCATGAGCCCGCTCGTAACTGCTAAAACGAATCTAATGTAAACAGTTGTGACGTCACGCTCATCCGAGGCAATTTGCTGTTATGAAGCATTGTACAGTCTTCCTAAAGCCTTTGACACGTTTTGCTGTTGGCTAACCCTTGTATGAGCACTGTGTTTAGTTACTGTATATGGCAGTTTATGGTTTATTTTCGTTTTGTTTTCTCGTTCACGTTTTATTGTTGCAGTATTATTCTGCAGTAGCGGGATACAGTAACATCCTTTGTTAGAGTATCGATTCTTAAAAGTCAAAATAACAAAAATTTAAATGAAAACTAAAACAACGAAAAATTCCCGGAGTTCTAAAAAATTCCCGGGGTTTTCCCTGTTTTCTCCCGGATGAAAAAAATTCCCGGGTTTTTCCCGGATCTCCCGGTTGTCCCGGGTCATATACACCCTGATATAATAACAGTTCCACTATGTTCTGATTAACATTATCGTTACTCTTCCCCTTCTTCAACGCTTGATATCCAAAATAATTGGTTGCTAAATAGCGCGGTCATCAGCGTCAGCAATTTTATATGTTTTACCAACCTGCAGACATAGATAGTGACTGGCCATTTCCAAATTGAACATACGATTTTTTTGGGCAGGAGCGGGGGTAGGGGGGAGAGGCTTTCGTCTGGGAGAGACATGGCTCATATGTTGTAAAACTCATTTATTAATAGACGGACTGTCATAAACTAGCAAGAAGCTGTAATTATAGCTGTAATATAATAATTCAAAATTTGCAGAATCTTCATGTATTGGTAACTAATGATACCTCATAATCACTTTCTTCTACTTCTATACTTCAAGAAATGATTCCTACGAGACCAGTGCAGTAAAGACTCAGCCGTTATCAGTTTCGAGTCATAAAGTAACACATCGACACTACATTGGTTCTCTTGTGGACGAAAATATTTACCGTTGTTCTAACACTCAACGTACTAGCACGTTACCGAATAGTGGAGCACCTGAACTATCTTACGTACCGAAATAATCGGAATGAATTCAGAGACTAGATCGTTAATTTAATCTCATTAGACTCCCCGTGTGATTATGGCCCGAGACGTCGGCACCATTTATAACCGCTGCGCAGTTCACCTGTCAACATTTAAACGTAGACTGTGTTTTAGGTTTCGGAAATGGTGTATCATACTCAAACATCTCCACCTTTAATATAGGCCTTGGCGCCACATTTGCCCGCTAATATGCATGCGAGGAGGCGCGCTTCTTGTAACCTGCCCATCACGCTAGCTACCTATCTTCGAAGACCAGTGCATAAAAAATAAAAACGAGACGCTACCACGTAATTTCTGGAGTTCAGTCAACTTTCCGTGCACAGGTAGGTTAACCTTCACCCTTGTTTAGAGGCTTCAGAAATCCCCATTAATCAGGACAAGCAGCGAAGTTACCACGTGCGTAACATAAGACTCCACCTACACACACACACACACACACACACACACACACAGAGAGAGAGAGAGAGAGAGAGAGAGAGAGAGAGAGAGAAGAGCGGTTTTCTTCCATGAAAGCTGCTCGGAAAAGTCAGAAAATTCCCTGTCCCTGTACATTCAACATCGCATCAAAGAAACATTTGAATTATGAATTTCACATTTCCAATCAGTTGTCATATTCGTGCCGTCATACGGCTGATCAAAAGAAAAAATATTAATTTATATGTGCTAAGGACGAAATCAAACAAGATCTACAGAAAAGAATATGAAAGATATTCTGTCTCATTTGAAACGCTATTAGGAGCATATAGATGTCAGTTCCAAAACTACCTGCATTTATTAGCTCAGACACTACTGTTATATTACAATGAACAGGGTACGTGCTTTGAAACATTCAGCCAACTATCGCTTAAACAAAAGACTCCATTTTTCCTTTGTTTTTCTGGCTCTTCTAATATGAGCTGTCCAAGACAATGAAATGGTCCAGCCGTGATGGGTTATGCGTATCATCATCATCGCTGTCACACTTTTAAGCTAATAATCCCCGTGTGACTGCGTATTTAGTATGGTGCTATTCATGATTTTCCTTCCAAAATTAAATCTGACGGAAGATGAGAAGCGGACAGACTTCGAATAGACACCATCTGCAGTCATACAACGAGTGAGCCAATAAATCTCAGACGCAACAGGGATGATAAGGGCTTTATCTGCTTGGGATTAATTACGCCGGCTACGCGCTATATTAAAACTGTTCCTCGCTGATACAGCTTTCCATTAGAGCGCTCAGTCCCTTTATCTTTCTTACGTCACCATGTTGTAACAACGCATGTGCGCACTTTACCTTCACTAAGAGACACAAAGAAATTCCTTATGGGCAACCCATCAGAAAATCAATGGGTGCTTCCTAATAAATGTGAAATAATGAAGGTTGCTGCTGTTGTTATTGTGGTCTTCAGTCCGAGGACTGGTCTGATACAGCTCTCCACGTTAGTCCATCCTATGCAATTCTCTCCATCTCTGCTTTAACTCCTGCAGCCTACTGAACGCGCCTGTTATACTCGATACTTGGTCTCCGTCTACAATTCCTACCCCCTCTCCCTCCCTACCTCCTCACGTAAACTTCCTTCCGAGCCAAGTAAACTGTTCCTTATGTCTCTGACAAGGGAACCTCCCCATCGCACCCCCCTCAGAGTTAGTTATAATTTGGCACAGTGGATAGGCCTTGGAAAACTGTACACAGATCAGTCGAGAAAACAGGAAGAAGTTGTGTGGAACTACGAAAAAATAAGCAAAATACACAAACTGAGTAGTCCATGGGCAACATATGCAACATCAAGGCATATCAGGGCTCAGGAGCGCCGTGGTCCCGTGGTTAGCGTGAGCAGCTGGGGAGTGAAAGGTCATTGGTTCAAGTCTACCCTTGAGCGAAAAGTTTACTTACTTTGTTTTTGCAAGTTATGATCTGTCCGTTCGTTCATTGATGTCTCTATTCACTGTAATAAGTTTAGGGCCTGTGTTTTGCGACGGCACCGCAAAACCGTGCGATTAGTAGACGAGAGGACGTGCCTCTCCAATGGGAACCGAAAACATTTGATCCAGGAAAACACGTCTGATATATTCTATACAACACTGGCGACGGCATGTGCGTCACATGACAGGAATTTGTTGTCGGCCCACCTAACTTGCACACTTGGCGAATGGGTAAAAAGATTCTTCTATCTTGCCCGATTATGTTTTCTTGTGGATGTGATAATCACTCCCAAAAAAGTGATGAAAACATAAGAATGTGTCACATAAACTGCAACAAATGAGTGCAACAGTTTCACAGTCGCACAGTTTTCTCTGTGCTCTGTCAAAACATATGTTATTAACGTTTTCAAATTTTTCCCTGTGTAGACCGTCAAATCCTGCATATGTCCAAGCAAATCTGAACACGTCCTGGAATTTTGGAAAGCGAAATTGATTATGTGTGAGTGCCTGAACTCTGATAATTGTCTGAAAATAAAAATTAAAACTTTTTACTGAAAGGAAGACTTGAACCAAGGACCTCTAGTTCCGTAGCTGCTCACGCTAACCACGGGACCACGATGCTGCTGAGCATACACTGTCCTTGATGTTGCATATGTTGCCCACGGACTACTCAGTTTGTATATTTTGCTTATTTTTTCATAGTTTCACACAACTTCTTCCTGTTTTCTCGACTGATCTGTGTTCAGTTTTTCAAGGCCTATCCACTGTGCCAACTTATAACTAAATCTGAGGGGGGTACGATGGGGAGGTTCCCTCGTGAGTGTATCGTATCAAATTGTGCCGCAATTTTTTTTTTCTCCAATTCTATTCGGTACCTCAGTTCCATTCAGAACCTCGTCGTTAAGTTATTCGATATATACCCATACAATAGTCAGCATTCTACTGTGGCATCACATTTCAAAGGCTTTCATTGCCTTCTTATCCAAATTGCTTCACATCCGTACTATGCTGCACTCTAAACTCTACGCTTTTAACGCAACTGTGCGGGATTCAGAACCAAACGACAGGGACAGTCATGAAAAGCAGTGGAATGTTCTCTAAGGTCAACATCTCGTCAACGTCGAGGATATTATTAACGGTGCACAAGCACATTTGCACAATGATCCGGGCCACGAATTGTTGTAAGCGTCATACCGATTAACCGCGAACTCTTGATCTTAGTTTCTCCCACCCGTATTTGAAGAGGAATCTGGTAATATTACGATGAGACTATCCAAGTTTTGTTTCTCTACTTCGGAAAGCACGGTAAACCTCAAAGGCATTATGAACTTCAGCAATTTAGCTGAAGCTGAATTTAAACTCTGAAAATATGATCGCTTCTTCAGCGCAGTTTGGGAGTTAACCGGAGGCTCCGTTTATCCCAATGAACGATCTGAGATTAATTTGTAACCACATGCTTTCCAGATAAAGGAAGGAAGACTGGTCGACTCCAAGGTCGTTATAAACTAAGCCGGGCTAGATAAGGATGGAGACGCAAATCTTCCGGGCCCTTTCGAAGTAACCGTCCCGGCACCCGCCTTGACCTGGATGGCCGGACGGCGAACTGAACGGCCGTCCCCCTGCATACGAATCCAGCGCCTTCCCACTGTGACTTCCTCCTCGGTCATGCCTAATTGAGCAGTCACGAGAAGGTATCGGTGTATACAGATCGGTATATACAGACAATAACAATTCAGGCTCATTCTATAAACCTAGAAACAGCGAAGCTTCTCATTCCTCGGAAACGGTACCATAATTAGCATCTGCCAAAGCAATTGTTCGGATGGTAAATAGCGCAGAAGGTCGCGCGGCTTCTAAATTACCTCTTACAGCTGAATTGGCAACCAGGCGGAGAACGTACCACGCAGCTGTGGAAACGACTTAACTGGTTCACACTGGGACGACAGCGATACACAACGCCGGTACGTATCTCTATCGCACCGCCCGGCGCAATATGGAGTTCTGCTTGCTCCATGCAACTCGTATCGTACGGTTAAAAAAAACTGTTGAATGCAGATGAAGAAAAAGCTCTGTAGTTATTTTCTCAGCAAAACTTTTATTTTTCACATACAAAATTAAAAACCAATTTTTCTGGATTCGCGTGCGTTATCCGCCATGCAGTCTTCCTCGTTTGGCGCATTTTACGGCGGGAATGTTGCTGCACTCGAAATATAGCTAAGGTATTGAAATTGTTCTTTTAACGGCGGTAGAAGAAGAGCCTCACCTCTTCATTCTCAAAAAAATACGTAAGGTATATTTGAGGTTTTCTGCGACGAGGCTGGCAGCTAGGCACCAAACGCGGACATATTGTTGCCTGCTATGAGGAGTAGGAGTGTGGAACTGCCTCGTGTTTCCCTTTTTCGTATGCTGCCGATACAAGCAGTTACTGGAAAGAAAACAACTTACTGAAAATAAAAGACGCCGGGACTCATCAGCTAACGATGCTGACTGGATTCTTTCTAAGTCTATGCTATGACATTTCAGGAAACTTTGTGATAGAAGACATGATACTGATAGCTTTTAAACCAACAAGTAAGGTGCGCAAGTATTTGAACACTGAAAGGGACCTACGCCTGTCGCTTGCTATAGCTAGAGTAAAATTATAGGCTCCCATGCATCTGCGCTCAAGTGTAGGCCTACATAGGAAATATATAACATTATTAACACCAGCCTTAAGGAACAGAAGAGGAATGTCGCCTGCTCAAGACGAATAAACCAGCAGTAGTAAACCATGCATTGGGACCAGGGAAATACCATATTCGTTCTCTAACACTACTGTTTTAGCAAGTTCTAATCATTATTACGCTAGGATGTAGAGAGATGCCATAGAAATTCAAAAGCACAAAAATAACTCAAACAGAAACGGAGAACGAATGAAATTAGACTAGTTGCTGCACGAAAAAAAAGCTAAATAAAACAAATAGATCTATCTCTTCCCCACTACAAACTCCACAACCTACGTCAGCGAAACTCTGCGATTTTAGGCAGCAGTCCGACGATCGTCACGTGGGATACATATCAACAGTATGGCCTGTTGAGCCTATTCGACTCTGGTAACTGCTCTAAAGCCTCTAACGATGTCTACAGCGCTGGAAGACGAAATATTAGGCAGATAATTATTCTTTGGACCACATCCTAATGCCCATAAAACAAATGTCAGCATTGACGCAAATCGGCCGTGAAATACTATTCCAGCTTCATCAATTTGTAACCATTATTTATGTATTACCACACAGAATGAAATACCGTACTAGGCTGTCTTACTTAAAATAAACTTATTGTAATGAATAGCGTATCGGCGGTAGAAGTAGCAACTTGAAAATTTGTGCCTTGCTTTGTCAGGGCAGCTGATACCAGTTGTTCCAAAAAGTTGAAACTATCTGCACTCATTCCGTAGAACTCGGGCAGCTTGCATCCGCTTTGGGAGAGCTCACAAGAAACCATAGCCTAACTACAGCCAAAGCACTCCGTCTTCAGTCCACAAGTGGCTCATCGGGACCATCCGACCGCCGTGTCATCCTCAGCTGAGAATGTGAATAGTAGGGGCCTGTGGTCAGCACAACGCTCTCCCGGTCGTTATGATGGTTTTGTTTGACAGGAGCCGCTGCTATTCGGTCGAGTAGCTCCTCAATTGGCATCACGAGGCAAAGTGAACCCTTGAAAATGGCAACAGCGCGTGGCGAACCGGATGGTCACCCATCCAAGTGCCGGCCACGCCCGACAGCGCTTAACTTCGGTGATCTGACGGGAACCGGTATATCCACTGCGGCAAGGCCGTTGGCCCGAACTACAGGAGTTGGTTTGAAGTATGGAAACACCGCGAAAAACGCATGCTTGAACATAAAATGGATATGTTAGCCAAGCATGTAGGTGGTGCTGTTGTATTTGACAGCGAACGGCACCTGCGCAATGTTCTTAATACGTTTCAAATGCCAGTCATGGTCATAACTGTATACTGTGAAGCTGTCACTGCTGTATGTGGGAGCTACGTGAAACTGAACGTGGGCAAACTGTTGGTGTTAGTATGGTGGGTGCTTCCGTAACCAAGGGAGACGGGGCGTTTTGTTTCAAGAAGTACCTTATCGAAGATTTATGCCGCACATAGGCTAAGCGAAAAAACGTCATCCCGTAAATCAAAATGCGGACTAAAACGAGTGCTGAGTGATTGTGACGGGCGGCCATTGCAGAGAATTGTGACGAAAAATCACAGGACAACGGCTACAAAAAATCATGACAGAACTGAATGTCGCGCCCGCGAACACTGTCAGCACCAAAACAACACGAAGGGAGTTTCAAAAGCACGGAATTATTGCAGATCGAGCTGGAATTCCAAAGCCACACTCAATGGTGCAAATGCCCGTAACAGGAAAACTTGGCCCCGAAGCAACACAATCTGGTCTGTGGAGCAGTAGAAGAAAGTTATTTGGTCGTATGAGGCTTGTTGGACACTTTTTCCAACTTCCGCCGAATTTACGTCCCAGGAATGAAACACGGCGGGCTTCGGTAATGATTTGGGCCATGTCATACGACGGTTATACTGTGTTCCAAGACAACACGACCCATTTCCACACAGCTCGCATCGTCCAGGAGCACGAGAATGAGTTGTCGCACCTCCCCTAGTCAGTATAGTGACCATCTGAAAATTACTGAGCCTCTGTGGTCTACTTTGGGGAGAAGGGTGCGTGATTGCTATTCAACTCCATCACCGTTACTTGAATTTGCAGTTACTTGCAGAAGCAGAAGGTAGAAGATTCCTGTGGAAATCATACAGGACGTGTATTTATACACTCCAAGACGTCTTAGAGGTATTCAGAATGCCAACGGGTCTCCTACACCGAATTAGGTACGGCAATATGTTGTATCTTGTCGTTTGCATATTTTTGTCCACCCAGTGAGTATCTGATATTTATAGCATTATACACGCTCACCCAGCACTTATTTTCCTCTTTCAGTTTCTGGAACTTTAAAAAATGATGAGCCACAATAACTACCTCTTTAGAAGAGCTCAGGATTGCAGCTGAAACTCAAAAGCGATTCGTGTTGTCTCCTCGTCTGTCATATGACGAGTCGCGGCGGATATCTCATCATTCCAGTGAAAACAGGAGCGCCGAAACGATAAGCGTCGCGTCGTGCGACCTTTGTTGCAATGTGTCGTATCGTCTCAGTGCTGACTGCACCTTCCGTTTTGCGAGTCTGGATAATCTGATCAACTTGTTCTTAACAGCCAACAGTTAGCGTAATAACCATCATGTCATAAAGCGTACGCCTCGTCGGTAAGACCGTTATAATCTCATGCTTTAGCATTTTCCGTCTTTGACGAGGATCCACAGAGAGAGAGAGAGAGAGAGAGAGAGAGAGAGAGAGAGAGAGAGAGAGAGTGTGTGTGTGTGTGCGCGCGCGTGTGTGTGCGCGCGCGTGTGCGTGCGCGCGCGTACACCTTCAAGACTGACCTGGCTCATTCTGAATGAGAGCAGTGCGCGCACAGCGGCAAGAAGTGAAGGCAGCGGAGCCGGCGTGATTCACGGCTTGTGATGCACACAGTGGCCGCAGCCGCTGCGGCACGGCAATCACATTAGCGCCGGCTGGTTTGTACAGCTCAGATACGGCGCCGCGTGTGGACGAGGTAGAGTACAAACACGGGAAGTCCAGGTCGATGCAGGAATCGGTCCTCGATTCGGCCCAAAGTCGCGCGTTTAAACAAAACTGACTCTTAACGTGCACCCAACTTTTCTGCGCACGACACGAGTTACTTTGAGCCAAAGTAATTCGCTTGATTTCCTGTTCAATGGGCCCGAGAGGCACAACAGAGTTCCTCATCTCTTCTTTCTGATCCCCGATCAGGTTAGACGAGTATGAGACGTGCAGCGAAGTGGATGCGAGCTCCTTGGAAAACATCTAGGAGCAACTTTCTCCTCGTGACTGCGTTCGATCTTCGAACGCACAGTCGCTCCTAAGCAACTGTCTTCGTGCCATCTCCGGGAACCTCGGAAAATCTAACTACTGAGGATCTACTTGTACTAATCTTTCTTCCTGGTCACTTGTTTCTGGAGCAAAATAGATATATTAACTGCGACTTGCGAAGAATCCAATATTGCATCAGGATTATGTGTATTCAAGGTACCTAACTGACTTCCTCGTTTTATATCAATTATGATGAAGCTGACGAGATAAAATCGTACAGATCAACAGCATGCAAAAATGTCACAGGAATTACAGACATCTCGGGAGCAAATATCGTCTTGATGTATGAATCGCAGCCTCTCTTAATCAGAGAGAACTACAAGAGTTACTCCATGACAGCAGTAAATAACCATTAATCAGCAAATAATGTAAGATAACTACGATGCTACAATCAATATAATAATTACCAGCAATATATCGTAGGTCAAAAGTAGCTAACGCGTAAGAACCGTAAGTCATAAACACAAAGCCTAAAATCTGGGGTGATACATCTTTGACGTTTTACATCTTTGACGTTTTAAGCACCTAAGCGATTCGCAAATGTTTCACCAGGTGGAACTGAATTAACCACCATAGGTTAACATGCCTACAGCATCAGTTGCCGTGACCTAACAGGTGCCCCGTGTTGCACCAGTTCATCTAAACTACTCAGTATTACGGATACCATCTGACACGAAAACAACCTGTTGCAGTTCATAAAATGTCTACGAGGACGCGTTTTTGTCAAACGATGTAAAACGTACCCTTCCGCCAGCAATAGGACTTGTGCATGTCAACCCCATTGCATTAATAGCTTCGTAGGCTCCAGGTCAGCCCACCAGCTCAGCACACACTGCATCGATACGGTAACATACAACTCACGTCGTTAGTAACATCGGCACTGCCCAGGGAAGCGTAGTAGGATCACTAATGTTTTCAATTTAAAGCCTTCCCAATTAAAGTGTTCCGTAGAAATACAGGGGTTGGGCAAAAATATGAGAAATCATCGCGAGATATGCATGGTTGAACATAAATGCAGATTCTAGCCACGCTTGCATCTTGAGTTGTTGTATTTGAGTACGGACAGCTCCTGCGCAATGATCTCAATAGTATCAGTCGTGGTCAGTACGTATCCTATATACAGTGTATAGTTGTGAGCTATCTGAGTTCGAACGTGGGCAAGTTTTGGTGTACCTATGATGGGTGCTTCCGTAATCATGGGAGACGAAGCGTTTCGTGTTTCAGGAGGCACCGTACCGAATGTTTATACTGCATACATGGAAAGCGGAAAAACTTCATCCGTGAGAGACGAGCAATGGAGAAGATTCTGACGAGAAACAAGAGGACGACAGCTGCAGAAGTCACTCCACAACTGAATGTCGCACTCGCGAACACTGTCAGCACAACTACAACAAGAAGGTAGCTACATCCGCCGGGAATTGCAGTCCGAGCTGGAATTCCAAAACCGCAAATCAATGACGCAAATGCCCGTTAACAGGAAAACACGGTGCCGAAGCCATAAAACCTTGCCTGTGGAGCATTGGAAGAAAGTCATTTGGTCGGTTGAGTCTTGTTTCACATAGTTTCCTACATCTGGCCGACTTCACATCCCAAGACTGAGCCCTGGTGGAGCTTTGGTGATGATTTGGGCAGCCATATCGTGGTGTTCCATGGGCCCCACGGTTACGCTGCAAGGTCGCATTACCGCCAAATTTATATGGTTATTTGGGTAATCAAGTCCATCCCACGGCACAAGGTTTGTTCCCCAATGGTGATGCTGTGTTGCAAGGGGACATGGGCCCTGTTCGCACAACTCTCATCATCCAGGGCTGTTTTTGTCAGCACGAGAATGAATTGTCGCATCTCCCCTGGCGGTGCACAATCGCTATCCACCTCCATCATTTTGACCTGAACTTGCGGTTATTTAACTGGAAGTGTGATTCCTTTAATAACCATACAGGGCCGATATTTATCCATTCCGAAGTGACTGGAAGCTGTTTTGAAGGCCAACGGGTTCCCTACACCGCATTAGGTATGGTAAGGTTCAGTGTTTTTGTATTTTTGTTCGTATCCTGTATACAGTTCGTGAACGATGGGAAACAAAAAAAATGTATTTAGGAATAATATTAAGAAGCGAAATGAAATAGAGCGAACATATGAAATAAATTATAGGATGGCCGCGAGTGCAAGGATTTGGGCACATACAGAGGCATTTTCCGCTCGATCAGTACGCAAATGGAATATACCGGAGTGCCGGTATCGCTAACTTTGGTAGCAGGTACCTTCAGCTATTCACTGTACAGCGGCCTGCGTTGTGTAGATGTAGCTGAGATGTAGACCCTCTTACCCACCACCCATGCCGGCTGACCAGTCTATTACGTTCCACCAAGTAGCAAGTCGCTGCTGACATTTGTAAGTAGTAAATACGCCGTCCTGGCAGATGCAGTTAAGGTGAAAGTGAAGTTTCTACGACACGGTAGCAGCTGTGATCACCGCAGTGCAGTTGTTCCATTTTTTAGCTGTAAGAAATCTGTACGTAAATGAAGCAAAGCTATATCAACTCACGCAAATAGTTTCTCAGTAGAGGTTCGCCCTTTGCTGTAAAAAAATTGAAAAACGCTTCTTCCAGATTTTTGCGGTTTCTTCACTGTATAATACATTCGATTTTGATATAACTAATTGACACCTATAGCTGTTTTTTTTCTAATCTTATAATGTCACGTTGCAGCTGGGTGAAAAAACGTATTTTTTTCGATATTGCTCATGGTTATTATGACCAGCTAACATTTGAAGGGTTTGCAATGTAAATGTGGCCGCTGGCTATCTGATGTTCGGTTCGTTTTAGCTGTTACATTACTGTACACGAAATGTGGTTAACATATCGAAATTGTTTTGGAAGCTGGAACAAGACGCCATATCTCACTACAGCATGGGGGAAATAGAAGTTGGACACGTCAGTAACAGCACTGTACTGTACTGTAAGCTGTTGCAGCTCTCCGAGATCGCTGCGTCGCAGACGTTGCTGAGGAACCGCAGCCGCAAGACAAAGTTCGGGCCGCTCGAGCAACGGAAGACATACTGTGGCTAGACGCAGAATCGTGTAGTCATGGGGATAGCTGCGGTACGATATGCGGATGGCCAAATATCGAGTCGTCTACTGTGCTTCTAAAAAGCTACATCAGTTTATGTCATTTTCTACTTAACACTTATTTCTCGCGTAAAACCACTGTTCTGGGATTCGCATGTGTTCCGAGCTGTGTAACCTTTCTCATTCGATGTTGAGGAAACTATTCGATTGAAGAGATTTATTGTTTCGCACCTTACAGTCTTATATCTTGCACTGCTCCCTCGTCGTTGTTCCTCGTATTATGATATTTGTAACGCAAGTAAAACATCGCACATATAGAGAAAAGTTTAAGTTAAAACTATAGTCGCTGCCCAATTTACGATTGGTGCATTTTACGTCTTACATTGCCGTGTACGACATGTGGGTAGCAAATCGTATCTGTTTTCAACACTAGAAGGAGAGACATGTCTGTTTCCAGTTCCAAGTACATAAGTGATATACACTGGCGGGCGGCTGCAACTGACTACGACGATCCACACTCCATGTTCTGGCCATTCGCTGTGTGCAAACACGCCTCATATGTCATACTGAAAGCTGACGTTGCATTAAAGAGTTTGTTTCATTTTACAACTAGAGACAAATATTCGCAGTGTCAGGAGCAGAATTAGCTATTATTGTGTCTTTTTTTTCTTGTCTTCTCGAGAAATTCAGTAGCTGTTCTTGTACACAAAGTTTAAAAAATATAAGTAAAGCCTACCTAATAACAATTTACTTTGCGACTACATGACAATAGAAATTCAGTACACGTATGAAAAAATACACTATTCACTCTAGTACAGCAAGAAATATTCTTAGAATGAATATGCTTCTCTTCACAGCCGCTAGGAGGCCACACAAATAAGACTGCATTTGTTTCCTTCTCTTCTTTTTTTTTCAGCTGGTAGTCGGCGTAGTCGGTTACTACAAGGAGCGTTTTAAATTTGTCTGCATGACACTCAGCAAGCCATCGAATAGTGTGTGGCGGAGGGAGGGAACTTCTGGTACCACTAACGGATCCCCCCCCCCCCCCCCTTTCCCTGTTCCACTTGCGAATGATCGTCGGTATAATGGTTTTAGTTTCTCGAAGTTTTTCGTCTTGCTCATGAAGTGTATGGATGTTTGAGGAAGAAGTATGTTGGCCCACACTTCCCGGAGAGTATTCTCTCGAAATTTCAATAGTAAACTACTTCAAGATGCACAACGCCTTCTCGTAATGTCTGCTACTAGAGTTTGCTGAGCATCTCGGTAACGCTCTCGCGCCGACTAAACGATCCCGCGACGAAACGCACCGCTCTTCGCTGGAACTTCTTACATTTATTTTCGTTGTTTAACGAGCTACGAGAGGACGAATCGAAATTTTTCAATTGATTCGGAATGTCTTTCTCGAGCTTTGGTGAATTACACCACACGTTTAGAAATGCATTCCAGAGGCATGGACATGAGACTAGGTGTACCTTCAATGTCTATTACTATTTTCATAACTGTTTTTAAAAAAATATGGTGATAATATGGTGCTAAAGACAATAAACTAACAAGCTGATTTTTCTTTTCTTTAATGAGTTTAACAGGTAAGTTGGATGTAACTTAAAAGAACGTACACACAAAAAGGTAACGATATTGACTTTTTTTACTTCTTATTTCTGAAAATAAAGTTAGCTCAGAATCATAATGAACAGTCTTTTGGATCCAAAAGCGATAGTTCAACGGACGTCACAGTTTCTTCCGGCCGACACTGTTGAGATTGCATTTGCCGTAAATGAGCAGTTGCAGCCTGACAGTAAACATTTTCTGGCTACGTAACGTTTGAAAATGTCCTGGGCTTACTGCATGGACTGGGTCCCCTGGTTCAATTGAACCGATCACAGGAATCGTTAGCGCTAGGATTTCACCCGGAACAAGTCCCGCCCACTCACCCCTCCGGAACAAGTCCCGCCCACTCACCCCCGGGTTTTCCCGGTCTTTTTCGGTGCCTGGGCATCGTTTCAGTTGACCCACGTGGTTTACCGCGTTCGGCTGCACTTGGAGTGAATGTTAAATTAATGTCTTGCTAGGTCTTAAATGTTGCGAGATAGTTAAAAGACACGTTACAAAAATCGTGCACAATTGGCCTCAGTTGTGCCAGGCACTTCCACAGCAAACATTAGAGAAAACAATTTAGCACTGAATTCTTTAAATACGAGAATTCAGTATTCAGATGAGTAGCCTATGAAGAAACATACTTCTATGTGAGAAAAAGCACCCAAAGCTAAAACAGGAAAAACTTACTCTCAAAGAATAATTTGCTTGTATAAAGAGGAACCGCAGTACACTTGACACTTAAGTTTGAGAACTCAGACAGTATATGTGAAACAAGCACTAATGTTCATTATACTTCCAAAGGACATCAAAATTACTTTGTTCTTGCTAGATCGATCCAAGCTGTTTTCGTATGTTATTCACTGAATAGTTTTTCTGACAAGTTTTAGGGGTGGAAGAAGAACTAGTACAGCTTGAAGAACCTTTTACATTCGTGAAACACTGCAGCATTTATTTCCTTCATACCTGCTCTGTGACAAACATACACATCATCATTATTATTTTTAAAAAATGGTTTGATTGATATTTACGAAATTAATAAATCTTTTGGTTAAAAACAGACAGGACAAAGAATAACGACAGATTATTTTCCTGAGACGTTTGCAACAGCATATAGGACACTAATCACACAGAAACAGTCACAATTCTTTATAACCTCGTTTACAATGCGCAGGTACGGCATTGGAAGAATTTACAAGTTAAAAATCACCCATTACCCATGCAAATACTAACGAAATATGTCATATAAGCAAATACCTTACTGCTTTCATTAGGCATTTCTACTTTATGGCATTCTTATATTCTTTAATTTTAGTTTGCTGCTATGAGGGTCTATATAAACAAAACGACTTTGACTCATTTCTATATAAGGTTGATTTTTGACAACAGAGTTATTCGACTGCATCCGTGGCTTTACTACCGACGTGGCAGATTCAAAACCATTGTTTTCGCATTGTATGTTTGCTCTTCTGTTTCCCTCAAATAAACGTATTATAATAAGTGAATTAGTTAATGAAAACTTGTCCTTATTGCCCTTAAATAACATCACGTTATTTTTTTTCTTTTGCTGGCGATGCTTTCAACTCTCTATAAATATTTTTATTTCTTTAATAATGCACATTCATATTATATTACAATCCAGCAAAAATTAAATTTCTTATCGTTACTGAATTTCATCACAGTCTAACGTGTGTCTGACTGTGACGTAGCTTCCAGTTAGCGGAACTGGCGGCTGTTTAGGGGAGGGCCTTACACTACGGACAGGCATGAATGGGCGAGACTTGTTCCGGGTGAAATCCTAGCGCTAAGGGCACGTACCGATCACTGACTAGAAATGGTGACGTACGGCCATCTGCCACCAGACATGAACCCCATTTTCCCATGACAACAAGCCATGTCATCGGGCCACAGTTGTTCGCGATTAGTTTGGAGAACATTGTGGACAATTCGAGGGAGTGATTCGGCCACCCAGGTTGCCCGACATGAATCCCATCGAACACTCCGTGCACAAAACCCTGCACCGACACTTTCGCAATTATGGACGGGTATAGAGGCAGCATGGCTCAATATTTCTGCAGGGGACTTTCAACGATTTGCTGAGTCATGCCACGTCGAGTTGCTGCACTACGCTGGGCGAAAGGAGGTTCGATACATTAGGAGATACCCTACGACTTTTGTAGCCTCAACGCACGTTGTATAGGTGGCTGACAAGTTGCATACCCATGAAATGATTGCGATTTTGCGTTTCGGATGCACTAAAGTGGGAGTAAAATCTCAATACGGAATTCCACTCACGCAAAGTATGCAACGAGGAATTGAAAAACGATTTAATTTCGTCTGTGGGAACGGAGAAGGAATTGGTGGCCTACACTATCCAGAAATTTCCGTCTTTTAGCTTCAGGTCAGTTTTCGCACTCCTGATTTATTTTCTGTTATGGACTTGATGAGCCTACTGAAGTCTGATCAGATGTTAAACCGTCATCTGATTTTACCCGATTGCCGATGTTGTCTTCTACCAGGGATAATTTCAAAGGCTATTCCACGTGCTATTTTCAGTCTTCATGTAGACCTGAAACTGAATCTGTTGTTTCTAGAACAGGCACCAAGAACCCCAGCTGGCCAGTAGATACACGTATTTCAATCTTTTTACTGCTTCTCAGCAAGGTATTTTTTCTATGTTTGTACATTTCCGCTAACAGTCCCTAACGTTACGCCACTTTTGTTGACCTTTCTAGCCTACAAGAGAAAAAAAGAAGAACGAAATGGAAATTCAATATAAAATATAAAACCTTTTAAATATTTCTTAGGTATTTGTCTAGTGTTTTTTACGTAACTGATCTGCACGATACATACAGAACTGACAAGTCAACAGCCAGTGACACAGTGGGAACAGAGTGCTGCTATAGAATACTGCAAACGGATTCCAAACCCGTGCGAATTTTCCGAACTGTATAGGGGCAATGGATGGGAAACACATTTGTTAGGTGAAGCCATAGATGAGTGGGTCACTGTTTTACAACTACTTCTAACCCGTTGTTGTTCTAGCAGTGGCCAACTAAGATTACCCATTAGTTTTGGATGAACCGGCTCGTTTGGAAGAGATTCAGAGAACACATTAAAAAAAAAAAAAAAATCAAAGCTGCGGAAGCGCCTGAACCGAAATACACTGTATATACCTGAGCCTTCTGGCTTACCAAATGGCAGTGAAGTAGTTAGGGCGTATGTGTTTGTTGGCGACGAAGCGTTTGGGCTCTCAGAACACATATTACAACCACATGGACGTAAAATGTAGTCTCACGAGAAAGGCATTTCCAACCACATTTGCACAGCCTCGAAGGTACGTCAAATGTTCCTTCGCCACATTGTTGAAAAAATGGCGTATGTCACAAGGCGATCACGTCGCTTAATTCATGTAAAACAATGAACTGATACCGTTATTGGCGATTCTCACGAACGGAGAGCGGGAACAGTTTCCCTTGCTACAACTTTTGAGAAATTATACTTTTTGCTGTAAACAGTTAACACATTAAATATTTATCTATATCGCAACAATGTCTATATTACACGTGTTTCCCTGTATCCAACTATCGATCAGCGATATCTGGAATACTTCAGAAATCACGCCATTTTAGCAAATACTTGATCTGTCTTGTCTTTTGTTTCACTTTTTTATTTAAAAAAAAAGACTCGCTCTTGGATCATTTCATAATTTCAATTGAATTACTCCTTTTGGTAAACATGACAACAACATGAGAAATCTAGGAGTATCTCAAATTTATTGCTGTTGACGAATCTCTAAATGAAAACGCCTGATATATTTCGAAAAATTAAATCGCTTATTCTGTCATAATTTTGACTGATGCTGTAACCCAGAGTGTTGTTATAATAATGATGATGTGAAAATAAATACGAACAGATGTTATATCTCTCTCTACTCGAATGCTCTACGAAATGCAGAAATAATGACAGCAAATGTCACGGAATTCCCATGTAATTATTATCCTTTCCTTGGTTCTATTTTTGTATTTATCGGTCTTTATGATCCATATACAAGACCTTTTCTCCGCCTCCGTTATTGAAACTTCTGTGTAAATTTTATCAGTATCTAGAGACCACGCTGTGGACACCTGTGGAGAAAGTCCGGGGAACGCAACGCTGTCAGCTGGCCACTGACTGCCGTCGGCTGGCCCTTCTTCGCACGCCTGCCGCTCCGCCAGTACGTACCACCCACTCGATTCTCGTGACCGCCGCCACAAGATTTCCGTCTCGCTGTAGGCGATGCGGCTGCCGAGCGACGAAATTCCGCAGATGCAGGCGTTCCGCCCCTTGTGAACTGATACATTTACCCTGTGCGTATTAGCGGCACGTCCATTTACTGCGCAGCGGACGCTATGCAACTTCAACATTCCGAGAGTGTGTATCCAACCTAAGGGTGCCACGAGTCGAAACGTGACTGCCTAATTTCGAGCCGTGTCCGAAATACGATGTCGCGAAATGAATCGGCAACAGGCTCGTCGAGCAGGAACGCGGCAAGCGTGTAAACGGCACAGGAAAGACCACGGGGACCAGACTGGTGGCGACGTGGGCGATCTGCCCGCGGCTGGGAGAGTGTGGGCGAGCTGACGGCGGACCCACATTCCCGGCAAACGAGCGGCCGAGCGCCAAACTCAAACAAGCAGCTGATCGTGATAACGAGCGTCGCGGCAAAAAACGACTCGCCAGCCACTGGCGCACCGTCTTACTTCGCGATTAAACTGCGAGCGAGCGCTGGCGCAGCTAAAAAAAGGAAGGCGCGGCTCGGCGCATCGCTGGCGGCCGCCGTGCCAGCCCGTAATTTGCCGGCCGCGTTCTCTCGCGCCTCCGCTACCGGAGCGAGGAATTTATATGGGAGCTCTGACGCTCGACACACCGAGCTGGTTGCCGTCGAAACTTAGACTTACAGACCGTGGCCAGGGCGCGCCAAGTTGGCACATCGTAAACACTAGGCCACGTGCTGTTCTTAAAGAGGCTGGCTACGAAACTCAGTCCTACAACAAATGCGCCTGTGGCATCATCCACCTAGCTAACACAAGGAGTTTTCACGAATATGATTGTTAGAAAAGAACAACTTGTGAAATCATACTGACGGCGAACAGATGGAGTGCTCGTAACTATTTTCACGCCAATTCGAAAGACTGTCATCCACAGACAAAAAGTGTGTGTGTGTGTGTGTGTGTGTGTGGAAGGGGGGGGGGGGGGGTAATTAAACGAGATATTACGGCAAGTTCGGCTTTTTAATCGAACGGTAAATTGTTACCGCCATCGAGAGCTGTTGGAAGACACGAGTAGAGTGACAAGCTCGATGGGCAAAATATTAGCCATACCCTTAAAAGAATATACACGTCGCTACGGAGTGTTGTAGGTAACATCAGTGATCGTAAAAAGATCCGAACCGATAGGGACCGTAAACGAATGACACGGACACCGAGTCAATGATCACCAGTTCCATATCTGACAGAAATACAAGTCCATTTCAACCAGTTTTCGAGTGAACCACGCGAAGCCAACTGCATTCAATGAACATTAGTTTGGAATAGTATACATAGCAAAAAGTCAGTGCATCTCATTAATAGGTCAAACTCCACAGAGACTGGACAGTGGCTGATTGGAAGCGTGTAGAAATTTTATCTATTTTCAAATGAAGCAAGGTGAGGTGTCGACAGCACCAGCAGCCCAGTCCAGCCCAGCCCAGTCTTAACCATGGTGTATAGGGGGTGTAGCTCAGGCCATATGATATTTTAGAAGTGATGTTCCTACTATGACCTGAGCCCACACATTTAGGTTATCATGGACATGAGCTAGGAAGTTAAGCTTAACATTCTCAATGAACAGTAACTGCCCTTTCATTTACGTATTCGTTATACGTATTCTGTGGACATTCCTATCTTACAAAAAGACGAAAGCCGCGTTTGGAGTGTGCAAATACTTTTCTATGAGACGAACACTTGTCTCTCTATCATATATGCAGCAACAACACAGTGCGAGGGTACAAGGCTCTACCTAATACGACAGAAATTCTGAACATGCTGGATTTCATATAAATTGAGTCGCGCGGGATTAGCCGAGCGGTCTAAGGGCGCTGCAGTCATGGACTGTGCGGCTGGTACCGGTGGAGGTTCGACTCCTCCCTCGGGCATGGGTGTGTGTGTTTGTCCTTAGGATAATTTAGGTTAAGTACGGTGTAAGCTTAGGGACTGATGACCTTAGCAGTCCTATAAGATTTCACACACATTAATAACAATATAAATTGAACTATAGGCCATTTAGCGTATGAGAAGGTGACCAGGAAAAGTATTCAGAATGCATGTACGTCCTCCACTTTGCAATACGTTGCATGTAGCGACGCATCCTCGTGTTAGAGCCTTGGTGATAGCTTTACAACGCAACAACAGAACGCATATCAAAATTAGGGCATTTATTTGATATTTTTGCGAAATGAAATCATCGTACTCTACTTTCAAAAGCTGTCGAATGGTATTAAAACAGTATATTACTCCAGTTATGAAAACCATACTCGTTCTAGTAGTATCTCAGTTGATAGAAGAGTCAATAGCATTAATTAAAAAACAAATATGGGTGCGTAACTTTTCGTGATATACTTTGCCAAAATTTTTGTTTCGGTACCTTGAACCGTTCGGAAATTAATGTTATGTCTAACGTGAGTAGATGCTTACGTGACAGAGCAATCTACTGTCAGGTGGCGTACCGAACTTCTGCGAGTTGCCTCGCATCCTTTGCGGCATGCGTAAGGCAGTGATGTTCACTAGAGCTGCATTAAATAGCTGAACATTCGGTGTACCGTAACGAAGACGAGTTGGAGTGCAGCAGGGCGTGTGAAGCGCCGCCACCTGCGCGTGCCTGCTGCTGCGTCCTTCAGACGCCGGAATGTCCGGGTGGGAGGTGAACGAGGCGCTCGGCACCTGATATACCGGGGCCGGGGCTGCGTGTCCCTCGGGCGCCAAACGAGAGCAGCACGTCACGTCACGAGGGCGGCCGCGCACGCACCTGTTAGCGGCGCTGCGCCCAGAAAAAACTGAATCGGGCGGGCAGGCAGGCTGCGTCCGTTCACGGGACGGGCCGGGCCAGCCCGGGCCTGGGACGGCACGCACGGCAACCCAGCCCAGCCCAGAGCAGCGCAGCGCAGCCCAGAGCGGCCGGGACCCGTGCTGGCGACCAGAGGCTGCCTGGCTGGCAACGCCGCGCGCCGCTTTACCAAAAACCCAGCGCGCTGAGCCCGGCCGCCAGCGCGGCGCGCCGCTCCTCGCCTCGCATCGCCTACCTACCTGTCTTATTGACCATGCGGCATTCTCCCCGTCCAGCTCGGGCGAGTGTTTGTTCACCGGCAGAACGGGGCTCCTCCCCCGCCGGCCGCGGCCACAGGGGGTTCGGAATAAATGAGCTGGAAGTGGGGGAGGAACGGGGCGGAAGAATGGCCGTGAAGGACAACAAACCCGAATACCACGGCGCGGCCCCCGCCTGCGAGCGAGTGACACGTCACGAGAAAAGGAGCTGCTGCTGCCCCTGCCTGCCGGGGATCGAGAGAAATGGAACAAAAAAAGGACGGCCTACGAGGCGTGGCCACACAATGACCTTCCATAAACTGGTAGAGTCTTATGGAGCGGCTGTTGCGGCCTCGTAGGGCCATAAAACTTCATCCAACTACTGTCGATCACTCCTTCTCCGGCCAGAACAACAGTACTCGACTCTCTGGAAAATGAACGCCTGTGCTATGCACAATAGTTGTGAGATCGCATTAGGAGTCAGAAAGGTCTACTGATTAGGAAACAAAACATCCGGAGCCTTAGCATATCTCACCACTGACGAGCTCCACCGCTCTCCTACATCACGTCACGGTGGCAAATTTAACCCCCATACTCCTTGTGTAGGAAACAAAATAATAAAGCCGCTCTTGTAAGGTAAAGTTTGCGGATTCAGCGTCAGACGAAAATGAGCATCAAAAGGAGAAATGAAAACGCAATCACTTCTTCTGGTTTCTACGTGAAAATGAGTCACCCGATTCAAGGATTTCGAAAGCGCAAACACATTTCCTAATGACTGCTGGTAAATATGCTATTTCTCACCAAGATCATCTATTACTCGCGTTCATCATGAACTCCCGTAGGTGGTTCATATAACAGGATGTGACAATGAACGCTGGCATAGGCACTGAGGTTCAATCTTTACAACCACTTTAGCACGCCGCTAGTTTCTCCACAGACCGAAATGGCACCACCACTCCCATTGCACTGTTCTGTCTTTAACAAATAATGTTGTAAGAAATAGAACCAGTAAGCAAAGCTCCATAACCAAGGCATACACTACTGCAGCCTGTACTACTCAAGGCACATTTGTTCCGTTCCCTGTCTCAGATCTGCTAATACTGCCATCGAAGAGCTAAACAGGGGTCTTCGGCACTGATTACAGCAATCACGATTAAAAGTTTACAGGGCAGCTGATAAAACACAGTGATCCGTAGATTTCACTCCACAGGATTAATTGTCTTCACATACCCGCTACCTCAGTTATAGACCACACACTGTATCGAATATATCCTTAACTACTGCCATTTCACACTAGATGTCTTCAGAATACGTATGCGAGATTTAGCACTCAAGATTACATTCAACGGCGATGAATTTGGCTTGTACTGAAGCCACATGGGACGTCATTTCTGAAAGCAAGACCATGTAAAAACGCACAACGAGTGTTTGTGCAGAGCAGAAAACCATCTGAAATGTCTTCGCCACACAAATAATCAAAAAACGTTTTTTAGACAAGCAATGGAAAGGGGCAGACGAATAAATGAGAAAGATGTAACTACAGTTAAGCATGTGATATCATTTATTATATCGAAATGGAAGGAGAGAGCTTGTAGTCCAATAAACTGACAGAAGACCAACTGCGATATTTCTTCGCTGGACTCCTCGTGATAAGAGACAACTAATGAAAAACTATAGGATAGCATTAGAAAGTGTATTTGGGAATACTTAAATGCCTCCGGGCCGATGGAGTCCAGATTTCCCAGAAAAAAGCTATTTATTGATATCCAGATATATTGGTTTAATACCGAAATAGACGATTATCAGGCTGTAATGGTGGAATATGATCGAAAGCTACAGCCGTGCAAAGTTCTGGGAGTAGTGAATGCTTCTGCAAGCAGATGTTCGAATACTGAAAGATAAGGAATTCCTAAAGCTTTGAATTTATTCACGCGATTCGGATTACAATGATTTAAATGAACGACAAAGATATAACTCGATTCACGTATTAAAACAATTTTGCTAATAATAGTGCTCGTTGCAAACCGAACATATCACAAGTGTTAGTGTAGTAAATATGTAAAATAATCACTGAAAGAGGTACAGTCGACGTGGCGTTCACATGTGATAATGCAATACGAAAACTCAACTTGCACCACTGTTCGGACTCCACTTTGAATTGCAAGTCTTTAGGCTGCTTAAGACGGTTCTCACATGGTCGGAGGACGGAAGGGACATACCATATCTAGTAGAACTAGCCTATAGTACAGCACTGTGCTATAAAAACCAACCTTTTCGTCTAAGAGGGCTGTAATTTTATTACAGTTATGCTTGTCCGTAATAAAACAGTGTACGCTATAGAAGTATATTATTTATGTCCGAAACGTTCATATCGATGGTAGTTACATGAACTGACAGTTTCATGAACACGCTCTGGACGAAATTCCAGTTCACTTGAATGGACTGGGACGGAAAAAGCCATTTAAAAATAGAAATGCACCAAATTGAAGGGCAATACGAAATCACATATAGATAGGTTCATTTCTTCTCGAATCTCAGGGGTTCCGCGCAGCCCCACCGATAGCAGAGAAGAAAGAAACGGCCTTGGTCCGCGCTGCGCATGAAAAGACGGGGAGCACATTTTAATGGCTTTCTGCGTGTCGCACAATTAGCCGTGCGTCCTCGCGCCGTGACAGGCCGGGCCAAGGAAATTAGAACCGCGCACGTGAAATAAAGCCGGCACTTCCTCCGCCGGCTTTGTCCCGCGGGATAATGAACGCAGGCCGGCGCGCGGGTCTCTGTCGCGTGGAGGGGTTCCCACAGGAGTGCAACCGCGTGGACCGAGCCAGGGCTGGGGATTCCAGAGTTCCGTCCTCTCGCCGGCAAGAGTGACAACGCCCGGAAACCTGAGCCTGGAAAGCTCGAGCATGAATTACGTCTAGTATATAAGGGCAGTCCACACTTCAATCGTATATCTCAACAAATTTCCTGTGAAACTCTAGGGCACAGTGTGCAGCTATTTAGCCGCTGCCCTCGTTCCGAGGTTCTTCTATACGTCACTTCCATAATGCCCCCGACAATAAATGGTCAGTCAAACCTACGAGACAATCGTTATCAAAATTATAAACTTTGTGGGAGAAATTAAAAAAAAAACCATAACAGTACTGCATGACCGAAGGAACAATTTCGTTTCCTCCGCAGTTTTCAGGTTAACTTATTATTGCTACACGAATTCTACAGCACAAGAACATTTTTGTCAGAGCTGAACTAATGTGACTGGGCACTAGTGGAAAATATCCTGCCGTGGTAGACTCATTCAGAATCTGAAAAAGGTCAAATGATGACGGACTCACCCCAGTTTCACAACGAGTTGCACAGTGGAAGCGAGCCGTTTGCAATAGACGTCTGCTCTTAACTAACAGTGCGATTCTGAAAGATGTAAAAGTTAGACTATGGCAGACAATGTTAACAGGAGGCAAAGTAACACGCAACTGAAGCCTCGGTCCTTTGGACTTGCACAGCTGATCACTGCAAGACAAACAGTTAAAAATGTGGACTGCGAGCGATGGGGTAACTTTGAATTTTCTTGTATAAAAATCATTACGAAAGGTGAAATACGCGACACAATTACAGGAAAAAAAAGTTAGTGGAACGTTCCTTCCGTCGGTGCCCCGGTGCTCCCATAATGTTGCACGAAATCTCAGCCGCGGCCAGAATTCAGGTACTCTCGGGAACGGTCAGCGCGCGAGACCTGCTCATTAGATTGATGGGAAATGTTTATGGGCGACACCTGATTATTCTCTTCACTGATACACTATCCCATTTCACCGCCAAACCAGCAAAACAGTTTAAATAAGGGTCGCAAGCTTTGCTTTAATCTGCGAGATGGAACTAAATAGAGCCAATATAAATACAGTCAAAGTCAATAGGGAAAGAGCCGCACAAGGAAATCATTCTCACATATGTACGGAAACAAAATTTAATGGCGTGCACTAACCCTAGCCAAGCCTCTCACTTTTATCCATCCTCACCTAGCTAAGGGCTCGATGCTCTTCTCTGAGGTCTCTGCTTTTGCCGAAGAAGTTCATACTTACTAATCCGCAACACTGGCAGGGAAAAATAGGAAAGTGCCTGAGCAGAATAGCACGTCCGCACCCGAAAACACACTTCTAATTCCCAGTCTTGGCACTTCCCTCAGTAACAAGATTGATCAAAATAGATCGCCTACTCGTGATACACATAATAGCAACACCAGCTCCTCCCCAGAGAGCACACCACTTAAATACCCCATAACGGCTGCCGGCGAACTTCTCAATTTTGCCGCGCGGAGTGACCACGCGGTTTGAGGCGCCATGTCACGGACTGCGCGGTCCCTCCCACCGGAGGTTCGAGTCCTCCCTCGGTCTTGGGAGTGTATGTTGTTCTTAGCATAAGTTAGTTTAAGTAGTGTTTTAAGTCTGATGACCTAAGCAGTTTGGTCCCTTAGGAATTCACACACACACACACACACACACACACACACACACACACACACACACACACACACTCTTCTCAATTTCGCGAGCTGATGGCCATTCCACGGGGTTATGTGAAATATATGTCTTTCTGCCACAGACACACTGGAGCATAAAGTAGGCACTCTCATTTGCCATTCCCGCTTCTGCTTTCATGGGTTCTGTAAGGTGCTGCCCTCTAGCAGAACTTTAAGGACTTTTCCTACAACGGATGTCAGAAACACTGACGGCTCTGGCTACAGGAGCATTAAGGAAACACTGGCCCCTCAGTTCCGGATTGAAGAATAACCCCCCCCCCCCCGCCCCCTGTGGCCGGATACTGGCCCAGACGGCTACAATAACGAATAGGACTAGGGCAGATGAGCTGCAAGCTAATGAACGCGATCGACGACTGAACCTGGTGTCTGAAACTCACCCGCTGAAGCAGCGACCTGGGGACAAAATATTTCAGACTCATTTCAAAGAACTATAGCGAAAACATGTGTTCAAACCAGAATTCTGGGATACATCGTAAGACGCGTGTGCAAAGTGCAACATACTCCTCCCCCCCCTCCCCCCAACGTAAATCAATTCCTTTCGAAACCATGCAGACACGGTCCCATTGACGTCATTTCTGGAATCAGCGGTATACTGGACGTTCTTTTACAATTGTCTACGCAGGACGATTAACAAGTACGAGTAACACAATGGCATACCACCTGCAACAGGGCCAAGCCTAATAAACTACTAGCCTTCCGGTTCAAAATGTTTACGTTCTACACCTCCGTCACACTGGTACTTCACATTGCCTTTTATCGAGTGTAAAAATGAGTGGCACGACAGTGTGCGAAACCTCGTCACTGACAACCACTATCTTCCAGACTGTGATCCGCACTTTATGCAATACGCTCAATAATCCAGTCTCATCATAATCATCGTCATCATCTCTGCTTTTCTTCGAGACAAAGGATGTCATTGCTTTATGAAATACATGCTCAGCACCGGAGAATATCTCGTAGTAGCTTATCGAGTTTTAATAGCTTTTGCTAGCTACGACTTCAGCTTTTCATTTTCGCATCGCGACAGTTCCACGAGAGCAGGGAGATGACAGGACACGACAGCGGCGGGAACACTGGGAAGCGCTCTTGTGCGGAGCGGCCGCGGCGCACCGGCGGTTACCTGCCCGGCCCAGAACAAAGGCGTGGGCGGTCTGGTCTGCCGCCGGCTTCCCGCGAAGACGCTGCGCGGCCGGATTCCGGACGCTACGCAGAGCCAACGCGCGCCCGCCGCTTCCAGCCACTGGTTCTTCTTCCCCTTCACTACTCTCTAAACCGCATTCTGAGAAATACCATCGACTACTGTTCGTATCGTCATAAGGCCTACTGCTAACTGAAATATGTCAGTTGTTGTTGTTGTTGTGGTCTTCAGTCCTGAGACTGGTTTGATGCAGCTCTCCATGCTACTCTATCCTGTGCAAGCTTTTTCATCTCCCAGTACCTACTGCAACCTACATCCTTCTGAATCTGCTTAGTGTATTCATCTCTTGGTCTCCCCCTACGATTTTTACCCTCCACGCTGCCCTCCAATACTAAATTGGTGATCCCTTGATGCCTCAGAACATGTCCTACCAACCGATCCCTTCTTCTGGTCAAGTTGTGCCACAAACTTCTCTTCTCCCCAATCCTATTCAATACTTCCTCATTAGTTATGTGATCTACCCATCTAATCTTCAGCATTCTTCTGTAGCACCACATTTCGAAAGCATCTATTCTCTTCTTGTCCAAACTATTTATCGTCCATGTTTCACTTCCATACATGGCTACACTCCATACGAATACTTTCAGAAATGACTTCCTGACATTTAAATCAATACTGGATGTTAACAAATTTCTCTTCTTCAGAAACGCTTTCCTTGCCATTGCCAGCCTACATTTTATATCCGCTCTACTTCGACCATCATCAGTTATTTTGCTCCCCAAATAGCAAAACTCCTTTACTACTTTAAGTGCCTCATTTCCTAATCTAATTCCCTCAGCATCACCCGACTTAATTAGACTACATTCCATTATCCTTGTTTTGCTTTTGTTGATGTTCAACTTATATCCTCCTTTCAAGACACTGTCCATTCCATTCAACTGCTGTTCCAAGTCCTTTGCTGTCTCTGACAGAATTACAATGTCATTGGCGAACCTCAAAGTTTTTATTTCTTCTCCATGAATTTTAATACCTACTCCGAATTTTTCTTTTGTTTCCTTTACTGCTTGCTCAATATATAGATTGAACAACATCGGGGACAGGCTACAACCCTGTCTTACTCCCTTCCCAACCACTGCTTCCCTTTCATGTCCCTCGACTCTTATAACTGCCATCTGGTTTCTGTACAAATTGTAAATAGCCTTTCGCTCCCTGTATTTTACCCCTGCCACCTTTAGAATTTGAAAGAGAGTATTCCAGTCAACATTGTCAAAAGCTTTCTCTAAGTCTACAAATGCTAGAAACGTAGGTTTGCCTTTCCTTAATCTTTCTTCTAAGATAAGTCGTAAGGTCAGTATTGCCTCACGTGTTCCAGTGTTTCTACGGAATCCAAACTGATCTTCCCCGAGGTTGGCTTCTACTAGTTTTTCCATTCGTCTGTAAAGAATTCGTGTTAGTATTTTGCAGCTGTGACTTATTAAGCTGATAGTTCGGTAATTTTCACATCTGTCAACACCTGCTTTCTTTGGGATTGGAATTATTATATTCTTCTTGAAGTCTGAGGGTATTTCGTCTGTTTCATACATCTTGCTCACCAGATGGTAGAGTTTTGTCAGGACTGGCTCTCCCACGGCCGTCAGTAGTTCCAATGGAATATTGTCTACTCCGGGGGCCTTGTTTCGACTCAGGTCTTTCAGTGCTCTGTCAAACTCTTCACGCAGTATCATATCTCCCATTTCATCTTCATCTACATCCTCTTCCATTTCCATAATATTGTCCTCAAGTACATCGCCCTTGTATAGACCCTCTACATACTCCTTCCACCTTTCTGCTTTCCCTTCTTTGCTTAGAACTGGGTTTCCATCTGAGCTCTTGATATTCATACAAGTCGTTCTCTTATCTCCAAAGGTCTCTTTAATTTTCCTGTAGGCAGTATCTATCTTACCCCTAGTGAGACAAGCCTCTACATCCTTACATTTGTCCTCTAGCCATCCCTGCTTAGCCATTTTGCACTTCCTGTCGATCTCATTTTTGAGACGCTTGTATTCCTTTCTGCCTGCTTCATTTACTGCATTTTTATATTTTCTCCTTTCATCGATTAAATTCAATATTTCTTCTGTTACCCAAGAATTTCTACTAGCCCTCATCTTTTTACCTACTTGATCCTCTGCTGCCTTCACTACTTCATCCCTCAAAGCTACCCATTCTTCTTCTACTGTATTTATTTCCCCCATTCCTGTCAATTGCTCCCTTATGCTCTCCCTGAATCTCTGTACAACCTCTGGTTCTTTTAGTTTATCCAGGTCCCATCTCCTTAAATTCCCACCTTTTTGCAGTTTCTTCAGTTTTAATCTACAGGTCATAACCAATAGATTGTGGTCAGAGTCCACATCTGCCCCTGGAAATGTCTTACAATTTAAAACCTGGTTCCTAAATCTCTGTCTTACCATTATATAATCTATCTGATACCTTTTAGTATCTCCCGGGTTCTTCCATGTATATAACCTTCTTTCATGATTCTTAAACCAAGTGTTAGTAATGATTATGTTGTGCTCTGTGCAAAATTCTACCAGGCGGCTTCCTCTTTCATTTCTGTCCCCCAATCCATATTCACCTACTATGTTTCCCTCTCTCCCTTTTCCTACACTCGAATTCCAGTCACCCATGACTATTAAATTTTCGTCTCCCTTCACAATCTGAATAATTTCTTTTATTTCATCATACATTTCTTCAATTTCTTCGTCATCTGCAGAGCTAGTTGGCATATAAACTTGTACTACTGTAGTAGGTGTGGGCTTCGTATCTATCTTGGCCACAATAATGCGTTCACTATGCTGTTTGTAGTAGCTTACCCGCATTCCTATTTTCCTATTCATTATTAAACCTACTCCTGCATTACCCCTATTTGATTTTGTGTTTATAACCCTGTAGTCACCTGACCAGAAGTCTTGTTCCTCCTGCCACCGAACTTCACTAATTCCCACTATATCTAACTTCAACCTATCCATTTCCCTTTTTAAATTTTATGTCAGTATCTCCTTATAATTCACACATCTGTACTCAAAGTCACCGCGTGTGGAGGAGGCTACTTGCATACTGTATGAAACACCATCTCCTGTGCCACTTGCGGGCTCTTCTGTGCAACTTCCGGATTGTACGCTGGAAGAAAGACCGTCGACATCTATCAGGATAAACATGGATTTTTTCTAATTCACTGTAACGCTTATCAGGCGAGATGTAGGCTGAAGAGCCAAAAAAACTAGTACACCTTCCTAATATCGTGTACGGCCCCCGCGGGCACGCTGAAGTGCCGCAACACGAAGTGCCGTGAAGTCGACTAATATCTGAAGTAGTGCTGGAGGGAAATGACACCATGAATCCTGCAGGGCTGTCTATAATCCATAAGTTTATGAGATGATGGAGATCTTTTCTGAATAGCACATTGTAAGGCATCCTAGGTATGCTCAATAATGCTCATCTCTGTGGAGTTTGGTGGCCAGCAGAAGCATTTAAACTCAGAAGAGTGTTCCGGGAACCACTCTGTAGCAGCTCTGGACGTGTGAAGTGTCACATTGTCTTGCTGGAATCGCCCAAGTCCTTCGGAATCCACAAGGAACATTAATGGATGCAAGTAATGAGACAGGGTGCTTACGTATGTGTCACCTGTCAGAGTTGTATCTAGACGTATCAAGGGTCCCAAATCACTCCAACTGCATACAACCCACACCATTACAGAGCCTCCACCGGCTTGAACAGTCCCCTGCTGTCATGCAGGGTCCGTGGATTCGTGAGGTTGTCTCCATACGCGTACATGTCCATCCGCTCGATACAATTTGAAACGAGACTCGACGGCCAGGCAACACGTTTCCCAGGCAAGGCGTAAAGCTTTGTGTCGTGCAGTCATCAAGGGTACAGAAGTGGGCCTTCGGCTCCGAAAGCCCAAATCGATGATGTTTCGTTGAATGGTTCGCACGCTGACACTTGTAGATGACCCAGCATTGAAATCTGCAGCAATTTGCGGGAGGTTTGCATTTCTGTCACGTTGAACAATTCTTTTCAGTCTTCGGTGGTCCCGTTTTTGCAGGATCTTTTTCCGGCCGCAGAGATGTCGGAGATTAGATGTTTTACCGGATTCTTGATATTCACGGTACACTCGCGAAATGGACGTACGGGAAAATCCCCAGTTCGTCGCTGCCTTGGAGATGCCTTAAATCTTGATAACTTGCCAATATAGCAAGAGTAACCGATCTAACAACTGCGCCAGACACCGTATTTTGCATGTTTACTTATCTCTGTATTTGAATATGCATGCCTATACCAGTTTCTTTGGCGCTTCAGTGTATGTTGGAACGGGGGGCTCTCTTAATATAGTCTGTCAATATTGTTCTCTCTGCGATGCACAATGCCTGTCTTGTAGCGTTTCCGTTGCCGATCGAGAAAAGTGCGTACTTTTTCATATGCTGAAATAATAGAAGAAATAATTGTGGAAGGTCGGCCAGCCACGAATCGCTTTACCTCTTATAACCTTGGGCAACCTTCCAGGATTATTTCGCAGACCGTTGTTGAAATAGTTTTAGTGAAAAGTGAACCGTGCGACACGAAACAGTCAGCGGAGTGAAGTACTATAAAAATATTTCGTCGTAACTTAACTCCCACAGGTATCACTGTAAGTATCGAAAGCGTCATGGATCTCATCACTGAACAGAATAGCACGGAGAATTTTGGGATTTAAATGACGCTCAACATACTGATCGGTAACAGTCTATATTCTCTGTCCTTGGCGAATAAATTCTCGTTGCGAAAATATTTTCCATCACACCGAGGTCGAACTTGGTACTATGTGCTCGAAAGCGGTTGCATCACGGAGGATCAGAGAATGCGGCCACCGAAGCGAAGTGAACGCAGCAGTCTAACAGAGTTCAGGGACACACTGAACATTCCGTGAGAAATATAGGAACTATGCACATCTGTGTCATGATACAGCAGTAATCTGAAAAGAAAATATCTCCGCCTTAAGGGATCGAGCGAAGGCGCCAGCCAGCGGGAGGAAGACGACAGCGCCACATCCCGTAACCACCACCACAACAGCCAGACAATGGAGCCGACGAACGAGCCGCAGAATCGGCATTGGAAAAGCGGAATTAATGAGCAGAGCGCAAATGTAAATTCGTTGCATACATAAAACCCCTTTCATTCGCACCCCTCCCCCTTGCCGCAGCGCCGGAGCGCTCGTACGCAGCATTCTAGTAATGTGTTATTACTCCAAATCATTCCTCGGCTTCCGCTTTATTTTCCAATCTGTTACACGGCATAAACGGTTTGCTCCTGGACAGCATTTTAAATTTATTCATCAAGTATGTAACGGGTCATATTACGGATTTCCCACTCGTTTTAATTCCGCTGCAGTGCTGTTAGCGACCATCAAATCAAATAACGCGCACAAAAAAAGGGAAAAAGGTGCTCTTGTGTTCAACAATGGTCCAGCGACCCTTTTAGCGTGAGTACCTGAGAGCGAAATTCAGTTAACACTAGCTTCTGGCCCGCTAATGTAGCACTCCATCTGGCTTATCAGCTCACCCATCCCGGAATTGGACATTAATGCGCATTTTCTGCATACAGTTGTCGCCGATATTCTACCATTCAAATACTTTTTACACCGCAGGCTACATACGTATATTTTAATAAGCCGTGGTACAGCCAATAAATAATTTTCAGGCTGGCAGTTCTCTTATCTTAAACCCCCACATCGTAGGAGAACAGCCTTACACAATTTTACCCGACATTATGTGAAAGTAATGCACGCAAAAACAATTAAACGCATAACCGACGGTTTATGAAACCGTACGCAAATAACGCCGATATTAATTTATATTCAAAAGTGAAATATGCCAAAAATTTACAATTTGTACTCTCTGGAATACGACGCTTCGCCACACGCTTCCCGGTCACTTCTGCAGCTGATGGTGCTAAATGTACCGCTTCGTAAAGATGTGCGTGCCGTCGATCGTGACTCCTTAATTTTGCAGTTCGCCTGCACGTCGCACCCCATAAGAACAAGCACTAAGTAGGTCTAACATACACAACCGACAACACACAGTTCTGACTGTTACAGGCCAGAATCGTCTTTCAGGCATTTTTGCGACATCTAGTAAGTGCTACTCTGCGTGCTGAGCACGTTAAGAGTAGCGACGTATGAACTGAGACCTTGTAGTAACTACGCTAAGATATCAATGATAAAATCGCTGTGAACCATAGTGCATGTACAGCACTGGCAGAATATACTTTTCGATATTCCATGCGCTGATTACCTCTAACCTCTCGCGGGAGCAGTTCACTATTAATTCACCAACATTTCTCGTGAAGTCTGGCCTGTGTGTTTCATGTTTTAACTAGGAAACAAGTTTTACGCAACTACATGCTTTTCCAAATGTTCCCGATCTTCATGCTGCAAGAAAATAGAGTAAAATCTTGAGCTTTCGAGGGTTGCCTGCATCATATTTGTCGAAAGCAACTGAGTGTCACGACTGCTGCTGTGGAAACTTTTACAAGAAATAAATTGCCAGTGATTGGTCGTCTTACGACATCGTGACGTTATGCTGTCACAGTTTCGATGTATGTCATGGAGGGACTCTAGCCGAGCCGCTACTCCTGTCGGAGCGTAAACAATTGGGAGACTATAAACAAAAATAGCAGAATTGTCTACGTCTCAAAAGCAACAGTAGCGCCACTAGCATCCTTCCATTACCGACAACGGTAATATCTCTAATATTACGAAGTCAAGGTGACGTGGGGCGACCAGTAACACGTCAAAAACTGGTTACAAAATACGGAAAACTCCTTTCGTCCGACCTCAGAGCCTCCGTGGTGCCCACTCGCGGCAGCGACCAGAATCCACGTACTCTTGGCGCCATGAAGTGCGCCAGAGCAGTGTCGCGACGAACTGCTCCGCAGTTCTAATCGGAAACATTTTTGGTGGATCCCTATTAACTGTCTACTATGGTACACCATCCACTCAAATTAAATCAGGATCGCCAGCCTCCCTTTGACCCGCGAGGCTGGGTTAAATTCTCACACATCAAGGTACATACTTAAAAAATCCTATTTATATCTACTTCCATGTGCTCCAGGATCCGAGCACTGGATCGGAAGGTTCACTAGTAACAGTTCCGTTAATTACTTTCAACTGGCTATTAATAATTGCCGTTCACAATTACTCGACAACCAAATGGGAACCCAGTTCTATATCAACAGAGAAAAGAGCACTCAAAAAACATTACTCTCAGATTTCCACTTATAGAAATGAAGGTTGTTAGTACCGAATAACCGATGCCAAATCCGTCACTGTTTATCTAACTACCACTTCCAGCTAACTAAAGCCTCCGTTTTCAGAGAGCCCTTATTTTACCGCGCAATTTCACACTAATTACTCACCACTACTCACGAAGCGCAACGGCAAATATCTAAGCAGAAATCGCTGCCCGCGCGCAAGAACGCATTACGGATGCACTCTGTCTTGCGTGTGGCATTCAGGCCCTCGTTAAAACCGATGGATCACGAATCCCAGACTTCCAAAATACGGTCCGAAAATACCCCTCTGCCCCAGATGGCATAAGACTTCTCCAACGCACGAGGACCGCCGGCTGACTGCCGCGATTTCGTGAACTCACCACAGCTTCACGAAATTATTAAAAATATAGTCCTTTCAGCCAATCATAAAAACAGAAGAAAAAGTAGGCGGTGTCATTGGCCATTCTCCTCCTATTGCTAACAACGTTCTTGTCAGATGCTGCCCCCTGTCGGGACATTAAGAAGTCTTTCTGCAACTCCATCATGGAGAAATTTCTCGTCAAGCCCGCCACGTAGGCTCCAGTCGCCACCATTTGCAGCGTTTGGTACATCCGGCCCATCATATTTAGCCGAACAAGAAACCCCTTCGCACTGAGAACTGAAACTGACCGAGGCGGCTACAAAGTGAAAAACGTCTAACGCACATGGGTGAGCAGGAAATGATATGTTACGAATTCAAGCTGAGAAGCAGTTAGTTGCTCCTAATGAAGAAGTTGGAAGTAATCCTCCGAAGCACTAGTTCATTCTCCATTTACATGCGTCAAGAAGACCGAGAACACTGACTATACGCAGAAAAGGGATAAACAGGTAAGTATTAGCTTGACAGACCATACGAGACCCACTCTTTTGTTCACAAATGTCTTAATCGCATTTTGTAGGTATGTACAGTAATATATTTATAAAATGTAATCAAGGCATTTGTTAATAAAAGAAGACATTTCAAACAGTTCGCGTGCTGCGGTTTGACAATGTCAAAATTCACTGAACATACGAGATTGCCTGAAACCACAACGATGTGTACGGATGTATATCACTCGTGTGGTGCACGCAGATACGACTTTGTGTTACGCAATACGGAGAGGTTTATTATCGAAATTACGAGAGAGCACATTCCGGGAAGAGATGGGCAACATATTACTACCGCCCACATATATCTCGCGTAATGATCACAACGAAAAGATCCGAGAAATTAGAGCAAATACGGAGACTTACAAGCAGTCGTTCTTCCCACGCACAATTCGTGAATGGAACAGGGAAGGGGGGATCAGATAGTGGTACAATAAGTACCCTCCGCCACACACCGTAAGGTGGCTCGCGGAGTATAGATGTAGATGTAGATGTAGAAGGGTATTACATTAATCATCCCGCATAGTAAACATAACTATCTGTGTGGTGTTTAACGCGTGTGGTGGTGGTGACGGAAGAGTGAAACGCTGTACCGGTACATAGGTTACACCTCGAGAATAGTAGGAAGGAGGGGTAGAATACAATATTCCCAACCGATTACTACCACGCGCCAACACTCCATTGCCCGTTACGCGTATGGGGAAGGGGGGGGGTGCGGGATTTAATTAATAACAATGGCATATTCAACCTAGTAATCCTAATATGTACACTGTCCTGGTGAAGAAACTTACTTTAACCGTCGAGACTGAACCAGCGACCTAGACCCGCATCGCAGTTTTAATATACTATACCGACCTGTGACGTGGGTGGACATCACGAACCACAGGAAGTCAGGGTGAGAAATGTGTCTTAATGAATAAAAATAGCGCATGAAAGAGCTCATGAGACTGCAGCGTCGACGACTACTGATGCAGTAGTAGATACTACCTCAACGTTAGCGACTGTTCCCTTAAACTCTGCCTGAAGAAGCGCACTGTGTCAGCGCGATAAACATTCCCTAAGAGCCTACTTTCACCGCTGTTACTAATTGCGCAATGAACGGGATCGGTTGCCCAGCCTCCTAATAAGGAAAGAAGACCCACCTGACCGAGCGACGGTACGTTACCACGCTGCGCTTCGGTAATTCGTATCTCCCTAGATGCCAGGCCTGGTGGTGTGGTAAGAAGCATGCCTGAAAACCGGAAGATCGCGACATCAAATTCCGGCCGGACCACGGAATATTTCAGTCTGTCTTCAACGGAGCCTAACAATGACATTAAAATTAGCTAGGAACAACACATGGTTCAGATTTCACGTCAAACTCTAGGTCCTCAGTCCTCCGCAGGATTACTAGGGTACGTTAAGGACACATTGTCACTTGCACCCAGAGGGAATTATTATGCTATCTCTCTAGATAAAGACAAGGCATCCTATATTCGTAACCGAGATACCGGTAATTACATCTGAAAACGTTGAATCATAGTTACTGTCTTCAGATGTACATAAGCCGTTATAGGTATGTGTGACCTGTCCCTTATCCCATTATTTGGCTTTTGAGGGTGTAAGAGCTATTTATTAGCTAAAATCTTATCTGCCGCAGCATATCTCGCCGACACTGTAATTACCAAAACTAGCAGTTGCGACAGATTACTGAAAAATTAATATAAATATATTTGCCGACCTATTTATTGTCGACACCCAAAATACCTCATCAGCACACGCTATTCGGCCCTCAGAAGCGGTAGCCGCTAGGATTTTCCACCAACGTCCAGGTGCGCAAGTCCCTGAAATTGTCTAAAACGGACTGCTGCCCATAAATCTGCACACTGTCACATGGCTTTTAATTCGAAATCCAGCCGTCCGGAACCAACTAAGAGACTAAACTATGATTTTCCAGTAATAATAATTGTAGTAGTGCTCAACAAGAGACATTTTAATACGTGTACTCGTAAAATGTTTTTGATTTTCTCGGATCGTCGAAATAGAGTAGATTTCTGGAGTTTTCAACGACAACCTCCATCGTCTTCGTCGCGAACAACTGGCTGTCGTAATTGCTGCTGTGATGGCCGTGTAATCAGCCCGTGATTGGTCACCAAGGCTTCTGAAACACATGCAGCCAAAACTCGTGTCGACGTCCAACATCAACAGCAACTGTTTCACACCCTAACCACGATGACGTAGGTCGACCAATCGCGGGTCAATCACGGTTGTAATTACAGCGCTCTTCCTGATGAAGATGACATACGTACGAAAGCTCTTTCGGGTGGTAGGCGGTCAGAGATGTCTATGTGTGTTTGTGTGTGTGTATCAGAATATTATGACGCACTGGAACACCCCAAACGATAGTGGTACTGCAGAACGACACGGCGAACCCAATTCCATCAGCCAAGCAGTGCTAGGGCGGCAGCTACTTGGCGACCTTGGGAGTGGATTTCCGACTCGGGGCGGAGCCGTCGTAAAAGCTAATTAGCGGGTGGCGCTGCAGTGCGACACATAAATCCGCGGCCCCCGCCGTCGCGCCGTGCCAGGCGCCTCGCCGCGCCGCAGCCACAAACACACACGGACACTACACCCCCCGTCATCTGCGCCGAGGGTGCGCAACGCCTAACGAAGGTGCACTGCTCGCCGCCGTCGACGTGGTACTGGATCGTCTTCGGGGAGGGGGGGGGGGGCGCTCCCAGGTAGCCGAATACACTATACAGGGTGAAAAAAATTCTGCGCTCAGACTGACAGATAAGATGAGGGAAGCAAAGAAATATATTTCGTTAAGCAGTCGGTTGTCGGAAATGCACATCGAGGGAGCAATTCCCGCTGAGCTCGGTGTTCACCGCAGTCTGGTGTGGAATGTGCTGTATGAGCTATTGCTTCATCCCTACTGCCGCACTACAGGCCGTGGGGCCAGGATCGTTATCCCCTTCGGCTTGATTTAGTACGTTTGGTTTCTGTAACAGGTTAACGAAGACATTCGGTTTCCTGAAGGTGTTTTGTTGACGGATGAAGTCCACTTTAGTGAGGAAGGCATGTACCGGATGATCAAAAAGTCAGTATAAATTTGAAAACTTAATAAACCACAGAAAGATGTAGATAGAGACGTAAAAATTGACACACATGCTTGGAATGACATGGGGTTTTATTAGGAGAAAAAAAAGCAAAGTATAGTGAGACGCGTGAAAGATCTCTTGCGCGCGTCGTTTGGTGATGATCGTGTGCTCAGCCGCCACTTTGTCATGCTTGGCTTCCCAGGTCCCCAGACCTCAGTCCGTGCGATTATTGGCTTTGGGGTTACCTGAAGTCGCAAGTGTATCGTGATCGACCGTCATCTCTAGGGATGCTGAAAGACAACATCCGACGCCAATGCCTCACCATAACTCCGGACATGCTTTACAGGGCTCTTCACAACATTATTCCTCGACTGCAGCTATTGTTGAGGAATGATGGTGGACATATTGAGCATTTCCTATAAAGAACATCATATTTGCTTTGTCTTACTTTGTTATGCTAATTATTGCGATTCTGATCAGATGAAGCGCCATCTGTCGGACATTTTTTGAACTTTTGTATTTTTTTGGTTCTAATAAAACCGCATGTCATTCCAAGCTTGTGTGTCAATTTGTACCTCTCTATCTCCATTATTCCGTGATTTATTCAGTTTTCAAATTTATACTGACTTCTTGATCACCCGGTACAACTATTATTATCCGCACTTACGGTCGCATGACAAATCTCACACCACAGTTAGGTGAAGTCATAAAGGACAATTTTCAGTATACATGTAGGACAGTATCGTAGGCGACAACCGTACTACTTGAGCACTTCATGTTGCCGCCTCCTCGACTTAGGTGGCCATGTACACTCTATTCTTGTAAGAGCACCCACCAAAGTCCTTGAGGAGAGGAGCTCTGGCAAACCTGTAGTTTGGCTTTGAAGATCCCTAGACGTCACCACACTAGACTCCTTTCTGTGGGGCTACACTAGAGCTCATGTGAAGGCCTTTGGAGGAATTACTTGCAAGAATTCTTCCAGCGGTGACACACGTACAGAACACGTCACACACTTTCCATCGATCCATCGAACACGGGACGTCCAGCTACGTCGACACCGGCCCTGCTCTCAAGTTAATGGTCCTCGTTTGGGGCATTTATTGTAAGACTGATCGAAAACACATTTAACGCTGTTTTAATATCTATCACACCCAATGACTTCCTGGATACTTCGTACTCACGTAAGAAGCATTTCCGACACTTCGTTGCTTTCGTGAAATCTTCTCGGGTGATTTCACGAATGGAATACGCCGAGAAAGTCTCAAATCACTTCGTTGCTTAACGTACTGTATTTGATGCTGTCTCCGTCATCGTATATGTCACTCTGGGCACTGAATTTTCAATACGGTGTACTTCTCAGGATTTGGAAAGACGTCGGAGCGAAACAATCTCTTTATTCTCGAAATTGAGAGGTGCCAACAGTACTGGTACATGTATTCCACCGTCAGACGAATCAGAACGATTTTCGCTTAGAACTTCCTACTCGGTCAGTTCTAGACCAAGGCCCCTTACTGATACATTTACCCTCTTCCGTCATACGTTACATATCACTGAATCACCCTGTATAGAATCTGGTACTGCTGTAACTATATTGCTCTTATATTACAAATTCCAAAAAGTATGATGGTGTGCAGAGATAAAAAATTACTCAGGGTTCGAGTAAACGTCACGGAAAAAAGGTCGTGGAAAAGGTTAAAAGTGCTGAACAGCAGGCACTCTATAAAAATACACGAGTGTTAAACACCAATTGTTAAGAAAAGCAGAAAACGTGAAACTGGAAAATGGAAAATCACCTAATTCCCAATAATTGCTGACGTGTAAACCATAAGACTAAGTAACACAGTGTAGCTATCAGCGGGTAACAATCGTCAAGACTGTTAATGCTGCGAAGAACTAGGTGTGTATGGTTTAAGGAGACGAAAAAATAAGTACTAAAACATTCGTGCCTCCTGATCGTAGAGTGCATCTGTAGTAAGTGGGCGGCCAAAATTTAAACCACTCCCTTCTCCTCGCGCCCTGCTTTGCTTCCTTGTAAAAGTTAAGATTTCACAGAAGCTGGTTTGGTAAACGCCACTCTAGATTACAGCGTACTGGTGAACCTTGCAGTGTGTTATTTATACTTGTCTTAATTAGAGGACACGAAAGCGTGAGAATAGTTGAGAAGGGACCGGTTCTGCATGTTATTCTATTGTATGGCATATGCACCCCTGTGTGTTTATGTAAGTGGTAAGTAAAGTGAAGAGAAATTTGGAGAGAAAAAAAAAAGGTTCTCAGAGATGAAATAAGAAACATTATGGTTTGCCGAGTACACTGTTATTCTAGGGTGGCAAAGGATTTGGACAATCGCATGAACAAAATGGATACTGTTCTTAAGGGTTATAAGATGAACATGAAGCAAGCAAAAAGACGCAAGTGTGTGCACTAGAATCAAATCAGGTGCTGCCGAGAGAAGCAGGAGACATAAAAGTAGTGGACGAGTGTTGCAATCCGGGCAGCAAAACGACACGCGGGAGGAAGTAAAGAGGGTATGAAATGCATTCAATGAAAGCGGCATTCTTCCACTTGGACGGTTGTTTATTTAAACTTTTTCTTCTTTTCACAATTAGTTTCAGCTTTTTGAACCACTACTCAGTGTTTAACTATATTGAAAAGGCACTCTACGTAACCACTACGAAATGGGAACTCAATGGCTGAAGGTAAATCAACGGAAAGTACCGTACGTGAAACACTGGCAATGTACTAACATTTTGTGACAAATCGAAACCAGTTGTGGAAAGAAGAAAAAGTTTAAAAACAGCCTAAGTGGAAAAATACCATATTCATTTAACAAATTTTTGGCTGTGGTGCACTCAATTAAGTAGATATATGAAATGCAGATTGGGAATAGCGAGTTTCTGAAAAAGAGACATACGTTAACATCGAATATAAATTGAAGCGGTTGGTGGAAGAAAATGATAACCCTCAATTTAGTAAGGATTAGTCTGATCACGCTGTCTTGTTTCACCACATGCTGGTAGCAAGTAGTACTCCACGTACGCTAGGAACTGCTCTGTACTAAACAACGTGTCCAAGGAGGATTGGTAATTATTCAGGTATATGATAGCAATGACCCTTCGAAGCAGGAAAGTGTAGTAAACATGGGCTCTAAAATGTTATAGATGTGTTTCATGGTAGCGAAGTACTTATAGCTCTTAAGGTATGAATTTTAGAGCCAATGTTCAGTAGACTTTTTATGCTTCAAATGACCGTTTCTGTCAGGTCCCTGATTATTGATCATTTCTCTTAGGATATCCTGTATTTGACTTAATGTACTTACTCTCATGTCTTGGGAATTTAACGCAACATATAACATGCAGTAACCCAAAATACGCTCTTGTGGGTTAGGCCTTTCTTCGGCCGACTTCTGTTAGGAAGTTATTTCTGAACGTACTTACTTCGAGTTTAGACTTGTACGACAGGGAAACATTGGCGATTAGTAGCTCAAACAAGGAGAGAAGAGAAGCTTTTCAAATCCGGTGCTACAGAAGAATGCTGATGATCAGATAGGTAGATGGAGTAACTATTGAAGAGCTGCTGAACAGAATAGGGAAAAAATTATGGGAATGAAGCTTCACTCCGATCGGGACCGGAAGGTTGCTGCCTACGGAACGGGGTACTGACACGAGTACGTATCGGAAGACGAAGTGCGATGTGTTGTCCAGTTTGACGTTCAGTAGTCGGGCGGCAGCGAGCGGTCAGAGCAGATGCGACCGGCTGAGGGAAAAGTGCACGCGGTGGGTTGTTGGCGGGCTGGCTCGCTGCAGGTGCTAATGCCTCGTTAGCGCGACTCTCTCGCTCTCAGCTTTGCTGCTCTGTCTATGCCAAGCCAATTTACTAATGGTTAATACAACAGGATTTACAGCGACCTTCTACGCCGCGGTAACTTTAATTAACGCTAACTACTGTACTAGGTGACCGATGTCACTGCATTTCCAGTGTCACATTTTCATTTTGGAGCAGCTACTTCCTTTTTTTCCGTCTCCCTTTCTGTCTCTGGCGAGACCACATTTAGAGCTGCGAGCGAGCGGATGTTTCGCACGCGCAGACGTAAAGGAGTGTCTGCGTAATTTTAATGCGTTATGCAGCGGCGTTAATTACGGATACGGGAAACTAAAACGCGCGACTGTACTTGTATGGGGCACGTGCGCCAGACGTACAAAGTCGGCCAGCCGACGCCACTCCGCACCGCCCGCCGCACCCCTAATGCAGATTACGGGCACTGCGCGGCGCAGCGTAATCACGTAAATGGTAAAGTAATGCAGTGGGCGCTTTTTCTCTATTTCGGGACTAGTTACGTTTAGGAGTGCTTCTCTCTGGCGTATTGGTCCGCTTGCGACATCCTGCCTCAAAAAGTTAGGGTCAAGTACGACTACTGACGTGCTTTGCTGGCAATCTGAATCTAGATCCATCAACAACGATATACTTTTAACATCTGGGTCCAACAGCACATTTGGAACGAGAGACTCCTGCTACTCAGCGCGATATTAGCCCCTAATACCGTTCTGGAAATATTAAAATAATTACTAGCAAATAATCACTCCTTATTAGACACAGATGAGTGCAGCTGCTGGAAATTTTACTACTGTACAAGCAGTTCACTAAGCCAAAATTGTAAAATAGTAACAAAAGCTATCTATAGGAGGGTGGAAAAACTGTCAGGAGCTGACCTGGCGGGAGATCGACTTGGGTCTAAAAAAAAAATCAGGAGCACTTCAGGTATTACAGACCACGCGACCTTCTTAAAAGACAGGTTGAAGACAGGCAAACTTACATTTACGGCAATTGCAATTTTTTACGGAAGCTTCTGAGAATGTGAAACTGGAATATATTCTTTCAAATTCTGAGGATGGTAGGCTATGTATAACTTGTATAGAAACCTGACTGCAGTTCTGAAAGTCAAAGTATATGAAAGGCATGCAGCATTTGAGAACGGAGTAAGGTATGGTAGCAGGTTATTCCCCACTCACGGGGAATAAATGAAAACTTTTAAGTTTTGGCGATGACACTAAAATTCTGTCACCAAACTTATCCTCTCTAGGAATTAACCTACCATAAGCATCCGTACATTAAAAAGACACTGTACAAAGAATGAATTGCGGAAGACGTTGAACAGCCATTCAAAAATATTCCTTCTGTAAAGTGGAACATCTTATAACAGGTACCAACATGACTGAGCTTATATGAGGTCATGGCTGGGAGAATTAGAGTGGACCGTAGATAGTTGTGCGTTCCAAAGAAATTCGTAATAGTGCTCTGCGGAAGAAAGTGCTAACCCATAACAGTGCCAGTCTGAGTTATTGCATGTTGTATTTCGGTGAACTTTTAAGAGACAAAGCCATAAATAAGAGAAACAATTTATATAGTAAACAGTTATTTCTAGCGGTACAAATAAACCACTTTACCAGTGGCGGAGTTGAAAAGACTAACTAATCCTCACTTAGTACTTTCTTCCATCGACCCCCTCCATTTTCGTTCATCGGCACGTTTTCTTAAGACAAAACTGAATAATTTCTTAGCCTTGAGAGTGTTTGCATCCAAATATAATCCACGTGATACTTGTATTTTCAGAAACGTGCTAAAACATTTGAACTATATGCCGGCAAATGTTCACACGAAACTAGTATGACCAGCTTGGGCTCAGCGCGCGGTCTCGTGTGTTTAATGAGGGCACGAGCGCATCACAGCGAAGTCCACATTTGGACTCGGTAAGGACTTGCGGGTACTCACCATAGAGACAGGGATGGGCCCAGCCGTTCCGTTGGGGTACGGGTACGGAGAGACGAGGTAGCCCATGTTGAAGGACGACGTGTGAGGCGTCGGCTCCACCTTCCCTGAAACACCAAGCAAACGGCAGCGTCAGTCTAAATCCAAGTACACGACAACATAGGGCTGCAAACAGAATGCCACGCTTTAGCCGAATTCTCTCAGCCTACAAATATTCTAGATATTGTTCAGATACATTCCCTCAATGCGACACCGATTATTGTGGCGCCAAGAGTACAAATGCTATTAGTCTTTTCTTACGTTAATTTACTGAGGGCCGTACGCGAAAACATTAAACTCATGTCACTGACGCTATGTTTTCGTGTTCCTGGAGGAGTTGATGATTTCAGCTAGGTTGGAAAAGTGAAAACATACCACCAGTTACATAAACCGAGGAAATATTACAGGTCATACACATGCAATTTATGTTAGCATCTTTTGCTTTTTCACAGGAAAGTTACTCTACTTAATTTAAACAAAATGCCATCGAAGTAATTGCAGAATTGGATCATAAGGTAAATTTATCGAGTTTCCTTAAAATGAGACAATTAAAAAAACGTGTCAACAATAAACAAATGCACAAATTACTATATAAATTATTTGGGTTTTTGGTTATTAGTGATGTGCACACGAAATTATATTTATTTGGGAACTATATAATTTAATTTACCATTTTCATCCCTCAGCATTTACAATTTTGGCGGCACTGACTGTCAATACTTAGGTTTCGCACAAAGTTTTGTGCGTTGAAATGATAGTTAACACACGAGGCTCTTAATTTAAGATTTAAATTGTTAAGTATCTTAATTCCAAATACAAACACACATTCCAAATCTGTGTTTATATATAATATTCCTTTAAATCTGACAGGTATAAATATCTGGCGCAGGCCGTGCAGCCAGTGAGAATGAAAAATAAATCTGTGCCGGGCTTTCCACTAAGCGATTTTTTATCTCAGTGGACATAAGCTTGTTGACGATTTCGACGCATGTTATCGCTATTTCCCAGTCGTGATAAAACGTGTGATTATCAAGCTTCCATCCTGTGACACAAACTTTTGTGAAAAACGTCTTAGCGAGAGAATAAAAAGAAACGCTGAATGGAAGAGGAAACTTCACTTCAACAACACCAAACATATGACTGCATATCGCAGTTAGAGAATTGTCGATTTCGGTACCCTTGTTAATGTGTAAATGTTATTACCATTTCTTAACATGAATTCTGTTAAGAATCACAGATGAACAGGCACCGAGAAAAGTCGCTGAAAATCGCCGTCAACTTCTTCTCAAAAGATGAGTTCATGTGCCGTTCCCTCAGCTCTGTCTCACGTAACGAGGGTTAAATGAGTGAAACCCGGTCATACAGGGAGCAGTGTACTGGTCGCAGACTGCCAAGGAGAAACTGGTACTGTCTTTCCCGCCACATACCATATAGTGACTACGAAATCTAAATCGATTCGAATCACTAAAGCGGCGTGCGGCAGATGATATTTGTTTCTTTCTGTTCTATTCTCGGACGGGAAGAATGACTACTTGTTCGTCTCTGTGCGAGCTATTACACTACGTGATCAAAAGTATCCGGACACCTCCAAAAACATAAGTTTTTCATATTCAGTGTATTGTGCTGCCAGCTATTCCGTATCAGCGACCTTAGTAGTCATTATACATCGTGAGAGAGAGCAGAATGGGGCGCCCCGCGGTTCTCATTAACTTCGAAAGTGGTCAGGTGATTGTCACTTGTGCCATACGTCTGTACACGAGATTCCCGTACTCCTAAACATCCCTAGGTCCACTGTTTCCGATTTGATAGCGAAGTGGATACGTGAAGGGACACGTACAGCACAAAAGCATACAGGCCGACGTCGACTGTTGACTCACAGAGACCGCTGACAGTTGAAGAAGATCGTAACATGTAATAGGCAGACATCTATCCAGACCATCTCACAGGAATTCCAATCTGCATCAGGATCCACTGCAAGTACTGACAGTTAGGCGGGAGGTGAGAAAACTTGGATTTCATTGTCGAGCGGTTGCTCATAAGCCACACATCAAGCCGGTAAATGCCAAACGACGCCTCGCTTGACGTAAGGAGTGTAAACATTGGACGATTGAATAGTGGAAAAACGTTGTATGGAGTGACGAATCACGGTACACGATGTGACGATCCGATGGCAAGGTGTGGGTATGGCGAATACCCAGTGAACGTCATCTGACAGCGTGTGTAGTGCCAACAGCAAAATTCGGAGGCGGTGGTATTATGGTGTGGTCGTGTTTTTCATGGAGGAGGCTTGCACCCCTTGTTGTTTTGCTTGGCACTATCACTGAACAGGTCTACGTTGATGTTTTAAGCACCTTCTTGTTCCCCACTGCTGAAGAGAAGATAGAAAGAAGGATCCTTTATTGTATGATTATACGATAGCGGAACAAACACTGGTAGCAGTTACTTCTGTAAAATATCTGGGAGTATGCGTGCGGAACGATTTGAAGTGGAATGATCATATAAAATTAATTGTTGGTAAGGCGGGTACCAGGTTGAGATTCATTGGGAGAGTGCTTAGAAAATGTAGTCCATCAACAAAGGAGGTGGCTTACAAAACACTCGTTCGACCTATACTTGAGTATTGCTCATCAGTGTGGGATCCGTACCAGATCGGTTTGACGGAGGAGATAGAGAAGATCCAAAGAAGAGCGGCGCGTTTCGTCACAGGGTTATTTGGTAACCGTGATAGCGTTACGGAGATGTTTAATAAACTCAAGTGGCAGACTCTGCAAGAGAGGCGCTCTGCATCGCGGTGTAGCTTGCTCGCCAGGTTTCGAGAGGGTGCGTTTCTGGATGAGGTATCGAATATATTGCTTCCCCCTACTTATACCTCCCGAGGAGATCACGAATGTAAAATTAGAGAGATTAGAGCGCGCACGGAGGCTTTCAGACAGTCGTTCTTCCCGCGAACCATACGCGACTGGAACAGGAAAGGAAGGTAATGACAGTGGCAGGTAAAGTGCCCTCCGCCACACACCGTTGGGTGGCTTGCGGAGTATAAATGTAGATGTAGATGAAGAGCAATTTGGGGATGGCGACTGCGTCTTTCAACACGATCTAGCGTCTGTTCATAATGCACGGTCTGTGGCGGAGTGGTTGCACGACAACGACATCCCTGTAATGGACTGGCCTGCACAGAGTCCTGACCTGAATCCTATAGGACACCTTTGGGATGTTTTGGAACGCCGACTTCGTGCCAGGCCTCACCGACCGACATCGATACATTTCCTCAGTGCAGTCCTCCTTGAAGAATGGGCTGTCATTCCCCAAGAAACATCCCAGCACCTGACTGAACTTATGCCTGCGAGAGTGGAAGCTGTCAACAAGGCCAACACCATACTGAATTCCAGCATTACCGATTGAGGGCGCCACGAACTTGTAAGTATTTTTCAGGCAGGTGTCCGGATACTTTTGATCACATGGTGTATTTGTGTAACTATATCTGTACGATACCTACTGGATAGACATGTATGAATCTCAAGAATATCCCTGATTTCTTCCTTGAATGACGGATCGTCAAGTTTCTGCTGTTTGTTCAACAGCTGTGTGTCGCTACTCCCGGTGTAACAGTTACTTAAGTAAACCTTTTTTATACCCTCTCGCCAGGCATACAAACCTACGACCGTTCTCATTCTCACCGTCCTTCTTTGTACAAGCTCGTTTTTTCCTTTTAGTCCGATCTGATATGGGTCTCATAGACTCGGACGGTACTCAAATATGGGTTGTGCAAGTGTTTTGTACATCTCTTTTGTACGCAAGTTACAGTTTCCTACATCAATGAGTCGCAGCCTATCTGCTTACCAACAATTGAACCTTAATGGTCCTTCTTCATCCCTCTACAACACAGTTGCTCCCAAATATTTGTATGACACGACTGTATTGGTGACCCATTAATCAGGTAGTCGAAGAATTCCACGTTATTGCGTTTCGTGAGTTACACAACATCGCATTTCTTTCTATTAAGATCCAGTCGTTGAGGTCTAGCTCAACACCACTAATATTTTTACCGGAAAGAAATTGCTCATAAATAGCTGTTATCATCTGCGGAAGGCCTGAGATTGCAGCTAATACGATCCGCTAAAAGGAGTAGGCTTGGTTGTGTGACAGTAAGTACAGGCGCTAACACTGCAACCTCAGATTCCAATATAGCATAAGTCTGCTCATTTTTATAAGTACGGGAATTAGTGCTATTTATTTCTGAGAGCATCGTTTTACTAAACTGCTACAATGAGTGCGCCTTTTAACAAGTTAGCATCACGCAGATCGCGAAGTGCCCGGGGGCGGCTGCCGCCGACCGCGCTGACGCCTCTCGCGTCCCCGCAGAGCCGCAGAACCGCAGAACGAGACACGGGCGTTCCGTCGGCGCGCCCGCCTCGCGCTCAGATCCCGACGATTGGGAGCGCCAAGTTGTGCCGGGACGAGCGCTAACGACACGCCACGTGGCAGCGCGACCCGATAATACGCCGCGAGCGCTTCCCACAGATCTCGTTAAAAGCCGCCGCATTCGGCCAGGACCTAAAAGTTTAAATGAACCCCGAACTGCAATAAAACAGCCCGACTTCCACGGATATCAGAAACTGCAATGGCGAGCAGAAAAGAGACGGAAAAAAAGGTTTAGTCCGCAGAAGAGTGAGGAACTGGGGGTGCAAGGGGGAAGAAGAAAGGAAAAAAAAAGTCTGCTTCACGAGTTGGTCGAGTAATTATGAGCCACGTGAAGACTTACCAATTGCCTCTCTCCCTGCAAAAGTTTTAACCAAAATTAATTCCTCCACGCTGTCACGGCGAAAAAAATCTGTTGGCGAACAAATTGTAATCCGGCTTGACGAGCGCCGCAGAGCTGTTGCGGTATACACGGCACAGGAATCAGAGAGCATCGAGGCGCGAGGGAGGAGGCGGATAAAATTCACATTCACAGGCACACTCCTTTGGCGATCACCGGTTCCTCGCGCCGTCGGTAAAATGTGGACTGTCGCCAACACTGTGGCATCTAGATTCTCAGCGGTAGGTGTCTGTAAATTGCACACGGCGACTGAATCTCATTCAAACTGCTTTACACTTTTTCCAGTACTATTCTGTAACCTAATGCTTCTTTCGTCTCTAACAATGATTTGTTAATATGGAAAATGCCAAGTTGCACCATGGTTCGGAGTCCACGATAAATAGGAGTTTGTAATTAGCTGAATAATTCAAGCCAGAGCTATAGTTAAGAACATTCAACCTCCAAACAGACCATGCCTAGTAAATGACTATGGTGTCATCCCAACCTGCAGTTTGAGGACACCGTAACTTTTATGAACAAGATAATTCGAAAATTTATCGTACCACAAACTAATAGTACAGTACGTAGAACATTACCACTGTCTTACAAGGAAATGATAAGCAAATCTTTTTTACAGGCCATGTTTAGAGCATTTTGTTATCATTTACATCTACATGACGACTATGCAATTCACATTCACGTGCCTGGCAGAGGGTTCTTCGAACCAACTTCAGACTATTTCTCTACTGTTTCCGTCTCTAACAGAGCGTGGGAGAAGTAATTACTTAAATTTTTCTTTACGAGCCATGATTTCTTTTATTTTCTTACGACGATCATTTCTCCCTATGTACGTTGGCGACAATAAAATATTTTCACATTCATATGAGAACGTTGATTACAGAAATTCCGTCAAAAGATCTCGTCGCAACGAAAAGCACTTTTGTTTTAATGACTGCCATCCCAATTCGCTTATCATATCCGTGACACACATTCTCCTATTTCGCGATAATACAGAACTAGTTGCGCATCTTTGGACTTTTTCGATGTCTCCGTCAGTCCTATGTGGTAAGGATCCCGCATCGCACAAGGATACTCTAGCAGAGGATCAAGAAGCGTAGTGCAGGCAGTCTCTTTAGTGAACCTGTTGTGTTTTATACGTGTCCTGCCAATAAAACACAGTCTTTGGTATGCCTTCCCCACAATGTCATCTATGAGATACACTCCTGGAAATGGAAAAAAGAACACATTGACACCGGTGTGTCAGACCCACCATACTTGCTCCGGACACTGCGAGAGGGCTGTACAAGCAATGATCACACGCACGGCACAGCGGACACACCAGGAACCGCGGTGTAGGCCGTCGAATGGCGCTAGCTGCGCAGCATTTGTGCACCGCCGCCGTCAGTGTCAGCCAGTTTGCCGTGGCATACGGAGCTCCATCGCAGTCTTTAACACTGGTAGCATGCCGCGACAGCGTGGACGTGAACCGTATGTGCAGTTGACGGACTTTGAGCGAGGGCGTATAGTGGGCATGCGGGAGGCCGGGTGGACGTACCGCCGAATTGCTCAACACGTGGGGCGTGAGGTCTCCACAGTACATCGATGTTGTCGCCAGTGGTCGGCGGAAGGTGCACGTGCCCGTCGACCTGGGACCGGACCGCAGCGACGCACGGATGCACGCCAAGACCGTAGGATCCTACGCAGTGCCGTAGGGGACCGCACCGCCACTTCCCAGCAAATTAGGGACACTGTTGCTCCTGGGGTATCGGCGAGGACCATTCGCAACCGTCTCCATGAAGCTGGGCTACGGTCCAGCACACCGTTAGGCCGTCTTCCGCTCACGCCCCAACATCGTGCAGCCCGCCTCCAGTGGTGTCGCGACAGGCGTGAATGGAGGGACGAATCGAGACGTGTCGTCTTCAGCGATGAGAGTCGCTTCTGCCTTGGTGCCAATGATGGTCGTATGCGTGTTTGGCGCCGTGCAGGTGAGCGCCACAATCTAGACTGCATACGACCGAGGCACACAGGGTCAACACCCGGCATCATGGTGTGGGGAGCGATCTCCTACACTGGCCGTACACCACTGGTGATCGTCGAGGGGACACTGAATAGTGCACGGTACATCCAAACCGTCATCGAACCCATCGTTCTACCATTCCTAGACCGGCAAGGGAACTTGCTGTTCCAACAGGACAATGCACGTCCGCATGTATCCCGTGCCACCCAACGTGCTCTAGAAGGTGTAAGTCAACTACCCTGGCCAGCAAGATCTCCGGATCTGTCACCCATTGAGCATGTTTGGGATCGGATGAAGCGTCGTCTCACGCGGTCTGCACGTCCAGCACGAACGCTGGTCCAACTGAGGCGCCAGGTGGAAATGGCATGGCAAGCCGTTCCACAGGACTACATCCAGCATCTCTACGATCGTCTCCATGGGAGAATAGCAGCCTGCATTGCTGCGAAAGGTGGATATACACTGTACTAGTGCCGACATTGTGCATGCTCTGTTGCCTGTGTCTATGTGCCTGTGGTTCTGTCAGTGTGATCATGTGATGTATCTGACCCCAGGAATGTGTCAATAAAGTTTCCCCTTCCTGGGACAATGAATTCACGGTGTTCTTATTTCAATTTCCAGGAGTGTAGTTTCAATTTAAATTGTTCGCAATTGTAATTCGTAGTCAGTCGATTTGGCAGCCTATAACTATATGCGATTTATCGTGTAAGCGGAATTTAACGGCTATCTTTTCCTAATCCTTTGGCTGACCTCTCACTCTTTCTTGATCAGATACAGTTGCCACTTTTCGCACCACACAGAAATCTTATATAGTCATTTCGCAATTGATTTTGGTCTTTACTAGACGGTAAATGACAGCATCATCTGCAAGCAATCCAAGAGGGCTGTTCAGATTGTCTCCTAAATCGTTTATATATATTAGCAACGCGAAGAACCTATAAAACTTCCTTGGGGAACACTAGATTTTGTTTCTGTTTTACTCATTATCCGTCGATTACTACGTACTGTGATCTTTCTGATACGAAAAGACAAATTCAGTCACACACTGTCACTCAATTTCATTATTTGCTTAGAAGATGCTTGTTAGGAACAATGTCAAAAGCTTTCTGGAAATCTAAAAATACGGAATCAATTTGAGAGCCCCTGTCGATAGCACTCATTAGTTCGTACGAATAAAGACCTAGTTGTGTTTGACGAGAATGAAACTTCCCGAATCCGTGCCGTGTGCCAATAGATCGTTACCTTCGAAGTAATTCATGGCGTTCGAACACGGTATACATCCTAAAATCACACTGCTAATCGACGTCAGTAATATGGGTCCGTAATTCAACGGATTACTCCCAATATCTTTCTTGAATATTGGAGTGACCTGTGCAACTTTCCATTCTTTTGGTACGGGTCCATCGTCAAGCGAGCGGTTGCATATGGCTGCTAAGTAGGGGCCATGGCGTCAGCATACTCTGGAAGGAACCTAAATCGTATGCAATATGGACCAGAAGAGTTGCCTTTATTAGGTGCTTTAAGCTGTTTCTCTACACAGAGGATATTTACTTCTAAGTTACTCGTGTTGCCAGCTGTTCTTGATTCGAATTCTGGTATATTTACTTCTTTGATGAAGGAATTTCGGAAAACTGTGTTTTAATAACTCGCTTTATTGGCGTTACATAGGTAATCTTACCATTGGTATCGCGCAGTGGAGGTACTGATTGTGTCTTACCGCTGGTGTACTTTACACTTTACAGACGACCAGAATCTCTTTGGCTTTTCCATCAGATTTCGAGACAGTTAGTTGTGGAAGCTTTTAAAAGCATCTCGCATTGAAGTCCGCACTAAGTTTCGAGATTCAGTAAAACATCGTCAACTTGGAGATATCGAGTTTTTTGAATTTCGCAAGCTTTTTTCGTTGCTTCTGCAACAGTGTTCTGACCTGATGTATGTACCCTGGGAGTCAGAACAATTATTTATTAATTTATTCGATATAAATCTCTCAATTGTCCCAGACACTACTTCTGTAAATTCAAGCCACATCTGGCCTATGCTTTCATAGTTAGCTGGATAGGAGAGAAAACTGTTTCTTAGGAAGGCGTCAATCAAATTTTAACTACTTTTTTCAACAGTTATATTTTGCGTTTACTTCTGGTGGGTTTGGATGTTGCAGTGGTTAGTCTCGATACGACGACCTTGTGGTCACTGATCCCTGTGTCTGTCATGACGATCCCTACTTGTTCAGGATTTACTTGTTGCTAAGAGGTCAAGTATGTTTCCGCAATCATTTACGTTTAGAATAGGCATCTGAACGACTTGCTCAAGATAACTTTCGGAGAAAGTACTTACTACAATTTCTGACGGGATATTTTACACCTTCCACCTGTTCTGAAGATGTATTTTTGCCAACGCATTGAGAGTAGATTGAAGTCACCGCCGACTATAATTGTAGGAGTGAGGTACCTATTTAAGACGATATTCAGGTTTTCTTTGAGTTGTTCAGCAACTGGATCATCTGAGTAGGGATGTGGGTGGGGTGGTGGTTGGGGCACTAAAGCAAACCAATTATTAATTTATTCCAAGGGTCACGTATAGCCTCTACCCACTTTAGCTCAAGGTGTCCTAGACAACAAACATGCCGCCACCAACTTTATTTAATCTATCTTTCCCAAATATCGTTAGGTCCTTTGCGAGAACTTTGGCCGGACTTATCTTCGGCTTTAGCCAATTTTCGGTACCTTTAACGGTTTCAGCTTCTGTGGTTTCTTGAAGCTCTGGTTCGTTCCCGGGGCTAAATCACTGTGAATGAAGACTGTAGGCCTCATTTATTTGTGTCCAAAATTACGACAGTAATCAGAAAATTTTCTTTTCTTTAACTTGAGACTCGAAGTATGTACGAAAGCCGAATTAGAGAAAAGCTTTTCCAGAATATCGTTATTTGCTTTTTTAATTGTACACCAAGGTCCTAATCTTGCAAAGAGGACTCTCGTGTAACTATACGTTTTCCCTGCATGTCTAAACTCTTCTGCTGATATGCACCAAGCCTCCATAAGTCTTATTATAGACGAACTTACGTTTCATTCGCAACACCGGCATGATACGTCGGTCAATTTGGACAGGACAATGAGCTATGGTTTTGGACGATGGAAACACAGATGATGCGACTAGGCGCGGAGAGGGGGACAGAGGTGGAGAGGGGAAATGGGGATGAGGAAAGATTGTCTGTTGAAAACGGAAATTTCATAATTCGCATTCGAGTCTTCAAATTCATACGGAAGCTACTGAACGTCAAAACCAGAGGTGAAGAAACAGGTAGACCACCCAGACGGCTCACAAATACTGGACCACATTTCTTATCTGACTCGGTTTTAAAAACTATGCCTACACGTTTCTTTTTCTCAAATACTCACTTCCTAGATTCGCGAAAATGAAGAACCATTTCCTCCTGAGCTCTGACTTCTTCTGTAGTGTCCGCTCGGGCTTGTTTACCTATCTCATTTCACTTTGCTTGTGGACGAGCTTCAACATAACGATATCTTCGTGTAACTCGATTTAAATCTTCTTGAACGAAAAGTCGACAACTATCGTATCGGATCCAGCTGACGAAAAATAGGATTAGGTCTCGAAAGCCCCGGTTAACGGATGTGAGGAAAGCGGCTAAGGAACAGACACGTCGTCCCGACCGTGGAAGCGCCAGGGCTGGCGCACGCACAACTCCAACCTTTGGAGCGGCCGGGCGGCCGTATCTGGCAGCACCGTTAAGCATCCTCAGCACGCCGTCACCGGCCACTATCTCCGTTTCGCAACCTGGCGCCGCCGACCGCTTTCCTCATTTCTCGCCGGCATTCCATTCCACGCTTCATATGACTTACCGGCATTCCTCGCTGACGCCGGTACCCGACAGCGTCTAGGCCTGTACGAGTGGCATCCGACTGCTCGCTGCTCATCGCGTCTATGGGTGTGGGCTGAATAGTGTGCGATCTCATAAACTAATCAAATGGATCAGATGAAGGGAAACACTCTGTGGATCCGCAAAATGCATATTAGTCAATCTTTTCCATGTCTGCATATAATCCGAACTAGCAATGTTTTTCTTAATTTGGCGACAAAGATTGACGTTTGCGGCGAGTCGCCTGAAGAGCATACTACAGCGATAAATTAGCAAAACTGCGAAAATAATTCTCCTCTAGAGAAAGAAATGCTGTTCCTAAACCGGCATATCGTATGGAGTGGATATGGATGCCTCTCATCTGAATCAATGGAGAATAATTGGACTTCACTAGAGAATAGTACATGTGACTCATACTTTACCCCACCAATTATGTTTTCTAAAGTAATAACAACGAAGGAACCGTGACGGACTACCTCAGCCGATTTGTCAAGAGACATATTACCTCTTCCAACACAGACATTGCATAATGACCACAATGGTAAAATCAAACAAATACGGGAAGCTTTCGACAGTTCTACTTGAGAACCATTCGCGAATAGAACAGAGTGTGAGAAAATGACACTGAGAGCACATCCTTTTGGCCAACACCCTACGGTAGGGATGGCAGTATAGCAGTAAGAACTGGTTTTCGGTTATACTGTCTTTTTTTTTTTCAGGACAACTTTAACCAGATTGTTAAAACCGTTAAAAATAACAGATCTCTGAAATAACCGGTTTTGGGTTTTTTTATTTCTATTGTTTCCTATAATACACGTATAAATCGAAGAAAGATTGAAAAATGCTTACTCCCTCAGTTTCAAGATACGCGGAATCGTCTATCGTTAGCTGCTTCTCTTGAGAAGTGTTAAGTGGCTGACTGCTACAAAAAACAAGTATTTTTCTTGTGATTTAATTTAGTGAAACTCTGAACAAAAATCATATTTTAATCGGGCATCATACCACTATTTGGGCATTACGAACAGTCAGAGTTAAAGGGTCAATACTGAAATTGTAGAACTCTATTTTTCATGTTAATTTGTTCGTTTACAAGGGCTAAAAGCAGATAAAGGCATGCTGTGTAGACACAGGCAGGAGATCACCTGCTTTCTCTTTTTATTGTACACTATGGACGAAATGCTAAGTTTGCTCCTTATGCTATGCGGCAAGTTTGTTGTGGTTCCTCCCGTTCTTAATTTTTTTAAGCAAATGGGACATTGTACGTCACTGATACTACACTTCGTAAAATACTTCCAGACTCGGAATGGTGACATTCTGTAGTACAACTGATGTTCGACAACAACAATTAGAAAATACCATATAGGCCAGATGGGGCAAACTTTGCATATTGCATCTACACGTGTACCATCTAATAGTCCACGTCACATGGTGACAGGCACATTACTGTCCCAGCAGTACTGTCCGAGGCCACACAAACTTGTGGTTCCTGAAGACGGGCGGGCAGCAGCATTTCCAGTAGTTGCAGGGCAACAGCCTGGATGATTGAATGTTCAAAATGGCTCTGACAAGGGAACCTCCCAATCGCACACCCCTCAGATTTAGTTATAAGTTGGCACAGTGGATAGGCCTTGAAAAACTGGACACAGATCAATCGAGAAAACAGGAAGAAGTTGTGTGGAACTACGAAAAAAATAAGCAAAATATACGAACTGAGTATTCCATGCGCAACATAAGCAACATTAAGGATATTGGGAACTCAGGAGCGCCGTGGTCCCGTGGTTAGCGGCAACAGCTCTGGAGGGAGAGGTCCTTGGTTCAAGTCTTCCATCGGGTGAAAATTTTACTTTCTTTATTCTCGCAAAGTCATGATCCGTCCGTTCGTTCATTGACGTCTTTGTTCACTGTAATAAGTTTAGTGTCTGTGTTTTGCCACCGCACCGCAAAACCGTGCGATTAGTAGACGAAATGACGTGCCTCTCCAGTGGGCACCGAAAACATTTGCTCGCAAGGTCATACGTCAACCGATTCCTCCACAGGACAACACGTCTGATATATTCTATACGACACTGGTGACGGCATGTGCGTCACCTGACAGGAATATGTTGTCGACCCATTTCTAACTTATACACTTGGCGAATAGGTAAAAAGATTCTTCTACCTTGCCGATTTAGGTTTTCTTGTGGATGTGATAATCACTCCCAAAAAAGTGATGAAAACATAGGAGTTTGTCACATGAACTGCAACAAATGACTGCAACAGTTTCACAGTCGCACAGTTTTCCCTGTGCTCTGTCAAAACATATGTTTCTAACGTTTTCAAATTTTTCCGTGTGTAGGCCGTCAAATCCAGCATGTGTCCAAGCAAATCGGAACATGTCCTGGAATTTTGGAGAGCGAAGTTGATTATGTTTGAGTGCCTGAACTTTGATAATAGTCTGAAAATAAAAAATTTTTCACACGAGGGAGGCTAGAACCAAAGACCTTTCGCCTCGCAGCTGCTCACGCTAACCACGGGACCACGGCGCTTGAGAGCTTACTGTGCCCTTGATGCTGCTTATCTTGCCCATGGACTACTCAGTTTGTATATTTTGCTTATTTTTTTCATAGTTCCACACAACTTCTTCCTGTTCTCTCGATTGATCTGTGTTCAGTCTTTCAAGGCCTATCCACTGTGCCAACTTGTAATTAAATCTAAGGGGGGTGCGATGGGGAGGTTCCCTTGTGAGCACTATGGCACGTAACATCTGAGGTCATCAGTCCCTTAGAACTTAGAACTACTTAAACCTAACTAACCTAAGGACATCACACACATCCATGCCCGAGGCAGGATTCGAACCTGCGACCGTAGCAGTCGCGCGGTTCCGGACTGAAGTGCCTAGAACCGCTCGGCTACCACGGCCGGCGATGATTGAATGATCTGGCCTTCTAACGTCAACCAAAACGGCCTTACCGTGCTGGAACTGCGAACGGCTGAAAGCAACGGAAAACTACAGCCGTAATTTTTCCCGAGAGCATCAGCTCCACCGTATGGTTATTTGGGCAGCAAAATAAATGTACTAGGAAGTCTTTTCTGAAAGTATTTGTATGGAAGCGTAGCCATGTATGGCAATGAAACATGGACGCTACACAGTTAGGACAAGGAGAGTAAAGAAGCTTTTAGAATACAGTGCTACACAAGAATACTGAAGATTCCACGGATAGATCATGTAACTAATGAGGAGATACTGAATAGTACTGGGGAGGAAAGAAATTTGTGACACCCCGACTAGAAGAAGAGATATGTTGACAGGGCACATTCTGAGACATCATAGTATTGGAGGGAAGTGGGGTACAAACAGTAGAGGGAGAGAGCAAGAGATGAATACGGTAAGCAGATTCAGAAGGATGAAGTTGCAGTAGTTGTTCGGAGATGAAGAGGCTTGCACAGTACAGAGTAGCATGGAGAGCTGCGTCATAACGTACTTCGGGCTGAAGACCACAGCAAAAACATACTGTACCAATTCTTGGGCCAACTGTTTTCTTTACTCGTTCTGTCGGCATTTTTGTTAAAAAAACCCCAATCGCTTTTTCAATTTTCTATAATGACGAAATATTTTAAAGCAATGTCAACTTTGAGAATAAAAATTGCTCGTTCTTTAGAAAAGGCTTATTTAAAAACAAAAAAACAAAAATTAGCTCTGTTTTATGGCTTACTGATATTTCGGTTTTGAACTCCATTAGAACTACAAAAGTAAAAGCAACAGTTCTAACTGAGATCAAACAAATACCGGTTGTTCATAACTAACGGTTTTGATTTTCCCCATCCCTATCATAGGGTGGATTGTAGAGTACATATGTAGATACAATGAATCTGTAGGTACGTTCAAGAACTATTATTTCATTCGATGTCGTCGTGCAACAGTCCAAACTTAACTTTACAGCATGTCTACATTTCTTGGTACACAACACATTAAATTGTGTCACTGTTACTTTGTAACCCAGAAAGAAGTAAACTATCGATACAGATCCTTGCAAATCCCTTCTTCGGCGACGATTTGCAACAAAGCAGCGTCGTTTGTGTCAGTCGACTCTTTAACGATGCTGCTCACACTCTTTGTACAACTGTACCCGGAAGGAACACAAGAAGAGTGACACAAACGGTGTCAGCTCTATGGGAAAAATTCGAATTTTATATAAAAAGCTCTCATAGGTACCAACAAGTTGAGACACTGACGTTCACATCATTAATGTTCGAGGCGTTGGTAACCTCCGGTGGTAAATTTTCAACTGAACGGTAAGTAGCCGCCTGACTGCTGCATATGAGAGCATACATAGGGCCACAATTCCACAGCATGCAGAAGTTTTATTTACGAGCTCCAGCATTAATTTCGTAATTTTCATCAGCTGAATTCTGAGTTCTGTGTAGTCTTGAACGAATTTCAACTACACCATGGCATTTACGAATGCTCTACTGTTACATACTATTACCAATTTCTTACGGTATTATGTTACTTCTTGTTTAACGTTATTATTGCCAACGTGATGATACCGGTGGATACCACGAAAGGAAACCCATCTCTGTATGATGATGTACGCTATACTATTCTTCTCGTCCTCGAGTGGATTGCCCTAACACGCACAGTGTTCTTCGAATAATGAAGTAAAGCAGACTTCAAGAAACAATATTTTCCGCGATCTCTCTCTCTCTCTCTCTCTCTCTCTCTCTCTCTCTCTCTCTCTCAGAAGTGAACCCGGGAAATCCTTCCCAAGAATCTGTTAAATCAGCTATATAAAGAATGCGCCAGCAGAAGCACCACAGATGCACTGTACGCCAGGTTCTATTAGTAAGCAAGCACAAAATTAGTACAGTCATGGCAGACACAACTGCAACTAGTAGTTTCCGGAAGCTGGGCGGCTGCGCCCAAGACGCGTCTAGGCCTCGCGTCGTCGGCGTGGGTGGCGCCTGTTTACTGCGCATTCTGCTGTCCGTGGGGCAAGGGACGCGGCGAAACGTCAAACAAGCGATCATAAAGAACAGCATAAATCACTCACTCGGCGTCTTTGTAAGTAGCCGCATCTTTTAAAAGCCGTGCTGGAGCTGTTTATCAATGCCTGATGAAGTACTTGCAAATTACCTCTCGAGACCTAACAGGTATAAGCGCCAGCAGGCGTCAACCACGAGTAAATACGTAGTACCGCATGCACACAGACTAATTACTTGAATACGTTTTCAGTGAGGAATGAATGTGGGAATATCGTTTGCTTTTAACTACTGAGATTCTAATGAATTTCTCCGTAGACAGCAAAGTATTGTGTTGGTAAGGACCCAACAAATTCGTAAGTTATTGACAAAATTATTATGTCAATTTTACGATTCGAACCCCACTCCATCCGAACATGAGTTAAGTGTCGTAACCACAGGTTTAGTTCGATTTGATGGATAATTTGATAGATCGAGTATTCGATTGATTTTCTAGAATGCAGTTTCAGCATTTCCTGAGCAAACAGATTGATTGGGGAGGGGCTAGTGGGAAATGATAGGAGAAAACACGTTACATTCAGTTCTGTACCAATATATCGATAATTGATGTATCATAGGAATGGCAACAAATATAGAGAGCAGAATGCTCTAAACATGTTGATATTACTCAGCTCTTAAAACAATTAAGTTCCGCTGCTTTTGCTCTTTTTATAATTGCTAGACTTGAAAACAGGTGGATCATCTAATATTTTCCTCAGTAACGTCTTATGGGATAATTTCCAGGCGTAACTCATCACTTAAAAACAAAATACTAGCTGCACAAAAGATAGCAGTAAGAATACGTGATGTTTACCCGCGATCATTTTGTAGAAAAAATGGTTCAAATGGCTCTAAGCACTGTAGGAGTTAACATCTGAGGTCATCAGTCCCCTAACTAACGTAAGAACATCACACACATCCATGCCCGAGGCAGGATTCGAATCTGCGACCGTATCAGCAACGCGGTTCCGGACTGAAGCGCCTAGAACCGCTCGGCCACCGTAGCCGGCTCGTTTTGTAGGAACGAGTATTTCAAGGAGTTAGGCATTTTAATTGCACCATCACTGATCGCTAATGAAATGCGCCGTAAACTACCCATCAAAATTTTAGACGAATAGTGATGTCCATACCTATAACATTAGAAGAAGAATTACCTTTATTACTCATTATTTAAGCCAAGAATTTGCAAGCTTTGGTGAACCGTGGGCCCGTTTTGTAGGAACGAGTATTTCAAGGAGTTAGGCATTTTAATTGCACCATCACTGATCGCTAATGAAATGCGCCGTAAACTACCCATCAAAATTTTAGACGAATAGTGATGTCCATACCTACAACATTAGAAGAAGAATTACCTTTATTACTCATTATTTAAGCCAAGAATTTGCAAGCTTTGGTGAACCGTGGGCCTGATCCACAAACATACTTCAGCTCGCAGGCCGCTTCGTCACGTGACGAGACAGCAGCGCTCCTAGACCGTAAGTAAAACCGGTAGCGTCCGTGGCAATGTTTGTGGGGTATGTCACTCCTTTCCCGAGATGCCACGCCAAAAAATCGTGCAACAAAACACTCGTTTTTTGGAAGAACGTTCATTTTATGTTCACTCCACCTTCATCTTCAGGTGTTTACACATACTTGTCACATTGTTTCTTTACTTGCGAGGTTTTACTATACCTCTCATAAAAATTACTGCTGCAACATTCTGCAATGCCTTAGGTAAAGAAACAACGTGAAATCTGACTATGGGCTGCCAGGTGTCCTGAAATGTCATCATAGAAAAATAAACACCTATAAATTCAACTAGTTGCAGCTAGTTCATTATAAGTTACTTCAGTTTCAACGGCTGCAATATTCTAATACGGCAACAATGGGCAAGAATTATTTACTAATGTTAATACGAGAAAGAACAGCAAACAAAGTGTGGCAGTGAGATAGGCAACCCCAATCGACATGCAATTAGGAGTAACTTCGCGATTTTTTCGTCAAAGGCATATCATTCAAGTGTTTGAAATTAGGTGTGTTAATAACCACAAACATCTTAGAAAGCAGGTTTTAAATATTTGCCTAAAAACACTTTGGTTAATTGATCGCATATGCATGGGTTGCTCCTGTAGCACTTAATAAATTAAGCTGTCATTCATTTGTTGGCTTTAAATGTTTATGAGTCTAAATCGCTTGAACTTAGCATACAGCAGCTTTACTGTTCGGAAGCCAAACTAGAAAAATGCATACTACAGAATGGCAAATTGACAAACAATTAATATTCACCCTCACACGCTCAATACGGATTGGAACTACTGAGAATATTTTCCACGGCACCTATACTGCTCGTCAATAGAGCATTTCTACGTAGGTTGGAACTTAAATACTGGCAACACTGCTGTGGAGACAATATGCAATGGAATCTACTTCTGTCGCTGACAGCACACGTTGCTGACATACACTCCTGGAAATTGAAATAAGAACACCGTGAATTCATTGTCCCAGGAAGGGGAAACTTTATTGACACATTCCTGGGGTCAGATACATCACATTATCACACTGACAGAACCACAGGCACATAGACACAGGCAACAGAGCATGCACAATGTCGGCACTAGTACAGTGTATATCCACCTTTCGCAGCAATGCAGGCTGCTATTCTCCCATGGAGACGATCGTAGAGATGCTGGATGTAGTCCTGTGGAACGGCTTGCCATGCCATTTCCACCTGGCGCCTCAGTTGGACCAGCGTTCGTGCTGGACGTGCAGACCGCGTGAGACGACGCTTCATCCAGTCCCAAACATGCTCAATGGGGGACAGATCCGGAGATCTTGCTGGCCAGGGTAGTTGACTTACACCTTCTAGAGCACGTTGGGTGGCACGGGATACATGCGGACGTGCATTGTCCTGTTGGAACCGCAAGTTCCCTTGCCGGTCTAGGAATGGTAGAACGACGGGTTCGATGACGGTTTGGATGTACCGTGCACTATTCAGTGTCCCCTCGACGATCACCAGTGGTGTACGGCCAGTGTAGGAGATCGCTCCCCACACCATGATGCCGGGTGTTGGCCCTGTGTGCCTCGGTCGTATGCAGTCCTGATTGTGGCGCTCACCTGCACGACGCCAAACACGCATACGACCATCATTGGCACCAAGGCAGAAGCGACTCTCATCGCTGAAGACGACACATCTCCATTCGTCCCTCCATTCACGCCTGTCGCGACACCACTGGAGGCGGGCTGCACGATGTTGAGGCGTGAGCGGAAGACGGCCTAACGGTGTGCGGGACCGTAGCCCAGCTTCATGGAGACGGTTGCGAATGGTCCTCGCCGATACCCCAGGAGCAACAGTGTCCCTAATTTGCTGGGAAGTGGCGGTGCGGTCCCCTACGGCACTGCGTAGGATCCTACGGTCTTGGCGTGCATCCGTGCGTCGCTGCGGTCCGGTCCCAGGTCGACGGGCACGTGCACCTTCCGCCGACCACTGGCGACAACATCGATGTACTGTGGAGACCTCACGCCCCACGTGTTGAGCAATTCGGCGGTACGTCCACCCGGCCTCCCGCATGCCCACTATACGCCCTCGCTCAAAGTCCGTCAACTGCACATACGGTTCACGTCCACGCTGTCGCGGCATGCTACCAGTGTTAAAGACTGCGATGGAGCTCCGTATGCCACGGCAAACTGGCTGACACTGACGGCGGCGGTGCACAAATGCTGCGCAGCTAGCGCCATTCGACGGCCAACACCGCGGTTCCTGCTGTGTCCGCTGTGCCGTGCGTGTGATCATTGCTTGTACAGCCCTCTCGCAGTGTCCGGAGCAAGTATGGTGGGTCTGACACACCGGTGTCAATGTGTTCTTTTTTCCATTTCCAGGAGTGTATCTACCTTACCTTCGAGGAAATGGACTCGCCCGTCCCACGTCACCGGCTTGCGCACAATCGAGGGAAACACAGTCACTTCTGAACGAGCGGTCTAACGTAAGGGTGTCACTATGTTTTCGAAACAGGAACTACGGAGTTAGATCAAGATTGAATGTGCCAGAGGTCGTGCAGCACGACAGTGTCATGAAGGTCTTCAAGAGGCGCGAGGGGAATCTGCATAGCCGTACAGAATAGTGGCACGTTGGGTAAAAACCTTCAACGAAGGTAGGCAAACTGTGGCAGTCATGCATCGGGCAGGTCGTCCTAGCATCTCTGAAGAAGAAGTGCATGCTGTTGCCGTGTTAGTGGACAGTGATCAACGCCATACGATTCGTGAGCTCGCCCACGAAACCGGATTAGCGCATACGACTGTGCTTCGCATCCGGTAGGAACGCCTGGGCATGCGAAAAATTGTATCACGATGGGTTCCGCATGACTTGACAGAAATCCAAAAATGGATGCGTTACGACGCTGCTCAGACGCACTTGGGGCGCTATGAGCGAGGAGCAGAGGCTTTCTTACGCCGTAACATAGCACTGGATGAGATATGGGCCACATAGTACGAGCCAAAACTGAAACGCCAATCCAACGAATGGCGTCATTATGGGTCGCCGCGAAAGTAGAATTTTGCACGACAATTCGCGGGCGCATACAGCGCAATCTATGGCTGCTCTGTTCGGTCGACGGGACTGGGTAGTACTGTACCATCCACCATACTCCCCGGACTTAAGTCCTTGTGACTGATTTGATTCCGTAGATGAAGGAACCACTTCGTGGCATTCGCTTCAAAACTGTTTCAGCGATTCGACAGGCAGTAGACCGCTCCATTCGCACCATGAACAGAAGAGGCTCTGCTAACGGTATACTACGCCTTCCACATCGCTGGTAACGCTGGTGACTACTTTGAAGGACAGTAACAGGTGTAAACATGTAACTCTTTTGTATCGGCTGTGAATAAATAGTTGCCACTAATTAAGTTCGAACACTCGTAGTATTGACAATAGGATAATACTCGCCCTCACACCGTCTTTGTGTACATCAAGTTGCTGAGCCATGCTGCCTCTGCAGCCGTCCATAACTGCAAAAATGTTGTCGGTGCAGGATTTTGTGCACCAGCTGACTTCTCGAGTATGTTTCACAAATGTACGACAGGATTTTTCATGTCGCACGATCTGGGTGGCCATAACATTCGATCGGTATGTCCAGAATGTTCTTCAAACCAATCGAGAACAACTGTGGCCCGGTGACATGGTGCTTTATCGTTCATAAAAATTCTATCGTTGTTTGGGAACATAAAGTCCATGAATGGCTTCAGACGGTCTTCAAGAAGCCGAACAGACCAGAGAACCCAGTCCATTCCATTATGGAGTCACCATCAGCTTGCACAGTGCGTTGCTAACAGGATGGGTCCCTGGCTTCGTGAGGTCTGCGCTACACTCGAACCCTACCATCAGCTGTTTCCAACCGAAATCTGATACGGCCACTAGCCCGGTAGAGGCGCTGCAGGCGATGTAGTGCTGTTAACCAAGGCACTCGCTTCGGTCATCTGCAGCCATAGCCCATTAACGCCAAATTTCGCCGCACTGTCCTAACGGATAGAGTTCGTCTTACGCTTCACATTAATTTCTGCGATTATTTCACGCACTGTTGCTTGTTTGTTAGCACTGACAACTCTACGCAAACGCCGCTGCTCTCGGACGTTAACTGAGGACCGTCGTCGGTCACTGTTTATCCGTGCCTGAAATGTGCCATTCTCGGCATACTCTTGATACTGTCTCGGAATGTTGAATTTCCGTAAGATTTCCAAAATGGAATGTCACTTGCGGCTAGCTCCAAATACCATTCCGCTTTCGAAGTGTGTTAGGTCCCGTCGTGCGTCCATAATCACGTCGGACACTTTTCACATGAATCGTCTGAGTACAAATGACAGCTGCGCCAACGCACTGTCCTTTTATATCTTGTGTAAGTGGTAATATCGCCGTATGTGTAAGTGCGTATCACTACCCCATGATTTTTGGCCTCAGCGTAATACTCAACGTGTGCTATCTCTCCCTCTTTCTCTCTCTCACGAATTTCTCACACGGGCCGAAAAAAAAGTCGCTGTCCAGATGCGGCTAATTTTTATTAAAAATAAGACTGTAAAATAAAAATCCCAGTTTTTAAGTGCAATTGCATGAGGACTGAAAAAAATGTGTTCATTAATTCTGAAACTATTGTGTAGAGATAACCTGTAAATTGACTCGTTCCACAGAATTTCGATATAAAAGTAGTTGAAAAGATCTATGGAACATGCAACTAACAAGTTATCACATTTTCCGTAATAAACAAGCAGCGAATCGCACCCACCCGTCAGACTACAGCTCGGTCGCAGGTTCGAATCCTGCCTCGGGCATGGATGTGTGTGATGTCCTTAGGTTACTTAGGTTTAAGTAGTTCTAAGTTCTAGGGGACTGATGACCACAGCTGTTAAGTCCCACAGTGCTCAGAGCCATTTAAACTACAGCTCGCCTTGCAAGTTAACTGGACGCCATACAATCAGCAACTAATGATGGTCTAGCTTCATCCCCGAAAATTCATTAATTTACATGATTGTCGAACTTTGGACGGGGTACATAAGTCACTATGCAGCTCCATGGCCGTGTTCGCTAATAACATAGTCTTGCATGAGGATGAAAAGGAAAGTCGTATGGCACGGTTGGTTGGGAAACGGCAAGGTGTGCGGCGTGAGTGTGTAAGACCCGGAGGTAGCCAGTTCGAATCCTGCAGGTGGCAGAAATTTTCTAAGTATCATTAAAAACATTACGAAGTGACTCTGGAGGATTCTTGCATTATCTTCATGTGTTACATCCAAGAAAGGAACGAGAGAACAAGTCTGATCGTGTTTCCTTCATGAGGGGTGTGTTGTTAGTGGTAGCGCATCGCAAAATTCTTCACTGAGAAACTTAGAGGAACCTGATACGGTCCATACCGAACGGAGGACAGGATGTATGTTGGTATAGTATCGACGAAACTCATCTTCGCCAAAAGGTACTTTGCGACTACTAGCAAGTCTCTGCGTCCACTAGCAGGTCTTTGCGTCTGCATGGCACGCACCTACCAGCAAAATATTATTTTATCAGCTCAATGCATAATTAGGGTACTAATATGCCATTTCTGAGCACTGCACAATGTCTGGACGGAACTCCACATGATGCAACAAACTGAAATGATCGCGAACCCCACCGGCACTCTCTCTCTTCCATGCCTCGAGTATGCTCCCACATGACTCACCCACGCAGCCTCTTATTTTTACGTTAATGCTGCTTTTGAGTGGTGACTAGTTCAGGTCCAGTGTTGTACACAAACGGGAGCAGAGGGTTTAACAGTCGATGCGTTTTCGGGGAGCTGAACACACGTGGAACACGCGTCGCCGGCGGCAGCCGTCACGGACGCTACAAAAGAAGACACCGCCAGCACCCAGCGCCACGACGAATGTTTCATGAGCGAGAACGTTAATTAGTGAGCGGAGCGGCCGGACGCGACCTTCTGCAGCGCACTAATTATTATGCAAGAGCACCTCAGGCCCCGCGCCCGCGCCGGCGTCCGCCGTCTGTCGTTTTATCATGAAAGACTTTTTTATGAGTGAACAGCGGGCGTGCAAGCGAATGCGCGCCAGCTCGCGCGCGGTTACGCACCCAAAGAAATCGTAAAAAAAAAGAAGGAACACCACCCTCTGTAATTGCTAAGCAAGCAATTTAACTTTATAACACCCTTACTTTACACTGCGGATGTTCCTTTCTATTTTTCCCTTTCTTTTTACTCAAAAATGTGACACTGTTTTATGACATTTAATAAGGGTCGGGACCAGTTTACGCATTACAATCCACTAGAGAGCAAAATTGCATGACGAATCTCTTTACATCCAGCTCCGGAGGAGGCAGTTCTTGTGGCAGCTACTAGTCAACGAGACGTATCAGAATTTGAGAAGGCAGCACGTGTTTATTGAGGCTGATCGTCGCTAGCGAGGGTCGTCGCTGCCATCGGCGGCTTCGTGCTGGTTAAGTGGGGGAATACTGCTTGCGTATCCGATAGGTCGGAGATAAGATTAAGCTTGCGGGAGTGTAATTCTTCGCGGGTAATGCTAACACATCTGGTGATCTGGTACCAAAAATGTCCCTAAATTTGAGAGATTGCTCTCCTTTTCCTTCCAGCGGCCGTCTCTTTTACAAATATGCCAATCGGATGAGGCCAAATACTCAACCACACATAGTTGAAGGGCAGCGTGAATTTTATTTCAAGTGCATATAAGGCGCTGAGTATTTTCAATGTCAGTCATAACGACGCAGGCAAAATAATTAAATACAGCTCACACAGAGCTACGTTAATGACAGAAACGCTGGAAACTGATTCTAACAGTTCAAGATTAGAGTTATCTCAACACACCCAAAATGAATGAAAAAAAAAAACAGATTATTCTTGTATCACCTGAATTGCAATTGTAGAACTGCCTGCTTTTCAGAAATCTCCAGATTTCGTCGGACGGTATTTGGCTTTAGCCGCAGAAGCAAAGGTTATAAACTGGTAAAAAAGAAGATGTATCGTTTAGTTCTGATCATGAAATAAACATAAATGCCTTATTATCAAAACTTCAAAGGATCTCATGACTTCTCCCAAACTGACATATTTTAAAAAATACGTACGCAAAAAAAAAAAAACTCTAATCGATGCGACTACCTCTAACATAAATCCGGTGCAACTTGAAGACAAGGATGAACACACGACTGGTACGTTACATTAATATGAAATATTGGCAGAAAGGAACATCTTTATTCATTCTTCGACAGCAGGTTCCGTGTCATTATTCACTTTTTGATACAAGACTATTTGCGTATGAATTTGGAAGTACCTGGGAAGTACTGTGACAGTACGATGTGACAGGTGAAGAGAATTATTTTGGCAAAATGACTACCTAGCTTTGAAATTTACTTTCCTTACTGTAAACTTGCGCTAGCCGTCTTACGTTACCTCTAACACCTACTTCTTCAAAGAATGAAAAAGCCCTAAATTCTGGCATTATAGAACAGTGACATATGCAGTTATAGGGCAATTCACTGAAAAATACCTAAGTTAAAAAGGAAATGAACTAATATGGCATTTGAATAGCCGCTAGAAATGTAGAAGAAGCTTCGTATTGCAGTAAGGTTCTTTTAAAATTAATATATTTAGTGTGGACATGTCCTGCGAAGAACCTCTTGAGTGCGAGGTCGCAAATTCAGTCTTTAGTAAGACTCACTTGAAAGTGCTGTGGTAACAGTTATGACAGGAAAAATATTAGCTGCTTATGAGTCACCACGTGCATCAGGAGGCGACAGAAAATGACTGTCAGGGAGGTGCAGAGAACAACCTTCTGTGCGATGTACGTATAACACTTCACAAAAAAATGGACATTGTCGACACTCAAGAAATGTTCAGAACAAACCATTAACTTGCATCATGAACACCGTATGAAAAACTGCGCGCCACAGTTATCTCAAAAGTTCGCACCATCAAGATCGAAGGCAAACTCCTTGGCAGTTACAAACCATGCAGGATGTTCAGCTAGATATCCAGTCCTAAATAATGCATATAAAATCATATTCGTGCAACGGAAGATGACAGCTCATGGAATGTGATGGAACGCAACCGAATATGAAAGAGTCTGTCGTGGAGCTTATCGTGAAACTGGCTATCCTTTCAGGCGTAGCTGCAGACAGTGCGATAGTATGTTTTATAGGCAAGGAAAACTGCAATGTCACAAACTTTTCAGGATAGATAATTTGCTCTAAAAGGATATGATTTTTATACGCAAATCAGGAACCAAGTAAAATAAAAGCAAGTTATTTTAACCAGCTGTTGGTTAAAAGCAGTGATTACATCATAGTTGCAGTTTTCTTTCGCCCATTTTCCCACCCTTGCCCTTGCAAGCTCAGGCACACGAGAAAGAAACGTAGGGGACAGAGCACCTTCAACTTCTCGCAGCACAGTAAATAACGTTCCGGCCAATTCACCTTCCAGATTAACAGTCGGCATAATTGCATACGAAGGCGTTTAGGCATTCACGTTAGTTGATCTTGACACAACTCTCTTGATAACTCTAATTCCCAGGGTTCATTTCACATGCATTTCATCTTCAAATCCCGATTCGTAGGAGCTGAAAACAAATTCCTTACTGAACGATAGGTTAAGTTTGTTTATCTCGTCTACAAATTTTCGGGCCGATTCCGTAGTTCGATATGCATCGTCAAGTTGACGCTCTGTTTGAAATTTCGTTATCTTACGTTTTCCAATACTGTGGACTGTTTGAAGTTATGCAACCATACACTGCTTCCTTTGAAATCACTGTAATCGATGTCGCGCTCAATTTAATGTGCATAACGTCCTAGAAACGCGCAAACGCCAGTTTTTGTCACGTGCAAGTTGTCCTCCCTTCAAAATCCGTAGTTTTTCTAATGCGCTACATGGTATTGAGTTATTTGAAATCTATTTATAACTGTTTTTTACAGTGCTACGAATGATCTTCCATGTACGTTAATTATGTTTAGTACCCGCTCCTTGGACAGCGACTGTCCTTTAATACGTTTCACTGAAGACGGGATTTGCGGCTCCTTGTCCGTCAATGATGATGAAATATAGGGCTGGACACCTGTTTCAATATCACTTTCACTTGTTAAGCACGTTATCATCAACAGTGTACTCCTCATGTACATTGTCCGCACAGTCCAGCGTACACTGCAAGTCACTGACTCATCTTGCAGAAACGCTAATATTTCATCTGCCACTTCTTTCCCCCCCCTGCGAAGTTCCTTGGGCTCCTACCTGACGAAATGTCAAATTAGGAAACCGTTGTTGTAGGTATAACGCAATGTTTGCTTTGTTTATCGTTGGCATTTCTCTGCTTTGTATCATCATCACTAGCACTGTTGAGAGTAACTCGGCGACTAAGCAGTACAACTACGCTCCGTAGCCTCACGATATGCTCACCATTTGACACCTCTAGTCCCACCCCCTGTTGCCACTAGCGGCCAATATTTTGATTGCATTGTAGGCGATATGTGGGGCGTCGAAGGCCATGAACATCATTGGCCTTTTTCAATCTCGCACTCAAGGGCTTCCTTGTTAGTATCTTGCCGTAAGTAGTGGACCGATTCTTGGCACCATATGGTGTTATAAAATTACATTATTTGTACACTTAACTTTGGGAATATTTACAACTTGTCTCTCATCTCTCATTATGACCTACTATTGCAATTTTCGTACAATATTTAGTTCACATTGCGTCCAAATGACTCAAAGCTGCGAGGATTCTGTCACAGACTGCGGCTCAGTCACCTTCTTATCTCTTCAACGAACAGAGCGAGATTACTATGAACAAAAAATAGTATGTAATAGACAAAATTAATGAATTTTTTGATGGTTCAATCGAGGGAAGCTTGCAATCGTGATTCTTCATGAAGTTCCGGCAAGTGAGTTGCAGACAGAAACAGATAATGTGCCACGTTTCTTTACAGCACTTTTAGCGATAACCTGAGCATCTGCCAGAAGACTCACGAGAATAGCTTATCTCGTGGACGCTAATCCTCTGCTGCGCTGTATGTCGGAATTCCTCTCGGGCCACGTTTCCAGCGATTTACCGTCAGTTCCCGGCTTAATGGAATGAGCGTATCAGCAAAAACCGGAATGGATCTGCCACTTTTGCCAATTCAAATGCTCTACGCTACGATAAAATAGTCTCTCTCAATTACGCTACGGCGTCCACGGTATTCCGACGAGATGCTAATGTTTGTTTCTGCACGGCAGGCACACATTCGGCGGACAACAAATTCTTTCATACGGAGAAATTAGTTACTTTGCCAGATAAGTACATGCTTTTGAGTCAAAGTATTATGTTATTCACACTGATGTTTTCACCCAATGTCACACGCTCCTGTAAGACATATACAACGAATGTCGTACTCAAATTGTTATTACGAAAACGTTTAGTCAATTATTTAGACACGATTACAAACTCTTCTCTTGCCGTTCAATTTGTCCCATCTGTACTCTTATCACGCCAGATTTTGTATGTCTTGGAATTCCTGTATGTCGCTCCATTCTTTGCGACAGTTAAGGATAGCCAGTGAGAACTAGCTTACGTATAAGAAGCTATGATAATTCAGTTGGCTGATCGATACCCCAAAGATTTATAATTCGAAGCAAAATTTTTGAGTCGCCTAACACGACTTTCAAATTCCATGTTAGAACGTAAGCTCCTCCGTAAGCTAGTTCTCACTGGTTAGAGTTCTCACTGTAGAAGTTTATGTACCTGGCACAGTAACTGTTTTACAACCGTGGATAATAATAAAATGTAGTGTTGAAACCACTATATTTACGCACTATCCGATTGACATTAAGACCACCAAAACGGAGCGACGTAAGCAGAACGTGTATAACTCGAGGTATTTAGATGGAGAAGACGCAGTATAGTAATTAGAATCGAATTGTTCAACTTTCTAGACTACCTCCGCTATTGCGAATCTGCGTCGCATTGCTCATAGTGCTCAGCTGACTATCGCTATAGTACGAATACTTTTAACGCCCTTCGCTCTATTTGCAATGTTGTTCTATCTACAGAGCAGAAAGTAAACGAACGTGGCGTACTCTGCGCTGAGCAAATATATAAATGAGAGTACTGAGGCAAATAACTAAACGCGTGCGAGCAGAAGGACAAACACTGATAACGCGACAAGCTGAGCAAGGGATTCGCATTACGCTCCAGGTTCCAGTCGCTGTTCTACGACCGCGTGTCACATCACATCATCTATCGTGGGCGACTAAAAAGGGGGAGAGGACTGTGGGAGGTTAGAAGGAGCAAGCACATGCTACGCCTGTGCCATATACAGGCTCTTTACGAGCTCTCAACACTGGTGTTGCGTGGTTCCACGGCAGCTCTGTCATGTTCTTGCTGTAAAGCCAACGTTATAGTGATCTCTTAATGATCATCAGGATACAGAATGCCGATGTTTCTACAAATGTGTCTTGAAGACTGTTCTTCATACTACAGAATTTTTTTAGTGTTCTCATGGTGACTAAACTGATGATTTTAATAAGAAACTAGTGCTGACAGTTTTTATTAATTTGTTGGAATGGGGACCACTTTTGTCATTGTTGTATAGCACTTAGTTCCATATGATTGTACCGCTGCCCGTCAAAGCAAAGTGAAAGCTATAGAAACAATCTGATGTGGACGTAAACTGTTTTCTCAAAGTGCATATCACATTTTCACGTCGATTCGGTTTCTCTTCAACAAGCTTTTATATGTACACCTACACAAGGAGAGGTGCGTGGTGGGCCGACCGAGGTGACCGAGCGGTTCTAGGCGCTACAGTCTGGAACCTCGCGACCGCTACAATCGCAGGTTCGAATCCTGCCTCGGGCATGGATGTGTGTGAGGGGACTGATGACCTCAGATGTTAATTCCCAAAGTGCTCAGAACCATTTGGCAGTGCATTGGCGGAGCTCTCGTTTGTATTCAGGTGATTCATGTGCAAAAATTCCCGAAGTGATTATCGCGTCGTGCCGCCATAATCACGTTAATGCTGACTGATGGTAGGTAGTTGGAGCTACACGCAAGTGTCATTCCATTTCGGAAAGCGTTAGGAAATTCAATATTCTGAGATCCACACTGTCAAGAGTGTACCGACAATACCAAATTTCTGGCGTTAAATCTCACCACGTATAATGTAGTAGCCGACAGCCTTCACTTAAAGATCGACAGCAACAGCGTTTGGGTAGAGATGTCAGTGCTAACAGACAAGCAATATTGCGTGAAACACCCACACAGATCAATATGGGAGGTACAACAGAGCATTCGTTGGGGCAGTGGGGCGAAATTTGGGCTACGGCAGCAGACGACCAACAGCATGACACTGCCTGCAGCGCCTTTCCCGGGCTTTTTACCATATCAGCTGGACTCTAGACATCTGAAAAACCGTGGGCTGGTCAGATGAGTCCGATTTCAGCTGGTAAGAGCTAATGGAGGGGTTCGAGTGTGGCACAGACCCCACGAAGCCATTGACCCAAGCTGTTAAGAAGGCAACATGGAAAGCAGGTGGTGGCCATAATGGTATAGGCTGTGTCTACATACAATGGACTGGGTCACTGACTCGAAATGGTTATTTTCGGCCATTTTGAGACCATATGCAGTCATTCATGGACTTGACGTTCCCAAACAACGATGGAATTTTTATGGATGACAATGCGCCATGTCACCGGGACCACAGTTGTTGGCGATTGGTTTGAAGAATAGTTTGGGCAATAACAGCGAATGATTTGGTCACGCAGATCGTCTGACATGAATCCTATTGAACATTTATGGGACATAATCGAGAGGTCAGTTCGTACACGGAACCTGAAGTAAACGATATTTACAGCAACAGACAGATATGAACCACGGATCTTCCGCGGTCTCACGTAAAACAAAAGCAGAATAAACAAATCTCGGACCCTACGTGAATCTTGAATGGAAATATTCGTAGTAATCGAAACCGAACATAAACGTGCAGTTCCAGCGGGCATTAGCTACTGAATGTCTCATTCCCACGCAGACGTCCGCACATCAGCCAACGTCGTTTGATTCATGGAAGTATGTTTCACGAATCCCGCTGAACCCTTTCATCTACATCGATACACTGCAAATCACATTTAAGTGCCTGGCAGAGGGTTCATCGAACCATCTTCACAATTCTCTATTATTCCAATCTCGTATAGCGTGCGGAAGGAACGAACACCTATATCTTTCCGTACGAGCTCTGATTTCCCTTATTTCATCGTGGTGATCGTTCCTCCCTATGTAGGTCGGTGTCAACAAAATATTTTCGCATTCGGAGAAGAAAGCTGGTGATGGGAATTTCGTGAGAAGATTGCGTCGCAACGAAAACCGCCTTTCTTTTAATGATGTCCAGCCCAAACTCCGGCATCATTTCTGTGACACTCTCTCCCATATTTCGCGATAATACAAAACGTGCTGACCTCCTTTGAACTTTTTCGATGTACTCCGTCAGTCCTATCTGGTAAGGATCCCACACCGCACAGCAGTATTCCAAAAGAGGACGGACAAGCGTAGTGTAGACAGTCTCCTTAGCAGGTTTATTTGATCCTCATTATCTTTTCTTAGAACTGGGAGCACGAGAGGAGACGTTTCAACAGTGCCTATGTATTCGTAGAACGATGGACACTGGCAATTGCTAATCGTTTGCGACAGCTATTTATGGAACCTGATTTTTTTATAATTAATTAATATTCATTCGGGCTCGGGGGAACAAACATGATGTAAACGAAACATACCTAGCTCAGAGTGTTGTTCTTCCTATCCCTGCACTCACAAACAGGACTCCAATGGCTTTCATTTTTAATGAATTTTAATATTAATTATTTATTAATGAAATTTAGAAGTTAAGTTACTAGTTCTGCACGCGTGAAATATCAGTTAATGCGCAACAGTTACCAAAGAATAATTCAATTTTATAGCAACGGCAAAACTTTACTGAACAGATGAGGAGGTACGATATGTTTTAATATAGAAATATCGTTGCTTGCTCTACTGTGTTGAGTTCTAACAGGCCTGAATTCACAGAGAACTGAGATGTCCGTCATTACAACGAGCGACGTGCAAATGTACACATCACATCAGCTGCCTCCACCTCATCTGCACGCGGAATGGCTTATCTCAAGACAGTATCTCCCATACGACGTACAAGTAAAATTTCCTCGAAGATCACTAAATTCATTGCAGCATGTCTGCTCAACTGTACGCATATCAAATTTAAACTAGGAATTATGACGTGAAATTCAAGACTCAACTTCCACACAATACTACGTCGAGGTATCTACACATAACACGATAAATATATCATCCAATAATACTGACTACATTCTTTCCATTTCGAGGTTACAAATATCTGATAATACAGTCTAGTAGTGAAATGGAATCTTGAAAGTAAAACATTAAATCTTATCTCTATTTGACTCACATGATGACAAGAATGGAACGTTTGTATATATCTTCATTTACGTAATATTATGAACACTTACGTCATCGTACAGAAAATATCTTTCACTTTGGAGCTGTAGAAGTGCGTCTATCATTCATGCTTTTCTGCCTCGTGTACATTTTTTTTAAATTCTAATGTGAATCGTTGAGTGATACATTATATTTCGCCTAATTCCCGCGTAGGGCTTTATAAGATGTTATTTCCATTTCAGTTATTAGTGTGTCAATGTGCGCTACTGACACAAGAATGACCATAACCGGTCGCTAGTATGTAGAATAGCCACCATTTGGAGAACACACTTTGCCTACAAGAGATGGAAACGGCCACCCTGTGCTGAAAGGCACATCGCGGTGAATTCATACAATGAACTATAGGATATAAAGTGCGCTTGCTGAAATATCTGTCTCCGGAACTACGGTGAAACTTTCTGAGAACGAATTCGCCAAGAGGGCTTCCAATAAGGTTTAATGGTCCCAGAAAATGTCATGAAAACATTTCTCTAAGTACAAGTGGCGTTCAATATGTAATTCAACACGATTTTTTTCTGAAAGCAGGTTGGTTTTATTCAGGATTCTAATATGCCATATCATTCCCCACTCCTTTGGCTACAGAACCTTATGTTTCAACATCATCTCAGTTCAATACGACGGCCTTTGGCGGCCTTACTAGGAGGGCCTGCATGGTGACACTCTACTGGTCGACGTCGGCGCCAATGTCTTGCTTCATCGATAACCTCCCCGTCATCCACGTACTGCTTCCAGCGGAATGCATCTTTCATCCTTTATTAGGCCACAGATATTGACGTCGCTAGATGCGAGATCCGGGCTGTAGGGTGGATAAGGAAGAACAGTCCAATGAATTTTGTGAGCTCCTCTAGGCTGCGCAGGCATGTGTGAGGCCTTGCATTGTAATTAGGAGACGTGGTGACGTACACGCTGAATGCGTTTCTTCTATTTCCTGAGGCCAGCACATTAGACCTCAGTGTTGATCGTTGCACCATGAGGGGCGACATCAAACAGAATAATCCCGTCAGAGTCTCACAGACCGTTGCCATGGCTGTGAATTTTTTCGTCGGTGTGTCGCACAACCCCACTGATTGCCGTTTCGTTTCCGATTCGAAGGGATGAGTCCATGTTTCATCGCATGTGACAATGTTCGACAAAACTTGTCAGGATCAGCCTCGTAACGTGCGAGCAATTCCGCAGAGATAATCCTTCGTTGCTCTTTATGATCGTCTGTTATGCGGCGAGGACATTCTGATTGTCTGCTATGCTCTGCTTTTCCGCCAAAGGAAACTAAATGACAGCTCTCTGCTTGGAACACACTTTGTTACAGATGCCATCTGGAAAATAACGTATAGCGCCGCGACCTATCGGAACTTCATGAAACTATAAGGGCTGAAGAGGAAATATTCCACAATTTCCGCAACAAATTCCACATTTTTTTCAAACGAAACCGGCAGAACATCCCTCGTATAAATGTGCTCCTGCTACGCAGGGATGAACGTAGAGTGGTTCATCTGCGACATTTCGCCCTGGGAACGCTCACGTCCATTCGTTCTACGAGGCAGTTACGTATCCCATGTGACAGCGCTACCAGTCGCCAGTCAGCAGCAGTCTACTTTCTATGCCGCCAACAAAAGTCACATATTTTCCGTCGTTACACTGTCGTAAAAAAAGTGGCTCTTCCGAGTTCTATAACAAGCAGGGCTTGCTAAACGGTTTAGTGAAGTTGTCTGTCGTCAGATTTATTTATTTGCTAGCTGTTGCGCTATAGCTAGCGCACACGTTGGCACGTAATCAGATGGTCGGCCAATTCTCCAACTGTGATAAATCGTTTATTTTATTAACGCCAACAAATTCTTGCAAACACCTTACCTGTGCCGTTATATACCTCCTTCGCTAGGGCACAGTACGCGATATACGTAGAGGGTCATCCTGCTGAAAATGCCACACATAGGGGGAATATAGTAATGTGACTCGATCCGGCAGACAAGTTTAAAACATGGGTCAAGCCTTACAGAAAATAGGAATACACAGCATCCTTGTTAGTTCTCTAAGAATTAATGCAGCTGACGTTACCAACTTCCTTTTAACCGATGTGCATATGCATCTATACTGTGCAAGATGCTATGAAGTACACTGCAGAATGTTCGTTCCCGCTCCATTCAGAGAAGAGGCGCGTGAAGAACGGCTGCTTCTACGCGTCTCTGTGAGCTGTTATTTGCCAAATATTTAATTAATTGCGCGATACAGGTTTTAAGGCTTTGTAGCCTCATTACTTTCAAGTTACAATTATAAAAATACATCAAATAACGGAGCAACACCAAACAGCTTTGTCTATATAACTGTGTGCAAAGGGTGACTGATGAACGTGTTGGACGAGTGAGAGTCTATCAATCGTAGCCCCAAGAAATTAGTTCGGCATTAGTAATTACAGTGACGTCTGTGTGGAGACTTTTACGGAAAACTACGTTTTTATCATCTGCAGTTGTTACAAGTTCTAAAACCTAGAGTCTGCAGTTTACGTGTCAACTTTATAAACCAAATGTTGCTGCATGACGACGAAGATTTTCTGCATCGTGTCGTCTTTAGTCATGAATCTACTTTTAATGTAAGTGTAAATGTGAACACACATAAAAGCACATCTGGGGATCAGCAAATCCCCGCGAGAGCGTACAGTTGTAGCGAGACTCCCCTAAACTGAATGTTTTTTGGGGCTTCCTTTTTCTGGCGAGGCAGGTGTAACTGGTGTTGCTTATCTCGATGCGTTTGAACTATTGGTCTTTCCTCAATTGCAACAAGCTGAAGCACAGAACATTATTTGGCAGCAAGACGGTGCGCCGCTTCACTGGCATAACTCAATACGCGTATGCTTTGGCATGACCTCCACGTTCACACAACCTGACGCCATGAAATTTTACCTTTGAGGGTTCAGAAAGGGTTAAATGCAAGTGCCTCCGCCACCAGTGACCTACCCGACTTTAGAAACAGCACAGTTGCAAGAAAAACTGAGTCGCTCTTTCTTTTAATGTATAATTTCTAACTGTAACAACAACAACACCGTCCGACCAGGCCTTGAAGGCCGACAATACCGACCGGCCGCCGTGTCATCCTCGGCCCTTTGGCGTTACCGGCTGCGGATACCTCCCGGTCGTTGTCACTTTTCGTGACAGGTGTCACTACTTCTCTATCAAGTAGCTCCTCAATTGGCATCACAAGGGCTGAGTGCACCCCGCTTGCCATTAGCGCTCGGCAGACCCGGACAGTGACCCATCCAAGTGCTAGCCAAGCCCGACAGCGTTCGGTGATCTTACGGGAACCGGTTTACCACTGCAGCAAGACCGGTGACATTTATAATTGTAAACTGAACGTAATAAATGCTACAAAACGTCAAAAGTCGTATACTCATATTGAAACAAGCAGTATACCTACGAGGAGGAAGAGTAATCATAGTTTCTCTCCCTAGGGCACGTCATAGCAATCCTGTATGTCGCTGCAACACGCCGAAACGGGTTCTTGTCACTACGAAAAGTAGCATACCGAGGAACGGCTAAACGTTATTGCCGGAGAGAGGACCCCCAGTGGCGGCGGAGACGCGCTGCGCACCCAGGCTGGCTGGAAGGCTGCGGCCGCGGCTGCAGATAAGATAGCGGCGACCCCGCTGATAACCGGCAGTCTATTGCCCGTCCCCCGCCGGCGACATCAAAGCGCCGACACAGCTGATTTACCTGTGTTCCTGAGCGCTCAAAACGGGCGTGGCTCCCCCCAAGAATGTAGGCAGCTGTGCGCATTCACGTCTCTTGGGAGGAGCGAACTGTACCCCAATGACATCTTAATTCATCAGTAAACGGGTACGGAAATACATGAGTACAGCTGGTACGATTAAAATACGCGACCAACCACTTGGTATTACTAAGCGATTACGTAAACTCCATTCTCACAGAGGACGTTTCGCTCTTCGTGTTCCAGTCAGTGACATGTACTACATGTATGCGACACGACTCAGAAAAAAAAAGGAAGTCAGCATCACGTTAACATTTCTAGAACAAAGTACGAAGGAAAATAAAAAGAAGTTCGAGATTAATAATCCGTCTACATCGAGGTCATTCAAGGCGAATCACTTGGGCAGCTGGACCAGAATGGCGGAGTTGTTAAAAAACGATCATTACGGCAATAATGTAGAGCAAATGTTCAGATGTGTGTGAATTCCTAAGGGACCAAACTGCTGACATCATCGGTCCCTAGACTTACACACTACTTTAACTAACTTATGCTACCCCCCCCCCCCCCGCCCCCCACACACACACCCACCCATGCCCGAGGGAGAACTCGAATCTACGGCGGGAGGGCCCGCGCAATCCGTGACATGGCGCCTCTAACCGCGCGGCCACTCCGCGCGGCTTATATAGCGCAACTGTAGCGAACTCAAAAATGATGGGAAGGGGATTCGAATCCCGTTCCAGTGCGCCAGGACGCTCGTTGGAGTATCTGTATTAAGCGGATACACTCGTATTAACTGACCCATAGAGCTGCTAGTTGACAAATATGTGCCACAATAAAAATCTATACCGTCAGACACAGTATCACAGATACAACAGTATTTTTTCAGTTTTCAGATCTCCATGTGCCTACGACGTCTTAAGCATGGTCTTCGTAACTCCTAACCGAGACATACAATGACAGCACACCGAATTACCGTCTCGAGTAATGGTTGATCGTACTTACTCAGCAGCCTTTCATTTAAAGAACGATGGTTCGGTTTTAGCGTTTATGGTGTAGCTTTGCTGGGAATGTCAGTTAACAATCTCTTAACGCCTGAACCGGGTCCATGCATCTAGAAACAGTTATAGGAAATCCACCTCTCGAGGCCTTCTCTCCGCGTCGGATGGTTTTTTGAAGCTACAAACAACAAACAACAAATAATAATAATAATAATAATAATAAGAGTCGCCTGGGAATGTTTAGTAAACATCGCTCGCTGTTAGTCACCGTTAATCCACTAATGCACCATAAAAGCTTGTTCCCCTTGTATGACGAGCCTCACTGTGACGTGTTTTACTGCAGTTGCGGATAACACTAAGCCGACGTGAGCCTTATATAGGCTCAGCTAAAAACAACATGACGTGTCTCCTTCGTGTCCTTAATATTTCCTACACTGCAAAAAAATAATCATGTAACGATGTTGTATCAAAGACAGGAGGAAACAAAGACAATCGTCACATTATCATCTGACGCGGAATCGACATATAAACATATAGAACGGGTGGTTCACAGAGTGATAACGTTGGCACTTTCAGTAAATGTAATGAAACGATTGAAACTTCCTGGCAGATTAAAACTGTGTGACCGACCGAGACTCGAACTCGGGCACACAGTTTTAATCTGCCAGGAAGTTTCATATCAGCGCACACTCCGCTGCAGAGTGAAAATCTCATTCTGGAATGAAACGATTATGTACATAGGCCGCTGACTCTGTCAGTTTATGTCTCTCATGAACGACAACACCAAAAGACGCACAGAGGTCAAGATTTAAGCCATCTCCATAATGATGCGTCAGGAAAGTTTGTTGTGTGTGTGTGTGTGTGTGTGTGAGCGCGCGTAAAATATCAAAAATACGGAGACCCAGTCCCGCCAACAGATCCTCGTTTTATTCACATCTCTTTTTTCGAAACTTTTTCATCCAAAAAGATTTGCATCGAACTACTTGACTGAAACGAAAGAAAGAAAATCAGGGTTTAACGTCCCGTCCACATCGAGGTCATGAACGACGGAGCACATGCTAGGATCGTTTCAAGGATGGGGAAGGAAATACGCCGTGCCTTTTCAAAGGAACCATCCGGGCATTTGTGTGTAACTATTTAGGGAAATAACTGAAAACCTAAATCTGGATGATTGGATGCTGATCTGATCGCCACCCTTCGGAATGTCACTCCAGCGTGCTAACCAGTGCTCCACCTCGTTGAGCGAACTGGAAAAGACAAATATAATTTCCTCAAGTGTTCAGGTGCATGCAGTCTAAACATGGCAAATGTCCCCACAAGTTTTGAGGCAAAAAGAAGTCAACTATTTGTGTCCTCTCCAATGAATCTCCCTAGTGTTTACTTTGTTATACGGAAACGCCTAAAACGCTAATGTATTACTTTGATTATATTAACTGTCGTACCCGACACAGCGTTAGATTGACTGTAGGACATTTGGTAGAAAAAGGTATATGAGAGTCTTCACGTGTACGGAAGATCACGCCTAAATAGCTGTAACAAAAAGCCTCTGGGTAATTATCGAAGCTAATTAATGCTTCGATATCAACCATTCCGTTGCCAATTATTTGTAGGGGTATTATTAATGAATCAGCTTACTTATAATGTAACCAGGTTCAATATATTACGGCATAAACCGAAGGGAGAAACCGCCATTTTCTCCTGTTTCTCACATACAAAGCATCAGCGGGAATTATTCTTCAGCTTTAGTACTAAGATCTGTAGCTCTTCGCACATTTTGCTGCCAGCATACCGTATGTTCAAACCAGAGCAACAACGTCGAATATCAAATATTTCGATGGCAAATGCGGGGCGTTTCGACTAGCAAGAAATTTAACTGACAGTATAAAAATACCATTTAATTTTTATTCCCGCCCCTAAATAAGGAAGAAGGCATTAGAAATGCAACGGGACACTGAAAAATCTTAATACACAATCTTTAGAAAGAATGCCTAGAATTCACCGTAAGCGTTAAAAGCGAAAAATATGCGAAGATGTTAAGTGCTCACTTACGAAAATGATTGGGGAAGAGAAAATACTGAAATAAGTAGCTAGTGTTGGAAGAATATTAGAGAAATGACGAATAGACAGTGAGACAGTAACGAAGGGATTTAACACTTGCATCTGCCTGCTCAGACGGAAAAAGGACGAAAGGACACGTTCCACAACACTAGACGAGGATGACTCATGACAAACGAAGATGGAGATTATTTGTGCGTTGTTTCTGACCTCAGGTAAGAGCGTACGACGATGACTATGATGAGGTCATAAACAACAGGAACATAGACGATTTCAAAGTAGAGTACGAAATGCTTCGTAATACTCGACTCACTCGTTAACTAAACTGAAAGAACGCCTGAGTATTTTAACGAATCCTGTTCAGAGAGCAGGAATTACCGACGTAGGCCAGATAGGAGCATCACAGATTTTACTACTGCCATTACTGAACGAAACGCAGGCACTACCATAACCCACGCAACCCGACATTAAAACATGAAGCCATCGCCCTTGTTAAGGTCTAACAGAATTTCTTTAACAGGCTCGCAAAATACGCGCATCCGGAAGAATTAAACTGCTATATGTCTGCAAACGTGTCGACCGTGTAATCTTATGAGACACCACTTTTTTTTTTATTTTCGATGCAAACTCTGACCCGTACATCTACGAATTAGATAGATATTGTGATTTATACTAATATCGTTTCCTTGGTTCAACACTGCACGGCAAAGCAAATTTTGTCACTTTAATAGCTATTATGAATGTTTTTGTTGGAGCTGTGGACTTCAGTGTGTGTTTGGTATTAGTTCGATATGGAAACTTTTCACTGGAATTCTCAAATATTTTTTATTCTATATCAATGAACTTCCTCATCTCGACAAATAAATCAGTTCTTATTTTTTGCATTTCAGAAACTCAAGCTCATGGGAAGTAGTCATTTACATGCTGAATTTGTCGAGTTGTGTTTACCAGCAGCAAACATACAAAAGTTCTGCACAGGAAAATAAATAGTTCAAAATATAACGCAAAATTCATGAATAATCAATGACTCTGGCCCTAATTCATTGATATCCTGGTAAATGAAAGGCATCTAAACACATATATTTAACCAAACAATAATGTTTTGGGATCCATAAACAAACCAGAACTGCAAATATGTTTCATTCTGGGAAACTGACGATATTTTAAATGACTATGGTAAAATAAACACACGTTTTTAATGCTGCAGAGACGGATCTGAAATACTTTTAACACTCGTACAACAACCGCGGAGACGCTGGCCACACAAATGGCCACTCAAGCAAGCCACGTGGACTGCTCACTATCTCTCCTCGTGTATGTTCATCCCGAAACCACGCCGCATTCTGGAGGCACTAAAACTACTAAACCTTCACTCTTGGTATGCTCCCGCCCCCTCCTTCGTACTCGACAGCAAATTGAAATATCAGTTAACATGTAAGCATCTCCCATGATTTTCCTTATTCCATCTCGTCAGCGGTTTCAGACAGCAAGCCTACAGGTTTGTTAATATGAAAAATGGCAAATTGTGCCGAGGATCTAAGTAAACATTAAACAGTAGGTCTCTTTGTAACTAGCTAGGTAAACCTGTTGAAATGTCGGAAAAGGCCCACATACAATAGGTCCATGCGAAGTAAAGCATTGCTCTGTTCAAACCAACCTCACAGCTTTACTTTCCATCTCTAATTTCTTTCATTCTCTGTCTGCTCCATTGTTATTTCTTTATGTATCGATTATGTTAATTTTTGCATATTCTTTCTTTCTTTTCCAGGCCAATTTACTCCATTTTTGGAATTGTTCGGATGAAAAATATTCTGATAACATTGTTAACAGGACTGAGACCATTTATACCTTTAATATTAAACTGGAAAAATGGTTTCTACGCATTGCACATTTTTTTCTTTAAAGGGAATTCCTAAAAGGCAGCCTGTTTGGATATATGAGTGGGCCTGGAGGCCAAATCTCGCTACGTAAAACAAACGCACTAAATACTAGAAGGGCGTAATTATTACTCTTGAAAATGAATGCAAGTGCCACAGCGCACACAAACAAAGACATTTTTGTCGTGACGAGTGGAAGCGCTCGCTCGCTAGCTCGCACGCGCCAGCGCGGCCTCGGCTACTGGAGCGGCGGCAGAGGCAGATGCGGGCAGCGCGGCCGCCTGCCAAGCGCCATGACGTCACGCTCATCCCAAGGATGGGCGCCGCGCCGCGCCGGGCCTATGCGGCGGCCAGCAGAGTCCGCGCCACGACACCTACTGTACTGCTGGTCCTCACACCGACTGGCTGAAAGTCAAATTGTCATCATCTTGTCAAGACTGTAGCTCGTGTGTGCTCCTTACGACAAACAGTTTACTAGTGATACCGTATAACAGCATCATAGTGTTACTGAGAAGCAATAACTTAGACGGTGCAGTTGTTTTTGTTAGAGAAGCCAGATAAGCTCCATAAATTTACGTTTCACTTACAGGGAATTTGTGCCACCTACTTGTGCATACCCCACGGTAACTATTATCAACATTTCCTGATTCTGATTTACCATTATACTCTACGACTGCGCTAGGTTGTTGACTTGGGAGAGTACAATCGTTATGGCGACAATTCTCATTTTCTCGCCCATTGGGAGAGTTGTACTGGAAGTCAAGAGCAACCTGTTAAGAATATTAATTATACTAGACAAACTATAAGCATTATCCGAATCTACACATTTTTCTGTCACCATTCAATAATCGCTGCATTTACGCGCATTCATTTTTCCAATTCGTAGCTGCAGACGACCGTTCGGCTGCCTACAGACAATGACACGCCGCTTACTGGATGTCGTCTGAAGTCTCCCCGCTGTTCTATTATAAAAACGAAAATACAGTACTTGGTGGGTGTCAAGTCTACTGTAGGGAGGATGTAGAAGACTTCCCTTGCTACTCTACGTAGTGACACGAGCAGCGTTGAGTACGTGCAGGAACAACTACTCAATGCGACGCACGACGGAGCATCTAAAGTGTTACCAAGCAGCGGACAGCACTTATGGTTCTGTGCAAGTTTCAAGAAAATCAACCAGATTGCTATCCTCTCCACCTCAGAAGACTGGTCAGTCTTTGCTGTCTTTCGTAGTGCCGAATCCAAATCGTCCCATTCCATGCTCTACACTTTTATTTCACGCTCATAATGATGGAACTAGCTTTCATCGTCTGTTACAATAATCAAAGATTCATTTCCGCCATAATGAGCTCTCTTAAGAAGGTCTTTGGTAAAGGTTCTTCCCTGAATTTTCTAGTCTTCGATTAATAAACGTGCGAACCAATGGGAACAACCCTTTCCATAGCCCAACATTTGAATCATATCTCATCCTGCGCTGTCCTATCCTAAGTTTTGTTGCAATTGTATTCACAGCGACCCATTCGTCTTCCTTGCTGGAATGGACATCTATTTTTTCGCTGTATATTGTGGTGGGAGTTTGAGAGCCATCACCACGAGGTTTATCTTGGTTCCCTGTGTCCCTATCTTTGAACTGTTCCACCCTTCTCCTACCACTGCTAACGTCGAAGCACACATTCCATTTGTAAGCTCAAGTCTAAGATGAATTTCAAGAACAGATTTTCCTTTTTGACTTTGAATTTACGGACGAAACATAGATGTCGCTCATTTTGCAGGTATAACCTGTGATGACGATTCCTGATGGCTTTCAGTACGACATTCGTGTAACATTGGTAGACGTACTGGCATAAGTCCAAAGTTTTTCTTTGCTCCTTTCCGCTACAGCAGGAAGATAGGTGGCGGTGACAAGTACTAACAAGGGAACCTCCTCATCGCACCCCCCACAGATTTAGTTATAAGTTGGCACAGTGGATAGGCCTTGAAAAACTGAACACAGATCAATCGAGAAAACAGGAAGAAGTTGTGTGGAACTATTAAAAAAACAAGCAAAATATACAAACTGAGTAGTCCATGCGAAGATAGGCAACATCAAGGATGACCTGAGCTCAGGAGCGCCGTGGTCCCATGGGTAGCGTGAGCAGCTGCGGAACGAGAGGTCCTTGGTTCAAGTCCTCCCTCGAGTGGAAAGTTTTATTTTTTTATTTTCAGACAATTATCAAAGTTCAGGCACTCACACATAATCAACTTCGCTCTCCAAAATTCCACCACATGATAAGATTTGCTTGGACATATGCAGGATCTGACGGTCTAAACATGGAAAAATTTGAAAACGTTAAAAACATATGTTTTGACAGAGCACAGGGAAAACTGCGCGACTGTGAAACTGTTGCATTCATTTGTTGCAGTTCATGTGACAAACTCTTATTTTTCATCACTTCTTTAGGAGTGATTATTACATCCACAAAAAAACCTCAATCGGGCAAGGTAGAAGAATCTTTTTACCCATTCGCAAAGTGTACAAGTTAGGTGGGTGGACAACGTATTCCTGTCATATGACGCACATGCCGTCACCAGTGTCGTATAAAATATATCAGACGTGTTTTCCTGTGGAGAAATCGGTTGACCTATGATCTTGCGATCAAATGTTTTCGGTTCCCATTGTAGAGGCACGTCCTTTCGTCCACTAATCGCACGGTTTTGCGGTGCGGTCGCAAAACACAGACACTAAACTTATTACAGTGAACAGAGACGTCAATGAAAGAACGGACAGATCATAACTTTGCGAAAATAAAGAAACTAAACTTTTCACTCGAGGGAAGACTTGAACCAAGGGCCCCCTCGTTCCGCAGCTGCTCACGCTAACCACGCGACCACGGCGCTCCTGAGCTCACATTGTCTTTTATGTTGCCTATCTTGCGCATGGACTTCTCAGTTAGTATATTTTGCTTATTTTTTTCATAGTTCCACACAATTTCTTCCTGTTTTCTCGATTGATCTGTGTTCAGTTTTTCAAGGCCTAGCCACTGTGCCAACTTATAACTAAATCTGAGTGGGGTGCGATGGGAAGGTTCCCTTGTAAGAGGCGGCGAAAGAGCATGTAGAAGGTGAGTGAAAAGGCGAGCACTGCTTTCCTGTAGCGACTGCTGACTGCACAAGCAGTCTAAATATTAACCGTGTGCTGCGGCAGACACGGTGGCCGGTAAGGAGGCGGGTAACACGAGCCGAGCCGGCGGGAGGTTTGCCGAGGCGTGTCGGCCGGCGCGCCAGGTATTAGAAGACCAGACCACTGCACCGCCGCAAATATTGGTCGCGCGCAAACACGAGCGCCACGCCCGCCACGGGCATAATTTCCGGGATTTTCCAAGGGGTGACTCCTTACGGCTGCATCCACGTGGGCCCTTCTCAAGTGTCTCCTCACAGGCCAAATATGCTGCCTCGGAATGAAAATTCGGTTGCACATGTACGACGTACTGGATTCTCTTGCCGGAGGAGTGGATTCTAACCTCTGTCTGCTCTCCTAGTTTTCCGTATTCATTGCACGTGAATGCCGGAACGGTTCCTTAGATACGGTCACATCTTAGTTCTTCAGCAGTGAACCAGGCATCCATAACACGTTAAACTGTTGCGTCATATTTCCGATGAGAGTTTCATTGATTAGGCAGGTATTAGCGTGAGATTAACACCCACCGATGAACTTTCTGGGCTTATCATGAAAATGCTGCGTATCCTACGGAGGAGCTGGAAATGCCAGTGCGCGCGCGCACGCACACACACACACACACACACACACACACACACACACACACACACACACACACAGGTATAGGTAAAAAAGGTTTTGTGAACGCTGTGCCAGTGTCAGGGCAGCTTTAAGGACGGTATAAACGTCTGCATATTGCAGCGTCTAGAAAAGAGGCTAAAAGATAAACATAAACAAAAGAAAAACAAGACCACTGAATGTACAAACTTAAATCAGGTGGTGTTGCAGAAATCGCGAGAAAAAATGAGGTTTGTTAGGGGGCAACAAGTAACTGATAATAGCGAAAGTAGAGAGGATGTAAAATGCACACCGGCTATAGCACGAAAAATATTTTTGAAAAAGAGGAATTTGTTAACATTTAATACAAATTTAAGCGTCAGGAAGACCTTCCTGCAGGTATTTGTCTGGTGTCTAGAATGTGGTCGATAAGCAGTTTAGACAATAACAGAATAGAAGCGTTTGAAATGTGAAGTTGCACAGGAATGATAAGGATTAAACAGGTAGACTGGGTACTAAACGTCCGTCTCGATAGCTGCGCGGTCAGCACGGCCGATTGCTAAAGAATGGGGCCCGGGTTAGATTACCGGCTGGTAGATCTTCTCCGCTCGGGGAATGGGTGTAGTGTTGTGTTGTCCTTACGTTCGTATTGTCATCACTGACATTCCACTATCGAGATGGTCGAATGAGCATAGCTAGAAATCCAATAAATTGGAAAATTCTAATTACTAAATCGAATTGGCAGGAAAAGAAATTTATGCCATAACCTGCCTAAAGATAACATAGGACACATCCGGAGGCTTGAAGGAAGCGTCGGCTTGTTAATAGACGGAACTGTGGGGCCATAAAAATTCTAGAGGGAGACGAAAATATGATACAGTCTGCAGCTCCATTTGGATATGGATTGCAGTAATTATTCGGAGGTAAAGAGTCTTCCCTAGGAAACAGTAGCACGGAGAACTGTGTCAAACCATCCCTCGGATCGCATACCACAACACTGTAGTACACACAGCTTTGAATCAGGTCACACAAACATGAGTCCACAACTGACCATTTATGCAGCCACAGCTGCTTTAATGTTAAAAGAAACGTTACTGAACTAACAATCAGGCACCCCATACATCTGCTGTTTCTTCTCACTTCACTATCTCTCTCTTCCTCGTTGTCATTGTCATAAACTCTGTCTCTCATTATCACTGGTTGCTACCCATTTCCACTTTCTCCTCTTCATTCCTCTCCTACTGCCAGTGTCTTCTTCAGTCTTTTACTAGCATTGTTTCGTCACTGTCTACTATGTTTCACTGCCACCGTGTTACTTTCGTTCCCTCACACTGTCATTGTCTCTCCTTCGCTCTTTCTATACCACAGCCCCTGTCTATTATCTTCCAGTATTTATTATTTTTTCGTTTCTTTGCCACTCCCACTGTCTCCTCTCAAAGCGTAAAAAAAGAGCGAATCTGTTCGCAGGGCAAGTTTTTTTGGAAAAATATTTGAAGGTGCTAAGAAGGTACAGGATGAGTAAATAGAAATAGCCCGGTCGAGTGAATACGATTTGACGTGGTGTGCACACCACGTGTACGCCCGCCACGTGATCCACACAGGTCCAGAGCGTGGTGAGGGCCGTGTCTCCGGCACGGATGCGCCCTGCGAGGTCCGGTGAGCGGCCAGCCAGTGGGTGGCTTTTAAGGTGGTTTTCCATCTACCTCGGCGAATGGGGGCTGGTTCCCCTTACTCCGTCTCAGTTACACTGCGTCGGCGATTGCCGCGCAAACACGTACGTGTACACCATAATTATCTGCCACTCAAACATTTGGGATTACACTCGTCTGGTATGAGACGTTACGGACGGGGGGAGGGAGGGGCAACCGCATAATAATCCTGGGTTCGGTGTGGGGCGTTTCTAGGTCCCCGGTTTAATACAATACACTACTGGCTTGTAATCGAATTGCGGGCTTATGAAATATAAACTCAGTTGTACGACTGGATTCGTGATTTCCTATCAGGGAGGTCACAGTTCGTAATAACTGACGGAAAGTCATCGAGTAAAAGAAAAGTGATCTCTGGCGTTGCCCAAGGTAATGGCCCGCATCTCGTGGTCGTGCGGTAGCGTTCTCGCTTCCCACGCCCGGGTTCCCGGGTTCGATTCCCGGCGGGGTCAGGGATTTTCTCTGCCTCATGATGGCTGGGTGTTGTGTGATGTCCTTAGATTAGTTAGGTTTAAGTAGTTCTAAGTTCTAGGGGACTGATGACCATAGATGTTAAATCCCATAGTGCTCAGAGCCATTTGAGCCAAGGTAATGTTATAGGACCTTTGCCTTTCCTTATCTATATAAGCGATTTAGGAGAGAATCTGAGCAGCCGTCTAAGGTTGGTTTCAGATGACGCTGTCGTTTGTCGTCTAATAAAGTCATCAGAAGATCAAAACAAATTGCAAAACGATTTAGATATTTGTATCGTGCGAAAATGTGCTATTGACCCTAAATTAACGAAAAGTGTGAGGTCATCCACATGAGTGCTAAAAGGAATCCGTTAAATTCCGATTACACGATAAGTCGTGTCAAATCTGAAGGCCGTAAATTCAACTACATACCTAGGAATTACAGTTACGAACAACTTAAATTGGAAAGAACATACAGAAAATGTCGAGGAAAAGACGAACCAAATACTGCGTTTTATTGGCAAAACACTTATAAGATGCAACAGACATAATAAAGAGACTGCTTACAGTACTATTGTCTGTCCAAATTTGGAGGACTGCTGCGTGGTGAGGGATCCTTACCAGATAGGTTTAACGGAGTACATCGAGAAAGTTCGAAGAAGAGCAGCACGTTCTGTACTATCGAGAAATACAGGACAGAGGGTCACGAGCATGATGCAGGATTTGGGGTGGAAATAAATTCAAGAACAGGCGTTTTTCGTTGTGGCGGGATCTTCAAACGGTTCAAATGGCTCTGCGCACTATGGGACTTAACTTCTAAGGTCATCAGTCCCCTAGAACTTAGAGCTACTTAAACCTAACTAAGGACATCACACACACCCATGCCCGAGGCAGGATTCGAACCTACTACCGTAGCGGTCGCGCGGTTCCGGACTGTAGTGCCTAAAACCGCTCGGCCACCTCGGCTGGCGGCGGGATCTTCTCATGAAATTTAAATCACCAACTTTCTACTCTGAGTGCGAAAATACTTTTTTGATGCCGATCTACATAGGTAGAAACGATTATCACAATAAAATAACAGAAATCAGAGCTCGCACGGAAAGATACAGGTGCTAGTTTTTTCCGCGCGTCGTTCGAAAGCACAATAACAGAGAATTTTTGTGAAGGTGGATCGACGGACCCTCTGCCACGCACTTAAGTCTGATTTGCAGAGTAGCTACGCAGATGTAGACGCAGATAACCTCATAAAAGGCGCTAGAGTGAGAATTATACGAGTATTACTCTAGCTTTTGATGTCCTTATCACGTAGATGAGGATCGCTGACACAGAAAGAATCCAACTACGCTACTAGGATTGTAACAGGTCGATAGAGAGTATAACGAAGAGTGAGACGACCTTATCTTAAGTAAACAATTTTCTCTAACTGAAGTTCCACAGTAGGTGTAGGGTCATTTGAGACGAAACAAGATCGGATCCGATAAAGGCAGTAACCAAGCGGGCATTCGCTTCGAGCAATTTCAAAAAACACGATGACCGGAGTCGTGTGCGACGCTGCGACACCTCGCTGGTTGTTAATATGACGGGCCGCACTCGCAGCCTCGGGCCGTCCCTAAAAGGCGGAGCAGCGCGTGGCGTGGCACCGCGGCGCACCGCACGTTTTCCCAGCGCAGCGGCGGCATTAGTATGTACGCGGCGCGGGCACGGCCCGCGTGGTGGCATCTGCGCCATTGTCGTCGATGCGCCGGAGGCCGCCCTTGCGACACGCTGCCGCCGCGGCTGGTGCGTTCGTCGACGACGCTCTTCTGTTTACTCACTCTCATTCCGGAGAGGCGTCCTGAGATGGCTTCACCTCGGTGCGACCTCACTTTCAACTTCTGGGTAATTACCCCTTATGGAGTCAAATTAACCTTTAGAACAAAAAAGTTGTCATTAGGAATCAATCTATTTTTATAACATACTCTTCGCTATCAAATTGGAAGGAACACACAAAAAATGTTGTGGTGAAGGCTAACCAAAGTCTGCGTTTCATGAGTACATCGAAAAAGTTCAAAGAAAGGCAGCACGTTTTGTATTATCGCGAAATATGGGAGAGAAGGTCACAGAAATGATACAGAATTTGGGATGGACATCATTAAAAGAAAGGAGTTTTTCGTTGCGATGGAATCTTCTCACGAAATTCCAATCACCAACTTCCTCCTCCGAATGCGAAAATATTTTGTTGACACCGACTTACATAGGGAGGAACGATCACATAGATAAAATAAGGGAAATCAGAGCTCGTACGGTAAGATATAGGTGTTCATTCTTTCCGCGCGCTATACGAGATTGGAATAATAGAGATTTGTGAAGGTGGTTCGATGAATCCTATGTCAGGCACTTAAATGTGATTTGCAGAGTATCCATGTAGATGTAGATCGCACTTATCTGACATCCACTGCTTGCCACAGGCGTCATACTTTTCCATTCATTACGGTCTTCAGCTTAACGCGTACCTATCGATTCTGCGTGTTTTTCAATGCTGTTATGCGGTCGTCTCGGTTTTCGCTTGCATCTTGGATTCCAGGAAAGAATTTGCTTTCGACGTGGAGCATGTATTTTCACATCTACCTCCACTTAACTGCCCTGATTATGAAAATCGATTAATGAATGCTTAAGTTCCAATCCATTTTCAGCCATTGAGGGGGTATTTTCAGATGCAATTGATTTCGACCCAAAAAACGGTGTCAAGATTCCGCGAAGACAACACTATAAAAATATTTTGACAATGGAGAACTATTATTATTATAGCTCAAGGCCGGTTGTTATTGTACACCATTACCGGACAAACTCTTAAGAATATCGATCCCATTCGCCACAACGTACAGGCACAGTCTAACACAACAGTTGCGACACTCCGTCTCTTTTTAACAAAAGCAGAGCCCCAAGCAGCCAGCAAGTGACACTTCAGAATATGAGTACGAATACTAACGTTTATATTGATTCGTAACACCAGGTTTCACAAAGGGGAGTGTATGCAGTGCCATAAAAACCGTCAATAACTAAAAAACGTCACCACATTTCTTTATTTCTTAGTTTCCTAATGACTATGAGAGGTACGAAACGGTACATTTCAGGACAGTTTATTTACGATTGTATTGTTCCGTACAGACATTTACTGAGTACTGTCGTTTTCTTTTAATAAAAAAACTGCTAGTAAACACCAGAAGATCTGACCTTTTGCACAAAGACGTCGTATATCTAACAAAGCAGACATTTGTTCGCCACGCTTTCAGACATGTCAGTGAACGTGGAACGTAGGAAACTTATACGGAATGTAACACCCACATTATTTAACGTATCAAACAAGCCACCTCAATTGTAGCTTAGGGGAAAAAACATAGACGTGATAATAAATTGCCAACAGCTCAGGAGCCGGCCGGTGTGGCCGAGCTGTTCTAGGCGCTACAGTCTGGAACCGGGCGACCGCTACGGTCGCAGGTTCGAATCCTGCCTGCCTGAGATGTTAAATCCCATAGTGCTTAGAGCCATTTGAACAAGAGAAACTAATGCCACACTTGTTACTAAATTCGAGCCATAAACGGCAAGAATCTTCAACACATTCTCTTTTGAAGCAAAAGTTACTACATTTACAAAAAAAAATATTCGGGTATCTGAAAGTCGAGTGAAGTGTACGAAAAGGTAAATCATTAGACTCCATAAATAAAAGTATCACTGAAAATGCCTATGATGATAACAGCAGATACCAACAGAAATATACGCTTCTCATCCATGAAATGTGTTTAAATTCGCTTGGTTTCAGCGCAATAAGCTGCAATTATAGGCATATTCGACAGTAATTCTGCAGAATGAGTTGAAGCTTATGTCACTGAATCGGCGCGATTCGGCTGTTTTTACATGTATTCCAGGATAATTCATGTCTCTTGCTAACTTACTAACGCATGGTACGCAAAAATATAACCATTATTCTGATAAGTAGAAAATAATTTTAAAAAAACAGATATTATCCTTATGACGCATTTGAGTGTCTGCTTTCTCACCTCAAGGAGTACTAGTGTCGCTCCAGCTGTCAAACGGTAATAACCTTCGCATCAGGGAGTGTTGTGACTGCATTTATTAGACTGTGGTACAGATATGAAGAGCAGATTTTCAACTGTTGTAGCAGTAGAAACAAACGAGAGCTACAAAGTCAGCTTCAAATGCGCCTTGATGACACAAACTAAAGTGGATTGTTAGAAATAAAAATAAGTAACCGTTTGATTGACTCAGTACTTCTTAATTTTGCAAAAAAAAAACACCATTTTTTCTATGAACGTTAACTAAGAATTATTTATTTATCGTTAGTCACTTTTCCAATCTGAAGTTAATTACGGTGTCAAACGTTGTTGAGAGTCAGACAAATGTGAGTTCACACATACTGTGAAGAGACCGGAATGAGGATGGGATAATTCACCTGCCGTAACGCATTAAAAAACAGCGGTTCCAAAGGTAGATTGTTTTTGGACTAGAATCGCTTTATGATGAAACGCCCCCAAGTGTTACTTCGTCCATCACTAACCTACAAGAAGATTAAAAATAGCAATTCGAGCTAAGTTAGTGATGAAAACGTATTGGAATACCACAACAAGTAAAACTCAGCTACAGAAAAATAACACTTCTCCTTCCCTGTTCCTGTCCTGTGAAACTTTAGCAGAAAATTTGAAATTTATTACCTAGGGTCCATTCACGATTTTAACTCTGTCGTGAGCAAGGACCAGAAGTGCACAGTAAAAAGCTTACCACGTGGTAGGAAAAAGGGTTTTCGCAGAAAAACCACTGCGACAACAGGCGAAAAGTTATTAGGCAAACTGCACCAAAACCAACTCGAAGAAGATAGCGATATTTTAAATGGTCGTGAATACATAAATGAAGTTAGTGAAGCAGAGTCAGATGCTGAAGCTGTGCCTATGAACTAATGCTCATGGTAAAGCTCTAAGACACTCCGCAGTGCCTCAAGGACGTGATTCGCTAGTGAATGGAGCCCTTTACGGCCGACGGTTGCGCTATGTAGTACCACCTGGTTTCACCACATCCGTTCTCCTACCAACATTTACAACTTAACGACATATCTTTACAGCACTAATAACCGTCATTTACTAAGAACAGGAAACACTAGTAGTTTGGTAGCGTCTCGCAAATGTGAGGTGCAAACGAGCGGTATACCGTACATCCGCCCCCCTCTTTCGGTGAGTTATCAACTCTAGACCAAGCAGATTACACCAGGAAGAAACACGTGCTACAAAAATCCAGCCTTCGCGACACGACATGCTCAGCGAACGGTATTAATCGAGATATTGTATCGATACTTCGAAATATTCTATAACTAAAATCTATTAAGCATTATAAACTCAATTTATCCACTACACCCTCTATCTGAAAGACTTGATCTTCTGATGTCTCAGCAGTAGTATCAATAGTGATTGGTCCACAACATGTCTAAAATGTTCATCTCCCCCTGTTAAACGTAAACGGAAGTACTGTTTCTGTCAATGTGGAGGCAGGAAGGGCCAGTAAAGAAAATTAAGGATTTAGACACTATCTTATTAATAATAAGCATTAGAACTGTTTAATGCTGCAGGCGGGCCTCTAAGTTCAAAGTCCGATGTGGTACGTTATGAAATTTTCTTACCTCTCTTGATGATGTGATCATATGGATTCACCAGTTAGTTAGTTACACGTTCCACAGGCCACCTGAACGATTCTTTTATCGAAATGATGTGGAACGAGTTAGCTTACACAATATGTATACATGATTAGTGTTAAAATTAATTAATTCATTATTATTTTTAGCCCTATACATGCAGCTAAACTTTTTAATTTTTGTAGTTGCTACCGTTTTTAAGTAGAAATTCGTCAATGGAAGAAGGTGACCAGGAGAGATGATTTTAAATTAGATTTAAAATTGTGAGATATTTTATGTTACTGAGCAAATTCTCAAAAACTTTTGTTTCTGCTTATTTAACTCCTTTCTGAGCCACTGACAGCTTTAACAATGAGTAATGAAGGTCATTTTTCCCTCTAGTGTTGTGAATATGGACGTCACTGTTCTTCTCAAATTGTGATGGATTATTTATGGTGAATTTCACTAGTAGATATATGGAAGTTACTTCAATGGAAAAAACTTCTGAAGGTTGATACGTTTGTTTCCCAGATTAGCAATTGCACAAGGAGCAGAAGTAGCTGAACTGTAACTGTTTGAGAATCTCAGTAATATGCTTCTTTTTGTTGAAGTTTTCATCAATTGTGCACCCATGAATTTGGAGCATTCTACCCTATTTACTGACTCTGCTCATATGCTACATCAATCATGAATATGATTCTATTTGTTGCATAGAACTGAATGTAGAGAGTTTCTTCAAAATTTATAAACAGACCGCTTTCAGAGAAACACGTAATAATTCTTTGAAAATACCATTTATCAAGTCTACTGTTGCTTTCTCTCTAATGGGTTTTGTTATAATACTAGTACCGTCAGCAAAACGTACCAACTTTGCTTGTTGAATGCTAGTGGAAGGACATTCACATAAGGAATAGGAGTCAACCCAAAATTGAACCCTGTGTTGTTATTTTTTTCCCAGTCAATAAAACTTTCTACATTTCCTATATTGCCTGGATTATTAATATTAAGGACAACTATAAACAACAGAGGGTGGTCAAGGTAATGTATTCACCGTCTGGAGAATCCAGGCGGTTCCGACGATTAGCAGTCCAACAATTACATACGGAGTTACAAGAGTATCTGAGAAGACCACATCTCTAGGAGATACGGACCACAGAAACTCAGTCTGAATAATAATAATAATAAGCAGGTGAAATACTATAATCGACTTCCAACGCACTTCATCAAACAAAATATCCGAGTGGTCAGATGTGTCTGGTTCGATAGTTACTGGGCACAGACCATACATTGCGAGAGTGAAGGAGATAGGCCGGCCGATGTGGCCGAGCGGTTCTAGGCGTTTCAATCTGGAACCGCGCGACCGCTACGGTCGCAGGTTCCAATCCTGTCTCGGGCATGGATGTGTATGATGTCCTTAGGTTAGTTAGGTTTAAATAGTTCTAAGTCTAGGGGATGGTTCTAATGGCTCTGAGCACTATGGGACTTAACATCTGAGGTCATTAGTCCCCTAGCGTAGCGGTCGCGCGGTTCCAGACTGTAGCGCCTAGAACCGCTCGGCCACCCTGGCCGGCTAAGTCTAGGCGACTGATGACCTCAGATGTTAAGTCCCATAGTGCTCAGAGCCATTTTTTTGAAGGAGATAACATACAGAGGAAAATAAATAACGAAAGAAAAAGAGAGTTACGAAAAGGGGCGGTGGGTAGGAAGACAAAGGAAAGCAGTATGATGAAGAATGAACAAATAGGTGCATTGCGATTTTGTTTCATTTTGAAATTTTCAGGCTGAAATTACAAAATTCGCTGTATCAGTTTTTGTTGTACGTGAGCGCATGGTTTACGTCACCTGTTTTCTAAGTCGCAGGAAATGTATTGTGTTGCCTCGCCACTTCCTAGTGATTATTCCAGGTTCGGCTAGGATTTACAGTGCTATCAACGGTTCTGTAAATTATAGGACCTTTCCGCCTCTGCAGATTCCTTCGTCGCTCTCATCCGTCACCATCACGTGACACGCCCAAGCTTTGAGAAATCGTCACAGGAACATACTTCGATACGTTGTCAATAGAATGTAATATGAATATACTTTGACAATAATGACATATAGTGTTTCAAACCGGACACAGTTTACACTATGACTGTTGTTTACTTGAAACATTATACAGCGAGAAGCCGCGCGGTCTCAGGCGCCTTGCCGCGGTTTGCGCGGCTGCCCCGTCGGAGGTTCGAGTCCTCCCTCGGGCATGGGTGTGTATGTGTGTTGTACTTAGTGTAAGTTAGATTAAGTAGCGCGTAAGCCTAGGGGCCGATGACCGCAGCGGTTTCATCCCATAGGAACTTACCACAAAAATTCAGCGAGGAAGTACTGCCTTCCACTGAAAGAATCGAAACATTAATATTGAAGGATGATATGCAGAATGTTCAAATATGGGCCCCTACTTATACTTCTTGAATTAAAAAACACCTCTTTGCCCTTCTGCTAACGACTAATTCACAGCTGCTTGACAAAGTCTACCGCACACGTTCACTTCACAATTACGCAACGGAAAACGGATCTGGAGCCCGAGGACCTACGGGCAATAACGAAGATTCTCGAGGTCTGGGGGCGCGACAGAGGTAACTGCTATCGAGTAACAAACATGGAAAAGTGCAATGCCATTCTTCACCTTTTGTTACGCGAGTCGACGACTGATGGCTTCCGAAGCATTCTGAGTGATTTGTAACAAAATAACTCAGAATATTTCTTTCCGGCGACGAACAGAGTTTCGCAGAACTCCCTGTGATTTCCGGTAAAGTCAAACTTCCCAGCCACGTGGCACCCCGCACTGCGACCGGCGCGCCGTGCCGGGCTGCGATTTCCGGAGCGATCGCAGCTCGGCTCGGGCTGCGGCCGGTGGCTGGCTCGTTAGCAGCGGCGCTGCGCGGCGCGGCGCGTCTGGGGCCAGCCTCCGGCGGCGAGCGCGTGGCCTTGGGCCGCCTGCCGCACGACCTACAGCCAGCGACGGCGGTGGCGGCGCGGCCACCGGCTCCGCCGCTCCTCGCCACGCGGTTAGCACAAAGCGCTCGCGCCTCTGTGGGAACCGTGTCACTCGCGCCAGCCGCTCTGGCGGCTGCGATACTTAGGCGTGGAAGGATCTGAATGCATTCTCTGGCACACGATATGCAAAAACTACCGGCGAATCTATAATGCCGAAGACTTAGTTAACGGGTTAACTGGAAATCAGCGGCAAGTGTCTGTCTACTCCAGGCCATCGGAGCACAGGACGAGACACGTGTCTAAACGAAGGAATCCTAAGCAGTACCGCTCACATTAGGTGACGTGTCAGTCTCACTATGAAGTCAGTAAGCGCATATTAGCTACTGTTAAGATGAAGTCGTCTTCGTTTCCAACCATATTTACATATTTCATTATCAACCACGAATAAACAAGGCGTACGCTAGCTGAAATCGTGCACGCACAGTGATAAATGATAGTGCAATGTTAACATTAAATCAATAATAAGCAATATATGAACAAGTGCTATGAGATACGCTACATCCTTTCTGTAGACGACAAGAAATCCTGTTTTGTCATGCATATGACGTCAAATATGTAAACACGGTTGGCACGAGGACGACGCCCTCTTCACGTGTATTGATATGCATTGACGCATTTCAGTCAGCTATCACTTGAAAAATGACACAATAACAAAAATTGCTATTGCACATCAAGGAATTTAATAACAGTCCTGGTGGAATATGAGACGTACATTTATTGACCTTTCTTCCCACTCGATAATACCTTTTTATTTAAAAATAAATTTAGCCTTTGTTTCTGATGACCGTATAAAATCAAACTTGATAGGATGGATCATGGCGCTGCACGCTTTGTCTCTTTTTCCTGTCGCAGTACATCAGACTGCTGCATTAGAATTGCTTAAAGTCACTTCCTTTAGTACACGATCATTGACAAATTACTAAGTACTACTACGTTCACGGGGTCAGTAGCGCCTTACCCATCTTGCAACAACCCTGCCAGTTCGATATCTGGATAGCTGCGTATGGAATAAGCAGTGCTAAGGATCTGAAGCACTCAGATGTACATAACCGGATTCTGTCTCACGAGATGTAATGCTGCTCAGATTCATCAGTGCAGTTATAAAACCGCCCAGTAAAACAGTAGCATTCACGTCTCCTCCTCCTCCAGCTGTGCAACAAGCCACCAAATCTTCGCCCCCAGCGGCGAAATCACGTGAACAGCAGCAAGTGAGCGATAAAGGTTACTTCGTAAACTGCTTCTTTATTTTCCATTTTCCGGGTTGTTACTATTTTCAGATTCCTTCTGCTGAAAATTAAACTTTGTCAGTTGCTTTCTGAAGTTGTACAATAGCGAGAAGACAAAGAAATAAAGTGTAGCAGATGATTGAATAGGAGAGATCAAAGGGTTTACTATTTCATGAAGTCCTAATGGCGACTCGTAAAATCCGAACATAGATTCCAGGTTACTGCCATGTTTACATTTTTTTTCTGTTTCTTGCAGAAATCAATAAGTTTAAACAGAAAAACTAGACAGAAATTAAACTAGAAAAGGGTCGCAGTATGTTAACAAATGAGAACAAACGAAGCAGTACGCAAGGCTGAGTTGGATCTGTCGAACTCGTGCGTCTCGTAGAAACGGGAACCAAGACCACAGCCTGCTTCACATTCATGAGCCAGTATATATACATAGATACACTTAATGAGTTTAAATGCCTTTTCGTGGTCAGGTAGAAATATTCTGGCTCTTCTGCAAATTAGTCCCTGCATCCCTTGGCAGGTGACGATACAAGAAAAGGGTGGTGGAAGCATCCTCTCCATTAGCTCTGTTAGGTCTCTCTTCACCAGATGTCATTAGACACTTTCCGTTGTCGAAGAACAGCCGCTTCCAGCTCTGATGAAACTTTTCCCACTTAAAATTCAATAATCAGTGTATTTCAACGTCCTGCCTGAATTTCGTGATGTAAAAGGACTGCGATACGAATACAAACCTCCAGGATCAGACTGCTAAACTGTTCACAGTAACGTATCAAAGTTTCTCCGTTAGTGAGGTTGCGAATTTTACAACTTCAAGGACAGAGTGCACAACTGACTTACAATCTGATTTTTACGCAGCTAATAAAGAATAGCGACATCAATTACCTCTACGTGCAAGAACCGTACTAAAACTATGGAGCCAGCGTCTAGATAAAACAAAGACTCCATTGAGCAGAATGGCTGTTGTCACACAAATTACAGTGTACTTATCGGGGAGAGTGTCTTGCGCGTGGAAGCATTAAATTCTTCCATTTGCTGATACTATTTAATAATATTCAAGTTGCTGGAATAACTATCATTGCCGTTTTGTGCTGCATTCATCGCTGTCGTCCGTTCCTCACACTACGTTTCCTACCCTACCGAATAAAGCCGCTATTGTTAATTCGGTGCACCGGTACACACCGGCAAACGGAGGGTAATACATTAGCTAGTTTGCAGGAATACGTCTAGATAGGCTGGCTGTAAAAATGAATTTACCTCAGACTGCATTTCAATGATCTTCATTTCTTTTTCTTTTCAACATGATCGAATTCAAGGCCGTTACAGTAAAAGATAGAAATGCATTTAACTGCAGTCTGAGGTAAATATGTTCTTTATTTATTTCTAATTTCTGCTACCAGTCACTTTTTTATTTTATGTTTAATCTGATGTAATACAACGCGCTCGAACATGTTCTGTTCATCTTCAGGCGTTTATACATACATACATACAGAGAAAACTAGATTAATCTACACTCATGTTCATAAATTAAGGATAATTGCAGAATGTGGTGCTACACAACGTGGCACTACACAAAACTGGCAGGCACTAATACCATAGGGACATACAGAACACACACGACACAGATATGTAAGTCCACAGTATTCGTGGTAAGTTGAGAAAATCGCCCCGAAACACATGTACTGCAAAACGCCATTGTTTCCTGCGCATGTACCCCGGCATCAATATGGGATATGATCACCATGCACACGTACACAGGCACACGGGTTGGCATACTCTGGCATACTCTGGACCAAGTGGTCGAGCAGCTGCTAGGGTATAGACTCCCATTCTTGGACCAGTGCCTGTTGGGAGCTCCTAAAGTGTCGTAGGGGTTTGAAGACGTGCAGCGATACGTCAACCGAGAGCATCCCACATGTTCTCGATGGGGTTTAGGTCTGGAGAACAGGCAGGCCACTCCATTCGCCTGATATCTTCTGTTTCAGGGTACTCCTCCACGATGGCAGCTCGGTGGGGCCGTGCGTTATCATACATCAGGAGGAATGTGAGACTCACTGCACCCCTTAAAAGGTGGACATAATGGTGCAAAATGACGTCCCGATACACCTGACCTGTTACAGTTCCTCTGTCAAAGTCATACAGGGGTGTACGTGCACCAATCATAATCCCACCCCACACCATCAAACCACGACCTCCATACAGGTCCCTTTAAAGGACATTAAGGGGTCGGTATCTGGTTCCTGGTTCACGCCAGATGAAAACCCGTCGAGAATCACTGTTCTGACTATACCTGGACTCGTCCGTGAACATAACCTGGGACTACTGTTCCAATGACCATGTGCTGTGTTCTTGACACCAGGATTTACGGGCTCTCCTGTGACCAGGGGTCAGTGGAATGCACCTTGCAGGTCTCCAGGCGAATAAACCATGTCTGTTCAGTCGCCTGTAGAATGTGTGTATGGAGACAACTGTTCCAGTGGCTGCGGTAAGGTCCCGAAAAAGGCTACCTGCAATACACCGTGGCCGTCTGCGGGCACTGACGGTGAGATATCGGTCTTCTTGTGGTGTTGTACACTGTGGACGTCCCGTACTGTAGCGCCTGTCTTCTGGAATCGTTGCCATAATCTTGAGATCACACTTTGTGGCACACGGAGGGCCCGTGCTACGACATGCTGTGTTGACCAGCCTCCAGTCGCCCTAGTATTCCACCCCTCACAACGTCATCAGTATGTGTTCTTTGAGCCATTTTCAACACAGTTACCATTAGCACGTCTGTAAACGTCTGCACACTTACTCGCTGCACCGTACTCTGACATGCACCAACACACCTCTGCGTATGTGGACTGCTGCCAGCGCTACCGTGTGACGGCCGCAGGTCAAATGCACCTCATGGTCATACCCCGAGATGATTTAAACCCGCAAACCGCCCACCAGAGCGTTGTTTCACCATGTATCAGCATTATCCTTAATTTATGAGCATGAGTGTAGAACTCTTTGTCCATTGCTTGTTACTGTAGCGGCTGGTGAGGCAGTTGGGGAGGGGGGCAGTGGATGGCTAGGAATCGAAAATACAATGTGCAATAGTGTAATGTTAATCAACAGCTCCGCCATTACACCAGTGACGCAAGTGAAGCAGCAAGGTGATGAAATCGTAAGTGATCAACTGTCATATAAAAGCCTTTCACACTATTTTCGTAACACATGTTGTTGTTGTTGTTGTTGTGGTCTTCAGTCCTGAGACTGGTTTGATGCAGCTCTCCATGCTACTCTATCCTGTGCAAGCTTTTTCATCTCCCAGTACCTACTGCAACCTACATCCTTCTGAATCTGCTCAGTGTATTCATCTCTTGGTCTCCCTCTACGATTTTTACCCTCCACGCTGCCCTCCAATACTAAATTGGTGATCCCTTGATGCCTCAGAACATATCTGATGCAAATCTATCTGCATTCTATACAGGCTGTGGTATCATTCGTAGTCAACCACAAGGATGAAAACCAGCAGAAGACATCACTGATTTCGATTTCTAGCCATCTACTGCCCCCCTCCTCCCCTCCAAATGCCACACCAGCCGCTACAGTAACAAACAATGGACAGAGAGTTATAGATTAATCTAGTTTAAGATTGTTTAAGTAACATTTCTCTGTATGTATGTGTGTATCTATAAACGCCTGAAGATGAACAGAACATGTTCTAAACGCGTTGTATTATGTTAGATTAAACATAAAATAAAAACGTGACTGGTAGCAGAAATTAGATATAAATAATTATCCCACACAGTCACGGTTCACAAACGTAGCCATTATGGCCGACAATAAATATGTTCTTTCAAGATTCTGTACGACCGCGTTCCTGCGGTTCCACCAGCGACGGAAAGTTTAAATACGTCTAGATAGCATTATTAAGGCTCGCTTCATTTTAGCCTCATTACATCTGAGTCACAAAACTGCAACCTTCCTCAGCATTAGCCTTTAGTATTGCTATCACGAAACTGAAAATCACAACTATGCCTGTAGGCGGTGAAATTGGTGTTACCTGGCCATGAGTTCATTAAGACTCTTCGACGGTTAATTCATGACAAATCAGACGTCTACTGCATCCACCAAGACCTAGTTTGATTGTGAGTTTTAAAAAGACGCTCCACAAATATCCAACAAGAGAAGCGCAAAACTTTTACGTTAATATCCTGAGAGATAATGTACATCTACATGGCTACTCTGCAAGTCACACGTAAGTGCCTGGCAGAGGGTTCATCGAAACACTATCACACTAATTCTCTGTTATTCCACTTCCGAACAGCAAGCGGAAAGAAAGAACTATATCTTTCATTACGAGATCTGATTTACCTTCTTTTTTTATTATGATCGTTTATACCTATATACGTCGGCGCCAACAGAATTTTTCGAATTCGGAGGAGAAAGTTGGTGACTGAAATTTCGTGAGAAGATCCTGCTGCAACCAAAACCGCTTTGTTTTCATGATTTTTAACCAAAATCCTGTCTCATGTCCTTGTCGTTCTCTCCCCTATGTCTCGAAAATTCAAAACTGTTGCCTTTCTTTGAACTTTCTCGATGTACTCTGTTGATCAGTTACTACGAACTGTGACCTCTCTGATATGAAATCACGAGTGCAGTCGCATAACTGGGGCGATATTTCATAAGCACCCAGTTTCATTACAAGCCGCTTGTGAGGTACGATGTCAAAAGCCTTCTGGAAATCTACAAATACATAATCAATTTGAAACCCCTTGTCGATAGCTCGCTACACTTCGTCTGAGTAAAGAGCTAGTTGTGTTTCACGAGAATAATGTTTTCTAAATCCGTGTTGATTACGTGTCAATAAACCGTTCTCTTCGACGTAACTCTTAACATTCGAATACAATATTTGTTCCACGATCCTGGCACAATCGACATTAATGATATGAGCCTATAATTCAATGATCTATTGCCTTTCTCGAATATTGGTGTGACCTGTGCGTTCTCTTCGACGTAACTCTTAACATTCGAATACAATATTTGTTCCACGATCCTGGCACAATCGACATTAATGATATGAGCCTATAATTCAATGATCTATTGCCTTTCTCGAATATTGGTGTGACCTGTGCAATTTTCAGTCTTCGGGTATAGATCTTTCGTCGAGCGAGCGAGTATATGACTTAAGTATAGAGCTATTGCATCAGCATACTCTGAAAGGGACCTAACAGGTATACAATCCTGACCGAAAGACTTGTTTTTACTACGTGATTTAAGTTACTCATGTCGGCAGCTATTCTTGATTCGAATTCTGGAATATTTACTTCGTCTTCTTTGGTGAAGGAATTTCAGAAGGCTGTGTTTACTAACTCTGCTTTAGCATCACTGTCGTCGATAGTATCTTCATTGTTATCACACAGAACAGATACTGATTGTGTCTTGCCGCTAGCATACAACGTGCTAGTAATACAATGGTACAGAAGTAAGGGCACTGACGGAAGAGTACTCACACACTACTATGTTGTTGTTGTTGTGGTCTTCAGTCCTGAGACTGGTTTGATGCAGCTCTCCATGCTACTCTATCCTGTGCAAGCTTTTCCATCTCCCAGTACCTACTGCAACCTACATCCTTCTGAATCTGCTTAGTGTATTCATCTCTTGGTCTCCCTCTACGATTTTTACCCTCCACGCTGCCCTCCAATACTAAATTGGTGATCCCTTGATGCCTCAGAACATGTCCTACCAACCGATCCCTTCTTCTGGTCAAGTTGTGCCACAAACTTCTCTTCTCCCCAATCCTATTCAATACTTCCTCATTAGTTATGTGATCTACCCATCTAATCTTTAGCATTCTTCTGTAGCACCACATTTCGAAAGCTTCTATTCTCTTCTTGTCCAAACTATTTATCGTCCATGTTTCACTTCCATACATGGCTACACTCCATACAAATACTTTCAGAAATGACTTCCTGACACTTAAATCAATACTGGATGTTAACAAATTTCTCTTTCTCAGAAACGCTTTCCTTGCCATTGCCAGCCTACATTTTATATCCTCTCTACTTCGACCATCATCAGTTATTTTGCTCCCCAAATAGCAAAACTCCTTTACTACTTTAAGTGCCTCATTTCCTAATCTAATTCCCTCAGCATCACCCGACTTAATTAGACTACATTCCATTATCCTTGTTTTGCTTTTGTTGATGTTCATCTTATATCCTCCTTTCAAGACACTGTCCATTCCATTCAACTGCTCTTCCAAGTCCTTTGCTGTCTCTGACAGAATTACAATGTCATCGGCGAACCTCAAAGTTTTTATTTCTTCTCCATGAATTTTAATACCTACTCCGAATTTTTCTTTTGTTTCCTTTACTGCTTGCTCAATATACAGATTGAACAACATCGGGGAGAGGCTACAACCCTGTCTTACTCCCTTCCCAACCACTGCTTCCCTTTCATGTCCCTCGACTCTTATAACTGCCATCTGGTTTCTGTACAGATTGTAAATAGCCTTTCGCTCCCTGTATTTTACCCCTGCCACCTTTAGAATTTGAAAGAGAGTATTCCAGTCAACATTGTCAAAAGCTTTCTCTAAGTCTACAAATGCTAGAAACGTAGGTTTGCCTTTCCTTAATCTTTCTTCTAAGATAAGTCGTAAGGTCAGTATTGCCTCACGTGTTCCAGTGTTTCTACGGAATCCAAACTGATCTTCCCCGAGGTTGGCTTCTACTAGTTTTTCCATTCGTCTGTAAAGAATTCGTGTTAGTATTTTGCAGCTGTGACTTATTAAGCTGATAGTTCGGTAATTTTCACATCTGTCAACACCTGCTTTCTTTGGGATTGGAATTATTATATTCTTCTTGAAGTCTGAGGGTATTTCACCTGTTTCATAAATCTTGCTCACCAGATGGTAGAGTTTTGTCAGGACTGGCTCTCCCACGGCCGTCAGTAGTTCCAATGGAATATTGTCTACTCCGGGGGCCTTGTTTCGACTCAGGTCTTTCAGTGCTCTGTCAAACTCTTCACGCAGTATCTTATCTCCCATTTCATCTTCATCTACATCCTCTTCCATTTCCATAATATTGTCCTCAAGTACATCACCCTTGTATAGACCCTCTATATACTCCTTCCACCTTTCTGCTTTCCCTTCTTTGCTTAGAACTGGGTTTCCATCTGAGCTCTTGATATTCATACAAGTGGTTCTCTTATCTCCAAAGGTCTCTTTAATTTTCCTGTAGGCGGTATCTATCTTACCCCTAGTGAGATAGGCCTCTACATCCTTACATTTGTCCTCTAGCCATCCCTGCTTAGCCATTTTGCACTTCCTGTCGATCTCATTTTTGAGACGTTTGTATTCCTTTTTGCCTGTTTCACTTACTGCATTTTTATATTTTCTCCTTTCATCAATTAAATTCAATATTTCTTCTGTTACCCAAGGATTTCTACTAGCCCTCGTCTTTTTACCTACTTGATCCTCTGCTGCCTTCACTACTTCATCCCTCAAAGCTACCCATTCTTCTTCTACTGTATTTATTTCCCCCATTCCTGTCAATTGCTCCCTTATGCTCTCCCTGAATCTCTGTACAACCTCTGGTTCTTTTAGTTTATCCAGGTCCCATCTCCTTAAATTCCCACCTTTTTGCAGTTTCTTCAGTTTTAATCTACAGGTCATAACCAATAGATTGTGGTCAGAGTCCACATCTGCCCCTGGAAATGTCTTACAATTTAAAACCTGGTTCCTAAATCTCCGTCTTACCATTATATAATCTATCTGATACCTCTTACACTACTATACACACTACTATAGTGTGTGGGTAACCATGACACATACGACGCGCGTTTCATAAGTTACGGAACTTTAAACGGAATCACAATCTAACTGCAGCTATATTTAAAATCATTTCAGACTTCTTATCTCCTTTCTTGCATGTGTTTGCACAAAATTGGTTATTCAGTTGAGTAAAACTTCTCTGACAGAGATGGATGGTGGACAAGTGCATGTTTCTGCTGTGATATAGTGGAAAGTGAATTACGAATGTTGAATAACCACCCAAGGCATCGATACGAATTATATGGCTAATTCATTATTACGGAGACTCTCCCTTTTCGATTGATATGATTGGTCCACGGGATTTCCTTTTGGTCGTACGAAGAGATGTGACGTTACACATCCGAAATTGTCAGGATGTCAGAGCTAGAACAGATGGTCGCCAAAATATAATCCTGAAAGGTCATCGAAGTAAGATCTGCGAGATAACGAATACTGAGTGCGAACAAATGAACGGATCTACAACATTCAGCACGGATAATCGGGTATGAGGCGATTTTAAGCAAGCAGTGGGACTCTTGCTACATTAGATTAACGGAAGAGACACGTCGATTCAAAGAAAAGCTGCACGAATCGCCGAGATTCTGTTCTGTTGACGCGGGAACCTTATACGTATCCTCACCCTACTCCGTTGGGATACGCTAAGAGAACAATTATTCATCTCGAAAACCATTATTTTAATAATTTCGAGAGCGGACTTCCCGAGCACAGCGAAGAAAGATATTAACTGGTTTTCCCGTAATGACAAGAACCATAAAATTACAAAACTTGATTTATAGGGACGTGTTTTGAAAGCTTTTCTCTCTGCGAGTGAAAGAAGAGGAGGGGAGGTGGTTGAGTGACACGTACTCTTCTCATCACACACTGATCGGCAGTTTGAGAATTAATCAGGTAGAAACTGCGTGTGCTACAACAGATCACGCCAGACCAAAGGCGGGACAATCGTTTAGGAGAAATCATCATTTAGCCATGTTCGAGCGAAATTTGAATATTTAATGAGTTACGTCACGGTTAACGAAGCATGGAGATGATTATTTCAACCTGGATGCATGGGGCAATCCAATATGTGGATTCTGTGTGCGAATGTTCCAGGGAGAAAGGCGAACGCCGTTCGATAAGCTGAAAACTTAACTGCGATTCGCTTAGAGCAGTGGTTCCCAACCTCGGGGTAACTATCCCCTAAGGGGTAACGCGCAATTTTCTGACGAATGAAAACAAAGGATTCGGTTGTGTTTTGGTCACGAAACCAAATAATTTTAAAGAGATTATTATTATTATTATTTCTATTTCGTCCGACAGTAATACTGCTTACACAAGTCAAAAATAATTAAATTTTTTCCAGTAGTAGCACTTACGCGTGACTCAATCTGGTGATTACAGCTTATGAAACGAGTGTACAGACAACCTCACAAAGTCCATCCACTGCAAACATGCTTTGAACCATACGGCTATGACAGTAAAATTGAGATAATATGAACATATGCTTAAATACCTTATGAAAATGCCTTCTCCTAACTGTCGGTAATTCCCGCGGCAGACCAGAAATTGCTTCATTATTCACATCGCAACCATAAACGAAGTAAATGACAGCACAGCAACTATGTAGTGCTACTAGACTGCTGTAGGGCCTATACAGTATTATTACAGTTATTACTGCCCGTAGTCCGACACAAAGCACTGGTAGCCCCAGTATTGCAATTTGTGCTATGTCAGAAGAAAAGAGTATATCAAACAAGTGATCCAGAAATGGTAAGTATAGAGAAAACATAGAACAAACATTCTAGGTTGGTTGAATTGAAATGGGGTCTAGAGTGTGAGAGCAGCAAGTGTCGTTAGGGAGAGGAGTGGTGCAGAGTGTTCCATCGTACGGATAGTTAGCCTGAGTGTGAGAGCAGCAAGTGTCGTTAGGGAGAGGAGTGGTGCAGAGTGTTCCATCGTACGGATAGTTAGCCTTCTTTTCTGAGAAATAGTTGCGGGCACCACTCGCGATGCACTGCTTCATTATTCCCTAAATACAGATTTCTAGAAATAAGCCGATCCAGTTGTGTCACCGACTCGTTACTTCGTTGTTTAATAAAACCGTACAAAAACTAAAGCCGGCCGGGGTCGCCGTGCGGTTCTAGGCGCTACAGTCTGGAACCGAGCGGCCGCTACGGTCGCAGGTTCGAATCCTGCCTCGGGCATGGATGTGTATAATGTCCTTAGGTTAGTTAGGTTTAATTAGTTCTAAGTTCTAGGCGACTGATGACCTCAGAAGTTAAGTCGCATAGTGCTCAGAGCCATCTGAACCAAAAACTAAATGTCCTTTACGTTGCGTCATTTTAAAAACAAAAGTGTTCAAAGAAGAATCTTTTTAATTTTAAAGTTTAGTTAATCGCTAAAGTGACAACATTCGATGGATAGGGACGGGGGAATAGTTGTATTCAGAAAAGATCGGGAACCACGGGTCCACATCTACATCTGCTTTCTGCTGAAGCTAACTTACGGCGTATAACGGACGGTACCTGTGGTACTGCTATCATCCCCTCCCTTTCTATTCGTTTTTCCTGTTCCACGCGCGAATTGTGGGTAGGAAGAACGACTGGAGATAAATCCCGGTTTGAGCTCCACTTGCCATTATTTTCTAGTCATGGTATACTTTGAACATATTAATCCCAAATCGTAGCGGCTCCTTACTCATGAGCAATACTCAATAATCAGTAAAGAATTGCATTTCGTTGTGAATCTTGCAATGAATCACGATCCGGCGTTTGGTTTTCCTACGTCTAATTTCAAGAGGCCAGTCCACTACAGGCCCCTCTGTCGATAGTGTAGTCGAACAGCAACCGACCTCGTTGCTTGTTCTCTGGATATGATCCCTTGTGACTACATATCGTTGCAAACTCGAGAAAAGAAAAGTCGCTCATATCCCCGTGCTTGCAGAAAGACTGATTAATAGATTAATGAGTTAATAGTGTGTATCCGGGTGTTCTCCCGCATTGTCTTTTCCATTTTAAGGGCGTGACATGGAAACAACAACACGTCAGAACATCTGGGAGCATAAAGAGAAATATCATTTTTTGTGAAACGCACATATTAAAACGGCGGCACAAGATTTGAGCCGCCCGTGGTGGCCGAGCGGTTCTAGGCACTTCAGTCTGGAACCGCGCGACCGCTACGGTCGCAGGTTCGAATCCTGCCTCGGGCAGGGATGTGTGTGATGTCCTTAGCTTAGTTAGGTTTAAGTAGTTCTAAGTTCTAGGGGACTGATGACCTCAGATATTAAGTCCCATAGTGCTCAGAGCCATTTGAACCATTTTTGACAAGATTTGATGGGCTAGACAGAGGCGACTCGCACTCTGATTTGGTCGGGAAGCGGCCCCAGCCGGCGCGGCGCAGTGGGCGGCGGGCGCCGGGTGCAAGACCCCAGCCAGCCGCGAGCTTCCTGCACCGCTAAATACGGCGCGCGGCGCGCCCTACTTGGAAAGCGCCGCCGACCGGACAGGCAGGCGGGCGGCCAGGCAGGCAGCAGATTCGTCGCGCCTGCTTAGCGCCCATCCGCTGGACGCGGCGCTCCTCCAAATTACGCTTACAGCAAATTAATCCCGGCCTGTAATTTGGGGTAATAGTGCGAGCGCACTGCAGTGGCCACTTACTGCTGACTCCGCTCGCGTCATTATCGCGCGTCCCTCCAAATACAAAACGTCTCTCGACTGCGATCTCGTCATAATTGACGACATGAATATTAACTGCTCCCACACACATCTGTTTCTTATTATCGCTTGATTTAAAACCTCTCAGGCGCGTATGGCTCTCTATTACAGCAAATATTTAACCACGTTTTATCTCCCGGATAGTAATTAGCGGATACATTTTTACAAGAACTATAGCCGCTCTTAAAAACCCGTCAGTTGTAATCTAGAAAGACAAGCTGTAACCAGAAAAAAATTAACAGTTGCTACAAACCAAACTTCTTACTTCGACCGGCCCACATGCGAATCAATCAGCAAGGACGATACTCCACACAACGCGTTGTAATATATTATACTTTCATACATCCTCCCCTGATAATCAGGCCCATGTTTACATTTTCAGCTGTTTTCGTTACCTTTCAGAAACAAACGATGTTATTAACGAATCGATTTTATAACGTTACCAACTTAATCACTTTCGCTCGTGATAGTGCTGTTCATTGGAAAAAGTTTGCCAAAAATGCGACCAGCTCCTGCCCCCAGACAGACTCTCTCTCTCTCTCTCACACACACACACACACACCAAATATATGTAATATTAACCATCACATCGTCAGCTGTTTCGATGTCCCTCGGTTAGAAGGCAGAAGGCCACGAAGCGTGACAAAACACAATAACTGGCTGCTGGTTGGTTGATTTGGGGGAGAGGGGACCAAACAACGAGGTCATCGGTCCCATTGGATTAGGGAGGAATGTGGAAGGAAATGGTCACGCCTTTCGAAGAAACCACCGCAGCATTTATCTCAAAAGATTTAGGGAAATCACGCAAAACCCAAATCAGAATGACAGGACGCGGGTTTGAAATGTCATCCTCCCGAATGCGAGTCCAGTGTGCTAACCACTGCGTCACCTCACTCGGCCTAACTGGTTGCAAAAGAAGTAATCATTAACACATCAATCGGTTTTATTACCATAGCCACTGCCTATTCAAATCAGAGTTCCCACATACCTTCGATATATTAAGTAATCAATCCACTACACGAATTTTCAACGTGTTGTAATCAAAATTTGCACTCCAGGTAGTAAAATCACTGTTCACGTTCTGTAGCTCTCCTGCCCAGCACAAAAATAGTCTGCTATCGTAGTCCACTGTCGTTTAATATTCAACATCATAAATCGAATCTCGGCCCACTTCGCTAACAAAGCTTTTATGATAATCGTATCGCATGACACGTAACACTCCCAAGTAACAGGCACATAAAGCGCTTGAATTTGAGACAAAGTCAAGCTAGTCACTGCTCAATTGGTTGTCTGCTGTTCATGTGGTGCACGGTCGGGTAATGTGTATCCCGTTTCCTCTTTAGACAGACACTAGGGAAGAGTGCGGCAGGGATACTTCTTAGTGTACTGCGTACTGAAGTTACATCTGCATTCCATTAATGTTTCGGCAGGAGCAGAACGACTGCTAACATCCCTCCGCGCAGGATCATTTCACCGTCACGATTTCTACGGAAACGACGTGTATGAGTGTGAATAATACCGGCAAAAGTCGTTGTGAATATGGGTTCTTAGAAATTTTGTACGGCTTATTAGGCGTATCATTCCTAGTATCGGTTAGTCCACATTTTACACATATCTTGTACCCCTCTTCCGCGTTGGCGATTTCTGTGTGTGCCCGATCTCGTCTTCGTCTACGTGATGTCCCGAGTGGTACAATGTTTCCCCAGAATCCAGTCACACGACCGTTGTGCACTACACGGGCAGTCTCGGGGAGTCCTTTGGCACGTAAATTCCTGAGCTGGACGAATGGTCACGACCGCTCAGCGGGACTGCTGCCGAGAAAATGAAAATATGGTGCAGGCCGGGGTGCGGAATTCGGCAGCAGGGACTCCGGAGGCTGGGCTGGGCTACGGCTATCTGGGACACTGCCGCGCCGTACGTGTCTGCAGCCGCGCCGGGCCGCCAGGGCTGCACAAGCGCGACCGGCTGCTCTGCGTGCCACGCGTATCGACACCGACTAGACGACTGCGAACACGTGTGACTGTTGACGCACATATCGAGTAATGAATTATGTCGTTACGCAACAAGACAAAGAGCAAAATGTCTAATGGAGGATGTCATGAAACGAGGAAACACGAGTCGTTTAAAACAACAGCTCAGAGGCTGGCGTTGGAGGGAAAGAATTGCATGGGCAGGTCTCAATACCGAGTACACAAGGCAAATTGTCGATGCTGTGGGACGCAACACGTACGCTGAAGTAAAGAGGATATCTACCGAGAGTAGAGAGCTGTATCGAAACAACCTTTGGGTTGATTAGAGAGTTCCAACTACGCCAGTTCGTTCATGACACCTACATTGGTTTGTGACTACTAGGTCGAGCCGATGATATGTCCGGGCCAAGGCCAGCAAACGCAGTACTTTCGTCAGTCTATGGTAAGAGTCGGCAGCATTGACATTCTCTTCGGTAACGATGCTGTTCTCTACAGCAAAATATCGTCGCTGGACAATCTTACAGAAATGCAGAAGACATGAATAAAATTTCCTATTTGGTGTAATGAACGGGAAAACCTTTTAAGTGTGGAAAAATGCTTGGCACAGCTCAAAAAAAGTGGAAGAAAACTGTAACAGCAGATTACAAGATTAAAGGAGAACATCTGGAGCACTTCAAAATCGTCTAAATGTTTGGCGGCAATTACACTAATAACCAACATGAAATGGAACGAACACTTGCATTAAGTTCTGGGTAGTCACGGTGTGCCTGCAAAGTGAAAATTTCACACAAGATACTAGTGCGACCAATGGAAGAGGGGGGTTCTTATCAAATAGGCGTGACAGCAGCAATCTAAAGTATTCAGAGTTGCGACGTTAGGCTCACTTCGGTATAGGCCAACGGAAGTCTAACAGATGTCCCGGAAAATTAAATGAGAATTTTTGGCACAAAAGCCAAATTGTCCTCGCGAAACCATGTTGGATAAATGCAATGAACCAGTATTCGAGGAAGACTGCATAACTCTGCTACTACTAAATTGTATATCGTGTAGGAGCCATAAGATAAGAGAGATTTTGGCGCGTGTATCTGTGTAAAGTAGGAAAAGGCTGTCGTATTCCTATCTGCACTCTTGCGCTGTGGCAATGTTTTATTTCATATAATACAGTGCTTTAGGAACGTCGCTGTGCACTGGTCTACGGAGTATCGTTGCAGATTACGTTGCAAGTTCGAAACAAGTTGGCAGAACCGTTTTCCATAGATACGGTTCAGTTGATGAAAGCTACTGAATTCGATGTGTAGTGTTTAGATTTTCGATCTGTTTTCAAATTACGGTACTCTCAAGTGAGGAACGAATTTTTCTTGTTGAACATGTTTCGACAGGGCGATAAAACAACGGATTTAGTGCAGGAGGCATATTCTGAAAAAACCCCGGGCACAGTTGTACCTCATCGTAATAGTTAGTCGTCTTAACAACGAAGTGGAAGACCACTTATAAACTAAACGAACCGAAATCTTGAACGTGGCGGGAGTCAGCAAAAAAATGGTTCAAATGACTTTGAGCACTATGGGACTAAAATTTCTGAGGTCCTCAGTCCCCTACAACTTAGAACTACTTAAACCTAACTAACCTAAGAACATCACACACATCCGTGCCCGAGGCAGGATTCGAATCTGCCACCGTAGCGGTCGCGCGGTTCTTGACTTTAGCGTCCAGAACCGTTCGGCCACTCCTGCCGGCGCGGGAGTCAGCAACTGTAGGGTTATGGATACAATGGGAATCACACAGCCGATCAGCTTAAAATGCTAGGGCATAGTCATGTGGCTTAGTCAACAGTGAAAATGATCCATGTAAAATCTAAGATAAACGTGGATCTTACATGGACGATGTTGGGGTAACCGTTCCGGCTGGCATTTGCGTTAAAAGTTTCCGGAAACTACCGAACACCTATAAGTGGGTGGCCGACGGGGATCTGAATATTTGTCCTCCTGAACTAGGACCAGTGTCTTAACCACCTCGTTCGGTAATTCCTAACGAAGACTATCAAAACCGGCTACAGTGGGTTGTACTCCCAAACGAGAAATTCCACGACTGTCCGTTAGCAGGGTCTGTATCGCCCATTCCCGGATCCAAACTCCAAAGGTTAAGATAAGAGACAAACTGTTTGTTGTCTTAGTAGATGTTATGGTCGCTGCCCTGGTTCTGCTGACATTCGCATCGACTTTTTTCCTTTGCCCTTAGCGACAATTTTGGTTTTACAAATGCGTTCACACTCCTTCAAAAGGAAAAAAAAAAGTAAATAAAATCGACCGTTGTGATAGATGTGTACGATCGGTCGACTGCAACACCTCTCGGAGTGGTCACAGAGGCTGGTATACTGTTCAGGGAGCCACAAAACAAGACTGCTCGAAGGGTGAAGAAACCGGCAAAGGCCAGATGTCGAAGGCGAGTGGGAACGGTGGAGAGAAGGATAGCGCCTACAAAAAGCATCTTCATTCCGCGTAAGTCAAACGGCCGACCGCAGCTCCGGGTTCAACTCCGCCGGCAACGAGGGGAGCTGTGACTGCAGATGACATCCGTGCGCTAAACACAGCCCTGCCGACAGTAAATCATACAAATTTGAGGGCCTAATGACAATATGTGGCGAGCGGCGAGCCAGCAGCTCATTTGGAAACTTGCTACCAGTCCCGGCGGCGCGCAAAAATAAAAGCTGGCGACAGCACTACAAGATGGAGGCAACTTTTTAGGCGGGCGCTGCTAACAGCCGCCATATATCTGGGTGGTGGGCGCGCGAACCACAACAGTGAACTCTTGTAGGCGAAAGCGCCAACAGCTCGGCGCCTCTTCCCGATGGCGCCACACCAGCTGACCGGCTTCCAATATGTGAATATGCGTAGCCTTGGACAGATTGTTCGTTCTGACTTGGCGTTACGCTGCTGCTCACCTGCACAGTACATTTGGAGTACAGTCGCCATCTATCTGTCCTGCTTTCAGAAAACTGTTTGCCTATATTAGAAAGCAACGGACGTGTTCCACTAGTCGTACCATGCGGAAACCCCACGGAGCCTGACGGTTGCGCAGCAATCCGAACTGTGAAGCCTAGTTACCGCTTGGCTTACGCAAATGACTATGGACTGCAGAGCCTAGTTACTGCTTGGCTTACTTACATGACTAGCGAAGCTATACGATTGCGATAATAGTGTCGTATGTCTTCCTAGGGATACTTACAAAAATGGCTCTGAGCACTATGGGACTTAACATCTCAGGTCATCAGTCCCCTAGAATTTAGAACTACTCAAACCTAACTAACCTGAGGACATCACACACAACTATGCCCGAGGCAGGATTCGAACCTGCGACCGTAGCGGTCGCGCGGTTCCAGACTGCAGCGCCTAGAACCGCTCTGCCACCAGCGGCCGGCCTTCGATACTTACAAATCAGAGATCTGAAGGCCATTAAACGAAACAGGCCACACCACCTATGTATTTGATTTCCCAGCGTCATAGTGCAGTGGTTCCCAACCTGCGGGTAATTACCCCCTGAGGACTGAATTAGAAATTTCTGAGGCATAAAAACAAAATGGGTCTGGTGAACATTCCGTGACCACTCTAAATTCACTTGTTAAAAATAATCCCTATCATAAAAATTTCGTTATACTCTGCTACATAACACATTATCAAGATAATCATCAGCCATTTGATAAAAGCTCCCACTCTAGATAATTCCATGGGTCACTATCTCCAGCCACAGAAATCTATGTTGTTCCTTCCCTTAAGTTTTTCTTCTGAGTCTTTTCTTATTTCTTAAAATTCAGGGAGAACTTTCTTTGACCATCCGCTACCCAGCTGTTCAGCCCACACCGGTTTTTTCATCATTATTTCATAATCGTGTGAAAAGTTCATGTCTTCCTGTCATCAGGCACAACTGTTAATACGAACTGTTTGTTAACGTCAGTTACATACACATAAAAAGCCTCATTTTCAAAATTCATTCATCTTACCAACAGTTTTCCTCTTCTATTTATTGCTTATGCTGTCCATCCAGTGGTAGTAATCAATTCCAATCAATATTAAAATCTAAGAGTCACTATTTTTTCAGATTTCGAAAATTTGCCCACGTTCGATTACCAGTTTCAGTGGATGAAGGAATATTTTCATGTAGTGAAATTTGACCTTGGACCTCGCATTGGCAACTCATTATAAACAAATTTTCATACAACAGAACTGGTAGTGTTTCAGCGAACGGCCTGTCGTTAGCAAATATTATTATTGGAAGAAATCGTAAGAATACCGACTCCTTTCGCCACGTCTTAAATGTCTAAAAGTAGGCTTCAGTTATGAAAGCAATGAATACAAAAGTGAATACAAGAATGAGCTTGGTATGGCAATGTCTAACGCCAATTCAAATATAAAAAATGACTGCTAGAAATTAGCAGAACCAAACAGCCAATTGAACCATTACATTTTTGGTTTTCTTGATTCAGTTAGTTGAACATTAAGTACTGTAAATTATTTGTTACTCTAAAAACAGGATTGGCAATTTTTTACCGTCTAATGTTTAAGTCCAGAACTTTAATAGGGAAATGGATTAAATTTCATCTCTTTCAGGGGTAATAGCCGCAGAAAGGTTGGGAACCACTGTCATAAAGGAACAAAGGTTTCACTAATTAAATGTTCTATCGTCATAGTTGAAAATAGTGCGTGGACAACATTACAGAGATCACATTTTTTACTGTATAATGTATCGAAATTTCAGATCTTAATACAGTGTGACCTCTTACATTCCCAAGCAAACTTTTCAAAATGGTAACGATGCCCACACGTGTAGTGTCACTGTCGTTTACTATAACAGTCAAGACACTCGGTCACTCTATCAGACGTACAGAAAAGTGTCCAGTTAGACAGCATAAACAACTCGTGGAAGTACAATCTGAACGTAATGCAATACTGGACGAAAGCCAATTTATAAGGTGTTCGTTCCTAAATAGTATATAGCTAATAAGGCAGCAGTAGCGTCAGAACTTAATTCGGCATCTTCACCCGGTATGACTACCAAAAAGTACGTGTAGATACGAAGTAATTAGTTTCGAGCTAAAGCGACCAGTGAGAAGAGTAGACCTAGTATCGTCCAAATATCTATCCCTCACACTTTTTCCAACAGCAGATAGAATTTATGAATAGCAGATGCCATAAAAACGCGTTCGTCCTACTGCTTACTGTCCATCGTTAAAAACACTTAGGTAGCTCTGTGAGAATGTGTTAAGTTCATGAGATTTCACAAGTACCATTATTATTTCTCAATGACTAATTACGGCCAAACGTTCTACGGACAACACAGACAGACATCTGCAGACCATGGCACAGGAAACGCTCAGTAAGAAGGAAGCCTCCTTACAAGATGACAATGCTCCAAACTATGCAGCAAGTATTATTCGGACTTGGTTTGACAAAACTGTAGATGAACATCAAGGCCTCCCAATGCACGTCTTACCACCTGCCTTTAACATTGGGTTTTAGGGTATTTGGAATTGGTAACCACAGTGCGGCGTCGTCACCCAACATCGCTGAAGAAACTAACTGCTATATTACCTGGTACATACAAAATGCACCTGGAAACAATTACTTGATACTTATGCACTGAATCTACTACTAATATCAGTAGCGGGTCACAAGCTACGTTAATCATAACAGATCGGTTAAGTTCATTATTATAATTGCTGTGAGACTGGATATTTATCCCCCACAACTGCCATTCAGAAAAATCTTAAAAACGTTCTCTGAAAGCTCACCGACGGTTTCGAAAATGTGTGTACAGACTAAAACGAATTATTGCAACATACAAAATGAAGTACGTCTTATTTTGCTGCAGACCAGTTTTAGAAGTGTTTGGAAAGACACTGCAACATCACTCAACGTCCTACCGCTGCAGCAAAAATTTCGGAACATTTTTGTTATGCAGAAGCTAAATTTATATTGTTATGCAGAAGCTAAATTTATAACGACTAATGTTTATCGTCTTATTTATTTCAAGCGACTGTAAAAAGGGCGAACAAAAGATGAAAGCAGCTGTCAATTGAAATTAACCAAAAGAAAAAGACACTTCCAGCAATCTCACACGACGCCCAAATGTTGTTATTGCATCACAAGAAACCTAATAGTCATTGCGATTATGCAAAGAATTTATTTTAGTACGATTAATTCAATTGTGAACAGTTACTGTTTGTTAACAGCTTGCGAGGCTATTAAGGAACCTCAGATTTACGTTGCAAGAGGATTCCATCAACCATATCTTGAACACGGGAGATTCCTGAACGCAGACGAACAGCACAGTAATTTGGAACAGGGTAACACATCGAATGTTGATGCTAGCTCCTATAAAGAGGAAGCTATCCCAAACCAACGTAAGATAAGTGCGTTTGCGAAACAAAACACTGTTCTGGGTCCTGTTGCGTGGGTAGCTGCAGAATTCTGTTACTCGTAATCTGACAAAACTTCTCAAGCATCGGAACAATATTTTATACCACACAGAAAACAGATAAAAGAGGTAGTCTGACACCATTAAATAATATGACGGACTTAGGCTAAGTATTTTCATGCCCTTGAACTCTATGTTCTGAACAGTCACAAGGTGACCACTTGGTGGCTTTCTGTACCGCTGATGTCCTTCCTTCGCCGGTAAAGGAAGAAAGACAGAGTTTTAACGCCCCGTCGGCGTCTTGGTCATTAGCGATGGACTACCAGCTCGGGTTAGGAAAGGACGAGGAAGCATACCGGTACTTGCTGTATGTGATTTAGGGAAACGACTGAACATGCAAAGCTGCATGGCAGCACGAAGATCTGAACCGTCGTCCTCCCTAAAAAGAGTACAGCGTAAACCGCTGCATTGGCACGCTCGTTTCCGCCGGTAAGCGCCACACAGACAATCCAGCGGTCTTCCTATAGACGAATCGTTACTACTCATGGTAGATGAGAAACAGGGACCTATATTTGATGAAGGCCTCATAAGGGTAATTATGTTCCCAATATTCAACCAGTGCCCCAGTTTTTAAAATTAAATGTATAGCATAAAACTTACGTCAATAATAATGAGAATAAAAATAACTTACTACCATCGTATAAATCAATACAAATGCGGGCCGTTAACTCTCAAATCAGTTAGTTTTCACAGTAGTGGATACTTTCTATTTAACTGAGCAGTTCGTCTTTCAGTCTTTACATCCTTTTTTCCCGTTCCATCACAGTACGAAAGTATCGTTGCAAGACGATGATTGTCATCCCGCATATATAAAATTTTAGCTATGTCTACATTCATTGCTAGTTTACGCAGTTACCTCACAGTGGCAGACAATCTTGGAACAAAAGAAACTTTTCCATTAACAATGGATAGAAATGAATTGCCGGTTTGCGTTAGATAGCTACTACAAGAGGCCTATTTCGTTGGACCGCGCAAAGCGATACGCCCAGAGAAAAGAAGTGTTATATAAACATAAGAGAGCAATCGGGGATTTATGTCTGACACTGCAACAAACTGGAGTAGTAGCAGGGATAGTTTCATCCGCGATTGGTAGTAATTTAATATATCGTCAATTTGCAATCGACGCTGCAAATAGTTGCATCACCGAATTGAAGCCGACAAAAACTATAACGCATTCTCGACATTGAAGTCATCTGTCCTACAGAGTGGGCACAACCCCCCCCCCCCAAGATAGACATTTATATACATATATACGACACAGTGAACTTGCCATTTGTTGACGACACACAGTTGTCTATCGCAGTTACGTGAACAATAGCGGATACTAGTTGCAACAGCACTGAAAAGCGCAAATTGCAGGCACCTAAGTCCATGAAACGTCAAAAACTGGACAACTGTTGGAACAAGTGCGTACGAACTTCCAGTTGCGTTTTGGACATGAGTCACCGCCAAAGTGTACACTTCTCCAGGGGGAACAAAAACTCTTTACTGCCGGTAATGTAAAGGATAAACCGAGAACTGGTTGGCCATCAACAATAGGGGTACAACGCAGGGCGTCGCAGGATCTGTGGAAAATTCACCAACGAAGTCGACACGGAAAAACCCTGTGGGACGATGTGTGCACCCGGTCAACTATGCATAAGCCTATGGAAGAGGACTTAAAATTACTTGCATATCGACCAATGTCCTCGCAGGAATCGTTGGACATGATTTAAGACGAACCAAGGATTCATGTGACGTACTCCAGCAGGTCTGTGATACAATTCGGGGGCGCGGTAAAGTTATCTTTAGCAGCGACTGTGCCATTTACCGGAGTTCCCGATCACGAAATATCGTCTTTGGTCACAGGTGAGCCCGTATTTTTAAGAGGAGGTAGAGAACAACCTTCTCTACGTTATGGCTTGGATGACAGACATCCACAGTCCATTTCTTGTTTATGGTACCGTCAACCGATACCGATACCAATATTTCAGATGTTAGGGACCTGACTCATACCCCTGCTAGAAGGCCATGGCATCAGGCTGGACCACTGGTTTCAGCAAGACGGTGAGCGTCCCCATTTTGCTATTTCAGTGCGGGAATATCTGAATGAGGTTTTCCCGGAACGCTGGACTGGCCGTGGATCACCTACATTCCACTTGTTTGGCCATATCAGAGCCCCGGCCTCACAACAAGTCTTGTCGATGATTCGCTCTAGGGTCTTATCAAGAGCATTGTTGAAGAGAAACGGTATGCAGCGATAAATGACTTGAGGCTAGCGTTCCAACGCATTACTCATGCTATACCGCGAAAAAGTCACATAGAATCTGCTCCGATAATGTGTGTAGCTCCTACATAATGAATATTAAATAAAAATAATTTAATGCACAACATGTTTCTAGAGGGTGAGGGGACTGAATGCCCACTAACATTTTTCGGAAAGGTACCATAATTACAGAAAATTGGACAAATGTTTATCAGAACTTCAATCTCAAAATATTTATGGTTCCTACTGCGAGCACATGTGCAGATTTAATTTAGGAAGTCATTACAGTGTGAAGTTACGCGAATTACAGTTGAGTTTCTTCGAAAGTAATTTGCAATTTGCATATTTCATACTCCAACTATTGTTGATACCCAGACATTGGATCCAAACAATAGTGGTGATTTATAGAATCGACGCTCTACACATCGTGCTCATTCAATCATCTAATACGAGTATTCAAAATCATCTCAATCTAGTCCCGAAGTTGTGAGTTAACGGAAAGTAGTGACTTATGGAACGCAGACAACTGTTTCGACAAAGGCACAGAATTTCTAATACTTTTAACATATTTGTGTCATCAATTCTAATAACATGAATAATAATAAGTGACAAATATCAGAACGTCAATTTAGGATAGCAAGCAATATAACACTCCAAGAGGGCTCAGTCAAAGGAAGAATAAGATGATATTTACGTACTTTTTTCCATCAGAGTAATGACACGCGCATCTGTCTTCAAAAACAAAATCTACGTCATGCCAATGAAATATATGGTAGGGCCTGACAACTAATAACAAGGTTTACTAAAGGTGTTGGAAACTTATTGCCGGAAGCCCTTGAGCACAGCAATAAAACGCTGTGTTTCGAACATCAAACACAATTTTATTTTTCGTAACGGTTGAGTATCTTTAGAGTTTACTGAGCAGCGTGTAATGAGCTTTGATGAGGACGATATTGCAGAATGATTTCATATCCGTTACAGTGGGCAAATGATGAGCACTCAGTAATTTAGCTCGGTCAAAATGCACAACAGCCACTCTTTTCTTGAGTGCAACTGTGACTAGTACACAATCAGTAGACTTCTCTGTATTCTACTGCCGCAGGGAGAAAGGGTGAACTACAAATCGGCTCGATTAGGTGTAAGTAGGAACAACCATTTTTGGACTTGGGTGTACGACTCTATACAAGCCTAATGTTACGTAGAAATACGGCATTTATTTCGTAACTGACTCCTCCATAACAGCATCTACGTTTCCGCAAGGAGCTACTCCTTTGACTTGAAGGGCTGCTCATCACAAATACTAATCCTTTTTTACGAGTAACTCATGCTTGTAAAAAATGATAAGATGAGACGCGTGTTTTTATCGCCACAATAGCTTTACGGAAACGCAGCAAATCATGGTACCTGGATGTGTGAAGTAATATTTACTTCCGGAAGACAGGAGAAAATTGCAGTATGACACATCGTTGTGTACATTCAGAACATGTTCGCAAGAATGGAGAAGAAAATTAGCACTGACCAATTCAAATGAAGGATTCCCATATCTATATTAAGCGATGTAGAAAAAACAAGGAAACCGAAGTGTGAATGAACTTTTGGGCCACACCGTTGTGACAGCTAACAGTTAAGACTTTATTATTTAAAAACATGACTTTTAATATGTTGTAATGTAACATATTCAGTACTCTAAGAGAACTGTGAATCACCTAATATCAATCTCATATTGTTGCCGGTGTTTAATCCGAGGCTGGCCGCGGTGGTCGAGCGGTTCTAGGCGCTTCAGTCCGGAACCGCGCTGCTGCTACGGTCGCAGGTTCGAATCCTGCCTCTGGCAATGGATGTGTGTGATGTCCTTAGGTTAGTTAGGTTTAAGTAGTTCTAAGTTCTCGGGGACTGATGACCTCAGATGTTAAGTCCCATAGTGCTCAGAGCCATTTCTTTTGTTTAATCCGAGTCATGTTAATATTACGTGCAATGACATGCAAAATTTAAGGACAAGACCGATGAAGTACGATAACGTGTTAAGTATTCTGTGGAAATGAATGAAAGTACGGGAGCACTTTGCCTGAGGTCCCCAGTCGTGTACAGTAAGCTGGACGTCATACTGCGTGAGGCGAGGCCTACGAGAAAGACAGGCCGCGGCGCTTATGTCACGAAGGTAGGTTCAAATGGTTCAAATGGCTCTGAGCACTATGGGACTTGACATCTGAGGTCATCAGTCCCCTAGAACTTAGAACCACTTAAGCCTAAGGACATCACACACATCCATGCCCGAGGCAGGATTCGAACCTGCGACCGTAGCGGTCGCGGGGTTCCAGACTGAAGCGTCTAGAACCGCTTGACCACACCGGCTGGCACGAAGGTAGGCCTGCGCTCGCTCGCTCTCAACTGAGCAGCCAAACTACGTTTCTACACCCGTTAACTCGTAACTAGATGTGTACGTACAAAGGAGAATTGCATCTTCTACTGGAATCCGCTATTATGAAGTCTTACATTTATTAGCCCTACAAAGATCGGAAGTCCATAGGCCTACTTATAATTTGTTACGGCTGTATTGGGGTTCAATAAAATTAAAATCAAATCAAAATCATTATCGGCTGCATAAGCACCACTTCTTGTATGAAATGAGGACTTTAAGCAGAAGAGATCAGATGCTATAAACAAGTCGTTATACAATTTATTTGTTGTAGTACTGTTAATCAGTAAGAATTTATAATAGCAGATTCCAGTAGAAGATGTAATTCTCGCTAGTACACACACGCCAAGCTGCTATCTTCGTAATGTACGCGCCTATCTTCGTGACGTACGCGCCGCAGCCTGTCTTTTGGTGCTTAACTATAGCGCCAAATAGGGCTAGCCCCGCAACACGAGGCAGTTGAAGGAACAGGAAAAGACTTGTGTGTGTAGGTCAACCAGCGGGCAGTTATGGTACACTGTGGTTTTTCATTACAACATGGTTCGGGGAAAATATCTGGATGATTTCACACGGGGAAAATCATCGGGAATCTGGAAGAAGGGCGAAATCTGACAAGTGTAGCTCCGGAGTTTGATATTGCTTACAGTATTGATTCACATGCATAGCGAGCTTTCCGAACCACAGGCACTGCTGTCCGAAGGAGAGGTAGTGGACCACGGTCTACTACAGCACCAGATTACCGCTACGTAGTGCAACAGACAAGAAGGGGCCCACGTTAAACAGCGAGTGCAATTGCAACCACATTTAGCAGGACTGCAAGGCACGCAATCTCACTCTTCACAGTGCAGCACGGCGATTTCATGGAGGTTGTCTCTTTGCCCGACGACCATGACATTGTGTTTCGTTGACACCCGGACAACGGCGCAGCGCTTGCGATCGTGCCAAGAGAAGAGAGACTGGATCAACGAGGAATGGGGTCGCGTACTCTTGTTAGATGAGAGTGATTCTCGGCGTACCCTCGTATGGCGAAGGATGAGTATACGTCATGCAGCCAGGAACATCGTCGAACATGATCACAATAGTGGCCAAGTGTTACGCGCACCCGTCAATGTTACTGTGACACTGTGTTCTTCCCCATGTGCGTCTTTTGTGGAGCGCATTCGTGCCCGACTTGATTTTTATGGACGATAATGCGAGACGCCATCGAATAGCGCAGGAGGACTTCTTGGAACGAGAGGATAGTCGGCGAATGGATTAGCTTGCTCTTCCCCCCCCCCCCCCCCCCCCCACCGACTTACGTCCCAACGGGCACATGTGGGATGCGTTGGGAAGACGTGTTGCAGCACGTCCACCATCCAACAGTTGTCAACCGCGGTGGTGAAGGAGTGAAACGTCCTGCCACAAGAACTGTTTCTGAATCTTCTTGCCAGCATGGGAGAGCACGTTGCCAAGCATGCACTGCAGTCCGTGGTGATCATCTACCCAGTTAAAGATCGCGTCCCACCTTTTCTAATGTCCGTAAAACCATAAATTGCGGTGACTTCAGTGTAATTACTGTCTTTGGATAAAATGGTCATTTATGTTCGTATCATTGTACGTTTCTTTATCTTTCGCAATATACTGCAGCAATTCCTTCTATATACTGTCCGAAGTTTCGTCGAGTTATGTTATTCAACAGTGACAAATCATGTGAAATTTACTTTCATTCTTAAGTTTGGTACACTAGTGTATGACATGTAATGTTTGGACATTAAATATATACGTATAAACAAAGCTTGTATTCGATTGAAAAGGCACACTTTACGAAAAAAGCATTGTTAAGAATGAGGCGAACCACAGCTAATACTGGGGCGCCGTCTTCCTGGAAGAACATCCCTGCTCCATTATTGAAAGGCTTCCCTTTGCTGCACTCGCCGTTCATTTAATTCTCCATTAACATCGGTGACGAAACTAGAATTAGAATGTATTTTACTTTGTTTTAATTGTTGAATCACCTTCGTTAATGTCATTTTCCATCAAACTCCAACTACTAATGAACGTCCCATTAACTTGAAACCACAGCAACAAAACAATAACAGTTCGTTGGATTATTCGACAGAGGAAAGATCCCAAGATAAAATTAATTCGTTTGACCCAACATACATTCCATCTCAGCAATGCAGTTCTGGTAAGTCTACACAACTCCCATATAAGTCAATTACAACACGTTTCTCAGTATATGGGTACAGATTGCATTCAGTACTTGTGGTTGTTACGATAAATCGTACTCCAAATCCCTAAGGGGTACCGTTGCTAAAGTATGCGTGTGGTCAAGTGAAATTTGAATGTGGAAGAGGATTTTTTCGTTTATTTGGAATCTAAGTCTTTCTCACATTCCTTTTCTCCTTTCTTCCTGTTCAACTGGTCTAGCTGATGCAGTTTAATAGCCCTCTACGTATAATTCTTCCATCAGTAGTGGATGAGCCATGACAGCAGCTGAAGTCACACTTGTCTTTAATTTGTAACGCATAACGCAGTTCGGAGCGCGTGAACCACTTTGCTAGCAGTACCTAGTAAAGAGTAAAACATACGAAAAATCCTTTAGCGTCCCACAAAACACTGGCTAGGTGCAGGGTCACCCACGTCCACTTGCTGCTTTTATTTCTGCTTCCTTTCTGTAATGAGGTTGGCCCCACGTCTCTTGCATAGAAAAAAAATGCTATCTTTTACATTCTTTTGAAAACGACAGACAATGCATGAAAATGTCGCTGCTTTTTCAAGATTCTGAGTTAATGCTAAGCGTAAAATGTACTTTACTCCAGTTTTCTTGTATACCAAGTGCGTCAGTAATTCCAAACATATTTAGCATTCAGTGTTCAGTTCCTTATTGAGCATTATAAATATTTTCATTTGTTGGAAACAACCGCTACTCCTTAAATATTAAAAATGATTAAGTAAACCTCTCTTTTGTTTTCAGCAACTTGGTTGGTACTTCTTTTGTCGATAAACTGTTTGAAGTAAAGAATTTTGTAGCAGCACGGTAGTCTATTTTACCCACCTGAATGAAACACACACGGCACAACTATTTTCAAAACAAAAACTATTCCGTCAATCGAGTTGTCACTTGGTGCGCATTACCGTGCAACATACAGCAACACAATAATATCCGCCTACTGTGGTATCAGTCACCTAAAACACAAATTCGCCTCATTCCAGCATACATAAAACCGAATAGTAACGGTTTGTACTATATAGCACTGTGAGTAAGATGTACATTTGTAATATCTAACCATGAAATATGATGTGCTGTTATTATGCTCACTAGTGATAAAACTTATGTTCGATGTTAAATATTCCCATTTCATCAGCTATCAAATATGTAATTTAAAAAATGTGCACCTAATCTAAAGCCACATGCTTGGAAAGACGTTGTGACCCAGTAAAAGACTCGTGTTACTGAACATGCAATCCTCAACTCTAAACTTAAATCTAATCTACCGTGACATCTCTTGCACAAATGATGGCAATTTTACTATAGACCATATAGAGTGAGGCACATCTTCCTTTACTCCTCCCCTGGGACCAAGATTATTTGTACCTTATTCACCACTGCTGTTTGGGGAACACGCCGCACTTGACTGATTAATTAACATATTTATCTTCACAAGTACTGTAGCTTTCATGATATCTGAAGATTATATACGTTCTGATCTCCTAAAAATGAGATGATCCGATAACCCTATTCAGACTTTAAAGCACGAAGATGAGTAAATAAACATTTAGAGGATAAAAACATCATGACTGGATGTAGACTTCAGCCTTCGGTTATACAATAGCTGCAGTGCACTGGAGTTGGGTCGTTCGCAAACTAACGGGTCCAAAGGAACGGTTCATCAAAATGAACGGAACGACCGAGGAAAGAATTCTAAGGAACGGTGTTTCATAGATCACTTCAGTCGGGCGTTCTACTTATAGTTCCCGGTAACGGGGAACGGTCAGTCTCGTTCCTGCAAAGGCACGTCGGCCGGTCTCGTTCCAGCCTCGGTCCCGTTCCCGTCTGTCTCGGTCTCGCTCGTCGCAGTTCCACTGCCGACTGCTCAGTTTAGCAGTTTCGTTCAGTATCAAGTTGTTCGTTTGTTCACTGCGCACGCCCATTCTAGATCTGTTTCAAACCTTTTTTGAACTCTGAACTTCTGGTTCTTTTCGTATTCTATTCAGCGTCCATGACCGTTAATTAAAATGTATTTTATAATTACGCAAATTACGTGGTATGTAATGCATATATCTTCTTAGGTAACAAATAGGCATATTCAGCTTACTTCACTATTTCGATAAACTGCAGAAGAAATACTTGTAACAAGAAAAGATTTGTTATGTTATTACACATGCAAAGGAAGTCGGCACGGCACACACGAGTGGCCATTTTCCGTCTTTTTTTGATCCAAGGTAAAAGAGCATGTTCACTGTTATGGAAGGCAGACTTACTTAACAACCGTATGAAGCCCGCGCCCCATAATCGAGTGTCTGGTGTCACATTTTGTAAAGAGAATGCGATAACTTCTACAATATTATTTCAGTGGCACAGAGTAGCGCACAAAAAAACGGCCCCGAGTACTAGACTGCTCATTGTCGCCCACCAATCGTCATCTATTGTTTCGATGTTGTTTGCATTAGCTTATTTGTTATTTATTCGCTGTCTAATTATTAAATTTTATCTATTCTGCTCGTAGCGGTCAACAAATCGTGCGTAATTGGCGAGCTGTCTGTACTCGGGGCCGGTTTTTCATGCGCCACCTTATATTATTTCACTGCGATCAGCTACATAACACTAGAGTTGGCTACACGAGAAGTTTTGCAGAATCACGAAAATTACAAGTGTGTGAGAATCCTCTTATGGAGGAGGAGGAAATCAGCGTTTAACGTCCCGTCGACAACGAGGTCATTAGAGACGGAGCGCAAGCTCGGGTGAGGGAAGGATGGGGAAGGAATTCGGCCGTGCCCTTTCAAAGGAACCATCCCGGCATTTGCCTGAAGCGATTTAGGGAAATCACGGAAAACCTAAATCAGGATGGCCGGAGACGGGATTGAACCGTCGTCCTCCCGAATGCGAGTCCAGTGTGCTAACCACTGCGCCACCTCACTCGGTATTCTCTTATGAATAAAAACTCTGTACTCCAGGGGGGAGGCAAGTGCCCCCTCTTCAGTCACCTATGCTACTAATTTTCGCCGGTCGCTGTGGATGAGCGGTTCTAGGCGCTTCAGTCCGGAACCGCGCTGCTGCTACGGTCGCATGTTCGAATCCTGCCTCGGGCATGGATGTGTGTGATGTCCTTAGGTTAGTTAGGTTTAAGTAGTTCTAAGTTCTAGGGGACTGATGACCTTAGATGTTAAGTTCCATAGTGCTCAGAGCCATTTGAACCATTTTGAACCAAACTTCCTACTAATTTTCAGTTTTTCATAAGAACCATATACCAAGCACAGGTGAATGGTGAACGAGTAAAAATGAACGGTTCCCAAAAAAGAGAGATCACCAGTGAACTAGTTCCCAAGGATGAACGAGTTTGCCCATCTCTACAGCGCACAACTACGGCTACAACGAACATGAGTAGAACAACACTGACGCCACAAAATACGATCCGTGATACAGCGCTAATGAACAGTAAAATTAAAGAGCATCCAGAAGAAAGTACGGGAACTGCACGGTTGCCCACAACAAACGACAAATACGATTTAGTCCGCAATCTTAATTAGCTAGAGCGCTCAGGCTGGTACATGGATTCCACAACCGCCCCACTCATGCTCCCCCCCCCCCCCCACTTCTCTCTCAGCAAACACCCACATACAGAAAACAAACTGACTGTAGATCCAGAATAAAAGCTTAGGCCTATTACATTTAGCGCTTCTGAAAGCGCAGCTCGCGACCCACTAATTTCGAAACGGACGCCGGCGGTTGGCCCCAGCGGACAGCGGGGTAGCGGGCGAGCGTCTGCTGGCAGGCAGGCCGCAGCAAAACAATCGCATCGCTGTCCTGTCACAACAGCGCGCGGCCGCAGTCGGCTCGTGCGAGTTATCGCCACTGTAAAACGTCGGCACGCACCGCGCAGCCAGCCGTCCCTGTCTTCCACGGCAATACTCTCGAGACCTACAGCGCTCCGTAACAGCGAGTATCTACACGGACTAAAATATACATACTTTTTACTGCCTTCCTTTTATCTCTTTTGCTTTACCGATTCAGTTGCATTTATTGTTTTCTAGTAAACATATCGATTTCAAAGCCACATAACTCCATCTTCACGCATCGGGATATGAATACACATTAGTTAAAAGCAATTACCACATAGTTGTTAGCATGTAAAGTACTAATACGCTCACTGTGTAGATATAATCGACAAACAAGTGTCCAATAGATAATTCTAGACGTTTCATCGGTTCACCTAATAAAAAGTGTAGAACCCAAAATTCATCGTATTGCACATTTCAAACCTTCTATCAAGATTTTTATTAGTGCCGAAATATAGTGTGTGCGTTTGATCACTTTCTGTAGATGGCGGGGACTCTCCCAAAATAAGGGCAAGGGGAATGGAGGGTGGCATGACGAATCCAACTATTGCATTCAGCCAGTAATAACTAAAAGAAAGATACAGACTCCTCTCACCGAAACTGTGCTACATATAATTATGTGACGGGTAAATGAAGCTCTGTATTAATTTATATTTGCAAGCAGGAAAGGAAACCAAGGAGAAATATGGAAAAGGAATTAAAATTCACTGTGAGTAAATAAAAACTTTACGATCCTTTTAAATTATAGATTTGAATCTCAGTACAGTTGTTAGCCTTTTGCTTGAATTATACGGTAACAAAATTTTACAAGACGGTCACTGTGATTTCTTGAAGCAGAGTGTGCCTTGTCTGTCTAAAAACTTTGAAGTTTACTGATGACATAGGACTCTGAAATTCTGTAGAATGGGATGGAAAATGTTTTGAAACGATGTCAAAGATGAACATCGACAAAAATAAGACAAGAATAATGATTGCACTCGAATTAAATCGTGGAATGAGACACCTAAGTAGAATACAAGTTTTGTTATTTCGGAAAGGAAATAACTGACGAGGGCACAAGTACATAAGATATAAAATATACTTTGGCAACAGCAAAAAATGATTGTGCAAAAAATGGTTTTGTTAACGGACGTGAAAAGTGGGTAATGAACAGTGCAGACAAGTAAGAAACAGAAGCTTTTGAACTTACTTTTACAGAAAATTGCTTAAGGTCAGATGGGTAGGTCTAGCAACTAATAAAATTGAACTGCAAGATCTCTATGACACAATTCGGTGGAAAGAATAAGTGGGTTGTTTGGCCACATCATGAGGCAGCAAGGAATGCTTAAGTAGTAATGGAAGAAAATGTGGGAGATAAAAAATTGTAGCGCGAGATGAAGGCTTAAAGCAAGCTGATATAGCACTAGGAGGGCTAGTTATGCGGATGTGAAGGGACTTGCATAGGAAAGATTTGCAGAGAGATCTGATTCAAAACAGTCTCACATCTACTGTCATGATTCATTGCCACTCATGTCCCTATAATTGCAGGCGTTAACCTACATGGCGCTTTCTATAGTATTCTCAGGTATCTTGGTGCTTCAAAACGAGCCGCGTAGGGGCAAAAGTTACACGGGCTTTTGGAGTTGGGCACAAACATGGCGGGCAGAGGGTGGATTTCGATGACATAAATTCGGCACGATTCTTTGAGATCCGTGTTGCTAGTGTTTAATTTATGAAACCAGAAAGACGCTTAACGTGAACCATTTTCCATGCACTGTATTATTTCATGACAACATAGATTCATCACTGTTAATATATTTCAAGCAATGTCGGACTACATTACACTATGAACAAGGGTTAAGTAAATATAGCGGAAGGGTTACAGCTTTACTGAAGTCAGAGCTTTCTATCCCATCATCAATATGCAGAGAAAAAGCTTTTGAAAATACCAATGAATGAGCATTGCTACAGTACCTTATATTATGTTGAAGGCACACCATAGCTTATGTGTGGGAACCATCAACGAGACTGATTCAGTAGTTGTAAAATAATATTCTGGAGAAACTGTGACTTCAGATTCCTGCAAGATTTGTTCTCTCTTTCAACCTATACAACTGGGCACAGTTGATAAAGTCTGCAACAGCCGTACTATGGCGCTCTACTTTTCATTCGAGTAAACTGCAAGCTGTAATATATGCGGAAATGAGGATGACAATGCTTGAAAGTTTGACACCGAAGACCATTAGGTTCTTCAGAAAAATGAGGCATTAGAAAGAGCGTTAACATTCCCTGGAATGTAGTGTTTTTTATTATGATTTTATTTTTACGGGGAACTAGAGGATGAAAAATTTTTAATTACTGCAGTTTGCTCTCAGAAAATAAACTGTTAAAGCTAGTAGTTCTAATGACTTTCAAACATTTATTTCACACATACGGGGAGAAAAAGTGGGGCGATAGAATAAACTATCCTATGTAGAAGACAAGATCATCACTAGGGATACGGGAGAAACGGACGCATTCGTAATAAAATCTGAATTGTCTCGACTGAAGGCAAAAATACGAGAATGCACTAACTAGAATCTATTTAACAAAGCGTAGCTACAGGTAGATGAAATACAGGAACACTGATGATGCTTTAGTTCGAACAAGTTAATCATGACCTCTCATCAAGGAGTAGAATAACGTAGCTCAAAGAGAAATATAACAAGACACAGGGCAAAGCAACTTGGTAAATAGTGTAGGCCTATGTAGTTATAAAAAAGGCACATAATCATAATTTTAGAAATGTACACAATAATTTCACAAACATACGGTACAGTCAACTAAACATGAAAGTAGTATACAGTCAACTAAACATGAATCTAGTAATACACAAAAGATTTAAAAATCGCTCATGTAATCATTGATCGATGTTCTTTCCCAGTCGGATGGGGAGGGGGACGCAAGGCAAAGTTAAAGCCAGTTTTAATCTCCAGTAATCCAATAGCATTATTGTGAGTACTCATCATACGATTCACGAAACTACGAGTACCGTTTTTTTGTGAACAGATGGCGCATTTATAAAGTTGACTGCTGTCTGTTGATCTCAAAGCTACATCAGAATTCCTAACAATGAAGAATGTCATAGCCTATAAATGTGAAGATATTATCATTTAATTTTAGTGTTACATATCTCCTTTAACACTAAACGAGAGATCATCTTTACTAAATAATCATAAGACAGGAAGTTGCATATCGAAAATGTAATACCACCTAAACTAAAAATACATCTATGTAAATAAACTGTGAATAATTATTTTACAAAACAAACCCACAGAAGGGTACATAAATTTATACGTGCAAAGAGCTTTGTTTGTGATGGAAAATGGAAGGAGGGAGCCCAACAATGATATGGACCCACTTAACGTTGCAATATTATATTAAAACCCCAATGGAGGCGGCGAAAAGGTTCCATCAAAAATATGAATATGCAAATGGAAGTTTTTTATGTGCGTCATTAAAATACCATTTTCGCCACAACCGTCCCTCACCGAGACTACTTGTCCCACAGAAATTATTTAACGAAGTTACCCGAGGTTTTCCACAACAATAGTATGTCCTGCTATTAACATACGCCGCATCTCAATTATCAGCTTCGGGGAAATTTTTGACTTTGTACAGTACTAAACTTTATCTATCTTCTAATTTCGAGATAGATGTAACGTTGCGTGGCGGACATGATTTAGCTCTTGAATGACTAACATCAAAGAAAACGCTTGGTTATTTTTTAAGGCTATGATCTCCACCAAGTTTCTCTTTTTCATCTATTCTAAAATGTCCTACATGAAAGAGAAAATATCTAAGCTCTTTATACATTTAAGTGCACCCTGAAATAAAAATTTATTGTATTTGCATCATTTTTATTCATTTTCTTTACCCAACGCAACTTCGTCGCTAAACGTTCATATCTGTACCGTCTACCTTTATTTCCTCTCAAGAATCTCGGCTGATGCATATATTAATGTGTGTTATACACGCTACAATATGATTTACGGTGTTCAGAAGTATTGAAGCTAAGCTTTATTATATTAACACGAGCGAAACTGACGCCATGCAGAAATAACACAATTTGCAAAATCTCTGGTAGCAACATCTGGCCATTACGGCTTGGGAAAATAATTAAGTTGTGAAAATGTAAACAATAGTTAACAACAAAGTTTTTACAAATAAATGCCACCACACTGGTTCAACATTGTCACGAAAAATTTAGCCACCTTCGACTACAGTCTTAATTTTTTTCAAATACTGTTCAGTTTTTCAAAGCACTACTTTATCTTTCATTTAGCAACAGAAATGTCAACAGAGACGACTAACGCTTTCCTGGATCTGCGTGGACGTATTAATTCTGAACGCCACAAAGAAACCTCTAAAATCTGAACTTAAAGAGACATTAATTTGCTGCTACTTTGCGCTGTATACCGAACCACGCAAAATCTACTGAAGAAGCTAGTCTCTAATATTTCCCTTAGCAATTTTTCCCCTGTAATGCTTTACTGTTTTCTATAGCACGATATAAGAATCTAAACAAATGTTTATTCACTCACATTCTCTCTTATCAGAGCAATAGAAAATCAACGATTTACTTTCCGAAAAAGTTAGTGATATAAAGCACGGTCTAACTGTATGTTATATTCTCAAACAAGTTGCATGGAAGGGTTCTTCCTCCGCTATATGTCGTCATTGTGGGTAACTGAAATTAGTGAGTTGAACATAACAGTTATTTTACACATTCTCTATAATCGCTTGTCATTTTCCATACTACTGTCCTTGAAGATGGCATTTGGTTGTTACTCGAAGACATACCATTACGCTGATATTTTGAAAAGGGAAATACACCGGTGTTTTCACACTCTTCAATAGATATTTAATTATACTCGAATCCAGTACGCACGTTAGTATATGTTAATCCTAAGAGCTGCGGACAAACTCGTTTTCGGCGAGATATTGGTAGAAATCATGCGTTTGTAAATCCTTCGAACATTGCCCCCCCCCCCCTCTCCACACACACACACACACACACACACACACACACACACACACACACACACACACTCTGCACGAAGTTATTTGCGTCGTAAACAAAAGCGGGCAATATGGAATAATGGTGGCTACCAAGAAAAACTAATAGTTACTGGTTGCCCAGCCGTCCACCCTGAAAGCATATATTACAATAAAATGCATAATCGTACACCTCCAAATAGAGATCTACCAATGCAAATTTCATATTTTAATAACATTTTATAAACAAATGTCGCGAATTAACGTAAATTTTGAACTTCACACATGTCAGTATATTGTCTCTTAAATACTTGTGGCAGGCTATTCTACAAATAAATTACGCGTTTCTCGCTCATAGTGGGATACTGCAGTCGAATTTCGTTACCACAGTCGTTGTGTCGTCCTCGGCCTTTTATAAAACGTGATCACTTAATGCTCGCTCATCACCTAGTCTGAGCAATGTATTTAGGAAAGAAGTGGCGAACAAATATGGATTTCCAGTTTTCTTGCGCGGTGCACTAAAGTTGTCTGACATATGCAAACATGAAGCTTGGTATTACTGGTCAAGACGCCGCCTAAACGGATGCCAACGTTTCAACCAGTATCTGGAATGCTGCAATAATCTACGGCCCACGGCTAAAATTTCTCTCTAACGCACCATCAACTTTAAACACGATAAATTTCTTTGTACTCTGAGTTTAATCCAGGAACGACACATGAATTTTTTACCGTGCAAGACATAAAAATCTTTCATCGTTTTCGATAAAGCAACATCTTCAAAGCTGCAATCCACATACTTCTAGCACAAGTGCCCTGTCGTTCTCCATTCTGACACGAAATTGATTTTGAAACAGTAAAATGTCTCTGTAAAATTGTCTAAAAACGTTTACTGACAGTGAACTGCAAATGCCTGAAGTGCCACATCCCAATTCTATACTGGTAAACAACATGCAATCCATTATCGGCAAAATGAAACAAACTGAAAATCCAGAATTTACTTTCTCAGCGAATTGGATACCTCACATCTCTGAGTTTGCAAGTAAAATTAATGTTTCAAGTTTTCCTTTACGTTTCGATAATTTTCCTAACGTTTCTAAATTGACAACAGTAATTAGACTGCAAGCTCTGTAACTGGTGACAAGAAAGAAATCAGTGTGATCGCGTTTGCATCCACGATAGCCGTGAATGGTTGATATCTAAAGATATGACGACGTAATCACAAAACGGCATGCGTTCTGTAAGCCGTACACACAAAAAAGTTGCACGGAAAAACAAATGCTTTAATATTGTCTTTGTTAAATGTTAAACATTTTTAAATGATCTGAAAGTGTAAGCAAATTGTACAGAGCTGTACACCAACTAGCACAGCGTGATTAATGAAACAATCCGCATAAACAAGTCTGAGCAAATCAGCTTTAAACTGTTTAGAATGCAGTACATCGCACTGATGCTTCCAAGTGAGAAACTTTCACTGCTATACATTACACTGATGACAAAAAGTAGGCACCACAGTTGCTAGAAATATTCACAGTTGCTGGAAATATTATTAGTGAAACGAAAATTTATCTGAACATAAAATGGGAAGTAGTTTCAACGAGCTAATTTCACAGCATCGCCATTACGCCAAAGCTGAGCTATATTTTAAAGAATTATTAATTCTTCATGTGTTTCTAAATCCAAATGGTCTTCAAAATATTGTGTTCTCATGCAAAAACTATTAGGTCTGCACCCTACGAACTAACGCGCCTGTACATTATTTATTTGGAAACATAAATCCAGTTTGTGGTTGGTCTTTCATTCCAAAGAATTTAAAATAATTACACAGGTTCTAAAAACGATTCGCTGATATTTAATTTCCAACGCTCTGATTCATTTGAACAAGACTGGGAGAGTTTGATACCTAAAGTTAACTACTGCCAGATTTACGATATATTTTAAAACGACACATTTCTTAGTAGTATTTCGAATAACATAAAAAAGCAAACGTAAGCTATTACAGCCATTTTACAAATCCAGTATTGCATGTGTGGGGTTGTTTACTAACTTGCAACGTGTAAAAATAATAAAGTTCCTAATTCTATTGATATCTGATCATTTCAACTTACCTTTCAAATCGTATAATATCTTTCTTATATTCCCGAAAATTTAGCATCTTGGCGAGCGTTTACAGTTACCACTTAAGGACGACTTCGTGTCCAGGAAAGATGAAAAACGAGAACGGCATTAATCCAAAGAAAACGAAAGTGTCGTCGGAATAAAATCAGTTCTGCTCATATTCAAAATATTTACTATACAAGCCTCAATTTTCTTTCAACGCTGTTAAAACAGCGTAAATAATAGAAAGCAAAATTACATGCACTCATTCTTTACGACATACTATTTTACAGGAGTGAATGTTGTGAGTATAGAAGTCGACCGTTACTTTTTAAGATCGCCAGAGAAAATAACAACCGTAAATAGTTTGCGTTTGTAGCATCGCTGATATTTCTGACACGTGAGCTCTTCAAGCCATGATGCAATGTAAACAGCTCTACGCATCTCTTTTTTTACGTAACAAATATTCAGCGATCATTACAAGTACTAATGACGCACGCTCTTGACGAGGGTCATACCATTCCTGCACACAATAATTTTGAGTCCGTCTTGGCATTTATTTAATATTTGGGACAAACCGTAGGCAAATAAAAAAATATTGTGCTGCTTATCGAATGTTTCGCAGTGAAATGCAATCTGACGAGTTATTTAACATGATAGATGCACTTTCAACGTTTCTCAAATTTTGTCACATCTATTTAAAAATAGAAAGCGTGGAAAGGTAAACTGTTGACAGTGGAAGCTTATGTGGAGGAAAAAGGTATACACACTAAAAAGAGGCTCGTCCTGCGACTGACCGATCATAAAGCGAACCCGATTTACGCTAAGCTTTACGACGCTCATTCATTATTTATGACACGTGACGGTAACCACCCAGCGGCGATAAATATACCTGTCGCATCCCCAGCGCTCCCCACGCAGCGCGGCTACACAATAGGCGACTTCTGGTACAGATCATAATTTTACACGCTTGTTTTTTATTTAAGGTTACCACCCTTCCGGAAACACAGGCACTCTTCCATACTATTACAACTTCGTAGCTCTAGCTTCCACGTCTAGTTCGCCGTGACGAATAAATAAAGAATGTGACGTTCTCTGTACCTTACAACGTGTGAGGCAACGCGATGTATCATGTAATAAATAACCTTTAACTCCGGGTGTTATGACGGTGAAAAATAAATAAATAAATAAATAAACTACCAACTCCTGATTTCTTTGTTCGAAATGGTATTTATATGGGCTGTTGGAACACATTCAAATGTTGCTTAAACAAATACAAACAGGGCGTAAATAATATCAGCAATAAAGATTTTAGGGTAACGCCTTTGTGTAACTGGTGAAATTCAGTAGTACGTTTCCCCTCGGTTGTCTTCCAGACAACAACGTGAAAAATTCCAGAGTCGTGTACGCTGATGGCCGCCAGCGAGTTCTTACACTGAAGAACAGCTCGGACTCGGTCCCTTAATTCGAATCTTTATTGGTGAAAAGAATGCACTGCTGTATATGATTTTAGGGTTAATCATTTGACTACAGATTGGAGGTATGAAAAAAAAAAGCGATCAGGCCTTCATACTTTGCTACAAATAATATTGTAGTAACGCCAACTTTACAGATATTTAGTTGACTGCCTTAAGATTGTGTTACATCGTGAAAGAGAATACGAACGATGTTTTAATTTTTTACAAAACCGGTAATGATGTGCTTGTGTAGAAAAGTAAACAATGTAGCCCTAGCTTCATGAAAGTTCTAACAACTTTGTCAGTGTTATTTAAGCCTTGCAGAAATGTTAATAATCTGACTGTTACGCCCAGAGAAATATCTGTTACGGGTTAGGTTAAATGAAAGCTATACAGGTTTCATGTGTACACTATACTGTCAATCTGTGGGCACTGCAACAATGGTAAGTGACGACACTAATCCCACTATTGTTATTAATGCAACGTTCTTCAGAATTTACTTGCCACAGTCTTAGGCGTAATTTGCACAAAACAAAATCGTAACCGCGAATAAAAACAAACTGGTATAGCCATAGAAAAGATACCTGCGAGGTGTAAATCTGTACCATCGACACGACGTAGATTTCGCTTGTAAAGTACAGTCACAGAACGAAACTGACCACAAAAGCCGACCGCGGGAGATGGAAAAATCGTCTTATGCATGTCTGATCAATGAGTATTGTTTTTACAAGAAGCGCTTGTTTCTAGAAAGGGTTACACACTAACGTTTAATTTTTCCAATAACATTTTAAGCAAATTATACGCCCTGTGGCATTAAGTTTACAAAAAGTAACACACCAAGTGGAAGCAATATGTAAAAGTCTACTCCACAGCATAATTAATTTTTCGAGCATTTCCAAAATAAATGATGGAGTACTGTCGGACTGCAATAGGAAAACGAGCGATCTACAACAAAGGCGACGTTTTCGCTCTGCGAAGACTGTATTTCCGTGGCAACGGAGATATGTTCGTCTGAGCCATTCGAAATAGGTTACTGAAGAACTGTTAGTATGAATGGTCTATGATTATTCCCGTAATATACCGTTAGCTATGTATGTTTACCTGTGTGAGTAGAAGAAAAGTATGTAATGATTAAATAATCAAGTTACTGAACGCATATGTTAAGTGTTGTAGAAGAAAAGTATGTAATGATTAAATAATAAAGTTACTGAACGCATATGTTAAGTGTTCTCAAGTGCAGCACAACTCGTTTCGATGATTCATTCCCGTTTTCATATGTCGAGGGAATTTAGATTACTTGATAGTTGCAGGCTGTCCAAAAACATCGTTTATTACTGATGAAATTAGGAAACGTTTGTGCTTGTTTACAATGTGAGAACATACGAGAAACAGAAATAAATCCAGCCTGACGCAACAAAACTGACCTAATAATCAAACTGAAGCGTAATTACTAGTTTTGTAAGAGTAATTCAGGATTTAAAATGAAACTAACTGAAAATGTTCGAAATAAAGACGTGTTACAACGGCGTGTCTACGAAGAAATTCGCAAAACTGCGACTGCATACGTAACAATCAGCATAAACAACCATGGAAAAGACAATATTGTCGCTCGAATTACACGAGACGTATCCTGAATAAAATTGTTTTCACATCAGGAAGTCAAAGCATGATGTGTCACTTCTATTGGTGTCTTACACGTTTGAGGCATATACATCAAGTTGGTTTCTACGTGATTGTCGCTACAAATGTAGATACTGATGATTTTCTTTCTTATTATAAAAAAGTAAGGGTATTTACTGTGTGTGATTAGCATTTTCAACCGTACAAATAAAGCAGATGTAATGCCCACTGTGTTTTTACGGTCATTGAAAACGGCGTTGTAACTCCGAACGCGTTGAACACTAATTAGAAAATAAAAATTTTGTGACTGGACGCGTAATACTATTAATTAGTATACCCTAACCTATAAGTTACATTCACGGTCAGTCCGCAAGCTGAAGTCTATTAAGCAAGCAGCTGCAGAACTAAAGCACTACAAAACATCGTCTTGACGACCGAGAAGTTGATACAAGCGTACTGAGTCTCTTCGCTATAGAAGTGAACGGCTAGGTGGAGCCACTACGGCCTGCACGTAGGGGCAGGGAGGGGAGGGGAAAGGAAGCATGGCCCACGGGCGGCCGGAGGGAAGGGGGGCGGGCGCGTTATAAGTGCGGTAGTTATTACAGTGCGGGGCGCCTCGTAAAGTTATCGGCCAAGTAGGCGTCCAGGCCAGGCCGGGCCGAGTCCGCGGCTGGACGGGCAACAGCGCGTCCGCTGCCGCTGGCCACGCCGCGCTTTCACCGCCTCGCTAGCTGGCTGGCTTTGTCAGCCTCCGCCGGCGACCTTCAGCGCCGCCCCCGCCCCCTCACCAGGCCGCGGTCACGCGCGTGCACGCATAAACACCACACCGGCGTACACACCACACTTCTAGCACGACACGCTACGGCACACGCGCTGCTGCAGCCAAATAAACACGCAACAAGACTTACCGAACACGGGGCTGTGGTCCGATCGCGTCGCATTCTTGCTTGAAGAATAGCTCTGCCCGGGTAAGGAGCCGCTCTTTTCCTGGAAAGAAAAATGAGGATCTCACACTGCTCTTGGTCGGATTTTTGTTTTCTAAGGCAATACTACTTAGCGCAGGGGGAAAAAGAAATGGGAACGGGACAATCAAACAGGTAAACTAGCTATTTCTGCCGTTCACTCTTCCGTCGGCACCGCACGTCACACGAACTGCAGGCATTTTCGTGTGTATTCACACGCACTAATCACAGGCAATGAACACGTGCGCTGTCCTGTCACTTCGCAGAAGCACACGTCGGTGAACAGCCTACACACGCAAACTGCAACAATGCACTGTTTCCAGCGACGTTCCGGCACAGATCACAACACTAAGCACGGCGTGACAAATGGATCAGCTACCATCACATTCTACAAAAAGACATCGACTTTGATGCACGAGACGACCTCCGCTGGTGCTACGTACCTCAGATTCTGTAAGGTCTATCAAGCTACTTTTCTCTTCCGTCAAATTCTCGGACGACCTCTTCTCGTCTTCTCCCTCATCTTTGAATACTTTTACTTCGTCCGTGCTGCCCAGGTCATCGCCGCCGCCCCCACTACTCACATGCGGCATCTTCAAAACACACTTTTGGTAAAAGACACCGATCTTCTTCCCCTACCCCCGGGCGCTGCACGCGGTAGGGGGGAAGAGAAAGAAAGGAGTTCCGAATCACTCGGCCAGGCGACCAGCTGCCACAGCTCTGCCTGCCGCCGAAGCGCGAGCAGCCATCCCCACTGAGTACTTGACTGACTGAGACTCTCTTTGGCGCCGCGTCCGCTTTGCAGCCTGCGCCGCCGCCGTCAGAACGAGGCTCCGCGGCCGACCAATCAGCGCGCCGCTTTGATGTTGACGGCAGTAAGGGCGTCCCCCCCTCCCGCGCTCGCTGTGTGCGGACCGCCTCGGCCGCGGTAATGGCAGCCGACCCGAAGGCAGCCGAATCCGTCCGAGCGTCGCCGAGCGAGAGGTGGCTGCTGCGAGTTCGTCATGCTACCGCGTCTGGCCAGCAGCGCTGCACACGCTCGTCTCCTACCCGCCACCCCCCAGCCTTCCTCATCGGAATGTACTGTATGCGTCCGTGGACTTCGGGCACGTCGCAGATGACATACCTACGGCAGTGCTTGTCGATGGAAATAATACGAGTGTCGCTACTACATTGTACAACTCCTCTGACAAGCGCAACACATGGAGAGTCAGGTAACGTTATACTTTCGCAACCTGAACATGAAACCAAAAGCAACACTGTTCGTCTGCTATTGTTGAGAGAACCGACTGTTACGTAAATCTGGAGCACGTGTGCTTGAGGCGACACCGTCCATCGCACACTACTTTCAACAATATAAATTTTCGCAATTCTCTCGAATTAGTGCTTGTAGTTTAAGTTTAGTCTAACTATGGCCCAAGGCAAACTGTCTACAAAAGGAGATTAGTTGCATATATTACCACACAGAAGCAATTTAATTTTGTTTTGTTCTGTACATTTTGAGATAGTTAGCAGTAACCACATGACACACCTATGTTTACACAATTGTAAAGCTATCTCTCTACCAGCTTGCAGATACGTTGTGCTTTTCAGAATACAGTAAAGTCCGGGTCTTTCTGGTGTATCGCAGGAAGTAAAGTTTGACCAGTGCTCGGCAATGCGCCAGAGGAGAGTGCCCAAATGCCGAAGGCTGCTAATTTCAGCTAGTACTGGAAACTGTACTCAGAATTATTTTCGTATATAAAGTCTCCATGTGATGACATTTCACAAGTTAATCAAACAAACGTGCAAAAACAGTTTTATCGCTTGAATTAGTATGATAGATGACAGACCGCCTAAGCAAGGATAAGCTTTCGCGCCACAGACAATCAAAGCACGATTTGTCACCTTTTTTGCAGGCAGTTGTGACAGTTTGGTTTTTAGCTGGCTGTAATTGAGGGTTTTTTGATCACTGGAGACGCGATGAAATTATCATATTAGTCTAAAATATATTGAGTCGAGATACGTACTGAAGCACCACACGTCATTATAACCTGCACTGAGCTTAACGATTTTAGTGCATCGGAAGATATCGTCAAAATAAATCGGCGAAAAGGCTTGTTTCACTCTCTCTCCCTGCCTGTCACTGAATTAGAAAAGATCCCTGCGAGTCGAAGGATCATTTCTTCGCGAGAGCTATGACACTGTAAGTGACGTTTGCTTATTGGCATAGAACCTTCCATTCTTGACTCTGTATTTAACTACAGATCTTGGATGCTGTACCCGCCCTATCAGAGATACACTTTTCATTCCTTCTCTCCGCTGCGCGTCACGTGGACAAAGGACGACCTTGCCTGCGAGATATTACGCTCGTCGAAGCTACTTCGATAATAGACATTTTATTTCTCGAACCAGTTGTCTGCTTTCGATAAGGTAGACGCGGATTACAGGAAGCATTCGAAAATAACGTTAGTATTTCTTACCTAGCAGCGGTTTAGCAACGGTTGCTACTACAGGAAGCATGTGAGATTTCCAAGACAATATCTTGCTGGCATGTACTGATAACAATTATTTTATTATATTTGCACGGAAAATATACGACACATTTCTGACATCTACAGACTGTCGCGGCCGAGAGAAAGTTTGTCGAGTTGGCAGTTACCTATTCCTAGGGTTGGTTCATGACTGTCAAATAGACGTATACGCTCTTCGTTTTGCCCGGAAAATGTCCCTTTTTGTTGTAGAGTTTAAATAGGTCAAAAAAATATGTAACCTTTGTGTAACTGAGGAGCACTGCACCTCTTTGCAGCACAAGACTGGAGTATTGAGAGAAATGTGAGTTCGCGTACTTTTCTTGTCTCACAAAACTGAAGATCTTTATGGTTGCTTATAAGCGTAAGTCGAGATTTAGCTTCCTAATCACGAAATGAACTAGATCGGTAACGAGTCCGCACAATATATTAACGAACAGTGGTGTGATACATCAGTCAATACTCGTTTTCGTATCAGTAACTACATTCACCTATCCACCTAGCCTAGCCTCAGAAAACATAGTCTACGAGCAGCTAAAATTCGAAACCTACATAAAAGCACGAGAGAAAGATAAATCTGACTATAATACTTGTAAAAAATGGCTTCTAAGGCTAGCTACCCTTCCCGGAAGTGCTTTTTAGCGCATCCTTCCCCTTCCTCTGTTTGTCTTTTTGGACGTATCGTTAATTAAACAGGAGGAGGAAAGCTGCCAGGCGACTGTAAAGAAGACTAATTAGGAATGATGAGTGAAACAACAATTTTCAAATAAACACACATCAACTGGTAAGAATGGCCGTTTTATATAAGGGGCGATCAAACCGCCTCCTTTCGAGTGCCGTACTAACCGCTTGCCTACCTGTCGGTGCTCGTCTACCCGCATCCGATCCGCGCTGGACTGCTTATACGCTGCAGTAACGCTCCCAGACGGAAACCTTTTTGATCGCGCCTTATACAGGGTGTTTCACAATTAATGTCACACGCCTCTAGAAGCTGTAGAGGGGTCTTAGTAAACCAAGTGTTACAAAGGAACCCATGTTCGGAAACGGTTCGTTTCCATGTTACAAGGAAAGCAAGAGCTGCTCAGTCGCACGCTGGATGTTTCTTACGCAGTACGCCTGTTATGATAGGCTACCCACATTCATGAAAGGTACAGGGATGTGATGTCACGTGATGTCCTTTGTTTCCATATGCCTCGGTTTGATGCTTTCTGGCGATGCGTCAGTTGACATTACCGTGACGAGAACTGCAGTAACGGGATGCCTGAGTACTCGTCCGTAGCGTCACTGATACCTTGTTAATTTACGGTGAATCTTGCCGTAATGGAAGAGAAGCTGATCGTCTGTGCCACTAGTACTTTCCAAATGGTGTGACTCCCTCTTACCCCATGTTTGCCAGAGTAGAGCAATGGCTGCAGGAAACTGGTAAATTCACAAGCGACAGAGCAAACTGTTGTGCTCCAAGAAGGCGGCCCACTGTCGTACTGGAAGTGCTTCATCAAGCTGAAGAGAACCCATCGACGAGTACTCAAGCCATTGCACGTGACTCTCACGTGTCTCATGGTCTGGCGTGTTCTGCATGAACGGAAACTCCAGCCGTTTCACCCTCAGAAGGTGCACGGCACGCTGCAGGAGGATTTTTGCCGCCTGTCAGTTTTGTACTCGGTTTTTACGCCGTTATGTGGATTTTTCTCAGTTTCCAAGGTGCATTTTGCTCACTGACGAATCGCATTTGGACACGGAAGGTGTTGTGAACGCTCGAAATAGCCAAATTTAGGCGCAAGAAAACCCCAAAGCCACGTGTACAGTAAGATTTCAGTACCTCTTCGGCATCAGTGTCGGGACAGGTATATGCGATGGTCGTGTGATTGGGCCGTGCATCTTTCCTGTTGCCACATACTTGATATTCCTGCAACAAGATTTTGGAAGATGTGCTACTGGACATTCGACACGAGTTGTGTTTCCAGCATCATGGCGGGCCATTACATTTTGTAGCTCGCGTCCGAAACCATCTGAACTTAGTCCACGGGAACAGGTAGATCGGTCGAGGTGGACCACATTCTTGGCCATCAAGATCCACAGGTTTAACCCTTTGGATTTTTGTCTTGTGGGGACACTCAAAGAGTCTTGTTTAGGAGGTCCCAGTCCACTCGGAGGAAAAGTTGGTTGCACGGATCATAGCTGCGGCAGAAATGATTAATTATACACCACGCATATCGGACAGAACTTATGCAAACTTGCTGCGCGTTAACTTGTCCTTTTATTATTGAGATTCTCGAAATTGTCAGTAAGGAGACACAGATGCCATTCCCTTTTCTTATACTTAAAACGAAAAGATACAGTGGCGCTCCGGTGTACTTGACATTCCAAGATCTTATTAGGAAGACTTGTAAACAGACCGTTTTGTCACCGTTTTGTTCTGTAACGCCTGTGATTTTACGTATGCAACTTGACCCCTGCGCACAAATTTGCGACTCTGCATCACAGTTCAAATCGAAACAATGCAATAACTCCTGCTACCGCTGCTGATGTACCAGGTGTGATCAAAAAGTAACGGGAATTTACGTCTTTCTTAAAGAATCTTATCTTATCCAACAGCATCAACTCTGTCCCCTTTAAAGCAATCCCCCACATACATAATATACTTGTGCCAGTGCTTTTTCCAATCTTGGAAGAACTTCTGGAAATCACTTTTCGTTATGGCTTTCCTTCAGCGATTCTGTTTTTATCTCATCAATGATGGCAAAACGACGTCCTTCCGCGGTTCTCTCAGCTCGGGAATAAAAAGAAGTGGCAGGGGACCAGGCCCGACGAATACGGCGACTGAGACAATATAACGGTTTTGTTTTTTTGCTAAAATATCACGAACGAAGTATGAGGTGTGAGCAGGAGCATTATCGTAATGGTATTTTCATGAGGGGTTTTGTCACAGCTCTGCTCGTTTTCTTCAGGTCGCTTCACGCAAACGACACGGATCTTCCAGGTAGTATTCCCTATTGACCTTACGACATAAGACAGGAACTCATGATACACTATCCCATTGTAATAGAAGAAAACACTGAGAAAAACCATCACGTGTGAACGAACTTGTCGAATTTTTTTCTGTCTTGGCTCTTCAGACAGATTTCATTGGTACGACTGGGAGCAGACCCTGCCACCCGTATCTCGTCACCTGTCCTAACCTTCTGCAGAAGTTCTGGATCATTGTCGACTCCATTCAACAATTCGTGAGGGATGTCTACGCGACGTCGTTTGCTGTCGAAATTCAACAATTGCGGAACAAATGACGCTGCTACACGTTTGATGCCCGTAACATTAGAAAAAATTACTTGGCATGAGCAAAGGGATATACCGGCATCATTAGCAACCACTCTGACGATGATCCGTTGAATTTACAGAACCACTTTCTTTACTTGTTCCACATTGTCACTAGTAATTGATATACTTGTGCGTTCAGGGCGGTCGTCGTCTTCAGTGTCTTCTTAACCCTGAAATGTTTATACCACTCGCAAACTGTTGTCTTACTCACAGTAAATTCGCCAAAAGCTGCGGTCAACATTTCGTATGTGGTGCTGCACTTTATTTTAGTTTCCAATTATAATTTAATGAGAATTCTTCGATCCATCTTTTTCGAAAGTAAAAATTCGCCTACCACTCTAAAACACGAACAACCCTTTCGATGTCAACAATAAACTAAACATTCTAAGCAGCTAAAAATACAAACATACATCAGGAACATGTGTACCAGCAAGATAAAAAAATTGAAAATCGGGCGTATAAAGTTCGCGAAATTAAAAAATTCCCCGTTGCTTTTTGATCACGTGTCGTATGTAGGTGTTCTGTCAACTGCCAGAATAACGTGTCGTAACCTCAATAGCGCGTACAGCCGGTTCAGAGGAGTCCTCCTAATTATTTAATCGTTTCTTACCCGTGTATTTCGTCAGGAATGTGAATGCCACACTTGTTGACAATTTTAATACTGTCACATCTTCAAGCGCCAGCTGCCAGTAATTCACATCCCGACCGGTACCACTCTTGACCCAGTTAGCACAAATGTCTGGCCCAATTCGACTACTACGGATTCTGGAGGACTCATAACCATGATCATTAGCGACTTCTACCCATCTACCATCATGAAAGCAACGCCTCGATGTATCCTGGTCTTGCGGCGAGGTCCGTGGCCCTTTGTCACCTGTCACCCTGACAGCAATTAAGGATTAATTTTTCCCTGCCAAGTAAATAAGGAGTGATGGGTCGGCAAGTAGCAGCTATTGCCTACAAGCTGACTGTAGTGTGACAAATTATTTGGCATCTGATGTTTGAGGCACGAAGTTACGACGTCGTCGCGCCAAGCACTGCTTGGAGAGAGCCACCACAGCGCTCTGCTCCCTGCGGCGATGCAGAGCAGCTAAAAGTCTCTGTCTCCTACTAAAACTACGTAAAAATATCTCAACTTCACTTGTGATAAAATCTTTATAGTGTCGTTAAGTGCCTGAAAAATCAATTAATTAGTGGTAGAGTTACGTTTTTTTCTTGATACAGTCGAAGTTTTCGTGTCCATCAAAATTTCCTGCTCGAAAAGTGGCGTGCAATTCTTTGTACCGCGGAACTGACAATACAGTCGGAGTCGACAATAACGGTACAGCTCCCACGAGTGGAGGTCAGCGCCGATAAGAAACATCCTCACTATCCGTTTCTCTATATCCATATCCGCAAGCTTATTATGTGCATCTTGTAATCTCCCTCCACCTTCCTAGTTACAGTTATTGTTCACAATAAGCAAAGTCTTTTACGAAAAATTTGAGATTACAATAAACTTTCTAGTTTACTTAGCTCCAAATTCTCTTGTCTTGGGGTCAGATTCTCGAAGCTGAAATTCTCGCATTTTAGGTCCTCATAGTTGAATTTATCTAAACAAATATAATTTGAAGATTGTTGTTGCAGAATTTTTTTTGTTACGTTAATATATTTTTCACATTTTAGTATATCATATAGTCTTTTGAATTTTCACATTAACAGAGCCGAAATTACATTGTCCGCCCAAAATACAGAAATACGTCCGATCACATCAGAGGCGTCCTTACTACTACTTTGCGGTAATAACCGTATTTCAAAGGGTTTACAGATTTTCTTGACAAATGAATTTCTACTAATTTCGATTATTATTTCATAAATGAATCCAGAAATAAGCATAATAAACAGTACTAGATTGCGTAGTTAATAATAGAAATTTTGTGCCAAATAATTCGTAATTTCAAATATTTCTAAAAAAAAAAAAATTAACTGTACATTCAGAGCTAGTATCATACTTATCGATTGTAACGTCGAAAATAAAGTAATTCCTTTTCATAAATTCTAGCTTGTACTGTGTATATAATTATATGAAAGTTTTCAGGAAAGCGGCTGAGATAATATTGACCTGTCCAAAATTCGAAAAATAATACTGGTTTCGAAGACTATTTTTGAGGAACATTAGTGCTAGAGGAAGATGCCCCATTACAATCAGCACGGCGGATGTTAAACTATAGTAAACCACTTCAAACCCCTCGCTACGCCGGTGCTCTGGCGGCAGGCTAGAAGTTGCATCTATGAACATAGAGGTCAACCTTGACCACGTTGTTATGCAGCGCAACCTGTCATATTCTCGATACGTTCTCTAAGGCATCTCTATCGAAGGAATTTCGAGCAAAGCTCGGAGCGTTTCCTTTAAATGTCTCGAAATGGTTCATAAAGTAGCAGTTTCTTAAAATTCAGCACCGTTTTTGGCTCCCACGTCAATAACCAACTGTGACATTTCAACAGCACTTCCAGATGCAACTTCCAAAGACAAAAACGTCGCAACTGACAAGAATCATGAGGTGAGGTTTTCTTCCCTATAGCGCTGTCATATTCGAGAGAACTTCTAGTCTTTTGGTATTAAAAAACTGATTACACTAGTTTCTCCAGCGTCACACCTTTGTTTTAACCAATCTGAAGTCCCAGTTTTGTGTCAGCTGTGATAGTGGACATTATTACGCACTTACTTATTTTTCGCATTATTGTATGGTCACTTTGTTTCATATTGCAGGAAGATGCCGATTTAAATTGGATTATAATTTAAACAAGGCTGTAGCTCTAGTATTTCTGTTATTGATTACACTAATCTCCATGGTATTAGATGGCTGAAAAGCAGTATGTGACACTACCTCAACTTTTTATGTTCATTACAAATCTGTTTTCGGGTTTTTAGTATCACTTACAGTTTTGCTGCAATTTGACTTCAAAGATATATTGTTGTGTCAGTAGATTGTACGTATTGTTGGAGGGAAATTTCTCAATACGGTCGTGTACACCTTTAGGTTGTTACGTGCTAGTTGTTATTGTGTGACCTTGAAAGTGGTGTTTATCTCACAAACAGCACTGTGTTGTGATTATTCTGTATATTTAAGACAATATTAATAAACCAGTTTGCCTTTTCTTCGTAGTTACGGCAATGTAAATAAGAAAGTGTGTGAACAACCCAAATGTTTTCTGTTACGTTTGTGGAAATTACCAAGTGCCTAAGCAGAGTCTGGTAATTACACACTTTGTGAAAAAAGCTTACCATGCTTACCTGAAAAGAAACTTTGTGACCAGGATGGGCAAAGGTCCCGAGTTCGAGTCTGGGTTCGGCACACAGTTTTAATCTGCCAGGAAGTTTCATATCAGCGCGCACTCCGCTGCTGAGTGAAAATCTCATATCGGAATACTGTTAGGATAAAAGCTAGGTTCACAAAAATGTCTTGCTTTCTGTGAAAATGGGAGTGTCGGCCAAGGCAAAGACACTGGAGTGCGAGAGTCTGGACAGAGCAGTGAAATTTTGTGCCTGGCACTAAAAATATCCTGCACGAGCTGCTTATAGAACTAAAAGAAAAAGTCTTGCTCCCGCCGCCACTACATATAAAACTGGAATTGATGAAGCAGCTTGTAAAGGCTCTACCACAGGATGGACCCGGCTTCAAATACCTTCCCAAGAAATTTCCCTGCGTCGCACAAGACAAATTGAAAGCTGGAATTTTTGTTGGTCCTCAAATAAAGATACTGATGAAGGATGAAGATTTTGAGAAGACAATCAAGATGAGAGAAAAGATACTTGAACCGCGTTCCTATCAGCTATTTATTTTTATTTTATTTTACACATCTAGTTCCGTAGGCCCAAGTTGAGGAACAAATTTCCAAGTTCATGGAACGTGCCAGTACATGAAACTACAACATAAAAGTAATAACAGATAAAATAAAGTGTTTATGAAAAAAAGACAAGCCGTAAGTTTATGTAAACGCCATCAACAATATAACACAGGAATCAGCTTAATTTTTCAAGGAATTCCTTGACAGAACAGAATGAGTGACCCGGAAGAAAACTCTTCAGTTTCGATTTGAAAGCGCGTGGATTAATACTAAGATCTTTGTATCCTTGTGGCAGTTTATTGAAAATGGATACAACACACCTTTCTGCACAGGAGTCTAGAAAGTGCGATCCAAATGCAGATTGGATTTCTGCCTAGTATTAACTGAGTGAAAGTTGCTGATTCTTAGGAATAAGCTGATACTGTTAACAAGTAACGACACTAAAGAATATATATATTGACAGACCAGTGTCAGAATACCCAGACCAATGAAAGGGGTCGACAAGAGGTTCGCAAACTTGCATCACTTATTGTCCGAATCGCCCGTTTCTGAAACAAAAATATCCTTTGAGAATGGGAAGAGTTACCACAGAACATAATACCATACGTCTTAAGTGAGTGAAAATAAGCAATGTAGACAGCTTTCGTGTCGAACTATAACTATTTCAGATACCGTTCGCATAGTAAAAAGGCAGCATTAAATTTTTGAATAAGATCCTGAACATGGGCTTTCCACGACAGTTTACTATCTGTGTGAACACCTAGAAATCTGAACTGTTCAGTTTCACTAATCATATGCCCATTCTGCGAAATTAAAACGCCAGGTTTTGTTGAATTGTGTGTTGGAAATTGCAGAAACTGAGCCTTACTGTGACTTAGCGTTAGTTTATTTTCTACAAGACATGAACTTATTTCATGAACTGCACTATTTGAAACATCAGCAAACATAAATATTTGAGAATCACCTGTAATACTAGAGGGCATATCATTTATATAAATAAGGAACAGGAGTGGCCCCAGAAATGATCCCTGGGACATGCCCCACTTGACCGTACCTCTCTCAGATTCAACATCATAGCCATTCTCAGTACTGTAAATAATGACCTTTTGCTGTCTGTTGTTAAAGTAGGAGGTGAACCAAATATGGGCAACTCCCTATATTCCATAAGGGTTCAACTTCTGGAACAATAATTTGTGATCAACATAATCAGAGCCTTAGTTAAATAAAAAAAGATGCCTAGCGTCCGAAACCTTTTGTTTAATCCATCCAGTACCTCACAGAGAATAGAGAATATAGTATTTTCAGTTGTTAAACCATTTCAAAAACATTTGATAGCAAATTATTTGAAATAAAATTATCACTTATACTTACATATACAGCCTTTTAAATAACTTTAGCAAACACTGATGGCATAGAAGTGGGTCTAAAACTCTCTACATTATCCCTTTCTCCCTTTTTATAAAGCGGCTTTAATACCGAGTACTTTAATCGGTCAGGAAACGGACCATTCTTAAAGGAAAAATTAGAAATATAGCTAATACAGGGTTACCATGTACCGCACGGTACTTTAATATTCTGCTAGGCACTCCATTATATCTATGAGAGCCCTTAGTCTTCAGTGATTTAATTATGGACTTAATCTCCCCCTTGTCAGTATCACAGAGAAGCTTTTCAGACATCGATCTCGAAAAGGCATTTTCCAAGAGAGTTATATGATTCCCTGTAGAAACTATGTTTTTATTTAATTCACCAGCAATGCTCAGAAATGCGATTGTTAAATATTGTACATATATCTGATTTATCAGCAACAGAAATATTTTTTACTACGAACTGACTTTATATCATCGACCTTGTGCTGCTGACCAGACACTTCTTTCACGACTGACTGTACGGTTTTAATTTTATCCCGTGAATTAGCTATTCTATTTGCATACCACATACTCTTTCTCTTCCTAATATCATTTTCAAGCACCTTACAATACTGTTTGTAATGGGCTAGTATAGCTTGATTGTGACCACTACTAACATTTTGATATAATTCCCACTATGTTTTATATGATATCTTTATCCCATTAGTCAGCCACCCAGGCTACTTTTTACAGCTAGTAGCCTATTTAGAACGTTTTAATGGAGAAAGCTTTCAAAGAGCATGAGAAATGTGATAAGAAAAGTATTATATTTGTCATCTATGTTATCAGCACTATAAACATCATACCACTCTTGTTCCTTAATGAGTTTTAAAAAACCTTCTATTGGCGTTGGATTAGCTTTTCTACGTAGTTTGTAATTATAGATAACAGTTTTTTGAGTACAAAAACCTTTTAGTGTTAAAATTTGTGCACTATGGTCTGAAAGGCCATTAACCCTTTTACCAACAGAATGCCCATCTAGTAACGAAGAATGAATAAAAATATTGTCTATGGCTGTGCTACTGTTCCCCTTGCACCTTAGATGGAAAAAAACATAGTCTTCATCAGATCGTATGAATTTAGGAGATCTTCCAACATCCTTTTTCTTGCAGAGTCACATACAAAATTAATATTAAAGTCACCACATATAACTAATTTCTGGTACTTCCTATAAAAAGAAGCAAGAACACTCTCTAGCTTGAGCAGAAGTGCTCTGAGGTCAGAGTTAGGAGACCTAAGAACACCACAACAATTAGAAGTTTAGTTTCACTAAATTCAACTGCCCGTGCACAGCATTCAAATACCTGTTCAGTGCACTGTCGTGATACATCTACGGACTCAAATGGAATACTGGTTTTTACGTACATGGCTACTCCCCCACTCCGCAAAGAATTCCTTGAAAAACAGCCAGCTAATCTGTATCCTGGTAAAGGTAGCCTCTGAATCGTCAAATTATTTTAATGGTGCTCCGATATACCAGTAACGCCAGAGTCACATCTATAAGCAGTTGACTAACTTTATCTCTAATACCTGTTATATTTTGATGAAGTATGGTGATTCCTTCACTATTTGGATACCTGACCTCCCCTGAAGGTGATTCCTTTGTTAGAGAGACTTCCTTTAAGCAAGGATTCTTATCAGTTGACATCAGTCTGAAAAAATGCAGCTCTAATACCAAATACTACAGGAATTTTTCCATGAGTGGCCCCACCACCGCCCACTACACTGTCACCTACAAGCTTTGCCAGTCTCCCCTCCCAAACCTATTGAGATGCAGGCCATGCCTAGTGAAACGTTACAAGATACTGAGAACTTTCTAGGGAATAATAAGGATTCAAATTACAAAGTTAATATTGAAAAAAAATGTTGCAAAATTTCAAGAAGATGGGTTGTAACACGAGTGTGGCTCTGAGCACTATTGGACTTAACATCTGAGGTCATCACTCCCCTAGAACTTAGAACTACTTAAACCTAACTAACCTAAGGACATCACACACATCCATGCCCGAGGCAGGAGTCGAACCTGCGACCGTGGCGGTAGCGCTGTTCCAGGCTGAAGCTCCTAGAACCGCTCGTAACACGTGTGTGAAAGTTCGCTTTCTACACTCACGTATCGACTACTTTTCGGAAAATTTGGGACATTGTAGTGAACAGGATAAACGTTTTCACTAACATATGGAGGCGAAGAGGAAGTCGGCAGCGGGGGAACTGGAATGCAGCTATGATGGCCGAATACCGTTGGATGTTGAAGAGGGAAAATCGCCATATAAAATCATCTCCAAGGAAGTCGGAGAAAAGAAAGTTTAACAATTAATGGAACACTGGTGGTGTCATGTTTTTATTCAGGATAGTAACGAAGTGGAGTATTTTCAAATGTAGTTTATTTTTTAAATGTGTTTTGGTTAAAAACTTACCTTGTAAATTGGTGTTTGAATATATTTGTTGGCCCAGAAGTTAAAATCGTCAAATTATTACTTTTTATTTTTATAAAAACCTGACGTGGTAGAAAGAAACGGAAATTATTTCTAGAGTTGTCGTACCAAATTGATTCAAGAGTATCTACTTTCCACAAATCATCTGACAAGAAGTTTTAGAATGGAGACCAATGTCATTTGAAGTTCAGTTTATTCTGATCCACAGGTTTCTCGTGGATTGTACTAACGAAACGACTGTGCAGGCGTAAGATGTAATAAAGTCACTAGTATGAGAAACGTGGATGTATGTAGTAGAAGGGAATTTTAACTGCACTACTTTCGAGGCTGGTGTAAACAAGCTGGCAAGGAATGAAGACGTAGAGTGATTAAAACACTGGCTTCGCATGGAGTTGGAGTGAAGTTCAAAGCCCGTCTGCACAGCCTAATTTACGTTTGCCACTGTCCCTAAATCAGCGCAGGTGACAGTTGGGAAACTCCATGAAAAGAGGCCACCGTCGACTTCTCGTCCCAGTCTCGTCTGCTGCCCAGTCTCGTCTGCTGCCAGCTGCTGCTGCATTTCTGATGATCTCAGTGTCACTGGGACGCTAAACTCTAACGTTTTATCTTCCGTTTTGGAAGAAGTTGAGTGCACCTGTGTTAAACCCATCCTGCAACCAGTGATGTCCACAGAGACGCCTACAGTCGTAGTAGGCAGGTCGGTGGACGGCGTCTGAGCGGCTTTCTCCTAAACTCCTATAATATCAAAACATTTCCAGTAACGTGTATCACCAGAGGGTTGTGGGGGCCATTTCGTGCCTACCCCAAAAAATTAAAAAAAATTGTTGTTCAGCTATGCTTACAACGTACTTTTTAAAGAGGTACTGATGTGTGAGTAGGACTGAGAACCTCAATGAATCTTTTAGCCTTCTCTTAGCAATACCAACACCCTTTCAGAAAGTGCAATACCAAGGGGGAGGGGGAGATACTTTACGGCCACTACAATATTTTTTTTTAAATACAACTTGTGTTGTTGTTGACTTTTTCTCACAACGTACTGTTTAAGGAGATATTAAAGTATCTTCAACCTGAAAATAATGAATATGATATTCATTCTAAAACGTAATATCTGTTGATGCTGGGTTAAGTTTAACTGAACAATTTAAAACATTTATAGAATATTGCAGAAGAACTCATTAAAAACAATAAATATTTTGTTCAAAATTTTAGCATATAAAGTACCTGACTAGTTTAGAATACTAGGCACTGGTGTGCAGTGTAGCACGTGTAACTTGTGAGAATGCACCGAGAAAATTTCGGCGACGTTTAAAAACGTTTGCTGAGCGTTTCGGCATAAGGGACGTATCGTCTCCTGTGGATCGTTACACGGTAATTTCCTAATCGTGGTTTCTGTGCCAATACCTCCACAACAATGAAAAAGCGTTTGAAATGCAATTACCAAAACATACAACACACAGTTCACAGTAATGCAACAACCCTCACTGTACTATGACGTGGTTGCCGCCGTTGCGGGGACAGCTCGGCATCCGATTAGTGTCGCAGTGCGTCTCTTCCACTGCACTCAGAGATGTGCATATCGGCCAGCTCTTTAATAGCAAACCTGTCTTGTGCTGCTGTGTACCGCTGTTAACGTACGACTAACACTACTAGAAAAACAAACTAGAAAAGACGTCGAACAGTACTGACTGCATGCTTGAGGCCGAAAAGTAAAGTGGGCATTGTTGTCAACGGCAGCTACCGCGAGTGAATGGAACAAGTTTGTAGTTTACTGCATCATTTTTCTGGCTTGCACCCGGGATATTTTTAAATCACGTCCCGGTATTTCGGCTGGCAACCTTTTCGTCACTCTCTAGGTAAGTCACTAGCGTATTTTTAATTTACTTTACTCACTGTGGAGCAAACGCTACCGCGTAAGAGATAACACAAAATAGTCAGTCATAGACTAAACTTGATGCGCGTTTACTCCACAGTGTGTAAAGCCAATTAAAAATTTAAACTGAGACTGGCGGAAAGGTTGTCCGCCAGAATACCGGAATATGAATCGAAGATATCGCAGATGCACTCCCGAAAAATGATGGAATATTTTATCCACTGGGAAAACTTCAGGTAACACAACTTTGTAGTTTGTTAGCAAAAAAGACATACAGCTCATACCACGGACATGTGTACTGTTGTCATGATACGTTCAGTGCAATATGGATTCAAAGATGATAGGCAATAAAAGATTAGGTGAAACGCAGACGAGGCACCGGAGATCACTGGTTCCGTATACCAGAACATTCAGAAAGTATCTACAACAACCTCCGAAATTTTGCTGGTGACGTCGGGATCCAACATACATTGAAATTAGGAGGTGCGTAGTGTGTGATATTATGCGTGTAATGAAGTTTGCTATAAAAGTGATGCTGAATCATCCAAATTTAGTGGTATGTGCCAGTGGTGGTAATTGTGGCTCCTGTTTATAGTAACTGTTGATGTCAGTGCAGACCAAAAGTGTTTCACCGGAAGTGTCACGTAAATCAATCAGGTGCGGGTTCTGTTGAGGGGGGGGGGGGGGGGGGGGGGAGCGTCGGTCACGGTTTCTCGCTGTCGTTCTGCCTTACTCCCCCCCCCCCCCCTTCTCCCCCATTCCAGTTATTGCCATCATATCTGCATTTAACGTGCCACAAATGCCTATGATTCGAATAATGATGGCAATAAAAATAAATAATATGTTTTACTACATTCATAATAATTCATTTACATCCATGGTTAGCACAGTATTTTTGCTTTTTTTGGGGAGGTGGAACTTCATGACTCTTTCTCCTCCCTCCCCCCCCCTTCCTTGAATATGTTTCCTACGTAACCGGCGGGAATCCACAAGTCAGGATCTTTTCTCTTTGATTTCTTCATTAGGTCGAAATTAAATATCAGTTAGAAGGTCTTTGCTTTGATTTACTTTTCTGTTGCTGTTAATTTTATGATTTTTAAATTTGTAACGTAGCTACCTTTCTTAAAACAAAGTAAAGAAGTCTTTGAATGTTAGTGTGTACAATACAAAGTGTTGCAGATTCGTGGTAACGGCCTTAAAATGTGCAGCAGTAAATAAAGAAACAATACCTCCATGTTCACAAACGTGTTATTTCTTTCGTTTTTCTGGCAGAACTACGTCTGTATTTGCTCACCGCTGTACACCGCTAACAAAACACAAATTTTCGTACAGTCTGATCAGTGATAGAAGGTCACGATGGTGTTTCCATGAAAATTTATTCCTTGGGCCATGTGAGACTTGGTTCATGAAAGAAGAAAAGAGGTTTAATGTCCTTCGCACATGTTCTTTTCAGGTGAACTGTTCCAATGTTAGCGTTCAATGATTTGGGAAACTACGGAATGGGCGGATTGTGGTGTGTGCAGTGGTACATCGCTCTGGCTTTTATTCAAGTCTCCAGTTACAGCTGACAGGCGCCACGGCGGTGAGGTGAAACTAAGCTGTCTGATTTTATAAAAAGCCGTATCGGAATGTTATCGTGATCTACACCACCACCAAGAGCTATCACTGTATCTGCAACACATCGGAAACGCAAAAAGAATCTCTTTGGCCATTAGTGAACAATTCTTGAGTTGACACCTTTACGTAATTAATGGATTCATTTAATAACATCTTCCCCAAAAAATCTGATTGAGGACAGTATAGTAAATGTGGTTCTTTTGCTACTGAAATGATAGTGGGTTTCAGTATAACCATGAGATTTATTAACTAAAAAGATAGAAATCAAATGATACAAAAAACACGGGCATATAAATGCACGAAGAAATACAATTGCTATATAAGAATGATCAGTTACCAATGTTGAAGTAGGACTCCCCTATCATATATTGTGAGAACGACGATAATTTCTAACTTTCTGTAGTACCACTGTTACGGAACAGTGATTGAGTACCCAAAGAAGTACACAAAATCCACGTGCAAGTAAGTTCTGCTGCGGCCACAATGCGGACGTGGACGCTAGTGATGGCGTCAGGATAACTTTCACAGAAACACCGTCCGACTCATTTCAGTAACTTACATTTTATAACATCCTGAATTTTCTTATTATTACTTTAATTTATATAAAAGCCTTTGCTGAAAATCCATGTCTGTAATGAAGAACAATTTATGTCATTATTATATAAAAATTGTAAAATGAACAAAGTTTTTAAAGATACTAGGTAACAGGTCGTGAACAATGGTATAAACGAAACGAAGAAGACGTATGGTGTCTTACAACGAACATAAACAAACTAGTAGCAGGAATAAGTTTGTTTGCATGGGCATGTTACGCTAACGCTAACGCAGTTGAACAGTTACGTACTCTAAGGCGAATGGCCCTTGAATGTACTTGAAGTTGTGCACACAGACCAATAACTGGGATGGTATCATATGCATCATTATATGTGACGCAATGAAAGGGTCTTTCGTGATACTCATCTTTATATAATATTTTCAGTACATTACACAGTATTGTATCACCTGCAAAATGGAACTTAATGTTAATACCACGTCTTGTTACAGACACGAAAACAGTGTCATCATTAGACACGTGCGATGAGTCCGCAAACATATTGGTTTGTCAGTCAAAAATTACCAGATTGTGTGATCATAAAAGTAATTTACGCCAATAAATCACAAACTGGAAAGTCATCCAAATGAAATCGGACTACCTTCCCAGCCCTATGTGAAATTCGTTCCTCAAGTCAACATTCTCTGGAGAGGTCAATTTAGCTCAAATTTTTAATTTTCTGGACTTTACACTGTTATGTCTATACCAAGTTCTTGTAGTAAACTGCCCTTTAAAAAATTAGTGCAAATGAGTTTACTATCTCAGATTGAATTTCACATTAATATGTTAGCCGATTTGTATTAACAACTAAGGGGAATAAACCATTTGTTAATAACCCAACCATGAAATTACGTGATATGAACTGTGCAGCCACGTTGCACCACGTATTCTTAAAAATTTACTTCTCCCCTATTTCTAAAAAGCAACGATGTTTATTCGCTATGATTATTTAAAATGGTAGCTCTATTTGCGAGCAAACCAAAATACTCTTAACGATATTTTATTCAAAGTGATTTGTTTATAATTAATTAAAATGTAATTTAAATTGTTACACTGAAAATTCGTTGAAATTGTATACGATATTAAGTAAACTTTCGCAAATTGACTATCAGAACATGCAGGGCAATATGTGGCGCAATTTGATGTGACTAAAAACAGCTAACGGCTTTTAATTATTATTTTCTAAATCTTACATTTAACAATGTATTCCGTTGTTTAGTTTAATATAAAAGGAAGTGGCGCATGGGCCACAGGGCAGCCGAGTCGGAGAGTCAATAGCAGGGCAGAGAGTGTCAATCAGTTAGTCAGTAAATCTGCATCATTGTCTTTCGGAAGCTGTTCGTGTGAGACTCTTTCGGAGGCTGTCAGACCAGAAATGTATCTTGCATCACTGTACATACTAATCGGTCACAATATAAGACAAGAAAAGTGATTTACTCTGTATTTTATTTAAAAATTAGTGCATGAGCATAGCCGAACGCCGGGACTTTCTGAAGCAACAACCCCCGAGGATATCAAAGTTGAGTATCTCATCATATGGAGCAGCTAAGTTATTATATGATTTTTCATTAACTGTGACTGAAATTTTCTTCGTACTTGTGAATGGTGGAGGCCAAAACTATTAAGTTGCTCCGATGGTATGATTGAGAATTCATTATTACCACTGAATATTTTACTCTCGCTCAGCTTCAGTGGTAATTAAAATGCTTCCCTCCTCTCACTCATTTGATGGTGGCATTTTACAAACTTGTAGCTAATGAACGTAATTTAATATTCGTTTTTTCGTCTTTAATTGTAGTAGGCTTAAGAGGGAAAAGCCAGTAATAATTGAGGTAACGTTGACAAATGAAGCGATGGTTACGACAGATTTGAAACGAAATCTACTTTACAAATAACTGGAGGTTCCTGTTGTACTTTTAGATTCATAATTTTGCGTCTAGCAGTCTTCGCTGGACTCCATATTTTACAGTACAGTAAAATTTAATTATAAATTAATTGCAATACATTCAGGAAATAATTGAGGAGGTAGGTTGCAAGTGCTACTCTGAGATGAAGAAGTTGGCACAGGAGAGTAGTTGGTGGCGGGCCGCATAATACCAGTCAGAAGACTGACGACTTTAAAAAAATAACACTTCTACACTTGAGTAGTTTGTCCTACTAAAAATAAACTGTTTATTGTGATGTTTTCAACGTCTCTCAAATACTTGCTCGAACTTATCTTACTGTAATGAGTAGCTGCTCAGCAGTAGAAGAAGCAAGTCAGAAATTTGTGTCCCCGGTTTGTCACGGAAGCTGATACCATTTGCTCGAAAAAGTTGAAACTGTCTGCGCTCATTGTGCAGAATTCGTGAGGAGCCGCAGCTGGACTACAGCGGTTGGACAAAAATATGGAAACACCGCGAGAAACGCATGCTTTAATATAAATGCAGCAGCTGCCCAATTCTGCAGGCGGTGCTGGCGTATCTGACTGAGTGTCTACATCTACATCTACATTTATTCTCCGCAAGCCACCCAACGGTGTGTGGCGGAGGGCACTTTACGTTCCACTGTCATTACCTCACTTTCCTGTTCCAGTCGCGTATGGTTCGCGGGAAGAACGACTGTCGGAAAGCGTCCGTGCGCGCTCGAATCTCTCTAATTTTACATTCGTGATCTCCTCGGGAGGTATAAGTAGGGGGAAGCAATATATTCCTCTCGAAACCTGGACAGCAAGCTACACCGCGATGCAGAGCGCCTCTCTTGCAGAGTCTGCCACTTGAGTTTGCTAAACATGTCCGTGACGCTATCACGCTTAGCAAATAACCCTGTGACGAAACGCGCCGCTCTTCTTTGGATGTTCTCTATCTCCTCCGTCAACCCGACCTGGTACGGATCCCACACTGATGAGCAATACTCAAGTATAGGTCGAACGAGTGTTTTGTAAGTCGCCTCCTTTGTTGATGGACTACGTTTTCTAAGGACTTTCGCAATGAATCTCAACCTGGTACCCGCCTTACCAACAATTAATTTTATATGATCATTCGACTTCAAATCTTTCCGCACGCACACTCCCAGATATTTTACAGAAGTAACTTCTACCAGTGTTTGTTCCGCTATCATATTGTCATACAATAAAGGATCCTTCTCTGGTCACTGGTGACCAGAGCAGTGTTGTGAGTAATTGTGAGTGTGTTATGCCGAACATGGGCAAATTACTGGTGCTCGTATGGCGGATGCTTCCGCAATCCAGGTAACCGAAGTGTTTCGTGGTTCAAGAGGCACCGTCTCGAAAATTTATACCGCGCTCGGGAAATCCGGGAAACAACATCTAAGTCACAACGCGGACGAATGTGTGTGTTGAGTGATCGTGACATACAGTCATTCAAGAGTATTGTTACGAAAAATGAGAGGACGACAGCCGCAAAAGTCACTGCGGAACTGAATGTCGCCCTCGCGAACCCTCTAACGAAGAGAGTTCCATAAACATGAAATCGCAGGGCGCGCTGGAATACCAAAACCACTGATCGATGTTGCAAGTGTCCGAAAGAGGACAACGTGGTGCCGAGGGCAAAAACCAATAGAAGAAAATAATTTCGTCGGATGAGTCCTGTTTCACACTGTTTCCAACTTCTGGCCGAGTTTACGTCCCAAGAGTGACTCGGTGACGATTTGGGCAGACAGATCGTGGTACTCCACCGGCCCCACGGTTATTCTCGAAGGGCGCATTACTGCCAGCGATTCTGTGACCATTTTGACTGATGACGGCCAACCCGTGGTACAGTGTTTGTTCCCCAGTGGTGATGATGTGTTATAAGACGACAGGGCCCCCCGTCCCGCAGCTCGCACCGCCCAGGACTGGTTTTGTGAGTGCCAGGAGGAATGTCACATCTCCCCTGGCCATCACAGTCACCAGATCTCAGTATTACTCAGACTTTCTGGTCTACTTTGGACAGAAGGGTCCTTGATCGTTATCCATGTCCATCGTCGTTACCTGACATTCCCACTATTTTGCAGGGAGAATGGCGTAAGACTCCCTTGAAACCCATACAGGACCTATTTTTATCCAGTCCGAGACGACTGGACGGTGTTTTGAATGCCAATGGGTTTCCTACACGGTATTTGGCATGGTAAGGTGTTGTGAAATAAAATGAAATGATCGTGTGGCATTGTTGGTCGGGAGGCCCCATCCGGGGAAATTTGGCTGCTGAGTTGCAAGTCTTATTTCAGGCGACGCCACATTGGGCGACTTGCGTGTCTGTGACGATGATAAAGGATGATGAAGGCAACACAACACTCAGTCCACGGGCGGATAAAATCTCCATCCCGGCCAGGAATCGAACCCGGACCCACTGCAATACAGCCAAACACGTTACCACTCAGCTAACCAGGCGGACGGTAATGGGTTCGGTTTTTGGTATTTCCATATTTTTGTTCACCAGCTGGAAAATATGTGGCACGGTAATCGTTGGCGCCTTTTCAAAGTACGTTTAAGGGTTTACTGAAAATAAAAGACAACAATTAACATATCATCTCGATGAGATCGGGTGTTGTGCCGGTGGCGCGCGTCTTTCCACCCGATCTCAGTGAGACGACAATGAATCGCTTGCAAGGTCTAAGAAATGCAACAGTTAACATTATTTCCCCGCATTAACTTCATCCTACGACAGGGAAATTTTCTTACGTTTCAGACAGATGTCGTTTGCAGAACTGATGAATGGTACGTATGATCGTGATAGTCATTATATCAGCCTGTAACGCTTCCAGCTACCCCCTTAAACAGCAATCGATACTACCGTTATACCTCTGCGAGGAATTTTTTAAGTAGTTATGACCGTGAGATAACCTAATGGAAATAGAGTAATCAAGCTGGGATTCGTTATCCGAACTACTCCAGCCGAGCATTAAACAATAGTAAACGATGGGTCGGGAACAGACATTCTCCCAGCACAAAAGCAAGTTGTAACATTACATATTAAAACAGGTCGCCAGCCTAATTAGGCATTGTTGTATCAAGCCAAACGATAAAGCAAAAGGCAGTGCTAAGGCTAACCTAACCTTCCTTGACACACACACTAAACTCTTTCCTTATATCTGTTCACACTACAGCACAATAAGCTAACCTTGCAGATAAATGTGCTGCAAACTATTAAGTCAGATAAGCAAATGGCTAATGAGATAGTAAACAGAAACATATACCTCTCAACAAAACGTACCTTAAATGAACTAGGTGCAACAGTTTATAAAACCAAATATCGACACACATGCAGCTATTAGGAATACTGAAGAGGGAAAAGGTTGAAATAATTCTGAATTTAAATGAGCGGGTCTACTAATGACCATAATCTATAACTTCATTTGCCTAATATAGGGTCTCTATGCGTGTGTATTAATCAGCTCTCATTAGAATAGATAACACAGTAAACAGTTCTTTCTTAATCTCGGTTTGAAGCAACTAAACAGAATGCAAAGCTAACTACACTGGCTCTGAAGGAGCCGTTGCATTGCTTCATTAACGACGACCCTTAAACTTTCATGGTTTGAAGAACCATGCTCATTAACAAACTTACACCAGTATGTATGAAAAAAGGTAAGTATTCTTATCATTGATTATTAGTTAAATAAAGCACAACAAACTATAACTCTTTGACCTACTCAAAATTATAATTGGCTGTGCAAATGACAACACAGCATTAAATTGAAGTTCAGCCACTTTCTCATAATAAATTAGGACACTCGAAATAAAATTCAGTAGGATAGGATTCCTGTCCAGGTTTGTGGATGGGATAATCACGCGTGTAAGATAGAGTTTTTAGTAACACCACGGTTATTACTAAAATTAAGCAAATTTCACAAATACCTTGTCCATTTACAGAGTGCAAAATACAAAACAATTTAGTGGAAGGCTGGTGGTACTGGTGGCACAATTTGCAGTCATGGCAGTTCTGTTGGCCTCGCCCTATTACTGATCTTCTTGGCGTCGAAATAATGTTTTTATAGGGCCAAAAACCATGCCATGATAATGCTATCACCAAATTCAACATCCGAGGCCCATAGATACTGCCCTTAAGCTCTTCTGGCCTGAAAACGCGCTGTTAGCGAGGTGTTAACCACAGCACTGCTGAGCCCCGACCCCTTACCCGTCACACTTGCGCATCCACTCCGCCAGGCTACTTCGTAGCTGCGGGGCTTCCCCACATTTTTTACATTTAACCCTACATTCCCTAATTATGGACCAAGTCATTTATTGTACATTACATAACAATCATTTCAGTAGTTCAAATGGTTCAAATGGCTCTGAGCACTATGGCACTTTACATCTGTGGTCATCAGTCCCCTAGAACTTAGAACTACTTAAACCTAACTAACCTAAGGACATCACACACATCCATGCCCGAGGCAGGATTCGAACCTGCGACCGTAGCGGTCACGCGGTTCCAAACTGAAGCGCTTAGAACCGCACGGCCACACCGGCCGGCTATTTCAGTAGTTATTTAAATTCACAAGCACAATTCAAACAACATCGTTCAAAAATTCACATAACTGAAACATGTATACATAGTCAAAGAATTTCCATGACAGATACATTATATATAAGGAATACTACAGTTGACATAGAAATATCGATACAGATACAAAATAGGTCAAAAATAGGTGATAAAAAAATGGCTCTGAGCACTATGGGACTCAACTGCTGTGGTCATCAGTCCCCTAGAACTTAGAACTAATTAAACCTAACTAACCTAAGGACATCACAAACATCCATGCCCGAGGCAGGATTCGAACCTGCGACCGTAGCAGCAGCGCGGCTCCGGACTGGAGCGCCTAGAACCGCACGACCACCGCGGCCGGCAGGTGTTAAAAGACAACATATTGTTGGTTTCCGTGCTCTCTGAGTTGAGATCCCTCAGTGCATTACATTGATATGAAGTACCCTCTGCCAACACTTCCCAGTGTCTTGTAGAGTAGGTATGTAGTGGATACGCGGCCTGTATGTGACAGGACTGACTCTGGTGATGTCGCCTCAACATCTAACACAATGAAATGAAGTGAAATGATCGTATGCCATTGTTGGCCGGGAGGCCCCATTAGGGGAAGTTCGGCCGCCATATTGCAAGTCCTTTTTAGTTGACGCCACTACGGCGATGATGATAAAATGATGATGAACACACAACACCCAGTCATCACGAGGCAGAGAAAAATCCCTGACCCCGCCGGGAACCGAACCTGGGACCCCGTTCGCAGGAAGCGAGAACGCTACCGCAAGACCACGGGCTGCGGACATCTAACACACTAAAATACACGAACTACACATTTAAAGTTAGGCATTTGCTCACACACGAGTTGTTGAACCTTGAGGGTACCTCTGTCGGTGAATATTTAGTCAATAAACTAATAAAGATGAAAATAAAGCGATGGATAATTGGTAACAAAAGGTAGTTGTCTTTTAAGCACCAGTTTCTCCGCAGATTTGACAATGTGTTTACACTAGAGAGGCTGCCGCGAAATTAGACGCCTCAATGTCACGCCTGCAGTCTACTAACAAGGGAACCTCCCCATCGCACCCACCTCAGATTTAGTTATAAGTTGGCACAGTGGATAGGCCTTGAAAAACTAAACACAGATCAATCGAGAAAACAGGAAGAAGTTGTGTGGAACTATGAAAAAAATTAGTAAAATATACAAACTGAGTAGCCCATGCGAAGATATGCAACATCAATGGGTATGGGACTGTCGGAGCGCCGTGGTCCCGTGGTTAGCGTGAGTGTTTGTGAAATGAGAGGTCCTAGGTTCAAGTCTTCCCTCGACTGAAAATTTTAGTATCTGTATTTTCGCAAAGTTATGATGTGTCCGTTCGTTCATTGACGTCTCTGTTCACTGTAATAAGTTTAGTGTCTGTGTTTTGCGACCGCACCGCAAAACCGTGCGATTAGTAGACGAAAGGACGTGCCTCTCCAATGGGAACCGAGAACATTTGATCGCAAGGTTATAGGTCAACCGATTCCTCCACAGGAAAACACGTCTGATATATTCTATACGACACTGGTGACGGCATGTGCGTCACATGACAGGAATATGTTGTCTACCCACCTAACTTGTACACTTGGCGAATGGGTAAAAAGATTCTTCCACCTTGCCCGATTTAGGTTTTCTTGTGGATGTGGTAATCACTCCCAAAAATTGGTGAAAATACAAGCGTTTGTTACATAAACTGAAAATAAAATGTTAAACTTTTCACCCGAGGGTAGGTCTGAACCAAGGACCTCCCGTTCCGCAACTGCTCACGCTAACCACGAGACCACGGCGCTCCTGCGCTCACGTGAGCCTTGATGTTGCTTATCATACGCATGGACTACTCAGTTGGTATATTTTGCTTATTTTTTCATAGTTCCACACAACTTCTTCCTGTTCTCTCGATTGATCTGTGTTCAGTTTTTCAAGGCCTATCCACTGTGCCAACTTATAACTAAATCTAAGGGGGGTGCGATGGGGAGGTTCTCTTGTAAGTGCTGTGATTCGGCCGGCTCGTGGCTTTGTAGCCACACTATTAACAGCTGCAGCAGTTCAGCGCCAGATGAATGCTGACCGCTTTCGTATTTTCACATGTGTTTCAGTCTTCCGTGGAACGTTGCGTTACGTGTAGTGTTAATTTAGCCGATGTGCGCAAAGGGCGAAAAGACATTCGAAAACAATCTAAAATAGTCGAACTGACTGTATTGAAGTTTTTTACTCATTTCCCTAACAGTGAAGAAACCAGAAACCAGGAATAAAATACGAAAACCTTGTGGTATTTTGGAATCGTCAACATTTCATATTAACAGTGCAGTCACGTCGGCAGAATTTCTAGATGTCACCTAGATAGGGATGTAAATGAAAACGATTCTGACAAAAAGTTGTTAGATACGAGAGATGAGCGGCTATAACATACAGGGTGATCTCGGCGAAAAAATTAATTATTCTGACTCAAAGACCTCCGTTATTTGCCGTCTCCGCTCATTTGGTTTTTGAGACAGAAAGTGTGAGGATGGACTAAAATTTTTATTGGAATGCAGAGACACTGCAGCAAGAAGAACGAAGTTTTGTGTACAACGAACTTATTGCTCGCTGAAGACAATAGTCTTGTAGTACAGGTTGTATCAAAAAGAATCATCCAATTTGGCTCCTCTGTATTTCTGAAACTAATAGACACATACACTGAACTTCGTTTTTTGATGAACGGGAAACTAAAAAAGTTTTTTTCACACCTTTTCATAGGTGTTCAATATGGTCCCCTTGAGACGCACGGCAGTTATTCCCACACTGCAGCGAGCACATCTTGAGTTGCAGTCTCCACAGCTGCTGTTGAGAGATGTCTTAGTTCATTCATTGTTGTTGGTAACGGAGGCACACAAGCAGTATTTTGTTAACTCTCGCAAGAAATAATCACTCACAGTCAGGACTGGTGACAATGGAGGCAGTAATGTAAGGCTGAATCATTTGGTCCTGTGCGACCGATCCTTCGTTCAGTAATCCTTTGATTAAAAATTCCCGCACTTCCAGACGGCATCCTGTGGGTAAATGAAGCCGTTCGAATCAGTCCCCAACTGTGGGAAAAGGAAGTTCCCAAGCATATCGAGATATGTGCTTTCTGTAACAGTGTTCTCGGCAAAGATAAATGGATCGTACACCTTTTCCCGTGAAACTGAAAAAAAGAAACACATTAAATTTTGGAGACGCTCTCTGATGTTGTACAACTTCATGTGGTTGTCCCGTACCCCGTATTCTCACATTATGACGGTCGAAGAAAACTGTCATCCTCCATCTTGCCAAGTACGAAATTACAGAACTCCGCACATTGTTGTCTGTCAACTTCACGAACAGCTTGCAGTAACAGAATTTTGTGTGGTTTCATGTGTAAACGTCGACGCAACAAATGCCAGACGGACATTGGGGGGCATGTTGAGTTGTGGAACTGCACAGCGAACGGATTTCTGCGGACATCTTGACTTTACACAAACAACCTATTTCTCGGAATTGTTCATACCATCGTCAAATGCTCTCTGCTGTAAGAGGAGGAGCCACACTATACCTAGTACGAAAGTCACGCTGAACAGTTATCACTGACCTGCACTGCGCAAAACGTAGAACACGAAACGCTTTCTGTTGTGCCAACACCATTTTTACTAGAACTGAAGTGGGCGCACACTGCTGCTACCTACCGGGAACCATGAAAAATTCTAGTGTTTGCTTTGTTCACGCACATCTCAAATAACATACTAGTTATATATTTTTTAATGGGATGATTCTTTATGAGACACTCTGTATACTTCGATAAAACTTGTGTTTCATCAAACCATACGCATAGACATATTTCGCTCGACCTCAACGAAATTAGTGGCCCGAAACACTAATGTTACCTTTGTGTAGCGTACATCGGCGATGTGGGTGATGAGTGCAGTGACGAAGGGTCGTTAAGAGTTGCAAATAAATTTTCGTGAGCTAGGGAATACTCTCCGTCGTATTAAAGCGTACCGCCAGAACTGAAGTCTTCGTGAGGGCGTACAGATACTCGCGCGCTGTCACGCACGGAGTCTCGTGCAGATAAAATGCGTTCATACGCGACACGATACAGCAATGACCTCTCCGATTCTATCAAAATTAATTTCACAGTTCTCTTAAGAACTTTCTCGCTGGAAGTTTCTACTAGGTCCAACAGAACGCATGTTGATCAGCGACGACTTTTTCGTTACACAGGCGGAACAGTTTCACACCTCTTATGGTATTTTATTTTTGTATCTCGGAATACTTTCGTGTTTTTACTATCAAATATGTATCACATACTTCTATAAACTTCCAGAGCGTACATATATTTTATTCATTCCAAATGTATCAGTAGTTCTGTTGTTTCAATATTTGAAGTAAAAAATTATTTTTCTTCCAAATTTATTGTAACAATAGAGTTCAATTTTTTCGTAGCAACTGGTAAGAATTTTCTTTTTGGAAGCATTCCCTCATATTCTAGTGTAAAAGTAGAAATGTCTAATGTAATACGGATGTTTAATATATTTTCCGAATTTTTACTAAAATCTGAAATTATCACTAACTGGCAATGCTATAGGATGGTAGGACGGCCCAGAGGTGACTATTTTCTTGACGGACTCTATGGTTGTACAACATAATTTCACGCCCATGCGAGTAGCTGATCACTGACGAAGACGGTGTGAAAGACGCAGGCAGCAATACCTTCCCGCAAGAGAAATCGAAATCGTAATCGATATCCGTTAGAATGTCAACAATTTATGACTCTTCGTAGCAGGTTTTTGAGCCATTGTTCTGCCCTGATAGGGGGAAGAACAGGAAAAATCTTCGACTCACGAACTCACCGCAGATTGATCGTATACTCGCTAATTCCGACTGCCGCGCAAATCTTACTTCACAAAACAATATTTTTAATATTCTTAGCAAAACGGTGTAAAGAGTCTAATTTTTATACAGAACAGTGGAAACCATTTATCTAATTTAGCGTTTGGAAAAGACGTAAAAAAGTAAAAAAAACTTTCCCCATTCTTAAGATGTTGTTGCTGTACGTGATATTACTTGCGTTCATTATTTACGCCACTGGCCATTAAAATTGCTACACCACGAGGATGACGTGCTACAGACGCGAAATTTAACCGACAGGAAGAAGATGCTGTGATATGCAAATGATTAGCTTTTCAGAGCATTCACACGAGGGTGGCGCCGGTGGCGACACCTACAACGTGCTGACACGAGGAAAGTTTCCAACCGGTTTCTCATACACAAACAGCAGTTGACCGGCGTTGCCTGGTGAAACGTTGTTGTGATGCCTCGTGCAAGGAGGAGAAATGTGTACCATCACACTTCCGACTTTGATAAAGGTCGGATTGTAGCCTATCGAGATTGCGGTTTATCGTATTGCGACTTTGCTGCTCGTGTTGGTTGAGATCCAATGACTGTTAGCAGAATATGGAATCGGTGGGTTCAAGAGGGTAATACGGAACGCCATGCTGGATCCCGACGGCCTCGTATCACTAGCAGTCAGGATGACAGGCATCTTATCCGCATGGCTGTAACGCATCGTGCAGCCACGTCTCGATCCCTGAGTCTACAGATCGGGACCTTTGCAAGCCAACATCCATCTGTACGAACAGTTCGATGACATTTGCAGCAGCACGGACTATCAGCTCGGAGACCATGGCTGCGGTTACCCTTGACGCTGCATCACAGACAGGAGCGCCTGCGATGGTGTACTCAACGACGAACCTGGGTGCACGAATGGCAAAACGTCATTTTTTTCGGATGAATCCAGGTTCTGTTTACAGCATCATGATGGTCGCACCCGTGTTTGGCGACATCGCGGTGAACGCACATTGGAAGCGTGTATTCGTTATCGCTATACTGGCGTATCACCCGGCGTGATGGTATGGGGTGTCATTGGTTACACGTCTCGGTCACCTCTTGTTCGCACTGACAGCACTTTGAACAGTGGACGTTACATTTCAGATGTGTTACGAGCCGTGGCTCTACCCTTCATTAGATCCCTGCGAAACCCTACATTTCAGCAGGATGATGCACGACCGCATGTTGCAGGTCCTGTGGGCCTTTCTGGATACAGAAAATGTTTGACTGCTGTCCTGACCAGCACGTTCTCCAGATCTCTCACAAATTGAAAACGTCTGGTCAATGGTGGCCGAGCAACTGGCTCGTCACAATACGCCAGTCACTACTCTTGATGAACTGTGGTATCGTGTTGAAGCTGCATGGGCAACTGTATCTGTACACGGCATCCAAGCTCTGTTTGACTCAATGACCAGGCTTGTGTGATGGAGATGAAATAGCCATCTCTCATCCTCTAGGCACTGTACAAGAAGGATACATGTTTCGAAGCGCTACTGCGTCGTATCACGAAATACAACGTTGCCTGTGAACAAATGGATGAATCTCAGGCATTTGCTTTACAATATCACCATCATCCAGACACAGTCTGAAAGATAGGGAAGGACGTACATGTTTAACTATGTAAAGTCTGTAAAATGAGCAGTATCCTCTGCTATACACTTCTCAGTGGGTTGTAGAGCATGGCTGTAGATGGAGCTGTAGATGTAGTTGTCCTCCTGTGTATGTAGTCACATCTTGAATGACGTCACGTGATGTGTCACACCTCCGTATGCAGTGGCCAGCAACACGTACAGGATCTCGTCTGACGGCTGTTTCTGTGTGAGCTGAGGTGGCTGGAACTAATCTGTTGAGGGCCCCGTAACGAATTTGTGTCGCAGGTGCTCAGAGGACCATCTGTCAACCGTCCATCCAACCCCTGCTTGTCTCCTCCTAGAGAGGGTATTAAATCGCCGTGTGCGCACTAAAAGCATTTCTGGGTGGCTTTTTGTGTCACCATTAAGCAATACTCTTCTTATCATTAATGGTCCCTCTGTTTAGTGAAGCAATTCGGCGAAAGATAGCGTTGAAGGTCCAGTTTTAAAAGACCCATTGTTGTCTCTGACAGCGCGTTGATTATCGGCGCCATTCTGCGAAACATTGCGGAGCTCGGAACGCTATCACTCCAGTGTACAATACGCAGACATTTAAACTACAGTGCTTGTCGATAGTTAACGTGTAGCAACTCTCAGGGTGCGTCCACTGTCCCCTCCGTTTTTCTCGTCATATTTACATTAAACGTTACTTATTTTATCCACTTTCACGTTCGTTGGAAAAAATGTATTTTTTCTTTGGTAACTGGATACTTGTGACACACTTCCAGATACCTTTACTGAGCGACAAGTCCGCCACATATAAATATTTCGCGTTGGAAAGACATACTGTTGTGATTAGGAGCTAGTGTTTGCATGGTTTCCTCAGCGTTTGGAAATATGCAATACGATGTGAAACGTAAGCACAGAACATAGCCAGTCTACTAGTCTCAGAAATTTTTTAAAGTGTAGTAACTGTTAAAAATTATAACTGTTCCGTCTACTTTGCAGATGTCAAACTGCAAAAAGTCACAAACGCAAGCAAATCTGTACAAATCCAGATTCACAATTAATGTAGCTGCAGGTAAACAATCAAAACAAGAAAATGCCATGTTATAGTTTTTAGATCTAAAATAAAAAAGCTTGAAATTTGTATAATATTTTACAGAAGCAAAGACCCACAGAAAATGAATCATAGGTGTCGAACATGTTTGGGTAAAGAGAAAAAAAAGATATAAACTGTGTTTTGCAGAGGCAGACTTTAGAGCTCTTAATGATGGCAAAATAGCTAATTACGGTTGATTATTTTAATTCTGAAAGGAGATCATAGTCTGCCACCGAAAAGCAACATTTTTCCGGTCACAGTGATATGTCATCTCTCCAAGATCGCTAAACTGCAGTTATTTACGTCAAGTAAGTAATCAGAAAAGCTCCCTTCTGTATATGTTGTCACCTTGTAAGCACTGATCACAAATATTACACAAAACTGCACAGTTTTGCAGGTAAGATTCCTGTTACCAATAGGTGTGGAAGCACCATACTTCGGATAAATATATATATAACTGCGGTGTGGTAAACAGGTAAAGGCCGTCTGTGGTTTATAGATGTAATCTCCTTTCACCTTCCAGTGCTGGACATCTCGTTCATTTTGGAGGGAAGCTGACTTAATTTTCTAAAGGACGGTCGTGGGACTTACACAACTTCCGATGTTGGAAGAACTTTGTGAGAAGACTTTCAGATCTAGTTCTGTTGAATGTTTATGATGTCAGTCTCCACTTGAGAAACAATATAATCAAGCTGCAGTCGTTACTACACAATGAAGTCTCTTCTCTAAGCCTTAACAATTTACTGTAATATGATATTTAGAGGTTCACTAGCGGCAATTTGATATCCTGCTGAGTTTTGTTTTATAATGTGTTCTCTGTCGCGTGTATTAAGTGAAGAAAGTTTGTTGATTTCATGTTCACAGAATAAAAAATTGTTACCTTTTAAGCATTTCTTTGCAGATCATCATTACTGTAATTATTTTCTATGATAATAAAAAATATTTATTTTCAGTTAACAAAACACACTTATGTGAAACGGTAAACTAAAAAAAAACCATGAACGTAAAGCTTGAAATAATAATTTAAAACATAAAACAAATATAAGTAAAATAAATAATTAGAATAGTAATGGAAGTTTAGATGTTTTAATCGGGTATATAGAGAGTATGCCCACAGCACATTTTGTACAGATTATTTTCCAAAAATTGTCTTTCAGAAACCAGCTTTATTACACAGGGATGTATATGGCTTGAAAGCTTCTTTAATTTATGTTGTAAACAAGGTTTTCATTTTCCAAAATTAATTAACAGTGGTGGGGCATTTTGAAAATTTTAAATCATTACGAAAGTTGAGTATACAATTTTCAAGAACATTAATTCTGTATTCATTACAAATTTTTTATGTATCATAGTGTCGAAGATGTACCCTCTAAACCTAAAATGCCAGATTACCTTTCGGCGTGTGTTTTACCCCGTAAAAGTAAAAGTGGGGGGAAAAAAAACGTATTGTCTATTTTGCCCCCTCTACACACCAGCTAAGTTCCACCAAGATCATTTATTGGCAATTAGGAATGTTCCCGTGCCACTGTTGGAACAGTACTTAACGATCATGGCTATATGTCTGTCGATGAAAAACTAGGAAACATTACACTGATTCTCTAATTTCTGAAATTTATCCTAGCATCGATGATCTTTTACAGAATCCATGCTATTGGTTTTGTAAAAGAGCGATCATTACACCCCAAAAAATTTCTGCATCTGTAATAAACAATATTATTTCGGAAAAAGTAATAGGAGAACATACGGAATACCAATGAATAGATATTGTCACCACTGAAGATGCAGTTCAGTATCCACAAAAATTTCTAAATTCACAGAATACACCTGGCTTCCCGCCACATAGTTTGACGCTTAAAGTCGGCATTCCTATAGTACCATTACGCAGTCTCAATAACCGAAATTTCGTAACGGTACCCGTTTGGAAATTAAAACCATGAGAAGTAATGCCATGGAAGCAACTATCCTCACAGGATGAGCAGCTGTCGAGGACTCTCACTTACTCCGTATACTAATGACTCCAAGTGATTTACCAATTCATTTTAAGCGACTTCATTTCCTAATCAGGTATCGTTTGCAGCAACTATAAAAAAGGCGCAAGATCAGACATTCAAATACGTTGAAATTCGTATACGATCAGAGTGTTTTGAACGTAAGCAGTTATATGTTATCCTTTGACGAACTGGTAGTTCAGAAAACTAGTTCAAACTGTCACCACACAGTATTAAAAATTAAAAAAAATAAAAATGTTGTTTTTTCTGAAGTTTTGTAATTGTATTGTGTACAAAGAATGTAATAATTCGTAAAAAAAATAAAAACAAAAAACGAAAACAAACGTCTGTTTCATTCAGATTATTATTTATCGTAATTTCAAATTCCAATCGTTCAAATTGGGCGAAATCGCATCTATAAGCCGAAATTAGCGCCCAAACACATTTCCCAGGGATACCCCAAATCAGCACGAATGTTCAGTTCCCATACATATTTAGCAACTGCGAAGCATTCTCGGGTTCATTAGTCAGAAGCGTTGTCGGTTTCCCTAGTTAGACATGAAGTAGAGGAAGCGAAAGGTTAATTACAATTCGTACATAAACCAGACTGTGGACACTACTTACAAGACTCGAACGACACTGAAGGGAGTCAGTAATAGAGAGGCAATGAGGAATACTTGTACCGTATAACACATATTATTCAGTCACCACACAGAGTAAGCAGTAAAGGAAACTAAAGAGAAATTCAGGAAAGTAATTAAAGTTCAGAGATAAGAAAGGCGCTCATGTGACATTGTAGTTCTGTCAGGGCAAAGAACTTTGCAGCTCATATAGATGGTGTCTTGAAAAGAGGACGTTACATGAACATCAACAAAAAAAGGGCAGTTGTAGGTGTAGTTGAGGTAAATCAGGTGATGCTGAAGGAATTGGATTAGGAAGTAAAATACCTAAAGTAGTAGATTAATTCTGCTATTTGAACAGCAAAATAACTTAAGATGGCACAGTTAGAGACGACACAATATGCAGACAGGTAATAGCAAGAAAAGTTTTTTTGAAAAAGAGCGGCATGTTAACATCTGTTGTACATTTAAACGTTGTAAGTATTTGTACCTCGCAGATGACTGCGTTGGCTCTGTAAATTGCTGGAACACCAATTATTGATATGTGGTTATCGGAATAACTCTACCCGACAGACATTAGTTTTTTAATGTACGAGGGTTATTCCAAAAGCGTCACAACAGATAGAACTGCCAGAATGTGGAAAAACGTTCATTGTTACTCCATGTGGTCACAGACAACCACTAAGGACTTAGCACATATCCGTCCTACCAACTCTTCTGAAACAGATGTTTACATTTAACCAAATTGTATTTTCAAACCGCCAATAAAAACTTGACCTATGAGTATGATGGCAGCTGGTGCTTAACCATAGCTGAAACATATACGTTATTCAAAATACTCACCAAAATTAGGAAGAGCAGCAACATTTTTGCAATTTGAAAGACGTCTGTTCATTTACACATTTTTCTTTATTTATTTTAATTATATTTATTCATCCCAGGATCATCTCACAATGATAAGGATGTGTCAAGGTCATACAGTGCCAATCAACAGCCCAAAATTTAGCACACAGCATACGTAATATGCTTTAAGAGGATAGGACTGACAGCCTAGGGGGATAGGACAGGTGTTAGACAGTTGGCTAGGTTTTGCCTTAGCGATCCAGGAAAACCACGGAAAACCAAAATCAGGATGGGCGGACAGTGGAGCTCCATCCCCTCGAATATGAGGTCAGCGTCCTAACAGCTGCATTGCCTCATTCGGTATTTCTTTCTTGTATATAATATTCCTTCATTTACACACAAACTGTTTCAGTTAACTTTCTAAATAAAACATAGTTTCCTGCTTCACTGGCAAACACTGAGGATATCCATTGATGACTCCAGGACTGTTGCCGATCACACGTTCTTCACTGCCGCTCGAACTGTGACACCCACCGATGGCTCCTGGACTGAGAAGATACCGCTGTGCCCATTGCCTCAGTTCCGGACTCCAGACTCAACTGTCAACCTGAAAAACTAAGTCAGCCGACATTACTGTCATGCGTTACACATGCTGACACATGATCCTTGCATAAGCGGTAAACTATAAACATCTTCTGAAATGTGACATAAGTGCTATAGTATCCCCTTTCATTACTATCCACTGCTCCGAGTACTCTAAGTAGTCTTAACTGTGTGATATGCATTACTTGTGAAGAACGCTTTAGCTGCCTTTTTAAACAAACACTTCTTTCTTGCGATATAAATTGCTGTTTTCAGTTATTTGTTTGTTTTTCCTGGGTAAACGTAACTTCAAAACCATCTCTTGTTCCATGTTTATGAATAGAACTACTAGTGCACTACTAATAAGGCTTCTCTGAAACGCTTCACAGATTGGTATATGTACTCATTTGGTGGAGTTAAGATACCTGATTTTTTACATAGCTCTTTACAATGAGCCTGACTGCTACCTCCAGTTATTGTTCTTACGGTCTTTTTCTGCGGTTTAAAAATTGTTTCCATGTTTCGATCCTCAGAAAAAAATCCCATCGCTAAGAATGTGAGCATAGTATGTCACCACAAGACAATGGCTGTTACAAACTGGTGCTAACAGCTTCAGAGCATAGTATACTGATGACATTCTTTTTGTCAGTAACTTTATATGTTCACACCATGTCAGCTGACAGTGTTCAGCCCTAAACACTTTGTGTCTGCTTCACAGTCTACAGATGTATAATCTACGCTTAAAGTTCAACATTAATTCATTACGATTTTACGATTTTTTACGATTGTAAACATCCTTGAGGATTTCATTTGCTTTTTCTTATAAGCGTTCTGATGTTTTATCAGTGACTATGATCTGTTTTTGTGGAAGCCTACGACTGTGAAAAGAATGGGTTTGTTTATAAGTAAGTTTCCTGCTATTAGTCCTGATTTTCTTTTATTCAGATTTTACACGACGCGTTTCGGGAAATGCTTCCATTCTAGAGTGTGTTTCTATTTGTACTATCCCATTTTTATGTAATGTCTTCGGCGTGTGAGGCTCTGATTTGTTTTGCTGATTTTACTGTAATATATGAAAAAACGCAATTGTTAGTTTGTTATCGATTTTTATATGTAGTTAGTGGTGAAATTTCGAAGAATTTGCACTTACACCTTTTCTTATGGTCCATTTGTGCAGAGTCTCACACAAGTTAAATATGTGAGTGATATAGCCAAAGCCACATCCAAAGTACAGTTTTTTTTTTTTTAAATCTTGAATCATCAGTCTTCGGACTGGCAAGACAGTGCCCGCCACGAAGTCCTCTCTGTACTAACATCTTTATTTCAGAGTAGCACATGCAGCCTATGTCCTCAATTATTATTTGCTGGATATGTTCTTAACAGATGTCTTCTCATCATCTCCCTTCTTTTTGTCAATTTTTTCCATATCTTGCTTTTCTCCCCGATTCTACTAAGAACTTCCTCATTGCTTACCTTATCAGTCCACCTAATTTTCAACATTCGTCTGTGCCATCACATCTCAAATGCTTCCATTTTCTTCTGTTCCGCTTTTCTTACAGTCCAAGTTTCACTACCATACAATGCTGTGCTGCTAACATACATGCTCAGAAATTTCTTCCTCAAATTAAGGCCTTTGTTTGATACTGTTTGACTTCCCTTGGTTAGGAATGCCCTTTTTACCAGTGCTGTCTGCTTTTGATGTTCTCCTTGCTCCGCCCATCATGGGTTATTTTACTGCCTTGGTAGAATTCCTTAACTTCATCTACTTCGTGACCATCATTGCAAATGTTAAGTATCTCGCTGGACTCGTTTCCTTCTTCTCAGTACTTTCATCTTTCTTCGACTTACTCTCAATCCATTTTCTGTACTCATTAGACTGTTCATTCGATTTAGCAGGTCATATGATTCTTCTTCACTTTCACGCAGCATAGTAATGTCATCAGCAAATCTAATCTCGGATATCATATTACCTTCAATTTTAATTTCACTCTTGAACCATTCTTTTATTTCCATAATTGCTTCTTCTTTGTATAGATCAAGCCCTACTCTTTTTAATGCGAGCACTTCGTCCTTGATCTTCCACTCTTATTATTCCCTCTTGTCTCTTGTTTATGTTGTATACTACCCGTTTCACCCTTTAGCTTACCCTATTTTCCTCAGAATTTCGAACATTTTGCGCCATTTGACACCGTCGAACGCTTTTCCCAGCACGACAAATCCTATGAACGTGTCTTGATTTTTCTTTAGTCTTGCTTACATTATCAAGTGTAACGTCAGGGCTGCCTCTCTGGTGCCTTTACCTTTCCTAAAGCCAAACTAATTGTCATCTAACAGATCCTCAATTTTTTTCCTGTTCTTCTGTATATTATTCTTGTCAGCAGCTTGGATGATGAGCTGTTAAACGGACTGTGCGACAATTGTCGCACTTGTCAGGTCTTCCAGCCGTCGGAACTCTATGGATGATATTTATCCGACAGTCGAATGGTATATCGCCAAACTCGTACAAGCCCATATGTCCGGTAACCCTTTCTTCTGCTCCTTCCCCTACAACCGCATTCGACTCCCCCTTGACTGTTAGATTTTCATCTTCCTTTACGTATGGAATTATCCGTTCAATAGCCTCCTATACTTTCTCTATCTCTTCATTTCCAGCCTGAGATTTCGGCATGTATACCTGACCTGTTGTTGCCGGTGTTGGTTTGCTGTCGATTCTAATATGAGAACAACGCTATCACTTAACTGTTCGCAGTAAAGCACTCTGTGCCCTACCTTCCTATTCATAATGAATCCTACTCCCGTTATACCATTCTCTGCTGCTGTTGATATCACACTATACACATCTGACGAGAAATCCTTGTTTTCTTTCCATTTCACTTCACTGACTCCCACTGTACCTTGATTGGGCCTTTGCATTTGCCTTTTCAGATTTTGTAGCTTTCCTATCACGTTCAAGCTTCTGGCATTCCAATCCCCTACTGGTAGAACAATACCCTTTCGTCGGTTATTCAATCTTTTTCTCGTTGTTACCTCCCCTATGGCAGTCCCCTCGCGGAGATCCGATTGGGGACCATTCCGGTGTCGTTTGCTGTTGGAGAGGTCATCATGACACTTTTTTCAATTACAAGCCACATGTCCTGCGGATACGTATGATGTGTCTTTAACGCAATGGTTGCCATTGCCTTCTGCATCCTCATGCCGTTGATTATTGCCGAGGTCCTTTAGGGGTAGTTTCCCACTCCAAGGGCAAGTGAGTATCGGGAACAGCTGTCTGCTCCTCCGCCCTCTTTGACAAGGCCGCTGGCAGGATGAAGGTGGCGTCTTACGCCGGAAGTCTTCAGCCGGATTGCTGATGATTTTTATTCAAAATTTAAGCGGTGGCGGAGTTCGAACCCGTGACCAAGGACGTTTTGGGTAGTAGTCAAAAACGCTACGCCTGCACTACTGGCTCCTGTAGCAGTTGGTATGCTTTCCTCATATACAGCGTTACTGGCCTCCTTTGCGATTTCAATGTAGCCTACCCGCAAAAGTAGCAAAAATTGTCAGCACTGTTTACGCATTTGCGAGGCATATTTAGTCACAGGTATTAGTATGACCAGGTGCACTAACAAGATTTCATGAATGCATGGTGACTGTTCTTTCAGACATGTCCAAAAGAAGAGACACCACGCATTCGTGTAATTCATTCGCCTCGGTGGGCAATTAATTCACCACTTTTAGTGGGCATGCACAGTTACGTTCGACCTCTTGTGACAATCTAAAAAGTAGTGAGCATGGAGGATGTGAGTATTGGGGCAAGGGCGTTCCCACGCCAAAGTACCGTTATCTAAGATGGCGGCGATGCCGTCATCCAAGATGGCGGCGATGACGTCAATCAAGATGGCAGATTTTGGCGCGAAATTTGAATTTTGGCGGGAAGAAGGCGAATTGGGCCACCTCCACAAACCTAACCCCCTCCCCCACAAAAATGGGGCGAAGTTCAATTTCCAGCAGGATAATGCACCACACCCCTCTCGTTTCCTAATCTGATCACTTCAACATCGCCTGATTTAATTCGACTACACTCAGTTACCTTTGTTTTACATCTTACTACCTCTTATGAAAATAGTGTAGATGCCATTCTGCCCATTCCTCCTATGAACTGGCGTCAAGTTTCAATTTTGGTGGGAACATGGGTCACTTGGGGTTTCGCTGCTAGCACGAAAGACTAGTCCACCTACGTATTCGTTGTAAAAAAGCACTTTTCTTTATTATTTAACCAATATCAAGTAAGTGTGTTCGCCACTGGGTCTGGATTCCAACTGGCTTAGTTCAGATCGCCACCAGCAGAGGGCGCTCTCAGGTCGTCAGGTGATGACGCAAGTACCGTTATCCAAGATGGAGCCACCCAGTGTGTCCACCAAGAGGTCCAGAGCCTAACTGGCTTAGTTTATATCGTCGCCACCAGACGGCACTACCGTGACGTTGGGTCATGACAAGTGCCGTTATTCAAGATGGCTGCGTACATTTTCTTCACCATGTGCTCTAGGACACACAACCCCTGCATGGTCCCATTACGTAACCCCAGATCGTCTGCTCTCTCTCTCTCGCGTCTGCAGCCCGCGAGCGCGCGGCCGCTGACGTCAGAACCTCCAGCCTGCAAGTTCATATCCGCACCACAGATAGTTTTCTGCAAATACCCTAACGAAAGTAACTGAACACATGTGACACCCACATCGTGCATCTAACATATCAATTACCTATGTACTTAATTCCAATTCCATTTTAATTATATTCCATAAATGAATGTACTATTTCTATATTCAATTATCAAATGAGAATTTTCACATTTTCCCAATAAGAGCGCAATGCTCATTCATTCGTCACGTAGTACCCCCCTCCCTCCACCCCTAGAATGCTGCACTCCCATTGGCTACTGCATTAGTCACGTGATTCTACGTCATACAACCCCAGATGGTGATCTGTAGGGGGGAAATGGTGCGAAAATTACTCAGGTTGCACTGGGCTGCTGGGGAGAGTAAGGAAGCAATGCACTCTATTTATTTTTGAACATTTTATTTATCACACTCATATAAAAGACATCCTTTGGGCCATCTCACACAGTCCACAGACCTCCATCCGTCTGGAGCTCCATCGCCTATAAGAATGATTCCTTTATTGTTATTCTTAACTGACTGCTATTACATGGCGGGAATTTGAAATCCGATAAGGAGTGCTAAGCTCCTCGACATGGTCTCATCACGAGAAATATCGTGAACTTGGATGGGTTAGGACTCGGAAAGCTCAATTCATTCACTAGACGTGGCATGTAGCGGTCTTCTTCTGGTCGGTTGCAGATTAATTCGCTGACGGTGCTGCAGGGGTGGTTGGTCAATGACAGTGTGAGGAGGATCGTTCACTCTCTAATTTTATCCTAAGACACCGAGAATGCTCTGTGACTCCCATAGACAGTGAGATAGATCGTAAATTAAACACAATGCTCGAGGTTATAGAAATACGTTGAGCGCTGTCTGGTATACTTTTATGATTCATGTGTTCGATAATTAACACTGAATGGACGTACTGCACAGTCATCTATGCATGTTCGCAATAATACTCGCAAAGTGGAGAGGGGCTGGTTTAGCTTTGATACTGAAATTGGGGAAACTTTCTATAACATGATTGGCCGGTGTTGAAGTTATTGTAAAATTCGTCGCGCTATGAAATGTGATGTTTATTATTAGAGTACATCGATAGTCTTTTCCATCCCATCCGTGCACTGGTTACCACGTAATGATTGACTGATATCGCTTGTTTGAGTTGGGGAACAAGTTTTGTTGGGTGGGCAGCAACTTCTTGGGGGTTGCTAGCAGCGAAACAATGGTTGCGTACATGAGTGCAATAGGAGGAATCAGTCGAAAGGGAAAGCAGAGTCGTCAGCTATTCCGTCAGTGTGAGGGACGAGTCTAAATGTATAGCTCGTGAATCAACTTCGGGCTGTAGTTTGGTGACCTATGCCAACGCCGTAAAACTGTTACAGTTTGCTTATGTTCTAACTGTCTTTTATTTAAAATCATCCAGTGTTATGCTATCCACCGTAAGAATATGATTTACACCGTGCAAGGTCTAGTTTCCTGCGAGGGGCCGTCGATCAGAACTTCTTAATGTCAATTTAGAATCTGGCCCAGGTCTCGAAGTCGTGGTAGAGAAAAGGAAATGTTTGACATTGTACAAAGGCGTGTTAGAAAACAGTGTCTGAAACAAATAAACAGGACCAGAAGGAGCGTCTCATACGATCATTCGCTTAGAGTGTAGGTGATCAAACTTTAATGTGGCGTCTGCGGTGCCTGTATATTTAATAGGCGGCAGTAGTAGTAGCAGTTTGAGGTGATGAACTTGGTAAACGATTAGGAATGCGTGGGTGGCTGCACACTGCGGTATTCTGGGGAGCATTGCGAAATTTCTTTCTCCACACTGGAGCGCCACCGCCGCTTTGCGTAACTGCGTCAGCATCGGTGTCTAGGTGGTTTATATATAGGATGAAGTTAGTGGAAGTTCTATAGTTCGTAATTTTTCTCTGTTTGGGGGGGGGGGGTAGAGAATAAGGATGATAACATGTTGGGCTGATTGATTTGAATGGATGCTGATCTGTAATACTTGTATGTAGTTTGGGGATGTAGCACATTGCGCGCATTTACGTCGAATGGACAAAACACGGTCCTGTGGCACTAACTCAGGTCGTTCTGTTTCTACACGGGTTGCAGAAGGTGGTGGGTATGGTTTTCTCCGACTTCTGCTCAGTTCCGACTTAAAATGGAACTATTACACGCACGAAGCTGTAGAAATGGGATCAGGTGCAAGATGCGTAGGGGCTGCCTAAAACCAGGTCGGAATTTTACTGTAGCAGCTAGGTTCGAGGAAGGTGACTCGTTTCTAGATATGGGAGTGTGAGAAATATGATTCACTTGTGTGTGTGATCAAATGGAGGTATATGCTTGAATAGAGAGACTTCATTCGAAATTATTGCATCATTTCTAGTGGGTAGGGTTACACTAGAGACGTGAGAAGCTAGTGTACATTTTTCTTCTTACGACCTCAATCGGCACACATCTACTACTACTGTTTGTGATCGTTCTCAGTCAGTCGATATGTCGCCGAAGCTCTGGTATGGTATAGAGAGAGAGTGCGCTACAAATACTATAGAATTATCTAGATGGGACGGTGTGAGGGAGTCGCAAATACCGCTTACATATCACGTTCTTTAGACGAACCACTTTCAAAGTTCAGTGATTTTATTACGAGGTTGCATCGTGGATGGATAATACACGTTCGTACGATCACCGTGACGGTCATATCGTACCTCGGTTTGTAAAGCGGGTACAGCTTTTAACATCGATACTTGTGTGCACCTGTAGAACCAAGACTGCTTGTGACAGTAACATGCAGTAGTTTATGCGATTGATTTTTTCTTTAACATCTAGCGGATTACGTCGCTCTTTCTAAGACACAGTGGTAGGACTCGCAAGAAAAACCTAATAGACATGCACACCGATTGTTGATTTTCGTTCAGTATCGTAGGAAATCAGTTATTGACGGAGTATCAAACGTAGTAGTAAGGGATGCGTCCTATGTTCGCATTTGAGCATTAGCTTTTATGAAGTATGTGTTTGTGGGAAGGAAATGACTATGTGCAGTCGTAAGGAGGGTGTGGATTTGACTTGGAGTACTGTGATAGCAAAGGGAAGAGTATGTCCAGTCGTAAGGAAGGTACAGATATTTCCATTTCCAGAGCCACTGCCGTCAGCAGGGTGTATTTCAGATACTTCACTCATTGTCGGATGCCGTTCAATTGAGACCGCGATCGTAACGTGTATGCATGGCCTGTGGTGGTAATGATTCACGTTTCCCGTTAACAGCAGCACCCGTCCGAATCCACATCACTGCTGGAGTATAGGAATGTATGTGAGTTAACTTTGCAGTCCTCTAGACGACCGAACAGTGAACTAATACTTAGTATGTGTTGGGCGGCTTTCGTGATCAAGTGGAAATTTGAAAAGATGGTGCGTTTGCGCTCGACCGTTATTCCGTCCCAAGTAAATTGTTCGGTTGACTGCTTCTGCACATTTCGCGCATTTATTTAGTTGAGGGAAGATCGATTTTGGTGTGTGGAAGACACGTTTGCCTGTTCTCTAGACATGGGAAAGACCTTAGTTGGCTTGTAAATTACGGGGCTGATTTGGGATCTGTTACATCACCGACATCGGTATACAAGAGTGGAAATAACAGTTTCCTCTATTTGTTTCTAGTTACTCAGTGGTTTACAGCACGCTGCACCTCGCTAAAGTCTGGAGTTTGTAGAGAAATAATTTCGAGTCTATATCTTGGGAATTATGTTGCGCTAGCGAACGGTAGGATGTCTCCTAGTGCATGATATTGAGAAGTACGGTGAAAATGGTATAATATTATGCGGAAGATATGTGTGTTCTTGTAATCCAGGAGTCTGGAGATGTGCGTAGAAAAGCGAGCAAGTAGGGAGCAGAAACAGTAACGTGTTTGTGCCGAGGGGAAACGATCTCCAAATTGAAGAAGAGTTCTGACATCAACTTCAGTCCGCTGAGGGTGCTCTGATGTAAAATGGATGATTTTGTGTGGCGCTGAATGTCATGTCTGTATAAAGAAATCTAGACGTGGGAAAGACCTTAGTTGGCTTGTAAATTATAGGGATGGTTTGGAATATCTTAGATGACCGACTTCAGTATTCGAGAGTGGAAATATGAGTTTGATCTATTTGTTTCTAGTTACTCAGCGGTTTACAGCACGCTGCACGTGGCTAAAATTTGGACTTTGTAGATAAATAATTTACAGTCTATATCTTGGGAATTATGTTGCGCTAGCGATCGGTAGGGGGCCCCTAGTGCTTGCTATGGAGACATACGGTGAAACTGGTATAATATTATGGTGAACAATGCGAAAATAAGTGTGTTGCTGTAATCCTAGAGTCCGCAGATGTCTGTAGAAAAGCGATCAGGTTCGGAGCAGAAACAGTAACGCGTTTGTGCCGAGGGGAACCGATCTCGAATTTGCAGAAGAGTTCAGACATCGACTTCGGTCCGCTGAGGGTGGTCTCGTGTAATAGGAATGATTTTGTATGGCGCTGAATGTCACGTCTGTAGAATGAAAGAAAAGGCTGACGGTGCTTCCCGAAGACGGGGGAGCATGGTGACATATAGCCTGTGTGAGTATAGGCATAGTATAATTTTTTCGGGTCCTGTACAGGTATAAAAGATAATTGCACAGTTGGTGTAAAATGTATATATATTGTCTTGTAAAGTTAATGTGGCTTATGATGTGTATGATGTGTATATATTGCATTCTAAAATTATTATGGCTTATGTTACGGGCCTGGCAAGAGGGGATGACTGTGTGTCCTATAGTAAGAGTCTTTCCATATTTGACGATATGTATGGTAGTTTGTATGATTTAACTGTCAGTGCAATATGGCGATCTGTACAAAATAACCTCTGCAAGTCTGGTCTGCAGAAGGAAAAATGGCGGACAGTGCTTCGATATCGGAGGCATCAGTAATTCGGCGGGTAAATTCGATAAGAGCGAATCATAATTGATTGACATCGTTTGTGCTGAGATATAGGAGCCTCTACATAACGTTGAGAACGTTTGCGTATGTTGATTGCAGGAAGGGTATCATGTTAGGTGTGCTGGGACGAGTGAACTGGATGTTATTTTCGTAAACGGGTTCTGTTAGGGTAAGAATTTCCGTGCATACAAGCTGAGACATGTAAAAAGCAAGCGTTAACTATTTCTGGGACACTATACAATTCTAGAGAGGTCTACTAGGCTCTTATTTTTTTTGCAAAGCCATGTGACATAAGAATAACATTGAGAACGTTTTAGATGGCGAGTAGCCGTGCAGACGTTTCGAGGCGAGGCGAGAGCCACACTGGGTAGGTAAATATGGTTCAACGGGTGTCTCATGTTGTGCTAGGATCAATGCGCCCTGTGCTATTCTGTTATCGGCGGTAAAGACATCTGCTGCTCGGAGGTGTCTCATGTGATCGCGTCTTTTAATTCAGTGACGTCAGTATAAGCATGAGTGTATACACGAAAATATTGGCAGGCAACTTTCACCTGCAATCGGGCGCAGCTCATGACTGTGACAGCGCACGCGTCCCTGGCCAGTCGCGCCATGACGTGTGTCTAGGTGAACACGTATTGCAATAGGGATTTCTCTTGTGTCAAGTATGAGAAGGGATGTGGCTGCCTCATTCTTGCGGGACCCGAGTGGGGCCCTTTGCATGGTTTGACAGCTGACGGCCACGCCCCTTCGTTGGGGCTGTCTGTTTGCTCTCCTGGACAGGAGTTGGCGGAGTTTGCTTGCGTGCATTGATTGCATTATTTTGGGAGCGGGCCTGTAGGCTGTGCTATGCGTTATTTGGACAGTTTATGAGTACTGAGTGTGTCTACACATCCGTGTGCTGCATTAATTAGGAGGAGTCTGCAAGTGTGTAATGAAATTATTTGGGAAAATTAGGAGTTGTTTGTCTGGAGAAGTAGTTTACAGGTCTGTGGACTGTGTGAGATGGCCCAAAGGATGTCTTTTGTATGAGTGTGATAAATAAAATGTTCAAAAATAAATAGAGTGCACTGATTCCTTACTCTCCCCAGCACCCCAGTGCAACCTGAGTAATTTTCGCACCATTTTCCCCCTACAGATCACCATCTGGGGTTGTATGACGTAGAATCACGTGACTAATGCAGTAGCCAATAGGAGTGCAGCATTTTAGGGGTGGGGGAGGGGGTACTACATGACGAATGAATGAGCATTGCGCTCCTATTGGGAAAATGTGAATATTCTCATTTGATAATTGAATATAGAAATAGTACATTCATTTATGGAATATAATTAAAATTGAATTGGAAGTAAGTACTTAGGTAATTGATATGTTAGATGCGCGATGTGGGTGTCACATGTGTTCAGTTACATTCGTTAGGGTATTTTCAGAAGACTGTCTGTGGCGCTCGCGGGCTGCAGATGCGAGACAGGTAGAACAGACGATCTGGGGTTACATAATGGGACCATGCAGTGGTTGTGTGTCCTAGAGCACATGGTGAAGAAAATGTATGCAGCCATCTTGAATAACGGTACTTGTGTCATGGCCCAACGTCACGTTAGTGCCGTTGGTGGCGACGATATGATTTAAGGGAGTTGGGCTCTGGACCTCTTGGTGGACACACTGGGTGGCGCCATCTTGGATAACGGTACTTGCGTCATCACCTGACGACCTGAGAGCGCCCTCTGCTGGTGGCGATCTGAACTAAGCCAGTTGGAGTCCAGTTGGTTAAATAATAAAGAAAAGTGCTTTTCTACAACGAGTCCTTAGGTGAAGGAGTCGACTGAGGTTAGTACAAGTGTCCTTTCTTTCGCGCCAGCAGCGAAACCCCAAGTGACATACGTTCCCACCAAAATTGAAACTTGACGCCAGTTCGTAGGAGGAATTGGCGGAATGGCATCTACACTATTTTCAGAAGAGGTAGTAAGATGTAAAACAAAGGTAACTGAGTGTAGTCGAATTAAATCAGGCGATGTTGAGGTGATCAGATTAGGAAATGAGAGGGGTGTGGTGCATTATCCTGCTGGAATTCAAACTTCCCGCCAAAAAATGCCATCTTGATTGACGTCATCGCGCGCCATATTGGATGTCGTCATCGATGCCATCTTGGATGACGCTATCGCCGCCATCTTGGATAACGGTACTTTGGCGTGGGAAACTCCTTGCCCCAATAGTGACGTGGACGAGGACTGCGGATAGGTGGTGCTGCATGGGAATGTGGGTCGGCCGAGAGGCGTGCAGAGGTAGTCCCCGAAGATGCGATAAACTCTCTGTCCGTATGGCGCAATGGTTAAAGCAACAGCCTATGTGTGGCATTAGAAGCCGGGCAGTGCGAACGTGCACTGTGATTCCGCCAACGAGGCGCACAGTATACTTTGTTACGGTGTGGACTTGGACTGCGCTTGCTTGTGAACAGGAACGTGGCCAACCGCTTTAGGAAAGAAACACATCGATTCACCTTTAACAATTAATATACCCGGCCAAAAGCGCTGGAAGTAGAACACTGCCTGCGTGACGAGGCAAAGATACCACCATCAGAGATATTGGGGAAACAGCTTTTCATTCCCAGTAGTGTCGTCTGTGTTAAGGTCGTTGACAGTGCGACGTGTGACAGGACCTCAAAATCTGCTCAACATGGCCTACGGTTTTATCAAGCTGCGAGGGCATGGTGACGCAAGCGGACTCAGGCATGCGTACCATACTCGTGTTTGAGCTGCCATTCGAGCTTCCCGCAGAAGAAGTCATTGCGGCCTTCCGGTCCTACGGTGTGGTTCACGGTCACACTGTAGAAGGCTGAATGCACTTCACTTGGTACTCCGTTTTAAATGGGGTGCGTCAGATCACGATTGATCTTCTTTGTCACAAGCCGTCATATTAAACAACAGTAGGTGTCGCGCGGTTGTTATGCGACTATACGACGGGCTGCACAAGACTTTCTCAGCATGTAGCAAGGAGGATCACCTCCATACGGAATGTCTGTAACGGCGCATCACTGAACTGTCGCCGGCTGAGACGCCGAGAGAGACTCCGCCAATAGTATTGGCTGTCACTTAACGCGGAAACCCTCACTTCACGACCCACAGGTGGACGGCCCACACAGCCAGTCACAAGTGACACGCCCATCCGCAGAGTCCGACGGGACGGAGGCGCCTGCGTCCCTCCGTCCTCCTAGCATATCGACTCGTGACGACGCTGTGCCGGACGCTTCGATGGAACTTCTAACACTCATCGTTGCTACGATGGATTTTGCGCCGGGACGTCGGGAATCCCACCCGTCTTTCGATAATGAAGTGGCCGTGCGGTCCTAGGCGCTTCAGTCTGGAACCGCGTGACCGCTACTGTCGCAGGTTCGAATCCTGCCTCGGGCATGGATGTGTGTGATGTCCTTAGGTTAGTTAGGTTTAAGTAGTTCTAAGTTGTAGGGGACTGATGACCACAGACGTTAAGTCCCATAGTGCTGACAGCCATTTTGATAATGAAGGTCAGGTGCGCAAGCAGTGGTCACCAAAAAGTGCAGGCGGCGGCGAACGACCTCTGACCAGAATGCCTCGCCTCACATCCGCGATTCATCTACGTCTACATCTTGATTTACATCATACTACGTAAGCCATCTAATGGTACCACAAATTGAGCCCTCCAACCCGGCTCCACTCCCGTATAGCGCGTTGGAAGAATGATTCTCGGGAAGCCTCTGTTTTGGCTCTAATTTCTCTAATTTTCTCCACATGGTCATTACGCGAGTCGTATATAGGGGGAAGTTATATGTCGTCCGAGTGTTTCCGGAGAGTGCTGTCTCGAATTTTCAGTAGTAAATCTCTCCGTGATGCACAACGCCTCTCTTGTAACGTCTGCCGATGGAGTTTGTAGAACGTTTCCGTAAAGCTCTCGTGCCGAGTAAACTATACAGTGACGAAACGTGCCAGCTGTAATGAGTTACGTGTAGTGGGTAGAAGAATGGCTAGTGCACCCCTGGATCCACATTAGGCGATTTGTAACGGCGCACCCAGCGAGTTAGAGTAGGAGGTAGTAGATATTTGGCAGTACTGACGTTTAGTATTTGTTGTAGAATTTAAGTGGAAATGGTTGTTAATTTAAATCATTAATTGTTTCTCTGTGATGTAGTATAGCTGTGCCGACCAATCACGATTATTGTTTATTCTTATGTTACTCCTAATATCAGGTCTGTTAGATGATGTTGCGTAATTAGATCGTTAGTAAATATTATGTACAAAATCATTGCGCTTCACAGTTATACAGTTAAGATACTTATCGCGTTTGAGCGATACTGAGACCTAATAACTACTTGTAGCTAAAATAAGAAACTATGTTTCAGAACAGGTTTTTATTAATGATTTACATACGTATGTTTAGATGTTCAATACGAAGCCGACAAACTAGTTTTCTTTGTAAACTTTCCTGCACCTCTCCGTGCGACATGTGGGATGGCTGTGGCTGACACACTATTGCACAAGGCATGGGTTGATTGGTCAGCTGGTGGCTCAGGGCGCAGATGACTGGCTGCTGCGCCCTACACAGAGCATAACCTCGTCAACAAACAGAATGCCCTCATTCCAAACCAGTGCTGGGAGCATTAGACTGACCAGAATGACGTCCTAGCTGCATGAACGCTACAAAAAGGGGAGAGTGAGGTCCTGGATCCAGCCAGTCACCTCAACCAATTCACAACGATTGGGGCAAGTCAAGAACTGTCCAGAAACCAGCAGCATGGTCATTCAGCGCTGCACACCAGCAACGACGATCCAGTGGTTTCCACGTGCTACTGTGTACTCCTTCAGTCACAAGTAGTACGTCTGAGAAAAGAAATTACTTTTATATTCTCGTGTGTATAGTTTAGTGAGCATACATAGTTTCGCCTGCATGATAAAACATTTTTTGCCCATTCAGTTCCCATAGCAAAGTATTCCCATTAAAAATAAATATTTTGTGTTATTATTAAAGAATAACGTATCTACAAAACGTTAATAGAACTTGGGATTGCCAGAATTAGTTTAAATCATTTAGGAATAAATTAATGTATCATTTGCATGTACTGTATTATCACAAGCGTCTGGTAATGTAAATGATAAATCTTACAGTGTATGCCTTGTGAGAAGTGTCTACTGATAAAAATACACACTATTTTTTCTTAATTCCTAGGTGAGTTTAGTACTCTTCTATCATCACTTTCATAGACTGAATCTGCGGGACAGTCTCGATAGTTGGCATGGCTCCACGTCCCTGTCGGCAGCTTCCAGAAAGTCATTCACTATCTTTCTGCAAATCTCGCAGTGGTCTGTGCTGGTATTTAATCAGGCTTCCGACAGGCGGTCACTTTAATGTGACTGGATATATGCGAGATCTGCAGAAAGAGAGTGAATGAGTTTCTGGAAGCTGCCGACAGGGACATGGAGCCATGCCAGCTATCGAGGCTGTTCCGCGGGTTCGCGATTGGATTTAAATCCGGTGAGTGTGGTAGCCAGGAGAGTACGATAAACTTACCCTGGTGGTCTTGGGGCCACACACGTACACTGCGTGCCATTTTGCCATGCAAATTATACTTTAACCAAGGCGGCTCGCGAACGTTCAAATGTGTGTGAAATCTTATGGGTCTTAACTGCTAAGGTCATCAGTCCCTAAGCTTACACATTACTTACCCTAAATTATCCTAAGGACAAACACACACACCCATGCCCGAGGGAGGACTCGAACCTGCGACCATAACAGTCGCGCGGATCCGGACTGAGGTGCCTAGAACCGCTCGGCCACCGCGCCTGGCCTGTCCGTTTGCAGTTTTGTTTTTGCCCACAATATTTTTGTCGTCGTAAATCGTGGGTTTATCCTTGTGATGTTTTGCACGTCTTTGCACATCTTTAAGCGATCGCTTTGTGTCTTCACTAAGGTATTTCGTATCTTTGGCGGGCATCCAACCAATGGGATATGTTCGCGAATGTGGTAACAACAGGAAATATAGTCTCGAATGATTTTCACCAATCTGTGTGTGGCTTCCTTGTTTGGGATCTGTTCCTAGCGCTTAATTTGGATGGCAGTCCGGTCTGTTCTGCTTCTTGTTTTGTCTGCTGTCGAAGCGAACTGGTTCAGAATTTCTACAAATGTTAAAAATTATGGGTGAGATCTTTACAAATTCTTTCTGTGGTGTCTAACAGACGACGTATAGTTCATTACAGTCCCGTTGTGACATGACTGATACAGATTGCTTCACGATCCTATATCAAATTCAGTTTCATTTATTTCATATATTTCGTTGAGTTATTTCTCTTGTATTTCAAAATGTGGGTTGTGCACATGAGCAATTCTGATTTTATTCGTTTCTCTGTCTTCCTATCAATTTATTTTAAAGTTCCACATAATTAATTTCAGCATTTTGCGTAAGTTTTCTGTGTTTTTTTTTTTGTTTTTCTCATGATTCACTTTCCAATAAATTTCCGTGTTGGTTTTGAATTTGAATAAATACTTGATTCGTGAAATTTACTTCCATTTATGAATCCCAGTTTCTACAACTCGTCTCTTGATTAGGCAGTCCTTATTTAATAAATATAATCAGGTATCCACTAGTGTGTTTCGATGTATGGTGTTACCGTTCTGCGCAGAGACCAAATCATTAATGGAACGTTACCCAACATGCAAAGCTGTAAATTGTGGTAACGAATGGGTAGCACTCGCAGTGTTTTATTTTGGAGCCCAAACAGTTACTAATACATTTTACTTTCAGTGTATTGTAAATATTTCAGTAGAAGTCGTGTATTGAGAATACGGAATTTCATTACTTTGTTCGAGAAAGTTGCTTGTATTTACTCTGTTAAGAAACTATGTGGACTTTGTGAATGTCTGCGCTGTTTTGAGAACTGTATATGTTTTTCTCCAAATTATTTCGTTCAATCCAAGCCAGTTCACTTATTACCTTATGGAACACTGCCAGATGCTGCAGTGTCGTGTTATCATCTCGTGCACCCCTGCTGGTGCACGCTTCGACACATCTCTGCTCAGGTGCGACGTAAACAGTTAACTGAATTAATCATATACTGCCACTGCCAACCATTAGGAATAAACATTTGTTGTCTGTATGGATTACGGTTACAGGTGGTGAAAGGTATGTTGTCGGATGCTGTTACAGAAGACTGATGTTTTCCGAAAACAATACACAGTGCTCTAATTTATTAGTGAGATGGTCTGCGGAACACATGGTAGCGAGGGGCTTTCTATTTGGCAATAGTATATAGAGATTTTGTCCTTAAACTACAGTTGATGTTCGTGATATAATGAGATGTTTGAATAAGTATTTTTTTAAATACAAATTCAGTGATTACACTCGCGAGAGAACTTCCTCATTGCACGGCTTTCGGGTACAGGCTTAAAGCATTCACACTATCATTCACAGTGTATTATTTTTGGACAGTTTCTTGATGAAGGGTTACCTACTGTTTAAAGTTAAATGTCTAATTATACAAAATACATTTCCGTTGCTCCCACATTAAGTGTGTGTGGTCTATGATTGTTTCGTAAAACTTCTGTGGTCAGATCGCATTTCTGATTTGTTTTCTGAGACATCAATATTCATAAATTACTATATGGGTTAGCAACTGAAGGCTTTACGTAACTCCACACAGCTGTAATTAACTTTTGTTTTGTCACAAAACACGCATTTTCAGAACTTTGTTTTTATCGTCACTGGAATATATTTATGGTATTTGGCATTCAAGTGAAACAGGGGAATGCGAAACCAAATCTCATCCTTGTTTCGAATCAGTCGTCACAGGAGTCCTTTCACAAAGAATGAGTCCTTTCACAAAGAATGTCAGAAGCATTTATGTTACGTTCAGCGGCAACTGAAGCTGAAACATAGAGGACTGAGGTATTTGTATCTATTTAAAAGAGTATTTGTATCTATTTAAAATGAGACGTATTCTTTATAAGACTGTTATTGAGGAAGATGCGAATGTTTCGCAGATTTCCTGTATGCCATCCGTGGGCGACTTAAGTTCTCGTTTGTCTACGCCCGCGGCTGACTGTCACGTTATAGTGGCAGCTAGAACAGCTCTTCATATGCTTCACCACAGATTACGGGTCAATATACTGTGAGTCTCTCTCTCTCTCTCTCACACACACACACACACACACACACACACACACACTCCCTCTCTCTCTCTCTCACGCACACACAAAGTGTGTGTGTGTGTGTGTGTGTGTGTGTGTGTGTGTGTGTGTGTGTGTGTGTGTGTGTGTATGAGAGAGAGAGGGAGAAAGAGAGAAGCGGATGTCATGCCTGAGTGTAACAGAAGGGGGAAGGGTACATCGGCAGTTCTTTGGTAAATCATTACTTGCTTTTTTCTTGTAGGCTGTTCTTTATTTGGGAGAAAATTATTTTAAGTGAAACCAAAGCTAAATGTGCAGTCTTGGTTCGGCCTGGTAATCGTACCTTCCATTCAGCATTAAAACATGACTCGAAGCACAACTGGTCGTTTTATATTGGTTTCTTGGGTGGGATTCGGCTTTTGTGGCGAAATTTCGTCTGTGGTAGGCCGAAAATCGTGGGCGCCCTTTCTTAACGATCAAAACAGGGTGTGATAACATTTCAATCACAAAATGTAGTCTCGTGGGAGCACATTATTGATATTACTTGACACTGAATCAATACGTGGAAAACAGAACAAGAAATGAAAATCTGCACTCGGTTCTAACACGATAATAGATGTGAAATCAATGGATCTGTACTGTGGTGTCCTCCAATGTTAGGAATACTAATGCATGGTTATTAAAACTAACAAATTGTAGCTCTGTGCTTGTTCCTCCAAACCTGGCTGTTTGTTTACGCGTTGCTCCAATTACGCTGTGTGTTTGGACTGGAGCGACGAGGGTGCAGACAGCTATAAATGTTTACTTTCTCTTATTTACACAGCGGCGCCGCGGAAGGAATCTCGCCTTGTTCGTGACGCCCCCCGGTTTTAGAACGGACCACGCCGTTGTCTGGTGATCACATCGGACTCGGTTCCCGTTCTAGTGGGCGGGCGCCGCCTCGCCGGCCCGGCGTGTTTCATACAACCGCGGCGTCTGCGTCGCAACCAGCCGGTCTGGGTACGTCGAGTAGGAAGTGTACTGCCACCTGGAGGACTCTGCTTGCAATACGGTTTATTTGGTTCTAACTGCAAACGAGTTGTAACATTGCAAGTTGTGACCGTCCACTTGTTCTTATACTTTTCCTGACACTAATTAGTAATTACTGTTGTTTTTCTTTATCTGATCCCGTTTTATGAATGACACATGTACGACTATTCCTCACATTAGCTATTTTATTATTCAAGCAGAGAATGTTTAAGTCTTATTACTGACAACGAGATTCCTAGGTTAATACTTGTAACCTAAATCGTTTGCCTAGGAGCAACATTTACGGGTAAATATTCATTATTTAAGTCTCAGAGATAACATTTGCAGAGTGAGCTAATAAATAAATCTGAGTCAAGCAATGTATCTTATCCTGCTTTTTTCTAAACACCTTGCTTTTTCAAAAACTTCGTTTATCAAAACTTGTGTCTGCCGTCGGTAGGTGAGTGGTCAGTGCGACAGAATGTCAATCGTAAGGGTACGGGTGCGATTCCCGGCTGGGTCGGAGATTTTCTCCTCTCAGGGACTGGTGTTGTCCTAATCATCACCATTTCATCCCCTTCGACGCGCAAGTCGCCGAAGTGGCGTCAAATCGAAAGACTTGCACCTGGCGAATGGTCTACCCGACGGGAGGCCCTAGTCACAAGACATTTACATTTTTATTTATCAAAACTTATTTTCTAATAAAAACTCACTTTTTCCAGAATGTTCGATTTTTAACTAATGCTTATTTCCAATATTCAGTGCCATATTCCTGTAGCCCCCATTTTTCTGGATTCAAAACGCTCATTTGTACTAGGTTCAAATGGCTCTGAGCACTATGGGATTTAACGTCTGAGGTTATGAGTCCCCTAGAACTTAGAACTACTTAAACCTAAACTAACCTAAGGACATCACACACATCCATGCCCGAGGCAGGATTCGAACCTGCTACCGTAGCTGTCGCGCGGTTCCAGACTGTAGCGCCTAGAAACGCTCGACCACCCCGGCCGGCATTTGTACTAGGGAAACATGTTAGTCTGCTAATTATTCGAGTCACAAAATTGCGTATTTTAGTCATGTGGTTCAGATGGCTCTGAGCACTATCGGACTTAACTTCTGAGGTCATCAGTCCCCTAGAACTTAGAACTACTTAAACCTAACTAACCTAAGGACAACACTACACATCCAAGCCCGAGGCAGGATTCGAATCTGCGACCGTAGCGGTCCCGCGGCTCCAGACTGTAGCGCCTAGGACTATTTTAGCCATATTTTGCAGGAATTATGAATCCTTGCGTGAGTGTACATGGTATTCATAATATAATCCACATGACTTTGTCAATTCTCCAGTTATCCAATCCATAGTTAAACCAAATTACTCTTAGCTCGTTGTAATTCCCTATGCACTAATTTTCCTAGCTTTTCTATTATAAATAAAAACGTGAAGGATGCGCATATTTGTGTGAATCTTTAAAAGCGTAGACTACTCCCATAAGTAGTGATATTCAAGCCTTGATAATTTCAAGATACGAAGAATTTGTAATTCTAAAGTCCCAGAGAACAACTTCGTACATGATCTGAGTCGTAAGTTAAATGGAAAATAGTCACACCACACATGCCCTGTCATAAATTCAGCGCGACGAAAAGATATGGGAGGGAAGGAGGGGGGATAACTGCGTTCAATAGTACTTGCGTACCGTGCACAGTGAGTGTAATAGTTCGTAAAGGCAATGGATTACACTGAGCATGTGTTAACTTCCTGCTTAAAGCGTCAAGCTGTGCTTTGAGGCCGTCTCCTCAGTTTTCTGAACATAGAATTGGTTCATACAAAAAAATAGTTAACGCACAGAGTGAGCACTTTAAGCCCCCCTCGCCTTCCCGCACAACATCGTGAGAAGCAGTGTGATTGTGCGGCACAGTGTGGCATTAACAGCAGTCGGCAGTGCGCCACGCGTCGACCTGCCTTTACCAGCACGTGGAAGTTAAAGCATTCAGAGTAACACTACTTGCAACAATATTTCCCAGTAGCAGCCCAGTGGTCGAGTGCTCATCCATCAGAGTGCATGCGAGTCGTGCACTCGGCTCGTGTGATTAACAAGATGGAGCCCGAACAACGAGACTGAGTACAGAAAATAAGGTTCGTGGCAAAATGAAACCGAGATACATGAATTAACAAGCAGTATATTGTCAGTAAACACAATAAGAAAATTTTAGATCCCCGTAAGGATATCTCATCCTACAATTCCAAGATTTAATTCGCAATACATAATTATAACTCATTAAAAAACAAATCGGGAGAGGGTACTGTCTTTGATCTCACGATATCACAAAATAAAAAGAAGGTGTAACGCAATAATGCGGTTTATTCCTCTGTCCACCAGCACGCGCTCCGATAGCTAAATGTGGAACGAGCTTGATTAATAATACCACTGACTGTACTTGTTGTATCATTGCACGACATGTAGTTGGGGAAATGTGACGTTTTATACACCGATGCTGGAGTCATTAAAGAACCTAACAAGGAGACAGCGCCTGCTCATCGCCGATTGCGTCCAGATTTATGGTATACACAGGACTCCTCTACAAATGGAAGTGACGCAAGCGGGAGTTCCAGATGGCCAGGCGTTTGGAGAAAAGTATCATTTTTGACAGGTGTTGGGCGAGGATTGAGGCATTTACGATAGCCCTTTTTTTTCAGGTAGCAGTTGGTGCAGCGGGAAGTGTGCAGAATGATAATCCAAGGGTCGTAGGGTCGAGTCGCAGTGCAGTGAATTTTTACTGTCAATTTTTACGTTACTTACCCTGGAAATAAACCGAAATCATGCCCAATATATTGTATTTATTAATATTTTAATAAAGGTTATGAAAAGGAAAGGCAAAGGAAAATTTGGCAGTGGAATATGTGACAAAATATGCGAATGTCGTTAGTACTTCATCAAAATCTGGGGAACTTACAACGACCATGCACAATTATTTTTTGGCTAATGTGATGAAGTTCACGACAACATATGTCTTCTTTTAACTGATTCGTGGGGACGACTAACAAATCCAGAACTATACGACGAGATTTTTCGAGATACGGGTGGTCTGCCATCATACAGTATTAAAGTGACACCTCCTCTCTCGTCTCCCATCTCCATCGCAAATGAACTCGCTAGTGCAACCCTGCGATTTCTGTTTTTATTGTCAGGTAAAGAATTTGATCAAAAAGTTTCGAAACTACTCTTATCTGATCGAGAGAGAAAAAGCAATCAGGTTCCGATAAGACTACATCGAAATACATCCCATTGCCCACAATTGGTGAAAAGGAACATTATACGTGGTTTTCTTGTACACCGTGCAATGAGAGAGAACCTTTTATTAATCGAGCCAAGTTTATTTTTCTATAGTAATTTTAAAATCGCTACGTAATTTTAAAAATGTGGCTTTTTAACGGGTGTAAGACACATGAGGGCAGGTATGCAAATGAATATGAACACCGGATCTCCTCGCAATACGTTAGGTGTATCGTGACTTGGTTCCAGTAAGTACATTTTGCATTACGATTTCTTCTTAGGCTTGGGATTATTTATTTTTCTTCATGATTATTTTTCCGCTTATAATATACAGATTTGCACCTGGAGATCCCTGAGTGCATACCTGCCCGTGATGTAGGCAACCTGCACTAACAAATGCGCTGAAACGAACTTTGTCCACCTTCCGAGTTGAACACCCACTAGCCTATTATATGGTGTCTAGGTGACAGTCCACCGGCTAAAAACCTTTGCCACTATAATACTAATATGCCGAGGAAAATGGACATCAGTGTGAGGATTCCTATTAAAATCATTACAGAAACGTCCTCCTCTATATCTTATTACTTTTAAGATGGATGCCTTTTTGCGGAAAATCTATTGCAAGGGAATGACTACGAACGCTGGGTCTTCCCTAATATGTTTTGTGTACCGTGACTTGACTCCAGTGAGTACATTTTTAATTACGGTTTAATCTCAGATTTGCGATGATTTATTTTTCTACATGACTATTTTTCCACTTACATACAGATTTGCATCTGAAGATGCGGCTGTAAATGCTGTCACACCAGTAGTGCTTAAGCATAAAACGAAGCTACAGCTGAAGTGGTTTTATGTCTCAGCGTGATTTATCGTGGCTGTGGTTGTACAGACTATATGGTTTTTTGCCCATATCAGTTACTGCTTGAAGTATCAGGGGAACATCTAACCTGAATATTTCGTGTCAAATCAAGACTAGATCACATTTGACATTGATGGTTAAATCTACATTTTTTTTTTTTGAAATCCTCGTTTCTTAGTCGTCCTGAGATGACGTAGCAAAACTAGTAAAAATGTAATCCAGAATAAAACTGAGACTAATGGCCTCTTTACTGCTGTCCGCAGCTTGTGGTCTCGCGTTCGCGTTCTCGCTTCCCGAGCACGGGGTCCCGGGTTCGATTCCCGGCGAGATCAGGGATTTTCACCTGCCACAAGATGAGTGGGTGTTTGTGTTATCCTCATCATTTCATCCTCATTCATGAAAGTGGCGAGATTGGACTGAGCAACGGTTGGGAATTTGTACGGGCGCTGAGAACCGCGCAGTTGAGCGCCCCACAAACCGAACATCATCATCTTTACTGCTGACCTTCTGATTGAACACTGCGTCGCGTTTGATTAAAAATACAGGGTGTTCATTTTAACTGAAGATATTAAAATATCTCGGAAACTACACACTGGATAAAAAGGAGTTATAATTCCAATTTGTTTGGGTCATAGTGGGACATTCAACGATACCACACTCGACTCGTCAGCCCACCCCATGCGTACGTCGCGGGGGCCAGCTTTGAAATCTCCAGTGCGAAACCCAGGTTTTTATTGCAGATTACGATTCTGCGGCAGAATCTACATACATTTTGTCTGAAGCATTTTCTTCGTTTCGTCACAGATGGCGCTGTAATCGGAGGAATAGAAATGGGTGCACAATCAACATCCAGTGACACGTGGGACCCCCACCTCCATGATGCGAGGGTAGGACAGGCCGTTATTTCATAACTTCTAATTCGAAACCCCATTCGCAGCGTTGTATTCCTGCGATATATCGAAGAGGGGACTACTCGATGCACCACCGTGGCCTTGTTGTGAACTACGACGTATCATAATAGGCAGTACACTGCGACCGGAGCTCACGTATCGTGCGGACGTAGAACAGTTAGCGCCTCTAAACATTACAATACTTGCGCAGTGTTTATTGCCTGCGCACCTACCTATCATTTAAATAACAGACATGGAAGTGGACGATGAATGTTGCAATCACAGAGGAAAAAACTGAAATGATCCTGGTTTACGGAGAACGTATGAGAAACGTTGAGGCTACTGTTGCCTTGTCAAGCGTTTTCCAGAGAAAGCTCGCGCTCGTTACTTGTCTTATAAGGTTGTGAGCGCCTCAATGTCTGATGGCAGCGTACAGACCGGCAAAACGAAACGAAGAAAATGTGTTACAGGAGAAACTAATGAAATAACTGTACCAGCGGCAGTGCACCACAACCCGCGGATAATCGCCCGGCAATTAGACTGCGATTCCGGTATTTTCGTAGGTAGCATTGTCACAATACTGCATCGTCATAAGTATCATCCATACCACGAGGCACTGCATCAAGAACTTCATGGTTCCCATTTCCATAACCGGGTAGTGTTTTGTGAATGGGCAAGTCAACAAATGCAGGTCATCCCCACTTTCACAATTAATAAAATATTCAGGGCCATTATGCCGTGGTCTAAGGAATTTCGCTACAAAACCCCAATTTGCGGAGGACATTTTGAAGGGGGATCGTAGCTTTGTTGGACGTCCGATTCACACCCTAGCTCGATACATCGGACGTTTGACGAAGCCACGATCGCCCTTGAAAATCTCCTCAGATGGGGACGAAATTTCGGCTTTTAGACCACGGCATAATATTTTATTAATTGTGACAGTTCCGGCCGTGAAAGTTTACGTTTTACGATCCCTACTTTCTTTGTTGATGTACTATTTTCCTATCAGTCTACAGTCACAAACCACGGTAGCGTTAATCGGCATCTCATGCATTGCTGGAGTGTAGACAATCCCTACTGGTTACGGCAGGTTGACCATCAACGTTCTTGGTCAGTTAACATATGGTATGGCATCATGGCGAACGAACTTATTGGTCCGTATTTTATCGACGGCACGTTGAATGGACGCAAAAAACCATCGTTTTTGGAACAGGAACTGCCGATACTACAGGAGTTGTTGCCCTGGACGTTCGACAACGTATTAGGTTGCCCAGCGCATTAGGCAATTGAACCGTGAAAGGTATTAGACCCCGTTTACACTGGTCGGTGGATCGGCAGAGGCCTGTTAACTGGCCCACTAGCTTGCCAGATTTGACGTCATCGTATTTCTTTCTGTGGGAGTATTAAAAAGAGAAGGTGTACCAGCAAGTGTCAACAGGCCGTGAAGACGTGGTCGACCGCATCAGAAACGCCTGTGCTGACATTCCCGCAGAAATACTTCTGTCCTGTGTACGGACATTTGAAAAGCGGACCACTAAGTGTACTAAAGCTGGCGGTACTACGTTTGAAAAATTACCCTAATTGGAAAAGTAGAGTAGCATTCCCCTCGAGCCACGGCCACGGTGGCGCATCGAGTAGTCCCCTGTTCGATATGTCGGAGGAATCCGACACTGCGAATTGGGTTTCCAATTAGAAGTTTTGAAATACTGGGCTGTCCTACCCTAGCAGTATGGAGATGGGACCCCACTTAACACTGGATATTCAAGGGCCATTGAGTAGCATGTCGTAAATTACGATTGTGCACCAATTTCTATTCCTCCGATTACAGCGCCATCAGTGGCCAAACGAAGAAAACGCTTTAGACAAAGTGTATGCAGATTTTACAGCAGAATCGTAATCTACAATAAAAACCGGGGGTTCCCATTGAAGATTTCAAAGTTACCCTTCGCCACGGACGCACGGAGTGGGATGGCGGGTTGAGTGTGGTGTCGTTGGATGTCCCTCTTCGAGCCAGACAAATTGAATTAGAACTTCTTTTTATCCGATGTTTAGTTTTAGAGATATTTCAATGTCTTCATTTAAAGTAAACTCCACGTATATACCGTGCTGAAGATAGGGCACTGACCCGAGCGCTCAGTAGATACTAAACGTCATTCGCTGATAGCTGACGCCATGCCTCACACATCGAGCCATAGTCTCGAATGTGGCTCTTTGAACTCTCGTACTGACAGTTTTGCTGCTAACCGGAGCAACAGGCGAGTTCCTGCGAACTGTGCAGGTTCAACGGCCCCATGAGAGCAAATTATGCCCGAATGTCACAGTCTTTGTCCTGGGTATATTACTTCCCTACTACAGGCTCACTACCACACGCAATCTAATTGCTTTAACGATTATTCTGCCTGGAAAGAATCACCCGTACGCTAACCTCTTCGTCAAAGATATGCATCTAGAGCTTAGATTAAATTGGATTCAGTTAGGTAGGTGAACATGTCACAAATAATAGTAATACAGGATATGTAATTAATAAACATCTGATACACTAATCTTCCTTCTACATATCCGAAGTGAAATGGTCATCAAGTCAAACGTTCTGAACCAAGTGTCGTGTACAAAACGTATCAAATTAAATGTCTACGTACTTTGTTATGTTTATGTAACCAAACATGGGAAACAAAGAGTATTAAGTGCTTACAGAGACTGCATTACCACGCTGAAGATGTTGAAACGTTAGCTGCTACGTAGCTCTCACGTAGTGTAATATTGCTATTAAAGAAATTCATCAATGGAATAGAAAACATTGACCACCCCTGAACTCTTTAGGATCCTCTTAAAATTTGCGTCATTGGTAACTAAATATTTTGTGGCTGTTGGCAAATTATTAATGATGTGTGTTTCTGAATAAGGGAAACCTAATTAGAGTGAAGGTGTTTTTTCAACTTGTTGTTATTCCTACAACTAAATTTAGGAACTGGGTTGTAGTTAGAAAAAAATGTTACAGGATAAAGCTAAACGTTAAGGGTTAGGATTTATGCAGGCTTTCGGGGATCGTAAACATAGTATTCAGGGATAAGGAACTATAGGTCGCAAATTAGTATTAAGTTTTTTTTTTATTTACACTTGCAGCTTATATCTTAAAGCAAAAATTTAAGCTCAAGCAGCTGTCAAAAGTGGTGATCACCAGTCCCAGTGCACACATCAGAACAAACGCCTGAACGCGTTGAAAGGCTGCCAAAAACAAATCCGTTTCGGTTTGTGTGTCCACAAGCAGAACTGGCAAACCTCAGAAAGTGAAGGGGAGGTAGAAAGATAAAGAATCCCCACTAAGAAAAATTTTGGAAGTTGGATTAAAGAAGACATGGATTGCCAACAAGATATCAAAGTGAGAATGGCTCTGGCGAAAGAGGCATTCCAAAAGCAGAGAAGACTCCTAACTAGTTGCTTAAACAAGGAATTAAGGAAGCGATTGGTTAAGTGCTTAATATGGAGCGTGACCTTGTATGGAGCAGAAACGTGGACTTTGAGAAAGCAGGATGAGAAGAGAATTGAAGCTTGTGAAATGTGGATATGGCGTACAATGGAGATCAGCTGGACTCATAAAGTCAGGAATGAAAGTACTGAGGAGAGTTGGAGAAGAACAAAGGACTCTGCTGACGTTGAAGAACAGGCAACTAAACTGGATAGGCCACAATCTAAGAAGAGATTGCCTTCTAATAGAGCCAATTGAAGGTTTCTTTCCGGGAAAGAGAGGGAAGGGCAGAAGAAGGTTCCAGATGTTGGATGATGTCAGCAGGTCACAAGGACGGTACCAAAGAATGAAGAGGTACGCAGAAGACAGAGATGCATGGAGGGCTATGCAGTCATAACCTGCCGCAAGGCAGACAACCCAGTGAATGAATGAATGAACTAAGAAAAATAATAGAGAGGCTTAATTTCCCGAACGTGGGCAGAAACGACTGACTGAAAGAGTACTTGGCACAAGTTTCTTCGCGCTACAGGGTTATAATTTCTGACTTTGTAAGGTAGAATGCCGCAGTTCTTTCTGTCGTTAAGTTCACTTCATTTTTACCTGTTGTCTTCAGTTTTTTTCTTAAGTTACTTTTTTTCAGTTGCTTCCTGATGTCGCGTTTTCTTAATCTGTCTTCTCTGGCACATCGTACCGAAAAAGAGCGGTCGAAATGCTACACCCTTGTTCGGTGCACTTGTTAGTGAAGAACCTGTTGCCACTTCTCCGTTTATTTCTAACTCGACTTGAGTCTGCCTATAGGCTTATTAAGGTGTTTATTAAATGAAGTGACTACCCTCTTCTGTTCAATATGCTCCGCAGTTTTTCTTTGTTAACTTTAGCAAAGACTTTTTCAAAATCAACAAATGCTAACTGGATCTCTCGATTAAATTCTACTGTTTTCACTGGCCTGTTGCACCGCAAGTACTGCATCTGCTGCCTATCTTACTGTACGGAAACCAATGCAAGTTTAATTTTCTTGCTTGAGTACTTTTCTAATTACGTATTTCTCTGAATTACAGTTTATTGGACATTATGTTAAATCGTTGTGCTAAGCAGTAATCTAAACAAATTATTGTTATTGTTGTTAATGTTGTTGTAATTTTTATTAAAATCATAGACATCTGTGGCATATTAAAAGTTAGGATTACAGAAAGTTATACACTGAAAAGAAAAAGAAAGAAACATGACGCCCCAGAAAGGAATTATCCTAATTGGACGGAAATCCGTAAATGTGATGCACATGCGCAGACAAACAAATGAGTACAATTTCAGAAAATTCTCGCAACTTGAACAACATCGTGATTTACACGACATAAAACGAAGTGTGAGCTCTCTGGCTGCTGTCACTGTTTCACAGAGCAGACCGAAAAACTGAAGCACAAGTCTGGTGACTAGGACTGCGAGAGCCACTGTATAAAAGGTGGCAAACTGATTCATTGTTTCAGCTTCTGTCCTTACCGATTTACAGGAAAATTAGATGATTTATTCGATATTAAGAGCTTCTCAAACTGAGATAGTCAATAACGTGTTGGTCTACCTCTGGTCCTGATGCAAGCAGATATTCCGTCTGATATGGGTTGATAGAACTATTTGATGTCCTCCTGAGGGATATCGCGCCAAACTATGTCCAACTAGCGCACTAGATCATCAGAATCCTGACATGGTTGGAGAGCTCTGCCAACTCTCTCAACTGGGGAGAGGTCCGGTGACCTTGCTGGCTGAGGTAGGGTTTGGCAAGCACGAAGACAAATAACAGAAGCTCTCGCCGTGTGTAATCGGGCATTATTTTGCTGATATGTTAGCCTAGTGTGACGGGGCAGGGTCGGCCGTCAGTGTTGCTGTTATCGTTATCGTTCAGTCCACCTACCTCGACAGGGTTCGTGCCGGTGTCCCTTCACTCTGTGGTAGCAGATACGTGCTAGGTCGTGTAAAGCAGCGTTGATGAAACCACCACCTAATACCTACCACACAGAGGCCGCGTAATTCTAGTTAAAAGTCAGGTCCTGAAAGTTCTTCATTAAAAAATCGGGCGTTCGGGATATTCAGTCTACTTTCAGAAAAGCGTTTAAAATTGGAGTAACTGTTTTTTATTGATACTGAAACACATGAAATGGCTATCAAGTCCGTATTTAATATGGTGAAACGTTATCATAGAAAGTTCACTGTCTGTATAACAAATATTCACTCGAAAATCAGCCAGAATTTTCACGTTCTACCAGTCACAGACCCACAACTATTCACGAGCTGAACATTCGGTCGTTTCACTGGTCTTCTTCGTAAGAAGTACTTGCCAAAATTTTCCGTTCAGAGCATGAAACATGCCACGCGGAGTTGTTACTACGACCAGAAAGTTCACACGCTCATATCTCTCAAACTATTTAACTTAGAAACACCAAACTTCCATTAAAATGTTCGTAACTCCAGTCGCTTCAGTCACGATATGTTCAGACTGAAATTAGCTCACTAGTTCCTCATCTTACAGAGTATTTTTAAGGAGCGATGTAACATCGTATTATCCGTAGGCCGGGTAGCAAGCGACTCTCTCAAGTTGCTCTCCTGTCTGCACACTCCTCTATTCGCGCAGGAACAGCTTAATTCTGATTGGCTGTTGATCCAAACGACCAATCAGAACGTTTCTTCCTGATTATTCTCGCGGAAAATCTTACTTATCCATTTATTAATTTGATAGTTATTAATGTCAGCAAAACTTCAATTTCTTGTAGTATGTCTAATCAAAACAAGCAAAATGCGAAATATTCTTCAAATTGATAAGTAAACTTATTCCATCTCTAACTTCGATTCTGGCTGCTTTTATACAAAAGCATGCTCACACTGACATACGTCGCCTGAATCGTGGTTGCAACATAACTTCCCCATGGTTCGTTTGTGCAAGGTTTTACGTAAAATGAAGTATTAAATTTTATCGTATGTCCCACATACACTCTCTGAATCATTCTCATGCACTCACGCAACAAAATATAATCAAATAATAATTTTGACCGATTTTTGTATTACGTATAGCAAAGTGACTAAAGTTTTAAAAAAGAAAATTCCAATTAATTGATTTTAATGCACTGACAACTTTGTAATGGCTTCAAATTATAATGAAAGTCAATCTGTTATTGTTCCTAATTTTGTTTTAAAAAACAAGCGTAGGTTTTAGGACTTTTAGTTAATTCTCTTTATCTCCGGAACTGTAATAAATAAAAATCTGAAATTCTGACAGCATCATTCCATTAATAACGAAGGCTGTATATCAAATTTAAACAAAATCGGATAATAACTAATATGGATTTTTTAGATTCGTAGAGGGTGTGAATCTTCGCATCGACTGAATGTTACGCTATGCCGTTCTCACGGCAGGCAGCGTCCTGCGTTACACCAGGATGTCTTGCCATGAAGAGCTGCGAAACGGGACGTAGAATATCGTTGACGTACCGCTGTGCCTCAGATGATTCCTACTGCGAAAAGAAGTGTCACACCAGGCCATCGGTCCTGATTGTTGGGTCGCATGGCGGGCGAGAGTCAGCTTGGTGTCCCACCGCTGTTCGGGAGGGGGTCTGCAGACACGTCTTTTCTGGTCATCGGTGCTCAATTCGAAGCGGGCATGGCCCACCAACCAGCTACGGATTTTCACGATCAGACGCACAAATAGACAGAACTTGACACGATATGTCCCTGGAGGAAATCAAACAGCTCTGTCACTCAGTGCCAAGCCGAATAATTGCTTGCATAAGGGCCAGAGATGGGCCAACGTGTTATTGACTTTGTGTCAATTTGAGAAGCTCTCTTTCTTGAACAAATCACCCAGTTTTTCTGAAATTCTAATCATTTGTTTGTCCGTAGATGCGCATCACATCTAGCTATTTCCGTCCCTTTCGGATAATTCTGCAAAAGACGCTCGGCGAACTCCAGTGGCAGACGCTGCAAAACGGGTGTTGTGCATCACGGAGAAGCTTACTTTTGAAATTCCGAGACAGCGCCTTTCCGGAGAATCGGATAACATATTACTTCCTCCTGCATACGTTTTGTAAAATGACTGCAACGAGAATATCCTAGACATTGGAACTAATTCTTAGGTTTACGCACAATCATTCATCTAGCCCTCGATTCACGAATGGAACAGGTATGGGGTAATCAGACAGTTACACCAGGAGTATCCTCCGCTACACAGAGCCAGGTGGCTTATGGAAAGCTGAAGCTTAACCTGTTCTATCTGATTGTTTTTGCATTGTAAAAAAATGGCTCTGAGCACTATGGGACTTAACTGCTGTGATAATTAGTCCCCTAGAACTTAGAACTACTTAAACCTAACTAACCTAAGGACATCAAACACATCCATGCCCGAGGCAGGATTCGAACCTGCGACCGTAGCGGTCGCGCGGTTCCAGACTGTCGCGCCTAGAACCGCTCGGCCACTCTGGCCGGCTTTGCATTATAATTTGAGTGGTATGAAGCATGTGTTGTTTGAAGGAGCGAGTGAATTAACGATCTTTCGAAAAACGCGTTTCTTTGGTAAGATTTGTTATAATACAGTATCAATGGATAATGTATGGATAGTTGAAAAGTGCTTCAGGGACAATGGTACGGCTGGGGGATATGAAGCAGCCACGGTGCGCATCTCCAGCGATGGTGTTCACATCTTTTGTCACAGTGAGTGTTTCTAGAAGTACTTGCAATATTATAATTTCATTCGCAATATTTTGAGTAAAGTTGAATCAACAGACGTATGCAAAATTTTGATCGGAATTTATTCCTCTACCTTTGACAATCTCTAATTAAGTTAATTCGCAGGAAGAGCCCGGGAAACCTGAAAAGTCACAACAAGACAACTCATCTCTTTCACACGAGTCCATTCCCAGAGACTGAAGCTCAGCGTGGTTTGTGCACCACATGTGGTCGACAACAGCCGACGTAGAATGCTGCAGACAAGCATCACGCTTACTGTGCGACATACGAGTCCAGTTACTGGGCGCCCGACAACTGCGCTGCGAACGCGCAAGCCGTATGGAGGACGCTTCGGCCAGAGGGTCTGCGCGCTGCCCTGCGACTGACCGGACGTTTCCGCTCCCGGTTTGTCTTGTCTGTCTCTTGCTGTGCCGGGACGCGTCACTGCCAGCTGAATGACCGCGTCGTGCAGCAGACCCGCCGACCGGGAGAAGACTTGATGATTGTACAGTGGCAGCGTGGGGGCAGGGGGGAACAAGCCGCGCGCTGAAGAGCAGCTTCACTGCAGGGTGGTAGCGACAGGGCCACTATATCTAGCTCTGGAGGCGCACTGTCGTCAGGCGTCCGTAACTTCCGATTCGAGGCCTTCAGCTTGCAGAAAGAGACGGCAGAAAAGTAAATTTGAGTGTTATTATGCACTCAAAAGTTCCGTTTTGTATGGAATTCCCTGTCAGAAGAATTACATCTCCATCTCCATTTCTACACGGGAAACCACCTTACGGTGTGTGGCGGAGAGTACGTTGTCTACCAGTGTCAGTCACATCCCCCGTTTCCTGTTCCATTCCGAATGGTCCGCGCGAAGAACGATTGCTGCTAACCCTCCACTTGAGACTCAATGTCTCCAATTTCATCTCGCTGGTCTTTTCGCGTGTTATACGCGAGGACAAGGGAAGTACTGGTTGCCTCTTTCAGGAGCGTACACTCTCAGAGCTTTAACAGTAAACCACACCGTCAGGCACGACGAATCTTTTGCAGAGTCTGCCACTGGAGGTGGCTCAACATCTCCGTGACGCTTTCGCGCTCACTAAACGAAACGTACTGCTCCTCTGTGGATCTTCTCTACTTCCTCTGTCAGTCTATCTGGTACAGATTCCAAATTAACCAACAGTATTCAAGGACACGTCCAACGACTGTTTTCTATGCACCCCACCCATCACGTATCTGGTTTTGGCGTGTGTTCACCCCAGCTAATTGACTAATGGATCAACAGAGGGTGAAAAACTGCCGCATTATCGGATAATGCAAAGAAAGTAATAAGGCACTGTGACTCCTGATTGAACTGCGGTGGCAGTGTTGACTTTAATTGATTCAGCTACTTGATTGAAAACAGATGCAGTCGATTAGCACAAATTTATTTTAACTCACGACCTCCAGTCATCACATTACATGACTCTCCTAACAGGCAGTGGGAATAAATTGTGTTTATGTGGAGTAAAGTGCGATAAATCGAAATTAATTCCTATCGACTGACGCAGTCGTAATGCGATGCACGAAAAGAATTCTACAATACAATGCCCATGAAACCCTCGTGGAAACTTTGCCGATCCAATGAATTAATCAGTGGCCTAACTCATGCCGGAGCGGGCGCAATATCACCGAATTCAGCGTGGCGGGGCGTCGTCGTCATACGGATGTCGGTCGGCCTCGTGGTGCTGCAAGGCTGCACTCGTCTATTCACTCCTAGCTATCTTGCTTAGTACATAGCTGAACGAAAACTTTCTATCTCCAAGCTCAATCGTTCCGTTTGCTAAGTCCTAAACTGCAGAGATGCTCACTCTCTCTCAGGCACGCTGAGTAAAGAACGCCACGTCCGCACTCTAGGCAAGCTGGGAACGGAAGACCTCTATGGAGACTTCTGCCAGTCCGCTCTTCACCTCAGTTTCCCCTCCAGCAAAATCACTTACGCCAATTGCTGCGCAAGTTGCGTTAATTATGTATCGCTTCCCAGCGCCAACCAATGCCTGCTCTGGGAAGTGAATAAATTCCCAAAAAATTTCCCTTCCTCTCAACTTCTGCTAGTTAGCTCCTCCCAGGCCAACCATCAAGGTTAGTGTCTGCATAAAACACCAGTTTTTCCGTAATTCTGACTCCCAGGAGAGTACTTCAAATTCGTTGGTCCTACGTTCCCATCGGAGGCCAGTGTATTTTATTCTGTCGCTCTTCATCTGATTTACTTCAGACTCTGTGGACTGTGAATTCAGTGTGAAGTTGCTATAGGCACGAACACGCATATTTCAGCCTCTGTTGACCACTACACTGTAGCTCTGCGCGGCTTTCTCGCATGTTTCACGAAAATGGGACGGCAGACATTTATCGACAGGTGTACAAGTTCTCTGTCTGCTTCCTGGTACACCAGCTTGGGGTCAACCACACCCTCACTGTGACTCATCTTAAGGCAGCTGGAGGCCACACCCCGTTACCGCTTTCTCATAGTTTGAGCCACCCTAAGCTGCCTATTGTCGCTTCCTTTCGCCATTCCCCAGCCGCGCTCCGCCACCCGGCCGTGGTCAACTTTGAATACTTCCCTGGGATAAACTAGCCTCCAGTAAACTGACGCGTTTCCACAAAGTTTTCATGTCGCGTGAATTACTTTAAAACCATCACCCAACATTAATTATTCCAATATGTTCATACTATACCCTCTACAAGATGCATTGTGCCTTGTCAGTCATTTTTGTGCAGCCCTACTGTTCGCTCATCGTGAGTTCAGTGATCTTTAATGACTTCATGTAAGGGGCATAGTTCTTGCCATCTTACATAGGGCATAGTTCTTGCCACCTTACAGTTGATGGACTACATTTCTTGAAAATTTTTGCAATAAATATAAGTCTAGCATCTGCCTTACCTGCGATTAGTTTTATATGGCCATTCCACTTTAAATCGCTCCGTAAGCATACTCGTATCAAATAAGTGCTTCCAGTGCTTGTTCCGCAATCGTGTAATCAAACAGCAACTACCTTTCTGCATATTTATGGGCAATACGCTACATTCTTTTATGCTAAAGGTTAATTGCCAGTCTCTGCACCAAGAGTCGATCCTCCGTAGCTCTTCCTACATTTCGCAACAATTTTCTAGCGTTTCGGCTTCTCTTTAGGCAACAACATCATCTGCGAAAAGCGTCATGGAACTTCCGACGTTATCTATATGCTGTGAAAAGTTATGGTCGAATAACACTCCTTTGGGGCACACCCAAAGTTACTTATACGTCTGAAGGCTTCTCTCCGCTGAGAATGACATGCTGTGTTCCTCAAATGTTTGTACGCTCGTATTTCGTTCGGTAAGTGGTAGAGCGGAACTGCATCGAACGCCTTCCTAATCAAGGAATTCATTCTGGGCTTGGAGATGAAACATATGAAAATATGTGATAGGTGATAGGAAGGTGATAGGAAAATATCACCTTCAGTGTTTAGGTATGAAGCTACGGTCCACTTAAATGCGGAAGTGAAGCTCCATGACGTAAGAATAGGGGGAGCCATGTAACGTACTCAAGAAGTACAGAGGCTCTCTGAAGGATGATGTGTTTCGCGCCGTTTCCCGAGGACAGATTTTTACGTAAAGGACTATTACCTCGATATTTTGGACATGTAGCTTTTTCCGAAACTGTGAGAATATGGCGAAATTTCATTTTTCAGCTGGACGGAGAACCGCCGTACTCGCAGCTGCATGCAAGAGCGTTTGTTTAACACTGAACTCCCTAAACGATCAACCGGCTGTACGGATCTCGCATCACATCATTGGCCGCTTGGTATCGCGATACTTAATACAATTTTCATAGAAGGGTTGTGAAAGGCTTAAGAGGTCAACCGCCCCTTATATATTGAGAGCAATATATCTTTGCCTCACGTAGGTCGCAGTAGTTACTGTCGATAGTCGAGCGCCCAGCGCGCCAGATAGCAGTCCAGTGTTAAGACTCCGAGCAAGTAAGTTCTTGGTGCTAAGAGAGCAGGGCGGATTTCGGCAGGAAGGCCGACCGCGTTTACAATTGTTTAACGGCTGTGTGTGTCACCCAAAGGCGTGGGCCTGACCTCCATCAAATACGTAAATTTCGTTAATTGAGTGATTTGTTTGGTGTGTTTAACTGTTCATTCGTGCAACGTGATTACGCGACAACTGCGCCGGGCACCAACGATTTGGATTGCAGTGAGGATTGTGTATCCAGTGCCACATGAAGAATATTGGAGCGTGACGACATTGATAGGCGACCTGTGAGGACCTAACCGTTATTACTTTGTCAGACGAAGGCAGTAACTGCCTCATTCGTGCTGTTTAGACAAAAGGTACAGAACATTAACAACAAAGAATGCACCGATATTGTGACCTGACATCCTAATTAGCTTTATTGGATCTGATACGAAACAACTCCCGTGCAAATATTAACCTATCAACCTTTATCAGTTGCACTCGGTCACACTATTTTAAACTACACTCCTGGAAATGGAAAAAAGAACACATTGACACCGGTGTGTCAGACCCACCATACTTGCTCCGGACACTGCGAGAGGGCTGTACAAGCAATGATCACACGCACGGCACAGCGGACACACCAGGAACCGCGGTGTTGGCCGTCGAATGGCGCTAGCTGCGCAGCATTTGTGCACCGCCGCCGTCAGTGTCAGCCAGTTTGCCGTGGCATACGGAGCTCCATCGCAGTCTTTAACACTGGTAGCATGCCGCGACAGCGTGGACGTGAACCGTACGTGCAGTTGACGGACTTTGAGCGAGGGCGTATAGTGCGCATGCGGGAGGCCGGGTGGACGTACCGCCGAATTGCTCAACACGTGGGGCGTGAGGTCTCCACAGTACATCGATGTTGTCGCCAGTGGTCGGCGGAAGGTGCACGTGCCCGTCGACCTGGGACCGGACCGCAGCGACGCACGGATGCACGCCAAGACCGTAGGATCCTATGCAGTGCCGTAGGGGACCGCACCGCCACTTCCCAGCAAATTAGGGACACTGTTGTTCCTGGGGTATCGGCAAGGACCATTCGCAACCGTCTCCATGAAGCTGGGCTACGGTCCCGCACACCGTTAGGCCGTCTTCCGCTCACGCCCCAACATCGTGCAGCCCGCCTCCAGTGGTGTCGCGACAGGCGTGAATGGAGGGACGAATGGAGATGTGTCGTCTTCAGTGATGAGAGTCGCTTCTGCCTTGGTGCCAATGATGGTCGTATGCGTGTTTGGCGCCGTGCAGGTGAGCGCCACAATCAGGACTGCATACGACCGAGGCACACAGGGCCAACACCCGGCATCATGGTGTGGGGAGCGATCTCCTACACTGGCCGTACACCACTGGTGATCGTCGAGGGGACACTGAATAGTGCACGGTACATCCAAACCGTCATCGAACCCATCGTTCTACCATTCCTAGACCGGCAAGGGAACTTGCTGTTCCAACAGGACAATGCACATCCGCATGTATCCCGTGCCACCCAACGTGCTCTAGAAGGTGTAAGTCAACTACCCTGGCCAGCAAGATCTCCGGATCTGTCCCCCATTGAGCATGTTTGGGATTGGATGAAGCGTCGTCTCACGCGGTCTGCACGTCCAGCACGAACGCTGGTCCAACAGAGCAAGCCGTTCCACAGGACTACATCCAGCATCTCTACGATCGTCTCCATGGGAGAATAGCAGCCTGCATTGCTGCGAAAGGTGGATATCCACTGTACTAGTGCCGACAATGTGCATGCTCTGTTGCCTGTGTCTATGTGCCTGTGGTTCTGTCAGTGTGATCATGTGATGTATCTGACCCCAGGAATGTGTCAATAAAGTTCATTGTCCCCTTCCTGGGACAATGAATTCACGGTGTTCTTATTTCAATTTCCAGGAGTGTATTGGGCTATAATCCACTAGTCGATAACGGTGGATTTAATAGGGAGTGTTTCAAGGCTCCTCTATATGGCTTTCCCCCCTTCCCCCGAAGTTGGGTGGACTGCCACTGTGCATAGCAGCAGTACTGAATGCAGCAGCTCTAAAAATAATATATATGTATATATATATATATATATATATATATATATATATATATATATAAAGGACTGAGTTGGACTATTGTCTGCGTGCTGGTGTAAGCTGTCGCCAGCACACCAGTCGGCAAAGAGATTGCAAGAAGATCGATAATAGGTCCTGAATCAAGATCGCCTATCAGGAGAGAGACCAGAGACGTACTCGCAAGCAAGGCGCCAGACATGAACTCTCGACCGCGAGTGTTCAGATCGCCGCCGCGGACCGGGGACCCCAGTCAGTTACAATCTGTAGAGTCACGGAGTCACAGTCGCAGTTGTACAGAATCAGTCACTATTCTAGTTGGCGTTCTCAGTTTACATTACAGGCTACGAGAGTGTAGTGTTTATAGCGGGACTTGTACTTCACCAGCAGTGAAGCTAACGTGGACTATTACGGAAGAGCTTGTACCACAACAACTTACTTAAAGATAAGTAGCTTCTTGTTCTTATGAATAAAGAACCCTGTTAATACAAGTGTGTAGCTGTGTTGCAGAAAGAGGATGCTCGCCACCAAACAACATCCTCTCCTTGTTTCCCATGGTACAAGACTCGACAGTGGCAACGAGACGACACAGAAGCCTGGATCTTTGACAACAGTATTGTGGCGGTCACATTGAACATTTGTGAAATGTAAACGAAGGCTTTCGTCATAAACGTAACTGTGGTATATACCACAAAGGTTGAACGCGTACGCATGTAAGATATACGTCCTTGTAAAATCGGATTTTGAAAATATAACTTTGTACATCTATGATTAATTTTTTCTCAATATTGGGTTATCGCCGTATAACCATACACCATATAAACTGAAATTGCTCCAAGTTTCTAACCTCATTCATATAGCACATATTGTCTTGTGCAAGTTTAACTTTGAACAATGTCCTTCCTGTAGCGTCTGCACTGGAGTTCGATGCTTCACAACTGTTGCTGCTGTACAGAAGCATTTCGGAATGTGTAATAATATATGGAGTTTGTGTGTATCTGTGTGCGCGCGAGCGCGCGCGTGTGTGTGAGCGTTCTGTGTGTATGAGAGAGAGGTAGAGAGAGAGAGACAGAGAGAGAGCCGGCCGGTGTGGCCGAGCGGTTCTAGGCGCTTCAGTCTGGAACCGCGCGACGCTACGGCCGCAGATTCGAATACTGCCTCGGGCATGGATGTGTGTGATGTCCTTAGGTTAGTTAGGTTTAAGTGGTTCTAAGTTCTAGGGGACTGATGACCTCAGAAATTAAGTCCCATAGTGCTCAGAGCCATTTGAACCATTTTTAGAGAGAGAGAGAGAGAGAGAGAGAGAGAGAGAGAGAGAGAGAGAGAGAAATTGCAGTGTTTTTCGGTGATAAACCGTACTCTCACTGTAAAACTGAGTCGTTCCACTTCATGGCGGAGCGTCGCGTGATCCATGAAGCCTGCAGATAGCTAAGATACACAGAGTGGCCGGGGTACCGACCGCGTCATCAAAAGCTCGAAACATGCCTTAGAGCATGGCCAGTGGGAGTTGCACGACAGCCATATCTTTGAGAGTAGGTCCAAGGATGACCCGATTCCAAAATCCATCTGAAACTACAACACCGACTGTGTGAAACCCTCTTTTCGAAAATTTCCGTGTCTCTTTGACGATATCATACACCACAGAACGACCGGTGTCGATGCAGTTTCCTGCCTCGGCGTTCTGTCCGATTCCGAACGTCGGCGGTACCATTGTCGTCCAGCAGTAGATGGAACCGCCTGCCAGGCGTATCACAAGCCACCTTCGCTTGGAAATTCTGTCATGTCAGAGCATCGAATCGTCGTTTGCTGAACCAGTAAGAGACATCATACTCAGTGGAGGAAACGTCTAAAGCATTATAGTCCTATTCTCCCAGCTTAATGAACGATTAGACAAAATTTCCAGTTGGTGAGACGAATGGCACCTAGTCCTAAATGTGGAAAAATGTAAGTTAATGCGGATGAGTGGGAAGATCAAACCTGTAACGTCCGGATACAGTATTACTAGTTTCCTGCATGACGCAGTCAAGTCATTTAAATATCTGGGTGTAACGATGCAAATCGATATGAAATGGAACCAGCACGTGAGAACTGTGGTAGGGAACGCGCTTGGTCGACTTCGCTTCCTTTGCGGCATCTACATCTACTTCTACATGGATACTCTGCAAATCACATTCGAGTGCCTGGCAGAAGGTTTATCGAACCACCTTCACAATTCTCTATTACTCCAATCTCGTATAGCGCGTGGAAAGAATGAACACCTATATCTTTCTGTACGAGCTCTGATTTCCCTTATTTTATCGTGGTGAACGTTCATCCCTATGTAGGTCGATGTAAACAAAATATTTTCGCATTCGGAGGAGAAGGTTGGTGATTGGAATTTCGTGAGAAGATTCCATCGCAACGAAAAACGTCTTTCTTTTAATGATTTCCAGCCCATATCCAGTATCATTTCTGTGACATTCTTTCCCATATTTCGCGATAATACAAAACGTGTGCCTTTCTTTGAACTTTTTCGACGTACTCCGTCACTCCTATCTGCTAAGGATCCCACACTGCGCAGCAGTATTCTAAAAGAGGACGGACAAGAGTAGTGTAGGCAGTCTCCTTAGTAGGTCTGTTACATTTGCTAAGTGTCCTGCCAATAAAACGCAGTCTTTGGTTAGCCTTCCCCACAACATTTTCTATGTGTTTCTTCCAATTTAAGTTGTTCGTAATTGTAATACCTAGGCATTTAATTGAATTTACGTGTTTTAGATTAGACTGATTTATCGTGTAACCGAAGTTTAACGAATTCCTTTTAGCACTCATGTGGATTACCTCACAGGGCCAATTGCCACTTTTCGCACCATTCAGATATCTTTTCTAAATCGTTTTGCAGTTTGTTTTGATCTTCTGATGATTTTATTAGTCGACAAACGACAGCTTCATCTGCAAACAACCGAAGACGGCTGCTCAGATTGTCTCCAAAATCGTTTACATAAATAAGGACCAGCAAAGGGCCTATAACACTATCTTGGGGAACGCCAGAAATCATTTCTGTTTTACTCGATGACTTTCCGTCAATTACTACGAACTGTGACCTCTCTGACAGGAAGTCACAAATCCAGTCACATAACTGAGACGATATTCTATAAGCACGCAATTTTACTACGAGCCGCTTGTGTGGTACAGTGTCAAAAGCCTCCCTGAAATCCAGAAATACGGAATCGATCTGAAATCCCTTGTCAATAGCACTCAACATTTCATGTGAATAAAGAGCTAGTTGTGTTTCACAGGAACGATGCTTTCTAAACCCATGTTGACTGTGTGTCAATAGACCGTTTTCTTCGAGGTAATTCATAATGTTCGAACACAATATATGCTCTAGAATCCTGCAGCAGATCGACGTTAACGATAGGGGGCTGTAATTTAACTACCTTTCTTGAATATTGGTGTGACCTGTGCAACTTTCCAGTCTTTGGGTACGGATCTTTCGGCGAGCGAACGGTTGTTAAGTATGGAGCTACTGCATCAGCATACTCCGAAAGGAACCTAATTGGTATGCAGTCTGGACCAGAAGACTTGCTTTTATTAAGTGATTTAAGTTGCTTCACTACTCTGAGGATATTTACTTCTACGTTACTCATGTTGGCCGCTATTCTCGATTCGAGTTCTGGAATGTTTACTTCGTCTTCTTTTGTGAAGGAATTTCATAAGGCTCTCTTTAGTAACTCTGCTTTGGCAGCACTGTCTTCGATAGTATCTTCATTGCTACCGCGCAGAAAAGGCACTGATTGTTTTTTGCCGCTAACATACTTCACATACGACCAGAATCTCTTTGGATTTTCTGCCAGATTTCGAGACAAAGTTTCGTTGTGGAAACTGTTATAGGCATCTCGCATTGAAGTCCGTGCTAAATTTCGAGCTTCTGTAAAAGATCGCGGCAGGTTAGACGTGCGTTCAAATATTGTCTCAGCGATACTTAAGATCCTTTATAGGCTCCGTTGACGAACGGAACTCGGATTCTTGCCTATTATCCGGTGCGTATCGAACTCTTGACCTTCTTAAGTTGCAAAGTCGGTCAACTCGCGATGTGCCGCGAGTCCGCTCGTCGCCTGCCTTTAGTACACGGCTCAGCTATCGTGTCTACACTCGCGCAAAACGCCGCATGTAACCCCTACGATCCGGGTGTTACACGTGACAGATCTACAAATGGGACGCTCTTTGGAAACATAGATTATTTTCCGTTGGTATACTACGCTCGCTTAAGTCGAAGATCAATATAACATCCATGCCTACCTACTCTGTAGCATTATAACCGTGACCGAGGGTAGTATACAAACCACGCGAATTGTACATCACGTCACCTATTCTGAGGCCGTGTCAAGCAAATGATCACTTAATTCGATAAATGTCGAGCTCCACAGTAACTGGTGTCCATTGTGTTAACCGGTAATCGTCGCGAGCGATGCAAGTGAGATACGACGAGTTACACGGCACGCCACGGCGCATGCGACGCAGTGCCGTGAATTCTCATTTCAAACTGTAGTCGTTCGTAAATACCTGCCTAGCAGTTTCCTGCTCGTTTATATCGATTGTTGCACCGAGATATCGTTCATGAATGTGTAATTAACATGTCGCGTTAACACTGCGTGTATCTGTGTTCCTGACAAACGTCTTGATACAAATGACTGCTTACAAAGTTCACAGCTCAGATAAACAAGAGAGAATGCAGCGTTCTTCTATAGTAAATTGTGTCAACTAGTTGAAAATTAATTTCAGATGATTTTTGTTTTTCTAAGTACGGCATCGTTTTGTATTTCACTAGTACAAAAATTAATTACTTAGTTATATAATTTACACAATATACTAATATCGCTTCATTGAATACTGCTTACCAACCCTTCCCAAAAACACACGCTTACGCGCTGCACACGTTATACACACACTCGCGGTTGCCGTTACGACTTCCGCACCTCTGCAATGTTCTTTGTGTTTTTCCATCTCTCTCTCACAGCGGTCATCTCTCCTCCGCCTGGCAACGAGATGTAGAGCCCAGGAAACAGGGAGGAGGTTAACGTATTAACCACCGAGGATCTTGCACACGCGACTTTCCAGTAAGATGCGCTATATTTTTACTGTATACTGCATAATGGGAGAGTCTATAGCGCCTAGAACCGCTCGGCCACTACGGCCGGCTGACGCCAGGAACCCTGCAGCGCTGTCCATAAATGCGTAAGATTACGATGAGGAGAACAGCACGTTGCCAGACATCCCAGATATGCTCAATAATGTTAATGTCTGCCGAGTTTAGCGGCCAGCGGAAGTGTTTAAACTCAGAAGAGTGTTCCTGGAGCCACTCTGTAGCAATTCTGGACGTGTGGGGTATCGCATTGTCCTGCTGGAATTGCCCAAGTCCGTCGGAATGCACAATGGACGTTAATGGATGCTTACGTATTTGTCACCTGTCACAGTCGTATCTAGAAGTATCAGAGGTCCCATATCACTCCAACTGGACACGCCCCACACCATTACAGAACATCCACCAGCTTGAACAGTCCCCTGTTGACATGCAGGGTTCATAGATTCATGAGGTTGTCTCCATACCCGAACACGTCCATCCGCTCGATACGATATGAAACGACACTCCTCCGACCACGCAACATGTTTCCAGTCATCAGCAGTCCAATATCGGTGTTGACGGGCCCAAGTGAGGCGAAAGGCTTTGTGTCGTGCAGTCATCAAGGGTACACGAGTGGACCTTCTGCTCCGAAAGCCTGTATCGATGATGTTTCGTTGAATAGTTCGCACGCTGACACTTGTTGATGACCCAGCATTGAAATCTGAAACAATTTGCTGAAGGGTTGCACTTCTGTCACGCTGAACGATTTTCTCCAGTCGTCGTTGGTCCCGTTCTTGAAGAATTTTATTCCGGCCGCAGCGATGTCGGAGATTTGATATTTTACCTGATTCCTGATCTTCACGATACACGCGTGAAATGATCGTACGGGAATATCCCTAGTTCGTCGCTGCCTTGGAGATGCCGTGTCCCCTCGCTCGTGCGCCAACTATAAAACCACGTTCAAACTCACTTAAATCTTGACAACCTGCCGCTGTAGCAGATACTTATGGTCGTATACAGGCGTTGCCGACCGCAGCGCCGTATTCTGCCTTTTTACGTATCTTTGTATTTGAATATGCATGCCTATACCAGTTTCTTTGGCCCTTCAGTATACTACCAAACAATGAAGCGTTAGATGAAACGCACTGTTTTATGCGCAGAACCATAGTGTGCATTAGCAATATAAATGGTGAATTTATGGTTCTGGTAAGGATGGATAATTTTGGTATGGATGACGTGAGTCTCCCAAAGGGATTAATACTAGTAACGTTAGAGATACTCGATCAGGACGATGTCGATAAGTGAGCAGATGATTACAACCTTAATCAAACCGTCAGTGGATCTGCACGGTTTACCAAGTTTTGTCACCTGAAAGACAGAAAATGGCAAGCCATTGAATGTTGTTATTAGAGTACTCAGAGTTGTTCAACTTAGATGCTCCATTACTAGCAAAATTTTTAACACAAAATTGCATTCCAAAAGGCAATAACACACGAATCTACAAGGGACCATATAGAACAGCAAGCACCTACAACCTCCTCTGGTAGATGAATTTATAGATCAACAGATAACTGAAAGTATTATCGAATATAGTGATGGTACCTGGTCAGCCAATGCTGTCATTGTGCCAAAAAGTCATTTGAGTGAATCAAGAAGTATAGATTCTATTGCCACTATCATTACTGAATTCATCCACTATAACAGATACATAGGCAATCCCGAACATCAATATTGTTCCATAGATTTCGTGTTTGTTTTGAATACAGTCAGAGAGAGTCCCTTTAGTCAGCCATAGTGCCAGTAGAGTCAGTGTCGTCGTAACTGCCGTCTGCTTCACGTCTGCTGTGCAGCGAGCTACCTTAATTTAAGTATTAACTGTATTTTTCTTACTTGTCACTTCTTCTTCCGTGTGTATTTGCTTTTAGGAAGCTTTAATTGTCGGGTGCTATTAATAGTGTTCCATAGATTTCGTGTTGTTTTGAATACAGTCAGAGAGAGTCCCTTTAGTCAGCCATAGTGCCAGTAGTGCTAGTGTTTGTTTTCAATACAGTCCAGAGACAGGTAGTGCTATTTTCATTGTTTTCTACAAGAAGTGCCTAGCAACCACAGTTTAGTTAACAAACAGCCACCTTCAGTGAATTAGCAGTCTAGTTAAAGGTTGATTAACTCTCTTCAGTAAATTGATTCCTTAGGATGGATAGGATGTGTGACTGCTGTGTACGGACGCAGGAGGAGCTGGCCACTGTTCGCGAACAGCTGAGCGTGTTGATGGCCGCGGTCAGCCGTCTTCAGGCTGCTGCCTCGGAGTGTAGCGGCAGTGGGGAGTCTGGTGCGTCGCAAGGTACACCCCAGGTGTTACATGCTTCACCCACTGTCCCTGCTGTCGAGACATCTTCGCGTGTACTGGGCGCGGTTGGGCCACCCTCTCCCCAAGGGGAGTGACGGGCTCAGCGGTGTTCGCGGCGCACGAGGCGGAGGGGTCAATGTGGAGGCTGGCCGTGTGGCATCGCCCGCTCTGCCTGTGAGTGGACATGTGGCTGCTCCTTCAGCAAGGTCCGAGCAGGCACACGGGGGGAGGGGTTTATTAGTTATTGGGAGCTCCAACGTTAGGCGGGTGATGGAGCCCCTTAGGGAAATAGCGGGAAGCTCGGGGAAGAAGGCCAATGTTCACTCTGTCTGCTTGCCGGGGGGTCTCATCCGAGATGTGGAGGAGGCTCTGCCGGCGACGATAGAGAGCACTGGGTGCACCCGACTGCAAATTGTTGCTCATGTCGGCACCAATGACTCCTGCCGTCTGGGTTCAGAGGTCATCCTCAGTTCGTACAGGCGGTTGGCGGAATTGGTGAACGCGGAAAGCCTCGCTCGCGGGGTGAAATCAGAGCTAACTATTTGTAGTATCGTCCCCAGAACCGATCGCGGTCCTCTGGTTTGGAGCCGAGTGGAAGGCTTAAACCAGAGGCTCAGACGATTCTGCGGAGATCTGGAGTGCAAATTTCTCGACCTCCGCTATCGGGTGGAGAAATGTAGGGTCCCCCTGAATAGGTCAGGCGTGCACTACACGCCGGAAGCGGCTACAAGGGTAGCGGAGTACGTGTGGAGTGCACATGGGGGTTTTTTAGGTTAGAGAATCCCCTCCCTAGGCCCGACAAGACGCCTCCTGAGACGCAGCAAGGTAGGAGTAGGCAAAATGCAACAGGGAATAACAATATTAATGTGCTAATAGTAAACTGCAGGAGCGTTTACAGAAAGGTCTCAGAACTGCTCTCATTAATAAACGGTCACAACGCCCATATAGTACTAGGGACAGAAAGTTGGCTGAAACCAGATTTAAATAGTAATGAAATCCTAAACTCAGATTGGAATGTATACCGCAGAGACAGGCTGGACAGTGAAGGGGGAGGGGTGTTTATAGCGATAAGAAGTGCAATAGTATCGAAGGAAATTGACGGAGATCCGAAATGTGAAATGATTTGGGTGAAGGTCACGGTTAAAGCAGGCTCAGACATGGTAATTGGATGTCTCTATAGGCCCCCTGGCTCAGCAGCTGTTGTGGCTGAGCACCTGAAGGATAATTTGGAAAATATTTCGAGTAGATTTCCCCACCATGTTATAGTTCTGGGTGGAGATTTTAATTTGCCGGATATAGACTGGGAGACTCAGACGTTCATAGCGGGTGGCAGGGACAAAGAATCCAGTGAAATTTTTTTAAGTGCTCTATCTGAAAACTACCTTGAGCAGTTAAACAGAGAACCGACTCGTGGCGATAACATATTAGACCTTCTGGTGACAAACAGACCCGAACTATTTGAAAAAGTTAACGCAGAACAGGGAATCAGCGATCATAAAGCGGTTACGGCATCGATGATTTCAGCCGTAAATAGGAATATTAAAAAGGGTAGGAAGATTTTTCTGTTTAGAAAAAGTGACAAAAAGCAGATTTCAGAGTACCTGTTGGCTCAACACAAAAGTTTTGTCTCAAGTATAGATAGTGTTGAGGATCAGTGGACAAAGTTCAAAACCGTCGTACATAATGCGTTAGATGAGTATGTGCCAAGCAAGATCGTAAGAGATGGAAAAGAGCCACCGTGGTACAACAACCGAGTTAGAAAACTGCTGCGGAAGCAAGGGGAACTTCACAGCAAACATAAACATAGCCAAAGCCTTGCAGACAAACAAAAATTACGCGAAGCGAGGTGTAGTGTGAGGAGGGCTATGCGAGAGGCGTTCAATGAATTCGAAAGTAAAGTTCTATGTACTGACTTGGCAGAAAATCCTAAGAAATTTTGGTCTTATGTCAAAGCGGTAGGTGGATCAAAACAAAATGTCCAGACACTCTGTGACCAAAATGGTACTGAAACAGAGGATGACAGAATAAAGGCCGAAATACTAAATGTCTTTTTCCAAATTTGTTTCACAGAGGAAGATTGCACTGTAGTTCCTTCTCTAGATTGTCGCACAGATGACAAAATGGTAGATACCGAAATAGACGACAGAGGGATAGAGAAACAATTAAAATCGCTCAAAAGAGGAAAGGCCTCTGGACCTGATGGAATACCAGTTCAATTTTACACAGAGTACGCGAAGGAACTTGCCCCCCTTCTTGCAGCGGTGTACCGTAGGTCTCTAGAAGAGCGTAGCGTTCCAAAGGATTGGAAAAGGGCACAGGTCATCCCCGTTTTCAAGAAGGGACGTCGAGCAGATGTGCAGAACTATAGACCTATATCTCTAACGTCGATCTGTTGTAGAATTTTGGAACACGTATTGTGTTCGAGTATAATGACTTTTCTGGAGACTAGAAATCTACTCTGTAGGAATCAGCATGGGTTTCGAAAAAGACGGTCATGTGAAACCCAGCTCGCGCTATTCGTCCACGAGACTCAGAGGGCCATAGATACGGGTTCACAGGTAGATGCCGTGTTTCTTGACTTCCGCAAGGCGTTCGATACAGTTCCCCACAGTCGTTTAATGAACAAAGTATGAGCATATGGACTATCAGACCAATTGTGTGATTGGATTGAGGAGTTCCTAGATAACAGGACGCAGCATGTCATTCTCAATGGAGAGAAGTCTTCCGAAGTAAGAGTGATTTCAGGTGTGCCGCAGGGGAGTGTCATAGGACCGTTGCTATTCACAATATACATAAATGACCTTGTGGATGACATCGGAAGTTCACTGAGGCTTTTTGCGGATGATGCTGTGGTGTATCGAGAGGTTGTAACAATGGAAAATTGTACTGAAATGCAGGAGGATCTGCAGCGAATTGACGCATGGTGCAGGGAATGGCAATTGAATCTCAATGTAGACAAGTGTAATGTGCTGCGAATACACAGAAAGATAGATCCTTTATCATTTAGCTACAAAATAGCAGGTCAGCAACTGGAAGCAGTTAATACCATAAATTATCTGGGAGTATGCATTAGGAGTGATTTAAAATGGAATGATCATATAATGTTGATCGTCGGTAGAGCAGATGCCAGACTGAGATTCATTGGAAGAATCCTAAGGAAATGCAATCCGAAAACAAAGGAAGTAGGTTACAGTACGCTTGTTCGCCCACTGCTTGAATACTGCTCAGCAGTGTGGGATCCGTACCAGATAGGGTTGATAGAAGATATAGATAAGATCCAACGGAGAGCAGCGCGCTTCGTTACAGGATCATTTAGTAATCGCGAAAGCGTTACGGAGATGATAGATAAACTCCAGTAGAAGACTCTGCAGGAGAGACGCTCAGTAGCTCGGTACGGGCTTTTGTCAAAGTTTCGAGAACATACCTTCACCGAAGAGTCAAGCAGTATATTGGTCCCTCCTACGTAAATCTCACGAAGAGACCATGAGGATAAAATCAGAGAGATTAGAGCCCACACAGAGGCATACCGACAATCCTTCTTTCCACGAACAATACGATAATGGAATAGAAGGGAGAACCGATAGAGATACTCAAGGTACCCTCCGCCACACACTGTCAGGTGGCTTGCGGAGTATGGATGTAGATGTAGATGTAGATAGCTTGGAATGAGGCAAATATTTTTTGACAATGAATGGGTCTCAGCATCTTGTGGTATTCCCAGAAGACATGCCTAAAACAGGTTTCACAGCACCCTTAGGTCATTATCAATACTGCAGGGCGTCATTTGGATTAAAAAATGCTCATGCTACATTCCAATGGTTGTTAGAGATAGTACTTATTGGGTCGATATTGAGGATGTGTATGGGGTTTCTAGACGATATAATTAATTTTTCAAGAAATGGGGAGGAGCATGTTAAACTCTTGGACGAAGTGCTCAGCAGACTGAGAAAAGCTCTTCTCATACTTAGTGTGGAGAAATGTCAATCTGCTCAAACACAAATTAATTACCTGAGACATGTTGTCAGTCGGGATATGGTAAGGACGAATCCTCGTCTCACATCACCCGTGTGTGATTTTGCGACACCACAACAGTAAAACAGCTGCAATCATTTCTGGTTTATGTAATTATTACAGTAAATTTATAAAGGTATTAACTGAGTTTGCACAGCCATTAATTTAGTTACTTAAGAAAGGAGTTAAATGTTGATGGACAGCAAAATGTGAGGAAGCATTTCAGAAATTGGAGGAAATAAAGATATCACCTCCTGTGTTATTATTTGCACAGATAATGGTAAACAACTGGTTACTAAAATCTTATGTACCGGACAGCATAATCACAGGCCAAGGGACTAAGTTTGTGTCTAATCTGATGAAACAGTTACGTGATTTACTGCGAGTCAAGAAGCTGAGTATCAGCCCGGCTATCCGGAAGTGAATGAACGGAGAGATTTCACTGCATAATATCTGAAGTGCTGTCATTACGTGAAAACCAGCACGTGTAGCGTGATACTTATTTAAATTTTTTAGTGAGCACATATAAATCGAAAATTCACACAGGGGCAGGTCTTTCATCACGAGAAGTAGGTGTGGTGTCACCTTTTGACGTGATTAAACCAAAATTACAGACACAAGGTGAACCAGTCAAACAATTTACTAAATGAAAAAATGGCTCGGAGCACTATGGGACTCAACTGCTGAGGTCATTAGTCCCCTAGAACTTAGAACTAGTTAAACCTAACTAACCTAAGGACATCACAAACATCCATGCCCGAGGCAGGATTCGAACCTGCGACCGTAGCGGTCTTGCGGTTCCAGACTGCAGCGCCTTTAACCGCACGGCCACTTCGGCCGGCCTTACTAAATGAGTAAGATAAGTTTTACGGAGGATAAAACGTCCCAGCACTAAAGTTTTGGAAAATCAGGAACGAGTTGGGCAACCGCAGTACAGAATAGGGCAGTGGGTACTGGTAGCAAACCCTTCTATTCCAATGTGCTAAACAAAAACGTTCTTACAAGAGGATCAAAGACAATAACCGGTCATCGAAATGACTTCGCCGGTAAATGTAGAACTACCTCTATCGACTAAAACATCTGCAGCCTGTATCAGTAGAACGAAGCCGTTTAAAGGCGCGATTGATGCATTACTTCAGATTCCTTCGTTATTACTAGAAAGTAAGAAGATGCCTAACAAAGGAAAAGGTACATATAATGTACCATATGAACTTGTATCTAAGGGAAATTAGAAAGAACTACACATTTTATACGTCAGATGTATATGGGTTATGTTGGGATATATGTTAGGGTAATTACGTGAAAAGATATCAAACATACTATTTGCTGATGACATTGCTATCCTGAGTGAAAGTGAAGAAGAAATACATGATCTGCTGAACGGAATGAACAGTCCAATGAGTACAGAATGTGGATTGAGAGTAAATCGAAGAAAGACGGAGGTAATGAGAAGTAATAGAAATGAGAACAGCGAGAAACTAAACATCAGGATTGATGGTCAAGAAGTAGATGAAGTTAAGGAATTCTGCTAACTAGGCGGTAAAATAACCAATGACGGACGGAGCAAGGAGGACATCAAAAGCAGACTAGCAATGGCAAAAAGGGAATTCCTGGCTAAGAGAAGTCTACTAATACGATATATCAGCCTTGATTTGAGGAAGACATTTCTGAGAATATACGTCTGGAGTACAGCATTGTAAGATAGTGAAACCTGGACTGTGGGAAAACCGGAACAGAAGAGAATCGAACCATTTGAGATGGGGTGGTACAGACGAATGTTGAAAATTAAGTGGACTGATAAGGTAAGGAATGAGGAGGTTCTGTGCAGAATCGGAGAGGAAAGGAATGTGTGGAAAACACTGATAAGGAGAAGGCACAGGATGATTGTACATCTGTTAAGACATGAGGGAATGGCTTTCATGGTACTAAAGGGAGTTGTAGAGGGCAAAAACTGTAGAGGAAGACAGAGATTGGAAACATCCAGCAAATAATTGAGAACGTAGGTTGCAAGTGCTACTCTGAGATGAAGAGGTTAGCACAGGAGAGGAATTCGTGGCGGGCCGCATCAAACCAGTCAGAAGACTACATTTGTTTGGTTCTGTAGGTATACACTGAACCCCAAGAGGAAGGGGTGTTTTCTCTTATCCAAAAGTATTATCATTGGCGTAATACTACAACACTTTTGCACAGGAGGTACTATTCGGAACCACCCTTGAATACTGGGACTTTGTTCTTAAGACAAACATATGTGCCACTCACGAATCACTAGTGGATAATGAAGTTGATATTCAACTATTGGGAGGTGAGGAACGATGTCATAAGACTACAGTACGTGTTCACAGAGTTGCACAAGGAGGCGATGAAAGGAGGACTATTGGTAGAAGTGCAAAGCGAGTATCGAGAGTTAGAGCTTTCCTATGGAAAGCTGAGGGCTGAATTGCAGCAATTGACGGAAGTTGTTCCACAATCATTAGTACGGAAGAAAAGAGGACGTTAGACGCATGTGGGACGCCGTTAAAAGCAGCGTTTGGAATAGCAGACAACGAGGATAAAGTGAGTTTGAACGACTTGATAACAACTGTATAAGATATGGCAAAAGATAAAAAAGCAATGGTGGGTTGGCACACGACACAACTAGCAAGCATGGGACAAGGGATATTGAATATTGGCAAAACAGTGCGAAAGTTAATGACAAAACAACAGCAGTGCGCGTGAAGCACAATGGATACCCTGAACAGTGATTTAAAGGAGGCGCAAAGTCAAATAAGTGCACTTGATGAACGAATGTTAATAGTGAAGTTATTGCGAACATTAGCAGACAGTTTGGGGCATGAGAGGATCGAAACTGAAACGCTGCAAGAAGCGGTTCATGACGGCACTCACGGGCAGCTGAGTGCCACACCGCTAACCCTGCAGCGATTTCTAGTAGCATAGAGGGACTTCCTCTCAGGCTTATAGCACATCGTATCTGTAAAGCCGGGTTCCCACGGGGCGTGACACGTTCACGTGAGACATGCTGTCGTGGAACACTACCCGTCTGAACGAAGAGACGTGAGTTTGACTGTGACGTGACGGGCAGGCGTGAGGGCTCACGCTTCATATCAAACGCGTTTGATTTTCAGTCGTGAGTTTGCCTCGTCTGTGGCTGTGTCAGATTACAACATCTAGTGCTACGAACAACAAGATGGCAACTAGTGCCATTAAAGGTCGTGTGATCAAGTTGCAAGACAGTGAAACTTTAAAATTTCTGGAACTTTACGCTACTGAGCAGGTCTTGTATGATATAAACAGAGAAGAATACAGAGATCGAGATGCAAGTATGGCTGCTGCCAAAAGGATTCGGACCGAAAGAAGTAATTGCGAAATTTAAAAACTCGAGGAGTTCGTATTGTCAGGAACTGAAGAAAATAATCGAAAGCGAACGGTGTGGAGCTGGTACTGACGAGATTTATAAACCAAAAATCTTCGGTTTGACAAGATGAATTCTTTCATTCGCCCATTCGTTCAGCAACGACCCACACTATCAAATCTGTTAAGTGAAATAAAAGTTTGTTTCCATATTTGAAATTTTATACATTTTCAAAATTGTTCCTTACATTTACATTATTACAATAGTTTTTATAATGATTATACAGAATAGTAGGTATATCATAGGAACTGTAACAGCTTCTTTTAATACAACAATATCTGGCACTGTAACAATACATTCTTATGATAAAATATATCTAGCAATGCATTTACTTTGTGACACATACTAATTGAAGACAACCATGTACAAAACAACTGAGCACAATATTGACACTGACGTGCTCTACGGTTCTGTATTTTGAACGTCGCCGAGCAGTACATTTTGCCAGGGTACAGCACCTTCATTATCAAAGTAATCACGGTACTTATCCCGAATTTGTTGTGCCTGTCGATGTGGATGTCTGTTAGCAGTTTGCGGAAGGTTCTGTGGGCCAGTAATTTCCTCTTGACGCCACGATCCAGGGAAAATATGATGGTTTTCATCCTCTAAGTCAATTAAACCTCGTGAAATGTAGGCGGCATTCGTTTTCCGCAGCCAGTTGTGCAACGAGCAGCAGGCTAGTACTACTTTGTCCAACGACTGTATTTTTAAAGATATTGGTTTTTCAAATACTCTAAATTAACTCACAAGTATGCCGAAAGTATTTTCTACAACTCTTCGAGCCCTTGAAACTCGATAGTTGTAGATTCCTGCCTGTCGAGACATGTTACGCCGACTGTAAGGTTCCATCAGGTAAGTCTTTAGTGGAAACGCATCATCCCCTACAATAACAAAATCACTCGGCATTGCAAGGGAATTTGTTTCCAAAGCGTTGTACAATGAGCTGTTTTGAAATATACCACCATCAGAATTTCTTCCTTTAGCTCCTACATCAACATACAGGAAACAATAATCGGAATCAGCTGAAGCTAGCAGTACAATACTGAAACTACTTTTGCAATTGTAATAATCAGATCCATTAGCGGGAGGGGCACGAATGACAATGTGTTTTCCGTCCAGAGCTCCTGCACAGCCTGGAAAGTTCAATCGTTCTCTAAACCCATACTCTATATTTTTCCATTCATCTGAAGTTGCCGGCGCCTGGAAGAAAATTAATGTTTTGATTACAGGTGTCACCAATAAACACAAATGAACAATCGAAATTGGAGAAGCCACAATTCCTATCTGTAGATTTAACTGCTGTTGACGATCTCAACGAGACCACGCCAAGCGCATCACAGATTCCAGCAGAAACTGAGACACACAGGGCAGTACTAAAACGAAAAGTGCCTTCAACTCCATCGCAGCCTTCATCATCAAAATTCGGCGAAAAAGTTCTGCACGACTCCCAAATCGTTTTTTTTTTTTTTTCATATGCGATTGAAAAATTACAAGCTACTTCAAATCGTGCTGCAGTAATGAACCAAGAGGACTCCTACGACTATTTCCGAAAGTGTGTTGCGTCAATGCTACGTAGTATTGGGCCTCCAATTGCCATGAGGCTTCAAGTGTCAATTACGTCACAAATAACAAATGCGATGTGCCCGCCACCAACTCCCTACAACCAATCAACACTACCAAGTGAGAGAGAATCAAATATGAGTGCTGATTTCTCAGATGACTATTTATTTACAAATTTATAGGTCGATCTTATTTTATTACTCAAACGAATACTTTCTTTCTATGCTGGTAACATTTTTAATAATCAATATTATTATGCTGATCAACCATTTTCGTATTATTGTTTCTTTCTATTCCTTAAATACTTAGACCTAGAATACTCGTACTTTACTATGTTGAAAATTCAAATCAAATAATAAACGAAAAAGTTGTATACTATATGTTATTGTAATTACCTGTATGTATTCCATAAGTGCCTTGTGGACCGCTTCGCAGGCTTCAGGTATAAATTTACTAATTGTGTTCTTTGTGTTCTTTGGAACACGAAATAAATATTCCAGACTTTTAAAAGAGTCCCCTGTGGCTAAATGGCGTAAAGTTACCGCGCTCTTCTTTTGGTTACTCCACTGATCTGCACAACTTGGTGCGCAATCAACCTCGCCGATATTCCGTTTGTTGCTAGATTCTTTTATTTCGTTTCTAATTACTCCCTCTTATCTCCCTAAGACAAAAATATCGTGCATAAAGGCAAAGCTGGCAGAAAATAACTCCGAACTCCAGGAAAAGTTGTACCAAACTCGGTCATGAATTGATAATTATGGAATGGGGACAAATTATTATCACATTAGTTTAAAGTGGAATTCGTCTATTACAATGAAATCTTCTTGAATGGATTTACGAATACTGGCGCTGTTCCTATGAACATGAATTAATTTCCGTCCATGATTTCAGTACAATGACATCATATCAAATCTTGAAAGAACGGTTCATATCTCAATCATTAGAATTTCAGAAGCTATTGATAGAGAAAATAGCTAAGAACGGAAAAGATTTCCGCAAGTGTTTAGAAGCTCCCAAGAACGTAAGACAAATGTTACCGAGTCTAGTTAGACTTTGAAGTCTCTGAAAACCAGCTGAAAAATTTCAAAAAAGAAGCGGTTACTGCTGCGGCATAAATACGAATACGCCTTTTCACTTCCTCATCAAAGAGTCGTTAGCGAAACGGACAGTAGTGAAATAAAACTCGAAATATTGACCTCTGTATCCCTTTACAAATAAGGGGAACCTAAAACAACCTTCCGCCGCTAGCCGTCGCACTAATTAGAGATCAGTGATATAAATATCCGCGCCATTGATGTTGAAAGGCATACAAAATCAATGAAACGGAACAAGACTCCGGGATCTGGCGGAATTCTCATTAAATTATGCAATGAACCCGTGACGGCCCCATCTTAACGCAGTTACTTTCAACGGAAAGACGGAATAACTTCTAACACAGCACAGGGCAGCCAATAACGGCGAAGGTTCACAATCCTCCACAACGTCCACTTTGACGTCCAGCTATCCTGCGGTTTAGAGGCGACTAAAATAGTTTTTCAAAGGAGAATTAATTTCCTGTTGTCAATATTCAGTTCACCTTCGCAAGATTTTTAAAAACTTTGCATAAACTTTGTGCTTCTTATTATTCGATAAGTTCTTAATTTAGTATATTCTGTTCCTTGCCCAATTCTACAGCTCTAGTGATGTCCGCGTAGATTGAGCAATGAAGTCTAACCTACTTTGTGGATGTGCTACTGCGTCTTGTGAATAGCCAGCGTTAAAGACATAAAAAAGTCGGAAGTAGATGCAGGTGCAGCCTATCTACGATGGTATTCTGTAGGAACAACTGAGGAAAGACTTTTTATCAGATATTAAATCTGACGTCTGGTGACGTAACAATTGGGAGGCCTCGTTGAATACGGTGAAATACTGAGTACTGATGAGGGTTTTGTAGTAGCCAGTCACCATTTAGATTTGCAAATTTATTTGACTAACCAGTACCGGTGTCGAGCGTTTTCATTCCCGTCTGCGAAAGACGCCGATTCCTAAAGCAGTTCGACACAATTAAAAAAAAGTCTTCGAAGATTAGATTTCCGAATGCTGGTAAGTACAAAACAACTGCAATTAATAAACATAATTTGTACATATTGTATTTTCGTTTTTTTTTTGTCTCGCTTCCTCAGTCGCAGTTTTAAAAGTAATGTAGGATGTAAACCGTTCTTTGTGACTATAATAAAAACCTTAGGACATAAGCGTTTCGCTTTATTTCAAAGCATCTTCTGAGGCCACTGTAACAATGTGGTTTTCCTCTCAAATTTGTTCACGAAGATCGTTGACAGTTTTCATCTTTTCAATTACTTTTATTAAACAGTTTTAAATTGCTGTTACAACACATTTTTTTCCTGCTTCATTCCTAACGTTTTTCTACAAATAGGTGTTCTATTTTAGTGTACAAGAACGTTAGAAATGCAGTAGGAAAAAAAACGTAACAATAGTAATTTAAAATAGTTTAACAATACTTTACGATGTTGGCAGACAGATTTGCAAGCAAACGACACTATTAAAGTGAGCACTGAAGATCTCTTAAAATAAAGCCAAACGAGTCTGGTGTAAATAAGATTGTTATTACAGTCACAGACTCGTTAATTAACATACTTGGCGGTAGCTCACTCGGTAGCGTACAGGTCTCATGATCGTAAATTCGATGGTTCGAATGTAGCCAGAAAACTGTTTTTACGTTCAGATTTATGGAAATGTTAGGTAATAAATGCTGAATTATAATTATTTAATAAAAATAACATCTTTTTATTTTTAGTTACTAGTGCCATTAATATACAATAATCACAAAAATTAAAATTTGGACAATATTAATCATCTACATTTTTCATTTAACAATAATACATTTTCATTTTCGTATTATATTCCAATTTATTTTCATAAGACCCGTTATCAGAAAGAGAAACGTGTTAATTTTACTAAAAATTCTATTTGTTAATGAATAAGTTTTTAAATACGATATTCAACAGTTGCTTCTAATGAGATTCGAACCAGGAATTCGAAATTATAAGACTTTTGCGCCATGTAATCAACTACAGCCAGATGGATCTTCATAGACGACTATTTGAGTCTTTTTGAGAACTGCATCGTATTCTTTAGCGAACGGAGGTCCAGCCACTGACCTTCAGATCGTTTAAGTGTGAAGGAAATAGAAGATGACAGAGCAGTCCGCGACGTGAGGTTTCTGGACAGCAGACAAAGCTGCCTCAGCAGGCGAGGTACGGCTGCTGCAGTGGAGCTAGACTCGGGGGTAGCCGGTTCGAGTCCTGATGGTGGGAATAGTGTCACCGTCGGGATAAGGGGGGGGGGGGGGTGGAGGTGAGGCTGTGTAAAGTGGCTGGCTTTGTGCCAGTGTCCTAAGAGATACATTCCAAAGCTCTCTGCAGAGTCTCGTGCACGTGACTTTCAGCTAGGGCTGTCAACTGTATCGTCACAAGGGAGACACGGCGGCGGCCAGCCCTTGTTCTCTAGCTGCATTCTGCTAGCAGTATAGGTTTCGTGTGAGAGAAGCGCAGTCACTGGAGTTACGATTCCTATCTTTCTACCAAATTGTTATTTGTCGATAAAATTGCCATGTTGTTGCAATGAGAAAGGTACCCTCCGCCATGAACCATATGGAAGGTATGCACGTAGATGTAGATGTGAAGTATCATCGTTTCCCGAAAAACAATATTGTTCAGTACACGTGGGTACCTCGATGTAAATGAATTGATGAAGTACATGTTCACAGTGCAAGGATATGCTCCGAATACGTCGTACCTGAGTATTACATGTGGGGTTAGAAATCTGAGGTGTGAGGCCTGTCACTAAATAAGTCACAGAAAATGAAAGTAGTCCTTTTGCAGAAAATACGTAAATAAATAGGTTTCTACCCATGCAGGTGACAAGGGGGCGGTAGATGAGTAAACAACCACCTATATAATATAAATCTCGCCTTTTTGTCGTTACGTACATGTTTCGTGAATATTTACTACGTCGTTTCTTTAGTTCATATTAATAACGTATCACGAAGAACCCTCAACTACGTCCATACGACTTCATTTGTTGGTCGTCGCAGAAATAGAGTATCACTTGGATTTGAGGCATATGCGAAAAAAATGCCTTAATGGCTTTATATTCCTTAAACATGATAAGTATCGCTTATGGCTAACTAAAATTTTTACTTGTTGCAGTTTCGAGTATTCCTTATTTTCCTTATTGTCAGGCAAACATCACAAACGTACATAATATGAGCACTCGGAACTGCAATCACTCATCGAGTTGCATCTCTAAAATGCTAGGAAAGATACTTTTATTGCCACAATCATTGAAAACAAACTTGCAAAAGTCTTCACACATTCTCACAGTTATTAAATTAAGCTTGTATGAACTTCTTATGGCAGTCTTCTTATTTTTGGGACGTCTGGAATTTAAAACGTGCATTTAAGAGTTTAATAAAAATAGCTTTTGTACGCTATATATTTTGCAGCTTGCACAATGCATCATTAGAGTAATGGTAGAGCTGTTCTTTAATTTTGTGTATACTTCCTAGCAATATTCCGATTCATCTCTGAAATAGGGAATGCAACTGAAAGATCACCCTTTATGACAATCATCAGAAACCTAGCGTCCATGGCGCGAGCATCCCGATCGAGTAGTGCCCATAGATTCTCAGCTGGGTATACATCTAGTGAGTCTGGTGGTGAGGAGAGTACGGTAAACTCACCCTGGTGCTCCTCAAACCACGCACGTGCACTGCGAGCTGTGTGACACTTTGCATTGTCTTGCTGGTAGATGCCATCGTGCCGAGGATAAACAAACTGTATCTAGGGGTGGACATGTGCACAAGGATAGATGCATTTTTGTGTTAATCCATTGTGCCTTCCAGCATCACGATATCATCCAGGGCATGCCATGAAAACATTCCCCACACCATAAAGCTCTCTCCTCCGGTCTGACGATGATGCTCCCTCCTCTGGCCTGAGGCCCTCTTCTGTATCTTTCCGCCATTTTGTCGATCGGTTCGGTACTCTAGCGCACCCAACGGTCTTATTTTCGAGGGAGAGTATTTTGGAAGCGATGCCGAACGGTCCTAGCGAACCGAAAGGCTGTTGTCAGTTCTCATCGCGCCAACCAATCAAAAGCAATCTGCCTCAGATCCGCGCATGCGCACTGCAGCGCCACAGCGGTCCGAACCCAAAGCGGCTAGCAGCCGAGACAGGCACTCCGCTTTTTACAGTACCGAAAAATGTGGTTAGAGTACATAATACTGTTTAAATTTCGCTGACCACGTGCTTCCATGAATGCATGATAACAATAGAATATTGACTGTGTTCCGAACACTGTCATAAATATAACATTATGTCATTTTATTCTCTTCCACATCGACGTGTTGTTTTGGATTTTATGTTTCGGAATATGAGTTAGGAATAGAGTATAGTACCACACTGTACAAATACATGTGTAGATACACCCGAAAAATTCGTCATTATTTCTCTTTTCCTTCGTTCCTTAGTTGCTTCAAAATTCATGGAGATACATTCCTCCTATGCTACTAATTTGAAGGCAGTTTCTTTATTACCATTACGCGTTTCGCTTCTTTTATTAGTGAAGATGCTTCACAAATGAAAGAATCGAAACGCGTATGACAATAAACAAACTGCCTTCAGTTAGTTGCATAGACGGAACACCTCTCCACGAACCCGTAAAATTGTTTAAGAGAGTGTCAAAGAATAAGAACATGCATCCTAGAAATCCAAATGATGAAGTAGCCTACTTCGATTTGGTTCATAAAAAGAAAATTTAAAAAAAGGTCTTTTCCAGAGCGTATGGCGAGCACTGTTATAGAAGTTCGTTGTAGTTTATAACATGCATCTGATCAATCGAAATGTTTCATACATGGTGGTATAGTCTAAAAATACAGTGGCGGGAATCTTTCCTCTCTCTCTACTGTTGTTAAGGATTCGATCGCAGATAAATGCGTGTGACAAACTAAAGTATAAAGACGATTGTTGCTAGTTTCATTCGCAGTAATTTAAGTTGTGCTCTAAGATTCCTGTCTGACCACACACTCGGGAATCGCTACGTATTCAGGAAAAAATGGTGAATTACTTGTTACAAGAAAAAGTATGGATGTCACTGTCAGTTGTTTCACACACAGCGATTTCATCTTTCAGTTTTTAAACATATGGAAGCTACGAAATCGAAGATACTCATTAATGAGAAAGCGCGCTCTTAGATGTAAATAACAACAAATGTACCAGAAAAGCGCTTAATCTGACGATTAACGAAGTCTCAGAATGTGTTACAAACACGAAGAGAAGAAAAAATATTTTGCTAAGTAGCCGTATGCGATTCTACGATCTTTGACTTACGAGTACTTTGAGAACCCACTGCGCTACTACAACTCGCATGTCTGCAGGGCTTTATTCCATATAACTCCTTTCAAGAGCGACACATGCTGACTTCGTTGTCGAATGATGCAGGCGTAAGCCGTAAATGCATGAAATTTTGGAAGGTTTCTTCTATCCGGCTTCACAAAAGTTCCTTTGAATTGTTACTTAAAGGTTTTAAACGCGTTTTGATAATTAATAAGTAAGCCATTTGCAGAAAAAAGTACGTGAAGTCAGTAGTAATTTCGGGTAACACTCATGTGATATACATAAGCAGAACTGACCTTTTGGAATCTAATGATTTTTTAAACTTATAATTACGTAAAAGTAACAGGTATTTTGTGAGAATATTAACCGAAACTGTTTTTTATGTTATAATCATTCACAGTAACGACAATACAAACCATATCTCTAACAAATGAAAATAGTCTATAATGAACTCACTTGCCACCTGGACACGCCCTGGTGATTCTTCAGTAACACAATATCTAAATTCGAAGCTAAAACAGCTCAATATGTTTGAAATAACAAATTCTAGGTGTGAATGAACCATACCGAACCGAACGAGTGGGCCATACTGAAATCCAAAACCTCTCAGTACAGTTGTCGAAAAATAGGCAGGAGGACCGATCGGTGACAGGTCTCAGAGGCTTACTGAATAGGAACTTCGGATAAAGAACCGAAAATGACGTCACTACCGAGGATAACCTACTGCACAAATCGGTGTCAACGGTATAGAATAGGGCCCCTGTACCCTTCCGACAGCTGTTGCGAAGTGTTTGCTTTCAGACGTTGCATGTCATACGCATTAACGGCCACTTGTCCGAAGGAGCATTAGACTTGATTCATCTAAAAAGGCCATCTGTCCCCACTCGGTGGACGTCCATTTGTGGTGTTGGCGAGCAAATTTCAACCTTCATCGCCGATGAACAGCAGTCAGCAAAGGTGCGTGATCCACCCGCTTGCTGCAGAGGCCCATAGGCAGCCACGTCCTATGGACGGTAAAAGGAATACAGCCAGAGTTGAAGCCCAGATAACGTTCTTATAGCATCTGGTGTCATGTTACACATCCGATGTTAGGTTACACACATCGGCTACTCACTTTGCCTACACCCTTCCCTCAGATCATTAGGGATTGATCTAGGTCATCCGTGGGGATCACCCAGGTAATTGTTCTACTCATGTTAAAGGTAATGTTACACAATAATGGCGGGAATCCCTCCCCTATGCACCAATGAGGACCATGTACCCTCTCGAGACCTTCTCCTTTTATAACAGTGTCACTTGTGTGGGAGAGGAATGCTCAGAAGCTAGACAGCATAGGGAGAGGATTCGTCTATTTGTTAATAATAAATAACAAGTCACATCACTTGAGTTCTATTTGCTAATACCAATACTATGTGACACCAGCTGAGGCCACAACCAGACAGATTTGCTAGTATTCTCAGTCTTAAATATTTTACATATTTTCAACAATTACCATATTTTACAACTAGCGGCACTCTGGAGCGTAGGGATATGTTGTGTCTGCTTGTTAATAACAAATTCCGTCACCTTAAATATATTTGTTAATGACAATATTACGTGACATCAGCAGAGACTTGGTCTAGGCAGGTCTGCAAGTATTATCAGTTTTACGTATTTCCCACAATTTTGGGAAGTGTATGCAATTACCTGAGTTATGTATAAACATCGCGTCGCATCATGACACAATGTTACATCACAGTGTCGCGACATGTCACGTCATGTGGTGTTGCGTCGTGTCAACATCATAATGCTCTCAGCTTTGGCTCTCATTTAAATATCATTGCTAAGGCATCACACCATAACTGGTGTGTGACGTCCCAGTGTTATAAATAAACACTCTGGCAGATGTACTGACGTCACAGTATATAAGCCAGAGATATTGCATACAAAATACCACCCTACCTTACTAGGTTATGTGACATCATATGCAAATTCTGATGGCTCCAACTAAAGAAACTGTATTTGTAGCACATCTCTGGAGAGAGTCGTCCAATATGTACACCACCTTCATCGGAAATCATGCCGCCTGCTAGTGGGTATATTACCCTCGGACTCGGATGTGTTGGGTGTTGCCTCGAACGCCGATGATCGCGGACACAGTGGCCAGCAATTGCCGAGAAAGTTGCAGTTGGTACCAAACATCGCTGGTTAAGAGATCTACAGCTTTCAATAACTGCAAACAGATACCAAGATATAGGCGGAATTATCAAAGGCGGATTCAAATACACATCGCTTTCATCACTGTGTTCTCTGGATACTGCCGGTTTGGTTCGGAAATCCTCGCATGGTTGTGCCCATCAGGTCGCAAACAGGAGTGCTACAAATATCTGCCTAACAGTTCTCCAGAATATCTCCACAGAAGTGGTAGAGAAACTGGCACAGCATATGTGTAATCCCCTCCGACCCTGTAGCTGTAACCAATGGCTCTCAGAGAACGGACGTCCCACCACAGCAAAAACGTGTCCCAACTTGTCGACACTCTTGCACGTAATCGCCGCTACCAGTTTAAGCACCAACCAATCCCCCTCCAAGCTTCTCTATAATTTCTCTATGGAACACCTAGACAAACTAGTCTTAACTCGTAGGCACCTACACACTCACCAGAGCAAATCTGTGGACTCCTTTGTAGGTAACTGCTGCAAACAGTTTAAGCGCCAAGCACATCTCTCCCTACCACTCTTTGTTTCTGGGCCAACCATAAACATACTCCCCTTCTCCTCCCTCCCACAGTGATAGTGATGCTTTTAAAACTAGCGTGGGTGACTCTGTTTTCAGCTAGGCAGCCTCCTAGGCAGAATGAAGACCCGCAACAAAATAAACCCTGCAAGTATATGGAGTATTACTATAAGCCTCTTACACCAAGCATGAGAAAATCCGAGTGTGGTATGATTTGCATTTTCGACCTATCTGTAGAATTCCAAAGACACGTTCTGCAGGTCACAACTCTGCTGTATTTGCTACCAAAACTTGTGTGTGCATAGAACAATGAGCGTCCCACAAATGTGAGCAGGACTCGTGCAGTAGGCATATACCTCCGACTACACGCGATCCATACTTGGTACATCGGGAACAAAAATTTAGCGACCAAATACAATCCTAGGACTTCGTCGACGGTAGGCTAGATGTGCCAGACATATAACTTTAGCAGTATCACATTACTATAACCGTAGTAAATACACTCCTGGAAATTGAAATAAGAACACCGTGAATTCATTGTCCCAGGAAGGGTGAAACACGTATGTAACATAGCAGCGATGGCGAGGCATTGTAGCATCTGTGACCAGAGAGTTTGCGCTTGACCGCGCGAGTGTTGCGAGCAGTACTCTGTTAGCAGTCGTTGCGAGTCTGTAGCTCTGTGTAGTCGTGCAGAGCAGTACGCTAGTAGTCGTCATGCAGAGCGGTCGGTCAGTAGTAGCAGCCCAGTGCGGTTGTGTGATGTAGGCGGTCCGCAACACTGGTCAAGATGCTGAATGGGGTGTAGTGTTAATTAATATAATCATTAGACAATGTAAAACTTATTTATTGTAATCAATCTCTAACAAGTCCCCCAATAATAATTTTGATTTCAAAAGCATTTTTCAAAAAATTTTATTTTTTATTGAACTAAAGATTTCGTTGCACTTCCCATTTCATTCCACTTCTTTTGAAGAAAAATTTCAGTAAATTCACAGAAAAAAGGAATAATATTATTTGCAATGCAGTTCCTCCAAGCCGTGCGCAGAAATAAGAGCAGAAATTTGACATCCAGTTATTCTGAGGTAAGACTTTAATTATGATTGTTTTACACAGGGCCAAAGACCGATATTTCGGTTTAATTGAATTTTCTTGTCACTGAATGGACTTTAATTTTTTGGTGAAGAATTTTTATTTGAGTCAGATTGCGAATTTCACATTTTTGTTCCCATTGTCAGTACATTTCATTGTGGGCAGGTTACGCATAGAGCAGTGTCCATTAGCATTCATAATTAAATACTGTCATATTTCTTTCTTTCAAATTTTTGTGGGGAGGTTACACTCGGCTCCCATTTCTATTAAGTATTGTCATTTTTTCTCCTTTCAAATTACGGTGGGGAGGTTACACTTGGCGACACCCAGTCCAGGATCGTATTTCGTTGAGAGTCTTTTGAGCGACAGTCAGATATCTGCTCTTATTTGCTTAAGTATAATTAGGATTTGGCGCTACGCTTTTACTAATCTTGTGACTTTCCTTCTACAGGTCAACGGCAATTTGTTGCTTTGTTGTATTTGTGTGTTGCTTTTGCATTGTGTTTATTTGTTTTGTGAAAAATTTTGACTATTGTAAAAATGCCGCGAAAGACTGTGAATAGTGTATCGCGAGGTATTACGAACGAAATTACCGGCTCAAATGACTTTACCGATAGGACATGTGACACGCAGTGTAATGATGACAATCCTGGGTTCACTAACAATCAGTGCATTCCAACCACTAATGATGACTTTTACCCTGATAATGAACAAACGAACTCAATTGTCTCGTCTGTTAATTTGACGACAATTGATGACGCAGAGCGGTCTATAGTAATGAGCGCTACCCAGCTTAACACAACCGGTTTGGAAGATTCAAGTAACATACAGACAAATTTTTCGAAGGAAAATGGTCAGTGTAGTGAAAGTACGACGGATTTATTTAATTCCGAAATAGGGACTGACAGTGTATGTTTGACTGACAAACCTTTTGGTGAATCTCAGAATAACCAATTGGTTACGGAAAGCGAGACAATTCCAGATCCACTATTGAACAGCACAGAGAATAGAAATGCTGACCTTGAGTCGAATCCAATTATGGCTTTGTTGCGACAAATGAGTAAACAACTTAATGAAAATAGTGTAGATAACAAACAATTTAAAGAGAATTTCAAACAACTTAGGGAAGATAACAAACAGCTAAATGAAAAATTAGACGACAATTCCAAACAACTTAGTGAACAAATTAGAGCCGTTGCCGCGCAGTGCCATGACACTAAGGAACAGTTGCGCGTGGAAATTGAGGCTTGTTCTCAAAAAAATAGCGTAGAAATTAAGTCTGTTGCGCAAGAATTAAGGGAAATGCAAACAGCCGCGACAGATACACTCAGAGACGAAATTAGCGGAGTCGCTAAACAATGCTCTGAAAAAGCTGCACAATTACGGGACGAGTTTAGAACAATGACGGTAGAACTTTCGCGCACTATGGACGCAAAGATAGACGCGAAATTCGAACATCAGAACACTCAGATTAACGAGCGCTTTAATCAGCACATACAAAACAGTGATACGCGTTTCCGCAGATTTATTCAAGATCAAAACAAAGTAAAACGACAAGTCATGGAAACAATCACTGCACAAAGACAAGAGGACAAACGTAAAATATTCGCGAAAGCGAAGACGTATGTAGACAATAATATTACTACAGTGTCCGACAAAATTAATACCATAGAACAATTGAACGCGGAATTACGAGATGAAATTTCTGATCTTAAATCAAAAACAGATACACACACAGTAAATATTCAAACAGTGACAGACAGATTCGAACAATTAGAACTAACACAGGATTGCGATGTCATCAAAGCTGGTGTTAAAAAACTGAGCGAAACTACGCGTAAGTTGCAAAAACAGATTAATGCGTCCGATTCTAAAACCGATGATCAGGCAAAAATACTGACAGAAAAATATGATGAATTGGCCAGTCGTATTGATGCTATCGAAAGTGCTAATGACAATAAATCAGACGATACTGCACCGGTTTCATTTAACCAAACACCTGAATTTCAAAATTTACAGCAGACAATTAATGAGATCGATTCATCTAACAATACGTTACGTAGGAAGTTGTCAAATTTACAACAAGAAGTAACAGAGATCAAAAACATTTCAGTTAATAACATACCGCAACAGACGCCACTTTATGAACATGTGTCAGACTCACGCAGCGCGTATAATTTGGGTAATCTACAGAGAGTACGGGACTTAGATTCCGATCAACCACAGTTCAATAGATTCTCTTACGATCCTGAACCTGTTCCATCACACAGAGATGATAATTTCGACTACAAACATTTTCTGTCAGTGAGAAAGTTTAAGGTTTTCAAAAACGATAGAACGCAGATTCACCCACTGGATTGGATTCAACAGTTTAGCTTTGCTCTTCCACCGACTTGGCCTGTAACACATAAACTTGAATTTATTTGCAGTTTTTTGGAAGGCGAACCGGCAACTCGTATGAGACCAATCGCGAGACAGTGTTACTCGGTAGAGGAATTTCAGAATGCTTTTCTGTCAGCGTACTGGTCGAAGACGACACAGCGCGGAATTAAAGATCAACTAATTAGTTTGCCAAACTATGAAAACTCAAATTTTCCCAGTGTGACGCAATATTTTGAGCACATGGTACAACAAAACCAATACCTGAGTGAACCGTACAGTGAATCCGCACTTATACAATTATGCATTTCCAAATTACCACGGTCATTACGAGTGTCACTTCTAACGGGTCAGCAAAAAGAAAACATTTCAGCATTCAGAGATCTTTTACAGCTCTTGGAAGTACAGCAATCTGATTATTCTTTTGTAAACAAAAACTTTTTGAGTAACAACCAAGGTCAACAACCGTACTGCAATTATGATCAGGGACGTAATTCCAATCGGAAAGATAACAGACGTTTTAGGAACGACAACTACCAAAACTTTAATAACAGACAGAATTCAGATTATCCATATCGTCAAAATTTTCAGCAACAGGAAACACATTTTGGTAACAATAGACGTTTTCCACCACAACAGTATGAAAGTCAGCCGGTTGGAATACATAACCAACAATGTAATGCACAAGGTCAACCAGGCTTTAATGTTCCGCCGCGTGCACGTGTAGTACCAGATCCAACAAATAGTAACGCACAGCAACAAGGAAACAATTACCTACAGAGAAGACAGTATTTCAATGCCTATCGTAATGCACCGTATAGGAATGACTATCACGACAGACGTAAAAACGATGAGCAGAATTATCAGCGTACATATAATAACAGTCGGTCTCACCAGCAACAAAATAATCAACAAGGACCTATTCTCATGAATGAACCCGACAGTAGGTACCATCCAGAACGTAATACGTCTGGAAGAAGTAATAGGACAGTTCAAATAGTCGAAATGCCACAACATCCTCCTAATAATAATAACGCGTCAGATAGAATCTGACTAGATACTGCACAGATCGCATCTCCCAATAATACAAGCACTACTTTAGACACGCAAAATGTTGTTCACGAAAATGTAATTACGTTTGACGACATCAGAGACACTCTTTTACAGGAAAGACCAGCTATTCAGAAAACCATTTCACATCCTGTTATCGAAATTAAAATTGGTTCATCGAAATTCTCAGCAGTAATTGATTCCGGATCACCAATATCAGTAATAAATGAGGAGACTTTCAACGAGTGCAACAAAGAGAATACCTATCCGACATTACCTTTAGGCAAAACAAAAGTGAAAGGAGCAGTACCGAGTAAAGGAGTAGACGTTAAATTACAGACGCATTTATCATTTTGTATTGGAGGTCATACTTTCCACTCAAATTTTTGGATAGTTCCTTTATTGACAACAGACGTTATTTTAGGCACGAATTTTCTGGTACAACACGACGCAGTTATCGATTTTCAGAATTCTTATTTAATGTTAAAGGATGAAAATGTACAACTTGCTTTAGAATTTCAGCACTCATTATCTGCGGAAGAACAAACAATCAACCGCACAGAGGTCATTTCCGCAACACGTGACATAGACTGTAATCCCACATTGTTAACGGATACGTACGTACACAACTATAATACTCCAGACGAAATGGACTACGAAGTAATACAAATGATTTCCGATAAAGTTAGACAAAGCAGTGCAACTACAGACGACGAACGAACGCAATTACACAAAATTCTTTTACAGCAAGCTCCAGTTTTTGACAACATTCCTGGTACTATGTCCGGCTTTATGTATGAATTTCAAGTCAAACCGCACGACACATTTAAAGCAAAGCATTATCCTATTCCATACATTCACAGAGAACAAGTTAAAAAAGAATTGCAGGATATGCTTGATCAAGGAATTATTGAACCAGCAGTTAGTCCGTACATAAACCCGCTACATATTGTTAAGAAAAAAGATGGCTCACTTCGCCTTATACTTGATTCACGTCACATTAATGACATTATTATTAATGAAACAGATCGACCACAGACACTAGAGGAACTTTTACAGAAATTTCATGGTACAGCTATTTATTCTACACTAGATTTGAAATCGGGATTTTGGCAAATTCAACTTCATCCGAACTGCAGAAAATATACAGCTTTTCTCTGTTTCGGCGACTGTTATCAATTTTGCAAACTACCGTTCGGCTTAACTATTTCTTCTGCAGCTTTTATTCGCGGTTTGAACACTATACTTCCGACAGAACTTAAAGACAGAATTACGACGTATGTAGACGACATTCTTATCGCAGAAGCTAACTGGTCCGAACACAATCTGATTCTTGAACAACTGTTACAAACTTTTCATGCACAAGGACTTACAGTTAATCTTAATAAATCGCACTTTGGCAAAACTTCCATAAAATTTCTTGGACACGTAATTTCAGCAGAAGGCATTGCACCTGATCCGGAAAAACTTCAAGCTCTACGTGACATTACCGTTCCTACGACGAAGAAGCAATTACGCAGTTTTTTGGGCTTAATTAACTTTTTTCGTAAATTTATTCACCATTCTGCTTTAGACACGCCTAGACTATGCCAATTAACAGGTAAAAACACAATTTGGTCTTGGGATAAGCAAGCACACTCTGAATTCATGAACCTGAAACATGCTTTGTTGAATGCACCACTATTATCGCACCCAGATCTTACTAGAAATTTTTCCATTGCCACCGACAGTTCTAACACCGCTTTAGGCGTACATATTTTCCAGGAAATTGAAGAAGATGGTTCAACAGTTGTTAAAAACATCGCATTTGCAAGCCGCATTCTGTCACCTGCTGAACGAAATTATTCCGTTACAGAATTGGAAACATTATGTGTTGTATGGGCTTTTACGAGATTTAGGCACTTTCTTTATGGCAGACATACCACCGTTTACACAGACCACAGAGCGATACAATTTTTACTTTCGGCTAAACTCACTCACGACAGGTTAAGCAGATGGAAACTATATTTACAAGAATTTAATTTTACGGTTGTCCACATTCCCGGCACACAAAATGTTATAGCAGACGCACTATCGCGTTCTCTCGGCAACAATCAGCAAGACGTAGCAACCAACTTCTGCAAAACAAATTTCAGTGTCATGTACATTCAGCAAGTTGCATTTGAAAACTTTATTTCATCGTCATTACAGGACATAGCAAAGGAGCAAAATAAAGACAATGTGTGGAAAGAAATTAAACACCTTTGGCTAGATAAGAATAATGTTACGATTAGGAACCACTACACTGTACGCAATGACATTCTGTTTCGCCGCTCTCATCCTGACAGCAACAATTGGTTATTATGCATTCCGGACGAACTGGTTAACAAATTAATTTGGTACACTCATTTAAGCTACGCACATTACGGAGCACGAAAATGTTTTCTTATACTGAGACAGAACTGTTATTTTACCAACATGGAAAAACGCATACGACGAGTTTTAGCGTCTTGTAAAATTTGCCAGAAAGCTAAATCAGACACCACTTCACATATTCCTCCTTTATATCCCATTGTACCTGTTAAATTAAGACATATGGCCGCAGTAGATATTTTTGGTCCGATTCCGAGAACTAACAGAGGTTTTTGCTACATTTTTGTCGCTGTTGAGCTCACTTCAAAATTTGTTACTTTCACTCCATTACGCAAAGCTACTGCTAAAACTGTTTCGAAAGCATTTGTAAAACATTTTCTATCTCATGTAGGGCATGTAATGAAAGTAATTTCTGACAATGGATCTCAATTTCGTAGTAGCGTATGGACACGCATGTTACGAGCTAGAAACATTTCTCCGATCTATATATCCAAGTACCACGCTTCTTCGAACCCTTGTGAAAGATTAATGAAAGAAATTGGTAAACTGTGCCGAATATACTGCCACAAAAGACATATTGATTGGGACACACACATATTCTCATTCCAAGATGTAATTAATTCCATTCCAAATGAATCCACTATGCTATCTCCGTCTGTTATACTGAAAAATACTGAACCACCTAACAAAATTAAAGAATTAATAACATTTCCTACATCTCGTCGATTACGACACCACGAAATAATTGACTTTGCGCTGAACAACATCAAACGTGCCGCAGAGCGCCGGAGAAGACAGCAAAAACAGGTTTGTACACGCCGCGTCTTTCACGTTGGACAGAAGATACTAGTACGTACACACTATTTATCCAGCAAATTAAAAGGTAAGTGCAGTAAATTTGAACTTCTATACGCAGGTCCGTATCGGATTCGCAGCATCCCTCACCCCAATGTTGTACACGTCGAAACTTTGAGAACTAGAAAATCGAAAGGCAATCACCATATCTCAAACATTAAACCGTTTATTGAGTGAAACCACTGTATGATTCAACACACTATGATGCCATTTACTAATGCAATTATTTCACGTGACTAATTACTGATGATTATCGTATTTTTTCTTGGCAAGTGCCCGGCAAGGTAAGGTTAGCAGGTCGTTTTTCTTGTCGTTACACATCAGACCGTGCACCTTTTTGTGTATATGATTGTACTCCAGTTTTGTTTATACGCACTGTGAAATAGTTAAGATATAACACACACCAGTCGACTTTGACATTTTTTTTGCCTTATGACATCTCAACATCGTGACTGTTTTACATTTTTTTTTTTGCTACTGCATTGTATTATTCTGTGTACATTTTTGCATCTGAACACTGTCAATGCCTTTGACGTATTACGTTTTCTGTCATGTTATGCTGTATGCTTAAGTATGTTACCATAAACCAGTCCTTATTTAGTGGGTATATGATTTAAATGCAAGACATTAATCTCTGTTCATCAATTTCAGAAAGAAATGATGTATGTAAGAAATAAATCCAACAGAAATGGGAATTTCACCTACGGAATAAACGAAAGGAGATGCAATAACTTTATGAGGAAGAGTAAATGGATCAGGATTAACAAACATTAACAAGAATATACAATACTCATCACAAAATAGCAGTCTTAACTAATTTTTCTTTCAGAATACAAGGTGATTGATGCAGGCTGTCAGACTGAACTACACATCTTAGTTTTAGTGATGAAATATGCTAGAAATAAGGAACAGTTGTATAATGAGTAATGAAGTGATTTTTTGCAGATGATAATGAATACTGATGAATAATGATGAAGGATATGGTATTATGAATAATGAAGTTTTTCTTTACAGGTGATGATAATAATGAAGTTATGATAATGTGGATAATGAAGTGATTGATAATGAAGTTTTTTCTTTACAGATGAGGATAATGTTGAAGTTTTATATTTATGCTATGTAGTTATTTAAGTATTTGTTGCAGTTTGTTTTGACAGCAGGTGTTATATTGCATAGTAGGATGACGGAAAGTTTTGGAAAGGACAGCTATGGAACACATTTTTATACACATTTCACTACCTGTTAATGCGAAGTTCACTACTTTTCAGCATAGTGTGCGTTTCTTCTTTCAGGTCAATAATCCATTTTGTAATTTTTCCAGGAGAAGTTTTTCATGATACTTGCTAAACCTGTTACTTATTATACCTGTTCTAGTACTTGCATTTTTTTTGTATTTTTACCCATTTGTGTTTATCATTTATAAATGTGATCACATATACTGCCTTGTTACATAACCTTGCTACAGCTGACTCATGACGAATGACGTTACCTATCCTCGTTTGCAGCAATAGGTCAAAAGCAAATAGTGTTATGCCTCAGCAATTAATTATCGATCCCAACGCAATGCATTGCTAAAAAAAAAAAAAAAAAAAAAAAAAAGTATTACCAGTCCCAAATAGTGACACCAGTTTGAGACAATTCTGAATAATACTGATTAGCTCTGAATAGTACGTCACTTGAGTAATGACTTCCTAATCAGACAAAAAAAAAATATATATATATAAAATAATGCTTTGTCACTAGCTAATAACTGCCACTGTTTATTGTAATGAGACTACTTACAATGCCCACGATTATTAATGCTATGATTGTAATTAACTGATTTTAATAATGACTTTGTAATGATCTGAATACTACTGAATGAGGAACAATGTTTTATTGTAATGAGACTACTTATAATGCCCATGATTATTAATGCTATGACTAATTAGCTGATTTTTAATATTGACTTTGTAATGATCTGAATAATACTGAATGATGATTCTATTCAATACTTGCTGGCCACTGAGTGCCAATAATTAATGTCACTCCACGAATTGTTATTAATTATGCCATTGATTAGCTCTTGTTTCCAATGTTGATACTTTGTAACCAGAAAGGAATGTGACTGTTTAATAATGCTTTGTAATTAGGAGAAGACTAATGATTATTATTGGAATGACAAATGATTAATTAACTGTAATTAGGAGAAGGTTAATGATTCTTAATTATACTCTGTAACTGAAAAGAATGCGATTATTTCATAATACTTTGTAACCAGGAAAAGAAGGCTACTGATTCTATGTAAAACAATTAATGAACATTTTTCTGTAATACTACATACTTGGTACAGAAATGTTCAATAACTGGGCTATGAATGCCGCAAACTACTAATGAAGACTGTAATTGTCAATGGTATGTGACATAATGTCCTTCACCTCATGAGCTAACTACCCTGAATTATTGCAATGTCCATTTGTCCTGTTTATCCTAGTGATCATGGAGCACTATATTTGGTTTTGCACTAATTCTACGTTGGTGTGCCTTGTAAGAGAGTGGTGTTGACACGACATGCTGTCCACCACCGTGAGCGATGAAGACATTATTATGGTCCCACTGTTTCGTGTACGTAATGTACTGCCAAAATGAAAACATGGAACATTACTACGACAGTTCAGTGTCTTGGCTACACTGATAAATTCTGATGGGAAAAGAACTTCAAGTTGTGTCACTTGGTGTTGTACTTCTGTGGAAAGATATGGACTTTCAGAACAGCTGTGTGCAATCTAAAGTGCTACAACCATGATGCAATCCTTCCCTTTCCTATCCTAATTCTTGTCACATAAAGAAAAAAAAAATTTTTTTGGTAACATCATTTATGTTCATAGGTTATACATTTTTCGATTCGCTGAACTCCAATGCGAGTATACTTATGTCACTTGTCCTCATGATATTTTTTCTTACCAGTCTGTTTATTTGTTCTGAATATGCTAAAGAATTTTTTCAGTGCCTGTGCACTTTGTTATCTGTCAAATAATTTGTATATGCATTTTTTCTGATTTGCTACTATGTTTTGTATTCACATTTTGTCTTTGTCTGATATATTTTGTACTTAGTGCGTGTGCACAACATTTAAATATTCTGTAAGTTGTACGATTTTGTTAATTAAAGAAAAATTTTGCCGCGATTGGCAAGTCCAAATGACTCACCATCGCTGCCAAATTTTTGCCCCCCCAGTGGAGGGTTATGAAACACGTATGTAACATAGCAGCGATGGCGAGGCATTGTAGCATCTGTGACCAGAGAGTTTGCGCTTGACCGCGCGAGTGTTGCGAGCAGTACTCTGTTAGCAGTCGTTGCGAGTCTGTAGCTCTGTGTAGTCGTGCAGAGCAGTACGCTAGTAGTCGTCATGCAGAGCGGTCGGTCAGTAGTAGCAGCCCAGTGCGGTTGTGTGATGTAGGCGGTCCGCAACACTGGTCAAGATGCTGAATGAGGTATAGTGTTAATTAATATAATCATTAGACAATGTAAAACTTATTTATTGTAATCAATCTCTAACAAGTCCCCCAATAATAATTTTGATTTCAAAAGCATTTTTCAAAAAATTTTATTTTTTATTGAACTAAAGATTTCGTTGCACTTCCCATTTCATTCCACTTCTTTTGAAGAAAAATTTCAGTAAATTCACAGAAAAAAGGAATAATATTATTTGCAATGCAGTTCCTCCTAGCCGTGCGCAGAAATAAGAGCAGAAATTTGACATCCAGTTATTCTGAGGTAAGACTTTAATTATGATTGTTTTACACAGGGCCAAAGACCGATATTTCGGTTTAATTGAATTTTCTTGTCACTGAATGGACTTTAATTTTTTGGTGAAGAATTTTTATTTGAGTCAGATTGCGAATTTCACATTTTTGTTCCCATTGTCAGTACATTTCATTGTGGGCAGGTTACACATAGAGCAGTGTCCATTAGCATTCATAATTAAATACTGTCATATTTCTTTCTTTCAAATTTTTGTGGGGAGGTTACACTCGGCTCCCATTTCTATTAAGTATTGTCATTTTTTCTCCTTTCAAATTACGGTGGGGAGGTTACAAGGGGAAACTTTATTGACACATTCCTGGGGTCAAATACATCACATGATCACACTGACAGAACCACAGGCACATAGACACAGGCAACAGAGCATGCACAATGTCGGCACTAGTACAGTGTATATCCACCTTTCGCAGCAATGCAGGCTGCTATTCTCCCATGGAGACGATCGTAGAGATGCTGGATGTAGTCCTGTGGAACGGCTTGCCATGTAATTTCCACCTGGCGCCTCAGTTGGACCAGCGTTCGTGCTGGACGTGCAGACCGCGTGAGACGACGCTTCATCCAGTCCCAAACATGCTCAATGGGGGACAGATCCGGAGATCTTGCTGGGCAGGGTAGTTGACTTACACCTTCTAGAGCACGTTGGATGGCACGGGATACATGCGGACGTGCATTGTCCTGTTGGAACAGCAAGTTCCCTTGCCGGTCTAGGAATGGTAGAACGATGGGTTCGATGACGGTTTGGATGTACCGTGCACTATTCAGTGTCCCCTCGACGATCACCAGTGGTGTACGGCCAGTGTAGGAGATCGCTCCCCACACCATGATGCCGGGTGTTGGCCCTGTGTGCCTCGGTCGTATGCAGTCCTGATTGTGGCGCTCACCTGCACGGCGCCAAACACGCATACGACCATCATTGGCACCAAGGCAGAAGCGACTCTCATCGCTGAAGACGACACGTCTCCATTCGTCCCTCCATTCACGCCTGTCGCGACACCACTGGAGGCGGGCTGCACGATGTTGGGGCGTGAGCGGAAGACGGCCTAACGGTGTGCGGGACCGTAGCCCAGCTTCATGGAGATGGTTGCGAATGGTCCTCGCCGATACCCCAGGAGCAACAGTGTCCCTAATTTGCTGGGAAGTGGCGGTGCGGTCCCCTACGGCACTGCGTAGGATCCTACGGTCTTGGCGTGCATCCGTGCGTCGCTGCGGTCCGGTCCCAGGTCGACGGGCACGTGCACCTTCCGCCGACCACTGGCGACAACATCGATGTACTGTGGAGACCTCACGCCCCACGTGTTGAGCAATTCGGCGGTACGTCCACCCGGCCTCCCGCATGCCCACTATACGCCCTCGCTGAAAGTCCGTCAACTGCACATACGGTTCACGTCCACGCTGTCGCGGCATGCTACCAGTGTTAAAGACTGCGATGGAGCTCCGTATGCCACGGCAAACTGGCTGACACTGACGGCGGCGGTGCACAAATGCTGCGCAGCTAGCGCCATTCGATGGCCAACACCCCGGTTCCTGGTGTGTCCGCTGTGCCGTGCGTGTGATCATTGCTTGTACAGCCCTCTCGCAGTGTCCGGAGCAAGTATGGTGGGTCTGACACACCGGTGTCAATGTGTTCTTTTTTCCATTTCCAGGAGTGTAGATGCGGAAATAATCATATACAAGATCAGTACACGGAAACTAGACAGGGAAGTGTTCACAGTGCAGCAGAAAAAATAAACTCTTTCTACATACAAGCTCATAGATTCGCAGGGGTCACAATACTATAAAATATGACGCTAGAGGCCGAGCACCCTATACCGATAAACCGATTCTCCAAAGACCAGTTACCAGCGTGATAGAGAAATACGAGAAACGTACGCACAATGATAGGTGGAAAAAGCGGGTAGCACGTGCCTGATCACTGTACAGTCAGCAGCGTGTTTATGACAAGATGTGTGTGTCTATCGACCCAGGACAGTGACTCCTGCGGAAGCCACTGTGAGCCTGCAGATTGCCCAGGGAATTCTGACCAAACTTTGGCCGTGCAGCACATCCCCGTATATGTGCCCGCCAGTCGTGGGAATAATTGTCTCATCGGCTCAATGTAACCGCGCTAAAACTGATATGCAACCTAATTGATAAAGGGAACCACAGACCTATGGGCTTGTCTGACGGTTAGTAACACGTGCGGACGCCTTCACCTGATAGGTAGAGTCGGCACTTAAGACGAATGATCCAGCGACCGTTGGAAGGAAACAAGACCCGTGTATCGCCCACATGCTGCCGGTATCAGAGGAAGCCGGTGATTGACTATGCTGACAGTGTGTGCCACCTGACGAAGATCCTTAACAGCCAGAGGAATAAAAACTCACAAATATTATTTTTTATTGCACGTTTGTGAGCTGCTGCATACAGTCGTATTAACAAAAAAACGTTATTTAGTCACAAAAACACTTCATACTTGTACTGGTTACAATAATATCAGAAAATGTTGGACGTTAAGACTCTGTTACGAATCCGCCTCTCACATATCGTTGGAGCTCTGACAACACAATGTCGTCCATGATGACACATAAATCGGGTAATATTGGAGCCTATTACTTCTGAGATGAACGGTAGCAGAGTCTATCTGCACACATTGTAATAGGAAAAAACGTTATGGGGTGAGATGTGCTTGGTGCTTACGCTGTTTGCAGCGGTTGCCCACAAAGGAGTCCACAGATTTGCTCTGGTATGTGCGTACGAGTTAAGACTGGTTTGTCTAGGTGTTCCATAGAGAAATTATAGAGGAGCGGGCAGGCGAAGTGCTCGGTGCTTAAACTGTTAGCAGTGACTACATGCAACAGCATCGACAACTTACGACAGGTTTCTGCTGTGGTGGGACGTCCTCTGCCTGGACGATTGAGAGTCATTGGTGACAGCTATTAGGTCGGTGGTGATTACACATATGCTGTGCAAATTTCTCTACCACTTCTGTGGAGATACGCAGATATTTGAAGCACTCCCGTTTGCGATCTAGTGGTCGCAATCATGCGAGGATTTCCGTACCGTACTGGCATTATCCAGCAAATACAGTGATGAGAGTAGTGTGTATTTGCACCTGTCTTTGATATTTCCACCTACATCCTGGGATTTGTTTGCCGTTATTGCAAGCTATAGATCTCTCAACCAGCAATGTCTGGTACCAACCTTAGCTGTCTCGGCGACTGCTGGGCACTGGTCTGCAATCATCGGCATTCGAGGCAACACCCCACATATCGGAGTCTGAGGGGTGACGCACCCTCCAGCAGGCGACGTGATCCCCGCTGGAGTTGGCTACACACTGGACGCCTTTCTTTAGAGGTGTGCTAAAAACACAGTATCTTTGATTGCAGGCATCAGAATTTTCCTATAATGTCACATAACCTAGTAAAGTATTAGGGTATTTTTTACACAATATTTTTGGCTTGTAGGATTCTCTGTGACGTCATTATTTCTACCACTGTGTTCATTTCTAACCCTATGATATCTCACACTAGTAATGGAGTGACGGCTTAGCGGTGATGCAGGAATCGGAACCAAAGCTGAGAGCATTATGATGTCGATGCGACGAAACGTGACGTGACGCGACGGGTCGCGACTGTGATGTGACGTCGTGACACGATGAGACGTGATGCTGATGGGTAACTCACGTAATTGGGTACAACTCGGAAAATCGTGGAAAATGCGTAAAATTGAGACTACTACATGTTATCTGAGTCTGTGTGGCTCCTGCTGATGCGTCGAAATATTAATCAAATAGGTCTCAATGATGTAATTTGTTATTAACAAATATAGTCGGCCTATCAGTACGCCTCCCAGCTCCAGAGTGTTCCAGTTACGAAAGATGAAGATGGAGGGGGCAGTGTCCTCAGTATCAGTGGCTTCTAATTCCCCATTGTAATTGCGCCATGAAGTTGAAGCGATGTAGGGAACAGTCTTACTTTGTTGGACGAAATACATAAAATTGTGGAATAAATCGCTGGAAGTGATGTCATTATCACATGAGCAAAAGTATCAACATGTTGCATCTGTAGCACTCCGTCTTCAGGCCACAAGTGGCCCATCGGGGCCATCCGACCGCCGCGTCATCCTCAGTTGAGGATGCGGATAGGAGGGGCGTGTGGTCAGCACACCGCCCTCCCGGTCGTTATGCTGGTTTTCTTTGACCGGAGCCGCTATTATTCGGTCGAGTAGCTCCTCAATTGGCATCACGAGGCAGAGTGCACCCCGAAAAATGGCAATAGTGCATGGCGGCTGGATGGTCACCCATCCAAGTGCCAGCCACGCCCGACAGCGCTTAACTTTGGTGACCTCACGGGAACCGGTGTATCCACTGCGGCAAGGCCGTTGCCTGTATCTGTAGAGTAGGCTACATATAAATGGAGCTTTGAAAGCATGTCGCTCTGTAACGTAGTGGATGTCTCAGTGTGTTGGGGAGGTATATCGGTGGGTCGAACTGACGATTTTGTACAATATCCGTGACCTGTGCAGAATGTGGATACTCCCACATTCATCTCCTATATCAGCATCGTTATGCAGTTAGTGTGTGGGATATTAGGTTAGCTCACCATAAACATAGAACGTACATCTTTCAAAAGTTAATCTTTAGCTACTGAGCAACGTCCTGACAAACTAACTGAAGCTGGATTCTTTTATGCCGGTGACGGAGGTGAAACCGTGTGTTTCCATTGTCGTGTAGGGTTGGAATACTGGTAGGAAACGAGTAAATCATTGGTTGAACATGCATGGTGGTTTTCCAAGCGCTTGTTGTGTTTCTTGCGAGGAATAGTGATTTTGTGGATAATGACTGTCAGAAGAGAGATGCAAAAACTACTGCAGATGTCACAGCTAATAATAAATATAAATAATAAATATATATATATAAATGTAAATAATAAATATAAATATATAAAATAATAAAAATAAATGTTCTGAAAGCAGCAACAGAATACCATGTCAGCGCGAGAGCTTTTGACAGTGCTCACCTGTGTAAAATCTGCTTCCAGGAAGAAGTGGGACTACTATTCTTTCCCTGCAGACGGATTGGTGCTTTCATTAATTGTAGACCTATTCTTTCCTCCTGTGGTGTGTTTCAGAACCTGTTTTAGCTACAGTAAAAGCACTTTTGATGACTGCAAAGGTGTACTTTTTATACCTTGTTAATATACATTGTGAAGAATAAAGTATTATCGTTAAAATGCGCTATTTTCTTGTTTTATTTCCTTCAATTACACTTAGCTTTGCACATAATACGATAGCTACGATTACTCTGCGATTTTAACAGATCCTGACTTGTGTTGAAGAATAGTGATTTTTTTCTTTGTGTTGAAGCATGGAATTGACATACAGTACCACCGTTCTGTCAATGTATGCAGTCTTCCATGGGGTTAAAAGGAACATCATTTCGCCCCTCAAAGGAGTCCTGTTGCTAAGATCAGTGCTATAGAGTTCCATATGATCCGGTAACAAGTGCTTTGCGACGTTTACACTCCACTAAGCTAGTAGCGACTAGACTCTGTATTGGGAGGTATTACAGGGAGAAAAACAAAATTTGAGGGCTATCTACTTCCTTAAGTCATATTACTTTAATATAAAGCATCTCACAGCAGATGTAATCGGAACTGTCGGTTGAAGGTGCTTGGTTTCTTAATATACGCACTATATGCTGGATGGAAGGATGATGTCATATATCAGTACTTTAATAGGGGGAAGTCTATGCATTCTAGAGACATTGTACCTTATACCACAGTCAGAAGCATGGTGTATATCAGGAGAAATTTGTATGGATGCAGCGGGAATATATCTAAAGCAGAACTGGTTGATATGGGAATGGACCTCAACTTGTACTTTTGCAACGGCCTTCTATGGATGACTTCTAGCTTATGGATTCGGAAAATCATAATGGATATGTGCGACTACAGAAAGTTTGGGAGAAACGTTTACACCTTCCTCCGCTAAAAATAACCTGGTTTTTGAGCTCTGATTATCTAAATGCTAGCGATGTGGAAGCACATTTCAAAAATCCGTATGGGATGTATATGGTGCATAAAACTGTAGTTTTAATGGGACATTTGTTAATTATGGAAGGGAGTACCTTACACATCACACTGTTTTTAAGTAGCCCTAATAGTCATTTGGGGCGTGTGTTACTTCCACCTGGTTCCAATGCACCTTGGGATACCTGTTTTTTTTTCCTTTGTAGACAAATTACTTTCTGAAACCAGTGTAAAGTCTATATGCATGTATATGACATGGAAGACTCTAGTTTTAACGGAACATTTGTTGATGAGGCGGGAGGGGGGCGTACCTCACATAGCATCACAGTGCTTAAATAGCCATGGCAGACGTTTGGAGTTACATGCATCTCATTTCATTACACCGCTGGATAACTGGGTATTTTTCTTCCTAAGCAATTGACATTTCGAAATCTTGAGGGGATCTATATGAGAGTATATGGCGTGGAAGACTGTAGTTTTAATAGCACATTGTTTAGTGGTGTGAGCATCAGTTTCCTCAAATAGCCATGACAAATGTTTCGCGACTGTGTTACAGACATCTGATTCCATTGCTTCATTGGATGGGCTGTATTTTCATCGTAAGCAGATTACATTTCGAAATCAAGATGGAGTCTGTATGTGAAAGACTCTAGTTTTAATGAAACATTTGTTAATGGTGGACGGGAGTACCTCGCACACTACTATTGTAATTGAATAGAATTGACTGACGTTTGGAAACCATGCGACTGTATTTCGCAAGTAATTGTTTTCTGTATGCTTAGAATTCCACGTTTATTGCATGAAAAATCTCATAGAATAGGTACACCATCTTGCAATGAATTTTAGTTAGAATGACTGAGCGACCGAAATAACGAATAGCACATCTCCGTCTCAATGGTACCACTATGTTAAACAAAACAATACCACAGATCTACTCTCACTCCACTGCAGCACATACCACTTCCTGCAGACCATGTGTGTTCACAGCACTTTGTTGCTTTAGAAATGGGTTCTGTAATGACTGTCAAATGGTTACTTTTAACACAGCAACACTAAACGCAATTAGTATTGATACACTAACACTGCTGTTGTCAGAGACGGGAATGACGGGACAAAGTATGTCGTAGTTTGCCGTCAGCTGCCCCTCGATATGTGTGTCTGTTTGCTGCACAGCTCCTCCTCCTCTACTCGAATGAACCCTACCTCCATACCTTACTATACATTCTCAGTTTCCAAAATCACTTTGAGGTCATTGTACTTGCTATCCCAACATTAACACACACAGACCTGTTTGTAGTTACATGACATGTATTGGTGAACAGTAGCGTCGATTCGACAGCTCGACACTAGGTAGTCGCTGTCTACCAATCCTGTGAGCTCACGTCTGTTCGTGTTATGTGACTGATCCGCGAAGCAAAAGCATCATGTGGATGCTACTACGACTTTCTACATCTACATCTGCATCATACTCAGCAAGCCACTTAATGCTGTGGAGCAGAGGGTACTTTCGGTACCACTATCTGATCTGTCCAATCCTGATCCACTCGCAAATAGTGCTTGTAAAGAATGACTGTCGGTAAGCCTCTGTATTGGCTCTAATTTCTTGAATTTTCTCCTCGTGTTCAATACGCGAGATATATGTGGGCGGAAGTAATACGTTGTCCGACTCCTCCTGAAAAGTGCTGTCCCGGAATTTCAATAGTAAATCCCTCCGTGATGCACAACGCCTCTCTTGTAACGTCTGCCAGTGGAGTTTGTTTAGCATCTCTGTAACGCTCTCTCGCCAGCTAAACGATCCCGTGACGAAACGCGCCGCTCTTCGTTGGATTTTCTCCATCTCCTCTATCAGTCTTACATGATAGGGATCCCAGATAGATGAACAATACTCAAGAATCGGACTAACAAGCGTCTTATAAGCCACTTCTTTCGTGGATGAGTTTCATTTCCTTAAGATTCTTCCGATAAATCTGAGTCTGGTGTCTGCTTTTCCCACTGTCTGTTTTATATGGTCATTCCACTTAAGGTCGCTCTGGATAGATACGCCTAGATATTTTACGGCAAACGCTGTCTCCAGCTGTTTTCATCAATAGTGTAGCTGTACCGTAGTGGATTTCTTTTCCTATGTATGCGCAATATGTTACATTTATTTACGTTCAGGATCGATTGTCAGAGCCTGCACCATTCATCAATTCTCTGCAGTTCGTTCTGTAAGTTCTTACTATCTTCTGGCGTTGCTACTTTGGTACAGACAACTGCATCATCTGCGAACAGGTGTAGATAGCATCAGACTCTTTCTACGAGATCATATATATATATATATATATATATATATATATATATACAGCGTGAGTCACCTAACATTACCGCTGGATATATTTCGTAAACCACATCAAATACTGACGAATCGATTCCACAGACCGAACGTGAGGAGAGGGGCTAGTGTAATTGGTTAATACAAACCATAAAAAAATGCACGGAAGTATGTTTTTTAACACAAACCTACGTGTTTTTAAATGAACCCCGTTAGTTTTGTTAGCACATATGAACATATAAACAAATACGTAATCAGTGCCAGGTTGACCCGCCCACTAAAATGTGATGGTGTAGGAGACGAGTTACGGTAAATTCCTTCGGTGTTCACCTAGAGACAGTTGCTCTAGAATTCAGATCGAGGAGTAAGAGATACTAAGATGACTGCTTGTGCTGGAGGAAACATTGACACTGATATGGTCTTGCTTGTACTTGTTGGTTAATTGGCTCTCGATGTGCGATAGCTGGATAAACGCATAAGTACTGGGTTTGCTTCTAAATTGTAAGGTGGCTATAATTTCACACCTTACAAGAACTCATCCACATACTTTGCCGTGATCTACAATCACTATTAGGTATCATGTGACAGGTTGTACATATGAATATATAAAGGAAACTGACATTGTCACATTCGTCTTGTAAATAATTGTTAACGTTTATTGCATGAAAGGTGACTGAGTGGCTTTATTATAAAAACGGCTTAGTGAATGATTGCCTATACCAGTAGAGGTCGGAACGCCAGTGGAGATGAAATGGCAGGCAGAGCTCAAGCTCTGGGTGGAAGGCACATACAGGTGTTGGTCCTACTCAAAAACAGGAAGTAGCTAGACGGACGTCGTGGCACCTGAGCTCTGGGGCACAATAGAATGACGGCAGGCCGCTATTGTAGTAGGGGCCGGAAGGATAACTGGATAATACGACCGACCGCTGAAAATCTTGGACGCAGGTGAGAGGAACGAAGAAGCGGCACCTCGGAAACCACGCAGGCTGGGTTATTTCCAGGGATTTTTACTCAGAAGCGTACCATTGTACGAGCATAGGTTTTTCGTCTCAAACTTTCCGCGCTGGACGACAAAAGACTAAAATATGGTTGGTCGGCGTTCGGAAGAATCTGTAGAGAGGGAGAATATTCCGTGGTTTCGGGAATACGATTCGTTTTCGGAATTACGATGGTGGGGAGCCAAGCCTTGCTGGGAAACCAGCGCTGGAGAAACGAGGTCTTCGCTGTGAGCGACCGTGTGTGACGGTCGCTCGATATCAGGTTTGTTGGTACGGCCCGACTTGCTGCATTTGCTCTCAGGAGAGTTGATAGAACAGTTAGGCACTGTACTGTTGCGGACGTATACAGTTCTGGACTTCACCTCCGGGTTGGAAGTCGTCGTTGAGTACGCAGCGTTTAGCAATTGAGAGCACTTCCGCGTTTAGCAATTGAGAGCACTTCCTCTGACTAACGTTGAGACGTCCTTTGGCTGGAAATTCGCGTTTTTCGTCTGTAGAACACAGAGAGGAGAAGACAGTATTAGAGTATATTAGTCAGGGGACCGCCTTCTGCCGTTCTAGTGTTTGAAGGAGTTTATTTGTGGCTGGAGTTCTTCCTTCGTCGCAGACGAGTACGAGAACCATCACTTCGACGCATTTGACGCACTATATACGGTGATATCGCAAATTACCTTGGCGTATTAGGGCTATAAAACTAAACAGCTGTGATCATGTTAGTTTATTTCCACAGAGGTTCCACGCCGCCATAGATCATCTTTGAAAGTAATATCTTCTAGTGTTTGGTACGTAGATGATGTCAGTCATTCCGCGTTATTGATATTAGATCACGCAGTCATACTAAGGGACAGAGTTAGGCAATTGATTAGTAATTTTACTTAGGAAATGTAAACTTTTTAATATGAAGGCTTTTTTTTAATTTACAATAAATATACAAGCAGGAGCAAGTTTATCATTTAGTAGGATTAGTTTCCTTCGTCATTCATTTATGTTTAGATTGTAATTTATAGAATTAAGAGGACCTAAGATCTGCTTCAGGGGGTAGTCAGACAAGGACAATCTTCATTTTAGCGTGTATTATTCTCCGTTGCGCACATTCATTTTACACCCTCCAGGAGTAGTATCTTGGAAAATAAATAACAGGCACTGTCATACATACACTACTCATGTGGATATACACTGCTCTTGATGATGTACAATATCATGGTCGGTCCACTATCAAACAGCACGTGAGGGTAAATAAATGAGGAATGCCGCGAGTAAGTCCTGAATCTCCCCCTACAGGCGGATACTTACAGACAATTATTCGATATCGATGAACTGTATGTGTTAGGCTTGTGAGTTTCTTTGTGTAGTCCACGTTTACTCTGCAAGGTTGCGATTTTTCTCCTGTATGTTCGTGTCCCGTTTTCTCGCCGTGATAGCTCTCTACTAAGTCAGTGAGGGGTGGCAGAAGGTCATGGGATTTCGAGAGAAGTAGAAGGGGTCTGTGACTTGCCAGCGACATCTGTTACTCGTCAAAATCAGGTGGATTCAAATGCTGTATATCGAAGAGTAGAAGATTCGTGAGAGTATGGCAGGTAAGCGGTACTCTGATGAAAGAGGAGTGGAGAGGTGAGCTCTATACCGCCTTTTGTAAGTATTGTGGGCAAACATATTTGATCCTCTCACATACGTATCGCAAAGTCATTGCAATGAGGAAATTAGGAGCTGATACGACGATTTTTACCGAGAGACAATCAGCAGCAGAGATCCATCTTTCATTTTCTAGATAAATAAGAGACACCACTCAGCCGTGAGTTTTGTGTAACTATAAATGGATGGACTGCCATCTTAATAGACAGATTAAATTTGTATCATCTCCTTTCGTATTCCACTCGTAAACAGAGCGAGAGGAAAAGAAGACTGTCTATACGGCTCTGTATGAGCGCTAATAAGCAAAACAAGTATAATGGAATGTAGTCGAATTAAGTCGGGTGATGCTGAGGGAATTAGATTAGGAAATGAGACACTTAAAGTAGTAAAGGAGTTTTGCTATTTGGGGAGCAAAATAACTGATGATGGTCGAAGTAGAGAGGATATAAAATGTAGACTAGCAATGGCAAGGAAAGCGTTTCTGAAGAAGAGAAATTTGTTAACATCAAGTATAGAATTAAGTGTCAGGAAGTCATTTCTGAAAGTATTTGTATGGAGTGTAGCCATGTATGGAAGTGAAACATGGACGATAAATAGTTTGGACAAGAAGAGAATAGAAGCTTTCGAAATGTGGTGCTACAGAAGAATGCTGAAGATTAGATGGGTAGATCACATAGCTAATGAGGAAGTATTGAATAGGATTGGGGAGAAGAGAAGTTTGTGGCACAACTTGACCAGAAGGAGGGATCGGTTGGTAGGACATGTTCTGAGGCATCAAGGGATCACCAATTTAGTATTGGAGGGCAGCTTGGAGGGTAAAAATCGTAGAGGGAGACCAAGAGATGAATACACTAAGCAGATTCAGAAGGATGTAGGTTGCAGTAGGTACTGGGAGATGAAAAAGCTTGCGCAGGATAGAGTAGCATGGAGAGCTGCATCAAACCAGTCTCAGGACTGAAGACCACAACAACAAACAATGAGCGCTAATTTGGCGTATCACATCTTAGTGGTCCTTATGCGAAATTTATTTTGGCGGTAGTAGAATCCTTCCACAGTGAGCTTAAATGTCGATTCTCAATAGTGTTTCTCGAAAAGAACATCGCCTTCCCTCCAGGGAATCCGATTTCAGTTCTCGTAACATCCACCCACTAATTTGGAGGGAGCCAACAGGAACTCTTCTACAGAATTATGTTCTGAGGGAAACCGAGATCGGCAAGCTCATAAAAGTTTCGGATGTGGTTTCCGCTGAAAGGTATTTTGCTGTTGTTCACTGCGTCAGCCTTTGCGGCATATTTCGAAAACACATCTCAAGACGTTTCTGTTTGCATATGCGATGAGGGGAAACATATTATTCAATATCTTGATATTTACCCCAGTCACATTTTAGCGCCCAGTTCTTCCAGGAGGGTGAGAGAATTTTTGCGAGTCTGGAATCATTAACAGCTACCTGGCTTGGCGAGTGGTGGGTTGACGGTCGGTAGCGGTCGAGTCCTGATGCGTGGCAGAATCCGCGACTCGGTGGCAGATGTTCACATGCGACCCGGTGACGGAGGCGGGGATGGGGGTGGATGTGTTGCGGGGGTGGAGAAGAGTGTGAATCATCCTATTCCACCCTTAGATCGACAGGTCTCAGCAGGTTTATTCTGGGATAGTATACTTGAATTCTAAGCGACGTAGTTTCACCAGCAGGACAAGGCAACCGAGAACAGAGCGTAATTAACGATGGATATCTTCAACTATTTGACGACGGTTACCACCCATTTTGGTATCTAAGGAAATGAATACCTAGCCTGTGGGAAGCATCTAGAGACGTCACGGAAGCTTCTGTAATGGTTACCTGGCGAGTATAATCCGACTACATGAAAACAATTGCTCACCACGCAAAGGGATTTTAGTGATCAATTTAGTTAATTAGTTAGTTTGATATCAATGACGTGGTGCCGGGAAGGTGGAAGCGAGGGGGAGTGTACCACGGACATAATAAAAGTGAACATGGTCCGTAGTAGGCCGTAATGCGATGTCTATTTTTAAAAAAATGCTCTGAGCACTATGGGACTTAACATTTGAGGTCATCAGTCCCCTAGAACTTAGAACTACTTAAACCTAACTAAACTAAGGACATTACACACATCCATGCCGGAGGCAGGATTCGAACCTGCGACCGTAGCAGTCGCGCGGTTCCGGATTGAAGCGCCTAGAACCGTTCGGCCACGGCGGCAGGCTGTTTTAATCATTTGATTAGCTAATTTCCACTAAGTGTCCTTGTCAAGGACATTTACAACTACTGTATTTCATGTCATTTTCAAATCACTCTTAAATAATAGTAAAAAGTAGCCATATTTGTAATTTTACGAAAAGATGCACACTATTTACCATGTTGTTGTACATAGAGTGAAGTTCAAAATACGATCTTAAAAGGTGTTACTGTAGTGTGGATCCTTTCAAAATCACGGAAAATGACTATTCTTTATTTGCAGTTTCAAAGTGATTGGAAAATGACATGGAATACATATGATAAAAATGTACTTGGCAGTGGTGCTTAGCCGAAATTAGCTAATCGCACGATTAAACAAACAACGCATTACACCCTACTGTGGACCATGTTTGTGTTTATTAAGCATCTGGAGGCTGTGGATCCCCACAAATACAAAATTTTACCACCGTTATGATTCTTGAGTTAGAGCGCTAATCAGGCGTGTTTTCGTTGTGGCTTGACCTTTTAATGGAATATCAATCTCCCACTTACACAGGGGGAGGTGGCCATCGAAATAAAACTAGCTACGCGCACAGCTACAGCGACAGTTTGCTGACCTATTATTACCCATCGTTCTCACATAGGGCTATCGGCTTGGCTAGCTGGAGCAAGTTTGAATTTTCGCACTGCTTTTTCGGTGTCCAGCCAATTTTTGAATTTCCCACCAATAGGAGGAGGGAAATTGCACGGACTGTACCAGTATTCTGAGTCAGCCATCCTGGATTGTTTATCACTTCATAAACTGAATCAGTATTCCAAAGATGATGAAATCAAGAGAGAACCCTACATACTACCACATCTACAGTATGCAAAGTGAATTTATATAAATAGAGGATGTATTATTATTATTAATTGTTATCATTGTTATTCTGCAACTCGATGTAATTAGCATTTAAATTTACCGTGAAAATTGGAATTTACCAGGAAAAATCGGCTACATGGTTTCCACTACTTTTTCAAGTCACCTAACTACCCATTGCTTCGCCAGAATACCTTTCCCTTGCCAAAAAGCTGTACATAAGTCTCCTATTGCATTGTTATAGTGCGAAGCAGCAAAAAGTGGGTAGTTGGATGACCTGGAAAAGCAGCTAAAACTAGGTATCAGAATCTAAAGCGCCAACCTTTTCTCACCTATATGATCGACAAACGCTGAAATTTTGAAATTTTCTACAGAATAGTGATTCTTTGCGGCAAGAGTACCTAAACTTTAAGCACCTGTTCGGTCAAATAGGTAAGAAACTAGGGTTAATATACTGATGGCTACCTACTTTTCCAGGTCACGCAACTACCCACTTTCACCTACTTTGCAATTTTTTTTTTGGTCATCAATCTACTGACTTGTTTGATGCGGCCCGCCACGAATTCCTTTCCTGTGCTAACCTCTTCATCTCAGAGTAGCACTTGCAACCTACGTCCTCAATTATTTGCTTGACGTATTCCAATCTCTGTCTTCCTCTACAGTTTTTGCCCTCTACCGCTCTCTCTAGTACCATGGAAGTCATTCCCTCATGTCTTAGCAGATGTCCTATCATCCTGTCCCTTCTCCTTATCAGTGTTTTCCACATATTCCTTTCCTCTCCGATTCTGCGTAGAACCTCCTCATTCCTTACCTTATCAGTCCACCTAATTTTTAACATTCGTCTATAGCACCACACCTCAAATGCTTCGATTCTGTTCTGTTCCGGTTTTCCCACAGCCCACGTTTCACTACCATACAATGCTGTACTCCAGACGTACATCCTCAGAAATTTCTTCCTCAAATTATGGCCGGTATTGATATTAGTAGACTTCTCTTGGCCAGAAATGCCTTTTTTGCCATAGCGAGTCTGCTTTTGATGTCCTCCCTGCTCCGTCCGTCATTGGTTATTTTACTGCCTAGGTAGCAGAATTTCTTAACTTCATTGACTTCGTGACCATTAATCCTGATGTTAAGTTTCTCGCTGTTCCCATTTCTACTACTCCTCATTACCTTCGTCTTTCTCCGACTTACTCTCAAACCATACTGTGTACTCATTAGACTGTTCATTCCGTTCAGCAGATCATTTAATTCTTCTTCACTTTCACTCAGGATAGCAATGTCATCAGCGAATCGTATCATTGATATCCTTTCACCTTGTATTTTAATTCCACTCCTGAACCTTTCTTTTATTTCCATCATTTCTTCCTCGATGTACAGATTGAAGAGTAGGGGCGAAGGGCTACAGCCTTGTCTTACACCCTTCTTAATACGAGCACTTCGTTCTTGATCGTCCACTCTTATTATTCCCTCTTGGTTGTTGTACATATTGTATATGACCCGTCTCTCCCTATATCTTACCCCTACTTTTTTCAGAATCTCGAACAGCTTGCACCATTTTATATTGTCGAACGCTTTTTCCAGGTCGACAAATCCTATGAAAGTGTCTTGATTTTTCTTTAGCCTTGCTTCCGTTATTAGCCGTAACGTCAGAATTGCCTCTCTCGTCCCTTTACTTTTCCTAAAGCCAAACTGATCGTCACCTAGCGCATTCTCAATTTTCTTTTCCATTCTTCTGTATATTATTCTTGTAAGCAGCTTCGATGCATGAGCTGTTAAGCTGATTGTGCGATAATTCTCGCACTTTTCAGCTCTTGCCGTCTTCGGAATTGTGTGGATGATGCTTTTCCGAAAGTCAGATGGTATGTCGCCAGACTCATATATTCTACACACCAACGTGAATAGTCGTTTTGTTGCCACTTCCCCCAATGATTTTCGAAATTCTGATGGAATGTTATCTATCCCTTCTGCCTTATTTGACCGTAAGTCCTCCAAAGCTCTTTTACATTCCGATTCTAATACTGGATCCCCTATCTCTTCTAAATCGACTCTTGTTTCTTCTTTTATCACATCAGACAAATCTTCACCCTCATAGAGGCTTTCAATGTATTCTTTCCACCTATCTGCTCTCTCTTCTGCATTTAACAGTGGAATTCCCGTTGCACTCTTAATGTTACCACCGTTGCTTTTAATGTCACCAAAGGTTGTTTTGACTTTCCTGTATGCTGAGTCTGTCCTTCCGACAATCATATCTTTTTCGATGTCTTCACATTTTTCCTGCAGCCATTTCGTCGTAGCTTCCCTGCACTTCCTATTTATTTCATTCCTCAGCGACATGTTTGTACTTCCTCCTTTCATCAATCAACTGAAGTATTTCTTCTGTTACCTATGGTTTCTTCACAGTTACCTTCTTTGTACCTATGTTTTCCTTCCCAACTTCTGTGATGGCCCTGTTTAGAGATGTCCATTCCTCTTCAACTGTACTGCCTACTGCGCTATTCCATATTGCTGTATCTATAGCGTTAGAGAACTTCAAACGTGTCTCGTCATTCCTTATTACTTCCGTATCCCACTTCTTTGCGTATTGATTCTTCCTGACTAATGTCTTGAACTTCAGCCCACTCTTCATCACTACTATATTGTGATCTGAGTCTATATCTGCTCCTGGGTACGCCTTACAATCCAGTATCTGATTTCGGAATCTCTGTCTGACCATGATGTAATCTAATTGAAATCTTCCCGTATCTCCCGGCCTTTTCCAAGTATACCTCCTCCTCTTGTGATTCTTGAACAGGGTATTCGCTATTACTAGCTGAAACTTGTTACAGAACTCAGTTAGTCTTTCTCCTCTTTCATTCCTTGTCCCAAGCCCATATTCTCCTGTAATCTTTTCTTCTACTCCTTCACCTACAACTGCATTCCAGTCGCCCATGACTATTAGATTTTCGTCCCCCTTTACATACTGCGTTACCCTTTCAATAACCTCATACACTTTCTCTATCTGTTCATCTTCAGCTTGCGACGTCGGCATGTATACCTGAACCATCGTTGTAGGTGTTGGTCTGCTGTCGATTCTGATTAGAACAACCCGGTCACTGAACTGTTCACAGTAACACACCCTCTGCCCTAGCTTCCTATTCATAACGAATCCTACACCTGTTATACCATTTTCTGCTGCTGTTGAGATTACCCGATACTCATCTGACCAGAAATCCTTGTCTTCCTTCCACTTCACTTCACTGACCCCTACTATATCTAGATTGAGCCTTTGCATTTCCCTTTTCAGATTTTCTAGTTTCCCTACCACGTTCAAGCTTCTGACATTCTACGCCCCGACTCGTAGAACGTTATCCTTTCGTTGATTATTCAATCTTTTTCTCATGGTAACCTCCCCATTGGCAGTCCCCTCCCGGAGATCCGAATGGGGGACTATTCCGGAATCTTTTGCCAATGGAGAGATCATCACGATACTTCTTCAATTACAGGCCACATGTCCTGTGGATACACGTTACGTGTCTTTAATGCAGTGGTTTCCATTGCCTTCTGCATCCTCATGTCGTTGATCATTGCTGATTCTTCCGCCTTTAGGGGCAATTTCCCACCCCTAGGACAAGAGAGTGCCCTGAACCTCTATCCGCTCCTCCGTCCCCTTTGACAAGGCCGTTGGCAGAATGAGGCTGACTTCTTATGCCGGAAGTCTTCGGCCGCCAATGCTGATTATTTATCATAATTTAGGCAGTGGCGGGGATCGAACCCGGGACCGAAGACGTTTTATGAATCAAAGACGCTACCCCTAGACCACGGGTGCTTCCCACTGTTGAAGAACAATTCGGGGATGACGATTGCATCCTTCAACACGATCGAGCACCTGCTCATAATGCACAGTCTGTGGCGGTCCGGTTACACGACAGTAACATCCCTGTAATGAACTGGCCTATACAGAGTGCTGACCTGAATCTGCCGACCTGAGTGGCCGTGCGGAACTTTTGAACTATAACTATGCAAAAAATGCATATGAAGTATGATAAATGTGAGACGCCGGCCGCTGTGGCCGAGCGGTTCTAGGCACTTCAGTCCGGAACCGCGCTGTTGCTACGGCGGAGGTTCGAATCCTGCCTTGGGCATGGATGTGTGTGATGTCCTTAGGTTAGTTACGTTTAAGTAGTTCTAAGTTCTAGGGGACTGATGACCTCAGATGTTAAGTCCCATAGTGCTTAGAGCCATCTGAACCATTTTAAATTGAGACTGTTTATGTATTTTTGGCAGGGCAAGGTGTCCTTGGATTTTCCGTTGTTGACGATCATTTGAGGACTGATGAAAGCATGCAGAATTTTCTGACCGTAATCAGACGTGAACAATGGACGCTATACACCCCTGGAAAACTATGTAGTGCATGTATCACGTAGAATCTGTGTTTTCTTTCCTTTGGTGTAGAAAGTAGTAGTTTTATCATCTTAAAAAATTTCTCAGCATAGTGAGTGGGATAGGAAACTCGTAAGGTGAATTTAAGTTAGATGTTCGAAACATATTTCCTGCATTGGAGTATAAACAGCGTTGCATTCCACGTGAATAATATGTCGGAAACCACACTGCTTTAACGTTATAGCACGTGTAACTGCAGAAATGTGTATCCTTAGGAGTGTGTGTTTGTGTTCTATGATCATTTCTCTGAAATACCTTTTTGGTATAGAATCCAAACACTACAACAATACCACAGAATTGATAGCACAAGTGATTTACGTAAAATGTTTCAAACTCCTTCCGTCTGGAGCTCTGTCATGCATCAAACATATTTTTCTTCTTCTTCTTCTTCTTCTTCTTCTTAACCGTCTGTTATATCACCACAGTACTCTCAAAGGTATCAGGTTCATATCAGTTATAAAGCAATAAAAAATGCTAGCCTCCTCAGCATGCATGCATCTAGGGAGATAGTGTGTAATTGGATGGGTGACATGAGTAAGATTGGAACAGAATAGTCTTTGGGAAACGGTTGTTACGATATTAAAGCGAGAATACTGGTCTACATCACCAGCATCGGTCAGTTGTGCAAGTTTGGAACATCTGTTATACTCTTTGCAAAAGCTAAATATCGTAGTATATTGAATACATGGAACTCAGCTTGATCTGTTCCTTCACGAGACTCCAAATATAGTGGGTATAATGCCCTCCTAGTTCTCATCCGTCCAAAATTAAATCGGAGACAGTGTTGCTGGGAGCGGTGGTTGATTAAAGACAGAGGAACAGTTACAGATGCATAAAGAGACAATCTAGAGATTTGCACAGGATCCTTAGCCGATAGATTCAATGAAGGGTAGCTCGTTTCGAAATAAAGGGCACAGTGCTGCTATGGATGTGATTCTTTTGTTGGGGTGGTGGTCATCAAAGCTGTTGGTGAGATTTTTCAATCTCCGATGTTATCCTACAAATGTGAGACTACTTTGTGACTCGCACCCACATAGGGAGAGATGGCCACTTGTAATGAAATCTTACCGATTTTATGAAGTGTTTCAGGTAAAGAAGGTACTTACGCACATCCTCTCTTCTGATGGCCATTTTCTACTCTAAGAAACAGTATTTGCCTCATCTGATGTAGACAATTTAACAGCGTTCATGATATGTCTGCTTGTATATAGCACTCGCAAAGTAACGGAGGGGGTGGTTTAGCAATGATACAGAAATTGAGAACCATGCTACAACACGAGATTGATGCGATGGAACGTTTTGTTGATGTGACAAGTCGTCAAGAGTGGTGGTTTGGAATCCGAGTAAATGGGTAAAATGCTTTGAAATTACAGAAAACTGGTAAAATTACGAACGTCATGGAAAATACGTAAAACTGAGGAAAATACCACAAAAATGTGGAAGAATAAGGATGCTTACATGCTCATTTGGATGTATGAAAATCGTTCCATTCCTCCATCAGTGGGACTGACAACTGATGGTGCATACTATCTGTGCTGTTCTGGTTTAAGCCCTTCAGATTACTCCCTTGTTCCACATGTGGTTATGCATTGTAAGCCACGAAAATGAATGGCACAGTGGTCAAAGATTTGGAGATCAGGATGAACACTATGTATCACACTGAAACTGTGGCCACATACCTGGTGTAATATACGCTACCGATATGAGGAATCAATGCTCTTGGTCTCTTTTAAAATGCATCACCGAGACATTTGCTACCTCGCGTTGTGGAAGATGAGGTTAAAAGTAGAGGTCATCACGTCTGGACAGCTGTTGAAAACGCTCCACAACGCTGCAAACTCTTCCAGTTTCTATATTTTGTGATGTCTTCCGCGTTTTTGTTAATAAGAGACATAACGCCTCTCTTGTATTTCAACCATCCTGTTTGTTATGGTAGCAGCTTACCTTACACCATGTGATGTACAGCTCTCCGTGAGATCCGATGGATAGAAACGTGTTAATGTCAGTTTAGCACTTGACGCAGACCTCGGATTCATGGTAGAAAAACAAAATGTCTGGCGATTAGATTAGATTAGATTAGTTTTTCGTTCCACAGATCCGTGCTGAGGAGATCCTCGTGGATGTGGAACATGTCAATTTTTTTAAAGCTGAAATAACAATACAAATAGTATGAATATATACAATACATCATTTGTTTATATTAAAAAATTCGTCAATGGAGTAGAAGGAGTGGGCCACTAGTAAGTCTTTCAGGCTCCTTTTAAACTGATCTTTATTTGTAACTAAATTTTTTATGTTTGCTGGAAGATTATTGAAGATGTGTGTTCCTGAGTAGTGGAGCCCTTTTTGATCTAAAGTGCTTTTAAGTCCTTGTGCAGATCATTTTTGTTCCTGGTATTGTATGTATGAACTGAGCTGTTCATTGGAAAAAGAGATATATTATTTAGGACAAATTTCATTAAGGAGTAAATATACTGAGAGGCAGTAGTTAGTACACCCAGTTCTTTGAAGAGGTTTCTACAGGACGTCCGTGAATTTACTCCACAAATAATATATATTACACGCTTTTGGACTCTGAAAACTTTTGTTTGATTTGAAGAGTTACCCCAAAATATTATACTATATGACATTATGAAATGAAAGTAGGCAAAGTACGCAAGCTTTATCATTTTCATGTCACCTATGTCTGCTAACACTCGAATTGCAAATACAGATTTGTTAAGGCGTTTCTGCAGTTCTGTGGTATGCTCCTCCCAACTGAATTTATTATCAAGTTGTAATCCCAGGAATTTAAGACTGTCAACCTCTTCTATCTGCCCTTCTTCATGATTTATGCATATGCTGGGTGGAAACCTCTTACACGTTCTGAATTGCATATAGTGAGTCTTTTCGAAGTTTAATGTCAGTGAGTTGTCTTTAAACCGTTTATTAATATCCATGAAAATATCATTAGCAGATCTTTGTAGAACTACACTCAACATACTATTTATGGCAATGCTTGTGTCATCTGCAAACAAAACGAACTCCGCTTCTGGCAGTGTAACTGTTGAGAGATCATTAATGTACACAAGAAAAAGCAATGGCCCTAAGATGGATCCTTGTGGGACACCACATGTAATTTTTTCCCATTCTGATGACGACTGATGACCTAATTCACTAGTCCCTTGCACTGACACTCGTTGTTTCCTGTTAGCGAGGTATGACTTGAACCATTTTGCAGCACTGCCCGTGATGCCATAGAATTCTAATTTATTTAAAAGGATGTTGTGGTTCACACAATCGAATGCCTTTGACAAATCACAGAAAATACCTGCTGCTTGTAACTTGTTATTTAATGAATTAAGTACATTTTCACTGTAGGTGTAAATAGCCTTCTCGATATCAGAACCCTTCAAAAATCCAAACTGTGTTCTTGATAATATGTTATTTGTTTTCGGATGGTTGAGCAGCTGCCTGTACATTACTTTTTCTAAAATTTTTGAGAATGCTGGCAAAAGTGAAATCGGTCTGTAGTTTGATGGTATCTCTTCATCCCCTTTCTTGAATAGGGGCTTAACATCTGCATATTTTAGCCAGTCAGGAAATGTCCTAGTTATAATTGACTGGTTACACAAGTAACTTAGAATTGTACTAAACTCACAACAACATGCCTTAATTAACTTTGTTGATATTTCATTGTAACCACTGGAATGCTTTGTTTTTAAAGATTTTATTGTGGAAGATATTTCTTTTGGTGAAGTGAGTGACATATTCATGTACCTGAAGCTATTTGTAAAGGCTAGTTTCAGATATTCAGGGGCATTATTTACTGATCCTGACAGTCCCATTCTATCAGTAACGAATATAAAGTACTTGTTAAATAGATTTTCCACACTATGCCCATCGGTTAGTAGTGTGTCATCTACCCTTAGTGCTATTTGCTCCTGTTCCTTTCTGTTTGTACCAGTCTCCTCTTTCACTATATCCTATATTGTTTTTATTTTGTTCCCTGACATTGCTATCGTCTACTCGTAGTGCATTTGTTTAGATGTCTGAATTACTTTTTTAAATATTTTACAGTATTCCTTGTATTTAGCTAAATCACCGGCATTGGAGCTATTCTTGGTCGACAGATACATTTTCTTGTTTGTTTTACAGGCAATCTTTATTCCTTGTGTAATCCATGGTTTTATTATAGACTTCTGTTTAATTTGAGTAACTTTTAGAGGAAAACAGTTTTCAAACATGGTACTGACATTGTTCATGAATGTGTCATATTTTTCATTCATGTCATGAGCACTATAAACATCTTTCCAGTTTATGTCTTTGAGCAGTTTTCTAAAACACTCAATTTTTGGTTGATTGACTACTTTCCTGTACTCAGATTTAGCAGTCTTCATAATCTGCTTAGAATTTACATCTAAAACAAGGAGCTGCATGTCATGATCTGGTAGTCCATTTATAACAGGTTTTATGATATGATCTTGTTCCTTTGATTTGTCTATAAAAATGTTATCAATGGCTGTCCTTGAGGATTTAGTGATCCTAGTTGGAAAGTTTACAGTGTGAGTTAGATTGAAAGACAACATTACTAACTGCAGTAAATGTTTACTGGAAGATTGCATTAGAAAATCTATATTAAAGTCACCAGAAATCAAAATTTCTTTTTTTCTTCCTGTTAAATAACGCAATAGAGATTCTAGATGATTTATGAAGAGATTATAATTTCCTGCAGGTGCTCGGTAAGTAGTTACTATTATATAGGATCTGTTATGGAACTCTACTTCTGTTGCACATGGTTCTAGATGCTGCTCTAAACAGAATTTATTAATGTCAATGTTCTTGAATTTATGACAGTTTTTAATAAATGTGGCAACTCCTCCTCCATCCATATCTACTCTGCAGAAGTAGGAAGCTAGCTTAAATCCTGAAATGTCTAACATATCTATACCAGTGGTCACTTGATGTTCAGAGAGGCAGATAATGTCAATTTGGTTAGATGAGTTCATTTCATCGATACAAATGAGTAATTCATCAACTTTATTTCTGAGTCGCAGAATGTACTGGTGTAATAAAGATAACTGATACTGCATACTAATGGGATTATAACTGCTTTGGCGAAGTTGAACTGGCAGTTTCTGATTACTTTCTGTTAAACATTGTTTAAATGGAGGCTGTATGCTAAAATCTGACTCCTGTTCATCTGTTTCCTCAAACTGAGTATGTTTTCTTTCCCCCTTCCCTATCCTAAAAAAGGCATCCCTCTGACACCTGTGACCACTGGTGTTATACCACTTGTGACAGTGTCCCCCCTTAAGTTTTCTGCAATCAACCCTGACAGTTTTCCCTTCCCTTTCCTATTGAGGTGAAGGCCATGCCTAGTGTAGTCCCACCTATCGATAGCATCCACAGGAATCAAACCAATATGGGACCCTATATCCGTCCTAAGCAGCCACTCCAACTCCAAGTTCACCCTCCCTACGGAAGAGTTCAAATGAGGCCGATCATGGCGTCTCAACACAGACACAAATCCCACACTCGTATGCTTCGTTGCTGATGCTATCTTCACCAGATCACTCTCTGTGGAATATTCAGAGTCTCTGTCAATGCTATTTCCCGGACCACCCACTATAACCACGGCATCCTCCTTCGTGAAATCCTTGCATAAAGAACCTACATCCTCTGACCCAGATCTGCACTAGGCTTGAAAAAGTTTGTGACCTGGTACTCTCTGGACCTAGAGTTTCCTGCAGCAGTTGCCCAACGCCTATACCATGGGAACTACCTAACAACAGAACTTTCTTTCTCTTCACAAATTTCCCTACCTTTTTCAAATCCTTGAAAGCTTGTTGTGCCCTTTCTACAGCTTCAGCTACATGAGGCTCATCCGATTCTGACTGAGGAAACAGGTCAAATCTATTTTCAAGATTTATGACAAAGCTGTCTGATGCTCTCCTTTGCCTGTTCCCCCTATTACCTGTTGCCACTTCCCACCTCTGTTCCCCCTTCTCCCTCTTTATCCTGTCCAGATCCTCCCTTGCCTTGTCTAGGTCAGCTTGAAGAGCTGCAACTTTCCGTTCCTGTTCCGGTAGTTTCCGATCTCTTATGCAGATCCTACAATACCACTGGTGAGCCTCACTTATATCCCCATTTCCCACGCCACTACATTCGCCCCAGTGAAAGAAACTACAGCACCCATCACACCATACCCCGGAACTAACGATCCTACGGAATGTCACACACTTCTCACTCATGGTAAAAACAGAAATCGTATAAACTGATTTAAGTACTGACTAAAATGTAAACAAAGGACCCTAAAACTATTCAGGCAGATATAAATAAATTGAAAGAGTACTGAATAAAAAAAAACTGGTGATTACATATAAGTTTAAGTCACTGTTTGTTTACTTACGATACGCGCGCGTTGAATTGAGCCTAAAATTCATGCTATAGGCGCGAGAAGGAAAATAAACTTCTTATCCCGTTTAATCTTCTTTAACACTTCACTAACACTTTCACTAATGTAACAACACTTATATTATATTTATACCAACTGTAAACGTTTACCTATAAGTTTAATTCACTGCTTATTCAAGATTCGGGCGCGTGAAATTAGGCCTAGGATTCGTGCTACAGGCACGAGAAGAAAAATACGCTTCTTACCCCGTTTAATCTTATTTTATACTTCACTAATACTTCCACTAATTTAAAAACACTTATATTTATAACACCTGAACACGTTTAAAAATAGCTTAATAACAACGCTTTTTATAATTATTTAATGCAGCAAATACTCGAAGAGTTCGCGTCGGCGCAGTGTTGCCACCTTTCTCATGTACAAGTCTGTAGCCATACACTACTCAGATGTGTTACAGCAAAAAACCAATGTATCATACTGCTTACGAAACAACAACACAAGAACCCTGTCTTGTGATCGATTGTTTGTAGGACATGGACTTCCTCCAGTACAGGCAACAAAATTTTATATGTCTGTGGAAGCGACTTCCATCACTGGCCATCTTATCCATTGGACCAATGCATGTGTATGTAATGGGGTCACTATATATGCTCGATTTCAAAGCACAGACGGAATTTGTTTTTGATGTATCGGAAGAGAGAGATGCAATGATCATAGCGAAGTTTTTATAGTTCGCAGTTTTACTCCGTTGGATGTTATAAAAATAACCAGAAGAGAGATAGATAGATATAGAGAGAGAGACAGAGAGAGAGAGAGAGAGAGAGAGAGAGAGAGAGAGAGAGAGAGAGAATGAGAGAGAGACTGTGTTGTCAATGAAGACTCTGACACCACATCGCTGTCATATTTCTAGTGTAGGAATCACAGCAATAAGGTAAAGGAGATGAGTAAATTTACAGGGGGATGTTTATACACAGTCATTCGACATCGATGAATTGTAGGCATTATACTTCTGAATTTCTTTGTGCATTCGACATATACTCTGCATGGTTGTGAATTTCCTCCTGTACGCTAGTGTGCTATTTTTCTCATTGCGATAGCTCTCTACCTAGTCAGTGTCAGGTGGAGCACTAGACAGCCTTCTAACCGATGAAACAGTGCTGTGGGAATGTCATGGGATTTCGAGACAATTAGCAGAGGTCTGTGACTTTGCGGGAGACATCTCTTACTCGTCGAAATAAGATGGATTTAAGTGCTGTGCATCGAAGACCTGAAATTCGTCTGAATACGGCACGTAAGCGATACTCTGATCAGGGACGAGTTGAGAAGGGAGCTTTGTACCATTTCTTATAATTATTGTGAGCAAACATATTCTGACATGCGTCTTACGAAGTGACTGCATTCGAAAAATTAAGGCCTAAGACGAAGGTTTCTGCCGAAAGGCAATCAACAATAGAAGTTCCATCTTTTGTTTTCTCGATAAGTAAGAGCCGCGCGGGATTAGCACAGCGGTCTCAGGCGCTGAAGTCTTGGACTGTGTGGCTGATCCCGGCGGGGTTCGAATCCTCCCTCGGGCATGGATGTGTGTGTTTGTCCTTAGGATAAGTTAGGTTGAGTAGTGTGTATGCTTAGGGACTGATGACCTTAGCAGTTAAGTCCCTTAAGATTTCACACACATTTGAACATTTCGGTAAGTAAGAGGGAACATTCTTCCATAAGTTTTGTGGACCTACAAATGGATGGACAGGTGTCTTAATAGGTAGACGTAATTTACATCTATATGCATACCCTGCAAGCCATCATATGGTGCGTTGCGGAGGGTACCATGTACCACTACGAGTCATTTCCTTTTCTGTTCTTCTCGCAAATAGAGTGAGGGAGAAGAAGACAGTCTGTATGCAACCATATGAGCTCTAATTTCTCTTAACTTATCTTCGTGGGCCTTAGGCAAAATGTTTGTTAGCGGCAGTAGAATACGTCTACAGTCAGCTTCAAATGTTGGTTCTCAATAGTGTTCCTCTAAAAGAATATCGCCTTCCCTCCAGGGATTCCCATTTGGGTTTCGAAGCATCCTCCCACTGATTAGGTGGAAGCCAATAGGCACGACTGTACAGGGCTGTAACCTGAGGGAAACCCAGATCTTCTGGCTCCTACACGTTTTGGGATGAGATGGTCAGCAGACAGGTATTTTGCTATTCCTCACTGGGTCAACCTATCCTGGATATTTCGAAAAGACGTCTCAGAACGTTTCGTTTTTTAGAAAGGATGAGAGGAAGCAACATCCTGGTATTTACCTCAGCGACATTTAAGCGCCCAGTGTTTCTGAGAAGGATAGGACAACTTTTGCGGGTCTGGAATCATTAACAACTGTCCGGCATGGCGAGCGGAGCCTTGTCGGTCGGCAGCAGTGTAGCTTTGATGTTCGGGGGGAGGTTAGAGACTCTGTGGTGGCGGTGACAACTGTACACATGCGACCTGCTGGTGGAGGCGGTGATGGGCGCGGAGGCGTCACAGGGGTGGAGATGAGAGGCTGCCCCCATAGTCCGACAGGTCTCAGCAGGATTAGTGTGGTAGCAGTATATCCAAATTCTAAGTGATCTACTTCCACCAGCATGACAAGGCAATTGAGAACAGAACGTAATTAGCGTTGGATGTCTTCGGCTATTTGACAACGGTTACCACCCTTTTTGGTATCCGAGGAAGTGACTACATAACCTGTGGGGAGCCCTCACAGACTGTCACTGTTACCTGGCGAATGTAATTTGACTGCAAGAAAAAATTACTCATCATGGAAAGGGACTCTCATGATCAATTTAATTAATGAGTCAATCAATTTGATATCAATGATCATACCAGCAGACGGGTGGAAGCGATGGCGAGAGTACCACATATATGATTCACGTGTTGCAGTGCCAATCAGGCGTTTTTTCGTAGCAGCTTGATCTTTTAAGGGAATATCAATCTCCCATATACACAGGGAGAGATGGCCATCGTAATAAAATCAGCTATATTACCGAATTTATAAAGTGATACGTAATGTTAACCTGATATTTACATACGTCTCAGTGCTGCTGTTTGGCTTCGTAGGTGAGGGAGCATCTGATTAGCTTCACGAAAGTGAGGAGGCACGCTGTAGACTGATCTTGCTGCTAGTACTCCATAATGAGCCAAAAATGAGTTTAATATTCTAGTCCTGTGATGCAGGACATGGCAGACATGAATTGACAAAACGGATTTTTCTACCTAATGAGAGAATAAGTGGAAATACAGCCTGTGCTACAAAAAGTAACGACGCTTTAGCGATGTGAAAAGCGTGTATGGTCAGATTTCTTCTGTCTTCGAAAACAACTCGTATAAAAACGAGGGCTCTACATTTTACATTAGAAATTTGAGGTGTATGGACAAAACAACATCTCCATTTCGGATTTGGTGCAGTGAGTTTTTTAAACTGAGTAGTCTATGTCAGCGGTGGAACTGTAGTTAGTCCAAATCGCACTTGCTTGTCTCGCAATTTGCCATGGCCAGCGGCGGGAGTGGTCACAAGGAGTCGGTGACCTGAAGCCACAGGTTAAGCCAGTCGCGAGTGGCACTTATAAGGAAAAGTTCATGCTGACTGGATCTTCAGGTTCACAATACACTCAGCTGACGGTGCTGTAGTAGACTGGAGATGACTGGTCAGCTTTAGTCATGCGATGCCGTGTTCAACTAAGATAATGAACACTACGCTCGTAAAAATATCGTACAATGTACACTATGTGATCAAAAGTACCCGGACACCTGGCTAAAATGACATTCAAGTTCGGGGCGCCCTCCATCGGTAATGCTGGAATTCAGTATGGTGTTGGCCCACCCTTAGCCTTGATGACAGCTGCGACTCTTGCAGGTATACGTTCAATCAGGTGCTCGAAGGTTTCTTGGGAAATGGGAGCCCATTCTTCACGGAGTGCTGCACTGAAGTGAGGCATCGATGTCGGTCGGCACACCTAGCACAAAGTCGGCTTTCCAAATCATCCCGAAGGTGTTCTATAGGATTCAGGTCAGGACTCTGTGCAGGCCAGTCCATTACGGGGATGTTATTGTCGTGTAAGCACTCCGCGACAGGCCGTGCATTATGTACAGGTGCTCGATCGTGTTGAAAGATGCAGTCGCCATTCCCGAATTGTTCTTTCACAGTGGGAAGCAAGAAGGTGCTTAAAACATTAGAGTAGGCCTGTGCTGTGATAGTGCCATTCAAAACAGCAAGGGGTGCAAGCCCCCTCCATGAGAAACACGACCGCAACATAACACCACCGCCTGCGAATTTTACTGTTGACACTACACACACTGGCAGAAGACGTTCATGGGCATTCGCCATACCTACAACCTGCTATCGGATTGCCACATTGTGTACCGTGACTCGTCACTCCACACAATGTTTTTCCACTGGTCACTCGTCCAATGTTTACGCTCCTTAGACCAAGCGAGGCGTCGTTTGGCATTTGCCGTCGTGATGTGTGGCTTATGAGCAGCCGCTCGATCATGAAATCCACGTTTTCTCACCTCCCGCATAACTGTCATAATACTTGTAGTGTATCCTGATGCAGTTTGGAATTCGTGTGTGATGGTCTGGATAGATGTCTGTCTATTCCATATTACGACCCTCTTCAACTGACGGCGGTCTCTGTCAGTCAACAGACAAGTTCAGCCTGTACACTTTTGTGCTGTACGTGTCCCTTCACGTTTCCACTTCACTATCACATCGGATACAGTGGACCTAGGGATGTTTAAGATGTGGAAATCTCGCGTACAGGCGTATGACACAATCACCTGACCAAATTCGAAGTCCGTGAGTACCGCGGAGCGCCCCATTCTGCTTTCGTACGATGTCTAATGACTACTGAGGTCGCCGATGTGGAGTATCTGGCAGTAGGTGGAAGCACAATGCACCTAATATGCAAAACGTATGTTTCTGGGAGTGTCCGGATACTTTTGATCACATAGTGTATTTCCCATGTTTCTGCTGGCTAGGATGCGGCTTGCGACTTGTAAATAGGTGTAAGTGTGGTTCATGCTTCAGTGCTGTTGCTACAGAAATTATGTATAAACGGGCAGGGATTTAAAGCCACACTGGGACAGTGGGTTGCAGTATTATTTCCCATCCTTATGTTCCTCCCAGGAGCTATTCACCTGTAGTCTGGCAGGAGGGTACTCCTCTGCATTTCGGTGATAGTTTAATGTTCTGTTATTGTTACCATACTTCCAGTATAGGGCTATTGTCTAGACTTTTGCAGGAACTCTCGAGTGCTACGCTAATAGAGAAAATACTGACAAGACGGTAGAGTTACACTGTAGTGCTCGATCAACGACAGTTACCCTTCTGCAGCTCCTACTCTTTATAGCAGAGGAGAAAATTTGAAGTTTTCCGCTGATCTTTTAGTGTCCCGTCAATTTTTGAATTTCACGCCAACAGGAGGAGGGGAATAGAATGTGGCAGTACTCTCGGTCGGCCATCTCGCATTGTGACGTCGTAGTTAGACAGTGCCTGTATTCCAAAGACGATGAAGTAAAGAGACTTCCCTACATACTTTCACACCAGCATATGCAAATTGAATTTTTATAAGTAAACACACCAATATATGCAAATTGAATATATATAAATAAAGAATATATTATATTATTATTGTTAGTATTATGTCCTCTGGAATGTAATGTGATTAGCTTTTGAATTTACCACAGAAATTCTAATTTACCACGAAAATTTGAATTCCCACTGATTTTTGCATTGCCAGCCAATTAGGGCGTGGGGAGGGACCGTCCAATGGATGGTGATTTCCCAGAGAGGGAGGGGTAAGTAATTGATCAGTTTAATTATTAGTCAATTAATCTGGTGTCAGTTTGATATCAAAAGTGACGTCTTATCAGCTTTGCCCCACTATTTGATATTACTGAATGTTTCGTGTTTTCATTTACACATATTGTACACACAGGATGTCACATATGTATTATGCATTGCCACATGCTTCGTCATATCTGCAGTAATGTAAACAGTCTACTGTCAAGTAGAGCAGTCGCAATGAAGTACTTGTAGACAATACCTGCGCACACATCACACATTGATCTGAAACTGATGACAGTGCCTAGCCTGAACTGAACCATGAGGATTTTAATCCATTCACAGATATGTGAGTGAGTGCGTCTATATAATCAAGTGGAAGACGTCCTGACCATTTCGTGCGATTTTCTGAATCGAGAACTTTGTGGAGCAGTTGTAACACGACTGTCACTTATCGTTTTGTGATTTTTTTCTCATCTCTCTTAAAGTTACGTGATAATTAATTAATTGTGTGAGCTTGGCACATTTGACTGGGAGTAGAAAGTATACAAGTTTCTCGCCAGACCCGTAGGGTCAGCAGGGGGCTTTTCACAGAGTGTCAAAAGCAGGAAGCGAGCGCCCCTTGGGTGGCAACAAGTTTTAGCCGTCTGTTTCCCAAACTGACTGGCGCCCTTTCACTGTTCTTGAAGAGTGTTAGTTTCACTCAACACAGCGTAATCCGTTTTCTGACTAGCCCACATTAGCAGTGGGGCAAGGGGGCTACGAGCACATTTTGTTAGCATGGTTTGCATACATTCTGGGGCACCCCTCCACCTCACTGATGATGTCATCGGTTTTCCCCAGTCAGCATGTGGGCCCCTTCCCCCACCACCCCTCCCTCCCCTCCTATCCACCTTCATCCCTCACCTCCTATCGAAAAGGCGCAAAATTGAAATTTTGGCGGGAAAGTCAAAATGGCGGGAAATTCAGATTTATTGGTGGGAATATCAAGTTTTGTTTGTTCATCTTGAGGTCCAGAGACCAACTGACTGTTCACAGCACCACCACCAGAGGGCACAGTTGGCCCCCAGTCCCCTCTCCCCTCCCCACTGCTCCCCCATCTGGAAATTGGCAGGAAAAGAACTCAGTCCGTGCTTAGCAGGTCAGACAGAACTGAAGTAAGTCTGTACTGTGTGTTCAATGGACAAGATTTCTATATCGTTCAAGAAGGAAGTTATCAGTTATATTAACTGTAATCACTTAGTTGTAAATAATGAAGATACAGCAGGATTGGGTTAAGTTACTCTTTACAACCCATAGGGACAAATGTCTGTGCTGGACCTGATCATTTGAGAAAAGCGCAGACACTCATCTAACATGCTAGAGGCAAGACATTCACCCACTCTGGCGCAAGCACCCATCGGTGAGCAATGTGTGCAATTGAGGAGATGTTGGTTATGAACAGAGAGGAAAGGTAGAGGCACTCGAGAGGCAATTTTGACTTCGTAGTTGATAATGGAAGCAACAGTGAAGAAAAATCAAGACACGTTCATGGGATTTGACGGCTTGGAAAACCGTTCGACAGTGTAAAGTGTTCCACATTCTCAGAAAATGGGGGTAAGCTATAGACAATGACGGGTAATATACAGTATGTGAAAGAACCACGCAGTAATAATAAGAGTGGGAGGCCAAGAACGAAGTACTCAGATTAAAAAGGTGTAAGACAGGGATGTAGTCTTTTGCCACTACAGTTCAATTTATACATCAAAGAATCAATTACGAAAATAGAAGAAAGGTTCAAGAGTCGAATTAAAATGCAAGGTGAAAGGAAATCTATGATAAGATTTGCTGATGACATTGCTCTCCTCAGTGGAAGAGAGGAAGAATTACAGGATTTGCTGAATGGAATGAACTGTCTCATGAGTACAGAATATGGATTGAAAGTACATTGAAGAAAGACAAAAAGAATTAGCAGTAACAGAAACGAGAACAGAGAGAAACTTAATATCAGGATTGGTGATCAGGGAATAGATGAACTTAAAGAATTCTCCTACCTAAGCAGCAAAATAATCCATGATGGTTGGAGCAAGTAGGACATCAAAAGCAGACAAGCACTGCCAAAAATGCCATTCCTGGACCAGAGGTCTGTTGCTGTCAAACATAGGACCTAATCCGAGTAAGAAAATTTTGGGAATGTACTTCTGGAGTACGGTAGTATAGTAGTGAAACATATCATGTGGGGAAACTGGAGCTGAAGACAATCGCAGCATTTGGCGTGTGGTGCGACGGACAAATGTTGAAAAGTAGAAGCACTGATAAGGCAAGGAATGAGGAGGTTCTCTGGAAAATTAGTGAGGAAAGGAATATATGAAAAACACTAACAAGAAGAAGGGATAGGATGGACATCGGTGAATAACTTCATGGTACTGGAGGAAGCTGTAGAAGTTAAAATGTCTGGAGGGAAGCAGAGACTGGAATATGTACAGGAAATAATTGGGGATATGGACTGCAACTGCTACTCTGAGATGAAAAGGTTGACACAGGAGAGGAACTGGTGGTGGGTCACACTGAACCTGTCAGAAGACTGATGACTCAAAAAACAAGAAGTTCGCTTTTGATATCCTTCTCGCTCAGTCTTTCATGGTTATTTTGCTCCCTAGGTAGCAGAATTCCTTAACTTCATCTACTTTGTGATCACCAATCCTGATATTAAGTTTCTCGCTGTTTTAATTTCTTCTCATTACTTTCGTCTTTCTTCGATTTACTCTCATTCGGTATTCTATACTCATTAGACTCTTCATGCCATTCAGCAGATCCTGTAACTCTTCCTCACTTCACTGAGGATAGGAATGTTATTAGTGAATCTTGACGTTAATGTCCTCTCATCTTGAATTTTAATTCCACTCTTGGACCTTTCTTTTATTTCCTTAATTGCTTCTTCGATGTATAGATTGAGCAATAGGGAGGAAAGACTACATCCCTGTCTTATCCCGTTTTTGACTCTCACTCTCATTATTCTCTCTTGGCCCTTGTGCACATTATATTTTACCTGCCTTTCCCAATAGCTTACCCCTATTTTTCTGAGAATTTCGAATATTTTGTACCATTTGACATTATTGAACGCTTTTTCCTAGTTGACAAAATCTATGAATGTGTCTAGATTTTTCTTTAGTCTTGCTTCCATTATCAATCGCAACGTCAGAACTGCCTTTCTGGTGCCTATACCTTTCCCAAAGCCAAACTGATCGTCATCTAACACATCCCCAATTTTCTTTTCCATTCTTCTGTATGTTATTCTTGTCAGAAACTTGGATGCATGAGCTGTTAAGCTGACTGTGCGACAATTCTCGCACTTTTCGGCTCTTGAAATCTTCGGAATTGTGCGGATGATGTTTTCCCGAAAGTCAGATGGTATCGCCAAACTCATACATACTACACACATGCGTTTCCTCTTCGTCGAAATGTCTTGACTCAAACTCGTCTAGGTGTTGGACTGCACGTGTCGCATTACACTCCCTAAATTAGACACTTGTGACCTTTTGGTTAAATCCTTTGGCTGATGGCAAGTTTGCGAAATTGTATAAACATACAACGTTAATATAACATATAAGAACATTAATAATAATATCGGGAGCTACATTAACGACCCATACATGAAGTAGGCCACACAGTTGCGATTTGGTTAGAATAATGTTTAATCAGAAAGCAAACTAATAGCGAAAGTTGTCCTATTTAGAATTAGTATTACACTCGAGCGCATATCCACTTGCCACAGTTCGATCATTCACAATCTCATCGCGAATTTCAAGTCCAGTACTCTACCTCGTTAAGTAACACGAAAAGTTAATTGTTCACACCAGGCACGCGGCTGCTCACCGCTCGTAGACTAAGTCCTGCGATATCACATAACGCGAAATTTTCTACGTCGTTTTTACTTCCTAGCTACCTAAAGACCGACCGTCCGCTTTCGCTTCTCCACCAGCACTGTTCCTCTGCCCGTCCCCGGCCGCGTTTCCTGAGAACCGAACATCCTCGCTCAACTGACTAGGGCAGTTCCCTTTCCTGAAGCCGTCCATCTGATTGGCTACAGCTTATTCTACATTATTTTACATTACAGCATATTTAAATAATCAAAGCTTGACCATTTTCACGTTTTAAATAAAGTAACAATAATATCCATTACATAATAAACGTTAAATTTTTTTACATAAAACCAATACAATTTCCTTCTTAACTTTGAATGTCACAGCCAGTAGCCTTGCACCAATGTGCTTTCCGATAAATAAATAAAGAACAAAAGTAACTATTATGCACTAAACTGTACAACAAATATTCTGTTATCTAATGATTCAATACAGTGTCATGCTGTCATCAAATGGATTGTAAGCAGGCTGTTTAGGTTTTTATGTTGGTAACGCCACGTAGCGCTCTATATGAAAATCACTGACTGTGCTGTGGCCAGTCTGTGGCTGATTTGCATTGTTGGAATATTTGCTATTGTAGTGTTGGGCAGTTGGAGGTGAACAGCACGCAGCGTTGCACAGGTGGAGGTGAGCCGCCAGCAGTGGTGGATGTGGGGAGAGAGATGGCAGAATTTTGAGAACAGACGATCTGGACTTGTGTCCATCAGAAAGAGTAAATTTGTAATACTGGATATCATTAACTGATATATATATATGATCACTTTTGAACATTATTAAGCTAAATACATTGTTTGTTCTCTATCAAAATCTTTCATTTTGCTAAGTATACCTATCAGTAGTTAGTGCCTTCTGTAGTTAGAATCTTTTATTTAGCTGGCAGTATTGGCGCTCGCTCGCTGTATTGCAGTAGTTCAAGTAACGAAGATTTTTGTGAGGTAAGTGATTCATGAAAGGTATAGGTTATTATTAGTCAGGGCCATTCTTTTGTAGGGATTATTGAAAGTTAGATTGCGTTGCGCTAAAAATATTGTGTGTCAGTTTAGTGTTGATCAGAATAACTAAAGAGAGAAACGTCTTAGTACGTTCAGTCCTACTCAGCTGTTTGAAAATCAAATAACGTAGGAAGTTTACCAGCACAGTAATTCATAAATTTTTCTAAGGGGAGGTTTCTTGTACTTTGTGTAATGCGTGTAGCTATTGTTTATTGCTAGCGCGTAATTGTAGAGAGAATCTTCTTTGCAGTTGTAGTTTTTCATTGTTGTACAGTAAAACGGATGTGGCATGCATGTAGATTTGCACCAAGTATTTCGCAGCTGTGCTTGCAATTAATTAGATATTATTTTCAGAGCTATTGTTATGTGTTTTCTTATTTTACTCTTCAAATTGTTCTTTTCTGTGTTACGGTGTGAAATACGTGATACTTATGGCGTGTGAAAAACGTAACACTAGGCTCCAAAGTAAACTGAGAAATGATAGTGACGACGAGCGTAGCTTATCAGCACCACCATGTAATGAATTAACAGGCATTCAAAGTAGTAATTTGGTAATTGTGCATAGAGAAATGGAGCGGGCGGCAAATAATGTTGTAGACAGTGAAACAATTAGTGAACAGGGAAGCATTATCGATAGATCGGTCGGCAACAGCTCGCCGCAGGATTCCGAAATGACAGGACACAATCTTGCAAATACTGTAGATTCAGGTTTTGCGTCCTCACCGTTTTCTCAAATAAGTCAAGACACATTTTCTGCTCTTCAAAATGCGAGTATTGCCGGTTCAAATGCACTGCCGAATAGCACTGAGGAACATGTTTCAGAGACCAGTGCATTGTTATTACAATTAATGCAACAAATGGGACAAAAGCTTCAAAAGCTAGACACAATGGAACAACACCAGAGACAAACACAGCAACAGCTTCAAAAGTTGGACACCACACTTGAACAAACACGTGAAGGTTTAACTGCTGAGTTACTTGAAATCCAATCGAAATGTCAAAAAGTCTGTAATGACGTAAAAATACAAATTTGTGAGCATTTCCAACCTATTTTTTCGCGTCATGAAAATGCATTATAGAATCACGAAGCAGCCATAAAGGAACTGCAAACTATTGTTCATGAAAATCACCACACCTTGCAAGCTAAAATTGACTTACTTGCATCTACCGATTCGGTTACGCAACTTGCAAAAACTCAGGAAAACTTAAAGGACACAGTAGATACGTTTTCAACACAAATGGACACTGTGAAACTTGGTTCAGAAGAACACACTGAGCAAATCAGTTCATTATCGGAGAAAGTAGCCGAACTTTCGGTTCAGTTCACTAACTTATCTACAAAGGTAGATGATGATCTGAATGACACAAGACCCGTAGCTTTCACTGACACAGAAGAGTATGAACAAATTAAGAAATTTAAACAGAATCAAAATCAAATCAATATGCAACACTAAAGAGAAATCCAGGAAGTACAAGATCAGTTGGCACAAGTAATACAAGAATTACATATTTCAGAGGATACACGCGCGCCAACACGGGAGGAGGGACTTAGAAATTCGGAAAAGCCACAAAATAATAACGCAGGGCATTTCGGAAATTATGAAAGAAATTGGCAAGGAGCACCGAATTTTGAGATGGAACCGCCGACACGACGTAACAATGACCGACATGCGACTCGCCGACACGATGATTTCGACTATAAGCTGTTCATTACTACACGTAAATTCAAAACATTTAAGAACTCTGCCAACGACATTCATCCACAAGTGTGGCTCCATCAATTCTCTCATTGTTTTCCTCCCAACTGGTCATTGGAGCACAGATTAGAATTTATGTGTGGCTACTTAGAGAATGAACCAGCTGAAAGAATGCGATCGGTCATTCACGATTGTCACAGTGAACGAGAATTTTATCATGCCTTCCTCTCAGCATATTGGTCTCAAGCTACACAAGACCGAGCAAAACATAGCATCATAATGATGATACATTTCGAACAATCTGAATTTTCCAGTCTTGTGAAATATTTTGAAGATATGTTGCATAAGAATCTGTACCTGTCTAACCCATACAGCCCCTCAGAACTCATAGAACTCATCCGCATTTGCTTAATCAAATTTTCTGAACATTTACGACGTACTATTTTGGCAGGACGTTGCAAAGACGACATTGAAGCTTTTCAGGGACTGTTACAAGAATTGGAAATTGACACTGACAATCGCGGAACGCGACAACAGGAACACAACAATTACAGGTCACATCCGTCACAATTCCGCGATGAAAGAAATAATAACTGGACACGACAAGGCTATTCTTACAACGCAAATCGTGACCAAAACAGACACGACCTGTATGACAACCGTTGGCACAATAATTGTTACAGAGAAATATCACATTTCTGTAGTAATGAATATGACAGAGATAACCATAGAAACAGAGAATATGGGAACCAAAACAATTATTATCAAGGGAGACAGAATAACTTCAGACCCAACAGTTCCGCTCAGTTACGATTCAGGGAGAAATTCTCCACTATGTAACCGACAAGAAAGAAACTATGAAATGTACCGTCATGACGACAGACGATATAATCGTAATGACAGACCTGAATTTCATCAGAACTGGCGGGATTCAAATAGTGCAGGGCCATCTCCACAAGGTGAATTTGTGGAAGTTAGACGACCTAATCCCAATAACGACGCGCGCCTGCGAAGAGACAATAACAATGACTCGCACTGCAGGCAGCCAATTGCGCCGGCTGGCTCAGAGAAAAATAACATAGACGCTAACCTTGAGAAAAATTTTAGCATTCCTTACCGACGTATACAACATGATAATTGCTTTGAAGCTGAAACTCTGCGTACTAGGAAGAGTAAAGGATTGCACCAAATTTCACATATAAAACCGTTTATTGAGAGATCATCTGCTTTTTAACTTAGTCTTTGCTATAACATTTTTCACTTCACGTTACTAGTACGCTTTGTCACACTTAGAAACTGTTAACGTGCAACAATTTTTTGAAGTTAACTATACAGTCTAGAACCTAGGGAACATATTTTGACAGTAACTACGAATGCATTGTGATAGTGAACAGACGACACAGTGTTATTGTGTGTGTACATTCTTGCTTGTTAGTTGCACGATTACGTAACGACTATAAGGCTCACATACTTAAAACATATACCGGTACTGCTAATGAGATTTTAATGGAACATTTTGGTTTACTTGAAAATACATTCTCGTTTTAAAGTACTTTCTGAGAGATACCAGATGACACAGTGGTTAGTTTATTTGACAGCTACATCATTATATCACGACGCTATTAATGTGTGACACAATTTATATTATTGCTTTTGCGCCGTATCTGTTTCATATCTGCACAGTTTTTCTGAATACTTCTGGAAAGTAAAACATGTTTTAGTAGTAACTTTTGTGGTATAGCTACAGTGAGACAGCCTTTTTCGTAGCACAACAATACATTACAGAAAAGTAATTTCTTGATCACAGTAATGTACATAATAACTATGATATCTATACGCATAGCATTTCACGTTTATTTATTATGAGGTAAATACATTGACTTCTACAGAACTTTGCTTATGGACGACGATAATTACGACACTTGGCACATTTTTTACCCTTAAGTAATGACAGAGATTATCTTAAAAGAAGACGCACAGTTTAGTGCTACACTACACGAATTTGAGTGATTAATATTGTACTTAAACATTTATTTTTAAAGATTTTTAAATTACTAAGATACAAAGGTTTTCCGTGATACATTTCATTCCATTGCTGTAATCTGTAACACTTGAGGGTATACTTACATTAATGCTCAGGGGGTACACACCTACTTAGTGCACTAAGCGTGGCAAGCGCTAGGAGCCCTAGCTAATATGGTATTTGCTTATACAACTTTACACATCAGTACCATATTTCTGTAACACAGAATTACACAACTATCTGATCATTTAACTGAAAGAGATAAACATTTTTTTTACTACATCAGTGACACATGTTTACGCAACTACACAGCTGGATAACTTCACACTTATGAAATTGTGTTTTGTCTGTACTTTGTGAACTGTTCATATTTTTTCGGAACCATTGTGATACTATGAGAGCTCTGAATGCTGTATTTGGTATGGGATCATGATTTTTTAAAGTACATTTGAGGTAGATAAAACTATTAAAATGAGCAGAGAATTTTTTTAGGTTTTGAAATTATTGCAGAAAGCTACGACGTTTTTGAGATTTGACTGAGGTGTTATGATGTTATTATTACGACAATGATGTGTATTATGCTGCTGTGGTATGTTTATTATCGATAAGCTGTTGCTATATGAGGAATTTGATTATGCTACGTATTTATTATGATGAAATATTGAAGAAGTGTCGACGAATATGTATATGTGTAATAAGGTAAGGAATGATGAGTAGTGGTTAGGGACTCTGATTTGTGGAAAAGGATGTTGGAAACCAAGAATCGTACTTTAAGAGTTATGACATGTGTGTCCATGCGTGAATGTATCATTACACTGCTATTCATAAGATTTCGTTTCTAAGCATTTCTACTGTAATTTTTCGGCCTGTGAAATTTTGTATATGAGACTGTCACTGTAGTGGAACCTGCTGTCGTAAATATTTCAGTAAGAAAGCTAAGTGACCTTGATGTAATGCATTGTGGGTGCCCAGCTGCTCCAGTCGCCTGGAGAATAAGCCATTAGGTGGAGAAAAAAAGAGGCCATTAACCTCGCTATTGACATTCCTTTGTAGAAAGCATCGCAAATAGGACACACTCATTACTTGGAAACATATGATTACACTTTGCAGCTCATACTTTGTGCTACTTACTGAAATGCTTATGAATTGATGGGAAATATTCTTACACCTGCACACCTGATTATGACAAGTGTCTTTCTACGAGAGAATTTCTACTGACTTATGAAATGCCACATGGCTATTGAATGATGTTTTTATACTTTGTACATAGTTACTTATTTCATTTGATATCTGGTTTCCAGCTGTGTTGCAGCATTGGTTTTATAAAATAAAATTAAATGTATTTGCTATTGTGAACACTTTCTGTCAACAGATCTATTAAATAATAATTTTATCATCCACATTCTTGGAAAGGAAAGAACAATAAGAAGGCACTAATAACAGTAACTGCATACATAACTTTCTTTTCAAGTATTTGGTAATTTTTTTGTAGAATAAGTTGTTGTGGTGGACCACTTTAATGACATAGACATTAAGATGTGAATAGACATTTCCCTTACCTGCATTGTTGTCTTTAGTGTACTATTTTTTCTGCTTATGGATTTGTCATGTTTAAATATAAATTATCGCATTTGCTGCTGCTGTTTACCACGCATAGTACTACTGAATTTCACTTTGTGTTACTCTGTTAAGCCAGTTTCACTTCTGATTCATTTTTCTTGATGGCTGCACATTACCTTATATTAGTTGTAATATTGGATTTCCTTTGCTAATTTAGATATACTGCTGCTTGCTTTGCCAATTTGCATTTCTTTGTCATTGCTGTTTGTGTTAATTTTTTTTGCTGCGCATTACATTGTCCCTTAGTATATATATCTGAGCTCAGTAGTTAATTTAAGATGGGGTAGGCTATATAAGAGAATGAGTTATGAAGAATAGGAAAAGAATGCATTGAGAAGTTTTATGAAAAAGATTTGGGCCAAAATGAGTATTGTACAATGAGAAACAATTATTTTGAAGGAGGGTATGAACAAAAAAGTAGGGTTTAGGGACAACAGGTTTAGGTAGATTTTTCTTGGAAACAAATGATGGGGTAAGATAATGGAAAATAAATAATGAGGTAAGAAACATGTGAACATATAAATACGGAAAGCATGCTTGGATAGGATTTTTTTCTGGGAACGAATGTTGAAATAAGAGGAAAGATCTATGGAATTAAGTTTTGGGTTGGATTGCAGTACCAAATGTTACAGTGAAAACAAACCTGTCCTTTCCTTTTGTGTTATTCTGCTATGTGTCTGTGTACCCTTGTGTATTTGTGTTCTTCCTGTGTTTATGTGTTTATCTGATAAGAGTTATGTTGTGCAATTTTTCTAATAATATGTTATTTACTTTGAAAAGATGTTTAGAGATTATTGATTCTGTTTTGTTTTTATGCTCATGTGTGAAATTAATGTTTAGAAAACTATTCTCATTATTTTATTTATTTACTTATGTCATAATTCCTGTAACACTGATGTATATGTTTATTTCTATTCTTTTGTAAAACCTGTATTACTACAAATGTTATCGGTATTATTATGTTTTTAATGATGTTTGCTGTACCTTTGTAATTGTATTTTCATGTTATAAAATTCTAATTGACACCAGTTCATCAAATTAAGTAACTTGTAAGCATTCATTTCAGTGCACAAATTTCTGTTGGTCGTAGTATATGCACGATATGTGAGAAGTTGGAACTGTTACTGTTTGCACGTGTGTTTATAATTCAGCAGGGGACTGGTTAACAGCATTGCTGGTTCCAAGGACAATTCCAAAAACTTTGTGAGACAAGTGGTGATTTATGGACTTGCTGTATTGTCCGCAAGACTCTTCGATGGTGATTGTGCACCTGCACAGTCGCAACAGATGCCTGCTGGTCGTCTCTACAAGGACTGCGGTGGGTCTGCACCTTCGATGGCCCACCAATACCATACTCTCTACCAGGATTACAGTGGGTCTGCTCTCTGATGACCTACCTACCAATATTCTTCAAAACATCGACTGACTCTGTTGTGGGTTTGCTCTGTTGTGGGTTTGCTCTGTTGTGGCCCATTACCTGTCTGCATGTCAAGAGACAGCACTGTCTTTCAAATGGAAGGACAACACTATTTCTTCAAGACTGCATGGAAATCCACTACTTCCGTGTGCATTTTCTTTTACTGCTCAGATTTTGAGAAAAAAAAGAAAACTGTAATTACTATTGTGATGAATGATCAGGACTGTCTTTATGACAACAATTTTTGCTTTTGACCAACATTGCATCAATAAGTGTGTACATTTGATATCTTTGTTACTGTAATTATGAAAATTTTATCAAATCGTTATTGGCCACTGCCCGAAACAATTTGTAAAATTTTTTGTGGGGGAGCGTGGGGGATATATAAGCAGGCTGTTTAGGTTTTTATGTTGTTAACGGCATATAGCGCTCTATATGAAAATCACTGACTGTGCTGTGTGAAGTCTGTGGCTGGTTTGCATTGATGGAATATTTGCTATTGTAGTGTTGGGCAGTTGGAGGTGAACAGCACGTAGCGTTGCACAGGTGGAGGTGAGCCGCCAGCAGTGGTGGATGTGGGGAGAGACATGGCAGAATTTTGAGAGCAGACGATCTGGACGTGTGTCCATCAGAAAGAGTAAATTTGTAATACTGGATATCATTAACTGATATATACGTATATGATGACTTTTGAACATTATTAAGGTAAATAAATTGTTTGTTCTCTATCAAAATCTTTCATTTTGCTAAGTATACCTATCAGTAGTTAGTGCCTTCAGTAGTTAGAATCTTTTATTTAGCTGGCAGTATTGGCGCTCGCTCGCTGTATTGCAGTAGTTCAAGTAACGAAGATTTTTGTGAGGTAAGTGATTCATGAAAGGTATAGGTTATTATTAGTCAGGGCCATTCTTTTGTAGGGATTATTGAAAGTCAGATTGCGTTGCGCTAAAAATATTGTGTGTCAGTTTAGTGTTGATCAGAATACGTAAAGAGAGAAACGTCTTAGTACGTTCAGTTCTGCTCAGCTGTTTGAAAATCAAATAACGTAAGAGATTTACCAGCACAGTGATTCATAAATTTTTCTATGGGGAGGTTTCAGGTTGAAATGGCTCTAAGCCCTATGGGACTTTAACATCTGAGGTCATCAGTCTCCTAGAACTTAGAATTGCTTAAACCTAACTAACCTAAGGACATCACACATGCCCGAGGCAGGGTTGGAACCTGCGCCTGTAGCAGCAACGCGGTTCCGGACTGAAGTGCCTAGAACCGCTCGGCCACAGCGGCCAGCCATGCTGGCATCGTTCAATGTGTTTTGTGTGGAGGAAATAATGATCTGATGCTTAACTGAAAATACTGTTAATTTAAATTGCCGGCCGTTGTGGTCGAGCGGTTCTAGGTGCTTCAGTCTGGAACCGCGCTGCTGCTACGATCGCAGGTTCTAGGGCTCAGAGCCATTAATTTAAATTCACCATATCTTTTAAACAAATAAAGTTACACAGTTGATATTTACAAGATTTGTCATTTTAATGAAGCCCTTCTATATGAAATGTCGACCGTTAAGATCGACCAAAGTGTTCAGGTTTTAGCATTCAGGTTCTGTTACAAAACTTGTTAATTTCACTTTAACAGTAAATCCTAAACTATTATAAATATGATCTATATTCAAGTTTTATTGGGATACCCATGAAAATTTATGAAGGTTGATAGATTAAAGTTACCATGTCTTCATTCCCTGAATTACTACAGAATTAAATAGTTTTCAGAAATGTTTCCCTTTATGGCCAGTCTTTGGTCCGCCATATTTAACACTGCTACGTCTCCCTGGCCACAAACGGCTTCTAAGTGGCTTCCCTATGACGTAGGTTCTCGTTTGTCTCACATTACAGCGCTTAGGCATCATACTGTGAATTTCCCCATCTCTTGGCGAATCTGCGTTCTTTGTGGCACACGGTCCTGGACGACAGGGACCGTTTCACAGTTCCTGAAGGCTGATTCTTTCGACCATTTATTTAAATGAGAGCGAAATGCTCGTTAACTCACAATACCAACATGAATCGTCGTTTTGTTGGCACTTTTAGAAATTCTGATGGAATGCTAACCGTCCCTTCTGCCTTTTTCGATCCCAAGTATTTCAAAGCTGATCATGTTTCCAAGTTACTGGTACGTTTGTGAAAATTTGTGAACAGTGAGCCGCAGAAATGGAAACACCTCAGCTCATCAAAACGAGACTGCCACGCCATAAGAGCAAAGTGAATGACCGTTACAAAACATTTTCATGCAAAGATCAGTCCAGCTTACAATCTCCTCCCACTAGGTTTTCTCTTCTTCCACAGGATAACCACAGCATTTAGGAAAAGTCTGTTTATTTGCTGTGTGATCTGATTGTGAAATTGTTTTTGTAATGCCATATAGCCGGATTATGTGGTATTCCCTCGAAACATGTCGCAGAATAAATAAATAATACATTAGTTAACAAATTTTGTGATTGGTAGTGGTAGTTAAAACGTTTACATACTTCTTGAAACAGTCACGGTCGAAAAATAGTCAAAATGGCTTTACATTCCTTTGAAACAGAGCCGTGCATAGCCCAGTTACCTAGGTATATCCATTCGGTGGTTAAGTCGTAACCCTTTCCCTTATTTTCTTAATTACTTCTTCAAAATACAGGTCACTCTTTCGGAGCTCTTATCTGTTGCTCTTCCTTTCTCATTGTTCCCTCCTGGTGATTGTATATACCGTGTACTACTCGTCTTCTTCAGTTCAAATGGCTCAAATGGCTCTGAGCACTATGGGACTTAACTTCTGAGGTCATTAGTCCCCTAGAACTTAGAACTACTTAAATCTAACTAACCTAAGGACATCACACACATCCATGCCCGAAGCAGGATTCGAACCTGCGACCGTAGCGGTCGCGCGGTTCCAGACTGTAGCGCCTAGAACCGCTTGGCCACCCCGGCCGGCTCTTCTTCATTAGTGTGTACCTATTAATCTGAGGGTTTCAAACATCTTGCGCAACTTTACAGTGTCTAACATTTTTTCTAGTTCGATCATTCATATGAATGTGTTCTGGAGCTTGTTAAGTCTCGCGTTAATTATCATCAGATCTGCCTCTCTGACACCTTTACCTTTCCCAAAGCCAAAGCGAACGAAGTGTAACAGACCTTCATGTTCCCCCTCTTTTGTATACTAGTATTATTCTGGCCAGTAATTTTCGAAGCTGACTGTTCGATAATCTCGCATTAACCTGCCGTTACTGTCTTCGGGATTCTGTGAATGAAGTTCTTAAGGAACATAGCAGTAAAGAAAGCAAATTTGTATCTGACAATAAAATGGTTTTATGTTAGTCGAGGCACCGTATGTGGTTCAGTGAAATCTCTATTCACACACCGACTGGACCACTGTTCAGTTCTAATGATCACATGGAATGCAGGAAAATTCCAACACACATGCGTTGTCTCGTGGAAGGACGCTGTCCGTCGTACGCTGCCCTTGTGCCTGACAAGTTCTATTTGCGTTACCCGCGGCAGCGAATGTGTCAGCGCCGCCGTGGTACGGTATGCAAGGTCCGATGGTCTACCAGGGAGTTACCACTCTTCTCGCGTGTGAGCGTAGTTCAGATTCGCAGTGCAGCACTCATGTTAATGACGTCCCAGTGACGTGACGTGGCCAGCACAGTGCTTTGAGATAGCTACCTTTCGTGGCAGCCGCGCCTCTTGAGCATTAGGTAGACTGTCAAAACTGACAGTTCTGGCTCTTGGCAAACTCTGCGTAGAAAACCCAATTCTTTTCATTCTGTCGATCGCTGTTTTACTATTCCTGATTACCGGTTTCAGGCACTGTCACCCATCTTCAGAGTATATCCATAGTTAAAAAGTTAACTGTCTTACACTGAGGTGACAAAATCATTGGATACGATAGCATGTATACAGATGGCGATAGTATCGCGTGCACAAGATACAAGAGGGCAGTGCGTTGACGAAGTTGTCAGTTGTACTCATATGATTCACGTCAAAAGATTTCCGACGTGGTTAAGGCCGCACGACGGAAAATACCAGACTAAGAATGCGGAATCGTAGTTGAAACTAGCCACATGCCATTTCGCAAGTCGTTAGGGAATTCAGTATTTCGAGCACCACAATGTCAGGAGTATGTTGAGAATACAGAAATTCAGGCGTTACTCTAACCACGAATAACGCAGTGGCCGACGGTCTTCCCTTCACGACCGAGACCAACAACGTTTGCGTCGAGTTGTCAATGCTAACAGACAAGCAACACTGAGTCAAATGACTGCAGCAATCAGTTGGGACTTAGACACTCTTTCTGTGTGGGCTCATTTTTTTTCTTAGTTCAGTACAACGAACATTTCTCCCTGTGTAGGTGGGTACCAAGAAAATACGTTCGCATTCGAAGTAGATCGTTGACCATTGAAATTTCGTAAAAAAAAATATCACGGCAATGAACAGCGTCTTATTTTAATGATTGGCACCCAACTCTGGTATCACCCCCGTGACACTCTCTCTCCCATTTCGCGATAATGCAAAACCAGCTGCACTTCAAACTTTTTTCATGTCCTCCGTCATTCCTAAATTCCTTTGTTCTATAAAGAGCTTCTTCCCCTAATGGCAGAGAAAATGAGGGCCGTGTTGGACATGTGTAATCTCGATGTACAATTCAGGGAACTTTGTGTGAACTTACCTTCTGACTGAACAGTTTTTTATTTTTCCTGTGTTTAACTTTTTCTTTGTTATTGTCCCTTGTCCCGCAGAGAACCAGTTTTCTTTTTAGTTTCGAGGTTAATTATATAAATACATTGTATTATTTCAGTATGTCAGACAGTATGCTCTGTTAAAAATTTCCATTATTTTTGCTACTGTAAGAGAAAATCTTAATTTTTCACATACAACTCTGTTCCACAACGTACTCTTACAGGATATGCAACGTTCTTTCATGGAAAGCTACATAAAAATTAAGATAACATTCTGAATAAATATTGCAAAATATTCTAAATAAATTTTGTTATTCTGTAATACATTCTGTATCACTTGATCATCCACAATAAAAGTATAAGTAAATAGTAACAAAGGAAAACAACAATATTAGTTGGCCAAACTGTTTAGGTACAAACTGTGTTCTCTAGAAATGTAGGAACGCAGTTCCTGCTTCCTCACAATGAGAAACCTAAGTCTTTCCCCTTTTAGAAATCGGGAGTATATAGAATTAAGTGCCTTGGTTGTGACACACACCATGTCGGTCAAACGGGGAGATTCTTCATACCCCGTTTCAATGAACATCTTTTAAGAAAAAAGGGCAACTTAAAAAATACTCTCCCTTCGTGCAACATTTGAAAACTTCTCGTAGTCTCCCACCAACCATACCTGATCTCGATGTTCTGCATTTTGTACAAAAAGGACGATACGATGAACATCGTTGAAGAATTTGAAATTTCGAAAAGGGTCTGTTTTAAGAGCCCATGCCTGCTCAACGAACAACTGATCTTCCATAACCAGGGCTACTTCGAGGTTATGATGTTACTTTTTAAATAAATGTCTATGCGCACGTGACTTTGTTTTATACACTGATATTTATTACTTGTGCGTCCTTGTTTTGATCTTATATACTGGATCTACGTTTATCATTTCTCTGGAAATACATTCCCGTCTGGCGGCGCGCCCTAGTACGAGTCTGTCACTTTGATTCATAGCTCTGTATTAGGAGCCGTAAAAGTGTACCATATAGACGTTTTATACACCTGGCCTATGTTGTAAACATAGGGATGCGTTGTGGTACGAGCGATTAGGCGTAACCACAGGTAACGTGTGACTCTTCTATTCCTTAGATTACTCTGTGGGCCGAGGTCTCTTAGTCCTCAATATTTGTTCCTCAGTCTCCGTCCTTATTTATGTGGTTTCTTAGTTTTCTTCGCCTGAAATCATATTCTTATTTATTTCCGTAAGTGGATGTGTCCTGTACATTTTATTGGATGACGTGCCATTTTTGGTGACGGCGGGTCGCAGTGGTCTTCGAGTGTTTTTATCTAGTGAGTTTGTCTTTGATTACACTCTTTTCACAATTCGGGTCATGATTTCCCAGATGCTTTATTTAACTGACAATGTAGCTTTGTAGTTGATTCCTGACTCATAAATTTGTACTGACGAAACTTATTTTTCCCGCAGATGTCTGACGACGGTCCTCTGAGAGTGAAACGCATTACAAATAAAATACACAAAAAACCGTTTTGCAGCCGAGACTGCCTATTCTGTATTGAAAATCTCAAGATGTTGCTGTACCTGTAGCCGAAAGATGGACTGGTGTGATAATGAACATTTCGCATGAGTTTCTGAAACGAGAACTTTCTGGAATGATTGTAACGTGACTGTCACTTATCGCTTTGCGATTTTGTCTCATCTCTCTTACAATTACGTGACGATTAACTGTGTGAGTTCGGTACAGTTTACTGGGAGTAGAAAGTATTCAATTCCTCTGCAGGAGGGAGTGGGTGTGGAGGGCTCCCCAGTCCCGTAGGGTCGGCAGGAGTCTTTTCACAGTGGGCACTGAGTATCCCGTGGGAGGCATCCAGTTTTCGCGAAAAGCTTACTGAGGACAGTTCCTCAGTTAATTGTTGGTAAGGCGGGTACCAGGTTGAGATTCATTGGGAGAGTGCTTAGAAAATGTAGTCCATCAACAAAGGAGGTGGCTTACAAAACACTCGTTCGACCTATACTTGAGTATTGCTCATCAGTGTGGGATCCGTACCAGATCGGTTTGACGGAGGAGATAGAGAAGATCCAAAGAAGAGCGGCGCGTTTCGTCACAGGGTTATTTGGTAACCGTGATAGCGTTACGGAGATGTTTAATAAACTCAAGTGGCAGACTCTGCAAGAGAGGTACTCTGCATCGCGGTGTAGCTTACTCGCCAGGTTTCGAGAGGGTGCGTTTCTGGATGAGGTATCGAATATATTGCTTCCCCCTACTTATACCTCCCGAGGAGATCACGAATGTAAAATTAGAGAGATTAGAGCGCGCACGGAGGCTTTCAGACAGTCGTTCTTTCCGCGAACCATACGCGACTGGAACAGGAAGGGGAGGTAATGACAGTGGCACGTGAAGTGCCCTCCGCCACACACCGTTGGGTGGCTTGCGGAGTATAAATGTAGATGTAGAGGTAGAATATCCTATAACTTTCGTACAGTCAGGTGACCCTTAAATTATAAATAGAACCAGCTGCATTTCTAGGGTGTCTGCTTCATACTGACGAGTTCCGTTGCGTGGATCGGCAAAGGACAATTATATAGATATAAGAGATGCAGAGATGGTAACGAATGTCAAACGCTGACATTTTGCTGCAGCTGGATTAGCTGGTTACTGAGCCTTATTTCCACCCTTTATAGGTCTGTCAGTTGTGTCTCTATTCATATTAATTGTTTCATATGTGCCATGTAGTAACATTCTGCAGATTTGACATTTTATTTCCGCAGGTACTAAACCGGAACATCGCGGTAATCTACAGCGCACCCGGAAGATATACGATCACCTAAAATTTGCCAAGAATACTCGCAAACCTCCGAAAAAATTTGAAGGATTCCGCGTAGTTGTGTGGATGTGTCCGTGGGTTCTGCAAAATGAACGGTCGAAAAAGACTAGAAGAGCACAAGGGAAATTGCAGAAGAGGGGAGATTGACAGATCAGCTGTGCGGAACACGTTTTGCAGCCAGGAGACCACCACATCCATTCTGGTACGACTCAAGTAATGGCAGCCACAAGCGGATACATGAGACTCTATGCGCAGAGGCCATAGAGATTGTTAGACACCCCAGGAATTTCAGCAGGAAGGAGGAGGACGTGGAATTGAATGGCATTTGGATCGAGTCGCCGAATAAGATGTGTATCAGTCTTCCACCATGGGGTGAGAGCAAAAACGGAGGCGGTAGCGTTCTCGCTTCCCACGCCCGGGTTCCCGGGTTCGATTCCCGGCGGGGTCAGGGATTTTCTCTGCCTCGTGATGACTGGGTGTTGTGTGATGTCCTTAGGTTAGTTAGGTTTAAGTAGTTCCAAGTTCTAGGGGACTGATGACCATAGATGTTAAGTCCCATAGTGCTCAGAGCCATTTGAACCATTTTGAACCAAAAACGGAGGCGGCAATCGACAACGGTCACTTGCGCTGGGGTATTCAAAGCAAGTGACGTCACGCCACTGCGCGAGAGCACGCGTAAAAGGAATTTTGCTGCAGTCAGTAGCGAGCCTGGGCGTGAATCGGATACTCAGAAAAGCTGCGATCCCTCTTGAAAATGTCCTTCGCAGATGGGGACGATACACTCGGTTTAAATGTCAAATACACCAAGGCATAATAGCCCGGAACATTTTATTAACCGTGTTATTTCAGGCCGTGAATGTTTACATTTTACAATCAGCTAATTACATGCCGAAATGTGTCTTCTTAACATGAGGCAGGTAATTTTCATAATGTTTCATTAATAGCTCAAAGATTTCAGGACTTATTCATATGCGCTTTTTTTTTGTTTTCGCATGAAGAATCGATCCCCAATATCTGTTAAGATATTTCTAATAACCCTTATCCACCGCCTGCGTAAGAGGATGCAGTTTGGCAGTATTGAATGAGAATATTTTGACAACTCCCTTATTTGGTTAATTCATTGTTGCCGGCCGGAGTGGCCGAGTGGTTCTAGGCACTACAGTCTGGAACCGCGCGACCGCTACGGTCGCAGGTTCGAATCCTGCCTCGGGCATGGATGTGTGTGGTGTCCTTAGGTTAGTTAGGTTTAAGTAGTTCTAAGTTCTAGGGGACTGATGACCTCAGAAGTTAAGTCCCATAGTGCTCAGAGCTATTTGAACCATTTTTTTAAATTCATTGTTCCTTATGTCGGATGTGACAAAACAGGAACCTCTATAATATTACTTATAACAGAAATGACGATAATTGTATAAAAAATTGGTGATAAAGCAATTGATCTTTAAAATTGTAGCGGGATTTAAACGAAACAAAATACTGAAAATAGAGAAAATATGTTACGTCTCTAACGAAGTGTGTTCATAAACTAAAACCATCAAACTGTAACTATTTTCAGAATTCACTGAATAACACCGATACTGACTGAAGTGATTACTAATATGCATGAAACAAGCAAGCAAGTCCCCACAATAGCTCTGGAAATGCGTAGTACGACGAATACTAATATGTAATCAAATGCCAGACAAGAAGCACCTATCAGATTCGAAGTTTTCACACGGTCTAAGCACTTCACCAATGACTTAATGGCGGACACTAAACGAAGCGCACATTTGACTGGGACATTGCGTTGAACAACGTATCAGTCAAGATATAATTACTATGAACATGTAAATTGCAAGTGTAACAAATGGCTCAAATGGCTCTGAGCACTATGGGACTAAACATCTGAGGTCATCAGTCCCCTAGAACTTAGAACTACTTAAACCTAACTAACCTAAGGACATCACACACATTCAAGCCCGAGGCAGGATTCGAACCTGCTACCGTAGCGGTCGCGCGGTTCCAGACTGAATCGCCTAGAACCGCTCGGTCACAGCCGCCGGCTCAAGAGTAACACGCAGAAACACAGCAGATATACATTTGTATGTTGTAAAAGCGGCATAAAACATAAAGATTGCACGAGGGTTGGAACTTCAGTAGTGGCAATATTTATTCACAGCTCGTACAAAACAAATACGTGTTTCAAAATTTTTTACTGACCTTAAAAATAGTCACCAGCATTGTGTATGAACCGTTTCCAGCGTTGTGGAAGTCGCAGGATACTCTTAGCAGTGCCAGTTGTGTTGACAGTCCGAGCGGCGCGGTCTATTGCCCGACGAATTTGTAGCAGTTCTGAAGCTAATGCCGTGAAGTGTTTCCTTCAGTTTAGAAACGTAGTTGAACTCAAGAGGGCTTAAGTCAGGGGAGTGCAGTAGGTGGTATAGCACTTAGCAGCCCCATGACTCAAACAACTCAGTAACAGCTTGCACTGTACGTGCTTGAGCACTGTCCTGCAAAATGACGGTCAGGTCCTGCAGAAAGTGTCACCACTTCTGTCTCTATGCTGTTCATTTTTGGAACACAACCTACGACCAGCTTAGAGACATCGCTGGCAACGGGTTATACACAGTGCTGGTGCTGGTGACTACTTTGAAGGTCAGTAAAACTTTGAAACAATTATCTATTTTGTACTAGCTGTAAGTAAGTAGTTGCCACTATTAATGTTCCCAACCCTCGTATCACTGTAAATGGAACAATGTAGGCGATGAGAAAAGAGGAAACATTCGAAAAGCAAAGTATTTTTCTAGAAATGAGCGTTTAATGAGAGAAATTAAAATCAGTTTAACCCTTCTAAACTAGTGAAAGCGTGATCTAGAGTGCCTGGGATTTAGAACAAGTGAGTATGTAGCAACCATAAGATGTCATAAACAACTTCAGCACAAGTGAAATCTTTAATACAAAATTATTTCTGATATTTCTCCGCTTTCTGCCTTTTATATAGTCCGGCGAATAATTTGAAGCACTGTATTATGTTCAGTTTATAGCTTCATAGTCCGCGGTTCGTTATCGAAAGCGCACGCGTTACACCAGCAAGACTCTAGTCGGTGGCCAGAAACTCACAATTCCCGCGCTTGCGCGCCACACGGCCCTCAGTCACACACTGCCTTCCATACGTCGTTGCTACAGTTTCGTTACTTTTTAAATCTCGATTCTCTCGCAGAATATTTCACAATTTACAATGTTTTACATTTTAGACGAAATCACGATTTTACACTTACGAGGCCAGCTGAAAAGTAATGCCTCCGAATTTTTTATGTGAAAACTTTTAAGGCTTTTCCAATAAAACAAACGTTATTAACATTATACTTTCTTATTCTTTATGCTTGCACATTTGCAGCCCTCTGCCGCTAGACAGCTCCAAATTGTACCATGGCGTTGTGTAACGCGACTGTGCCCGTGTGAGGGAAACACCGTTTTGTAATCGAGTTGCGAATTCGAAGAGTTCATCCACGTGTGGAGCACCCTCTTCTTTGGCAGACCACACAGAAGCGCTGCGACATCTGCAACAATCGGACGCCTTGGGTTCTGTCATCGACCATCCTTTGTACAGTCCGACTTGGCTCCATCCGATTTCCATTTGTTTCCAATACGTAAAGAACTCCTTCAAGACCTTCACTTTGTTAGCAATGAACCATTGTGAATGAGGATGAGGTTGAGGCTCCATAAGCAAAGTCAAATTTTCTACAGCGACGTTATCAACAAACTAGTCTTTCATTGGGAGAAATGTGTCCGTCGCCAGGGTGACTATGTTGAGAAATAAGTATGTAGACATGAGGAATGAAGACGTAGACTGTTAATAAAGTTTACTTCATTTAAAATGCTTTAAGAGTTTTCACATAAAAAATTCGGAGGCATTACTTTCCAGCACGCCCTCGTATATACAGTTTTATGTATACAGAAACGTTTTGAGTGGATTTAACATGGCGATGCTGTGCTGGTACTGCGAACGACTGAAATCGATGCACGCAGCTGTACCGTACGCTTCAATGATGTCGGAATCCTCTTGGGTAAAAAACTATGGAGGTAAAATAGTCCTCCATTCGGATCTCCGGGCGAGAACTACGCAGTATCATGTCGTCATCAGAAAAAATAGAACAGGCACTCTACGGGTCGGAGCATGGAATGCTAAATCCCTTATTCTACCAGGTAGGCTGGAAAATTTAAAAAAAGTAAATGGATAGGTTGAAATTGTAAGTAGGCTGTTTAGGTTTTAGTGGTGTCACCGCCAGACACCACACTTGCTAGGTGGTAGCTTAAATCGGCAGCGGTCCATTTAGTACATGTCGGACCCGCGTGTCGCCACTGTGTAATCGCAGACCTAGCGCCACCACCAAGGCAGGTCTCGTGATACGAGAGAGCACTCGCCCCAGTTGTACGAGGACCTAGCTACCGACCAGATGTACGAAGCCTTTCTCTCTCATTAGCCGAGAGACAGAATAGCCATCAGCTAAGTTAATGGCTACGAACTAGCAAGGCGCCATTAGCCATACAGTGATTGTACTTAAAGTCTCCTGTGTATCGTCAAGATCGATGTACCACCATGATTGAGTAAAGTTAAGTATTAAACCTGCTCCGTACTTTTCTTCCTAACATTAATTACGTATCCTGTTCCAGTACTTCACGCCCGTCTGCGTTAGTCTAGCTTGCCTTTTCAGCCATCTCAACTTCACGGTGTCGGCCCAGCTACCGACACTACAGTTTTTATGTTGGTAACGCCACGTAGCGCTCTTTATGAAAATCACTGACTGTGCTGTGTACAGTCTGTGGCTGGTTTGCATTGTTGGAATTTGCTATTGTAGTGTTGCGCAGTTGGCTGTTAACAGCGCGTAGAGTTGCGCAGTTGGAGGTGAGCCGCCAGCAGTGGTGGATGTGGGGAGAGAGATGGCAGAATTTTAAGAGCGGACGATCTGGACGTGTGTCCGCCAGAAAGAGTAAATTTGTAATACTGGATGTCATGAACTGATATATATAATGACTTTTGAACACTATTAAGGAAAATACATTGTTTGTTCTCTATCAAAAACTTTCATTTGCTAACTATGCCTATCAGTAGTTAGTGCCTTCAGTAGTTTGAATCTTTTATTTAGCTGGCATTAGTGGCGCTCGATGTATTGCAGTAGTTCGAGTAACGAAGATTTTTGTGAGGTAAGTGATTTGTGAAAGGTATAGGTTAATGTAAGTCAGGGACATTCTTTTGTAGGGATTATTGAAAGTCAGATTGCGTTGCGCTAAAAATATTGTGTGTCAGTTTAGTGTTGATCAGAATAGGTAAAGAGCGAAATGTCTGAGTACGTTCAGTTTTGCTCAGCTGTTTGAAAATCAAATAGCGTAAGAGTTTTATCAACACAGTAATTCATAATTTTTTCTAAGGGGACGTTTCATATCTTGGGTAAAAAACTATGAAGGTAAAATAGTCCTCCATTCGGATCTCCAGGCGAGAACTACACAGTATCATGTCGTCATCAGAAAAAATAGAACAGGCACTCTTCGGGTCGGAGCGTGGAATGCTAAATCTCTTTAATCTGGAAAAATTAAAAAAGTAAATGGATAGGTTGAAGTGAGACACAGTGGGAATTAGTGAAGTTTGGTGGCAGGAGGAACATGACTTCTGCTCATGTGAGTGCAGCACTGTGAATACAAAATGCAGTAGGGGTAATGCAGGAGAACATCCAATAATGATTAAGAAAATAGGAATGCGAGTAAGCTACTATGAAAAGGATAATGATCTAATTATCATAGTCGAGATAGAAAAGAAGCCAACAAGCACTACAGTACTGCAAGTTTATATTCCAACTAGCTGCACAGATGATGAAGAGACTGAAATAATGTTTGATGAGATAAAAGAAATTATTCAGAGAATTAAGGGAAAGGACAGTTTAATCGTGATAGGGGACTGGAATTCGATAGTAGGAAAAGAAAGAGAAGGAAAAATAGTAGGTGAGTATGAACTGGGAGAAAAGAAAGAAAGAGAAAGCTGCCTGGTAGAATTTTGCTCAGAGTATAATTTAATCGTAACCAACACTTGGTTTAAAACCATGAAAGGAGGATGTATAAATGGAAGAGACCTAAACACACCGCATGGTTTCAGATTGATTATACAGGGTGGTCCATTGATCGTGACCGGGCCAAATATCTCACGAAATAAGCGTCAAACGAAAAAACTACAAAGAACGAAACTTGTATAGCTTGAAGGGGGAAACCAGATGGCGCTATGGTTGGCCCGTTAGATAGCGCTGCCATACGTCAAACGGATATCAATTGCGTTTTTTAAAAAATAGGAGCCCCCATTTTTTATTACATATTCGTGTAGTACGTAAAGAAATATGAATGCTTTAGGTTGGGCCACATTTTTTGCTTTGTGATAGGTGGCGCTGTAATAGTCACAAACATATGGCTCACAATTTTAGACGAACATTTGGTAACAGGTAGGTTTTTTAAATTAAAATACAGAACGTAGGTACGTCTGAACATTTTATTTCGGTTGTTCCAATGTGATACATGTACTTTTGTGAACCTATCATTTCTGAGAACGCATGCTGTTACAGCGTGATTACCTGTAAATACCACATTAATGCAATAAATGCTCAAAATGATGTCCGTCAACCTCAGTGCATTTGGCAATACGTGCAACGACATTCCTCTCAACAGCGTGTAGTTCGCCTTCCGTAATGTTCGCACATGCATTGACAATGCACTAACGCATGTTGTCACGCTTTGTCGGTGGATCACGAGGGCAAATATCCTTCAACTTTCCCCACAGAAAGAAACCCAGGGACGTCAGATCCGGTGAACGTGTGGGCCATGGTATGGTGCTTCGGCGACCAATCCACCTGTCATGAAATATGCTATTCCATACCGTTTCAACCGCACACGAACTATGTGCCGGACATCCATCATGTTGGAAGTACATCGCCATTCAGCCATGCAGTGAAACATCTTGTAGTAACATCGGTAGAATATTACGTAGGAAATCAGCATACAATGCACCATTTAGATTGCCATCGATAAAATGGGGGCTAATTATTCTTCCTCCAATAATGCTGCACCATACATTAACCCGCCAAGGTCGCTGATGTTCCACTTGTCGCATCCATCGTGGATTTTCCGTTGCCCAATAGTGCATATTATGTCGGTTTACGTTACCGCTGTTGATGAATGACGCTTCGTCGCTAAATAGAACGCGTGAAAAAATCTGTCATCGTCCCGTAATTTCTCTTGTGCCCAGTGACAGAACTGTACACGACGTTCAAAGTCGTCGCCATGCAATTCCTGGTGCATAGACCAACGTTTTTGAGATTCCCAATTCTCGCGCAGTTTGTCTGCTACTGATGTGCGGATTAGCCGCGACAGCAGCTAAAACACCTACTTGGGCATTATCATTTGTTGCAGGTCGTGGTTGACATTTCACATGTGGCTGAAGACTTCCTGTTTCTTTAAACAACTTAACTATCCGGTGAACGGTCCGGACACTTGGATGATGTCGTCCAGGACACCGAGCAGCATACATAGCACACGCCCGTTGGGCATTTTGATCACAATAACCATACATCAACACGATATCGACCTTTTCCGCAATTGGTAAACGGTCCATTTTAACACGGGTAATGTATCACGAAGCAAATACCGTCCGCATTGGCGGAGTGTTACGTGATACCACGTACTTATACGTTTGCGACTATTACAGCGCCACCTATCACAAAGCTGAAAAAGTGGTTCAACTAAAACATTCATATTTCTTTACGTACTACGCGAATATGTAATAAAAAATGAGGGTTCCTATTTTAAAAAACGCAGTTGATATCCGTTTGACCTATGGCAGCGCCATCTAGCGGGCAAACCATAGCGCGATATTGTTTCCCCCTTCAAGCTAGACGAGTTTCGTTCTTTGTAGTTTTTTCGTTTGATGCTTATTTCGTGAGATATTTGGCCCGGTCACTATCAATGGACCACCCTGCATAATGGTAAGAGAGAGATTTCGGAACCAGATTTTAAACTATAAGAGATTTCTAGGGGCACATATACACTGAAGGACCAAAGAAACTAGTATTAAGCATTCTCATTCGAATACAGAGATACATAAATCAGCAGAAAACGCCGCTGCTGTTAGCAACACCTATAAAGGATAACAAGTGTCTGGCGCAGTTGTTAGATCGGTTACTGCTGCTACAATGGCAGGTTATCAAAATTTAAGTGAGTTTGAACGTGATGTTATAGTCGGTGCACGAACGATGAGACACAGCATAAAAAAAAATGGTTCAAATGGCTCTGAGCACTATGGGACTGGATTCGAACCTGCGACCGTAGCGGTCTTGCGGTTCCATACTGCAGCGCCTAGAACTGCTCGACCACCCCGGCCGGCGACACAGCATCTCCGACGTCGCGATGAAGTGGCGGTTTTCCCGTACGATCATTTCGCGAGTGTACCGTGAATATCAGTTATCCGGTAAAACATCAAATCTTCGAAATCGCTGCGACCTGAAAAATATCCTACAAGAACAGTACCAACGACGGCTGAAGAGAATAGTTCAAGGTGACAGAAGTGCAACTCTTCCTCAGATTGCCGGAGATTTCAGTGCTGGGCCATCAACAAGTGTCAGCTTGCGAACCATTCAACGACACATCATCGATATGTGCTTTCGGAGTCGAACGCCCAGTTGTGTACCCTTGATGACTGCACGATACAAAGCCTTAAACCTGCCTGGGCCCGTCAACACAGACATTGGACTGCTGAGGCCGGCCACTGTGACCGAGCGGTTCTAGGCACTTGAGTCCGGAACCGCGATGCTGCTACGGTCACAGGTTCGAATCCTGCCTCGGGCATGGATGTGTGTGATGATCTTAGGTTAGTTAGGTTTAAGTAGTTCTAAGTCTAGGGGACTGATGACCTCAGATGTTAAATCCCATAGTGTTTAGAGCCATTTTTTATTTGGACTGTTGATGACTGGTAACATGTTGCGTGGTCGGAGGAGTCTCGTTTCATATTATACCGAGTGGATGAACGTATTCTGGTATGGAGACTACCTCATGAATGTATGGACCTTTCGTGCCAGCAAGGGACTGTTCAAACTGGTGCAGGCTCTGTAATGGTGTGGGTCGTGTGCAGTTGGAGTGATATGAGACTCCTGATACGTTTAGATACGATTCTGACAGGTGACACGTATGTAAGCATCCTGTCTCATTACATGTGTCCATTCATGTCCATTGTGCATTGGGAAACTCCAGCAGGAAAATGCGATACCCCAGACGTTCAAAACTGCTACAGAGTGGCTCCAGGAACACTCTTCTGAGTTGAAAATATCCACTGGCCACCAAACTCCCCAGACATGAACATTATTGAGCATATCTGGGATGCCTTGCAACGCGCTGTTCGGAAGAAATCTCCACCCCCTCGTACTCTTACGGATTTATGGACAGCCCTGCAGGATTCATGGTGTCAATTCCATCCAGCAGTGCTTCAGACATTAGTCGATTCCATGCCACGTCGTGTTGCGGCAATTCTGCGTGCCCACGAGGGCCCTATACGACATTGGCAGCTGTACCAGTTTCTTTGGCTCTTCAGTCTAGTATCTGACCACAATTTATTGGTTATGAATTACAGGTTAAAACAGAAGAAGCTGCAAAAAGATACGAGGTTAAGGAGATGAGACCTGGATAATTTAGAAGTACCAGAGGTTTTTCAAAATTTTAGGGGGAGTATTAGTAACGGTTAACTGAAACAGGGGAAAGGAAAACAATAAAAAACTAATGGCTAGCTTTGAGATATGAAGCAATGAAAACAGCGCCGGACCAAATAGGTAAAAAGACTAAATCTAGTAGAAAACCTTGGATATCACAGGAGGTATTGAATTTAATTGATGAAAGGAGAAAATATAAAAATCCAGTAAATAAAGCAGGCGAAAGGGAATACAAACGTCTAAAAAACGAGAGTGACGTAAGTGCAAAATGGATACGCAAGAATCGATAGAGGATAAATGTATGGGTATAGAAGCCTGTATCAGTTGGAGGAAGACAGATACCGCCTACTGAAAAATTAAATTTAGAGAACGAGGACCAAGCAAAGATGGAAAAGCTGAAAGTTGAAAGGAGTATGTGGGAGGCCTATACAAGAGATATGTATCTGAAGGCAATTTTATAGAAAGGGAGCAGGACGTACAGAGTTACAGAGTGGGGTAAATAAAAGTGGCCCAGAGAACAGAGTTTCAGGGTACAAAGAAATACAACAAAGGAAAGGAAATTCAGTGCTAACCTGACTATAGCAGATGTTGAAAGTGACCACCATTCATCTCTTGGCTCATATGCGCCCTGGTCAGCAAACCGCCCAAGGCGGATCTAAGTTGGACTGCTGAAATTGCTGCAGTCTCGTCCGAAATGTTCTGCTGCAGTTCTTGATGACTATGAGGGTTGCTACGATACATCTAGACCCGAGGGCTCCCCACACAAAATAAGCGCACTGTGACCTGGGTGGCCAGGTAAGGCAGCGACCAGACTGGCCTCTGCTGACAACTCTGTCAGGAGTGACGGTTTTGTAAGTGTGTTCCAAAATTCGGCAAGCTGTGTGGGCAGTTGCTACGTCCTGTTGGAAGTACACTGCATGATCAAAAGTATCCGGACACCTGACTGAAAATGACTTACAAGTTCGGGGCGCCCTCCATCGGTAATGCTGGAATTCAGTATGGTGTTAGCCCACCCTTAGCCGTGATTACAGCTTCCACTCTCGCAGGTACATATTCAATCAGGTGCTGGAAGGTTTCTTGGGGAATGGCAGCCCATTCTTCAAGGAATGCTGCATTGATGAGAGGTATCGATGTCGGTCGGTGAGACGACGACGGCGTTCCAAAACATCCCAAAGGTGTTCTATAGGATTCAGGTCAGGACTCTGTGCAGGCCAGTCCATTACAGGGATGTTATTGTTGCACGGCCCGTGCATTATGAACAGTTGCACGATCGTGTTGAAAGATACAATCGCCATTCCCGAATTGCTCTACAACAGTGGAAAGCAAGAAGGTGCTTAAAGCATCAGTTTTGGCCTGTGTTGTGACAGTGCCACGCAAAAAAACAAGGGTAGCAAGCCCCTACATGAAAAACACGACCACACCGTAACATCACCCCTTTCGAATTTTACTTTTGCCACTACACATGCTGGCAGATGACGTTCACCGGGCATTCGCCATAGATACACTCCGCTATCGGATCGCCCCATTGTGTACCGTGATTCGTCACTCCACACAACGTTCTCCACTGTGCAATCGTCCAACGCTTACGCTCCTTGCGCCAAGCGAGGCGTCATTTGACACTTACCGCCTTCATGTGTGGCTTATGAGCAGCCCCTCGACCATGATATCCAAGTTTTCTCACCTCCCGCCTAACTGTCATGGTACTTGCAGTGGATGCTGATGCAATTTGGAATTCGTGTGTGTCTGGATAGATGTCTGCCTATTACACATTACGACCCTCTTCACCTGTCGGCGCTCCCTGTTTGTCGCCGCGCGTTGTAGCCGCATAGTCTGAGGCGCCTTGTCACGGTCCGTGCGGCTCCCCCCGTCGGAGGTTCGCGTCCTACCTCGGACATGGGTGTGTGTGTGTTATCCATAGCGTAAGTTAGTTTAAGTTTGATTAAGTAGTATGTAGGCTTAGGGACAGATGATCTCAGCAATTTGGTCCGATAAGACCTTGCCACAAATTTCCAATTTTTCTCTGTTAGTCAACAGATGAGGTCGGCCTATACGCTTTTGTGCTGTACGTGTCCCTTCACGTTTCCACTTCACTGTCACTTCGGAAACAGTGGACCTAGGAATGTTTAGGAGTGCGGAAATCTCGCGTACAGACGTATAACGCAAGTGATACCAAATCACCTGACCACGTTCGAAGTCCGTGAGTTCCGTGGAGCGCCCCATTCTGCTCCCTCACGATGTCTAATGACTACTGAGGCTGCTGATATGGAGTACCTGGCAGTAGGTCGCAGCACAATGCACCTCAAATTAAAAATGTATGTCTTTGGGGGTGTCCGGATACTTTTGATCACTTTGTGTAACTGTACGTTTATTCCTCCTCCGTTAATGCTGCCACAAATGGTTTCAAATTGTTGCCAATGTAACGCGCCGAAGTCAGCGTCCAATGAAAGAAGATGGGACCCATAATGCTGCGTGCAGACACTGCACACAAACCCTAATCTCCTGATCATGCAATGGTGTTTCGTGGAAGTTATGTGGTTTCTCCCCTTCCCAAAACCTGTTATTCTGTGAGTTGACATAACCACTCAGTTGAAATCAGGCTTCGTCAGACAGATCCATGTCCAAGTCATTCATTGTTATCTCAGTAAACAGCCACTCACAAAACTGGAGGTGGTGAGGAGCATCTGCTGGTTTTAATGCATGAACAACAGACACTCGGTAGCGATGCATGTGCAGGTGCATATCTGGTGAACTGCAGCCACATTTTCTGGTGAGCGGGCACGTTTCGGATTGTTTTTGGACTAGTTCCAAACAGTTCTTGTCTGACGTCATTTTCGGACTAAGCGTTGCATGGCACTTCTCAACAAACAACTAAGAACAACGTTTCCACGATTTTGTTGTCACGCAAGTTTCCATAACGAACACTGTGAGTACCATCGTCCCCTTTCCACTGCTCCACTCACACTGACAGCCCGCACTATGTTCTGAACCTGTGTGGATCACATGGCGGGCGTACACGTAGTGTGCGAGGCGCGGGTTGTAGTTATATGCATACGTTCACGTCCAGTCATAGCCGCTCGTCAAGGCCACTTTTATTTGTCCTACCCTGTAGATAAAGATGAGATATGATACTGCTTGAAGAATTTGACAGAGTAATGAAGGATCTAAATCGAGACAAGTACCCTGACAACTGCTTATACTCTTGGGAGAGCCAGCCATAAGCAAAACTATTCCACCTGGTACGCAAGGTTTATAAGACAGGGGAAAATACCCTCAGAATTCAAAAAGAATGTAATAATTCCAATTCCTAAGAAAGAAGGTGCTGACACGTTTTAATATTGTCGAACTCTCAGTATAATAAGCCTTCGTTGCCAAATACTAACTCGAATTACTCACAGAGAATGGAAAAACTGATGGATGTCGACCTCGGGGAAGATCAGTTTGTATTCCGGAGAAATGTAGGAACACGTGAGGCAGTACTGACCCTTCGACTTCTCTTAGAGCATGGGTCAAGGAAGGGCAGACGTACGATTATAGCATTTGTAGAGTTGGAGAAAGCTTTTGACAGTGTTGACTGGAATATTCTGTTTGAAATTCTGAAGGTAGCGGAGGTAAAATACAGGGAGCGAAAGGCTATTTACAACTTGTACAGAAACCAGACGGCAATTACAAGAGCCGAGGGGCATGAAAGGGAAGCAGTGGTTAAGAAGGGAGTCAGACACGGTTGTAGCCTATCCCCGATGTTAATCAATCTGTACATTGAACAAGCAGTAAGGGAAACCAAAGAAAAATCTGAAGAAGGAATTAAAGATCAGGGAGAAGAAATAAAAACATGCTGATGACATTGTAATTCTGTGAGAGACAGCAAAGCACCTGGAAGAGCAGTTGAACAGAATGGACAGTTTCTTGGAAGGGGGATATTAGATGAACATCAACAAATGCAAAACGAGGATAATGAAATGTAATTACAGAAGGCGAGGCTCAGTGAATTAGATTAGGAGACGAGACACTAAAGTAGATGATTTTTGCTGTTTGGGCGGTAAAATAGTTGATGAAGACCAAAGTAAAGAGGATGTAAAAAATAGAGCGGCAATGGCAAGAAAACCGTTTCTGAAGAAGAGAAATTTGTTAACAATGGCCGCCCGCGGTGGCCGTGCGGTTCTAGGCGCTTCAGTCCGGAACCGCGTGACTTCTACGGTCGCAGGTTCGAATCCTGCCTCGGGCATGGATGTGTGTGATGTCCTTAGGTTAGTTAGGTTTAAATAGTTCTAAGTTGTAGGGGACTGATGACCACAGACGTTAAGTCCCATAGTGCTCAGAGCCATTTGAACCATTTATTTTGTTAACAATGAATACAGATTTTAGGTTTACGAAGTTTTTTCTGAAGGTATTTGCCTGGAATGTGGCCATGTATGGAAGTAAAAAATGGACAATAAACAGTTGAGGTAAGAAGAGAATAGAAGCTTTTGAAATGTGGTGCTACAGAAGAATGCTGAAGATTAGATGGTCAGATCTTGTAACCAGTGAGGAGGTACTGAATAGTATTGGTGAGAACGAAATTTGTGGCACAACCAGACTGAAAGAAGGGATCGGTTGATAGGATATATTCTGAGACATCAAGGAATCACCAAGTTAGTATTAGGGGAAGCGTGGGGGTAAAATTTCTCGGGGAGCTCTAGGGATGAATACAGTAAGTACGTTCAAAAGTATGTAGGTTGCAATACTTAAAAGGAGATTAAGAGCCTTGCACAGGATAGAGTAGAGTGGAGAGCTGGATCAGACCGTCTTCGGAGTGAAGACACAACAAGAAGAACAACAAGAGCAAAAGAGAAAATGACTAACAGCAATCCACCTGTGCTACTGCAACTCACTACAGTGTAAAAGTGAAAGAAAACAAAACAAAGACCAAGAAAAAGAAGAGAGAATATTTATGGAGTACTATAGTAGTATCTTCACACGTGAGAATGCTGTATTCTTTTCGTTTCTATCCTGTGTTGTAATTCCTTGATTTTTCTGTTGCTTTCATCGCTGCATAAAACAGAAATAATGTAGCGTAGCTGAATATTGTCACTGACCTCATTTTAGTTAAACAATTTATAAAAAGTCCTCCACCCGCCGCAGTATGTAAAGCCGTCATTAGAACGCCTAGGTGGGCATTACTCCTGTAGTCCCTTCCCTGTCTATTTCCGCCCTCCTGTTTGAGATTGACCCGCAACTGCTTCCTGTTGTGCGGTACAAATTAGGGTGGTAACCCTTTAATCAAAAACCGAAAAGGGTGACACGGTGTTGGAATTGGTGCGGGAGGGGAGGACTTAATATGCATGTCTCGGGAGCTATCAGGTGCAGCTGAAGCAATTTCTGAGCCCTGAAGCAATTTCTGAGCCCTTTATCTCACGGAACCTTATCGAGGAATTTAAATGGCAGTTCATTTCCAGTGTGGATGGCGACAGTTACGGCGAGGCAGCAGATGTGATGACAGAAGGTGCCTCGAAGGAACTGATTACCATCTCCACTAATTTACTTGCGCAGCTGGAATGTTTCCCCCAACATATCACTCCCCACATGCATAATGAGAGTGGCAGTTTCCAGCTGAAAGGAGAAGCATGGCTACAAGATTTTTGAAGTCGTAATGAAAAGCGCATTTTGTCAGTAAGCAGTGTTCGCGTGCCGCATACTGGGTGGTAGTGGTGTCAGGGCCGTGCACACACGTCAGCCCTAGCTACGCTATGTTCCTGTCTAGTAACTCCCGAGGGCCAGCTAGTTATGAACTGGGAAGCCAGTGCATGTTGGTTTGTAACTGAGAAAGTGTTCACGTAGCGGTGCATTTACAGTAAGTCATGCATGGTGGCAGAAGCAACAGCAGAAAATCGGAAATATTTTAGTAAGAGCGACTGAATTTGACTATTCGAAACTCGATTGTCATATGTACTGTCGCGGCGATGACGTCGACTGTTCAGCTGTGTTGAAATCTTATGGGACTTAACTGCTAAGGCCATCAGTCCCTAAGCTTACACACTACTTAACCTAAATTATCCTAAGGTCAAACACACACATCCATGCCCTAGGGAGGACTCGAACCTCCGCCGGGATCAGCCGCACAGTCCATGACTGCAGCGCCCTTAGACCGCTCGGCTAATCCCGCGCGGCGATGGCGTCGTGTAGGAGTGTATCAGAAGTGACGTAACATCCTCGTGTCGTTGTTGACTGTCATGACTACCTTGTCCTGATGCTAGACATAATAAACAGGAAGAACTGTCAATGTGTTATTGACAAAGAGTCGTAAATTAAATACGTCCCATTAAATTATCTGCAGAAGTAAAACAACGCCATTCCCATACTGCACCGTGCTGTTCCTTTCAATACGTTATGCACACAGGAGGCGCACCTCAACGGTATCCCCGGATCGACAGTAGAATAGAACGCGTGAAAACCATTGGTGCAACAAAACTGTAATGATAGGCGGGAAACTAAAAAAAAAAACCTTTTGATTTATGTCCACTTTTCTGTATGGATATCTCAGATAAAAATATAAAAACTACACTAAGCTTGAGAATTGTGAGTGATATTGTGTGTGATGTTCTACCGCAGTTTTACTACTCATGACTGATAAACATGTCCGAGTTACGTGAATAACTTCGTGATGGGTGAAATAAAGTTGCATTCTTACTGATGACATTTGTTTGAACACATTGGTTAGCACAGTATACCAGCATATTGCCTTCATGCTCGCTAAGTAACTTGTTCTGCCGGTGCCTTCCACCAGACACACTGCGTGACGTCACATCCACCTACTTAAAATCTATCTATTGAATGGACATTTAACTACTTGTTATGTTTAAATGGAGGATATGACTCGTCTTAATATGCTTGCTGACTACGAATTACAAAACAGATTCGGGAGGAATGCTGAAACTATGGTTTCACTTTCTTAATAACCATGTGAACTAGATCTGCCCCAGAGGACATGGAGCTCACTCGACAGGATCCGGACCAACCATGGGAGATATGGTGACGTTCTACACAGATGGTGAAAGACTACCACTGCCGAATGCACCTGTGGCTTCCCAGGACAGCCTGTCAGTCATATTAATGAAAAGTGCTCTCAAAATTCGTATCCTGGAAAAGCCTCTGACTTCTTGGACGCTACAGCAGATGTGATATATTATAAAAATTACGTGTGTCTAAATTGGTAAATTGTGTACATATTTTATTTGTATTTCGAAAGTGATGTGTAACTGCCATACGATTAGTGTAATATATACTTTGTTAATACAGGCAGCAACATGAGAACGCTATTCTGTACCGCAGAAGACAGTACCCTGACTTGCAGAAGGTGTACGGAACGAAAATCAACGCAAAGGAAGCTAACGTAATTGAGTACGTGGCTAAGAAGATATGAAAGTGAAAACAACACAAGGCCATATTGAATAGGTTGCACACTACAGATCTGGGGAATACGCTAAATGATAACTGCGTGACTGAAGAGGAAAGAAGATTAATAATTGCAGTGGGCATTCCAGAAATAGCAACTCTTTTTATGCAGCAAAATTTGGGTTGAAGTTAGAAAAAACTTTGGTTAAATGCTTCTTTTTTGTTCGGCTGTGAACGCAGCCTATTAAAACGCGGGAAAGCGGCAAAATTGAAGCACTCCAGATGTGGATTTGGAGAGGACTGGAGAAAATAAAATGAATTGATAAAGATAAGAACAGTGAAAGAATGGAAAGGATAAAGGAACAAAGAATTCTCCTACCAGTGTTTGAAAAAAGGAAAGCAAAGTGGGTGGGGAATATACTATGAAGAAAAGGAATTCTACCAGCAACTGCATCTACACCTACATGGATAATCTGCAAATCACATTTAAGTGCCTGCCAGAGGGTTCATCGAACCACTTTCACAATTCTCTATTATTCCAATCTCGTACAGCGCGCGGAAAAAACGAACATCGATATCTTTCCGTGCGAGCTCTGATTTCCCTTATTTTATATTATTTGATCGTTTCTCCCCAAGTATGTCGGCGTTATTTCGTCGCATTCGGAGGAGACAGTTGGTGACTGAAATTTCGTGAGAAGATTCCGCCGCAATGAAAAACGCTCTTGTTTTAATGATGTCCACCCCAAATGCTGTATAATTTCAGTGACACTCTCTCCCCTATTTCGCAATAATACAAAACGTGCTGCCCTTCTTTGAACTTTCTCGATGTAATCTGCCAATCCTATCTAGTAAGGATCCCACACGACGCAGCAGTATTCCAAAAGAGAACGGGCAAGCGTGGCGTAGGCAGTCTCCTTAGTAGATTTGTTATATTTTCTAAGTGACCTGTCAATAAAACGCAGTCTTCGGTTACCCTTCCCTACAACATTTTCTATGTGTTCTTTCTAACTGAAATTGTTCGTAATTGTAATTACTAGCTATTTAGGTCTAGCGGTTCTAGGCGCTCAGTCCGGAACCTCGTGACTTCTACGGTCGCAGGTTCGAATCCTGCCTCAGGCATGGATGTGTGTGATGTCCTTAGGTTAGTTAGGTTTAAGTAGTTCTAAGTTGTAGGGGACTGATGACCACAGACGTTAAGTCCCATAGTGCTCAGAGCCATTTGAACCATTTGAACTAGCTATTTAGCTGAATTTACGGCCTTTAGATTTGACTGATTTATCGTGTAACCGAAGTTCAACGGAATCCTTTAAGCACCCATGTGGATGACCTCACACTTTTCGTTATTTGGGGTCAATTGTCGATTTTCGCACCATTCAGATATCTTTTCCACATCGTTTTGCAATTTTTTTTATTTCTGATGACTTTACTTGTCGATAAACGACAGCGTCATCTGCAAACAACTTAAGACGGCTGCTCAGATTGTCTCCCAAATCGTTTATAAGCAAAGGGCCTGTAATACTATCTTGGGGAACGCCAGAAGTACTTTCTGTTTTACTCGATAACTTCAGTTACTGCGAGCCACTTGTGTGGAACAGTGTCAAAAGCCTTCTGGAGACTCATAAATACGGAATCAATTTGAAATCCCTTGTCAATAGCACTCAACGCTTCGTGCGAATAAAGAGCTATCGAAGTTACAGGAGAAGGACACAAGAAAATAGGAAGGAGAACAATAAAAAAAGCTGGATGAAGAGAAAAGCGAAAGATACCAGACAACGAAATAGTTGGCCTGTAACAGCTTCAGGTGCAGACAGCATTTGTGTTAGGGATCTGCCAATGGGCACAACAAGTGATGATGACGATGACTATGATGTTGACTGTATGGAAAAGAGCAATTTTAGTTTCTGAACCGGCCGTGGCACATCAATATACAGTTAGAATGGGACTTGCAATTCAGTTATCTTGCGGACCTGGGTGCGGCAACACTAAGGAGACAGCAGCGTTGAATGTACGTTTGTGATGCGGGTCTCATTTTATTGTGGAACCTTCTTGTTTCACCTTACCCAGTTGTCCCTCTGCTCCACGCAGATCTACTTAGTCGGATGCACTTGTATGTAAGACATGCGCCATCGACTAACAACCTCTTTAAGACCTACTGAGAGGTAGAAACCATTCGTAGAGAAACCGGGAGGGAGTAGCTGAGACTCCCATGCAAGATGGGGCCTTGCGGAATAGTAGCTGCAACCAAGTGCAAAACCTTGTCTGCTCACTGTCACAGTGAATGGAAGATTAATATTCACCGATAGTCAGCAGGCGGCATTTGCTTATCCGCATGCGCTTTCGTTTTATCGCGGCGGCGTTCAAAGGAGACGTCGTACAAAAGAAACCGTTTACGGTCGGCCAGACGGCAGCGCTGGTCGCGGCGCCCTGCCTGGACACCAAATTCGTTAGCGGCTCTTAATGAACTTCTGCTAGAAGGGCGGCGGAGCTGTGCACAAGGATACACCGGCTGTTCTCTCGCTGTCGCTGCGAAATCACTCCAGAGAGCTGCCTGACAAGCGCATTTTGTAAAACTCATTCTGGAAATAATTTTCGCGTGAGCAAAATGCTGCAAAGTGAGTATTTCGTTTAGATTTAGACATAAAATACCTGTAGCATAGAACGGATAAAATACTTACCACAGAATGTGGCTTTAACGCAAACAAAACAAAGATGAAAGTGAAAAGAATTGCAGAAACGAGAATAACGGTTTGGTAAAAAACAGTGCTGTGAGCGATATGAAACGGGAATAAGTGAAAGAACTATTTTGAAAGCGAGATGGTACAGGATAGACGAAGAAAAGAAGGTATCAGAATTAGATTAGCGTGGGTGAAGAGAGTTTCCTTCAGTGAAAGGGCTCTGCTGATTTCAGTTATTAACATGGGAATGAAAAGTTTCTGAAAGTGTGTGTCTGAAACGATGACCATAGGAAATTCTGGCCGAGCGGTTCTAGGCCCTCAGTCCGGAACCGCGCGACTGCTACGGTCGCAGGTTCGAATCCTCCTTCGGGCATGGATGTGTGTGGTGTCCTTAGGTTAGTTAGGTTTATGTAGTTCTAAGTTCTAGGGCACTGATGACCACAGAAGTCAAGTCCCATAGTGCTCAGACCCATTTGAACCATAGGAAATTCGGAGAGGAGGAAGTTGAAGAAGCTGGAAGTATGTAACATGTGGTGTTGTTGAAGAAAATTGGTTGGACAACTTCGATACGCAGAACTAAAACAAACAGACGAGGAGATAAGTGTATGGAAAACAGAAGAAGGGAGAAGTTAGGGAGGCATCTGCTACGGTATCCAAAAGTAGTTGGAGCAAACGAGACATAGAAAATGCAAGCCAGATTGTCGGGTGTAATACAACGTAGAGATGAAAAACAGCACGAGAGAAGAGGGAAAAATGAAGAAAGGTATCGAACTACTTGCAAGACATATGGCTTAGGATAAGTAAATAAAAATTTCACATACGGCGCATTTGTACCGAAAGATTAATCTTTTAATGTATACTGACTGGCGAATATCTTTCAGAAGTAATGGAGGTGAAAGCTCCATCCGGCAATCTTATTTTGGAATTTTCAGCTTGCTGCAGTTACTTGAGTCAGCAGCTTCTGTTAATCAACAGAACGAAAAACCGGTCCAGGCTGTAAATATTTTATTTTTCATTCGATGTCTAGTTTCGGTTCGACACCCATTTTCAAATCAACATAACGAAGTCGAAAATGACGTTTCCAGAGGTATTATCTGTATGCAGTGTGAATGTACAGTACACATTTTGTTGACATCTCCGGAAATGCCATTTTCGACTTTGTCATGTTGATTTGAAACTGAATCTCAGCTCGAAACTAGTCATCGGATAAAAAAGAAAATATTTGCAAGTTGGACTGGTTTTCCGTTCTGTTAATCTTATTTCGGCTTTTCAGTGGTTTCCCAGATCACAGTAGGCGCATGTCACGATAAAGAGGGGGACGGTTCTAGTTGTAGAAGTAGTAATGGGAAACGATGAACACACTTCGCGCGCCGTGAGCGCAGTGTGGACACTTTTATTATTACAACAATAAAACTACGAAGTGTGTTCTTCATTGCCATCCACACAGATCGCCCCACAGCACAGCATGTGTACCTTACAAAGAAGTAGCAGCAGTAGTAGTAGAGACAGCAGTAATTTTGTTCATCCTGTCTTTTTAAAACAGTGCACCGTCATTCAGTTTACCTCTAATATACAATACTGTTTTGCAGACAAGTTATCTGAGAACATAGAAAGCTAGTGTTACAGTGTCGATTCATTTCTCACTAGCGTTTTACTGGCGGATCCAGATTCATTCTCCACACTGCTACTGTATTGAAACCAGTCTTAAGTGAAGATCGGCAGCCTCGCTTGGACGCTCAAGACTGATTCCAAGCCAGTGATGAATGTCCTGTAGCTGTCTTACCGTGTTCAGAAATATTCAGAGATTTAACTACTGTCAGGACTTCATCTCCAACTGCTGTCTTACAAGTCCCGTCAGTAACCTCCACAAAGACAAAACAATAACCAGTTCCAAGTCATTGTGTCATGTAAGACATAAACATCGCACCTTATGTTTCCACGAAAGCAAAAGTAATTTATTGGCTTCATACAGAACTCGCTAAATACGTCTCTGTCTTTACCCACCACCTAAACACTTCTATGTTTGCTACGAAACTCAGTCCTTTCTTCAACAACACCACATGTTACGTACTAAGTCACAATAGACGAATATAAACTCGTAAATAACTAACCGGTATTTTACGGCCCCAAAACAGGAACAGACCTATGAATTAGTTAAGGTTTTTCCTGTTGGAGAAATTCTTTTGTGAATCACCAAGGTTTAGTTGGACGTTAACTGATTTGTACAACGTTCTTAAAACGTCACCTCCACTGCGCAGGACCCGCGTCATGGCTGAAACACCAAGGGATGCCCACCGATTCCATTATCTTGCAGTCTCCAAGGAAACTGATTTAAAATGTCAGACTATCGCCCAGTCAGCCACAGGTACAGACAGCAGGCATTTCCATTGGTCAGTTCCTGCGCCACAAAACAACTAACTCTTTTCCAGTGCAAATCGATTCTGTATTAAAACATTGGCATACCTACCAAGTTGCGCTGCCATACGATAATTACAGCCCACACTGGGTGTCTGTGAGCAGCTGTATTTTAATCGTAACCATGTGGTACCTGACGGAAACAATAATCTGAAAAACCGGAATGGAGATAGTGGACAGACCTTTATTCGCTAAATCTGAAAGTTATGATCTCACAAAGAGACCACATGGGATCCGGATTTTTGTGTCTTTTAAAATATATATTTATACTACGTGAAGTTCAGAATTCAAATATCAATCAACCCCGAAGGAGTTAGGTGCAAGCCACAAAAATTCGCGAGATAGTCGATTTTGAAATTTTGCGAGTGTCGTTAATTTAGCAGCTGACGGGTAGTTTTTGATCACAGGCTACGTGGCGCTTTGGCAGAATGCTTGTCTGCGCCGTGGGCGGCCCGTGTTTGATTCTCAACTAATCCAAACATTTTAACAATGATGCATGTTCTAAGAGCATTTTTATAAAGGGTAAAAAGGTAAAGATGAAAATGAAAAAAAAAATAATGTTTGAAGCGCTCAACATTGGAAATCACTGTTCGAGTCTTGTTTCGGTCGATATTTTTGTCGTGTTTTCCGGTCGGATCTAATACCTACCCCGCCCGAACAGGCCATGAATGCCCGACGGTACCGACCTGCCGCCTTGTCATCCTCAGTCCTTAGGTGTCACCGGATGCGGATACGGAGAGGTATGTTGTCAGCACACCGCTCTCCAAGCCGTTGTCAGTTTTCGTGACCGGAACCGCTACTTCTCAATGAAGTAGCTCCTCAATTGGCCTCACAAGGGCTGAGTGCACTCCTCTTGCTCGACAGACCGTATGGTCACCATCCAAGTGACAGGCAAGCTCAACGTCACGTAGCTTTGATGATCTGACGGGACCCGTTGTTACCACTGAGGCAAGGCCGTTGGCACATATCTAATAGCTACGTCAATCAAATATAAAATTCGTTAAGTATCTACTGATTAATACATATTTGCCTTTTTGTAAGAATAATGCGCATTTTCTTATTGATGATTACATATCGCACACAAAATACAAATTCTTAACTACTAATCTTTCATAAAAGATTGTTAACAAAGATTGTTTAAATAAAAGAGTACAAATTATTTTTTTCATCTTCAAGTGTGTTACGCTTCACGGATACGCTAGTAGAATATGCACTATTCTTAAAAATTTGTATGGGCTCAGAATCGAACCTGCACGCACCCATGTGCAGGTGAGCGTTCTGCCAAAGAGCCGCGGGGCCGGTGGACAAAAACCGGCCGTGAGTTACTTAACTATAGACACTCGAAAAATTTCAAAGTGGATTTTCTCCAGAAATTTTGAGGGTTGCACCGAACAGCTTTGCGGATTAATACATCAATTCTGTACTTCACGTACCACAAATATTTAAAAAATTGAGAATTGGGACTGCTGTGAGGTATCCTCGTCATCCTTAGAATTTGTTAGCCGTAGTATCACGAGAAACCACAAAGCTAGGTTATAAATCAAAAGAAAATCGAAACCACTCTTGCTAGTCAATAATATGGAAGAGTGCACAGAGGGAACTTAATAATATTCCTCATCTGGGCAGTTGGCAAATTCAGAGTTAACGGGGCAAAAGGAGCCGACAAGTTACAACCAACCAAGCAACGGAAGTTGCGTGGCAAAGTAAGCGAGTAGCGAGGTGCTCAGAATATGGATCCCACTACGACAGTTGCAGCACTTAACATTTCCCCAAAAATCAGTTAGCGTGCCCCGATCTGCAGCAGACGGCGACCGGGAGTGAATCCCCCAGAATCTTAGATCAAGACCCTCAACTGCTCACTTTGAAAAGAACTATCCGCGGAGAGGACGGCTCAGTTTTTTCGCCCGTGTGGCGAATGAGAATATCGCTTATTTTGCGAAAAACAAAAACTGAGGAAATGCGGTAGAAACTTCCCACTTTTGGCCTACAAAGTGCACATTAACAAACACGAGATTGGTACTTCTCTGGAGAAGTGTTCCCTCGGTTGGTCAGCCTCTTTGTGCCCAGAGGAGTCTCTTTCGACTGGATACGCCAAAAGTCTGGAGTGAAAGCAACCGGCTGTCCCGCACTGGTGCAGTGGTGCCACCGTATCCCGTCCTTTGATGCTCGTACAGAAAAGGCAAAAGTGTCGTGCTCAGTTATTCTGTGGGGATGGCAGCAGTGGCACAGGGATCTCCTCCCTGAGTGATGGCAGCTGCCGTCTTTGCCAAGGAAAGCACACTTCAGGCTGCAGCTCAATTTCCGCGGAAACTGCCCGGCTGCTCTGGGATGGTCGCCCTCCTACTGAGACTCACTGGTCGCCTCCTACCGACAGACGGGAAACTTAGACCACGCTGGGCGTGCACCCTTCTAACAAGAAAAAGCATAACTTTCCCTCACAGCACACATATCCAGTTCACTCAGTACAGTAAGCTCGAAATAGTGGCAGAAAATGAAACAATATTCCATAGCGCTACCTGACAGTCATGTCACAATGTTACCATGGAAGTAGAAAAAGACAAGAAACTGCCATTTCTAGATGTGCTGGTCACAGGGGACGGCGAAAACCTGGGACACAGCGTGTATCGGAAACCGACACACACGGGCCGATACCTGCACAAACTGTCAAACCACCACCCGAGCCAGAAAAGAGGCATGATTAGTACGCTCGTAACGAGAGCAGGACGAATATGTGAGCCGCAACACCTCAAACGAGAAATGCAACACCTGGAAACTGTTCTGAGGAGCAATGGGTACTCCACAAATTACATTAGAAGTGTAACAGAGCCAAACACTCGGCGAAGTAAGGAACCAGAAAAAGAAATGTCGGCCTTTCTGCCATACATTCCCAGAGTGACGGACAGAATCGGCCGTATATTGCGCAAACATGGCGTAAAGGCGATTTTCAAACCGACAAGGAAGATCAAAGAGTGTCTTAGATCGGCGAAGGAGAAAAGAGACCCACTTGCAATGTCGGGAATATACCGTATACCATGCACATGCGGAAAAGTTTATGTCGGAATGACTGGACGATCAATTAACACCAGGATCAAAGAGCATAAGCGACATTGCAGGTTGGGGCAGAGCACGCACTGAATGAGACCGACCACGTAATAAAATTCGCCGACACGGAAGTTCTGGCTGTAGAGAAGCACTATCACACGCGCTTGTTTAGAGAAGCTGTAGAAATACAAAAACACGCGAAAAGTTTCAACAAGAAAGAGGAAAGCCTTAAGGTAAGGTAAACGGATCCTGGCTTCCCGTACTGCAGCGAACGACAGTCGCAGGTAGCAAGAGGAGAACCGCACCGGAAATGACCGCGGAGAAGCCCTCGGACGTTGGCGCGCCAGGTACATATAGTCTGCGGCCGCGAGTTCGGCTCCAGTTCACCACCGGCAATGGAGGGTGAAGCTTTGACAATGCCAGCCACTCGTGCTGGCGAAACGTCAGAAAAATCATTAGATGAACGTCGGCCGAAGAACCCGAGACAGAAGCCAATAGGCAGTTTGTCAAAATACTGAAATGTGATAGGGTATTTCGTATTTGACCATTTCGTAGAAACAATCTTAAACTGTGAATTACGTGTTTTATGCCCACAATAAGATCTTTCCCTGCTAACTGCACGTATTAACATTATAAATCGAAAATGAAATTAAAATAATTTGAAAGCCTGCAAAAAAGCTTCCCTCGAGTCACATGATGCCTGTGACTCTCTGTTAAGTACTAAGCTGTGTTACTGCAAAGGTGCAATATATTATCACGCACGGAACTGGGTGCTTATGTTTACATTTGCGAAGTAGCACTTTCTGACGTGCAGCGCCAACGATTTTTGTGTAAGAAATGGCTTTTTCGACTGCACTTAATGAATATAAAAGCTCATTTGTGTTAGTCCCACGCGGGTGTAATGAGGTGAGACGGCGCTACGGACCTTCGATGTGCTTCGCCTTGAATGCGGTGTGCCCGTATTAGATACTCCACAGCATTAGCACACTACACTTCACGGTAGCTTTTCTTCTTACTTACTGTTGTTTGGACGCAGCAGTTGCTTTAAATAATGTTTTTGTGGTGCTTACGTGAATATCACCGCGTCACTAAAGCAATTTCTGATTTTAAATGTGTTCCCTGAGCCCCGTAGTTAAACGTTATTGAAAATGAAAAAAAATCGTACTTGCTCTTAAGCGTCTGTTTATATAAATGAATAAACGCCTCGCACAACAGAAAGTGTTATTACCACATATTTTTGATCATAATAAAATTTTTTTACGTAAAACAGTATAACGCCACCCGGGAGAATAGATAACCTTGCGCGCGCTGCGAAACAGTCGATATCTCGCATAACGATAGTCGCTCGATCGAAACGGCAGTTTGCCAAGAGCTCTACCAAATAACCAACACGTCATATTATACTACATAATTAACTGGTTGTTAAACTTAATTGGTAATTTTCCATTTGGGGGAAGTAAGCATGTAAGTAGGCTGTTTAGGTTTTTATATCGGTAACGTCTCGTAACGCTCTGTATGAAAATCACTGGCTGTGCTGTGTGCAGTCTGTGGCTGGTTGGCATTGTTGGAATATTCGTTATTGTAGTGTTGGGCAGTTGGATGTGAACAGCGCGTAGCGTTGCACAGTTGGAGGTGAGCCGCCAGCAGTGGTGGATGTGGGGAGTGAGACGGCGGAGTTTTCAGAGCGGATGATCTGGACGTGTGTGAATCAGAGAGAGTAAATTTGTAAGACTGGATGTCATGAACTGATAAATACATTGTTTGTTATCTATCAAAATCTTTCATTTGCTAACTATGCCTATCAGTAGTTAGTGCCTTCAGTAGTTAGAATTTTTTATTTAGCTGGCAGTATTGGCGCTCGCTGTATTGCAATAGTTCAAGTAACGAAGATTTTTGTGAGGTAAGTGTTTCATGAAAGGTATAGGTTATTGTTAGTCAAGGCCATTCTTTCGTAGGGATTATTTAAAGTCAGATTGCGTTGCGCTAAAAATATTGTGTGTCGGTTTAGTGATGATCAGAATAAGTAAAGAGAGAAATGTCTGAGTACGTTCAGTTTTGCTTAGCTGTTTGAAAATCAAACAAGGTAAGGCGTTTACCAGCACTGCAATTCTTTAATTTTTCTAAGGGGACGTTTCAAACAAGGCGCCTGCGAATATGCGTTATTTTTCACACTGCTATTAGCGCCCTCGTCTGCGCTTGTTTTACACAAAAAAGTGTTATTGTTTCACTGTGATTAAACATATATAGCAATAACACTTATTAATATGAAACAGACGCAGGCGGGAGTGCCAGCTGCAATAGAAAATGCGCGCATGCGCCACATTTATTTCCTCCAAATGGAAAATAACCTAAAATTTCTTTCTGCCTATCCAACCATCATAGGTAGCCTACTAGAAACAAACGTATCCAAATCCAACACACATAACACACAGGTTGTTTTACACTTAACTAAAATGATCTTACTGGGTCGAAAAAAATTGTCAATCGGAGAAGTCAGCTTTTAATTATTTCTTCTTCCTCCAGTTTTCTTTTTTTATTTTAAGCATCTGATAGTTTCTTTATACCATCAGATAATTCGGACATCTACCAATCACAAGCACACAAAGCACGATAAAGTATCTCATACAGACAATAAATAAAATGCACAGTTATTATCATGGGTTGTCATATTGAACGGTGCCACTGACTGAGCAATATAATAGAATAAAATATGTTTTATTTCTACATCTAATTGATACCGTAACACTTAATCTTTAAAATTATGACCGACTTACCTTGACAATCCAGAGTGAATTTGCACGAAAAAGCAATTTTACACAAACTCCCTGCATGAAACTACACGAATTCAGTAACTTTCTTTGAATATAAAGTAACTAGATACAATCAAACTATACAGAAAGTAAATTTCAATAAGTGATGTACAATGTGCCAACAGTCTTTCCACAGTGATAACACTAGTTCCTGTCAGATCACTGAAGTTAAGCACTGTCGGGCTTGGCTAACACTTGGATGGCAGACCATCCAAATGTCTGCTGAGCGCTGCCAGCAAGCGGGGTGCGCTCAGCCTTTGTGAGGCAATCTGAGGAGCTACTTGACTAAGAAACAGCGACACCCGTGACGAACATTGACAACGAGCAGCATAAGCTGTTGCCAGCACTCCGATCGGCAAAGGGGCTGCGAGGAGTGCCACCGCAGCAAGCGAGTCTGTCAGGAGAGAGGTCACAGACAAACTCGTAATAAACGCGCTGCCAACGCCCTCTCGACCACTAGTATTTAGATCCCCACCGCGGACAAGAGGTCCCAGTCAGTCATCCAGTGAGTCACCGAGTCGAGATTTCAGTCGCAGCCCAGTCACTTGCAGTCGCAGACTGAGCCGCAGTCCCGGGCAGCACATAGCGACCAGAGTAGTGCACATAGCGGGACTTGTACTTCAACAGCTGTGAGGCTAACGTGGACTATTACAGAAGAACTTGTACCACAACGGTACAAGTTAAGTAGCCCTCTGTTTATGTTAATAAAGAACCCTGTTAATATATGCGTACAGTTATGTTACAGAAAGATGATACCAGTCACCAAACAACATCCTCTCCTTGCTTCCCGTGGTACAGGCCTACAGTGACAACAAGACGACACAAAAACTGGCGAGAGTATAATTCAGTGCAGATTCTGCTTGCTCCTCTAGTGTTTTAGCTTGCAGCTGTGCTCATTTCTCATTGCTAATTTTTGTTGTGCTTTTACATATATTCCAGGGCGGGAGCCCCAGAACTAATCAAATATCTCTTTTCAGAGGATTTGCGTGCTCTTTTGCTATAAAGCATTTGTGTAAACCATGGCTACCCGCCCCCGCCCCCTCCACCCCTTGCCCCCGCGCCTCACTCACAGACGGCCAGTGTGATTGATCTAACACAAGCTTTTCAATTTCAGAACCAACAAATTGTTGCCCTGCTAACGACAGTACGACAACTGCTGGCTACACAAGCTGCGTCTGCCGCCCAGCAGACAAACCGAGCCGCCCAACAAGTGTCACTCACCAGCATATCAACGTTCCGGCAGTTTAACGACACCGAAGAGGAATTGCTCGAACACCTGACACAGTTCCAAGCACATTGTGAAGTTCATCGAGTTCAAGTTGCTGTAAAGCTACAATACTTTCTTTCGATTGTGGGGTCCCCAATGTTCAGGTTAATACAAAAATTATTCCCAACCGCGTCTCCCGACGAACTCAGTTACGACGAAGTAATCGTTGCATTAACTCAATACTGTGACCAGCAAGTCGGAGTAGCCGCAGCCATATATCAGTTCTTTTGCTTGCAGAAAACGCCGGAACAGACATACCATCAGTGGTACACAGAATCACCGGGAATGACTAGGAAGTGCAAATTTAAGTCTAGTGTGGCAACTTTTATTGTGATTTAATGACTAGGGATGCAATAACTTTGAATGTCCCAGATTTTAGAATATGGGAACAGATCTTAAAGTACTCTGATCCATCACTTCCTCAAGTGTTGCAAATCTTAGAGCAATATGATTCGGGTGCCAGACCCTAGCCGGCCGGCGTGACCGAGCGGTTCTAGGCGCTTCAGTCTGGAACCGCGCTACCGCTACGGTCGCAGGTTCGAATCCTGCCTCGAGCATGGATGTGTGTGTGATGTCCTTATGTTAGTTAGGTTTAAGTAGTTCTAAGTTCTAGGGGACTGATGACCTCAGATGTTAAGTCGCGTAGTGCTCAGAGCCATTTGAACCATTTTGAACCTTTACTTGAAACCTCGGAAAAAATAGATGAAGCTGATACCTCCACTCGCAAATACACATGTCTGTGATATAACAGATCCCAAATCATCCCTATAATTTACAAAGTCAACTAAGGTCTTTCTCATTTCTAGAGAACCGGCAAACGTGTCTTCCATCCGTCTTTCACCTGCTAGATGCACACACCACGATGTTCTCTCAACTAAATAAAGGCACGAAATGTGCAGAAGCAGTCAACCGGACAATTTACATGGGAGAGAATAATGCTCCAGCGCAAACACGCGTCTGTATTGAATCTTCTCAAATTTCCATAGATCACGAAAGCTGTCTAACACATACTGAGTATTAGTTCGCTACTCGGCCGTCTAGAGGACGACACGGTTAAGTCAGCTACATTACTGCACCCCAAAATGCCTATCCATTCGGCCGGCTCCTGCGTTATTTGATCGCTATACTTATAACTAACTATTACGATCGCGGTCTCAATTGGACGACATTTGACAATGAGCAAAGTATCGGAAATACACACTGCTGACTGCTGTGGCCCTGGAAATAGAAATATCTGTACCATTCTTATGACTTGACATACTCTCCCTTTTGCTATCACAGTATTCCACGTCAAATCCATTCCTTACTTACGACTGGACATAGTCATTTCCTTTGCACATGTCAGAACACAAAAACCTACTTTATAAGCCTGATGCTCAAGGCGAACCTATCACGCACCCCCTATTACTAAGTATAATACTTCACCAATAAATGATTGCCGGCGATACGAAATAATACTGAGCGAGAATCAACGATTGGTGGACATGTCTAATAAGTTTTCTTGCGAGTGGTACCACTGTGTCTTATAAAGAGAGTCGTAATCGTCTTACAAACCGCCAGTTGTTAAAAAACACAACCATATTACCATCACAAGCGGTCTTGGTTCTATAGGTGCATACAAGTATCCATGTTAAAAGTTATAAAGGTTTTATAAATCGAGGTATGGCATTACTTCCGAATTAAGTGGTTTTACCAGACAAATAGCGTGACACTGAATATAGACGGTGATCGTCGGAGAGTATATTAACAGACCAACAGTGCAGTTACATGTCGCTGACGATGCAACCTCATGATAAAATCACTGAATTTAGAAAGTGATTTGGCTAAGGAACGTGGTATGAAACCGGTATTTGCAACGCCCTTATGCTGCTGCTAGGTATTTCTCCGGTATTTGTAACACATACTGTCTCGATGCCATGTCAGACGTTCTTTGGTATATCCATAAGTAAAGGTTGATCGAGAAGGATCACAAACAGTAGATGGTGTGCTGATTGAGGTCGTAAGAAATGTACACAGGCTTTTCAGATCTGTCACGCTCTCCGGTAGAAATGTTGTCTTTGATTTGGAATCAAGTCTTTCCAGTCAACCACATACCTGGGTTCTATCCGATGGAGAAGTCTTTTAATGATTACAGCCACTAGTGAATTTCTGGCACTCTCATATCTCGAAACGTGTCACCTTTTTTGAACCTATCTGCTACAGTAAAATTCCAATGTGGCTTTTTAGGCGGTCACTATACCTCTTGCAACTGCTGCCATTTCTGTAGCTTTGTGCATGTGATAGTTCCAATTTAAGTTGGGACTGAGCATAAGTCGGAGAGAGCTACATCTACCACCTTCTGCAACCCGTGTAGAAACAGAGTGACTTGAGCTAGTGCAACAGGACGTGGTTTTGACCATTCGGTGGAAATAGGAATATGTTGTCATAGCTCCGCCAACAGTGTACTATGTGTAAGGTTAGGGCCAAACGAAGCCTGCTCCTGCCACAAGAGGTAGTATAAAAGTCAGTACGAGAAATGGGGGAAGGACGAGGATTTTGCTACTGCATTGTGGTGTGACCCCAAACTGCTGTCAAAGTAGATCCGTGTCCCTCTGAGCCCATTCATGTCTATCATCTCAACATGCTATCATTGTTAACCTGCACCAGCCAACAGAGAAAAATTACGAACTATAAATGCTCCACTAACTTCATCCGATAGAGAACTAGATAAGATTTTTATCGCATCTGTCTCCTTCCATATACTGAAAAGAAATACCGTCTGCATGCTGGCATTGAGCACATGTGACGATCCAGTTAAATACACAGGTATTGATCCAGTGCACGTACCAGTGTAAAACTGTATCATCTGTGCTGTAGGACGATGACCATATCCCACAAACTATACTACAAGTCGCAAGAGATGCCCCCTGTGACCCTGTGTCATTGTTTGAAACGTAGAGTTCCCATCGCCTAGGTACTTCGCATATCTAACGTTATAAATGGGCACCGATCTCTGAAATATTTGTAGAGTTCCATCACACTCCACCCCTCCACTGTAACCATAATTCTTAGAACACTGATGTTCAATACGTCCTTCAGTGTTACCATGGCAGGTGTGGCAGTACTTAGGTAAGCACTCAACATCAACAACTTTTCCATTCTCCAGAGAAGTAGAACTTACAACATCATTCAAGGAACGATGTCCTCGATTTTGCCATGTCCCATCAAGTACAACAGCAGTGTCCCTGGTTCCACTAATATTTACAGTTTCTTCTACAGCACGTTTCATCGATGCTTTAGACACAACCATCAAGGCATCTAATAGTATTTTTATTTTTTCTGAACTTACTGGGAGGAGGAGAAAGGTCCATCAAACCGCAAAATGTTTGAGCAGCGTTTTTCCTTTTCCTATTGCATGCATTGCACACACTAACTTCAAATTCACATCATATGAATTATGCACAGTGTTCGAAGTCATTTTCGAGGTAGATTTATTGCAGGATCTACACAGAACGTCTGATTTTGGTGCTAAACCCTTCGTGCTTCTTTGTTGTTCAATTATTTCCAGATAGCCTACACCATCACATTGTTTACATTTCGCCATTTCCTTTATGCACTAGAAACAGCTTCATTGTTAAGCCAAAAATTTGAATCACCAGGAGGCGTACCATGTGGGAGTTTCTTTTCTGAAGAACTGATACATAAGTAACTTTCAACAATATGGCTTGCTTTGTTTGCGAACTAGTTGCCACAGAATTTCCTTTTATTGAATTTCTTGATACATGGCATAGTTCGCATATATTGCACACTAAAGGATATGTACTTCCACAAATATACATAGCACTCAGGCAACAAACATTCAGTAGCACGTGAACAAACTGCATCAGCGAAACAAAAGTAAATAGTACCAAAGATAATCATTTACAGGCACTAGAAACCTGCACTGTTATTAACATATACAATGTATCATACTTATAATCGCTGGAAACAGAACTTTCACAGTTCTTTTAGAAATAATACTGCCTTCTGTAACAGAAATAAAGGAGACACGGTGACATATATGAAAGTAACTTTAAAATTATATATATATATATATATATATATATATATATATATATATATGTATGTCATTTTTCATTTGAAACCCTATAATGTATATATAAATGTAATCAGAAAAGACTATAGAATTTAATAAAGTCATAAAAAATTCGAATTTTTCCACCATTTAGAAGTACCCTGCATCCTTAAACAATATTCCATACACTGCAATCAATTTCCTGACAAATTCTTTAACATATAAATAAACTATATTCCATACACTGCTATAAATAATTAAACAATTTTCCATGAATTGTCTAAATTGTTTAAACAATATTCCATACACTGCAATCGAATTCCCGTAAATGACCGATCAACTGAATTTTTTTCCCATCAATTTGCAAGAGGGGGAGTTAGCCAGATGGGGAGGGGATAGTTAATTGATCAATTTAATTAAGTAGTCAATCAAACTGATAAGAGAGAGAGGGTGCTATTCCAATAATTCAAACCTGAAAGTGTGCCTGCAGCAGTGAGGGGGAGAGGGTGAGTTTGTAGTTTCCTGAGTGGTGGGGAAGAGGGGGTGGGGGAACAATAGGTTAAGTACCTGTCAATAAAAAGGAAGGATCCTTTTAGAGGAACAATAGGTTAATGACCTGTCAATCAAAGGAGAACAATAGGTTAGGTACCTGTCAATCAAAGGAGAACAACAGGTTTGCTCCTGAATGCATACCTGCCCCTGATGTAGGCAATCTGCACTAACCAAATGTGCTGATGCCCCTGTTGCCCCACTATTATTATGGTGCAGCCGCAGCCTCACCGGCACCATCTATTACAATGGTTACGAGACCACCAACCTGCCCGTGGTGATGGATATCGATGCGAGTGCGATGCCTACCTCTGCTTTTCTTCTGATGGTCACGATCTCGCACATTAAACGTCCACATTTTGACACAGAACAGCACCTCTGAGAGCAGTTGTCACCCCAAAAACAGAAGAAGAAAAGTCAAACGCCATCCAACCACACACTTCTTTATGTGGCAGCGCAGGCTGTGGACTGGATGCAGGACAATGATCTCAGCTTCGAGCGCCCTGACGACAGGACTGGCGCGTTTCCCACCTGACTGTCCCTGATTGCAGACGGATCGTTGAGGATGTGTGGGCCCTCTGTCGTCAACATCGCCCAGCTTACACATCCACCTTATCCTGGCGGCTATCCTGCCTGAAACCAGTTCTACGCGGGGCACTTGGGATATGGCAAAGACTTCAAAGCTTGGCAAGCGAGCACTATGGACTTTTATTATGTGGTGCTATGTGACTGCACTTCGATGACCATCAGTGCATCGTGCTGAAGCGCATATCACTTCACTCATGCAACGACACTTGGAAGGGACCCTTGTTAGAGACTGCACCCATGACCATATGTCTCACGAAACGCCATCGATGAACCACCTCCTCACAGAACTCCGACGACGTCGTCGAGTTCTCATCCACGACCTCACCGATGCGGAAGGACGACGATACACTACGCAATGAGCTCTGGTCACACTTTCTACTCTCATTTCAGCTGGCTGTACAGTGCTGTCCCACATCCCCCGACCTTAATCGAGGAGGTAGCGGTATTGACTATCAACACCATGCCACAGGATGTGGCTCAAGAACTTTAGGAAAATGTGACCCCCAATGAAGTCCTAAATATTATCAAGGTGGGAGCTGCCAACAAGTCCCCTGGGCCTGATGGCTTCTCTGTCGAATTTTATAAGTGTTTTTGCTATCTTTTGGTATCTACTTGGACGTCCATCTGTCGTGAACTTATGTCATCGACAACGATTATCCCAGCAACCTTCCTTGATGGGGGTCATCATGCTGGTCCCTAAGCTACATGTGCGATCATGGGTCTGTGATTACCAGCCCATCACTCTACTCAACAATGACATGAAAATTTTCACCTATTTGTTGGTCTCACGACTCAAGAAGACAGTACGATACGTCACCTCTCTTGATCAGACTTCGCTGGGCGGTGACAACAACATCCATACCAACCTTCGCCGTTACAGGAACATGATCGCACTCGTGAGGTCGCAACATTTGCTTGATGCATTGGCGTCGCTTGTATTCGTCCGTGTCGACCATACCTTTCTGAAATCGGCCCTCCAACATATGGGTTTTTCCTCCTGAGCGGCGCGACTTCAAGAATACTCTGTAATGGTCACCACATCGCACCTCTAGCGATCGAGCGCTCTGTCCGACGGGATTGCCCACTTCCCACGACACTGTATGCTTTGGCATTAGAGCCCCTACTCCAGGGGCTTCCCCAACGCCCGGTGGGCCTGACATTGCATGGGCACCGCTTCTGTTGTACAGCCTATGCTGACGATCTAGTCCTTTACCTCCGCAGTGCAGACGATGTTCACGTGGTTCTGATTTGGGTGGCGACATACGGCGAGGCAGCGAGCACTTCTCTTAACATTTCCAAATCGAAGGTTCTGCTCATTGGCGGGGGTCTACCTGAGAGATATGTCGCTCCTCTAAGGGTGGCCACCAGCGTCTGCTGTTTGAGCATTCATTTTATGAATGACCTCCGTCGTTCTGCGACAACAAATGATAGATGTCTTCTCCAAACGATCAGGGCTGGCCTTGTGGAGCACCGGCTTAGATCCCTCGACATTGTACAGAGTGCACAATACGTGAATATTTACGACACCTCACGCATTCCCCATCTGGCACAAGTATTTCCAGTTTCGATTACCTTTGCAAGTCTTACGTTGGTGGCAATGGGATCCTTTGTCTGTACTGGAATGTTATTTAAAGTTCAATATTCCTCCCTTGCCCTCCCATGGGAGCGTGATGGAGTGGGCTTATTCTATGTGCCAGACAGAGTTACGGCACTTTCTGTTAGCTCCGAACTGCAAGTCTGGCGCCGCTGTCCGGCAAGCCTGACCAGCCTGCTTGAGCATGAATACGCGCCAATCTCCATGTCAGCCCCAGTCATGTTATCAGGCATTCCACCCCCCTTTTATCACTTTCGGCACTTCTTTCTTGAATTAAGTTACATCCTCTACTCCTTACCCCTTCCACGCACACTCCAGATAAAGACTGCACGACACACTACAAATATGTCGAACCCCCAACCCCATAACACCAGTTTCCCCAAATCATATGGTGTCGTGTATGGAAAGCGGTTGACGCAGTTTATCTCGACACCAGCGTCCAGTCCACCTGGTATATCACCGTCAATGACAAACAGGTCAACCAGATTCGTTTGCACCGCATCCTCATCGCTGACACACCCCTCTGTGTTCTCTGTGGTGTAGATGACACAGATGCTCTTCGATTCTCATGTGGTCCGTCGTCCGACATCTGCAGGCTCGCGCAGCGTATCTTGGCTTTCGTTACCCAACAGACACCTACTCAGATCACTTTCCCGACGCTTTTATTACCGGATGTGATTCATTATCCCGCAACAAAAACTAACGCTGTGAATTGGATATGCGCTCATACGGTCCGCTACATTTTTGGCCCCGACGAGAAATCATAACTAGGTTTTTGGACGTACCTTAACGATCGACACTGTGCACTGGCTCGCAACCCCAGATACAAGCAGTTCTTTTCCAGTTTTCTATGGAGCGCGTTTCATGACCCGCCTTCCAGCTGGAATGTTCAAGCCATGAGATGCTGTTGATTATTTTGCCGACATGATGTTCTGAACGCACTACAAATGGAATCTTCATTAAAATTTCGAGAAGACACGTTTGGATGTTCCGCCAATCGGAAGGGGCTAGCGACTCCATGGCTTTCTGGTGTACAGAATAATTTCAGAAAATAATAAAATAAGATAAAATAAAAGAAAATAAAAATATACATACAAAAAGCAAAACAAAAAAAAAATAAACAAAAAACGCCCTTACACAACTACTTCCATTTCCATCGCTACTCTATATTTTCTTCCCCCCTACTTTCTTCCTTTACTACACTCTCCTACACCCTTGTAGTAATAGATTAGTTGTTTTGGGATAGGCGTAGATAGGCGCCAATCCCTAAAGAGATGCATTTTCTTTTTTTTTAGCACACATGTAGCGGTGGCAAGTAGATTTTTTTTTGTAGTTTCCCTTTCCTGTCCAGGGGTGGAAAAAAAGGGTCCGAGTTCGAGTCTCGGTCCGTCACACAGTTTTAATCTGTAAGGAAGTTTCATATCAGCGCACACTCCACTGCAGAGTGAAAATCTCATTTTGGAAACATCCACCAGGCTGTGGCTGAGCCATGTCTGCGCAATATCCTTTCTTCCAGGAGTGCTAGTTCTGCAAGGTTCACAGAAGAGCTTCTGTGAAGTTTGGAGGTAGGAGACGAGGTATTGGCAAAACTGAAGCCGTGAGGACGGGGCGTGAGTCGTTCGCGGGTAGCTCAGTGGTAGAGCACTTGCCGACGAAAGGCAAAGGTCCCGATTTCGAGTCTCGGTCCGGCACACAGGAAGTTTCACTATGAAACAAGACCAATCTGACCAGACCAATTTTTTCCTATGCTCCACAGTCCAGATTTGACGGCTTCGGCAATACGTTTCCTGTTATGGGAATTTTATTCAGTGATGTGTGAAACTGAAATTCCAACTTGCCCTGAGATTCGCTGCCAGTGGAACTGCCTTCACTTTCTTTTGTTGCTAACAGAGTTCGCCAGTGCGACATTCAGTTCTGCAGTTAGCTTTGGAGCTGTCGTTCTTTTATTTTTCGTCACAGTCCTCTTGAATGACCGCTTGCCACCATCATTCAACACACACTTTCGTCCTCTTTGTGACTTAGCGCATGATATTTTTCCACTTTCTCTGTATGCGGTATAAATCTGCGATACGATGCCTCTTGAAACAGGAAACACTCCGGCTCTGTTCGTAACGGAAGCACCACCATAGAGCACCAGCAATTTGCCCACGTCCGAGTTCCCTTAGCTCCGACATAATGCACTCAGATCTACAAGGAAGACTATTCTGAAACGACTGATACTTCGTAGTGAGAGCATTCCACAGGTACCGTTCGTGGTCAAATACAACCTTGGCTACATCGGAATTTGTATTCAAGCATGCATTTCTGTGGTGTGTCCAAATTTTTATCCTGCCCCTGTATGTCGTAAATGTTCGTCAAGAATAACAATCAATTAAGAATAAGTTATCTGTGATAACTACACGATTTATCAATCATCAGTTGTTAAACACACTACATTTAGTAACAACTGCGAGTTGTAAAATTTTAAATTATCATCAGTAACACTTTGTCTTTCATACAACACACATCGTCTCCAGAGCAGATGCTCAATGCGACCTCTCTGCTTTTCCAAGTACGAGTATTTAGTAACACGTTTGATCACGCTTCCCTGAGCTTTGCAGCATAGTTGCATCCCCAGTTACAAGTGCAACATGGAAGCAACTGTCACTTTCTCTGCATTCATCCGTGGAGTAAAATAAACATGCTTCTTCACGTGTCCCCAGAGGAAGAAATCCAGCAGATTCAGGTCAGGCAAACGTGGTAGCCGTAGAAAAAACCTTTCACGACCGATCCGTTTCCTAGGAAGGACTCTGTTTAAATACCGCCACATATATCTTCCGTGCCACAACCTCCGTCGAGCATGAATTGGAAGATCATCTTGTGCTTTAGCCAAAATGTCTATGACTAGTTGAAAGGAGACTGTTTCATCTCCGTTTCATGTAAATGTCATTTATTATGCTTTGTTTGCTTTGCAATCCAACTAGCAGCTTAGTTTTCTTCTGTCCTATATCATACTCCTATCCTGTGCGTGGAGAAAGACTTTGTAGGGACTGGTTTCTTTTATTTGCGCCTCACATCCCAACCTCTTTTCTTTCTTTAATCCGCATCATTAGTAAGCTCTGTACTGTGTGGATGTGTGAGTAATTAAGTGTGCATATGTACTAATAAAAATCAGAGTAGCCCAGCATCCATCGGCTCTTTTAGAATTTTCCGCATTGTTCCAGCACTCCTCCATCTGGTAGAAAAAAGGCAGGGCCCGGCAGGCAATGACCGGCGGTTAAAAAGTTTTCTAGACTCTCTGCCCGGGTCCACCACCGTGAGCATTCGTGTTGTTCGGAGCACGCCATATCGTAAGTTTCATGTTGAAGGAAGACATCGAAGCGATAGAGAGGCGGGCTGCTACATTTGTTACCGATCGGTTCGAACAACACGCAAGTGTTACGGAGATGCTTCGAGAACTCAAATGGGAATCACTGGAGAGAAGGCGACGTTCTTTCCGAAATATACCATTGGGAAAATTCAGAGAACCGGCATTTAAAGCTGACTGCTACACGATTCTACTGCAGCCAACATATACTGCTCGCAAGGACCATAAAGATAAGATACGAGAGAAAAGGGCTCATACGGAGGCATACAGACAGACGTTTTTCCCTCACTTTATTTGCGAGTCGAACAGAAAAGGAAACGACAAGTAGTGGTACAGGGTATCCTTCGCCACCCACCCAACGGTGCCTTGCGGAGTAACTATGTAGATGTAGATATAGATGCTCAGAATTAGTTACTTGAATTAGTTGCTCACGAATTAATAATCAAAAGACCCGAAAGATCGAATTGTTATTCTGAAAGTTTCTCAGTATAATGGGGACTTTGGTGTTAGCATTTTGTCGATGTCTAACGCTGAAGATATCTCCTCAGCACGTCCACGGTTAAATTTAGAGCTTGAATCCGATTTCGTTAATTAACTGACTCCCATTTGTGTTGTGTGGAGTGAATATTGGGTAAAATTTTCTTGAAACTTCCTGGCAGATTAAAACTGTGTGCCCGACCGAGACTCGAACTCGGTACCTTTGCCTTTCGCGGGCAAGTGCTCTACCATCTGAGCTACCGAAGCACGACTCACGCCCGGTACTCACAACTTTACTTCTGCCAGTATCTCGTCTCCTACCTTCCAAACACTCCGCTGCAGAGTGAAAATCTCATTCTGGAAAATTTTCTTGTTTTCGTGGACCATGATGCAGTCTCCGTATTGACTTATCGTTGTCTGAAACTCTCGAGACTTTCGATTTAGTGATTGCCTTCAGTGAATTATCTGTACTTTGATTTTCAATTTTAACTATTCTAATCTTGATTCAGGTTTATACGTGGGGCTACTCAGGTTAAACTTGTATTTCTGAGGACTACCGAGCACCATGAGAACCTGAGTAGGGAATTTCCAAAAGAAGGTTGGTTAAACGTAGGGTTCTTAACTCAGTGAGTAGAAACAAACCCACAGGGAGTGTATGTTCAGATTTAAGAGTATTGAACTTTATCGGTTTTACTGCATTTTTTTTACTTGGCTTGGGGTTTATTGTCTACCAACGCTAGACCCACATATTTGCATCACGCTCAACCCCCTGAGCAGAACGAATATCTGTGTCGCTAGGAGTGCCTCGATAAATTATCATTTATTAAAATTATTGAGTTTTGCGAAATGTAGCAGATTACCTTCTTGTCCCGTGAAACTCGCCCCTGTGATCGTAATGCATCCTGATATCAGCGCATGTTGGAGTTCCTTATATATCCGTACTCGTCATTTCTTTCCACAAAGTTCATGTGCTGACATTAAAGCTACACTGTTACTAGTAATCTCCCTTTCCTCTTGAAGAACCATATAATATTTTTTTCTTTTTTGAGGCACGATGTGTGCTTTGATAGTAAAGTGTTTTTCTGGTAACAAATGTCCATTTTATAGAATATGAGCCACTTTTGCTTCCAGCGACACTCATAGTTCCGATGTATTCCTATTTTCCCTGTGAAATCACTAATGGAAAAAGTGCACCGCTTAGGTCATGTGTGGGAAATATATAACGATATATCATCCATGTATCGTTGTACAAAGTCTCTGAATTAATTCCACTGAGCATCTGATTAATCTAAAGAGTCATTAAATAAATTTCAGCATGACTTCACATCACATAGTACACACTGTAACTGAAGCACTAGCATGCCATTTCCTTTAGTTTCCAAGAATCACGTTGCTCTTCAAAGGTCCGAGATATATCGGGAAAGTGTCTGGGAGAATAATAGTTAAATACGAAAAGGAATCACGAGCACAGATAACTAAATAACGAGTATCGGGACGTCGCTCAGTCAAGCATTCAGGCAACAAGTTGTAAGTAGGCTGTTTAGGTTTTTAGCTCTATATGAAAATCACTGACTGTGCTGTGTGAAGTCTGTGGCTGGTTTGCATTGTTGGAATATTTGCTATTGTAGTGTTGAGCAGTTGGATGTGAACAGCGCGCAGCGTTGCGCAGTAGAGTTGGGCAACACGATTCTTTTTCCCGATTCGATTCCTACGATTCAATCTCACATTGCGAATCGATTCCTACGATTCGTTCACGATTCTTTCTAGTCTGCGATGGCACGATTCTTACGGTATGCAAAAAGTTCTACCTCTTACTCACAGATGGTAGGACATGTCTGAAATTTTCAATAGGGTTAGAATCGAACTGTGTCATGATAAGATATGCCAGAAATAGTTTATTTATGAGTAAACATGCATATAACTTTACAAGTGTGATTCTCGATTTATACGTGCAATGCCTTAATTGATGAAAGGTCACGTTTGATTTGATTGCATCTATTGTTTTATTTCAATATGCCAGGAAAGAGGAGTCGATTTGTGCGAAAGGTGGCGCAAAATTGGTTCCTTTGTTCACACGCATCCTCCACTTGACTGCCATCTGGCGGTCGTAATCATTCGGCACGACTCGGCATGATTCGGAAGTTGCTTTCGAAGCATAGCGTACTAAGAATCGATGAATCGTTGGAACTTGGAACCGTCACGACTCGGAAACACGCAATCGTTCTTACGATTCTTTTGAACGACGATTCGTCCGTATCACGATTCGCTTCTTACGATTCTTTATTTAGAGTCGTTCAAATGAACGACTCATTCACGAATCGCCACAACGCTATTGCGCAGTTGGAGGTGAGCCGCCAGCAGCGGTGGATGTGGGGAGAGAGATGGCAGAATTTTGAGAGCGGACGATCTGGACGTGTGTCCATCAGAAAGAGTAAATTTGTAATACTGGATATCATGAGCTAATATATATATGATGACTTTTGAACATTATTAAGGTAAATATGTTGTTTGTTCTCTATCAAAATCTTTCATTTGCTAACTATGCCTATCAGTAGTTAGTGCCTTCAGTATTTAGAATTTTTTATTTAGCTGGCAGTATTGGCGCTCGCTGTATTGCAGTAGTTCGAGTAACGAAGATTTTTGTGAGGTAAGTGATTCATGAAAGGTATAGGTTATTGTTAGTCAGGTCCATTCTTTTGTAGGGATTATTGAACGTCAGATTGCGTTGCGCTAAAAATATTGTGTGTCAGTTTAGTGTTGATCAGAATAAGTAAAGAGAGAAATGTCTGATACGTTCAGTTAGCCGGCCGAAGTGGCCGTGCGGTTAAAGGCGCTGCAGTCTGGAACCGCAAGACCGCTACGGTCGCAGGTTCGAATCCTGCCTAGGGCATGGATGTTTGTGATGTCCTTAGGTTAGTTAGGTTTAACTAGTTCTAAGTTCTAGGGGACTAATGACCTCAGCAGTTGAGTCCCATAGTGCTCAGAGCCATTTGAACCATTTTTACGTTCAGTTCTGCTCAGCTGTTTGAAAATCAAATAACATAAGAGGTTTATCAGCACAGTAATTCATTAATTTTGCTAAGGGGACGTTTCAAAGTTGAAACCCAAGACATCATTACATGTGAACGCAGCTCCATCATATGTCTTTAAAATTCAAACTATAGCGGTGACTGTACTCTAAGTTCTGTGTTAGCATTAAATAATTGCGCGTTTTTTGTATAAGGCATGGTGTAATTGCTGTACAACGATTAAGAAGCCAGTTTCTGTGTCACGCAGTCTAACATTAGAAAATAAAAAAAATTACATCTAGACCAGCCATCGAACTCTCGAACACAAGTACTCTAACCCCACTGCACTAAAGGGGCCACACGCCTGAAGAGTATAGAATGAAGATGCTTCTCACACATATGATTGCATTGTTGGCAAACTGCCTACGTTTGATGTCAATTTTTCTGCCCAAAATATGCAAGGGAGGAAATTTTGTTACAGACACTTTTGTGCTGCAGTTTGGTTGCCTCTACTAGTTTGTTGTAGATAGTCTCATCGCACACGATGCGTTGGTCGAGAGAGTGCCGGCATCTGCATAGCGACAGAGGTGGACCGGTTCCTTCCTCTGGTAACGCCACATTCTGAATCTCACTAAGTCAGCGTCATTTCGCTACACGGCAGGCCGACGTTCTCTTTCCTGCAATTTTTTCAAGTCATCAGTCCTTCGACCGGTTTGGTGCTGTCTTCCATCGTTTCCTGTTTTTTGCTAATCTTTTCATCTCATTGTGACAGCTACCAGTGCCAGTGTTGTACACCATCAGTTTTCGTGTTATTTTTTTCTGTCCCTTCCATCGCCAAACTGACTGTGCCTAGATGTCACAGCACTTGCCACACTGACCTAGTGAGGCGCCTAACACAAACTTATTGTCTCAGCTATTCTTTTTCGTACTCCTCCATTTCCTGTCTCAAATGACCATTTCGTTAGTGGCGTTGTTGGACAGCATCACTTATCTGTAACAACAGAGCTCTTTCATTGGAGAAAGCTTCCTTCTGGTGCTCCAGTCTGCTTGTGATACCCGTCTATCTTCGATGCTGCTGCGTAGCCTTGATTCCTAGATACGAGAATCCTTTCACTTGTTCCAGTACTCAATAGTTCTCAGTTCTGATGTTAGCAAAGTCGTTATTCTCCTTTTCAGTTGTGAGTGTGTGAGTTTTATTCTGTCAAGTTGCGCAATGGACTGATCCAACAAGTACCCTTTGGCTCCTGCAGGAAACAATTTCCACCCCACACTACTACAGAAGTCAGACAGACGCTCCTAATGTACCAACAAGAACTGCTTGAAAAACATTCAGCAACAAATATCTTCTGGAGTCGTCCGCTGTGAGGAAAAGACCAAAAATATTCTATATATTCTTACGTAACTAGTGGAATACTTGGGTATGGGAGTATTGCTAGTTAGTGTAAGAAAAACATTAAACGAAAGAAAAATATTATTTATTACAAAAAATTCTGAGAAATCAAGTGAAACTTTTTCTTATATAGTAATAATAAATTTCCAGGTTCTTTTCGGAACAGTAGATTGCCTGTTATATATAGGAATGCTATTATTTTACAAAGTATGGAAAGGTTCTTTTCTCCCTTTTCTTTAAGAATGTTATTTACTCGGCAGAATGGCAGAGAGCTGCGCTGACACAACTTGAATAACTTTTCTAGGCACGGTCAAGGCTGTCGCGTGAGAAATGTAGTGGAGGACAGATGGGGCTCGCATACGCTGTAGCGCACAATACCGACAGCTGCAAAAACTGCTGCCTGCGTCGCTCGCTGCTGACAAATAACACAACTATCTCTTTCTATCTGGATTGACCTTCGCCAATCAAACTCTCCCTACGCCTTGACGAAGTCAAGGACTCCTATCCACCCCTAGTCTAACTATTGGCATGGTACACTGGTCAGATAACCAGTCCACCGCAATGCCACTCAATACTCGCTCGCAGGCGGTTAGCTAGTACTCTGTCCCTGTTCACACCGCTCAATAGCTGTGACAGCCAACACAGTGAACAACATTTAATCACGAGCGACTCAATATAGAGTGTCACTCCAATTCGCTAACGACAGAGGTGCTCTCCCAGTGAAGAGAGACTTTGTTCTTCGCTCTTTGCCTACATGTACGAGCGCACTCACTCTCGTTACGTGTTCCCGCTCCAAGAGCGACAACGGAACGGCCCCTTTTTCTGGAAAAGTTGCTAGGGTATATCATTCGCTGCCTTCCCTCACTCCTCAAACTCTTTGCATCAGAAATATTCTGCCAATCAGCGTTGCTCTTTTAAACGGGAGAATGACGTTTCGTTTAAGTCAGCAAATGCGGAAATCTGTAGCATCTCCGTTAGGCATATACTGTCTTCCTGTGAGAACTCCGTAACTACGCAGTTGGTCCGTGAAAAAATGCGTCTTCTGGGCGCACCCACACAATGTAGTGGAATTTGTTTTTAAGTCGAACACGGGGGTCGTTATACCTTTGCTCTGGCAAAAGCTCTCTTCTCTATGGGCTGTCGCTTTGGCCGTAGTAGGTATGTTGTTGACCCAGCGCTCTGGAGGGACAGTCTTCCCAGCGGGCTGGCTTCCTCTTGAGAACGAAAATTCCTGTGGCCGTCATGTTGTGTACGCCAGCCTCGACTTCTTTCAATCTCGGTGCGCACTTGCAGTTTATTTATTAGATTTGCATATCGCTTACATGAATTCACACAAAATTGACTCTACCTTATCGAGTTTGGGTTCGAATGAAGCGTCTTGATGTGCAGAGTATGATCGTGAGTACGGAATATGTAAGAAATGAAGGTCAGGAGACCACGCTACCTTACACAGTACACATCACCTTCAACCTTTGCATTGTTTATCTTAGACTCTATCCTATACTACTTATTCTCTCCATTCCTTTCAACGGGTGTGGTACAGATCCCTAATGTCTGGTCATAAGGGCTGCGGATCTCAGCATTGTTTCCAGAACTAATATTTCACTCTGCAGCGGCTTGTATCCTACTCTGCAGCTTCCTGGTGGATTAGAACTGTGTGTCGGACTGGCACTCGAATCCGAAACTCCCGCTTGCGCGGGCAATGCTCTAGTCAGTTGAACCATCCAGTTGCTAATCGATGTCCTCCCTCACTGCCCGCGAAAGGGGAGATTCACGGTTGGTGACACTCTCCAGCACACGGTTCTACTCTCTTAACATTGGTGTCCGTTCCTCTTGCGCATTCATTGCTCTTCCCAGCATGACGAATACAATTGATAGGTCCACTCCGTCAAGACTTTACGTCTGTTAGTGGCCACTGATCAGTGTCTAGCTGGCTACAGTGGGTTTTTGGAGTCTATGGTGGTTGCAGTTTTGCATATAGTCTGTAACACTTGCGGTACCTTAGGGACGTTCTGACTGAAGCTCCCGACGCCGCGACACCTCGCACTGCAGTTAGGCGTACTGGACTGAGCTATTTTAATAGAATACGGGCGAAACACCTCACACGTCCCAGGCGACAGTAACATAGTAACCCACAGAGTGACATTCACTACTCCCCCGCCGTACAGGCTTCAAAGCGCCCTGTGAAGCAATTCTAACACTTTTTCACGCCGACCGACAGAGTTCTTGTCACGAGCGGCAACATAAATTACCGGCAATGTCCACAAAGAACGGCGCGGGAAAATCGGAGGGCAGTCTTTGCGTGGGAGGGGGCGGTGCCGCGCTCGGAAATAGCAGCGTCGCTTCCCGGGAACGAACGGAGCTATGCAATTACTCTGTGGTGAAATCTTTGAGGGAGCTCGTCGCCCTTCGCGCAGAAGAAGGGAAAGGCCGCGGGCCTGAATAATGCAGTCCACTTCAAACGGCCGGTGTCGGCGCTGGCGCTCAGCGGCCGACGGCGTCTGCTGGCTGGCCGGCCGTCGCGCAGCACCGCGCTGCCCGCGGCTGCTCGCCGCCGATCACCTCAAGTTGCAGGCCAGGATGTCCCGCTCTTAAAAGTGCTTCTGAGACGCACCTGGCCGAAAACGAAGAACCGTGAAGCATCAGTCCACTACATAACGGGTATTGAATTATCAAACTATGATTCTCTTCGTAAGTGATGTCCATGATCAGCATCAGAATGAGATGCGAATCAAACGGACACTAGTGCACTTTTGCAGTTGGCACGGCATCAGCAGCCTCTGATTGTTGTGTTGAAGAATTTGTTGCCATGTGTAAAACACATGCTATGCAGTTTGGCGAAAACTGCTGGCTGGTATAAAGTGTACCCCTTCCGAGCTCGTCGCAGACTTGCACTGTGGAAGGCAAACCATGAGAATGAGCAGGCCAGTCAAAGACCCGCACATTCCTCTACACGTCCGTGGTGGGAACTGCAGTGTGGGGTTGTAATCTCCCTCCCCCCTTCCTTCCTTCTTCCATCTATTGTCCACATCAAACAATGCCCAGTCCAAATGATTAATAAGCAAAGTCTTTTACGAAGATTTGAGAGGAGCGAAGATTACAATAAACTTTCAAGTTTACTTAACTTGTCATGTTAAGGTGGCTCCAGTTCTTCTTGTCTAGGGGCGCCTCATAAATAAAAATCACTAAGTCTGGGGGACTTTTGAGGCCAGAGACCTCTACTGACAAGTCTTTCTTCAGGGAACACAGTGCTGATGTGGGCCATACTTTGGTACGGTGTCTGAGCAGTTGCTCCATCCTGTTGCAATACTGCATACAACTTCTCCTCAGCTATTAATTCTGCATAGAAAGAGTCAAAGATCTATAGATACGTGACAGTGTTTAAGATATAATTCAAAAGTATGGGGCCAATAATGCGCATGCCATACAACACACACAAAACTCTGTTTTCTCTGGGTGAAGAAGTTCTTTATGCAGAATATGTGGGTTGTCAGCATCTGAAATTCTGTGAGTTTACTTAACCTGACAAATCAAACCAGACCTCATCTGACATGAAGTACAGCGGGGGGTCCAAGTAACCACTAGCAATTCTTGATAACAGCCAGTTACAGTAATGAACTCTTTTTTTCTTGATCCTCAGACTTACGGGGCTTCTCGTACTGACCAAGCGAATTCTGCGTCTAGTTTCAGGGGTCCTCAGCTATGTCGCTTATTCGTCTACACGTTCTGAACGGGTCCTACAGCCCTCCATTACTTGTACAGATTTTGAACATTGCCTGTCGTGAGGAATTTCCTACCAGTGTACTTTGCTTGAAACATTTCTTTACATTCATTCTTTATTCCCATCACTGACGGAAAGCCGAAATTAAAGAGCACGTCTTCGTTCTGTTGTTTCAACTTTGTATCTGTTTCATGAGTTCTTTCTTCTATCCATTCACCTCTGACTTCTCTCCGTTTACGAATACTTTCATAACTTTCATAACTTGCTGCCCACTATCAACATTTTTCCATTTTCGTCATTCTCTTGCGAACTCTCGCATTCATTTGTTTCTCTGGCTGTCTCTTTTTCTCCCTTTTTAATCTAGGACGTTTCCTGTTGCTTTTACAAAATATGTTTAAGGCTATTTCTTCATATTTTCATACTTCAACTTGCCCAGGTTAGCACGTTACGCGTGTCTTCTCTTTAATTTATTGAAGTTCAACTAGCATTTCATTAGTTTTAAGTTACGGTCATTATCAATGTCAGCGCCCATATTGCTATTGTAATCTTTAACTTCGCTTCACAATCTCTGTTTTACCTAAATAAAGTAAAGATGATATCGTCTTTGAACACCTGATATCTGCCAGCTGTACTTCCGTGACAATGACGTGAGGTGGTCATGTCATTTTGATTTTTCTGTGTTGGCGAGAGAGAGAGAGAGAGCAAGCTGTGTTGCTGTTAGGCAATCTTTGGCCCTGTCGAGGCACACGCTTTGCCTCTGGGCAGTCTGATACATTCCTGTTGAAGAGTGGCAGGTGACGGACGTATTCACCAGTACTGTGTTGACTTAAGATGGTATCTGTTAGATGAAGAAAGGTTTATTGTAAAGGACAGCAAGGATGAATAGGGTGTATGTACTGAAAGGCGAAAAGGATATAAATTTTGAATAATGTTATTATTTTTGAAGAGAAGGAGTCTGAGGTAAGACTGCAGCACTGCACAGCTAGGAGTGATTATTGTCAGGTAGTTAACTTGCTCAGAACTGAGAGAAAGACCACCCCACTCCCTGAGTCACGCATTAACATATCAACAGATGAAGCTGTTTGGTTTTATACACTTTCTCTGTTAACATTGTACCCTTTTAAAATCATTGTTCCATTTGTTAAGCATAGTATTGTTCAGACCAATGTTATGTGTGAAGCTCGCTCGAAATTTTACCCTGTCTTAATTACTACTTCATTCTAAAATCGTTGTCTTGGAATATTATTTCATAAGAATAGTTACTCTTCCCACCCCACGGTTTATCATTACGCATTACAAAATGTAACAGTTTGAACATGTATTTAGAAAAAAAATCTAATTTAGCCGCTGCCTGCTTGCGGGTTTGCTGTTGTGCTTTCGAGAAATCTGCAACAATGTTGTCAAGTGGAAATTTTGGTCAGGGCCAGATAATTGTTTTACTTCGGTTGCACATTTAATATAAAGACAAGTTGCATTCAGATCAGTTGCAGTTCACTTTAGATTAGGTTCTTAGGTCAAGCTTATCCATTACTAATATTTTAGAACCCGTGATTGTTAATTGAATGTAAATATATAAAACTGCAACCAGCTTTGGTAATAAGTAGACTTTTATAGAGTAGGAGGTAAAGTTGGGCTAAATTTCATAAAGAAAGAAGTATAGTGGGGAGGTTAAATGAATTTTGTCTCCCTTCTCGTTTCCCACATAATTGCTGACCACATCTATTCCCTGCTTTCAACGACGACTTCGTTTCAGTCCCTCATCACGATTGAATTCCCATCCCCTTTGATATATTTTACGAATTCATCAATATCACTGCAGACGTGTTTAGTTTCAGTGCCACCTGCATCACGATTGGCATGTATACTTGTATGATTACAACATTAAACTTTTATGACTACAATATGGTGTCCAATATTTCACAAGTTGAGAGTATTTTTAACAGTCGCTTTCTAAATGGAGTAGGAAAGCTACGATAAATTTTTCAGTCGAAGAAACACGAGGAAAATGTCATTCCATAATATATCGAGTCACTAGAAGAAGCATCAACATACTTCACTGACGTTAGCAGAATTATAAAAATTACGGAAAACAAATGCTCCTACGGCCGAAATTGAGTTTCAGACATAAACTGAAGAGTTGTTCTAAGTTAATAATTAATGTCTTTAATGATATGTGTGAAGTACCACTGCCACGGTGAACTTTCTGTAAACATATTAAAATATGCTATTTTTAAACAGCTAGCGACCAATTTCCTGACTTATGTCTTTTTCTAAAACATCCGAAATAGTAATATACTCAAGATTAGTCTCATATTTAAGTAGAAACAGTTTACTTAGGAATCAGGGTTGGGATTCCAGAAAAGATGCTCAACTGAGAAAGCTGTTTACACGTTCATGCACCAAATATTACAAGCCTTAAATGAAAAAAAAAAAAATCGCCAGTTGGTATTTTTTGTGAATGCGTTTCATTATGTAAATCATATTATTCTCTCAGAAAAACTGAAGTTTTGTGGAACTGATAGCTTTACAAATAACTAGTCTGAAGCATACTTAACAAACGCAATGCAAAAAGTTGTGCTGCATAATTCTAACAATACTGGAAGGAGATAAAATTTTATTGACTAGGAAGAAGTCACGAAGCGAATCCAACTGGGTTAAATTCTGGGTCCATCCCTTTACTTGTATATGTGAATGACATTTCACGTAACACTAATCAAGCAGAATTGGTAGATTTTGCAGCTGGAATTCGTCTTATAGAGAAGCCCATTAAAAATCAACAGAAGAAATTGATAATGAATTTTTGAAAGAACTATTAAAGAATTATTAAGTGGTGCTCTGTAAAGGGACTCACCATAAAGTTTGACAAAACACCTTACATTTAGTCCTGCACAACAAACAGAATCCTACAACAACTGATGTAGCACATGAACAAGAGTCAGTAAACAGGATAGAATTTTCAAATGTTCAAGTGTGTGTGAATTCCTAAGGTACCAAACTGCTGAGGTCATCGGCCCCTAGACTTACACACTACTTAAACTAACTAATGCTAAGAGCAACACACACACCCATGTCCGAGGGAGAACTGGAACCTCCGGCGGCAGGGGCCGCGCGTTCCTTGGCATGGCGCCTTAAACCAGGCGGTCACTCCGCGCAGCAGGAGTTTTGGGAGTACATATTGATGAAAATTTATTCTGGAAGAAGCATATTTCTGAGGTGCTTGAATAATTAAGTTCAGCTGCTTTTGCTTGCCTTGGAAACAAAGTGATCGACATGCTAAAGTACTATGTATGTATCCATTTATTTATTTATTTACATATTTTACGCCCACATTGGAGCACTTTACTCAATCCATATACACTGAAATCTTAATACTAGTTGTAGATTTGGCTTTCCTCTTCTGCTCCCAAAACTTCTTCATCCTATCCGACCTCGCTGCCCTTTCTTCATCCGTTATGGTGTATTTTTTTGCGTGTAAATGTCTTTAGTTTAAATCTCGTATCACTGTGTTTCAGGATCTTCTTCTCTTCTCTGTCTTTAATTTGTTGCGTTGTCAAGCCTAACTCGTCCAAATCTTCTTGAACTTTTTTGAACCAGTTGTTCTTGGTCTTACTTTTCCAAAAATAGGTGAACAGTTGTTTCAGTAGCCTGGTTTCTGGTAGTCTGGAAATGTGGCAGAAAAAAACAACCCTCCTTTTTCGCGTTGTGTTAATTATTGACTCAGTTTCTTGATATACAACTTCGTTTGGTAATAGTAGCCACTGTCCCTCTACTTGGTATATTTTGTTTATAAATGTTCTGTCTTCTGTAGTTTGTATGTGGTTCATTTGGTGTTCATCCTGAACAGTGTCTCACTAGCACAGGTTGCTTCAGATTTAATAGCAGACTGGTAGTGCCTGAGTTTTGCATTTATCGAGAGACATTTCTTCTTGAATATTGGGCAGGTGATGCGTTGCGATTGTTTCAGTTTAGTTGTTCTGCTTTCTACTGACATTTTCTCGTTTGAATTCCAACTTATAACATCCACAAGATATTTGAATTTATTTACAATTTTAATTCATTGTAATGATAACAACCTTGAAGGACGGCATCATTTCTGTCCTTTCAAACGAGATCCGTAGTCCTTCTTCTGCTGCTATTTTTTTCGAGTTCTTCAATTTGGTTTTTAGCCTCTTCCTCGCCATTTGCGAGCAGCGCTAGATCATCAGCAAAGGCCAGGCAATTGAGTTTGATATTTCTGTAATCTTGGTGTTTGGTTGGCATTTCTTGTTCCACTCTAGCATGATTTCCTCCAGTGCGCAGTTAAATAATAGTGGTGAGAGACCATCCCCCTGCCGAAGTCCCGTCCAGGTTTCAAATGTTTCAGATAGTTCCCCCCTGAATTTAACTTTTTATTTAGTATTCTTAAGGGTGAGTCTAGTAAGATTAACGAGTTTCAGGTGCAATACAAATTCCGCGAGGATTTTAAGTGATGACTCACGATGGATACTGTCATATGCTTTCTTGAAGGCAACAAAAGTGGTTCCAAAAAAAAAAAAAAAAAAATGTGTCAACTCTTACAGGAATTAACTGCTAAGGTCATCAGTACCTAAGGTTACACACTACTTAACCTGAATTATCCTAAGGACAAACACACATACCCATGCCCGAGGGAGGACTCGAACCTCCGCCGGGACCAGCCGCTCTTTCCATGACTGCAGCGCCTAAGACCGCTCGGCTAATCCCGCGCTGCAACAAAAGTGGTGACCAACTTCTTGTTTCTCACTCTTCGATGTTTCATGATCCACTTAAGGCTGATAATCTGATCTGAACAGCTTCTTCCAGGACGAAATCCTCCTTGATATTGTCCAAGTTCTTGGTCGAGTTGTTCCTGAATTCTTGTAAAGATAATTCTAGACAAGATTTTATATGTGACATCAAGCAGCAGGATCCCCCGATAGTTGTTTGGATCACATCTATCACCCTTTCTGTGTATTTGGTGGATTATAGCTGTCTTCCACTCTTCTGGCACTTTTTCGGAACTTCAGATGTCTTCTATGTGCTTAGGAAGTTCTGAAGTGTTTGTTTATTTCCATTCTTCCACAGCTCTGCGACCGGTTCATTCTCCCCAGCTGCTTCGTAGTTCTTGAGCCTCTAGTTGGTTCGATCACTCCACTGAGATCTGATGGTGGAACCTTCTCTGGATGTGTTTTGTTTTTTGGCTGTGGTTCGAAATCTAGATATTCCTTTGGTTCCTCGGCATTTAGTAATTCTTTGAAGTGATCAGCTAGAATGTTGGTATTGTCTTGATTATTGTGCGCTAGTTTCCCATTTTTAATTTTTATCATGGGTGTGGGTGGGGTATGCTCTGATTGACACTTTCTGAATGTCCTATAATAGTCCTGTGTTTTATGTTGTTTGAATGATTCCTCTATGAAGTTTAGGGTTTCTTTTTGGTGGTCTCTTTTGATTCTTCTGATTTCCTATGCCGTATGTCTTCTGGCAATGGTTAGCTCTTCTCAAGATTTTTCAGTTTTCTTTTGCTAGTCATTCAGCCATGCCTTTTCTTTATTGCTTTATCACATTTTTCATTCCACAAAGCATGTTTCTTTCGTCTTCTGACAGAGGCAATCTCTTTGGCAATGTTTTTTAATTTATCTGTATTCGTTCCCAGTTCGTCGCTTGGAAGTGTTTTGGATCTCTCTGAATACAACACATTATTTATTAAATAGCTGGGGTCATATTTTCTCCTCCTAGTTGGTTTTGATGGTTTGTTTTTCTTTCTTGGGGTTAATTTAATTTTTATCTTCGAAATTTAATGATCTGAATCGATGTCGACCCTACGAAGGACTTTGACGTTATAGACTTCCTAATGGTAGTTGTTATCCATTGCGACTTGATCTATTTGACACTCCACCATTTTATCATTAGGGAATTTCCAGGTCATTAACTTGTGTGGTCTTCTCTTAAATCTTGTAGTTTCGAGAATAAGTCCATGATCTATAAAAGTTCAATTAGTCTTTGACCATTCTTGTTTGTCAGTTTATGAGCTGGCCATTTACCAACAACACTGCGATATGTTCTTTCTTTCCCAATTTTTCTATTAAAATCTCCAAGCAAGATTTTAATATGGGTGTCAGGCCTGTTTGATATCAGTTGGTCCTTTTCTTCCCAAAATATTTCCGTTCCTTCCTTATCTTTCATGATCTTGTCATTTGTTGGGGCATTGACATTAATCAATGTATATATGATTGTCAAGGTGTCATTCTTGGGGAGTTCGACGAGAAGTCCTCCACTGAGTCTAATGTGCTGTTGTGAACCAGAAATCCTATTCCAAATAACGGAACACTTTTTATTGCTCTTTTTCCCAGAGCTCCTTTGTTGAGACGGTATCTAACAGATTCAGATGGGTCCTGATTTACGTTTCGAAGCTACTGAAGGGCTGTTATTACAATTTTGTGTTGATTTATTACGTCTGTTAACTGTTTCTGTTTACCAGTTTTCATTATTGAATTTATATTTAATGTCGCAAAGAAAGAGAATTTTCCGAGCTTGCTGAATTTAAGTCTCTGTCTACCTTTTGTCTGTTGGGCTGCCAGGTGCCCTGACTCACCACAAGCTTCTAAGTGACACCCCACCGTATCCGAGTGGTGTCTTTTCTTGGACCCACACTGCTGTGTATGTAAGACGGTGGATTCTTTCGTTAGAAGACTCTCCATGTTGGGTTGATTGTCTGATCAGTGATTAGTGTCCTGACCGTTTACGATTCTAGATGTGATCTGGAAAAGTGATAAATGAAGTATGGTGGGATGATGAATGAATAATATTTAATAATAATGGGCTAGTTTTTGAAATAACTCATCACTTAGAAAGAAAGCATTGATTGAACAAAAGGCAGAAGTAACAATAATTGCGGTGTTAACACCCAATCATCTTGCCGGTACCTCTTCAAGGACTTTGGCATTTTAACTCCACCTTCACAATGTGAAATGTCCCCTTTTGAAAAATTGTACATGACTGTGCTTAAACTGACACACAATATTTTTAGCGCAACGCAATCTGACTTTTAATAATCCCTGCAAAAGAGTGGCCCTGACTAACATTAACCTATACCTTTCGCAAATCACTTACCTCACAAAAATCTTCGTTACTCGAACTACTGCAATACAGCGAGCGCCACTACTGCCAGCTAAATAAAAGATTCAAACTATGGAAGGCACTAACTACTGATAGGCATAGTTAGCAAATGATAGATTTTGATAGAGAACAAATGATGTATTTACCTTAATAGTCATAATATATATAGCAGTTCATGACATCCAGACTTACAAATTTCAAAACTCCGCCATCTCTCTCCCCACATCCACCACTGCTGGCGGCTCACCTCCAACTGCCGAACGCTAAGCGCTGTTGACATCCAGCTGCCCAACACTACAATGGCAGACAACAATGCAAACTAGCCACAGACTGCACACAGCACAGCCAGTGATTTTCATACAGAGCGCTACGTGGCGTTACCAATAAGAAAACCTAAACAGCCTACTTACATAGCCCCCATGCTTCCCACAAAAAATTTTACAAATTTTTTTGGGCACTGGCCAATACATATTTGTTAAAAATTTTTTTCACAATTACAATAACAAAGAAATAAAATGCACACACTTATTGATGCAATGTTGGTCAAAAGCTAAAATTTTCTCACTGTCCATAAAGACACTCCTGATCATCCATCACAGTAAAATTGCAGTGTTTTTTTTTCTCAAAGTCTGAGCAGTAAAAGAAAATGCACACGGAAGTAGTGGATTTCCATGCAATCTTGAAGAAGTAGGGTTGTCCTTCCAACGAAAAGACAGTGCTGACTCTTGACATGCAGACAGGTATTGGTCCAGAACAGAGCAAACCCACAGCAGAGTCAGTCGAAATTTTGAAGAGTATTGGTAGGTAGGTCATCACAGAGCAGACCCACTGTAGTCCTGGTAGAGATTACGGTATTGGTGGGCCAACAGAGGTGCAGACCCACTGCAGTCCTTGTAGAAATAATGGTACTGGTGAGTCAGCAAAGGTGTAGACCCACTGTAGTCCTTGTAGAAATAATGGTATTGGTGGGTCATCAAAGATGCAGACCCACTGTAGTCCTTGTAGAGATGGCCAGCAGCCATCTGTTGTGACTGTGCAGGTGCACAATCACCATTGAAGAGTCTTGCGGATAATATAGCAAGTCCATAAGCACCACTTGTGCACTCACAAAGTTTTTGGAATTGTCCTTAGAACCAGCAATGCTGTTATCCAGTCCCTTGCTGAATTAGTAACACACGTGCAAACACTAACAGTCCCCACTTCTCACATATTGTACATTACTATGACCAACAGAAACGTGTGCAGTGAAATGTAACTTAATTTGAAGAACTGGTGTCTATACAATTACAACATAAGAATACAATTACAAAATACATCATTAAAGAACATAACAGTACAGATAACATTTGTAGTAACACAGACTTTACAAAAGAATAGAAATAAACATACACATCAGTGTTACAGGAATTATGACATAAGTAAATAAATAAAATAATGAGAAAAGTTTTCGAAACATTAATTTCAAACATGATAATTGAAACAGAACAGAATTAATAATGTCTAAACATCTTTACAATGAAAATAACGTACTATAAATGCAAATTATATTTGAGGATAACAGTATTCCTCATCAGAGTGATGTAGCTGAGTATTAGAGAAATGCTACAACATAAATCTTATTAGCTAAACACATTAAGACAGGAAGAACACAAATACACAAGGGTACAAAAAAACATAGCGAAATAATACAAAAGGAAAGACAGGGTTCGTTTTCAGTGTGACATTTGGTACTGCAGTCCAACCCAAAACTTCGTCTGTAGATCTTTCCTCTTATTTCAACATTTGTTTCCACCAAAAAAATCCTATCCAAGCATGCTTTCTATATTCTGTTCACATCCTCTTTCAAAATTCTTTTTTGGCCAAACCATTTTCTTATAGCTTCTCAATGCATTTATTCCAATTCATCACAACTCCTTCTCACATATAGCCTACCCCATCTTAAGCTAACTTAAATCTACTGAGCTCAGATGCTAAACTAAGGGACGAGGCAATGTAGCAGCACAAAACAATTAACACAAATAGCAATGACAAAAAAATGCAGAGTGCAAAGCAAGCAGCAGTAAATCTAAATTAACAGATAAAATGCAAAATTACAACTAATATGAGCCAATGTGCAGCAACAAGAAAAATAAATCATTAGTAAAACTGGCTTAACAGAGTAATGTAAAAGTGAAATTTAGTAGCACTATGCCTGGAAAACAGCAGCAGCAAATGCAATAACTTATATCTAAACATGACATAGCTCAAGCAAAAAAAAAAAAAAGTACTCTAAAGACAACAATGCAGATAAGGGAAATGTATATTCACATCTTAATGTCTATATAATTAAAGTGGTGCACCACAAAAACTAATTCTACAAAAAAATTACCAAGTACTTGAAAAGAAAATTATATATGCAGTTACTGTTATTAGTCCCTTCTTATTGTTCTTTCCATTCCAAGAGCTCCTTTTTCGAAGAATGTGGATCAGAAAATAATCATTTAATAGATCTGTTGACAGAAAGTGTTCACATTAGCAGATGCATTTAAGTTTATTTTATAAAACCAATGCTGCAACACAGCTGGAGACCAGATATTAAACAAAATGAGCAATCTCTCAACTAGAAAGACAATAGATGTAAAATGTAGCTCATCATTTCATTAGGCATTTTAGTAAATATCATAAATTAAGAGCGCCACAGTGTTATCATATGTTTTCAAGTTTGAGCGTGTTGTATTTGCAATGCTTTCGACAAAGAAATGTCAATAGCGAGGATAATGGCCTCTTTTTTTTGCACCTAATGGCTTTCTTTTGTCAGATGACTACCTCTCAGCTGGGCGCCCAAAATGCATTATGTCAAGGTCACCTACCTTTCTTACTGAAATATTTACGACAACAGTTTCCGCTACAGTGGCAGTCTCATATAAAAAAATTCACAGGTTGAGAATTTGCGTTACAAATGTGTAGAAACAAAATCCTATAAATATAACAGTGTCCAATTCATCGGCATTGTGATACATTCACGCATTTAGACACATTTCATAACTTTTAAAGTACGATTCTTGGTTTCCAACAACCTTTTCCACAAATCAGAGTCCCTAACCACTACTCACTATTCCTTACCTTATTATACATATACATATCGTCGACACTTCTACAATATTTCATCATAACCGATACGTAGCATAATCAAATTCGTCATATAGCATCAGCTTATTGATCATAAACATACCTCAACAGCATAATATGCATCATCGTCGTAATAATGTCATAACACCCCAGTCAAATCTCAAAAACGTCGTAGCTTTCTGCAATAATTTCAAAACTTAAAAAAAATTCCCTGCTCATTTCAATAGTGTCATCTACCTCAAACGTACTTTAAATCATGCTCCCTTACCAAATACATCATTCAAAGCTCTCATAGTATCACAATGGTTCTGAAAAAATATGAACAGTTCACAAAGTACAGACAAAATACAATTTCATAAGTGTGAAGTTACCCAACTGTGTAACTGCGTAAACATGTGTCACTGATGTTGTAAAAAAATGTTTATCTCTCAGTTAAATGATCAGATAGCTGTGTAATTTGTGTATTGTAAATTGTCACTCATTAGTAGCATCGTGATATAATTGCGTAGCTGTCAAAGAAACCAAGTGCTAAGTCATCTTTAATCCCACAGAAAGTACTTCAAATAAAGAATGTCTTTTCAAGTAAACCAAAATGTTGCATGAAAATCTCAGTACCAGTGCCGGTATATGTTCTAAGTATGTCAGCCTTATAGTCATTACATGATCGTGCAACTAACAAGCAAGAATGTACACACACAATAACACTGTGTCGTCTGTTCACAACAACAATGCATTCGTAATTTCTGTTTAAATAAGTTCTCTTGGTTCTTGACTGGATATTTATCTTCAAACATTGTTGCATGTTAACAGATTCTAAGTCTGACAAAGCATACTAGAAATGTGAAGTGAAAAATTTTATGGCAAAGACTAAGTTATAAAGCAGATTATCTTTCAATAAACGGTTTTACATGTGAAATGTGGTGCAATCCTTTACTCTTCCTAGTACGCAGAGGATCAACTTGAACAGAATTATCATGCGGTATAATGCTAAAATTTTTCTCAAGGTTAGCGTCTATGTTATTTTTCTCTGAGCCAGCCGGCGCACGCTGCTGCCTGCGGTGCGAGTCATTGTCTGTTCCTTTGTTGGCGCGCGTCGTTATTGGGATTAGGAGACCTAACTTCTACAAATTCACCTTGTCGAGAGTGCCCTGCCCTGTTTGAAGATCGCCAGTTCTGATGGAATTCAGGTCTGTCATTTTGTCGGTAGTTTACACAGTTTCTTTTTTGCCGGTCATGTGGTGAAGAACTTCCCCTGGAATCGTCACTGCGTGGTGAACCGTTGTGTCTGAAGTTATTCTGTCTCCCTTGATAATAATTGTTCTGGTTGCCATATTGTCTGTTTCTATGATTGTCTCTGTCATATTCATGCTATGGAAATGCGATCTTTCTCTGTAACTATTACTCTGCCAGTGGTTGTCATACGGGTGATGTCTGTTTTGGTCACGATTTACGTTGTAAGAATAGACTTGTCGTGTCCAGTTATTGTTTCTGTCGTCACGGAATTGTGACACATGTGACCTGTACTGATTGTTTTCCTGTTTTCGCATCCGGCGATTGTCAGCGTCAATTTCCAGTTCTTGTAAGAGCCCCTGAGAAGCCTCAATGTCGTCTTTGCAACGTCCTGCCAAAATAATATGTCGCAAACGTTCAGGTAATTTGATTAAGCAAATGCGGATGAGTTCTGAGGGGCTGTATGGGTTTGACAGGTACTGATTCTTGTGCAACATATCTTCAAAATATTTGACAAGACTGGAAAATTCAGATTGTTCAAAGTGTTTCAGCATCATGATGCTATGTTTTACTCGGTCTTGTGTAGCTTGAGACCAATATGCTGAGAGGAACGCATGGTAAAATTCTCCTTCACTGTGACAATCGTCAATGACCGATCGCATTCTTTCAGCTGGTTCATTCTCTAAGTAGCCACACATAAATTCTAATCTGTGCTCTAACGACCAGTTGGGAGGAAAACAATGAGACAATTGATGGAGCCATGCTTGTGGATGAATGTCGTTGCCAGAATTCTTAAATGTTTTGAATTTACATGTGGTAATGAACAGCTTATAGTCAAAATCATGATGTCGGCGAGTCACATGTCGGTCATTATTACGTCGTTTCGGCGGTTCCATCTCAAAATTCGGTGTGCCTTGCCAATTTCTTTCATAATTTCCGAAGTGTCTTGTGTTATTACTTTGTGGTTGTTCCGTATTTCTAAGTCCCTCTTCCCGTGTTGGAGCGCGAGTGTCCTCTGAAATATGTAATTTTTGTATTACTTGTGCCAACTGATCTTGTACTTCCCGGATTTCTCTTTTGTGTTGCGTATTAATTTGATTCTGATTTTGTTTGAATTTCTTAATTTGTTCATACTCTTCTGTGTCAGTGATGGCTACAGGTCTTGTGTCATTCAGATCATCATCTACCTTTGTAGATAAGTTAGTGAACTAATCTGAAAGTTCGGCTACTTTATCCGTTAGTGAAATTATTTCCTCTGTGTGTTTTTCTGATCCAAGTTTCAGAGTGTCCATTTGTGTTGAAAACGTATCTACTGTGTCCTTTAAGTTTTCCTGAGTTTTTGCAAGTTGCATAACCGAATCGGTAGATGCAACTGAGTCAATTTTAGCTTGCAAGGTGTCGTGATTTTCATGAACAATAGTTTGCAGTTCTTTTATGGCTGCTTCGTGATTCTGTAATGCATTTTCATGACGCGAAAAAATAGGTTATATGCTCACAAATTTGTGTTTTTACGTCATTACAGACTTTTTGACATTTCGATTCGATTATATGTAACTCAGTAGTTAAATCTTCACGTGTTTGTTCAAGTGTGGTGCCTAACTTTTGAAGATTTTGTTCCATTGCGTCTAACTGTTGCTGTGTTTGTCCCTGGTGTTGTTCCATTGGGTCTAACTTTTGAAGATTTTGTTCCATTGTGTCTAACTTTTGAAGCTTTTGCTGTGTTTGTCTCTGGTGTTGTTCCATTGTGTCTAACCTTTGAAGCTTTTGCTGTGTTTGTCTCTGATTTTGTTCCATTTGTTACATTAGCTGTAATAACAATGCATTAGTGTCTGGAATTTGTTCCTCTACGCTTTTCGGCAGTGGATTTGCACCTGCAACATTCACATTTTGACAAGCAGAAAATGTGTCTTGACTTATTTGAGAAAACGGTGAGGACGCAAAACCTGAATCTACAGTATTTGCAAAATTGTGTCCTGTCATTTCGGATTCCTAAGGCGAGCTGTTGCGAGCGATCGATCGATAATGCTTCCCTGTTCACTAATTGTTTCACTGCCTACGCCATTGTTTGCCGCCCACTCCATTTCCCTATGCACAATTACCAAATTACTATGTTGAACATTAGCTAATTCATTACATGGTGACGCTAACACACTGCTTTCGTCTTCACTGTCATTTCTCAGTTTACTTTGGAGCCTAGTATTACGTTTTTCACACGCCATTATTGTCACAATATTTCACACGACAACACAGAAAAACACAATTTGAAGAGCAAAAATAATAGAATACATTAACATAGCATTGAAAATAATATCTAGTTAATTGCAAGCGCAGCTGCGAAATACTTGCTGCAAATCTACATGCATGCCACAACTGTTTTACTGTACAACAATGAAAAACTACAACTACAAAGGAAATTCTCTCTATAATTACATGCTAGCAATAAACAAAAGCTACACTAATTACACAAACTACAAGAAAAAATCAGTAGATTCCAGTGAGGTATCCTGGCAGGGTCGCCATATGAAACGTCCCCTTTTGAAAAATTGTACATGACTGTGCTTAAGCTGACACACAATATTTTTAGCGCAACGCAATCTGACTTTTAATAATCCCTGCAAAAGAGTGGCCCTGACTAACATTAACCTATACCTTTCACAAATCACTTACCTCACAAAAATCTTCGTTACTCGAACTACTGCAATACAGCGAGCGCCACTACTGCCAGCTAAATAAAATATTCAAACTACGGAAGGCACTAACTACTGATACGCATAGTTAGCAAATGAAAGATTTTGATAGAGAAAAAATGATGTATTTACCTTAATAGTCATAATATATATAGCAGTTCATGACATCCAGTCTTACAAATTTCAAAACTCCGCCATCTCTCTCCCCACATCCACCACTGCTGGCGGCTCACCTCCAACTGCCGAACGCTATGCGCTGTTAAGATCCAGCTGCCCAACACTACAATGGCAGACAACAATGCAAACTAGCCACAGACTGCACACAGCACAGCCAGTGATTCTCATACAGAGCGCTACATGGCGTTACCAATAAGAAAACCTAAACAGCCTACTTACAAATGTATATATATATATATCTATATATATATATATACAGGGTGAGTCACCTAACGTTACCGCTGGATATATTTCGTAAACCACATCAAATACTGACGAACCGATTCCACTGACCGAACGTGAGGATAGGGGCTAGTGTAATTGTTTAATACAAACCATACAAAAATGCACGGAACTATGTTTTTTAACACAAACCTAAGTTTTTTAAATGGAACCACGTTGGTTTTGTTAGTACATCTGAACATATAAACAAATACGTAATCAGTGCCGTTTGTTGCATTGTAAAATGTTAATTACATCCGGAGATATTGTAACCTAAAGTTGACGCTTGAAACCTCCAACGTTCAGTTGCGTGTTGTAACAAACACGGGCCACGGTCGGCGAGCAGCATCTGCAGGGACATGTTTACGATGACGACCGTGTTTACGAGTGTGGCTGTAGTGCACTGTTGTGGTTTGGTCTAGCTGTCGCAGTGTCCGCATGTAGCACTTGCTGCTATTGTTATTTTGCATTCGTCTCCGCACGCAGACCAACTCTAGTACACCGTGTTACCAGACGTCTGTGATAGTGTAGTGTTGTAGGAACTGTGACCATGATGTATTCGAACTCTGAAAAGGCGGAGATGATACTCATCTATGGCGAGTGTCGACGAAATGCAGCTGAAGCCTGCAGGGTGTATGCAGAACGGTACCCGGACAGAGGGCATCCAACGTGCCGCACATTGCAAAACATCTACCGCCAACTGTATGCAACAGGTATGGTCGTAGCACGCAAACGGGTCCGTAACAGGCCCGTCGCAGGAGAAGCGGGTGCAGTTGGTGTGTTAGCTGCTGTTGCCATGAACCCACGCATGAGTACAAGGGACATTGCGAGAGCCGGTGGACTGAGTCAAAGTAGTGTCATGCGCATACTGCATCGTCACCGCTTTCACCCGTTTCATGTGTCGCTACATCAGCAATTACATGGTGATGACTTTAATCATCGAGTGCAATTCTGTCAATGGGCATTAACAGAGAATGCGTTGAGTTCTACCTATTTACCGATGAAGCGGGTTTCACAAACCACGGGGCAGTGAATCTACGGAACACGCATTACTGGTCCGTGGACAATCCTCGCTGACGACAGCGATAGCGACCGTGGACTGTAAATGTATGGTGCGGAATCATTGGCGACCACCTCATTGGTCCTCACTTCATTGCAGGGGCCCAAACAGCTGCAACATACATCGCGTTTCTACAGAATGATCTGCCAACGTTGCTCGAAAATGTCCCACTGGAAACGCGTCGACGTATGTGGTGTCAGCATGATGGTGCACCTGCACATTCCGCAATTAACACTAGGCTGACACTTGACAGGATGTTCGACGGGCGTTTCATAGGACGTGGAGGACGCATAAATTGGCCAGCCCGTTCTCCTGATCTTACACCTCTGGACTTCTTTCTGTGGGGTACGTTAAAGGAGAATGTGTACCGTGATGTCCGCAGCTCGTGGTCGTGCGGTAGCGTTCTCGCTTCCCACGCCCGGGTTCCCGGGTTCGATTCCCAGCGGGGTCAGGGATTTTCTCTGCCTCGTGATGACTTGGTGTTGTGTGCTATCCTTAGGTTAGTTAGGTTTAAGTAGTTCTAAGGTCTAGGGGACTGATGACCATAGATGTTTAAGTCCCATAATGCTCAGAGCCATTTGAACCATTTTTTTTTGTACTGTGATGTGCCTACAACCCCAGAGGATATGAAACAACCTATTGTGGCAGCCTGCGGCGACATTACACCAGATGTACTGCGGCGTGTACGACATTCATTACGCCAGAGATTGCAATTGTGTGCAGCAAATGATGGCCACCCCATTGAACATCTATTGGCCTGACATATCGGGACACACTCTATTCCACTCAGTAATTGAAAACGGAAACCACGTGTGTATGTGTACCTCACCCCTCATGGTAATGTACATGTGCGTCAGTGAAAAAGACCAATAAAAAGGTGTTAGCATGTAGACGTAATGTGCTGTTCCAGTTTCTTCTGTACCTAAGGTCCATCACCGTTCCCTTTGGATCCCTACGTAATTTAGTGCTTTCCGATACACACGATCGAACAGCGGAGGAGTGATACTCAAGCGTCAACTTTAGGTTACAATATCTCCGGATGTAATTAACATTTTACAATGCAACAAAAAATGGCTCTGAGCACTATGGGACTCAACTGCTGAGGTCATAAGTCCCCTAGAACTTAGAACTACTTAAACCTAAGGACAACACACACATCCATGCCCGAGGCAGGATTCGAACCTGCGACCGTAGGGGTCGCGCGGTTCCAAACTGTAGCGCCAGAACCGCTCGGCCACCAGCGGCCGGCTTACAATGCAACAAACGGCACTGATTACGTACTTGTTTATACGTTCAGATGTGCTAACGAAACTAACGGGTTTCCATTTAAAAAAAACGTAGGTTTGTGTTAAAAAACATACTTCCGTGCAAATTTTTAATGGTTTATATTAACCATTGCACTAGCCCGTCTCCTCACGTTCGGTCTGTGGAATATATATATATATATATATATATATATATATATATATATATATAGAGAGAGAGAGAGAGAGAGAGACGGGAAAAAATCTCATCACCAAAAAGGAGTTGTGCGATATAAACGAAAGTTGGTAGGCGTGTTTCTACATCTGAAAAATAACGTCTATTGAAATTTTGTTGCCGGCCGATGAGGCCGAGTGGTTCTAGGCGCTTCAGTCTGGAACCACGCGACCGCTACGGTCGCAGGTTCGAATCCTCCCTCGGGCATGGATGTGTGTAATGTCCTTAGATTAGTCAGATTTAAGTAGTTCTAAGTCCTGGGGGACTGATGACCTCAGCTGTTGTCCCATAGTGCTCAGAGCCATTTGAACCATTTTTTTTGAAAATTCGTTCCGAACATGGCTCGGCAAGTTCTTCGCCTCAAAACCACGTTATTTCTACGGTCGAGGAACCGAAACGTTACACCAGCTTTGGTAAGCTGTTGTAAACGGTGACGAGAATATAATATTGATGACTAAAGTCTCCGCTATGTGTATCTGTTGTGTTTATTAAACCAGTATGCGTGTTTTGATATAAAATTGAGCCGTGGCACCTTCTCTTTGTCTCTGGCCCCAGCCTTGTGTCGGCTGTTCGCCTTAGCTTGCTTTGCCGAGGCGTGATTGGCCACGTGCAGTTTAAAAAAAAAATGGCTCTGAGCACTATGGGACTCAACTGCTGAGGTCATTAGTCCCCTAGAACTTAGAACTAGGTAAACCTAACTAACCTAAGGACATCACAAACATCCATGCCCGAGGCAGGATTCGAACCTGCGACCGTAGCGGTCTTGCGGTTCCAGACTGCAGCGCCTTTAACCGCACGGCCACTTCGGCCGGCGTGCAGTTTAAAAGGAGCAGCCTAAGACGGGCTGGCCCAAGACCCAGGCGATCATTGTAGGCAAAACCACCCCTTCCTTCCGTCTCCCCGACTTCTATCTCACCATTTATGGGCGTCCTATCGCCCTCACCCCCACCCTCAAGTACCTTGGCGTCACCCTTGACCGTCGCCTCTCCCGGACCCACCATCTCCGGACTATCCAAGCCTCCGCCTCCCGCCTCCGTCTCCTCAAGCTCCTTTCTGGCCGCACATGGGGTCTGGATCCCTCCACCATCCTCCACACCTACAAATCCCTTATCTGCCCTATCCTCTGCTACGCTCTTCCCGCCTGGATCTTCGTCCCTCCTACCTTTTACAAATCCTCGAACGCCATGCTCTCCACGTCGCCTATAGTATCCGTCTCCCCTCCCCCACGCAGATCCTGTATGACCTTATTCCGTTCCCGCACCTCCTCCTTTTCCTCGAATGGATACGGATCCTCTACACCTCCCGCAAACTTGATCCCCCTGACCTGCTTGTCTCTCCCATCCTCTCCCACCCCCGTCCACTGCCGCGCCTGCATTCCCACATCCCAACTGCTCTCCATCTCTCCACTCTCCATACTCTCGCCCAAGGTGGCTTCCACCAACTCCCCCTCCCTGATGATGCGCTCATCCTCTCCATCTACCCCTCCCACCAACTTTGATCCTCCTCTACCGCACCCTGTGTTTTTTCCCGAGGGCACCCTCTCTCCCTTCTGTCCCTCCTCCCTTCCTCCCTCCCTCCTCTCCCCCGGGCTTCCCCTGCCCCCCCTACCTTCTTTCCTCCTCTTCCCCTCTCCTCTGCCACTGGCATCTACACCCTCCCCTCTCCCTCCTCCCCCACTCCTTATCCCCTTTTGGCAGGTCCCTGGGCTCGTACACGTCAAGTGTTCGCGCGCCGGAGACCGTCGCCAGTGTTTTTGTGTGTGCCATAGTGTTAGTGTTTAAGTGTTCCGTCATTTGTGCTCCTTCGTTCACGTGTGCCGTTTCTGTCGTCTCTGTTAGTGCCCGAGAGCTGAACGTTTTTCTTTGGATGCTGCACTTGTGAACGACTTGATGTATTTTTAAATTTGTGTATCTGCTGTTGTCTATCCACCGTGTTGTTTCGTTTTTCGATGTCTCCACTTGTGATCAATTATCTGTGGCCGAAGAGCGGCGTAGTATTGTCGCTGCCGGCCTACCTTTGTATAAGGGATCAAAATAACAATAAAGGGAAAAAAACGGGCTGTTAGGTCAGTTTCCAGCGAGGGTGGAGGGAGCCTCGAGTTGTCCTGGAGAGGGTAGTACTCTCGCGTAGGGAGCGTGGTACGGCTTACGGCGGCCGCAGCGGGCAGGCAGCCTTGGAGCAGTGCTGGGCCGTTGTCGGTTTGGCGTGACGCGGAGGAGCGACACAGCTGGGTGGGTCTGCACAGCGAGGCCGCGTTGGCACAGCGGATCTGGGCCTAGAGGCGTCCGTGTTGGGAGCCGCTGCTGTCCGTGGACAATTTAGGCCTGGATGCGGCTGTATCTTGTCCTGTGGCATCACCCAGTATCTTCAACCCCCGTGCTGCTCCTTTCTAGCGGGTCAGCTGTTTAATGTTCTGTGCTCCGAAATAGCAAGTTGTTGGTTATTTTTCTGTTGCAAACCGTTCCGTTTTTTGATCGCTCCACTTTAGTTTCTGGCTTAGGAGTGCCCGAGTCCTGCCCCTTCTATACTGCTATTCATATCTAAATGTTGAAGTCGCCTTTGTTAACGGTTGTGCCTTAAAAATGAGTCCCTATGGTTGTGCCAGCCGCCGAGGGTACAGCCATCCGCTCACAGAGCTAATCCGCCTGGAATATAAAATGTTGTAACAATGAGCTAGGTGCTCACAAAGGTCATTTTGCCTTACGTTTCTGCCAGTATCTCTGTGTCGCCGCATGTGATTGTTGTAAGGCGTTTTCTATTATATTAGTGTTACATTGACAGGACAGAAGAACAGACTTTAGAGGCAGACGAATTGTGATGGATTATTGCCACAGTTAAAGAATACAGCCTAACAAATTGTCTACCATGCACAATCACGTGAAATTTTAAACTCTTATTGGTACTTGTGTAAGAATACAGTTTATGCAGTGTGTCTATCTGGATTTTTGCACAAAGGTCAGATTTACCGCGTTTTTCGAAATATCAGCACATGGGGCTACTTCGACCCGTACGCGTGGAGCTACTTCCGACAGTCAAATTATTTGTTTAAATCTTGTTTTACTTCGAAATTCTAGAGAACACGTTTTATTGGTTTCTTTTCAAATGGTTCGCATATTCAAACAGAAAAAGTCAAGTGCTTCATGGTCCGAGGAAGATATCAAACCAGCAGTAACGAGTGTTGTAGGTGTCTCTTCTTGGATAAAGTGTCAGCAGTGTGCTGCATGGTTTCACGAAGTGTGCATGGGTACAAAACGTCTAAAAATGTTTACTTGTGATAAATGCTTGTGATTTTGACATTAGAATACGCTGTGCGGAATAGCCTCTTGGCTGGGTAGAATAGCTTCACCATTGTTATATACCGTGATTTTGCCTTCTTCAGATGTTTGTTTAATACTTCGTCCACGTAAAGGAATTTCGACCTTTCATATACCGGAATACATTCACAGTTAATGTACCGTAATTGCATCACATTGACAATTTTTTTTAATAGGTTTCATGTCATATCATGCAGGGCTTATAGCTGAAATGAGTAGCCCTACTGTAATCCACCATTTAAAATGTCTTAATGTGAAAAGCACTAACCACCTGTAGTTCTGTTGGTGATTTTTAAACTACATGCAGTATTTCAAATCTTTCTGTTGAACGTTACTATTATTCGGTGGTACTTAGGTCAGCTAAGTCCTTAATCGCCGAGTCCTGTAGCTTGTGCTGTGTAATTAAATTCTAATAAGCTATCAGTTTGCACTGTCGTTATCTAAAGAGGAAAGATAGAAACCGACTAGTTATAATTACTTGTCACCTCGTTGCCTAAAAGTTGGTCTATATGAATCATAATACCATCTGTGTTGGTATTTAGCGAAATAGTTGATTCCTCTGATTGGTCAATTCAGTGTTTTCTGTCTTAAATTAGTGCTGGGTAAAGGTCTCACGGCTTCACAAGTGTCACAACGCTTGGCTATGAATGTATTGGTTTTTCCGTATGTTGTTGAGTGCAAGCTGTTTGTGTGTATCGCGTCCGAGGCTGCCGCCGTTGGGCGCAGTCAGTGGGGCCTACGATCTCTCAAGGGTACCCTAAGACGACACAATATTCGTGAGAAACTACTTTCTTTAAAAAAAAATTAAGTTGTAAATCATGCTGTTTTAAGTAAGAGGATGTAGAGGGTACTGATTTTTTTGGGACCATCAGGTTGAAGAATAGACAAATTAAAACTTCTGTGTGAAGGATTTTGTTTTTTTTTCTAATTTTCTCTCAAATAAGTTTGTTTAAATGCTGTAAAACTGTGTCTTGCTTAAAATTCCCTCGACAGGGGATAAGTTTTGTACTTGTGAAGATTAATTTTTTTATGGATTTGCGATGTTTGAATCTGAAGTTTAAGATCAGTTGAGATATAATTTCACTAGCCATGCATAAGAGTGATTTTGTTTTACATTGAGGCATTCATAGATAAACATTACGTTTTTCTTGAAAATTTACACTTTTAATTATTATACTTCATGGGCTAATCGCCGGTGACTCCAGTCTATAAATTCAGTATATTGTCAGCTACAGCATTTCATTTTATTGTTACATTTCCCAAGATGCTACTCCAGGTGGCTGTAAAATGAATGTGCGCAACGGAAATACTGAACGCGAAAATGAAGATTTGACCCTGTTCGACTACCCCCTGAAGCAGATCTTAGGATCTCTTAATGGTGATTATCTCCTTCTTCTTGCACTTTAACATATAAATTACAGCATAGACATAAATCAATGATTAAGGCAACTAGTAACTACCAAATGATAAATGCTGTTTCCGCGTATACATTTAATGTAGGTTAAAAACCCCTTTATATTACAAATGTTTATATATCAATGTCCAACGGACATAAGGGGATACAAAAGAATTTCCTAACTAATACGATTGATCAACTGCCAAAATCTGCACCTTTTATGGTCACGCGATCTAATATAAATAACGCGAGACGACTAACATCATCTACGTACCAAACACTAGAAGACACTACTTTCAAAGATGATCTACAGTGGTGTGCCACCTCAGTGGAAATAAAATTTACGTGATCACAGCTGTTTAGCTTTACAGGCCTAATAAACCGAAGCAATTAGCAATATCACCGTATGTACTGCGTCCGGTGCGTCGGAGTGATGGTTCTTGTACGCGTCTGCGACGACGGAAGAACTCGAGCCACAAAATATATATAAAAAAACTCATTCAAACACTAGGACGGCACAAGACGGTCCTCTGATTAGTATAATCTAATACTGTCTTCTCCTCTCTGTGTTCTACAGACAACAAACGCGAACTCCCAGCCACAAGGACGGAGTTCATATAACGTCTCAATGTGATTGTAGGCAGAAGAAGTGCTGTGAATTTAACGACGACTCCTAACCCGGAGGCGAAGTCCAGAATCGTATACGTTCGCCACAGTACAGTGCCTAACCGCTCTAACTATAAAATGTCCTGAGAGCAAAGACAGCAAGTCCGTCTGTACCAACAAAGCTGATACTGAGCGACCATCAAACCCGGGCGCTCGAAAACGGAAGACCTCTTCTCTCCACAGCTGGCTTCCCAGCAAAGCTCGGCTCCCCTCCCTCGTAAATTAGAAGGCGAATCGTATTCTCGAAACCACGTAATATTCTCCCTCTCTACAGATTCTTCCGAACGCCGACCAATCATATTTTAATCTTTTGTCGTCCAGCGCGGAAAGTTTGCGAGGAAATACCTATACTCATACAATGGTAAGCTTCTGAGAGTACAAATCCTCGGAAATAACCCAGCCTTTGATTTCCGAGGTAACGCTTCCTTGTTCCTCTCTGCTGCGTCCAAGATTTTCAGAGTTTCTGAAGTGTCATGTGGTTATCCTTCTGGCCCCACTACAAAACCGGTCGGCCGCCGCTGTATTGTGCTTCCGCGCTCGGGTGCCCAGACCGTTCGTCTTGACACTTCGTGTGTGAAGCAGGACCAACACACCTATGCGGGCTTTTACACTCAGGTGTTGAGTTACGCCTGCCGTGTCATTTCCACTGGCGTTCCAACCTCTACCAGTATAGGCAATCATTCATCACGCCGCTTTGATAATAAAGACACTCCGTTACCTTTCATGCAATAAGCGTTAACAATTATTTACAAGGTGTACGTGAAAATGTCAGTCTTCTTTAAATATTCATATATACGATGTACAATCTACCAAATGATACCTAATAATGGTTGTAAATCATGGAAAAGTATGTAGATGAATGCTTGTAAGGAGTGAAATTATAGCTACCCTACAATTTTATTTAGATAAAGTTAATCGGCTAAGGACAGGTTGCTTTAGTCTTAGATAGCTATCGTGATACTTGTGGGCTGTGGTGTTATGCTATTACGTTGAGGTAAATAAAGGAAGTAAGAAGGGCATTGTTGTTTTGTAACCTTGAATGGCTCTGGTCCTCCTACTTCAGCACCGATGTGCTCTGCGATCACCTATCTTAAATGTTTTACAGCAATAGTCCCATTACTGTATAGATATTTTCCTGGTCATTGTGTTTCCTACTTCTGCTTTACCATTATATGACGCAGTGTAAGTATTCCCCTGATCCCTACTTCAGAAATCTCACTATCCTTGCCATGGCTCCTCACTGACCCTTAAAATACGCATCTGCATCTTTTGCATTTCTACCTTCAGATTTCCTAGTTTTTCCACTGCCTTAGCGTCCCAACCTTTAATGTGCCAAGACGAGTGAGCATTACTTTTTGACCGATAGTCGCTGCAGCGAGCCTGTTTTGCTTCCGGAATATTTTACTCAGGAGGAAGTCACGTTGACATTTTAGCAGAGAGTTACATGTACTAGGGAAATCGAATGTGGTGGTTTCCCTTTGCCTTCGACATCACACTACTGCAGCCATGATAGTCACCCTGACCTCGCCTGCAGGTAGCACCACAGCTGCGTGCTAGACTCCTCGGATCGGCCACATGTGACTGCTGGATGGACTGCTGCCTTCCTCCGGTAAGAAGCTCTCCTGTGTACCAACTCCGAGACAGAGGCTGTCGGCTCCTACTTGTGATCCATCTGTTGTTCGCCTGCACTCGTTCACCTTACTGACCGCTGCAGTCTTCATCGTGTTTTGTGGCAACAGGGCCCTTCCTAGATGACACCACCCGGACTAGTTGGACCACTGTTTTCTAAACGAGTGTTACTCCTTCGTGACTTCTATTTTATACTGGCTTGTGATAGTTGCAGGGGTTGGGAGTATATCGAATCATCACGAGAAATTCGTGTTTGAATATAAATGCAGGTGACAGCCAAGTCTGCAGGTTGCGCTGTTGCGTTCGATCACGAACGGCACCTGTGCAGTGGCATCAATACGTTGCAAGCGTCTGTTATTGCTAGAACAGTTTTCTGTGCAGTTGTGAGCGCATCTCGTTGGAGCTGGGCGAATTGGAACGTGAGAAAATTGTGGGTGCTCGTATCGTAGGTGCTCCCATAACCAAGACAGCCGATGTGTTTAGCGTTTGAAAATACACCATATGGAAGATTTATACGGCATACAGGGAAAATGGAGAAGCATCATCCGCTGAGTCAAGACAAGGACGAAAGTGTATGTTGAGTTATCGCTACGGACGCACATCGAAGAGAATCATGACGAAAAATAAGAAGTCGACTGCTGCAAAGGTCACTGTAGAACTGAACATCGCACGTGCAAACCATGTGAGCACCAACACTACAAGAATGGATCTCCATAAACTGGGAACTGCAGGGCGAGCTGTAATTCCAAAAGCCACTCGTCAGTGATACAAATGCCCCTAATATCAATCTGTATTACCGAAGTCGTGAGCCGCGTGATTTGAGGCGCCAAGTCACGGACTGCGCGGCCCTTCCCGCCGGAGGTTCGAGTCCTCAAATACAATGTAAACAGGCAGAATATGGCGCTGCGGTCGGTAACTCATATATAAGACGACACCTGTCTCGCGTAAAATGGCATCTTCGGCGGTACTCCGGAAGGATACCGCCCTTCGATTGGCCTTTCGGTTCTAATCGAAGCGTTAGGTGCATTGCAGGTGCCAGCCACCCTGAAGCGGTCCAGCCAGCCAGCCAGCCAGCCGAGCAGAGCTGCAGCGGTCCAGCAGCAGCAGCAGCAGCAGCGGTCCCGGTCCCGGTCCCGGTCTGCAGCGGCGCTCCAGCCGGCAGCAGCCAGCCAGTCCTCCTGCAGCAGCAGCAGCAGCAGCGGTCCAGCCAGCCAACCAGCCAGCCAGCAGCAGCAGCAGCAGCAGCAGCCCCGGCCCCGTCTGCGGCAGCAGCAGCAGCAGCAGCTGCGGCGTTCCTGCCACCCACCGTCGCCGTCGCCGTAGCCGTCCGACCCTGGTCTTCGTCCGTCTTCGTCTTCGTCTTTGTCTTCGTCTGTCCCCAGTTTGTGTCCTTTCTTTTTCGTCCTGTGCGTTTTTGTTTCTCCCTGTCGTCATGTCCACCCCCACCACCACCGCCACCACTTCCACCACAGCCATAGTTTATACTTCCCCTTCCGCCGCCACCACCACTATAATATGGTGTGCCCAGTCACACCCCCCTTCTTCCATCCCACCTCTTCTCACTCTCCCTTCGCCCTCGCTGTTTGTCGCCCCCTCTCCAGCTTCTTCCTCCCGCTCCTCTCGATCTGATCCTTTCCCCCCACTCCCCCAGCCTGTCACTGCAGCTCCAGCTAGGGTGGTGGCCCGTCGGGCCACTGTCCATGCCCAGCTCTCCCCATCGCCTTCGCCATCACCGCCCACCACCGCCACCGTCGCCGTCGCCGTCGCCGTCGCCGTCGCCTTCACCGTCACCATCTCCAGCGCCGACTGCTGTGTCCACGCCGGGACCTGTCCCTTCCCACCACCTCCCTATAGCTCCTGTCCCTCACATCACCACCCACCCTTCTGCCGCCATAAAACGCCCTAGTGGCACCACCACCTCCTCCGCTCCCAAAAAGGCCCCGCCCCGTCCTCTTCCCCCCCCCCCCCAGGGTGCCATGGATGTCTCCCCACCTGACCCTGCTCCCTCCGCCTCCTCCTCCTCTTCCTCCTCCTCCCCCCTCTTTATACAAATACCTCCTCTCCCGTCCCGATCCTTCCCTTCTCGAGGCCCGGAATCTCTCCCTCCTCCTCCGCCAACACTTCCCTGGTGCCCCCATCTCTCTCCTCACTCCCAGACGGGATTCTGTTCTCATCTCCTCCCCCAGCCCAACCCTCCATACTGACATCCTCTCCCGCCTCCCCATCACCCGTTTTGGCCCCAACGCCTCCCTCACCCCTGCTCCTTCTCCATATCCTACCTGCCAACCCCAACCCCCGTGTCGCCTGCCGACCCTCACCACCGTGATCACTCGGCTCAGTCCGTCGATCACGGAGGAGGAGGTGTTGGCGGAGCTCAAGGCGCATCCCACGCTGGAGGTGCGGACAGTCCGCCGCATTTTCGACTCGGCTGGCCCCACTCACCTTATGCGGGTTTTCTCCGAGGACGCCCTCTCCATTGACCGTCTCCTGAAGGAGAGTGCCCTCCTCTTCAACCAGCGCTACAAGGTCGACCCCTCCCGTTCCCCTCCTCAATCCCTGCGCTGCCAGAGGTGTCTGCACTATAACGCACACCCAACATCTGAGTGCCACGAGGCCCACACCTGCCCGCATTGTAGGCAAGCACACTTCCTCTGGCAGTGCCCTAACCTTCAATCCCCTCCCTCCTGCAATACCTGTAATCTCCCCCATCCCACCTACTCCCAAAAGTGTAAAGCCCGACCCCCTCCGACCACTCCTGAACTCACCGTCCCTGTCCGTCCTCTGGACGCCCCCACCACTCCTGGCAATTCCCTTCGTCGCCCCCCCCCCCACCGCTGAGGACATCATCAGGGTCCTCACCATCGTCCTTCAGAATGTTCATCCCTTTCAGCGCCCCCACACCCTCCAACAGATCTCCCTCGCCGCCCGTTCCATTTTCCAACTCAAAATGTACGCCACCTACTCCAACAACCAGGCCCATTTCACCTTCTCCCGTCTTGACACCCTCCTCTAAATCCCTGTCATGGCGCGACAGCAACGTATCCTTTTCAACAATATCCGCTCCCTTCCCGCCAACAGGAACCTCTTCCTGCACACCCTTGCCACCCACCGCGTGGATGCCTTCCTCCTCAATGAAACCTTCCTCCAACTCCACCACTCCATCCACACCTCACCCTATCTCCTCCACTGCTCCGATAATCCCCTCCCAATTGCGCGTGGCGGAGTTGCCATTGGTCACCACCGCCAGATCCCCGTTCTGCTCCAACCTCTCCTTCCCGGCCCCACCGAACACCTGATCCTTAGTCTCTTCTTCCCCGGCCTTACCATTACCTGCGCCACCATCTATGTCCGCCCCAACGCCCCTATTCCTTTCGACTTCCTCTCCCACATCGACCGTGCCTTCTCCTCCTACATGATCGCCGCCGACCTCAAAATCCATAGTCGTACCGCTGCCCAGTTACAGCGGTGGCATCGGTTCCTCTCCTCCCTTCAAGGCGACCTCGTCCCCATCCCCCAGCACACCCATCCCGAATCCAACTCCACTCCTGATGTTATCCTCTCCTCCCCCAACCTCCTTGGCCGCATAACGTTGGATGTCCTGGAGCCTAATGGTAGCGACCATCTCCCTGTCCTCCTCACCATTTCAGACGGTCGTCGCCCCCGCCCCGACCCTCGTCATGACCCTCCCCCTAAGTACGTCCATGACTATTCCCATGCCAACTGGAATGCCTACCGGGATACCCTTTCCACCCAGGTCGATAGCCACCCCTTCACCTACCACCATCCTGACGATGTCACCCATGCCGCCTCCTTTCTCCAGCAGACCTTGTCTGAGGCCATGGAGGCCCACGTGCCTACTGTCGCCGTCCACCCTCACCGTCCTACCTTACCCCCGCAGGCCGTCCTCCTCCTCCGTGAATCCCGTCGTCTCTACCGTGCCTTCCTCCGCACGCATGACACACTACGACGCCACCGGCAACTCCAGCGACACATTCGTAATTTGCTCGTGGCTAAGAAACGCCGGGACTGGCGACACACCTGCACCCATTTAAATGCTACCCTACCAATCAACTCGTCCAAGTTCTGGTCGGCCTTCCGTCGCCTTACCGGAACTAAACCCTCCCCCTATTATCCTCTTCTCCATGATGATCACCCTTTCCCTGACACCCTTAGTAAGGCCAATCACTTTGCCTCCTACCTCTCCGATGTATTTTCCATCCCTGATGATCCCCAGTTCGATTACTCCCTCTTCGCGGATATCCGTGATCGAACTGACACCTCTGTCCCTCCCCTCGCTCCTGGTTTCCAGTACTTGGACAACATTGCACACACGGAACTCAATGCCCCTATCACTACACAGGATCTCATTGATACACTCCGCACAAAACGCAACACCGCTCCTGCTCACGATCGTGTCACCTACCATCACCTTCGTGAAGCTCCTGTCTCTTTCCTCTCCACCCCGGCCAGGCTCTACAATGTAGTCCTGTCCACCGGTTACTACCCCGACCTGTGGAAAACCTCCCGTATCCTCATGTTCCTTAAACCTGGCAAACCGCCGTCCGCCGTCTCCTCCTACCGTCCCATCAGCCTTACCTCGGTCATCAGCAAGGTCCTGGAATCTATCCTCACCCGACGCATCCACCAGCATCTCCGCCAGCACCGCCTCCTTCCCATTACCCAGTGTGGCTTTCGGCTGTCCTTCTCTTCCGACGACCTTCTCCTTCACCTCACTCATCTCCTTTCCGAACAGCTTAATTCCCGTCGCTCCGCAATCTTCCTCTCCCTGGACCTCGAACGTGCTTATGACCGCGTATGGCATTCCGGTCTCCTCTTCAAGCTCCAAACCTTCGCCCTTCCCATTAACTACGTTCGTCTGATTGGCTCCTTTCTCTCCCGCCGTCCATCCTATGTCACCATCCATAACACAGATTCCTACACCTTTTTCCCGTCTGCCGGTGTGCCCCAAGGCTCCATCCTCTCCCCCCTTCTGTACCTTTTGTACACGGCGGACATGCCGCCGCCGTCAGCCCCCGTCCACCTTCTCCAGTTTTCCGATGACACCGCCTTCCTTGCCCTTGCCCCCACCCTACAGCGCTCCCAACACCTTCTCCAATCCCACCTTGACCGGTTCACCGTTTGGTGCAACCAGTGGTTGCTCAAGGTCAATCCCTCCAAAACCCAGGCGATCGTTGTAGGCAAAACCACCCCTTCCTTCCGCCTCCTTGATTTCTACATCACCATCTATGGCCGTCCTATTGCCTTCACTCCCACCCTTAAGTACCTTGGCGTCACCCTCGACCATCGCCTCTCCTGGACTCCCCACCTCTGGACAATCCAAGCCAAGGCACGCTCCCGACTCAGTCTCCTTAAGCTCCTCTCCGGCCGTACGTGGGGTCTGGACCCCTCCACCATTCTCCACACCTATAAATCCCTCACCCGCCCTATCCTTTGTTATGCCCATCCAGCTTGGATCTCCGCCCCCGCCTACTTTTTACAGATCCCTCCAAATCCTTGAACGCCATGCTCTCCACCTCGCCTATCGCATCCGCCTCCCCTCCCCTACGCCGATCCTGTACGATCTCATCCCCTTTCCCCACCTCCTCCTTTTCCTTGAAAGGGTACAGATCCTGTACACCTCTCGTAAACTCGATCCTCCTCACCCGCTCGTCTCCCTCATCCTCTCCCACCCCCGCCCGCTGCCGTGCGTGTATTCCCACGTCCCACCTGGTCTCCATCTCTCCACCCTCCTTACCCTCTCCCAAGGTGGCTCCCACCAGCTCCCCCTCCCTGATGATGTCCTCCTCCCCTCCATCTACCCCTCCTACCAACTTTGATCCTCCCTCCCTCTTCCTGTATCTGTTCCTTTGGGCACCCTCCATCCCTAATCCCCTTCTCCCCACTCCTCCCCCGGGCCTCCCCTCCACTGTCCTTCTCCTCAGCCATTGGCATCTATGTTCCCCCTCTCCACCCTCTCCACCCGCCCTCACCCTTCTTCCCCTCTTGGCAGGTCCCCGGACTCGCACACGCTACGTGGACTTTCGCGCGCCGGAGATCATCGCCATCTGTGTCTCGTGTGTGTGACGTCGTTTTGTGTTTTTAGTGTCCGCCATCCCGCTTCTATGTTCACTTGTGCCGTCGGATTCATCAGTGTTATGTGCGCCGTGTCAACGTGTTTTCAGTGTCGTTATCGTCGCGTGTGAACGACTCCGTGTTTTTTGTGTACTGTGACCACTATTTTTCGCCCATCACTCTATTCATTTTAATTCTCCGTTCTTGTACTGTTATTGTCACCACTATGGCTGAAGAGCGGCGTAGCATGCCGCTGCCAGCCTACCTGATTGTTCAGGTGTTAAAATAACAATAAAGTAAAAAAAAAATCGCGTAAAATGGTTCAAATGGCTCTGAGCACTACGGGACTTAACATCTGAGGTCATCAGTCCCCTAGAACTTAGAACTACTTAAACGTAACTAACCTAAGGACATCACACACATCCATGTCCGAGGCAGGATTCGAACCTGCGACCGTAGCAGTCGCGTGGTTCCGGTCTGAAGCGCCTAGAACCGCTCGGTGTCTGGTGTAATTGTTAGATCGGTTACTGCTGCTACAAATGTTCAATTGTGTGTGAAATCTTATGGACTTAACCGCTAAGGTCATCAGTCCCTAAGCTTACACACTACTTAACCTAAATTATCCTAAGGACAAACACACACACCCATGCCCGAGGGAGGACTCGAACCTCCGCCGGGACCAACTGCTGCTACAATGGCAGGTTAACAGGATTTAAGTGTGTCTGAACGAGATACGGGACACAGCATCTCCGAGGTAGCGATGAACTGGGAATTTTCCCGTACCAGCATTTCACGAGTGTACCGTGAATATCAGGAAACATGTAAAGCATCAAAACTCCGATATCGCTGCTTCTGGAAAAAGATCCTTCATGAACGGACCAATGACGACTGAACAGAATCGTTTAACTTGACAGAAGTTCAACCCTTCCGCAAATTGCTGCAGATTTCAGTTCTGGGCCACCAACAAGTGTCAGCGGGCGAAGCATTGAAGGAAACATCATCGAAACGGGCTTTCTGAACTTTGTACCCTTGATGACTGCACGAGAGAAAGGTTTACGCCTCACCTGGACCCGTCAACACCAACATTGGACTGTTGATGGCTGGGAACATGTTGCCTGGTCGGAGGAGTCTCTTTTCAAATTGTTCGAGCGGATGGACGTCTACCGATATGGAGACAACCTCAAGAACCCTTGATGACTGCACGAGAGAAAGGTTTACGCCTCACCTGGGCCCGTCAACACCAACGTTGGGCTATTGACGGCTGGGAACATGTTGCCTGGTCGGAGGAGTCTCTTTTCAAATTGTTCGAGCGGATGGACGTCTACCGATATGGAGACAACCTCAAGAACCCATGGACCCTGCATGTCAGTAAGGCACTTTCAAGCTGGTGGAGACTGTGTAATAGTGTGTGCCATGTGCAGCTGGAGTGATATGGTACCCCTGATACGTCTAGATACGACTCAGGCAGGTGACTCGTACGTAAGCGTCCTGTCTGATCACCTGCATCCATTCATGTCCATTGTGGATTCCACCTAACTTGGGCAATTCCAGCAGGACAATGCGACACCCCACACGTCCAGAATTGCTACAGAGTGGCTCCAGGAAAACTCTTCTGAGTTTAAACACTTCCGCCGTCTCGCCAGACATGAACATTATTGGGCATATCTGAGATACATTGCAAAGTGCTCTTCAGAAGAGCCCTCCACCCTCTATGAGACCTGAGTTTCTCCTGGCGTATACAACTTTCAAATAACTTCCGGGAATTCAGCCAGGTAACACTTTCAGCGACCGCCGATATTTCGGCGGGAGAACACCCCGCCATTTTCAAGGCAAACTGCAACGGACAGGCGGCGTACATGCAAATTTAATACCTCGGTTCTCGGACCCAAGCAGGAAAGATAACACACACACACTGAACACTAGTGCCACCAAAGATGGCCAAAGTCAGAGCTATCGATAGTGAGACTATGAATTCGCAGGTGAGGTAGCATTGAGTCTGTCCCTCTGTTTCTTGACAAGGGAGAGAGCCGGATTCCAAACAGAGTTTAAACAGAAACCTCCATCCCTGTTAACAAGGTTGCTCGCTAATTTAATCTCAACTGCCTCCCGAATCACACTGTCCCAATAGCTGGACGTGCATGCCAATATCTCGGTGTTATTATATAACATGGGGTGACCAGTATCCAAGCAATGTTCGGCAATAGCAGATCTATTTGGCTGCTGTAATCGTGTGTGCCGTTTATGCTCAGTACATCTGTCCTCCACGGTCCTGATAGTTTGACCAATATATGGCATGCCGCAGCTACAAGGGACACGATATACACCCGCCTTACGCAGTCCAAGATCATCCTTAACGGAACTCAAAAGTGCTCTAATTTTAGATGGAGGTCGGAAAACACATTTCACATCGTATTTCCGTAAAATACGACCGATCTTATTGGACGTGTTTCCTACGTAAGGGAAGAAGGCAGTAGACTTAGGTGTTGACTCAGAATTATCATCAATCACCTGATGTACAGTTGGTCGATAGCGCAACGCACGTTCAATCTGTCTATCACTGTAACCATTTTGACGAAATGTAACTTCAAGATGGGACAGCTCAGCTGGCAAAGTCTCAGCGTCAGAAACGATATGTGCCCTGTGTACCAAGGTACGAAGTACCCCTTCACGCTGAGCCGAATGGTGACAACTATTAGCTTGTAAGTACAAGTCGGTGTGAGTACGTTTCCTGTAGACTGCATGTCCCAATGATCCATCATCCTTCCTCCTAACCAACACGTCGAGAAAGGGAAGGCAACCATCCTTTTCCATCTCCATCGTAAAACGAATGTTCGGGTGGATCGAGTTCAGATGTTCTAGAAAGACGTTCAAATTCTCCCTACCGTGAGGCCAAACAACGAAGGTATCGTCAACGTATCTATAGAAACAGGCGGGTTTTAAAGGCGCCGACCCCAATGCACGTTTATGGAAGACTTCGAGGAAGTCTACAGGAAACGTACTCACACCGACTTGTACTTACAAGCTAATAGTTGTCACCATTCGGCTCAGCGTGAAGGGGTGCTTCGTACCTTGGTACACAGGGCACATATCGTTTCTGACGCTGAGACTTTGCCAGCTGAGCTGTCCCATCTTGAAGTTACATTTCGTCAAAATGGTTACAGTGATAGACAGATTGAACGTGCGTTGCGCTATCGACCAACTGTACATCAGGTGATTGATGATAATTCTGAGTCAACACCTAAGTCTACTGCCTTCTTGCCTTACGTAGGAAACACGTCCAATAAGATCGGTCGTATTTTACGGAAATACGATGTGAAATGTGTTTTCCGACCTCCATCTAAAATTAGAGCACTTTTGAGTTCCGTTAAGGATGATCTTGGACTGCGTAAGGCGGGTGTATATCGTGTCCCTTGTAGCTGCGGCATGCCATATATTGGTCAAACTATCAGGACCGTGGAGGACAGATGTACTGAGCATAAACGGCACACACGATTACAGCAGCCAAATAGATCTGCTATTGCCGAACATTGCTTGGATACTGGTCACCCCATGTTATATAATAACACCGAGATATTGGCATGCACGTCCAGCTATTGGGACAGTGTGATTCGGGAGGCAGTTGAGATTAAATTAGCGAGCAACCTTGTTAACAGGGATGGAGGTTTCTGTTTAAACTCTGTTTGGAATCCGGCTCTCTCCCTTGTCAAGAAACAGAGGGACAGACTCAATGCTACCTCACCTGCGAATTCATAGTCTCACTATCGATAGCTCTGACTTTGGCCATCTTTGGTGGCACTAGTGTTCAGTGTGTGTGTGTTATCTTTCCTGCTTGGGTCCGAGAACCGAGGTATTAAATTTGCATGTACGCCGCCTGTCCGTTGCAGTTTGCCTTGAAAATGGCGGGGTGTTCTCCCGCCGAAATATCGGCGGTCGCTGAAAGTGTTACCTGGCTGAATTCCCGGAAGTTATTTGAAACCTCCACCCTCTAGTACTCCAACGGATTTATGGCCAGCCCAGCAGGATTGATGGTGTCAATTCTGTCCAGCACTACTTCAGACAATAGTTGTGTCCATGCCACGTCGTGTTGCGGCATTTCTGCGTGCTCGAGGGGGCCCTACACGATGTTAGGAAGGTGTTCCAGTTGCTTTGGTTCTTCGGTATATATAGTACAGCGTCTCACAATAAAATGATCGAATGTGACAGTTGCGTCTCATTATCAGCCTTATCATTCTATACGGGATTAGATTTTGATAAGATGCGTAATATGTTATTCAAGCTGAGTGTTTAGCTGCTCTTCATGTTGACACATAAATATTCGAAAAATATTAAACTTCCGTGGTAACTTATGCGTATGTGGTACAGTCTGAGCCGAAAATAATGCAGGGCAACAAGGTATCTTGTAAAATGATGAGGAAATATGGCTATAGAGGCATGCACGCTATTTTAATTGCGGTACAACTCGTTACTCATATATCTGTATAACTGGAAGTTTAGATGAGAGAAACGAAAGAGCTATCCGTTATTTGAGAAACAGGCTGGAACACGCTCGTGCCAAAATGTGCTCTACGCGTTTTGCATGAGGAGGACCGGCACAATGCGTCATTAACAGTAATTGAAAAGTCCGAGGCGATCGCGTCCAGCGGCGCGGGACGCGGCTGTTTGGGATGCGATGCGGCGTGGCGCGGCGGGGCGAAACGCCAGCCAGTCAGCCAGGTAGGCAGCCAGCGAGGGGAGCCGGCAGAGGCCAGGGGGCGCACCGCGGCCGCTGTGTATTCCGCGCGCGCAGCCGGAGGCGCCGGTCTGCCTGCCGGCCACCGTAATAGCGCGCTCTCCTAGCCTAGACTCCAGAGAGTCTAGGAGGCGCCACCGCTGGGCACCTCTTTTAGCTCACGTCGCGCGCTCAGCTGAGCATGGCCATTCGCTTATCACCGTAAAATATTTTATTTTTTAAAATATTTTTCCCCGCCCATCCGATGTGACACGAGCAAAGCCTCCTGCACCGGAGAACCAGGCAGAACAGTAGCAGCTGCGTCTGCCGGAAATTAGTATGCAGTCGGCGGCCGGCAAAGAAGCCATTAACGTCGAAGTGTTCCTGCTGGGATTTGTCAAGGTTTCTCTAAAGGAAATCGCCTGGCGGATCGCTGGGCAAACAAACAACTTTCTCCCGCAAAGGTGAACGCGGCTTCTTAAGACGCTAGTGTGCGACCGCGGGACGTAATTATAGAGCTAGCATCATCTTCACAACCGCAGGTAACAATGGCGGTCCTTATCTGATGTCTGCACAGCCGCTGCTCCTTGCTATATCGTCAACAGCTCTCTGAGGTTGTTCGGATGATACTGTCCCTTACAGGATACCGCGGACAATTATTTGGAAAGTGTGAAGAAGTGTAGTGCACAAGTCTAACGTAAACTGACCGTTAAAAAAAAAGAGGAGGGTCAAATCATTGCCGAAACGTCTCCAGTGACATTCCTGATGTCGGCTAAAGGCATTCAGTGTTACGAGGCTGACGGCCCCATGGGAAATCAAAAGTCTATTTGATGTTATCTGCTAAAATTATAAGCTGTGTAGCTTTATAGGCTTAAAAACTGTAAGACAAGAAAAAAAAGTTAAAAGAAACACGACAAACAGCGAAGAAATTATCCGAATGGAACGGAAACCGGTAGATGTGATGTACGTGTAGAGTCAGACAAATGATAACAACTTCGGAAAAAGTGGATGATTTAATCAAGTGGCACAGCTTCACAAATTTGGCAAGTCAATAACGCGTTGCTCCTCCTCTGGCCCTTATGCAAGCAGTCATTCGGCTAGGCATTGATTGAGAAAGTTATGGATGTCCTTCTAAGCGATACCGTGGCAAATGCTCTCCAACTGTCCAATTGGCGCGTTAGATCGTTAAGATCCCTAGCTAGTTTGAAAGTCCTGCCCATAATGCTCAAAACATTATCGATTAGGGAGAGATCCGGCGTCTCCGGACACGTCTTGGGCCTGGAATTTCATTGACTGGAGTAGAGCAGTCTTCCGTGATGAGTCCGGCATGGAACTGGGCGACGATGACCAGCGTAGGCGTGTCTGGGGACGCCCCGGACAGCGGTGCGAAACCAGCCTGATTCTCGCCCGCCATACGGCCCGACAGAAGGGAGTCATGGTCTGACCAGCCGTTTCTTTTCATTGCAGGACCCCTTTAGTTTTCACCGCGGCACCCTTACAGCAAAGCGGTACGTCAACGATATTCTACACCCCATTTTGTTGCTCTTCACGGCAAGCCATCTTGGACTTACATTTCAGCAAGACAATGCCCGATCGCACACGGCGAGAGTTTCTACTGTTGCCTCCGGGCTCACCAAATCCTACCTTGGCCAGTAAGGTCGCCTAATCTCTGACCAATTCGAAACAGGAGAATTATGGGCAGGGCCCTGCGGGCAGCTAGCGATTTTGAGGATCTAACGCACCAATAGGACAGAATTTGGCACGATATCCCTTATGAGGACATCCAAGAGCTCTATCAGTCAGTGCCAAGCTGAATAGCTGCTTCCATAAGGGCCAGAGTGCACGAACGCATTGTTGACTTCCTCAATTTCTGAAACTCTTTCTCTTGAATAAATCATCCAATTTTTATTAAACTGTAATCATTTATTTGTCAGCACATGTACGTCACATCGACTCATATCTGTCTCATTCGTACAATTCCCTCAAGGTGTGTCAACTATTTTTTTCTGTCTTAGAGTGTAATATAATCGCGCTCCGTATCTGCGTTTCCATGTCGTATCCTGGGTTATAGTACTAACGTTGAGCAATGAGCGAGAAGGACAAATGTATCAGTGTGTGTGTGTGTGTGAGAGAGAGAGAACACAAGTCTGGAAAGATGGAAGCGAGAATGTGAAAATTTCAAGTTGGCAGTTGGTATTCTGACCACTATGACAGTGCAAGGACCCGCATATGTATAATTACTGTTCTTACGTTCACATCTTGCACGAAGTATTACATTCATAGCAGTTCTGTTGTGCCCTTTGGAGTAATCCTGGTGTTGTCGCAAGTTCACCAACAGCGGGACTTGCCAGAAAATCCTGTCCTGTCTCGACGGGTGCCCCGCATGGGAAAAAAAACCAAGTGCGGCCAGGTCAGGTGAACGAGTTAGAACCCAGACACGAACTCTCACCGCTCACTTGGCGGACGTCCGATACAGGTGTTTCCGGATGAGATGTACCATCTATTACACTGCAGTCTTATAGATGCGCAAAGATCAAAATAGGGTATCATCCAACAACGTAGCGAGTGTCTCTGCGATGTACTCCTGTGTACTTAAGCAGGGAGGCAGTATGTATGGGCATGTTAACCCCACAACACTAACGGGGGAGAAAACGTTACGTTGTTACTAGACCATTATAAACTTTACTACCTCATATATTATTCAAGGGAAATGTTTTAGTTTACGCTCTAATTAATTACAATTATACACTTTCCAATGGTATGTCACACACAGAAGAAGTACAAAGTGTCCTGCTTCATACACTATACTGACAATACCAGATTGGCGAGAACTGCAGATTGTTATCATTGGAGTCGTAAATTTTACGAGGGTTTAGTAATCGAGGATTAAATACCCACTGTCTGTGCTCGCCATAAGTTGACCACAAATCTGCGTTTTTCACAACTGTTAGTGTTCTCAACGACACATAAATGTGTTTTTGACACTTGCACGGAGAGGGAATGCGTTGACATTTGCACGGAGCCCGGGACAGTGTAATAGTGGACAGGGTGTTCCAGGAGTAGGATACACCGGCCCCTCCACCGCTACCCACGACGAATTTTGGGGAAGGACAAAGCCCGTTTCCCGCACAAAGTTCCCTGTCCCCACACCAGTTCGTATTGTGCGTGGTTTACTCTCAGACTTAAGAACTGCAATGACCTCTGACTGGAAAGGAGGGTTCCGTGTTTTAGTGCTTAGATAATGAAGTTCACCGAGATCACCAAAGTGAAGTCTTTACTGATTTACAATGGGCGTCAGTGACTTATTGGTTTTGTGTAAACCCTAAAAAGAATAAATGCAAAGGAAGACTGTCGTCAAAATTTAACACAGTTTTAGGGGAAAGTAGCCATGTTTGTATTCCATGTGAAGCAGCAGATGAAGTGCGAAAACATTTTGTCAGCACAAAGAAGCGGGCAAAAGAAACAGAGACTGCAATTTCATCAGTTTACGTTGAAGAAGTAGGGCCGCTCTTCAATCGAAGCTACGGCTTAGTAAGATCGCTGCCATAACACAGAAATGCGAAACGATCGTTACATCGCATTGGGCGAAACTACAAAGATCCCACCGATTCTTGAGGAATACTCTCCCAAGAAAATAATTCACTGATGAATGATGGTAGCAATTTTTCACTCGTAGATGATAACAGGATATCGAACGACCAAATACTAGTGTTTACCAACGAAAAGGGAAAAGTGTGTATCAAACTGCGAATCATTCTTTGTGGATGGAACGTTTCATTTGCTACCAAATAAAAAGAGAGAAGTATATGAACGACTTTTAAACCTATTAAAACTAACGTGCCTGGATGGAACCCTGTATCTATGATGACAGACTTCGAAATTGCCATTGTACAAGCAGGTAACAGTTTGTTTCCTGGAACAGAGTTACCGATGTTTTTGGAAACAAGTTCAGTGCCGCTGCCTCGTTTCAGCCCATCAGGAAGACGAGGATTTACGCTGTCACGTAAGAATGCGTTCTGCTCTAGCGTATCTTTCCCTGGAGGTGTTGGATGCTGGGTCGGTGTGTATTCACGTTGGAAAACGGAAAGTTTCAGTACTTTTATGACTTATTTTGTGGACCAGTTGGTTCGATAACGAATACATGCTAAGAGAGATGTGGAATCGCAGGTGAAGGCGCCATCGCATTAATAACGTCTCAGAAGGACGGAACCGAAGAATGAATACATCATCAGTGGAAAATCTTCGAGAAGACGCGGAATACCAAGGCCACCAGTTTGGCCGACTAATTTAAACTTCGATGGAAAAAGAAGAAAGAAGCCAGCAATGAACACTGACGAAACGGTTGCAGAGGCTTTAAGGAAACTCCAAACTGGTGGGAGTAACTGATCGTAGTTTTGCAACCTTTCAATACATGTCAAAACTATTTTATAGTAATACATGTCGATGACTATAGCAGGCGTGTTAAGGATGCGGCTAGGCGAACTAGAGAGCTCACGCTCGCTCGCCGCCTGTTTGTGAGCGTTCGCGGTAAAATGGGACGATTGAGATGTCGTTACGCAGAACTGCAAACTGTGTGTTGCCTTCAGAAGGATGGCCACAATTAGGTTCGGCGTAGCGTTAGATACGAACATACAGTACATATGGTGCTTGAGGGGGGGACTCCACCCAAACGTTTGACTTTTCTTCTACTTTGCAGGTAGCAACCAAACTTTAAAATCACGTACATTATGTAAAAATGTAGCAGTACCAAGTATTGAAGGCCACAACTTCATTGGATTAGGAGTTTTGAATTTTTTATATGATTTTAGTACTCACATCACAATTTTCACATGCCAGATTTTGTAGATACAGTCCAAACACATACCTGTAGTTCAGTGGTTCTGTGCGTTCATTTTATGAGAAATATTAATAATTTGTTTTAAGTTTTGTTTCAACGTTCAGGCTTAAATTTTCTTTAATTATTGGCACATAAATGTGATGATAAAATAAACAAACTACAGTTTCGATAATATTAACTCATAGAAGTATGCAAACACAATGCGGCGGCTCGGTTTCCTTTCGTCCTTTACCTGCACCTACTCGTTGCAGCAAATCGCCGGTAGGAAAGCCGAGCAGAAACCTATCATACTGCAACTCGCACCAGTATGCATACCACGTAGCTATTCCAAGAATCGGTAAAAATCTTAATTTTGAATGAAAGGTGGAAATACTGGCAAAACTTCGGGTGTTCTGAACCCTGATAATGTACACGTTCACTGCCAAGCCCGTGCTAATCTTAACCCAGTCATGCACAAGCTCTCTCATTCACGTTAGCAAGTTTATGGTAACGTATTTCCCGAAATCTGAACAGCTACTAAGCACGGACTGTCCTTAAATGAAAATGCTCGCCATACTATTAAGTTCATCGGTGTCTAATGCACTCAAGTTTTAGTTACCGATCTGCTCAATATGCCACGCGGAATTATTGTCTTTTCTCATACACAAAATTACTTAAAAATCGTACTTTCTAAAAAAGACACAGTAATAAATATGCCTTCACTTCAAAACACTTTTGAAACATGTAGCACAACTAAGACCGGCAAATGATAACTTCCTTCGGAGCTCATATTACACACGACCGTACCATTGAAAGGCTGGGCTCCGACTACTTAGACTGCTGTAAGCATTCTCTGTCTCCAAGAGAAGAGACGTGCGAAGAATACTCCGTTCTGATTGGTCACTTTTCTTTAAGACCAACAGAAAAACATTATTCTCCCGCGTCAGTCGACGCTTTTCATCACTAACCAATCAAGAAATAAAACACTTTCCAACTGTTCTTTTTCCCTAAATAAATATTTAACATACTGATATTTTGTTTAAACTTTACGTTGTTAACTACTTTCGTTTGCAATAGAACTAGCTTTCCTTTTACCATAAACTTACTTAACATATCATGATTTAAAATTGCCCGTCGTACAACGTTCATCAGTGGAACAATGATCTACATATTTACTTTAGACCAAATTTACGCATCATTCACGCTACTAAAAGCATATACAAAACTGCACAAACATAAATAAACAAAAAATCCTTCAAGAAATTGAGAGGCACCCACATGCCTTGCTCATACTGTGGCATCAAGCAGTCAGGCCTGCAAGATGAGTGGTCTGCCAAGCGAGTGGATTCATACTTATTTATCGAGTAACATGAACTCTCGTACTCACAATTAAGTTACAAATTATCCTCCTGTATGAATATTACGCAACGGAAACGCACATCTTACTATCAATAATTTACAGAACTCTGTACACTACGCACTGGCAATACCACATTTTCTTTCTTATTTAATGGCTTTGATCAACACGTGGCCATCGCACTGAATATGAATGGCGCACACATTATAAATTCTGGATATCATGACAACATACAATTCGAACGAAAAGGCCACCAATCTTTTCTTTTCGCTATCTTATTTATTCCGATAAATTCTATAACCTAAACACACAAATTCTATAACCTACAACAATAACACACGAAAAATTCCACCCAATGGGTATGGCTTTACATTGGTGATTCTCTATCTTATGGTCTCGTAATTATTTAATGCTACGGTGCACTTTCTGGATAGGATGGTGGATCTTTTGCTATATCTCACACTTCGACTCTTACAACCATCATCACGAAACTTTCCTCCAGACCGAGCGGTACAAAAGGAACATGCATAAACCACTACCTCTGAAACTACCTTGCTACTCTCCCATGCAAACCACACATACTTAAATTACATGACATACACCACACTGCAGCATGGAATACAACATAAGGAATAGTCACAACATTATAATCACATCACTTTCAGCTTTCCCACTTCCATTAGTATTCATCCCAGTTCCACACGACACTGCCCCACTTCGTAACTTTTCTTTCCTACTACGAACTCTGAACGATATATGCACGTCTTCCTGTGCAATGCAAGCCAAGTGGCGTTGCTGGATAGACGGCTGACTCACCTTGCTTCTCTCTCAGAGTATTATAGTTTGAATCAAGCCTCACACGGAAACATAACACACAAAGTAATATTAAGAACATATTCATCACACACGCGAGTCCTCAACATCTGATACCACGGACAAGTACCTCTCTTTATCCTTTGTCTCATACACAGATTGAGACTCACACAGTACTCACCACGTGGAAGTACTCGTCTCTAATTTCAAACCCTGCGCACGCCATTTCTTAAATATTTCCAACTTATAGTACACACGCTAGTAATTCAGCTTAACTTAAGCACTCGGAAGTATTTCAACTTATTGCTACACGTGGTTTCATTGTGACCGTTGGTCACTTCCGAAGATTACTACGATCCCCTTAATATTACCTGCCTGACATTTAATTCTTCCCACAAAAGTTCCTGAAATAGAGAAATTACTATTCTAAACTACTCTTAAGTATTTCACATGCATGCCATGTCTCCACTCTTTTGTCTTTACGGAGCACGCCTAAGACAGGTCTTACCAACACTAGATCCAGCGGCAGAGTGATGAAACATGGCCGTTCTTCAGGTTCTCTCGCACCTCTGCCGAAGTGGGGGAGCACCTTGCTACCGTATTGGTCAGCCACATTTCAGGCGCTCAAAGCTCAGGTATATGTCATCTCTTTGGTTCCACCAAAGGTGGCCAAAGGATCGTCTCAAAGATGATCATATATTCACATTCACTATCTGCGGTTAGCTGACGACCATACATTCATTCATTTCACAGATCTCACCAAACTGGATGTAGGGATTTATTTTGTGGGAGTGCACATGTGATCAATTAAATAAATAAATTGTCATTCTTTCCCACACTGGTATCCGGCTTCGCTGTATTAATTGAAATTGAGTTAGTCTTACAAAAAAATGTGTTACTTCCTGGCAGATTAAAACTGTGTGCCCGACCGAGACTCGAACTCGGTACCTTTGCCTTTCGCGGGCAAGTCCTCCACCAACTGAGCTACCGAAGCACGACTCACGCCCGGTACTCACAGCCTTACTTCTGCCAGTATCTCGTCTCCTACCTTCCAAACTTTACGGAAGCTTCTACCAGGAAGTTTCATGTCAGCGCACACTCCGCTGCAGAGTGAAAATCTCATTCTGGAAACATCCCCCAGGCTGTGGCTAAGCCTATGTTTCCGCTATATCCTTTCTTTCAGGAGTGCTAGTTCTGCAAGGTTCGCAGGAGAGCTTCTGTAAAGTTTGGAAGGTAGGAGACGAGATACTGGTAGAAGTAAGGCTGTGAGTACCGGGCGTGAGTCGTGCTTCGGTAGCTCAGTTCAGTCAGCCTTCGGCGGCTCAGCGGTTCGGACGGTGTTTACGTCTCTGCCGCACGTCTGCGCGAGAGGTGTTTACGTTACGTGTGTAGCGGTGTGTCGCGGTAATACATAGAACGAATCATGGCCTTGTCCTTCCGCAAATCGACACTGAAATTTAGTTTTGTTACCGAATATGCTCGACCGAAGGCTTACGAGATCGAACGTTATTTACGGGACGAGGTGAAAATCGAACCTGACGTTCTAGTTGGAATCCACTTATCTATAGTCAGCAGCGTGGGTTATGTCAAGCTTATAAATGAAGCGGCATGTGACGAACTACTACTTCGACACAGACAAGGACTTCGTTTCTGTCATTCGGACGGGAATGTTGGAGCGGTAACAGTTGAACACGCCGGCATGGGACTCAGAACGATCCGCGTCTTTGAGCTTCCATTCGAAGTGCCAGAAGAATTGGTGACAGACGCCCTGCGTCCTTGCGGAACGGTCCTATCCCACATGGCTGAAAAATGGGCGAGCTTCAAGACGTATCCTGTCCTCAATGGCGTCAGACAAATACGGATTGAACTCCGAAAACACGTCCCGTCATACTTGTACATCGCCGGTTGTAGGGCGATTGTCATTTACGACGGACAACCAAGGACGTGCTCTGGATGTGGGAAGGAGGGACACATACGTTCTGAGTGTGCTCAACGAAGGTTATTACAGCTGCCACGGGATGATCCACCCCTCACGCCGCATCCGACCGTGCTCCCCATGACTTACGTCGCCGCATTACGCGATGACGTGGGCCGCGAGACAGACGCGTACCAGAACACACAGACAGCGGCGGATCGTGGCGAGCCACAGAAAGACGACGTTGCGCTGGACCGCCTGCAGCAGTCACAGGACGCCCTCTCTTCGGTTCCGCTTGAGGCCCCTTCAGATAAAGCACTTGGAGACGTCGAAAATACGACGGCGCACGATTCTGACGTCCCCCACGAACAACTGGAGACCATGCTGACCTCTGATTCCGAGGCCCGGCAACGTAAACAGCGCTCACCAAAACGCCGGAAGAAGCGCCGCCTCACGGTGGAGAACGATCACTCTGATCTAGTAGATAATTCTGAGAAGTTTACGGGTACAGAACAGACGACCATGGATACAGAAGAACTACCTCGCGTGGATGCAACGGTGGCCAGCGGGACGGCGGCACGACCTACTGCTGACGATGCTCCAGACACAGCGAAGGAGCTCGATAGACGGCAACAGGCTACTGAGGAGGCTACGGCGCCTGCATCGCACGACAACGATGGGACACTAGGGGACTGGTCAGAAGCGCCACCCCCTTGGGGAACAGATGATGCCGGAGGAACTGCTCCCACGCACTCTCCCGGTGTAAGACCGGCAGGGTGCACGGAATAGTGGCAGACTATATGAGGGGACGGCGGGGGACGTTAGTCCGACAGCAGCCTATGTACGGCAAAATTAGCGACCGTACGGTACCCTATCTACGTTGACCGCCATGCACCAAGCTTATCGGATAGGGTCTGTTAACACCAATCGCATTGGGACGCCGGTGAAAATCAAGATGCTCAGTGACATGATAAAGGCTGCGGATTTAGACATCGCACTATTACAAGAAGTTCGGGTACTTCCCCCCTCGGACTTTTACGGTTACGACATTTACTGTTCCCCGTGTGACGAGAGAGGCGTTGGTACAGCTATACTATTAAAGGAAGGGATACGTGCAGACGAAGTAGAGTATTTGCCTTCTGCCCGTGGTACGGCCGTGACCATAGGAGGAATACGTTTGATCAACATATACGCACCGTCAGGTTCGGATAAGAGAAGGGACAGAGCAGATTTTTACGCCCATGAGGTTGGATCGAATTTACGTTTCAAGGGCGTTAGCAGTGTCGACGGTGGACGCAGAAATATGAGAAATATGGCCGACAGCGTTTACAGACCACGAGGCATATATTTGTACAGTTAACCTTGATAGACAGCAGGTGTGGAGACGGAGGGGTAATTGGAAGATGAACGTCTCCCACCTGCGAGATGCAGAATGCCGACGCATGGTGGAGGACGCGTGGCATGGCTGCCTCCGTCGAAGAAATTCTTTCGGTTCTATCCTGCAGTGGTGGATCGAGTGCGCGAAGCCAGCTTTACGGAGGACGTTAATAGGTTATGGGAAGGAGGTTTCTCAATGGCAGCGCACGACCACTGAGTTTTACTTTACGGCTCTCCGGGAACTGTTAGCTCAACCACCTACACCAGAACGCCAGACGGCCGTCCACCGAGTTAAGGCGAAGCTGGTACAACTTGCGACGCAGAGGATGGCAGGTACGATGATACGCGCGAGGTCGCAGGATTTCCTGCCCAACGAGGTTCCCTCGATGCATTACGTGATAAAGGAAAGACGAAGAAGACGCAGGAATTTAATACATGAGATCGATCTCGGCGATGGACGTCGTTATACAACACAAAGGGGCATAGCACAGGCGTTCACGGATCATTTTAGCAGATTCTATGCGAGCAACGGGGAGGGTCAGAGGGAGCTGGGGAACGTCCTGGAAGAGATCCCTGACGCGACGACTGTGAACGGGGAAGCAGACGGGTTATCCGAAATTACGTGTGAAGAGCTGGAAGAAGCGATTACACGAGGTGCTTGCAACAAGTCCCCAGGTCCAGATGGATTCCCGTTGGAATTTTACCGTGCCTTCGTGACCATTATGACACCGATGTGGCTATGTATGTTTAATGAGCTTCTGCGGCAAGAAGTACCGGTTCACATTCAGTTCACGGAAGGACTCATGATACCGATACCGAAGCCCCGTGGTGGCAAACGGCCTTGTGATTATCGCCCCTTGACCCTTCTTAATAGTGACTACAAGATCTTCATGCGCATCCTGGGAAGTCGGATCAAAAAGTCGCTGGAGCATCGAATACATGCCGATCAGACTTGTCTTGGCGGCATCAGTAATATCCACACAGCCTTGGGAGACTATCGTGACGTCGTCGCCCTCGCGGCTGCATGCCGCCTCCGGGGGGCGATGGTTGCTGTAGATTTCGATCATGCTTTTGATCGCGTGGATCATGTGTACCTCGCGGCGGTGATGAACAGGATGGGTGTCTCACCATTACTGACCAATGCTGTGATGCGGCTGTTGCACGGCGCCAGGTCAGCGATGGTGGTCAACGGAGGGAGAACTGAGTATTTTAAGATCTTAAGATCAGTGAGACAGGGTTGCCCCTCGTCGATCCTCCTTTATACGATTGCCTTAGAACCGTGCCTCGCAGGCCTTCGCCGCCGTCTTACCGGGATCTCCCTACGGCATTTATCATTCAAATGCAGAGCATATGCGGATGATATTGTGTTCCTCGTACGGAATGAGAGGGAGACTCAAACAGCACTGGATTGGCTACAGACGTATGGGATGGCAGCTGGAAGTGTGGTCAACTACCGAAAATCACAATTCATGCATGTGGGGCGTGGCCTAGAACCAGGAACGGAAGGACCCTTACCTGCGGTGGAAACCCTTCGCTGTTTGGGTATCACCTTTCATAAAGAGACAGCGGGAACGGCTGCGGACAACTACCGAAGACTGTTACTCAGAGTCCGCACGGCAGTACGACTAAACGCCCTACGGTCGATGGATATGCTGCAGCGAGTGTTACTCGTCAACCTTTTTCTCGCGCCCATGATGTGCCACCTGACACCTTCTCCCCTTGACGCGTACGATGGCTATGAGGAGTCAGGCGGCTTTTGGGTACTATGTGTGCCTGGGACAACTCTTTAAGGTACAGTACAACACGCTTACCCTCCCAGCGCGAGAGGGGGGCGTTGGTTTAGTGAACGTGCACGAGAAGGCGCGTGCCATGTATATTAATACTATGCTCAAACGGTGGCGCAACAGGAACCACTCGCTTACGGGGACGATTATCGAAGAACTCGTACCAACATCGCATCTTCCTCCAGTCAGTGTCGGCCATATATCGCCCCCTTTAACGTATGTGCGCACGTTCATCGTGGAACACAGTTACGTTCGAGAGCGTTTACCGACGACCCGACAGTCGACATCGAAGGACGTGTACCATCTGCTCCTTCGACAGATCGCCCGGAATAGGGTGGAACGCAAACATCCAGCTGTTAACTGGCACGTGGTGTGGCGCACGGTCCACCACCCCCACCTACCTACATCAGTCAGATCAACATGGTACCTTGTCGTCAACCGAAAATACCCTACAAATGATAAAAAGTACGCAATACATTTGGCGGATTCGCCCTTGTGTCAGCAATGCGGCGTGCTGGATACGGACGACCATCGGCTGGTCTGCGGCGAGGCATTGGCTGTCTGGACTCTCGCAAGAAAGATAATAGCGTTCATGCGGCGCACTATCTATACAGCAGTCTCTTCTGACATAGTATTTTTTCCAGAGGAAACGTATTTTCCGCGTCATAAGACGAACGCGGTGGCGTGGATCACAGGTATGACGGTCCATTACATCTATAGAGACACACGTACGAACTTACTGAACGTCCTGGATTACTGGCAATACTTGCAAGATGGACACACAAAACTATTACGGCTACAAAAGTACAAGGATTGGTATGCCAATTTCCTAGTAACGGTTTTTGCGGACCCGCCATATACCTGGGGTGTGCCGGGTGCGCGAAGATGAGCGGCGGTGCTGTCTTGTGAAACCGACCAAGTTAAAGTGATCGACTAAGAACACTATGCGAGTATGCGACTTGCGAAAAACTCACGCTTGAACAGATATCAAATGGATGTATTTCAAATTTTGTTTTCATATCCAAAATACTTTTCTTTAGGGTGCTGGAGGTGGCCCCACTTCGATTTTGTTGTTATTTCATGCTGCATGGTAGGACGGCAGCAAGGATCCTTCCAGAACAGTTATCATGTGACAGGACAAACTATATATATATAAAAAAAGATGGATAGAGCGTTAAAAAAAAAAACAAAAAAAAAAAAAGTTGGTAGAGCACTTGCCCGCGAAAGGCAAAGGTCCCGAGTTCGAGTCTCGGTCGGGCATACAGTTTTAATCTGCCAGGAAGTTTCATATCAGCGCACACTCCGCTGCAGAGTGAAAATCTCATTCTGAAAAAATGTGTTGTTCTGACAAGAATAATGAAGTATGTTGTACCGATTTTCAATGCCGGGCGGTACTGTACCCTTTCAAAATAAACAGAACACTTCCCAAAAATATTCCCTTGACTTGTTTCTTGAATGTCTCTGTGCACTACTATCCTGTAGCAGATGAAAACTATAACTACGTACTCGGCTGAACCCGCTTCAGACCATCTGTCATTGTGCACGCTTTAGTCATTCTCCTGAAATTTTTTTGGAAATTTGTGGTAAGTTCCTATGGGACCAAACTGCTCAGGTCATCGGTTCCTAGGCTTACACACTACTCAATCTAACTTACGCTAAGGTCAACACACACACCTATGCCCAAGGGAGAACTCGAACCTCCGACGGGGGAAGCCGTGCGAGCCATGGCAAGACGCCAGAGACCACTCGGCTACCCCGCGCGGCAATTCTCCAGATACACAGGCTCTAGACATGAGCGGTATAAGGCGACACGCTTCAACATTAAGACTACTTGTTGCCGATTGGTTAATATTAGCGATAAAAAAGTCGGCACTGAGCTTAGATGTTAAAATGGATTTTAACATTTTAACAAAAAGAATGTTACTACAAGACACATGCTCATTAAAATTCAACATAACGTTTTCCTTTCCTTCTTATATGAAGCTTCTTCTTGTAATTTCAAGATCAGGGAAGCCTTTTTCTTGAGTTCCTGACTAAAATCTACTGACAGTCTTCTTGAGTAGGTGCAATGGTAGGAACATCTGATTATAAGCCAATACCTGTTTCCTTAGAACTTGTTGATTCTACTGAACAGGACTTCAGTGTATTCCCCAAATTTATTTTTACACAGTCAGCGGACAAAGCAGTTGATTTCCAATGACTGACTACCAATTGTTTCGCTTCACTTTTCCTAGAAATCTTGCAATTTGTTTTTCCCTGTTGGAGTTTATGCCAAGTTAGGAGTAAAGACGGTTCTGTTTAATACTGATAGAAATAAAAAAAGTATCTTTGTCATCTTTCGGTGTGCCACGGCCCCTTAAGCAGTCTGTATTTCAGACACTTCTTAGACTTGCTTGTAAATTGAATATAGCCAAATCGTTTTTGGGATTTAGGAGTGAAATATTATTCAAAAAATTGGAATGGTTGGAGTCTCCCCTTAAAATGGAGAGTAGTTACTTTTAAAGGGATGGAAGGTAGCATGATAGTCGGGTTAGGAACTTCAGAGTGGTCAGACACATCAACATCTACGTATCAGTGCATAATGTCTAGTCTACATGTTTATTGTACACGATGGTGTCTTGATATGGTTAGTGTTCTGCGAATATTCTTCAAAACTTGATCACAAAGAAAAAAATCAGTTCGCAACAACATGACAATAGATTCCATGTAAAAATTATGGACACTTGGAAGGTGAACAATGAGAATCCGATGGGCAAAAATTAAAAAAAGAAAAAGAAATGCTTTTAAACGATACGACTGAAGAAAGTATTCATCATATGTGAGCAGAGAAATAAACACCTAATAATTTTCCCAACATTTTCGCTGTGAAAATACATCTGCCCGTTTACATATCTCTATATTTGAATATGCATGCCTATACCAGTTTCTTTGGCGCTTTGGTGTATATTGGGTAGGTGGAAGGGACGTCCAGTTTTGCGTGTGTGCGACATCCAAGCCTTATATCACTGTCTCAAGTCTTCTCCTTGCGCAGTAATCGTCTTACTTACTTAGTAACAAATAATTAGGGATAATGATTCAAGTGCAAAGCAATCCATTAGAATATACACACACATCAAAAAAAGTTTTGTATCACCCCGGTTCCCAGAACACCTAAAGATAGACGTTGACTGTGGAGATTGTATCACAGACACAGTTCCTTTGACCGTTCGAAGATGTCACCAAACCCGCCCAGAGATGTAAACAACCATGGATGAGCGGCGTCTATTAGACGGAAGGGGTCCGACAGCCGATCATTTCCAGTCATTCCACAAGGAAGGAGGTACACGGCTCTTGTTGTCTGTACTTCAACCATGCCTAGAAGGTCAAACCGCATTTCGATCGCGTTCGCATTGTTATTTTGTGCCAGGAAGGGCTCTCAACAAGGGAAATGTCCAGGCCTCTCGGAGTGAACCAAAGCGATGTTGTTCGGACGTGGAGGAGATACAGAGAGACAGGAACTGTCGATGACAGGCCGCCCAAGAGCTGCTACTGCAGTGGATGACCGCTACCTACGGGTTATAGCTCGGAGGAACCCTAACAGCAACGTCACCATGTTGAATAATGCTTTTCGTGCAGCCACAGGACGTCGTGTTACGACTCAAACTGTGCGCAATAGGCTGCATGATGCGCAACTTCACTCCCGACGTGCATGGCGAGGTCCATCTTTGCAACCACGACACCATGCAGCGCGGTACAGATGGGCCCAACAACATACCGTATGGACCGCTCAGGATTGGCATCACGTTCTCTTCCCCGATGATTGCCGCATATGTCTTCAGCCAAACAATCGTCGGAGACGTGTTTGGAGGCAACCCGGTCAGGCTGAACGCCTTGGACACACTGTCCACCGAGTGCAGCAAGGTGGAGGTTCTCTGCTGTTTTGGGGTGACATTATGTGGGGCCGACGTACGCCGCCGTAACGGCTGTACGATACGTGAAAGCCATCCTCTGACCGATACTGAATGCCAGCCCTATCGAACATGCCTGGAATAGATTGAAAGGGGCTGTTTATGGAAGACGTGACCCACCAACCACTCTGAGGGATCTACGCTGAATCGCCGTTGAGAAGTGGGACAATCTGGACTAACAGTACCTTGATGAACTTGTGTATAGTATGCCACGACGAATACAGGCCTGCATCAACGCAAGAGGACGTGCTACTGGGTTTTAGAGGTCTAGCTGTATGGTGCTACAACATGCAATGTGTGGTTTTCATGAGCAATAAAAAGGGCGAAAATGATGTTTATGTTGATCTCTATTCTAATTTTCTGTACAGGTCCCGGAACCGTTGGAACCGAGGTGATGCAAAACATGTTTTGATGTGTGTATTTTCTGTCTTTCCTCATTTACTGGTTTTATTATTTCTGTCTTCTTAACATATAAGACTCCTCTCTACACATAAATAAAATGCTGTGTCATTGACAGATGTGTTCCACTTCTTTTATTTTTTAAGCATCTTAAGTGGCCCATGATACAAACTTTTGTTAACACTCTATGTAAGCAAAACATACATAATTACTTTTATTAATATGTGCATGTATTTATTTTACTTTATACCGTGTTACCTATTGTTAGATTAAAGACACATTTTGGCACACAAATTTTGGTGCTGCTTTCAGTTTTGTGTGGTACTTACTTCATGTCTTTGCTGCGATGCAGCTGACTTCATTTAACGTTTACAATCTAGGATCACCTGTTACGAACATGTATGTGCCCTTTTTTCTACATCAGTTTCACATCTTCACTTTCATATATTCTTTAAACCAAGCTTGTTTAGTGTATGTATTTACGAGGTGTAGCATTTACGTGTACCGTGAGGCATTCCTCTGTCGTTTTTCTGTACAGTTTCAGGCTGCGACAAATGTTGATTGTGCCTTGATGAGCAACAAATAGCGGAAACTGAAGCCTGGCCTTCACAAGCCACTTCCTGATCAGAATCGACAGCTCCTGGTGGGTACATGTCGCATGACAGCGTGAAAAATCAACCATCAACCACGTTACGGTTGGGCAGTATCGTCAGTGATCAACTAACTGTGCTGTGTATAGAGTTCTGAAACCGTAAGTATGCTGAAGATCGCGCATGCGCAGAAACTCTGTCCGTGGCATCATCTGCTAATGTCAGCTGTTGCAACCACTTCCTGTCGCGCTCGCTTCTTTTACAGTAGTGGTTGTTGTTGTTTGGTGTCCTCTCAATGTTCGTTTTATTGTTTTTTTCATGACTTTTTGTTTGCATAACTTCGCGTCACGGCTGACAGAGATTGAGGGAACTCTGGCGGCACAACGCTATGTCGCTACATCCTGTGTTCTGGTATGTTGCCTCTCGTGTGAGAACATCAGGTGTCAGATGCTCGCCCATACGTGGCGCGTGTTTCTGTCAACTGACTGCTTGATGCTGATGTACTCCCGTGACTAGCAAGGTCCCCAGATCCGTGCCCAACAGCACATGTCTGGGATCAGCTTGGCCGTCAACTCTGTCCCGGTGCGAGCATCCAGCGTACCAAGGACCAGTTACAACAGCTGTGGGCCAGCTTGCCTCAGGAGAGGATGCGTTCGGCTTTATATCACCTCCCAAATCCGAATCAGTGCATGCATTCAGGCCAGAGGTGCTTCAACGTCGTAGTAGCAAGTGGGTCTTTTCGGCAGGTATGCAAATTTCACTCGATATTTAATGACTGAGGTAACATCACCTACCCCCTCAGCCCTGAAGTTTCATTTCATTTCCTCCAACTTTCGTGGGTGTTAGCTGATATAGGGGAGGGCCTGATGTTCTAATCTGATCATGTTACATCTATAAATATTATACAAATGGAGATATGTATTTGTGTATGCGTATGTCTCTGTGTTTCACATCTCCTCCTAAACCGCTGGACTGGTTTCAACTAAACTTAGTACACTTATTCCTTACTGTCAGGCAACAATTGGTGTGAGGGTAAGATCCTCCTGTCTATCATAGTTGAGGAGATATGACGTCATAAACAATGAGATGCATGAAAAACTGCCTCAGCGTGCATGACGTTTAAATTTATTACTTCTGTGCTAGTAACTTATTCGCAATAAATTTCGCAGACAGTATCCACATATGCCACTAAATGTACCAACAGAGTAATATCATGGTACCAAGCATAGTTCAGGAGATGTGTCATCATAAACAATGAGATGGGTGAAAAACTGATGCACTGTGCATAACGTTTAAACTTATTACGTCTTTGCTAATAACTCTGTTCGCAATACATTTCGCAGACGGTATCCAAGTATGTCGCTGAATGTACCTACACAAATACATCAGTATACGACACGTCGTTCTAGGGACATGACGTCATAATCACTAAGATGCGTAAAAAACTGCCTCATTGTGCACGAAGTATTAATACGTTTATTCCTTACTACTGAGACACTCCTCAGCCGAGTCAACTTAAGGACACCTGGCGGGATTTTGACAGCTTTCAACTGCGAAGCACAAAGGCTGTAGGCGAAGTCCACACCCGTCTACAGAGCTAAGAGAGCGCCGCGAGTTCCTGCTGCTAATAAGGCGAGTACACCGTTTGTTTATTACATATCTTTACGAGTTTCAAACAGGAGCGGGTTCAGAAATGGATAGGCACTGTGATTGTGTGTACAGATGCGAGATGAGTTGCTGATCCTTCGCTCACAGCTCCAGGCAGTGTTGGCTTCCGTCATACAGCTTGAGGCTGCTGCCAAGAGTCATAACTGAAGGTGGTCAGACGTGGGGATGCGAGGGACGTCGAGCATTTCCCACGTGTCCCCCGATCGGTCCACTGCTGTAGGCGCCCAGGGTACTGCCTTCACTGAGGTTGACACCTCACCCGTGGTCGAGTGGGAGATCATTCCAAAGTCTGGCATGCAGCGAAAGACTTTCTGTGGCACCGAGTGTAGGGCCTCCCTGGTTCGTTTGATGAACAGGTTTCGGGCGTTATCTATGGCTGATGAAAACTCTGAGACGGATGCACCCTGTTCCAGAGGAAGCTTCTCGGCCTGCCAGGTCTGGCCATTCACAGAGGGTGAGTTTGCTGGTAGTTGGGAGCTCCAACGTTAGGCGCGTAATGGGGCCCCTTAGGAACATGGCTGCCAACGAGGGGAAGGAAGCCAGTGTGCACGCAGTGCGCATACTGGAGGGAGTCATTCCGGATGTGGAAAGAGTGTTTCCAGATGCCATGAAGAGTACAGGGTGCTGCCAACTGCAGGTGGTAGCCCATGTCGGTAGCAATGACGTGTGTCTCTTTGGACTGGAGAAGATGCTCTCTGGTTTCGGGCGGCTAGAGAAAATAGTAAAGACTACCAGTCTTGCTTCGGAGATTAAGGCGGAGCTCACCATCTGCAGCATCGTCGACGGAACCGACTGGTACTTTGGTGCAGAGCCGAGTGGAGGGTCGGAATCAGAGGCTCAGGCGGTTCTGTGAGCATGTAGGCTGCAGATTCCTTGACTTGCGCCATCGGGTTGTGGGTTTCCGGGTACTGCTTAATATGTTAGGAGTCCACTACACACAGGAAGCGGCTACACGGGTAGCGGGGGCTGTATGGAAGGGACTGTGCGGTTTTTCAGGTTAGAGGGTCTCAGGAAACCACAGAAAGGGCGTCCGTCTGAAAGGAGGCAGGTAAAACACACTAAGGTAGTTGTAGAAACTATCGGTATTGCAGTTGTAAATTGTTGTAGCTGTGTTGGGAAAGAACCAGAGCTCCAAGCGGTAATACAATGCACGGAAACTCAAATAGTTATAGGCACAGAAAGCTGGCTAAAGCCGGAAATAAATTCAGCCGATCTTTTTTTAAACGATCTAACGGTGCTCAGAAATGATAGATTAAATACTGTTGGTGGTGGAGTATTTATTGCTGTCAGAGGTAGTTTGCCTTCTAGTGAAATTGAAGCAGGTAATTCCTGCGAAATAGTATGGGTAGAGGTTATACTTGAGAATCGGACTAAACTATTAATTGGATCGTTTTACCGACCCCCCAACTCAGAATATATAGTTGCTGAACAGTTCAAAGAAAACTTGAGTCTCATTTCAAATAGGTACCCCACTCATACAATTATAGTCGGTGGCGACTTCAATCTACCCTCGATATGCTGAAAAAATTATACGTTTAAAGGCAGCGGCAGGCATTAAACGTCATCCGAAATTGTACTGAATACTTTCTCAGAAAATTATTTTGAACAATTAGTTCATGAGCCTACTTGAAGCGCAAATGGTTGCGAAAGCAAACTTGACCTCTTAGCAACAAAGGCAGTTGCTGCTAGGCTGAATACCGTAACACCCCCAACCATCAAAAAGAAACGCAAACTATTTAAAAACGCTGATAAACATGCTCTTAACGCCTTTTTAAGAGATAGTCTCCACTGCTTCCGATCTGATCACGTAAGCGTAGAAAAGATGTGGAACAGTATCGATTCCAAATGAGAGATATATACCACATAATTAATAAGTGATGGTACTGATCCCCCATGGTACAGAAAACGGATCAGAGCGCTGTTGCAGAAGCAACGAAAAAAACATGCCAAATTTAAAATGGCGCAAAATCCTCATGATCGGCAAAGTTTTGCAGAAGTTCGAAATATAGCGCGTGCTTCAATGCGAGATGCTTCTAATAATTTCCACAACGAAACTCTGTCTCGGAATCTGGCAGGAAGCCCAAAGAGATTCTGGTCATATATAAAGCACACCAGTGGTAAGACGCAATCAATATCTTCACTGCGCGATAACAACGGTGAAGTCACTGATGACAGTACCACCAAAGCAGAGTTAATAAACACGGTTTTCCGAAACTGCTTCACCAAAGAAGACGAAGTAAATATTCCCGAATTCCAATCAAGAAAAACTGCGAAGATGATACACATAGAAGTAGATATCCTCGGTGTAGCAAAGCAGCTTAAATCACTTAATAAAGGCAAGGCTTCCGGTCCAGATGGTATACAAGTCAGGTTCCTTTCAGAGTATGCAGATGCAATAGCTCCATATTTAGCAATTATATACAACCGCTCGCTCACAGAAAGTTCCATACCTAAAGTCTGGAAAGTTCCTCAGGTCAAACCAATACCCAAAAATGGGAAATAGGAGTAATCCGCTGAATTACAGGCCCATATCACTTGGAATGTAGTCGAATTAAGGTAGGGTGATGCTGAGGGAATTAGATTAGGAAATGAGACACTTAAAGTAGTAAAGGAGTTTTGCTGTTTGGGGAGCAAAATAACTGATGATGGCCGAAGTAGAGAGGATATAAAATGTAGACTGGCAATGGCAAGGAAAGCATTTCTGAAGAAGAGAAATTTGTTAAATTCGAGTATAGATATAAGTGTCAGGAAGTCGTGTCTGAAAGTATTTGTATTGAGTGTAGACATACATGGAAGTGACAATGAAGATAACCAATATAGGCAAGAAGAGAATAGAAGCTTTCGAAATGTGGTGCTACAGAAGAATGCTGAAGATTAGTTGGGTAGATCACTTAACTAAAGAGGAGGTATTGAATAGAATCGGAGAGAAGAGGAGTTTGTGGCACAACTTGACAAGAAGAAGAGACCGGTTGGTAGGGCATGTTCTGAGGCATCAACGGATCACAAATTTAGCATTGGAGGGCAGCGTGGAAGGTAAAAATCGTAGAGGGAGACCAAGAGATGAATACACTAAGCAGATTCAGGAGGATGTAGTTTGCAGTAAGTACTGGGAGATGAAGAAGCTTGCACAGGATAGAGTAGTATGGAAAGCTGCATCAAACCAGTCTCAGGACTGAAGGCCACAACAACAACACTACTACTAACGTCGATTTGCAGTAGGGTTTTGGAACGTATACTGTGTTCGAACATCATGAATTACCTCGAAGAAAACGATTTATTGACACATAGTCAGCAAGGATTCAGAAAATATCGTTCTTGCGGAACACAACTAGCTCTTTATACTCATGAAGTAATGAGTGCTATCGACAGGGGATGTCAAATTGATTCCATATTTCTATATTTCCCGAAGGCTTTCGATACCGTTCCTCACAAGCGTCTTCTAATCAAACTGCGTGCTCACGGAGTATCGCCTCAGTTGTGCGACTGGATTCGTGATTTCCTGTCAGAAAGGTCACAGTTCGTAGTAATAGACGGAAAGTCATCGGGTAAAACAGAAGTAATATCCGGCGTTCCCCAAGGAAGTGTTATACGCCCTCTATTGTTCCTGATCTATATTAACGACATAGGAGACAATCTGAGTAGCCGTCTTAGATTGAAACTTCCTGGCAGATTAAAACTGTGTGCCCGACCGAGACTCGAACTCGGGACCTTTGCCTTTCGCGGGCAAGTGCTCTACCATCTGAGCTACCGAAGCACGACTCACGCCCGGTCTCACAGCTTTACTTCTGCCAGTATCTCGTCTCCTACCTTCCAAACTTTACAGAAGCTCTCCTGCGAACCTTGCAGAACTGCAGTACGACTGTACGACTGTTTCATAATTTCAAAGGTGTTTCACGAATGCATGGAAATGAATTTTTTTCGATGTTACTCTACAAACACTGTTCAACTTTTACGTTTTAATTTCTAACATATAACTGGCGAAATGGATACCTGGGCCACATCAGGTTTGCTAGGTAGTAAATAAGTAAAATGCAGCAAATGAAAGCTGACGTTTTGCAATGTCTGGAGGACAGTTCTGTTGTTCTCTCAGTTCTCAGAGCCGGGGAGAAATCACTGGATGACCTTTGTCTAGGTGAGCTATTTTTCAGCCGTTGATAAACTCTACTTATTAATGGTACTGTAGTGCACTTCTTAATGTTTCAGTATATACCGATTTTTTGTAAGAACAAGAGTCGCTCCTAACCCTACAGTGGCCATTTTGGCGCCGACGAGTCAACGAAAACGACGAATCGCAGTGGGAATCTGTTCGCCAGGGAGACTAGTCGAGTAATTGGGACGAGTCGATTAAGACGAGAAAGTCGCTCGGGTCGAAGGGACTGGTGGCGGAGACTCCGCCACCGCGAGACATCGTCGAGTGGAGGGCAGATAATAACTGCAGCAAGAGGGGGACTCGCGCCGTGTCGTGGTCCGTGTCGAGAGGCCGGAGAGCTGCGACAACGTGGAAAAGCGGCGGACGACAGCGTAGCGATAAGTCAGTGGGCAAACTGCCGATAGGCAGGGACGGCACACAATGATCCGGCCGGGCAGGCAGGGAGTGGGCGAGGGCGGTGTGTCGCTTCAATAACGCGTCCCGTGGAAGACGGCCGCGCGCCACCGCCATTGTGTGGGCCGGCGTGTTTGCTCTGGGCGCGCGGACAATGGCCGCGCCACTCATTTCACGGTCGCTGCGGACACGGCGCAGGGCAGGCCAGAGCAGAGCAGAGGGTGCACCGGCTCTGGGGGGACCACACGCCGCCGACAGCGGGCACGCACGGCCGCCCGCGACGCCCGCCTGGGAACACGCCCGGCCACTGCCGGCCAGGACTGTTCCGGCGGGCTCGCCGGTTACGTTTCAGTGGAGTCGACTGCCTTCAACGAATCTATCGCTACGCAACCCTGTGCGCGCTTCCTGAGCCGACAGGTGCTTTCCGTATCAGACCGCACCATCCGCTACTGCGAAAGGTACCACCGTACCGAATAGGTTTACAAATACACACTGAAGCGCCAAAAAACTGATATAGGGGTGCGTGTTCAAATACAGAGACGTGTAAACAGACAGGAAACAGCGCTGCGGACGGCAACGCCTATGTAAGACAAGTGTCTGGCGGAGTTCTTAGATCGGTTACTGCTGCTACAATGGCAGGTTATCAAGATTTAAGTCAGTTTCAAGGTGGTAGTCTCGTCGGCGCACGACCGATGGGACACAGCATCTCCGAGGTAGCGATGAAATGGGAATTTTCCCGTACGACCATTTCGAGACTGTACCGTGAATATCACGAATCCGCTAAAACATCAACTCTCTGCGGCCGGAAAAAGGTCCTGCAAGAACGGAACCAACGACGACTGGAGAGAATCGCTCAACGTGACAGAAGTGCAACCCTTTCGCAAATTGCTGCAGATTTCAATGCTGCGCTATCAACAAGTGTCAACGTGCGAACCATTCAACGAAGCATCATCGGTATGGGCTTTCGAAGCAAAGGCCCACTCGTGTACCCTTGATGACTGCACAACACAAAGCTTTACGCCTCGCCTGGGCCCGTCAATACCGACACTGGACTGTCGATGACTGGAAACATGTTGCCTGCTCGGACGAGTTTCGTTTCAAATTGTGTCGAGCGGATGGATACAACGTCATGAATCCATGGACCCTGCATGTCAACAGGGGATGTTCAAGCCGGTGCAGGCTCTGTAATGGTGAGGGGCGTGTGTTATTGGAGTGATACAGGGCCCACGATACGTCTAGATACGACTCTGCCAGATGACACGTACGTAAGCATCCTGTCTGCTTATCTGCATCCATTCATGTCCCTTGTGCATTCCAACGGAGTTGGGCAATTCCATCAGGACAATTCGACACTCCACACGTCCAGAATTGCTACAGAGTGGTTCAGGAACCCTCTTCAGAGTTTAAACACTTACGCTGACTACCGATCTCCTCAGACATTAATATTATTGAGCATGCCTGGGATGCATTCCAACGTGCTGTTCAGAAGTGAACTCCACCCCATCGTAGTCTTACGGATTTATGGGCAGCCCTGCACGAGTCATGGTGTCAGTTCCCTGCAACGTTACTTCAGACATTAGCCGAGTCCATGCCATGTCGTGATCAGACAGTTCTGCGTGCTCGCGGCGGCCCTACACAATATTACGCAGGTGTAGCCGTTATTTTGTCTCTTCGAAGTATACTCAATGGTGAGGCCCCATAGCTCATATATTTGGCGACGTAATTCATATTGCAATATGCTAAATGTGTATTACTTGTGGTTTCAGCGTCTGACGATAACGGTTTCATGTTTCGCCTACCATGACGCTGCGAACACTTTTATAAATCTGATGATGGTCAGACGACTGAAACTGGTTGTATAAATAAAGTGTTTTTGCAGCGGCGCCAGACGGTAATATGAAATTTTCAGAGATTTACCCTCACCTACCCTACGTAGTGAACGAGGGAAGGACCAGGTACAGCAGACACAAATTTACTTATTATTTAATGTGTTGGGATTAGGGGTTACAGAGCCTCTCTTTCACGAACCAGGATTTTACATGTACAAAATGTTCTGCGTCACAGTTTAGTTAAATAATGGTAGTAGTTATAGTATGGTACGTAATGATAAAGACAAAGGCGTTAATACAAGCGAGATCATGTTTTGAAACCGATCTGCATACGGCTGAGAGCATTTGCAATGACAGTAGTGACCAGTAACCAATAAGGGTAGCAATGCTACTAATAATAACAAATCTAATAAAAGAGACGGTAGGAAATGTAAAGTGTGTTAACACAGTGGTACAGCTGTCCACTGCTTTCGAGAGCCGTTAATGGTCGCTTGTTTGACATTTTCGACCAGTCCTGAGGCTGCAAATGGACGCAGGGCGCAGCACCAGTAGGGAGAGTTCACTGCAGTGGACTGCGCGCACGAGAATCTGGCCCGACAGTGTAAACAGAATGCGGGCATTATTGTATTGTCAGCGGGGAAGCAGTAACAGCAGAATGGGTCGCCGGTGGGCTCAGGGACGTCGAACGTGGGCTGGTCATTGGATGTCACCTCAACAACAAGTCCGTCAGGGACGTTTCAGCCCAACTAAAGCTGCCCAATTCGACTGTTGGTGATGTGAATGTGAAGTGGAAAAGTGAAGGAACAGCCACAGCTAAACCGAGAACACGCACACCTTGTGTACTGATGGACAGAGGTAGTCGAGCACTGCGGAGAGTGGTTGTAAAAAAATAGTTTGCAATCATTAGATTTGCTAAGTTCTACCAGGAAATCAACTAGCACGATGACTGTGCGTAGGGTGTTAAAAAATAATGGAGTACAGTGGTGCAGCTGATTCCGTAAGCCACACGTGCCTCTAGTCAGTGCTAAGCGAGACTTGAGGAGGTGCGAGCAGCGACGTCAGTTGACGGTGGGTGACAGGAAGAGTGATTTGGAGTGATGAACCGTGCTGCTCCTTCTGGCAATCCGAGGAAGCGTTTGGGTTTGGTAATTGTCCTTGTGTAGTGCTAACAGTAAAGTACGAACGAGCTGGTGTTATGGTGCGGAAATGTTTTTTTGTCGTTTGAATGTGGTCTCTTTATTATGTTTAAGAAAAAGATAAATGCACACTGTGTGCTGCATACAGTAAAGGAACAGTTGGGAGGTGATGGGTTTTTGTGTCAGCACTACAGTGCACCCTGCCGAAAAGCAGCATCTGTGAGACAGTGGACTGGCCTGCCCAGAGACCCGACCTGAACCAAGTGGAACACCTTTGTGTTGAGTTATAACTTCAACTTCGCACCAGATCCGAGCGTCCAGCATCGCTAGTTTCTTTGTTTTCGGCTCTCGAGGAAGACTGGACTCTCACTCCTCCACGCATATTCAGACACCTCACTGAAAGTATCCCCAGCAGGGTTCAAGCTGCCATACTCAAGACGTCATATCGAGCTGCCTGATATTCGAGGTTCGGAAGATGACCGTTGATTGCTGGAAGTTCGTCCATTGTAGCTATTGCATATGGCAATAGAACTTTATATCGGACAGGGAATTTGATTTAACGCGATTAACAACAGTGCAGAGGGTGAGAACGACTGAACGCAGATCCTTCAAGATCAGATTAAAGCTCCAGCCATTCACAGTTATAGGAAGGTAATCAGATCGAGGAATACCCCGACACAGAAATTCAGTCAGTGTTGGGAAATCATATACGGAAACGTCGGTTGAAAGTGAGGGGTTGAGTCGAGACTGTGGGTGTACCAGTCTTCAGGCACACGTCTGGCATAAATTTTCGATCATCGCTGCTCAGCTGCTTGTTGTGTACCTTGCAAGTACAGGAAGTGTGAAAGGTTTGTACTGACATCGTTCCATTTCACTGTACCTCGATAGATCGATTCAGTTCATTTCGTTCATTAAATCGGTTCAAACTGATATATTATGTACGTGGTTGCTGACATTGTATTGCAGACTTACATCATAAATGGTGGGGATGAAATACTGCACTAATCTGCTGTACAAGGCGTTGTGTGAACACTTATACGAACAGTCCTGATATGAAACAGCAGTTAGTGTTTACACGTTGAACTGCACATGCGACCATCACAACTGAAGTGGAACTATATTCACTTGCTGCGCAAAATTACATCGGAAGTGGTCTGTTCTTTCCGTGAGCAGGAATGCTACTTGGTTATAAAAATAGTTCTTGAAATGACTTACCTCGTGTCCTGATTGCCGACCAACCGCCAATATCGATGGATGTCTATAAAGCCGGCCGTTGTGGCCGAGCGGTTCTAGGCGCTTCAGTCCGGAACCGCGGGACTGCTACGGACGCAGGTTCGAATCCTGCCTCGGGCATGGATGTGTGTGATGTCCTTAGGTTAGTTAGGTTTAAGTAGTTCTAAGTTCTAGGGGACTGATGACCTCAGATGTTAAGTCCCATAGTGCTCAGAGCCATTTGAACCATTTTTTTTGATGTCTATAAAAATATTTACATAGCCTTGACTTTACTAATACAGCTGAAAAGAAACTAAACGACCAGACGGAAATGTATCACGTCACGTATAAAATGTGTTTAGTGAAGCGCTTGTATCATACATTATGTGAGTATGCGTATGGTACAATCCACTAGTGTGTTGCGACAGGGTATTTCATAAATCAAAATTTCAATTTATTCCACGAAATGTTCATACGGGGCCCTCCATTATAGCAATATATTTCTCATAACTCACGCGAGTATGGAAACTGACCCTTTAAGAAGAAACAAAGTAATGTATGGGGGGGTCCAGCAGTTCAGCACAGCTGCTCGTGCGAGCTGGCCCGCGCCCACTTCACCGCAGTGAGCAACTGTGCATCGCTTCATAGTGGCTCATCAACGTGTTTTGTGGCAAATTTATTAGTTCAAATGGCTCTGAGCACTATGGGACTCAACTGCCGAGGTCATTAGTCCCCTAGAACTTAGAACTAGTTAAACCTAACTAACCTAAGGACATCACAAACATCCATGCCCGAGGCAGGATTCGAACCTGCGACCGTAGCGGTCTTGCGGTTCCAGACTGCAGCGCCTTTAACCGCACGGCCACTTCGGCCGGCCCAAATTTATTAGTGACAACTGACAATTAATGATGACGCGAGAAACGGAGGGCAGCTAAGTAAGAAACACAGTACCTCTTGCAACTCTTGCAGACTTACGATGTGCCGTTTCAGGATGAAATTTAAATCGACAATTATATATTCCTTACCATTATATCTAAACGTTAAAAATAAAACACAGAATGTCAACGAATATTACTTGTTTTGTTTTTCACTAAAGCATCAGTGTCTGGTACCTCTTTTCGAGTAATGCTAATTCGAAGACAAGCTCTTAAACTGAAGCCTGCCGGTGAGCTTCTGTAGGTGCATTTCGTTCTCTTCGTTGCGTAAAAAAGCAGCATTTAGATGTAAGTCGAAAAATAGACGTACTAGTAACTCCAAAAATTTACATTGAGGAAACAGAAGTATATGAGACTATTTTTGCTATGAAACGTCACACTGTACGTGTGTAAGTCCCAGCTGTAGCCGAAAAATCAGCGAAACTTTGCAACCCTTTGCAGCTGAAAAGTAGTATGATAACTTGATCTAACTGCAGAGTCATTCGTTGAGTGTTCCTCCTGAAAACAAAAATGTATTTTCACAGTAGAACGTTGGGAAAATTATTAGATGATTATTTCTCTGCTCCCATATGATGAATACTTTCTTCAGTCGTATCGCTTCGAACCGTTTTTTTCCTTTTTTTTAATTTTTACCCATCGGATTCTCGCTTTTCACCTTCCAAGGGTCCATAATTTTTGTATGGAATCTATTGTCATGTCGCTGTGAACTGAATTTTTTCTTTGTGTTCAAGTTTTGAAGAATATTCGCAGAACACAGATCACATTTCGCCACATTTTGTGAAAGTGCTTGTGAAGTGAATTAGTGAGCGGAAATTTGTGAAAAACTGAGTGAAAACAATGCAATAAATAGCAGTCGGTCAAGACACCAACCAGTGACACGAAACAGGACGAAAAATGTAAGTACAGTGACGTACATAACTTCTACACTCGAATCAGTTCTTCACAAATACGCAATAATTTTCTTCATGGCTAGTTTGCAGATGACATGCTGTCAAAAAAACGACGAAAACGAGCATTAAAACCGTTGTGTAATAATACAGTTCAGTTAGCGACGTAATTTTGAGGTGAGTGTCTAAACAAAAGAAAGAAAATTGCACATATGTAATTCTTAGGCTTCCAGCAGTTAAATTATTATAAATACGATACTGTACTTTACAGAAATAAAAATGTGACCCACAGAAGATGACACATTGATGTCGAAGCTTACATTTTGAAACGTCCTGGCAGATTAAAACTGAGTGCCGGACCAAAACTCGAACTCGGGACTGCGAAAGGCAATGGTCCTGAATTCAAATCTTGGTCCGGCACACGCTTTTAATCTGCCAGGAAGTTTCATATAGCGCACACTCCGCTGCAGAGTGAACATTTCATTCTGGGAACGTCCCCCAAGCTGTGGCTAAGCCACGTCTCCGCAGTATCCTTTCTTCCTGGAGTGCTAGTCTTGCAGGTTTCGCAGCAGAACTTCTGTGAAGTGTGGGACGTAGGAGACGAGGTAATGGTGGAAGTAAAGCTGTGAGGACGGATCGTGAGTCGTGCTTGGGTAGCTCAGATCTGCTGGGATATGCGTAGTTGTAACAGTGACAGATCTCATGAAAGTGTCAACTTCCACAGCGGAGAAAGTTTAGGTAAACGAGTGTGAGTAGCACACTTGGGTTGTGCTTTCACAATGCAGTTTGATACAGGGAGTATTATTGTTGAATATTGTACAGACATTCAGAAAGACTGTCATAATAATTAACCTAGTTTAATGAATTACACTTTACCTTAAATTTGCATAGATATCAACGTAATGTGCGTAATGAGAACAGAGAGCCTAGTAGAATTTTAGTATATCATTGGTAGCAGGCTGCTGGAGACAATAATATAGACTAAATATCAAGGCATAACGTTACGAGGTGACGTGATGTATGATGTGTGAGGTTGGATCAGTATTTGTTCAGATGGACAACCTAAACTTATGGGATGAGGAAATACTGTAATAAGCACACTAAGGAATTAAACAGTGAGATGAATTACTAAAAAAAGGGCGAGTTGACGGTACTCTAATCAAAGCATGCACCACTAAGTATTCTGGTAGTTCACAAGGGAGAAAAATGCTAGGGTGTGACAAAGATTTCATTTGTATTTTGGATTGTCCACGGGATAATGCCTGTTTTTTTCCTGGCTCTTGTAGTGGGCCCGGATACCAGATTTCACCAATGCGCTGGATATATTAAAAATTTCTTGCCCTTTCAGCTGTACGCGATTTTCTAGATGTGGCGACTTTTTCGTGCTTACCATTGACTCTGGTATCATAGATGTTTGCTGTAGCCTCGTCATACAACGCCGATCTAAAATGCTTGCTGCTACAGTCTGTAGGCATATTGGAGGTTTTTCGAACGTAACTGTTCTTGGAAAGCAATTAATGTGTTGTGCGGTAGTCTACACCAGTCAGAGTTTGTTGGTCTCTTGCAGAGTAATTTACTGGTGTAATGTAATTTCCCGTTGACCTCATAACCGTGCACTTGTGATAATTCAAACACATACTCCTGAAGGACATAACTATTCGTACGTGGCGGCGTTGTCTCGGGATGAACTGAGAAACATGGCATGTGTTAACACAGGAAGTCTTCTTGTTGTGTACCGCCTCCTTACATCGTTGCGGCGGATTTAATTGCGGCCATCACTGCCTGATTTCTTGTCTGATTCGCAACCAACACACTGTTTACTCAACTGAAGACATGAAGTCCGTAAACGAGTCCGCTTTTACAAACACACCTATAGCCATTAGAGTGCACTACTGCTGAGATACGTAACTGATCAGCAACATAAATTCAGCAGTTTAAAATAGAATATACACAGGCATCCATTAAAATTATTACATGCCGCAAAATGTGTATCTAACAATAAAAAAATTAAAAGTATAAGTGGACATATTTCACAGCTGTGATTAATAGGATGTTAAAACTGCCACTCGATCGTAACGACGCAGCAAAAGAGTTGAGTGTTATTAAACAAAAAGCCATGGTGAACGGATACAAGGACCGTGATAACAAGCTAAGGTCAAAAATACATGATAAGAAGAAGATAGGTTCCAGTAGTAAGAGGTTTGGTACTATACCATTCAGTGGTGGACTTTCCCATATAATTGCGGAAGCTTTCAGAAAAAATAAAGTACAACTAGTTCTAGGCTACACCGTAAAGGTGACAGGGAGGAATTCACAGAAATGAGAACATCAAATATACGTGTGTGAAATATGTTACAACAAAGGAATTTAAGAGTCAAAATTTCCGAAACAGAACGCAAGAGTCATCACATCTTGTCGTTGCATAGAACAAGCAAGAGGTACGAACGTCTCGAGGTCCCTTTCTCACAGCTCGATGTTGCAAACGGACGTCACAACACGACACAGGCAGAAATATGAATACAGCGAACAGAACCGTACTTGACTGGACGGACGGTTCATAAATTTGTAAATAATAATAATAGCAATAATAATAATAATAATAATAATAATATGGAGCCCGGAGCAGATTTGAAGAGGGATCGCCGGCCGGAGTGGCCGAACGGTTCTAGGCGCTGCAGTCTGAACCCGCGCTGTTGCTACGGTCGCAGGTTCGAATCCTGCCTCGGGCATGGATGTGTGTGATGTCCTTAGGTTAGTTAGGTTTAAGTAGTTCTAAGATCTAGGTGACTGATGACCTCAGCAGTTAAGTCCCATAGTGCTCAGAGCCATTTGAACCATTTGTTTTGAAGACGGATCTTTCCCTTCGCAGTCCAACACCGTGACCACACAACCACGACGCCGTGCCTACTCACATTCGCACTGCTTCGATTTTTCTTCTTTTTTCACAGTTCGTCACTTTCTTCCTTTTCATGCTCGATGTGTGTTTAGTTTTTGACGGGTTATCGACCGGACCATCTCACCACTATACCTGAAGGGGGGTGAACAGCGTCGATGTCCACAGCGGCTGGGCGTGCGGCCGTGCACCGAGACATCGGCGGAACGGGGATTGGGCCTCCCTCCGAAGGGCAGCCGACCAGCGCCGCAGCCAAACAAAACGTCATGCGGAAAGGCCGCGGCGTCGTGACGACTGCGTTCCTACCCTCAGTGACGGATTTAAATATAGGCCCACTAGGCACGGGCCTGCGGGAGGGGCACCTTAAGGGGGCGGCATTTTTTGCTCAGTACTCATTTTAACCTTTCACGTTTTCAAATAACTGCTCTTAAAAACGACAAAAAAATTTTGTATTGTTAAACAACTTGCTAGTTTAAATAAGACTTAAGAACGAAATTCGACAATACAAGCTTGCAAATATACATAGTTTACTTGGTGACTGAATGGAAATTTAGCATTTGGTTTCTGTCTGGTACCATCTTCATGATTGTTCAAAATATTCTGAAGCAAGCTGTCATGACGGCAATCTCCCAAAAGTAAGGTGCCCTATTTTTTAATAAGTACATAGACCTGTTTATTTCTACAGTGGTTTACATCAGTTTACAGCTTGAACATTTAGATATTTTTCGACATAATCACCATTTCTGTCGATGCTTTTTTGTAGACACTGTGGAAGATTTTGTATACCCGTGTCATATCAGCTCGCCGCCATGCTATTCAGAAAGTTATGAACCTCTTCTTTCACCTCGTCGTCGGCGCTGGATCGCTGGGACCACACTTAACGCTGACAGGTACTGTGAGACTCTGAAAAAACTCAAATGGGCAATTCAGAACCGGAGAAAAGGATGTTGAGCAAGGGCGTACACATTCTCCATGACAACGCTAGCCCACGCATCGCTCTGCAAACTGTTGCTCTCCGGCAACAGTTTCACTGGAACATAATCACCCCCCACCCGCCCTATAGTCCTGACTTGGCGCCCAGTGACTGTCGTCTGTTCCCTAGATTAAAAGAACATTTGGCCGGAAAGCGATTCAGCTCCGACGACGAGGTGAAAGAAGAACAGCACGGCGGCGAGCTGGCATACAAAAACTGCCACAGCGTCTACAAAAATACATCGACAGAAATGGTGATGTCGAAAAATAGCTAAATGTTCAAGCTGTAAATGATGTAAACCATTGTAGAAATAAACAGCTCTATGTGCTTATAAAAAATAGGAGACCTTACTTTTGGGATTACCCTCGTACAATGCAATGTTTGAAACATTATTATTTCGAGAAAGTTGTCGGCTTCTACGTAACCCTGCCATATTTTCCCTGTGAAAATACCGGGATCCCTGAAAAGCTGTGGTAAACTAATCAGTAGTTTCTTAAATACTGTAACACGTGTGGGCCTCAGTATGTAAAACGGGACTCTACTTAAATTTCTTGTACAAACTACGGGGAAGTATCAAGTCAACCCTCATTGCTGTAATTAATGTGAAAACTCTGTGGTCTTCAGTGAGCTTTGCTTTAATGACACCCGTTTAACAAAATATGTTGATACCTGGGATGTTTTACATTTTTAAACACATGTTTAGACAAAAAAGAACATAAGCAGAATATCTAATAATGTGTGAAATACACTTCACAACAGTTAAAAAATTTTATTTGTTTACTTACTCAGTTACTTCTTTGGCGAAAAAAGAAGAAACCAACTTTCGTTTTTCTCATTTATTGTGCTGCAGCCTGCACGATATCATAGTTCCCAATCTGTGCAATAGAATAGCACGTGGCACTGAAAAATTTATATTAAACTTCTTGATTAAGCTTTTTTTCTTCGAGGAAAGGTTATTTTTATTTTATGTTGGGACAAAAGGTGCATTTGTGTGTAGACATAACAGGAGTGCTCATGCAAATGACAACACACCACATCAACTGCCAACAAGACTACTTATATTTTGTAGTCTGTCTTCTCTGCCCACAGAAACCACTAAAATGTTATAAGAATAAGTGGGATAAGAGTCAAACCAGCACTCCTCACTGTAAGAAACTGCAAAAATTTGTTGCTTTTTAAATTAGAAAGACAGTGTCAAGAATATTCAGAACATATTTGTGTCCTAGCTATAATTCCGGCGACGCGGGAAACAGAAGCCAGAAATGTGACTCTCCCGTTTTCTTTACGAGGCGAATTCCAGATGCCAGGAGTGCTTCTGCTGTTCACTAACAACAGAGAAACAGGCTACAATGAAATAAAATTATTCTGCGTTATCGTATTTTCATGGCACAGTTACGTCGAGTAATCCGAGTTGGTCAGTTCATCGCTCCGTGTTTAAAGTAAAATCCTTTGTGCTGATGTGCGGTGTAGTACGATTGGAACTGGATACAGTCTTTCTTCCTTTCCTTTTACAAATTTTTTTCTTTTGTTTTGACTGTTGGTTGGCAATTTTGTGAGTGCCTTAACATGAATAAGGGAGAAAAAATAAACGTGCAAAATTAAGTGGGGCGGCATTTCGGAAATTATCGAAGGAAAAGCGAGAACGAGAAGCCAATGTTCTAAAAACGTTTGGCAGGGTAGATACATTTTTTGCAAAAAATGTTGCTGGTTCGACTTCGAGTTCAAGTAGCACAGATGATGTTTCTGGCTGTGCAGCTGTTGTAAAAGAAGTAAATACAGACGAAACAAAAGTTAAAAATGAAGAAAAGCAAATTGTTCCTGATTTCGAGTTTCACGAAAAAATAAGTGTCGACTCAGATATTACAGAAAGAAAGAACCTCTTTGGTTATTATCCTGCAGAATAGTGTGTCAATAAATCAACAATCCACATTCTCTTACAAGGTGGCATTAATCAAAATTGTAACGATGATTTTTCTAATTCAAGAAGATCAATGGCGATAAAACCACATATTTGAACAAAAATGTATTTTACCGTAAACTCTTGAATGGTGAATGAAATTTGCGTGATTTTCTAGTATACTCCTGTAGCACCGGTGCTGTTTTTTGTGCACCATGTAATTACTTGGAGGTAAGGCCACGATTGCTACAAATCGTATTGCAGATTGGAAAAATATTTATAATACACTCCTGGAAATGGAAAAAAGAACACATTGACACCGGTGTGTCAGACCCACCATACTTGCTCCGGACACTGCGAGAGGGCTGTACAAGCAATGATCACACGCACGGCACAGCGGACACACCAGGAACCGCGGTGTTGGCCGTCGAATGGCGCTAGCTGCGCAGCATTTGTGCACCGCCGCCGTCAGTGTCAGCCAGTTTGCCGTGGCATACGGAGCTCCATCGCAGTCGTTAACACTGGTAGCATGCCGCGACAGCGTGGACGTGAACCGTATGTGCAGTTGACGGACTTTGAGCGAGGGCGTATAGTGGGCATGCGGAAGGCCGGGTGGACGTACCGCCGAATTGCTCAACACGTGGGGCGTGAGGTCTCCACAGTACATCGATGTTGTCGCCAGTGGTCGGCGGAAGGTGCACGTGCCCGTCGACCTGGGACCGGACCGCAGCGACGCACGGATGCACGCCAAGACCGTAGGATCCTACGCAGTGCCGTAGGGGACCGCACCGCCACTTCCCAGCAAATTAGGGACACTGTTGCTCCTGGGGTATCGGCGAGGACCATTCGCAACCGTCTCCATGAAGCTGGGCTACGGTCCCGCACACCGTTAGGCCGTCTTCCGCTCACGCCCCAACATCGTGCAGCCCGCCTCCAGTGGTGTCGCGACAGGCGTGAATGGAGGGACGAATGGAGACGTGTCGTCTTCAGCGATGAGAGTCGCTTCTGCCTTGGTGCCAATGATGGTCGTATGCGTGTTTGGCGCCGTGCAGGTGAGCGCCACAATCAGGACTGCATACGACCGAGGCACACAGGGCCAACACCCGGCATCATGGTGTGGGGAGCGATCTCCTACACTGGCCGTACACCACTGGTGATCGTCGAGGGGACACTGAATAGTGCACGGTACATCCAAACCGTCATCGAACCCATCGTTCTACCATTCCTAGACCGGCAAGGGAACTTGCTGTTCCTACAGGACAATGCACGTCCGCATGTATCCCGTGCCACCCAACGTGCTCTAGAAGGTGTAAGTCAACTACCCTGGCCAGCAAGATCTCCGGATCTGTCCCCCATTGAGCATGTTTGGGACTGGATGAAGCGTCGTCTCACTCGGTCTGCACGTCCAGCACGAACGCTGGTCCAACTGAGGCGCCAGGTGGAAATGGCATGGCAAGCCGTTCCACAGGACTACATCCAGCATCTCTACGATCGTCTCCATGGGAGAATAGCAGCCTGCATTGCTGCGAAAGGTGGGTATACACTGTACTAGTGCCGACATTGTGCATGCTCTGTTGCCTGTGTCTATGTGCCTGTGGTTCTGTCAGTGTGATCATGTGATGTATCTGACCCCAGGAATGTGTCAATAAAGTTTCCCCTTCCTGGGACAATGAATTCACGGTGTTCTTATTTCAATTTCCAGGAGTGTATTTTATCTCATCATGAGAATTCAAAAATGGCTCTGAGCACTATGGGACTTAACATCTGTGGTCATCAGTCCCCTAGAACTTAGAACTACTTAAACCTAACTAACCTAAGGACATCACACACATCCATGCCCGAGGCAGATTCGAACCTGCGACCGTAGTGGTCACGCGGTTCCAGACTGAAGCGCCTAGAACCGCACGGCCACACCGACCGGCTCATGAGAATTCACTTGAACACAAAAATTCTGAGTTATCAGTCTTAACAAGAAAAAAGTCACTTGGAACAATAGATACCCATTTCAAATGACATGTTGAGACAGAAAAAATGTACTGGCACAGTGTGTTGAAAAGTGTGTTTGCAGTAGAGAAGAAGCTAACGAGTTGTGGACTCCCCTACGTGGACACCTTGAAAGATTCCATTCATTACATGATGCTTAATTTATGATGTCTCTTGAACTTATAGCCGAGTTTGATCCTTTTCTCACAGAGCACATTGAACGATATGGAAATCCAGGGCAGGGACATACAAGTTATATTTCTTCAACAATCTGTGATGAGATAATAAAGCTTCTTTCTGAACGAATAAAATGAATTATCGTAAGTGAAATAAAAGAGGCCAAATATTTCTCCATAATAGTAGATTCTTCCGTGGACATTTCACGTATTGATCGATTATGTTTCACATTAAGATATGTGAACGAGAATGGTGAACCTGTTGAACGTTTCCTTCTGTTTTTACCAAACCTGGGACACAAGTCTGGAAACTCAGCTGAGGCCGTACTAAAAGTCCTGTCTACAAATTCCATTGATATTACTGACTGTAGAGGCCAGTCATATGACAACGCAAGCAATCTGTCAGGAACCTACACTGGTTTGCAGGCACGCATTAAAGAACGAAATCCGAAAGCGCATTATGTGCCTTGTGCTGCACATTCTTTGAATTTAGTCGGCACTAGTGCTGCAGACTGTTGTCGGGAAGCATGTTCATTTTTCAGTGTAGTGCAAAACCTTTATAATTTTTTCTCTACTTCTACACAGCGCTGGAATAAACTTCTTTCTTTCATGAAACCAGGAAGCAAAGCGGTAAAAAGTTTATCAAAAATATGTTGGTCAGCAAGAGAGGAAGCGTAAGTCTATATGAAAACTGAGAGGGCGTTATCAGTGCCCTCACACATATTGCCAATAATACGTACGAAAAACCACTTGTGCGAAATGAGGCTTCAGCTTTATTGAATCAACTCAGCAGACTAGAAACAGTATTCATGATGACAGTTTGGAAGGTCATACTCCAGAGCTTTACTAGTGTAAATCTGAAATTGCATAGTGTTAATACTAAAATAGTGCATGAATTATATGAGTCACTTGTAGGATTTATTGCATCTGTTCGTGGCACGTTCAACTACTATGAAAATAAATCCATGGAGATTGTGACTGATATTGACTATGAATGCACCTATAAAAGTTCACGAAAACGCAAACTTCATGATGAGGACGAAGTGGACTCTGAAGAAGTTTATCTGACTGGAAGGGAAAAATTTAGAGTCGAAACATTTTTCCCAGTACTCGACAACTTGTACGCCGAATTACTGAGAAGGTGGGAAAGCTATAGAACACTGCTGGATTCCTCCACAGTGTTCAGTAACCTTAAGAACAGTTCATCTGACGATATTGCTGAACGTGCAGCAAAACTCCAAGCGTCATATGACACAGATTTAGAGCCTTCCTTCCCTAGTGAATGTGTACTTTTCGCGGAACTTCTGAAAACTTCTGAGATTAGTGATATAGCAGTCGAAAATGGTTCAAGTGGCTCTGAGCACTATGGGATTTAACATCTGAGGCCATCAGTCTCCTAGAACTTAGAACTACTTAAACCTAACTAACGTAAGGAAATCACACACATCCATGCCCGAGGCAGGAATCGAACCTGCGACCGTAGCGATCACGCGGTTCCAGACTGAAGCGCCTAGAACCGCTCGGCCACACCGGCCGGCATACCAGTCGAAATGAGGAAATTTTTACGAAATGAGAGGTTACAGTCCGTGTTTCCCAATGTTGACATTGCGTTTAGAATATTTCTACGTATGGAACTTACAAATTGTTCAGCGGAACGCTCGTTTTTGGGTCTTAAAAGACTGAAATCGTACCTACGTTCTACGTTGTCTGAGGAGTTATTGAACGTCTTGTCCTGTCTTCACATCGAAGCCGACCTCCTAACTGATAACTGTCTGAACTATGAAGATATGATCAACGAGTTATCTGCCGTCAAAGCCAGACGCAAACTTTGCTGACTGGTGAGTTTGTTTATTTATGCATATTAGTTTTAAAATTTTAAGTTTATAATGTGATTTTTATTATAACTTAGAGCACATTCATTGGATTTACAAACTGCGTATTACCTGTTTATTTTACAATTGCCGGTGGAAGAACGTCGAACTAAAACTCGTTTACGTGCAGACGTGACCGAAGGCGCCCGACAATGCTAAACAATACCCAAATGACGCAGGCCGCTCGGCGCTGTACAGTCAAGTCATACTGATACTGTAGTATGTTACAGCTGATGCGTATTCTTGGCGTCTGCCGAAATGTATAGTTATCGCGGAGATATACGTTATAAGAGACTACTCTCAGACGAAAAAGTGTCAATAAATAACGTAGTTCAGTTCTGTCGATAAATACGTAAAAGGTTTGCTAATAATTAGAAAGAGCTATGGTGAGAGCAGTAGCTGCGGTACAAAATTGTTCAGCCCTTACATGGATTATTGGTATTGTGTACACTTATTATGCAGCATCTAGCTACACAGACCCTAATGCTTTTCAAGTTAACTATTAGATTATAAAACAAATTAATTTTTCCACACTAGTCTGTAAAATTATGTAATAGCAAATCCAGTTTTCTGTTTGTTCGTATGTATTTAGTTATTAGTTCATGCACCAAAATCTCTATTTCATTTTCATTTCTTAAGCTTTCATATAGATTTTTTTTACCTGCTACACATTGAAGTTATTAGATCGTAAACGACACTTTAATTTTAATTTTGAACGTATCTCTGTAAAAGTACGTATCAATTTCTAATGTACGACAAGTTCGCTTCAATTTTTAGATCGTAACACAACGTTTTTATTTTCATTTTCATCGGTTTCGTGTAAAAGAACATATTAAAAGTGAATATATAACAAAAATCCGTTGTCTCCTACATGCTCTGCTGAATTTTTAGGCCATAAAAGAAAAGTTATTTTCACTGTGTTCGTTTCTGTCGTCTTTCGACAGAAGAATGTGTTAACACAATGCAGTTTTAAGTTTGTTTTATCTGCTGCCGTTCACCCAGTACAGTTCAGGAACCATATTAAATTTTGATTGAGCGCGACTAGACCGCTGACGCGTCCTTCAGAACAACGAATAGCAGAGTACGGAAACAGCTCACAGCGCTCCCACCCAAAACGGCAATTGTGAAGTGATTGGGTAATAGTTACTATTTAAAACATGTTTTTTTTGGGGGGTGGGGGCGCATATAATATGGTGTGGCTAGGGGCGCAAAACTTCTAAATCCGCCACTGCCTACCTACAAGCGCTGTCGACCCTGGAGACTTTTAATCAAATAGTTCTTGTTTCATTAACCATCATCCACGCAAAGTGGTGTTTCATTTGGTTGTCATCTTGAAAGATTTTGTGTTAATAGGTTTTGGCTCAACCCCTTTTATTCTGACTTTCACACAATGTTGCGTTATTAGGTTTGTATTGAGGGACTTTTTGGTATCTTCTGCACGGTTTATTCTGACTTTAAGTGTGGATTTTATTTCTACAATTTTTATTTAGTTTTTTTTTATTGTCAGACACACATTTTGTCATATGAAATCATTTTCACGAATGGCCATGTGTTTAAATTTGAAAATTTTAAATTTATGTTGCTGTTCACTTATGTATTTAAGTACTGGTCTCCTAATTAAGTTTGTCTAAATACAGGACGCCGCCAGGAGATCACAGGCACTTCTTACCCACATGTACGGATTGTGTGACGATGATACTTCTGTCAGAATACTTTTCGTGGTATGCGTTGCTGGTGTCTGTGGCTGTAGCCACGTTGTCTATTTTTGTACTCCCTGATTTTTTGTATATTCGTTCCCCAGTCAACTGAATCTGTTTTTTTGTCACATTACTGCTTTTTTCTGTTTCTAACATGTATGAATATAGAAATAAACCGAAACTAGTCATTCTGAACTGTATAGCATATGTGATCAAGACGGACATTCATGAATAACACACTGTTTACTGCGTGGCCCATCACTGAATTCGTAATTATCGGGAAACACCGCCGGATAAATTTAGAGAAATTGTATTCCAAAGAACTGAGGCAATTCTGCCGCCTCCATCATATATATCACGTAGCAACAATGAAAATAATAAATGGGGTTAGTACGCATACGGGCAATACAGACAAATTTTTTCGTCGCTCTGTACACTGATGGAAAAGGAGAAAAGAAAAATCACAAATATTGGTCAGAAGTTCTCACCGCCGTGTGGTATAAAGTGAGCTGCGCAGTACACAGACATATGTTGTGTAACATGTCTCCCATTGAATAAAGTGCTCTGTAGAGGTATGGGATTGAACCCGGAAAATTGGAAATTTGTGGTAAGTTCTATGGGACCAAACTGCTGAGGTCATTGGTCCCTAGGCTTACACACTAACTTACGCTAAGGACAACACACACACACACACACAAGCATGCCCAAGGAAGGAGGACTCGAACCTCCGACGGGGGGGAGGAGGGGGGGGGGGGGTTGGGAGCAGCGCGAACCGTAGCAATGCGCGTTAGACTACGGCTACCCCGCGCGGCTAATTAAACCCGGGACTGTGTTATGTTGACCAGGAACTACGCTCCGACACTTTCTCTCCAGTTTCAAATGGATCGCGTGATTTCTTCTTGCACCAGGGCTTCAAGAAGCCAATTTGAATGCGAGAACCAGTTGCGTTAGCAGCTTGAGTTGTAACAATGTCCCGATGACATACAGATTCCTTCCATTACCACATTGACCATGAAAACTTTCCACAGTACACAGTATCTATCCCGATTAGACGAGAATATATTCCTGTCAACATGATTGTCATCACAGATGTCCTTTTGTGTCGCCTGTACGTTCTGTAACATTGTGGCGAAAATATTACGACGTCTGCCAACTGCGAGACTGAATGCCTCCTCGAGAAGTGGCGCAGAGAAGAAACTGGAGACGGAGCAGAGACAAATGGTGAGTCACTGTAGCGATGCTAAGAACTACAGCTGGGTAATCGCTCTGACACAAGGCTCGGCGCTTGGGAACATGAATAGAGTATCTCGAAAACCGTGAAGCAGATCGGTACTTCGCATGCTTCTGTCATAAGCATCTACAGAAAGGCTACAAGGTGTTGCACGTCCACCCCTCACCACTTATCATCATTCTCACCGTCTTTGCAGCTCATTTGGTAGTGTTGGTCGACATCAACCGAGAAGTGCGCATGTGTGCGTTGAACTCCACCTTTTCCGGCATCGACATTAAAAAGCTCCCAATTGAGCTGGTCTATAATTACGTAGCTGGCGAGAGATAGAGAGCTGTTTGTATTAATTAGATGTGTGTTTCAGTGTTGCCATATGAACGTGCGTCGAGTGTTTCGGAGAGTGCACACATTGTTAATTATCAGTTACGAACATTAATTAGCTAGTGGCTCTGTGTGACGGATTTATCTGTCACTTGTATAGTGTGAGGAAATAATTGGGACCATATTGCGGGAGAGCATTTATGTCGTCTTGTCTGAAGAGAGACAAAAGTTTTTTTTTTACAGAGGAATGCAAGGTATTTACTTCATGGGATGAAACGAAAAGCGTACAGCCAAATCAGTGCTTGTAATTGTCAGTCACCTACTAAGCCCTGTGATGATCACAACGCCTTAAACTGGCTTGCCATCAGATGATCATCATGTACAGTAAGCCGTGTTTGTGACAAATAGCTCTCATTCAACAATCTTGAAGAAAAAACATCAGTTGATAAGTGTAATAAATATGCACACACAACACATATATATATATATATATATATATATATATATATATATATATATATATATATATATATATATATATATATATATATATGGTTACCATCAACAATGATGACTGAGGCATCAAGATGTAGCTTGTTGCTGCATTTCATTGTGATGGGTCGATGAACACTGACATACCGAAAAAAAAACCGTTTTTCCAGCCTGCCTTACATAGACATAGTAATGGTAGCGGCGATGGGGTTAAGAAACAGCCACTCGCGATCAAGCTTTCACCTTGAATGGACGTGTGATGTGTGCCACAGGGTTGCATGAATTTGGCTCAACACATGAGCGCTGGGTATGTGCAAGCTTTCATGGGAATGTGAAATAATAAGTTGACTTGTCACTACCTTTCATATAAAAATCGAAGCTATGTAGTCAAAAGTTCAAAGAGTGTCATCACATCGTCATAAGTTATTCCTGCTTTATTCCAGTGTTTCCCGTGATAGTTACACGTTAGCCATTGCGTGTTTTTACGTCATGAGCCGTTCTAAGTCTCTGAAAAGTTTTCATGACTTGATATTTTTGCAGAAAGGCGTTGTATCTCCTCCATCATTCATGAAGGTGGTAAGTACAATATTATTAAATACAAACTGTCAGTATTCATCGAGTGAGCCTTGAGTGTCATTTATAATCTTTGAAGTTTGCAATGCCTTCGTGAACCGGTTTAAATGAGATACTGTGCTTATTAATTTATAAAAGTGGCAGGCGTTCCATTTATTTATGATAAAGATCTCAACTGGATTGGAATTAAGTTAGAGGCTTTGATAATATAAAACTTAGATGGATAAATGTGATTAAAGTGATTGTATATGCCGGCTTGATTTCCTCTTTTTTAACATTCTCAAATTTAAACTGATGCTGGATGTATTCATTGCTGTTCTCCATAAGCCTCAGAATTTGGGAGCACTGTCAATACAGGATTACAGGATGGGAGTCACAAGTGCCATGGTGATAGCGGCCCCTGTGGAGCGACGGAAAGCGGCCATCACAGAATTGGGAGCGGTGGAAATTTTGGAAATTTGTGGTAAGCTCCTATGGGACCAAACTGCTGCGGTCATCGGTCCCTAGGCTTACACACTGTCACTGTTTAACCTAACTAACGACAACACACACACCCATGCCCGAGGGAGGACTCGAACCTCCGGGGGGGGTTGGGGGGGGGGCGGCGGCGAAGCGACAGTTGTGGTGGCCCTTACGTTCTGCTGGGACAGTCGCCTCAGCTGGCGTCATACTGGCGCCTGACCTATTGTGCAGTTCATTGGACACATCCAATTTCGATGACGGAGCTGTGAAAGCATTTGTTCCAGATGTCGGAACTCTGTCACTTGGACCATGTTCAGAAAATCAGAAAAGTGTGTTCAGTTGATAAACGTCTCCTGGCTTTCCAAAAAACCATGAAAAACAATTATAACATACTGAAGGTTCAGAAGGCACTGTACTCTTGGCAACTAGCCTTAAGAACAGTTTTTAGCCTTTCCCAGGGCCTGTGATGTGAGGCTGGCCTACTGCTTGAGAGGGCACCGACTGGTGAAATGTATGTGACATCGCACGATGTAACACGTAGTGCCAAGTTTTTTTTTTAGGAACGTGGCGAGCAAATCGACATTATTGGTTGCTTAACGTTTCGCCTCTTCTTGAAGATCTGATTTGATAGGGATACTATCACGCCAGTGATGGGCCAGTCTAAATTTAGAGGATTGGCTGCCTAAATTCTCGACAGGAATGAGGCTGTGGTCAGTTCTTTTACTGGCTGGAAAAAAGCTCTTCATGTCTGGACTTAGCGCTCAACACATCAGTACTCTTCAGGCTGTTCTCTCAGCTGGAACAGCAGACTCTATCCGCGGAGTGGGGTCTAGTGTTCGAGTTCTTCGCAGAGTGATTCTGGCGTTTTCTTGACGGCTTCCGGCCACCGTCCTGCTGATATCGCACCTCCTATAATGGTGAGCATAATTAGCAGCTTCGCAATGTTAGGGCCTTCATAAACTAGAAGTTCGGATTCGTGATCGGTTTCCCTTTCCCACTGTCATCAGTGCATTCCCATTTGCGTGGGATTCTTTGAATTCTGCACAGACAAAAAATCACTGTAACTGATGTGTATGTAGGTCGACATAAATTTCTCCGTGTCAGATACGTGAGTAATAACTAAATCTGACCCCCTCTGGAGCCGGCCTTGTGGCCGAGAGGTTCTAGGCGCTTCAGTCCGGAACCGCCCTGCAGCTACGGTCGCAGATTCGAATCCTGCCTCGGGCATGTATGTGTGTGATGTCCTTAGGTTAGTTAGGTTTAAGTAGTTCTAAGTTCTAGGGGACTGATGACCTCAGATGTTAAGTCCCATAGTGCCTTGAGCCTTTTGAACCATTTGACCTCTGGGTGACTTTTGTGAACATAGGTAATATTCTAGGCTTGTAACTCTTGTGATTTCATTATTTATTTAGGTGCTTGCTTGACAATTCTATTGCTTCTTATACTAAAATAAAGAGCTTACTTCTGTCTTTGATTCTAGTAGATATTGCCTCCATAATCACATCTGATATATTTCACTGATAAAATGGAAATTCTTCAGCTTAAGATTCACTCTAGGGCCACGGTCTTCTATAGCATTAACCAATCTGTTGTGTATAACTATTCCAGCTTTGTGTCTCAAGAGTGTATCTTATCAAAAATAATTCTAATACAGGTAAATTCACTCACACACACACGAGGTTTTGCAAAAATTGGCTGCCCTGCGAGGGTCAAATTAAAATAGGACATTCTGGGATGCAGTGAGAAGTCTACCTTTTTTCGATTTTAATTATTTATTTGAAGACTGTGAACATTTAGAACCGCGATGTTCTCTAAAACGACTACTAGCGCAAGTAACTACCGTACGAACTTCATTTTCAGCTTCCTTTCTATATTTTTTTGAATTCTTTTCCATGTCTGATTGGTTATCGGCGTTGTGATACCGGCGTTGAAAATTTAAGGAGGGTTATGCTTTACATAGATGAGATCTGTTGAGTTATCTGATATGTGAGATATTAGCGGTGAGGAGGTTCATTTTGTTTTATTAACCATTGTGTTCAATACATAGTTTGCATGAGAACAAGAAGTACGACACGGCTAAAACAAGAAGAGGCTAAGAATAAACCTGTATCTGTCATGGGGCAGTCATTTATTCAGGAGAGGAACAATTGGCCTTTCTCACGGAGCAGTCACGTCCGAACATTAGTGGTAATGAAATTATTGGCACAGACAACATAGAAGCAGGTGATGACTTAAAGGACGCTAGAGATAGGAATAACGAGGAAGAAGAGGAAGTCGATTCAAAACAAATTGAATCCGTAGTGACGATTAGAAATTACGATACAGAAGATAACAATAGGCTAGACACGTCAGTGAGAAGAGACATTCAAATGAGTTTGCGCAAAATGCGTCAAATAGACGGACTGTAACTGGAGACCAATATTTTTAAAGAATTTTTAAAGAAAATTGATGCAAAACCACAGAAGGGGACAGACGAAATAATAAAAGAACTAAAGGAAATAGGAAAGCAACTAAAGACGAAGAAGAAAAGACTAGGACAATAGCAGAGAAGGAGGTAATACAGAGTAAGTGGTCACTGAGGACGCTTGTCAGAGCATGTTCTGACACAGGAAGGTCGAACGAAACTTGGCGCTGCTGTCACTGTAGTCCAGCTGATTGCTCAAGGTAAGGGTGTGTCAGATGGTACATCGCCAGTCAGCGTCTGTGAGTTGGTGGATATTAATAACGTTTACTTGGAGCCTAACAAAAGTAACTGAGAACAATGTGACGCAGTTGTGAGGTCGCTAACAAACGTAGTGGAAGTCTTGCCTGGTGGAGATATGAAGCTTCAGTTGCGCCATTAATTCGTACCAGCGATTTGCGTAACTCAGTCATATATGACGGTCCGAAATGGCTTAGTCAGGAGCAAACTCCAAGCGTGTTTGGTTCCACAGAGTAACGAAACGCGTCCTCTGTGAGGCGTAGTTTTTCAGTGCAGTGAGACAACACTTAGACGAGGTTTTCCCAGAATGAAGCAAAGCCAGACACCCAGAGTGAGGTGGCGACTCCACTGTAGGAAGATATGATTTGGCCACTTTGGAGTTACTTTTGTTTTATAGAATCATCATCCACCAGATAGATTGAGAGAATTAGATCTATCACGGATGCAACAACAGCATAGAGAATTGGTCGGCCAGGCGTTGCACAGAATACAAGACGCAGGCCACAAGGGAAAGGAACGGCTGGACAACGAGACTGGAGTGCGAGAATATCATGCGGGGCAGGAAGTCTTAGTAAAATCCTTCCGATTTTCGAACAAACAAAAGAGATTAAGTCACAATTCCTTTTCTGTGTATAATGGACTGATGAGGATAAGAAAACTGCTCATGCAAATGCTTTTGAGCTAGAAATAAAAGAAATCTGTTGATACGCATCATATTAGACACATCAAACCCCTCTTGGAGTAAAATACAGAATAAGGACTCAGGTCAAGCAGCTAAAGCAAATTAAGATTTTTTGTTCATATGAATATACTTTTGTATGGAGTTGGATGACCAATTACAGTGCACAGCATTGACCCAAGGTGTATGACTTCAATAGATTCTCTGCATTTAAGAAGCAGTGTTAGTGTCTACAAGCACAGTTAAATCAGAGCACTACAAAAAAAAGGAGGGTACCATCTGCGATGTCTTCAAATAAGATGTAATTTGTGGCTGAGAAGGTGATATCGCAAAGAGTAATCACATGCATGTTACTATCCAGATTTAATGATGCTGGAGATGATTTGTTTATATAGGAATGTACCTGGTGTCAGGTTGACTGTTGGGTGGAAAGATTGCCTGCTGGTACATGATATGTGGTATTAGTTTTGTTGTGGATGTCCTTAGTTGGCAGGTAGTGATTGAGTTGGTGCTTATGTGTATTTCCTCCATGCTGATGGAGCGTTTTCAGATGGCAGGTTATTGTGTAGTTTGAAAAGCGGTCTTTGCTAAACTTGTGGTTGGACATTGTTGTATTAAGGAACGAATGTGTTTTGAGATAGTTCGACATTATGGTATGTTTGGGCAAAATAATAATTTGATGGGATCATCTTTTTATATTTTTTTTAAAAGAGCATGAAATGCTCTAGCTATTGTATCGTAAGCAAGCTTTCTTGGATTACAAGGGATGGAAAGAATGGCTTAAGATCAAAGGAATACGAGTTACAGTGGTGAGTTACACGGACATCAGTCTACAGCAATCTTACCAACAGCAGTGGGATATTAAACTTGATACAAAGAATATTTTAACAACATGTTTTACGCATTTTCTATATATAGAATACAGCAAACTGGAGGTGCGTGATTGCAGACAAGGTTAACATAAATAAAATGAAGAGCATAACTAAGGATGTGAGTACAATAACGAAAAGTGTTCTCAACACTTTGTGTTATGATAACTAATATACATATTTTGGAACAAGGATTATGGACCAGAAAAAAATGAGGGCATTATGTGTTTATTTTCTAGCCTGCTTACACTTATTATCACAACTGTGACTATCAGCATATCTTACGTCTATCATACAATATATATAAAAATAATATGGTGTGTTTAGTGCCTATCTGTATTTTATGTTGTAGTTGTCACAGCAAAGTAACTGCATGTGCCATGTTTTCACATACGTTCTAGTTACATTTCGATGCTACATTAATTATCTTGTGTTGTGGTCTGTCATATCTAAGGGTTGAAAAAATACACAACGCACATATGTGGAACTTGGGTAGCTTTAGTAGTATAATTTATTATTTTGTATAATATTTGTTAAAGTGTTTATTTTGTGTTTCCAATTAACTACTATACGACAGTATTAGCGTGTAACATTGTTGAATTTCATGCTGTATACTAATACCTCAATATTAAATTAGTGTAATATAATTGCATAATTATTTTGAAAAATAATATTCATAACATAAAATTTCAATTTTCGTAACAGCTTAACCATGAATTTCCTTTATAAAGCTCTATATAGCAATAACGATCAATGTTGTATGTAGTATAAGTGGTATGAGTGAACCTTAAGTCAGCTAACGTTTTGTCCTGTCTCTTAGAGATTAATCAGGGTACCACATTTTGAGGAAGGGCAGAGTAACAAATTAAAATTTTAACATAATGTCAACATTAGCCTTGGTAAAGGAGTGAATAGTTTAATTGGCTGGACATCTGATATTCAATTTGTAAGCTGTTGTTGAGGCTCAGTCTGCAATAACAGCTTCAAGTAATTGTCTGCAGCATCTTGTTCAGTTTTAAGGATGAATGCGTCGGGTGATTTCCATGTCAATGAATGAGTGTTGCTTTTGTGGCCTTTATTTTCATGTTCTGGTTGGCAATGATATCTTTTTGTTTCCTTTCAGCTGATGACATTGGGACTTGTCGATCTCACTGGGTACAGCGCATTTTAAAATTTTTCTTGTTGGTGTCCCACTACCTTTCTTTAGAGGGATACCTTCTGCACAAAACTTATGTGCAAGCAGGATGTGATGAAAAGTGGCTAGATGTTCGACTCATCTCTTTTCATTTACAAGGGTTCCCAAGGACCTGCAGTCGCGAGGAACGCTGTTACGCGGGATCTAGCAACGCTGGCGTCTAGGGTGCTTCTGCCTCTCCCATATCTTGTCGGTGAGCTGTCTGCGGTATTCAGTGTTGACTTAGCAGCTGCCAGAGATGGACCTCCCACTCGTGTCTCGTTCCAAGTGCAAATTACGCTCTATGATTCGTTTTTTGTGTGCAAAAATGACTGCGCCAGAGGGCACTCATTCCCAACTGTGTGAAACCTATGGAGAAACGTGTAAGAGGGTACAATATGTGCGCAAATGTTGCAGAGAATTCAAAGACGGACTTACAGTCGTCCATGACGAACAGTGTCCTGGATGGCCAATGGTTTCGGACGAAACGATTACGAAAGTGAAAGAAGCATTGCTGAAAGATCGAAGGGTGACAATTCAGGAGCTCTGCGTGATGATCCCTGATCTCAGCAAGACCAATATTGACAAAAATTTGACAGGCCATTTAGGGTATGCCAAGGGTTGTGTAAGGTGGGTCCCGAGAAGGCTTGTAGACGATCACAAACGGAAACGTTTGGAAGCGGCCTAAATAACTGATGGTGAGGAATTCTTGGACTCTATTGTCACTGGAGACGAGACCTGTGTCCACTATACAACACCGGAAACGAAACAACAATCCCGTCAGTGGAAACAGCCAGCGTCACCGAAGCCGCGAGAGTTTAAACGCACACTGTCTGCCGGCAAAGTGATGGCGAGCATGTTTTGGGACAGGAAGGGGTTATTGTTGTGCGAATTTCTGCCTGCGGGTACAACAATCAACGCGGAGCGCTACTGTGAAACTTTGAAGAACCTCCGCCGTGCGTTCCGAAACAAGAGAGGCACACTCATGAAGGTACTGCGTTTGCATCAGGACATAGCTCGTACACACATCGCTCGTGTCACAACCAATATCATCAATCAATCTGGATTGGATACTGTCACACACACACCTTGCAGCCCAGACATAGCCCCAAGTGACTTTCATCTCTTCCCTGAATTGAAGAAACAGGTGGGTGGGATATATTTCTCAACCGGAGAGGAGCTGAAAGAAGAGGTTTTAAGCTGCCTTAGAGGTGCGGCGGGAGAGTTCTACGATGCAGGTATACGGAAGATGGCACACTGCACGCAAAAATGCATTGATATCAACGGCGATTATGTCGAAAAGTAGGAAAAAAGTCTAAGCTTCCCACACATGTATAATTCAAAGCCAATAAACATGTTTTTCATTGTGGAACCTTATTTTACGGACAACACTCGTATTTATGATAAATAATTCGACTGGATGGCAGTTGGATTACTCAGAGATTGGAAATATAAAGTTTTGCTTGGTTAATGATATTGTATTCAGTGACTTCATTTCCTCCTTTTTAATTTAACCTGATGCAGTATTCATTGTTTTCTTGGGTAAGCTTTGCAATTGAGGAGTGTTGCGGATGCTGGACAGGAGTTGCAGGTGGCACTGTGAAAGCGGCTCCCTGTGGGGTGAGAAGTCACCGGCTTTGCACAACTGTGAGTAGGAGAGTGTCAGGTATAGCAGCCCTGTTCATGTCTTGCGAAAATCGCTTCAGCTAGTATCATACCGGCATTGGGCCTGTTGTGCAGTTTATTGCACGTTTACAGTTTGGACAGCTGACCTGAAACCATTCGTTCTGGATGGCAGAACTCTGCTGGCTGCAGATAGGTCTTTGGACCACGTTACGAGAAGTACACTCAGCTGGTAATCATCTCCTGTCTTTCCAAAGGACATGGCAAAACACTTCTGACATACTACAGGCTCAGAAGGAGCCGCAAAGTTGGCGGCTGGGCCTCGAGCGCAATTCTTACTATTGCCAGGGCTAATGGTGTGGGGCTTGAGAATCCACCAACTGATGAAGCTGATGTGGCATCAGGTGAATGGAACACATAGCGTGAAGTTTTCTCAGAAAAGTGGGGAGAAAATCATGATTATTAGTTTTTAATGTTTCGCCTCTTCTTGGTGGGATATTTTGTTAAGGAATGTAATGTAATGGAAACTATGACGCCAATGGTGGCCAAATGTAACTGGAAAGAGGGTTGGGTGCCTAAACTCTTGGTAGGAATAAGGGTCCTGTTAGTTCTTTGCTGACTAGAGATAAGGATGACCAGAAATTTAGGGCCAGTTGAGTAGTGGCATGTAGTGTCTTTAAAAGTTTAAGCATCCACATCCAGTAAGTTGAGATACTGCTGTATCATTTCCATCCATTTTTTTCACAAAATTGACCTCGATGTGTAGAGAAGGAAACTATTGCTTGATTTGGTTAAATCATTCTGGTGCATAATCCTAAACTCACCGTTGTTATGAGATTACATATCTTCAGTTTTCATTCCATAGACTCTAAAATGAGATGTTTCTCGTGGGTACAGAACAATCAGAAAGTATAACTTAAATTCTCACTACCCCGATCATTTGTCAGGACATTGTCAAAATATGTGAACACATTAACGTAAACTGGAACTACTAATATTTATAGAATTAATACTCTGTCGATATTATGAGCTTTTAACACTTTTGTCATACACAAAATACCTAACCTTGACTGTTGTGACGAAGTTCTATCAAAACTGAAATCTAATATATAATTTTACTTAAGCTGGTCTAACAGCCCCTGTTAAGATATTCATCTATGCAGTCTGAAACCAAGTTTTCAATCAAGCCAAATGGTTGTGTGAGAAGCATTCCTGACGTATGGTTCATTCATCATAATCGAATGAAGCGGTTATATTGAACGATGTCATTTTTCTTATGCAGTTTCAAGCACAGAGATTTAAAGAATTGGTGCTAACGTGTTGTGTTTCTGCTGTGTAGTGGGACACTGTTGGTTGCGAGTGGTTGCTTTATACAGTATGCCTAACCGTATTATGATTTCTTCACCATGATAGCCGGCAAGACGCTCGTCTTGGTCCACAGTATACAATTTAAGATGGCCTGATGTCTGAACATTCACTGGCAGGTAAATGATGTTGGCTGATGTCTCTACCATTTTGTATGTTGAGCCAATTGTAGGGAATAATCTGTAGATACTGTGCCTCAATTTGTGGTTGAGATACGAAATCATCACAATACTGCACTCGTTATCAATTGTTCCAACTGGTAGACTATCTGCTAATAGCCTGATTCTTAAAATTTAGCCTGATCCAGTTGCCAGATTTGCTCTTTTGGGAGAACTGGCAGCGATCCTATCGAACTTTCCTGTATAACGTCTATTATCTAGTTGGCCGTTCTTATATCAGTTTTAAGCACCTTGTCATAAGAGCAAAACCTGAAACCTGGTACAGACTGTTTTAAATACATGTTTAAATCATCGATGGTATATGTGCCGTGTGGTGCTTGCAGAACTTCACCACATCATGGATGTAGTTTGCAGTTTGATGGTGTGATATTGGGAGTGCTGTTGTACATTTTTAGTCCTATCAATGCAATATGACAGTCCCTTTGCTTAATGCAGTTGATGGGAAACAATTCATGAGTAGTACCGATGATCACTGTTTTTAAACCAGAGTGTATGACATCCGTCTTGAAGCTCAACTGATGAACTGACGTTGTGATGATTGTTTCTATTTTTGTAGCCATCAGGGGTAACACAAGGTATAAATCTGTGCACAGGTATGTTCTGAAGTTTTGATAGCACTGAAAATTGTGACAAACAAGCTTTTTGTAGGTAAAGTAGTAGTATAATTCTTCAAGTGGTTGTATGTCTCCAAATGAATAATAGTTATAGATGATATTTTGGTTTCTATTAACATGCGCCATCAGTGAATTCCAGGTCCTCTGTACAACATCTAAATTTACAATTTGCATTTATTAGATTACCACTTAGCCTTAGGTGATGTAATTTGCACAAGAAATGCACAAACTCTTGGAGTGGACAAATTTTGATAATTTAAGCAAATTGACATTTGTAAATGGTCTGCTGGGAAGTAGCTTTTTTGTTGCTTTAATGAGTAATCCAAGCTCTTGTGGTGCAAATTTAAATACAGACTTTCCACATAGCCACAACTCAAGGTTTCTGCCATCTCCTCAAGTGTGAAATGATGTTCTGATCGTTAAAGGATTTTGAGGGGAAATGTGATGTTCTGGTCAGCTATTTCTTCCTATTATATTTTGTTCTTAACATGTCGTAGCAGATACTTTACTTTATATTATGAGTGCTTGCTGTAATCAGTTTCGATCAGACGATTCCATTGCAGCAATGTCTTTGCATAGTTAGTGCACCAATTCCACTTCTTTCGTTACTCAATTTGTTTTCTGAAAAAAAAAAAGTTCGTTGGCAGGTGTCAGACCAGGTGGTTCTGCTCATTTTGAAGCGAATTCATCACTATTATGATTCTGTTATGATTCTAGTCTATGTTGTATTCTGAAGTCGATTCTGGTCTCTTCTGATGTTGAGACTACCTTTCTGTTTCCCACGCTCTTGTGCATATACTACAATGAAGAAACACTTGGGTGAGATGATTTCAATTTATTTAACGTGGTGAAACATATTTTGAGAGGAGTTTACACTGACACTGCATAGTTACGATCACTCCGCATATAGATATGGGGCTATGTTCTTACACACAGTAAAAAGGTTGCTCATAGGCTGGATGTAGTTAGTTGAATGGAAGCTGGTTGTGGCACAGTAAATTATCTTTACTCTTCATCTCATCGTTGCTACCTTCTCCTGAAGTATAAAATGATGTTCGCCGTGTAAAAGAATTGTGGGGGGTGAACATGATGTTCTGTTTGGTTGTCACGAATCTGAATATCGTACTTGTAGGTTGAATGTCTAAGCAGGTTTTTTAAATTTTCTTATTTCTGTGCTGACAGAAAACAGATCTTTATTTCTCTAATTCTTTCAGGTTTATTGCAAATTTCAAGTCATTCTGTGTTATACAATGGCTAAGATTTATCCCATGTCATACTGTAGTCATCTTGTTATTTCCAGGTGGGGGACAGGAGGGGAGAGCTGTGGGGTTTCCCAGAGGGGCAAGGGTTAGTTAATTGATCGATTTAATTAGTTAGTCAATCAAATTGATATCAAAAGTGTGCTTTTATCAGTGAGGGGAGTTCCCAGAGAGGTGGAGGAGGAGAAGGAGGGGAAGGGTGTGGGTTTCTCGGAAGGATGGATTATCCCCAGGGGGTCGTAATCCATATAGCAGAACAATTGGTTAAGGACCTGTCAATCGAAAGAAAGCAGTAGGTTTCCTCCTGAGTGTGTACTCACCCCGATGTAGGCAAACCGCACTAACAAATTGCGCTCACGCCGCCAGTGTTCTACTCCTGGCATTAAATTCTTAAACATCTGCTCTTGTATATGAGTGGTCCCTGTTTCATTAAAAAGTTCAGTTGTTCATGGCAAGTCACCTGCACTGATGTGGAAATCGCTTAGTAATCCTGTGTGAGTATTTTAAACAAACACGCCCACAATAGCCATTTAGTTACCCCATAATGATACCACTCTGTTGGGGATGATATCACTTCACTGCCACAATACTGTGGCTTTCCAAAAATCGCAGCTAGTTTGATTCATGATCTAACATCATTCCTATGCAGACACGTTTACTCTCACTAGAGTTTAAACTGATTAATAATTTGAAAATTGATATGTTCTTCTGTTTCAGTGACTTTGTCAATCGATACACAACATCATCATTTGGGAAATCATTTGAACCAGCCACACACACACACACACACACACACACACACACACACACACACACATACCTCCTGAAAATACTTATATAATGCAGACTGTTTTGATGCAGAACACTAAATCATGGTGGTGTTGACTGTTTTATAACCGATTTCTAACTGAAACCATTCTGTATTGCTGGTACTTATATTAATTTCATGTTGCAGTGGGGGGAACATCACGGAAAAGGTGTATGGTGATTGCAGTACAGAAGGCTGGGCACCTCTTTTGAATCTATGGTTGAAATATACTGGTATTACTAACACTACTCTACTGCTACTACTACTATACTACCACCTTAGTGATTGTCCCATAATGAACACACACACACACACGCAACCCCACCCCCCCACTAACACACATCTTTATGAACTTCTTTGAACATGTTTTACCTGTACCATAAGTTTCTGTTTATTGTATGCGACAGAAATTATGTCAGAGATATATATTTGTGCCCTGGTAATTGCTTTCCTATGTTGGAATATTAGCAGCGTCACTAGAAACAGAATAGATCAAGCACTTATGTTTGTGGGCAAGAAATAGCATATCCTAAATCCTTTCTTGTACGGGAATGTTAGTAATGTCACTAGAAATACAGTAGGGTAAATAGGAAATAGAATGCACAGTGGATGCACACAGCTGGCTGCAAGGCGTGGTGCATTGGACATGCTTAAGCTTCCTGGTCAGCAGGACTCGTGGCATGGTGAGGCACCTACAGGCTTCGTGAGCCCTGTGCCAGAACAGAAGGAAGGCTGTTACTACAGGACTGCTGAAGCCATTCCCACTGTGAACAGCATATGTTTAATTAAGTAAATTTTGCTGTGCTGTTAGACTATAAAACGATAACTGTTTAAATAAAAATGATGTGGCACCATGTTAAACTTAGGATAAGTGCACTGTCTGGGTTTTTCTGAAATTTACTACCATTTCAGGCTTAGCACAAGTGCCGATCTTGGATTTTTTGAATTTCTTGCTGTGCTAGTTTTATCATCTTGGCTATTTCGAATTTCCCGCCATTTTATACTTAGGACAGGTGGGATGGCTCTGCCATCTTGGATTGTGACATCAGATGGATAGTGGGAAGAGTGGGAGTGAAGTCTTGCAACATTGCATAGTATCATAGGAGAAAGTACGGTTCTGGAAATTTGGCAACAAGGCCGGCTGTCCTAGAGATGGTTTATTTTATTTATCGTATGGCAATACAGACACATAATAAAGAAACAGACAAATCACTAATATAACAAACGTTAATAATTGTAAACAAGCATTACTAATATAACAAAGTTTACGGGTTACAAACAAGCATCAAGTCTATTAATATAATCTATCGACTCTGGAGTTGCGAGCAGGAAGTCGTCGGGGCTCCCATTATAGGCTCTTCTGGAACAGTCTTCAACAATGTGGCTGATGGTCTGACTTTCTCCGCAGTCACAATGAGGGGATAGTATTTTACCCCATTTATACAGGGAGTAAGCACATCTACCATGACGAGTTCTAATCCTATTTAGAGTGGACCACGTTTTGCGTGGTAGGTCAAAACCAGGTGGTTTTTGTGTGATGCAAGGCATGTTATGATTTTGCCATGCGTTCCATTTTTCAGACCATGCGTTTATGATACTGAAACCTTCTTGTACACAGTTCCTTGCTGTTCTTGTTGGCGGGTTCCTAGATCGAAGCCTATTAGTGTTTGCAGCCTGAATGTCTTGGTGGGCTGGCAGGCTTCGATTTCCCATGATGTTTTTGTATTCACGTACAAGGGCGTCAGTACATCGCAGGTGTGGTGGCGGGATGTGACTTAATATTGGGAGCCGTTGCGTTGGAGTGGGTTTAATTACTCCAGAAATCATCGTTAAGTTTTATGCAACTGGACATCCACCTTTTTTACATGTGGGCTGTTTAGCCAAATGGGAGCACAGTATTCGGCAGCCGAGAATACAATTGCTAAAGCAGAGGTGCGGAGAGTGGAGGCCGTTGCTCCCCAGGTAGTACCACAGAGCTTTTGAATAATGTTGTTTCTTGTCTTTAATATTTCGGCTGTCTTTGTTAGGTGCTCTTTGAAAGATAGTGTTCTGTCCAGCGTCATGCCCAAGTACTTCAGAGTTTTATTATGCCTGAGAACGGTGTTTTCAAATCGAATGTTGAGTTCCTTTCCAGAGAGTTTGTTGTTGAGATGGAAGCAACTAACCTCTGTTTTGGAAGCATTTGGTTGAAGTGTCCACTTACGGAAATATTCACCCATTATCTTCAGGTCTTTCGTTAGGATATCCTCAGATGCTTCAATTGTGCTCATCTTGTAGCGAGGGCCCAATTGTCAGCATGGTAAAACACCACTACTCAAGTAATCCCCTGAATTATAGAGACACATCACTGACATCGATTTGCAGCAGGGTTTTTGAACATATACTTTGTTCGAACATTATAAAATATCTCGAAGAAAATGACCATTCAGCACATTGCCAACATGGTTTCAGAAAATATAGTCCTTGTAAAAAACAACTGCCGTTTTATTCTAACGAATTAATTATTGCTATTGACAGGGATCTCAAGCTGATTCCACACTTTTTTAGGTTTTCTGAAGCTTTTGACACCGTTCTTCAGAAGGATCTAGTAATCAAGTTGCTTGCCTATGGAGTATCATCTCAGCTGTGTGACTGGATTTGTGATTTCCTGTCAGAAAGGCCAGTGTACACAGTAATTAACGAGAGGTCATTGAGTGAAACAGAAGTGATATCTGGGATTTTCCAACGGAATATCATAGGCCCTCTGCTGTTATTAATCTACAAAGTTTTGGGAGACAATCTGAACAGCCCTCTTGGATTGTTTGTGGATGATGGTGTCATTTACCAAACTCGACAGAAGGTTTATACGAGTTAGAGCATAATTTACTTACGATATGTGCATGGTATGGAAGGAGCAATTGGGTATGAACAATAAAAAGTGTGAGGTCTGCAACATGAGTACTAAAAATATTCCTTTAATTTTCAGTTACACGGTAACTCATGTTTATTTAAGGGTTGGCCAGTCTACTAAATACTTAGAAATTATAGATACAAACAACTTAAGTCAGTCTATCACGTGGAAAACTTTGTGGGGAAGGCGAATCAAAGAGTGCACATTATTGGGAGAACACTTAGAAGAACCAAAAGATCTACTACAGGAACTGAATACACCATACTTGTTCGCCCTTTTCTAGAGTTTTATTGTGCAGGTTGGGATCCTTACTAGATAGGATTGTCAGGGACACTGGAAAAGTTCATAGAAGGGCAGTGCGTTTCGAATTATCATGAAATAGTAGAGGGAGTGCCACGGTTTAGGATGACAATCTTCAAAACAAAGATGTTTTTTGGTTGCGGTTGCGAGCTAACATCCCAAAGATGTTCGGGATCACATGTGCTTCCTCTTCATCGAAATGTCTTGGCTCAAACTCGTCTAGTGGTTGAACTGCACGTGTCGCATTACACGCACTAAATTAGACACTTGTGACCCGTTGGTTAAATTGTCTGGCTGATGGCAAATTTGCAAAAAAACAAAGTTAATAACATATATTAGCGGTAATAATAATATCGGGAACTAAATTAACGACCCACAAATGATGTAGACCACACAGTTGCGATTTGGTTAGAATAATGTTTATTCAGAAAGCAAACTAATAGCGACAGTGGTCGGATTTCGAGTTACTGTTACACTCGAGCGCATATCCATTTGACACAGTTCGAACATTAACAGTCTCATTGCGAAATACAAGTTATCTACGCGAAATGTTAGAAGTTCACACCAGGCGCGCGGCTGCTCACCGCTCAGACACTAATTAGGCTGCGTTCACACTGCCGGCCGGGCCGGGCCGGGCCGGGCTGACGCGTACTGGCTCGGCTCGTGCCTAGCCAGCTCAGGCCGACGTGTAGTGCATTTACATTGCGCGCCGCGCCGAGCCGGGACGGCGAAATGGGGGAAAATCCACTTCTCCGATTTTCACGTTTTAAAAATTCTTAGCGTTATATAATATTTCGCCACATCGTTTTATGAACTTATTTTTTCTTAAAAGCGTTACTTACGTCGTGAAAAAAGAAAAAGTCTACTTTTCGTTTCGCGTGATTTCTTAGTTTCGTAACGCTTCCCAACCGATTTCGAAGAAAGTATGCGGCTAAAAAATCTGATTTTTGTGCACGTTGTAGTGTAACATCTTAGCTTCGTATTGAATCATTTATCTTTCCATATTTCTTAACAGTAATTGTGAAATGATGCTATTTGTCAACGTTGTGCACTTGATTTACAAATCTTGTAGTGAAAAAGTTATGTAGCGGGTAGCTTACTGTTAGATCCGTTTTAGACCATACATTGTTGGGAATGAAATGTAGCTAAAAGTACCAAAAAGTTTTTGAAATTATAATGATACTGATATCTGTCTCTGGTCTCAAGTAATGCGAGATATTCAGTGGCGTCAGTGCCGCGTCCGCAAGACACGGAGTTCGCGCGGTTACAGCTTGGTTTAGTGTAGTCATATAATGCAGGACAGAAAAAAACTGATTACTAGTGATCATCGCAGACCTAGTGCCGGTCCCTCGTATTATTTTAATGGTCTCATTGTCTAGATAACTCCAAATGTATAAGAATTTTTCCCTCGGCTACTGGACAATCATCTGCTACGCTTTTATAATTGGCCACACGTTGCATCACAAAAGACAAACAATTATTTGTCATCAACATCCTACAATTAGTATTATGTACATTTCGTATTTCGAACTAAAAGATAAGAGTATATTAATCTAAGACGAGATCTTGCTCCTGATGCATTGTAAAACTTATCACAAAAACAAACTGGAGATTTGTGATACGTTTACTGCAGAAACTGAAGCGCAATTCTGTAGTCTCGTTGTCTAGTTTGACAGAAAAAATAATGGAGAGTTAATGAAACTACTGTAGATCGACACAGATGTGCGTTTCATTGTTCATCATTGTTTTTTTTCTTCCTTGGCGGGCTGCGCTGCACTGTCAAGGTAATCCCCACTCTTTGGCTAAATGGCTGTTAGTTGCCGAAGGCCAAATAAATAAATTGAAAAAAATCCCCACCCTTCGACAGCTGACAAGCAAGTCAGTAGAAAACGCAGCTGCAGTCAACAGTTGCTCGCCTTTAGCTAGTCTGTGCTGTAGTGAAGAACAATGTCTTCACTCTTTTATTGGTATTGTTTTGACTCTGCAGTAACTCGTCGAGTTTTGAAGCACAGAAGAACTAGGAGGTTATGGAATCATCCCATAAATAGCGACAGACAATTAGGAGAGTTTTTTTCCTTACATGAAGAACTTAAAAACTATCCTGAAAAATTTTATTCATATTACAGAATGAATCATAATACATTTCAGTATGTGATGCAGAACATTAAAGACAAAATTTCGAAACAGAACACAAATTTTCGCAGAAGTATAACAGCAGAAGAAAAATTGTGTATAACGATAAGGTAAAAAAAATGGCTCTGAGCGCTATGGGACTCAACATCTTAGGTCATAAGTCCCCTAGAACTTAGAACTACTTAAACCTAACTAACCTAAGAACATCACACACACCCATGCCCAAGGCAGGATTCGAACTTGCGACCGTAGCAGTCCCGCCGTTCCGGACTGCAGCGCCAGAACCGCTAGACCACCGCGGCCGGCACGATAAGGTAAGATTCGTTAGTACACACTTTTTGGTTTGCAGTAGAACTTTGTACAGCATTCACTACGTCCAATTAATTGTAGTCATGCTTTTGTATTTTAAGTTTCACAAACGCTTACCTCTGAGGGGAAGAGAGTTTGTGGGACTCCTGAGAATCATTAGGAAGTAATTAGCTTCGTCATTTTGGGTAATGTCTTGCTGTGTCTTCAACGAAGAATCGCAGAAATACTGCTTCAGAATTTTCCAAGTTTTTTCTTCTTTTTTCTTCATGATGCAGCGCTTGGCAGTGGTGATGGTTCATCATGTGGAACCACTGATGACCTCACAGAGTTCTTTTCATTACCTTGTAAGATAGACAGAGTGATAGGCGAGGAGTTTTGAGATAATGCCCTTTGACTCTGTGGTTCTATTTCCACTGATCAGGTACTGTGCATAGCTCTTGGAACTTAGGAAAATCATATGACAGAACAGAGCTCGAGTGGAATTGCATTTTAGTGTACTATTCCCTGGATCACATGACCTTATTTTGCCAAGTTATACAAATTATTCTCTGTAACTGTCTCTCAGGTTTTCGCAGTTCGATTTCATTATTCTAATTGAAAGAATATAGAAGTGTGCAAGAAAATGTATCTTTAATTATTTATTGTTGTATAACAGTGAAATGACATGGACTAAGTAAATATCTACCGTGCAAACAAAACTGTAAAAACTTCGCCCAACACCACACTTGAGTAACACATTTTACGATTTTTTTTCTCAGGTATCTGCCCACTGGCATCTCCTTTCATGCACTAGCATCGTCATTCCGATTAGGAGTGTCCACCGTATCAGTGGTGGTGAAAGACGTTTGTATGGCCATATGGGAGCCACTTGCTCCCATTCTTTTACCAACGCCAACTGTTTCTCGATTTAAAGAAATTGCCAGTGAAATGCATACGAGATGGGGATTTCCAAACTGTATTGGATGTATAGACGGAATCTTTTTGGCAGCATGTTTTACAATTACAAACAGTATTATTCGATCGTACTCTAAGCAGTTGCTGATGCAAATTACAAATTTATAGCTGTAGATGTTGGTGCCTACGGTAAACAGTCTGATGCAGGCGTGTTTAAAGAAAGTATGTTATATAAGAAACTTACAAATGGGAAGCTGTTATTACCGCCACCAACAAGACTTGAAGGAATGTGTCAGGAACTACCGTACGTCATTTTAGGAGATGAAGCTTACCCCTTATTAGAGAATTTGATGAGGCCTTTTCCTCGCAGAAATTTGGACAACGAGAAGATTCTATACAATGATATGCATTCCAGAGCAAGAAAAGTTGTTGAATGTGCATCTGGTACAATGACCAATAAATGGAGACTACTGAGGAAGGAAATTGAAACATCCATTGACGTAGCTGATCACATAGTCAAGTGCATTTGTCTACTTCAGAATATTGTCATTGACAGAGAAGGATGCAATTTTGAAGCTGAAAAGTTTTGTAACAATGCTGATATGAAGACAACTGGTGCCACATTCAACAGAAATTCCACATTACGTTCGAAAACTGTCAGGAACACTTTTGTTGAATATTTCGTTACAAATGCAACTTAAAATAATTAAAAAACCTTTCAAAAATAAATTTTGGAATTGAAAGTACTTAGCTATTTACTGTGGTTTTGTGTAGCTCATTTCATTGTAAATAAAACAAATAAAATTCTAAAGGAAAATAATTTATATTTGTGTGTACTATCTGAAACACACTCCTTGGTTACTTCGTTCCATAATCTGGAAACTGCATAATTACTGTCATACTAGCCGAATTTCTGATACCAAATTGATGGACACAAGTTAATGTCATGTATATGTTATTCTGCATTCATTAAAGTAAGAACATCGCAAAAAGATGTCACAGACAACAGCTTATAGTAAAGCGCCACAGCATGAGTTTACAACGCATTGTCATCTGGTAGGGACACATTTCCGTCCCTCATTGACACTCATATCTGCCTCCGTTTACAAGTAAATGCGAACTATTCAGTGGCGGCAATGCCGCGATCGCTGGCAAGCTATTGTTGTAAATGCATGTAAACACGGTAGGTTAAGTGATGCGTGTACTGCAGAAGCTGTAGTGCTGCTCCACAGGCTCGCGCCTGCGGTCGGCTCGCGCCGGCAATATTAAACACTCGGGATGTCGCCGGCTCGGCTCCGGGAGGCTCACGCCGTGTCGGCGCGGCCCGGCCGCCAGTGTGAACACCGCAATTCAGAACCATGTGTTTGATATCAAAGCGGGCGGCGGCCCGGCCAGGCTCGGCTCGGCCCGGCCGGCAGTGTGAACGCAGCCTAAGTCATGTGATACCACACAACGCGAAATTTTCTAAGTCGTTTCACTTCCTAGCTGTCTAAAGACCGACTGTACGCTTTCGCGTCTGCATCCGAACTGTACCCTTTGGTGTGTCTAGACCAGAACTGTCCGCTTTCGCGTCTCCACCAGCACTGCCATCTGCCCGTCCCCGGCAGCGTTTTCCGCGCGCCGGATATCCTCGCTCAACTAACTAGTCTCAACTGAAACCGTCCATCTGATCGGCTTCAGTTTATTCTACATTATTCTACATTTTAACATATTTAAATAATCAAAGCTTGGCCACATTCACGTTGTAAATAAAGTAACAATAATATCCATTACATAACAGACGTTAAATTCTTTTACACAAAACCAATACAGTTTCCTTCTTAGCTTTGAATGCCATTGCCAGTAGCCTTGCAACAATGTGCTTTCCTATAAATAAAGAATAAAAGTAACTATTATGCACTAAAATTCACAATATTTTATTACCTAATGAGTCAATAAGGTGTCATGCTGTCATCGTTCAGTGTGATTTGTGTAGAGGAAATGATGATCTGACGCTTAACTGAAAATACTAATAATTTAAATTTACTATATCTTTTAAACAAATAAAGTTACAGAGTTGATTTTTACAACGTTTGTCATTTAATGATGCGCCTCTATATGAAATGTCGATCGTTAAGATCGACCAAAGCGTTCAGATTTTAGGATTCAGGTCTTTGTTACAAAACTTGTTAATTTCACTTTAACAGTAAATCCTAAACTATAATAGATATGATCAATATTCAAGTTTTGTTGGGATCAACATGAAAATTTATGGAGGATGGAAGATTAAAATTACTGTGGCTTGATTCCCTACATTACTACAGAATTAAATAGTTTTCATAAATGTTTCTCTTTATGGCCGGTCTTAGGTCCTCCATATTTAACACTGCTATGTCTCCTTGGCCACAAATAGCTTCTACTGGGTTTCCCTATGACGTAGGGTCTCGTCCGTCTCACTCGCACACTACAGCGCTTAGGCCTCAATAGACAACAGACGCCTGCGAGTTTCCCCATCTCGTGGTGAATCTGCGCCCTTTGTGGCACGCGGTCCTGGACGACAGGGTTCGTTTCACAGTTGCTGTAGGCTTACTCTTTCGGCCATATATTTAAATGAGAGCGCAATGCTCCTTAACGCACACAGTGAGATCTTTTCACGAAATTTCAATCACTAACTTTCTCTTCTGAAGGCGAAAATACTGTTGAGACCCAACTACACAGAGAAAAATGACTTGGCTGATAAAATAAGATAAATCAGAACTTGCACTGAAATAATTAGGTGTTTATTTTCCCAACATGCTGTTCAAGCTGGTCTGCAAGTGGTTCTACGAATCATCTACTTAGAAGCAAAGTGTGATTTGCAGAGTAGTCATGTAGACGTAGGATCCCAAGTTGGTTAATGTGACAAGGCCAGATCACTCAATCATCCAGAGCTTTGCCTGGCAACTACTAAAAAGACTGCTGCTCCTCTCAGTATCAACAGATTAGTCTGGCCTCTCCACAGAAACCCTCCATTTTGGTTGCACCTGCAGTATGCATGTCTGTATTGTAGAGGCATGTAAGGCACCACACCTCGGCAAGGTCCACACCACTTAAGGTAAATAATATTCTATTTAATATCAGGATTCTTTTTATCAATAGACCTCCATACCAAGAAACATATGTAGTAGGGTAATGTTCATTCCTGCTTAAGTTTGATATAAAATTAATTAATTAATTTGATCAATTAAACCGCCTGCCCTTAACCTATCGTCCTGTTAAGTGGTTTATGACCCTCTGAGGGTTGATTTATAACTCACTGGGGATAATTAGTTCTTCCGAGAAAACCCCCACCCGACTCCCCCTCCCTCCTCCTCCCACACCCCTCTGGAAAAAAGGATAGTTGTTCAATTCTGAGCCTGTCGTCCCCCTCCTGGGAAATACTCCAACCTTCTTCTTCCTCCTCCCCCCAAGAAAAAAACTGGCGGGAAAATTGCACAGTCTGTCCAGAGCTCTTGGTGTGGTAGGTGTAAATATTACCCTGTCCAGCAAGTACATGTCCTAATTACGTAACTACACTGCTGAAAATTGGAGATGTTGTCCCGTTGGATAATCTTCATATCTGTGCTCACACTGATGTGCTGGGGTTGACTAAGAAAGTGCACAATGTCACCCCCAGAGGACATATTGCAATCGCCCATCCTCACCTCCTTCTTCCGCATCGAGTTCAGAAAAAAGTATTAGGAGAAAAATTCAGTCTGTGCTGGAAAGAATCTCATGAGATTAAATTCAAACCATTGTCAATATACACTGAAGAGGAATTAACGCTCATACATAGGTGTACAGACAGTCTTTCTTTCCCTCGCTGTATTTGCCAGTGGAACGGAAAGGAAGTGACTAGCAGTGGTGAAGGGTGCCCTCCCAATGCACCTTACAATGGCTTGCGAAGCATGCGTGTAGATGTAGATGTAAATTTACTCTACCTATTAAGATGTCAGCTCATCCATTTACATACACGCAGAACTCGCAGAAGGATGCTGATTGTCTCTCGTTAAAAACCTGCGCATTACCTCCTAATTTTCTCACTGCAGTCACTTTGCGTGACTTACGTGAGAGGCTCTAATATGTTTGTCCACAATATTTAGAAGAAACTGTATAGAGCTGTCCTCTGAACCTCACCTCTCAACTCCCCTTTGGTCAGAGTATAGCTTACCTGCCGTATTCTCACGAACCCTCAAGTCTTCGATATATAGCATTTGAATCCACCCGATTACGACAAGTAAGACATGTCCACATGTCCCCCGCCAAGTCACAGACCTCTGCTAATTCTCTCGGAAGCACATCACGTTACGTCAGCGTTGTTCCATTACTTAGAAGACTGTCTAGTCCTCCTCCACGTGTCACTTACAAGGTAGAGAACGATCACAACGAGAAAAAATTTGGAAATTTGTGGTAAGCTTCTATGGGACCAAACTGCTGAGGTCACCGGTCCCTAGACTTGCAGACTACTTCATCTAACTTAAACTAACTTACTTTAAGAACAGCACACACACTCATTCCCGTGGGAGGACTAGAACCTACAACGAGAGGAGATGCGCGGACCGTGACAAGGTGCCCCAGACCGCGTGGCTACCCCAACGAGAAAATTAACACAGTGACGTACAGATGAAAATTCACGACTGAGTAAAGTATACGTGAACTGCAAAAAGAAATTCAGAAGCATAACACATACAGTTCATTGATATCAAATGCCTGTCTATAAATATCATGTCCCAACTCCTTTATCGCATTCCTATGATTACTAGACTAGAAATTCGACAGTGTAAATGATGTCACAATCTTAGTTGATAGCACATTCTCTCGCGCTCTCTCTCTCTCTTTCCCTCCTCATTACTTTTGTAACATCCAGTGGTGTAAAACTACGAGCCATACGAACTTCGCTAATGATACAGACTCAATAAGATTTTACCGCATCTCTCCCTTCCGATTCATCAAAAACAAATACCGTCCGAATGGTGACATCTGCCATATGTACGATATTCCAGTGTCTTTTATTCTTATTACAATGCAAAGATCGTTTGGACACGCATGAATATCCACAGGAATTTTGCATCGTAATCACAATAATAAGTGCATGCATGTCCGAAGGAACTTTGCATCATAATCAGAATAACACAGGCACTGAAATACCGCACTTCTCTGCCAATACTAGGCAAGTGACTTTCAGGTAAAACGTCTGACCTGTATGGGAATATACACTAAAGAGCCAAAGAAACTGGTACATCTGCCTAATATCATATAAGGCCCCCACAAGCACGCAGCAGTGCCGCAACACGACGTGGCATGGACTTGACTGATGTCTGAAGTAGTGCTGGAGGGAACTGACACCATGAATCCTGCAGGCCTGTCCATTAACCGGTAAGAGTACGAGGAGGTGGAGATCTCTTCTGACCAGCACGTTGCAAGAATCCAAGATATGCTCAATAATGTTCCTGTCTGGGGAGTTTGGTCGCCAGCAGAAGAGTTTAGACTCAGAAGAGGGTTCCTGGAAACACTCTGTAGCGATTCTGGACGTAACGGGTATCGCATTGTATCGCATTGTCCTGCTCGAATTGCCTAAATCCATCGCAATGCACAATGGACATGAATGGATGCAGGTGATCAGACAGGATGCTTACGTATGTGTCACCTCTCAGAGTCGTATGTAGATGTGTCAGGGGTCCCATATCACTCCAGCTGCACACACCCCACACCATTACAGAGTCCAGCTTGGACAGTACCCTACTGACATGCAGGGTCCATAGATTCATGAGGTTGTCTCCATACTCATACATGTTCATCTGCTCGAAACAATTTGAAATGAGACTCGACCGACCAGGCAACATGTTTCCAATCATCAACTGTTCAATGTCGGTGTTACCTGATCCAGGCGAGGCGTAGACCTTTGTGTCATGCAGTCATCAAGGGTACACGAATGGGCTTTCGGCTCCAAAAGCCCATATCGATGATGTTTTGTTGAATGGTTCACACGTTGATACTAGTTGATGGCCCTGCATTGAAATCTGCAGCAATTTGTGGAAGGGTTGCACTTCTGTCACGCTGAAGGATTCCCTTCAGTCGTCGTTGGTCCTGTTCTTGCAGGCTTCTTCTTCCGGCTGCAGCAATGTCAAAGATTTGATGCCTTAGTACATTCCTGATATTCACGATTCATCATGAAATGGTTGTATGGGAAAATCCCCACTTCATCGCTGCCTAGGAGATGCTGTGTCACATCGCTCGTGCGCCGACTATAACACCACGTTCAAACTCACTTAAATGTTGATAACCTGATATTGTAGTAGCAGTAACTGACCTAATAAGTGCGCCAGACACTTTTTGTCCTGTATAGGCGTTACCGACCACAGCGCCATATTCTGCCTGTTTACATATCTCTGTATTTGAGTATACATGCATATACCAGTTTCTTTGGCGCTTCAGTGTACTATACGAGGCAAGCGACTTTCAAGTACAACATCTGATCTGTATGGGAATATACATAACGGATGTACGAGTTCGTGGTTGATTACATATGGAAGTGTGAGTCTGGCCGTAAGTCACGCACGGATAGCCAAACTGTAAGGTGAGCGCTTGTGATAAGTGGTAAATCTGGGTTAGAGTCCTAGCCCAGCACAAATTTTCATTGTTGTCATTTCAGTCTGCAGCTGATGGTTTTCATTATTCGTGAATATGAATACATTTAATTTGTCGATCATATATGGTGATTCCATTAAATATAGATGTATGAGCAGGTGACCAGTGATTGAAGTCCCTGTACTGGAGTAAGATCATATCTCAGACACTACCAATCCACTACCAATCACAAGAGAAGATTCTTGTGTTGCTTTTTCATAAGCAATTTGATCCAATGCTTCTTTTGGTGTAACATATCGAAGCAGTGCATTACTACAGCTCTGTACACAGTGAAACATTTTGTTTTTCTGTTGTGACTTTGAGGTCTATGCAGGTGCTAAACCAACATTAATACATTTTGACACATTGGCTCTCACAGAAAGCAGGAAATCGCTTGGTGTAAACTAAGCTGGTCCCACACCACACAGGATGGTTGAAATAAAAGACAGAAGCGGTGTTTCTTATTGACAAAAATAATAAAGACTGCACAACTTATGAAACCTGTTTCCCAGCAGCTGTCCGAATCTGATCTTCTACAGTGATGGAGTAGCAGATGTCTTGGTGTTCTATTTTCGAAGAGACCAAGAGAACTGATTCCTCATATTGGTGGTGCATGCTGCACCCAGGTATATGATGGCTGTTTCCGTCTCATAGGTGGTACTGATACTTATCTCCAAATCTTTGGACACTGTGTCTTTCACTTTTATGACTTACGCTGCATAAATGCAAGTGGAACTAGGGGCTACTCTGCAGGACTTAAGCCCTTAGAGCGTGGATAATATGCACCATCATTTGTCAGTCCCACTGGTGGATGAATGGAATGATTTTCATTCATACGGGCGAGTGTGTAAGTACCCACTTTCCTCCACATTTCTGTCGTATTTTCATCAGTTTAACGTATTTTCTATCAATTTCTGTAATTTTACCATGTTTTATGTAATTTCAATGCATTTTATTCAATTAAATGAGGTCCAAATCACTTGTCGGTCCTCAGTTTCTGTAACATTGCTAAACAACCCTCCATTGCTTTGTGAGGTTCATATACATGCGGACATATCGCGAACCCTGTTACACCGCCTACATCACATGACACAAATACTCTGTCTTAGTGTGGGAAGTAGCCATCAGCAGAGGGGAGGTGCAAAACTACAGTCCATAGCCGAACCACACACACACACACACACACACACACACACACACACGCGCGCGCACACATTGTGCTAGGTTTTGGAATATGTATTAAATTTACAAACAATTTTAAGAAGTCATGATGATATGAGCAGAAGTGAGGTAAAATCGGTAAAATTACAAAATTGTCGGAAAATACATATAAACTGATGGAAAATGCACCAAAATATGAAGGAACTGTGGGAGAACGAGGAGAATTGGTGCAGGAAAATTCTTGTACATAGGAACGAGTGTGTGACAGCATGAAGGGTATGAGAAAAAGTTAATATGGAAGCACAGGGAACCAGGGAAACTGCTACTTTTCGCGGACAGCGATAAGACTGCTGGAACTGATTGGTTAACGCGGATGACCACCAAATGTAGAGTAATAAATTTATACATGTCAGATCAGAAGCCCAAGTGTGGCCACAAAAGTTATCAGCATCCACCTTATAGATATTTGTAAAGTGTCCTTAGTTAAAGAGCAATGTATTACAAGCTTGGGAGCTGCAGTGTACAACTATAGAATGGATCATATGTTTGACCCTGTGCATGACTGTTTACATGTTTTAAAGTCTAACAAAGTGCGTTTACAATGTGCGTCTCTGTATTCTGTATTAATCACAAACATACGGTGTCATCTACAAATACGTTAGAGAACAATTGCTACATGGTTTTTAATTGCTATCAGTCTACTGAGGTAATAGGAGTACATGAAAGTTAACGTTTGTCTTGGATGTTTTCCTAGATAAAAGAGCTATCTGTCTCTGAATGGTTAATGATCTGCGTTAAAGGATGGTAGTAGATGGAGTGATCGGTTGAGAGGGGGGTGTAACGATGTATGATTTAATGATAGACTGATAATGCATTCTAGAGAGAGGGAGATGTTGCTGTAGATCATTTATCACATTATTCTCACGGGCTGTATCAGCTCTGTGTTATAACCTGTGTTTGACTTATATACAACTCAGTATTCTGTGTGTGGCTTAGAGCGATATCTGACTTCAATCGTTAACAGCAAACTTCTTACCATTTCTTCATAAGGTGTCGTTGTTTCATGCATTTTCCATTGTTAACGATCATTTCATAGGACTGATGAAAGTATAACATAATTTTTTCCTGATAAGGTGTCGTTGCTTCATGCATTTTCCATTGTTAACGATCATTTTATTGGACTGATGCAAGCATAACATAATTTACGAATCGTAATCAGACATGAACAGTTGGTGTCATACACCTCCAGAAAGCTATATATAACACATGCATCACAAAGAATCTATGGTTTATTCCTTTGGTGTAGAAGGTAGTAGTTTTATCATCTTAAAGTTTTTTAGCACAGCGAGTGGGATAGAAAGTTTGCAGGGTGAGTGTGTGTTAGGTGACTCCATGGGCTATAGGGTGGCCATCTGTGTCTGCAAAGGGATTCCTATCACCGATTCTCCTTCCATCACCATCTGGGGGCAAGACGCTTACTGTCATGAAGATGAAATTCATTAATATTTACACTCCTTGTGACACTGTACAACAACATGGAACGGCCTGGTTTTATTCCACACACATCACCTCCTTCTTTTTAGGTCGATATGAACACTGTCTGCTAGGAGGTGATCTTAACTGCATCTTGCACCACTGTACCATTTGACCAAACTACGTTTAGTCATGTGGGGCCTCCTGCTGCGTGATATCTGGGAAGACCTACATGGCGACCATTATAGCCATATATACTATGTGAACAAAAGTATCCCGACACCTGGCTGAAATGACTTACGAGTTCGTGGCGCACTCCATCGGTAATGCTGGAATTCAATATGGTGTTGGCCCATCCTTAGACTTAATGACAGTTTCCACTCTCTCAGGCATACGTTAAATCAGATGCTGGAAGGTTTCTTGGGGAATGGCTGCCCATTCTTCACGGAGTGGTGCACTGACGAAAGGTATCGACGTCGGTCGGTGAGGCCTGGCACGAAGTTGGCGTTCGAAAACATCCCAAAGGTGTTCTCTAGGATACAGGTCGGGACTCTGTGCAGGCCAGTCCATTACAGGGCTGTTACTGTCGTGTAACCACCTCGCCACAGGCCGTGCATTATGATCAGGTGCTCGATCGTGCTGAAAGACGCAATCGCCATCTCCATATCGCTCTTCAACAGTAGGAAGTGGTGAAAGGGTACAGTAACGCCCGACATTGAAAATAGGTACAACATACTTCATTATTCTTGTCAGAACAATACATTTTTTGTAAAAATAGCTCAATTTCAATTAATACAGCGAAGCCGGATACCAGTGTGGGAAAGAATGACAATTTATTTATTTAATTGATCACATGTGCACTCCCACAAAATAAATCCCTACATCCAGTTTGGTGAGATTTGTGAAATGAATGAATGTATGGTCGTCTGCTAACCGCAGATAGTGAATGTGAATATATGATCATCTTTGAAACGACCCTTTGGTCACCTTTGGTAGAACCAAAGAGATAAAATTTACCGGAGCTTTGAGCGCCTGAAATGTGGCTGACCAATACGATAGCAAGGTGCTCCCCCACTTCGGCAGAGGTGCGAGAGAACCTGAAGAACGGCCATGTTTCAGCACTCTGCCGCTGGATCTAGTGTTGGTAAGACCTGTCTTAGGCGTGCTCCGTAAGGACAAAAGAGTGGAGACATGGTATGCATGTGGAATACTTAAGAGTAGTTTAGAATAGTAAGTTCTCTATTTCAGGAACTTTTGTGGGGAGAATTAAATGTCAGGCAGGTAATATTAAGGGGATCGTAGTAATCTTCGGAAGTGACCAACGGTCACAATGAAACCACGTGTAGCAATAAGTTGAAATACTTCCGAGTGCTTAAGTTAAGCTGAATTACTAGTGTGTGTACTATAAGTTGGAAATATTTAAGAAATGGCGTGTGCAGGACTGTGTGAGTCTCAATCTGTGTATGAGACAAAAGATAAAGAGAAGTGCTCGTCCATGGTATCAGTTGAGGACTCGCGTGTGTGATGTATATGTTCTTAATATTACTTTGCGTGTTATGTTTCCGTGTGACACTTGATTCAAACTATAATACTCTGAGAGAGAAGCAAGGTGAGTCAGCCGTCTATTCAGCAACGCCACTTGGCTTGCATTGCACAGGAAGATGTGCATATATCGTCCAGAGTTCGTAGTAGGAAAGAAAAGTTACGAAGTGGGGCAGTGTCGTGTGAAACTGGGATGAATACTAATTGAAGTGGGAAAGCTGAATGTGATGTGATTATAATGTTGTGACTATTCCTTATGTTGTATTCCATGTTGAAGTGTGGTGTATGTCATGTAATTTAAGTATGTGTGGTTTGCGTGGGAGAGTAGCAAGGTAGTTTCAGAGGTAGTGGGTTATGCATGTTCCTTTTGTACCGCTCGGTCTGGAGGAAAGTTTCGTGGTGATGGTTGTGAGAGTCAAAGTGTGAGATACAGCAAAAGATCCACTATCCTATCCAGAAAGTGCACTGTAGCATTAAATAATTACGAGACCATAAGATAGAGAATCACCAAGGTAAAGCCATGCCCACTGGGCGGAATTTCTAATGTGTTATTGTTGTAGGTTATGGAATTTGTGTGTTTAGGTTATAGAATTTATCGGAATAAATACGATAGTGAAAAGAAAAAGATTGGTGGCCTTTTCCTTCGACGTGTATGCTGTCATGATACCCAGAATTTATAATGTGTGCGCCATTCATGCTCAGTGCGATGGCCACGTGTTGATCAAAGCCGTTAAATAAGAAAGAAAACGTGGTATTGCCAGTGTGTAGTGAACAGTCAGAGTTCTGTAAATTACTGATAGTGAGATGTGCGTTTCCGTTGCGTAATATTCATACAGGAGGGTAATTTGTAACTTAATTGTGAGTACGAGAGTCCATGTTACTCGATAAATAAGAATGAATCCACTCGCTTGGCGGACCACTCATCTTGCAGGCCTGACTGCTTGATGCCACTGTATGAGCAAGGCATGTGGATGCCTCGAGTTGGAAACGTGGAATATTGTCAAAGTTTCATTGCCTATGCCGAGAGCCAGAGGGAGTAGGTTAGCCAAGATGTAAGAGGATTGCACATGTATCGGAATGTGTCGTCACGCAGGGGCAGTGGCCTGGTTACACACAACAGGCGAGAGAGAATTGCTTAGCACGCGGGTTTGTGTTAGACGGAGACTTTCGTAGAGTGTAAGACAGAGGTATAGCGTCAGCTGTACTGCATTTCATGACTTCGTGTAAGTCTACCGTAACAACACGTAACACTGTCGCAAGAACACCTAAGGGGCGAGTACGACAGATAAATCAGCAGTATAAGTGGAACGAATGCATTCATTACAAACGAGCATGACGTCAGGGCGTCGCTCGTGCTTCCTTTAAATACGCCAGTTTTGATAGCAACAAGGCACTTGCAGTTAGACTTGCAGTTAGATGTGTACTGGGTCGCTGCGTAGCGCTCGGCTCGGTGATCGACATGTTAATCTTTATTAAGGAGATGTTGCAGTAAGGGCGGCCCATCCAGCAGCAGACGTGAGGGGACAGTACCAACTCTGGTCCTCTCTGCCGCCGCTGTCAATCATCAACCCAGGATTAGCAGACATCGCGGCAAACTCGCTCGCCGCCAATGCTGACCACATCAGTGAGCCGTCGTCGAGATCGTGCAGGGCCTAGGCCCTGTGCTTCCGCCGTCACAACTGGGTGAGCCGACGACGCTGGGGGACTGCAGCCCGTTCCGCCTGTCCACCGCGGACGAGCCACCAGGAGGAGCAGGGAAGAAGACGTGGTGGGATGGAGTACACTCCGCACTACGAGAACGCCTCTCGTGCCGACAGCGCCGGGACTCCAACCCGGAACTTCCTATGCGCAGTGGCCTGCTGTCCACCGCCGAGCCGCCTGGCCAGACACTCGTGGCCGAAGTAAGGGCGTTCCACCGCTATGTCACAGCACGCGGCGCTGCATTAGCAAGACTGGTGCGGCCCGGAGCTGGTGTCATCGCTCCGAGTCAGCGAGGACTCGGGGAAGGTCGTTGATATCACCAAGCTCAGCCAGCCTGTGTTACGTGGGCCACATTGTACTCGGCAGGAATAAAGGTGTCATGAATTAATAAGGTTTCTTTGGCGTTTCTGATGCGTCCACAGTCATTTCCTAGCATCCTGACAACTGGAGAGGTTACTGCTCGGCTTCAAGTCCATCGTAGGCGACCAGGACCATCGGGGCGCCTACAATATTATGACCTTCTACAACTGTCAGCGGTGTCTGTCAGTCAACAGACGAGGTCGGCCTGTACGCTTTTGTGCTGTACGTATCCCTTCACGTTTCCACTTCACTATCACATTGGAAACAGTGGACCTAGGGACGTTTAGAATCGTGGAAATCTCGCATACAGACTTACGACACATGTGACACCCAATCACCTGACCACGTTTGAAGGTCCTGAGTTCTGCGGAGTGCCCCATTCTGCTCTCTCACGGTGTCTAATGACTACTGAGGCCGGTGATATGGAGTATCTGGCAGTAGACGGCAGAAGAAAAGCGCTATGTGGTCAGTATCCAACAATGAATCATATACTGAAGCGCCAAGGAAACTGGTGTACACATCCGTATTCAAATACAGAGATACGTAAAAAGCCAGAATACGGCGCTGCGGTCGGCAACGCCTATATAAGACAACGAGTGTCTGGCGTCGTTGATAGATCGGTTACTGCTGCTACCGTGGCACGTTATCAAGATTTAAGTGAGTTTGGACATGGTGTTATAGTGAGAGCACGAGCAATGGGACACAGTTAGCGATATAGAGACCGATACTGAAGGGTTATTCTAAATAATGGATCCATTTTCAAAAATTCGTATGCATTCAACTACAAATCCAAAATGAACAAATTTTATACCAATGAAAAGAGCAAGTTTCAAAGGTTTTGACGGGCGCCAATGGGCGGGCGGTGATGGTTTCAGAAGCGGCTGTCAGTTGTAAGTGAGATGGCGACTGTGGAGCACAAGGTTTTCTGCGTTCTTGATTTCGCGAAAAGTGAGTCGCAAACTGCAGGGCCGTGGGTATTTCGTACCAAATTCAGTATTCAACCACCAACTCCCAAAAGCATTAGCCCTTGGTTTAACCAATTCAACCAGACTAGGAGTGTCTGCCAAGGGAAAAGCGCAGGCCGACAGCGTGTGTCAGAGGATGATGTGTGACGGATTTGAGAAAGTTGTGTGCGCAGTCCCGGAAAGTCTACCAATGGAGCCACTCGAGAACTTGGAATACCCCAACCAACTGTATGGAAAGTTGTGAGATGGCTTTTGCTGTACAAACACTGCCGATTAGAACTTGTGCAGGCGCCCAACCCCAATGACAAAGAGAAGCGTGTCGCATTTTGTGGTTATGTGCTAGCAAAGATGGAGAATGACGCATTTCTAAAGCTTGTAATTTTTAGCGATGAAGCAATGATCCACCTTAGTGGAAAAGTCAGCAGACACAATGTTCGCATATGGGGTTTGGCAAATCCACATTCACCATTGAAACACGAACGAGACTCACTGAAGATCAATGTGTTCTGTGCCGTATCCTCTACAAAGGTACATGGACCATTTTTCTTTGTGGAAAGAATTGTAATGGGAATCACGTATCTGGACATGTTGGAACAATGGCTGTTCCATCAAGTTATGGAAGATTCCCAGGACTTCATTTTCCAACAGGATGGCACCGTGATGTACGAGGCTATTTGAATGACTCCCTTCCTCAGTGCTGGATCGGTCGCAGGGGTACTTCAGGACCTGGTTCTGCACTTCTGGCCACCGAGATCTCCTGATCTCATACCTTGCGACTATTTCTTATGGGGTTAAGTGAGGGAAGCTGTTTACGTCCCGCCTCTACCAACCACTCTGAATCATCTACAGAACCAGATCACTTGTGCCGTGCACTCAGTAACAGCAGATACGCTTTCGAGTGAATGGGATGAGTTTAGCTACTGCGTCAATGTTTACCATGCAGCCAACAGTGGCCACATTGAACATTTATAATTATTAAATAATTATTAAAACCTAATTAATTACAAATTATAAAAATTTATTAAATTGATATCAAACATTATGGAAAAAACTTTGAAACCTCCTATTTCCATTGGTATAAAACTTGTTCATTTTGGATTTGTGCTTGAATAAATAAGAAGTTTTGAGAATGGGTCCATCATTTGGAATAACCCTGTATAACGGTGGCAGTCACATGAGATAAGGTCGATAATGCATTGAGAAAGGTGCGGTCAACAAATCGCCCAGCATCGACAGTTTACAGAACGAGTTTTACTGCGCCTTCCAAGGGCTCATGGCGCCACATTGGACGATTACAATTCAGGAACTGATGACATCTATTCAAGCAATGCTGCCCACATTATTCTTAAGAACATCATCATTCTGGTTCACATACTATTCCACAGTTTGACGGCCACATGCTGTCAGCCGCTCACTGTACTCAACACGGATTACAAGATCTTCGCACCTTTACTGGCAATACGTCTCTGATAAATGCTCCCTCATGTCCTTCTGGTGGAGCAAACGACACGTGGGTGGGGGGGGGGGGGGGGAAGGTTAACATATAAACTGCCACAGGCGAGAGCTGCAATTTAATTGTGATGGTGGCGACTTACGGACTCCATTCTGAAGATATCACTAAAGATTTCAATAGTATCTTCGATAAAGTGCGCCATTGTTTCCTGTTTTTGGTGGCGGCCCACATGGGCATACTACCTCCCCGCATTGATATCCTCTGGTGCCTTTACAGCAGTGCCTGTTCCCAAGTCCAAGTCAACTAATGTTTGGCGTGGCTAGTATCCATCCACTGCTCACTCTGGCAAGGGGGCCCCCACTCTACCCTACCATATGATGTTGCACTTGAACCTTTCACTGGGAGGCTGACACCTAAGATCTCTGGACTCACTCTTCACCACCACAGCTTTCATTGCCGGGCATACGCTGCTAACCTCTTACTCCACGTCCACTCTGACTCAGAGATCTGAGTAATCTTCAGATTGATTATTTGTTATGGGGCTGCCACAAGCAATGTCTTGAACATGGCCAAATCTTCTACAGTGTATATGAGATGAGGCTTCCAGGAAAGAGAGGTGTGCCCCTGCAGCAGGTGCAGACTTTCTGGTATGTGGGCGTTACTTTTATATCCACCACCACATGCTCAGGCACAACGAATTTCCATCGCAATTACACATCATTCAAACGATGTTTGCCAAAGCCTTCTGCGCCGCCAGGACCCCCTCCAATGCCCTGAGTTCCTTTATCGCTATGTGGCATACCAATTTGTACACACCACACAAGTTTTCCCTCTGCCACTGGCGACGGGTGCAACCCATTTAGGTGGCATATGGGTATTATCACATGGTTGGTTCTATGTTTAGAGACTATAATGAGACTCTTATCCTTTCCTCCCCTCCATGGGATGGTGACCTTCCACACGTCAACATATATGAGCTGCAGCCTTGTCTATGAGTACTAATAGAAAACAACGATCTGGAGAGGGCACATCCCAAACACATGGTTTGCTTCAGATTCTTCCACCTGCATCTACCTCGCCATCGGTGTCTGTCAACCTGTCTCACATTTTGGAGTTCTTCACCGACCACAGTTACGCACATTCCAGTCTCCCAGACACGTACCCACCCAGATAAAGGATTTTTACACTCTACTCTTGCACCATGTTCCCTGTAACGTACTGGAGACCAAATATCAAATGGTTCAAATGGCTCTGAGCACTATGGGACTTAACATCTGAGATCATCATCCCCTAGAACTTAGAACTGCTTAAACCTAAATAACCTAAGGACATCAGACACATCCATGCCCGAGGCAGGATTCGAACCTGCGACCATAGCGGTCGAGCGGTTGCAGACTGAAGCGCCTAGAACCGCATGGCCACACCGGCCAGCGACCAAATATCCCTCCACCCAATGGCCTATTTTGTGGCATACTATCCACCAACCCTTCCTCTCTACCAACATCCAGGCCACGTAGTAAAACATTATCAACAAGAAATTTGCTACAGAACAGCAACTGGACACCATCACTTTGTTGGATTCCTTCCTCTTTGCCAACAACTCAACACTGACGACCGCTGTGTGACCTGCACCTCTTCACACAACACCTGGTGATTAGTCCAGCAAATGACTGCCTGCTACATCCAGGTGCTGCCGGATGCAATCAAACCATGAACGCCCGTATACCTGGAGGATAAGTATTTTCCCATAGCCAAATATGCCCTTACATGACGGAGCAAAAGCCCATCTCGACACTTCAGTTGATTCCCATGTTGCCCTCTTCCCTATACAATACTGGCTTGGTGGCGGTGAGGGGGTCCATGCCGCGGGATTCCTCCCCTGCACAGCGCACTCTGTCCCCCGAGCCCCTGCTTGTCAGTTCCATATCAGAAATGTAAAATCTTTTAAAAATATAAGAGAAGGCAATAAACTACCAAACTGCTCGCCCGTGTTCAGTTCTTGTTCGATTTAAAAGGAAGAAGGTCATAGAGCACTTGCTTGTGAAAAGCAAAGGTTCCAGCTTCAAGCCGCAGTCGGGCACACACTTTTAATCTGCCAGGAAGTTTCTGTCAGAACGCTGTCTTCAATCTACAATACTGGCCTTTAAAATTGCTACACCACGAAGATGACGTGCTACAGACGCGAAATTTAACCGATAGGAAGAAGATGCTGTGATATGCAAATGATTAGCTTTTCAGAGCATTCACACAAGGTTGGCGCCGGTGGCGACACCTACAACTTGCTGACATGAGGAAAGTTTCCAACTGATTTCTCATACACAAACAGCAGTTGACCGGCGTTGCCAGGTGGAACGTTGTTGTGATGCCTCTTGTAAGGAGCAGAAATGCGTACCATCACGTTTCCGACTTTCATAAAGGTCGGATTGTAGCCTATCGCGATTGCGGTTTATCGTATCGCGACATTGCTGCTTGATCGAGATCCAATGACTGTTAGCAGAATATGGAATCGATGGGTTCAGGAGGGCAATACGGAACGCCGTGCTGGATCCCAACGGCCTCGTATCACTAGCATTCGAGATGACAGGCATCTTATCCGCATGGCTGTAACGGATCGTGCAGCCACGTCTCGATCCCTGAGTCAACAGATGAGGACGTTTGCAAGACAACAACCGTCTGCACGAACAGTTCGACGTCGTTTGCAGCAGCATGGACTATCAGTTCGGAGACCTTGGCTGCGGTTACCCTTGACGCTGCATAACAGTCAGGATGGTGTACTCAACGACGAACCTGCGTGCACGAATAGGAAAACGTCGGTGACCTCTTGTTCACACTGACGGCACTTTGAACAGTGGACGTTACATTTCAAATGTGTTACTACCCGTGGCTCTACCCTTAATTCGATCCCTGCGAAACCCTACATTTCAGCAGGATAATGCACGACCGCATGTTGCAGGTCCTGTACGGGCCTTTCTGGATACAGAAAATGTTCGGCTGCTGCCTTGGCCTGCACATTCTCCAGATCTCTCACCAATTGACAACGTCTGGTCAATGGTGGCCGAGCAACTGGCTCGACACAATACGCCAGTCACTACTCTTGATGAACTGTGGTATCGTGTTGAAGCTGCATGGGCGGCTGTACCTGTACACGCCATCCAATCTCTGTTTGACTCAATGCCCAGGCGTATCAAGGCCATTATTACGGCCAGAGATGGTTGTTCTGGGTACTGATTTCTCAGGATCTATGCACCCAAATTGCTTGAAAATGTAATCACATGCCAGTTCTAGTATAATATATTTGTCCAATGAATACCCGTTTATCATCTGCATTTCTTCTTGGTGTAGCAACTTTAATGGCCAGTAGTGTACAAGACAACAAACGTCGCAGTCAGGGCTGGCTCCAGGGATTTTCCCACATCAAGAGAAAATTTCAGGTTACCATCCCCTCCCCTTTTCCTACGTTTACAGATATGTTGTTGTTGTTGTTGTTGTGGTCCTCAGTCCTGAGACTGGTTTGATGCAGCTCTCCATGCTACTCTATCCTGTGCAAGCTTCTTCATCTCCCAGTACTTACTGCAAACTACATCCTTCTGAATCTGCTTACTGTATTCATCTCTTGGTGTCCCTCTACGATTTTTACCCTCTACGCTGCCCTCCAATACTAAATTTGTGATCCCTTGATACCTGAGGACATGTCCTACCAACCGATCCCTTCTTCTAGTCAAGTTGTGCCACAAACTTCTCTTCTCCCCAATCCTATTCAATACCTCCTTATTAGTTACGTGATCTACCCACCTAATCTTCAACATTCTTCTGTAGCACCACATTTCGAAAGCTTCTATTCTCTTCTTGTCCAAAATATTTATTGTCAATGTTTCACTTCTATACATGGCTACACTCCATACAAATACTTTCAGAAATGACTTCCTGACACTTAAATCTATACTCGATGTTAACAAATTTCTCTTCTTCAGAAACGCTTTCCTTGCCATTGCCAGTCTACATTTTATATCCTCTCTACTTCGACCATCATCAGTTATTTTGCTCCCCAAAAAGCAGAAACTAATTTACTACTTTAAGTGTCTCATTTCCTAATCTAATTCCCTCAGCATCACCCAACTTAATTCGACTACATTCCATTATCCTCGTTTTGTTTTTGTTAATGTTCATCTTATATCCTCCTTTCAAGACACTGTCCATTCCGGTCAACTCCTCTTCCAAGCCCTTTGTTGTCTCTGACAGAATTACAATGTCATCGGCGAACCTCAAAGTTTTTATTTCTTCTCCCTGGATTTGAATACCTAATCCAAATTTTTCTTTTGTTTCCTTTACTGCTTGCTCAATATACAGATTGAATAACATCGGGGAGAGGCTACAACCCTGTCTCACTCCCTTCCCAACCACTGCTTCCCTTTCATGCCCCTCGACTCTTATAACTTCCATCTTGTTTCTGTACAAATTGTAAATAGCCTTTCGCTCCCTGTAATTTACCCCTGCCACCTTTAGAATTTGAAAGACAGTATTTCAGTCAACATTGTCAAAAGCTTTCTCTTATTCTACAAATGCTAGAAACGTAGGTTTGCCTTTCCTTAATCTTTCTTCTAAGATAAGTCGTAAGGTCAGTGTTGCCTCACGTGTTCCAACATTTCTACGGAATCCAAACTGATCTTCCCCGAGGTCGGCTTCTACCAGTTTTTCCATTCGTCTGTAAATAATTCGCGTTAGTATTTTGCAGCTGTGACTTATTAAACTGATGGTTCGGTAATTTTCACATCTGTCAACACCTACTTTTTTGGGATTGCAGTTATTATATTTTTCTTGAAGTCTGAGGGTATTTCGTCTGTCTCGTACATCTTGCTCACCAGATGGTAGACTTTTGGCAGGACTGGCTCTCCCAAGGCCGTCAGTAGTTCTAATGGCATGTTGTCTACTCCCGGGGCCTTGTTTCGACTCAGGTCTTTCAGTGTTCTGTCAAACTCTTCACGCAGTATCGTATTTCCCATTTCATCTTCATCTACATCCTCTTCCATTTCCATAATATTGTCCTCAAGTGCATCGTCCTTGTATAGACCCTCTATATACTCCTTCCATCTTTCTGCTTTCCCTTCTTTGCTGAGAACTGGGTTTCCATCTGAGCTCTTGATATTCATATAAGTGGCTCTCTTTTCTCCAAAGGTCTCTTTAATTTTCCTGTAGGCAGTATCTGTCTTACCCCTAGTGAGATAAGCCTCTACATCCTTACATTTGTCCTCTAGCCATGCCTGCTTAGCCATTTTACACTTCCTGTCGATCTCATTTTTGAGACATTTGTATTCCTTTTTGCCTGCTTCATTTACTACATTTTTATATTTTCTCCTTTCATCAATTAAATTCAATATTTCTTCTGTTACCCAAGGTTTTCTACAAGCCCTCGTCTTTTTACCTACTTGATCCTCTGCTGCCTTCACTACTTCATCCCTCAGAGCTACCCATTCTTCTTCTACTGTATTTCTTTCCCCCATTCCTGTCAATTGTTCCCTTATGCTCTCCCTGAAACTCTGTACAACCTCTGGTTTAGTCAGTTTATCCAGGTCCCATCTCCTTAAATTCCCACCTTTTTGCAATTTCTTCAGTTTTAATCTACAGTTCATCATCAATAGGTTGTGGTCAGAGTCCACATCTGCCCCTGGAAATGTCTTACAATTTAAAACCTGGTTCCTAAATCTCTGTCTTACCATTATATAATCTATCTGATACCTTTTAGTATCTCCAGGATTCTTCCATGTATACAACTTTCTTTTATGATTCTTGAACCAAGTGTTAGCTATGATTAAGTTAAGCTCTGTGCAAAATTCTACCAGACGGCTTCCTCTTTCATTTCTTACCCCAATCCATATTCACCTACTATGTTTCCTTCTGTCCCTTTTCCTACTCTTGAATTCCAGTCACCCATGACTATTAAATTTTCGTCTCCCTTCACTACCTGAATAATTTCTTTTATCTCTTCATACATTTCTTCAATTTCTTCATCATCTGCAGAGCTCGTTGGCATATAAACTTGTACTACTGTAGTAGGCGTGGGCTTCGGGTCTATCTTGGCCACTATAATACGTTCACTATGCTGTTTGTAGTAGCTTACCCGCACTCCTATTTTTTTATTCATTATTAAACCTACTCCTGCATTACCCCTATTTGATTTTGTATTTATAACCCTGTATTCACCTGACCAGGAGTCTTGTTCCTCCTGCCACCGAACTTCACTAATTCCCACTATATCTAACTTTAACCTATCCATTTCTCTTGTTAACTTTTCTAACCCACCTGCCCGATTAAGGGATCTGACATTCCATGCTCCGATCCGTACAATGCCAGTTTTCTTTCTCCTGATAACGACGTCCTCCTGAGTAGTCTCCGCCCGGAGATCCGAATGGGGGACTATTTTACCTCCGGAATATTTTACGCAAGAGGACGCCATCATCATTTAATCATACAGTAAAGCTGAATGCCCTCGGGAAAAATTACGGCTGTAGTTTCCCCTTGCTTTCAGCCGTTCGCAGTACCAGCACAGCAAGGTCTTTTTGGTTAGTGTTACAAGGCCAGATCAGTCAATCATCCAGACTGTTGCCCCTGCAACTACTGCTGCCCCTCTTCAGGAACCACACGTTTGTCTGGCCTCTCAACAGATACCCCTCCGTTGTGGTTGCACCTACGGTACGGCTATCTATATCGGTGAGGCACGCAAGCCTCCCCACCAACGGCAAGGTCCATGGTTCATTGGGGGGGGGGGGGGGGAGGTTTACAGATATAGTCTACCCTTTTCACAAACTTCTTCATATGTGATGTCTTATTTTCACATATCATACCTACCCACACATGTTTCTGACATGAATACATCTTCAATACCAGAGTCAGATATGGTGCGCCAGTCAGTGGAATGGAAGTGAAACATTTACAGTGTATATGTTACTTATTCTTCATTTTTTATTGGATGCCGCAATTCTGTTTAAGGCAGTTGTATAGGAACTGTTAGGCCATCATAAACTGGCATTTATCTTTATTTG